>NC_092131.1:124420254-126920254 GCF_043159975.1 Macaca nemestrina | reverse complement strand
TGGCATCAGACTTTAGACACATGAGAGTGATAATCCTGCCAAGGGAGAAGGAGAACAGGAAAAGAACATGGAGGGAGATGAAGGCTCATCAGAATATACAGAGAGGAGAGACTCTCTGCTTAATGGGTGGTAAGATTGAAGGATGATAGAGGAGATGAAATGGAAAATAGGTCTACATAGCAAAAGGTGTCAAAAGAGTAGAGGATTTTAGAAGCTGTTGTTGCTGCACCAAGTTTGGGTGTCAGAGATGGCATAGTTCATTTATTCTTCCACCAAAAATGTATTGAGTGCCTACAATGAGCCAGACACTAGAGATAGACAAGGTTCCTTGCTGACATGGGACTCATGGGGAGGCAGTTAAGAAGTAAATGCATTTTTAAATTTTCTGGTAGAGTAAGTGCTATGAACACAGTAAAAGGGGATAAATGAATAGAGAGTATATTGGAACTGGGATTACTTTAGATAGAGTGGGCCTCTATCTCAAAAGGCAGGAACCCCTGAGCAGGTCACATTTGGGCTGAGACTTGAATGATAAGAAGGAGAGAGCCATGTAAAGATCCCTGAGGACCTCCAGGAAGAGAACAGCAAATGCCAAGGCCCTGAGGCAGGAGAGAGCTTGGCTTGTTGGAGGAACAGCAAGGGCCATGTAGTTGGGGCCCAGTGAGCAAGGGGTAGATGGTAGGAGGTGTGCACGGGCCAGCCATGCAGGGCCTCCTGAGCCATGAGGAGGAGAGGCTTGGGGTGTAGAAGGTGTGCTTATGGTAGATGGGCAGAGAGAAGGAGCCTGTTCCAAAGTTTCTCTGCACCTTCTCTTCTCAGAGACCAGAAAACTTCTTGACACCAAACAACAGCAAGGCTCTTCCTACCTTGGACCCCAAGATCCTAGATGAGAAGCTGGGAACCATCCAAGAGTCCTGGTCCAAGGACACAGTGAGCTCCACAATGGACTTGAGCACGTCCATGCCACGGGAAGTAGAGGAGGAGCCTCTGGTGCCTGAGACGTCCCGCGACACAGTGAGTGTCTCTCCCCAGGTGGGAAGGGCCGGGGCAGTGATGAGGCCATGGGAAGGGGACTTAACTGCCATCTGCAGGACTGGTTCATGCCTCAGGTAGCCAGCAGACCTCCCCTTAGGCACACTCTGCATGTGAGTTACCCCGAAGTCAAACTGCTGGGAGCTGTGGCTTCTTCATTTGCAGGGTCTCTTCACCTTTTGAGTGGAACTCCCGTGTAATTTCTTTCAGAACAAACACATGCAACACTTGGAAGCCAAGGTTCCGTTTAGGTGTGTAGGCATCAACCCAGAACTTCCTGAGGTGCACGGCCACTGGGTAGTGGGCAGCACTTTTAAGAGATTCATTTTCACTTATAACGGGAGAAACTGGGGCTCAAAAAAAGAGGACACCAGCTGGTCATGGTGGCTCACGTCTGTAATCTCAATATTTTGGGAGGCCAAGGCGGGCGGATCACCTGAGGTCGGGAGTTTGAGACCAGCCTGACCAACATGGAGAAACCCTGTCTCTACTAAAAAAATACAAAATTAGCCGGGCATGGTGGTGCCTGGCTATAATTCCAGCTACTCAGGAGGCGGAAGCAGGAGAATCACTTGAACCCGGGAGGTGGAGGTTGCAGTGAGCCAAGATTGCACCATTGCACTCCAGCCTGGGCAACAACAGTGAAAATCCATCTCTAATAATAATAATAATAATAATAATAATAATAATAATAATAGAGGACACCAATTTTGGTGACAGAGTCTGTGTCCTTGATCATGGGAGCTGCTGTGTCTTCCTGTTGCCTGTTGAGCAGATGCTCAGAAAGGGCTGGTGGAGGTGGCCAAAGTGACATCCTAATTTGCTGAGGAGTCAGTGCTGGGTCTCAGCCCTTGATGCAGAGCGCTAAAGAATGGGCTACCAAAGAGACAGTCCAGGGAGGTGCTACCCAGTAACCATGGCTGAATTCTTGGGTGGCTTCCTCCCTTCTTCCACAGCGGGTCCCATGGGGAATGCTGCTCTGGAAGATCTTGAGAAAAGGCCCCAGACAAGGCCACCAGTCCATAGGGAAGTCCAAGCCATCCCCCTCCCAGGACCTGACCTCCTCCACCAACAGCCTCCTCATCTTCCCCTGGCACTTCTGCACATTTCTGGAACGTGTCCCATCGAACGAATAGGAAGGCTGGCTGTCTGCTGGGCATGCCCAGGGTTCTTCCACATGAGCACCCCTGCCCACCTGGGAGCAGGGCCGTCCTGCTTATGTACCACAGCACTCATAGGCCATCTTTACAATTTCCTCCTGTCACCTCTGGCCCTTGAGGAAACAGCCCTTGGGATCAACATCCAGTTCAGCCATAAACTACATTGAAAATTTAAAAACCCTATCTTTGGAGATTTGGGGCAGCATGAATAAGCCACTTCCTCCTGCCCTCTCCACATCCTGGCCCTGTGATTCCCCCTTCTTGTGCCTCTAAGCAGAGGTAGTAAAGGAAGAGAGGCCAGGTGCATGGCCCACATCTGTAATCTCACCACTTGGGCCGGCTGAGGTGGGAGGATCACTTGAGCTCAGAAGTTTGAGATCAGCCCTGGCAACATAGTGAGATCCTGTCTCTACAAAAAATTCAAAAAATTAGCCGAATATGTTGTTGCATGTCTGTAGTCTCAGCTACTCAGGAACCTGAGGCAGGAGGATCACTTGAGCCTGGGAGGTCGAGGTTGCAGTGAGCTATGATCGTGCCACTGTACTCCGGCTTGGGTGACAGAGCAAGACCCCGTCTCAAGAGAAAAAACAAAAGAAAAGAAAAAACAGGCCAGGAAAGAAAGAAAAGGGAAGGTGCCATCACAGGGAAAGGCACATGGGAAAGGAGGAGAAAGAAGGCATTCCTCCTCAGTCTCAGCCCTGCGGAGGGCTCAGAGCAACCTCTCCTGCTCAGCTGCCCAGGAGGGGCCAACCAGCCAAGCCTCAGCCCTCCCCAAGCTAAGCCTCCACCTTCCCCCAAGGATGCAGACCTCAGCCCCTGACTCACACTACCTCTGGGAGCAGGAGCCTCAAGCACCTCCTGGCTGGACAAGCCTCTCACATCAGTCACTTGGGCACTGACACAGCACAACCAAGGAGGAGGAAGTACCCAGCCCTGCTCCTGGTACTGGGCATGGCAGGGAGTCCTTCGTTTGTAGTCTGCTGGTAAAGCATCCAAGGTCTGAACGGAGGTCAGTAGGTCTGAGAGTCTGGATTATTTGAGAGAAACCAGATACAGATGTCTTAAGACCATGGATTTGTTTGTGGGAAGTGAGACACAAATTGTGGGGTGGGTTGGGTTGGAGTCTGCACTGTGCTTATAAAATTTGATGATGATGATGATGATGATGGTGATGGCGATGATGATGATGGTGATGATGATGGTGATGATGATGGTGAAGGAGGAGCAGAGAGGAAAAAATAGAGTGGAGGAAGAAATGGCCTTTAAATATAGAATGGATCTGAGAGGTGGGCAATATAAACAGTGTTTTCTTTTTTTTTTTTTTTTTTTTTTTTTTTTGAGACGGGGTCTCGCTCTGTCGCCCAGGCTGGAGTGCAGTGGCGCGATCTCGGCTCACTGCAAGCTCCGCCTCCCGGGTTCACGCCATTCTCCTGCCTCAGCCTCCCGAGTAGCTGGGACTACAGGTGCCCACAACCGCGCCCGGCTAATTTTTTGTATTTTTAGTAGAGACGGGGTTTCACCGTGGTCTCGATCTCCTGACCTTGTGATCCGCCCGCCTCGGCCTCCCAAAGTGCTACAGTGTTTTCAACATCTGAAAGAATATTAGAATAACATGGGTAGCGGACAAGTCTTGATTTTCTCTTAAGAATTAAACCAAAAGAGATGGGACCAGGCTGCAGCTTGACAAGTCAAGGTTAGCCATTAGGAGGAAGTGTGTTTTGGGTTTTTGTTTGTTTGTTCATTTGTTTGTTTTTGAGATGGAGTTTCGCTCTTGTTGTCCAGGCTGGAATGCAATGGTGCGATCTTAGCTCACCACAACCTCTGCCTTCTGGGTTCAAGAGATTTTCCTGCCTCAGTCTCTTGAGTAGCTGGGATTATAGGCATGCGACACCATGCATGGCTAATTTTGCTTTTTTTTTTTTTTTTTGAGGCTGAGTCTCACTCTGTCACCAAGCTGGAGTTCAGTGATGCAATTACAGCTCATTGCAACCTCCACCTCCCGAGTTCAAGCAATGCTCCTGCCTCAGCCTCTCGAGTAGCTGGGATTACAGGCACGTGCCACCATGCCCGGCTAATTTTTGTATTTTTAGTAGAGACGGGGTTTCACCATGTTGGCCAGGCTGGTCTCGAACTCCCAACCTCAGGTGATCCACCTGCCTCGGCCTCCCAAAGTGCTGAGATTACAGGTGTGAGCTACCACGCCCAGCCAGGAGGAAGTATTTTTAAGCAACTGTAACCATTGTCAGTGACAGAGGAGTGAGGAGAGAAGGAAGTGGCCTGAGCGTGCTAGGCGGGAGTTCTGGGAGGCTCTGAGTGATACCCAATACCCACAAACTGCAGAGGTGTTGTGAGCTGGGTCTGATGGAGAACTCACTCAAGCATGCCCACCCTGGGCATCACCTCCAGCATGCCCATCAGTGGCTCATTCTCCCAGAGAGAGTGTTCCTGGTCCCTCTACCCTCCCTCTTGCTGGACACCAGGTGATGCCTTAAGGACTGGCTGCTAGCCCTGGTTTGCTATCAGGTTAGGGCCACTCAGCCACCACCATCCAGCCCTTGAACTAAAGAGCTTATTTTACTGACTTACTCGCCTCTGGGCTCCAGAGCCCTGCCCAGGCCTGGCCCAAGACAGATGTTGGTAATTCCTAGTTGGGAAATGGAATAGAACCCCTGGCTGGACAGCAAGAGAATCAGAAAGAACCTTAGAAAGTATCTAGACTGATTCTCTCATTTTACAAAGGGTGGCAATGAGGTGGCCCAGGGATGGGTAGGAATGGGCCTGCCCAAGGCTTCCTGACATGGCAATCTCATGCTGCCTTGCATCCAGCCAAGGAAATACTGGATGCTACAGAGGCCTGCATGCTCAGTCGACCTGGCACCTTCGGGTCCCCCAGAGACTCACAGAGTATCCAGGGCAGTGGGTATGTCCCTCTCCCTTACCCATCCCACTCTGTTCCAGGCACCCCGCCCCTCTTTGTTCCTGACTCTTGGCTGCGTCCTTGTTTATCCTCTCATCCCTGGTTCGGTCCCCCAACTCATTTCTCTCTCTCACTCCCTCTCTCACTCGCCTTCTCGTTCTCACTCTCTCACTCTCCTCAGATTTACCAGGCTGGCTATTTCTACCTCTGACACTTTGCCCTAGAGGGGGCCTAGAGACCCAGCCCCCAGCCCCAGCTCCTACCCACTGGCCAGAGCCCAGAAGGATCATAGCTAGGACCCAGACACACATGTTCACGTGGCCAGTAGATCCCAGTTACAGGCAATAGAACGTGGGTGGGTAGCAACAGTGTACGGCTCCATGACAAGCACAGGTAGCCTAGCTGTGTAGCAATGGGTCACTGTTCCATAGCAACCAAACAAAATTACATAGCAATGGATGAACTCAAGCGACCATGAGGCACAGTGACAAGCAGTCGAACATGGCCATGGAGCAGTGGAGTGTCGTTGCATAACAATAGACCCAAGCTGTAGAATCATGTCACACAGCCCTGCACTGCAGGAGGGTGCAATCATAGGAATGAGTACAGAGCACAGTGTGGAAGCTGTGGGCAGACGTACAGAGTAGTAGCACTGGGACACAACTGAGTAACAATGGCACGGTCACAGTGTGTGCGGTTCCTGGACATGCGGCCAGGAAGCGGTGGCCAGCAGCAGGTCCCAGGGCAAGCAGCAGGCACCAGTGACATGGCAGTGGTTGCATAGTAACCGAATGAAGAACTGTCTCCCTCATGCTGGGCCGTTGTCTCTGGCTGAGCCTCTTGGCCTCCCCTGATTTTCGGACTGTGTTGTCTATATCCAGTCTCATCATGCATTCCCCAGAGCCCAAAAAACAATTTTATCTCTGATTCCCTTCAGATCCTACTTCAGCTTAATAAGAAATTGAACAATTTTCTGGAGAGAAAAGCACCTTGGGAGTGGATGAGAGTGGAGAAGAGGAGGTCTATGCCTCTCTGTGCAATGCTGCCTGCTGCCCCTGGTCCTGCCTGTCCCACCCCCATGGTTCACTAAACCCACTGCGTCTCCCTGCCCCTGGATGTGCCCTTGATCTACCTCATTTCCAGGCAGCAACCCAACCATTTCTTCTCACCTTGGAACACTTAGTTTTGATGCAGGCTTTCAAGTTCCGTGTGGTTAACATGGTTCAACACTCTGGTCCTGGGTGGACCCACCGAGGTCAAGTCCCATGGGTATGGTCTTGGGTCGAGCAGGCAGAGGTAGAGGAAGCCTTATCTCCCTTCTGAGCAGCTCAGAAAGCCATTGGGAAGAGGTGAGCCTGTAAGTGAGTGTGAAGAGTGAGGTGCTAAGGTTCATCCTGAACACAACAACTCTCCAAATAGTCAACAACCTGCGAGCATCTGCCCCCCACTCTCTGGGCACCCTGAGCCCACCTCACATGGAGCCAGGCCATGTCTCCTGATGCCAGGAGGGGAGCAGGTAAGGCAAGGGGGCTCCATGCCACCTCTAGATGGACCAACTTCCACCACAAAGGGCTTCTGAAACACCCGCCATGTGCCTGGACTCCCCATTCCTCCAGTCCATCAGAAAATCAGAACTCTCCACCCTGCCATGTGCCCAACCCTGTGTCCAGCTGGGGCAGGGACATGGGGACAAAGAGATCAAGGACCTCAGTTCTGAGAACTCCCCAGTGGACAGGAGCAAGCCATACCCAGGGAGACGATTAGTGGCATAGAGTAGGCACACAGTAAATATTTGGTGGTGGATGAACAGGCAAAGGAGGGGCATGGTTGGGACAATGTAGATTTTTAACTGCCACACTTACCCAGCACTCCTGGACACACCTAGTGAGCCCTCCGTGAATGAGAGAGAGTTGGGGAGGTGGTGGATAGGGGGAGAGGCAAGCAAGGAAGTCTTCCTGGAGGAGGCAGGCTATGCTTTGGATAAAGAAAGGCAGATGTGCTCATTTACTATGAAAGAAGTGTGTATTCAGTGTTGTTTCCAGCACAGAAATTCAAGGACAGGGTCACTTCCCTCCTCTTCCTGTCTCTCTCCCTGTCTCTCCTGCTCTCTCTCTCTCTCTCTCTCTCTCTCTCGCCCTCCCCCGCTCTCTCTCTCCACCTCTGTCTCCTCTCTCTCTCTCTCTCTCTCTCTGACTCCTCTGTTTCCCTCCCTCCTTCTGCCTTGCTCAGAGGAGATTTGTGGCAGAGCAGAGGGCCCTCATACCAGGAGATGAATAATTGACAAGGGTTGTTAAAAGATTCAGTGGAGTTTTTCCAACCTCCTCACGCTGGAATAACTCATTTCTTTCATTCTGTCTTTGAAAGCCTTTCCCCCCTCCCTCCACCTGTCTCCTCCACATCCCCGCCCCCTCTGAGCATACCGCTTTTGTTTCTCTTCCTTTCTTGAGTCTGCTAGACCCTAGAATGATTCAGCCTTAATCCCTCAGTTTCTCTAAATCCCCTTCCCCAGCTGCCCCCACCCCACTTACCCTGCTCTGGAGGTGTAGGTTGACTTCAGCAGAGACAGCCCCAGATAATGAGCACAGAGAGGAAGGAGGACCAGGGAAGCTGTGGCCTCTGTCAAGTCCCACTATGCCAGAAGTGGGCTCGGTCCTCAGGAAGGCAAGCCTCCCAGCACAGGGACCCCTTTCCTCGCAGGCAGGCAGAGAGGTGCTCTGGGGACTCTGGGTGACCATGTGCCTTGGTTTCTCCATCTTAGCATGGAAGAGGTGCTTGCCCTACCCTACCTGCCCCTCAGGATCAGATGGGAGAGGTGAGGCCCCCCAGAAAGGGCGGCTGGCTGTGTACCAGAGATACCCTGAGCCTAGTCCTTTCTGTCCGGCTGGCATGGCCCTGGGGTGACCACTTTACCCTGCCTGTCCAAGACTGAGGGGTTTCCAGACTATGAGGTGTTCAGTGCTTAAACCAAGACAGTCCCAGGCAAACCTGGATGGTGGCCACCCTACATGGCACAGAAACCTCCCCTGCCCCAGGTCTGCCCCACTGGAGGTTGCCACACCCTCTACCCTGTCAACCTCCCTCATCCACAGGGCACACCCCCCTGCCTAGCCCGGCCCAGCTCCACACTGTCCCTGCACTCACAGTGCTCCCACTGCTCCTGGAAGTGACCTTGAACTTCCTTCCCCTCTCTGGGCCCCAGTTCCTGCCTCTGACAGCACAGGAGGTTGGAGCAGATGTTCCTGAGTGCCCTGGGGCTCCTGCACTGTGGCTGGAGCCTTGGTCCTGCCCCCAGGCCCACACCCAGGATGGGGTCTGCGGCCTGGTGAGGACGTCAGCAGTCAGACCCGGCCTCCACTCCTCAGCACCACCTGGTGGAAGGTGATGAACTCTGAGCAGGAGTCTTTTGAGGCTGCCAGCAGCAGTCACCAGGGAAGGGACTCGGAGCACCCCTGCATACTGCCCACATTGGTGGCAACAAGCAGCAGGAACATCCGCCTAGGGTGGTGACATTGCAAAGCCTCGGGAGCCTGGGATTGGCACTCAGGAACAGGAATACGCAGGCCCCCCAGGGCCACTGGTTCAGGCACCAAGCCCAGCCTGGGAGCAGGGTCACCCAGGGCCTGGGAGTACAAGAGGACCGAGGCCCCAGATCCTTTGGAATCAAGAGAGACTGAGGAACTACGAGAGAAACAGGAAGTGAGACAGAGACAAAGAGAGCAGAACCAACCAGGGTCCACCCAATGGCCTCCAAACAGATGCCCCTGACTCAGTGTCCCCTTCAGGCCATCCCACACCAGCCACAAGACATGTTCCCAAAACACTGGCCACCCCAGCCTTCCTGCTGCCCTTCCTCAGTCTCCATAGCCCCTGACTTTACTGCCCAGCGTGACTACCCCATTTGCTGGGTTTGTCCTCTCTCCCAGTCTCCTCTCCTAGCATCCCTGTTCTGTGCAGCACACACTCACAAGCTCCTACCCAGGCCCAGCTCCCTACAGGCAGGAAGTCTTCTCAGGGCCCCAACCCTCCTCAGCTCCTCCCCTGCACTCTTGCAGGCCCTCGGCTGGGAGCACCGCATGCTGACAGGGGCTGGAGGGTGTCCTACAAATAAATACTTAAGACGGGGCAACAGACCTGAGCCATGGCTGAGAACACTCACCAGCTCTTCTCCCCTTCCTGTCCCTCCCCCAACTCTGACCTTTTCCTTTCCAATTCCTAAACACAATCACATACAGTGCTTACCAAGCATTTTAGCAAGGAAGAGAGGGAGGGGAGAAGAGTAGAAAGGAAGAAATAAGGATCACATCCCACATGTGTCTGTTACCTCCCTCTGCAGACCCCTCCTCTCATCTGTGTAGCTCTTGCAGGTTTATGTTCCAACTCCACCACTCCGGAGCTGTGTGACCTTGGATAAATCACTCCACCTCTCTGATCCTGTCTCCTCATTGTTAAGTGGAGGGAATACTATCACCCTGTCCACCTCTTGAGACGATGGGGAGGATTAAGAAGAGAATGAGGGGCAGTGTGTTGGAAACTATAAAGGGCTGTCCACTTTGCAGGAGTCTTAATAGTCACTGTGTTCGTGGGGCCCTGCGATCAAGGCTGAGTATAAAAAGGAAGCAAAAATCCCCCAGGCCTCTCCCTCTGACCCTTTCTCTGGCAAGACTGTTCCCAGACCCCTGACCCACTTCTCCTCCCTCCTTCCCCCATCCCTCGGAGTCTCAGCGGGCCATTCTCCTTCTCCATCCATCACCTGAGACTAAAGAGATTAATAAACGAGACTCATAACTCAGCTACTGGGATGCAGCAGATATTTACGGCTCCATTTCAATTTGCAGAGAGATTAAGTGTTTGTCGATTTATTGTCTCTTGGTGTGTGCAAGTGGCTGAGCAAGGCCCCCTGCAGGCCAGTCCCCTCCCCCACTCCACATGCGCTGCACATGTGTGTGGGCTTCTCGACTCCCACCCCCAGCCCCCGGCCCTGGAGCTGGTGGGGAGCCTGGTGCTGCTCTGCCAGGCAAAGCTATGGGCCACTCCGGTGGGCCTGTCTTCCTGACCGACTTGGCCAGGTACCTAGGCTGATTTAGAGGGCTAACTCACACTCCTCCAGCCTTGTCCCTCCCCACCTGGCCAGGTAAATGTGCCCCAGATCCCAAGCTCCACACTTCTAGAACACTCTGTCAGTACCCAAGACCCCCAAATGGGCCTGAACCTGCTTCTTCTTCCTCCTCCTCTTCCTCCTCCCCTTCCTCTTCCTCTTCCTCCTCCTCCTCCTCCTCTTCTTCTTTTCTCTCCTCCTCCTCCTCCTCCTTCTTCTTCTTCTTCTTGTTTTTTGAAATAGAGTCTTGCTCTGTTACCCAGGCTGGAGTGCAATGGTGCGATCTCGACTCACCGCAACCTCCACCTCCCAGGTTCAAGTGATTCTTCTGCTTCAGCCTCCCAAGTAGCTGGGATTACAGGCACCCACCACCAGGCCCAGCTAATTTTTGTATTTTTAGTAGAGACAAGGTTTCACCATGTTGTCGAGGCGGGTCTCACACTCCTGACCTCAAGTGATCCACCTGCCTCGCCCTCCCAAAGTGCTGGGATTACATGTGTGAGCCACCGCGCCTGGCCTGAACCTGCTTCTGAGGACTATGCAAGCTTAAGTCTACACTTCTAAGGGTTGAATACTTTTGCAGGGGTGCACCCTGAGGCCCAATAAGCAATGGCTATTTGCAGAGGGCACATGCTGGGAGCCTCCATTTCTGTTCTTGTACTGGGCACTACAGACATTAAGGATGGGCCTGGAGAGGTGAGGCGTCCATAGAGAAAGCCCCCCAGCCCAACTGAGGAGAAGTCTGCAAAGGCCAAGGGAAGTGAGACAGCATGAAAAGGAGCATCACCCCAGGGGATAAGGGGGAAGTACTGAAACACCAAGGATGAGCAGTGCTTTAGGAGCCAAGAAGGGGCCACATGAGCACAGGGAGCAAAAGTGTCTAGTGCCCCCAACCTCCGCAGACCCCCAGCTGTCTCTCCCTTCCCTCTTGACTTTGTATTCTGGCACATGCGCCTACTCATTCATTCATGCATTCATTCATTTGTTCAACCAGGGTTTTGAGCATCTACTCTGTGCCAAGTCTGTTTATCTTGCCCCACAGATTCCTCCACTCATTTGTGCAGCCCCAGCAGGCATGAGTCCCATTTCCACCACCCAAGAGCTGTGTGGCCTTGAATAAATCACTCGACCTCTCTGATCCTGTCTCTTCATTGTTAAGTAGAGGAAATACTCTCCCCACCTCTTGAGGCTTTTGAGAGGACTAACAGGAGAGTGGATGGCAATGCATTGGAAACTGTAAAGGGCTGTCCACTTCTGCACTTTGCAGGAGGCTTGTTAATAGTCATTGTGTTGGTGGGATCCCTTGAGATCGAGCGGAAGGAGGGGAGGCAGCACAACTCACCCAGGCGTTTCCCTCTGACCCTCCTTCCAGAAGTTCACTCCCAAGATATGTGACAGTCACATAAAGATAAGGGTCCGTACAAGGGTCCTTGTCCTCAAGAAGTCCCAATTCAGCAGGGAGACTCATCAAGAATGGCTGGAGGAGGGAGTGGTCAGGACTGGGGCCCAGGGTCCTCAGGGGATTGTGGGAGCTCAGAGGGGGTCTACCTAATCCTAACCCCCATCCACTCCCACCCCAGGCAGGACACACTTTCTACAGAGTGCCAGGGTAGTCTGCAGATGTCACTGTGATAAGCAAGAGAGAAAAGTCAACCGAGCGGCAGTGGTGGTTAGTATGAAACCATAACAGGTCTTTGATTCGTTGGTGGAAGGGAAACGAAATTCTTCTTGTTCCTGCAAGAGGAATCTGTTGATCTGTTGAGTGGGAATTACTAGTTAGTGTGTGTGTGCCTGTCTCTCTCCAGGCTTGGCCTGGGGTCTCACCAAAAGGCACTGTGGGGCCTCAGGGCTAGTCCCTTCCCTGTCTGGACCTCAGTTTCTTTACCTGTATTAATGGAGTGAATGCCTCCCTCCAGTGAAGGATGAGAAAGTCTTAGCGGTGTGGGGGAAAGAACGGATGGGATGGGTGGAGTAGTGAGTGGACTGGCCAAATCAGGGCCTGCCCTAAGTACCCAGAAGATCAGGCTCAGAGGAGATGAGAACGAGGTCACTCCAGGCAGAGGCCACCCAGGGAGAGAGAAAATTACTGCAGAGAGAGTGTTGGGCAGGAGGAGCATCAGGAGACATTGAGTCAGTTCTGACTTGAGGAGTCAGCCTGACTGACCCCTCCCCTCCTGGGCCACCGTCTCCCCTCCTGTGGAGTGAGGAGCCTGGTCTTGACAATTTCCTCTTTCATCCCAGCAAACAAGGCAGGCAGAGGCGGGACAGCCTCCTAGTGCTGCTCCTTAGTGAAATGGCTGGTGCTGCCAAGTCTTGCTGTCCATCTTTAATTAAATGGTGGGTGGGCGAGGCAGGAGTGGAGTGCTCTCGGTAACTAAAGCCAAGATGATGAGGCCATAAATTGCTGAGGGCTTGAATCATCGATTGGTGAGAGTGAGGTGGACTATAGAACCAGAAGCGACTGGGAGAAAGAGTTGCTAACCTGGGAAATGGGGCTGGTCCCTTCTGTACTCTGTAAGCCCAGCCCAACCTTAGCACTCATTTTAATAACACTAAGTGTTCTCATCAAGATTCACTGAGCTCTTACTCTGCACCCAGAACTTTGGTCATAATCTCATGTAATCCTCGCTCCAGCCTGAAAAGGAACATACAATTATCATCCCCACTTCATAGGAGAGGAACCTGCTGGTAGCACAATAACCCTCCCAGGGCCACCAGACAAGACTGAGGGGGAGTCTTGGTCCAACACATGTCTGGGGTCTCCAGTCCAGTGCCTGAGCCTTGGCCGAGCCTGGTCACTCGGAGGTCAGGAGCCTGGTGAGCTTGACTCACCATCTTCCCAGCCTATCAGGGAGGAAGAGCTGCATCAGTTTCCTAGTAAACACCAAGACAAGCTCTGTGGCTGCAGCCCCCACCCCCCGGCCAAGGCCCACCTGGAACATTTGAGAGTACAAGCAAGGCCTACATACCATATGTCCAAACCCCGGGTAATTAAAATATAAATCAAGCAGAAGCTAGCAAACTCCTAAATATGTTCCATTCCTCTACCTCAATAAATACACCTTATGAACAACCTCAAAGAATTCTCAGCTTCCACACTGGCCCCTGGCAGTGTGGGGAGAGCCACTCCCAGGCCCCCACCCCTCAACCCCACCCGCCCCCTTTTCTTCTCAGCTCAATTTCAGTCCCACACCTATGAGACTTTGTGAGCTCTTTCGAGTGCATAAGGGTATACTGCCACCTGCAGGAGGACAGGCCCTGGAAGCAGGGGAGTGCCAGGATCCCAGTTACCCAGGGTGAGGTCTTAAGCGGGCACAGGCTCCAGGTGGGCACGTCCGCCTTGGGACCACCAACTCCTCACCCCATGGGAAGGGTTGTGCCCCAAGGAGGGCCAGAGCAGGACCTTCCAACCCATGGGGCCCAGGGCTGGAGTCCCTCTTGTCCAGGGCTAAAGGCAGAACTGTCCCTCCCCCAACCCTCACCCCTAGCTTGGTGACTCTATCAGGGTGCACCCCTGAGTTCAGATTAAATGTTTTTCAGTACAGTCCAATTTCCTCCTGGCACACAGACTAGAATAGCCCAGTCCATGTGTGCAGACACACACACACACACACACACACACATTTGGTGCTAAATATCCAATCAAGTCCGTAGATAATGGAGACCAGCCAGTTCACTCCCAGTTTAATCAGATAAAATGCTCATTCATCGGCTCCTGCCAGCGGCTGCCGTCCCCTCCTCAGGGCGGAGTCAAGGGGGCGGGGAGGGCCTGTGGGGGAAGGGGCTGAGACCCAAGTAGCTTGAGCATGTGGGCTGTGCCTTTAAATCTTCAAGGAGGGGGGACCGCGTTGCCCACGGGGGACTAATTATCCTTCAGCCTTTAGCCAGCTCTTACTCAAACAGACAAAAGGGGGCTCAGCAGCTCTGGTGGTACTGAGCCTCTGCAGCAGAATTTTTTTCACTCTCAGATATGCAAATCCACCTCCACAGGGTGGACCCTGGGGTTGGGCTGCAGAGGGGCTCAGGGATTCGGAAGGACCAGGAAGGGCAATGACAGCTGGACCCTCTCAGAGGACTAGTTTGGGACTGGAAGCATCTCGCTCTTCCTCCTCAGGCTGGGTAGGGAGCCATTCAGTAGGGAGCTGCCAGGCTGGTAGGGAGGGTCCTGTGGTGGCCAAGATGAAGACCCCGCCCTCCTGCCTTCTCCTGTATGTGGGCGGAGGGCTCCCGTGGAGGGCCAGTGGGCTCACTCGGAGAGCTGGCTCAGGATCTGGGAGCTGACCGTCCAGATGGGGCCCTCCTGCCCACCGCGGCCTCCCTCCTCCTAGGACACAGCCACCAGGTGACCTGTCCCAAGCCCAAATCTAGACATGCTACCCCCTGCCCTGAACCCATGCATGGTTCCCTTGCCTGCAGCAGGAGCCCCTCAGCCTGTTGGGCCCTGGGGCCTCTGAAGCCCCTTCCTCAAGCCTTTACCTGAACCCAGAATATTCTACCCACGCTCAATGGCAGTGGTGCCTCCTCCCAGCTCCAGACCCGTGCTCCCAGCTCACTCCACCTTGTACCCCTCCCCCACCTCCACCTCCGGTGCCTGGCACGCAGTGGGTGCTCAGTAAGTGTGTGCCCACTGAATGCATAGAATGCCCCTTCCTGAGCAGCTTGGTGGACCAGAGGTGGTCTGGATCACAGAGGTGTTTGCCTCCTACTCAGCTCCCAGCCAGCACCTACAGGAACCTCAGTCTCTTTAGCTGGGAAAGGTGGACAGTGCTAGCCCTTACCCCCAGGCTGGCTGTGAAAACCTCACAGTGCCTGGAGCAGCTCTGTGAGCCATAAAAGCTTCTGGCGCCTTTTTTTCCACAGCAGGGAGTGAAGAGGACAGTGTAGGAGAGTGCAGAGGGTCTGGGAACCAGATTCCATCCCTCTCGGTCCCTCCAAGACCCTCGTTACACCACTATAGGCCATTCACTCAGGGAATCTGTTTATCCACTACAAATGGATCTGTGCCCCACCCATTCCAGACCCCCCAAGTCCTCCACCAGCCATCTCAACAGAACAACCTGGACCTTAAGAATGAGGGAAACAAAAACTCTGGGAGAAGCCGGCGCAGTGGCTCACGCCTGTAATCCCAGCACTTTGGGAGGCCGAGGCAGGAGGATCACTTGAGACCAGGAGCTTGAGACCAGCCTGGGTAACATAGCGAGACGCCGTCTCCGCAAAAATTTTTAAAACATTAACCAAGCGTGGTGACACATGCCTGTAATCCTAGCTACTTGGGAGACTGAGGTGAGGGAATTGCTTGAGTCTAAGAGGTCGAGGCTGCAGTGAGCCACGTTCCCGCCACTGCACTCCAGCCTGGATGACAGTGAGACCCTGACTCAAACAAAATAAAAACAAAAACAACTCTGGGAAGATGGTCAGGAGGCAGGACTGGAGATGTGCTTGGTGCAGAAGGTCTGGCTAATCAGAATTTGAATTCTGAGGCTGGGTGCGGTGGCTCACGCCTGTAATCCCAGCACTTTGGAAGGCCGAGGCAGGCAGATCACGAGGTCAAGAGATTGAGACCATCCTGGCCAACATGGTGAAACCCGGTCTCTACTAAAAATACAAAAATTAGCTGAGCATGGTGGTGCATGCCTGTAGTCCCAGCTACTCGGGAGGCTGAAGCAGGAAAATAGCTTGAACCCAGGAGACAGAGGTTGCAGTGAGCCAAGATCGAGCCACTGCATTCTAGCCTGGGCAACAGAGGAGACTCCATTCCAAAAAAAAAAAAAAAAGAATCTGAATTTTGAGACTGACTCTGAGAGGCCTGAGGTGGTCAGGGGGCATCCTGAGAGACCCAGCGGGAAGGGTACCCACAGGCAGCGGGAGTGCTCCCCCCAGGAAGCCCCCTCCCTTCATTGCCACCTGCATCTGTGAAGTCTGGGCCCTGGATTTCCATTACCTGGGCAGTGGGCAAGGCTGAGTAGGCTGCAGAGAAGGTTCCCACGGGGGACTCTCAGGGATGGGGAGAGGGAAGTGTGAGAGGAACCATGGCCAAAAAAGGCCAGGTGACAGGCAGGGGAGGCGGGGGCTCTGAAAGGACCAACTGCCTTGAGGCTCAAGCCTCAAGAGGCAAAGCTGACCACAGGGATTACCAGGGTTCTGATGGCTGAAGCACTTTGTGAAGCTCTGGGGTGGCCTGGAGTCTGGCAGCAGAGAGGTGGTTTCCGCAGCACAGGGCTGGGGAGGAGGCTTGTGGCTTAGGCCGGAGGCAGGACTGTGATCTGCCTGGACAGAGCACACGGGGCCTGTAGCGTAGGCCCGGAGGCAGAGTGGATGGTCTCACCCCACCTCCTGCTCCCCTGTGACACTGAGCTTCCATCACCCTAGTCCCTTCCCCAACCCACAGTCCCTCCCAAGTCTCAAGATGGTCTAGGTCTCCTTGGATCCCCCCAGAGCCCCAAATGTCCAGACAGGGCTCCTTCTCCCAGGCAGAGACAGGGCAGGTGCCCCCAGTATCTCTCCCCTCCACACCTCCACCCCAGTGTGTTCTCTCCTGGCCTGGGTGAGGACCACAAATGGAACACTGTGGGCACACACAGAAATAATGAGGGAGGAATGTGAAAATGAGAGCCTAGAATTCAGGCCTGGAGACCACAGTCATCTAAAGAGACGAGGCTCTAATAGCAGGATCTCAACCCCTCCAGCTGACGATGACCAGGAACTGCATGTTTGTTAAACATGCAGTTTAACAAAGTTGGAGTTATTGTGGATCATTGTACTAAGGGGGATGCAACCATGGGGAGTTGCGGGGCATCCCAGAAAGAGTGTGTGGGGAAGGACTTCACAGATTCAAGCTGGTGTTAGAGTATTTGGGGAAGGGTTTGAGGAAACAGGCTTTGCTCTGGGTTAGATGGTATCAGGAGGCTGGCTTAGAATCAGCATTCTAAGAGTGGGTAGGTGTCATAGGAGTTCTCATCTAGAAGGCAGGAATGATGGTACTAATAAAGAAGCAGCAGTCACTCATATGAACCAGGAAAGGGAGTTTGGTCATTTTTGGGGTTTGCACAGTGACTACGTTTTATCTGTGTTCACACACGTTACAGAGTGGTCAGAGCGTGGCCTGGTATGACGTTGCGAATGACATTCAGCAGCAGGACACCAGGGTCCAGCTGAGGCCGCCAGCTCCTGGCCACCAGGGGCCGCTTTTCTTTCTTGGTAGCTTCAGACAGCAACCGAGAAGAGATGGAAGGGACAGATGTTACTCACACAGCACATGCCAGGCACTGTGCTCAACGTTAGATGGACGTTGCTCACGTAATCTTTACTAAAGCCCTCTCCTCATTGTACAGATGAGGAAACTGAGGCTCAGAGAGGCAAGATGCTCATCAGAGTCCAGAATGACTGGCCAGACTAGAATGTAAACCCAGTTTATGTTCCCCTTGGTTCCAAAGTCCCTTTCACCCTCTTGCCCTTGCCTGAGGCTGAGCCTCTGCTCGCTCATCAGAGCTACGTGGTCCTGAATTGTGTCCCTCAGACACCCCTGCTAGGCACATCTCCCTGCAGGGTTTCAGCCCATCCATGGCAGGCCAGCCGCAGTGTCAGCAGTCACCCCAGCCCAGGAGGGTCCCCGTGCCTAGAGGTGTGAAGGGTAATGAGGCCCCGTAATTAAGGTTTCTGAAGACATGGCTGGGAGATTTATAGACAGGCTTTGTCAATAATTGTGCTACCGGCTGCAGATCCAGCGAGACATCGATAAGTGCTCGTTACAGCTTCTCCCTGCTCCCTGCTCCCTGCTCCCTGCCCTGCCCCCGCACCACGCCTCCTGAGCCATCAGCCTGCTTGTTCACAGCGCCTATGTACACAGGCTTCGCTCAATTAATTTGCACTTGTTGGCGCCATCTGTTCTTTTCATGTGTCCTTATCAGGAGTGTGTGCGCCCTGCCTCCTGCTCAGATATGACAGTGCAACCCTCCTCATACATACAGGGGCTTCCTGAGCAGGCTCACATCTGCCCTCTCAGACTGGGCTCCTCAGGGTGGGACACTGTCTCCCCCCTCAGTCTAGGGCCCCTGAAGGCAAGGCCAAGTCTTCATCTTCCTTCATCTCCCCCTCAACACCCACAGCCTCTCTCTCTCTCTGCTGAGCCAAGCTTGGCCTGGGACCCTTGCAAACCCCTCTGAGTCTGACCCCACCTGGCAGGGCCTCAGCCCCCCAGAGGAAGCCCCCAGACCCCAAACCAAACCATGCCCTGGAAGGCTGGCTACCTCTGGGTGCTGGGAAGCAGGGCGTTGGATCTGGTCCCTGCTCTGGCTCCCATAGCCTGAGCTTTGGCAGGTTCCTGCTACGAGAACAGTGACACATTTGAGTCACAGGGGTGGGAAGGGGCTGAGAGGCTGAGAAGCCACTTGGAAGTCTCTGTTTCTCTTGAGCAGCATTGATCAAGGGTGGTACAGGAGCCAAGGCTTGTACAGCTCCTAGAGTGGGGTGTGTCATGGCCTGGTGGCTCCAGGATGCCAGGGCAGGTGGCCCAGTCAGATAACTGAGAAAAGGCGGCATCTCAAGGATGCCTTCCCTTGGCTCTCTCCCCATCCCAAGGTTTTGGGTCATTCTGTCTTCCAAAACGCATCTCAGTCCCTTCCAGTCCCAGCACAGATTTCTTTCTTTTCTTTTGTTTCTTCTTCTTTTTTTTTTTTTTTTTTTTTTTTTTTTTGAGATGGAGTGTCACTCTGTTGTCCGGGCTAGGGTATGGTGGTGTGATCTCGGCTCACTGCAACCCCTGCCTCCCCAGATTCAAGCAATTCTCCTGCCTCAGCCTCCTGAGTAACTGGGATTACAGGTGCCCGCCACCATGCCCAGCTAATTTTTATATTTTTAGTAGAGACGGGGTTTCGCCATATTGGCCAGGATGGTCTCAAACTCCTGTTTGAGTTTGAGATCAGGTGATTTGCCCAGCACAGATTTCTAACCCTGGAGGGCTATGAATGCTGAGCTGGCCCTGCCACAGAAGTGCTAGGCAACTTCTTACCCTCTCTGGGCTCTGGGTCCTGCATAGCCATTGAATTTGTTTAAAGGCAACCAGACCTTATTCTGGGAGGGTCTTTGGGAATTCACAAGCATGCTTGGTGCCAGCATTCAGGCCCAGCCCAGTCCACTTTGCCTGCCTATAACAGGCTCGACAGCTGGGCCTTAGACTTGCATCCAAGGTCCCATGACTGAACCCTGCAGCCGCTCCAGTCTCATCTCCTACCAGCCCCTCCTCGCCACATGTCCTGTCTGCACTCCCGCAACGTACCAGGCTGCTGCTCACCTCCACACCTGTGCCCCTGCTGTTCCCTGTGCTAAGACTGTGTCCCCTCCTTATGCCTGTATCACCTAACAAACTCCTACTCATCCTTCAAAACCCATCTCCCACTCTGACATGCCCTCCAATACACCCCTGCCTGCACCCCAGGGTGAGGAGGGGGCTGGCTGAGGGGCTCCCCAGCTACTGCATTTGCCATACTGATATATTATGCCACACTGCCTGCTGTCACATCAACTAGAATACAAGCTCCTTGGGACAGAGACCCCAAGCTTTGGTCACATCTGTGTCTCCAGTGCCCATCACAGGGCCTGGCCAAGTGGGCCTGCCAAAGAGTGTATCCTGAACTGGGAGGACCTCAGTCCTTGGCCTGGGTGGGGGAAAGGCAGTGCTCACTTCTCCCCTGGAGATGAAAGGAGACACTCTCTTGCCACTCTGGCTGCCCACTTATAGGGTCATGACGACCTCAAGGCAGACAATGGATTCAGTTACGGCAAAATGCAAACATACACTTTGGGGGTGGAGGGTACAGAGGAGGGAGCTTTAACCAAGCTCCCTGCCCACCCTTCCCCTGCCAGCCCCCTAGTCTGGACCCATCCCAGGGTCCCTCTGTGAACGTCACTGACACCATGACGAACCCTTTCCTGCAGACAGCTCCAAGCTGTGGTGGAGCTGGGGGTTGTGGAGCTGGGGTGGGGATTTGGGGGTTGGGGAGGGGCACAGTTCCATGTGTATTTCAGGCCCAGCAGCAGCATTCAGGCCCAGCAGGCATTTCAGGCCCAGCAGCATTCCTGCCAGGAGAGAGTTTTAGAAACGGAAATGGAGGGCTGTGTTCCCTCAGCACATGTCCCGCCTCCTGGAGCTGGCATCTCTGCCCTCACACGGCCCATGTGCAGGGGCACAGAACCCCAGCTGCCCACAAGCCCCCTCCGAGGCTGCAGCAGAGGCCCACATCCAGGCAGGGTCCAGAGAAGTCTGACAGCCTGTCAAAAGCAACAGCAAAAGCCATCTCAGCCCCAGGAGCCTCTCCTCCCCCACCCCCGTGTGTCTGATGCGGTGGTTTTATTGCAGGAAGTGAGGGCATTCAAGACAGCCTCAGAATGTATGAACCAGACCTGGAGCCGGCAGGGGTGGGGGGCGCAGAGCAGCCGTGGGACTCCAGGAGACGGGTGTGGGCTCAGTGGAGACGGTTGCAGGGGACCAGGGAGGCATCTGGACCTTCTGGCTAGGCCAGCTTCAAACTCGAGTTGAGGGGAGGCCTCTCCCACCAGCGGCTAAGCATGGCTGTCAACATCCTGCATGCCCCGCCCTGAGTTCAGCTGAGCCTCTGGCCCTGCAATAGGGAGATCCCAGCCCCGGCGAGTGATGAAGCATGAGCCCCGCCCTTGCGGACTCCAAGGCCAAGGCCAGTTGAGGACAGGAGAGCCAGCCCCAGGGTCCGGAGTGGTGGTGAAGACTCTGGAACCAGCTTACCCACTCCAACAACTTCCCTAGCCTCCTTGTGCCTCACTCTCCTCCTCTGTGGAATGGGCATGAAGGTGGCTACTTCATCAGGTGACTGGTGGTGAAGTTAGACCGATCTATTTAAGGTAGTTAAAACAGTGCCCAGCCTGTGGTGAGCTCTTGTCACCTGCCTGATGCAGGCTCTAGAAATTGAGAAAGGAAGCCAAGAAGAGTGGGAAAGCCTTTTGTTAGGAGGTGGGCTTTGCAGAACAGATCTGCAGCAATGGGGGAAGGCGACCCCATCCTGTAGGTAGGAGAACTGCATGAGCAAAGGCACAGAGGCCGGATGCACTGAACCTGTTTGTTCCCCCAGAGGTTCTGAGGCCGCGGGAAGTGGCTGGTGCGGGAGTGGCTGGTCCGAGGGGAGCTGCGCTATTAAGTGTGGAGGGGGAGGGGGACAGGAGCAAGACCACAGGGACCTTGACCGCCAAGCTGGGTGAAGGAAGTGTGAATAAAGCCCCAGTGCCACCAGGCATCTCTGTGCTGCCCTCCTCTCCCTCCCCAGCCCAGCCTGGCTTCTGCCCTGTTTCCGGGGACCCCCTGAAGGAGGACATCCCTTAGCCCCACAAAGAGCCCTGCCCTAGTCTCCACATAGTAATTGTCTTGTGTGTCTCACCCAGTGATAAGGGGTAAGGGACAGGGAGTGTGGGCTCTTTAGCACCCGTTTTATAGATGAAATGCCTGAGACCAGGCGGGAGCCCCTGGGGCCTCCCTGGCTTCAGGGGGCAGGCTCAAGCCCCTCAAGGGTGCGGCTCCCCTCCCTCTCAGCAGCCCACACTTGGTCTATGTCCGGTGATGGGTCCCTGAGGGTCCGCTCGGGCGCCCCTCCGGTCTCCCGCCAGAGCAGAGCTGGAAGACAGCCATGTCTGGGGCCCGGCTGAGCTCAGTGCATGCCTCTGCGTAGTGCATTATTGATGGTGCTTCTAATTGTGCGTTTCCCAAAGTCTACAGGCCTTTGATGAAAAATTCATGGCACGCCCGAGGATGGGAGCAGACTCAATCGATTGGCGCACAGCAGGCGGGGAAAGATGGGGCCCCTCGCAGGGAGGGGTGGTGAAGCCTGGTCTGGGAGGCTTCTTACCCCAGGATCTTGGGGACAGCAGGGGACACACACCCATTTCCCTGGTGGGGA
The DNA here is from genome assembly GCF_043159975.1 of Macaca nemestrina. Lineage (NCBI taxonomy): Eukaryota > Metazoa > Chordata > Mammalia > Primates > Cercopithecidae > Macaca > Macaca nemestrina. Next base: position 126,898,132 of record NC_092131.1, on the reverse strand, counting down.
GCCTGAGGGGCAGGAGCAGGAAGACCTAAGGCCCACATCTCAGTGCCACCTGGTGACTGGTGCCATCAAGGGAGGATGGCCAACTCTACCATGGGCCTCCCCTTCATTTCCCTGGAGGGGTGCTAGACCCTCCAGAGTCCCTCATGAGAGTCACACAGAGGAGGGAGTAATATTTCTGGAGCCACTCTTATATGCCAGGCACTGCTCAGAGCTGTACACTCACAGCCTCATTTAATCCCCAACAGCGTTATGAGATGGGCACAGTGATGCACTCCATTTTACAGAGGAGAAAACAGGCTCAGAGAGGTTAAGTGACCTGTCCAGAGTCACACAGCTGCTTAGTAACACAGCCCACTATCTTTCCACTTCACCAGGCCCACTCAAACAACAACTAATGGGAGTATGGGGATTGTCTGGTGCCACTCCCCTGCCTGTCCCTATTGTTCAGAGGAAATGTCCCCATTAAGAAAAAGTGGAGTAGGCCGGGCGCGATGGCTCACGCCTGTAATCCCAACACTTTGGGAGGCCGAGGCAGGTGGATTACGAGGTCAAGAGATCGTGGGCATCCTGACTAACACAGTGAAACCTCGTCTCTACTAAAAAAAATACAAAAAAAAAAATTTAGCCAGGTGTGGTGGCGGGCACCTATAGTCCCAGCTTCTCAGGAGGCTAAGGCAGGAGAATGGCATCAACCCAGGAGGCGGAGCTTGCAGTAAGCCGAGATCATGCCACTGCACTCCAACCTGGGAGACAGAGCGAGAGACAAAGCGAGACTCTGTGTCAAAAAGAAAAAAAAGGCCGGGCGCGGTGGCTCAAGCCTGTAATCCCAGCACTTTGGGAGGCCGAGACGGGTGGATCACGAGGTCAGGAGATCGAGACCATCCTGGCTAACACGGTGAAACCCCGTCTCTACTAAAAATACAAAAAAAAACTTAGCCGGGCGAGGTGGCAGGCGCCTGTAGTCCCAGCTACTCGGGAGGCTGAGGCAGGAGAATGGCGTGAACCCGGGAGGCGGAGCTTGCAGTGAGCTGAGATCCGGCCACTGCACTCCAGCCTGGGTGACAGAGCGAGACTCCGTCTCAAAAAAAAAAAAAAAAGAAAAAAAAAAAGAAAAAAAAAAGAAAACGTGGAGTAAGTGAAACCTGAGGCCTGCAAATGAGAAGAGGAAAGGCACCCCTGCAACACTGAGAGAGGCCAGAGACCCCCAACCCTGTGCAGAGTGCTGAGCTGGGCACCCAGCAGCAGGGGCGGAGATTTTGAAACGGGTGGAGGTGACTGTCCTGGCTTGTCCAGTCAGGGATTATTATTGTGCCACCGTTGAGGCCCCAAAGAACACTGTCAGTCATCCATTCATTCATTAAACAAGTAAACAAATATTTATGAAGTCCCAGTGCTCGTCAGCATCTTGCTAGGTCCAGATGGAGGGCCCTATCATGAAAAGCTTTGCGACCAAGCTTGTCTGGGACAGACAGGCTGAACCCAGTTCAGCTGGGGAAAGGCAGGCAGGCCCCTCCATACCCCAGGAGGGGGTCTCAGCAACCCAGGCTGAAGCCATTTACATCAGACGTTCTGCCTTCGTGACCAACGCCGTTTCTAGGTGGCGGGCTGGCTTGTTTGGGTTTGTTTTTTCTTTGCTTCCCAGTGAGTTTCTTTCAAAAACATCCACCCATGTCTCAGCTGAACTAAAGAGAAAGGAATTTGTCCAGAGCATCAGGAAAGCAGACAGGGGAAAGCCCCAGGGGCCAGGCGTGGGGCCCTAAGCCACACTGCAGCTGCAGGGAGGAGAGTGAGCCCAGCTTGTGCTGCGTGGGGTGGGGAGGACTCCTGAGGGGACAGAGGGGAATCGGGGAGTAGAGAGACTAAGGGGAAGGGGGAGGAGGAGACTCAGGGACAGAGGGTGAAGCTCAGTGGGAGAGAAAGGGGAGACGGGATATGGGGGTAACCAGGAGGCAGAGAAAGTGGAGAAGAGAGTGGAGAGTTGAGGGGGAGGCAGGGACCAAGGTGTAGCCAAAGGCAGGTGAAGGAGGAGGGATACTGACCCTGGGCCAGGGGAGTCAGAAGGCCTGAGCCCTGAAGGGCCCCACAGCCCTCCTCGGCCCTGCTGTCCCTGTACTATTCTATGGCCAAAGAGTGAGTCTTGCATTGTTTCAGCCACCCCACCCAGACACCCCCCACCCTGGAACAAAGGGGAAGTGGCCCCATGGCCTGCCTGCTTCAGCTCAGGGCTGGGTTTGGTCACCAGGCAGGCACTTGTTGTAGCAACGGTCCCTGGGGACCCATCCTGGGGAACAGGACTGCTAGCAGTAAAGATGGGGGAGCCAGGGCCCCCATCCCCTCCAGCCCCCAAGGCTGCCCCAGACCTCGTTGACAACCTCTCTGTAAGTCGCCCCCTCACCCACTGGTTCTGGGAGGATGGGTTGTGGCTTGCCTAGCAGCAGGTGCGTTGGGGTGTGTTGCCCAGCAACCAGCAGAGGTGTTCCCAGAGCCTCTACAAGTGGGAGGCAGGGTGGAGAGGACCAGGGCTTTGACTGTTAGATACCCATGGTCACAGGAATCTTTTGCAGGGCCCCCAGCTAGGCCACCTGAGCCCACACAGTAAACCAGACAGGGAGTACAGAAGGGCTTCTGGGAAAATCCCTTAAAGTGACCGTTGCCTCCTGCTAGTCTGGGCCCCACCTCTGGCGTCTTGGAGGTCCAGCCTCGGATCCTAGAAAGTGACTGAGCCTGGGCTAGCCTGGGAAAGCTTGCTGGTAGTGCATGTGTGATGCCGAGCTGTGAGGAGGAGTGGGTGTGGCAGATGGGGCATCCAGTGGAAGCAGTAGCCTAGGCCGGGGGCTGGGGCCGCCCGGGGAAGTGCTAACCTTTCTGGTTTGGGCCCCAGTTGCCAAAGCATTTCTTCTTCCCCTTTGGCAAGAATCCCAGAGGACAACCCCAACAAGGATCATTCCCCACAGGGGTGCAGATGAGTAGGCACGAAGTGGGCAAGGGCCTCGCTTCAGGTCGTTCAACAGCTGTGGGCAGAGGCTGGATCAGAACCCAAGGTTCTGGGTTCCAACCGGGGCTCTTCCCCCACCCTCCGTGGGGCATTCCTGAGGCAGCAAAGCTCTAACCAGGGAGGATTCTGGCAGGAGGTGACCAGTGGGTAGGGTTCTTTGTGGAAGAGTGAACCGGGCCTGTAAAACCAGGACTGGGGCCTGCCCCTCACCACCCACTGAATGCCCAGCCCTGAACTTCCCTGACTGAGAGCAAAGGCTGGCCCCAATCCGCTGTCAGCAGAGGCTGGACTCTGGCCCAATACCCAAGGAGTAGTGACTGATGGCCCGTCTTGGGATAGCCCGAGGGTCTTCCTGGAAGAGGAGGGCCCAGAATGGAGCCTTGAGGGTCGGGCAGGGTTCAGAAAAGCCTGAGAGGGGAAGTAGGAATGGGAAGCCAGCATCCTCCAGGAAGCCCTGCCCCCACCCCAGCCCAGCCGGTCTCCATTGTCCTGGCCGGGCCCAATTAGCACCTGGCTCCTGCAGGGGCCAATTACACAGGGGCTGAGGTCAGCGGCCGGCCAAGGCCCTGCCACCCCTCCAAGCTTCACCCAGCCAAGCACAAAAGCTTTCTAGGCACCATCTCTGCTGCAGCAGGAAGGGAAAGAAAGAACAGAAGAAAGGGAAAATGCACTCCTTTTGTTTCTTTGCCGTAACCTTGGGCTGAACAAAGAAGCGACTGCCCCCCCTCCCTGGGAGGGCAGCTTCTGTGGAGCAGGGAGTCTGTTGTAAACAGCAGTTCGCACAGACTGTTGTGGTTGGGAGGCCCAGATGACATTCGAGGGGAACCAGGAGCAGAGACCTGGGGTGAGCAGGGCCCTGGTTCTAGAAACTCCTGTGACTCCCCACTGCCCTCTGTTCAGAAGCAGAGCTCCCGGGCCTGGCTGGGGCAGACAGGTGGGCCTGCTCCAGCTCTCTAGCCACAGACCTGTGTACTTTGCTGCCTCCAAAGAGCCCAGCCCACATGGGCCTCCACACCTTCCCTCGGTGTTCCCCACCTCTCAAGTCCCACCCAATCCAGTCAAATCTCACCTGCACCTCAAAGGCCCAGCTCCACCCCTCCTCTGTAGGATCCTGTCCCCAACCCCACCCCTGGCCTTGACTTGCACTCCTAAGGTGTGAGCCATGTCCCATGCAAAGCCTTCCTCCCACTGGGAACCTCTGAGTGCAGGGGTCTCCCCACCCCCACAGAGCTGAGCTTAGGGGTGCAAACAGCAGCTGCCAGGCCCTGCTGGGGAGCAGGTGGAAGGGAGATATATGCCAAACAGAGCCCAGAATGGGCTTGGGAAGTTGGGGCCACCCTGGAGTGGTAGCAGGTGAAGGGGACCCACCAGTGCCATTGTCTCCTGCAGGCTCCCACCCCCATCGCACAGACCACCTTGCCCTCACCTCCCTAACCCTGCCCTCTGTGTCTCAGGAGCGAAACCTCTCCTGCTGGGCAATGCCCTTCCCACTTTGATATCCCACCCAGCCAGTGAGGCTCTCAGTCCTCCCTCGCCTGCCCTCTGGTGGTGATGAGGTTCCAAAGTGAATGGAGGGAAAGAAAGAAGCTTGTTCTCATGGCCAGTGGGTTCTATTGTCCTTCAGTGGGTGGGAAGGGAGCTTGGCTGGATGGGCAGTGGCAAAGAACTGAGAGGCCAGGGACCCAGTAGCATTGGCCCGTGTGCTTCTGGGAGTAAGAGGAGTTCTTAGCCATGGTGAGCCCCGACCCCTGGGAAAACACTAGTCCCTTTCAGCAAATTTTCAGGCACAACTTTCATCCTCCTTGACTTGTCCCTGAGATGGCCCCTCAGAGCTGGGCTTTTGCTCCCTGGTCTCTGGAACTGGAGGAGGCCAGCACCAGTTTGCAAGCTGAATTTTCCATTGTATTTTAAAGAAATGTGGTTAATTCGCTTTATTTTATTTTATCTTATCTTATTTATTTATTTTTGAGATGGAGTATTGCTCTGTTGCCCAGGCTGGAGTTCAGTGGCGCCATCTCAGCTCACTGCAACCTCCACCCCACCCCCACCCGCCCCCTGGTTCAAGCGATTCTCCCACCTCATCCTCCCAAGTAGCTGAGATTACAGGCACCCACCACTACGCCCAGCTAATTTTTGTATTTTTAGTAGAGATGGGATTTCACCATGTTGGCCAGGCTGGTCTCAAACTTCTGACCTCAGGCGATCTGCCTGCCTTGGCCTCCCAAAGTGCTGGGATTACAGGCATGAGCCACTGTGCCCTGCCTAATTTTTGTATTTTTAGTAGGGAGAGGGTTTCACTATATTGGCCAGGCTGGTCTTGGACTCCTGACCTCAAGTGATCCGCCCGCCTTGGCTCCCAAAGTGCCGGGATTATAGACGTGAACCACCGCACCCGGCCAAGAAATGTGGTTATTCCGTTTAAAAGTATTGGGAAATTTAGATTAGCCAAGAGAAGCCTCTCTGATATTCAAAGGACACCTGCAGGAGTTCTGTCTGGCAAATTTGGCAGGAGCAGGGTCTGGGTCAAAGGATTTGCCAGAGTAAGGCAGGGAGGCAGGGAGGCCCTTCCCTGCCATCAAGGTCTTCAGGAGCTAGAGGGGGAGCACGTGGGTGGCCCTTGGCAGATGGGGATTGCCAGGCTGGTGTGGACAAGGAACAGCTTCTGGACAGAGGTAGGGAAGGCTTTGAAGATAGGGGCCCAGAAGGCTGGGCCCATGGGTGGAGTGGCCAGGGCTAAATTCTGAAAGGAGGTCTAGCTGTGCGGGGAGAGGTAGAAATTCCAAGTTGGAAATTTACCATGAGGCCCAGTGGGAGCCGTTGGAGGGGTCTGGAGGCCAGAGAGGATGTTCCAGTTACCTATTGCAATAGCAAACTACCCCAAAATGTTATCAGTTAAAACGAGAATTTTTTTCTTTTATTATTACATCTCATAGCTTTGTGGGTCAGGAACTCAGCCACGGCACAGCAGGTCTGAGTCCTCAGCTGGGACAACCTACGGGGAGGGGAGGGAGCAGCCAGGGCTGGGTGGGCCTCGCCCTCTCCTATACACTGAGTTTGGGCTTCCTCAAAGTCTCAGGGCAGCAAGAAATTAGCAGCTAGCAGGGAAGAATTAGGGTTACTGCAAGATGGGTCTCATCCCAAGCCTCTGTCCTCATCACTCAGCTCCAACATCTTCCCTGGAGCTAACCCAGGACAGAGGCCCCAGCCCAGGTTCAAGATTCACTGAGTGACTTCAGGCAAATCTCTGCACCTCTCTGGTCCCAATATCAGAACTTCTGAGATGGGAATTCCAGGCTAGAGGTCTTGGAAGGCTGGCTGGACTGCCTGGAGGAAGGACATGTGCTCCTGGAACTGGGGAGAGAGACAGCCCCGCACACACCTTCCCCACAATATGAGCTGTGGGCCACTCAGGTTGGCCTTATCCCACCGCAGGCTGAAGCTGGGTGTCTGTGGGAGGCGGCTGCCCTCTGCCGGCTGCAAAGGCAAACCACATGCAGATGGCCTGGTCCTGCCAGCGATGGATCCTGGGGGTGTGGGGAACCCTGAGATTGGGTGGCTGCCCAGGGAAGGGGACAAAGGAGAGGGTGTGTGCCTGGTCCAACAAACCCATCTGCTGCACCCACTCCACCACTAGCCAGACTGCCACCCACACTGCCTCAGACCCAGCAACCTGTCTCAGGCCTCCTTCCCTGGGAGAGTGAAGCCCCTCCCCACTCCTACTTCTGCTCCAGCCCATGTCTCCCCTACGCATCCCTCCCTCTTACCTTCTAATTCTCCAGGAAATCCTCTCTCTCCACCACTATGCCTCTCCTTGAGCCTGCGTTCCCAGCTACCTTTGACCCTTCTCAGCCTCACTGTCCCCTCAGACCTTCCCCACAGCACCCAGCATTCAGAGCACTGGCCAAGGTCACCTCCTCCAGGCCACACCCAGAGGCTGCCTCTGCAGTTCTGGAAGCTGTTGAGCCTTCTCTCCTTTTTCCAAAATTCTTTTAAATTGTGAAATGTAACCCATTTCACAATTTAAGAAAAATTGCATTGAACATATAGAACATAATTGTTATAAATTATTATATAGCAAATGTCCATGAAACCACCACCCAGGTCAGGAAACAGCATCACCAGCATCCTCACGCCCCTTGTGCCCCTCCCAGCCACACCCCTCGTCTCCTGGATGTAATCACTCTACCAGCTTTCTGTCCTTGCTTTGCTTCTTTACTTTTTTATTATTTATTTATTTATTTATTTTTGGGACAGAGTCTCGCTCTGTCACCCAGGCTGGAGCGCAATAGCATAATCTCAGTTCACTGCAACCTCCGCCTCCCGGATTCAAGTGATTCTCAGGCCTCAGCCTGCCAAGTAGCTGGGATTACAGGCACCCACCACAACACCCGGCTAATTTTTGTTTTTTTGTGTAGAAACAGGGTTTCACTATGTTTGTCAGGCTGATCTTAAACTTCTGACGAAGTTTAAGCGACCTGCCCGCTTCAGCCTCCCAAAGTGCTGGGATTAAAAGAGTAAGCCAGCCCTGTGGCTCACGCTTGTAATCCCAACACTTTGGGAGGCCGAAGTGGGCAGATCATGAGGTCAGGAGTTCGAGACCAACCTGACAAACATGGTGAAATCCCGTCTCTACTAAAAATACAAAAAAAAATTAGCCCGGCTTAGTGGCAGGTGCCTGTAATCCCAGCTACTCAGGAGGCTGAGGCAGAAGAATTGCCTGAACCCGGGAGGCGGAGCTTGCAGTGAGCCAAGATCACGCCACTGCACTCCAGCCTGGGCGACAGAGAGAGACTCCATCTCAAAAAAAAAAAAAAAAAAAAAAAGTGTTAGCCACTGCGCCTGACCTGCTTTGCTTCTTTGTACTGTCGCTACTTGAGCATGCCTCTTGAATCGCTCTGGCCTAATTTTTCTATTTTTACCTTCATGGAGAGGGCACCATGACATATGCATTGCTTTGCACACAGCTTTTTTGCTCGCCTTGATGCACCCACATCATGGTTTCTTCATGCTCTGAAGTATCCCGCTGTGTGGGTCTCCACCTGCCCCTATCTCTGCCCCATAATTCCTCACTCGCCCGCCAGTTCTTTTATGTTTTTATGAAGGTGAGTTTTGCTTTGTGTCCCATTCAGACCATCTCTAGCGGCGGGTTCATCTCCATCACCCAAGCCACAAGACTCAAGCGGAAGGTAGTCGCCTTGCTTTTGAAACCCTCTGCAGCCTTGGCCTTGCCAGCCTGCTCTCGCCACTCTTCCTCCTACCTCTCTGTCAATTGCCCTAGTCCTGAGAGCTCCTCTCCTACCACCCCTTGTCCTTGACCCCCCTCCTCACTCCACACTTCCCAGACACTGAAAATCTGCTCCCTTCCCAAGGCTCCAATGGAACCAGGGCTGTCCTGCCACCTGTCTCCCACCAGGATTCACTCCAGGCTTGATCACCATCAGCCACTGCTGGCCTCCTGCACCTGAGGCCCTGCAGGTACCTCACCCCTAACACGCTCCTCCCCCTAACCCAGCTCCCCCTCCTTCCCACTCCAGACCTGCACCTCCTCCACCCAAAGACCCCAGGCTCATCCTCTCCTCATCCCCCACCGCCTCCTTTTTCCCACTTCCTCCTTCCCACTCCAGGCATGCACCTCCACCAAAAGGCCCCAGACTACTCCCAGTCCTCCCACTCCTCCCCCACCTCCTTCTCCTCCACACTGCAGGCACACACCTCCTCCACCCAAAAACCCTAGCCCCTCCCAACGCCCCGCCCCACCATCCCCAACCCTCCTCTTTGTTGTTCACTTCACTCTGTCATGCTGAGTCCTCCTTGGTCTGCCTCCATCCAGCAAGGGTCCCTGGCTCCCTGCTCTGGGCCTCCATTCATTTCTCTGTCCATCTTGAGTGGCCAGAGGGGTCTTGCCACAACCCCCCTCCAGCTTAGGCCTTCCAGTGGCCTGCAGGATGGAGTCCAAGCTCCTGAGGTTGGCCACACCCCTACTCACTCCCCGACCCGCACTCTGCCCTCCAGGAAGTCACCGGCTTTGTTCCTGATCATACACTCTCTCTCCCCCTTGCCTTTGCCACAGTCTCTCCTCTGCCTGAGAGGCCTCTGCCCTACCCCGGGTAACACCTGCTCACCTCCTAGAGTCAGCTTAGGTTATCACCCCCTCCAGGAAGGCTTCCTAGACCTGGGGCTAGGAAAAGAGCCTCCCGTAAGCTCTCCTCTGTCACTGATGTCCCTGCCATCTCCTCGGTGTAGACGGGAGACCATCGCAGGCAGGGATGGTCTGGGCTGGTCTGGGTTCCATGGCCCCAGTGTGGACATGGCCTTCAGCAATTGCTGGTGACTGCTGCTTCCAATGTAGCCTTTACACTGAGTCTCTATGACCTTGGGAACACTACTTCCAATCTCAACTTCCCCATTTTACAATGAGTTTATAAGGACCCTAAGTAGCCACAGGTGTCATTGGATGCAGTGCCTCAGATTCTGCCAGAAGCACTTCTTATTTTGGTGGGAGGGCGGGGGTGGGTAAGGGTTAAGCATTAACCCTTTAGGCCTCCTGCACTCAAGGCCCTGCAGGTAACTTACCCCCAACACAGCCTCCCTACCAGCTCCTTCTCCCCACTCCCAGCTTAAAAACAAAGACAATCACCACTCCTCCTCCTTCGTGGAAACTGGTTCTCAGTTTCTATAAAATGGAAGTAGTCACATCATCATATCTTCTGTACCCACTGCCCAGGGTTATAATAAGAACCATTAAAAATGTGGGGGCAGGCAGAGTGGCTCATGCCTATAATCCCAGCACTTTGGGAGGCCAAGGTAGGAGGATCACTTGAGGCCAGGAGTTCAAGACCAGCCTGGGCAACATAGCAAGGCCCCATCTTTACAAAAAATTTTAAAATTAGCTAGGCATGATGGCACACACCTGTAACCCCAGCTACTTTGGAGGCTGAGTCAGGAGGACCACTTGAGCCCGGAAGTTCGAGGTTGCAGTGAGCTATGATCATGCCACTGCACTCCAGCCTGGGTGACAGAGTGAAACTCCATCTTGGAAAACAAGATAGCACTCAGAAGGTGGTGGAGGAAAGGGAGATGCTGTTGCCAGGCACCCTGGGTGCCAGAGCCTGGGCTGGCACTCATCATGCCCCCTGTCACTCCACAGCAACCCCTCTTGAGGTGGGATGATTTTCCCATTCCACAGATGAGGATACTGAGGCTCAGGGAACAGCTGCCCTTCCACAGCCAAAGCAAAGGTGTCGGTGCAGCAAAGGCCACCAGCTCAGTGGCAGTGGGGCAGTTCAAACCCGAGAGCTGGGTCTTGGTGGGGAAAGGGCAGTGTCAGTGGGTAAGGAGAATGCAGTGGGCACTAGGGTCAGGCACAATGGCTTTGGAGTCAGTCCTTCTAGAGGAAGCTCAGCCCAGAGACAAGACAGGGAAGTGGCTGGTGCCTGACCCTCCCCCGCAGACTGGAAAGTGGGGAGGGGGCTGGAGAGGAGGGACTGGAGCAAGGGAGGCAGCAGGACCACAACAGGAATCTGGGCCATGCTGTCCTTCCTGTTCTCAAGGCTGGGCTGTGACGCAGAGCATGGCCCTGGGGGTTGGGGGGGTCCAGCTCCAGGCTGTGGGGAGCGGTCAGGGCCGCTCATCTGCAGGCAGTGTCCTCCCAGCTGCTCAAGGTCCCTGCTGTGTGGGTTGGGGAAGCCCAGGAGGGAAAACAGGTCCTTCAGGTTCCCACAGATGTAGAGGGAAGAGAGGATAGAGACTGAGGGGTAAGGGCCGAGATCCCTCTCCATACCCTGGGGGAGCCCTCTCTCTCAGAGAGCAGCCAGGCTGGATTGGGAGGGGGATAGGCACCTGTGGAGGCCTACAGGACTAGTCTCCGAGGAGTGGAGTCCAGCAGGGACCGTCTGAGACAGGGACGCAGCCTCACCAGAAGCCATGCTCTCCCTCCATCTCCTTCCTGGCTCCGGGCCCCGGCTTTCTTTGTCTGTCAAGGCAAGATGTTAGTAACAGAGCTCTGGACCAGGTGCGGTGGCTCATGCCTGTAATCCCAGCACTTTGGGAGACTGAGGTGGGCAGATTACCTGAGGTCAGGAGTTCAAGACTAGCCTGGCCAACATAGTGAAACCCCATCTGTACTAAAAAGACAAAAATTAGCTGGGCATGGTGGTGAATGTCTGTAGTCCCAGTTACTCGGGAGGCTGAGGCCAGAGAATGGCTTGAACTTGGGAGGTGGAGGTTGCAGTGAGCCAAGATTGTGCCACTGCACCGCAGCCTGGGTGATGGAGTAAGACTCCATCACAAAACAAAAATAAAAATAACATAGCTCTGCTCATGCTCCAAAAAAACTGAGTTGGAGAACAGGAGGGTCTTAGAAAAGATCACCCTCTGAATCAGAAGAGGGGGTGATCGGACCCATGGGGTAAGCTGAAAAGCTGGCAGCCCCTTCCCACGAGACTCACCCCATGAGCACGCACACAACCCAGTTATGGACAGGATCATATTCATTTGCCATATGCACTTTCCTTTCACAATAGAGCATGGCCATCTCTGTGTGTCAGTACAAAAAAATCTAGGTCATCCTTTGTGACCACAGCCTGTGATCCAGAGACTGAGCACGCCCTCATATAAGACCACAAGCTGTGCTGCAGTGAGCATCCCTGCACACATTTTCCTGGGTGTGTGTGCGTGTTTCCCTGGAAGCCAAGAAAACCCATTTGGATACTGCTGTAATTGTCCAGGGCAGACATGCTAAGATCTTGAACCGGGCTGGGCAAAGAAAGAAGGGGCCAAATTTCCTTTGCCAAAATATCATGTGCTTCTTTTGGTCAGTCCCCCGTCAGTAACGGGCTGCCATAAATTGAAGATTTAGAGCACAGCAAAGGAGGGGGCTGGGAGCTCTGGGGGCCGCAAGGAGGAAGAGGAAGGGGTCTGACCTGTTGATTAAAGCAGTGATTAGAATAGAATGGGTGTGGAAGAGAGCAGCAGCCTCCAAATTATACCTGCCTCGGCAGGGGCTTGACGCACCAACTCTGAGCCTCACAGCAATACCAGGTATCTCTGCATGAGGACTCTGAGGCTCAGAAAGGTAAAGGGGCCTGACTGAGCTCACACTGCATGTGAGTGGCCAAGCTGGCCTGCTGATCTGGGCCTGACTGCAAAGCCCTGTGTGTGTGTGGTCTCTAGACAGAGTCTCTGCATTAACAATGCTGTCTGAGGACACCAGATGGGCAGATCTGGAGGAGCCAAGACCCGGAACTCAACAGGGGCAAGTGCTGGGGAGATGGACCTGGCACTGGTGCAATTACAGGGAGCCCAGCCAGAAGGCTAGACAGTGGCAGGTGACAAGTGGTGTCTGGTGGGCCCCTGCTGCCAGGAGAGCCCTGCTCTAAAAGCCATGGCCTGCCATGCAGCAGGTGGGAGGCAGTGGCTGAGAAGGCGGGCCATATCCGCAGTCAGCATGAGGCCCAGGTGGGAGCTGGGGGCCAAGCTCTGCTTCCTGGAGGCGTGAGTCCCCACCCGTATGTACACAGCCTCCCACAGCTTCAGGAAGCCCACAGCCACCAGGGCTCAGCAAACTCAGGAGCAAACTGACTTCCCCACACCCATTTCCTCCCCTGTCCCTGCTCCTACCTGCTGTTCCTCCATCCAGATCTCTCTGGTTTCACATCAAGGTTGCAGTGAGCTATGATGGTGCCACTGCAAGATCCTTTTCTATTTTGAGCTGTTCAGATTTAAGAAACTCCCTTTATGAAACTTTATAAATAACAGTAGGGAATTTCTGCTTATAAAACAAATGTATATAAATATAGCCTATTAATTTTTCTGTATATATATGTACATGGGTAGGCATGAATTTTTCTCTCAATTGGGGATCGCACTGGTAGTTCCTTTTTGTAGCCTGCTTTTATCACTTCTCAGCATACTGTGAAGTGTCCATGTGTGGAGGCCTCATGGCGGGATTGCACGGCTCTTCAGAACACAGGCTCAAGTCCCTGTAGGCCTGGATTTCAGACCCTGGCTCTATCACTCATCAGTTTTGTAACTGAGCAAGTTACTCGCCTCTCTGAGCCTTGGTTTCTGCATTGGTAGAACAGGGATAATAGTACCTATCCACGCAGGTCTGATGAGAGGACTGAGGGAGGGCACATAAAAAGCTTAGAAGAAGGCCTGGGACACAGTGAATGCTTAATGAGCATCAGACATTAGGATTGCTGTTGTTCCTGACCTCATGGCTGACTCCAGCCCCCTAACCCCCACCTCATACCCCGCATCCTATAGATGGATCCCAGCCTCCACCCTGAGTGCTAACCTGGGTCTCCCAGGGTGACCTGGGGTCATCTGACTACTGAGTGGCATCCAGTGGGATTTCTGAGAGGTTCTTCCCTGCGTTCTCAGTGACGTAAGGAATGAGAGGAATTAGAAGAGGGGGAAGGAGGAGGGAAAAGGTAAAGAAATGGCTATGATTGAGCCAGACCCTGCAAACCTGGCCCTGGATCTTCTCAAGTCTCCATTGCCCATAGGCCTCCTCCCCTGTGTCCGCGCCCGGGATTTCCCCCTGAGTTGGTATCACAGGATGTGATGTGGCCCCGGGGAGAGAACATTAGTGTGGCTGCCCTCACATGGCCAGGATGGGTGAGGATCAAGTCATAACCACCCCTCCAGGGAGTTGCTAATACTTAGGGCCATAGCTTGGGGCTCCTGGTGCTCACTGGCCTTGGGGGGGCCCACTGACTTTCAAGTGTGGATGTGGATGTGGGACCAGGGTTGCTATAGGACAGTGGGCTCAGCTCTGGGCTCTGGGATCCACAGGAGATGAACAATTACCGGCGGGCCATGCAGAAGATGGCAGAGGACATTCTGTCTCTGCAGAGACAGGCCAGCATCCTGGAAGGAGAGAACCGCATACTGAGGAGTCGCCTGGCCCAGCAGGAGGAGGAAGAGGAGCAGGGCAAAGCCAGTGAGGCCCAGAACGTGGGTGAGGATGTGCAGGCCACCAAAGGCACCCAGGCTTCTGCCTGGGCCCAGGCTTCAGGTTGTGCAACAGGGTGGCGGGGTGCTTTTCCCAGATGTACATGCAGCTGGACTCTGGCAAATAGGAGCCCCTCGCCCACAGACACTCACACAGTCCCTGCCCAGCTGGGTCCCCTCAGGGATGGGAAACAGATAATCCAGTCCCGTCGCAAGCCCTGGGGCCGAGGGTATCTGCCTTTCTGCTACTGACCATGCTGATTTGAGCTGGGAGAGGCTTCCTCCCTGAGCCAGCTCCCCAACCCACCTAACAGTGTCCATGAAGCAGAAACTGCTGCTGAGTGAGCTGGATATGAAGAAACTGAGGGACAGGGTGCAGCATTTGCAGAATGAGCTGATTCGAGTGAGCTGGGGCTTGTGGGGGCAGGGGGAGGGAACTATGGTGGGGAGCATCTGGGTGAGAAGAGTCTGGGAGGAGAAGGGAGAACAGGCACAGAGGGAATGGAGGCAAAGAAGAAAGGGGACCAGCCCAGTGGAGGACTCAGCAGAGGCGCCGAGGTGGACTGTCAGGGCCAAGGTGGACTCCCAGGCACCCATTCTCTCCCCTTCTCTCCTCCCCCATCTCACAGAAGAATGATCGAGAGAAGGAGCTGCTCCTTCTGTATCAGGCCCAGCAGCCACAGGCTGCTCTGCTGAAGCAGTACCAGAGCAAGCTGCAGAAGATGAAGGCGCTGGAGGAGACCGTGCGGCACCAGGAGAAGGCAGGTGGCAGAGGGGCTGCCCCCGGGGCCCACTGATGATGGCAGAGTAGGGAGCCCCTGGGCCAGCCCAGCCTCTGCTCTGCTCTCCAGGTGATCGAGAAGATGGAGCGGGTGCTGGAGGACAGGCTACAGGACAGGAGCAAGCCCCCTCCTCCGAACAGGCAGCAGGGAAAGCCCTACACGGGTGGGTCCACACCCTGATGTGATCAGCTCCCCAGTTTCTGCCCCACACCTGGAGGCCCTGCCTTCCTGGAGCCTCTGAGCTTCAGGAGAACCTGTGAAGAGGTCCCCTGCACTCAGTTATGTCTGTGGGCCTGGGAGACCCAGGATTGCACTGCTCCCTTCCTCATTCAGGCGCCTCATCCAGAGATCCCCTGAGCTCCCTCCTTCCCTGGAAGCCCCTCAGAACACAATCAGGGTGCAGTGTGAGCCAGGCTAGAAAGAGGCTGGCCCTCCAGAGGAGAGCCCTGCAGACTAGCACAGCAGAGAGGGCCTTCCCCAGAAGAAGGGGCAACGCTTCCCAGCTCCTAACCCCGGGATCCGTAGAATTCTTTCCCCATATCTCCAAAGATTCTGCCTCTGCAAAGCAAACAAACAAAAATATTTTGATTAAATCAATGATTTGAGACCAGCCGTGATGGTTCATGCCTATAATCCCAGCACTTTGGGAGGCCAAGGTGGGCAGATCACTTGAGGTCAGGAGTTCGAGACCAGCCTGGCCAACATGGTGAAACCCCACCTCTACTAAAAATACAAAAATTAGCCAGGCATGGTGATGGGCACCTATAATCCCAGCTACTTGGGAAGCTGAGGCAGGAGAATCACTTGAGCCCGGGAGGCAGAGGTTGCAGCGAGCCAAGATTGTGCCACTGTACTCTAGCCTGGGTGACAGAGGGAGACTCTGTCTCAAAATAAATAAATAAATAAATGATTTGGAGGTTTTCTTCCCCATTGATATTAACAAAAAGCCACCTAAAACTGCCAATCAGCCTCTGATAAGCGGAAAGGACCAGGTAACACCATATCAGGCCAGCCCAAAGCAAGGGATTTCCCTGAGCCTTCCTGTGCAACCTCACCCAGGGCCCCTGTGTGCCAAGCCCTGTGCTTAGTCTTCACTGCTGAGGGTTTCAGGGGCAGGAGGGTGGTTTCTAGGGGCCTTTAGAAAGCAATGAAAGCTGGGCTGGCCTTTCAGGAAGCCTGAGTTTATCCAGGAGTCTGGATGAGACTGAGAAGGCAACCTAGGGAGGGAAAACAGCCAGATCAAAGGCCCAGGGAGTGAGAAGAATTCCAGGAATGGAGAAGGAAGAGAGAGAGGTGAGGAGCTGAAATACACCGAAGACAAATGAGTTAGAGAGAACGTTGGGGTCAGGTTTGAGAGAGCCTAGAAGGACAGCCTGTGTGCACCTGATCCCACTGGCAGTAGGGAACCATTGAAGGGTTGGGAGCAGAGGGGAGGAGTGAAGCAAAAGGCTGGGGCAGATCAGGACAGGGATATGGGAGGCAGGAGAGCCCATCTCACCAACATCTGTGGCCATGTCTCTAGACTTCCCTGTGTTCTCAGCCTCTGGCCTTCCCTTGGGTTCTACGGGAGAGAACCTGCCAGTTGAACTTTACTCGGTGCTGCTGGCAGAAAACATGAAGCTGCGGGTGGAGCTGGATAAGAACCGCCACCAACCAGCCCCCATCATTCTGCAGCAACAGGCCCTGCCGGTAAGAGGCCCTTGACCTGGCCCTGCCTGTGCCGGTCACTGGGTGCCTGGAAACCACCCATGGTACAACCCAAGTTGAAGATCAAGACCAAGAGTTAGGCTTCCCAGGGTCTCCAGTCTGCCTGGAGGCTCCTGGAATTAGCTCTCAGGCCTTGGTCTTTTTCTCCTGGGGAATGTGTGTACCCGAACACCTCACCTTTAACCTCATCTAGCATCCCAGGAGAAAGCAAGCCCCTTGTTGACCCTCGGCCCCTGAACCCTGATCCCTCTGTCACCTGGCTGGCCTCCACCTGGACCCTACACAGGCCTCTCAAAACTCCCTTCTGGAGCATTCCCTGGTCTTGGTGCAGCCTTGGAGAGCCCTTTTCCATCCCAGGTGGACCCCGGGGAGTTGGGAGCAGGAGGAGACTTGGCAGAGAGGCTGCGAGAGACGCATGGCCCAGGCCACTCAGAGTGCACAGAGACCCTGCCCGCACAGGTGGGTGGCCCCAGGGCCCAGAAATGCCCAGGCCCTGCTCCACCTCTGAGGCTGCTTCAGGGCACCCTTGCTTTACATAAACCCCAAAGCAGAACACTTGGAATCACAGAAGATTGGGCAGGGCGGGCGCACAGGAGAGTTTTCTCTCCGTCCCAGGACTCACCGGAGGTGAGTTCTGTTGAAAGCACACCTGACACGTGGACATCCAGGAAAAGTGTGAGTGATGAGGTCAACCGCTTCGCAGCTTCTTCACTTCACTCAAAGACTCCCAGTGCATTAATTATAGTGGGCTCCCTAATGCATTTTACATTAAAAAAAAAGTTGTGTCAAAACTTCATATTCCCAAAATCTGTGTGGGAAACAGCTGTGAAAAAAGCACATGCCAGACCCTGTTGTGAACTTCCAGAAGAGAGTTCGGCCCAGGTCTGACGCTCTGCCTCGAGAGCTCAGTCTGAGCTCAGGCCTGACTGGTTTCTTCCTCAATACTGTACGGTTTCCCGAGTTCACACTGCCACAGCCCCCAGCGTGGGCCAAATGTGAGTTTGTGCTTTGCCCACAGGATCTCCTCTCTGGTACTTCAGACAAGTTCAACCTCCTGGCCAAGCTGGAACGCGCTCAGAGCCGGATCCTGTCCCTGGAAAGCCAGGTAGGTGAGATGCAGGAGTTGATGAGGCTGGACCGGGCTCACCACACAGCCTGTAACCAGGGCTCAGCGTGTGAGCAGGGTCTAGGCTCAATCTATGACCAGGATCAAGGCTTAGTGTGCAGCTAGGGTCAGGGTTCAGTGTGCAACCAAGGTCAGGGCTCAGTATACAACCAGGGTCAGGGCTCAGTGTACAACCAGGGTCAGGGCTCAGTGTACAACCAGGGTCAGGGCTCAGTGTGCAACCAGGGTCAGGGCTCAGTGTACAACCAGGGTCAGGGTTCAGTGTACAACCAGGGTTAGGGTTCAGTCTGTGACCAGAGTCAGCGCTCAGTGTGTGACCAAGGTCAGGCTCTGTCTATGACCAGAATCAGGGATCAGTGTGGACTCAGGATCAGGGCTCAGTATATTGTTGAAATGTTCATCTGTGTCTTGGTCAGGCTGCCTGACTGTTTGGCCCACTCACCCTCCCCCTGTCACCCCTGAGGTCTCGGGAAGGTGTCAAGCCCACATGGCCCAGAGCTTTGCTTTCTGCCTGGACAGCAGGCTCAGGCCCTGGTTGTCCTGGCCATCAGGGATTAGCCCTGCTGCCTATGGTCCTCCAATTGTCCCCCTCTGTGTTTGCAGTTAGAGGACTCAGCTCGACGCTGGGGACGAGAGAAGCAGGATCTGGCCACGCGGCTGCAGGAGCAAGAAAAAGGTTTCAGGCACCCCTCGAACTCCATCATCGTAGAACAGCCCGTGAGTGACCCCCCTGGAATAGCTTCTGGGGGTTCAGGTGGTGGAGCAGGAAGCCACCTCACCCCCAAAGTCACTGGGCCCTGAGAAAAGCCATCGTGGGGCCAACTCCAAGGCTGGGAGTCAGGAGTCCTAGGCTCCCATTCCTGCTCCATTACCAACCGAAAGCTCGGTCTTAATTCCCCCACCTGTCTGAGGGGAACAGAAAACCCCTGCCAAGACTACTCCTTCCCCCACGGGGTGCTGTGAAACTCAAGGAGATGACGGTGGATGAGGGGCCATGCAGGCATCTCCGGGATGCCCTGACACTGAGTGTGCTTTAGGACTGGCTGCGCTCATGCCATGCAGGCATCTCCGGGATGCCCTGACACTGAGTGTGCTTTAGGACTGGCTGCGCTCATGGGCAGAGTAGCTTGTGGCCCCACACCCCTGACTCCATAGAGCGTAAGATTCTCAAATTCGCACACCCTTCTTAGATAGCCACAACGTAGGCTCCATTTTGCCAACTTCCCAAGAACAAACGGGCCCGCTCACAACTGCCCCTCAAGTTCAACCCCGGGACCGCCCAGCCCCGCAAAGCAAAGACCCTGACTTCTCCTGCTCCTGAGCCAGCTATGCTTTGTCCATGGCCAGAGGCTCAGCAGCGGCCTCTGGGAGAGGCCTGGAAAGGATGAGGGAACAGCCAAGGAACAAAGGCAACCTTTGCACACTCACCTGAGCCCTGGGGACTCCTGGAGAAATTAGGTGTCACTTGCTGTGGCAAAATGAGTTTAGAAATCTTTGAGAGGTCATGGCCCACTGGGTTCTGGATACTCTGAGGCCTGGTTTATCAGGCAATATGCCCTTGAGCAGGTCACCCCCTGGGAATGGGGGATACTCATGTGCCCCACTTTGCACACCGTAGAGTGCCCTCACCCACTCCACGGACCTCAAGCAGCCCTCAAATCTGGAGCCCCCGCTGCCCAGCTCAGACACTAAGCTCAACAAGCCCTCGAACCCCCAGAAGGAGACCGCTAACTCTCAGCAGACCTGAGCCCCAGCGCAGGCCTCCTTGCCTGTGTGCTGGGAAGGAGTCTCATCCCCGCCACCTGAAAACGACTTTATTAAATGTTGTAATTCTGTGAGCATTTGCCTCTTTCCTGGAGCAGGGCAGCCTGGGGGCCCTGCTTCCTCCTCCTAGACCCCACTCTGGGCCCAGGCCTGGGCCTTCTGCTGCAGCCTTACAGCCTCTCGCCTGCCCCAGGAGCCAGCATCTTTGGAAAGCCAAGGGCCACAGTGGACCCAGGAGGGTGGAGAGAAGAGGCCTTCCAAAGCAGAGGCCAGGGAGACGGGCCCTTTCCAGACCCCAAGAAGAAGCAAGGCCACCAGAGACCAGTTCTGTTGGGAGATATGAGGGAGGTTTGTCGTTTTCATCTGCCCCAAAACATCTATCGTGTCTGACGTTCCTTCTTTCAAGTTTGCTTTGTCTGTCTCTTGGAAAGGGAAAGACTTGAAGACTTGAAGCCTTCCTGTGGCAGTCATGTATCGTTGTGAAAAACTCCATTAAGCCACTAGGCTGAGCTGGCAAGGATGTGTCCAAATGTAGCCAGGGGCAGGAGAGCAGATTAAGCCAGGGGAAGGAGGCACCCACTGGGAGTCAGGAGACCCGGGTTCTGGGGGCAAGCATGCTGTGTGACTTCAAGGGACCCAAGCAACTTCTCTGGGCTTCAGTTTCCCCATCTATTCCATGCACAGCTTGACCTCTTTGGCTGTAAGACTCTTTCCAGCTATGACATTTCTGAGTCAAAGCTGACTCAGGACCAGAGAAGAAAAAGGACACAGAAAAGAGACACAAAGACAACAGGGAAGAGGATTGTGTGGTGGGGAAAGCAGAAGGGCTCCAAGAGTGGATCCAGATCCCGCAGCTTCGAGTAGGAGAGGCCAGGCTAGCTGGACCACTGGCCTCAGCGGGACTAGCTCCCGCACCTGCCTGCAGGACTTAGACTTGGATAGCCAAGGTCCAAGAGGAATCAGGTCAGGAGTTGTGAGACCCCAAGGATTAGGGGGCGGAAATCAAGACCAGTGTCATTCAGTCCAAATAACAAACCAGCGGCTCTGCTGCAGAATAGTCTCCCCACCTCCCGCCCTTGGACGAGGGGGCACAAGCCCCCAGAGCAAGAACATGAGGCCTGGAGCAAGCCCAGAGGAGGCCCAGGAAGGGTAGAGGAAGCAGGCTGGCCTCTCGTCCCCTGTCAGCCACCTCACACCAGCCCTTCAGTAGCAGGGGTTCTCACCCACAGGTCTTGGCCTTAGCCATGCCCAGGACTCTGGCTGGGCCTTGGCAGGACGTCCTCATGCCCCACAGGGAACTCCCACCCAGGGTTCACCCAAGCAGAGCCCTGTGCAAGCCTTACCCCTGCGGGACAGGTCCACTCAGAAAGGCAGTACTGGTCCACAGTACTTGGGGCCACCCCATTCTCTCCACAGAACTCCCCAGTTCTCCTTTGTCCCTCTGCCTGACGCTTCTGTAGCTCCTGGCACAGTGACAGTTGCCTCCCCTCCTCTGCCCCACTCTGCCTCACCCCTTGCCCCAGGGAGCCTGGAGTTGATTCTGCTGGCTCCTGAGCTGCCATGGGTGAGGGGGTCCCAGCAGAGGTGGCTTCAAGTGTGGCTGCCTGGGGTCTCCCGAGCATGCCCCAGATCCTGCTTTAACCCAGGGAGCATCTCCACGGGAGTGATGAACACCTAATGAGTCTGGTGGAATGCAAGACACCACATGGTTCAGCTGTTTATTGTCTCCATGGAGTGGGTGAAGAGGAGTGGCCCAGCTGAGCTGAGGAAGGTGACCACTGAGAACCCATTCTACCTGCTCAGCAGGCTGGGCAGAAAGGGGCAGGGCTGGGGACAGAGGACTGAAGCTGTAGAGCCCCCATGGACCCCACCCCCTGGGCCTTCCTCCCATGTGGCTGCAGGCCATCGTCTCCGATCACTCCTGGGTTGCTTCCTGGTTAAAGGGCCAGAAGGTGAAGGAGATGGGCTTTTCAGGCATCAGGATGAGGTTGAATGTGGTGCCCACATCGCTGAGATGTTGGATTTCAACTCTGAAGTTCTCCAGCATCTGAGAAAGGCAGATGGTAGGTTTAGGGGAGGGCAGTGGAGGATCTGTCTCCCTAGCGAGGCCCATTCACCCATAGGCAGTGCCTGGGGAGTGTGATTTGAGGAGTTCCAAGGAGTTAACCACCAGCTCCTGGTGTAACCCTGGACAGTGCCTGATAATGCACCCTTAGTGCTGCATTCCCTTGATTAGGCCTAGACCTTAACTCGTCTACAAACCTCTGCCCTATCCCATCCCATCACCACCATGGAGAATGGATGGCCAGGGCATCAGTGGGTGATGAGTGACTGAACCTGAAAGCGGGGGCAGCAGGGAATTGTGGGAGAGAGCGAAAGCAAGTAACTGGAGGTAGACGTGCCCCAGCCCTGACCTCCTTGAGCTCTGGACAGAGATGGGAGGAGGAAGGTTGGTGCCCTCATTAGGGCCAGGGCCAGCCCAGGGTGCCTAGATGTCCCCAGCTTGACTCACATTGATGAGGAAGATGGTCATCTCTAGCTCGGCGATCCGCCGTCCCAGACACTGCCGCACACCCCAGCCAAAGCCCAAGTTCCGGAAGTAGGTAATGTTCTTGTCTTTGCTCAGCCATCGGGTTGGGTCAAAATTTTCCGGGTCGAAGAAGAAAGTGGGCTCTCGGCCCAGAGCATAGATGGCCACCTGCACCAGTGTCTGGGGCAAGGTGATCAGAGGCCTGAGTAAGCCCCACCTCCCCACAGCCCTGAGCAAAAAACCCCCTTCCCCAGTCCCCTGCCCTCTCACCACCACTCCTACTCCCCAGCATAGCTGCCTGGCTCTCCAGCGCAGTACATTCTGCCCACTGTGCAGCCTTGAACAAGGCCCCGGCCCTCCGTGATCCTTACCCACGAAACGGGGATGGCTGAAGACACAAGGCTAGGGTAATTGTCCCACCCTTTCCTCAGACCCAGGCAAACCATGAAGTCTCCCTCCTAACCATGGGTTCCAATAACATCCTAGAGGTCACCACCCACCATGCCCACCACCTCTGCCCTTCACTCAGACTTGGACTGCTGCCATCAAGGGCCCCACCAGGGCCCCAGCACCACCCTCTGTCTATAATTCCAGCCTGTCCCAGCCCTCTCTGACTGGCAGAGCCTGCAGCCTGCTGGCTGCACCTACCTTGGCAGGAATCATGTAACCTCGAAGAACCAAGTCATTTACGAGATATCTCTGCAGGGTCACGGAGATGGGGTGAAGTCTGCGGGAGGAGGGCACTCAGAAGCTAATGGACCCAAAGGCTAGACACAGCCCCCAGAGCCCCACACCCTGAGATGTGTGGCATCTCAGCCCCAGCTGCAGCAGCCTGGGAGGATCTGGGGGTGGGGCTCTGGCTCTATTTCTTTCTCCTCCAGACTTTTCACTCCTTGCTTCCAACCTCCTCCACCAGCCCATCCTCGTAACCCTTTCCCCCTAGCCAGGGATTGGAGTTGGGGCGGCATGGGTGGATGTGGGCTTGCCTCAGTGTCTCCTTGATGCTGGCTTTGAGGAGGGGGACCAGCTGCAGCATCGTGGCCATGTCTCCCTGGGCCTGGCGCCGCGCAGCCAAGACCTCTGCCCGCAGCATATCCTGCACCTTCAGGTTGCGTGCCATCTCATACAAGTGCCACTGCAGGGTCATGGACGTCTGGTGGGGAGTAGGGCATACAGAAGACCAGGAGGGCCTGTCACTCCAGGGCCCCTTGAGGTCCTTGACCCCATGCTAAATTTTCATTTCCAAGAACCTCTTTCTCCCCCAACCCCCATCCCTGTCTCCAAGAAAATCCTCTGCAAAAGCAAAACACATTCCATTGTCTAAAAGGCAAATGTCCAAGAAGCCTTTCTTGCTGGCCAGGCAGGAATGTTCAGGGCAGCATTTGTCCCGGCCCTCGTCCCTCATGTCACCATGAGCCCCAGCAAGTAGAGTGTCAACTACACAGCCAATGCCTTCTTCCAAAGAATTCCAGAGGCCCTTAGACACCAAATCCTTCTGTAATGATTGCACTACAGACTGACTGCCATTCCTTTTGAAATGCCTTGTTAAACAACCACCCCTCTTTCCAATAGAACTTCCTAAAACCTTAGCATTCACCTATAGCAGCATGGCTTCAAGTAAGTCTCAAAGAGGCTGAAACCGGACCAGCCAGATGTTTCCTATCAGTGTTGCAATTAGTGTGTGCTGTGTGTTGAAATTAATTAGCTAATCTCAACATAAGCCACAGGCTGTGACCACTAGCCCTTCACCAGACATCTGGATGACCCTCGTCAAACCCCACAGTCCCAGATCCTCAGTGATGACAAACCAGGCCCATTTGGGACTCCAGCCTGGAGCAGCCCTCCCTGCTGGGGACTAGGACATGGGTTGCTGACACATTATCTTACCAAGGATCATATTTTTGTCTGACAGACTTAGACACCCTCCCCGCTTCTCCTGGCAGGGGCAACAAGGACAAGCTGTGAGGTAACATTTCTTAAGCACATATTATATGGCAGGCAAGGTCCTAAGCTGTTTACATATGTTACCCCGTTTAATACTCACAAACAACACTCTAAGGTATGTTACCATCATCCCCTTTTTCAGATGAGGAAACTGAAACAATACACAGCTCCTTCTCAGCTTAAAATCCTTGACTGGTTCCCAGTTGAAACGCAGAGGCTCAGGTCTGAGCCACAGGGCCCCTCAACACCTGCCTGCTGCTCCCCCATCCCCTAATCAGCACCTCTCTCTCCAACATCCACCTAATGCTCCAGCTACATGGAGTGGCACACAGCCCCTGAAGCCCAGAAGTCTTCCCCATGCTAGATTCTCTTCCTGGAATTCCCTTCCCCACCTAAGAAGCACAGATGTGCTCCCTCTGCAAGACTCTAATCCAATGTGTGTATTCATCTCAGTACTGCCAAGGCCTGCCATAGGGAGGTACTTGGGATTTAATAAGTTAGTTAACTATGTTACTAGCTGTGTGACCTTGACCAAGTTATTTAACCTCTCTGTGCTCCAGTTTCCGCATCTGAAAAAGGGGGATGATGGTAACATACCTTAGAGTGTTGTCTGTGAGTATTAAACAAGGTAACATATGTAAACAGCTTAGGACCCTGCCTGCCATATAGTTTGTGCTTAATAAATGTTACCTCACAGTAATTGTTTCTTTGGTGCCGGTGAGTGATTTTTGAAGATCTCTTCTACATAATAGACAATGAACTATGTTTAAGGTATGCTCAAAGGCCCCGTCTGCAGCCTGTCTCAGGAACTGAAACTCCTTCATCAGAGTGTAACACAGATATAATACCTAGGAACGAAAGTGATTCACCCCAGGGGCTTGACACGTGCCTCTCCCTAGTCCTGAAATGCTATTCCTTCTCTCTTCTCCTGGCAACAGCCTGCAAGACACGCCCGTTGAATTTTAGCTCCTCTGTGGAGCCTTCTCTGTGTCCTTCACGGCCACGTTAGCCAATCCCTGCCTCTCAGCTTTGTCAGTGGCAGGTGCTTGCCTCCGTCACTGCAGTATGCTATTCTTCCATTCACATTGCTGCCTCCTTGTTATAGGCTGAGCTGTATACCCCATCCCAAAATTCATCTGCTGAAGACCTAACCCTCAGAACTTCAGAATGTGACTATATTTGGAGATAGAACCTTTAAAGATTTTAAAGTAAAATGAAGTCCTTGAGGAGGATCCTAATCCAGTTCTGTTTAGTGTCCTCATGAGGAGAGACAATTCTGACACAGACACAGAGGGAAGCCCATGCGAGACAGAGGAAGAAGACGGCCATCTACAAGCCAAGGAGAGAGGCCTTAGAATGCACCAAGCCTGCCAACACCTTGGCCTTGAACTTCCAGCCTCCAGAACTGTGAGAAAATGAATGGCTGTTGTTTCAATCCCCCAGTCACTGGGATTTTGTTACGGCGACCCTAGCAAACCAGTACACCCCTCCCCTCTGAGCCATGCGAGGACATCTGAGGTCTACTGTATTCTTTTTGAGATGGAGTCTTGCACTATCGCCTGGGCTGGAGTGCAGTGACACGATCTCAGCTCACCACAATTTCTGCCTCCTGGGTTCAAGCGATTCTCCTGCCTCAGCCTTCCGAGTAGCTGGGATTACAGGTGCCCACCACCAGGCGCAGCTAATTTTTTGTATTTTTAGTAGAGATGGGGTTTCACTATGTTGGCCAGGCTGGTCTCGAACTTCTGACCTCATGATCCGCCCAACTCGGCCTCCCAAAGTGCTGGGATTACAGGCGTGAGCCACTGCACCTGGCCAGGACTGATCATTCTTAATATCCGGAAAAAGAAGTTTCTAGGGTGCCATGCTGCTATGGAAAGAGCACAGGGGATGCCTCTGGGCGTTGGGGGTACCGTAGGGTACTGAGGGCTGGGCCGGGAAGGAGGAAGGATGACAAAAAGACCCTGGACAGCAGAGCCCACAGCAAATGCCCCGGCCTCCCAATGTTTCCGGGCTCCTGCCTGCTTCCCCGGATTTGAGCAAGTGTGTTCTCCACCAGGAGCTGGGGACATTGTCCTCCATCAGCAGGGTTCTGACAGAGCTAGCCTCCAGAGGGGACCTCCTCCTATGGAGACTCCACGTGGAGCCTGGACCTCGCCACCATGCCCGGCCACTCCTCTCTCACAGGCAAAGAAAAATGGCTGATCAGTCTCAAATCATACCCAGGGTGACTTGACTGTGACCTCACCACCCTCGGAGATTAGCACTTTGGAAATGGAGGCAAGGAGGAAGACATATCCTACATGAGTAGGAACACCTTGAACAACAGGGTTTCAGACAACGAGGAGCCTGGTGGGGAAGGGGCACGTGGGCACAGAGGGGAACAAGGTGCTGTCCCTACAGCCACCTTACCGTGTCCACCCCTCCTGCCAGCATCTCTGTGACATTGGCCTTGATGTCCTCGAAGGACATCTTGCTGTCTCCCAGGAGTCTGTAGAGGATGCCACGGTAATCATGGTGAACATTTCCTTTCTGTCTCAATTCCCAGTGGAAGTTCTCGGTGTACATGTCAGCTGTGGGGCAGGAGGAAAGAAAAAAGAGTGAGGTTCCCTGCAGGCGGCCGAGAAGGCGGGCAGTCTGTGGTGAAAGGCGGCACCAAGGGCCTGGCAATTCCAGAGCCCTGTGCTTCTTAGGCTGCCATTTACTGAGCACTTACTCTGTGTACTAAGCCCTTCATATCTGTTTTTTCATCGAATTCTTGGGGTATGTGACATCATTCCCATTTTACAGATAACAGAGGTGCAGAGAGATAGTCACTTGCCCAAGGTCACGTGGGTGTAAGGGGCAGAGGTGGGATTTGACTCTGCCATACCCTGACCAGCCTTCTCCACCCAACCTTCCCCATCACTCCCACCCAAGTCCCTGTCATCTAGCACAGCAGTGGCTCAGACACTAGCCCTTCACCCAAAGGAGCATGAGCTCCTTTGAAGAAGATCACAGACATCTTTGCTCCTCTTTTTCCAGAAAAAATCTAATAATCCCCAACAGTCAGCCTTCCATCCGCCATTCCCGGGGTCCCAGGGTCTTCCTGACACCCGTGCCTGCCCACCACAGTGTGGGTTTCCTACAGGTCAAGTCAGCGCCCATTGAGATAGCTTGAGACCAAGGAGCCGGCTGAGGCCTGGGACTCCAAGGAGGAGAGCACAGCCAGAGGAGCCCTCACCTTTGCTGAAAATCACGTCCCATGCGGCCACATGGTCCTTCCAGGTCTTGGTCCTGAACAGACGGAATAGGTCTGGGGGAAGGTTGAGCATGGGGACGCTGGTGTGGAACATCTGGTAGATGGCATCAATGAACCGCTGGGCCTCGGGGTTCACTACTTCCTCCAGCATCCCCTGGCGCTCCCCAAAAATGACGTTAGTGATGGCTGCAGGGAGAGGCAGAGGCTGAGGAGCCATTTCCAACGGGGCCATCTGAGAGCCACAACTCCCAGGGACTCCTCCACCCTCACCTCTCTCAGCACAAAGGATCTCTTGCCCCTACCCTCAGCCTCCTTCAGTAAATAAATTGAGGCCTGAGTCCTAATGGGCTAAGATGCAAGGCTGAGAAAGCTGACCTCTGGCAGCCACACAGGTCCTGCAGAGGGGCATGTGGAGGACCTGAAAGGTGGGAAGCAGGGTCTCCGGCAGAGCTGAGAGAGGGCCCAGCCCAGAGTGCAACTGCTCTGCCCACACTTCCACCAAGAGAGATTCCCCATCTGTAATTGGCTAAATTGGCTAAATACTTCCTGAAACTGAGGGTCATAAATCCCTGGATAATTAACCATCCAGGACCTAGTCTTGCTGGACCTAAGAAGTTACAACAGCCTCAAGTTTTCCCCACCTATCAGGTGAGGAATTTGAATACTGATTTCATACAAAGCTCTGGGTACCCCAAATCTTTTGCTATGACCACACGATCTTCATCAAGCCACAGGGTCTTTTTATGTGCAGTTCCCTCTGCCTATACTGCCTGACTTCCTTACCCCATGTAGGTAATTCCTACAGATTCTTCAATGCCTACCTCAGATTAACCACTGAACTCTCCTCTACCCTACCAGACTCCAAAGGTCTACAGCCCAGGAGGTGGAGACTTGCAGAATGAAGGTCCAAGCCAAGCTCTGGCTTTGGAGGATGGTGGCAATAGGGACCTGTATTTTGGGGACCCCTGCTCCTACAGCACAAATGCCAGATGAGAGAGAATGCCAGATGAGAGAACCCCAGAGCAAGGGGTCTCACTCTGTTGCCCAGGGTGGTCTTAAATTGCCTCTGAGTAGTAGGCAGTGGAGGATATGATCAGTGGCTCATCCCAGAAGCCTGTCTCGATGCCTCTGCAGGGTCTGTGCTGAACCTCAAGGTAAGAGAGTAAACACTGAGTTCTCCCACCCCCATGCCCAGTGCCAGCCAGGTGCAAGCCCCTTACACTCAAAGGCAAAGCGGAACAGGTCATCGCTGATGTCCCCTGAGAAATTTCCGGAGCCTGCTTTCTTGATTCGCCTGTGCAGGACACTGACGAAGTCCCGAGACACTGCATCCAACAGGGGCAAAAAGTTCTTGGTGGTCTCTGGAGCCATCACCTCCTGGTTCAGGGCCACCCGGTCTTTCTTCCAGGCTGCTGACTTCCTGAGAAAACATGGGCCCACATGCCCTCATGGTCACAGACCCCAGGCCAGGTGAACACAGAGGGGGCTGACTCAGTTTTCCCAGGAAGTTGAGTCACAGCTCACAGCATCCAGCACTCCCACCAGGGCCTCTACCCTCACCTCTCCCAGCACCCTCTGCCTCTCACCTCCTCCCTCCTCTGCCTGGCTGAGAGAAGAGAAAGGAAAAAAGAGAGTGAAGGGGAACAAAACTCCAACTCCCCTGCACTCCCTCTGCTGAGAACCAGGAACTGTTATTCTTAGAACCCTTTGCATAACTTTCAGTCTCTCCAGTCTTTGCCTCAGCTGCAGGCATGCCTTCCATGCCACCCCCACTTCCTCCTGGCCAATGCTCACCTATGACACTCCAGGGCCCCTCTATATAACATTTTCTGACTCTTGCACAAACAAAAGTGACCAGCCTCTCCTCCTCTGCACCCCCAACACATCCCATTACTCACTTCTGCCGGGGGACTTCAGGTGCCCAGAACTGGGTTGGTCATAATAAACCTTAATTCATGACACACTTTTGAAATTCATCAATCCATGCAAAGTCCTCTTCATGACTTAGGGGTGGTTTGTTGATAAGAATGTTATCATAAACTTACTACCCACCACAGAAGCTAGGAACTTGACAGTAACTTACACTTGCCCTCCTGGTTCTTCCACACCCTTCATTCCCTTCTAAGGAGACCACCCACCAGAATCCCTTGCTGTCGTTTGTGTCTAATTTTATCTGTTCTCCATTTATTCCCAAAAGGTACTATTACAAAATATATACTTGTGTTTAACTTCTTTTAAAACACTGTCGGTCTGGCGCGGTGGCTCACGCCTGTAATCCCAGCACTTTGGGAGGCTGAGGCAGGTGGATCACCTGAGGTCAGGAGTTCGAGACCAGCCTGGCAAACATGGTGAAACCCCGTCTCTACTGAAAATACAAAAATTAGCTGGGCATGGTGGTGGGTGTCTATGATTCCAGCTACTCAGGAGGCTGAGGCAAGAGAATCACTTGAACCGGGGAGACGGAGGTTGGAGTGAGCCAAGATCGCACCATTGCACTCCAGCCTGGGTGACAGAGCAAGACTCCACATCAAAAAGAAAAGAAAAGAAAAGAAAAGAAAAGAAAAGAAAAGAAAAGAAAAGAAAAGAAAAGAAAAGCTGTCATGCTTTGTCAGACTTGCTTTTTTCGCTTAGTTGTACTGTTCTAAATACCATCTGTATTGCTGTGGGAGACTGGGTCCCTTCATTTTGACTGGTGTGTACCACAATTCACTCACTTACAATCCTATTGGGCATTTCAGTAGCTTTCTGGTTTTTAATATCATGAACAGTACTACGGCAAACATTCTACTACACATTCCCCAAAGCAGGGATACTCTTTGGAGTATATCCCTGAAATCAAACTGCTATGTCACAGGTATGCAAATATTCCATTTCAGGAGAAAATGTCCAACTATTTTCCAAAGTAGTGGCTCCAGTCTACACTCCCACCAGCAATAGATGAGAGCCCAAGTTGCTCTGTAGCCTCACTCACACTTGATATGGTTACATTTTACCTTTTCTTTTTTT
This sequence comes from Macaca nemestrina, assembly GCF_043159975.1. Taxonomy (NCBI): domain Eukaryota; kingdom Metazoa; phylum Chordata; class Mammalia; order Primates; family Cercopithecidae; genus Macaca; species Macaca nemestrina. The sequence continues at coordinate 126,868,081 of NC_092131.1, read as the reverse complement.
TTTTTTGAGACAGGATCTGGCTCTGTCACCCAGCCTGGAGTGCAGTGGTGCAATCTCTCCTCATAGCAACCTCTGCTTCCTGGGCTCAAGTAGTTCTCTGACCTCCGCCTCCCAAGTAGCTGGGAACACAGGCATGTGCCACCACATCGGCTAATTTTTTATTTTTTATTTTTTGTAGAGACAGGGTCTCACTGTGTTGCCTAGGGTGGTCTTGAACTCCTGAGCTCAAGAAATCTGTCCGCTTTGGCCTCCCAAAGTTCTGGGATTACAGGCATGAGCCACTGCGCCCTGCCCTGCATTTTCCATTTTTGATGGTGTGAGTGTGGTGGCTCATGCCTATAATCCTAGCACTTTGGGAGGCTGAAGCGGGAGGATTGCTTGAGCCCAGAAGTTCGAGACCAGCCCGGGCAACATGGCAAAATCCCATCTGTACTAAAAATGTAAAAATTGACTGGGTGTGGTCACGCACCTGTAATCCCAGCTACTCGGGAGGCTGAGGTGGGAGGATCACCTGTGCCAGGGAGGCAGAGGCTGCAGTGAGCCATGATCAAACCACTGCACTCCAGCCTGGGTGACACAATGAGACCCCATCTCAAAAAAAAAAAAAAAAAAATTATGAACAATTCGGTAGAAAACGGTATCCACTACACTTAAATACACCGATCTGTCCCTATGTAGGACAAATGTCTCACTGCCCCTTTAGCCTGTATGGGACTCACGGTGGCAGGTCCCTGCTTTATTTGTCACTGTATCTCCAGTTCCTGGCACAAGTCCTGACTCATCGAGGATGCTCAGTAAGGTGGGACTCAGTGAGCAAACCAATAGTGAGAACTTTGCCACATCTTTAATTATTCATTAGGATCTTCAGCATGACCATTTCCCTGAAGGCTGGCAGAGCAATTCATCATTATCATCATCATCACCATCATTTGTTTTAGGGAGGTAGGAAAATGACAGGAATTCACCTAGAGGCCCTGCTAGGAGGCACAGGGCAAGCCTGGCCTCAGCCTCTCACCCCCAGCCTCTGCTCTCTCCACAGCTTCCCACCACCTCCCTCCAGTCCCCGGGAGATGGCCCAGGACTCACTTCAACAGGACTCCTATGGGTCTCTGGTAATATTGGTGATAGGCGACCCAGGGCGGGATGAGGAATCGTTCTGGGTTGGGGCCCTCGGACTTAAAGAGAAGGGCCACATCTTCAGGGTCGATGACATAAACCGACTCCACGTTGCCGAGCTTCTCCCTGGAGGGGTGGAGGAGAGGTGCTGATGGAAGGATCCAAGGAGAGCTATGGATACAGGCTCAGCACAGCTGCCTCACAGTTCCAAAACTTGCTGACTGTGGGACCTGAGCCAAGGCCCTTAACCCCTCTGAGTCTCAGTTTCCTCTTCTGTAAAATGGAGATAAATACAGTACCTGTCTCAGAGCGTTGCTGAAGGACAAGATGATAGAAAGTGTATGGATGTGACCTTTGTTAAACATTCTACAAGTGACAGCTTTATGATCACTGTTTCTGCCGTCCCACAGCACATCCCCAGGGCCAGCCCAAAGCCCACCCCAGAGACTTCCGCGGACCAGCAAGTCCTCCGCTCCTCACACATTCTTCCTTTGTCCACACCCACAGCAGCCCCAGCTTCTCACCCATCCACAGAACTCAGAACCATGGCACACTTTCATGTCACTGCTGGAGTGACTCACTATAGCTTGCAAGGTAGGCCATATTCCAGGCCAAATCCCTGTCAGACTCTACAACTGAAATTCAGGGAGTGGCCACCCTGCCCCTAAGAGTCAGCGGTCACCCAACAACATACTTTGTCTCTATTAAAATAAAACTTCAGTAAAACATCAGGCCCCAACATACAGGCAGGGGAGAAGGGCTTGCAAATCGCTTTGCAGACAGTCTCTATTAAATACAACTGGGTTTTTGTTGTTATTGTTGTTTTGAGACAGGGTCTCTGTTAACCAGGCTGGAGTGCAGTGGTGTGATCATGACTCACTGCAGCCCTGACCTCCCAGGCTCAAGCGATCCTCTCACCTCAGCCCAGCCAAGTAACTGGGACTACAGGCACCACCAGGCCTTGCTAATTTTTGTGTTTTCTGTAGAGATGAGGTTTTGTCATGTTGCCCAGGCTGGTCTCAAACTCCTGGGCTCAAGAGATCCTCCCACCTCAGCCTCCCAAAGTGCTGGGATGGCAGGTGTGAGCCACTGTGCCTAGCCAAATGCAACTGTGACATATGACTGGTGTTCTTACATGAAGAGATGAGGACACAGATACACACAGAGGAAAGACCATGTCAACACACGGGGAGAAGATGGCATCTAAGTCCAAGGAGAAAGGCCTCAGAAGAAAGCAAGCAATTCAGCCAAAACCTTGATCTCTGACTTCTAGTTTCCAGAACTGCCAGAAAATTCTGTTGTTTAAGCAAAAAATAAGAAATAAAAATACAACTACTAAAGAACAACAGAAAATTCCACTTCTTGCTTGCCTCTGCCTTTTGTCTAAGAAAATTTAAGATATACTTTTAGGCAAAATATCATAAAAACATACAGATACAAGCCAAGTGTGCTCACATGTGTACGCATTCTGTCTCTCTCTCTCCCCTCATAGTACTGCTTTAACCACTGAGCCAGAAAGCCTGGGCCTACCTTGATGAGTCTCAGGCCTTCACCTGTTCTGTGGCCTCCCAGAAAATCCCCTCAGTGTTTTTCCAGCTACCACATGTCTTTGCACTAACTAGCTCCATACCCCTAACCCAGTTCAGCCAAGCCTTTGAACTACTGTTATCATGATCAATTCCACTTCTGGGAATCTAGCCCAAGGCAATGATCTGATATCAGCAACGATGCTTGATGGATGAGGATGTCCATTGCAGCCTCATGTCTAACAGCAAAAAAGTCAAGAGTAGGTTGTATGTTCACTTTAAGAACCAGCTGGAAAAAAAAAAGTCCATACTGTGGACTACTATGCTGCCTTTTAAAATTATATTAGAGGCCAGGCACAGTGGCTGTCATCCCAGGACTCTGGGAGGCCGAGGAGGGAGAGGGAGGATCACTTGAGCCCAGGAATTCAAGACTACAGTGAGCTATGATGGCACCACCGTACTCCACCCTGGGAGACAGAGCAAGACCCTGTTTCAAAAAAAATAAATATTAATACGATAGATCAAGAAAAAGGAAGAAGATACAAATAAACGAAATGGGATCTTTCCCCAGAAAAGTCTGAGGACCACTGAACAGCACTTTCTCTTAAATTAAAAAATAAAATAATTCTATATTACAGAGAGAAAAAAGGAAAGAATTCCTTGATATATTGTTGTGAGACAACACAAGCAGCATATATAGTATATTCACATACTTAATGATACTTAAATGTTAAATCAATTGGAATTTATTGTATCTGACTTCAATTTTTCATTAGTGTTTCTCTGTATTTTCTAAATTGCTCTCTATAAAACAAGAACAGCCTTTGTGTTAGGAAAAAAACCCACAAACATTGTATTTTAAATTCCTCACATTTATTCAGAAGTTTATTGTTTATTAGCTATAAGTTCAAGTATAATGACACACAGAGCTGGAAGTCAGACAATTCCAGTTCCCGCCATGGCTTTGCTCTCATGAGTTGTGTGACATTGACAAGACCCTTCTTCTCACTGGGCCTCGGTTTCCCCATCTGTAAAATGGGGAAATAACATCAACTACAGACTACAGGGACATGTTGCAAGATTCAGATGGAAGTGACTCAGAAAACACAAAGTGATGCAGGAACATAGGGTCTGGGGGCAGGGACATAAGGCCAATTCACACCTGAGCTGTGACAGGAAATAATAGGGCTATGCTGTTAACCAGGCTGGAGTGCAGTGGTATGATCACAACTTTACTGTAACTTTACTTCATCCTCTCCATTTACATAAGGCATACTGAATTAATCAATGGAATGCTCTAAGTGGTATTTAAACTCCCAAAAATTCTGTAAAGGGGCACTTGAGCTCCTATGCTCAGGCCCCTCCCACACTGTGGAGTGCACTTTCATGTTCAATAAATCCCTTCATCCCTTCCTTGCTTTGTTTGTGCATTTTGTTGAATTCTTTGTTCAAGACACCAAGAACCTGGACACTCTCCACTGGTAACATATATTTTGGCCAGCCAGCCAGGAGGAAGAGGTAAAGTCTGGGATTCGTTTTTCTCCCTTTCCTTTCTGCTCCATACAGGACCTCTCTCCTCTCTTTCTCTTTTCCGTTCCAACTTGGGACTCTGGCTGGGCAGTGCCTAAACAGGGCAGATTTCTGGCCGCGGCCGGTGAAACTAAGGGGTTTCCATGTGGAGAAGCAGCCTGACTGCCACTGCCCGGTTCGCTTAAGGGACCTGGGTCTTTTTGATTTTTTTTTTTTCTTTTTTTTCCTCTCTTTCTTTTTCAGTCTTTCAGCGGCTGTTTCCTAGTAGCTCCTTGGAAATTGAGGCTGGGGTCACTCCCCAGTACTGCCTGAAGGCCTAGGAATGAAAGGGGATAATTGCCCTGTCCCAAAGCGGGAAGGACTTCTTTTTTTTTTTAATCTTTTTGCCTGTGGTTCCTGATCCCTACATGAGGTGCTGCTGGGAACAAACTCGTACACGTTTCTGGAGGCTTAAACCTTCTTTTCTTATGCTAAATTCTTCCCTCATAGTACTCAACTAGCTAAGGACAAAAAAAGCCCACGCGGCATCCAGTTCACATTACAGTTCATGGCTATTCTTATAAAGCTCATAGTACGCTCTGGAGGGGAAAACCTGCGTGTGATGCCCACCTAAAGCCAGAGATATCTGGGATTCTAAGATTGGACCCCAACCACTCCAAAGAGGATGCTGTTGGCAGAGGTTCTGAGGTCTAGCCCTCCTTAGAATTTTCTCTCACAGTTGCAATGCTTTTTGGAATCTGAAGTATACTGCTGAATTGGAAAGTGGAATAGCATTGCATGTATCCAGGCTTTTGTGCTGCAGCTCTAAGCAGGGAGCCTGGTTAACACGTGACACCCTCCTTTGAAGTCTTGGGAGGTTTGGCCTTTAAAAATCAAACTGCCATGCAGACTGCTTTACCCACAATTTCGGTTCACAGCCTTCATTGGATTATCTATTGGGGCAAAACCCGGCAAGCTTGTATTGCTATCTCATGGCTAAGGTTCCAAGCTATTGAATCTTTGTTTATGTGTGTGTATACATGTCTAGATGTGTTTATTTGTATGTACACTTATTGTTATATGTTGTGTCTACCAAATTGCCTTATACGTAAAAGAGCACTCATAAATTAAGTAAATAAGTCTAACCAATTTTCAAGATCATGTGACTTAAAGTATAACTTTACTAAACAAGCTAGCTTTAAAATTATTGGTAGAATAAAAATAGAAATGCCTTCAGTATTATCAGTATACATTTTGTCCGAATTTTATGTTTGTCTTTGCTAGTTTTTTTGTTTTGTTTTGTTTTGTTTTGTTTTTTGAGACAGTCTCATTCTGTCACCCAGGCTGGAGTGCAGTGATGCAGTCTCGGCTCACTGCAACCTCCACCTCCCAGATTCAAGCAATTCTCCTGCCTCAGCCTCCTGAGTAGCTGGGACTACAGGCACGTGTTACCACGCCCAGCTAATTTTTAAATTTTTTAATAGAGATGAGGTTTCACAATGTTGGCCAGGCTGGTCTCGAACTCCTGACCTTGTGATCTGCCTGCCTCAGCCTTCCAAAGCACTGGGATTACAGGCGTGAGCCACCACTAGTTTTTTTTTGTTTTTTGTTTTTTGTTTTTTTTTGAGACAGAATCTCACTTCGTCACCCAGGCTGGAGTGCAGTGGCACGATCTTGGCTCACTGCAAGCTCTGCCTCCTGGGTTCTCGCCGTTCTCCTACCTCAGTCTCCCCAGTAGCTGGGACCACAGGCACCCACCACCACACCTGGCTAATTTTTTCTGTTTTAGTAGAGATGGGGTTTCACCATGTTAACCAGGATGGTCTCGATCTCCTGACCTCGTGATCCGCCCATCTCGGCCTCCCAAAGTGCTGGGATTACAGGCGTGAGCCACCACTAGATATTTTTAAATGTCAGTGCTAATTCGACCTGGGAGCTGCTTGGGGCGAGCCTGTCTCCCATTCCATTCAAAGTCTCATTGAGATAAACGCATATCTGATTGGTTCCTTTGGAAAGGCTAATCAGAAACTCAAAAGAACACAAACGTTTGTCTCCCACCTGTGATCTGAAAGCCCCCAAGCCCACTCCTTGCCTTGAGTTGTCCCACCTTTCAGGACCAAACCGATGTTCCTTTTACATATGTTAATTAGTGTTTCATGTCTCCCTTGTTAAAAGTAAAAATTGAGTACACTGAATGGGATAAATGCTGTAGGTAAACTTTTTGTGTAAATTAAAATCTTAAAGTTATTTTTGGTGCTCATTTAATATCTGGGTCATTTCCAAGTAAGAAAGGGTTGTGATATGGGGAAATATGTTTCTAAAATTGTGGAATCGTTCTTATCTATAAATGCCCATATCTGAGAGTTCAGGATTTCTTGTTTTTTAGGGTTTCACTGAAGTTTTACATTACTAAGGATAAGGTTTCCAGTTAATACGTAATTCTGTATACAAAATGTGTCCAAAAGGGTTATTAGTAAAAAAAGAAAAGAATAATTTTGTCTAATTCAGAAGTTATCTAAAAGTTAGTTCAAGTTACAGTTTTGAAAAGGTTATTTATGAAACAATGTAGTAAGGTACCATTAAAAAGGGGAGAAAGATGTGGAAAAGTTTAAATAATAAAATATCCTTTAAAACATGATAAAGAATTGGAAACATTTGGCTAACTAACATTTTTATAGTTAAAGCTCTTAGTCTTGATTAAAGCAAGAAGTATTGTAAAAATGCATCAGCAGTTTGGCAACTCTTTTTTTAATATAGTTAAGCATGAAGCTGGATTTAGTGTGGAGCCAAATTCCACATACATGCTTGCATTGCTTCATACTGTGTTTACTGTTTTGCGTGGATAGTGCTGTAGTACTTATTGGTCATATGCCTAAAGCGAATTTGGTTTTTTTGGGTTTTTTTTGGGTTTTTTTTTGAGACGGAGTCTCGCTCTGTCACCCAGGCTGGAGTGCAGTGGCCGGATCTCAGCTCACTGCAAGCTCCGCCTCCCAGGTTCACGCCATTCTTCTGCCTCGGCCTCCCGAGTAGCTGGGACTACAGGCGCCCGCTACCTCGCCCGGCTAGTTTTCTGTATTTTTTAGTGGAGACGGGGTTTCACCATGTTAGCCAGGATGGTCTCGATCTCCTGACCTCTTGATCCACCCGTCTCGGCCTCCCAAAGTGCTGGGATTACAGGCTTGAGCCACCGCGCCCAGCCAAGTGAATTTGTTAATTGCATATGATGTATGAAAATATTAGTGAACTTAAGGATACTGAATTGTGTATCAGGAATAAAATATTCATTATGTTGGTTTTTGAGGCCCCTAGGTAACCCTGCAGCCTCCAGGGTAAATTGAATAGGAAAAGTTAGGGTTGGTTTCCTGCTTATTTGTTTTTGCTTCTAGTTTTCATTTGTTTGCTGTTTATTCTCCTCTGACTTTGCTTGTGTATGCATGTACATAAAACCACGATTTTTCCTAGTTCCTAGTGGAAGGTTTTCATTTAGTTCTGTGGTCCTATGCATTTCTAGCAAGTAATCATTCATTCATTTATCTGGAATTCCTAAGCTACCTTTGTTGGGCCTGCAGGAATTAATGGGGCATACTAGCTTTTTTATCCTTAAACTAACCTTTTGGATTTTAGGCTTCCTGATACTTTAAGTGTGTTGAGTTTACCGTCACAAATAGAATTTTAGTCGTATTTCTCTCTCTCTCTGCCTAGTTTCTCCAAAATTTGTAAACTATTTATGAATATTCTTAATTCATTGCAATGTGTTTGTTTGCATACTGTCAAGCAGGGTCCCTAGGGCCACTCAGGGAGAGTGTCAGGCCTCTGAGCCTAAGCTAAGCCATCATATCCCCTGTGACCTGCACGTATACATCCAGATGGCCTGAAGTAACTGAAGAATCACAAAATAAGTGAAAATGGCCTATTCCTGCCCTAACTGATGACTTTACCTTGTGAAATTCCTTCTCCTGGCTCATCCTGGCTCAAAAGTTCCCCCACTGAGCACCTTGTGACCCCCCACCCCTGCCAGCCAAAGAGCAACCCCCTTTGACAGTAATTTTCCATTACATACCCAAATCCTATAAAACAGCCCCACCCTTATCTCCCTTTGCTGACTCTCTTTTCAGACTCAGCTCACCTGCACCCAGGTGATTAAAAAACTTTATTGCTCACACAAAGCCTGTCTGGTGGTCTCTTCACATGGATGCACGTGAAATTTGGTGCTGTGACTCGGATGGGGGGACCTCCCTTGGGAGATCAATCCCCTGTCCTCCTGTTCTTTGCTCCATGAGAAAGATCCACCTAAGACCTCAGGTCCTCAGACCAACCAGCCCAGGGAACATCTCACCAATTTTAAATCCAGTAAGTGGCCTCTTTTTACTCTCTTCTCTAGCCTCTCTCACTATCCCTCAACCTCTTTCTCCTTTCAATCTTGGTGCCATCTTTCAATCTCTCCCTTCTCTTAATTTCAGTTCCTTTCCTTTTCTGGTAGAGACAGAGGAGACACATTTTATCCGTGAAACCAAAACTCTGGCGCCAGTCACAGACTCGTGAAGACAGTCTTCCCTTAGTGTTTAATCACTGTGGGGACAAATGCTTGATTATACCCCCATGTTTCAGAGGTGTCTGATCACCGTGGGGACACCTGCCTTGATCCTTCACCCTTAGTGGCAAGCACTACTATTTTGGGGGCAAGCAACCCCCACCCCTTCTCTCCATGTCTCTACCCTCTCTTTTCTCTCCACTTTCCTGGGGGGGCAAGCACCCCTCATCCCTTCTCTCCATGTCTCTATCCTCTCTTTTTTCTCCACTTTTCTGGGGGGCAAGCACCCCCCATCCCTTCTCTCCCTGTCTCTACCCTGTCTTTTCTCTGGGCTTGCCTCCTTCACTATGGGCAACCTTCCACCTTTCATTCCTCCCTCTTCTTGCTTAGCCTGTGTTCTCAAGAACTTAAAACCTCTTCAATTCACACCTGACCTAAAACCTAAACACCTTATTTTCTTCTGTAATGCCACTTAATCCCAATACAATCTAGACAATGGTTCCAAATAGCCAGAAAATGGCACTTTCCATTTCTCCATCCTACAAGATCTAGATAATTCTTGTTGTAAAATGGGCAAATGGTCTGAGGTGCCTGACGTCCAGCCATTCTTTTACACATTGGTCCCTCCCTAGTCTCTGTTTCCAATGCATCTCATCCCAAATTTTCCTTCTTTCCCTCCTGCCTGTCCCCTCAGTCCCAACCCCAAGTGTTGCTGAGTCTTTCCGATCTTCCTTTTCTACCAACCCATCTGACCTCTCCCCTTATCCCCAGAATGCTCCTCAGGTCGCTCCCCAGCCAGGCTGAATCAGGCTCCAATTCGTCCTCAGCTTCTGCTCCTTCACCCTGTAATCCTTCTATCACCTCCTCTCCCCACACCCAGTCCAGCTTACAGTTTCATTCCATGACTGGCCCTCCCCAACCTGCCCAACAATTTCCTCTTAAAAAGGTGGCTGGAGCTAAAGGCATAGTCAAGGTTAATGCCCTTTTTCTTTATCCGACCTCTCCAAAATCAGTTGGCATTTAGGCTCTTTTTCATCAAATATAAAAACCCACCCCAGTTTATGGCTCATTTGGCAGCAACCCTGAGACGCTTTACAACCCTAGACCCTAAATGATCAGAAGGCCATCTTATTCTCAATATGCATTTTATCACCCAGTCAGCCCCTGACATTAGAAAAAAGCTTCAAAAATTAGAATCCAGCCCTCAAACCTCACAACAGGAATTAATCAACCTTGCCTTCAAAGTGTACAATAATAGAGAGGAGGCAGCCAGAAGGCAGTGCATTTCTGAGTTAAAATTACTTGCCTCTGCTGTGAGATAAAACCCAGCTCCATCTCCAGCACACAAGAACTTCAAAACGCCTGAACCACAGTGGCCAGGCGTTCTTCCAGGACCGCCCACCCCAGGATCTTGCTTCAAGTGCCAGAAATCTGGCCACTGGGCCAAGTATTGCCCGCAGCCTGGGAATCCTCCTAAGCCATGTCCCATCTGTGCAGGACCCCACTGGAAATCAGACTGTCCAACTTGCCCAGCAGCCACTCCCAGAGCCCCTGGAACTCTGGCCCAAGGCTCTCTGACTGACTTCTTCCCAGATCTTCTCGGCTTAGCAGCTGAAGACTGATGCTGCCCCATCACCTTGGAAGCCTCCTGGACAATCACAGATGCTTTAGGTAACTCTTACAGTGGAGGGTAAGTCCATCCCCTTCTTAATCAATACGGAGGCCACCAACTCCACATTACCTTCTTTTCAAGGGCCTGTTTCCTTTGCCTCCATAACTATTGTGGGTATTGATGGCCAGGCTTCCAACTCTGGTGCCAACTTGGACAATATTCTTTTATGCACTCCTTTTTAGTCCTTTTGGGACTCCCCACCTGCCCAGTTGCCTTATTAGGTCTAGGCATTTTAACTAAATTATCTGCATCCCTGACTATTCTTAGGCTACAGCCACACCTTGTTGCCGCCCTTTTCCCCAGTTCAAAGCCTCCTTCACATCCTCCCCTTGTATCTCCCCACCTTAATCCACAGGTATGGGACACCTCTACTCCCTCCTTGGTGACTGATCATGCACCCCTTACCATCCCATTAAAACCTAATCACCCCTACCCGGCTCAACACCAATATCCCATCCCACAGCATGTTTTAAAAGGATTAAAGCCTGTTATCACTTGCCTGTTACAGCATGGCCTTTTAAAGTCTATAAACTCTCCTTACAATTCCCCCCTTTTACCTGTCCAAAAACCAGACAAGCCTTATAGGTTAGTTCAGGATCTGCACCTTATCAACCAAATTGTTTTGCCTATTCACCCCGTGGTGCCAAACCCATATACTTTCCTGTCCTCAATACCTCCCTCCACAACCCATTATTCTGCTCTGGATCTCAAACATGCTTTCTTTGCTATTCCTTTGCACCCTTCATCCCAGCCTCTCTTTGCTTTCACTTGGACTGACCCTGACACCCATCAGGCTCAGCAAATTACCTGGGCTGTACTGCCACAAGGCTTCACAGACAGCCCCCATTACTTCAGTCAAGCCCAAATTTCTTCCTCATCTGTTACCTATCTTGACATAATTCTTCATAAAAACACACGTGCTCTCCCTGCTGATCGTGTCCAGCTAATCTCCCAAACCCCAACCCCTTCTACAAAACAACTCCTTTCCTTCCTAGGCATGGTTAGATACTCTACCTTTGGATACCTAGTTTTACCATCCTGACTAAACCATTATATAAACTCACAAAAGCAACCCTAGCTGACCCCATAGATCCTAAAACTTTTGCTGCTCCTCTTTCTGTTCCTTAAAAACAGCCCTAGAAGCTGCTCCCACACTAGCTCTCCCTAACTCATCCCAACCTTTTTTCATTACACACGGCTGAAGTGCAGGACTGTGTGGGTGGAATTCTTACACAAGAGCCGGGACCACACCCTGTAGCCTTTCTGTCCAAACAACTTGACCTTACTGTTTTAGCCTAGCCCTCATGTCTGCGTGTGGTGGCTACCGCTGCTTTAATACTTTTAGAGGCCCTCAAAATCACAAACTGTGCTCAACTCACTCTCTACAGTTCTCATAACTTCCAAAATCTATTTTCTTCCCCACACTTGATGCATATACTTTCTGCCCCCCTGCACTACCTCTCAGCAAGCCGAACTCATTGTCTTAACTCCAGCCCTCACTCTTGCAAAGGAATTACATGTCAATATTTATACTGACTCTAAATATGCTTTCCATATCCTGCACCACCATACTTATATGTGCTGAAAGAGGTATCCTCACTACACAAGGGTCCTCCATCCTTAATGCCTCTTTAATAAAAATTCTTCTCAAGGTCGCTTTACTTCTGAAGGAAGATGAAGTCATTCGCTGCAAGTGCCATCAAAAGGCATCAGATCGCATTGCTCAAGGCAATGCTTATGCTGATAAGGTAGCTAAAGAAGCAGCTAGCTTCCAACTTCTGTCCCTCATGGCCAGTTTTTCTCCTTCTCATCAGTCCCTCCCACCTACTGCCCCACTGAAACTTCCACCTATCAATCTATTCCCACACAAGGCAAATGGTTCTTACACCAAGGAAAATATCTCCTTCCAACCTCACAGGCCCATCCTATTCTGTCGTCATTTCATAACCTCTTCCGTGTAGGTTACAAACCACTAGCTTGCCTCTTAGAATCTCTCATTTTCTTTCCATCATGGAAATCTATCCTCAAGGAAATCACTTCTCAGTGTTCCATCTGCTATTCTACTACTCCTCAGGGATTGTTCAGGCCCCCTCCCTTACCTACACATCAAGCTTGGGGATTTGCCCCTGCCCAGGACTGGCACATTGACTTTACTCACGTGCCCTGAGTCAGGAAACTAAAATACCTCTTGGTCTGCGTAGACACTTTCACTGGATGGGTAGAGGCCTTTCCCACAGGATCTGAAAAGGCCACCATGGTCATTTCTTCCCTTCTGTCAGACATAATTCCTTGGTTTGGCCTTCCTACCTCTATAGAGTCTGATAACAGGCCGGCCTTTATTAGTCAAATCACCCAAGCAGTTTCTCAGGCTCTTGGTATTCAGTGAAACCTTCATATCCCTTACCATCCTCAATCTTCAGGAAAGGTAAAACGGACTAATGGTCTTTTAAAAACACAGCTCACCAAGCTCAGGCTCCAACTTTAAAAAAAAAAAAAAAAAGACTTTTGTCAAAAATAGAGCCCAAAAACTCACCAACCAAACAAGTAATTACACTGAACCCCCTTGGGCACTCTCTGACTGGATGTCATGGGTCCTCCCAGTTCTTAGTTCTTTAATACCTGTTTTTCTCCTTTTCTTATTCGGACCTTGTGTCTTCTGTGTAGGTTTTCAATTTATACAAAACTGCATCCAGACCATCACCAATCATTCTATATGACAAATGCTCCTTTTAACAACTCCGCAATATCACCCCTTATCACAAAATCTTCCTTCAGATTAATGTCTCCCACTCTAGGTTCCCACGCTGCCCCTAATCCTGCTCAAAGCAGTCATGAGAAACATCGCCCATTATCTCTCCATGCCACCCCCAAAATTTTTGCTGCCTCAACACTTCAACACTATTTTATGTTATTTTTCTTATTAATATAAGAAGACAGGAATGTCAGGCCTCTGAGTCCAAGCTAAGCCATCATATCCCCTGTGACCTACATCCAGATGGCCTGAAGTAATTGAATAATCACAAAAGAAGTGAAAATGGCCTATTCCTGCCTTAACTGATGACATTACCTTGTGAAATTCCTTCTCCTGCTCATCCTGGCTCAAAAGCTCCCCCACTGAGCACCTTGTGTCCCCTGCCCCTGCCAGCCAGATAACAACTCCTTTGACTGTAATTTTCCATTACCTACCCAAATCCTATAAAACAGCACCATCCCCATCTCCCTTCACTGACTCTTTTCGGACTCAGCCCGCCTGCACCCAGGTGATTAAAAAGCTTTGTTGCTCACACAAAGCCTGTTTGGTGGTCTCTTCACACGGATGTGTGTGAAAGAGAAAACCCAGAAATCTGGCATGCCGGCAAAAGGATAAGAATTTCTTATGAGTCAGTCTCTGGGCTCTTTCTCTCTCTCTGCAAACTGGTTAAATATAAAGTAAAAGTCACTGTATATTTCCTCTGTAAAATTTTAAATTAATTGGTTTAATAAGAGCTTAGGTCAAATATTTTGTCAGAAAAATAGAAAGTGTAATGCCTTTTAGTTCCCGTGACTTTAGCAATATTTGTGAAATAAAGACAGTTTTCAAGATTATTGGAAAAATACAATTGTCTTCAAAATGTAAACATGTGGTGTACATTATGTTCAAATACTAGGTTTGCTAAATCCTCTAATGTGATAAACTGCTTCTTTGGCTTTTGAAAATTTTTTTTTTTTTTTTTTTTTTTTTTTGAGACGGAGTCTCACGCTGTTCTGGAGTGCAGTGGCGCGATCTCGGCTCACTGCAAGCTCCGCCTCCCGGGTTGCCGCCATTCTCCTGCCTCAGCCTCCTGAGTAGCTGGGACTACAGGCGCCCGCCACCGCGCCCGGCTAATTTTTTTTTTTGTATTTTTAGTAGAGACGGGGTTTCACTGTGGTCTCGATCTCCTGACCTTGTGATCCGCCCGCCTCGGCCTCCCAAAGTGCTGGGATTACAGGCTTGAGCCACCACGCCCGGCCTGAAAATTGTTGAACTTGACTGCTTTCCAGCTAGGTAAGGCCTGGGGACATGTGGAGTTGGCCATGCCCCTAGCTGTGCTGGAAGTGGTCAAACCTTATCAGAACTTAACTTACCAGTTTTTTTTTTTTTTTAGACAGAGTCTCGCTCTGTCCCCCAGGCTGGAGTGCAGTGGTGCAATCTCAGCTCACCCACAGTCTCCATCTCCCAGTTTCAAGCAATTCTCTGCCCCAGCCTCCCGAGTAGCTGGAATTACAGACACCTGCCACCACAACTGGCTAACTTTTTTTTTTTTTTTTTTTTTGTATTTTTAGTAGAGACGTGGTTTCACCATCTTGCCTAGGCTGGTCTTGAACTCCTGACCTCATGATCCACCTGCCTTGGCCTCCCAAAGTGCTGGGATTACAGGCGTGAGCCACCTTACCTGGCCTAACTTACCAGGTTTTATGTTAAAATTCGCCATTATAGGCCAGTCGTGGTGGCTCACACCTGTAATCCCAGCATTTGGGGAGGCTGAGGTGGGTGGATCACCTAAGGTCAGGAGTTCAAGACTAGCCTGACCAACATGGTGAAACCCTATCTCTAGTAAAAATACAAAATTAGTTCGGCATGGTGGCGCATGCCTGTAATCCCAGCTACTGAGGAGGCTGAGGCAGAAGAATCATTTGAACTCAGGAGGCAGAGGTTGCAGTGAGCCGAGATCATGCCATTGCACTCAAACCCGGGCAATCAGAGTGAAACTTTGCCTCAAAAAAAACAAATTCGCCATTATAACATGGAATTAAGACTACTGGAAACAGTTTTACATGCAAGATGTATAAGAACAGTAGAACATGTTGGGTTGGGTTTTTGTTTTGTTTTGCTTTTTTTGTTTGTCTTGTAGAAGGTTATAAGAAGTTTTTGCTTCTTTAAAATTTCCAAGTCATCATTTTGGCAAAATAAATAATTTATGGTAATCTGGAATTCCAAAATCAAACTTCAGTTTCAAGATTGTCTTTCCTAATGCCTGGCTTTCTGGATGAATCAGAGGGCCCCTGAAAACACCCAGAAAAGAGGTAAACAGGATTATTTGCCATGTTTAGTCACAGGGAATTGCCAAAATGATGTTTAATCTTCTTTAGATTTTTGTGAATAATACTAATATATATTCCAAAATTGTATGGGATTTCTAAAATTCTAATATCTAAGTATATGTTACCAATCACAATTATAGCTATTATGTTAAGTTATTGTAAACACAGAAATGACCAAATTTCCTTGTATAAAGCTACTAACCCACGTAAAACAAACAAACAAAAAAATTAACTACTTATCAAGAACAGACTTTCGTGTTAAACCAGCTAATACTGAAACTGTTTAGTTTAGTTTATAACCTGTGGCTTTGCAGACGCCATCACTGCCACCAGGAACCCTGTACTATCAGCCACGGTCAACCCCACCATGTTCTTCAATATCGCTGTCATGGCAAGCCCTTGGGCCGTGTCTTCTTCGAGCTCTTTGCAGACAAGATTCCAAAAACAGCAGAAAACTTTCGTGCTCTGAGCACTGGAGAGAAAGGATCTGGTTATAATGATTCCTACTTTCACAGAATTATTCCAGGGTTTATGTGTCAGGGTGGTGACTTCACATGCCATAATGGCACTGGTGGCAATGAGGAAAGAGAGAGGCCCTCTCATATTGTTTTATATTGTTTTATACTTAGTACCTGTTTTAAGAAAAAACAACGAAGTGAAACCAAAGACAGGCAGCCCAGCATCAGGCCCAAAACCAGGCCTGAGCCTGCCTGGCCTAAACCTAGTAGTTAAAAATCAACTCATAACTTAGAAACCGATGTTATTCATAGATTCCAGGCATTGTATAGAAGAACATTGTGAAACTCCCTGCCTTGTTCTGTTTCTCTCTGACTATCAGTGCATGAAACCCCTGTCACATATCCCCTAGATTGCTCAATCACGACCCTTTCATATGAAATCTTTAGTGTTGTGAGCCCTTAAAAGGGACAGAAATTGTGCATTCGGGGAGCTCAGATTTTAGGGCAGTAGCCTGCCAATGCTCTCAGCTGAATAAAGCCCTTCCTTTACAACTCAGTGTCTGAGAGGTGTTGTCTGCGGCTTGTCCTGCTACAGCAAGTCCCTCTGCAGGGAGAAATTTGATGATGAGAACTTTATCCTAAAGCTTACAGGTCCTGGCATCTTGTCCATGGCAAGTGCTGGATCCAACACAAATGGTTCCCAGTTTTTCATCTGCACTGCCAAGACTGAGTTGGTTGGATGGCAAGCATGTGGTCTTTGGCAAGGTGAAAGAAGTATGAATATTGTGGAGGCCATGGAGCACTTTGGATCCAGGAATGGCAAGACCAGAAAGAAGATCAGCATTGTTGACTGTAGACAACTCTAATAAGTTTGACTTACATTTTGTCTTAACCACCAGACCATTCCTTCTGTAGCTCAGGACAGCACCCTCCACCCCATTTGCTCGCAGTATCCTGTATCTTTGTGCTCTACTGCAGTTCCCTTCCATGCCTAGCTGGACTGCAGAGTGGAGTTAAAGTTTATGACTATGAAATAAAAACTAAATAACAACAACAGAAAATTTTTTATAACCAATGCTTGATCCCATATTCCTGGGAAAACAAAGCTTCAGGTACATTTGGTCATCTGGTCAGCCATTTAAACGTTTTATAAAGGGATTTCATTCCATTGTTATTTTCCATGCATGTTTTCTGGTTGTAGAAAAGCTTTCCCATGCAAGAGGGCTGATGTTATAACAGTAGATTATTATGCTACAGTGTATTTTCACCAGATTAAAAAAAGCTTCTTATGGTTTGAATCTTCTGGAAACATCAGAGAAAGACTGTCCTTGCCATCTATACTATAGCAAAACTTCAGGACCTTGAACTTTCGGTTCATAACCTCACAACTGAGAAGGGTTCCTCCATGCTCTTGGAGTTGTGCACCCATTGGGACTCTTAAGGTTAAACTAACCAGGGAAATTTCTCCCAAGAAGAAGATGGCATCATTGATGTGAACAGCTTTTCCCAAATTCACAGATTAAGACTTCTACTGTCATGAAACTCTTATCTTTGAGTATTTTTTCTTGCTTATGCCTTCTACAAACAATAGAAGTGGAAAAGGGGTCTGTTATGTGCACTTATGGGGTACACTTTTATTTGTGAAGGAGTTTGCAGCCAGCCTTATACATGGATAAAGGATAAAGGCCCAATGTGGGTAAGAAACTTTAATGGTACATGCATTAGCTCATAATCAGTCAAAAACAAAAAATTGATTCACTCCACATAACCCACATTGTGGGTTAAAGAGCACATCGCCAGAAGTCCTTCACTCTTCCAAAAGGGCATCATTTGTTAGGTCCTTTTTCCACGGTTTAAAGTAAAAGAAGCAATGATTAGAAATGCATCCTTCATGATAGGTTCTATAGCAAATTCTACTCTAAAGGCTACAGACCCTAAATTCTCTTGTGAAAGTTATAATAGAACTGGCTAAACAGAGAAGTATCTGTGCAGCTGCTGGCACTTGTGGTCTATAGAGAAATACATCAAATGAAGATTATAGAAATTCAGTGGTAGGAGATTTACCGTGATCCCCAATAGGTAGGGACTATGCCCCAAGCCAGCATGAAGCAGTTACAGAAAAAAGACCATCGGTCCCTCTGCCTCCCATAAAGATTTATGGGGATCACATCTCTTGAAGGGGCAGATGAGGCAGGAAAATAGGGTCGGGAGACAGGGAACCTAAGATCGATTCACACTTCAGCTATAACAGGAAATATCCTCTCCATAGGGCGTGTGACCATGTAACTTGAATACTTCATCCTCTCCATTTACATAAGGTGTATCTGAAGTAGCCAATGGAATCCTCTAGGGGGTAAACACCCCACAATTCTGTAACAGGGCCTTTGAGCCCCTACGCTCCGCCTGCTCCCACACTGTGGCATATAAGTTCATTTTCAGTAAATCCCTTCCTTCCTTACGTTGTGCATTTTGTCAAGACACCAAGAACCTGCACGCCCTCCACCGGTAACAAAAGAGTTTAATAAAATAAGGAGTTGCTACTGAGGGTCTAGGAAGTGGTGAAAAGGGAAGAGAGGAGGAAGCAAGGATAACTAGAGATCTATGTGAAGTGAGCACGGGACAGAAGCACCAATAGGCCTAGGAGAGATGGGGAGCAAGGTGGTTGGGGAGCAACCTCCCAAGCCCAGCACTCAACCTTGAATAGGGTGGGGTGCGGGGTAGAAGGAGCTCCCCGCCACCAACCAGCTATCAAAAGGGGCAGTCTGGACTTTAAAGGAGTTGTGAGAGAGGGAGGGAGGGAGCAGCTGAAGCCGCAACACAAACTAGCCTGTCCTCCCACCCACCCCCAGCCCAGTCATCAAGCCAGCCAACACATTATACGCTTCCCCTTCGTGACTGACCCATTAGAATGCTCTGAGTTGTAAAGGCCTTCCACTTAGAGGAAAACGTACTGTCCCTCCAGTCTCCTCTCTCAGCCCCCAACCACCCCTACGCCACCTCCCTTCCCTCTCAACGGGACTCTTAGCAAAGAACCCAGGTGTGGCTGAAAGGCTGCCCACGGTGGAAACAGCTGTAGCAGTTTTCCCAGGAAAAAGCCACAAGCCTTGGGGGCTCAGAGGCCCATGGACAAAAAAAGGCCTTTCCTCCTAGCAGGAAGCCCGCCGATTCTTGGGAAAGGGAAGGAACAAACTCAGAGCCTCAGGGCCCAGGGTGAAATCAGCACTCCAGCAGGACAGGAATCTAGCTGGGTGACCTCTCTGAGCCTCAGTCTCCTCCTCTGACCATGGGGACAACAAACTTCGCTTGCAAGGTGTGCGGAAGGTAAGGATGTAGGAAGGCCTTTAGTAGGGCTTGTTCTCTAACCACCTCTCTCCGAAAGTTTCAAAGGGAGTGGGATCTGGGGAAGCTTGAGGCCTCAGGCCTGGGAAGTAGGAGCACTTTCCCTTATACCCACCACCATCCCAGGCCTGGAAGAAGTAAGATCAGAAGTTGGACGAGAGGTCCGGCCGCGCGGACGTCACCGTAGCTCGCCACTGTCGGCTCGGGTGGGCTCGGGTGGGCTCGGGTGGGCTCGCGTGAACGCAGCCAGCGAGGGCAGAGGCCAGCAGAGGCGGGGAGCAGGCCGAGCGGAGAAACGGAGAAACGTATCCCGGGTCGCTCCCGGCTTCGCCGCCGCCTCCTGGCAGGGCCAGCGGAGCCAGTGTTCCAGCGCCCCCGTAACACCTCAAAGTCCATTTGGGGGACCTTGGCGGCAGGGTGAGGGGGACCTAGGAACCTGCGGTGGGGCCGCCGCGGGGCCGAGCGCCTAGACCTCGCCCTTAGGTAAACGGGGGCGGACCCGGGGGGTGGATGAGCTCGGGCTGCGTCGGGCTGAGGCGGAGGTGAGCGGCCAGCGAAGAGCGCAGGAGCGGGCCCGGGAGGACGCGAGGGCGGACCCAGTTTCGGAATAGCGCGGCCCGGGCGGCGTCGTGCGCTGGGAGGAATGCTGGGGCTGTCGCTAGCACCAAACTTGACCACGCTGAGACCTTTTCATTCTGCTCTGAACTTCAAATTTCCCTCCCCCTTTTTTATTTTTATTTATTTATTTATTTATTTATTTATTTATTTATTTATTTTGAGGCGGAGTTTCACTTTTGTTGCCCAGGGCTGGAGTGCAGTGACATGATCTCGGCTCACTGCAACCTCCACCTCCTGGGTTCGAGCAATTGTCCTGCCTCAGCCTCCCCAGTAGCTGGGATTACAGACCCCCGCCACCATGCCCAGCTAAATTTTTTTATTTTTATTATTTATTTATTTATTTTTGTAGTAGAGACAGGGTTTCACCATGTTGGCCAGGCTGCTCTCGAACTCCTGTCCTCAAGTGATCCGCCTGCCTCAGCCTCCCAAAGTGCTGGGATTACAAGCGTGAGCCACCGCACCCGGCTCTCCCCCAATTTTTAAAACTCGCTGGCTGGGCTGACAGCTAGGGCCAGGAGTTCAAAACTCAGCCTCACCAGTCGCCCCTCCTCAGACGGAGGAGGTTGTTTTGTTTTGTTTGAGAAAGAATCTCACTCTGTCGCCCAGGCTGGATTGCAATGGCGGGATCTGGGCTCACTGCAACCTCTGCCTCCTGGGTTCAAGCCATTCTCCTGCTTCAGCCTCCTGAGTAGCTGGGATTACAGGCACCTGCCACACACCCAGCTAATTTTTGTATTTTTAGTAGAGACAGGGTTTCACTATGTTGGCCAGGATGGTCTCAAACTCTTGATCTCAAGTGATCCGCCCACCTTGGCCTCCCAAAGTGCTGGGATTATGGGTGTGAGCCACCATGCCCAGCCAGACCTGGGGTTTAGACCCATTAAAGAGCTTCCTTACAGATGGCTGACAGTCTTGCCACCAATTATTTCAAAAATAGATGCCTGTTTTAGAGTACTTAAGACATTCGCAGATTCAAATGTTGAATTTTCAAATATCGCCGATATATTTCTGTATTGTATTACCAAAAAAAAAAAAAGAAAGAAAGAAAAAGTCCCACAGGAGTTTGGAACCAGAGAACAGCCTGTTTGGGGAGTGGGGAGCACAGCAGGGCTGCCCGGGCCCCTCCTCCTCCCTGTTCCTTCAGCTCCCACCCTCTGCCAGACTTACCTGTAAATCGGGCCATACTTCTGGAAATTCTGGACATGGTGAAGGTGGACTTTGTGTGTGCCTGTCTCCCTCCAGAAATGGTACAGGTTTAGCCAGCCATTGTCACCAGGAGAGGGGATCTCATTGAAGGGGCGAGGACTGCGAGTGGAGATGCCAGCTCCCTCACTGGTGGGCACCCTGAGATGCCCCAGCCTCTCCTTGGGGGCACTCAGAAAGGTCTGGCAGCCTTTGACCAAGACTGAGCGTGGGGGAAGACCCTTAGCCAGCATGCTGTCCCCACAGCTGTGACTGTACCTGCTCCACTCCAGTGGGGACTGCCAGGATGACTGTAGCTCTGGGCCACCAGGGCCAAGATTATAACTACCATCTCAAGGCCATGCCAGAAGCTGATAAAACATTCACGTCCTTCCTCCTCCTGCAGGCTCTAACCCACAGACAGCTCCTCCCCTACTCGATATGAAGGTTCAGTCTGGAATTTCTGCAGCGTGAGATTCTCCAAATGACAGTGTCAAGCCTCTGAGCCCAAGCCAAGCCATCGCATCCCCTGTGACTTGCACGTATACACCCAGATGGCCTGAAGTAACTGAAGAATCACAAAAGAAGTGCAAATGCCCTGCCTCGTCTTAACTGATGTCATTCCACCACAAAAGAAGTGAAAATGGCCTGTCCTCGCCTTAAGCAATGATATTATCTTGTGAAATTCCTTTTCCTGGCTCATCCTGGCTCAAAAATTTCCCCCACTGAGCACCTTGTGACCCCCACTCCTGCCCGCCAGAGAACAACCCCCCTTTGACTCTAATTTTCCTTTACCTACCCAAATCCTATAAAATGGCCCCACCCTTATCTCCCTTCGATGACTCTCTTTTCGGACTCAGCCTGCCTGCACCCAGGTGAAATAAACAGCCATGTTGCTCACACAAAGCCTGTTTGGTGGTCTCTTCACATGGACGCACATGACATTTTAGTGCCATGACTCGGATCAGGGGACCTCCCTTGGGAGATCAATGCCCTGTCCTCCTGCTCTTTGCTCTGTGAGAAAGATCCACCTATGACCTCTGGTCCTCAGACCAGCCAGCCCAAGGAACATCTCATCAATTTTAAATCGGGTAAGCGGCCTCTTTTTACTCTCTATTCCAACCTCTCTCACTATCCCTCGGCCTCTTTCTCCTTTCAATCTTGGCGCCACATTTCAATCTCTCCCTTCTCTTAATTTCAATTCCTTTCGTTTTCTGGTGGAGACAAAGGAGACACATTTTATCCGTGGACCCAGAACGCTGGCGCCGGTCACGGACTGGGGAAGGCAGCCTTCCCTTGGTGTTTAATCATTGCAGGGACGCCTCTCTGATTACTCACCCACGTTTCAGTGGTGTCTGACCACGCTGCAGGGTCGCCTGCCTTGGTCCTTCACCCTAGGCGGCAAGTCCTGCTTTTCTGGGGGAGGGGCAAGCACCCCAACCCCTACCCTCCTTGTCTCTATCCCTTCTCTGCTTTTCTGAGGGAGGGGCAAGCACCCCAACCCCTTCTCTGTTTCTACCCCTTCTCTGCTTTTCTGGGGGAGGGGCAACTACCCTGACCTCTTATTTTTGCACCCCCTCTTATTTTTGTGCCCTGACCTCTTATTTTTGCACCCCAATCCCTTAGTTCCACACCCCGACCCCTTTCCCACTTTTCTGGAGGGCAAGAACCCCCGAACTCCTTCTCTCCGTATCTCTACTCTCTCTTTTCTCTGGGCTTGCCTCCCTCACTGTGGGCAACATGCCACCCTCCATTCCTCCTTCTTCTCCCTTAACCTGTGTTCTCAAGAACTTAACACCTCTTCAACTCACACCTGACCTAAAACCTAAATGCCTTATCTTCTGCAACACCGCTTGACCCCAATACAAACTTGACAATGGCTCTAAATAGCCAGAAAACGGCACTTTAGATTTTTCCATCCTACAAAACCTAAATAATTGTCGTAAAATGGGCAAATGGTCTGAGGTGCCTGACATCCAGGCATTCTTTTACACATCGGTCCCTCCCTAGTCTCTGTTCCCAATGCAACTCGTCCCAAATCTTCCTTCTTTCCCTCCCGCCTGTCCCCTCAGTCCCAACCCCAAGCATCTTTGAGTCTTTCTAAAAATCATCCTTTTCTACAGACCCATCTGACCTCTCTTCCTTCCTCACCAGGCCAAGCTAGGTCCCAGTTTTCCTCAGCCTCCACTCCTCTACCCTATAATCCTTTTATCACCTCCCCTCCTCACACCCAGTCTGGCTTACAGTTTGGTCCTGTGAGTAGCCCTCCCCCACCTGTCCAGAAATTTCCCTTAAAAAAGTGGCTAGAGCTAAAGGCATAGTCAAGGTTAATGTTCCTTTTTCTTTATCCGACCTCTCCCAAATCAGTTAGCGTTTAGGCTCTTTTTCACCAAATACGAAAAACTTAGCCCAGTTCATGGCCTGTTTAGCAGCAACCCTGAGACGCTTTTCAGCCCTAGACCCTGAAAGGTCAGAAGACCATCTTATTCTTAATATGCATTTTATTTTATTACCCATTCTGCTCCTGACATTAAATAAAACTCCAAAAATTAAATTCCGGCCCTCAAACCCCACAACAGGACTTAATGAACCTCGCCTTCAAGGTGTACAATAATAGAGTAGAGGCAGCCAAGTAGCAACTTATTTCTGAGTTGCAATTCCTTGCCTCCACTGTGAGACAAAACCCAGCCACATTTCCAGCACGCAACTCCAAACGCCTGAACTGCAGCTGCCAGAGGTTCCCCCAGAACCTCCTCCCCCAGGAGCTTGCTACAAGTGCTGGAAATCTGGCCACTGGGCCAAGGAATGCCCGAACCCGGGATTCCTCCTAAGCCGTGTCCCATCTGTGTGGGACCCCACTGGAAATTGGACTGTCCAACTCGCCTGGCAGCCACTCCCAGAGCCCCTGGACCTCTGGCCCAAGGCTCTCTGACTGACTCGTTTCCAATCCTTCTTGGATTAGCAGCTGAAGATCAACGCTGCCCCATCGCCTCGGAAGCCTCCTGGACCATCACAGATGCTTTGGGTGACTCTTACAGTGGAGGGTAAGTCTGTCCTCTTCTTAATCAATACGGAGCCTACTCGCTCCACATTACCTTCTTTTCAAGAGCCTGTTTCCTTTGCCTCCATAACTGTTGTGGGTATTGATGGCCAGGCTTCCAAACCTCTTTTTTTTTTTTTTTTTTTTTTTTGAGACGGAGTCTCACGCTGTTGCCCAGGCTGGAGTGCAGTGGCGCGATCTTGGCTCACTGCAAGCTCCGCCTCCCGGGTTCCCGCCATTCTCCTGCCTCATCCTCCTGAGTAGCTGGGACTACAGGCGCCCGCCACCGCGCCCGGCTAATTTTTTTTGTATTTTTAGTAGAGACGGGGTTTCACTGTGGTCTCGATCTCCTGACCTTGTGATCCGCCCGCCTCGGCCTCCCAAAGTGCTGGGATTACAGGCTTGAGCCACCGCGCCCGGCCCCAAACCTCTTAAAACTCCCCAATTCTGGTGCCAATTTGGACAACATTCTTTTATGCATTCGTTTTTAGTTATCCTCACCTGCCCAGTTCCCTTATTAGGCCAAGACTTTTTTTTTTTTTTTTTTTTTTTTTTTGAGATGGAGTCTCGCTCTGTCACCCAGGCTGGAGTGCAGTGACCAGATCTCAGCTCACCGCAAGCTCCACCTCCCCGTTTTACGCCATTCTCCGGCCTCAGCCTCCCAAGTAGCTGGGACTACAGGTGCCCGCCACCACGCCCGGCTAATTTTTTGTATTTTTTAGTAGAGACGGGGTTTCACCAAGTTAGCCAGGATGGTCTCGATCTCCTGACCTCGTGATCCGCCCGTCTTGGCCTCCCAAAGTGCTGAGATTACAGGCTTGAGCCACCACGCCCGGCCCTTAGGCCAAGACATTTTAACTAAATTATCTGCTTCCCTGACTATTCCTAGGCTACAGCCACACCTCATTGCTGCCTTTTCCCCCAGTTCAAAGCCTCCTTTGTGTCTTCCCCTCATGTCCCCCCACCTTAACCCACAAGTATAGGATACCTCTCCTTGGCGACTGATCAGTCACCCCTTACCATCTCATTAAACCCAATAACCCTTACCCCACTCAACGCCAATATCCCATCCCGCAACATGCTTTAAAAGGATTAAAGCCTGTTATCACTCACCTGCTACATCACCTTTTAAAGCCTGTAAACTCCCCTTACAATTCCCCCATTTTACTGTCCTAAAACCAGACAAGGCTTACAGGTTAGTTCAAGATCTGTACCTTATCAACCAAATTGTCTTGCCTATCCACTCCGTAGCACCAAACCCATATACTCTCCTATCCTCAATACCTCCCTCCACAACCCAGTATTCTGTTCTGGATCTCAGACATACTTTCGTTATTATTCCTTTACTCCCTTCATCCCAGCCTCTCTTCACTTTCACTTAGACTGACCCTGACACCCATCAGGCTCAGCAAATTACCTAGGCTGTACTGCTGCAAGGCCTCACGGACAGCCCCCATTACTTCAGTCAAGCCCAAATTTCTTCCTCATCTGTTACCTATCCCAGCATAATTCTCATAAATACACACTTACTCTCCCTGCTGATGGTGTCTGGCTAATCTCCCAAACCCCAACCCCAATCCCTTCTACAAAACAACAACTCCTTTCCTTCCTAGGCATGGTTAGTACAGACAGAATTCTTACACAAGAGCCAGGACCGCATCCTGTAGCCTTTCTGTCCAAACAACTTGACCTTACTGTTTTATCCTAACCCTCATGTCTGCGCACAGCGGCTGCCACTGCTTTAATACTGTTAGAGGCCCTAAAAATCACAAACTATGCTCAACTCTCTACAGTTCTCATAACTTCCAGAATCTATTTTCTTCCCCCAACCATCACTCAGGACAATGCTTATGCTGATAAGTTAGCTAAAAAAGCAGCTAGCATTCCAACTTCTATCCCTCACGGCAGTTTTCCTCCTTCACATAGGCCACTCCCACCTACTCCCCCACTGAAACTTCCACCTATCAGTCTCTTCCCACACAAGACCAATGGTTCTTACACCAAGGAAAATATCTCCTTCCAGCCTCACAAGCCCATTCTATTCTGGCGTCATTTCATAACCTCTTCCATGTAGGTTACAAGCTGCTAATCCACCTCTTAGAACCTCTCATTTCCTTTCCATCATGGAAATCTATCCTCAAGGAGATCACTTCTCAGTGTTCCATCTGCTATTCTACTACCCCTCAGGGATTGTGCAGGCCCCCTCCCTTTCCTACACATCAAGCTCGAGGATTTGCCCCGCCCAGGACTGGCAAATGACTTTACTCACATGCCCCGAGTCAGAAAACTAAAATATCTCTTAGTCTGGGTAGACACTTTCACTGGATGGGTAGAGGCCTTTCCCATAGGGTCTGAGAAGGCCATCGCGGTCATTTTAGACATAATTCCTCGGTTTGGCCTTCCTAACTCTATACAGTCTGATAACGGACCAGCCTTTACTAGTCAAATCACCCAAGCAGTTTCTCAGGCTCTTGGTATTCAGTGAAACTTTTATATCCTTTACCATCCCCAATCTTCAGGAAAGGTAGAACGGACTAATGGTCTTTTAAAAACACACCAAGCTCAGTCACCAGCTTAAAAAGGACTAGACAATACTTTTAGCACTTTCCCTTCTCAGAATTCAGGCCTGTCCTCGGAATGCTACAGGTTCCAGGCCATTTGAGCTTCTGTGTGGACACTCCTTTTTATTAGGTCCCAGTCTCATTCCAGACACCAGACCAACTTGGACTGCACCCCAAAAAACTTTCATCCCTACGGTCTTCTGTCTAGTCATACTCCTATTCACCATTCTCAACTACCCATAAATGCCCTGCTCGTGTTTACACTGCCGGTTTACACTGTTTCTCCAAGCCATCACAGCTGATATCTCCTAGTGCTATCCCAAACCGCCACTCTAAATTCCCTCTTAAAGTAAGTAAATAATCTTTGCTGGCAAGGCTATGCTGAGCCTCCTTAAGCACTCTCTAATTAGATGTCCTAGGTCTTCCCAGTTCTTAGTCCTTCAGTGCCTGTTTTTCCTCCTTCTCTTACCTTGTGTCTTCCATTTAGTTTTTCAATTCATACAAAACCGCATCCAGGCCATCACCAATCATTCAATACTACAAATGTTTCTTCTAACGACCCCACAGTATCACCCCTTACCGCAAAATCTTCCTTCAGCTTAATCTCTCCCACTCTAGGTTCCCACGCCGCCCCTAATCCCGCTTGAAGCAGCCCTGAGAAACATCGCCCATTCTCTCTCCATATCACCCCCCAAAAAATTTTCACCACCCCAACACTTCACACTATTTTGTTTTAATTTTCTTATTAACATAAGAAGGCAGGAATGTCAGGCCTCTGAGCCCAAGCCAAGCCATCGCATCCCCTGTGACTTGCACGTATACACCCAGATGGCCTGAAGTAACTGAAGAATCACAAAAGAAGTGCAAATGCCCTGCCTCACCTTAACTGATGTTATTCCACCACAAAAGAAGTGAAAATGGCCAGTCCTCGCCTTAAGCAATGATATTATCTTGTGAAATTCCTTTTCCTGGCTCATCCTGGCTCAAAAATTTCCCCCACTGAGCACCTTGTGACCCCCACTCCTGCCCGCCAGAGAACAACCCCACTTTAACTGTAATTTTCCTTTACCTACCCAAATCCTATAAAATGGCCCCACCCTTATCTCCCTTCACTGACTCTCTTTTCGGACTCAGCCCGCCTGCACCCAGGTGAAATAAACAGCTATGTTGCTCACACAAAGCCTGTTTGGTGGTCTCTTCACACAGACGTGCATGACAGACAGGGAGACCCCTCTGTCTCTGCCCTCAGTGCCAGTCCTAGCAGACTCCTGAAATATCTGCCTGTGCCTTTGCCTGAGCTGGGCCTCCTGCTGGCCCCTGCAGGGGAGTCCATGCCCTGGCAGCCATTGGTCAAGAATGCAGACAACCTATGGGGGAAATGAGGGGCCTCAGAGCCATCTTGCCAGCTTAGGGCAACATATGTCTTAGTTATGGCCCCACTGTATAGACACACATCATTGAACAACAGGGATACATTCTGAGAAATGCAACCTTAGGCTCTTTTATTATTATTATTATTTTGGTTTTTGAGAGAGAGAGAGTTTCACTCTTGTTGCCCAGGCTGGAGTGCAGTGGCGTGATCTCAGCTCACTGCAACCTCTGCCTCCTGGGTTCAAGTGATTTTCCTGTCTCAGCTTCCCGAGTGGCTAGGATTACAGGCACACACCACTGTAAGGGTAAACTGAGGCT
This sequence comes from Macaca nemestrina, assembly GCF_043159975.1. Classification (NCBI taxonomy): domain Eukaryota; kingdom Metazoa; phylum Chordata; class Mammalia; order Primates; family Cercopithecidae; genus Macaca; species Macaca nemestrina. Next base: position 126,839,779 of record NC_092131.1, on the reverse strand, counting down.
GGAGCCAAACCGGGAATGAAGACACAAGGCAAATGGCAGTGAGAATACCCTTTATTAGGACTCGCGGGCGAGGTTCCTCAGTCCAAAGGTGCGGGCTGAGGAAGTCACGCTGAGGGAGAGGGTAGGGGTTTTTTATTTTTTTTATTTATTTATTTTTTTTTTTTTGAGACGGAGTCTCGCTCTGTCACCCAGGGTGGAGTGCAGTGGCCGGATCTCAGCTCACTGCAAGCTCCTCCTCCCGGGTTCACGCCATTCTCCTGCCTCAGCCTCCCAAGTAGCTGGGACTACAGGCGCCCGCCACCTCGCCGGGCTAGTTTTTTTTTTTTTTGTATTTTTTTAGGAGAGATGGGGTTTCACCGTGGTAGCCAGGATGGTCTGGATCTCCTGACCTCGTGATCCGCCCGTCTCGGCCTCCCAAAGTGCTGGAATTACAGGCTTGAGCCACTGCGCCCGGCCGAAGGTAGGGGTTTTTTATAGCCCAAGAGGTAGGGAAGCTGGTTGTGCAAACAGAGCCTGGGGGGTCTTGAAACTACTAAGGCAGGAGTTGAGTAAGGGTCATGAGGAAGGGGTCTTTGGAAACTGTCAACCGAAACTGCTGTTTACGAACTTGTGGAATGCAGGTGAGCTGCAGGTCATGGGGGAGTGTGGTTGCCCAGCCAGAACTCTGACGCATGTAAGTCTGCGGGTGTGTACAAGGGTGAAGGGAGTCTTTAACAAAAGGCCTGCTACACCGGGTAACGCCGCCATGTTGGGTCTAGATTCCTGCCTAACAGCCACCATGCCCGGCTAATTTTTGTATTTGTCATAGAGATGGGGTTTCATCATATTGGTCAGACTGGTCTCGAACTCCTGACCTAGGTGATCCACCCGCCTCGGCCTCCCAAAATGCTGGGATTACAGGTGTAAGCCACCACGTCTGGCCTCCTTAGGCTATTTCACTGAGGCGTGAACAACCCAGAGTTCACTGACACAAACCTGGATGGTATAGCTTACTACACACCTAGGCTACATGGCATAGTACAAACCTGTACGGCATGTACTGTACTGAATACTGTGGGCAATTGTAACACAAACACAAGTATTTGTTTAAATATAGCTAAACACAGAAATGGTACAGTAAAAATAAAGTAGTGTAATCTATGGGACCACATGACCAAAATGTCATTATGCAGCATGTGATTGTATATATATATGTGATTATAAACTGTTTTGTATAGTTCCCTGATTTTAAAATACTGTATATTTTCTGAAAATATTATGTAAATGGCAAGTGTTGCATTATTTTTTAAATTACAGTTGTATTTGTTCATTATAGAATGCTGAGGAAAAAGACAAACCAGAAAATTAAAATCCTGTGAGTTATTAATGTTAGAATGAAAGAAACCAGACACAAAAGAGTACACACTGTTGGATTCCATTTTGATGAAGTTCAAGAATTGACAAAATTAATTTATGGTGTTAGAAGTGTTTCTCTTGTCAGGTAATGACTGGAAGGGGGTACAACAGAACTTTCTGGAGTGCTGGAGATGTTCTTTCTTAAGCTGAGTGTTTGTATATGTAAAAATTCACTGAACTATACATTTGTGATTTGTTTCATTTTATTAAATATGTTACCTCAATAAAAGTGTAAACAAAAGCTCTGCATCTTTGCCTAGGTAATCCTTTCTCCAGTATTAAAAACAATGACCCTTAGAGAAAGGACACAGACTCATTGAGTAGGAAAAAGCCCCAAATAAGCTTTGGTGCAGATTTCCTCCTCCTCAGATTCTGTGGGAAGAAGGAGGTCTCTGACTCCCGAGAGATCAAATTGTCACTGCAGGCAGAGCATGGGCCACCCTGACACAGTGAAGAGAACAAGGAGATGGGTACGAGAAGCCAGCTGCCCTGAGAAGCTCTGCACTTACTGACATCTGGCAAGGAAGGGGCAGCAGTTGATTCAGTGGATCCCAGTAAGGGTGGCAGCATCACCACGCCTAACAGTCGTCCTGGTGACCCAGATGATGGCCATTGGACTCTCTCTGTTTATGAGGCCTATGAATGTGGTCCTGGCTTTTATCAAAACAGCTGGGCATCCGGGGGTAGGTTGTCCAGGCACAAATTTCCAGAGTTTTTGGAAATTCTCCGGCTAATGACTATGCCTCAACTCAAGGCAAAAAGCCAGAAACTCTCTTTCCCAGCATACCTTGCAACTGGGATGCAAGCAGATGACTTGAGCTCTACCAATCAGATGCACCCTCATGAAATCTTTGTTGAGAAGGTAGCAACATGATGAAACAGGCACCGTGTGAAACCCAGTCTGACATATGGGGTGGAAGGGACCTCCACCCTGGGACAGCTGCAGTGCCTGAGCCCTGTGGGGTTCAGTGGGTGGCCTCCAGGGCAGCTCTGAGATGTGAGTTCAGTGATATTCCTGAAACCTTGGCATCCAAGCCTGATTATTGACCCTCCTAGAGATTTAGTGAGGCACATGGTCCCCTTAATACATTTTTTTTTTTGTACTACATGTTAGCTAGAGTGAATTCTGCTGTTAACAACTAAGAACTGTGAGTGATACCCTGGTAAACAGCTAACTATATTGCTAAAAGTTTGTCATACTCTTTTCTTCCTTTCTTTTTTTTTTTTTTTTTGTGTGTGTGTGTGTGTGTGTGTGTGTGAGATGGAGTTTCACTCTTGTTGCCCAGGCTGGAGTGCACTAGTGCAATCTCGGCTCACTGCAACCTTTGCCTCCTGGGTTCAAGTGATTCTCTTGCCTCAGCCTCCCAAGTAACTGGGATCACAGGTTTATGCCACTACGCCCGGCTAATTTTTTCTATTTTTAGTAGAGACAAGGTTTTTCCATGTTGGTCAGGCTGGTCTTGAGCTCCTGACCTCAGGTGATCTACCCACCTCGACCTCCCAAAGTTCTGGGATTACAGGCATGAGCCACTGCACCCGGCCTGTCATACTCTTATATTTCAAACTTACTCCAAACATTTTGTTCCAGCTCAGATAATCCTACTTTTAATTTATTTACAGGCTTTAACTCCTTAAGGGGACAGTCTGGGAACCAAAGTGAGAAAGTCTCATGGCAAACTGTGACTTGATGGAAAGGAGGGCAAAAGATTTGTTATGGGGACTGTCAGGCCTCTGAGCTCAAGCTAAGCCATCATATCCCCAGTGACCTGCACATATACACATCCAGATGGCCCGAAGCAAGTGAAGAATCACAAAATAAGTGAAAATGGTCAGTTCCTGCCTTAACTGATGACCTTCCACCACAAAAGAAGTAAAAATGGGCAATCCCTGCCTTAACTGATGACATTATCTTATGAAATTCCTTCTCCTGGCTCATCCTAGCTCAAAATCTTCCCCACTGAGCACCTTGTGACCCCCACCCCTGCCCGCCAGAGAACAACCCCCTTTGACTGTAATTTTCCGTTACCTACCCAAATCCTATAAAACAGCCCCTATATCCCTTCACTGACTATTTGGACTCGCCCTGCCTGCACCCAGGTGATTAAAAAGCTTTATTGTTCACACAAAACCTGTTTGGTGGTCTCTTCACATGGATGCACGTGAAATTTGTTGTCATGACTCAGATCAGGGGACCTCCCTTAGGAGACCAATCTCCTGTCCTGCTGCTCTTTGCTCCATGAGAAAGATCCACCTAAGACCTCAAGTCCTCAGACCAACCAGCCCAAGGAACATCTCACCAATTTTAAATCTGGTAAGCGGCCTCTTTTTACTCTCTTCTCCAACCTCTCTCACTATCCCTCAACCTCTTTCTCCTTTCAATCTTGGCTCCATCTTTCAATCTCTCCCTTCTCTTAATTTCAGTTCCTTTCCTTTTCTGGTAGATACAGAGGAGACGCGTTTTATTCATGAACCCAAAACTCCAGCACCGGTCATGGACTAGGGAAGACAGTCTTACCTTGGTGTTTAATCACTGCGGGGACGCCTGCCTGATTATTCACCCACGTTTCAGAGGTGTCTGATCACCAGGGGGATGCCTGCCTTGATCCTTCACCCTTAGTGGCCAGTGTCATTATTTTGGGGGGCAAGCACCTCCCACCCCTTCTCTCCATGTCTCTACCCTCTCTTTACTCTCCATTTTCCTGGGGGGCAAGCACTGCCCATCCATTCTATACTTTCCTGGGGGACAAGCACCCCCCAACCCCTTCTCTCCGTGTCTCTACCCTCTCTTTTCACTCCACTTTCCAGGAGGGCAAGGACCCCCCACACCTTCTCTCCATGTCTCTACCCTCTCTTTTATCTGGACTTGCCTCCTTCACTATGGGCAACCTTCCACCTTCCATTCCTCCCTCTTCTCCCTTAGCCTGTGTTCTCAAAAACTTAAAACCTCTTCAACTCACACCTGACCTAAAACCTAAATGCCTGATTTTCTTCTGCAATGCCGCTTAACCCCAATACAAACACAACAATGGTTCCAAATAGCCAGAAGATGGCACTTTCGATTTCTCCATCCTACAAGATCTAGATAATTCTTGTCATAAAATGGGCAAATGGTCTGAGGTGACTGATGTCCAGGCATTCTTTTACGCATCGGTCCCTCCCTAGTCTCTGTTCCCAATGCAACTCCTCCCAAATCTTCCTTCTTTCCCTCCCGCCTGTCCCCTCAGTCCCAACCCCAAGTGTTACTGAGTCTTTCCAATCTTCCTTTTTTATGAAGTTATTTGACCTATCCTCCTCCCCAGGCTGCTCCTCACCAGGCTGAGCCAGGTCCCAATTCTTCCTCAGGTTCTGCTCCCCCAGCCTATAATCCCTTTATCACCTCCCCTCCTCACACCTGGTACGGCTTACAGTTTCATTCCGAGACTAGCCCTCCCCCACCTGCCCAACAGTTTCCTCTTAAAGGGGTGGCTAGAGCTAAAGGCACACTCAAAGTTAATGCGCCTTTTTCTTTATCCGACCTCTCCCAAATCAGTTAGCATTTAGGCTCTTTTTCATCAAATATGAAAAACCCAGCCCAGTTCGTAGCCCGTTTGGCCACAACCCTGAGACACTTTACAGCCCTAGACCCAGAAAGACCAGAAGGCTGTCTTATTCTCAATATGCATTTTATCACCCAGTCAGCTCCTGACATAAAAAAAGAAAAGAAAAACTCCAAAAATTAGATTCTGGCCCTCAAACCCCACAACAGGACTTAATTAACCTCACCTTTAAGGTGTACAATAATAGAGAAAAGTTACAATTACTTGCCTCCACTGTGAGACAAAACCCCAGCCGCACCTCCAGCACACAAGAACTTTAAAATGCCTAAGCCGCACATGCCTAAGCTTCAGTGGTCAAACATTCCTACAGGAACTTCTCCATCAGGAACTTGCTTCAAGTGTCAGAAATCTGGTCACTGGGCCAAGGAATGCCCCGCAGCCTGGGATTCCTCCTAAGCCGTGTCCCATCTGTGCAGGACCCCACTGGAAATCAGAATGTCCAACTCCCCCAGCAGCCACTCCCAGAACCCCTGGAACTCTGGCCCAAGGCTCTCTGACTGACTTCTTCCCAGATCTTCTCAGCTTAGCGGCTGAAGACTGATGCTGCCCCATCGCCTCAGAAGCCTCCTGGACAATCACAGAAACTTTAGGTAACTTACAGTGGAGGGTAAGTCTGTCCCCTTCTTAATTAATATGGAGGCCACCAACTCCACATTGCCATCTTTTCAAACGCCTGTTTTCTTTGCCTGCATAACTGTTGAGGGTATTGACAGCCAGGCTTCTAAACCTCTTAAAACTCCCCAACTCTGGGTGCCAACTTGGACAATATTCTTTTATACACTCCTTTTAAGTTATCCCCACTTGCCCAGTTCCCTTTTTAGGTTGAGATATTTTAATTAACTTATCTGCTTCCCTGACTATTCCTGGGCTACAGTCACACCTCATTGCCACTCTTTTCCCCAATTCAAAGCTTCCTTCACATCCTTTCCTTGTATCTCCCCACCTTAATCCACAGGTATGGAACACCTCTACTTCCCCTTTGGCGACTGATCATGCACCCCTTACCATCCCATTAAAACCTAATTACCCTTACCCGGCTCAATATCCCATCCCACAGCACACTTTAAAAGGATTAAAGCCTGTTATCACTTGCCTGTCACGGCATGGCCTTTTAAAGTCTATAATCTCTCCTTACAAAGCCCCGATTTTACCTGTCCAAAAACCGGACAAGCCTTACAGGTTAGTTCAGGATCTGTGCCTTATCAACCAAATTGTTTTGCCTATCCACCTCATGGTGCCAAACCCATATACTCTCCTGTCCTCAATACCTCCCTCCACAACCCACTATTCTGTTCTAAATAAACCTAGCTGACCCCACAGATCCTAAATCCTTTCCCCACTCCCCTTTCCATTCCTTAAAAAAGAGCTCCCACACTAGTTCTCCCTAACTCATCACTCCCTTTTCATTACATACAGCCAAAGTGCAGGGCTGTGTGGTTGGAGTTCCTACACAAGAGGCGGGACCGCACCCTATAGCCTTTCTGTCTAAACAATTTGACCTTACTGTTTTAGCCTAGCCCTCATGTCTGCGTGTGGTGGCTGCCGCTGCTTTAATACTTTTAGAGGCCCTCAAAATCACAAACTGTGCTCAACTCACTCTCTACAGTTCTCATAACTTCCAAAATCTATTTTCTTCCTCACACCTGATGCATATACTTTCTGCCCCCGCCCCACTACCTCTCAGCAAGCCGAACTCATTGCCTTAACTCGAGCCCTCACTCTTGCAAAAGGACTATGCATCAATATTTATACTGACTCTAAATATGCCTTCCATATCCTGCACCACCATACTGTTATATGGGCTGAAAGAGGTTTCCTCACTATGCAAGGGTCCTCCATCATTAATGCCTTTTTAATAAAAACTCTTCTCAAGGCCACTTTGCTTCCAAAGGAAGCTAGAGTCATTCACTGCAAGGGCCATCAGAAAGCATCAGATCCCATTGCTCAGGGCAATGCTTATGCTGATAAGGTAACTAAAGAAGCAGCTAGCTTCCAACTTCTGTCCCTCATGGCCAGTTTTTCTCCTTCTCATCAGTCCCTCCCACCTACTCCCCCACTGAAACTCCCACTTATCAATCTCTTCCCACACAAGGCAAACGGTTTTTACACCAAGGAAAATATCTCCTTCCAACTTCATAGGCCCATCCTATTCTGTTGTCATTTCATAACCTCTTCCATGTAGGTTACAAGCCGCTAGCCTGCCTCTTAGAACCTCTTGTTTTCTTTCCATCATGGAAATCTGTCCTCAAGGAAATCACTTCTCAGTGTTCCATCTGCTATTCTACTACTCCTCAGGGATTGTTCAGGGCCCCTCCCTTCCCTACACAGCAAGCTTGGGGATTTGCCCCTGCCCAGGACTGGCAAATTAATTTTACTCACATGCCCCAAGTCAGGAAACTAAAATCCCTCTTGGTCTGGGTAAACACTTTCACTGGCTGGGTAGAGGCCTTTCCCACAGGGTCTGAGAAGGCCTTCACGGTCATTTCTTCCCTTCTGTCAGACATAATTCCTTGGTTTGGCCTTCCCACCTCTATACAGCCTGATAACAGACCAGCCTTTACTAGTCAAATCACCCAAGCAGTTTCTCAGGCTCTTGGTATTCAGTGAAACCTTCATACCCTTTACCATCCTCAGTCTTCAGAAAAGGTAGAACGGACTAATGGTCTTTTAAAAACACACCTCACCAAGCTCAGCCACCAACTTAAAAAGGACTGGACAATACTTTTACCACTTGCCCTTCTCAGAATTCGAGCCTGTCCTCAGAATGCTACAAGGTACAGCCCATTTGAGCTCCTGTATGGACGCTCCTTTTTATGAGGCCCCAGTCTCATTCCAGACACCAGCCCAACTTGGACTGTGCCCCAAAAACTTGTCATCCCTACTATCTTCTGTCTAGTCATACTCCTATTTGCCATTCTCAAGTACTCATAAATGCCCTGCTCTTGTTTACACTGCCAGTTTACATTGTTTCTCCAAGCCACCACAGCTGATGTCTCCTGGTGCTATCCCCAAACCGCCACTCTTAACTCCCTCTTAAAATAAATAAATAATCTTTGCTGGCAGGGCTGTGCTGAACCTCCTTGGGCTCTCTCTAATTGGATGTCCTGGGTCCTCCCAATTCTTGGTCCTTTAATACCTGTTTTTCTCCTTCTTTTATTCGGACCTGTGTCTTCGCTTAGTTTTTCAATTCATACAAAACCACATCCAGGCCATCACTAATCATTCTATACAACAAGTGTTTCTTCTAACAACCCCACAATACTACCCGTTACCACAAAACCTTCCTTCAGCTTAATCTCTCCCACTCTAGGTTCCCACACTGCCCCTAATCCTGCTTGAAGCAGCCCTGAGAAACATTGCCTTTTATCTCTCTATACCACCCCCAAAAAATTTTCACTGTCCCAACACTTCAACACTATTTCATTTTATTTTTCTTATTAATATAAGAAGACAGGGATATCAGGCCTCTGAGCCCAAGCTAAGCCATCTATCCCCTGTGACCTGCACTATATGTCCAGATGGCCCGAAGCAAGTGAAGAATCACAAAAGAAGTGAAAATGGGCAGTTCCTGCCTTAACTGATGACATTCCACCACAAAAGAAGTGAAAATGGCCAGTCCCTGCCTTAACTGATGACATTACCTTGTGAAATTCCTTCTCCTTGCTCATCCTGGCTCAAAAGCTCCCCCACTGAGCACCTTGTGACCCCCACCCCGCCAGCCAGAGAACAACCTCCTTTGACTCTAATTTTCCACTACCTACCCAAATCTTATAAAATGGCCCCACCCATATCTCCCTTTGCTGACTCTCTTTTCGGACTCAGCCCGCCTGCACCCAGGTGATCAAAAAGCTTTATTGTTCACACAAAGCCTGTTTGGTGGTCTCTTCACATGGACATGCAGGATGTGCGTGAAAGGGACTGCTACTGTATTCCCTGTAGTTTTACCACCCTTAGGTAAGTGTTAAAAAACATTTTGATGTGGTTTCTTCTAGTCCTTTTTCTAATCCCTTTTCTAATTAATTCTTATTTATTTATTTTTTTGCTTTGTTTTCTGAGAGGTTAAAATTTTATTTACTCTGGCTGGACACGGTGGCTCATGCCTGTAATCCCAGCACTTTGGAAGGCCTAGGTGGGTGGATCACCTAAGGTCAGGACTTTGAGAACAGCCTGGCCAACATGGTAAAATCCCGTCTCTACTAAAAGTACAAAAAAATTAGCCAGGTGTGGTGGCAGGCCCTTGTAATCCCAGCTACTCAGGAGGCTAAGGCAGGAGGTTCAGCTGAACCCAGGAGGCAGAGGTTGCAGTGAGCCAAGATCGCGCCATTGCACTCCAGCCTGGGCAACAAAAATGAAACTCCATCTCAAAAAAATAAAATAAAATAAAATATTTATTCATTTTTTACTTCATCGTGTAGTTTTATCAAAATAATCCATGTAGGTGGTTGAAAAATTCAAGTAGTTCTTCTATGAGTCTGGACTCTACCAGAAAAGAAGACAGGTAGGAGATATGTATCAAGACATTGATTGGTTTATAAAATCATGAGACTGGCTAGGCAAGTCCCAAATCTGTAGGGGAGCCCATCAGGAAGAGCAGGCTGGGACTCTCAGGGATGGGATGAAGCCACTTTCCTCAGGCAGAATTTCTTCTCCTTCAGGGAAGCTGCAGCCCTGCTCTGAAGGCCTTTCAACTGATTGAACCAGGTCCACCCAGATCATTTAGGATAATCTCCATTTCTTAAAGTTAACTGATTTGTGGTTTTAATTACATCTTTAAAATACCTTCACAGCAACACCTAGATTCGTGTTTGATTGAATAACTGTGTCTAGTTGGCACATAAAACTATCAGTCAAGGCTACTACTATATGTAAAACTGTACATAAAACTGACTATCAACAGGATTACTAAACTTGTAAGGAAAGAGGGCAACCCCCTGCTCCAACCCCAGCCCTCCCTACTCCTGACACCATTTCCCAGAGGGGAATGGAAATCTCTTCTCCACAATCAACCAATCAGATTCCATTTGTTTTTTCTTAGAAGCATCTCCCAGCCATTGCTTTCCCTGATCCACGCTGCTTATCTCTAAGCCTGTGCATAGCTTTTATCCTCCCTTCACCATCATCTTGGAGATTTCCTTTTTCTTGCCTCTCTTCCTACCCCATGTCTCTCCTGTTTAGCTTGAATGTACCTCTCAGTACTTGCTTAGAAAGAGTGCATGAAAGGCTTAGTTTTGAGGCTTTTGCTTGTCTGACAATATCTTTATTCTGCCCTCACACTTGGTCAAGAGTTTAGCTGGATATAAAATTTTAAGTTGGTAATAATTTTCAATCTTTTAAAGTAATTTTTGAAAGCATAGCTCCATTGTCTTCCACTTTTTGGAACTGCCATTGGGAAGTCCAAGGCTATTCTGGTTCCTGTATCCTTGCATTTATTCTTTTTATTCCCATCTGGTAGCTCCCAGGACCTTCTGGCTGCCCTGAAATCTCACGATGCACCTTGCCACATCACATCAGTCCTTGGGCAAGAGACTTGGTGAGTCCTTTCAGTCTGGAAATACAAGTTCTCAAATCCCTATAACTGTTCTCATATAATTTATTTCATAATTTCTTCCCTTACTTTCTCTCTTACCTACTTCAGGAATTCCTATGGTTCATATGTGAACCTCTTGATTTTATCTTTGTTGTTTTATTTTCTCTCCCATGTTCCATTTCTTTGTCCCACCAAATAATTCTCAACTTCAGCTTCCAACTTTTTTTTTTTTTTTTTTTTTTTTTTGATGGAGTCTCACTCTGTTGCCCAGGCTGGAGTGCACAATCTCAGCTCACTGAAACCTCCGCCTCCTGGGTTCAAGCAGTTCTGTTGTCTCAGCCTCCCAAGTAGCTGGGATTACAGGTGCACACCACCACACCTGGCTAGTTTTTGTATTTTTAGTAGAGACAGGGTCTCTCTATGTTGGCCACAGTAGCTGGGATTACAGGCACGCACCACCATGCCCGGCTAGTTTTTGTATTTTTAGTAGAGATGGGGTTTCTCTATGTTGGCCAGGATGGTCTCGAACTCCTGACCTCAGGCAATCTGCAGGCCTCGGCCTCCCAAAGTGCTAGGATTACAGGCGTGAGCCACTGCGCCCGGCTGCTTCCAGCCTTTCCACTGCAATTTTTATTTCCACAATCTGTTGTTTAATTTCCTACAGCCCTTTCTTATGTCTGGATGTAGGCACAATATGGATGTAACAGCTTCTCTTAACTCTCTGAAGATATTAAATATCGTTTTTGGTTTGTTCGTTTAGTTTTCTTTCACTTTCTGCATAGTCTTTTTCCTCTGAATTCCTTTTTCTGTTTGTTTTGATCCCTGCCTTTCATATTAGAAGATTCCTGGGCCGGGCTTGGTGGCTCATGCCTGTAATCCCAGCACTTTGGGAGGCCGAGGCAGGCAGATCACCTGAGGGCAGGAGTTCGAGACCAGCCTGACCAAGATGGAGAAACCCCGTCTCTACTAAAAATACAAAATTAGCCGGGCATGGTGGCATGCACCTGTGATTCCAGCTACTCGGGAGGCTGAGGCAGGAGAATCACTTGAACCAAGGAGGTGGAGGTTGCGGTGAGCTGAGATCGCACCACTGCACTCCAGCCTGGGCAACAAGAGCGATACTCCATCTCAAAAAAAAAAAAAAAAAAAAAAAGATTCCTTAAATGTCTAATGATTTTTGGCAGTCAACTCAAAGTCCTCCCTGGATTCCAAATTTAAGAGTCAGGACCCAAGTGACTGGCTGGAGTTTGGAACAAGTGGGCAGGGCTCACCTGGCTGTGGCTTCAGAGCAGGGTGATAGGGAGGACTCAGACACCAACCTCAGTGCCTGTACAACTTATCAATTGGGCTGATCATTTCCTCTATGGAAGATTCTTCTAGATCTTCACTTGCCTTACTGTGGCTGGAATTCAAACCTGAGTTGTACCTCGCCCAGGCCTGGGCTCTCAGGCCCTGGCCATGCTTCTGAGAAGCAGACCTGGGTACAGGTGCAGGGCAGTGAGCAATGTGACCCAACACCCTGGGGGATAAAGACCTCATCACCTCCTCTTTCTCCTCTGGCCTTGCCCTCCACCATCAGCCAGGAACTTCCTCTGTGGAAGTCTGCAGTGATTTTTGGGTTGGCCTCACACAGGGCAGGCTGTGGGGAAGAGCCACTCTAGTTACTAGAGTGAGGCAAGGGCAGAGGCAGGCCTCAGAGGCAGCCCCAAGGGCCCGAGTCAAGAGTGGCTCTTCCCCAGCCTTGGGAAAACATGAAGAAAGGAATTTCACCTTGGAATCCTAATCCTCGTCATCTCTCCCCAGTTGACCCAGATCTGGGGCTGTAATTCAGTACAGCTGACTCAGAGGGGCTCTGGATCCCTTGAGCTGAGGTCTGCGGTCAGGCTTCACTCTGGACACACTCTAAGACCTTGGCAAATCTGGTTGCCATGGAACTCAGGATGTCAACTCTTCCCTGTCCACATACTTGATCTGTGTTGCCTTCCCCTCAGAGCTGCTTCCATACCCCCTCCCATCATATCATACCCCCAGACCCATTCTCCCAGCCCAGGTAAATCCCCCACACCCACCCCGCATCACCCTGCACCTACCACTTTCCCAAACAACAAGGGTCAGTCACCTATAGAGTTTTCAAGTCATTTCAACAAAATTACTGCCCACTTGGTAAAAATGTGTAGGTCAGAAAACACACACGTGCCATGTAGAGCATTTCATGACAACAATCTGCACTATACCTTATACTTATCATTGGAGAGTACAGCTTCTCTGTTTTTTCCCCCAAAATCTTATTTTCTGGCAAACAAGGCATTTAAAACACACATCTAAGAGACAGAAAATAGATTGGTGATTGCTTAGAGCTGAAGGGATGGAGGGATTAGAGGATGGGACATAAAGGGTGTAGGGATTCTTAGGATGATTAAAATGAAAATATTCTAAAGTATATTGTGGTCATTATCATACAACTCTCTGAATACACTAAAAGCCATTGAATTGCATACTTTAAATGGGTGAATTGTATGGTGTGTGAATTATAACTCAATAGAGCTGTTACCAAACACACACACACACACACACACACACACACACACACACACACACACACGAGTGACACTCTCCTGGCCTCTTCTGTTGTATGTGTCAGCCCATAGATCACCCACCATGGCGAAAGATGTCCTTACACAGCCACTTGACCCCAGACTCCAATACCGTTGAACCACTTTCAACAAATTTAGAGCAACAGTTTTTAGCAGAAAAAAAGAAAAAAAAAAAAAAAGCACTTATCAAGAGTGGTTGTTGCTCTCCCTGCTGGAGTGACCGCTACCTCATCAGTCACGAACCTTCTGATAAAGAGAGTTTGGAGAAAGCCTGTTTTGCCTCACTGATGACCTTGAGCCTGGAATGACATCAGCCGGGGAAGATGTCTCACGAGCAGCTGTCTCACGAGCAGCAGCAGGGTGATGAGCTTCCACAAAGAAAAGCAGTCCTCCAAGGACTGGTTTTTCCTCCAAGGGTCTCAGCACTGAGGTGACATTTATCCATTTCTGACTTAAAGTCAATCCCGCTGTTCTATGCAGCCCCGCATTCCTCCCTCAGAAGGAGCCCTAATTGATGTGGCATGGAAGAACTTGTGGTCCTCTTGGCAGCCACCCCAACTTCTGTTCAGGCCTTTGCACCTCCCCTAGTGTTGTGGGGCACTGACCGCCTCCCCAGAAGTGGCCCAAGCTGGGGGTTATTGCCTCATCCTCCCCAATGGTCACAGTCACATCACAGCATAGGCCAGTGATTTGGTTTGGACCAATGAAACACAAGGGAAGTTTTGCTGGCAGCCTCTGGGAGAAAAGTTCCCTCACTTCTCTGAAAGAACTTCCAGAAACACATCACTCACCCCAGACGAGGCTGAATGTATTAGCTGTTTACTGCTGCTTAACAAATTATCCCAAAACTTAGTGGCTTAAAACAATAAATGTTTATGATCTCACAGCTTCTGAGGGTGCAGCACCAGGAGCAGCTTTGCTGGGTGGTTGGGGGGCTGAGTGGCTCAAGCTCAGGGTTTCTCACAAAGGGGCTGCCGTCTCTGAAGCTTGACCAGGGTGGGGGATCAGCTTCCAAGCTGAGTGGATTAAACTGGCCCTGCTTCAAAACTTTTCAGTGGCTGTTTCGGGACTATTGAGAATATTAATGAATGAGATATACATTTCAAAAGATATATATTATGTGTATATTACATAATTTTTCCCTCCCTCTCTCTGTTCTTGCCAGTACCCAAACTGAAATTTTCACCCTCTCAAAAGTGATGGGAAGTTAGGGTCCAACCCTCACCAACCCCCTCACGATGGGCAAGTGAATCCTCTGCTAGGTGAGGTTAGCCTAGTGCTTGACTATGCCTAAGTCCTTCTTGGCTCTCTCAAGACAGGCCCATACTTATAGTGCTCTCTCCTCCCACTCCTGCCTCCCACGTTCTGTAACTATCCTATCATTCTCAGAGTAGAGGGTGTACACATTTAGATCCATCTAAACGTTGCCTAGGATGGGGAACATGATTTTGTTCATTGCAGGCAGCTTGGATGAATAAAAAAGAAATTCCAGATCACAGACTTAAGATACAAGTGTATTCTCTCTCCCATAAAGGATGTCCAAGGCTGGGCAGTCCAGGGTGAGTATGTCGTTCCCAGCAAAACGCCAGGCTCCATCTTCCTGCTTCACCACAAAAACATTTGGTTGGCATCTCTAAGGCCACCTGATGGTGGAAGCTGCTGCTTGAGTGCTAACCGTCTTGCTGGCCAGAAGGCGGAAGAACTCAGGAAGACCAAAAGGGGCCCTCCCTGTAGAGCCAGCTTCATTTAAGCCCCTTCCTCAAAGTCCCACACGAGTCCAACCACATCTCGTTGGTGGGAACTTAACCACACTGAGGCAGGAGAATAGGGAATTAGGGTAACCAACGGTTAAGGCATGAGCAAAAGAAGAACGGGTGCAGCCAGTTCACATAAGCAAAAGGAACAGCAGGTACAATCAATTCTGGGCAGGATTAGGCAACATACAGGCCACATCTTCACTCCTGTGATAACCACAATCCAAGTCTCCACTTCAGCCTCTAATTGGTCATGGGTCAGTCCTTCATAGGATGTGACTGACTGGAGGCCTCTGGAGGGCACCAGGGGTGTTTTTGTTGTTTAGCTTAATAAAATCTCTCATTGAAGGGGCTCCTGAGCCGCTTGCTCGAGCCCACTCTTGCTCTGTGAATTGTACTTTCACATCTTCAATAAATCTGTGCCTTCATTACTCCATTCTTTCATTTCTTTGTCTTTTGTTGCTTTGTTTGTGCGTTTTGTTCAATTCTTTAACACGCCAGGAACTGGGACAACTCAGTCAAGACCTTCCATTCAGTAACCACATGACTATACCTGGGTACAGGGAGGCTGGGCAATGTCGTTTGGCTCTAGATGGCAATACACCTGGTAGCAGAGGTGCTAGCCAGACCATACACATAATAATAGTTTTGTATCATGAAACAAGCAAGGGTTTTGGAGCCAGATGGACTTGGGTTCAAATCCTAGTTCAACCACCGAGTGGTCGTGTGGCATAGGGCAAGACACTTGAGCTACTTGAGACTTAATTTTTTTCATATTTAAAATGGAGATGGCCGGGCGCGGTGGCTCACGCCTGTAATCCCAGCACTTTGGGAGGCCGAGGCGGGTGGATCACAAGGTCAGGAGATCGAGACCATGGTGAAACCCCGTCTCTACTAAAAATAGAAAAAATTAGCCGGGCACAGTGGCGGGCACCTGTAGTCCCAGCTAATCGGGAGGCTGAGGCCGGAGAATGGCGTGAACCCGGGAGTCAGAGCTTGCAGTGAGCCGAGATTGTGCCACTGCACTCTAGCCTGGGCGACAGAGCGAGACTCCGTCTCAAAAAATAAATAAATAAATAAATTTTAAAAAAAAATGGAGATAATCGGACCTGCCTCTCGGGGTTGTTGCAAGACAAAAAAAGCACTTAAAAGATTCATAGGTTCTCAAAGTAGCCCACCTAATGTCATTGTCTTAAACACCACCCTCTTGCTCAGCTTAGGGTATGGAGACCATACATGAAAATTAGGTGATTCTTTCCCTGTTTGTTTTCACATGCACAGCTCAGGGTATTTCACTAAGGGGGAGAAATACCCCAAGGTATTTCCCCCCGACTCCACTCCTTCCTCTGAGGGCGTTTCATCTGTTTCTGTGCCACCCCACTCTAACAGCTTAAAGGTAAGAGGGAGGGGCAAGGACCTAAGATGTTTGGAGAGAAACCAGCCCTAGAGATGGCATTCAAGGTTATGGCATTTCTCATCTTAAGTATCAGATGTGGCTGTTAAAACTATTTTATTATTGAATAGATTCCTTTTGCTGTTTGGGGATTTTCTTGTTTGTTGTTTGGCCTTGGGAGGGGTCACGTGGCCATATGGTAAAGAGACATTCCCAAGGAAGGAATGAAACACATTGTTCCTGCCCAGGCCAGGACTTATGTAGTCAGGGATTGTGAAGACTGAATGTTCTGTGTCCTGGAGGAAAGGAGACCCTGCTTTGGGGACTGTTTCTTTTTCTGGATCCTGGGCTATTCCTTCTGCCCAATGAGAGTGAAATGAAGGGAAATATGGGACAGAGTTGACATAGCTTTGGGGGCAAGAGTAATTGGGGTGAAGGAGGGAGAAGACTGGACCCAGAAGTCAAAGGCCCAGAGTCCCCAGCAGAGGAGTGCTGCCAGATTGGGGGCCCTGCAAAGGACATCTCTGAGGGCTGGTTCTGGGGGCTCACCAATTGCAGTCCTCCTATGAGAACTTACTCCACATGGTGATCTGGAACCTGAGCCCTAATCTTAGCTCCGCAGTGCAGCCTCTCGCTACTCCCCTAAGTCCTCATTACTCCTGTAAGTCCAGAGGAGCCCCCACGCCCCAACTTGAAGGGTGAATTAGTACCCCCAGAGCACTCCCTGCCTGGGTGCACACTGTGGCTCCCTGTTCCCCACTATACACTGCCCAGGCTGGCTTTGAACTCCTGGGCTCAAGCAATTCTCCTAGCTCAGCCTCCTGAGTAGCTGGGAATACAGGCGCGTGCCACCGCGTCCAGTTTCATTTTTATTTTCACAGCTTCACTTTACTTCCTCAGTGCAAACATGCTAAAATATTAAAAATTTGCTGTAAAGTTTTTGAAAGGATATTTATAATTTTGCTCTTGAAACCATTTGACTAGGAGTAACTGATTTAAATTACAATTGGGAATTCTTGTGAAATGAGAAAAACCTAGCCCACACATTCTTTCAAATGTAATGAAATTTTTATGAATACTAAATTTAACAATTAATGAGGTTGATATAATGTTACAGTTGGACACTTGATTAAGAATTTATTGATTTCAATTTTACAGTGTTCTTATTTCAGAGCCAATCATTTTTTCTTCAGCTGTCAGATATTCACATGGACCCTTGGGAGGTCCCTGCTGCGGGCTTCTCTAGCGGGAGTACATAAGTAACTAGGCCAACATCTCTTCCCTGTCCTCCCCCGACACACCTCGCACCCCTTTACACAGGCACATAAGGAAAAACATCCAACTTGGCTGGACCATGGAGACAGAGTCCAGTTCCGGAGGAGGAAGAGGATGGGGCCAGTCAGATCACAGATCGCAGAAGCCATGCCATGCCATGTCATGTAAGCAAGAAGCTTCTTACTGCAACCAGTGGCTGCGGCTGCTAACGGCACTAAGACTCAAGACCAGTGAGCCACGGAGGTTGGCATGGGCACCTCTTCCCTCCTGGGGACGGTAGGTAGTGGGGGCAGGAGGGGAAGGGCCACCCGCCTGGTTTACACAGTCGGCCACAGAGCAGTGGCCCACACTTATTCGAAGACTATAGCCTCGGTGTTCCAGGCAGGTGGGCATGGGGCCAACAGGCTAGGAGAGGCTTCCACCTGGCACAAGGACAGCACACCACAAGGAGAACATGAAAAAGCTAACACGGTGACACAGGCAAGTGCACAGTACCCCAGCCTCCCCTCGGAACCAGAGGGCGGAGAGGACTGAGACCACCCTCAGCCAGGTCTGCGGCAGAAGCTGAGGCAGAGAAATGCCACTTTGTCCTTGTTCACTCCAGAGCCTCAGCTGGCGCCTCTCAGATCAAACCTCGCGCCACTAGGTGGAGCCAAAGCCCATGGCAACAGCGCTGGGCTCGGACACCCAGCCGCCCGCGTGCAGGAGGGAGATGGGCTCGCGAGGCAAGGGACTGGGGGCCCCGGGCTGAGTCTGGGCCCTACCGGGAAGCCAGGAAAGGAGTGGGGGAGCCAGCCACAGCCCACAGTAGACTTATTTGGTTTACATGGTCTATTCCGTCCGAACTCGTACTAAAGGCTAAATGGTCCCAGAGCCAACCCCGGCAGCCGCAAATCCCCGTTTGTCAGATGAGGAGGCTGAGAGCCTGAGGGGAGGATCCAGGAGAGCCAGAACAGGGCTGAAGCCAGAGTCCGCGCCCCTGTCCACAGCTCCTTCCCCTGCACCGTTTCCGGGATGTATCTCCTGCCCGTGGGGAGGGCGCACGAGAGGAAGGTACGGCTTCCAGAAGGGAGATCCTGGGAGCTAGGCCCGGGGACATGCTTGGCTCCGGAGCCTACGACTGGCTCCGGGGCCCAGGCCGCAGTTCCCTCCAGCACCTCCTGGGGCGGGCCGCAGCTAAGACGCGGGCTTCGGGGGACAAACGCCGGCGACCAGAGCAGCAGAAAGCATCCACCCGCGGAGGCTGTGGTGGAGGGGGCGGGGCGGGCGCGGACCCGGAGGCGCCGCATTGGACGAGGGGGTTGCTGGGGTTCTCGGATTGGCTGGCCATGAGGGGGCGGGACCAAGGGCGGGGCTGAGAGCCGTGAGGACCTCGAACGTGAACGCGTGGGGAAGGCGCAGAGACCCGGCGCAGGTGTTGCGGAGCCTTCTGAGACAGGGCCTGAGCTGCAGAATTGATCGAGCATCTGGAGTGGCCGTCGGCCGCGTTGCCCGCAGCCACAGGCGTGCTGCGAGAGATCAAGCTCCAGGGTCCCTCAGGTAGCCAGGTGTGCATCCTTCGGCACAGCTTTGTCCCTCCCAGAACTGTTTCCCCAGCCGGGGCCGGGGGACCATCCCAATCCAGTACTCTGGCCTGCCCCTCCCCTCGCTCTCACTGACCTCCCAGCAGCCAAACCAGGTAGGTATCCAGACCCCTTCCTATCCTGCCCCCTGCCCCGCTCCATCCTCATCTTTCCCTTAAAGAAACCTCTCTCCAGGGTCCACGGTTACATCACGTACAGCTTTGCACACCCAGTGCCCAGCAGAGAGCCCTCACCCTCTGTGGTTGTCCTTTAGCCTCTCGCAAGGTCCGTGGGAGCAGGGGACCAGGCTGGGACAACATGTGGCCCCACCTGGTTGCTATAAGAGCTCAGGTTAGGAAGTTTACAGAAATATGTTGGGGTTAAAGGTCACTGCACCTGTAAAAAGTGAAAATGGCCAATTATCGTCAATGTCAAGAAGAAAAATTGCCGTTGTTGCCCTTTCACTATTGTAGAGTGCTGCGTCAAACAAACCAGTACACAAATGCCAACGACAGGTGCATTCCGCTTTGGAGGATGGGGGAGAAACTAGTTGTTTGACTCTGTACAAGAACCAATCACAAGGTTTCCTTAAATGGCACACTTTCTTTGAAATCTGAAGCAAGAAATTACCTCTCCGGACACACCAAGTTCATCTCCTGTCCTCTCAGGACATACAGCCGGGCTCCACTAGAGGGCAGCAGAAAGATGGAGATGCTCGAGAGAAAAGGAGCCTTAAGTTAGTTCTCACCATCCCTGGAGGGTGTGAGGAACCCAATAAAAACCGTACTGGTATTAGTTCACATTCGTTGACTGGTTACTGTAAGCCAGCCATCCCTCTGACTGATCTGTTAAAAAAAAAAAAAAAAATTAAGTAATTTGGGCCGGACGTGGTGGCTCACGCCTGTAATCCCAGCACTTTGGGAGGCCCAGGTGGGTGGATCACCTGAGGTCAGCAGTTCTAGACTAGCCTGGCCAACATGGTGAAACCCCGAGTCTATTAAAAATACAAAATTAGCCGGCCATAGTGGTGCATGCCTATAACTCCAGCTACTTGGGAGGCTGAGGCAGGAGAATCGCTTGAACCCAGGAGGTAGAGGTGGCAGTGAGCCAAGATCACACCACTACACTCCAGCTTGGGCAACAAGAGCAAAACTCAGTCTCAAAAAAAAAAAAAAAAAAATTAATTTGATCCTCCCATTAACCCTATCAAGGTGGATACAATTGTGTTAACCCCATTCTACAGCTGAGAACAAAAACAGGTTGAATAACTCGCCTAAGGTCACACAGCCAATAAGAAGCAAATCTGGGATATGAACCCTGAAGTAGAGCTATAAATCTGACATTCATAAACCTATGCAATTTTGCTTCCATTGAAGAGGGAGGGAAGGATGGAGAGCAAAGGTGGCAGCTGAGGCCCCCACAGATATTACCCTTGTGGACTCTTTCAGGCCAGTTCCAGAAGCAGGCACCAGACAGGACCCTAATTAAGGACCTTGGGTCATCAGGCAGGTAGGGTCAGAAAATCTGGGCTCAACCTGCACATACACCCCACATACCTTGCAGGAACCTGTGCTAGCCCACCCATCACCATGGGTGGTGGCCCAGCTAGCCCACCCATCACCATGGGTGGCGGCCCAGTTCTCCAACACCCTGGGTGCCTGCCACCATGGTGAACCCTTGTAACCACTGTGTCCTCTCTGGCTTAGATGTGTGAAATTGACCTTGACCCACTCTTCTTTATCTTATAGGCAGCCTCGCCTGCCTGCACCATCAGCCAGGATCGGGCCTCCTCATGTCAGTCAAGAAGATGCCGATCAGCAGTAGCGACTGCTGCCAAGAAGCTGGAGTCCAACAAGGATCAAGGGGATGCTGGTGGGATCCTTTCCAGGGCAACCTTGAGAAGAGTTTCAGGTCAGAGCCTAATCCTGTCCTGATTTTCTTCCCAATTTAACATTTACTGAGCCACTACTGTGGGCAGGCACCATGCTGAGTGCACAAGGGGGACTTGTTGGGTGATCGTGAGCATGCTCTTTACCACCCCCACCTCAGCCCTTGGTTAATTTCTCTTCTGTAAACTAAGGTTGCAGAGACCGGGGGTTCCTTCCTCCGGACTGAAGGCTCCCCTGAAATTGGGTGTGTGTGAGAACATCTTTTCAGGGCAGGGGTTCTCAGCCTCAGCACTGTTGATACTTAGGGCCAGATCATTCTTAGATCCCTCTCAGAACATACCCGTGGGCTGGTATTTGCGTACTGGTTTGTTTGAAGTAGCACTCTGCTATAGCGAAAGGCAACAAAGGGGCAATTTTTCTTCTTGACATTGGCAATAATTGACCGTTTCCAGTTTTTATAGGTGTGGTATGACCTTTAACCCCAACACATTTCTGCAAACATCCTTAGCCCAAAACCTGACCTGTGTGTGGTGGAATGCCGAAACCCACTAAATGCCTCTCTGAAACCTTCCACTCCCACGGCCTTTCCACCCACCCCACCTGCTGTGGCGAGGCTGATAGGGGTGCAGGAAGGTGGCACACTGCCATGTACAGTTTGGAAGAGGAAGAGCCAGGAACCCCTCCAGGCCCAGCTCTCTGTGAGCCCTGCCAAGGCCACCTACACCTGCCTGACTCTCTGGGGCCCCTCAGCCCTGGCCTGGGAAAGTGGCTTCACCCAAATCCAAGATGCAGGCCCCTGCCACAGGGCTTACCTACACCCCTGTAAGAGCCCTGGGTGGGGGTTGGAAAATGGGGCAGAGGCCAGAGCCAGCACTGGGAGCAGAAGCAGGCAGTCCCTCCTCCCACGGCCAAGCCTGCATGCTCTCTCCTCCTGCGCAGTGGCCCTTCCCTCACTGAGCACCTGCCGGATCTGCCAGGTGCCAAGCCTGCTGTCAAGGCCAGAAAGTCAGAGGCAAATTCAGGGGCGAGCTGAACAGTGTTTAACAACCAGCTCTCTGGACTGGGGTGAGGGGCCCTGATTTGTAGTCTTTGCCCATTTCTGTGGTGCAAATATTCCTACCCTGGCAGATATAAAGCCACCAGTATTTCATCACTGAGCGTGGGGCTGGTTCACACCATCACAAAGCGTGCACACCACCAGGTGCAAGAGACATAAAATACCTTACGAGCGTGAATAATGGTAACATATAGTAAAATAATTAGGAAATGATGAATTTCTAGTGGGTATTTCCTTTTTTAACAAAATGTATTTAATTGTAAGCTTATATAATTTAATTACTAACAATGACTGGGCTTAACAACTCGTTCGCAAAAGTCTGAAAATGTGGCCACCAGCACCCATGAGCTGGTACCAGCTGGCTGCAGCCCATCACTGGGAATTGAGTGTGGTCCCTGCTATCTGAGGGAGACAGGTCTACCCAGGGTGGGGCAGTCTGTGGGGGGACAGAGGGATGCATGGGGGCCATGGAGAACCAGAGGAGACACTCTGTGCAGGGGTTCAGGGAAGGCTTCCTGGAGGAGGCAGCATTATAGAGAACAGAGGGGAGGGTAAATGTATCCCAGAAAGGGGTAAGGGGAGAGTGCCAGGCTAGAGAGGGAACTGGGGAAAGACCAGGAGAAAACAAAGTGTTTGGCATGGTCCAAAAACTAAAAATGTGTGGCTCAGTCTGGCTGAGGGGATGGCTGGGTTCCAGCCCAGGTTCTGCTGTTGATGCTTCTGTCACTTGGACCAAGTCCACTCCCTTCTCTAGGCTTCTCGCCTCTGTCAAATTGGGGCCCTGAACCAGATGGGTTCCAGGCCCGCTGGTGGTCTAGACCCCCAAGAAGTCCATGGAGGGGCCTTGTGAACATGTATATAGCTCATGGAGGAGGTCTGGCCTCCTCCATGACAACTGACACTTCACAACCATATCTTCCCCTCCCTCTTCCTCTCCCCTTCACCCAGTTCCCCCAGGTGATCCCGGAAACTCCTGGTTTGGCTGCAGAAAGTAACTATAATTACAGGCTTTTTTTTTTTTTTTTTTTTTTTTTTGAGACAGAGTTTCGCTCTTATCGCCCAGGCTGGAGTGCAGTGACTTGATCTTGGCTCACTGCAACCTCCGCCTCCTGGGTTCAAGCGATTCTCCTGCCTCAGCCTCCTGAGTAGCTGGGATTACAGGGGGTCTGCTGCCATGCCTGGCTAATTTTTTTGTATTTTTTAGTAGAGATGGGTTTCGCCATGTTGGCCATAATTACAGTAATTTATAGAACACTTT
This sequence comes from Macaca nemestrina, assembly GCF_043159975.1. Lineage (NCBI taxonomy): Eukaryota > Metazoa > Chordata > Mammalia > Primates > Cercopithecidae > Macaca > Macaca nemestrina. The sequence continues at coordinate 126,816,479 of NC_092131.1, read as the reverse complement.
GCTGCCTCTCCTAATTACCAAGCTGTGCAATTCCAATTACGCGTCTAAGGAAACATCTCAGGAACCCCTCCCTGGGGCCAGCCTGTCAACTGCAGCCCCCAGGCTGGCCGGAATGGAGTGGGAGTGCCTGTGGCCACTGCTGACGTCTCCCTCCTGGCTTCCTTTCATGTCAGACCAGGAAGAAAACCTTGGTTCAAAGGCCTGCTCTGGGGTGGGTGTGGGATGAAGAGAGGCGGGGAAAACCCCTCAAGATGATGAGCTTGAGACAAGGGGAGGGGGAGAGGGACTCCTTCTGGTCATGCAGAAGGCCTCCATCTACACAGCAGGTGAGTCTTAGAATGCCAGGGTGGATCGTGGTTTCACAGCATGAGTTAGAGCTCGTTCCCCAGGAAAGGGGCTGTTTAAGTTTAGAAAGCAATGGTCCTTCCACTAGATAACAGGTTCCCTGGCCTCCTGTCCATCACCACCACTGAAGATCCCTTAGCAACAGCCTCCACCCTGCACAGCAGCCATCCAGCCCTGCCTCTGATAACTCCTGTGACTGGGAGTTAGTACCCTAAGCCTCTGTGACCTTTGGATACTCCATTAATGAGAAAGCTCTTCTTCCGTCAAGATAAGTTTCCCTCTGTGCAATTTCTTTTTTGTTGTTTTTTGGGGATTTTGTTGTTGTTGTTGTTTTGTTTTGTTTTGTTTTTTTGAAATGGAGTCTTACTCCGTTGCCTAGGCTGGAGTGCAGTGGCACAATCTTGGCTCACTGCAGCTTCTGGCTCCTGGGTTCAAGAGATTCTCCCACCTCAGCCTCCTGAGTAGCTGGGACTACAGGTGTGCCCCACCACTCATGGCTAATTTTTGTGTTTTTAGTAGAGACAGGGTTTCGCCATGTTGGCCAGGCTGGTCTCGAACTCATGACCTCAGGTGATCTGTCCGCCTCGGCTTCCCAAAGTGCTGGGATTACAGGCGTGAGCTACCACATCCAGCCTCCTCTGAAATTTCTTTTTCGTTTTCTTTTCTTTTTTTTTTTTTTTTGAGATGGAGTCTCACTCTGTTACCCCGGCTGGAGTGCAGTGGTGCAGTCTCGGCTCACTGCAACCTCTGCCTCCTAGGTTCAAGTGATACTCTGCCTCAGCCTCCCGAGTAGCTGGGATTACAGGTGCCTGCCACCACACCTGGCTAATTTTTTTTTTTTTTTTTTTTTTTTTCTGAGACGGAGTCTCGCTTCTTCGCCCAGGCTGGAGTGCAACGGCACGATCTTGGCTCACTGCAACAACCTCCAGCTCCCAGGTTCAAGCAATTCTCCTGCCTCGCCTCTCCAGTAGCTGAGATTACAGGTGCCTGCCGCCACGACCAACTACTTTTTGTATTTTTTAGTAGAGATGGAGTTTCACCCTGTTGTCCAGGCTGGTGTTGAGCTCCTGACTTCAAGTGATCCACCCACCTCAGCCTCCCACAGTGCTGGGATTACAGGCGTGAGCCACCGCACCCAACCTGTATTTTTAGTAGAGACAGAGTTTCACCACATTGGCCAGGCTGGTCTTGAACTCCTGACCTAGTGATCCACCCACCTTGGCCTCCCAAGGTGCTGAGATTACAGGCGTGAGTCACCACGCCCCGCCTCCTCTGTGCAATTTCTTCCCACAAGTCCCATCTCCAGTCTCTGGGGCTACTGCTCCCTCTGCCCTGGATGTACCAATGGATACTGCCCCCTCTACTGGTCCTCTCCTGGGCAGGTGTCCGGCTCCCCTAAACCTCACCTGGTTCCTTAGCCCCACCAGTTTCTGAGATAGCCCTGATGTGGAGGCTCCCTGGGACTTCTCACTGTACATACCCGCCCCCCAGGTGCCCACACTCAGTCCTAGGCACAGAGTTGGCACTCCCAAATGGCTCCACTCCTGAGCCCCAGCCTCCCACCTCCCACAACTCCCAGGCCCACACCTATGCCACACCCAAATCCAACTCTACCAGCTTCCTCTGCCCCTGCTCCTCACCACAAGCCCCTTTCATCCAGTCTTCAAAGCGTCAAACTGCTGCTCCCCCTGCTCCTTCTTCCAAGTGTCTCCAAACCCCACCCTTCTCTTCCCAGACCCCAGGACTTGCCCCACATCAGGCCACCATCCTCTGTCCCCTAGAATTCTGAAAAGGCCCCTCCCTGCTCTCCCCACCTGAACTGCCCCCTCCCGTGTGTCCTGAGAGCAGCATAGCATAGAGGTTAGAGGCAGGGCTCCAGTGCATTCCATCCCCTGCTCCTCCACTCACTGATTGTGTGGCCTTAAGCAATCTGCTCAACCTGTCTGTGCATCGTTGTCTTAATAGTACCTCTCTCCTAGAGTTGCCTGTGAATAGTCTGGTTACCAAGGAATTCAGAGTGGCCAATAGGGGATGGGAGGGAGGGGATAAAACAAAGCAGAAAGAGGCACAGGAGCCAGGTCCTTAAGTCCTTAAGACCTTTGGTGCTCAACTAAGGCCTGGGAACTTTCTCCTGAGATGAGTGGAGAGCCTTCAGGATAAAGTCTTAAGTCTCTGATCAATGTTGTGCCTATGGAATGTCTTGGTGCCTGTGGTGCCTGTGGAATGTCGTGCTTCCTTTCCTGCAGGGACTGAGAGCCCCTCCTGCCCCAGGGGTGCTGAGAGGTCTGTCTCTGGCTCCCCAACTGCCCCCGTGTCTCTGCTGGGACCAGTAAGTATTGGAGCTATGCCTGGCAGAGTTATTTTGCCAGACTCCAGGCCTCTCTCACCACAGGAGATCAGGACTGGACTCCCAGGGGTCTGACCTGACTTCCAACCCCAGGAGGGTGGGATGGGGCCAGCGAGGGCTTGTCTAGGTCTTCCAGCCTTCCACTGTTGGCCTCAGGGACCATCCAGGCAACCTGCCCAAGTAACTCTTGGCCCCTCCTCTGACACAGACACCACCTACAAAGCTCTTTTGCAAATATATCATTATTTTGTTTAAACCTCATAACAACTCTGAGAGTTGGGTGTTATTATCCCATTTTACAGTTGACAAACCTACTTGTCAGGAGTCCACTCATAGTAGTTCATGCCTGAGTGGGAGGAGGATTGGGGGTGCTCATCAGCCCATCTCAGCTAGCCAGGCCCATCACTGAGTGAGGGGCCAAGTGGGAGGGGAGGCGGACTGTGGCGGTGGGAGGGGGGCCCACAGAAGTGGAGGGCAAGTGGGGGCTGCCAACACTGGGACATGCCAAGTAGAGAGAGGCCAGGAGGGGCTGGGACGCCTTGAGGGCAGGGAGAGCAGGAACGGGAATGAAGAGGCAGGCTAGGAGCAGGTTCCGAATCTGAGACATTGGAGGAACCTCCTTGAGCCACCCTACTCTTTGTACAGATCAGGAAATTGAGGCCCACCCAGGCAGGAACAGAAATTCATCTAAGGCCACTTAGCCTGCCAGAGACCAAGCCAGGATCTGTGCCAGAGCACACCCAGGCTGTTCCTGGAGAACCCAGGAACCAGCCCCATGGGGCCAATCAGCTGGCACTGGGCTGACCAGCAGGCACCAGATGAAACTTCTAGCCTCCGGGCCTCTCTGGGTGGCCAGCAGGGGGCGGTACTGCCCCAGGAATGACAGCTCCCAGGCTCCCAGCCACCGCCCTCAGGCCCATCTCAAGGTCCCACGGCAGAACCAGGGCTGGGGACACAGAAGGCATAGGTAGGGGGCAGGGTTTCTGGGGTGGGAGGAGCAGCACGCAGAGCTGAGCATGGGACTCCTGGGCACATTCTGATGCCAGGTTCTTCTAACCTGAGCGAGGGAGGAAATAAGCCCTTCCTTTCTCCTTGCACCTCCACCAATTGAGAGAACATTGTAGAAACACACCCAGCTCCATCCAAAGTCTGCTCTCTCGAGAGGGGAAGGGGCTGGAGAAGAGACTGTGTCCCAGGCCACAGGCTTCCACAGAAAGTTGTCCTGCAAAGGAGGCTAGACCTAAGGAGGAACTTCTAGAGGCCTCCGCACTGACTATCCACCCTGGATTCTGGGATTGTCCCTTTCCCAAAATAATGCTCTAGAATAAGGATGGCCAACTGCGGTGCTGTGGGGAGACAGGGGCTAGATGTCCTTATTGCTATTTCAGGCCCCCCTTAGGTGGGACAAGGGAGAATTTTCCCCAGGACAGCTAAAGAGCAGGGGCATGGGGGAGTGAGGAGGGCCGCAGGGGTCAAGAAGATGAGCCACTCTGGCCCCCAGGAGAGATGGCCAGGGTGCAGGGGGCTCCGCGTCACCCCCATCAGCCCTGGGACCTTTCCCAATGGTGAGGGCTTGTATTCCTAACCAAACTTCTGGATCTGGTCGCAGCAGGAGCCCCTGCTATAATGAGTGACCCCAAGGCCTCCCTTCAAAATCCCAGGAGTCTAGTTTCTCGGAGCAAAAGTCCTACAGCAGCTGGCAATACAAAATCTAGGAGGCAGGGGACCTTGAAGCTCCGGGTCAGAAAGGCCCCACACACCTGCCTCTCCCAAGATTTAAAATGCCAGGGGGGTAGGGGTTCCCATCCCACGCTACTAGACTTCATGGTGGTCCTCAGCCCCAAGCCCACTGTGCCCTGTGCAGCATGGACAAATGACCTCCAAGGGGCTCCTTTCAACGCCACTCCCCTTGGTTTCCCATCAATGCCACCATACACTGAAGTTCAGGCACGGTCTACTGGAAAGCCCCTGTCAGGGCCAGTTGTCCTACAATTAACTCTTCAGTCCTCCCAAGCCTACCGTTCCACCGCACAGAGAGCAGACAGGGTGGGCAGGGGTTTGGGGAGTCACAGCAGGCACCCAGGGACAGAGGGGCAAGGAAAATGGATATGGGGGCACATGCAGGGAGTGGGGGCAGCATCCTGGCAGGTCCCAGGCCTGCGCCGCCTAGAGGAGCCGGTGACTCATGGGGCTGACCGAAGAGCTGAAACCAGACAGGAGAGTTCAGGAAGGAGGAAGGAACACCCACCAGGTAACTTGTATCCTCTGACATGTGCACTTCCTGACCAGCGTTTCTATGAATCAGCGTCTCTAGACACAACCACCTTGATCCCTTCAGCTGCCTCATGCTGACGTCTGAGTCTGGCCCATGCCTATCTAAACCCCCGCACTCTGGTTCAACCACCATCAGGCCCACATAGCAGCTGCTTCAGATCAAAAATCTCCTCTTCAGGGGCTTTTCACCAAGCTGATGGTAAAGGCAGGACTCCTGGGTCCTGGTGTCCACTGCAGCCACTCTGGCTTCCCCTTAGCCCCTCTGCATCCCCTGCTCACCACCTGGCCAGCGCTCCTGCTCTTTCTTCCCCCTAGCATTCCCCTACCACCCCTGCTTTGCCTAGCAAGTACCTACTCATCCTTCAGGTTTCAACCCATGTCACCTCCAGTAAGCCTTCTCTGACCTCTCAGCTAAGTCAAATCCCCCATTACATGTGTTTGTGGCACCATGCACCCCTCTCTGAGCTCTTTGCAGAGTTTAGTTGTGTGGTTAGTGATGAGAGTCTGCTTCCTGTACTAGAGCTGAAGCTCCAGGTGGGCAAGGACCGGGGCCTGGTCTAGTTCGCCCTCCATTGTCTCTGCAGCATGTGGCACATAGTAGTCAGTGCTAGACACATAGTAGGCCCTCAGTAAATGTGCTGTGAATGAGTGGGTTCCCCAGCCAGCTGGATGTCCCACAGTTTCCCCCCACCCCACCCTATCTGGCTCTAGCTTCTCTCTATGACCCTTTTCATCTGTAGTCCTTGGAGCCTCCTAATGGTTGGGCTCTGTGGTGGGGACCAGGCAACCTGCCCCTGGGGCCTCAAGATCAAGGCAAGACTCAAGACTCAATACCCGTCCAACAAGTTACAGGGGTAGCCTCAGTGACATCAATTGCCCTGACCCAGTGACTCAGAGGAAGCCAGTCCTCCAGAGCCCACATCCAGTCCACATCTTCCTTGATGATTTTGCATCCAGCTGCTGTTCCAATCTCAGGGCCTATGGCCCTCAGGGACTATACAGCCTCTACCTAGAAATTAGATGCCCAGAGATGGTTAGGGCCCAGCCCAAGGTCACACAGCATAGTTGTCACAGAGCTTCACCAAGAATCCAGGGTGCCAACTGTAGCATAGGGTTCTCCCCGTGCTATAATAAACGTGGCTATTTTTAGGAAGTGAATTAGCAAGTCAAATATGACTTCTGCTAATAATACCACCTTTCTGCTTTTCAGAGTCTTCATCACCTTATTTGCTCCTGCAACATTAGGTGGGCTGGGCACTGAAATAGGTGGTGAGCTCATCTGAAAGGTGTGGTCCAGAGAGAGGAAGTGACTGGTCCTGAAACACAAACAGCCCAGCCTTCCTGCCCGCCCTGCTCAGTGGTACTCCCAGAGAGGGTGCAGTGCCTCAGAGGTCCCCTCCTCAGGGCCTGGCTGGCAGCCTCCCACCTGGGCAGGCTCCTCGGGGCACTCGGACCAGCCTCCCTTGCCTGTTGTCCTCTTGGCCCTCCCACTCCATCCCCCAAGCTGTGGTCAGCCTCCTGCCTTCCCCGCTCCCTGGCAGACCCTGCTCCTGTGCCAGCTCCAGCCCAAACCTGCCTTCTCACAGCCTGTGGGACTCAGGTGGCCTCAAGGCCTGGCATCCAGTTGTAATTTTTCCCCTGCAAATTCCTTAGCACATGCCAGGGGTAGCTCTGAGCAGGAAGGCATGGGCGGCCAGCTCTACAGCCTGAGCTCCCCTCAACTTGGGACCTCAGTTCCCCATCAAAAGGGACAACAGCCTCATGCCAAGAGGGGCTTGGGTTAGATCCAGCCCCTAGTCCTGCAGCCCCATCTCCTACCCCTTCCCCCTCCCCCACAGAAGCTCCTCAGACATCTGGCGGCACCAGACAGGGTTGGATGGACGCAAACATGAGGTCAGATCCTCAATTGCTTCCTGAGCGCTTCCCAGGGGAGCAGGGCGCTTCCCAACTGGGAAGCAGCTGAGCTGCTCCATAAAGGAAACCAGAGAGGCGGGGAGGAATGGAGACCATTGCTGGGAGAGGATGTGACAGCGCCCCCATTTCTCAGATAGGCAACTGAGCCACAAGCCATAGGCCAGCATGCTGTGGCTGCCATGAGCCCCCACCTCTTGTGAAAGGCTCTACTGAGCCCAGTGGCCTAGCATGAGCCAAGGAGGGGGTCAGGCTAAGGCTAAAAGGACACCCTGGGCTGGCTCCTAGGAGCCTTGACTCCCAGGACAGTGACCCGTAGAGACGGGTCCTTCACTCAGACTCACGCTGGGGAATTCTGCAGTCAGGAGGGCTTCTCAGAGAGGGGTGCTGTGGGGGGCTCAAGCGCAACAAGGAGGGAGGAAGGCATTGAGATGGGCTCAGCAGGTGCAAAGGGCGGAGCAGAGGAGGCACTCAGGGATCCCCCTCAGGTGACCGCCCTGGCCTGTCTCCCTTCCCAACGTTGGCTGGCTTGCAGGGGAGGATCTGGGCTCATTGTCCATTGTAAGCTGATTATGTCCCAGTAGCTCAGGCTCCTGAACCCTGGCGGGCCAGCAGGGAGGGGCTTTGTAGCAGGAGGGAGACAGGCCAGGCCATCCCGATGAGGAGAGAGGAGGAGGGGCCTCCCCAGGGTGGCAGGCACAAGCCTGTCCAGAGGAACCCACAGCTGTACAGGAGGCAGTGGGTGCCCCTCCCTCCATCCATTATCTGGCAGGATGAGATGGGCACTCTCCTTGCCCAGGCCCCAACCTGGTCCCCACAACCGGGAGCCTCCCACCTGACACTGTCCTCCCTGGGGAGCCATGCTGGTTGTGGGACTGCGGCCATGCCTGGCAGGGGACAGTGCCGATGCTGACACAGCAAGAACCAGGCCAGTCGTGAACAAAGAAACATGGGAAGGGGCCACGTCTGCAGGAGTCATTCCTGAGGCGGCAGCCAGCACCGTGGACTGTAGGCTGAGGAGGCACAGGACGGCCTCTCCCCGAGTGTTCCAGCCAGCACGTTCCTGATCAAGTACTCGGTGGGGCAAAGCTGGTCAAGGCCCTCGGGGCATAGCTCAGTCCAAAATTCCCCATCACCTCTCCCCAGGACCCAACCCCCTTCTCTCTGGACAGAAAAGTCCTCTGAATCACCTTTCAACCCCGAGAGCAGGGTCCACTCACCACCCCCACTTTTTCTGCCATGATCCCCCTCAGGGTGGGAGGGGAGACTGGACAGGAACAGGGGAGCCCAGAAGGGCCCATGCTGGGCCCAACGGCAGACAGCACCCATACAGCAGGGGCTGCAGTGCCCTGAATGGCTTGTGGCAGGTGTTGTGGGGGAGGCACCCAGTATCAGGGCGGCTGGCCAGGTGCGGAAGCCCTGACATTGGGCCTGTCACACAGCATCAGGGAAGGAGCTGCCAGCACCGGTGGGGTGAGGGCTGGAAGCCTCAGGGAAACGGTGGCTTTTCAGCTGAGTGAGCGAGAAACAACGTGGAGTTGGTGCCCCACTTTCCAGACACAAGCAAGGGAGGGCTGCCCACTGCCCGCAGAGCCCCCGATCAGGGCGGGAGGCACCGAGAGATCCACCGAGCCAGACCAGACAGGGTCAGCACATGGACCGGCGGAGACCAAGGTCCCAGAGAGGTGGGGGACAGGAGGCGCCCCCGCCCCTGCCACATGAGGAAAGTGGGCATGCTGGGCAGAAAGGGAGGGGCTGGTGCCAGAGAGGAGTGCCAGTGTCCAGGGCGAGGAAAGACCAGCACCATAGACTGTGGGTGGGGCAAGGTAGGCAAGTCCAGTGTGGCTCCAGGGTACCTCAGATGCTGAGATGTAAGCCGGGTAGGGACATTTGCTGCATAGCCAGGTTCTGGGAGCACCCAGGGACAGCATCACCCTTAGATGCAAGCAAAAAGGAGCCCTGCCCTGGCCCCTGCATTCTAGAGGATCCCACTCCAGCCTTCCACTGGCCTTGCCACTCCAACAGGGAAAAAAGTCCATGAGCCAAGGAAATGTGTCCACCCAAGCCCCACGTCCCCCCCAAACACAGAACCCCAGAATTCCCTGCCCACAGGGCCCCAAATCCAACTCCATAGCCTGCATGGGCCTTTCTGCTGGGCCTGCCTTCCTGAGAACCGACCTGCAGCGGGTGTGCACACCCCAAGGCCTCGGGGGTGGCTAAGGGGCAGCCGCTGCTATGTATGTGGATGGGCCTGGGAAGGTCACACACTGTCTGAGGGGGAGCCCGGGATGGGAGCTGAGGTTGGCTCAGCCTCTGCCTGCCACACTCCAGTCCTGGATTCTAAGAGCCCAAGAATTCTAAGTGCAAACCTGGTCCTCAGGGTGTTACGAAGGTGTATTTGTCAATATAGGAGGATACAGCATATCCTATTTAGAGGTTGTTGGCTTGATTTATAACTTTGAAATATCCAGACATATGGTGTGTGTGGACCTCCATTTTTGCTCCTGCCCTGGGCCCAGGCAATGTCAGGGGTGGGATCAGAGGGCAAGCCCTGGCCCCTGCCCCATCCCTCAGGAGACCCCTGCTCTCCAGCCAGTGAGCGCTGCCAAAGCAGGGCTGGGCAGGTGGCCAGCAGCCCATGGAGCCCAGACGCAACTGTGGACCTAGCCCCAGGGCTGGTGGGACCCAGTAGGCTGGGTCCTTGAGGCTAGAAGCAGGGGAACCCCAAAGAGCAGCTTCTCCCAGGGTTGGGCTTCTGATTGAAGCTGGGAAAGCCACAGAGAGGCTGAGTGTGTGGCCCAGGGACACACAGCCTGGATGGGGCTGCTATGCCCTCCCCTGCAGGTCCCTCCTGCCTCCGAGGCTTACCGGCCTCTGCATCCAGCTCAGGGTGCTTTGATCCCTTTTTTGAGTTCATTCCTGTGGCCAAGCCCTTCCCGCACGGTTTCCCATGCTGGCACTTCAGGAGGATCCTGCCCCTCGTTCTCTACCCAGCCTCAGCCCCTTCCTCGAGGCTCCAAGCCCCCTCGCCCCCCTCACTGCAAATCACCTTTCTTCCGTTGGAGCCAGGATCTTAGCTCAGGGAGTGACCCCAGCCCCTGGTCTGCAAAGAGAAGTCTGAGGCCCACAGTCCCAGAGCGAGGCTGCGAGGCTGAGCCCACGCTAGGACAGGTCTCCTGCCCCACCCCTTCAGCTCAGGGGGCATCGTCCATCTCTTTAGAGCCTCACAGACCCCCCGGTTCAAATCCCTACTTCCACTGACTCTCTGTGATCTCCCACAAGCTGCTCTACATTCCGAGCTTCTTCGTTTATGGAATGAAGATAATAAATTTTGCCTTGTAAAGTCGTTAGAGGGATTGGATGAAATACACGCATAGGCCAAGCCCCATGCCAAGAACACCTTAGGGCTGAGACCTCCTTCTCTGCCTCACTCTGACAATGGATATTACTGAGCAGCACCAGGAATTCGAGGCCCAGACACATGTGTCTCTTGCCCTCCGGGAGTTTCCCTCATGCGGGAAAACAGACATCAGCCAGGAATCCGCAGAAGGCTCCCAGAGAAGAGTGTCCAGGAGGGAGACGAGGGCAGGGTGAGGGGTTGAGAAGGTTGGGCAGGGAGGGCCTGAGAATATGCCCTGAGGACCTAAGGGAGCCAGTTGTGCAGTGTGTGGGAGAAGAATGTTCTAGAGAGGGGGAACTCAGGACGGTGTCTTGCAGGTTCTCAGAAACGCCTGGCACTTATCTGAGCACACACTCCCTGACCCTGTTACCACACCACAGTGGGGCCTCTGTGTGGGGCTGATAAGGCCAGAAAATATCTCAAGACTCAAGATATTTTCTTTCCTTTTCTGTGAATGGCCTGAGATAGACTGTGCAGGGACACTTGGTTCATGGCCTGCCTCACAGGCCCAGGTCAGCCCCCTCCTCCCCCACCAACCCCGCCCCGTCACCAGCGCACCACGGAGCACTCACTGCTGGCCGTCCTACTGGGGACTCGGGATTGTCCCCTGAGGGGGGCTGCTGGTCAGTGCAGGGGGCCCATGCGTGACAGGGCTGACCTGGCTCCTCTGTCGTGACACAAAAAGGCCTGCTCTCTGCTCCTCCCAGCCCCCTGCAAATGCCTATATGTCTCTGTGCAGAGACAGGAATGCCCTACATGTCTCTGCCTGCTCGAGTGCACAGCGTACAGGCTCTGGGCTCCGAGATGAGGACTGGAAGCCAGCTATGTCACCTTTGTTCCCTCACCTATAAAATGGGGGCACTGACAGTAACATCGTCCTCAGAGGGTTCCTGTAAAGGAGTGGGGGAGATGGTGCTAGAGCCTGGCTCAGCCAAAGTGCTCAGTAAAGGCCGGGCAAGGTGGCTCACGCCTGTAATCCCAGCATTTTAGGAGGCCAAGGCAGGCAGATTGCTTGAGGTCAGGAGTTCAAGACCAGCTTGGCCAACATGGTGAAACCCCCATCTCTACTAAAAATACAAAAAATTAGCTGGATGTGGTAGTGGGTGCCTGTAATCCCAGCTACTCAGGAGGCTGAGGCAGGAGAACCGCTTGAACCCGGGAGGTGGAGTTTGCAGTGAGCTGAGATCGTGCCATTGCACTCCAGCCTGGGCGACAGAGTGAGACTCCACCTCAAAAAAGTATAATAAGAAAAACTGCTCAGTAAGTGCTACTTCCTTTCTTACAGGACCCGTGCCTCCTGGGATGACCCCCACCATCCACCCCTAGGCACCAGGACTGAGTGAGTTCTGAAAAGAAATGGAGAATGAAGCTTTGGGACTTGGTTCCTGCCTTCAGGGAGTCGATGGTCCAGCCGGTGGGATTAGGGTTCATGTCCCTTCCTGGGCCTCCAGGAGGCCATGACCTTTGAAGCAAGAATGAGGAAGCCCACGGTGGTAGCGTGGGGCCCTGCATGAAGTGCCTGTGACGGGAGATGGAAGAACTCTGTGGTATGTCCGTGAGAGTGACAGGAACGTCAAGCATTCAAGAAACCAAACCGGCAGCCAAGATAGATGGAGAGATCAGGAACTGACCAGCTCACAGAGGCTTCTCGGCAGCCACATGCAGGAGACCCCTAACACCATGGCCAGGCCCCCCACGCTCCATACCGTGTCTGTGACCTCCACAGACTCACTCCACAATGTGACTTTGGGTAGGTCACAGTACCTGCATGGCCTCAGCTTCCCCACCTGTCAGATGGGGAGAATAACAGTGCCCTCCCCATGAAGCCATCATGAGTATCACACCAGATCATGGCCTGCTCTTGTGTGTGCAGGGACGTCAACAAAGACGAGTTCCTTTTCCCTAAAGTGATGAAAGGGACTTTTAGAAAAGAGGAAGTGGGTGGATTCTTAGGAAACCTTAGTTCCACCCCCAGGCAAGTGGCTCTGATGATTCAGTAGGTGACTTCCAGGTGTGCCCAGGAGGTGCAAGCTACCAAAGTCAGGTCCTCTCACCTGAATTTTCATCCAGCCCAACCCTGCCTCTGGACCCCTGTCCCCTCTTGGGACCTCGAGGCCAGGCCTGGAGAGGATGTGAACAGCTGGAGGCCCTCCCAGACCCAAGCAGGGGGTAGACACAGGGACAGTGGGCATCTTCCATCAGGCGGAGCTCAGCCAAGATTCCAGCAGCACCCAAGGGCTGCTGAGCGACTCGCAGATGCCCATGCCTGGCAGCCTGGTCTCCATGGTCAGACCCCAGCCTCTCTCCCCTGAGCCCCTTTCGTCCTGCTCCCCAAAGCCCCACAGGTTTCCCTGCCTCCATGGCTTTGCCAGGGCCACCCACCTGCCCCCATACACTCCTGCTTCCACCTCCGTGCCTGCAGGCCTGCCCTGCCTGGAGGCCTTCCCCTGTGTTCTGCGGTTTCGCACCACATGGTCGCATCAGTTATCTGTCAAAGCAGCTGACACTCCCTCCGCTCCTGCCTCTGCCCCTTCCTGGCTCTGTCTGTGTCCCCCTCCCATCACCACCTTAGCCTACCTCCCCTCCTTCCTCAGTACTCAGGAGCCAGCAAGGCTATGGGGCACCTGCTGACATTCTGCCTTGTCTCCCTGGCTTCTCAGCCTCCCCCCACTGCCTACTGCTGCCTCTGGACATCAAACCAACAGGACCCCTCTCTCAATAGCCCTGCACCCCACACCTCCAGCCTCTGCCCTCAGCTCTGGAAAGCACAGTCTCCACCCACTGCCTCCATGAACCCCCTCCTCCCCATCCCCTTAACTCCTGGGATCTAACCCCTGCCCCAACACCCCACCGAGGCCACTGACCACCTCTCTGCTGTTATGTCTGGGGCACTTCGCTGCCACCCCTGCCTCCACTCCTCAACGCCATTCCAAAGCACAGATCCTTCTTTCTCTTCTTAAAACATGTGCCCACTCTCCTGGGTCCTGAGACGCCCACCCAGATGTCCTCCCACCTCCCTGCCCACTCCATCACTGGCCCCTTCAAGGTTCCACTTCCTTCTCCGGGGCCACCCTCAAAGAAGCCCCACCCAGGAGTCTGTCCTTGGCCTTTCTCCCCTCCATCGCCTCCGCCCGGGGAGACGGACCTCTCCCACCCCTAGCCTTCCCTTCCTCCTACATCCTTAAGCCCCCCACCCTCTGGCTCCTCTCTTGAGGTCCAGACCAGATAATCTACATAACTGCTGGACACCACCTCCAGGATGTCCCTGGAGATGCCCTCCCTTCTCTCTCCCTTGTCCTCCGCCCAGATGCTGAAAGGGGCACCAGCTTTCACCCCTCCTGATTTCATCCAGTCTCAAGGCGTTAGATGCTGTCTATACTGTCCACACCCAAACAGACGCCTGGCTGTCCTCCCTCCCCCGTCCAGGCCTCTCCTCAGCCGCCCACACGACACTCCACTTGGATGTCTAACAAGCATCTCAGCCGTTCCAGCTCCCGCTCCCCACAGCACCCCAACCCACTTCCCCCACCACTACACTCTCCCCACCCCCGGCTGGCAGCTTTCTCCTTCCTGATGCTCAGACCAAAAGCCTTGGAGGCATCCCAGATCCCTCTCCCTCTCCTGTCCACTGGCAAACTCTGCTGCTCTAATCTCAAAGGAGACCCAGAGTCTGACCGCCACCCCCACCCTGGGCCAGGCCCCCATCATTTCTCATCTGGATCATTGCAGAAGCCTCCTAATTGGTCTCCCTGCTCCCACTTTTTCACTCCTGCCCCCAGGTGTTCCCAGCACAGTCGCCAGAGCCTTCCTGTTCAGATATGTCACTGGATCGCACCTCTTTGGTTGACGCTTCCCGATGGCTCCTGTGTCACTCTCAGGAAAAGCCAGGGAATGATTGGGCACCCTGGCCTCTTTGCCCGCATCCCCTGCTCTCCTCCCTGCACCCTCCTCTCTCTGACTGCACTGCAGAGGCCTCCCCTGGGGTATCAGTTGAGGCAGGCTGGGGTGTGCCACGGTGACCACCCGCAGTCACCAGGCCTTAAAACAGAGAGGGGCGTTTCTCATTCCAGCTTCATGTGCATGAGGGTCAGCAGGGAGGGCTACGCTGCATTGTCCTCTCTCGTGACCATGTCGGGGACATCTGGAGCATCACGTGCTTCCAGGCAGGGTGAAGGGAACATGGAGTCACTCGCTGGCTCCTCCATACTTCGGAAGTGGCACGCATCTCTTCACTCGTATCTCACTGGCCAGAGCAGATTACACAGCTGGGCCTAACCCCAAATGGAAGAAGTGTAGCCCTTCCCTCTGCCAAGAAGAAGAGACAGGCACTGATGGACAGGGGTGACCCTCCCCACTGCTGTTCCTCGAATGCGCCAGACATGCCCCCGCCCCGGGCCTTTGCCCTGGCTGTTCCCTCTGCCCGGAGTGCCCTTCCCCAAACACCTTCACAGCTCGCCCCTCACCTTCTTTCCGTCTTTGTTCAAATGGCCTTCTTGATGACACTTCCCCTGACCACCTCACTTAAAACTTCAGATGTTTCCTGGACACGGGCTGCCAATCCCCCTTACCTTTACTTTAGCTTTCCATGGTTCTAACAGATTACCTAATTACATATTTCTTATGTCTATTACTATTGTCTGTCTCCATCAGCTAGAAGGAAAGCCCCTTGAGGGCAGGGCATGTGTTGGTTTTGGTGACTGATGTAAGCCCAGCTCCCAGGACAGTACCTGGCACCCAGCAGGCACTCCATACTTTTGCTGCATGAATGAATGAATGGATTAGGGGCCCCACTCACCACCAGGTCTTGTTCCCACATCCTTCAAAGCTTTTCAATCTACACTTGAGACCCCATCCCAAACTCGCTGCCTTCCCTGGGCCTCGCTGTTTCTCATCTGGGTCCCCATCTCATAAAGCCCCTGACTGTCCCTGGCCTCCAGCCATCCCCTTCCAGTCCAACACCGCTGTGAAAGGCAGGATAGCAAGGTGATTCCAGCGTGGGCTCAGGGTCTTTTCTCTGGCTCTGCTGTTTACCAGCGGTATGACTTAGCCTTCCTTAGCCTTCCCGTGCTCCAGTTCCACATGTTGTGATAGCACTTCTCTCATAGAGGTTGGAGTGCTGAGAGGTTTAAATGAGACGGTGCATGCAAAGCACATTGTAAATGTGGATTATTGCTTTACAATTGCCAGATCTTGTTACCAGACAAAGTAGATCCGAATCTGCTGAAAACTGTCCCTTGGCTCCCGGTAGTTTTCAGTTTCTTCTCTGCACCCAGGGGCCCTCCCAAGCTGGTCTCCTTCTCACTTGCCTGGTCTGTCCCTTCTTGCTCCCAGTCCCACCAAACTCCCCAGGGCCTCCCAAGCCCATCATGCTGCCTCCTGCCCCGGCCTGGGCATTGGGCATTTTCTCTACTCTTCACTGACTTATACTTGCTTTCTTACTTAACAGAAATCCCAGAGCTTTTTTGCACATTCATACACAGAAAACTTTCAGATTCTTTTTTCGAGACAGGGTCTCGCTCTGTTGCCCAGGCTGGAGTGCAGTGGTGTAATCTCAGCTCACCGCAACCTCCGCCTCCCGGGTTCAAGCAATTCTCGTGCCTCAGCCTCCCGAGTAGCTGGTGCACACCACACCTGGGTAATTTTTGCATTTTTAGTAGAGACAGGGTTTCGCCATGTTGGCCAGGCTGGTCTTCAACTCCTGACCTCAAGTGATCTGCCCATCTCAGCCTCCCAAAGTGCTGGGATTACAGGCATGAGCCACCACACCCAGTCTCACATTCTTTTTTAGAGCTGTCTTGAATTCTATCATGGGGACATACCATTGGGATATATCAGTCCCAAGTAGGTGGCTATTAAGAATGTTTTTGATCTTCTGCCATCACAGGTATGCAGTTAGTGTTTGTGCATCTGTCATATTCATGCAGGTGTCTCTGTAAGACAGGCTCCCAGGAGTGGGATTGCTGGGTCAAAGGTAGCTAGTAAGGCATGACGTGCTGCTTCCCACGGCCTCGCCAGCCCAGTGTGCTCCCCACCAGACCCAGGATCTAGCCCCAAGGCTGAGTGATGCAGAATTCACGCCCTCACCTCTGTGCCATCCTGCCTCCTTCAGCAGTAGGGCTGGAGCCCATGGTGAGGGGCCAACTCGACTTTCTGCCTCAGTCAGGGTCGGTCCACTTGATCGTGATACGTGGGGGCCGAGCTGGGAGGCATTGGAGTTAGCGGAGGAGGTGAGGCCAGCTCCCAAACACTTCCAGAACACTCTGAGCCTTCATGAAGGCTGCGGGAGAGAGCATGGCCTCTTGCCCACATTCTCCCCACCTGGGCTCTTTTCTCTGGCGGCTGCCTCCACCTCCCCACCAGAGCCAGAGTGGGACTGGCGGTGGCATCCCAGACACCAGTGAGCAGGCTACAGGGCCCGTCCTCAGCTAGGGCTGGGTAGTCAGACCCCTTGAAGACTTTGGGTGGAGGGCAGCCCAGGAGAGCCAGCCCCAAGCTGTGCCATGGCTCCATGGCTCATGTGGGCAGCCTCCCGCTGGCCCACACAGAGGCAGAGCTGAGTCAGCATCCAGGGTTGGGTGCCTCTGAGACCCAGGCCTGCTTCACTGGGAGGCGTCCCTGCACAGAAGTGAGAGGGCTCAGGAGGGGCCCGACTCTCTGCCTCTCCGCTGCTTCAGGAAAAGTCCTGCTCCTTGGCTGAGCCCTCAGGGTCCTTCTGCAGCCCCCTGCCCACCGCCTGCCCTCCAGTCTCCTACACCCCCTCACACTTCAGTCAGTCCTATGGAAATGCTTGCAGTTCTCCACATGGGTTATTCCACTGCCTGCCTCCACACCTCTGACCACGCAGCTCCTTCTTTTCCAGCTAACTCCCACTTTTCCACAAAGACAATTCAAGAGTCCCCTGGAGCAGCCTGCTTGCACCTATGCACTCACATAGCACCTCGTTGGTTTTAGACCTGCCCGGTCCCGCACAGCACCCCCATCTGGGTTCACTGTCAGAGCTCTGAGCCCACTGGGCTACTCATCCCAAAGACATGTAGTACATCCCAATGTCTGTCTTTGCAACTGGGACAGGCCTGGCTGGGGGAGGGACAGAGGCTTCTACCTGGGGTAGCTGAGCTGTCCAGGAAAGTTTCAGCCACGTCGAGCCCCTGGCGTTGCCGAAATCCCCCACCCCATGGTGCCACAGCACCAGGGCAGCCCCTAGGAAAAGCCAGGCCCTCAGAGGCCCTGTGCTAAAGACCCAGAAACTGCCCCTGGGTCCCCGCAGGAGCTCTGCAATGGGGAAGTGAGCCCTCCTGAGGCCTGGCTGGCAGGAGGCTCTTCAAGGTCATGTGGACTTCCCCCAACCACTCGCGTTTCTGCACAGCAGCCACAGAGACGGGCCTGGGGGCTGGTGGGAAATGAGATCAGAAGGCAATGTCAGCCTGAATGGGCTGAAACCTGAGATGAGGAAATGAGAAGACGTCAGGCGGCTGGAGGACATGGGCTTTAGGACAGCCAGCACCCAGCCCTGCAGCTGAGGCCTCCGGAGGGAGCCAGAGGGAAAGGGAGTCCCCTCCCCACGGCCTGAGTCTCTGCCAGTGCCCAGCACTCCCAAAGGATCCACCCCAACCTGAGAGACCCTAAAGACATTGGAGCAGCCCCAGACACCTCCTCCCAGGGCCACAAAGGCCCCTGACATGCCCATGGCAGTCCAAGGCCTCCAATTGGAGCCATCTTTGGTAAATCTGGGTCCCATCAGCCCCCACTGCCCTTCCTGGTACCCTGAGCATGCTGGCAAGGGGACTGGAAACTGCATCCCATCTTGTCTCATATACCCACAGTACCTGATGTGGACATGACTCACCCTGGGGTCCTGTGAGTGAATAAGGGTGTATGAGTAAGGGGCAGAGCATTTCAACTTAGTCCCATAACACATGAGCTCATTAAGCAAATATTACCCATGCCTAGATTTGGGGTCAGTCACTACCCACTGGAGGCTGTGGGCTCCAAGGTATGGCAGCAGGGGAGGCCAGCCAGGCTCTGCCCAGCTCACCCTTCCCTGTGAGGATGGACCCAGCCAGGCCTCCCACCTCCACCCCTAGACTGGGGGACCCGGGGTGGGGGCAGGAAAGGGGACTGAAAGTGGTGTCTGGAGTTAAGCCCATCTCCTCATCCCCCGCCATAGGGATCAAGATAGGGGTTAAGAGTCACCCCACAACCACCCCAACCCACTCTGAACGCTGGGGTCTCAGGGGACAAACGAAACAGAACTGAAACTGGGCAGAGAAGAAATAGGTCCGGGCCTGCCCCAGAGACCTCTGTCTCTCACCCCTTACCCATACACATCCTGACCAGGGCCTCTCCCCAAGCCTGGGAAAACCTTTCAAGCTTGGCCCTCTCTCACCTGGGCTGTCTCAGCCTCCTGCGCCCTGCCCCCACCCGCCCTGCCACCGTTCCCCACTCCCGGTCTCATGCTGCCCCAGGCCTCACCCCACCAGAGCTAAAAGGACCCCAGGCTGGGCATCCGGAGATCAGGGATCTGGTCTCCCTCTGCCCGTATCTTTTGGGATGACCTTTGGGAAGTCATTCCCTCCTCTGAGCCACAGTTTCCTCATCTGGCTTGGGTTGTGGGCACAGAGTCTGCAGGTGAGGGCTCTGATGGTTGAGTTTCAGGCCAGTCTGAGACTTTGCACATTGTAACACTGAGGCACCCAGCACCTTGACCACCACTCATCCTGGGGACTTGGGAAGGGGCAGAGGCTGGGATTGGGCAGTAACAGCCAAGACCTCCCCAGGGCACAAACACTGCCTCCCTGAAGCCTGCCCTGCCTGTCCACGCAGGTCACTCCCATCACTTCACCTCCTCCTTCCCTCCGCTCGGCACCAGCCACCACTAGGTCACATTTATGTCCCTTTGGCTCTGCAAGAGCAGCCCGGGCCCTCAGCACAGGCCTGACACCAAGCAGGGACTCAACAAAATATGTGTTGAAGGCCAGGCACAGTGGCTCATGTCTGAAATCCCAGCACTTTGGGAGGCCAAGGCCAACAGATCTCTTGAGTTCAGGAGTTTGAGACCAGCCTGGGTAATGTGGTGAAACCCCATCTCTACAAAAGATACACAAAATTATCTGGGTGTGGTGGCATGCACCTGTGGTGCTCCTGAGTCAGGAGGCTGATGTGGGAGGATTGCTTGAGACCAGGAGGTAGAGATTGCAGTGACCCAAAATTGTGCCACCATATTCCAGCCTGGGTGACAGAGCAAGACCTTCTCTCAATCTCTGTCTCTCTGTCTCTCTGTCTCTCTGTCTCTCTCTCTGTGTGTGTGTGTGTGTGTGTGTGTTGAAAGAATAAAAGCAGAGTGAATAACAAGTGCCGGTGAGACTGTGGTGAGATTAGAGCCCTCACACTCTGACGGCGGGGATGTAAAATGGTATCACCTCTGGGGAAAGCAGTTTGGCAGTTGCCCAAAACGTTAAACACAGAGTTACCGTGGGATTCTGCAGTCCCACTCGCAGGTAAATAGATGTTCCAAAGAGTTGAAAACATCTGATCACACAAAAACTTGTACATAAATATTTATACAGCATTATTCTAGATATTATAATAGTAGCCAAAAAGTGGGAACACATCCATGTCCATCAACTGAGGCACAGATAAATAGCATATGGCCTAGCCACACAATGAGGTATCATTCAGCAGTGAGAAGAGGGGGCGTCCTGGTTCATGCTACCACATAATAAACCCTGAAAACAGTATGCTAAGTGAAAAAAGTCAGACACAAAAGGTAACATGTTGTACAATTCCATTTATATGAAACGCCTAGAAGCCAGATGCAGTGGTTCACGCCTGTAGTCCCAACTATTTGGGAGGCCCAGGTGAGAAGATTACTTGAGCCCAGGAGTTTGAATCCAGCCTGAAAAACATAGCGAGACCTCATCTCTAAATAAATTATTTCATTATTTTTTAAAAAATGTCCAGAAGAGACAAATCCATAGACGGAAAGTACATTAGCTGGGGAACAAGGAAAGGAGAAGTGGCTGCTAACAGGCACAAGGTTTCTTGGGGGTGATGGAATGTTCCAGAGTTAGATAGTGGTAGGTGTCATACCGAATTATGAATATACTCCAAACCACTGCACTGTGCATTTTGAAAAGGCAAAATTTGTGTTATATGAATATTTTCTGACTAAATAAACAAATAGGCAACAACAGCCACCCCAGGGACATGTTTGGAAGGCCAAACTTGTCTGACTGGCTGGGTGGCTTGTCTATTTGTGTGTTTCTTAAAACAGCATTCTGCAGGACAATCATTCTTTACTTGGAAAACCCCCACCCCCTCACTCCACTCCTACCTCGAGACAAGGCCTTTGAGGAGGCGGAGGGAGGAGAGGGGCTCTGGGGAAACCTAGGGGACATTGCAGTGGGGTGGTGCCCTCTCCTTGGGCAGGTGCCCCCATGATGAGCAGACTCAAAGTCCAGCTACAGTCCCAGCTCTGGTACAGGTCCTGTCTCTTTCCTCAGTTTCCCCATCTGCAGTCTGCCTCCGAGGGTCTTTCTGAGGTCAGGATGTAGCATGACAGAGCCTGAGAACTGCCGAACTGCTGTGCCCTCTCAGTGACCCCTTTTTGGCATGCATTCCAGATGTGGGACCAGAGGTTGGGCAGTTCTTCCTTTGGTCTGACCACAGTATTCCACTTGGAGACAGCAGTGGGCAGAGCTTCCACTGAGTCACACTGACTCAACTTTCATCAGCTTCAGGCCCCCGTAGGGGTCCTTCCCCCACCGGATGCTCACTTTGCTGTAATGGGGCAGGATGTGGGTTCCCTGCTGTGGGAGAGCAGCCCCCACAGCAGCTGCTCCCTAAGATGGTTCTGGCAGGAACCAATGAGAGGAGAAGGCTGATCTCCAACCCTGCCAGGGCCCCTGCGGCCCAAACAGAGGGCCTCTCAGCCCCCCTCGGTCCCAAGTAGGACAGATTGACAGGTCACCTCCCAGTCTCAGAGCCTCAGGGTGTCTTGGAACAGGTGATCCCATCATCTTCCTCTGAGGTCCAAGCCTCAGGTGCTAGTGGACTCTGTGTAGGGAACCCTGGTCACTGGGGCAGACCCTGCCCCAGACCTGATCTTTGCCATTTTGTCAGAGTGGCCCACCTGACTGCTTCCCTCTGCTGTGTGTATCACTTGTATTAACCTCAAGCCCAGCAAAGAGAGCAGGAGCTTGGGCCAGGCGCAGTGGCTCATGCCTGTAATCCCAACATTCTGGGAGGCGGAGGCAGGTGGATGACTTCAGGTCAGGAGTTTGAGACAAGCCTGGTCAACATGGTGAAACCCCGTTTCTACTTAAAAAAAAAAAAAAAAAAAATTAGCCAGGCGTGGTGTAATCCCAGCTACTCAAGAGGCTGAGGCAGGAGAATCACTCGAACTCAGGAGGCAGAGATTGCAGTGAACCAAGATTGTGCCACTGCACTCCAGCCTGGGAAACAGAACGAGACTTTGTCTCAAAATAAAAAAAAAAGGAAAAAGTAAAACTCCTGTTTCTTGAGGACAAAGATTAGATGCATCTTTTTGCTGTGAAATTTTGGTAAACTACTTACCCTTTCTCAGCCTCAGTTCTTTGAACTATGAAATGGAGACAATAATAATAGTATCGACCTCAAACAGCTGGTGAGAAAACCAACCAAGATAATTCATATAAGGTTTCAGAACAGTCCCGGGCAGGTGCGTGACATATGCATTTGGCTTTTGTTCGCCACTATTACTACTTGCTTACTGAAGCCGAGCCAAGTGACTGGGCAATGTCCCTTTCTGGCAAGGAGGGTAGAGGCAAGTGTCACATTTCAGAAAGATCCCCGGGCTCCTGTTGAGTCTGTCCCCATGCCAGAACCTGCCCATGGGGGCTCTAGCTCCTGCCCTAGCAGCGAGAGGGGTGCCTCCTTCTCTGGTGCCCAGCCCTAGCTCACCTGCCCTTCACAAGCCTCCTTCCAGCACAGCCTGCACCACACGGGAGCTCAGTAAGGGGGTTGCTCTGAACAGGGAGCAGGCCCACATGCTGAGAGTGGTGGAGGGGTGCATGTTCTGATGACCAACTGAACCCAGACTCCAGGGCAGGACAGGTCCTTACTGACCATAAGGGCTTCCTGCCTGCCCTCTTCCCATGCAATTGCCTCAACCCTGGGACACCAGGAAGGTTGAGCATTCAAGGAAAGCCCCAATCTGCCCAGGAAACCCAAGTACCTGGTGGGGCCTCATCCGGCCCATTGTCCTGAAAGGACAGGAACAAAGGCTCTCTCATCATGGCCACCCCCCTAGGGACGTCCAGCCTCCAGCTGTCTGTGGGTGGGGCAAATGATTGACCAGGCTTCCCTCCCTGCAGGCACCTCCCTCTGGGGCCTCCCGTGGTCCAGTCATCCCTGGTCCCCAGCTCTCAGGTGGGTCACAGGGCATCTCAGCAGGACCACCAGGAAGAGCATCAGGAGGGGAAGGAGTCAGAGAGCCCTCCAGGCCAGCGCACTGCTAACTCCACATCTCATGTTCCTGTCTCATCCCCTCTGCTCACCTCCAGAGACTCCCCTTCCCCTCTCACGCTCTTCGCTGGCAGGTTATAATGGCCCAGAGATCCCCACCAGAGTCCCAGATATCAGTGGGGATACCAGCCTATTCCTCCAAGCTCCCAGTTGCCAGTGACAGGGAGGCAGGCACAGCCTGGAAATTAGCTGTGGGTTCTCCCTGAGCCTGTGGGCACATGGAAAGAGAACTTCACCACCGCCCCCTTCTCTGAATACACATACAGGATCTGAAGAGGGAAGATTCTGTGTGGATGCCTGTGTGCACAGATGTGCATGTCTGTACATGTGTACGGGTGAGCAGGTCATACGTGTGGTCCCATATGCCCGCATGTTGTATATATGCATGCCTGTTTTGTGTAAGTGAGCATAAGAAGTCAAGCCAGAGAGAGAAACAGGAGGAACAAGAAGAGACAGAGAGAGAATAGAAACAGAGACCAGCCGGGAAACAGAATGAGACTGAGACAGAGAACAACAGAAGACCAGAGAGGTAGACAAGCCACAATTCCATCTTCCCTGGTGCTGGTTGCCAAGGCAGACAACTCTCCTCTCACTTCATTGATGTTCTGCCTGTGTTTATACCCATGATTGGGGTGGGGTTCAGGAAAGGATGTATCAGGGCCAGGACAGCCCCACCTCCATACTCACAGGGCCAGTCAGGGCCCTCTGCAGGGGCTGCCGTTTCCTCAAGCTGAGGAATGGGCTTGGATCCCTTGGATGCCTTCCAGGGTTCAGGAATGCTCCCATTGACTCTGGGCTCTTCAGGTGGCTGGGGAAGGGGAGCACCTCTGACAGGCCCCATGCCGGGGGAAACGTCCTGAGACTGACCTGTCACAGGCTGACATGCACACCAAAGAGGTATCAGGTCTGCTGGGAAATGAGGGGCTGGTGGAGGTGAGAAAACCTCAAGTTCTAATGCCTTCCCAACACCTTTGTCTCGCCTGAGAAGCTTCTAGATTCCACCCACCCCTGTTTCCTTGGGGGAGGGTGTTGTGTGGAGGTGGGAAGAGGCAGGAGTCCAGGTTCTAGGCCAGGCTCTGAGGGGCCAGGTAGCTCAGAGCAAGAGGCTGGCCTTGCACCTGCTCTGCCTAATGGGACAGTAATGCCCACGCTGGCACTCCGCCTCTGAGGCCTGTGGTGAGGCCGTGGAGAGATGTCAGGGACAAGAAGAGACCTTGGGAACCAGCTGTGGGAAGAACAGCCCATGAGCTCAGCGTTTCCCCTGGCTTCCCCGAAAGCCGGCCCCCAGGAGAGGAAGGTGACTGTGACTTCCTCTGCCACCACTTCCTACAGCTGGGACCCTGCTCGCTCAGAGTGTGGAACCGTCATGGGCCAGCAGTGTCACCTGCACACTCCCTCCTGCCACCAGGAAACCCTTCTGCAGGGCAGGTCCCCAAGCCCCATATCTCAGGCTCCGACCAGGATGTGTTCTCAGCAGTGGCTGCCCGACGTGGAGGGAAGGGGCGGGTCCCAGCTGGGTATCAGGATATGGAGGGTTTGGTTCCAGCTCTGCTACCGAGGTACTGGTCGCCTCGAGGACTTTCCCTTGCTGGACCTCATTGAGGAGCCTTCCTGCATCGCTGAGCAGGCAGGAACCCCAGAAGCTCAGAGCCGGAAGGCACCAGGGCTTCCCACAAATGAAAGATGTGGAAGACCCAAAACAGGGAGACAGGCCCTGGCACCTGAGCATTCCTTCTGGGCTCTACACAAGGTGTGGGTGGCACCGGAGCTACTGCAGGCTGCCAGATCCGAGGGGTAGCCCTGCTCCACCGTGGGCAGGATGAAGACATCATCTACTCCAGGGTGTCCATGCGTGGGGTGGGAGCCGACAGACCTGAGGTGCTGCCTTCCAACTTGGGCCTGGTCCCCTCACTCCGTCCTGTGCACCCAGCCCTTCGGCTCACCCTTTCCATGGCATGCTGCACTCTCTCGCACCCCATGCTTTGCACGTGCTGGTTCCACTACCTGGAACACCTTCACCCTACTTGTGTCTGGCTAGCGTCCCCTCCAGAATCGAGAGTGGACAAAGCATGGGGTCTGGAAATCCAGGGGTCAGGGTCCAGGCTGTTAGGAAAGGCAGAGTGGGAGGCAGACCCTCAGCAAGCCTGACAGCAGGGAGTGCTGAGCTCAGGGTTCTCAGGGGCCAGGATGGGACAGCAGCCGAGGAGATGGGGGTCGGTGGCTGGGGCAGATTGTGCAGACAGTCTGGATTGTGGAGGAGCTGCCGGGCGCAGGGCCCCGCTTGGCGCGGGCGGCTGTGGGGGAGGCTGAAACTGCAGACTATTTTTAGGCTCCTGCTGAATTGAGAGATGAGGATGCTCCGGGCTACAAGCCCTCATTCGCTGGGGAAAGACTAAGGGGGCCCCAGTTCCCCCAATCTGCCCCCAGAGCTCAAAGTCTCCAGAGCTTCCTCTTTTGTCTCTAGGGACCAAGGTCTGGGGTCAGGAGGCAGACTGGAAGTATCCCCAGCACCCTTGATAGGCAAACACCCACAAGAGGTGATTTCCATACCATTTGCACACTGCCCTGCTTCCTGATCAGAAGGAACAGAAAAGTTCCCTTTTAGAAGACCCTCAGCAGGGCAGTGCATTCACCCAAGTCCACTTTCACCTGCCCCACTGGGCATCAGGAGTGTCCCAGGAGGGTGACACGAACTCTAAAGTCAGAAGCACAAACGGGGGTTGTTAGCACTGTGGTGGGGCGACCGCTAGGCTCGGGGCAGCAAATACATTCCATCTGATCAATTGCTGGTGGCTCCTAAAGAGAAATGCTGGTGAGGATCCGTTCATGCATTCCACAAATAATTTATTGACCACCTACTGTGTGCTAGGTGCTACTCTAAGTGCTGTGAAATTTAGCTGTGAACAAAAAAAGACAAAATTCCCTGCCCCCACAGAGCAGACGTTCCATAGCAGTGTTGTCCAACAGAAATACAATATGAGCCACACATATAATTTAAAATGTTCCAGTAGCCACACTAGATAAAAGTTAAAGGAGGCCAGGAGCGGTGGCTCACGCCTGTAATCCCAGCACTTTGGGAGCCCAAGGCGGGCAGATCATTTGAGGTCAGGAGTTCGAGACCAGCTTGGCCAACATGGTGAAACCTCATCTGTACTGAAAATACAAAAATTAGCCGGGTGTGGTGGTGGGCGCCTATAATCCCAGCTACTCAGGAGGCTGAGGCAAGAGAATCACTTAACCTGGGAGGCGGAGGTTGTGGTGAGCCAAGGTCCTGCCACTGCACTTCATTCTGTGCTGCAAAGCAAGACTCCATCTAAAAAAAAAAAAAAAAGTTAAAGAAATAGGTGAAATTTTTACATTTTATCTAGCCAAATATATCTTATATCTGAAATATTATCATTTCCTTGTTTTTTTTTTTTTTTTTTTTGAGACATTCTTGTTGCCCAGGCTGGAGTACGATAGTGCAATCTCGGCTCACTGCAACCTCCACCTCCCGGGTTCAAGCGATTCTCCTGCCTCAGTCTCCAGAATAACTGGGATTACAGGTACATGCCACCATGCCTGGCTAATTTTTGTATTTTTAATAGAGACAGGGTTTCACCATGTTGGCCAGGCTGCTCTCAAACTCCTGACCTCAGGTGATCCACCCGCCTTGGCCTCCCAAAGTGCTGGGATTACAGGTGTGAGCCACCGCACCCGACCTCTAATATTATCATTTCAAAGTGTAATTGATGTAAAAATTTAAGGTCATCTTTTTCATATTATGTTTTCAAAATCCAGTGTGTCTTTTATACTTACAGCACATCTCAATTCAGATGAGCCCTATTTCAAGTGCCCAGTAGCCCCCAGAGAATGCAAGTTCTAGAGAAAATTGCTCATCTGAGCTCAGGAAAGGAATGCCACGACTGATTAGCAATGTCTGCTCCAGGCATAGGCTAGAGCTGAATCAAGCTGCAAGCCATGTGTGTGCCCACCATGATGTAGGCTCAGCCCCAAGGACGTGTTCACCTCTACCTAAGCCCGTCTGAGCTCATTTATTTTGCCCAACTTGAAGGAACTGCCAGAGTTCTGGGACCTTGACTTGGTTTGAGCGCAGCGGTTCTGGTGTGAACACCACTCTACAGAAAGGCCCCGGCATACTAAGAGGGCCAGGGCCTCCCGAGGTTGGTTCTGTGCTCCTTCCCTTGGTGGGAGCTGACTCATGGCCATTGGTGACCCTGAGAATGTGGATTTTGTTTTTGTTTTTCTCTCAAGGTCCCTTCCTCCCAGAGCTAACCAATGCTGACATAAACGTGTTTCCTGAGCCCCAGATTTAGCCATTTCAGCCCCATTCCACTGGCCCATGCCTACAGACCTCCTGTCTGGCACTGTAGCCAGGATGGCTGCACTTCCTTTTCCAGTTAGCAAGAGGCTAAAATTGGACCTTGTAAGGAGCTACAAACACCTGGAAATGGTGAGGAGTGGGTCTTTGGTGTAAGAAATGGGGTGTAAGAAAACATGGATCTCAGGCTCCCATTATCCTCACCATTATTATTATTATCATTATCATCTACCCCATCCCTGCTCAAAATCCTTCAATGGCTCCCTAGTGTCTGCAGGATAAAGATCTTGCTTTAGTTCTCAGGATCGGGAACTGATGGAGTCATCCAGTCTCCCCTCTAGATACTCTCCCTTCTCTCATCTTATTCATTCATTCAATAAGAATGGCTTGAGCACCTACTATGTGCCAGGCACTGTTCTAGGTACTAGAGATACAGCTGTGAACAAAACTGATGAGGATTTCTGGCTTCATGGAGCTCATTTTACTCCAGCCAGCCCTCTCACACTCCCAGGCCTTTGTAAATGCTATTCCCTCTCCATTCAGTCACTCCTCCTGGGGAACTTCTACACATCCTCTAAGGCGCTACTCAAAGCCTTCCCTGAGCACTCTGCCCAGTGGGTTAGGTGCCCCCTCTGAGATCCCACCTCCCACCTAGGACCGTCACACCTGTGGTCACTGTCCAGCCCACTGCCCTTCCCTACCAGGCTTTGAGTGTCTCCAGGGCAGGGGCTGTGCCTTCTCTCCCAGGGACCCCAGAGTTTGCTTCCAGGTGCACCCTCCCAAAGATCAGGAGTGAACAGGTTGAGGCATTAGTATAGGGGGGGATCCAGGATTCCTCTGGAGAATTCCAGGTCATTCTGAAATCTTTGCCAGGGAGCATCCTCCTCCTGGCATTCCAGGGGAGGGAATCATAGGAGCAAATGCATACAGTGGTTCCAGCAAAGGAAGGTAGAAGGCTGAGGAGAGATGGGAAGGGATAGCGGGGCCATGAATGCTGGATCCAGACTGATCAGTCTGCAGGTGCAGGGAGCTGTTAAATGATTTGATGTAGCAGAGAGACAAGAGGACACAGCAGCCTTCTCTCAGGGAGAGAGGATGACAGGACATGTGGACGGGGGATAAACTGTAGTGACTCTACATTCCTAAAGTGGGAGGGAGGCAGAACAAAATCTCCAGTTCCCAGCTGCTTTCCCCAGAAGAGTTGAGTTTTCAGTCTCATCCCTCTTCCTCCTTCCCAACGAGAACGCACAAGAGAGCACAGAAGGATGGGCCTGGCTCCTGCCCGTGGCCTGGCTCCTGTCCCTGTCCTGGCCCTCAAGAAGCCAGTGCTGGCACCGTGAATATCGTGTGGTTATGGCTAGAGCAGATCCTCCCACCACCTGGGCCCAGCCTAACCGTCCTGCCCACACACCGCCAGCCAGAGGCCTGCTGTGCTGCTTGTCCAGTGGGGAAAACAGGGCAGGAGGCTTGTGCCTGGCTGGCCTCCTCCCTGCTGGCTCATTTACACGGAATTTACATGGGCTCATTTCATGCCTTAATGCACACGGCTTCCCTCCCAGCCCAGCTTCTCCTGGTGCCTCCACAGAGACAAAAGAGTGGGTTCCGTCACTCAAATCCCCTGCCATGGACCCATCAGAGTACCAAGAGCATCTCTGGAAAGAGGCAGGCTGCTGAGGCCCAGAGAGGACAGGGAACTCACTGGAGACCACCAGCACTCCAGGAGGGACCAAGGCTTAAGCCCACACTTTCTCCATTTGCCACTCAGCCCATTTGGGGCTGGAATTCACTCCCATCCTTTGCTTTGCCACCAGCCTCCAGCTTGCTGAGCGGGAGCCTGTGAAGCCCCCGTCCTGCTGCTGATGCTTGGCTGTACACTGGAATACGGACAGACTGCGACAGACAAGATGTACAGGAAAGGGGTCCACAGAAGCCCAGGTCCAGCCCTGCCTTTTACACAGGAGAGAAATGAGGCTCGGGAAAGGCGAGGGTCTGCCCAGGACCACAAATTGTGGCAGCAGCCCCAGGTCTCTGCCCCAGTCACCCAGGGCTCTTCTGGGTTCCCCAAACTCCCAGAGACCCCTGTTCCTGTGTACCTGCTGAGACCTTGGTTCCCCGGGGTACGCTGAGCGTTGAGGGAGAAAAGGATGGGGAGAATCCTCAGGAATGGGCTGGCTATGAAAGTGCAGAGCAAACTGAAGTGGGAGGGAGCGCTGTGGGCGGGGGCGATTCCAATCCTGTGGGGTCTGCCAGAGCCAACCAGAAGCTGGGCTCAGACAGAGAAGTCAACTGCCCCAAGTCTGCCACGGACCCCTCCAGCAGTCACTGCTCAGGAAAAACACCTAGCAGACCCCAAAGGCCTAGGTCCTTGCCTCCAGGGACAGGGGACAGAGAGAAGGGAACAAGGGGGAGGTGAGGCCTCTGGGGGGACATCTGGACTTCTATCTGCAGTTCCCCCTACTGTCCCTGCCCTTCATCCCAGAGCCACTGCCCTCATCCTGACCTCCACCTGCCACTGGACAGCCTCCTAATTCCCCTGCATCCTTCCACCCCAGCCTCAGAGGCTCCTTCCTGCACAAACGTATGTGTTCTAAAACCTATTTACTTGATCTTGGAGGGAGCCCTGAGTTTCTACAACTCAAATCCCACCTCATCACTCCTAAACCCTCCCCACAGCTCCCTCCCTACTCTCCAACCCTCACCCAGACCCCTACCCTGCCTGGAGCAAATCCCATTCCCTCATCCCCTCAGGCAGCACCAGCCTCCTGCACACACACTCAAGCCTACAGCATCCCACAGGGCCGCATTTGATCAGCTTGCCCTCCAGAACTGCCCCTTGAAGGCAGGGAATCCTGAGGCTGTTTCTAGCATGGCCCAGGCCAGGCCTCCCAGGGAAAGTGGTGGGAGGTGGAGGCTGGGAATGGGGAAAAGGGGTGCAGGTGCTACTGGGGCTCTGGGGTCAAGGCTTGGGCAAGCAGCACGCTGCTGAGGAGTCGTGGGTTCAGGTACCCATTCCTGCCTCTCACTAGCTACAGCCCTGCTAAGCTGGCTCCTGGGCCCTAACCAGGACATGCAAGAATGCGTGTGATGCTCACGTAGCCAGGGGGTGGCGAATAATAAACAGGAGCCCCCACCCTCACCCCCTGACCAGGACAGCTTTGCAGGCAAGGAACAGGCGCAGGTAAATAAATAGCTCGTTTATTAGTAATATGTTACATTATTAAAGTGCATTGAGAAGAGGTGCAGGGGCCAAAGCTGGAAGGCCGCTGGCCCCAGCCCTTGCCCTGGGCGGCCAGACACAGCTGGAGAAGGGCCCAGCTCCCCACTGAAATGGATGGACAGGGCTGGGGGCAGGGCCGCCTGCCTGGAGAGCTCGGTCCAGGCCATCCCCACCGGAATTTTCACAGTTTAGCCTAAGTTATAACATGTCCTGAGCGAAGGTGGGAGGCTAGGAGCATGGAAGCACAGCCCCTGGGGAAGGGGGCTGAGGGGAAGGGAGGAGGCCCCCCGCCCCCCAACCCTCAACGCCAAGGGCAGAGTCCTGGAACCTCCCCCTGAGGACCCGGCTCGTCCTTCTAAATGAACACGGTGAACCTACGGCTCAGTTTTCTCCTTCATTCTCCCTTGTCTCTCTCACCCCACCCCCTCCCATAACCACCCCCAACACTGGGGGCTCCAACAACATCCCCCTCAGACCGGGCTCCCAGGGCAGAGCCAGCTCATGCCACTCTCCAAGAACCCATGCCCGTCTCCAGACTCTTATCTCATCCCCGGGAGCCTCAGACTGGGATCACCCCCCTCCCCAACCCATCCCTTCCCAGCCCCTCCCTTTCCCACCCCCCCAGCATGTAGTTTTGGTATTTTCATACAGATGCAGTCGGAAGTAGCTATACATGAAATAAGCCTAACATAAAAATAGAGCTTTTTCCGTCCTTCCGTCCGGAAAGCAAACATCCTTCAATAAACATGCAAGGCGGCTGTCCTGTAGGACCCAGGACCAGAGAGGGAGCTGCAGAGGACAGGGCTGGACAGAGGGTAGCCCTGGGTCTTCAGCAACACCAGCCATCCATCCATGAGAGAGGGAGGGGAAGGAGGCAATGTGGGTACCAAGAGTCCAGAAGGACTCAGGCCTCAGCCCCAGGGTCCAGAGATGGGGTCCCAGCTCTCCCATGGGCTCTTGGGCTGGGAGCATCGCTACATTTAGTCAAGTTTGAGGGATCTGAAAAATATTTTCCAGAAGATAAAATCTTGGGTCATCGATGCCCCAGCTTCACAGTCGGTGCCCTCATTCTCAGCCCCTCACCATCCGTGCGCCACCTGGGGCCCAGCAGCCGCCTGCGGCTGGACGTCTCCAGGCCTGGCATCCTCCACTGGGTTATTCTGTCCCCTGGAAGAAGCGGCAGGCAAGGAGCTCCCGGGCCAGCCGGCTCTGAGTGCGAGACGTTCTAGTGCCCTGGGCTGCAGAAGCCTGAGGCATGCCCAGCCTTGGGAGGCCCTAGTGGACCAGCAAGCCAAGAGTGAGTGTGGGCAGGACCCCCAGCCAGAGGGAGGCGGCCAGGGCACAGGCATGGCCCAGCAGGTGCTCAGCCATGATGCCATCCTCGGGCAGCAGCTGCCAGTGCTGAGCCTCGCGGAAGTAGGAGCCCTCCTGGGCCTCACAGAAGTAGTGGCCGTACTGCTGCGCCGTGAGGTTCTCGATGAACAAGATGCAGTTGGGGCTCTGGTGACCAGGTTCGCAGCTCTGCTCCACGTTCTCCTTGTGGCGCCATGAGTAGGTGGCGTGGCGGGATTCCATAGGGCAGCTCAGGTAGTAGCGAGAGTTCGGGGCCAGGGAAACCTTCTGCAGTGGGGCCTTGTCTGGGGAGGCAGGGGAAAGCAGCCATGAGGAGGGACCGAGAGCTTCCAGGGAAGGATGTGTCCTCCCCACGGACTGGGATCCCAGGACAAGGCTTCTGAATGAACACGGGGAACCCAGCCCTCAGCTTCCTCCTTTGTTCTTCCGTCTCGCTCATCCCACCAAGAGGGCTCCCTTGGCAGGACTGTATCCTGCCCCATGTGCCTGGGGCCCACAGGACAAGGCCATGTCTCCCTCAGACCAGGACAATCAGGGCAGGGCCATACTCCACTCATTGGGCCACAGCCGCCAGCAGGGCCAGATCAGGTACCTGGTTTGGGGTTGGGACACTCCTTGTGTGGCTCAACTGGATTAATGGATTGCAGCACTGACCTGGAGTGGGAAGGACAAAAGAGGCTCAGCAGATACAAGGCTGCAGACCTGGCCCTCCTGTCCTCACCCCAATGCAGTTCCAGCAGAGAGGAGGTTCCCACCAGAAAGGCCCAGTACTGCCACCTCCTCCAGCCCAACAACACCTCCCCCTCTCCCACACCCACCTTCTCCCAGGGATGAGGGATCCTGGCCAACGTACCGTTGGGAACTGTAGATGGAGACGCAGCGGCCCTGGTCCCAGCCGCAGTAGGGGTCTCTGGACATGAGGCAACCGTGGCAGCCCCCGCCATAGACTTCACACAGGTCCAGGGGCACCTGGCTCACCTCCCACTGGGAGCTCACATACAGCTTCCTCTGGAAGGACAGCAGGACTGCATCAGGCCTGGGCCCCACCCCATACTCAGTCCTAAGCGTCCAGGCCCTAAGGCCTAGAAGCTCTTAAAAGAGCACACAAATCACATGCAAAGGAGCCCTGTCCTCAGCTGCGGTCACTGCACAGACCATGGGATGCAGTGGGGGGAGGCTCACCCGCTCAGCATCCAGCGACATGGTCTGGATGGCAGCTGCGCGGCGGAAGGGCTGGATCTCCATGATGTTGAAGATGAAGCTGTGCTCCTGCTCCCCCGGCTCCACCACCTTGTGGATGGTGCCCCTGTCTGTGTGTGGTGGGCAGAGGATCAGTGGGCGGGAGCCCCACTGTGGGGCCGGGCAGCCTCCCTCTAGCCGGGGAGGGGTGGGAAGTCACAGCTCAGGCGAGGGTCACGGGACTGGGGTGGGCAGGGTGAGGAGAGCGTGACTGGGGAGGAATGTGGGAGCCTAAGGGCAGCCCAGAACCTTCCAAGGCTGGTCCAGAGAGGCCATCCTGGGAGGTCCAGGGGTCCCTGGATACGGCCTCCAACATTCCCAAGGCTGCACAGGAAGAACAGAAGCAGGAGCCCCACACCAGCAAGGACAATGTGGCTACTGTCCATGCATCACCTCATTTAACCCTCCACAGCCCTGCGAGGTAGCTGTCATCTTCCTCACTCCACAGATAAGGAAATCAGGCTCAGAAAGGCTAAGCCACTTGCTTAAGGTCACAGAGCTGATGAGCAGCAGAGACCAAGTTGGAACCCAAATCTGTCAGCACCCAACCACTCAGCTGCTTCTACAACTCCCCTGTCTCCTGGACTCTTAGGGAATATATTTACTTTAAATACATTTTTTTATTTTGGAGTAATTTTAGATTTCCCAGAAAAGTTGCAAAGATAGTACAGAGAGCTCCAATCTACCCTTCTCCAGTTCCCCCAATGTTACCATCTTACATAACCACGGTATATTTGTCACAACTAGGCAACTGACATTGGTGCATTACTATTAACAAAACTACAGACTTTATTTGGATTTCACTAGTTTTTCCACAAATGTCCTTCTTCTGTTCTAGGATCCAATTCAGGACTCCGCATTGCATTTGGTCTTAGGGGATATCTTAATTTTATAAAATCTTAGATCTAAAAAGGATCTTGGATTCTAAATCAAGAGTTCCCAAGGTCTTAGAACCGAGCTGCCTGCCTCCTAGACCAATGCTCTCTCTGTTCACAATTAGGGACCAATGGGCATCCTGACCCCTGGTCCTCCCAATCCTACCTCAACTGCTGTCCCAGTTTCTAGAATAGCCTACCTCCCTCTCTCCCTCCCTCCCAATTTCCCAGGGCATCGCCTGCCCCAAAAAAGCAGTCAGATGATCGCCTGCCTAGGACATTTCCTCTACACGTCTGTGATCCTCATCTGTGGACTCTGAGATGTGGCCAGATGCTCCTTGGGCCTGATAAGCCCCCACCCCAGCCACTGCCTTCACAGACATACTGCCCTGTACCTCCTTCCAAACCAGCCCCAGTAACAGCATCCCCCTGGCAAAATTCTCAGGAAAAGAGCCAATACGTCTCCCAGTTGTGAGAGCCTCCCATTCTCTGCAGAGGACTCAGAAAGCTCTATTTTTTAATCTATCCCCAATATGAATGCTGCAGGCTGCAAAATGTGGCCTCCTGCACGGCCCTCAGAGAGAACCAAAACACCTTCCCTAATCACTCAAGTGTGCTCACCTCCCAAGTCTGCAGGAAGGGAATCCATGACCCAAGTCCAGCCTTCCTTGTCCTAGCTCCTGCTCCCAGTCCCGCACTGTGTGACCTCTCCTCCCCTGCTCCCCAGTGCCATCCCTGGCTGACCACAACAGCTGTGCCAGCCACTACAGAAGCCAAGCAAGGACAGGGGCCCAAGGGTGCAGCTGGAATGAATGCGGGGTAAAAAGTCAGGGACTCAGGACCCAGGTCCTGCCCTGTGGGAAATTCCTCTCCCCAAGGCTTCCAGGAGCCAAACAATGGCGCTGGGGTTCCAGTTTCCTACAAGGTCACCAAAGCTGAGATAGTTCCAAGGTGAAGCAGCAACAGGAAATCACATGGAGAATGTGAACAACTGAGGATGGGCGCTTGGGCCTGAATCAAATGGCCCCAGAGGTGCTAGAGGGCCTTTCCAGTCTCAAGGAAGGCAGCTGGCATGGCAAACTGCCACAAACCCAACGCAGGACTGGCTCCTCTGTGTCCTGTGGCTTTCCAGAATGCAGAAGCATCTCCCAGGGCATTCCACCCAGCTTCCCCCAGCGGGGCCTACTCCAGGGAAGAGGAGAAGCTGCCCCTGATCTCTGTGAGACGGCAAAGCCTCTGCCCCTGGAACTCCTTCCTCATGCCTAATTTGTGTCCCACCAACTCCTCAAATGTTTCCTCTCACCTGCACAATCCCAAAGACAGGCGCAGGGCCTGAATCCCTCATTCTGCCTGGCAGAGACCAGGATCCCTGTGGTTCAGGCCCCTCCTCCTCATTTGCCACATGTCTTCCTACCATCTTCTTCCCTGAGTCAGACATCTGGACCAAAGGTGCACCTGGCTTTGCTCAGACTCTCCAGATTTCCGCCTCCAAATCCCAATGCTTTCTTTTCTCCCATCCCCTTCCCCTCTTGCCCCTACCTCCTCCAGGAAGCTCTCCCTGTCTGACTCTTCCACACCCACACACATTAACCCCCCACAATTCTAGTCACTCAATTATTCCTTCCACACGTAAAGGTCCAACTAGATGTTAACTACATTATTCCTTATACCTTTCATGCCCATTTTTACAAAGCAAACTGAGGGTCCCGGGGTAGCCTCTCACCTGTAGTTAGGTAAAGCACATGATAGGTCTCCCCGTGGCTGGCTTGCATGCGGTGGACGACCACTTTCTGGTAGTGGTATTTAGAGTGGAACAATGGCGTCTTCAGGGGCCCCATAGGCTCCACCCTCTGCGCCACCTCTGGGTGACGGTCAGCCACCTGGAAGGTCTCTGTGGGTATCGGCTGCTGGTCTGGGAGGCACTGGGCAAGGAGAGCAGGCCCAGGTCAGTGGGGTGGTGGGAGGTGAGACAGAAGGAGGGCTGGGGCCTGGGCCACGGCTGGTGTCACGCTCACCTTGCCAGGCCGAGGGTTGGGAAGGCTTGAGTGGTAGCCCTTGAGTGAGGAGGTGCGGAAGACCTTGTCAATATCACCGAGGGAATACACGCAGACCGCTGAGTAGTTCCTGCAGTGACATGGAGACCAGCTCAATGGGGGGCCCAGAACCCACCCACCCACCTCTACTCCCCCAGGCCAGCTCTGTGCCTGGCACTGAGTTACCAAACACCCCTGAAAATGGGGAGGGATGGCGGGGAGGAAGGAGAGAAGGAGTTCAGCCTAATTTCTTTGTGCTGCAATCTAAAACCACAACCTTGTATCCTGTTACAGAATCACTGAGTCTAGAGGCCATCTGCTCTACCCGACCCCAAGGCAGGAGGAACCCCAACATGGGCTGAGCAGTTCTCTAACCCTCCCTGGGCACAGGCTGTGGGATGCTGATGCCCCAGGAGGCCAGACCTCCAACCTCTTCCCAGCCGGGGCAGCCCCACCCACCCAGGAGCCACAGAGCAGGGTCTTGGCTTCCTCCACTCTGTCCCTAACTCTCCCCCTACACACCCAACACTTTTGCCTGCTGTGTTTTCAATCAATGAGAATGATTAAGAAGTGTGAATTACCAGGCTCAGGCAGTGCCTGAGCGGGTGTAATAGCACCCAGCTCCCCGAGAGATGCTTCAGCAGCTTCCTCCCAGGCCTAGCGTCCACTCTGGGCACACACAGGTGGCGGGACACACAGGCACAAGTGCAGTCATGAGTGTACATATAGGGCATGCACACACACCCATGAGTGCAGACTCACTCACGACGGTACACACATTGCACTGGCTGTCCCCCTACCCCACACGCAGCAACAGCCTCACTTCTTGAGCCTGCAGCCCCTGCTCATGCCACACCAGGCAGGCCCTCAGCAGGGCCCAAGGCCTCCTGTCCCTACTGGACACTGAACCAATGCCAGCCCCGGCCCCAGGACAAGGGCCACTCACCATGGGTTGGAGAAAACACCATAGACCCTGGTGTCTCTCCACTGGCCGCTGGGGTCAGGGAGCAGGAAGACGTCTTGTAGCCTGTTGAAGTTCTTGTTGGTGGCAGCGTCACTGCATACCAGCATGGCTTTCAGAAAAGTGTTCCACTTGGACACTGACAGTGAGCTTTCCCCACCCTGGTCCCCCTGGAAAGGTAGAGGTGAGAAGAGGCCCCTCAGCACCTGCCCGGGCTTCCCCACACCCTCCAGGAAACCACTGCCAGCAATATCAGCACCTGGGCCCAGAGGAGAAGGCAGGCTGTGAAGGGCCGGGACCTGCCAGGGGTGCCCCAGGACTCAGGGCAGGTCTCCAGATGAGACTCCAGTCAGCAGGCCTGGCTGAGCCAGAGCCCAGGACCAACGGTGCTCGGGGTCAGGGCAGGTGAGAGTGCCAGGTCCCCACAGAGCAGATGGACTCAGACACACATTTACTGACTCACACACCCACACACATGGCACAGCACACTCACACAGGCAAAACACACACACACCCACACCATCATACTCTCACATGCTCACATGCCATCATATGTGCACAGGAGCTCAGCCACCTTTACCCACACACAGACGCGTGACGCTCCATGTACACACAGCTACTCCCACAGTCCCAGACAGACCCACTCCTACATCCGCACAACTTCTACATGCACACAGACACACAGAACTCACCCTCACTCAGACCTATTCACACACAGATATGCAGCCAGCAGCCCTCACGCCCCTGCTCACCCTGCACAGCTGGGCCACACGGGACACATTGAGAGGAGCCTCAGGATTCTTGTCAGGATTGTCCTCTCGGAAGAAGTAGTAGATCTTGTCATCGTAAGCCTGGTCTTGGTGCACGATGGTGGCTTTGATGAACTGTGGGTCTGCCGGGGACAGAGGCGAGTGGGCGTAAAGCTGGGAAGCTTGCCTGGGAGACCACCCCAACCCTGCACACTCTCCTCTCTCCTTCGGGTCTGCACAAACCATGGCAAATCAGATCTGGAAGAGGACTCAGAGCATCAGGTCCAACACCCCCAGGGGCCCTAGGCTCTGCACCTCCACCCCACACCTGTTTTGCCCTCCTCCTACAAAGATGTCATCAGCCCAGGAGCAATGATTTCATGCCTGGGGATTGAGGGAAGGTCCCTGGGGGCCCCTATGTCACTTATGCCCAACTGGCAGAGCCCTAATGAGGAGGGAGTTGGGGGCTGCCTCCACATGAACTCAGCAGAGGATAAACTTTGGTTCCTGGGGACCCTGCGCTGGGTCTGGGGCTCCCTCCGTTTGTGTTCCCAAAGAGGGCTGGGCCCATCCCACTGCTACACCTTGTCTGTTCCTCTGCCCCCAGCCAACCCTAACTCCTCAGGCCTGTACCAAGGTCCTGCTTTCCTGCATGGCCCCAGCGGCCCTCAGGGAGCCCTCCCAGAAACATCAGGCTCCCATCTGCCACCTTAGGTGCTCACACCCCCTGGTCCACCCTCAGCCCAGTCAGAGCCTGACTCACTCTGCATGACAGTATCACTGGTGTACAGCTCACTCTCGCCCCGGATGCGGCGGAACCGAGGGATCTTCCCATTGTATTCCTGCTTCCGGATGGTGGAATACACCTCGTCCCCTGGGGATGGTGGGAGGGGGGCATGAGTAAGGGCAGGCAGCTCCTGGAAGTCCCTCCTCCAGACACTGGACAAGGAGCTGACCACCCCTCTCCCAGCCCAGTTCAGAAGCTTCCCCCTGGGGCGCCTGTTCCAGCACTGCCCTACCTTCAAACAGAACCAGGGAGTTCTCATCCGGGCTGAAGGGGGCATAGCCTCTCATCTCGCCAAGTGGCACCACAGTGTCATTCACCTGTGGGAGATCCAGAGGGTTGGATGGTCATGTAATCCCACGGCCACTGCCTCCCATGATGGCCAGTTTCTCGGCCAGGGGCCCAATCCTCCCAGGGCAAGGGCAGCATTGGAGTCTCGCCATCTCCTTCCCACTTTGAGGGGCAGAAGCCCACCCAGTAGAAGGCGAGCTAATCAGGCACATGGGGAGCAGCCTTCTCACCAGGTTCCAGCAGCTGGGGTGCCGGGCATTGGTGCCACAGGCCAGCAGCCCCTCACTCCGCCTCTCCAGGAGAGTGATGTAGTTCTCGCAGTCCTGCCCGGGTAAGAGAGAAGGGAGGAGAGAAATTGGTTGCTGGAAGGCCCTGGCAGGTCTAGCACTAGGACCCCCAGGATCAGGGAAGAAGGTGTCGGAAGGGTTGAGCATAGGTGACAGCCTCCCAGGACAGCCCAGAGTGGGTGCAGCTGATGCCATCCCCTAAGCACAGAGGACCACGTCTCCCCATCAGTCTGGGTCTCACAGGGCAGGGCCATGCTTCCTTCCTCAGACCCTCAGGGTCTCCTCTCCCTTTACCAAGTGGCTCAGATCCCTCCATACTCCTTCCCCGACTCACCCGCTTATCCAGACAGGACCCCTTTGTGGAGCCAATGTTCACCTGGGGGAAGGGGAGAAGCATTAGTTCACTCTGCCAGGAGTGAGATGCCCCCGAAATGCTTTCCACACAGCCTCAGGATAAGCCCCAAAGGAAGCAACCATTATTTTCATCTGACAGATGAGCAACTGGGGCTCTGAGAGGGTAAGTGATCTACCTGAGGTCAAACAGGGTCTCATATCCAGAGCTGAGGCCCAGAGGGTTCAGAAGACCAGCCATGGGCTCTGGGGCCCAGCTTCCAGCCTGGGCTTTCTGCAGCAGCGCTGCCCAGCTGGCCAGGCCCATTAGCTCCTGTTTTTCTCCACACCGCCCCAGCTCCCCACTCCAATCTGGACTACCTTTAGGGAGCCTCCCCCAGGAACCATTTATAGGATACGGAGGTGGGGGCAGTTTAGGAAGAGATGCCAGCTCCCACGGATTCCCTGAGGCCCCTCGGCAGGGCTAGAGGGGAGATACGAGGGTGGTGGGGCATTGGGGGAGAGAGGCTCACCGTGCGCACAGATGCGTTCTTGCCCTCGGGGAAATCAAAGAGGTAGACCTTGCCGCGTCCTCCCACCCACACGGAGGAGCTGCCTGGCTCATGGAAAAGCACCGTGTGCGGCTCAGTCTGGCCAAAGTCCACCCGGTCCTGCCCTACATGGCCTGAGGAGGAGACAATTAGTAGAAACATTGAAGCCAGGTCCCAAGAGAGAAGACTCTGGGTCCCCTCCACATGGCACACCGGAACCTGCTTGACAACCAGTGCTTTGTGCTCAGCGTCCTGGCAGGGCCTCAGACAAGCTCTGGGCTGGGGTGGCACCCAGACGCAGAGAGCCAAGGACAGGAGAAGTAAGAGATCCTCTGGTGGGCTCCAGCAACCAGCTGTCCTTACCTACAGCACGGCCCCTCCCCTAGTGTGGCAGCCTCTCCTTCCTTCACAGTGTGTGTGACTTCAGAATGGGGCAGGATTTAGGGACCTCTTGGGGGAACAGACCCCCTCCTCTGGCACACACTCTTGAGGGGCTGGGCTCCGGCAGGAGGACCAGGGCTCCTTGGCTATGCTCTGGGAGGCTTTCTGTTGTCCTAAGCCAAAGCAAGTGGTGCCCCCCGACCCCAGGCCTTTCAGCAGGCAGCAGGGCCTCCAAGCACCCCCCTTGGAGTCCAGGTTCCGAGGAATCACAATGCTCAGAATCCCTTCTCCTCCTTCAGGAATCCCTCTCCAACCCCTCCTGGTCCCTCCCCAGCCCCTTAGTGAGCACTAGACTAAAGGAGGAAAGGAACCTCAACATCTACTCCCTCCCATTTCACAGATGGGAAAACAGAGGCCAAGGGAGGGGCAGCCCAAGGGCACATGGAAGCAGGTCAGTAGCAGATTCTGAACCAGAGCCTATACTCCTGCCTACCAAGCTGGACTCTGCACCATGGCCCACTCTGGCCTGGTTTCACCCACGGAGATGTTAGCTCTCCTGGGGGTAAAGATCAGCTCTCCCTCCCCAGCAACTCTGGGACAGGGGGACCTTCACAGAGCACAGCCTGGGCCTTTCAGCAGAAGGGCTCACTGGAAATATTTTCCCCAAAAAAGAAACTGACTGCAGCCACTGTCTCTGGGGAGATGTCTCATCTCCAGTGACACTACTGAGGTTGTCCTGGTTGTAGGAGTAAATTATAGGGATGGGATGGCCTGTGGCTGTGCCCCCAGCAATCAGCCACAGCCAGCATCTTCCCCTCTGACCAGCCGGGGCCTCACCCAGGAACTGGGTCTGACCACTGTTTTTCCAGTTGCAGGAAACTCTGGGGCAGCCAGCTTGGCAGTGACACCCAAGCTCCAGTTCTGACCAAAAAAAACTACCATTTCCTCAACTCTGCCCCCGATCCCTCTGACTCCCATTGGAGCCATATTGATTCTGCATTAACGGGGGTATGGAGCAGCTGGACCACACACGGTGCAACCACACCTTCATTCTTTAAGAAACATCCCTTCACGGTCAGGTCACCCCTGGAAGTGAGCATTCTTCACCTCTTCTGTGGCCTGGTGCACTGTGCAGAGGAGAATGCTGAGGTACCCTGGGAGACATGCCAAGGTCACATCAGCAGGCAGGACAGATCAGCTTGTCCAAAGGTGGAGTATCAGCTCTCAGGAGCAAGGCAGGCCACAGAAATGCTGAGCTCACTGTCCTTGGGTGGTGTAGTTCTCCTGGTGCACATCATAAACAGCCCAACTGAACAGCTCCGGGGATATCAGCCCTCCCTGGCCCCCAAGCCTCCCTCCCTGTAGGCCCCAGATGTGCAGAGCAAGGGCTGAAAGGTACTGGCACTTCAGTGGGAGGGAGGGAGGGAGGGAAAACTGGCAGGTCTTGGGTGCCGCCCTGCTCCCCCTACCTTCCTGGGATAGAATTAGAGTGCTGGGGTCACAGACACAGTATTCCCGACTCAGCTCCCATGACTCCCCTTCCACCCGCAGCCCAAGCCGCAGCCACCATCCCCTATGGCCCAGCCTGGAATCCAGACAGTCTGCAGCCCCAACTCCCCTCCCGCTCCCCTCCCATCCCCCAATAGCCAGCCTGGCAGCCACGAAAAGGTGCATGTCTGCATCTGGAGATGCTGGGCTAGGACCCGAGATCCATAGCCCCTGGGAGTCAAAGCAGAAAAGTCCCAGCCGTCAGACTGTGCTAGCCACCTCCATCAGTCACCTTAGCCCCACACCTGCACCAAGGCCACAGGCCCAGGTCTCCAAGGGAGCCAGCAAGGCCAATTTGGTACAACTACTCAAGGGGAAAGAGGCACCAGATAGGACCCTGGGCTGGGGGGTGGTGCCTCATCTAGGAGTTGCAGGGCTGTTGAAGAGAAGAGGAAAGCAGTCCTGCCCTAGGGAGTCGAGCCTGACAAGCCTGACGGCCCCTGATGGCCGAGGCATGGCTGGGTCCCGGAGAGTAAGGTCTGAGGGGGAGCCTGGCCCTACTCTGGGAACACATCTGAGGGGTCAGACAGCCGCACCACAGAAAGCTTCCACAGCTCCCCAGCAAAATTGTCTTAGCATGGACCACAGGGCTGCCCACAAAGTATCTGCTGAAGACATGAAGGGAGGGTGAGGGCTGCTGGCCCCTGGGTAGGAGCTGCGGCACTAGGGCCAGGACAATCCCATGCGGATCTGCAAGCTTGAGCCCAGTTCCCTTCAAACCCTAGCCACAATGGCTAGGGCGGAGGAAGGCAGGGACTGTTCGTCCCATTTTGCAGGAAAACGAACAGGAGCCCAGGAGCACGGCCTCCCGTGACCCCCAGGTTCCTGCCCCTCCCAGCTCACTTCTTGGTGATGCATATGGGCTAGAGGGAATGACACCAGCTCAGCCCCAGGACAAGGCCTTGGCCCATTCTCCACCCCAGCCCCGGCCTGGGTTCCCGCACCGCCCGAGGCCCTCAAAAGGCCTGATTGTGCCCGGGAAGTGTCGAGCAGCAGCAGCTCGATGAATACATGAAAGGAAGCTTTGTTTAGGTTGGCAGGAGCGGGGGCTGGGGGCTCAGGGGCAGGAGGGCTGCCTGGAAGTGAAGGCAGCACCAAGCCATCAGGGCCAGGCCTCGAGTCTCTGCACAGGCAGGGGCTGAGCAAGGCCAGGGGCTGCCCCTAAAAAGGCCAGGCCAAGGGAGTACGTGTCATATCCCTGAACATTTTCTTTTTGCTGCTTTATGAACTCAAAGAGAGAGGAGAGGTAGATAAAAGCTGGATGGGCCCAGAACAGGCAGGGAGGGAATGCCAGGCAGGGGACACAGACTGAGCAAAGGTAGGGAAGGTGGCTGTACAGAGGGCAGAGGCCATGCGCTGCAGCCTGGCACAGTCCTAATGAGAGAAGAATCAGGAAGGTGAGCTGAGGCCCACGTGTGATGGGGGAGGGAAGATGCAGCCTGTCCAAGGACACACTGACCCACTGCCCATCACTCTCCCCTGCTGCCTGAACTCTACGAGCAGGGCCAGGAGTGGAAAATGCCTCCCCATCCTCTGGCGTCCCCCACCTCCTGGCTCCCCCTGCTTCCCATCCTGCCTGTCTAAAAGGAGCACCGTCTGGCACCGTGTCTCCCCCCTCACTACCCAGCCTGACGCATTAGTGGCTGACTAAGTGGTAGCTAAAAGCTCCCAGAATAACCAGGGGTTCAGGCAGGGGAGGGGGCTAGGGACACATGGGGAGGGCATAGCCCAGAGGCAAGCCAGGCACAAGACAACCCACCCCCCACCCCATGTGATTCCGAGCCAATCCTCGCTCCTGCTGGACCAAGAAAGCACATTCAGGCTGCCCCGTACCCAGCCGGACTCCATAGTTCCCCTGAGTCCCATTTCTCATGGTGGCAGGGCCAGCAAGGCCCAGCTCCAGTCAGATAGGCGGGCTGCAAGGAAGGCTGGGTTATAGGAGATAACCTCCACCAGACACAGCCCTGGGGCCAAGTGCTCACGGGGCTCTGATCCCATTGGAAAGAATGGGGCCTGACTCCTTGGGGCCCCTACCCTTGATCACCACCCCAGCAGCTGACCGACTGTGGCAAGTCTGGGCCTCTGGGGTGCGTTTCCTAAAGCAGGCCTGCCTGGTGGCGCACGCTTCCTCTTCTCATTCACTCTGGTGCTGTCACCGTCTGGCCCGCTGTCCCCATACTCTTGTTGTTTGTGAAAGAGGAGTGCAGCTCCAGGGGAGGGCAGAGTGGGAGGTGGTGTTGCCCATGAAGGGGCTGGGTCCCATGCTCTGGTCTGGCAAAGCCAGCCTTGCAACCTGACCCACTGACCCAGTGGGCCTTGAATGCTAACCTCAAGGAGCCCTTTGAAAGTGGGCAGAGAGTCAGGCTCTGAAAATGGCAGGAATGTGGGCACCCCCCCGGAGAATGCCTAAGTCAGGCAGTCAGAGAGGCCCCGGGCCAAGGAGCAGAAAGCAGGCCGACCTCAGGTCGGAGAGCCAGCACATCTGGCAGGAGCCTCCTCCCACAGTTGTGCCCCCACCCCTGCACTGCCA
Organism: Macaca nemestrina; assembly: GCF_043159975.1. Classification (NCBI taxonomy): domain Eukaryota; kingdom Metazoa; phylum Chordata; class Mammalia; order Primates; family Cercopithecidae; genus Macaca; species Macaca nemestrina. The sequence goes on along the minus strand of NC_092131.1, from coordinate 126,772,248 downwards.
GGCCTACCTCACACCCTTGCCCAACCACATGCCTGGCAAACAGAGTAGAGGGAAGGCCCACATGATGCCCAGGAATTAGCCTGCAGCCTCCCCACCTTTTGGAATCCCACATCCACATGTCAAGGTGGAAGGGAGAGGATCTGAACAGTCATTGAACTGAAGGACGTGGAGGCCAGAGAGGCTGTACCACTGGCCCAAGGACACAGAGCGAGGGAAGCTCCAAGTTTCCAGTACCCATTACCCAGCTGCTTCTCTCCAGGATCACATCCTGGGCTTCCTGGAGAGCCTCTGATTTGCAAAAAGCTGTATATTCAGCCTCTCCCTACTTCCCTGAATCATCCCTACTCTACCCTTCCCTCTCTTGCTCACTAGGTGCCGAGTCACTAACCTGATAACTAAAGGGAATCACCCGCCCACCCACCTTCCAGGTGAGGCCCTGATCTCCCAGGGGCCTTTAGTGATCAAAGCCTTAAATCCAAAGGAGTGACTAATGGTGGAAGTGTAGGTGCTGTGCATGTCAGAGTGGTAGAGGAAACCCTTCCACTAGGGGTGGGAGTACAGGAACAAACGTTTCTGTCTCTCCTGATATGGCCAGGAAGAGGGTGTGAGAAGCCTGGTTTCCAGGGTGGCACTGGCTTGGTGCTAAGGACAGGTCATGGCTGCAGGTGGGTCCTGGCAAAATTCAGGCAGGGTTAGGTTCTAGATTAGCTAGCTGCCTGGCAGGAGCAGAGCCTGTGTGCTGGGGCAGGTGGTGGGGCCTCGAGATAGCACTCAGCTCATGGAGGAGTGAGTAGTCTACCTTCTTTATGAGCCATGAGAAGAGCGCGCTGTGTGCTGGGCCAAAGGGGAGTATCCTCCCACCCACCAAGGTCAGCTGTGGGTGGGAGGGGAGTATATCTCATGTGTGGCTCAGCCCTGACTCCAAGAAGTCTCATCATCTCTTTGGTGGCCGGACAGCTGGCTGGCTGTGACGGTGACTGAGGCTGGGCCTTCCTGGGTTCACTTTCCTCCTCTGTGGTTTAGCTGGGTGTGAGTTGGGGTAGATGCTGGTACTTGTTTGGGCCTGGGTTTTACGACCCACCAGGATTCTTGAAACAAATCATAAAACAATCAGGGTTAAGTCCATGGGTCTTTCTGGGAAAGTGTGACTCTCTGAGTGCCACAGAAGTCAGACAGTTTTCTGGAAGTGGAGGCGGCAGAAAAAACTGACACTCTCATCTGCTTCCACTGACCAGCCCACCAAACCCCCAGCCACCCTGTAAAGAAGGCAGGACAACCTGTATTGCCGTTTTACAAACAGGAAAACTAACGCCCTTCCAAGCCACCAAGGTCTGGATGCTCTCCCCACGGCACCACTGTGCTCAAAGGACCAGAAGAAGGTTTGGCTATTGGGGAGACTGTCTGGGGCAAAGTCCTGGGGAGAAGGGTCAGTGTGGAAAGCAGTGTAATGAGGGGCTGTGCTGGGCAGGATTCAAGGACTCAGGGAAGGAAGGCCGGTAAGGAGGCCCTGAGCCCAAGCCCAGGGAAGGCCGGAAGCCCAGGACAAACACTATGTCCTGTCCACCTTCCGGCTGTTCTCCAGCCCATCAGGTTCCAAAAGCCCCAGAGTGGGGCCGAAGTCAGCTGGTGGCTCCTTCAAAGCAGACAATGGGTAGCGGTGCAGGGCCTGCCCCTGGGCCCAGAGCCAAGGCAGGGGTGGGGGAGAGGGCAGAGGATGGCTACACCACCCCAAGTGGAGGGAGGGAGGCAGGTGGAAGACTGTTGAGAAACAGAAGGTTACCCAGTCTTAGCCTTAGCCTGAACCAGCAGGGGAGACCGAGCAAGGGCAGCCAGCCAGCAAAGCCCATTAGGGAGAACTGGCAGGGGCTGGGCTGCCAGGGCTGCATTCCATCAGAAACCAGAGATGCCAGAGGAGGAGGAGGAAGATGATGACGACGATGATGATGCCCCTACCACCCAACCCTTCCATCGCATTTACTACGTGCCAAGCACTATTCCAAATAAGTTTTAACTCAATCATCACTGAACTCTCATGAAGTAGGTTCTTTTATTATCCCCATTTTGCAGATGAGGACTGTGAGACACAAAGAAGCTGAGTAACTTACCTAGCATTACACAGCTAGTAAGAGGTGGAGCAGAGGTTCATACTCAGGCAAGCTGACTCCAGAATCTGTGTTTATAACATTGTATTCCAGAGACGGGCCCGTGGAGGCTTCCAGGCCAGCCATTCCCAGACAGATGAGGAGACCAAGGCCCACAGAGGATGAAGCCCAGTTAGAGGCTACTTGGCCAATGAAGGCCTGACCTCTGCCCATAACACCCTGAAGACAGTGTGTAAGTGAGCACGGGTTTGCAGGCCCAGGTGAGAGTAGTGAATTCCTATGCTTTGATGTTGTCCTGGCATCCGTTTTGAATATAATCTGGGCTTTCTTACACCAGAAGCAGGGCTGTCACCCTTGACACCGTTTCCAGCTCCCTGCCCCCTCCCGGTTCCTCAATGTGCTCAATCCAGATATCTACCATAGACCATAGACAGTCATCTCCTGGTGACTGCCTCCCTGTGGGACAGCTACATACAGCCCATTTAACTGGTCCCGCTGACCCCACAGCCCGCATGGACTGTGCAGACAGGCCAGTGACCTTGTCTCAGTCACAACATGACCTCCTGGAACTCATGACTGCTTGCTGTAAACTCACCAATTAAAACTCCCTGTGGAGGCCAGGCACGGTGGCTCACGTCTGTAATCCCAGCGTTTTGGGAGGCTGAGGCGGGCAGATCATTTGAGGTCAGGAGTTCTAGACCAGCCTGGCCAACATGGTGAAACCCCGTCTCTACCAAAAATATAAAAAAATTAGCCAGACGTGGTGGTGTGCACCTGTAGTTCCAGCTACTTGGGAGGCTGAGGCAGGAGAATTGCTTGAACCTAGGAGGCAGAGGTTGTAGTGAGCTGAGATCGCGCCACTGCACTCCAGCCTGGGTGACAGAGCGAGACTCCATCTCCAAAAAACAACAACAACAACAAAACAAACTCCCTGTGAAAAACTTGTTTGAATAACACCTTGGACCCCATAAAGATGCTGGCCCATGGATCCCTCCACCCTGCATGTGCTCCCTGACCTCCACGTGTGTGGCCTCAGGTATGCCAGGTATCCCTCAAGACCTGTTAGTAACAAAATCTTTATTTCCACCTGTCTCTCTCTTAATCATGGAAGGAGTGCTCTCCATCTTAGAGATCCTAAGTTACAACAGTGGGGCAGGAATCTTCTCATGGTGCAGCGTGGGGCCCTGGTCCTGAGTGACTGAGTAGGAAGACAAGTCTCTCAGATCTCTGCTCAGAACATAAAGTACTCTGTGGGGCCGGGCGCCATGGCTCATGCCTGTTATCCCAGCACTTTAGGAGGCCAAGGCAGAAGGATCACGTGTGTCCAGGAGTTCGAGGCTGCAGAGAGCTATGATTGCACCACTGCTCTCCACCTGGGAGACAGTGAGATCCTGTCTCAAAAAAAAAAAAAAAAAAAAAGTACTGCATGCTCTGAAGCTGACCACAGTGAAGAGCAGAGTGTGCTCACCAGCCAGGTCCCCACCCAGCCAGCCCTGGCCAAAACACTCACCTCCGCTCCTCAGCTCAAGGACCCACCATGGCTCCTATCTGCCCATCCAAGCAGGGCCCAAAACCTCAGGGCAGGGCAGTCAAGGCCCACCTCATTTCTGCACAGCTCTGCCATGGCTCATTCCCATCTCTGCACTTTACTCCTGTTCTCCATTCCCTGGATTGACCTTTCCCCTTTTCTCTGTGCACATGGATCTTACCTGTCCTTGAAAATCTAGCTAAATCCCTTGGATCCAGGAAGTATTCCAGATTCACTGCCCGTACCTTCAACCTTGTACCACAAACCATCTGGCACTACCATCTTCACTCAGATCATGCTGTCTAATGGGATTTCATCTGGCCTGTGGGGTCCTCAAGGTGAGGACAAGGCTTCCTCTTGCTCTATGTCTTCCATTGCCAGGGAGCAGCTCAGACAATGAAGAAAGGCAAGACTGGGGCAGGCCAAACTCCCATGCGAGAGGGACAGGTATCCTAGAACAGATGCCTGGGTCACCAATGGGGTGCAGAAGTCATCACAGTGACCTTCCTTCCTCGACAGGCTGGGCCAGAGCTCCTGCCTCAGCCTCCCAAGTAGCTGGGATTACAGACGTGTGCCACCACACCCAGCTAATTTTTTTGTATTTTTAGTAGAGACGGGGTTTCACCATGTTGGCCAGGCTGGTCTCGAACTCCTGACCTCAAATGATCCGCCTGCCTCGGCCTCCCAAAATGCTGGGATTACAGGCTTGAGACTCTGTACAAACAACAATATGAATAGTTGTCTGTGCTGTACTCTGCCCCCACTCTATGCCCTTGCCCCTAGCTCTAGCCTGGCTCCTCCTCCTCCCCCAGGAAGCCTTCCTTGATTACACCATCCCACACTGACCTTTCCTGCTCTCACCTCCTGTCACAGTCCTAGGCTACATCTGCAGGTCATTCCTGACTTTCCCAGGGGTCCACCCTACTTCACAGGCAGAAGATCCACCTCTCCAGGAATGTGGGGGGCTCCCCAAGGGCAAACCCAGGGCTTCTCTTCCTGACTCTCCCCCAGAGGAGCCGAACACAGACCTAGGCCTGCTGCCCTCCATGATGAGAAGTTACCCAGGGGTGCTGGCACAGAGCCCAAGCCTCTGGCTGGAAGCATGGGGTGCAGAAGGCATGGCAGGATCAGCCTAATCCCAGGCTGTCATGACAGTTAAAACCAGATTAGCCTGAGCCGGGACACAGATCAACCTGTCCTTGGCACCCAAGGCCCAGGCCACCTGAGGAAAGACCAGAAGGGGTATATGGAGCTGGTCCAAATTCAAGGTCCTGAAGAGAGGGCACTGATGGCTGGTGCGGCTCCTAGAACAGACAGCACTGGGGCAGGAAGAGTCTGAGCTCAGCTGAGCTAGCTGAGGAAAAAAGGCACTCAAGGAGCCCCCAGCCTGGGACAGAGTATGACGGCGGACAGAAAGCTGGAAACAGGCTGAGAGTTGGGGCAGAAACAGGCTCAGAAGACTCAGCCCCGGTCCCAGCTCTGCCTGTCTCATTGGGTGACCTCGGGCCAGTCCCTGTCATCTCTGAGCCTCAGTTTCTCCATCTGTGGAATGTTTGGCTGGCCTAGCTAATCTCTGGCATTTCTTTTCTGACATCCTAAGCTAGCGCTGTCAGGCTGTGTGGGTTGGGGTCATCCAAGAAGGTCCCTCAGAAGAACTGAGAAAGAACCAGCAACCTCCTTTCTGGGCAGAGCAGAAAGGAGGAGGTAAGTGGGGTACAGAGAGGAGTGGGGTGCAGAGAGGAATGGGGGAGCCAGGGAGCAGTGAGGGAAGAACCATGGGAGTCCAGGAGGCAGTGGGGCCAGGCCACCATGCAGGGCCTGGGGAAGGCGGCAGCTGTGTGCCGTGTGTTCCAGATGGGATGCAGCATAGGGACGGAGGTCCTCCAGGAGGCTGGGCACAGTTCTGGAGACACAGTAAGGCCAGGGCCAGGGAGAGTAAAGGGCTTGGAGAGCCACCCCATACCATTCGGGGCTGAGAGGGGACGGTCCCTCGAGGCCTGGCTGGCTAGGGAAGGGGGAACTCTGTCCTCTGAGGAGGCAGGGCCCAACAAGACGCCGGGGCTCTCCATTCCCTGGCTTTCTTTCTAGCCTGTCTGGCTTCCTGAGGACAGGACAGCTGGCCATACACCTAGTGGCTGGCCCTTCCTGCAAGGGTACGGAACCCTGGCTCTTCTGAAGGCAGGACAGGTTAAGGGCCCCTTCCTCCCCCAACTATGGACGAAGGAAGGCTCCCGGGGCAGCCATGCTGGGCCAAAAAAGGAAATCAAGAGAAGTGGAAACTTTTCAGTGCAGAGCTGCCGACCAAAGCGGGGGAAGTGCAGTCAGTCTCTTGTGACAGAGCCCTGTGAAGCTGGGGGTGGACAGGCCGTCAGCTAGTGGTCCATGCACTCCCGCTACTGCCCCCTGAGGGCTGCCAGACCTGCCCCCTGGGTTGAACTTCACATCCCACCTTGCCTGGCCCTCCTCAAAACACAGAGCCCAGCTTTCCCTGCTTCCCTCAGGGCCCCACCTTCAGCCCAGATAGTGATCTATCCACGCCACCCCCACCCCACCACCTCCATGCTCCTTCCATCTCTGCAGAGGAAGAGCAGGAGAAGACAGAGCTGAGGGACAGACCTTCTCACCTGGAGACTGTCCTGTGGTCAGGAGTCAATGCGGAAAGCCGTGGTCTCCCTGGACCCAGCCCCAGCCTCCCACCAGGGAGCTGTGACGGGGCTATGGCCTTGCCAGCACTCGAGAGGCCTTCCCTGCCTGCCACGGCCTTTCTCCAGTGGATGCAGCCTTCCTCCCCACTGCTGGGCCAGCCATAGGATGACAGGTATCCCCTCACCTATGCCCAGCTGGATAAGTTTCAAACTTTTCGGAAGCCCCCAGGCCCAGGCTGACTCAATACCTCCTCATATGGGGGCCCCTCACATGGCTTCTCTCCTCTCTGTGGTCCTTGCTGTAAATTCTTGGGTTTAAAATCCTATTAAGTGGGGTGCTTCCTCCTGTTCCTTCCCTCCCCCAGCTGATTCACTCCTCCTGCCATTTCAGCTTGCTACCTCTTCCGGGAAGCCCTCCCTGATTGGGAAAATTGGGTTAGACATCTCCTCAGTGCCCATAGCTGCTCTCTGTTACACATTCTGTTGTACCTGCAGGTTTATCTGCCCATCTCCATCTACACTGAAAAGTCTCCAAGGGCATAGAATCATCTTGTTCCATGATCCCCAAGCTCAGCCTCAAGACCAGCACAAGGTTGGCCCCAGCAAATGTTTGCTGAGTGAATATGTCCACCCGTGAGGGCACAAGCTAATGAGCTATTTCCTCCAAATGATCCTCAGCCTTTGGCCCATGAGAGAATAAGGAAAGAACATGAAACTTAAGGGTTTCCCCTGACTTCCCAGGTTTCAATTTCTCCTCTAGATTTCTGGAAATCTAAGATTTAAACAGGCCACCACAGACTCTGTCCAGCCCCTCCCATCCCAGAGAGATAGAAATCCTAAGACATTAAATCTCAGACAAGGATAAGCCCCCTCTCCTACCCTCTTTGGGCACTTGGGGAAACTGAGGTTCAGTAAAAGACAAACACTTGCCCAGAGTCACAGAGCAAATTAGGTCACAGCCTGAACCAGGCTCCCAACCTCCCAACTCTCTCCCCTATACCACGGTCATCCTTGGACCTGTGCCAGCATCCATTCCACCAGACCTGCTCTCAGAATCTTCACTGTCCAGGACAGAGGGGTCACAGAGCTTGGTAGGAAGCTCCTGATGACCTCACCATGCATTTCTCTCGGCTTAGGAAACTCCCCCTCTCCTCCAGAGAATTGCCCCCCCACCATGAGACTCTGCAGAGGAAGTTCACCTTGAAGGTGATGAACACATCTAAGTCCCCAAGGGGGCAAGGATTTCCACTGGAAATGCTGATGATTGGGGAGTCCCAGATGTGACCTCATCCCCTGGAGGAGGTAACAAACCTCCTGCCCTGGGGAGCAGCCCCAGAATGGCTCCCCAGCAGCCACCAAGTCAACAATAACATCCCATTGTTCAATAGGACAAAAGCGAGGGAGGGCAGAACCAGCTGGGCAGGTTGAGACTGGGGATGTGGGCTCTGTTTCCCCATGGACAGGCTGGTTCACCTCTGACTTTGGGGTTCAGGACCTTCCATGCCTTCTCTACCTCCTCCAACCACTGATAAAATGGAAGAGGGGTGCACAGCTTACACAGGCATGCCAACCTCCTTTTAAGCCCCAGACCTCACCTGCAATCTACTCCCTTCCAGTCGCTGCTTGCAGGAAGATCAGGACCACACATGCACATCCTTGACTTGCCCATGTGTCAGCGACAGCCCTTGGGAGACAACCCCTAGAGCCTTACTTGCTCTGGCAAGCTCTAAGGGTCAAAGACAAGTGCGGAGCTCAAGGGCACCCAGCAGGTACATGATGGCCCATCTCTCTCCCTGGCCTGCGCTATACTGTGCCAGACTTTCATCAGGCTGCAGAGGCAGCAACCTCCCTGATCAGTGCAGGCTGGGCCACTCTCAGAGTTCCCTGCTTTAATCTTTCTCTAGAACTTGGGGATCCAAGCAGCAGAAAAGAAAGAACTTTCCATACCTATTCCAGTCCCCACAGCTGTCCTGACTCAAAACTAAAATCCCCATCTATGCCTCACAGAGAAATGGCTCCAGAACCACCACCATCCCTGATTTTGTCATTCCTGGATACCACCATACTCGCACCCACCCACTGGTAGACAGAGCTCTAGACTTCCAGCAAGACCCCCTCTTACCCTATTCCTGGGTTTGTCCTACCCAAGCCCATTCCTGTCCGATTACCATGTGTCACCCCACAGGAGACAAGAGGCAGCTGTCAGTCGGGCACACCATCACCAGCTGGTGGCCCTGGGGGTGGGGGGCAGGTGAATGGCAGGGCCTGTCTGGCCAGTGGGGCACCTGGCACTGGTGAAGGAGACCACAGACTGTCCTTGGACAAGACTGGTGAATGGTTGGCAGACCCCAGCCAGTGGGGTTCAACAGTGCATTACTAAGCAGAGGGCACAGCCAGTGTGGCTACAGCAGTGAACTGCGGGTAGGGGAGATAGCCCATGGAGCTGGGCTGGGAGCTTCGAAAAGTGGGTAAGAGGACTGAAAGCAGCTTTAAATAGCCTCAGGGTGGGAACTAAGTGCCCAGGATGGGATGTATGCATTAAGTGCTAAGAAGCGGGTGTGCATTAAGTGGGGTGGGGGTGGGGGGTCATGGGAAGACTGTGGGACAGGCAAACAGAGCCAAAATGCAAAGGGTTTGATGTAGGGAAAGATTCCAGAACACTCAGACATGCCCATTTGTCCCTTCCAGAGTGCCCACATGCTATGATGTCCAAGACAGCCAAGGGGACTGAGGGAAGGCAAAGCTGCTGTGAGGGCAAACGAAGCTGGGGCTAGAGCTGGGATTGCAGAGTGGTGTGCAGGTCTCCTACATGCACAGGCGGCTAGAGCTCTAGCAGGGCTGCTTGGCTTCCTCCAGGAGCACCTCAGGCTGGGTAGCCGAGTTGGTCCCCAGAACACCTCATTCATAGTCCCTGAACCATCTAAATCCTTCTCCCCTCCCTAACGCAGAACCTGGACTGGTCCTGTGCCAGATCAGAGCCCCTGCCTGCACCTAAGCACCCACACTGCTCAGTGACCTTGGGCAAGTCACATTCCCTCAGCTACTGCGGCAGTTCGGGCCACTCGTTTTCTGTATGGTTTTTTTTTCCCCTCTGCTAATAATACCTGCCCCAGATAATGCTCAGACTCCCGCAATCCCTGCAAACTGCCAAAGGCATCAAAAGGCTCCCGGTGGGGCTAGACCCGACCAGTCCCCCCAGTCCCCACTGCGACTCCCCCACCATCACCACAGGGGGGCCGCAGACACGCCAAATTTGGGGACAGAGCCGAGTCGGCCTGGGGGCGGGGAGGCATTTGTGTGCAATGCAGGGGAGGGGAGATCAGTTCCTCACGGCAGAAAGCCTCAAACACCCGCCTAGCCGGCTTTCTGTCCCATAGTACAGGGTTTAAACTGAGGTGCCTTGGGGGAGACTCCGGTCCCCCAGGTTCTTATACCTACCCTGGCCTAAAGGCTGCACCCCCGCCCTAGATCCAGCGCCTGGGGGTCCCAACAGCCGTGCCCCACCCAACGGGCACTGCCCCCCAACGCTGGAGCCGATTTCTGGTGACAACTGCCACGTGCGGGCAAGGGGGGAGCAGCCGGTGCCGGCATTGCGGAGGCAGCGCCCTGGTACCCCAAGCCCCCGCACCACACCATGTCCCGCCGCCTCGCCGCAGGGTGCCCACCCCCTTGCCTGGCCCGAGCTCCAGGCCGGGGCGGGGGCGGGGGCAGGCGGCGGGGTCTTTGTTCCCGCTGCCGAAGCGCGGCGGCGGCGGCAAGGGGTCCGCGCCCCCCTCGCCGGCCCAGCCTGCGCCCCGCGCGCCAGCAGAGCCCGCAGCTCAAGAGGAGGGGACCGGGGTTGGTGTCCCGGGCGGGGCAAGGGTCCTGCGCCGAAGCCCCCGAGCCAGAGAACCCAGACTGGCTCGGGGCCGAGAGAGGGGCCCGCCCCCTCCCCTGGCGCCCGGGCGTTGCGGCTCCCGGCTGCCAGAGACTTGGTGCGACTTGGCCGGGGCTCCGGCCCCGCCGCTCGCTCGCCGCAGCGTTACAGCCGGCTCTGGTGTGTCAGCGCACACACTCACACACACTCACCCAAACCCACACGCTCCACGCGAGGACAGCGCGGGGACAGCCCGGGACCCGCAGAGCCAAGCGCACGCACTCCCTCCGGGTGCAGCATACTCCGCACCCGCCCCGCGCAGCGTCTGATCCCGCGCCCGACCAGCCGCGCGGCGCCGCCTACCTTTCCAGACGGCGAAGATGCGGGGTCCGCTCCTTGAGTGGCCTTGGGCGGAGGCGGCGGCCGCCCAGAGCAGCAGCAGCAGCCGCAGCAGGAGCACCGACCGAGCCGGTGGGCCAGGGACGCGGGCGCGCGGTGCGCTGGGGGCGGCACGTCCGGGCGGAGGAGGCGTCATCCCGTGGCCCCGGGAGCGACAGCAGCAATCAGCCGAGACTGAGCCAGCGCCCGGCCGCAGGCAGACCCAAGCGCTAGGAGGCGGAGCCAGCGCTGACCCCACCCCGCCCCTCCCCCCGCCCCTCGCAGCCTTTTCTCGCCTCACTGGCTTTCCTGAGCGAGAGCGGAACCGCTGGGGGAACCTTCGCACCCTCTCCCGGGCAACTCTACGGGGAAAGCCCAGCTGCGGACAAGCCAGACTTGTGGTCTTCTGCCAGGGGCGGCAGGCCCTATCCCCTCTCTGGGCCTCAGTTCCACTCCCTGCACCCCATAAAAAGATTGGCCTAGAAGTCGTGGAGGACCTCTGTCCAAAGGCACAGAGGAGTCCAACACCCAACAACCTTGCTATGGCCAGCTAAGTGGTTCGCACCCTGAGGACTATGGTCCTTGGAGGATGAGTTCGCCTAAGTGGACACGGCTCCCTGCTGAGCCTACCAGCAGGCACAACGATGATATGTGGGGAGCACTCAGGGACCCGCTATTGCTCTGCCTGGGAGAACACTGGAAATTTTTCATCTTGGCCTGGCTCCTTCCCCTCCCTCTCCTTTCTCCTCCCTTCCCCAGCCAGCAGCCTTCTGGGCTGCCTCCCCCCCAGCCAGCTGGTGTACGCTCAGAAAATCCAAACTCATTTCCATGTGAGTGGAGGGGGATATAATTAGGAAGGCCCCTTCCCCAAGTAGAGAGGGGAGCATCCCCCATGCCCAAGACTCACTGTGGGGGAGGGAGGGTGAGAACAGCTTAAGGGGATCTCTGCCCACAAAGTACCTAGGGCTCACCTATTTCAGGCAATCTGACCATTCAGTGGGGACTGCCTTGGGGGTCCAGGCCCAGACCCTCTGCAGTTACCTGAGCAGCTCAGCCAGTTCTGCCATCAGTTCCTCCTCTCAGAACTACGTGCCTGCCCTTTGTAAAAGGGTCTTCTCTCTCTAGACCAGAGACGGCCCAGATCTACCACCTCCACTTGTGCCCCAGGGAACCATGAATGGAAAATCCACCCAGCTCAGTAAGTACTTATCTAGTGTTTACTGAGAAGACAGGATGAGGAAGGAGCAGAGGTGAATATCCAACCTTCAGAACTCAGACGTAGATATGATTCATGCACTGCAGACACCAGCAAAGGCGGTGGGCTGGCTGCTCTCTGCCCTCTGCCCTGCTCCATGGGGCCAGGACCATTTGGTTGTTGTTTTTACCCCCTGGAACCAGGGAAGTTTTGCTACCAAGAAGTTTGACTTTACCATTCTACATTTTGCTTCCAGTTGTTCCCTCCCTCTTCCCTGAGAGCCCTGAGGCACCGCAGCAGGCCAGGAAGGTAAACTCAAGGCACCTCCAGAGACAGTGCAGAGCGAGGCTCCTGGCCCACTGGGTGGAGCCAACAGCCCCATGATACCCAGGGGCACACTGCCCCAGAGAGGGAGGCTGTGGACAGTCTAAGAGCTCCTCCCCAGGCCTGCACCTAAGCCTGTGGCCCTGAAGCCAGCAGTGGAGCCTGGCCCAGGCTAGCCTCTAAGATGGACGTTCGGTTTCATCTGCTAAATAGGTATTGCCCCTAGTGTCTCTCCTGTCTATGCAAAGCTAGGGCAAACTAAGAAATCACCTGTCTCTGCCTTTTGGAACTAAGAATTCAAATGGATTCAAAATCAATGATAACATTGCCCATGTGCACAACGACTCACAACACATAACCCATGTTCACCTACATCATCTCTGCCGGTCCTCCACTCTCTTCCTCTCACTGAGGGAAGGAGCATAACTCCATTGCAGAGAAGAAAACTGAGGTACAGGGAGGGACAAGGATGGACCTGCCCAAGGTCAACCAGTAAATGGTAGAACGAAGATGGGTTTTCTGACTGCAGTAACAATTGCTAACACTGTGGTTCCCATGTGCTGTGCCATCTCATAGCCTCATCTGAACTCATTCAATCTTCATACTCCTATGCAGTTGGAGCTGTTAGTCACCTCCCTTTACAAATGAAGAAATCAAGGCACAGACAAGGGATGTGAAGTGCCAGGATCGCACAACTAGAGGCAGGACGGATTGAAACTCAGGTGGTTTATCAAGGGTCCACACCCTTGAGTTCTCTCTGTGTGATGTACCCTGGCACTGCTGCCTCCTGTCTGTGGCTGAAGTCTGGATCCAAACCATCCCCAGAAGGACCTAGACTGGGCCCAGGTCACCAGGTGCTGGGCAGAAGGGCAGACCAGGGAATGGGCTGAATCTCTCAATCAACAGAGCAGCAGATGGAAACTGGGGTAGATGCCAGATAATTTTTTTTCCAGACTCGGGGGTAGGGGGGAAGGAAGTAGTACTGAAGACCATCCTCCCCACAAGCCAGCCAACCTGGGGACAAAGGGCCAGGCGAGATGGCAGCCCACTCTCTTGGTTGGCTGCAGGCAGCCAGGGGAGGAGAAAACTAAGCCCATGACTTGAGGCAGTAACTTTATAAAGGGAAAGGCAGCTAGACCGTGGGGCAGGCACTATGACCAGAGTTTAGGCATGGGTTTTCCTGCCTCAGGCAGCACAGGAAAATCAAGTTGGAATGGTATAGGTGGTGTCAGGGCCCTGCCTGCCTCACTGAAAGCCAAGGCTGGCTCTTGAGCCTGGACTGAGAACAAGGGCACAATCCCCACTCACAGCCAGTGATGGGAAGTGGACCAGCAGAGGAAGCAACAGATGTGGATGCTGATATGTCTGATGGGGAGGCACATTCTTGTCCCTCCCTTCCCCGTGATTCCACATTCAGGGGAGGGAGGAAGGAGACTGGGAGAAAGAAATGATGCAGGGCTTCAATCTATAAGAAAAATACCTTGAGACCACTTGCTGAGCCCCATGGACAGCTGAGGCACAGCCTAATCCAAGAAGACTCCTTTTGGAATGAAAGAAATGGATACACACAGACCTGAGATTGATGGTCCTGAAGCACTAGCAGAAGCCCCAGGCAATCCCCCCAACATTCTAACTAAAGCCTCTCACTTTTCAGGGTCCAACTGAACTCATCCTTCCATTCTCCAGGGTTATGTGACCTCCTCCTCAGCCCTGATTCCATGGCTACACACGGCCTTCGCAGGAGTGACCCACCCCAAACAAGAGGCCTGTGGGAGATAGAAGGATTCCGTGAGGAGATAACGTATGCAGATGTGAGGTCACCCACACACAGTTCACTTCCTTTCATAGATACGATGATCCAGGAATCCCAATTCTTAGGATTAGAAGTAGCTCTCAGAGGGCATTCAACCCCCAACAGCCCCCTCCATGCTAGATCCCACCCCTGCTTTGAGGCTTCAGAGCTTGGTGGCCACCCAGGCCTACTGGCTACTAATAGCAGCAACAATTCCTATTGCCTTACCACCATTACCTATTGCAGGGGGCAGAGACTAGGCACTGATGAGAATGAGGGGAGTGGGTGGGCTGGGGTCTGCAGAACCCTGTCCTGTCTATAAGGTAATTTCCACTCAGCTCCAGCCCATGGAACCATGAAGAAGTAAACTCAGTAGGGAAAGGTAGTATGATTTTCAAGGAAAGCTGAAAATGGAGGGCTGGGTGCGGTGACTCACGCCTGTAACCCCAGCACTTTGGGAGGCCAAGGCAGGTGGATCACCTGTGGTCAGGAGTTCAAGACCAGCCTGCACAACATGGTGAAACCCTGTCTCTACTAAAAAATACAAAAATTAGCCAGGCATGGTAGCTAGCGCCTGTAATTCCAGCTACTTGGGAGGCTGAGACAGGAAAATCACTTGAACCCAGGAGGCAGAGGTTGCAGTGAGCCAAGTTCGCACCACTGCACTCCAGCCTGGGCCACAAGAGCGAAACTTGTCTCACAAAAAAAAAAAAAAAAAAGAAAGAAAGAAAAGAAAAAAGAGGCTGGGCATGGTGGCTTATGCCTGTAATCCCAGCACTTTGGGAGACCAAGGTGGGTGGATCACAAGGTCAATGATTTCTCTCCTAATCATTCTATGTGCATTTTTATCTGACAAGGTCAGGAGTTCGAGACCAGCCTGGCCAAGATGGTGAAACCCCATCTCTACTAAAAATACAAAAATTAGCCAGGTATGGTGGCACGCGCCTGTAGTCCCAGCTACTTGTGAGGCTGAGGCAGGAGAATCTCTTGAACCTGGGAGGTGGAGGTTGCAGTGAGCTGAGATCGTGCCCCTGCACTCCAGCCTGGGTGGCAGGGCGAGACTCCATCAAAAAAAAGAAAAGAAAATTGACTCTTTGTTGAAACTCTCACTTTTAAAATATTGGCAAATAATTCAGAAGTTAAGGAGGATGGATACGGGCAAATAAAAACAGGTCTGGGGCCTATATCTGGGACCCCCAACATACCATGTGCCCACTGTGACTATCTCACAGGCACAGACACAACAGTCACTGTACCTGGCCCAACTCGTGGCAGACCATGTCAGGCAAGGAGTGCTGAGAAGACACTTCTCAGGCTGCGTAGGCCATGCCTCACCCTCCCCTCAGTGCTCTGCCTGCCTCCAAACCTCAGCCAGGACATTCCCCTCAAGTGCCTGACTCTTCCTCCTAGACCAGTTCAGAGATCACCACCCTCCATACATCTGTTCAGCCTGCTGTGAATGGAGAACTTCTCAGAACTGCCACCACCCTCTTAGCCCTGAGGGTCTCGCTCCCAGCAGCATCCCATGCCTACATCTCTGCTTTCTGTCCTAATCATTCTACGTGCATTTTTATCTGATCAACCCTACCTAAATTACTAAGATCTAAGTAGGGCAGGTCAAGTTAAGACAGACAAAAAAAGGAAAAATCCAAAGAAGAATATTCAGTCAGCAGAGAAGAGACAGACTTTTTTTTTCCTTCTACCAGGGCACTCAGCTCACCTGAAAACACTACAGGTCCCGAGCCTTCCACAGACAAATCAGCAACATCCTTAGACCCAAGCCCCAAACTTGGCCAACTTGGCACTGGGCTTGTGGTGGGAGTGCCACCTGGTGGCCACTCTGGAACACAGCCTAGTCTTAGCAGAGACTAAGTGCATCTTTGCTCTGTCCTAGTCATACGTTCTACATGTGCTTTTATGTGATAGATACTCCCCAGACTTTCTAGAGACAAATTTCTCCCTCCCACCCATTCCTATGCCCCTAATCCATCTCTGAGCCTCTATTCTCACTGTCCAAGGCCTAAGGCAGGGCAGAATCTCATGGACGTCATATGGAATCCATCTAGACTAACAAAATTTCCTGACTAGACATGGCTGGGAGGCCAAAGATGAAGTCTCAGCCTGGATACTGACTCAAGGAAGGCCCTGACCCAGTCCAGGCCTCTGTTTCTTTGTGTACAAAATGAGAAAGAGGAGCTAAAACTCCATATCTTCTCCTGGTCTATCTTCTCTCTATATCAGAGAGAGACACAAAGCTTTCTCATTCCATCTTCTGCATTTCCTTCTGTAGGATGAATTAAATATGCTTTTAAAGTGATGTCAGCCAGGCGTGGTGGCTCATGCCTATAATCCCAGCACTTTGGGGGGCCGAGGCGGGTGGATCACCTGAGGTCAGAAATTCAAGACCAGCCTGGCCAACGTGGTGAAACCCCGTCTCTACTAAAAATATAAAAATTAGGTGAGGATGGTGGTGCACGCCTGTAATCCCAGCTTCTCAGGAGGCTGAGGCAGGAGAATCACCTGAACCCAGGAGGTGGAGGTTACAGTGAGCCGAGAGCATGCTATTGTACTCCAGCCTGGGCAACAAGAGCAAAACTCCATCTCAACTAAAGTAAACTAAACCAAACTAATGGCCGGGCGCGGTGGCTCAAGCCTGTAATCCCAGCACTTTGGGAGGCCGAGGCGGGCGGATCACGAGGTCAGGAGATCGAGGCCATCCTGGCTAATATGGTGAAACCCCGTCTCTACTAAAAAATACAAAAAACTAGCCGGGCGAGGTGGCGGCGCCTGTAGTCCCAGCTACTCGGGAGGCTGAGGCAGGAGAATGGCGTAAACCCGGGAGGCGGAGCTTGCAGTGAGCTGAGATCCGGCCACCGCACTCCAGCCTGGGCGACAGAGCCAGACTCCGTCTCAAAAAATTAAAAAAATTAAAAAAAATAAAAATAAAAATAAAGTAAACTAAACCAAACTAAACTAAACTAAAATAACATAAAAATAAAGTGATGTCTACAGGAGAGATGATGTCCCAGGACCCTCCCATCTCTGATATGATCCTTGGGCCTGCTGAGGCCACTTCAGTGAGGAGATACACATGCAGAAGTGTGGTCACCCACAAACAGTTCACTTTCTTTCATGAATATAATGATCCAAGAATCTCAATTCCTGGAATTAGGAGTAGCTACCTGAGAGCCACTCACAAGACTCCTTATGGCGGCCATGCAGGTTCTGCTTACATACCTCCAGTGATGATGAGCTCCCTCACAAGCCAGCCTTGCCCATCTTGTTTAGCTCTGACCCAGAGCCTTCTTCTCCAGTGGAAGACTCCCAAACAGTGGTCCTAAATTTGCCGTCTGAGGCCACAAGGACATGTCTAATCTCTCTTCCTGGAATAGAGCCCTTCAGGGATTTCACAGAGGTCACATCCTTCTAAATCTGCTCTGTATTCAGGGTAAATAACCCCAGTTTCAAATAGATCCCTCATGGGGCTTTCCTTGAGAAGCTCTCTAATCCTGGTTGATTTCTAAGACATGGTCAGTTATTTAACAAACTTTTACCGACCTCTCCTAGATGCTAAACAGTCCAGATTGTCTCTCTCTCTTTCAAAGATCAGGCCTCAGATCAGAACACAACACCTAGTATGGAGGCTGAGCAGTAAAGGGCTGAAAGACTGGCTTCCTTCCTCCTTATTCTAGCACCTCTAAAGGCACTCTTAATGGGTTGAGACACCACGTTGTTAAATCCTCTTGATCTTAGCCCAGGGTTATCCCTGGGCCAATTCTCAACCATCAGTAGTGGCTCTCTGGGATGCACATTTGAGAAAGATTAGTGAATCTGGGCCCAGGAGAAGAAATGAGACTCGATTCTGCATAAGAGCAATTAATTTTGTGGTCCCCACTGCAAGACCTTAGACTTCCTTTGTTTCTGTCCTTGTTAGGGTTACTTCATTGTCTGGGCCCTGATGCCATCTAGAACATTCAACGGCCCAGCTCTGAGTGCCTGGCATCTCTGATACACACACTCAATATCCACTTATAGAAATTGAGGGGACATGTCAAACATGGCACAACTGATACTCCAAGAAGTTAGGTCATATGTGGAAAAGCAATCTAAACCTCAGTCCGACTTAGAAGCCTAAGTCCCCTCCAAGACCTGAGCTGCCACTCCCAAGATAAGTGGTTAGGAGACCCTTCAGTCAGCCAGGCACAAGGCCCCAGGTAGGTGCACTGATGGAATCATGCTGACACAATCCCACCCAACCCCTAGAAAGGCCATTTCCTCAGCCTATAGGAAGCACTCATTTGTACACAGGGCTAATAATATCTATTTTCAGAGTCACTATGAGGATTAACTAAGATGGCACATGTGAGTGCCTAGCTCAATGCCTGGCACAGAGAGGATGCTTGATAAATAAGTACTACTGTGCCATGCAGTGTGCTATTAACATTAGCTAGTTTTGCCAAGATAGAATAGGCCAGTGCCTGGGTTGCCACGAAAGCATTTCAAGCATAGAAGTTGAATTCTATTCCCAGCAATCTCAGGGCCTATGAGAGCGAGACAGGCCCAGGCCCAGGGGAACAAGCGGCACAGCTGAACTGACCTGAACTCAGCCCAGGGCCAGAGGGGACTCCACCTGCTGGAGAGGCTGGGTAAGCACAAAGAGGGAGGCCTGAATAAACTCCCCAACATCCTCAACAAACACCCACTGCCAAAGTCTGTGGCAACAGCAACAAGAAGCCACCTCAGGGTAGGGCTCTGAGAGCTTGGTCTGGGGCCCAGGCCAGATGGGGCTGAGGCGAGGAGCAGATCTGGGGCCCATGTGCCCAGCAAGCTGTGCCAGCCCAGCCCATACCAGCCCAGCCAAATTTGAGTTATATCAGGAGAACGGATCTGTTAGAAAACTCACCCATCTCTACATATTTGCATATTCTATTTCGGGGTCTTTTCCTTTTTTTCCGTCAGCTTCCTAGAAAAGTTCTTGTGATCACTTCCAACTTCACCTCTGCTGAACTGCAAAAACTCACACTCAATCCTCTAACTACTATTCTCTCCCTCACCAGCAAGGTCCCCTGCCCTCTCTGCATCCACTGCCCCTCACCTGTTCAGTCCTCAATCCCTGCTATCTGGCTCCGGTTCCATTGGAATGTCTCCCCAAGGTCACCATGGCACAAGTCAACAAGTCCAAGGTCAGCCCTTCTGTTGCTAGGTTTGTCTGTGGCATCTGACCCCACTGAGCATGCCCTCTTTGTCCAGTTCCTTCCACTCCCTCAGCTTTGCTGACTCCTGCTCTCATCTTCCCAGAAGCAGCAGATCCTGCCCCCGTTCCATGCCTCACATCTATCAGTCACCATTTCCCATAAAGCTGAACTCCTTAGTGGGTATCCCTTTTCCTCTACCTTTCTCTGAAAAGCTTAATTGCCTTCTCACATGACACAGGCCCAGTGTTCAACTTAGAACTTCCTGATCACTACCTCAGCCCAAAGACATCCAACTGTCTTTAATTATACACATCCCCACCTGGCTGTCCCATGGCACCTCATTCCAAATTGTCACCCCAGTCCCTTATTCTTACTGCTGCACCACCATCCGCCCGCTCACATCCTGCCTCCCTTCCCACTTTCAGCCCCCAGAGCTAGTCTGTCCTTCACACCTAGCAGCTCCCCTCCACCCAGCTCCCCTGCAGCAGTTCCAGTTGAGGCTCCCTCCGTGTCCCATCTGGAGGATCCAGCCAGCCTCCTAGCTGGTTGCCTACCCCCAGTCTCACCTCCCACAAATCCAGCCTCCACACAGCTGTCAGATTATCTCACACACAGATCTGGTCCCCCACGGCCCTGCCTGAAGCTGTCTCAGGGGTGCTCTTTGCCCTCAGGATAAAGCCCTAGCTCCTCAGCTGGATCTAAGCCCTCATGATCTCCCATTCCTCCACACTTAAGAGGCCAAAGGCAGTGGGAAGAAGGGCGCCAGCTCTGGAGTAAGACAGACCTGAGTTTCTGGGACCACTTGTCCACTTCCTGCCCATGAGACTGTGGGCAGATGATTTCAACCCTTGGAACCTTGGTGTCCCCACCTGTTCAGTGGAGACAACAGTATACTTACCTTTCCCAAAGATCTGATACCAATTCTAACTCCTAAAGCCTCTCTACCTCCTCCTCTCCTTCCCCACTGCCACGCTGCCAGGTCAGCCTACCAGCAGTTCTAAGTGGATCACTGCCAGAGCCTCCTCCCTAGCTTCCTCATGCCTGCCCTCCCTTAGCCTTCTACTCCCAATATATTCACCACACAGCAGCCAGAATGACCTTTCTGAAATATACATTGGACTCTCTCCCCTGATTGCCATTCTGTGACTCCCATTGTCCAGGGTTAAGTCTAAACTCCTTACATGCCTTCAAATGATCTAGCCTCTACCCACCCACTTGCCTTGCAAGCCACCCTGACGGACAGGGGTACAGAAGCCAGCTTTGCTCCCCACTCCCAGCCCCCTCAGTACATATACCTTCCTGCCCAATTCTCCCTTACCCTTCAGGTCTCAGTGTAGTGCCACTTTCTCCATGAAGCTTTCTCTCATCCTCACACTCCCACCCCAGCCCACGTTAGCCCCCCTTCCTGTGAGCACCACAGCCCCTAGACTTGTCTCACCCAGTTCTCATTAGGCTTTAATGTAATCATCTGTTTGTCCATCTTACCAACAACACAGCATTGTCAGAGCAAAGATACCATCATGTTTATCTGGCACAGAGTGGAGGCTCAGTCAATGGTTTTTGAAAGGATAAAAGGCGGCCGGGTGCGGTGGCTCATGCCTGTAATCTCAACACTTTAGGAGGCCGAGACGGATGGATCATTTGAAGTTAGGAGTTTGAAACCAGACTGGCCAACATGGCGAAACCTCATCTCTACTAAAAATACATAAATTAGCCGGCTGTGATGGCACGCACCTATAGTCCCAGCTACTTGGGAAGCTGAGGCAGAAGCCCAGGAGGCAGAGGTTGCAGTGAGCTGAAATCGTGCCACTCAACTCCAGCCTGGGCGACAGAGCGAGACTCTGTCTCAAAAAAAAAAAAAAAAAAAAAATTTTAAATAATAAAAAGAAAAAGAAACTATGAAAGGGACAATGGTGAGGAAAGAGTCCTTGGCTCATGGAAAGCCCCAGGCTCAGTGGGGGCACTTATCAGACTCAACATAGACTACTCGACACATGGCCACAGGAAGCAAAGCCAACTTGCCAAGCCCCTGGAGGAAAAAGCCAACAAAGAAGGGAAAGGGAAACCATGGGGATGGCTCTGTTCTGGGAACTGGTATTGGGGGTTGGTCCAAGGGATAGGGCAGGGTGACCCAAATGTTCTGCAGCATCATGGGGTGGGGGAGTTAAGGAACCCCAGCATCTTTGAAGGCAGTCCTCAGAGGCAGGGTGAGAGCTGCCACAGAATGGAAACCAGCTCTGGGCAGGCTGTATCATGGGCACAAGAAGGGCTGTGTCAGCCCCATTTGACCAAGACAGACCCATGAGGATGGGACTGGCCTTTGTTTCCACCACAAACAAGCAAGAGACATTGTGTTCAAAGACAGAGCTTCCTGGTCTTTGCTCTCAACCACAAGTAGGCAGCTGGGCTCCAGGCAGACCACTGAGGCACACAGAAGCCTAGCACTGAGAAGGCCAGTTCTGAATCTTTTCTGTCAATGCAAATAGACAGACTTCTCAAATTTTCTGAAAGAGGCAAAGAATAACATGCTGTTCAGGCCATATCTGGACGTTAAGAGTATCACGGATATACTGAAGGTCATCCAGAGAAATGAACAGGATGTGCTGGGAACCAAAACCAGGACAGGTCAAAGGGGCAAGTCAATGACCCACCATGGCATTCTGTAAGTAATTAAAGCCCCGCTAAGGTAGAAGAGAAAGCG
This sequence comes from Macaca nemestrina, assembly GCF_043159975.1. Taxonomy (NCBI): domain Eukaryota; kingdom Metazoa; phylum Chordata; class Mammalia; order Primates; family Cercopithecidae; genus Macaca; species Macaca nemestrina. Next base: position 126,750,532 of record NC_092131.1, on the reverse strand, counting down.
GGCTTGTTCTGAGTGGTTCCTTAGGGCAGAGAGGGGACCAAGGGGTAATGCCCTGGCAAATAGTTAAAGGACAGAATAGGCTGTAAATGGTAAATCTTTTGTTCCTGGAGGAGACAAGCAGAAACCAAACCACCATGACTGGGAATGGTGGAGATGAAACGTCTGCCAAGGCAGAGGGCAGGAACAGACCTCTGAGCCCCTTTCCACCCATGTTATTCCCAAATGAATCAAAACACCATCTGAGGGGAAGAAGTTTTTTCCCAACGAAGTATTCAAAGCACTTAAAACCCACTTTCTCAACTTGGACCTGTCTGTGATGCCGCAGGGAACGTCACAGGGAACACCATGCCAAGGGGAACGTGAGTGAGCACAGGCAGATGGAGCAGCAGCTTGGGGGTTGGTGCCCTCTCTTCAATATTAAAGCTGAGCCCTATTCATGTTGGTGTTGTTCTTTAGTATTGCTATTTAACTGCTCTTGTATTTATGCCTTCAGGACAAGGAGCGCCCTGCCTCCTGGCAAAGCTCTGAGGCCCGGATTCTGGCATCATTACAGAACAAGCATCAAAAAATGCTTGGTGGCCGGGCGCGGTGGCTCATGCCTGCAATCCCAGCACTTTGGGAGACCCAGGCGGGCAGATCACGAGGTCAGGAGATAGAGACCATCCTGGCTAACATAGTGAAACCCTGTCTCTACTAAAAAATACAAAAAACTAACCGGGTGAGGTGGCGGCGCCTGTAGTCCCAGCTACTTGGGAGGCTGAGGCAGGAGAATGGCGGGAACCCGGGAGGAGGAGCTTGCAGTGAGCCGAGATGGCGCCACTGCACTCCAGCCTGGGCGACAGAGCGAGACTCCGTCTCAAAAAAAAAAAAAAAAGATGCTTGGTGAGAGTAGGCTGGTGGGGTGGACAAGGAAATCTTTGGAAGCCATTGAGAGAGAGAGAAATGTGGAAGGCAAGCTGCCTCCGTTTGCTTCCCATGAAAGTACACCCAGCCACTCCCTAGACTGGACATCTCGGAAGCATAAGCCTCTTCTGGGCACAGCTGTAATCCAGCAGCCACCCTGAAGATTGGGTCGCAGCCCTGCCCAGCCTTTGGCACATCCTGAGGCTGCCAAACTCCAAAGCCCCAGAGTCTGGGGGCTACGGCTAGAAACTTCTCCCAGAAGTGAACATGGGTATCTCACAGCATCCCATGATGTGGGATCTAAAATCCTTCATCCAGGGCCCAGAACCAGGGGCCAGCCCTGCTCCGAGGCCACAGCATCAAGACCAGTACACCTTGTTTGCCCCACTGCCTCCACCAACTCAGATCAGCCAGAAAGGTCAAGAACTGGACAAAGCAGGAGAGTTGACCATCAGGTAGGTATATTGGGGGAGGGAGAGATGGAGGCACCTTCATGAGTGCCTCCCACGGGCAGCAGCCTCTGCAACTTGCTGGGGGTTCAGGGGAAGCAGGGAGTTCATGGGGCTCCTCCAGCAAAGATGAGCTCCAGGGCTGCTTGGATGTCCCCACCGGTGGCCTGCAGGGCCCGCAGGCTCAGCTCATCGTCCTGGATGCCCATGTCACGTAGCTGCTGTAGCTGGGGCTGCCACTGGCTCTGTGGAAAAATAGGAACGGGCAGAAGCTGTTAGCTGGGATCCAGGGAAGACTCACTTAGGTCTGTGCTTTCCGGGGAAGGAAAGGAAGATGGGGGAGTCCTCAGCAAAGCTGTTGATGCTGAGTTCCACAGAACACGGTACTTCTAGGAAGACTAAAAGATAGGCTTGAGGGTTAAGAGAACAAATCCAAAGTTTTACAATAAAAAAAGGAAATTCTTGGCATAAGGATCAAAAGAGAATGTACAAATTATTCACTGTCTGAATTCCAAGAGGCTAAATTACTTTCTTTCTCTTGCTGTGTGTACACACACATCAGCGAGATTTTGCTCTTTATGTGATGAGTGTTACAGATTTTTTTCCCAGTTTGTTGTTAGCCTTCGGACTTTGCTTTGCTTTTTTGTTTGGTTTGGTTTGCCATGCAGAAATGTTCACCTTTTTTAAAAAGTCTTAAGTTTTTGTGGTATATAGTAGGTATATCTATTTGTGGAGTATAAGAGATGTTTTAAATTTTTCGCTTTTACAAACTCAAAATGCAGAACTTTTATTTAATGGCTCCTGGATACTGAGTTTCGGCCAAGAAAGCCCTTTCCTACTAAAAGGATTTGAAGAAATTCACCCATATTTTCTTCTAGTACTTTCACAGCTTCATTAATATCTCTATTTCATGACAGCAGGGATGAGCACAATTTAGGGAAAACAATGTGTTCACATGTGGGAAGAAGGCAATGCAAAGGGGAAGAAAAGCAAAGTCAAAGAGGCAGGCAGGAATGAGAACGTGGAGGGCTTAAAAAAAATCCACACAAATCAATTTGAATTCATTTTACAGGCCAGGTGGAACCAGTGAAAGCTTCTGAGCTAAGGAATAAAGTGAACAGGCATCTAGCAACAGGGGAGATGCAAAAATGGAGAAGACAAGTCATTCACACATCCTGCTCCTGTTCCCTTACTGTTCACAAGGACTACATGGAACACTGAAAACCACACAGGCTTGAACGCTATCGTTACAACTTCATGGCCTTTTGACCCCAGACAAGTTCCAGGAATGATGCTCTACCCATTGGCTTACTATGTGGAATAAAGGAAAAGAGATGTGAAGCAAACAGCTCATGCATGGAGCTGTGAACTACAATGCTGGCCCCTCAGGTCTGCCCCTTAGCTGCTAGGGTGACCTCTCCCCTCCTTAAAGCCTCCCATGAGCCGGGTGTGGTGGCTCACACCTGTAATCTAGCACTCTGGGAGGCTAAGGTGGGTGAATCACTTGAGCCCAAGAGTTCAAGACGAGGCTGGGCAACATAGGGAGACCCCCATCTCTACAAAAAGTACAAAAAACTAGCCAGGCATGGTGGTGCATACCTGTAGTCCCAGCTACCCAGGAGGCTGAGGTGGGAGGATCACCTAAGCCCAGGAAGTTGAGGCTGCAGTGAGTTGTGATCACACCACTGTACTCCACCCTGGGTGACAGAGTGAGACCCTGTCTCAATCAATCAATCAATCAATGCCTCCCAGGGATCCCTGGTGACTACTACATCAAGTCATCAAGTTTATTCTCCTCAGGTTGGCATTCAAGCCCCTCACATGTAGGTTCCTGCTCTCTTTCTCTGGCCCCATCTGCGGATCTTCTACACTGGACACTGCATCCTAGCCTCGTAGTTTTGAGTACATCACACATACCTCCACACGTGCACAAACAGGTAGCTGTCTTCACCTGGAAATCATCCCCTTCCTACCTCAAACATCCCCTCCCTGGTTAGCTAACTTCTAATTCTTCTGACAATCAGCTTAAATACCCCTCCCTCAGAAAAGTTTTGCCTGACCCTTACTTCAAGGAGCTGGGCTTCTTGCCTTGTTGCTCCCCAGCTCAGTACCTGCCTGGTGCCCCTCCATGGCAGGGATGAGAACCAGCTTGCCTCTAGCCCAGCATCTGGACTCCGGCCTAGTATATATATGCTCAGTCAATGCTCACTGAATGAATGAATAAAATCGCCATGATTATCTAAGCCAGGTGGTCTAGGGAGTCAAGCCATGGTCAGTAGGGGCAGGAGAAGCCATAGTGACCACTGTGAATGGTCTGAGAGTGTGCCCTTGCTGGGAACACTCTGTACCTGTCCCACTGCCATGCTCCAGCTATTCCCAGAACGAAGCATGCCAGGTGTGAAGGACCCCCAGAGAGCAAAAAAAGGCTGGGCATCCAAAATAACAAGGAAGCCACATGGAAACCAGGAAGTGGGGAAGACTGACCTGAAGGCTGGGCTGCCCAGAGGCCTGAAGGGCATGCTGTAGCGCTTGGCTGAAGAGATCATTGGTGATGGGCGTCCCTGACTGGACACCAGAGGACATTGGTGAGGTCCCTGAGGAATGGCCCTAGAGACAAATCAGTGGTCAGTGCCACCCTCAGAGCCATCTCAATCTTATAGCAGATACTTGCTGTTGTCATATCACCCCATAGTGCTCCTGAGGTACCCAACTTCTGCCTCCCAACAAAGACCTGCCATGAGACAACCAAACAAAGGTACCTAGAAGCTCTCTATGTGGGCAGGAAAGGTTCCATTCTTTTCTGCACTGAGCGCCTTGTCCCACCCTAGGACCCCAGCACTGGGAGAGATGGCCTTGAAAGCTGAGTGACTTTTCACCCAGAAATGCTTAAGCTGGTGGTGTCTGCTCCCTGTCAGGGATGAGGAAGGGCATATTGTGTGAGGGGAGAGTCTTCTGAACTAATAGGAGGGACTACTCAGGACCATGTTAAAATCTAGACCTCTGAGTCCTCAAGGCAAGTGAAGGGGAGGTCACTCAAGCTGCAGTAAGAAATCCCCACCAGGAGTCCAGGGTTCAGCTTAAACTAGATCTAGCACCAGGGTCAGCAAAGGCAAATCTATTCTACTGCTGGGGAGCTTGTTCCTTGGGGACCCAGCCTTGATCTTCCAGGCCCTGTCTTCATACCTGGGTGCCAGGAGTCGGTGTGTGAGAGCTGCTCTCCGGAGTGCTGGCCAGGGCCAGGGCGGTGGCCAGCTCACTCTGGGTGATGGGCCGGGGCCCAGCAGCTCCACTGTACCCCAGGGAGGCTGGGCGGGAGCTGGGGGTACTGCTAGAGGGTGTGGACCTGGTGTTCTAGAGAAAGAAGACACTCAGAATCAGGCAAGCAGTACTATGAAACTCCCAGATGAACTTCACCCACCTCCAGGAATAGTTCTTGGGGAAACTCTTAAGCTCGCAGGTTCAGAAAGGAATCCCAAAGCAGAAATAGTATGACATGGTCTTGGCCCCTCAGTGGCCTGTGTCCACCTCCCAGCCTCGGGAGTGCCAGGTCCCAGGATGCAGCTCATTCCCAGCACCATCTACCCCAAATGGCAGGCAGGCAGGCAGGCAGTCCACTTACTGGGTGAAAGTCGTCCTCATCATCCGAGAGCCCTTCAAACAGGAAGCCACCTGGAGGAGGACGAACAGATTTCAGGAGGAAGAACAGAAAGGCACAGGCGCAGCTCCAGAATCTCAGCTCAAGTTACTCTCCAAATTCATATTTTCATCTCTCCCCTCGGAAAATTACAGGACAGATGCACTTCCTGACTCAAACCGAGAGTTCCCAAGGAACGCCCTCTGCCAACGCTATACATAGCTGCTGAGTAAAGCAAATTCCTGGGCCACTGCCGGCTCCTAAGGGGCCCATATTACGCTATTCAGGGGCTCACCTGGCATATCCCGGTATGAGCTGGAGGGCATGCTCCGGGAAGAGGAGTCAGTCCCTGGCATTGGGGCACTGCCTGCTACCGAGTGCAGAACCAGGACAATGGCATTGACGAGGGCTGGGTGAGCAGGCACCAACCTAGGACAGAAGCAGGAAGAAACCCAAGGGTGACTCCAAAAGAGCACCCTCGACCATGACAAGAGTTCTGGGTGCCCTCTCACAACAATGCAGCCACCTGTGCCTGCCCTCAAATTCCTCGGTCTTCAGCATCTTCCGCCAGGAAGATTTATCCTCCTGCTGATCTGCCCCCAGCAACGGGAGCAAGGCCTTCAATTCCTGGGTCCACTGCAGATTCTTCACCCTCTCCGTAGGCAAGGCATGATGGGAAAGATGCAGCCTGGGAGGCTCAGGGTTCTGGCCTGAGCACATGAGGAGCCTCTGGTCTAGGCACCACTACTACATCAGGCAACCCTGGACAGGTCCCTTCTCTTCCCAGGGTGGGGCTGTTTTCTTCACTTGCAAAATGAGGACATGTCCTTTCCAGCTTTGACACTTTATGGATCTGTACACCTGCTTCTCCTTTCACCAGTTTAAAATCCTTGGAAAGCTCCCTAATTTCTACCAAACGAAACCTAAACTGAGCCTGGCAGGCAAGATCCTTTCCCTCAGAATCCTGCTTCCTCCCAACACTCTTGACAAAAGCCCTGCTCTTGGGCTTTGCTCTTTCTCACCTCCTGACATATTTACAGGGTAGACTTGGTGACAGACCATGGATGGGCTCCCAGAGCAGACTGCAGGGTGACAATTAGCACATGAGGAGAGAGAAGGTACCCTCTAATAGGACAGGTACACTTACGTATCAAGCATATTGGGATCAGCGAAGACAGAGAAGAGGTCCTTGTCCTGGAGAACCCCTGAAAAAGAGCAGAGCTCACCTCAGGGAAAGGAAATCAGTCAGATCCACGAGGGAGAAGAGGCTTTGTGTCTCAGAGCAACCAGCTCAACAGGGACACAGGACAACAAGCCAATCTTCATCAGAAGTAGAGGAAACAAAGCACCAAGCAACATAATTCAGGTACTCTCGATCTTGCTCTAGGGAGGATGGTCCCCAGCTCTCCACCTCCCCCTGCACTTCAGTCACATCACAGACTGGCTACCAACACACCTGTCTCTTTCTCCCGTATCTCTGGGTTCCTCCCTTACTCAAGGTGTGCAAGACGCCTTCCCTGATTGCTGTGATATGGGCTAACTGCTGTCCTCATTTGGCATCCTCATACCCTTAATTACGATGTTAGTTAGGCCATTATCTCTCTGTGGGACTGAGAGCTCTTAAAGCGCTGGGTATATCAGACACACCTTGATTACTCTCCCTCTTCCCACAAGACCAGTCATTCTTCAAAAGATAGTCTAAGTCTCTTTAGAAGAACTGTCTTCTCCTGTTCTTTTCCGACAACTCCTATTTCCGCAAATTCAGTCCTGCACTTACCAAGAGCAATGGGGTCACTGCTGAGGCCTGGGGTGGCCACAATGATCTGATCCAGAGATTCCTTATTGCTGAGCATCTTAAAGACCTGCAGGAGAAATGGGGAGGGCTGAGCACTCCAACCAACTCAATGCACTCATCAAATGCCCACATTGTGCTGAGGACTTCCTCCCTTTAAGTGCTTGCATGTACATCACCACAATGGAACAATAGCCCCGGAAACAGATGAACCTCTTTTTGGTCTAAGATCGTAGCTTACTGGAGGGGAAACAAACAATTAAAAAAAAAAAAAAAAGAAAAAAAAAAGGCAAGACCACAGTAAACCTTCAAATCTCTGTGCTCCTTTTCCCCACCTACAGTTTAATGCTTCCAAAATAAAAGCTCTCATTACAAGCCCAGTAACAAAGGTTTCTCTAGGTTCCAAAAGTCCTTTTCAATCTCTGTACAATTACTATTTCATATTTGTATATATTGCTAAGTTCACAGCTGTACTAATTTTGCCTCTCAACTCTCCTACAGAGAGACATCAGCCCACTTCCCCAGTAAGGACAACTAGGTCAAGGGGCAATAAGCAGGCAGTTCAGCCAAAGTCAAAGAACAAGGTCCAGCAGAAACAGTATGTGGATCTTTTGGCTGTCACCGTACGGGCAGGTTGTATGGTTATCATTAGAGGGAATCAGCAATGCCTGACTGAGACAGGCTCTTTGGGGAAAGACAGGGCTCCACTGAGGCCCACAGACATGGCAAAAACTCCCCAAGGAACTCTTGGTTGTCATGGAAACAGGCTTCCAGCTCCCACTCCACACCACTCGCCAGCCAGCGTTCACACCCTCTCCTACAGTCCTGGCTGGGGGCCGTGGCACACACTCACCGCTTCCCTGTAAGAAGAGCTGCTGTGCAGGGCAGTGTGCAGCACCCGGAACTCTCTCATGGCAGCCACTTTGTCCACAGGTTCTGGCGGACAAGACACTCAGAGTTACCCTACAGCACAGGCCCTGTCTCTTCCACAGACATGGTAACATCATTTCAATGTGCCAAGGAGCAGCCTGGTCTGTGCATTCCCTTCCCTCATTACCCCTTAAGAATGTGAGTGCCCACTCAGAAAAACCCATTTGTGCCACGGATGTGAAAACTGCTAGTAAGCATCTTTACGTTCTCTTGTAAGCATCTTCCACAGATAAAACAAACAAATTCAAGTTGTGGCAGAGGAGAATCTTACCACATGAAAAACAGTGCTCTGATCAACATCCCACTGCAGGAATTCCAGACTAATAACATTTGGTTGTTGGTGTTTTTGCCTGTGTTTTTCAGACACAGTCTCATCTCTTGCCCAGGCCGGAGTGCAGTGGCGCAGTCTCGGCTCACTGCAACCTCCACCTCCCTGGTTGAAGCGACTCTCGTGCCTCAGCCTCCCGAGTAGCTGGGATTACAGGTGTGCAATTATCCACTCTTGGATAATTTTTGTATTTTTAGTAGACACGGGGTTTCACCATATTGGTCAGACTGGTCTCAAACTCCTGACCTCAAGTGATCCATGTGCCTCGGCCTCCCAAAGTGCTAGGATTACAGGCATGAGCCACCATGCCCCGCCCTGGGTCACACTTTTTAAAGTATGGTTATCCTCATGAAGGACCACTACTTGTGACTGTACTGACTGTGTACTGCCCTACTCCAGGGGCACCACTCCCAAAGCAAGGTCAATAGCACCCCTGGGGTTCAGTGTGGCAGCCACATCCTTATCGACAGTCCTGATCATGAGGCTGTCTTTTGAAAAATAGTCACCGTAAGTAAATTACCTAATTTATTCATTCAACAAACATGTACTAAGCATTTACTCCATGCCTGACTTTGGACAAGGAACTAGAATGTGAAAAATAAGAACCCCTGCCGTCAAGGAACTCTTACGGCAGTAGGAGAAATGAGACTACATCAAACACACAATTACAAAATGCCACGCTGAGGACCTCAACAGAGATGTGGATCCCAGCTAGGGCACCAGGAACACAAAGGCAGATAGCCACCACTGAGAGGGAGGGTAAAGACAGAGAGCTGCCTCCCAGAGGAGACCATTTGAAATGGGTATCAAAGAGACAGCTGATATTTACTGGGGGGTGAAGGTATTCCAAGCCTAAATGAGAACATGTGCAAAGGCATGGAAGAATAAAAGAATGTGGTGCTTTGAACAAACAGCAAGTCATTCTTTGTGGCTGGAGCTTGGGGTACACATCCCAGCTCAAACAGCAGGCTAATAAGGTGAGGTCCTGAAGGGATTTGTAACCTGCCATGGAGAACCACCAAAGGGATCCAGCTGGGAAGACAGATAACAATGGGTTCTCCTCCTACAGACCCTAATCTGTAGGAGAACACGAAATGTGATTCCTTTGTGAAGAAAAGCACTCAAGGAGAAAATATCTAAAACACTGTCACAAGACAGTTTCTTCACAGATCTAAGAGTTTATTGTAACCTTCCAATAAAAAGGTCATTTGTTTCAAAAATAATCCTCCAGGTAGAAGGTGGGAGGAAAGGACTCTTAATATCTTAAGCCAGTATTCAGCTAAGAGTCATGGCTGTCACTGTAAGACCTCTGAGCTAAATTCATCCTTTGAAAGTGGAAGGCAGCCAGCCCAGTGGAAATGGTTTTCCTCTTGAGCCAGGAAAACCCCTGGTCCATATCCCAGCTCTTGCATTCACTTTCTAAGTAGCTGACCTTGAATAAATGTCTTTCTAACCCTTTTCTTCCTCCATAAGATGCTAATGCTGTTACCTACCCTGCAGGGCCACTGTAATGATTAAATGAGGTATAAAAGGGAAAAAACCTGGCTCACAGAAGCCACAAATGTTATTTTCCTTCTGTTAATGCCCTCCAGCCAAAGAGCTGAGGGGCATATCTGTATTTAAACTAGTTGGGCGTACTGCTCAGTACAGAGAGAAGAATGAACACCATAGGAAACCATGGGCTGTCTCAGTAAGAGGATATTAGAAAGGACTTCTTGGTTTTTTTTTTTTTGAGACAGAGTTTCGCTCTTGTTGCCCAGGCTGGAGTACAATGGCATGATCTCGGCTCATGGCAACTTCTGCCTCCCGGGTTCAACCGATTCTCCTGCCTCAGTCTCTCAAGTAGCTGGGATTACAGGCATGCACCACCATGCCCGGCTTATTTTTTATTTTAAGTAGAGACGGGGTTTCTCCATGTTGGTCAGGCTTGTCTCGAACTCCCGACCTCAGGTGATCTGCCCGCCTCGGCCTCCCAAAGTGCTGGATTACAGGCATGAGCCGCTGAGCCCGGCCAGAAAAGACTTCTTACACGATTTTGGCTTTGTCTGAGTGATTTGCGGAAAAATTTAAAGAAGTGAGGTTTTACTCCGGATAGGATGCTTTCGGCAGTGGGAGTGATTTTATAATTGAGTATTTTAATAACTCTTACCTAGAAGGAAGGAAAACTAGAGCAAGGTGGAAGCTGTAATTGGCAAAGAAGCAGCTATTACTCTCATCAGCCGAGATAGAAAGATACTTGGTCACTTTTGTGATTTGGATAATGCTCATGTTTTTGTCTCTGTTCAGCAATGATAGGGATCTTGTTTTTGTCTTAATCCATAGTGGTCTCAGAGTGGCCTTGACTGATATTGGGGATCTGTACAATTGTTCATGTTCCCCAAAAGGACACCAAGGCCTGGCTGTGAGTGCCAGGCCAACCTCTGGATGTCAGGAACTCCGTTCCTCTTTCTCACTTCCCATCAGAGTATGAAAGACATTTTTGTCTTTTACGGTTAGAACTGAAAGGGGGGTAAATTTCAAACTGATAACTAGTCACAGCAATCATGAACATTATAAAAAGATGTCAACCTGCCAGTTTAACAAAGCTAATCTCTTTTACACAGCTTAGCTTTATTCTTGGGGAGGCTTTTAAAATACACATGCAAAATTTAAATCATGAATTCCAAGCACCTTCTATTTATAAACCAAAAAGGCATCCGAGGCTTTGTATATTTTCTCCAAGAGCTATTTAAATACTCTTTGAATAGCTTCAGGAAAATAAATTACCAGTATAGCAAGAGCAGTTAGCTGACTGAACAAATCACCACCTGAGGCAGTTTGTAGGAAGATTTGTTAACAAGGGAACAAACTGGGGCATTAGGAAAGTGCCAAAAGTTTCCAGTTTTTTTCTAATGAGAACAACAATAACAAAAGGATACAAAGTTTACTTTGTATCACTGAAAAATAAACTGTTAACTTAAAGGAGTTTAAGTAGACACAAACTCACTATCCCATTAGGAAACAGTGGATGACAAACTTAGAAAGTGGAGAAACAGTCAGGAATGGTGCCTGTACTTTGGGAGGCTGAGGTGGGGCGGATGGCTTGGGTCAGGAGTTCGAGACCAGGCTGACCAACATGGAGACACCCCGTCTCTACTAAAAATAAAAAAATTAGCTGGGCGTAGTGGCACATGTCTGTAATCCCAGCTACTCAGGAGGCTGAGGCATGAGAATCACTTGAACCCGGGAGGTGGAGGCTGCAGTGAGCCAAGATCAAGATTGTGCCACTGCACTCCAGCCTGGGCAACAGAGTGAGACTCTGTCTCAAAAAAAAACAAAAACCAGAAAACAAAATGGAGAAACAAATCTCCCATTAGTGATACCAGCAGTAAGAAGGTCAAAATTGGACTCTGTTTATCAGCATGGTTTAATCCAATAAGTAATAAAGATATCATTTATCATCAGCTCAGTAAATCATCCCTTTGTTCCACCCAGGCTTGTGTCTCAAGAACACACAGACCTTTCCCTTGCAGATATTACAGAAACTCTGCCTGCTTAAGGGCTGACCCTCACTCACCTGGTTTCTGATCAGGTTCGGGCCAGGACTTTCGCAGAACATGGACGGTGGACCCAGGTTGAATGCCATAGAAGTCAAGTGTCTGGTCATCTTTTAGCTTCCGACCACAGTAGATCAGATCTAAAAAAAGAACTGTCCACTTACATTTTGCTCCTCAAAACAAATTTAGATAGTTTTTGTTCCCTGAGAACCTTATTTTGATTGGATAGATAGCTGGAGAATGATACATGTTTTAAAAGATACTCTTATTTAATAACTTAATACTTTTTTTTTTTTTTTTCCTGAAACAGGGTCTTACTCTGTTGCCCAGGCTTGAGTGCAATGGCACCATCACGGTTCACTGCAGCTTCAACCTCCTGGGCTCAAGCAATTCTCCCGCCTCAGCCTCCTGAGTAGCTGGGACTATGGGCACATGCCACCACACCCAGCTAATTTTTGTAGTTTTTTGTAGAGATAGGGTTCTGCCATGTTGCCCAGACTAGTCTCTTAACTCCTGGGCTCAAGGGATCCTCCTGCCTTAGCCTCACAAAGTGCTGGGATGACAGGCGTGAGCCACCACGTCTAGCCAATTAAATACATTTTAACAACTATTTGCAAATATAAACTCATAAAATGGACTTACATAGAATCTGGCCAGATATGGTGGCTCACGCCTATAATCCCAGCACTTTTGGAGCCTGGCCAACATGGCGAAACCCTGTCTCTACTAAAAATACAAAAATTAGGGCCGGGCACGGTGGCTCACACCTGTAATCCCAGCACTTTGGGAGGCCGAGGTGGGTGGATCACCTGAGGTCAGGAGTTCAAGGCCAGTCTGGCCAAGATGGTGAAACTTCGTCTCTACCAAAAATACAAAAATTAGCCAGGCATGGTGGAAGGCGCCTGTAATCCCAGCTACTCAGGAGGCTGAGGCAGGAAAATTGCCTGAACCTGGGAGAAAGAGGTTACAATGAGCTGAGATCGTGCCACTGCACTCCAGCCTGGGTCACAGAGCGAGACTCCGTCTCAAAAAAAAAAAAAGAGGATTCACATAGAATCTATCCATAGAAAAGCTCTAGAGTTTAACATTGTGGAGACTGCCCAATTTAAATCAATGGAAAAACAACAAAATAGGATGAACTCAATCCAGGTATGACTGAAAACATCTTTTTTGCCAGTTGGATCCTTTAGCTATTATAAATTACCTTTCCAGTATAATTTAATTATATTTAAATTCCTCCCTCCTCCACCTGGACTGCTCACGCCATTTTCATTTTCTTTTTTACTGCCTTTCTTTTAACCAATCAACCAAGCAAATCCTCCTAATCATCTCTTAAGACCTACCTCAAATATACTGAGGAGCCTCCCCTGACCAACTTCTCCTTCCCTAACTCGCCCCAAACGTCTGTTCTTTCAGAAAAAGAATTCACATTGGCCGGGCGCGGTGGCTCAAGCCTGTAATCCCAGCACTTTGGGAGGCTGAGATGGGTGGATCACGAGGTCAGGAGATCGAGACCATCCTGGCTAACACGGTGAAACTCCATCTCTACTAAAAAATACAAAAAACTAGCCGGGCGAGGTGGCGGGCGCCTGTAGTCCCAGCTACTCGGGAGGCTGAGGCAGGAGAATGGCGGGAACCCGGAAGGCGGAGCTGCAGTGAGCTGAGATCCGGCCACTGCACTCCAGCTTGGGCGACAGAGCGAGACTCCGTCTCAAAAAAAAAAAAAAAAAAAAAAAAGAAAAAGAATTCACAATGTTGGCCAGGAGCGGTGGCTCATGCCTGTAATTCCAGCAGTTTGAGAGGCCAAGGCGGGCAGATCACAAGGTCAAGAGTTCAAGACCAGCCTGGCCAACATGGTGAAACCCCATGTCTCTGCTAAAAATATAAAAATTAGCTGGGCATGGTGGCACATGTCTGTAATCCCAACTACTTGGGAGGCTGAGGCAGGAGAATTGCTTGAACTGGGACCCGGGAGACAGAGGTTGCAGTGAGCCGCAATCGCAAAACTGCAGTCCAGCCTGGGCTACAGAGCAAGACTCCGTCTAAAAAATAAATAAAAAATAATAATAATAAATAAATAAATAAAATAAGACAATGTCATAAAGAACCTGGTGATAAAGTACTTCAGTATAATACATGGCTGAAAATGGCAACCAGTAGTTTCATTATATGATTTGTGTTTCTATTTACCCAACACTCACTTCCCTGAAGTGTTAACATTATGAGGCAACAAATCCCAAGCCCTTACTTTACTCTTGTAATTTCAGAAGTATCCTCCCCTAAAAGAGATCAGAGCAGCAGCCCAACCCCATTCCAGAGAGACTCACCAATCAGCTCAGGGTCTGGAACAGACTCCTGGAGTTTGCCAGCAATAAGCTGCTTCAGAAATGAAATACTATAGCCCCCAAGCGAGTATTCTCCCAGTTCTGTCTCTGGCAACCGAAGAATAGACTTTGGAGCAAGTGGCTGGTCAGCCAGCTTCACCGCCAAGTGCCAGTCTGAGAGAGACATCCTCTCTCTTTCGCGCTCTCTCTTTCTCCCTGTAAAAGAACAAAGCCTCAGTGGTTAAAAAACAGACCACCACCCTACTCCACCCCCACCCACCAAAGGGTTGAATAAAAGACAATTCAATGTGACACTGTTGAAGAAGCACAGGGTGCACCATCAGGAGGCCAGAACTAGAATCTGGGGTTCTCTCTCTACTCATACTGTGATGGACAGCTCTCTAGGCCTCAGTTTCTTCATCCCTAATGTGGACATAAAAACGCCATCCAACCTAATAGGAATGTTATGAAAGAGATCATCTAACCCTCTCCCTTCTGTATGCTCCTTTTCCCAATTTTCTTCAACTCTTGCTTGAACCAGTAGAACAGCTTTATAACAAGTTCCCTAACTCTTGCCTCTCCCTATCAAATATCTGTGCTGCCACCTAACAACCTATCATTCTAAAACACAGATCTGATCAAGTCACTTCTTTGCTTAGAACTCTTCCAATGTTGGGCTGGGCGCAGTGACTCATGCCTGTAATCCTAGCACTTTGGGAGGTCTAGACAGGCGGATTGCCTGAGCCCAGGCGTTTGAGACGAGCCTGGCCAACATGGTGAAACTCATCTCTACTAAAAATACAAAAATTAGCCGGGCATTAGTAGTGCACACCTGTAGTCCCAGCTACTTGGAAGGCTGAGGTTGCAGTGAGCCAAGATCTCACTTCACTGCACTCCAGCCTGGGTGACATGAGACTCTGTCGCAAAAAATAAATAAATAAAAATAAAAAAAAGCAAGCCAGGGGCGGTGGCTCACACGTGTAATCCTAGCACTTTGGGAGGCCGAGGCGGACGGACCACTTAAGATCAGGTGTTCGAAACCAGCCTGGCCAACATGGTTAAACTACGTCTCTACTATAATAGAAAAAAATTAGCCAGGCGTGGTGGCAGGCGCTTGTAATCAATCTCAGCTACTTGGGAGGCTGAGGCAGGCGAACTGCTTGCATCCGGGAGGCGGAGGTTGCAGTGAGTCCAGGTTGCAGTAAGTCCAGGTTGCAGTGAATCGAGATAGCGCCACTGCCCTCCAGCTTGGGCGACAGAGACTCCGTCCCCGCCCTCCCCCCCCCCCCCCCCCACAAAGACATCTTCCAATGCCTCCAAACCATCTATATAAATTAAGTATAAACTTCATCGCCTGGCTTACAAAACTCCCTACCAGGCTCCTTCCCCAACAGAGCCCTACCCTGCCAGGGGCCTCCACAACATGTAAGTACACACTCATAACAAAGCTCTCCCCTATTTTACACCTCTGCTCATCTAACTCTGCAAGTAATTTCTCTTCCCTTTTTGGCCTCTTAGCAAACTCCTACCGAAACCAACACAGATTCAACAACCTCAGTCCCCTCTCTTTCCTCTGTTGTTCCCACATCCCCTCAGAACAAAAGGGCTACAAATATCTGCCTGCTCCCTCCTCCACCCCAATTCTTGAAGGCCCTTGGAAACAAAAGACTAAAGTTTTCCTCATCCTTGTCCTCATACCTGACATATATGGACCCCAGAAAATAAATCAGAAACTCTTACGGCGGAAGAATCTTGCAAAGCAAGATAAGTTCTTGTTATAGTCATCATTATTGCTTCCAAAGAGACCTCTGGTAGGGAAGAGGAGAGAAAAGGCTGTGAAGCTGCCTAGCAGACCTTAAAGCATCCTGAAGGTACCTTCCACCTCAAGTTTATGCCAGAAGGAGGTCGTTTTATATACCATGTCTCACTTAATCCTCACAACGGTTCCCTGCGGCAGGCATTAGCCACATTTTAAGGATGAGGGAACCAAGACTCAGTAAAGTCACTGGCCCAAGGTCACAGATCGCTAGTAATGGGGCAGGGGCACTATCCAGTGGCGACCTCACCGCTCCAGTGGGACCAGCTAATTAGCTGACACACATCGAGCCCGCGATGCCCAGGGACCCAGCGCCCTCACCCGTCCCGCGGAAGGAACCCGGCCGCACTGCCGCCGGTGTAAACACTCACTCTGGCCCTCTAGCCGGAAACCGGAAATTCCGCGCTGCATTCTGGGAGTTGTAGTTCCCGCTGTGGAACCCGCCTCCTTATAAACAGCCTAGTTGCAAAGCTTCCGGTTCTAGGGGAGGGCGTGGCTTCCGCGCTCTTTGAAATGTCCGGCGCCCGGGCTACTTGGTGCTTTCGTTGGAGAGGGTCGCATTTCCAGTCATTCTTCAGCCTGGTGATTCTCGCGCTCCCCTGAGGAGCTTATGAAGTACGTCGGTTCTGCCAGGTTGGAACGCGCTGCTGGACACTCGGCCGTAAGGCGGATCCTGAATCCCCTCCCACTCCGACCCTTCCCTCCAGAAGGACCTGTTCCCAAGAGGCCCCTTAAGACACATCCCAGGGGTTTCCCACGGCCCTCACGATGAAAACTGCTGTCCGCTGGTGCTGGCAGCCTCTTCTGTGCTCCTCGCCGCTGACTTCCTGCGGCGGGCCTACCTGGGGAGGCATACCGGGAACCCGACGATGACGCCCTCCAAAAGTTGGGTCCTTGAGGAGAGCTACTAACTTGGGTTCCTGGTACACTCTCTACATGCAGTGGTGAAGCTTATCTAACAGTCATTCATAGAATCAGTTTGGGGAGGGGAATTTTCGCTGAACGCTCATAGAGAAACTGTGTTTTAGGTAACTGAGAAAGTTCTGCACGGTTAAAATTGAACAGAACTTTTTTTGCACTGAAATTAGGATTACCAAAAATACTGAAGAAAGACTACCTCTGATTGGACTCTTCTCAAGGAATTTATAATTCAAGAACTAAGGAAAGAAAGAAGTGATTATATGAAAATACTGAAGTTGATTGTAGCAACTGAAGGCTGATCCTGTGTGGGCAAATGTAAACGCTGAATTCCCACATTCCAATGTACGGCCTGGGATTAGGGCAGCAATTGAGCAGGGTAATGTTACTGAGAGCAAACAGATCGCAGGGTCTGAGAAGGCCTAACATTAAAGGCGGATCACCCCTCTGTTCTCATAAGTTATGTGGGGGGTTTTTGAAATGGCTTTCACTGTCTTCAGGGAGTTTATCTTCATGTATGTTGTGGGCGTATTAGGAACCCAAGGGTGTTCCCAAAGTCTCCCTTTCCCATCCTACCCATTTTTAGATACACCCCCTCTTTCAGTAATCCTTCCTAACCAGATCTTTAGACTCCTTCCTTTCCTAAGTTACTTGCACCTGAGCTCCATAATTTATCAAAATTATATATTATGAATACTTTCCTCAGTTCATGATTTTTTTTTTTTTTTACTCTTAATGGTATAATTTAATCTCATTAAAAAAAATTTTTTTTGAGACGGAATCTTACTCTGTCGCCCAGGTTGGGTTGGAGTGCAGTAGTGGCTGATCTCGGCTCACTGCACCCTCTGCCTCCCGGGTTCAAGCGATTCTCATGCCTCAGCCTCCCGGGGAGCTGGGACTACAGGCACCTGCCACCACTCCCTGCTCATTTTTGTATTTTTAGTAGAGACGGGGTTTCACCACGTTGTCCAGGCTGGTCTCAAACTCCTGACCTCAGGTGATCCACCCGCCTTGGCCTCCCAAAGTGCAGGGATTACAGGCGGGAGCCACCACGCCCAGCCTGATATTTTGTTTTGATGGTTAGTGCCTTTTGTGTCCTATATAAGAAATCTTTGTCTGCCCTCATTGTGAAGATACTACCCTAGTTTTTCTTCTGTGTTATTTTATCTTTCACATTTAGGTCTATGATTAATTTCACATTAATCTTTGTATATGATAGGAGTTAGACATCAAGATTCTTCTCTTCCATATGGGTGTACAGTTGATCCAGCACTATTTAAAAATTTTCTTCCCACTGAATTTCAGTGGCAGCTTTGTCATAAATCCGGTGACTATATATGTCTGGGTCAATTTTTTACTCTATTCTGTGCCACGGGTGTATTTTTCTGTCATTGTGCCAATATCACACATCTTGATTTCTACAACTTTAGAGTAGGTCTTGATATCTGCTAGCCTTTTTCCTTTAAGAGGGGCATGGCTGTTCTATCACCAGTAGATGACAATTGTTAACTTTTGTTTTATGCTTCTAAAAGTATAATTTTACTGAATTTTAAATATATGTATTCAACAAAATTTAGATTGCACTGCACATTTGTTTAGTAATCTACATACTTTACTTAGCTTGAATATTTCCCTTGTGCGCAAATATTCTTGAGACTTTTTACTTTGAAATAATTTCAAGTTTACAGTACAGTTGCAAAAATATTACAAAATAATGCCCTCATACCCTTAACCCAAAGTCCTCAGTTGTTAATAGTTTATATTTACCTCATTATTCTTTCTCTCTCACTCTCTCACTATGCATATTGTTCTTTTGTTTTTCCACCCGTTTAAGAGCCAATTACAGACATTACCCTAAGTATTTCATTATTTCCTGAAAACAAGGATGTATTCTATGCCATAGCCACAGTATAACCCAGCAAAATCAAGAAATTAACAAATACAATACTACCATGTAACTTATAATCTCATTCACCTTTCATCAACCATTCCAGTTGGGTAGAGGCTGATTATCTCTCTGCCATTTTCATAAGTTATGTCATAGATTTTCACATCTATCATATCAGTCATTTCTCCAAAGAGCCTTAGTTCCTTTTAGTGAAGAATGAATGGTATTTAGAAGCCAAGTCTGGCTGCTAGGTGTGTTTATTGTTACTGAGATGTCATTATTTCCAGTCTATCTCAGTGACTAGACTTAGCAAATAAATGAATATATTTCTATTAAATATATTTAAATATGTGTGCATATAGATGTGTATGTTATATATACATATGTATGATCTATATATATGTGAACATATATGTGTACACACATATTGAAATATATGTATATATAAAATGTATATATATAAAGAGTTCACACCAGTAACTCAAATTCCAGTCCAGTACCACATATTTTCCTCTAGTCTTCCTCTTCTCTATAATTTTACCTCCCTTCTGCAACAGTAAGAAACTTGATTCTCATTTTCTACGATATACTTGTATTTTCTCATGTTGAAATTCATGGTACCTGATATGGTTTGGCTCTGTGTCCCCACCCACATCTCGTGTTGAATTGTAGTCCTCAGTGTTGGAGGAGGGGCCTGGTGGGAGGTGATTGGATCATGGGGCAGACTTCCCCCTTGCTGTTCTTATGATAGTGAGTTCTCACGAGATCTGGTTGTTTAAAAGTGTGTAGCACTTCCCCCTTTGCCCTCTCTGTCTTGATGTACTTGCTTCCCCTTCACCTTCTGCCACGATTGTATGCTTCCTGAGGCTTCCCCAGCCATGCTTCCTGTATAGCCTGCAGAACTGTGAGTCAATTAAACCCCTTTTCTTTATAAATTACCTGGTCTCAGGTAGTTCTTTATAGCAGTGCAAGAACAGACTAATACAGTACCATAACAATGGAGCCTCCTCTTTAACTTGATTCTTGAGTCTTTTTGAATAACCCCGGAGATTTTTGATAGCTCCCTGCTATCTAGCATGACAAGAGTTCCTGGCTAATCTTGTACTTCCTGCCCTAGGCATAAAAAATTAACCATTTCGGCCGGGCGCGGTGGCTCAAGCCTGTAATCCCAGCACTTTGGGAGGCCGAGACGGGCGGATCACGAGGTCAGGAGATCGAGACCATCCTGGCTAACACAGTGAAACCCCGTCTCTACTAAAAAATACAAAAAACTAGCCGGGCGAGGTGGCGGGCGCCTGTAGTCCCAGCTACTCGGGAGGCTGAGGCAGGAGAATGGCGTAGACCCGGGAGGCGGAGCTTGCAGTGAGCTGAGATCCGGCCACTGCACTCCAGCCTGGGTGACAGAGCGAGACTCCGTCTCCAAAAAAAAAAAAAAAAAAATTAACCATTTCTTCAAGAAATTAATATTGTTTTCTGTGGGAAACTGTATATTAAGACCACAATCTGGGCACTAGGGATGCTTATTGCTACTGAATTGTTTGTTACTTGTAAGCCACATTAGTGGATGGAGCTAGAGGGAGATCTCTATCCATAGAGATAGAAATAGATTTATACTGCCACTTCAAAGTCAAGACTACAGAGGTTGGGTTTGGTTTTGGTTTTTGGTTTTATGGGTTGTTTTTTGTTTTGTTTTTTGAGACAGGGTCTCACTCTGTTGCCCAGGCTGGAGTGCAGAGGTGCAATCATGACTCACTGCAGGCTTGAACTCCCCGGCTTAAGCGATTCTCCCACCTCAGCCTGCCAAGTAGCTGGGACTATAGTTATGCACCACCAGGCCCACCTTATTTGTGTATTTTCTGTGGAGGCAGGGTTTCACCATGTTGCCCAGGCTGGTCTTAAATTCCTGGACTCAAGCAATCTGCCTGCCTCAACCTCCCAAAGTAAGACTACAGAATTTTAATTTAATCTTTTCTGTATTACATCTTTATTTCCTTTCTTCCACACTGAGAATACTAGTTCTCAAGAACATAAGGGACAACAGTATTTAAATATCCCATAACCACTCATTTCCTTTATCCCACATCACATACCCAGCAGTCTCAAAATAACAATACTAATGATACTATCACCACCAATATAATTACTGAGACATTTAAAAAAATATTTGCATATGCCCTTCTCATTCTATCCCCTCCATTCCTTCTCTCCATTTTAACAGATGTGCTGTGTATTATCTGAGCCTATACTCATTACTCTACCTTCCTCTTTTTAACTCTCTTAATACTACAAAGAATTCTATGTTTAGGCTGGGCATGGTGGCTCATGCCTATAATCCCAGCACTTTGGGAGGCCGAGGCGGGCAGATCACGAGGTCAGGAGTTGGAGACCAGCCTGACCAACACGGTGAAACCCCATCTCTACTAAAAATACAAAAATTAGCCAGGTGTGGTGGTGTTCACCTGTAATCCCAGCTACTCAGGAAGCTGAGGCAGGAGAATTGCTTGAACCTGGAAGGCAGAGGTTACAGTGACCTGAGATCATGCCACTGCACTCCAGCCTGGGTGATAGAGCAAGACTCTGCCTCAAAAAAAAAAAAAAAGGACAAAGAAGAAATGACTACCTTTACAGCTGAAGTTTTATTTCACAAATATTCAGGTGCCTATTATATGCAAGATATTGTGTCAGGAGCTGTGGAAAATGTGAAAATGAAGCATATACAAGAAGCTCAGAATCCTGAAGGGGATATGTACATGCATAAGTTTTTCCATGAATAATTTTAATATAAGAGAAAATATGAAGTATGCCCTTTTCTGTGCCCCTAAGGTGCTCTCTGATCACAGCTCACTGCAACCTCAACCTCCTGGGCTCAAATGATCCTCCCACCTCAGCCTCCCCAGTAGCTGGGACTACAGGCACATGCCATCATGCCAGGCTAATTATTTTGTATTTTTTATAGAGACAGAGTTTCATCACGTTACCCAGGCTGGTCTTGAACTCTTGTCCTCAAGTGAGCTGCCCACTTCATCCTCCCAAAGTTCCGGGGTTACAGGCATAAGCCACCATGCCTGGCCTTGCTTTTCTTAATTATTGGATGTGTTTCTCTGTATTATCATTAACTATTCACTTTTCTTTCTCCCACACTGTGGCAGACTGTGTTGATGGCCCAATTCATCACATTCTCTGTAGCCATGCCCTTTACCATGTGACTGTGCAGTGCCCTCCACCACCATGAGAGGAGTAACCTCTCCTGCCCCATAATTCTAACTTCCAGTATGTGACTTGGTTTGGCCAATGGAAAGTTAGCAGATACCATGGCAGCAGAGGCTTGAAATTGATCTGAACACTGGGAGCTGCCCTTTTGCACCTCTAACATCATGACAACATGACAGGCACATGTCATGGGGCTGAGACTCCTGAGTTGCTCCAACTGATGCCAGCCTTGGTTAACTGCCTGCCAGACCGCATATAGACATATGAGTGAGCCCAGCTAAGAAAAGGGTATGAATTATAATTATACAACTTGATGAATTTTCACAAAGTGAACATATCTATATAATCACCACCCAGATCAAGAATTAGAACCTTAACAACACCTCAGAGGCACCTCTCGTGCACCTTCCCAGTCATTACGCACTCCTCCTCCAAAGGTAACCATTATCCTGTTTTTTTGTTTGTTTTTTTTTTCCTCTTTTTTTTTTTTTGAGACGGAGCTTCGCTCTTGTTACCCAGGCTGGAGTACAATGGTGCGATTGCGGCTCACCACAAACCCCACCTCCCGGGTTCAAGCGATTCTCCTGCCTCAGCCTCCTGAGTAGCTGGGATTACAGGCATGTGCCACCACACCCGGCTAATTTTGTATTTTTAGTAGAGACGGGGTTTCTCCATATTGGTCAGGCTGGTCTCCAACTTCCGACCTCAGTTGATCCACCCGCCTCAGCCTCCCAAAGTGCAGGAATTACAGGCATGAGCCACCACACCCAGCCCTGTTTGTTTTTTAATAGGGAAAGAGTATCCTAATCAGAGACTAGAATGCTTGGCAGCTCTGGTTTTTACATTTATTTCTGACTCACTGTGTCTGCAAAAGCTCCTTTCTGAGTCTGTGTGGTTGAGAACCAGACCCTGAAGTCCTGGTACTTTCAAGATACCTGACAACCTGTGAGTCTGTGAGCAACCAGCCAATAGATTTCCCTTAAAAAACCCTAACCCCCACATTGCCATGTGTCCAATCCACCATCTACTTCTTGGGTATTCGTTTGAGGCCTCATGGAGTTCAGTATCCTATTCTGGAATCTCATTGTATCATTCCTGATGCTGATAAGGCTGGGTTGGAGCTGATGCAAAGTTGTTTGTTTGTTTGTTTGTTTTGTTTTTGGAGATGCAGTCTCGCTCTGTCACCCACACCGGAGTGCAGTGGCATGATCTCATCTCACTGCAACCTCCACTTCCCAGGCTCCAGTGATTCTTCTCCCTCAGCCTCCTGAGTAGCTGGGACTATAAGCACATGTCATCACTCCCAGTTAATTTTTGTATTTTCAGTAGAGATGGGGTTTCACCATGTTGCCCAGGGTGGTTCTGAACTCCTGAGCTCAGGCAATCTGCCCATCTCAGCCTCCCAAAGTGCTAGGATTACAGGCGTGAGCCACCATGTCCAGCCTGATGCAAAGTTGTTTGTTGTTGTTGTTGTTTGAGACAGGGTCTCACTTTGTCACCCAGGCTGGAGTGGAGTGACATGATTTTGGCTTACTGAAACCTTGACTTCCTATGTTCAAGCTATCCTCCTCCCTCAGCCCCCCAAATAGTTGGGACTATAGGTGCACACCACCATGCTTGGCTAGTATTTGCATTTTTTGTGGAGATTGGGTGTCACCATGTTGCCCAGGCTGGTCTTGAACTTCTGAGCTCAAGTGATCCACCTGCCTCGGCCTCCCAAAATGCTAGGATTACATGTGTGAGCCACTGTGTCCGGCCTCAAAGTTCTTTTTCATCTTTAGCGTCTCTTGCTGTGAGCCTCATAACCTGCCTAGCTGCCCTTCTGATCTTGTAGAAGAGTCAATGAAGCAGACTTGAATCTTACATGAACAGATACGTCACAAAAAGGATATCTAAATGTTCATATGGAAATTTACTCATGCTCATTAGTCATAAGAAATATGTAAATCAAACAAAAATGAAATAATACTACACACCCATCAGAATGACTACAATTAAAAAGATCAATAATACCAAGTGTTGGCAAGGGTATGAAGAAACTGGGACTCCCATGGTTCTGGTAAGAATGTAAATGAGTACACTTCTTGAGATGTTTGTTTGGCAATATGCACTGAAGCTGAATTTACATTTACCCTATATCCCAGCAATTCTATTCCTAAGTATGTCGATAACAGAAATGCACACATGTGCTCACAAAAGGCATGTGCAAGAATATTCATTGCAGCACCATTCCTGATAGTGCTAAATGGGAAATAACACAAATATTCACCAATAGTAGAACGAATGAATACATTGTGTTATATTCAAACTGTGGTGCACTATAAAGTAGTGAGAGTTATGGAGCCACCCCTATTCACAATAACCTGGAAGAATCACATTAACATAATGTTGAATGAAAGAAGCTAGACACAAAAGGCTATAGATGGGGTCAGGCACCATAGCTCACACCTGTAATCCCAACACTTTGGGAGGCCAAGATGGGTGGATTGCTTGAGGTCAGGAGTTCGAGACCAGCCTGGCCAACATGGCAAAACCCCGTCTCTACTAAAAATATAAAAATTAGCCGGGCATGGTGGTGCATGCCTGTAATTCCAGCTACTCAGGAGGCTGAGGCATGAGAATCGCTTGAACCCGGGAGATGGAGGTTGTAGTGAGCTGAGGTCATGTCACTGAATTCCAACCTAGGTGACAGAGTGAGACTGTGTCTCAAAAAAAAAAAAAAAAAAGCTATATGGTATAATCCCATTTAGAAGAAGTGAAGCAAAACTAATCTATGGTATTAGAAGTCAAGATAGGGATGGGCGCAGTGGCTCATGCCTGTAATCCCAGCACTTTGGGAGGCCGAGGCAGGCAGATCACCTGAGGTCAGGAGTTCAAGACCAGCCTGACCAACATGGAGAAACTACTAAAAATACAAAATTAGCTGGGCGTGGTGGCGCAAGCCTGTAATCCCAGCTACTTGGGAGGCTGAGGCAGGAGAATCGCTTGAACCTGGGGAGGTGGAGTTTGTGGTGAGCCAAGATCACACCACTGTACTCCAGCCTGGGCAACAAGAGTGAAACTCCATCTCAAAAAAAAAAAAAAAAAAGCAGGCTGGGTGCAGTGACTCATGCTTGTAATCCCAGCATTTTGCATTTTGGGAGGCTGAGACCGGTGGATCACTTGAGGTCGGGAGTTCGAGACCAGCCTGGCCAACATGGTAAAACCCCATCTCTATTAAAAATACAAAAAAATTAGCCAGGTGTGGTGGCAGGTGCCTGTAATCCCAGCTACTTGGGTAGCTGAGGCAGTAGAATCACTGGAACCCAGGAGGCAGAGGTTGCAGTGAGCTGAGATTGTGCCACTGCACTCTAGCCTGGGCAACAGAGTGAGACTCTGTCTCAAAAAACAAACCAAACAAAACAACAAAACACATGGAAAGCCAAATATAATCACAAGCCTGCTTGGAGAGCTGGATTCAGAGCACCACAATGGGAGAGGGGGTCAAGGGAGAATAGGAATGTGCTTTCAAGACCTTCACAGTAAAGATGGATCTGCCACTAGAACTGCACAGGATGTGATCTTGGCCCAAGGCTCCCTCTCCCCCAGCAGTGTTCAGATGAGCATCACCAATGTCACCTCAGGGACTGTCCTGTTTTCAGCCTCTCCAGTGGTAACTCATCCCCTTTCTTGTTGACTCTTTCCTCAGCTATGCTGGAAGACATTTGTTGGTTGTCTTATCCATTTTCCCACATCACTCCCAGAGATCCCTGGCCTCTTTTCAACAGACTATACTTTCCCTTTGGGGATCAATCCATGTAGTTCCTGGCATGTGGCATCACATAAGCCAAGCCATTCAGCACAGTCCATCCTTTGAGCCCAGTGATGGGTTCAGTATGTTAGCCACAAATACTAGGATGCTGAAACTCTATATTTTTCACTGGGCGTGAATGAGAAAGCACATAGCCATGGGTGCTTTCTGAGGACTGTAAGGGGAGCCAGCCACAGAGTATTCTGACATGGACTAAGGCAGAGGGGAGGGCTGGAAAGAACCTAACTTCTTGATGATTTTGGTAAACTGCTGGATCAAGTAACCACAACCCCTCTGAACTTTTCAGTTACTTAAGCCAATAAATTACTTCTTGTGTATAAACCAGTTTGTACTGGTCTGGCAGACCTAGTTGACTGTGCAATATCTAATCTCCTTTTTCTTTTCTTTTTCTTTTTTTCTTTTTTTGAGACAGGATTTTGCTTTGTCACCCAGGCTAGAGTGCAGTGGTGTAATCACAGCTCACTGCAGCCTTGACCTCCTGGGCTCAAGTCATCCTCCCACCTCAGCCTCTTAAGTAGCTGGAACCACAGGTGCACACCACCATGCCCAGCTAATTTTTAAAAAAATTTTCTGGGCCGGGCGCGGTGGCTCAAGCCTGTAATCCCAGCACTTTGGGAGGCCGAGACGGGCGGATCACGAGGTCAGGAGATCGAGACCATCCTGGTTAACACGGTGAAACCCCGTCTCTACTAAAAAATACAAAAAACTAGCCGGCCGAGGTGGCGGACGCCTGTAGTCCCAGCTACTCGGGAGGCGGAGGCAGGAGAATGGCGTGAACCCGGGAGGCGGAGCTTGCAGTGAGCTGAGATCCGGCCACTGCACTCCAGCCTGGGTGACAGCACGAGACTCCGTCTCAAAAAAAAAAAAAAAAAAAATTTTCTGTAGTAGGCGAGGCATGGTGGCTCATGCCTATAATCCCAGCACTTTGGGAGGCCAAGGCAGGAGGATCACTTGACCCCCAGGAGTTTGAGCCCAGCCTGGGCAACATAGCAAGAACCCATCTCTATAATTAATTAATAAATATATGTTTTATAGTTGATGGCATCTCACTATGTTGCCCAGACTGGTCTCAACCTCCTGGGCTCAGGAGATCCTCCTACATCAGCCTCCCAAAGTGCTGGAATGACAGATGTGAGTCACCACACTACCTGGCCTATTCTCTCCTCCTTGCAGAAACCCCATTTTATTCAGAGTTTTTAGATATTTATCTCCCCACATTCCTCCAGAGCTAAGGGTGACAATGTGGCCAATAAGGTGCAAGTGAAAGTCACTGGGTGGTACTTTTGGAAAAGCAACTGATTAGCTGATTCAAAAAGAAGAGAAGCCAGTCTCAACTGGAACATGCATTCTGCCTTCCCCCACCCACTTCTTCCTACCTGCAAACCAGAAGAGTTACAGCCACCTTGTGATCATGAAGCCAAAAGACACACACTAAGGATGACTGAAGAAAATAAAAAGAACCAAATTCCTTGAGCTGCTATGAGAGCCCTGGACTGCCTATCCCAGTCTCCTCGTAACATAAAAAAAAGTAAACCCCTTTCTTGTTAAGCCTTTGCTTTGCTGGGTTTGTTAAGTGCAGCCAAGTGCATTCCTATCAAATAGAGAATTCAGTCCGCTGAAGTGGGGTGCTGCACGTAATATCTGAAACGTGGACTTCCTTGAGTGGTAGAGACAGAGCTGTGGGCAGTGGGGGCACAGATACTGCAGACAGGAATGCTGACAACCCTGCTATGCTGTGGGGAAACATTTAGTCAATCTGCTATTTTATGGGAGACACCCCCACATATCAACCAAGTCTGTAGTGATAGAGTAAATGGCTAGAATAATTCAGAATGTTGGCTCATGTTGGTGACTTCATTCCACTTTCAATGAATTCTTGAAGAAGACCAGTGAACTTGAGTTACCCAGGCTGAAGGAAAACAGGAAGGCAGTGCTACTTCACTAAGTAGTACTTCTGCCTATGGCCTGCAAATCTGCTTTGAAGGAGCATTTCATAATTTGGAGAATTGCAGGGCTGAAAAAGACAATTGCTGTGGGCCAGGCAAAGTCTCTCATGCCTGTATTCCTAGTACTTTGGGAGGCTGAGGTGGGCAGATCACTTGAGACCAGGAGTTTTAGACCAACCTGGGCAACATAGCAAGACCCCATCTCTACAAAACATACAGAAACTTAGCCTGGTGTGGTGGCATGTGCCTGTAGTCTTAACTACTTGGGAAACTGAGACAGGAAGATCACCCGAGCCTAGGAAGGTTGAGGCTGCAGTGAGCCATGATCACACCACTGTACTCTAGCCAGGGCAACAGAGCCAAACAAGACCCTATTTCAAAGAAAAAAAAAAAAAGATAATTGTTCTGTTCTCCATACAGGAGTGGTGGCTGCCAAGCAATATGGTGGAAGAAGGTAAGACTGGTTGGTGTCTTCGGCCTTTCCTAAGCACCTTCCTCTAAGAACTCATCACTCAACAGAGGAAGTGGAGTCCGCAAAGTGGTTTCTTCCCACTAGAATCTTTTGTTTCAAATTGTCTCAAGTCAATAATCATTAAGTTAAAGGCCAGAGGGACAGGCAGGACACAAAGGCCAGTAGCTAACAAAGGAAGGTTTTCAGGCCTAAAAGACTATGCCTATATAGGCGATTTGGCTATGGTGACTCAAACATAGGATCAACCAGAGGCAAATACACTGAGAGCCTGCAACAATTTTTAAGGAATCATATCACCAAAAACGAAAATTTAAAAACCTGGCCAGCAAAAGCATATAATTTTTCAATCCCAGGCTCCTGGACTCACACAACAGAAAGCATATTCTCCCCAAAGTTCACTTCAGATATGGTTAAAGAGGATAATGAACAAGAAGCCGTCTCAAAAGAAGATGGAACTTGGACCACAGAGTACAATAGAGAAAGGAATTCCTCCTAGAGAGTAGGTTGACTGAACAAGGAAATTACTCCCTGCCTGGAAGGGAGTCATGGCCACTCCTGTCTAGCAGGATCTGACATTTGTTATAGATCCAATATTTGCAATAGCTTTGACATGCTTAGAACAGAGAGATTCTCTCCTTTATTCACACTCTTCCCTGTCCTACATTGAAGTTTTATTCTGTTCCTTCTCCTCCATTATTGTATGTGAGACATGCTGGGGGAAGATAACTTGCCTTTTAGTTCACAGATTACTGGACTCTGAAGATTCACATCAGGACTAAAGGGAGAAAGCTATATGTCAGCTGGAGATTCTGGGTTTTGAGATGGATGTAGACTCTGGGTGAGACTTTGGCACTGTCTCCCTTAGAAAGGGAGTATATTCTGTGCATGTAAGGATGGATAGCCAAGGGTGGGCTATGGCAGTCACTGCTTTCCTTCTACCCAATGACCAGTCTCCTTTTCTTCTTGACTAGTACAACCCTGAATTTGATGGAGGAAGCAATGTGTATTTGTCCATTTTTCATGCTGCTGATAAAGACATACCCGAGACCAGGCAATTTACAAAGAAAGAGGTTGATTGGACTTAACAGTTCTACATGGCTGGGGACAACTCACAATCATGACAGAAGGTGAAAGGCACATCTCACATGGCGGCAGACAAGAGAAGGGAATGAGAGCCAAGTGAAACAGGTTTCCCCTTATCGAACCATCAGATCTCGTGAAACTTATTCACTACCACAAGAACAGTATGGGGGAAACCACCTCCATGATTCAGTTATCTCCCACCAAGTCCCTCCCACTACATGTGGGAATTATGGGAGTACAGTTCAAGATGAGATTTTGGTGGGGACACAGCCACACCATATCACAGTGTGTCCAGCAAAAACATTACAATTCCCTACCTCCCTTGCAACTGGGGATGACCTCGACCTCTCTAGCCAGCAAAACGCTGCCAAGGTTATCTGGAAAAGCTTTGTCTTCCAGTTGTAGGTGCTACTCCATCTCTCCTTTGCACCCCTTTGCCAGAACCAGATGGAAACTGGAATTTTCAGAAAAGACTGATGAGCATCGGAAATGGTTAATATGTGCCTAACCTTGTTTAAACAAAGTGAGTGAAGTAAGGACAAATTTATAAATATGTAAATACACATTAAAAACTACTTTTTCCTCTTAGTTTCTTTAAAATGCATGCGGCCGTTTAAAAATAAGTAGAAGCTTTCTTTTTTTATGCTCTGTAACATTTTAAGTAGCTGTGAAGGTTTGGTAAATTCTCCTGTGAATCCATCTGGGCCTTGTGACTTGTTAAAGAGCAATTCGTTAATTTATTTAAATTTTCTGTGTTTACCAGGGTCAATTTGGGTAAATAATATTTTTGTAGAAAATTATCTATTTAACCGAGGTTTTCAAAGGCATTTGTCTAGACTTGAGAAAAGTAGTGTCTTAGGATTTGTAAATTGTCTTCTGTTTCAGTGGTTGTCCTCCTTGTCATTTCTTATCTTGCACGCTGATGCCTTTTTCTTTTGTTCTTTTTTTTTAAAAAAAAAATTATGAATACATAATAGTCATACATATTTATGGAGTACATGTGATATTTTCATAAAAGCATACAATATGTAATGTTCAAATCTGGGTAACTGGGATATCCATCACCTCAAATACCATCTCTTTGTGTTGGGAACATATCCTTTTGTTCTTGATTAGGTTAGCTAGCAGTTCGTCTACTTGACTGATTTGTTTTCTCTAAGAAACAGCAGTTCAGTTAATTTATGTTTTTTATATATTTTTTCTTTTTTTTGAAACAATCCACTTTTTATTCAAATGGAATCATATTTAACAATCAAGGTCATATGACTTAAACTCTTCTGAGCTGGGTTTAGGATTCAGATAGATAGTTTATTGTCAGTTGACATTAAAACAATGTTCTTGGCCAGGCACAGTGGCTCATGACTGTAATTCCAGCACTTTGGGAGGCTGAGGCAGGTCAATCACCTGATGTCAGGAGTTCGAGACCAGCCTGGCCATTATAGCAAAACCCTGTCTCTACTAAAAATGCAAAAATTAGCTGGGCATGGTAGCGGGCATCTGTAATCCCAGCTACTTAGGAGGCTGAGGCAAGAGACTCGCTTGAACCCGGGAGGCAGAGGTTACAGTGAGCTGAGATCACACCATTGGACTCCAACCTGCACAACAAGAGCAAAACTCTGTCTTGAAAAAAAAAAAAGAGAGAGAGAAAGAGAAAAAAATAAATTATTTGCATCAAGTTACACAGTTTTTTTTTAGTTTTAAAATCAAATTTATGGCCAGACACAGTGGCTCATACCTGTAATCCTGGCACTTTGGGAGGTTGAGGCGGGTGGATCACCTGAGGTCAGGAGTTCAAGACCAGGCTGGCAACATGGTGAAACCTTGTCTCTATTAAAAATACAAAAATTAGCTAGGCGTAGTGGCTCACATCTGTAGTCTCAGCTCCTGGGGAGGCTGAGGCACAAGAATCACTTAAGCCCAGGCAGAGGATGTTGCAGTGAGCTGAGATCATGATACTGCACTCCAGCCTGGGTGACAGAGTGAGACCCTTTCTCAAAAACAAACAAACAAAAACTTTATTTAGGCCTAATTTCCATACAATAAAATTTACCCATTTTAACTGTACAATATGATGATTTTTGACATATATACACTATAGTATAAGTACTACCACAATCAATATTCAATTATAACTCATGCCTCTTTTTCAGCACTCTTCATCCCCAATTTCAGCAGCTGGTAACTTTAAGGTTTTACCTTTTCCAGAATGTCACATAAATGGAATCATACATTATGTAGCCCTTTGAGTCTGTTTTCTCTCACTCAGCATAATGATTATATTTGTCCATGTTGATGCGGGCATCAATTTATACAAACAATTTTAATGCAAACGTTCAACAGGGCTCCTTTCCCATTTTCCCAAGATTTCATCTCTCTCTCTGCTGTGGACACAGATGGCTTCACTCCATCCTGTATTCTCTGGACCATGATAGAATTCCAGAATCTCGGTAGTTTTTGCATTCCAAGAAGTAGAGCCCAGAGTGGTGGCCTATAATTACAGTTACTCAGGAGGCTGAGGCAGGAGGATCCCTTGAGTCCAGCAGTTTGAGGCCAGCCTGGACACCACAGCAAGACCACCAATAAATAAATACATAAATGGAACATGTTTCCCTATCATGGTCATTTTCATCCATTCCTCCAGTAGAAGCATCAGATCCTTCAAGCAAGGGTTTATGTTGGGGTCTCTCAATCTCTGCATTAGCACAGGCATCCAGTCTTCTTATGGAGGAGGATGGGGAGGTGGAATGGAAAAACAAGAGAGGCGAATCAGAGACCTAACTGCCTTCTGCCCATTGGTACTGCCCGTGGACAGCTGGCACAGGGGAACACCCCATTCTTCTGCCTTCAATGGTGTGGAGAGGGGCAGAGGACGAGGAAACGCAGGAAACTAGGAGTGAGGCAGGCAGACATGCTTCAAAGGCTGGAGCCAAGGAGGGTGCAGGGAGAGTTGAGAGTTCCTGGACCGGGCAGGGGTCACCTCCTCACCACAGCCAGAATGGTTCTACCAGTGCCCATGCCATCTCCAGCTCCAAACACCATTTTTCCTGTTTCCTAGCTCATTAATTTCTATCTTTCTTTATTTTTTCTTTTTTGAGATGGAGTCTCACTCTGTTGCCCAGGCTGTAGTACAGTGGTGCAATCTCAGCTCACTGCAACCTCTGCCTCCCAGGTTCAAGTGATTCTCCTGCCTCAGCCTCCTGAGTAGCTGGGATTACAAGCATGTGCCACCATGTGCCTGGCTAATTTTTGTATTTTTAGTAGAGACACGGTTTCACCATGTTGCCCAGGTTGGTCTCGAACTCCTGAGCTCAAAGTGATCACCCGCCTGAGCCTCTCAAAGTGCTGGGATTACAGGCGTGAGCCACTGCCCCCGGCCCTAACTCATTAATTTCTATTTATGTCTATATTCATTCCTACCTTCTACTTTCTCTTGGTTTACTTTGCTTTTTTCCTAACTTTTTAGTAGATGTTTACTTTTACTGATATATGTATTTGATGTAATACATTTCCTGACAACTGTAAGCAGTACGTCATAGATTCAGATAAGCTGTGTTTTCATTATTGTTATTTTATGAAATTCTGCAATTTTGGTTTGCATTACCCTGTTGATTCAAGAGTTGCTTAATCTAGTTCTTTAAAATTTCTAGGCCGGGCAGGGTGGCTCACACCTGTAATCCCAGCACCTTGGGAGGCCAAGTGGGGCAGATCACTTGAGGTCAGGAGTTCGAGACCAGCCTGGCCAACATGGTGAAACTTCGTCTCTACTAAAAATGCAAAAATTAGCTGGATGTAGTGGCAGGCACCTGTAATCCCAGCTACTTGGGAAGCTGAAGCTTGAGAATTGCTTGAACTGGGAGGCGGAGGTTGCAGTGAGCCGAAATTGCACCACTGCACTCCATCCAACCTGGGTGACAGAACGAGACTCCATCTCAAAAAAAAAAAAAAAAAAAAAAAAAAAATTCGAAAAGTCTTTTTGCTTCTAATTTTGTTAATTTGTCATTGTATTGCATTTTGTGATCAGAGAATGTTGTTTCTGCTATTGCTAATTCACGAATGTTTCTTTAAATTACTCAGTAGACAGTTCTCTGATCCACCAAGTCTCAGGATAGGGTCCTCTGGGGCTAATTCTAGCCAATGTTATCAGTGTGCCGCCACCTCCAGGACCTGGCTGCACTCTGCTGTCTTCCACACAACCCTCCTGACTTTCCGGTTCAGAAGTGAGCTCTAGACCTAGCTCTGCTGGTTTCAGATATTTATCTCCCCATTTACATGTAAATTGAAGTTTGAGGTATGCCTTGTCTCCTAGTGACGCCGTGAGGGATGGGGTGATTTAATTTGCTTTCATTGTCAATCTGTATGGTTTGTGAAGGACTGTGAAGGGATTTTAGGCACCTGCCATTATTCCACAAGAATCAGGAAGCTTTGTGCTTTCTTTTTATTGTATCTTTGCTGCTTTTTCTTCATTCCTGCCTCCCATTGGCTTAATCAAATTTTCTTTTTTGCCCTTCCCTTCCCATCCACATTGAAGTCATAGTTCCATTTCGGTTCTCTCAGTGGTGTCCCTTAAAAGCACAGCATGCACATTTAGCTTAACAAACTCTAAAGTTAATCAGTATCACCACCTCCCTCCCAAACAGTATAACGATCTTAGAATGTTCCAACTCCCAGCCAGGCATGGTGGCCCATGCCTATAATCCCAGCTCATTGGGAGGCTGAGACAGGAGGACCTCTTGAGGCCAGGAAGACTCCTTGAGACCAGCCTGGGCAACATAGCAAGACCTTGTCTCTACAAAAAACAAAAATATTAGCTGGGTGTGGTGGTACGCATCTGTAATGTCAGCTACTCGGGAGGCTGAGGCAAGAGGATGGCTTGAGCCCAGGAATTCAAGGCTGCAGTGAGCTATGATAGTGTCACTACACCTCAGCCTGGAATCCTGTCTCTTACTGAAAAAAAAAATTTTTTTTTGAGATGGAGTCTTGCTCTGTCGCCCAGGTTGGAGTGCAGTGGCATGATCTTGGCTCACTGCAACCTCTGCCTCCCGGGTTCAAGCGATCCTCCTGCTTCAGCCTCCCAAGTAGCTGGGAGAACAAGCATGGGCCACCACGCCCGGCTAATTTTTTTAAAAATTTATTTATTTATTTATTTATTTTTTGGTAGAGACAAGGTTTCATCATGTTGGCCAGGCTGGTCTCCAACTCCTGATCTCAGGTGATCCACCCGCCTCAGCCTCTAAAAGTGCTGGGATTACAGGTGTGAGCCACTGCACCCGGCCAAAAAGAATGCTTTGACTCTCATCATCTCCCTCTCACCGTATTATTAATTCAACAAACATTTGTGAGTGCCTACCACATGCCAAGTTGATACAGTAATGAACAAAAGAGGAGGAGAGGGAGGGAATGGGAGAGAATCTCTGTGCTAATGGATTACATTTTGGTGGGAGAGATAAACAAGATGCGATATTAAAATCTGTAGTGTGGGCCAGAAGTGGTGGCTCACACTTGTAATCCTAGCACTTTGGGAGGGTGAGGCGGATGGATCATTTGAGGTGAGGAGTTCAAGACCAGCCTGGTCAACATGGTGAAACCCTGTCTCTACTAAAAATACAAAAATTAGCTGGGCGTGTTGGTACGTGCTTGTAATCCCAGCTGCCCAGGAGGCTGTGGCAGGAGAATCACTTGAACCTGGTAGGCGGAGGTTGCAGTGAGCCGAGATCGCACCATTGCCCTCCAGCCTGGGTGACAGAGCAGAGCTCTGTCTCAAAAAAAAAAAAAAAAAAAAAAAAAAAAAAAAAAAAATCTTTAATATGTTGCACAGTGAAAAGTACTAAGGTGCAAAACACTAAAGCAGGGTAGGAGAATATGAAGTGGTGTAGCCACAAGAAGCCTCACTAGAAAGGTAAATTTTTTTTTTTTTTTGAGACGGAGTCTCGCTCTGTCGCCCAGGCTGGAGTGCAGTGGCGCGATCTCGGCTCACTGCAAGCTCCGCCTCCCGGGTTCACGCCATTCTCCTGCCTCAGCCTCCCAAGTAGCTGGGACTACAGGCGCCCACAACTGCGCCCGGCTAATTTTTTGTATTTTTAGTAGAGATGGGGTTTCCCCGTGGTCTCGATCTCCTGACCTTGTGATCCGCCCACCTCGGCCTCCCAAAGTGCTGGGATTACAGGCGTGAGCCACCGCGCCCGGCCGAAAGGTAAATTTTTGTTGTGTTTTGGAGATGGGGTCTCACTCTGTCACCCAGGCTGGAATGTAGTGGTGTTATCACAGCTCACGCAGCCTCAACTTCCCCACCTCAGCCTCCCAAGTAGCTGGAATTACAGGCACATGTCCCACACTGGGCTAATTTTTGTATTTTTTAGAGATGAGGATTTCCCCATGTTGCCCAGTTGCCCAGGCTGGTCTCAAACTCCTTTGGCTCAAATGATTTGCCCACCTCAGCCTCACTGGGATTACTGGCATTAAGGAAGGAGACCACTACTACTCCTGCTGCCCTCCTCCCCACATCTTGGAGGAAAGATACAAAGCAAAAAGTTGGAAAAAAAAAAACAAAAGTAAGATAAATAGCCAGACAACCTTGACACCACCACCTGGCCCTAGGAGTTAAAACAAGTAATAATAATAACGTCAACTCCTGACCTAAACTACTTGTGTAATCTGTAAATTCCAGACACTTTATGAAAAAAGCACTGTAGGCCGGGCGCGGTGGCTGAAGCCTGTAATCCCAGCACTTTGGGAGGCCGAGATGGGCAGATCACGAGGTCAGGAGATCGAGACTATCCTGGCTAACACGGTGAAATCCCGTCTCTACTAAAAAATACGAAAAACTAGCCAGGTGAGGTGGCGGGCGCCTGTAGTCCCAGCTACTCGGGAGGCTGAGGCAGGAGAATGGCATAAACCCGGAAGGCGGAGCTTGCAGTGAGCCGAGATCGCGCCACTGCACTCCAGCCTGGGCGACAGAGCAAGACTCCGTCTCAAAAAAAAAGAAAAAAAGCATTGTAAAACTTTGTTCTGTTAGCTGATGCATGTAGCCCCCAGTCACGTTTCCCATGCTTGCTTGATTTATCACAACCCTTTCACATGGACCCCTTAAAGTTGTAAACCTTTAAAAAGGCCAAGAATTTCCTTTTCAGGGAGCTCGGCTCTTAAGACGCAAGTCAGCCGATGCTCCTGGCCGAATAAACCACTTCCTTCTTTAATCCGGTGTCTGAGGAGTTTTGTCTGCGGCTCATCCTGCTACGCATGAACCACTATGCCTAGCCTGAATTTTTTCTTTTCTTCGAGACCAAGTCTTGCTGTCGCCCAGGTTAGAGTGCAGTGGCGCAGTCTCAGCTCACTGCAACCTCTATCTCCCGGGTTCAGTTGACTCTCCTGCCTCAGCTCCCCGGAGAAGCTGGGATTACAGGTGCCCCCCACCACACCCAGCTAATTTTGTATTTTTAGTAGAGACGAGTTTCACCATGTTGGTCAGGCTGGCCTCAAACTCCTGACCTCAGGTGATCCACCCGCCTCAGCCTCTCAAAGTGCTGGGATTACAGGCATGAGCCACTGCGCCCAGCTGAATTTTGTTTGTTTGTTTGTTTAGTTTGAGATGGAGTCTCGCTCTGTTGCCCAGGATGGAGTATAGTGGCACGATCTCAGCTCACTCCAACCTCTGCTTCCCGAGTTCAAGGGATTCTCGTGCCTCAGCCTCCTGAGTAGCTGGGTCTACAGGCACACGCCACCACGCCCAGCTATTTTTTTTTGTAGAGACCGGGTTTCACCCTGTTGGCCAGGCTGGTCTCGAACTCCTGCCCTCAAGTGATCCGCCTACCTTGGCCTCCCAAAGTGCTGGGATTACAGGTGTGAGCTGCCGCTCCCGGCTTATTTTTTATTTTTTATTTTTTTAGAGACAGGGTCTTACTCTGTCACCTAGGCTGGAGCGCAGTGGCACGATCATAGCTCACTGCAACCTCAAACTCCTGAGCTCAAGGTATCCTCTGTCTCAGCCTCCCAAGTAGCTGAGACTACATAAATGTGCCACCAAGCCGGCTATTTATTTTATTTTCTGTAGAGCCAAAAAAGGTCTCCCTATGTTCCTTAGGCTGGTCTTGAACTCTTGGCCTCAAGCAATCCTCCCACCTCAGCCTCCCAAAGTACTGGGATTACAGGCATGCTCCATCTTGCCTGGCTGAAAGGCAACTTTTGAATTAAGACATGAAGGAAATGAGAGCTAGCCATGTAGATATCTTGGGGAAGAATATTCTAGGCAAAGAGAATAGCAAGTACCAAAGACCTAAAGCACTTTTTGACATGTTTAAAGAACAGCAAGGAGCCTTATGAGGCTACAGTGAAGGGAAGGAGAAGAGTGATAGGATTTTTTTTTTAAGTCTTGCTCTGTCGCCAGGCTGGAGTGCAGTGGTGAGATCTCGGCTCACTGCAACCTTTGCCTCCCGGGTTCAAGTGGTTCTCGTGCCTTAGCCTCTTGAGTAGCTGGGACTACAGGCACA
Source organism: Macaca nemestrina (assembly GCF_043159975.1). Taxonomy (NCBI): domain Eukaryota; kingdom Metazoa; phylum Chordata; class Mammalia; order Primates; family Cercopithecidae; genus Macaca; species Macaca nemestrina. The sequence continues at coordinate 126,713,009 of NC_092131.1, read as the reverse complement.
TACCACCACGCCCAGCCAGTTTTTGTATTTTTGGTAGAAACAAGGTTTCACCATGTTGGCGAGGCTGGTCTCGAATTCCTGACCTCAAGTGATCTGCCCACCTCAGCCTCCCAAATTCATGGAATTACAGGTATGTGCCACTGTGCCAGCTAATTTTTGTATTTTTAGTAGAGGCGGGGTTTTGCCATGTTGGACAGGCTGGTCTGGAACTCCTGATCTCAAGTGATCCGCCCATCTTGCCTCCCAAAGTGCTGGGATTACAGGCGTGAACCACCACGCCCAGCCAGAAGAGTGATAGGATTTTGAAATCACAAACCTAATATGGAGACCAAAGTAGAATCATGTGGTCCATATTAAGGATGTTGGTCTTTATTATGAGATAGAGACCCACTGAAGAGTGCTAAGGGACATGCCTTGGCATATGCCAAACCAGGATCACTCTGGTTGCTGTATTAAGAACAGAATGGCTGGGCATGGTGGCTCATGCCTGTAATCCCAGCACTTTGGGAGGCCGAGGTGGGTAAATTACCTGAGGACGGGAGTTTGAGACCAGCCTGACCAATATGGAGAAACCCCGGCTCTAGTAAAAATACAAAAATTAGCTGGGCATGGGTGGTGCATGCCTGTAATCCCAGCTGCTCGAGAAGCTGAGGCAGGAGAATTGCTTGAACCCAGGAGGCAGAGGTTGCGGTGAGCCAAGATTATGCCATTGCACTCTGGGCTGGGCAACCAGAGTAAGACTCCATCTCAAAAAAAAAAAAAAAAAGAAAAGAAAAGAATGCTGGGGAGAAAGCCAGCTAGGAAGTTACACTAATCTTCATGAGAGATGATGGTGACCTGCCCAGCAATGGGAAATAGGAGGGCATGGGAAGTGCTTGAATGCTGAATGTGTTTTGCAGGCAGAGCTGACAGAATTTGCTGACTGACCAGTGAGGTGTGAGAAGTGAGAGGTCAAGGAGGACACCCAGTATTTTGACTTGCGCAACTGTAAGAACAGAGTTGCCATTAACTTCTTGTTGACTAGAATTTAATCACATGGCATAGGAGGCAGAATTCTAAGAATTCTCCTGTGATCTTTGCCCTGGTATAATCCCTTTCTTCCTCTTTGAGGGTAGGTAGAAATCAACATGAGCTCATGTTCTGTTATAAAGCAAAAGGATTATCCAGGTGGGTGTAATCTAATCACAAGCCCTTGAAAATCACAGTTTTTCTGGCTGCTGGGCAGAAGGGGAAGACAGTGTATTAATCAGCGTTCTCCAGAGAGGCAGAACCAACACGAAGGATAGATATGTAGGTAGGTAGACAGACAGACAGACAGACAGATAGATAGATAGATAGTTTTTGCCTCTGAAAACACCTTCACAGAGACACTCAAAAAAATGCTTTAGTAGGTTTCTAGGTTTTCCTTAATCCAGTCAAGTTGACACCTAAAATTAACCATCAGAGAGAGATTCCAAGCATGAGAAAGACACTGCACCAAGGCTGCCTTGAAGATGTAGGGGACCAGCCAGGTGCAGTGGCTCATGCCTGTAATCTCAACACTTTGGAAGGTCAAGGAGGGCAGACAACTTGAGGTCAGGAGTTCGAGACCATCCTGGCCAACATGGTGAAACCCCGTCTCTACTAAAAATACAAAAATTAACCAGGTGTGGTGGTGCACACCTGTAATCCCAGCTACTTGGGAGGCTGACAGGATAATCGCTTGAACCCAGGAGGCAGAGGTTACAGTGAGCCAAGATAGCATTACTGCACTCCAGCCTTGGTGGCAGAGTGAGACTCTGTCTCAAAAAAAAAAAAAAAAAAAAAAAAAGAAAATGAAAGATGTAGGGACCACATGAAGTGTCCCGGCAGCCTCTGGGAACAGAGAGCAGCCCCTGCTGCTCACAGCCCGTTAGGAATCAGGACCTCAGATCTATAGCCACAAGGAACTGGTTTCTGCCGAACTGAATAAGTCTAAAAGTAGATTTTTCCCCAGAGCCTCCGGATAAGAGCCCAGTCCATGGACACCTTGCTATCAGCCTTTTGGGACCCTGAGCAGAGAACCCAACCAAGCCCAGACTTCTGACGTATAGAACTCTGAGATAATAAGTGGGTGTTGTTTTAAGCTGCTACGTCTGTGGTCATTTGTCACACTGCAATAGAAAACAAACACATATGGCCACAACTAACTGAGAGAGGTTGGTAAATGGTGTCTCAAGCTGGATATTCATGTGCATTGTTAAACTTGGAGGAGGAGTTCTATAATGAAAGAAAGAGAAGCATGAATACTGGGGAGATGATAAGACATTCTTCCACACACTGTAAGCCTGCCCTGTCCAATACAGCACATACTAACCACATGTGCGTATGGTTTTTTTTTTTCCTCTTTTTTTTTTTTGAGATGGAGTCTCGCTCTGTCACCCAGGCTGGAGTGCAATGGTGTGATCTTGGCTCACTGCAACCTCCACCTCCCAGGTTCAAGTGATTCTTCCACCTCAGCCTCCGGAGTAGCTGGGATTACAGGCACCCGCCATCATGCCTGGATAATTTTTGTATTTTTGTACAGACAGGGTTTCGCTCTGTTACTTAGGCTGGAGTGCAGTGGTGCAATCTTGACTCACTGCAACCCCAACCTCCTGGGCTCAAGTGATCCTCCCACTTCAGCTTCCTCAGTAGCTAGGACTACAGGTACACACCACCACGCCCGGCTAATTTCTGTAGAGACAGCCTCTTGTTATGTTTCTTAGACTTGCCTCGAACTCCTGGGCTCAAGCAATCCACCTGCCTCAGCCTCCCAAAGTGCTGGGATTGCAGGCATGAGCCACCGCGCCTGGTCTAAAAACACTCTTTTCATTCAGCACTACAGGTTTTAAAAGGCAGTGTTCCCATAAGACATAATGGCAAAGAAAGACATAATGGCAAAGAAATGACAAAATGGCAAAGAACTCCAGTCACATTCAGCAAACCTGTTTTTCCAGCTACATTAATGCACTCAGTTGATGCAGGTAAGTGTATGGGAGAGGTTCATGGAGAGATAGGAGGGTCCTGGAAACAAAGGAAGACTGTGGCATTAGATGACTGCAATCACAGAGACTCAGATGGTGCTTGTACTACCACGGTTCGTCTTTTGAGTATGGGCATGTCATAGTCTGGACCAGAATATAAATTCTAGTAGCAAAGTGGGTAGGGTGGTTACTGCATAAGAAGGTATCACAACCTGTCATTTGGGGAGGGTGAGGGAAGGACTGGCTGTCACAGCTCATCCTCACCAAGGACGTATGTGTAGTGCCCTCTGGTGGCCTGCAGTGGCACGCAAGCCAGGCAGATCAGAATCCCCCATCTCTCACCCCCCAAGCCCCCACCCTCCTCCCAGCCACCCCCATCTCAGGCAAGACAAAGCCAGAGTCCTAACTGGTCTCCCTACTTCCACTCCTGTCCACCAGAAAGATTTGTTAAGATCATCAGATCATGTCACTCCTCTGCTCAAAATTCAAGGTAATTTCCCTTCTCTCTGAGTTATTTAGCCACAGTACTCAGTGGTCTCCATGGCTGTACTCAGTATGGCACCTCCCAGCTACCTTTCTGTCTCCACCTCCTGCCCCTCTCCCAGCTACTCACTGTGCTGTAGCCATGCTGGGCTGCCTGCTTTTCCTTTGCCAGCATAACACACCAAGCACACTCCCACCTCTGTGTTTGCTGTCTCTCCCATCTGGGAATGCACAGGTGACTCCTTCATGTCCTTCATATCTGTGTCAAATATCACCACATCATCTTTTGCACTAAATAAAAAAACAACCCTCCTCCCAGCACACTATATCCCCTTTAGCTGGATTCATTTTTTGCCATAGTATTTAATACCATCTAACATATTACATCTTTATTTACATATATATGTGCATGTGTATTTATATTTATTACCTGTCTCCCCCTACTTTTTGCTTTTTCAAAAAAGTAGAAACTTTGTTTTGTTGCTAGTTGAATCCCCAGGATCTAGAATAGTGCCTAGCCTGTAGTAGTGCTCAAATATATATGTTGGGGAAATAAATGAATCAAGATCTGAATAATGAGCAGGCATTGTATGACCTTCATTGTTTCTTTCTTGAATATCAAGACACTATCACAAAAAGGACAACTCTACAAATTTGTATAAAATTCATAAAATTCCTATTATATCCCAGCAGCTGGGGCAAAGAAAAAAAAGAAAAAAATTCCAATGTAATCCCAACATTTTTTTTTTTCCCAACCACCCCAGATACATCAGACAGATGGTATACATCTCTTCATGATTCAATTTGCTGAACAACGAAACTGTCATAGTATCCAACAGGTTTCTTTTTAATTGGATTAAATTATCTGACAATTTATTTGGAAATAATAAAGTACTTAGAAATAGCCAAAAAATGTAGGAAGAAGTACACTAAGGGTGCACTTGGCTTACTAGATCTCAGAAGACACTATAAGGATACCACAATAGCATCAATATAATATTGGCCTGGGCATAGACAAATAAACCAGTGGAATAGAAAAGAGAATCCAGGGCCGGGCGCGGTGGCTCAAGCCTGTAATCCCAGCACTTTGGGAGGCCGAGACAGGCGGATCACGAGGTCAGGAGTTCGAGACCATCCTGGCTAACACGGTGAAACCCCGTCTCTACTAAAAAATACAAAAAAACTAGCCGGGCGAGGTGGCGGGTGCCTGTAGTCCCGGCTACTCGGGAGGCTGAGGCAGGAGAATGGCGTAAAAACCCGGGAGGCAGAGCTTGCAGTGAGCTGAGATCTGGCCACTGCACTCCAGCCTGGGCGACACAGCGAGACTCCGTCTCAAAAAAAAAAAAAAAGAAAAAAAAAAAAGAAACGAGAATCCAGGAATAGATATCTGTTTTTAAGAACATAAAATGTGAACAGTGCAATTTTAATTCAGTGGGAAATGGATGGATTATATAATAAATGATTATGATATTATCTATCAGGAAAATAATTGGACCTCCATTTTATATCATACAAAAATAAGTTCCAAGTATATTAAATACTAAAACATAGCAGGTACTTTTACTTATTCATTTATTTATATTTATACTTATATTTTTGAAACAGGGTCTCACTCGGTCACCTGGCCTGGAGTACAGTGGCACAATCATGCTTCACCACAGCCTCAACCTCCCTGGCTCAAGCGATCTTCCTACTTCAGCCTCCCAAGTAGCTGGGACAGGTCTGTGCCACCACGCCCGGCTAATTTTTTGTATTTTCTATAGAGACAGGGTTTTGCCATGTTGTCCCAGGCTATTCTCGAACTCCTGGGCTCAAGTGATCCACCCACCTCAGTCTTCCAAAGTGCTGGGACTACAGGTGTGACCCATCATGCGTGTCCAGCAGGTCCTTTTAGAACCCCAACTAAGTTCAGAATATAGTTAATTTGGTCCTCATGCCTATATGAAGACATGTGACTGATTTCATCAGAGTCACAATTTATAGTGCACATTCCTAATCTTTTGGTTGTAAAAAGTCCCATTTCACAACTGGGCTCAGAGTATGAAAGCCCAACGGAATGCAGAGGGAGTCCGTGGTGTGGAGAGGGGGATTGGTGATGGTAAGAATGGGGTGCTGGACCCCAAGCATGAGGAGAGTTTCCATAGGAAAGTAGGGGTAGTGACTGTAGCTGCCCACCTGAGAATGTCAGAGTCCAAGCTAGGTAAGGAAATGGTTCACGGAGGGGCAGGACAAGAGATTGATCAAATAGGTAAATATTTTGAGAATAATGGGAGCAAAGTTTCTATTTAAAATGAAAGAATATAGTAATGAGGAAACTAGAATAAACCCTGTGGCATTAGACTGGAATTGAAGGTATTGGGGGTGGATTCGTGGTTTTGTTTTTTTCCTTTGTTTTCTTTCTTTCTTTTTTATTTTTTGAGATAGAGTCTGGCTCTGTCGCCCAGGCTGGAGTACAGCAGCACAAGCTCAGCTCACTGCAATCTCCGCCTCCTGAGATCAAGCAATTCTACCTCAGCCTTCTGAGTAGCTGGGAATACAGGCACATGCCACCACACCCGGCTAATTTTTGTATTTTTAGTAGAGACGGGGTTTCACCATGTTGGCCAGGCTGGTCTCGAACTCCTGACCTCAAGTGATGTGCCCACCTTGGCATCCCAAAGTGCTGGGATTATAGGCATAAGCCACCACACCCAGCCCATGGTTTTCATTTGATCTAAATATCTTCACCATGTTGAATCTAGACAAGAGGATACATCAGACAAACCCAGATCAAGGGACATTCTATAAAATAACTGGCCTATTATCTTCAAAAGTGGTCATGAAAGTAAAGGAAAGACTGAGGAACTGTTCCGGACTAAAAAAGACTAAAAGGGATGAAAACCAAAAGCAATGTTTTGATCCTGGGTTGGATTCTTTTGCAAGGACATTATTGGGACAATTGGTGAAACTTAAGTGGAGTACATGGATGCGACTATAGTAAAACATCATTGTCAATGTCCTAGTTTGGATGGTTGTATTATACTTATATAAGGAAATGTTGCTGTTTGTAGGAAATACATACAGTAAAGTATTCTCGTGGGCAACAGGGCTTGTTTTTGGCAACATACTCTTAAACGGCTCAAGGTAAAAAAAAGAAAAACAAAAAAGAACACTCCATAAACCCTTGGTTAGTGGTGGTGGCTGAGACCCAGTGGGCAGGAAAGGCAAAACCTATACCTGGAGTATGTACCTATTCCCATGAAAACGAACCTCTAGCCTTTCCAGGAGGGAAGGGGTTCATGTGGTCAAATTTCCACCAACTGGCCAGTTGGTTTCCTCAAGGAATGGTACCATATCCAGAGCTCTGAGTTGGTCTTTATTAGTGGAAAGCTGGACATTTGGCTGAGGCAGTAACTAGATCAGCCTTGGTGAGTGGGAATCCACTTTTTTGTTTTGTTTTGTTTTGTTTAAAAATGGAGTCTCGGCCGGGCGCAGTGGCTCATGCCTGTAATCCCAGCACTTTGGGAGGCCGAGGCGGGCGGATCACAAGGTCAGGAGATCGAGACCACGGTGAAACCCCGTCTCTACTAAAAATACAAAAAATTAGCCGGGCGCGGTTGTGGGCGCCTGTAGTCCCAGCTACTCGGGAGGCTGAGGCAGGAGAATGGCGTGAACCCGGGAGGCGGAGCTTGCAGTGAGCCGAGATCGCGCCACTGCACTCCAGCCTGGGCGACAGAGCGAGACTCCGTCTCAAAAAAAAAAAAAAAAAAAAAAAAAAATGGAGTCTCGCTCTGTCACCCAGGCTGGAGTGCAATGGCACAATCTCAGCTCACTGCAACCTCCGCCTTCTGGGTTCAAGAGATTCTCCTGCCTCAGCCTCTGGAGTAGCTGGGATTACAGGCATCTGCCACCACGCCTGGCTAATTTTTGTATTTTTAGTGGAGACAAGGTTTCGCCATGTTGGTCAAGTTGGTCTCGAACTCCTGACCTCAGGTGATCCGCCTACCTTGGCCTCCCAAAGTGCTGGGATTACAGGCGTGAGCCACCATGGCCTTGGGGGTCCAGACTGTTGATCCATGGGTAGCCTCATCTCTGCCACTATGGCTGTTTCATTCATGTGCCGTTAGTGCTGGAATGGCAGGGAACAGAGGCTGGCTAAGGTCAATTGGCTGGGTCATTTTTGTCTTTTTGGTACGTAAAGCCTTCTTAGCAGATGTCCTCTGGTGGCATTAACATGTGACACAAAGATCTTTAAACTTCAGGCCTGCTCCCATATGTCCATTCACGTGGCTCTACCCCAGATCTCTTTGTCTCCAATCTGCCAATATTCTTCCTTCCAGTCTCCTGACCAGTCAGTCAGGATATTTGTTACTGCCCATTAATCTATATATGTATATTCTAGTTTAAGGTCACTTTTCTTTCAATACAAAGTGGATCACCAGGTGCACCTCTCAAAGTTCTGCTCCGGGGAGAATTCCCATTCATCATTGTCTTTCAAGACTATCTCAGAGTAATGCTGTCCATTGCCCACTTGTTTCCTGCACCTGTATACTAAGCTGACCTACTGTAGAAAAGCACAGGCTTTTTTCTCCTGCTTCAGCTCCTTCATATAAGATTCCTCATAAAGTCAAAGGCATGAATTGAGGGAGAGTAATTGGTTCTACAGTGGTAGGGACCATAGGAGTCTGGGCTACCTGCTCATGCAGCTTTCCCAGGTCCTCTGGTCCTACTCGTGACTGATACTAGACATATTGCATCAATTTTTTTTTTTTTTTTTGAGACAGAATCTCGCTCTGTCTTCCCAGGCTGGAGTGCAGTGGCACCCTCTTGGCTCACTGCAACCTTCACCTGATCCTCCCCCCTCAGTCTCCCAAGTAGCTGGGATTACAAGCGTGCACCATGACACCCAGCTAATTTTTGTATTTTTAGTAGAGAAAGGGTTTCACCATGTTGGCCAGTCTGGTCTCAAACTCCTGAACTCAAGTGATCCGCCCACCTCAGCCTCCCAAAGTGCTGGGATTACAGGCGTGAGCCACCACGCCTGGCCCATATCACATCACTATTATGATGGAGTGTTGCTGCGCACTGCTGACTTTACGAATTGGCTGTTCTGAGAGAACTCAAACCATCATGGGAAATTTCAGCTGTGTAGTCATTTGGTCATGGTCCGCCATTTTGTTTCTACTAAGGCCCAGTAGCATACCAGAGTTGTTTTTTTGTGGTGTTTTGTGTTTGAGACAGAGTCTCACTCTATCACGCAGCCTACATTGCACTGATGTGATCTCGGCTCACTGCAACCTCCTCCTCCCGGGTTCAAGCGATTCTCCTGTCTCAGCCTCCTGAGTAGCTTGGAGCACAGGGGCACACCACCACGCCCTGCTAATTTTTGTATTTTTAATAGAGACGGGGTTTTGCCACGTTGGCCAGGCTGGTCACGAACTGCTGACCTCAAGTGATCCACCCACCTCAGCCTCCCAAAGTGCTGGGATTACAGGCGTGAGCCACCGCGCCCGGCCCAGAGTTATTTTTCAACAGGGTGTTTAAATCTTCACGGCAGATGGCAGGGTCTTGCTCCAGAGCCCCAAGGCCACTTTCAAAGCTTGACACAAATTATACACAACATCTTCTCCCACTTCTGATAATCTGTAGCACCATAGGGTATGCTGAATTGTATTGTCCCAGGAGTAGGACCGTTTACACTGTAGCCTGTATCTACTGGAAAGCTCTGTCATGCTCTGGGCCTGCTTTAGGCCTTGCTCAAAGCTGCCAGCCTTTCATGACACCTGGTATATAGACTAGAGCAGTGTCCTTAGGTGTAAAATATGCTGACTCTAGAATCTGAAGAGATCCACCAGGTATTGTGCTTCCTTTTTTGTGGGAGAAGGTTTAAGATGCAATAATTTGTCTTTTACTTTGAAGAGGATATCCCAACATGTCCCTGACAACTGGACTCCTAAAAATTTTAGGGATGTTGGGGCTTGGCACGGTGGCTCATGCCTATAATCTCAGCACTTTGGGAGGCCGAGGTGAGCAGATCACCTGAGGTCAGGAGTTTGAGACCAGCCTGGCCAACACAGCAAAACCCTACTAAAAATATTAAAATTAGCTGGGCATGGTGACAGGTGCCTATAATGCCAGCTACTCGGGAGGCTGAGGCAGGAGCTGGGAGGCGGAGCTTGCAGTGAGTGAGATCATGCCACTGCACTCCAGCCTGGGCGACAGAGCGAGGCTCCATCTCAAAAAAATAAAAAATAAAAATTTTATGGATGTAGAAGGTCCCTGAATCTTTACAGAGTGCCCTCTGAAGTGCCTGTGTCTTACCAAGGCCTTCAGTGTATTAGCCATCTCTTGTTCATCTGGCTCATTAACATATTGTCATCAATGCAATGAATCAGCATGAAACTCTAAAAGTATGTCCAGATAGTTCAGAGGTGTACAATCTTTTGGCTTCCCTGGGCCACACTGGAAGAAGAATTGTCTTGGGCCACACATAAAATACACTAACATGAACAATAGCTGATGAGCCAAAAAATAAATCACAAAAAAGGCTAGGCGCACGCAGTGGCTCACGCCTGTAATCCCAGCACTTTGGGAGGCCGAAGTGAGCAGATCACTTGAGGTCAGGAGTTTGAGACTGACCTGGCCAACATTGCAAAACCCCCTCTCTACTAAAAATACAGAAATTAGCGGGGTGTGGTGACTGGCACCTGTAATCCCAGCTACTTGGGAGGCTGAAGCAGGAGAATCGCTTGAAGCCGGGAGGCAGAAGTTACAGTGAGCTGAGATTGCACTACTGCATTCCAGCCTGGGTGACAGAGCAAGACTCTGTCTCAAAAAAATAATAATAATGTTTTAAGAAAGTTTCAAAGCTCTCCTGGGCCACATGCAGCCTGTAAGTGGTGGGTTGGACAAGGCTGAGATGGTCCAAATCTCTTCAGACTGTATTTTACATAGAGTGGGAGACATAGCCCTGGGAGGAAAACCTCACATGTATATTGTTGCGCATTCCATGTAAATGCAAACTTTTTTCTGACTCTTTTTCTGATTAGGATAGAAAAGAACACATTTGCTAAATCAGTGGTTGTGTAATATGTTCCTGAGGCCAAAGTAATCTGCTCTAGCAAAGACACTACATCTTACATAATGGCTATAATTGGGGCTATAGTACTTGGTTGAACTCATGGTAGTCTACAGTCACCTTCCAGGATTCATTTGGTTTCTATAGGGTCAAGAATAATTAATTAAACAGATATATGATAGAATCCAACATCCCTGTATCCTTTATAGCCTAAGGATGGAACTAATTTCTGCTGTACCTACTCTCAACACTTTCCTTTTTTGACCCCCAAGAGTAAACCTATCCTGGTTATAAACTCAGAGACTGGGAAATGGCCACTGAGTGGCTCCAAGGACCCAATGGATGCACTGTAAGCCAGGCCCAAGACAGGATTTCACTTACAACCTGGCCCCATGTGCTTCCCGCACTCTAACAAGGAGAGGTTATGATGGTGCTTCAGGCCTCCAGCATCATTGTCAACACAGACCCTACATCCAACAGACCTTGATATGTCTAGGTATTTTTCTTTCCCAGGTGCACAGTTACCCAAATAAATTGCCATTGGTCTCTTTGAGAAAGAACTGACAGGATCATTATCACATGTTCTTTTTATAGTATTGAGGGTCCTTCCTCCTAGGGACCTAGCCACCTCTTTAATCATGAGATTCCAAGTCTGAAGCTGGCTCTAGTCTAGACACTGGGAAAGGGATTATGAATTTTTCTTGGGCTATGGCCTTCAGTCTTCTAGTCATCTTTCCGTAGTTTCTTCTGCTAGTACAAGCTGAGTAGTACCCTTAACAACTGCCCATCTAATTTGCCCCGGGGACATTTTGCTCTATTAGTCATCTCCGTAACTCTTCGTTGGCCAGGTCCTCCTGGCTGCCACTCAAACCTCACCAGCCATGATGATAATTGCCATTGACTAACTTTCGGAAGTTAAGCACTGCCATCTGGCCTTTCGTTTGTTTGTTTCAGTGTCCAATTATCCTCACTGCTATCAGTAAGTCAAGTTTTGTACTAGTCTTTTCTATTATCAGTCCTAGCCTACAGAAGAGAGTACTTATCTTTTTAGAGATTCTGGTGAACCTCTCACCAGCAAATCATTTCTTTCTTTTCTTTCTTTTTTTTTTTTTTCTGGTCAGAGTCTTGCTCTGTCACCCAGGCTGGAGTGCAGTGGCATGATCTTGGTTCAAGCAATTCTCGAACCTCAGCCTCCCGAGTAGCTGGGATTACAGGCATCTGCCACCACACCCAGCTAATGTGTGTGTATATACATATTTTGTTTGTTTGTTTGTTTGTTTTGAGACAGAGTCTGGCTCTGTCGCCCAGGCTGTAGTGCAATGGCAAAATTTTGACTCACTGCAACCTCCGCCTCCCAGGTTCAAGTGATTCTCCTGCCTCAACCTCAAGTGATCTACCCACCTCGGCCTTCCAAAGTGCTAGGATTACAGGTATAAGCCACCATGCTGGGCAGCAAATTCTTTATGGTCTTGACAAATAATGTGTTGCTATGGTTTGCATGTGGCCCCTAAAAATCTGTGTGTTAGAAACTTAATTATAGGCCGGGCGCGGTGGCTCAAGCCTGTAATCCCAGCACTTTGGGAGGCCGAGACGGGCAGATCACGAGGTCAGGAGATCGAGACCATCCTGGCTAATATGGTGAAACCCCGTCTCTACTAAAAAATACAAAAAACTAGCCGGGCGAGGTGGTGGGCGCCTGTAGTCCCAGCTACTCGGGAGGCTGAGGCAGGAGAATGGCGTAAACCTGGGAGGCGGAGCTTGCAGTGAGCTGAGATCCGGCCACTGCACTCCAGCCTGGGCGACAAAGCGAGACTCCGTCTCAAAAAAAAAAAAAAAAAAGAAACTTAATTATTCTGCCCTCATAAACGGATTAATGTCAGCTCTGCCCTCATGAATGAATATATGGAGTAATGAGAGTTCCATCCTCTAGAATGGAGTAATGTCATTATTATGGGAGTAGGTTCCTTATCAAGGAAATGGCTTTGTAATAAAAACAAGCTTTGTTTTTTTGCTATAAAAGCAAGCTCTGTCTATCATGGGAATGGCTTTGTTATAAAAGCAAGCAAGGGTAACCAGAATCTTTCTGGTTGCCCTCTCACCATGTGATGTTCTCTGCCATGTTATGACACAGCAAGAAGGATCTCACCAGATCCTGACATCAGGCTCTTGGGCTTCCCAGCCTCCAGAACCATGAGCTAAGTAAACTTCTTATGAACTACCCAGTCTGTGGTATGCAGTGATAGCAACAGAAAACGGATGAAAACGTGTTCTCTGGGCCTTCTCATGGGGCATAATTAGCTAGCAGATCCTCTGGTTACCTACAGTCTATCCATTCTGGCACACCCATTTCCCTGAGTGTTTTTTTTTTTTTTTTTTTTTTTGAGACGGAGTCTCACGCTGTTGCCCAGGCTGGAGTGCAGTGGCGCGATATCGGCTCACTGCAAGCTCCGCCTCCCGGGTTCCCGCCATTCTCCTGCCTCAGCCTCCTGAGTAGCTGGGACTACAGGCGCCCGCCACCGCGCCCGGCTAATTTTTTGTATTTTTAGTAGAGACGGGGTTTCACTGTGGTCTCGATCTCCTGACCTTGTGATCCACCCGCCTCGGCCTCCCAAAGTGCTGGGATTACAGGCTTGAGCCACCGCACCCGGCCTCCCTGAGTGTTTTAAATCTACCATCATTATCTGCCATAGCAGTTCCAGCATTTAAGCTTTCTTTGGCATGGGTCATCACTTTTTCCATGCTTCTAGGATCCATCCTGGTGGTAAGATTGTACCATCTCCTATTGTCCTTGCCAGGATTTTAAATCTTGTATTTTGAAAGAGAGATTCCCACTGGGCACAGTGGCTCACACCTGAAATCCCAGCACTTTGGGAGGCCGAGACGGGCGGATAACAAGGTCAGGAGTTCGAGACCAGCCTGGCCAACATGTTGCACCATTGCACTTCAGCCTGATAGGGTGAGACTCCATCTTAAAAGAAAAGAAAAGAAAAGAAAAGAAAAGAAAGGGAAGGGGAAAAGAGGGATTTCCAAGTCAATAAACTCTTCCCTATCCAATTTTATATTCCTTCTCCTTCATCAAACACTCTCAAAATCCAGTTCCACATGTATCTCCCTGGCTCCTCACAATACATGCTGGCTAGGTCTTGCTATTTCTGTGGCATATAGTCCCTTTCCACCCCATCATATCCAGCACCTCTCCAGCTGGGTTATGCTGCAGCTAACCTAGTATAGGCTAGGAGGGGATGTGGGGGCAGATTCTGTGGGGGAGCTGTTGCTTTGTGGAGAAAGGCACTGCATAAGAGAGTGGTAACTCTTCATAGGGAGGAGTGGGACAGAAGATTCAGAGTGGCTCAGAAGATTCAGAGGAATTTGTGGAGTCAAAATCTTCAGAAGAGGCCAAGGCGAGTGGATCACTTATGGTCAGGAGTTCGAGACCAACCTGGCCAACATGGCGAAACCCCATCTCTACTAAAAATACAAAAAAAAAAAAACTAGCCGGGCATGGTGGCGCATGCCTGCAGTCCAGCTACTTGGGAGGCTGAGGCAGGAGAGTCGCTTGAATCCTGGAGGCAGACACTGCAGTGAGTCAACATCGTGCCACTGTACTCCAGCCTGGGAGACAGAGCGAGACTCCGTCTCAAAAAGAAAAATCTTTAGGAGCATCCACTCTGATATTGCCATTCCATGTGTCAGGGTCCCAAGCTTTTCCAACCAGGACTTTGACTTTAGCATAAGAGATGTGCCTTATTGGTCGGGTGCGGTGGCTCAAGCCTGTAATCCCAGCACTTTGGGAGGCCGAGACGGGCGGATCATGAGGTCAGGAGATTGAGACCATCCTGGCTAATATGGTGAAACCCCGTCTCTACTAAAAAATACAAAAAACTAGCCGGGCGAGGTGGTGGGCGCCTGTAGTCCCAGCTACTCGGGAGGCTGAGGCGTAAACCCGGGAGGCGGAGCTTACAGTGAGCTGAGATCCGGCCACTGCACTCCAGCCTGGGTGACAGAGCAAGACTCCGTCTCAAAAAAAAAAAAAAAAAAAAAAAAGAGATGTGCCTTATTTGGACATTTAACTGTCTCTGAAGTCAGTTGCTCAGATTATTATTATTTATTTATTTTTTAGATGGAGTCTCGCACTGTCCCCCAGGCCGGAGTGCAGTGGCACAATCTCCGCTCACTGCAACCTCCGCCTCCCTCCCGGGTTCAAGTGATTCTCCTGCCTCAGCCTCCCGAGTAGTTGGGATTACAGGCGCCCGTCACCATGCCCGGCTAATTTTTTGTATTTTTAGTAGAGACGGGGTTTCACTATGTTAACCAGGCTGGCCTTGAACTCCTGACCTGGTGATCTGCCCGCCTCAGCCTCCCAAAGTGCTGGGATTACAGGTGTGGGCCACCACGCCTGGTCAGTTGCTTAGATTATTAAGTCTTAGGCTTAGTCCTTGCTTTTCTCCACCCTTTCACTGCAAGAGATGTTGACTTATTTATATAAACCAAAGAGGCCTTTTCCTTTTCATAACCTGGATTTATTTATTTATTTATTTGAGATGGTCTTGCTCTGTTGCCCAGACTGAAGTGCAGCGGCACAATCTCTGCTCACTGTAACCTTTTCCTCCCAGGTTCAAGCAATTCTCCTGCCTCAGCCTCCCAAGTAGCTGGGACTACAGGCATGTGCCACTACGCCTGACTAATTTTTGTATGTTTAGTAGAGATGGGGTTTCACCATGTTGGCCAGGCTGGTCTCAAACTCCTGACCTCAGGTGATCTGCCCCCCTTGGCTTCCCAAAGTGCTGGGATTACGGGCATGAGCCATTGCACCTGGCCCCATAACCTGGATTTTAATAGCCTGTACTGGCCCTAAGTTGTTTATTATCCTGTAGCACATCCATGGAGCTTGGCAATAGCCACCAATTCCATCATCCTCATAGCTACTACTCCCTCCATAATATCAAGTACCTGGTACATTGTGTCCTTAGAGTATCCAATTCTAGTGGTACATTCTCCCAATTTGCTGCCATTTGCCTGTGCTCTGCCCACCTCCACTAATGGGATCCTCATCGCCAGATGGGTGGTGATCCAGTTCCAAACCCCATCTTACCATCTCCTTTTTCATCTACTTTGGCAGCAGCTGTAGAAGACCAGATTCTCAAGAAGGAGATGGTGAGATAGTTTGGGATGCAAAATGTTTATTAAGGATCCATACCTGTGAAAGGAAGGAAGAGAAAGCAGGACTGGGCAGAGGGAAAGTCAACCTGTGCTGCAGGCTCGACCAAGCTCAGCCAATCAGCAGGTCACTCTAGAAAAGCCCTGATGTCTGGACCTTTATACCTCTGCCTTGCTCAGTCATCAGATGTGGGCTACCCCAGGAAGGGCATGACCTCAGGTGAGGCAGCCCTGCAGCTGAGGCAGGCTCTGAAGGAACTGAAAGCTGGTATTGTCTGCTGCCCTCTCTATGCAGCTAGGCAGCAGGTCCTTCCTTGAAGGTAATCTGGGCAACACGTCACCATGTGTCTCTTAATGACATACAGACATGAAGGAACATAAATCCTAGTATACAACTTGGTGAACTCACCCAGCTCAAAAAGTAGAAATTATCTGTATCACAGAACCCCCATTTATTCCTCTTCTCAATCTCTCTCCCCAAGGTAACCACTATCCTTCTTCTATCACCATAGACTCATTTACCTGCTTTTTAAATTTTTAACTGTGGTCAAATACACATAACATAAAACTTACCATGTGAGCCAGTTTTAAGTGTGCAGTGCAGCAGTGTTAAGCACATTCACATTGTTGTGCAACTAATCTCCAAAACTCTTCATCTTGCAAAACTTAAACTCTGTACCCATTAAACAAATCCCCATTATCTTTCTCCCGAGCCTTTACTAACTACCATCCTACTTTCTTTTTTCTTTTTTCTTTCTCTCTCTCTTTTTTTTTTTTTTTTATGAGACAGAGTCTCATTCTGTCACCCAGGCTGGAGTGCAGTGGCAGGATCTCGGCTCACTGGGACCTCCACCTCCTGGGTTCAAGTGATTCTCCTGCCTCAGCCTCCCGAGTAGCTGGGACTACAGGTGCACGCCACCATGCCCAGCTAATTTTTGTATTTTTAGTCCAGATGGGGTTTCACTTTGTTGGCCAGGCTGGTCTTGAACTCCTGACCTCATGATCGGCCCGCCTCAGCTTCCCAAAGTGCTGGGATTACAAGCGTGAGCCACCGTGCCTGACCTACCATTCTACTTTCTGTGTCGGTAAATCTGACTTCTCAAAGTACTTCATATAAGTGGAATCATACAGTATGCATCTTTCTGTGACTGGCTTATTTTACATAGCCTAATATCCTTAAGTTTCAGCCATGGTATAGCATGTGACAGGATTTCCTTCCTTTTCAAGGCCGAATAATATTCCACTGCATCTTGCCGGGCACAGTGGCTCACACCCGAAATCCCAGCACTTTGGGAGCTTGATGTGGGTGAATCGCTTGAGGTTAGGAGTTTGAGACCAGCCTGGCCAACATGGTGAAACCCCATCTCTACTAAAAATACAAAATTATCCAGGTGTGGTGGCACATGCCTGTAATCCCAGCTATTTAGGAAGGTGAGGCAGGAGAACGGTTTAAACCCAGGAGATGGAGGTTGCAGTGAGCCAAGATGGCGCCATTGTACTCCAGCCTGGGAAACAAGAGCAAAACTATGTCTCTAAAATAATAATAATAATAAACAAATTCCACTGCATCTATATGCCATATTTTGTTTATCCATACATTCATCAATGGACACTTGGGTCCCTTCCACCTTTTGCTTAGTGTAAATAATACTGCTATGAACACGCATAGATTCTTTACCTGCTTTTGAGCTTTTCATATAAACAAAATGAATTCTACCATGTGTATTATTTTATGTTGGGTTTCTTTCCCTCAACATTATGTTTGTGAAATTAATCCATCTTATTACATGTAGCAATAGTTTACTTTTCTCATTGATATATAGTAGTCCATTGTATAATCACATCCCAATCTGTTTATTCCATCCACCAGCGATGGACATTTAGGTTGTTTCCATGTTGAATCTGTTATGAATAGTGCTGCTATAAACATTCTTGTTGGTGTCTTTTATTATACGCATTTATGCATTTCTGGATGTAAACACCTAAGAGTTAAATTGCTGGGTCATAGATTATGTTTGTTTAATTTTACTAGACACTGCCAAATAGTTTTCCAAGATGACTATACCAATTTACCCCCTCCAGAACACTGAATGTGCATTCCGGTTGTTTGGTATCCTCAATAACACTTGATATCATCAGTTATTTTAATTTTAGTCATTCTCATTAGTGTAAAGTGGTATTTCATTGTGGTTTTAATTTGTATTTCCCTAATGACTAATGAGGTTGAAAGACTTTTTATGTTTATCAGTCAACTGGATGTGAAGTGCTTGTTCATGTTTTCTGTGAAGCGCTTGTTCATGTTTCTTGCCCTTAATTTAGTTGTCTGTTTTTTCTTTTTTTTCTTTTTTTTTTTTTTTGAGACGGAGTCTAGCTCTGTTGCCCAGGCTGGAGTGCAGTGGCCGGATCTCAGCTCACTGCAAGCCCCGCCTCCCGGGTTCACGCCATTCTCCGGCCTCAGCCTCCCGAGTAGCTGGGAGTACAGGCGCCCGCCACCTCGCCCGGCTAATTTTTTTTGTATTTTAGTAGAGACGGAGTTTCACCGTGTTAGCCAGGATGGTCTCGATCTCCTGAACTCGTGATCCGCCCGTCTCGGCCTCCCAAAGTGCTGGGATTACAGGCTTGAGCCACCGCGCCCGGCCTGTTTTTTCCTTATTGATTTGTAGTATTGTGGTGTATGCATGTATTTTTCCAAGGGTGATTCTCCAGATGGCATGGGTTTGTTCCAGAACCCCAGTGACCCTGCTGGGGCTTGCCACAAATTATACACCGTGTCTTCTCCAATCTCCCACATAAATGTGTGGGTATGTAGGTGTATGTACATTTTTTGTTTTTGTTTTTAAGATAGAATCTCACTCAGTTGCTTAGGCTAGAGTGTGGTGGTGCAATCATAGCTCACGGCAACCTTGACCTCCCGGGCTCAAGTGATCCTCCCACATCAGCCTCATGAGTAGCTGGAACTACAGGTGCCTGCCACCACACCCAGGTACTTTTTAAAACAATTTTTGGGCTGGGCGCAGTGGCTCATGCCTGTAATACCAGGACTTTGGGAAGCCAAGGTGGACACATCATCTGAGGTCAGGAGTTCAAGACCAGCCTGGCCAATGGTGAAACCCCATCTCTACTAAAAATACAAAATTTAGCCAGGCATGGTGGCGGGCGCTTGTAGTCCCAGCTACTTGGGAGGCTGAGGCAGGAGAATTGCTTGAACCTGGGAGGCGAAGGTTGCAGTGAGCTGAGATTGCGCCATTGCACTCCAGCCTGGGTGACAGAGCAAGACTCTGTCTCAAAACAAAACAAAACAACAACAAAAAGTTGTTTTTGGAGAAATGAGGGTCTCCCTATGTTGCCTAGGGTGGTCTTCAACTCCTGGGCTCAAGTGATCCTTCTGCCTCAGCCTCCCAAAGTGCTGGGATTATAGGCATGAGCCACCAGCCTGCATGTATTTTTGACAAGGGCTCGTTGTTGAACATGTGGATTGCATATATAGTCTCCCTTTCTATGGTTTGCCTTTTTTCTCTCTTAATGCTATCTTTTGATTAGTTCTTCATTTTAATAAATTCAAATTACCAATTTTTCTCTTTATGACTAGTGTTTTTTGTGTTCTGCTCACTAATTATTTTTAAAATACACATAAGAATAAACATATACCAGCCAGGCATGGTGGCTCATGCCTGCAAACCCAGCACTTTGGGAGGCCGGGGTGGGTGGATCATGAGCACAGGAGATCGAGACCATCCTGGCTAATGCAGTGAAAACCCATCTCTACTAAAAACACAAAAAAATTAGCCAGGCATGGTGGTGGGCGCCTGTTTTGTCCCAGCTACTCGGGAGTCTGAGGCAGGAGAATGGTGTGAACCCGGGAGGCAGAGCTTGCAGTGAGCCGAGATTGCACCACAACACTCTAGCCTGGGCAACAGAGCGAGACTCTGTCTCAAAAAAAAAATAAATAAAATAAAAAATAAACATATACCTATCGACATAAAAATATTCTTCTGTGAACCACCTACAATTATATTGTATAACACTACTGGCCTCTTGGATGAAGCCCACCTGCCTACTGTGAAACACCCTGATCATGCCCCTGTCAAGCCCTCCAGCCCCATTCCACTGCTCCCTGCTCTTCATCCTTCCACTAACAAAGCAGCTCTCACACAGCACGGCATTGCTAACCACACTGCCTTTGCACCAGCAGTGTGGAAATAACAGTGTGTCAGACACTGTGGCCCACACTCCTTCTCCCCTTTCCCACCAGAGCCCTGACTTAGGTGTCCACTCTCCCCCACATAGCCCTGTGCTTCAGGGCAAGATGCCCCCACCTTAGCCACAGGAAGGGCATCCTGATGGCCTAATCCAATCGTGGTTCCACAATCCTTCTGCCATGGACGTGGGACCCAGTTCTAGCTAATGAGATGCAAGAGGCTCCTGGGAAAGTCATCCTTGTTCCTGCCAAAGAGAACAGGA
Organism: Macaca nemestrina; assembly: GCF_043159975.1. NCBI lineage: Eukaryota > Metazoa > Chordata > Mammalia > Primates > Cercopithecidae > Macaca > Macaca nemestrina. The sequence continues at coordinate 126,692,867 of NC_092131.1, read as the reverse complement.
AGAGGTAGATCATTATTCATGTTGGATGTTGTCAGGCTGGATGACAAATCCCACACACTGAGGACAGCACTGAGACTTGCCTGATAGAAGCTGGGCCTTTGGTGACATGGAGTGCCAGTGATCATACTCTCCCTAAAGAACAACCTTCTGGCTGGGCATAGGGCTCACATTGTAATCCTAGCACTTTGAGAGGCAGGGCAGGAGGATCGCTTGAGCCCAGGAGGTGGAGGCTGCAGTGAGCCATGTTCGTGCCTCTGCACTACAGCCTGGGCAACAGAGCAAGATCCTGTCTCGAAATAATAAAATAATAATTTTATAAAATACAAAAATTAGTCGAGTATGGTGGTGCATAGTTCCCAACTACTTGGGAGGCTGAAGCAGTAGAACCACTTGAACCCAGGAGATGGAGGTTGCAGTGAGCCGAGATTGGGCCACTGCACTCCAGCCTGGGTGACAAAGCAAGACTCCATTTCAAAAATAATAATAATTTAAAGGCTAGGAGCAGTGGCTCATGCCTGTAATCCCAGCACTTTGGGAGGCTGAGGTGGGCGGATCACTTAAGGTCAGGAGTTTGAGACCAGCCTGGCCAACATGGTGAAACCTTGTCTCCACTAAAAATACAAAAATTAGCTGGGCATGGTGGTGTGCACCTGTAATCCCAGATACTCAGGAGGCTGAGGCATGTGAATCGCTTGAACCCAGGAGGCAGAGGTTGCAGTGAGCCGAGATCGTACCACTGTACTCCAGCCTGGGCGACAAAAGCGAGACTCCATCTCAAAAAAGGATAAATAAAAATAAATAAATAAAAGTGTCATCTGAGGCTTGGCATGGCATGGTGGTTCACACCTGTGTGATCTCAGCACTTTGGGAGGCCAAGGTAGGTGGCCGTCTGAAATAATAATAATAATTTTTAAAAACCAACCTTCTGCTGGTCTACATTTCCTATGATTGAAGTCAGTTCGAATCATGGTTTCTGTCCCTTTGAACTGAAAGCACCTCACTAGTAGGACCTTAGCTGACCTTGGATGAATTACTGAATGTGAATGTATTTGGTGGGTTATGACGTTTAGGGCCAGCTTCATGGGTGTGCAACCTGTGCTGTCACACTAGGCCCACACTTAGTAGGGCCCCACACTTGGTTTAATGTTCTGCTTTCATGGTTTTGAAATTCTTAATTTTTCTTTTTCTTTTTTTTTTTTTGAGATGGAGTTTTGCTCTGTCGCCCAGGCTGGAGTGCAATGGCGCGATCTCGGCTCACTGCAACCTCTGCCTCCTGGGTTCAAGTGATTCTCCTGCCTCAGTCTCCTGAGTAGCTGGGATTATAGGTATGCGCCACCACACCCAGCTAATTTGGTATTTTTTAGTAGAGATGGGGTTTCTCCATATTGGTCAGGCTGGTCTCGAACTCCCGACCTCAGGTGATCCACCCACCTCAGCCTCCCAAAGTGCTGGGATTACAAGCGTGAGCCACTGCGCCTGGCCTGGGCCTTGCATTTTCATTTTGCACTGGGCCCTCCTAATTATGTAATTGGTCCTGGTGATGTGACATTTCTTTTTTTTTTTTTTTTTGAGATGGAGTCTTGCTGTCTGGCCCAGGCTGGAGTGCAGTGGCGCGATCTCGGCTCACTGCAAGCTCCGCCTCCCGGGTTCACGCCATTCTCCTGCCTCAGCCTCCCAAGTAGCTGGGACTACAGGTGCCCGCCGCTGCGCCCGGCTAATTTTTTGTATTTTTAGTGGGGTCGGGGTTTCACCGTGGTCTCGATCTCCCGACTTCGTGATCCGCCCGTCTCGGCCTCCCAAAGTGCTGGGATTACAGGTGTGTGCCACTGCGCCCGGCCTGACATTTCTTATCTCCTTGTTTTTCTTCTGCCCTCTCAATCTTTGAATCTGCACAGCTTCATCCACAAGACTCTAATTCACATGCTTCCTCTGCCAACTCACCAGCTTAACTGAAAAATGAGGAGGTTGCACCATCATCTGATCTCTATGGATATCTTTTAGAACTGTTAAGAATTCACCACTGGGCATGATGGCTCACACCTGTAATCCCAGCATTTTGGGAGGCTGAGATGGGCGGATTGCTTGAGCTCAGGAGTTCGAGACCGCCTGAACAACATGGCGAGACCCCCATCTCTACAAAAAATACAAAACTTAGCCAGGTGTGGTGGTGTGTGCCTATACTTGGGAGGCTGAGATGGGAGGATGGCTTGAGACTGGGAGGCAGAGGTTCAGGGAGCCGAGATCGAGCCACTGCACTCCAGCCTTGTTGAAAGAGCAAGAGCCTTCTAAAAAAAAGAGAGACTTAAACTTTCTTGCAGATGAGCAGTCTGTTAAAAAAGAAAAAAAAAAAGGAAAAAAGAGGAAAAAGAATTCAACTTTCTCCCCAGCCATTTTGGTAAGCAATGATTTTTCAGTATTCCAGAAGGCAAAATTCAAGTGCCCTGGGCTGGCATTCAATATCTTCTTCCATATATTGTTCTTGTTACTTTCTGACACCAGCCCCCATTACTCTCCAATGGGAATTACCCACTTTAACCAAAATGATGATGATGATAATAACAATAATAGTGAAAACGATGCATTCAAATAATGGTTTACAGACTGTATTCATACATATTTACATTTGTTCCTCACAATAATTCTGTGAGATATTATGTGAAAAATAATTACCCTGGACCTTAATTCTATTACAAATAGAATTTACTAACAAGCACTATATCTCATGCAAAAGTTCACAAATTTAGCCAGTGTAGTTATTTACTAGTCATTTATGACAACTTTTTTTTTTTTTCTGGAGACAGGATCTTGCTCTGTTGCCCAGGCTGGAATCTGGTGGCAAGAGTGATCCTCCTGGGCTCAAGTGGTCCTCCCGCCTCAGCCTCTCAAGTAGCTGGGACTACAGACGTGTGCCACCATGGGTGGCTACTTTTTAAATTTTTGTAGAGACAGGGTCTTCCTATGTTGCCCAGGCTGGTCTCAAACTCCTAGGCTCAAGCATTACTCCCACCTTGGCCTCCCAAAGTGCCGGGATTACAGGTGTGAGCCACTGAACCTAGGCTTATTACAACTTTTTATTTGAAATAATTTCAGACTTACAAAATGATTTCAGGAAAGATCAAAGACATCTCATGCACTTTTTTTTTTTTTTTTTTTTTTGAGGCAGAGTCTCACTCTGTAACCCAGATTGAGACTGAAGTGCAGCGGTGCCATCTCACCTCATTGCAACCTCCGTCTCCCCGGTTCAAGCAATTCTTGTGCCTCAGCCTCCTGAGTAGCTGGGATTACAGGCACCTGCCACCATGCCCGGCTAATTTTTGTGTGTCTTTGTTGTTGTAGCTTTGTTTGAGACAGAGTCTCACTCTGTTGCCCAGGCTGGAGTGCAGTGGCGCAATCTCAGCTCACTGCAACCTCCGCCTCCCGGGTTCAAGCAATTCTTCTCCCTCAGCCTCCTGAGTAGTTGGGACTACAGGCATCTGCCACCACACCCTGCTAATTTTTGTATTTTTAGCAGAGATGGGGTTTCACCGTATTGGTCAAACTCCTTGACCTTGTGATCTGCCCGCCTCGGCCTCCCAAAGTGCTGGGATTACAGGCATGAGCCACAGTGCCCATGCTTTTTTTTTTTTTTTTTTTTTTTTTTTTTAAGAGACGGGCTTTCACCATGGTGGCCAGGTTGGTCTCGAACTCCTGGCCTATAGTGATCCACCTGCCTTGGTCACCCAAACTGCTGGGATTACAGGCGTGAGCCACGGCACCTGGCCCCATATAACCTTTATTCAGATTCTCAAAATGTTAACATTTTACCACATTTGCTTTATCATTTTCTTTTCTTCTTTTCTTTTCTTTTTTTTTTTTGAGACGGAGTCTCACTCTGTCGCCCAGGCTGGAGTGCAGCCGCGCCATCTCAGCTCACTGCAAGCTCCACCTCCCGGGTTGACGCCATTCTCCTGCCTCAGCCTCCTGAGTAGCCTGGACTACAGGCGCCCGCCACCATGCCTGGCTAATTTTTTTTGTATTTTTAGTAGAGACGGGGTTTCACCGTGTTAGCCAGGATGGTCTTGATCTCTTGACCTCGTGATCCACCCGCCTCAGCCTCCCAAAGTGCTGGGATTACAGGTGTGAGCCACCGCGCCCGGCCTCTTTTTTTTTTCCTTGCTTTGTCGCCCAGGCTACAGTACAGTGGTGCAATCTTGGCTCGCTGCAACCTCAGTCTCCTGGGTTCAGCAATTCTCCTGCCTCAGCTTCCTGAGTAGCTGGGATTACAGGCACGTGCCACCACACCCGACTAATTTTTGTATTTTTAGTAGTGACAGGGTTTCACCTGTTGGCCAGCTGGTCCTGAACTTCTGACCTTGTGATCTGCCCACCTCGGCCTCCCAAAGTGCTGGGATTATAGGCATGAGCCACCGCGCCCGGTCCCATATAACGTTTATTCAGATTCTCAAAATCCTAACATTTTACCATATTTGCTTTATCATTTTTTTCTCTCTCTCCCTCTCTCTATATATACACACACGCACTGGTAATATATATGCATGCACACATATATACACACACAAATATATGTATAGGAAATTATTTTTCCAGAAACATTTGAGAATAAATTGCAAACAGGAGGAAACTGTATCTCTAAATACTTAAGTATGTGTTTCCTAAAACAAGAATATTGTATTCTCTTGTATAACAATAGCACAATTATAAAATAAAAATAAAAACATTTATATAATAGTATTACCTAACCCAGAGACCTTATTCAGATATCCTCCACTGTCATGATAATGTTCTCTAGAGCAAAAAGAAAAATTACTTTTCTAAAGTCAGGCAGGGTGACTCATGCCTGAAATCCCAGCACTTCGGGAGGCCAAGGTGAACAGATCATCTGAGGTCAAGAGTTCAAGACCAGCCTGGCCAACATGGTGAAACCCCATCTCTACTAAAAATACAAAACTTGGCCGGGCGCGGTGGCTCAAGCCTGTAATCCCAGCACTTTGGGAGGCCGAGACGGGCGGATCACGAGGTCAGGAAATCGAGACCATCCTGGCTAACACAGTGAAACCCCGTCTCTACTAAAAATACAAAAAAAAAAAATTAGCCGGGCGAGGTGGCGGGCGCCTGTACTCCCAGCTACTCGGGAGGCTGAGGCAGGAGAATGGCGTGAACCCGGGAGGCGGGGCTTGCAGTGAGCTGAGATCCGGCCACTGCACTCCAGCCTGGGCAACAGAGCCAGACTCCGTCTCAAAAAAAAAAAAAAAAAAAAAAAACAAAACTTAGCCAGGCATGGTGGTGTGCACCTGTATTCCCAGCTAGTCGGGAGGCTGAGGCAGGAGAATCACTTGAACCCGGGAGGCGGAGGTTGCAATGAGCCAAGATAGCATCACTGCACTCCAGCCTGGGCGATGGAGTGAGACTGTCTCAAAAGCAAGAAAGAAAAATTATTTTTCTGGCTCATGATCCAATCCAGGATCACACACTGCACTTAGCTGAGAAGTCTCTTTAGTTTCTTTTAATCTGGAATAATTCCTCAATCTGACTTTGCCTCCCACGATCCTTTGTTACTTGAAGAATACAGGCCAGATATTTTGTAAGAGGTTCTTGTTTTAGGTTTATCTGTTTTTTCCCCTCATGATTAGATTCAGGCTATACATTTTTGGCAGGAATATTCTAAAACTGATGCTGTGTTCTTGGTTTATTAAATCAGGAGGCACATGATACCTATTTGTCACATTACTGACTACTGGTGATGTTAATTTTTATTTTTAGGTCAAGGTGGTGTCTGCCAGCCTTTCCACTGTAAAGTTATTCTTTGTCCATTTTTAGTTAATACGTATATATATTTTTTCTTTTTTTAGAGACAGGGTCTCACTCTGCTGCCCAGGCTTAAGTGCAGTGGCGCAATCATAACTCACTGTAACCTCAAATTTCCAGGCTTCAGTGATCCTCCCACCTCATCCTCCTGAGTAACAAGGACGACAGGCATGTCACCAGGCCTGGCTAATATTTTATTTTTTGTAGAGACAGGTCTTGCTATGTTACCCTGGCTGATCTCCAACTCCTGGCCTCAAGTAATCCTCCCAACTTGGCCTCAGCCTCCCAAAACTCTGGAATTATTGGCATGAACCACCATGCCCGACCAATAAGTATCTTGCGGGGAGATATTTTGAGACTATATCCTGTTCCTCATAAAACTTTTACCCACTAGTCTTAGCATCCATTACAAAGCTTACAAAGTCTTTAATTGAAAAAGTATACATAAGCCAATGGTTAAAAAAAATTCACAACAATACAGTGAACGAGTATGTATACATATTCACTTTTTGTTGTACAAAAAAAGAGAAATAGAATAAATAGTATAGTGAAAAGTAAATCTCCTGATATTAGATCCTCAGGATCCTTCCTCCTGTTACTTGTTTATGTCTTTGTGGCAGACACGATGCCATATGATATTGAACCTCATTTCATTTCCTTTTTTCTGGGCTACAGGATGACAACACTTCCTGTCCTGCTTTGCGGTGAGGCTGAGACCATAAGCCTAGTTCTGGCTCAAGGGCTATGAACAGAAACGATATTGGGCACTCTTGGACCAAAGCATTTAGTGCCATTTTATGACTCTCCAGCTCTCTCTTCCCCTGCTGCAGCAATTGTGAACGCCATGCATTTAGATGGTGAAGCCACAAAATGGAAAGAGCCTGGATCCCTGAGTCACCAGATGCACAAACACCTGCTCTGAAAAGTTGTCCATCTTGCACTACACATGCTCCTGACCTCATGATCCGCCTGCCTCGGCCTCCCAAAGTGCTGGGATTACAGGCGTGAGCCAGTGCGCCCGGCATGAAAACTGGTTTTCTAAATTCTCCTTTTGCAAATCCTGTGTTGGTGGACTTGCCCGTAACTTTGAAGTATGACCTTATTGTTTTGGTGTCTCAGCCAAACTTGAGACGAGTGAGGTTCCTTTAAATATCCTTGGTATGACATATCTCTGGATATGCAACAGGAAATATTGGTTACCTTTGGTGGGGAATTTTCTGGCCGGGTGTGGTGGCTCATGCCTGTAATCCCAGCAGTTTGGGAGGCCCAGGTGGGCAGATCATTTGAGGCCAGGAGTTCGAGATCAGCCTGGCCAACATGGTGAAACCCTGTCTCTACTAAAAATATAAAAATTAGCCAGGTGTGGTGGCAGGTGCTTGTAATCCCAGCTACTCAGGTGGCTGAGGTAGGAGAATCGCTTGAACCCGGGAAGTTGTGGTTGCAGTGAGCCTAGATTGCACCATTGCACTCCAGCCTGGGTGATAAGAGTGAAACTCTGTTTCAAAAACAAAAACAAAAACAAAACAAAAAAACAAGCCTTTTCTGTGGTTAAGAAATGAGATTCAAGTTTAAGATATTTGAGATCTTTCTTTTTATTATTTATTTTCCTTAGAGATAGTTGTGGGGTGGCGGGGGTCGGGGGGGTCCTGCTATCTTGCACAGGCTGAACTCAAACTCCTAGGTTCAAGTAATCCTGCAGTCTCAGCCTCCCAAGTAGCTGGGACTATAGGTACACATCACCACACCAGCTTGAGATTTTTGTACATTGGGATATATAGCTCATTCTTTTTAAGATTTGCCAAGTGTTCCATTGTATGACTATAATATATTTAAGAGGTACATTTCTTTAAATTTTTGAATTGATATTACATACCATATGGTTTTAAATTAAAATGGTTCAAAAAAGTATACATGTGAAAAATTCTCCCTCTCATTGCTGCCCTGAGCCAACAAATTCCCCACCAAAGGTAACCAATATTTCCTGTTGCATATCCAGAGATATGTCATACCAAGGATATTTAAAGGAACCTCACTCATCTCAAGTTTGGCTGAGACACCAAAACAATAAGGTCATACTTCAAAGTTACGGGCAAGTCCACCAACACAGGATTTGCAAAAGGAGAATTTAGAAAACCAGTTTTCATGCCGGGCGCACTGGCTCACGCCTGTAATCCCAGCACTTTGGGAGGCCGAGGCAGGCGGATCACGAGGTCAGGAGATCGAGACCATTCTGGCCAACATGGTAAAACCCTGTCTCTACTAAAAATACAAAAATGAACTGGATGTGGTGGTGTGCGCCTGTAATTCCAGCTACTTGGGAGGCTGAGGCAGGAGAATCGCTTGAACCCAGGGGCAGAGATTGCAGTGAGCTGAGATAGCGTCACTGCACTCCAGCCTGTGACAGAGCAAGACTCCATCTCAAAAAAAAAAAAAAAAGAAAGAAAACCAGTTTTCAATCTTCATTCACTACCCATCTCCAGCCTACAAAAGATGTTGAAGAGATTGAAAAAAAAAGAAGGTTCAAGGTTTTAGAAAAAGCTATTGCTGAACTGAGTCACTGAGTCATTGCCTCCACCCCAACCTCACCCTAAGGGGTACATGCCCCTCACCTCACATTAATAAAAGGCATTTTACTGGGATCACATAATAGAACATAATATGTGTTTCTTCATCTTTGAGAGGCACAGTGGGCTGAAGTCTGAGTTATGCCTGGGATGTGTAAAGCGTTAAGGGTTAATGCAGGCATCCTGTGGGGTAGAAAAGAGGCTGTGATTTGGGATATAGCAGCACTTGCAACAATGGGTCAAATAAACATATTTTCTCTAATATAAGTATGATACAAACATGCAAGAGCTCTGGAGAAGCATTGCCTTGGATCCTTTTCAAGAAAGCTGCCTGGAAAGTAAGTGGACTTCAGCAGAAGGAAGGTGGAGGCGTAGCACCAGATGCCTAGAGTCTCGAGAAAGAATTGTAAATAAACAACTGTAAAAGCCATGTATTCATTTATGCAGAAGAAACTGCAGGCCGGGTGCAGTGGCTCGTCCCTGTAATCCCCACACTTTGGGAGGCAAAGGTGGATGGATTACTTGAGGTCAGGAGTTCGAGATCAGCCTGGCCAACATGGTGAAACCCCATCTTTAAAAAAGGAAGAAGAAACAAGAAATTGCAGAGATGAGATCCCCAATGATGGGAGGAGGAAGTTTTAAGGAACTCAGACATACAGCCCACATACAAAAAGAGTAAGCCTTAAACACCTGCCAGAGTACAGATGCCATTCATGACAGTACTAGTCAAGTGTGAACTTTACCGTCTCCTCTATTACTTTCTCCATATGTTCCAACCTTAACAGGCCTTATGGCTGTGTGATTCATTCACTGCTAAAGGGTGCCTGAATGAAGGTGCATATGGTGGCTGCAACCCAGTCTGAGTTCCATTCTCCAAACTGTATGCCCTGGCATGGGGTTGTATCTACTTGGAAGAAGAGCCGTGTTTTCCTAATTCACACAGAGGTACAGTTCTCTCACCATGGGGCTGCATACACCCAGAAGGGGAACATATTCCTAATCTACAGAGGCACCGGATGGGCTAGCAGCCACCCAGTTTGGAGGGTCTCAGAGACAGTGACTAGCAAGAGGAGCAGAGTGGAAGCACTAAATAAGGAAGGAGCTAAGTTGGCCACATGCTCCTTTTCCATAGTAGGTGACCCACCTCCTAGAGGCCCAATCTGGGAAAGAGGGTGGAGCCTCTGTATAAATGAATTTTACAGAAATGGATGTTAGAGGGGGCTGGAAGTTTTTTATCACTTAACTGATAATATTTGGGAAACTAGCATGACAGGAGAACTTTTTTTTCTTTTTCTTTTTTTTAAGACAGAGTCTCGCTCTGTTGCCAGGATGGAGTGCAGTGGTGTGATCTGGGCTCACTGCAACCTCCACCTTTTGGGTTCAAGCAAATTCTCCTGCCCCAGCCTCCCAAGTAGCTGGGACTATAGGTGTGTGCCACCACACCGGCTAATTTTTGTGTTTTTAGTAGAGACGGAGTTTCACCATGTTGGCCAGGATGGTCTCGATCTCTTGACCTCATGATCCACCTGCCTTGGCCTCCCAAAGTGCTGGGATTACAGGCGTAAGCCACCTCACCCAGCCAGGACTTTTTTTTTTTTTTTTGAGATGGAGTCTCCCTCTGTCACCCAGGCTGGAGTGCAGTGGCATGATCTTGGCTCGCTGCAACCTCCACCTCCTGGGCTCAAGCGATTCTCCTGCCTCAGCCTTATAAGTAACTGGGATTACAGCATGTGCCACCATGCCCAGCTAATTTTTGTATTTTTAGTAGAGATGGGGTTTTGCCTTGTTGGCCTGGCTGGTCTCAAACTCCTGACCTCAGGTGATCCACCTGCCTCAGCCTCCCAAAGTGCTGAGATTACAGACGTGAGCCACTGCGCCCAGCCTAGGAAGACTTTTAATACTTATGAGTGACCAGAAAAGTTGAGGGATTTGACCAAGGTTTCATCTAAGGGGGCAGGGGAAAACTAGCCCCAAAGAATACATTAAAAGGACAGTGAAAGATAAAAGTTAAGATTTTTCTGATTCATACTCTGTAGTGGAGACTCCCTACTAATAAGCATTCTATCCTTTAGGCACAAAGCTAGGCTCTATTTCCCAGCACACTTTGCAGGTTGGTATAATCTTTGTTTTGTTTTGTTTTGAGACAGAGTCTCATTCTGTCACCTAGGCTGGAGTGCAGTTACTAGATCTTGGCTCGCTGCAACCTCCATTTCCCAGGTTCAAGAGATTCTCCTGCCTCAGACTCCCAAGTAGCTGAGATTACAGGCGTGCACTACCGCACCCGGATAATTTTTGTATTTTCAGTAGAGACGGGGTTTCACCATGTTGGCCCGACTGGTCCCGAACTCCTGACCTTAAGTGATTGCCTGCCTTAGCCTTCCAAAGTGCTGGGATTACAGGTGTGAGCCACCGCACCCAGATGGATATAATCTTTTTACTAAATTTTCTCCAGTGAAATGCAAAACAGTTTTGGGTTAATATGATGGGTATGACTTGCAGAACTGGCCTATAACCGCACCCCCACCCATAAAACTCTTTTTTTTTTTTTTTTTTTTTTTTTTTTGAGACGGAGTCTCACGCTGTTGCCCAGGCTGGAGTGCAGTGGCGCGATCTCGGCTCACTGCAAGCTCCGCCTCCCGGGTTCCCGCCATTCTCCTGCCTCAGCCTCCTGAGTAGCTGGGACTACAGGCGCCCGCCACCACGCCCGGCTAATTTTTTGTATTTTTAGTAGAGACGGGGTTTCACTGTGGTCTCGATCTCCTGACCTTGTGATCCGCCCGCCTCGGCCTCCCAAAGTGCTGGGATTACAGGCTTGAGCCACCGCGCCCGGCCAAAACTCTTTTATTTTTTCTTGCCTTTTGCCAATTTAATGTAGATGATGACAAGGACTCAAGTGATGACAGATAGAAACCTGGGTCTGTGGATGATGGCAAAGAGGAGAGCTGCCCCACCAAGCTAAACACCTGTCCAATACTACTATTGTGAACAGGAAATAAACCTCTATTTTGTTAAGCCATTATATTTTAGTTTTGCTCATGTTAAAGGAATCACAAATCTTTCAAATCTGGAAAATGAAAGTAGAATTCATTTCTTGCCTGGCAAGGGAGAACTGCAAAGACACATGTAATCCCTGTGAACAAAGTAAAAAATTGGTTTATACAGGATTTTGGGAAAACGTAAGTGATTGGTTTTGGCTCAAAGTGAGTAAGGTTACTCACTGATTAGACAGGTTTCAAGAACAGGTGACCTACTGATGTAGGGTTTGATGACTAGGTGATTCAGTCCAAGACTGATATTGATTCGTCTTATAGTTTCCTGTGTAAATGCCTGCAGACATGAACTAGGTTCTTCAGGCAAGAATGGAATTTTCTATTCTCATCTCCCATTTTGCACCTGCTTGACAGGTCATGGAAGAGGCCATTTACATATTGTCTAGAACAGTGGTGGGCAACTTTTTTTCTGTAAAGGGACAAAACATAAATATTTTAGGTTTTGTGAGCCCTACTGACTCTATCATAACAACTTAACTCTGCTGTTGTAGCATAAAAACAGCACAAATGATTCATAAATGAATAGGTGTGACTGTGTTTCAATAAAACTTTACTTATAAAAACAAGTGGTGGGCCAGACTTGACCCATTGGCCACAGTTTGCTAGCCCCTGATCTAGAACTCTAGATGTAGTCCACTGACATGGTTTTCGTTAGGGGGTGAAATGGTGGCTGTGGTGATCATCATGATTTCATTTTGTTTTTGATTCAGGATCATCTGTTGCACCATCTGATGAGACAGCCAACACATAGTAGAGTTTAAAATTCTGGACACCAGCTAGACAGTATATAAATACAACATAAAAATATATGCCAGGCACAGTGGCTCACGCCTGTAATTCCAGCACTTTGGGAGAACGAGGTGGGCGGATCACTTGAGGTCAGGAGTTCGAGACCAGCCTGGCCAACATGGTGAAACCCTGTCTCTACTGAAAATACAAAAATTAGCCAGGTGTGGTGGTGGGCGTCTGTAATCCCAGCTACTAGGGAGGCTGAGGCAGGAGAATCTCTTGAACCCAGGAGGTAGAGGTTTCAGTGAGCAAAGATCATGTCACTGTACTCTAGCCTGAGCAACAGAGCGAGATTCTGTCTTTTTTTTTTTTTTTTTTTTTTTTTTTTGAGACAGAGTTTCGCTTTTGTTGCCCAGGCTGGAGTGCAGTGTTGCGATCTCGGCTCACTGCAACCTCCGCCTCCCAGGTTCAAGTGATTCTCCTGCCTCACTCAGGCTCCCGAGTAGCTGGGATTATAGGTGTCCGCCACCATGCCTGGTTAATTTTTTGTATTTTCAGTAGAGATTGGGTTTCACCATGTTGGCCAGGTTGGTCTCAAACTCCTGACCTCAGGTGATCCACCCACCTTGGCCTCCCAAAGTGCTAGGATTACAGGCGTGAGCCACTGTGCCCGGTCAGAAGACTCTGACTTTAACATAATAATATCTATACACACACACACACACACACACACACACACACACACACACACACGACTAGATTTTTCTTTTTTAGAGTCAAGAGCCCATCACTCAGGCTGGAGTGCAGTGGTGCGATCTTGGTTCACTGCACCCTCTGCCTCCCGGGTTCAAGCCATTCACGTGCCTTAGCCTCCCTAGTAGCTGGAATTACAGGTGCGCCACCACACCCCACTAATTTTTGCATTTTTAGTAGAGACAAAGTTTCATCATGTTGGCCATGGTGGTCTCAAACTCCTGACCTCAGGTGATCCACCTGCTTTAGCCTCCCAAAGTGCTGGGATTACAGGTGTGAGCCACCATACCCGGCCTACAACTAGTAAAATAAGGAAGCAGGTGTGAGCCACCATACCCGGCCTACAACTAGTAAAATAAGGAAGGACTTGAAAGCGCACCAAAATCATGATCCAAGTTTTCACAGATTAAATCCTCTTTTTGATCTGAAGTATGGAGATAAGACAAAGAAGTGTTTTTTGTTTGAGATAGAGTCTCATTCTCTTACCCAGGCTGAAGTGCAGTGGTATGATCTTGGCTCACCGCAGCCTCGAACTCCCAGGCTTAGGTGATTCTCCCACCTCAGCCTCCTGAGTGAGTAACTGTAACTACAGGTGTGCACTACCAAGCCCAGCTAATTTTTGTACTTTCGGTGGAGATGGTCCGCCATGTTGGCCAGGCTGGTCTCCAACTCCTGGGTTCAAGGGATCCACCTGCGTTGGCCTCCCAAAGTGCTGGGATTACAAGCATGAGCCACCATGCCTGGCCCAGACAGAGGAATATTGACCAGGTTGTTATAGTTTGAAATTTTTTGAAGTTTCTCTAATCTCTTTGATAATGTTGAAAATCTCTGAGACATCTTGGGAAATACAAGTGCAATATTTTCCCTCAGTACAGCACAAGTTCCTTTTTGTGAGATAAGGAAAACACGTTATGGGTGCTCTATTTTGGCTGACTGCCTTCTTGCAATAAGTCTAAAGCTTAGAAGGCCTTTGTTAAGCTTTCAGTCATTTGTACTGTCATAAACTTGAAGAATTCTCTCAAATATAGGTGCCCCCTGTAAAGCATGGTGTGAAGCTGTCTGAGGACAGAAAAATATTTTTAAAATTATCTTATGCCAAGGTTTAATTGCTTATAACAGAAATGAAGGGGCCGGGCGCGGTGTCTCACACCTGTAATTCTAACACTTCGGGAGGCCGAGGCAGGCGAATCACCTGAGGTCAGGAGTTCGAGACCAGCTGGCCAACATGGTGAAACCCCACTCTACAAAAAATACAAAAATTAGCAGGTGTGGTGGCACACGCCTGCAATCCAAGCTACTTGGGAGGCTGAGGCAGAAGAATCGCTTGAACCTGGAAAGCGGAGGTTGCAGATCACACCGTTGCACTCCAGCCTTGGCAACAAGAGTAAAACTCCGTCTCAAAAAAAAAAACAGAGAGAGAGAAAGAAATGAAAGGGTTTCCCTTTAGGCCAGGTACACTGGTTCACACTTGTAATCCCAGCACTTTGGGAGACTGAGGTGGGAGGATTGCTTGAGTCCAGGAGTTTGAGACCAGCCTGGGCAACATAGCAAGACCTCATCTCTATAAAAAACATTTAAAAGTTAGCCTGGCACGGTGGCCTACACCTGTAGTCCCAGCTACTCAGGAGGCTGAAGCAGGAGTATCACTTGAGCCCAGAAGGTCAAGGCTGCAGTGAACCATGTTTGTGCCACTGTACTCCAGCCCGGGCAACAGAGAGACGCATTTTTAATTTTTTTGAGACAGAGTCTTGCTCTGCTGCCCAGGCTGGAGTCCAGTCGCACAATCTTGGCTCACTGCAACCTCGGCCTCCTGGGTTCAAGTGATTTTCTTCTGCCTCAGCCTCCCGAGTAGCTGGGACTACAGGCGCACGCCACCACACCTGGATAAATTTTGTATTTTCAGTAGAGACTGGGTTTCACCATATTGGCCAGTCTGGTCTCAAACTCCTGACCTTGTAATATGCCCGCCTTGGCCTTCCAAATGCTAGGATCATAGGTGTGAGCCACCGCGCCTGGCTGAGACCCTGTTTTTTTAAAAAAGAATTTCTCTTTAGATAATTTTGACCAAAAGGGTCTATGAGTGAGGTCCTGAATTATTATTATTATTACTATTACTATTATTGTTATTTTGAGACAGGGTCTTGCTGGGCCCAGGCTGGAGTGCAGTGGTGTGATCTCAGCTCACTGCAAGCCCCACCTCCTAGGTTCAAGCAATTCTCCAGCATCAGCTTCTCGAGTAGCTGGGACCACAGGCACCACCACTCCCAGCTAATTTTTATATTTTTAGTAGAGATGGGGTCTCGCCATGTTGCCAGGCTGGTCTCAAACTCCTGGCCTCAAGCAATCTGTCCACCTTGGTCTCCCAAACTGCTGGAATTACAGGCATGTGCCACTGTGCTCGGCCGTGAATAATTCTTAATACAGGAATCGGTTGCCATAAATAGAAACATATCGACAATTTTCAGGGAGTAACCAGCAGTTCTTTATTCCACAAAGCAAGTACCACTTATTAGGAGTCACCTAGGACTGCGTTCAGGCCAGGATAATCCAGAACTCCCATTACAGATCCTGGCAAAGATAGTGAATCTGAGTCTACTTCAGTTTGAAACTAACTTAAAATGTCTGAAAATAATGCTTTGGTATGCCTTTGTGATAAGAATTGTATAGGTTATGCATTTTTTAAGATAAACCATACCACTCATTCTTCGCCTGGGCTATCAATGCTGCAAAAATGTGAACACACGAACTGGTCCCCACCTTAGGCCCTTTAGTTCGATTTCTGTGTAAGCAAAAATGTCCTACTTTAGGTATGACAATATTGGTATTGGTGGCTTAGAAATATAAGCTTTGTGATGGTGATTATCAGTTATTATGTTAAGAGTTCATAATAACTTCATTCATTATGAAGTCATTGATATCATTTGAGGGAATTACTACCCAAAGGAATTATGCAACCGAAAGGGAAGTGAGTGCAACCCAGCAACTGAATCTGGCTAGACTGTGGGCTGTCGATAAGTAATTTTTGTACACAAGGAGTTTACTAAAGGCAAGAGTATCAACAACAGAAACAGGAAAAATAAAAAGCCCATACACAGTAGACACAGTGGCTCACACCTGTAATTCCAGTACTTTGGGACGCTGAGGTGGGAGGATCTATTGAGCCCAGTAGTTCAAGACCAGTCTAGACAAGATGGTGAGACCACCTGTCCCACCCACCATCTCTACAAAAAGTTTTTAAAAAATTAGCCAGGTGTGGTAGTGTGTGCCTGTGGTCCCACCTACTTGAGAGGCTGATGCAGGAGAATCCCTGGAGCCAGGAGTTCAAGGCGACAGTGAGCTATGATTGCACCACTGCACTCAGGGATGGGAGACAGAGCTAGACTCTGTCTCTTGGAAAACAAAACAAAACAAAACAAAACAAAACAAAACTGTATGTGATCTTGTAGTATGCTACCTTCCCTTCTGGGTAAGAAATAAAAGGGAGTAAATAAGAAAATACACATGTATATATTCATTTGTGCAAAAAGAAACACATGACAAACTGGGTTCAGTGGCTCACAGCTGTAATCCAAGCACTTTGGGAGGCCAAGACAGGAGGATCACTTGAACCCAGGAGTTGTAGAACAGTCGGGCAACAAAATAAGACCCCATCTCTACAAAAAAGTCAAAAATTAGCCAGGTGTGGTGGCACACACCTATAGTCTCAGCTACTCGGGAGACTGAGGTAGGAGGTTGAGCCTGCAGTGAGCCATGATCACACCATTGCACTGCAGCCTGAAGGACAGAGGAAGACCCTGTCCCTAAGAAAAAAAAGAACGGGACGGGCATGGTGGTTCACACCTATAATCCCAGCACTTTGGGAGGCTGACGCGGGCAGATCACCTGAGGTCAGGAGTTCGAGTCCAGCCTGGCCAACATGGTGAAACTCCATCTGTACCAAAAATACAAAAATTAGCCAGGCTTTGTGGTGCACAACTGTAGTCCCAGCTACTCAGGAGGCTGAGGCAGGAGAATCACTGGAACCCGGGAGGCAGAGGTGGTAGTGAGCCGAGATCTCACCACTGCACTCCAGCCTGGGCAACAAGAGTAAAACTCTATCTTTAAAAAAAAGAAAAAAAAAAAAGAATGAGGCTGGGCGCAGTGGCTCACGCCTATAATCCCAGCACTTTGGTAGGCTGAGGTGGGTGGATCACTTGAGATCAGGAGTTTAAGACCAGCCTGACCAACATGGAGAAACCCTGTCTCTACTAAAAATACAAAACTAGCCGGGCATTGTGGCGCATGCCTGTAAACCCAGCTACTTGGGAGCCTGAGGCAGGAGAACTGCTTGAACCCAGGAGGCGGAGGTTGTGGTGAGCCGAGGTGGCACCATTGCACTCCAGCCTGGGCGACAAGAGTGAAACTCCGTCTCAAAAAAACAAAAAAGAATGATAATGACATGTCAAAATAACACAGAAGGCTGCTTGAAAAGGTAGCCATGTCTGCCTGTAAGAGATTAGAATCAAGTATGGGTGGAGAGACTCCTACTTACATGGGCTTGCCTGCCAGTGGCCAAATCAGAGGGAGACAGTCTATGGGTTCCTGAACAGGCAGAACAGAGTCACAGAGCCAAGGATAGTACTTAAGGCCATGGGAACTCAAGTGTGTCTGATAATTTAGTTAATTTAAGCTTTAGTATTCCTTTTGTGGTTTTGACTTTTCTAGATGGTTGAGGCTTTGACATGACAGGCAATGCTTTACATAGCTCAAGAATAATTGCCCCAGTAAAATAAGTTTCTCTTTCTCTATCATTAAACAATTAAATTAGAATAGCCCCTATAGGGAATACAAAGTCCATTAGTTTCTTAGCCACTGTGTCTCAAAAAAAAAAAAAGGTTTAATTGGCTCATCGTTCTGCAGGCTGTACAGGAAGCATGGCAGCATCTGCTCCACTTCTGGGGAAGCCTCAGGAAACTTAAAATCATGACAGAAGGCAAAGTGAGATCAGAAGTCTTATATGACAGAATCTGTACCGAGTGTGGTGGGAAAGTGCCACATACTTTGAAACAACCAGATCTCATGAGAACTCACTATCATGGTGACAGCACCAAGGGAGATGATGTTAAACCATGAGAAACTACCCCCATGAGCCAAGGGTGGGGCCCTTCCATAAGGCCCCACCTCCAACATTAAGGATTACAGCTGAACATGAGATTTGGGTAGGAGCACAGACCCAAACCATATTACCCCCACTGTGGTAACTTGTTCTATGGAGGGTTTTTGTAAGTGTTCGTTTGAAGGTTTCTGGTGCTACATGGAGGCTGTCCTCATGGATCTTATAACCCAATCCTGTACATAGATGATGGAATTCTTGAACCTCTACATGGGCTCATCATCATTCTGTGGTTAAAAGAACTCACTTTTAAAGACCTCAGACAGAGCAACTTGTAAGTATAAATATCTGCTAAAGCATTTCTTCTCATGTTTTTAGTGTGGGCCTCTGCTTAATGACAGCAATTTCCAAGAGATCATGAAACTCATTTATTTGGTTTCTGTTTTTAACAGGGATACCAATTGGGAAGGAAAATGTTCTCTTTCCATGGTATTCTGAAGCCATGGCCTGTGAGTCAGAATGTTAGTGTGTACTAGTCATTCCTTGCTGTGTTTAACAAGATATAGTAAGAGATAAGTTCAGGTAAGAACATATTGATTTGCAGGTGAAATGAAAAGGAATAGAAGGAGTCCAGCAATGGGGTCTTATAGGGTTGGAGAAGCTGTTGAACCCCAGCAACAGGAAAAAAGACTGAAAAGGCTTTGAGAAACACAGGTCCACTAAGGTATTTCAATTCAACAGAGGAATTCGGCACTACTGCAAAGAAGAGTTTAAAGGTGTTTTCTCGCCAGGCGCGGTGGCTCACGCCCGTAATCCCAGCATTTTAGGAGGCCGAGGCGTGTGGATCACGAGGTAAGGAGATCGAGACCATCCTGGCTAACATGGTGAAACCCCGTCTCTACTAAAAGTACAAAAAAAAAAAAAAAAATTAGTTGGGCGTGGTGGCGGGCGCCTGTAGTCCCAGCTACTCGGGAGGCTGAGGCAGGAGAATGGCGTGAACCCTGGAGGCGGAGCTTGCAGCGAGCCGAGATCACGCCACTGCACTCCAGCCTGGGCAACAGAGTGAGACTCTGTCTCAAAAAAAAAAAAAGATGTTTTCTCCTACCTAAACCTATTGTTTCCTATGGCCTTGCTGTAACTGCCATTAAGTTGAAAGAGAGAGGCAGGGAGTGAAGAAAGAGATAAGCAAAGGTTGATATTTATGTCTTGAAAAAAATCCAGCCTGGCCAACATGGTAAAACCCCGCCTCTACTAAAAATACAAAAACTAGCCGGGCATGGTGTCAGGCCTGTAATCCCAGCTACTCGGGAAGCTGAGGCAGGAGAATCACCTGAACCCGGGAAGCGGAGATTGCAGTGAGCTGACATGGTGCCACTGCACTCCAGCCTGGGTGATGGAATGAGACCCTGTCTTTAAAAAATATATATATGTATACACACACACACACACACACACACACACACACACACAATATTCTCTGGTACAAGACACTGTTTGCTTTGAGACCAATAGATCCAAAAAGTCTCTGAGTGAACTGTATTGCCAAAAAAATTCCCCAACCTAGTCTGAATAAATAAGTAAAACCATAAAGTAACACTTGAAAATCCAAAGGTGCACCATCAGGAACTTTTGAGGAGGCTTTTGAGGCTGTGTAGTTCCCAAGGAGGACAGGCACCCCACTTCACACAAAGCCAGGGAGAACAATGGCTGAGGAAGAACTTGCCAGAGGGCAGAACAAGGGTGGAAGGAGAACAACGCCAGGATAATTTTTCCTAAAGAGCAAAATCTGGTCTAATGTAGGAAATTCATCCACTGCCAGGAAAGGACGTCTTCATAATATGTATCTAGCAGAACTCCATAATTGCTCTGGACAGGAAGGTTGGGTGTTTCCCATACTCCCTTTTCCAAATAGGATTTGCTATTGCCGCGTCCTTACCCTGCTTCATCATTGTAGATGGGTAGGTGGGTTTATTGGGGTGGTGAGAAACTTGGCTTTCAGTTCATAGATTGCTGGACCATAAGGAAATTCACTCAGGCCAATTAGAGAAGACCACAATCCAGATTCTGATATGAATGCTGTAAATGAATGGAAGTTTTTGTCATAGCCCTTGGGAGAAGGGTGAGTATGAGATTTGCTGGTCGGAGAGGCTGACTGTAGCAGTGAACCCTTGCTGTCTACCAAAAGTCATTATTCTCTTTAGGCACACAACTAGACTGTTTCCCATACTCCCATTCAATCTGAGTGTGGCCATGTGATGGTTTTCTCCAATGTAATGTGAATGGAACCAATGTGTGTCACTTCCTGATCCAGGGGATAATAGATGGACAGCCTCTGGGCCCCTTAATGAAAAGGGTGGAGGAGAGCGGCCTCATTGACCTGAATATTGGCCTGGGACTGTTAGCTGAGCAAGACATTAAGTATTTTACTGAGCTATATTTTGGATCTATTTGTCACAGTAGTTTAACCTATTATTAATTGATACACACCCCATGAGTCATACTTGTTCAACATGATTATATATGTATATCCTTTTAAACAATAATTATTAATGGTAACATACTAAACATCCTTGTAGTGAACCTTGTTTTTTTTGTTTGTTTGTTTGTTTTTCACTACATGTCCTGGTAAGTGTTCTGTATCAGTACATTAATAACTTCTTTGTTTTTATTTTATTTTTGCTTTTTCCTGGGGGGCGTTGGCGGGGGAGACAGGGTCTTACACTGTTGCCCAGGCTGGAATGCAATAGTGCCATCATAGCTCACTGCAGCCTAAACTCTTGGGCTCAAGTGATCCTCCCACCTCAGCCTGCCCAGTAGCTATGACTACAGGTGTGGGCCACCATGCCCAGCTAATTTTTTATTTTTTGTAGAGACAGGGTCTTGCTTTGTTGCCCAGGCTGGTCTTGCACTCTTGACTTCAAGCAATCCTTCCACCTGGGCCTACCAAAGCACTGGGATTATAGGAGTGAGCTACTATGTTTGCTTTTTGAATAGCTTAAGTACCACATGTTATTTAGCCTGTTCCCTACTGATGGACATTTAGTTTAACAGTCTTTTGCTATTGTCCTTGGTTCAAGTTCGTCCTTCCTTCCTTCCTCCCTCCCTTCCTCCCTTCCTTTCTTCTTTTTTTTTTTTTTTTGACGGAGTCTCGCTCTGTCACCCAGGCTGCAGTACAATGTCACCATCTCGGCTCACTGCAACCTCTGTCTCCCAGATTCAAGCGATTCTCCTGCCCCAGCCTCCCAAGTAACTGGGACTATCAGGCTCCCACCACCATGCCCGGCTAATTTTTGTATTTTTAGTAGAGATGGGGTTTCACCATATTGGCCGGGCAGGTCTCAAACTCCTGACTTTGTGATCTGCCCACCTCAGCCTCCCAAAGTGCTGGGATTACAAGTGTGAGCCACTGTGCCTGATCGATTCAAGTACTTTCAATTGGCACTCTGCAAATGCAAAGGACAGGTCAGCTACATGTCCAGCATTATCTAGTTCTATTCTTTAATTTAGGACTTCCCTTAGATTCTTTTAGCCAGGTTACAAAGCTAATATACTTTATTGATTCTCTGTGGTCTACTATTGTAAAATATATATTGAAAAATAAACTCAAGTGAGTACAAGTCCAATACTTACACAGGTAGGAGGACTATAACATGATGACCTAACAGCATGATTACAATGAGACAGCTCTGGGTTCAAATCCCAGCTCTACTACCTATAACATGTAACTTAACCTCACACAAGTTGCTGAACTGTAAGCATTTGTTCTCACCTGTTGAGTGGTGACTACTGTGAAGGTTAAATGATAAAGCAGTGCTCAGTACATGATATTCAGTTAACGAGTACTGTAGAATTTTCCTTACTACGTAGCTTTTAAAAAGTACCAAAGGCCAGGCGCGGTGGCTCAAGCCTGTAATCCCAGCACTTTGGGAGGCCGAGACGGGCGGATCACGAGGTCAGGAGATCGAGACCATCCTGGCTAACATGGTGAAACCCCGTCTCTACTAAAAAGTACAAAAAACTAGCCGGGGGAGGTGGCGAGCGCCTGTAGTCCCAGCTACTCGGGAGGCTGAGCCAGGAGAATGGCATAAACCCGGGAGGCGGAGCTTGCAGTGAGCAGAGATCCGGCCACCGCACTCCAGCCTGGGTGACAGAGCGAGACTCCGTCTCAAAAAAAAAAAAAAAAAAAAAAAAGGACCAAAGAGGCCAGGCGTGGTGGCTCACACCTGTAATCCCAGCACTTTGGGAGTCCGAGGCGGGCAGATCACGAGATCAGGAGATCGAGACAATCCTGGCTAACACGGTGAAACCCCATCTCTACTAAAAATACAAAAAATTAGCCGGGCGTGGTGGCAGGCACCTGTAGTCCCAGCTACTCGGGAGGCTGAGGCAGGAGAACGGCGTGAACCCCAGAGGTGGAGCTTGCAGTGAGCCCAGAGCAATCGCGCCACTGCACTCCAGCCTGGGCAACAGAACGAGACTCTTTCTCAAAAAAAAAAAAAAAAAAAAAAAGTATAATTAGCTTCCTTTATTTTATTTTATTTATTTATTTGAGGCACCTGTGTAGGTGTCTGCGGACACATTTATGAGAATTGGTTGGCCCTGCAACTCTCCCAGACAGTCAAGACCACAGCCAGGCTAACTTTGGCTTATGTACCCTCTCCTCTTAGTTTCACCAATACTTGACAGGGTCTGGCTTAGCACAGCTCTGTGGGATGGAGGGCCAGATGGCTCCCAAAGAGCCCAGACCAGAGGCACAGGCCTGTGACCAGGTGTCCTATTCCAGGACAGATGGCTTGAATTGCCTCCTGCTCCCTTTTGCTCTGGCAGTCTCTGGGACTATTGAGTGCTGGGGCCACTACAGAAATTGGATGGCGCTTTGCAAAGATGGCTTTGAATTAAGTATCAGGGAGAGTGAGACAATCTAATATTTTCAAAGATGAGTCACTCTGGCATTGGCCTTAGAGGTCTAACCTCTTCTATTCACAGGTAAGAGAAAGAACAATGGAGTCAAGTCAGTTCATCAGCATGTTGGCAAATCGGAGTCCCAGGCTTGGAGAAGACCTTTGCGGTGAAGCCATGTGGAAAGAGAATGTGGCAAGAGAGCAACTATCTTCAGGGGAATGTTGGTCTTCCCACTGCCAGGAGGGCTCGTTGCTCTGAAAAAGTTTTCAAAGTTTACCTTTGAGCCTCAATAACTAGGTACTGGCATTTCTCCAGGGTTTAGTGGTTAGTGGAGGCTGACACATCACATAACCCAGGTCACCAGACACCAAATACCAATACAAACAGTTCTGTGAAAGAGGACACCCAGTAAGTAGTCAGCCTGATGGTCGTATCCCCTCCCCACAGGAAAACACACTGAAAGCCCACTCAGGCTGCAGATACTTACTGGCACATCCACCCCCACAGCTAGAGAGATACCCTCAGGAATGTGTTGACTTGATATACCTCCTTTCTGGGCCCCCTAGTCACATTCTTTCTTTACACAAGTTAATACCATTTACTCAGCAGAGGCTTTACACATGCTAATAGAGGCTCCTCAGGCTACACCTTCATCTCAGGACAAGTGGAAACCTTAATCATCTGGTTTCATTTTAATTTTCCATGACAGTAAAAGGTACCGTGACTGCAGGACAGTCCTTTCCTGCCTTCCTGGGGTAGTTAATCCTAAAAAAATCTCTTGGGCAATTCAGGTTGAAAATGTAATCACTACTTAATTTCAATGAAAAAACATTTTATATGTGCACAGAGTCCCAAAATTAACACCCACTCATGCTAAAACATCAAATCTCATTAAGACAGACACAATTACATCAACAATTACACTGGCTATCATAAACACAAACTGAAGGCATTTTCCCTTCATTAGTTATGATCTCATTAGTTACATTATTATCCCATAATATAGCCAATTACCTGTTGTTTCTTAGCTTTTATGCACTGTACATTTAAGACTAAATTTAGGCCAGGCTCAGTGGCTCGCACTTGTAATTCCGGCACTTTGAGATGCCAAGGCAGGTGGATCACCTGAGGTCAGGAGTTCAAGACCACCCTGGCCAACATGGCGAAACTCCGTCTCTACTAAAAATACAAAAAAAAATTTGGCCAGGCACGGTGGTTCACACCTGTAATCTCAGCACTTTGGGAGGCCAAGGCGGGCAGATCACGAGTTCAAGACCAGCCTGGCCAACACGCTGAAACGCCATATCTACTAAAAAAATAAATTAGCCAGGTGTGGTGGTGCGCACCTGTAGTCCCACCTACTTGGAAGACTGAGGCAGAAGAATCACTTGAACCTAGGAGGTGGAGGTTGCAGTGAGCCAAGATCGCACCACTGCACTCCAGCTTGGGCGACAGAGCAAGTCTCCATCTCAAAAAAAAAAAAAAAAAAAAAAAAGGTCAGGCCCAGGGGCTCAGTCTGTAATCCCAGTACTTTGGGAGGCCAATGCAGGCGGATCACTGAGGTCAGGAATTTGAGACCAGCCTGGCCAACGTCGTCATGAAACCCTGTCTCTACTAAAAATGCAAAAATTAGCTGGGTGTGGTGGTGGGCGCCTATAATCCCAGCTACTCAGGAGGCTGAGGTAGGAGAATTGCTTGAATCCAGGAGACGGAGGCTGTAGTAGGCCAAGATCGCACCATCGCACTCCAACCTAGGCGACAGAGCAAAATTCTGTCTCAAAAAAAAAAAAAAAAAAAATTAGCCAGGTGTGGTGGCACACGCCTGTAATCCCAGCTACTCAGGAGGCTGAGGCAGGAGAATTGCTTGAACCTGGGAGGCAGAGGTTGTGGTGGGCCGAGATCCGGCCGGCCTGGGCAACAAGAGTGAAACTCTGTCTCAAAAAAAACAAAAAAAGACTAAATTTATAACAAAACACGTAAAAAATGATATCCAATGTTTATACAACTTAACCTTTTTTTTTTTGAGACAAGGTCTCATTCTATTGCCCAGGCTGGAGTGCAGCGGCATGATCATAGCTCACTGCTCAAGTGATCCTGCCTCAGCTTCCCATCAGAGTAGCTAGGACTACAGGCATGCATCACCATGCCTGGCAAATTTTTTAAAGACTTTTTTGAGGTCAGGCGCGGTGGCTCATGTCTGTAATCCCAGCACTTTGGGAGGCCGAGGTGGGTGGATCACTTGAGGTCAGAAGTTCAAGACCAGCCTGGCCAACACTGTGAAACCCCATCTCTACTAAAAATACAAAAATTAGCCGGGCGTGGTGGCGAGTGCCTGTAATTCCAGCTACTCAGGAGGTGGAGACAGGAGAATTGCTTGAACCCAGGAAGCGGAGGTTGCAGTGAGCCGAGATTGGGCCACTGCACTCCAGCCTGGGCAACAGAGCGAGACTCCATCTCAAACAAAAAAAAAAAAAAAAAATTTTGTGGGAGGCCACATGCAATGGCTCACGCCTGTAATCCCAGCACTTTGGGAAGCCGAGGCGGGCGAATCACCTGAGGCCAGGAGTTCGAGACCAGCGTGGCCAACATGGTGAAACCCCGTCTCTAATAAAAATACAAAAATTAGCCAGGCGTGGTGGTAGGCGCCTGTAATCCCTGCTACTCAGGAGGCCGAGGCAGGAGAATCACTTGAACCCAGGAGGCGGAGGTTGCAGTGAGCTGAGATCGCGCTATTGCACACCAGCCAGGGGGACAAGAACGATACTTCATCTCAAAAAAAAAAACAACACTTTTTTTGTAGACACAGAGTCTTGCTGTGTTGCCCAGGCTGAACTTGAATGCCTGGCCTCAAGTGATCTTCCCATCTAAGCTTCTCAAAGTGATAAAATTATAGGCGAGAGGTACTGAGCCTGGCCTTAACCTTTGTTTTTTAAAAAAAAGAGTAACAAGGGCCAGGCACAATGGCTCACGCTTGTAATCCCAACACTTTGGGAGGACAAAGCAGGAGGATCACTTGAGTCCAGGAATTCAAGACCAGTCTGGGCAACATGATGAAACCACATCTCTACAAAAAATACAAAAATTAGCTGGGCGTGATGGTGCACACCTGTAGTCCCAGCTGCTCAGGAGGCTGAGGTGGGAGGATTGCTTGAGCCTCTTAAGCCTGGGAGGCAGAGGCTGCAGTGGGCCAAGATCATGTCATTGCACTCCAGCCTGGGTGAAAGAGAGAGACCCTGTCTCAAAAAAAAAAAAAAAAAAGAGTAACAAGTCGTGGCACAGTTGTTCGTGCCTATAATCCCAGCACTTTGGGAGGCTGACGTAAGAGCATCGCTTGAGTTCAAGAGTTCCAGACCAGCCTGGGTAACACAGTGAGACCCCGAGGCTGACACAGAAGGATTGCCTGAGCCCAGGAGTTCAAGACCAGTCTGGGTAGTACAGTGAGACCCCCATCTCAATTTAAAAAAAAACAAAAACAAAAAGAGTAATAAAATGAATGAAAACCTTGCAAATGAAATTACCATCACTGACCAAGTGAAATAACAAGAGAGTTGATGTGTGTTATTATGCCTTAAACATGTTTTGCTATAAATCAGCAAAACTATGAGAAATCTGATGAGATAACTTAAGGTAACATAGACCAGTTCTGTGAAGCTGATGTATGGTAGCTTCAGGCACTCCAAGAATTACACCAAACAAATCCATCCTGAAAGATGCAAAGACATGCTTTGTGTATCAGTTTTTACTGCAGAACAAACCACCTCAAAACTTACTGGTTTCACTCTTAAAACAATAAGCATTTATTCTTTTTCATCAGTCTGTGGGTTTGCTGGGGAAGTCTTCTGGTCTGGGCCAGCTCAGCTGGGCCCGGATGGTCTAGAATGTTCTTGTTCATATGTCTGGTGGTTGCTGGCATGCTAGCTGGTCTGAGGGGCCACACTCATACATGTTTGGCAGTTGGTCAGATGTCAGGTGGGGTGCTATGTGTCTATCATCATCCATTAGGTTAACAGGAGTTATCTACGTGGTAGTGGAAGAGATCCCAGCAGCAAGAGAAAGCAAGCCCCTATTGTAATCACTTCTCAAGACACTTCTTGCTTTACATTTGCCAGTGTTCTACAGGACAAAGCAAGTCACATGGCCAAGCCTAGATTTAGTAAATGAAGAAACAGACTCCACCTCTGCAATGGAGAAGCTGTGGCTATTCTGTTCAACCCACTACCCCTTAGAAGCCAAAGTAGAGATTAAATGATATTCCTTGTAACATGAATGGACATATATCTCAGGGTTTAATCATCTAGGTTTCAGGGCATTCGACATTTTCTGTTACTTATATCAAATTTCTGTGATGGGAGGAGTATGCTTTCTGTTTCAGCTACTGAGGTCAACTAGTAGGGCCACTTTCCTAGGCTCTTTTCTATACCTTGAGACAGAGATAAAACCAAAGAGGTAGGCAAGAAGCTAGATCTTCTTAGGGCCCTGTAGGCCAGATAAAGGAATTTAGGACTTGATCCCAAGAGCAATGCAAAGCCATAGAGCATTTTAAGGAGAAAGATCTGATCACTTGGGCTGTAGTGAAGACAGTAACTCTAGAAGTTTTGCCAGGAAGGGGAATTAGTGAGATAAGGCTTTAGTCAACAGAATGTGGGATTGAGGGAAAGGCTTTTTTTTCTTCTTTTGAAAGCAAAAGATGAGTGAAACTAGAGTTTGCTTGAATACCAATGAAAGAATCCAATATTGCAAGAGGTTAAAGGGAGATCCCTAAGAATTGGGAAGGGAAACTTGAACAGATATAGAGTTTGGCTTTTTGTTTTTTGGTTTTTTGGGTTTTTTTGAGTCGGAATTTTCGCTCTTGCTGCTCAGGCTGGAGTGCAGTGGCACCATCTCGGCTCACTAAAACCTCTGCCTCCCCGGTTCAAGCGATACTCCTGCTTCAGCCTTCTGAGTAGCTGGGATTACAGGCAACTGCCACCACGCCCGGCTAATCTTTGTATTTCTAGTAGAGACGATGTTTCACCATGTTAGCCAGGCTGGTCTCGAACTCCTGACCTCAAGTGATCCGCCCGCCTCAACCTCCCAAAGTGGTGAGATTACAGGCGTAAGCCACCACGCCCGACCTGGAGGTTAGCTTTTAAGAAAAAAACTTCATACAATAAAATTGACTTTATTTTTGTTATATATAGTCCTATGGATTTTAACACATGTACAGATTCAGGTAACTACTACCACAATCAGATTCAAAAGAGTTCCATCACCCTAAAATCCTCCTTTTTGCTGTCTCTTCAGTCATTCCCTCCACCCCCTTAGCTCCTGGCAGACTGACTTACTCTCCAAACTATAATTTCAGTATCTGCATGAGTGTCATTTGAGACTGACTTAGTTTACTTGGCATAATCCTTTCATTATTATGCAGTTATAATGCCTACTTGTTGTATATATCAATACTTTATTCCTTTTTATTGCTAACATTCCATTGCTGTTGGCTTCTGCTGGTATTCCTTAGGTCAGTAAATTATACCACTATTCTAACAATTACTTGGGCCAAAAACCTTGGCATCATCCTTTACTCTCTTCTCTAGTTTATATAACCAATCCATCAGCAAATCTTGGTGGTTCCACTTCCTTATCTTTTTATTTAGTTATTTTTTTTTGAGACAGGGTCTCTCTCTGTTGCCTAGGCTGGAGTGCAGTGGCACAATCACGGCGCACTACAGCCTCCACTCCTGGGCTCAAGCCATCCTCCCATCTCAGCCCCCTGACTAGCTGGGACTACAGGCACACACCATCACACCTGGCTAATTTTTGTATTTACTGATAGAGATGGAGTTTCACCATGTAACCCAGACTGTTCTCGAACTCTTAGCCTCAAGCAATCCACCCGTCTCAGCCTCCTATAGTGTTGGGATTACAGGCGTGAGTCACTGTGCTCACTAGCTCGCTCAGCCAGCTCCACTTTCAAAATACACCTGGAATCTAACCACTTATCACTACGTCCACTGCTGTTACCTAGTTCAGGCCACCATCATCTTCTGCCAAGATTAGTGCTTCTACTCTTACCCCTCTACCCTTGTAGTCAATTCTCAACACAACAGCTAGAATGATCCCTTTAGAGATATAAATCTGATCAAGTCACTCTTCAGTTCTAAACTCTCCAGGGCTTTCAGTGGTGATGGGCAAAATTGTTGCCATAATTGATAAGGCCCCAGCTACCTTTTTTATCTGGTCTCTTAGCACTCTCCCCGTCACTCACTCTGAATCAACACAGTGATCTTCTTGCTATTCCTGTAGCACCTCAAGCAGGCTCCTGCCCCAGGGCATTTGAATTTGCTATCTCCTCTGCCTGGAACACTCTTCCCCTAGATATCTACATGGCTCATGCCCATTAAGTCAATCCCAGTTTCTGCTTGAGGGATCCTTATAAATTCTTCCCTAACATCTAAAACAGCAGCTACCTGACACCACTGTCTAACCCCTACCCTGCTGTTTTTCATAGCATATATCCCTGATGTTATATATTTGTTTTCTCTCCCCAAACTAGTGAAGATACTTGCAAGCAGGGAATTTTTTTGTTTTGTCCATTGCTCAGT
The DNA here is from genome assembly GCF_043159975.1 of Macaca nemestrina. NCBI lineage: Eukaryota > Metazoa > Chordata > Mammalia > Primates > Cercopithecidae > Macaca > Macaca nemestrina. The sequence continues at coordinate 126,663,388 of NC_092131.1, read as the reverse complement.
AAGCACCTACATGAGTGCCTAGTCTGGCATATAATGGGAATTCAGTGAATATTTTTCATTGAATAAATAGGAGGGAAGGACAGGATGGGAACACAAGTAAGTAGGTTTCTCGATTTCAGGACATTCTACATTTTCTGTTACTTATATGATAAGGAAATCAGGGGAAGTGGTATGGGTATAGATCAGAGATTTGTAGAGATCGTGGAGAGCAAGTTGACTAGAAAAATATAATGAAATTTCTAGTCACAGTTCACAGTCCTTTTTTTTTTGAGATGGAGTCTTGCTCTATCACCCAGGCTGGAGTGCAGTGATGCAATCTCAGCTCACTGCAACCTCCACCTCCCAGGTTCAAGCAATTCTCCTGCCTCAGCCTCCCGAGTAGCTGGGACTACAGGAGCCTGCCACTGCGCTCAGCTAACTTTTGTATTTTTAATAGAGACCATGTTGGCCAGCATGGTCTCACCATGTTCCACCATGTTGGCCAGGCTGGGCTCGAACTCCTGACCTCATGATCCACCCAACTCAGCCTCCCAAAGTGCTGAGATTACAGGTGTGAGCCACCGCACCAGGCCCACAGTCCATTTAAAGTTGGTAATTATTAATGTAGTGATGCCAATCTGTTCAGCAGGACAATTTTCTTTTTTTTTTTTTGAAGTAGAGTTTTGCTCTTGTTGCCCAGGCTGGAGTACAATGGCACAATCTCAGCTCACTGCAACCTCCACCTCCCAGGTTCAAGCTCTCCTGCCTCAGCCTCTGGAGTAGCAGGGATTACAGGTCTTCGCCACCATGCCCGGCTAATTTTTGTATTTTCAGTAGACAGGGTTTCACCATGTTGGTCAGGCTGGTCTCAAACTCCTGACCTCAGGTGATCGACCGGCCTTGGACGCCCAAAGTGCTGGGATTACAGGCGTGAGCCATCATACCCGGCCTCAACAGGACAATTTTTTTTTTTTTTTTTTTTTTTCTGAGATGGAATCTAGCTCTGTTGCCGAGACCGGAGTGCAGTGGCGCGATATCGGCTCACTGCAACCTCTGCCTTCCAGGTTCAAGAAATTCTTCTGCCTCAGCTTCCCAAGTAGCTGGGATTACAGGCATGCGCCACCACACCCAGCTAATTTTAGTATTTTTAGTAGAGACGGGGTTTCACCATATTGGCCAGGCTGGTCTCTAACTTCTGACCTCGTGATCCGCCCACCTTGGCCTCCCAAAGTGTTGGGATTACAGGTGTGAGCCACCACGCCCAGCAACAGGACAAATTTCTATGACAAGGTACAAGCAAGGAGAAACACATAGGTCCATCCAGGGTGAGGGACTTCGTTAGGGAAAAGGGAGTGTTGTGGTGGGATTAAGTAAGGGCAGGGCTGTAATAATGTACCACTGAATCTAAAATGGATAAGGAGGGAAGTGAAGAGGGGATTAATGGATAAGACATAATGTAGAGGCTTTCAACCGATTAGATGCTCTGCTCTGATAAAGTGAAAGATGAGGCCGGGTACAGTGGCTTACACCTGTAATCCCAGCACTATGGGAGGCCGAAGCAGGCTGATCACCTGAGTTCAGGAGTTCGAGACCAGCCTGGCCAACATGGCAAAACCTGGCTCTACTAAAAATGCAAAAATTAGCTGGCTTGGTGGCGCACACCTGTAATCCTAGCTACTTGAGAGGCTGAGGCAGGACAACTGCTTGAACCCGGGAGGCGGAGGTTGCAGTGAGCTGAGGTTGTGCCACTGCACTCCAGCCTGGGCGACAGAGCAAGACTCTTTCTTTAAAAAAAAAAAAAAAAAAAAAAAAGTGAAATAACATTTATACAGTTATGCTGTAATTCTATTTTTTTGGGGGTGGAGGGGAACAGTATCTCTGTCACCCAGGCTGGAGTGCAGTAGCACAATCATGGCTCACTGCAACCTCCGCCTCTCCTGGGCTCAGGTGATCTCCCATCTCGGCCTCCCGAGTAGATGGGACCACAGGCATGCGCCAAAACGCCTCATTAATTTTTATATTTTTTGTAGAGATGGGGTTTCGCCTTGTTGCCCAGGCTGCTCTCCAACTGCTGAGCCCAAGAGATCCGCCTGCCTCAGCCTTCCAAAGTGCTGAAATTACAGGCGTGAGCTACTGTATCAGGCCTATAGTTCAAAAGTAGTCAAGCTGAGAGAATAGCAGGCTGTGGTTGAAAAAAGGGTTGTTCAAATTACTGAGTATAGCGTTTCGAGGGGCAAGGTCCAGGTTTTGACTGGTATTGGGAGGCAGATATAAGGGTCGCTAAAGACGAGGCCCGATAGTGAACGGGTTGGCCACATAGGCTCTGAAATTATCAAAGATGGTCAGACGCGAGATAGACAAGGAGCTGGATACACAGATCGGCAGATTATCTCCAAACGGGGTGAAATAGGTGACAGAGTCTAAGAGGAAGGGTTGGAGAAGCAAGTGTTTTTACAAGAGGTGACAGCACCTAGCACATAATCCCGACCTCTGGAAACTGAGACCTGAGAATACTAATTCACGTGAGAAGCTTTCAAGGGACGCAACATTCTCAGGACAGCCAGGTCTCTGTCCCAGGAAGGAGCGGAGAAGTTTAGAGACAAGCTGATCTAAACATGGGAACCCCTGAGGAAGACGGGCTTGAAGGCAGGAGATTGAGTAGTGGACCGAACCCTACACTCCTCTGCTCTTTAGTTACTTTCCTCCCAGCCAACCGCCCGAGCCACACCAACCTCCGCAACAGAAAACGCTCGCAGAACACTATCTCCAGCCCGGCTCTTTTCAACTCCCCGCGTAAGTGCTCACACCGGAACCCCTCTGTGTCCGCACTTTGCCATTGGCCGAAGCTTCCGCCCGCTTCCATTCGCTTCCTCCCACGACTCAGTCGGGCGGCGCAGTCCGTGGGACCCACTTCCGCCTCGTCCCACCCCCGCCCCCCAACCCGGTCCCTTTTTAGCGGCTTCCGGCTTCGGGCCCGCCCCGCCCCCTGTGGCCCCGCCCCGCCCCCGCCCCCGCGCCCGGCCCGCGGTCCGCCCCTGGCCGGCCGTCCGCCCCCCGCCCCTGGCCGGCGGTCCGGCGCCGCGGCGCCGCTTCCGGTGCGGGCCCCGCCCCGGCTGTGGCCCCCGGCTGCGGAGGAGTCCGAGACGCAGCTGCTGTGCCGGGGCCTGAGCGGCCGCCTCCTCCTCCGCCGCCCGAAAACCCGGAGCGCCCCGCACAGGTAAGCGGTGCGGGTCCCGGCTCCGTCAGGCACGGCGGGAGGGGAGGCTGCGGCAGGTGGAGGGGCCGAGGCCAGGAGCCGAGGCAGGTGTGGAGAGAGAGGGGAAGGCGCGGGCCGGGGGCGCGGGGACCGCGAAGGAAAGTGAGAGCGCCGCGGGAGCCCCGAGCGCCCTGTGCCCATTAGGGCATTTGAGATAAAGCGATAAGAAGGGTGAGGGGCCCTGGAGCTGAGTGGGCGCAGATAGGTGGGGCGGGGGCCATCGGAGAAGAGCCAGCGGATTGACTGGGAGGGTTGGTAGAGGTAAAAGTGATAGGGCTAAATGGGGGAAGGTGAATAAAGAATGGGGGGAGGCGTGCAGGGGTGACCGGGGAGGTGGGCTGTGGGGCTTACAGGGGCCCGGGGCCAAACGAATCCGGCAGGAAAGGTAGGGGAATGGTCGGCAGGCCGGGTTCAAAGCTGCAGGCAGTCCGTTGCACCCGGCTTGGTGGTCCGGGAACTTTAGGGGAAATGGGGGAGGGGCCCATGTGAAGGGATGAAGAGGTTTAGATTTGAGACATAAGTTCTCCAAATGTAGGCAGGTGGCATTGTTTGGATCGCTGGCTGCTTAGGGACTGCGGGAAGATGGGCTCTTTGGGGGAGGGTGTGTGTATTGAGTTGTAGAACTGAGTCATCTCAGTCTTACTATAAGAGGCTGTGGGAGGGACACCTCCCCCTCTGCTGGGGACAGCATTCAGAGAAGATGGTGCCACAAGACAAGAAGCAGTTGTTCAGTGACTGGCAGGACTTGGTTGATAAATTATTCCAATCGTGATTGATTGACTGTAATGACTGTGAGGACATTTAAAATGAACACCGAATTATTTGCTTTATTCTGTAATTTTCTTTGACCCAAATTGTTTTCATTTTAAATGAACACTTTTGCCAACTGAATTTAATGTGGATGTAAATCTTGTCATGCTTTTTTACACTGTAAGAAGAGCTAAAGCAGAATGAAAGTATGGCTGCAAGCGTAACTCACACTTTCTAAAGTGCCAAGAGAGGAAGTAAAGGCAGTAAGAGGCAAATTGGAATGTGAATCTTTCACAGAACACAAAAGGCACAAACAGGGCTATAAGATAAACAGAAAATGAGAATGTTTAATCTCTACTAATTGGCCTAGCTTTAAAAATTGTACCCTTTTTTACTCTAACCTGGAAAAAAATCTTAAATCCAAGCAGTTTTTATTGCTAAAGATGTGATTACTTCTCCGTGAATTTTTGAAGATGCTAAAGACACTTTGTTTTTTGTCTTTCGACCCAATCCTAAAACACTGGAACAATGCAGATATCAAGTCCCAACATGTGCACTGCAGCTTCTTTCATGTGATGACAAAATTGTACGCCATGTTGCAAGTCCTGTTCACCTAAAATTTGCCCTTGCATAGTAATCCATTCAGTTATGGAGACTTGCTGAAGAAACATAACTCAAGTGAAGTTTGTTGGGGGTGAGGGCCTGCAGGGGAGAGGTGGGGGAATTAAAGGAGAACAGGGTGTGAAAGTGATGTGTGTTTGGAGACTGATTGGTAAGAATGCAGATAAACCTGCCCCCAGAATGCTTTTGGCCCGAAAGCCTTTTCTTTTTGTATTCGTCAGAGAATATTATAGTAGAAATGAATCAGAAAGAAAGGGGATGTAAAGAGTTTTACTTGGCTGTTTATAAAAAAGAAGCAGCATTAACTTGTTCAGACAATGTTGATATCTGTTTCAAATTAATTAACTTTAAAATCTCCAGAGGAATTCCCCCGTTTGCTTTTGAGTGACGATCGCAATTTGAGACTCTTGCCTCCTTGCGTGTTTCTTTCATGTTGTTGAAATTGGATTCTTTTTGAGGCTATAATATCCAGTTAGTATGGCTCAGTCCACTCAACAAGCAGGCTGGCAATTTGATCAGGGAAATTTGAAAAGTTTAAACCCAAGAGCAGCTTGCTTGGTCTTGCTTTTTCTATGAGAGTAAAACTGTCTGCCTGATAGTTCTGTGTCTAGCTCAGAGGTGATATCTTTCTCCTGTGGGCTTGGGAACATACTCTGTCTTTTGCAGGTAGGCCCTTCTTTTCCTTTATTATTATTGTTTGCATAATTACAGCTTTTGCTACAGAGCAAACCCAGTTACCTTTTCAGTAATTAATGTTCAGTGACATTAATTCAGTAACAGATTAATGTTTGATAATGTAGAGGAAGAGAGATCAGAACACATGTTAACAGACTAGATATTGGCTGGATGTACTTCTTTTAAAGCCCTCAACAGTCTGCTACTACTACTGAGATTCATTCCCTATTTCCCCTCTTAGATCCTGTTTCTCTTCTTCACACCTTTTCCTACCCACCCACGAAACCCCCCACCACTCACTCATCTTAAAACTCAGGTTTAGGAGCATATGTTTAGTGTTCAGAACTCATGGCCCTCTACTGGAGAAAAGGAAACCTTTTTATACCTGTTTTACATAGTTGTTTTTTCCCTCTCCTTCTTTGTGGTTTCTGTTAATCACTAAGGTTTAGACCCAGTGTGCCTGGTGGGCTGTGCCCAGGTTCAGAGTCATGCCACTCTGTGGGTGAAGCTTGAGGCAATAATGGAACCACTTCAGCAGCAGCAGCAGCAGCAGCAGCAGCAGCAGCAGCAGCAGCAGCAGCAGCAGCAGCAGCAGCAACAGAAGCAGCCACACCTGGCTCCTCTGCAGATGGATGCCAGAGAGAAGCAGGGCCAGCAGATGAGAGAAGCCCAGTTCTTGTATGCCCAAAAGATGGTCACACAGCCGACTCTCATTTCCGCCACACCTGGGAGGCCTTCTGGCAGCACTCCCTTAGGTCCCTTAGCCAGAGTTCCACCCACCACAGCAGTGGCCCAAGTCTTTGAACGGGGCAACGTGAACTCAGAGCCTGAGGAAGAGGATGGAGGTTTGGAAGATGAGGATGGGGATGATGAAGTTGCGGAGGTGGCTGAGAAAGAAACCCAGGCTGCTTCAAAATATTTTCATGTGCAGAAAGTAGCTCGCCAAGATCCCAGAGTGGCACCCATGTCTAATCTACTTCCAGCACCAGGGCTGCCACCACATGGACAACAAGCTAAAGAAGACCATACCAAAGATGCTTCCAAGGCCCCACCTTCTGTCTCCACAGCAGGGCAGCCAAATTGGAATCTGGATGAGCAGCTCAAGCAGGTCAGTCTTTCTGGTATTGGAGGTCATTTGTTCTTCTTAAAGGCTGGAGAGGGGTAATGGACTGACAGGGTCAGGGGCTGTGCCAGTCTGTGCCTTCTCATCCCACTTCAGTGACCGACAGCCTAGACATGAATAGACTTTGGATTTTTTTCTTATTTAATATTTTCTTCATTAAAGCAATGAAATGCATGTTACTCTTTTTTTTTTTTTTTTTTTTTTTTTTTGTGATGGAGTCTCTGTCGCCCAGGCTGGAGTGCAGTGGCATGATCTCAGCTCACTGCAACCTCTACCTTCCGGGTTCAAGTGATTCTCCTGCCTCAGTTTCCTGAGTAGCTGGGACTATAGACGCATGCCACTACGCCTGGCTAATTTTTTGCATTTTTAGCAAAGATGGGGTTTCACCGTGTTAGCCAAGATGGTCTCGATCTCCTGACCTCATGATCTGCCCACCGTGGCCTCCCAAAGTGTTGGGATTACAGGCATGAGCCACTGCCCCTGGCCTGTATGTTACTCTTAATATAGGTTTTTCCAAGTTTGATGTGAAAGAATGTCAATACAATCTCGTTTTTTAAAGGAAAGATGAAGTTGCAACAGTGTTGTGAGGAATATCTAAAATGAGATGTATGACTAATTACAGCTTTTCTAATAATAATGTTTTCTAATAGTAATGTAAAAGAACATTCTTGCCTAAAACAGTTTCTTAGCTCCAGGCTAACCCTCTTAAGGACAGTTGGTTGTTTTGGAGCTAAACACAGCTGACAAGAAGCACTTGCGTTGCGTATATTTTCCAAAAGAGAGCCTTTGTAGACATGATTTCATTTCACTCTTACATCATCCACTTGACAACAGGGAAGGGTAGACCTCAAAATTTCCTTTTTAGTCAAGGAAAGCTGAAGTGACTTCCAAATGGCTGAGGGAGCTTTTTAAAAAATACAGATTGCAGAGTCCTAATGAATTATCTTGGAGGGTGGAGCCTAGGGAATCTGTTCTCAACCAAGCCTTTGACTTGTGATTCCTCTTCTCTTTGTGACCCACAATATAGTTTTTCCTTGCCCAAAGGATGGGAGTGCTGATAAGTTGTTCCAGGTTAAGTGACTTGTTGGTGCTTAGGAAGGGAGTTCATGGGTACCCTGCAGAAGCACACACACTTCTTGTGATCCAGTGGTACTGTTTAGAAATCATTTGTGAAAAGCTGTGAGTTTTCACAGGGCAACTGAGAAGTCATGTAAGAAAGGTCCTTTGGAACCTGAAAAATCAAACATCTTGGAGGTCTGTACTCAGTAGATCTGAGTTTTACAACAATAGTGTTTGCAGCCAAAAGTGGGGTTCAAATCCCATCACTTCCAAATGTTGCCCTTGTGATCTTTTAGTAGGGCTCTGAGTTGCTTTGAGCCTGTGTCTTCTCATCTGTGAAATAAAAAGGATGCCAGTGCCTCCCACGGATGTTGTAAGGATTAACCGAACTAGCACACGTGAAAGCCTGTCCAGTGCCAGGCACATGGTAGGTAATAGTGCCCGGGGAGCTATTTTATGTAAACAGTGCCACCGTCTCCTGCATCACACAGACATGCCTCTGAAGTGGGAGAGGTACTGAGATACACAGAGGTTTTCGCTCACATCACCCAGGGAGATAGTGGCAGAGCTAGGGCTAGAATCAGAGAATCCCAACTTCCACGACAGCAGCACCCTGGCCGCCAGCCCAGACCCGCCTCCCACTGATTGCTTTGGTTTAGCAAAACATCTGTGAGTTGCCGGCTGCCCCCGCACTGCTGTGTGGTTGGCAGAGTTCCATACCGGCCGCTGAGTCAGCTCATAGCGGGATCCTGCCCTGACAGCGCTGGGAAAGTTCAGGCCCAAGGCGGCTGGGCTGCCCCCGCCTTGGCAGCTGGCCAGCGTCTGTGTGTGTGCGGTCGTTCCTAGAAAGTGCAGCCGCATGCGAGGAACAAGTGGAGCTCCAGAGCCTGTCTTCAGGAAGTGTAGCAGGTGTTGAGGTCAAGCCATTAGAGGTTTAAAAAAAGACTCTTCAGAACTGGTGTGTGCATGTGCACATGTGTACACCGTGGCAGGGCACCCAGCACCAAGTTATCTAGATGGTGGCAGCCCTGTGACACTTAGCTCAGTATTCAGGGGGCTGGCTGTTGGCATTTGAAACTCTTTGAATTCACTTTATGTTTCTGAGGCATATTCACTAATTATAGACTGCCTGGCAGAGCACCTGCCAAAATGTTTTATAAATACCAGAGTAGCTGAGGCATAATCCATCACCAGAAATTTGCCTTCCCCCAGGATTTGGAGATCAAGAACTGAAATAGGGGGGCTTTGGGTAGCAATGACTTAAACCCTCACATGTGCACCTCTTTTTCCTCTTTAATTTTTAACATTGATTTGGTCTGTGCTCTCCTTTTCTATAAATCCTACTTTTAAAGGAATAAATCATGTGCTGGGGGATTTTTAAACTTTTCTTTTTAGTTATATTTTAGAAGGACCAAAAATAATATTCTTGGGGAGAGCTTGTAGAAACTATTACAAATGATTAGACTGGCTTGTTTTGTTGTTCACAATCTTTTCTTTATGTAACTTAATGGAGTGCGAAAATAGAATATCCCTTACTCCAGCAACAATTACAAAGACCTTTACAGTTGACACAGATCTTTTTTTTTTTCCCGAGACACAGCGTGCTCTGTCGCCCAGGCTAGAGTGCAGTGGCATGATCTCTGCTCACTGCAACCTCCGCCTCCCAAGTTCAAGCGATTTTCGTGCCTCAGCCTCCCTGGCAGCTGGGATTACAAGCACATGCTACCATTGCCTGGCTAACTTTTTTTTTTGTATTTTTAGTAGAGACAGGGTTTCATTATGTTGGCCAGGCTGGTCTCGAACTGCTGACCTCAAGTGATCCGCCCATCCTGGCCTCCTAAAGTGCTGGGATTACAGGTGTGAGCCACCGCACCCACCCTGACACAGATCTTACTGTTAATGTGATACAGCGTCCATCTTGTTCTTTTAAACAACAAACTTTTACAAAGGCTTCTTTGTGCCAGACCTGTGCTGTATGAAATAAGGCATGTTTCTCTCTCAGGGAGTTCAGGTCTAGCAGTGGCAGTGTGGGAACCTCAAGGGGGACTGGAACTTGGGTTACAATAATTTGATTCTGTCCTGAGTCTACTGGAGCCCAGCCACCCAGTCTGTGCTATGGCAGAGATATTTTAAAACGGTTTTGTTTCAAACATTCACATGCCAAAGTTTAAAAAGTTAATTTTGTCTACAGCATAGCATAGCTTGGCAAACCAACAGAGATACCCAAAAGTATTTTGCAAGATTTTAGGGTAAAGGAGGACAGGCATCTGCCAACTGAAAAGTGAAACTGGGAAAGCTTAAGGGTTCCAGAGATTATTCTTTGCATCTGAAATCCCTTACTTAGAACATGTAAAGTCAAAATTATTTCGTGCATTCTCTTTGAAGAAACTCTCAGAAAATATTTGCTTCTCAAGGTCTGGATTGTTAGGGTGTGGTATTATTCTCTGACACCACAGTGATGGGAAGATGGATAACACCATTGAGTCGAGTGTTCTAAAACCCATCAGATTCCTATGGGCAGAGTAAATAATTGTAAAACAAGAAAACAGACAAAGAACTGAGTGTTCATTTTCTCAAAGGAGATCATATAGCCAACTGGCAGATGTTGCTGGCCTTTTGGGGGTGGTGTTCTCTCCCTCTGGTAGAGGGTGGTTCAGGCAGTACAGGCTAGGTCTGTCTTGAGCCCATTGGTAGAGCTGGGTTACTGATGTAAACCCCCTTCAATAGAATAGAAAGAAGAAAGATGGCTTGACAGACATGTGGGGCCAGGGTGCGTGTGTACGATTTTCTGCATACTTTGGCAGTCACTTTGGTTACTGCATGTGGCTGTGATCCAACCACAGGCTTAACATAAGTTCACAGCCAATTCAGTGCAAAGCACTGGGAGCCATTGCACAATAAATGTTGGCCCCCTCCTCTACCCTTCCCCTTCTAGCATGTTTTACAAGATTTTGTTTTGTGATTGCCTTCTAGAATGGATGGTTTAATTTCAGAATATTTGCAATTAAAGAATTCCTAACGTCCTAAAGCTTGCTAATCACACATATTAACAAGGACAGGGTATTACCAATTTCGAACACCTCCTGGCTGCTTGGGGCACCCTCAGCTCATGACAGCTGCGTGGGTTCTCTCTGAATTTGTTGGAGAAGCACCTCTGCAGTACAGGAGCAAAGGAAGCTCCATGGCAAATGGGAAGAATTGCCATGTTAGATGGGCACTGGGAGACAAAGGGAATGTGATTTGAGAAGAGGGAGTTTCAGTTTTTTGTTTTTTTGTTTGTTTTTTTTTTTTTCCCTATTCTTAACCATGAGCAAAATCAGTCTCATCTTACTGTGAGAGGCGACTTCCTACTGGGCATTTAGTGGAGACTGCTGTCCATTTCTTCTAATGTCATGACTGACTGACTGACTGGTGTCCAGAAGCCATCCCTCTAAGTAAAGTGTGGTCTCTTGGGATAGGCCTACTTTTCTTGGTAGATACTGCGTGACTATCATTAGCTGGGTGTGGTGGCGCACGCCTGTAGTCCCAACTACAGGAAGGTTGCAGTGAGCCGAGATCGCGCCACTTGCACTCCAGCCTGGGTGACAGAGTGAGATGGTGTAAAAAAAAAAAAAATAGAAAAAGAAAAAAGAAGAGATACAGCATGACTATGGAACATTTGAGGCTTTTTTAAAAAACTGTGCAAACTATTGCCCAAAAAAGAAAATGTTCGTAGGCTTTCCTCATGTTCTTTGTAGAGCTACCTTGCATGCCCTTGCCTTCTACAGTCACAGTGGAATCCATCTAGTTGAGTGGTTCTCAATTAGAGGTGACCCCCGCCCCTTCCCAGGGGACATTTAGCAATGTCAGGAGACATTTTTGATTGCCATGACTGGAGCAGGGGGTAGTGTGCTATGGGCATCTAGTGGGTAGACCAGGGATGCTGCTAAACATCCTATAATGCACTGGACAGCCCCCCAACAACAAAGAGTTATCTGGTCCTTGGCCGGGCGCGGTGGCTCACGCCTGTAATCCCAGCACTTTGGGAGGCCGAGGCGGGCGGATCACAAGGTCAGGAGATCGAGACCACGGTGAAACCCCGTCTCTACTAAAAATACAAAAAATTAGCCGGGCGCGGTTGTGGGCGCCTGTAGTCCCAGCTACTCGGGAGGCTGAGGCAGGAGAATGGCGTGAACCCGGGAGGCGGAGTTTGCAGTGAGCCGAGATCGTGCCACTGCACTCCAGCCTGGGCGACAGAGCGAGACTCCGTCTCAAAAAAAAAAAAAAAAAAAAAAAAAAAAAAAAAAAAAAGAGTTATCTGGTCCAAAATGACAGTAGTGCCAAGGTTGAGAAACCATGCTCTAGATTGTTACCAGAAAGAGAACATAAGCTTCGCTATCATCAGACAGTGCCAGAGACTCTGTTCCTTTGTGTTTCGGTCTCAGTAACTGAGAGTTTGGCAACCTTGAATTTTCTTGACTTCTGCTTTCAATATCTGTGCCAAGCTCATGTCTTTCCTCTAGTCATCTAGGTGAACAGACTGTCACTTGGGAAAGGTTTGGGGCCTAGAACTTGAGATCTCTTATTTGACTCTATCAGTGATTCTTTCAGCCCAGCACTCCCTGATATCATTGGTGATGTATAAGAGAGCTTGGTTGCCCTTCTAGACATTAACCCCAAAAAGTTAAGGTGTAAATACTTGGCAGACTTGTTACCTAGTAACAGATTTAATTATTAAATCAGCATTGGTTTTGGAACCAGAGGATGTGGATTAAGACCCTACTTCCACCACCTGCTTGCTTTAGTACTTTGGACAAGTGTTCTAATCTGCCTGTCTGAACCCATGCATACATCTGTTCCAGAGGATGATAATCCTCTCCCACTATCCTCAGGAAGTGATTTTAAGGATATTACAAAGGTAGAAGAAAAATATGAGTGTGAAAGAGCTTTGCAAGATGTGTACAACCATATAAAGGTTAGGGCGAATTTTCTTCAACACCTAAGTCCTTTTTGAAGCTACTATCGTCCCTCATATGGAGGGGATTGGTCCCACATATACCAAAATTCAAGCATACTCAAGTCCTACAGTCAGCTCTGTGGAACCCAGATATACTAAAAGTCAATCTTCCATATAAATGGGTTTCACATCCCGTAAATTTTGTCTTTGATCCAAGTTTGGTTGAAAATAGTTTACATATAAGTGGACCCAGGCAGTTCAAATCCATGTTGAAGGGTCAATCATAATTTTTCAGTCTTTATGACCTTTGTAGGTAAGATGCTCCATAAATCCTACCCACTACTCTAAAACAACTGCTTTTCAGGTTTTCTAGAGCCATGACCATACTCTGGTGTTCTGAAGTTGTCTGAAACCTTTCAGGATTATGTGAGCTTAAACCATGGCACTTCTGAAGCTGTATCTTTACATATTAGCATAGGGATATGTGTGTATTGTTCTTTAAGTAGAAGTAAGCTTTATGGATACTAAGTCCTTATAAATACACAATCACTGACTTGACTTGGGTCCTTATCCCTCTCACCAGAGGCTAATTTCTCTACGTGTCCCAGATCCCATCCCCTCCCAGGTTTCCAGGGACTTGCTCCATCAGTGAACCCTCCATTTCCTGACTCTTTGGGCTCATTCTCTTCCAGGCCTTTTCCATTTTTACGCATCTTCTCTCTCCCAGACTTAAAAACAAGCAAACAAATAACAAAAACCTTCTTTAATCTTAAATTTTACCTGAGTCAGTTGTTAACAAGGAAATGAGAGACTTTTAAAAATCCTCCTGATTGCACATTATTGCCAGCTTTTTTTCTGTTCCTAACTATCCCCCACTTCTTTGCAACAAAGCTTCTCAAAGGAATTGGTTTTACTCTTTATTTCCATTTGTCACCTCCTACTTACTCCTCAGCACACTCCAGTCTGATATCTGTTTCTTCCATGTCCCAGAAGTTCCATGTTGCTAAGCCCAGCCTTCCCTGACCTCATTGATTTCTCAGCATTATTGAATACAGAGCACTCCCTCCTTGAACATTCTCTTCTTTTGCTTTCTATAATCCTTCCTTCTGCTTATGCTTATTTTCTTTCTTTTCCTTTTCTTTTTTCTTTCTTTTTTTTTTTTTTTGGAGACGGAATCTCGCTCTGTCACCCAGGCTAGAGTGCAGCGGTGTGATCTTGGCTCATTGCAATCTCTGCCTCCCGGGTTCAAGCAATTTTCCTGCCTCAGCCTCTCCAGTAGCTGGGACTACAGGCGCGTGCCACCAGCCCGGCTAATTTTTTGTATTTTTAGTGGAGACGGGGTTTTAGTGTGTTAGCTAGGATGGTCTCCATCTCCTGACCTCGTGATCCACCCACCTCGGCCTCCCAAAGTGCTGGGATTGCAGCCGTGAGCCACTGCGCTCGGCCAGCCTTTCTTTCTTCCTTTCTTCCTTTCTTCCTTCCTTCCTTTCTTCCTTTCTTCCTTTTTTAGACAGGGTCTCACTCTGTTATACAAGTTTAAGTGCAGTGGCACAAACACAGCTCACTGCAGCCTTAACCTCTTGAGCTCAAGTGATCCTCCTGCCTCAGCCTGCTGAGTAACTGGGACTACAGGCATACATCACTATTCCTGACTAATTTTATTTTTGTGAGATGGGGTCTCACCATGTTGCCCAGGCTGGTCTTGAACTCTTGGACTCAAGCAGTCCTCCCACTTTGGCCTCCCAGAGTGTGGGGATTACATGTGTGAGCCACTGCACTGACCTGTTTATTTTCCTTTATCTCTTCAACTATTTGTCTTCTGTCCAGCCTCTGAAATGCCAAGTTCCCACAGGGTACTAAGCTTACTTCTCTGTATGTTCTCCCTTAGCAGTTTCACTCTCATGGCTTTAAATACTATCTATAAGCCAGTGTATATTGTTTGAGCCCACATTTCTAGTCTAAGGTATCCCCAACTCCCTGCTTGGCATTTCTGTTGAGACGTTTTACTGGCATCTCAAGTTTAATACCTGTGAGACTGAACTCTTGATTTCCAACCTACTCCCCTATAATTATTTCCTCCTTTATTTTCCTTCTCAGTAAACGGCATTTCTGTCCACTTATTCATATCAAAACCTTAGAGTTGACTGTCTTTCATACCTGCTGTTCTGTTACTCCTCATGTCCATCACCAAGTCTTTTTTTTTTTTTTTTTTTGAGACGGAGTCTCGCTCTGTCGCCCAGGCTGGAGTGCAGTGGCCGGGTCTCAGCTCACTGCAAGCTCCGCCTCCCGGTCTCACGCCATTCTCCTGCCTCAGCCTCCGGAGTAGCTGGGACTACAGGCGCCTGCCACCTCGCCCGGCTAGTTTTTTGTATTTTTAGTAGAGATGGGGTTTCACCATATTAGCCAGGATGGTCTCGATCTCCTGACCTTGTGATCCGCCCGTCTCGGCCTCCCAAAGTGCTGGGATTACAGGCTTGAGCCACCGCGCCCGGCCATCACCAAGTCTTAGCAGCAGTCTCATCTAAGTATCTAGAGTATTGCCACTCCTGCTTTCTGCATCATCACCTACCTGGCCCAGATTACCTACCTACCACTATAGCTCTCAACAGGTTTCTGTGCCCACCCCCTCCCCCATTCTAATCCATGCTCTACACAGCAGCTAGAGCCATCTTCTAAAAATCAAATCAGATTATGTCACTGCGTTAATGCCCTCCAAGTATGATGTCAGTTGCTCTAATTATAAAATCCAAAATCTGCATGATCTGACCCTTGCCTACTGATCCAGCCTTATCTTTGACAATCTCCTGATCTATCACTGTGCTCCAGCTACCCTGGCCTTTGCATATGCTGGTACTTCTGTCTAGAATACTCTTGTCTAGGCAAACTTACTCAGCCTTTGGGTCGCTCTTTTAACCATCACTTCCTCAAAGGCACTGTCTTCACTCTTCGTGTAGATCAGGTTCTCCTGTTATGTCCCTGTCATTGAACATTATACTTTTATATTTGTGCAGTTCGGTTCTTTTGTTTATTTCTTTGATATCTCATTTCTACTCTAGATGATAAGCTCCAAGAGGATAGGGATCATGTTTGTTTTGCTTATCATTGTACCGTGCCACCCAACAGTGATGGCAAATAGTAGACACTCAAATATTTGTTTCTTCCACTTTCTTTCTTTTTTTTTTTTTTTTTTTTTTTTTTTTTTTTTGAGACGGAGTCTCGCTCTGTCGCCCAGGCTGGAGTGCAGTGGCGCGATCTCGGCTCACTGCAAGCTCCGCCTCCCGGGTTCACGCCATTCTCCTGCCTCAGCCTCCCGAGTAGCTGGGACTACAGGCGCCCACAACCGCGCCCGGCTAATTTTTTGTATTTTTAGTAGAGACGGGGTTTCACCGTGGTCTCGATCTCCTGACCTTGTGATCCGCCCGCCTCGGCCTCCCAAAGTGCTGGGATTACAGGCGTGAGCCACCGCGCCCGGCCTGTTTCTTCCACTTTCTATGGTTTATTCTGTTCCTTTTTAAATGGAAAAGGCTCCATTTGTTTTGTTTTGTTTTGAGACAGGATCTCACTCTGTTGCCCAGGCTGGAGTGCAGTGGCAAGATCACGGCTCACCTCAGCCTCAACCTCCTGGGCTCAGGTTGATTCTCCCACCTTGGCCTCCTAGGGATTACAGTCCCTCCTTGGGACTACAGGCACGCACCACCACACTCAGCTAACTTTTGTTATTTTTTGTAGAGGGGGGGGTTTCACCATGTTGCCCAGGCTGGTCTTGAACTCCTAGGCTCCAGCAATTCACCCTCCTTGGTCTCCCAAAGTGCTGGGTTTACAGGCATGAGTCACTGTGCCCGGCCTTCCATTGTGTTTGTTTAAAATAGATTTTATTTTTTGAGATCAGTTTTAGGTTCACAGCAAAATCGAGCAGAATGTGCAGAGATTTCCCATATCCCTCCTCCTCCCACAACCGCACAACCTCCTGTCAAAATCCTGCGCCAGAGTAGTGTGTTTATTATAACTGATGAACCTACATTGACACATCATTATCACCCAGAATCCATAGTTTAGTGTTCACTCTTGATACTGTATACTCTATGGAATTTTTATTTTTTATTTTTTGTTTTTATTTTTATTTTTTTGAGATGGAGTTTCGCTCTTGTTGCCCAGGCTAGAGTGCAATGGTGCAATCTCGGCTCACTGCAACCTATGCCTCCCGGGTTCAAGTGATTCTCCTGCCTCAGCCTTCCAAGTAGCTGGGATTATAGGCATGTGCCACCATACCCGGCTAATTTTGTATTTTTAGTAGAGACGGGGTTTCTCCATATTGGTCAGGCTGGTCTCGAACTCCCGACCTCAGGTGATCCACCCATCTCGGCCTTTCAAAGTGCTGAGATTAACAGGCGTGAGCCACCGTGCCTGGCCTATTCTATGGATTTTGACAAATGTGTAATGACATATATCCGCCATTATAGTATCACACAGAGTAGTTTCACTGTCCTAGAAATTCTCTGCACTTCACCTATTCATCTTTCCCTCCTCCTTAATCCCTGGCAGCCCCTGATTCTTTTCCTGTCTATGGTTTTGCCTCTTTCAGAATGTTATATGGTGGGCTCATTAATGTAGCCTTTTTAGATTGGCTTTCTTCACTTAGTAATGTGCATTTAAGCTTCCTCCTTAGTTTTTTATGACTTGATAGCTTATTTCTTTTTGTGCTGAATAATATTTCATTTTCTGGACATACCGCAGTTTATCCATTCACCTACTGAAGAGCATCTTGGTTGCTTCAAAGTTTTGGCAATTATGAATAAAGCTATCATACATATCTGTATACAGGTTTTTGGGTAGATAAAAGTTTCAGTTCATCTGGGTAAATACCAAGGAGCGTGATTGCCAGATTGTGTGGTAAGAGTATTTTTAGCTTTCTAAGAAACTGCCCAACTGTGTCTCAAAGTGGCTGTACCATTTTGCATTCCCATCAGCAGTGAATGAGCTTCCGTTGCTCCACATCCTCACCAGCATTTGATATTATTAGTGTTTTGGATTTTGGCCAGGTTCGTTTAACTGAAATTTTTATTTAGCTAATTATACATTCATATGGAGTTGAAAGAAAGCAATGTCATGTACACTTTGTCCAGTTTCCCTATGGTAACAGCATATACAGGTGTAGTATGCTGTCACGCCTGGATGTTGATGTTGATATCATCTACTGATCCTACTTAGATTTCTTCCTCAGTTTTATGTGTACTCATTTGTGTGTGATCTGTTTTTAAGCCATTTTAGTTGTAGGTTGAACATGTTTTTCACAATTCTTGTTACTTAATAAATGCATTCGAGGCTATAGAGTTTTCCCTGGATCTCACTTTTGCTGTACCCCACAAGTTCTGATGTGTAATGCTTTCATTGTTGGTTAGTACTAAACATTTTATAATTTCAGTTTTAATTGCTTCTTCAACTCGTGGGTTGTTAAAAGTATTTTTTGGTTTCCAAATATGTGGGTTTTATCTCTTCCAGTATTATTTTATAGCTTAATTACATTGTAGTTAGAAAACGAGCGTGGTGTCAATTCTCTGAAATTTAAGATCTCCTTTTTGTTGGCTTTATGTGTGATTAGTTTCTATAAATGTTCCATGTGTACTTGGAGAGAATGTGTATTAATCCATTTCATTATTAGGATTAGTGATACATTTGGATCTATTTCTGCCCTCTTTTTGTTTTGTTTTTTAATATTTATTTATTTATTTATTTATTATTTTTTGAGATGGAGTTTCGCTCTTGTTGCCCAGGCTGGAGTGCAATGGCGCGATCTCGGCCCACTGCAACCTCCGCCTCCCGGGTTCAAGAGATTCTCCTGCCTCAGCTTCCTGAGTAGCTGGGATTACAAGCATGCGCCACCACGCCCAGCTAATTTTTTTTGTTGTTGTTTATTTTTTTGAGACAGAGTCTCGCTCTGTTGCTTAGGCTAGAGTGCAGTGGCACATGATCTTGGCTCACTGCAAGCTCCGCCTCCCAGATTCATGCCATTGTCCTGCCTCAGCCTCCCAAGTAGCTGGCACTGTCACAGGCGCCTGCCACAACACCAGGCTAATGTTTTGTATTTTTAGTAGAGAACGGGGTTTCTCCATGTTGGTCAGGCTGGTCTCTCCATGTTGGTCAGGCTGGTCTCGACCTCTCGACCTCAGGTGATCCACCTGTCTCGGCCTTCCAAAGTGCTGGGATTACAGGCATGAGCCGCCATGCCCAGCCCTGTTTTGTTTTTTTGAGATGGAACCTCTCTCTGTCACCGAGGCTGGAGTGCAGTGGCATGATTTCTGCTCACTGCAAACCTTTGCCTCCTGGGCTCAAGCAATCCTCCCGCCTCGGCCTCGCAAGTGCCTGGGATTACAAGCATGCACCACCACACCTGGCTAATTTTTGCATTTTTAGTAGAGACGGGATTTCACCATGTTGGCCAGGCTGGTCTTGAACTCCTGACTTCAAGTGATCTACCTGCCTCAGCCTCCCAAAGTGCTAGGATTACAGGCATGAGCCACCGCGCCTGGCCGTGCCCTCTTATTTTGGATTTTCAATTTAATTATACTTTTTCTTTTCTTGTTTTCTCTTTTCCTGTCTTATATTGATTTGATCGAGTTTTCTTTATTTAGCCTTTGTCTCGTTTACTGGTGTAGAAGTTATACTTTCTGTTTTTATTTTTCTATTGATTACTTTTAGATTTAATTTATATTCTTTTTACACTATAGGCATATCTCAGAGATATTGCAGGTTCAGTTCCAGACCACCACAATAAAGCAAATATTGCAATAAAATAAGTCACACATTTTTTTGTTTCCCATATAAAAATTATATTTATACTGTAGTCTATTAAGTATACAGTAGCATTCATTATACCTAAAAAAAAAGTACATGCCTTAATTAAAATGTTTTAT
This sequence comes from Macaca nemestrina, assembly GCF_043159975.1. Lineage (NCBI taxonomy): Eukaryota > Metazoa > Chordata > Mammalia > Primates > Cercopithecidae > Macaca > Macaca nemestrina. The sequence continues at coordinate 126,644,078 of NC_092131.1, read as the reverse complement.
TGCTCTTGAATGTTCCCAGCACAAAGAAGTGATAGATGTTTGTGGTGATGGAGATACTAATTACCCTGATCTGATCACTATACATTGTGTGTATGAAAACAACACTATGTACCTCATTAATATATATAATTATTATTTGTCAATTAAAATTAAAGTAATACTTTATTACGAGATAAACAATAACAAGTATCTGAGCCTTCAGGGAGTTGTAATCTTTTTGTTGGTAGAAGGCCCTGCGTTGATGTTGATGGCTTCTGACTGATCTGGGTGCTGGTTACTGAAGGTTGGAGTGGCTGTGGCAGTTTCATAGAAGAAGACAACAGTGAAGTTTGCTGCATCGATTGACTCTTTTTTTTTTTTTTTTTTTTTTTGAAGCAGGGTCTCTGTCACCCAGACTGGAGTGCAGTGACGCAATCACAGCTCACTGCAGCCTCGACCTATTGGGCTCGAGTGATTCTCCCACCTCAGCCTTTCGAGTAGCTGGGGCCACAGGCATGTGTCACCATGCCCAGCTAATTTTTAAAAATGTTTTGTAGAAACGGTCTCACTGTGTTGCCTAAGCTGGTCTCAAACTCCCGGTTCAAGCAATCCTCCTGCCTTAGCTTCCCAAAGTGCTGAGATTACAGGCGTGAGCCACCATGCCTGGCCCCAGTTGCTATTCTGACCTCCTCCCATGAATCATGAAATATTCTTGATGACACCTAGAACAGTGAATCCTTTCCAGAAGGTTTCCAATTTGCTTTGCCCGGATCCATCAGAGGAATCACTGTGTATGGCAGCTGTAGCCTTACAAAATGTATTTCTTCTTTTTTTTTTTTTTTTTGAGACGGAGTCTCACCTTGTCACCCCGGCTGGGTGCAGTGGCGCGATCTCGGCTCACTGCAAGCTCTGCCTCCCAGGTTCACGCCATTCTCCTGCCTCAGCCTCCCAAGTAGCTGGGACTACAGGCATGTGCCATCACACCTGGCTAATTTTTTTTTTTTTTTTGTATTTTTAGTAGAGATGTGGTTTCACTGTGTTAGCCAGGATGGTCTCAATCTCCTGACCTCGTGATCCACCCGCCTCGGCCTCCCAAGGTGCTGGGATTACAGGCGTGAGCCACCGTACCTGGCCACTAAATGTATTTCTTAAATAATTTGTAAGTTCAACCTTAAAAGTTGAAATTACTCCTTGATCCATGGGCTGCAGAATGGATATTGTGTTAGCAGGCATGAAAACAATATTCATCTACTTGTACATCACCATCAAAGCTCTTGGGTGGTCAGGTGCCTTGTCAATGGGTAGTAATATTTTGAAAAGAATCTTTTTTCTAAGCAGTAGTTCTCAACAGTGAGTTTAAAATATTCAGTGAACCATCCTGTAAACAGATGTGGTGTCATACAGGCTTTGTTCTATTTACAGAGCACAGCCAAGGTAGATTTAGGATAATTCCTAAGGGCCCTAGGATTTTTGGAATGATGAACGAGTACTAGCTTCAATTTAAAGTCACCAGCTGCGTGAGGCTATAAACAAGAGAGTCACTCTGTCCTTTGAAGCTTTGAAGCCTGGCATTGACTTCTCTCTAGCAATGAAAGTCCTGGATGGCATCTTCTTCTAAATAAGGCTGTTTTTATTTACATTGAAAATCTGTTTTTAGTGTTGCGACCTTCATCAATGATCTTAGCTAGATCTTCTGGATAACTTGCTGCAGTTGCTATGTCAGCACTTGCTGCCTCACCTTGTACTTTTGTGTTAGGGAAATGATTTCTTTCCTTAATTCTCACAAGTCAACCTCTGCTAGCTTCAAACTCTTTCTTCTGTAGCTTACTTCCTCTCTCAGCCTTCATAAAATTGAAGAGAGTTAGGGTTAGGCTTTGGCATAAGGAAATGTTGTTACTGGTATGATCTTCTATCTAGGCCACTAAAACATTCTCCATGTCAGTAATAAAGCTGTTTTGCTTTTAATTTCCTTTAAGAATTCTTTGCATTCACAACTTGCCTAACTGTTTGGCACAAGTGGCCTAGCTTTCAGCCTGTCTGGACTTTCAACATGCCTTCCTCACTAAATCATTTTTAGCTTTTGATTTAAAGTGAGAGACATACAACTCTACCTTTCATTTGAATACTTAGAGGTCATTGCACGGTTACTAATTGGCCTAATATCAGTATGGTTGTGTCCAAGGGAGTAGGGAGGCCCAAGAAGAGGGAGAAAGATGGAGGAACAGCTAGGGTGGTTGGTGGAGCAGTTTGAACACATACAACATTTATCAGTGAAGTTTGATATCTTATATGGGTGTGATTCTAGGCTCTCCAAAGCAATAACAATGGTAACATCAAAGATGACTGAGCCCAGATCACCATGAACAGATGTAGTAATTTTTTTAAGTGTGAAATACTATGAGAATTACCAGTATGTGACAGAGACGAAGTGAGCACGTGCTGTTAGAAATGAGGTGGCAGGCCGGGCGCAGTGGCTCACGCCTGTAATCCCAGCACTTAGGGAGGCCGAGGCGGGTGGATCATGAGGTCAGGAGATCGAGACCATCCTGGCGAACACAGTGAAACCCCATCTCTACTAAAAATACAAAAAAAAATTAGCTGGGCATGGCGGCGGGTGCCTGTAGTCCCAGCTGCTCGGGAGGCTGAGGCAGGAGAATGGCGTGAGCCCGGGAGGTGGAGCTTGCAGTGAGCCGAGATCGCGCCACTGCACTCCAGCCTGGGTGACAGAGCAAGACTCTGTCTCAAAAAAAAAAAAAAAAGAAATGAGGTGGCTATGCTTTCAAACATTGGTACCTTAGAAATTCTAGTTTTAACATCTACCTCTCCAATCCTGTTTTCCAGTTTACAGTGGCCAGTATTTTAGTTCTAATTTGTTTTAACCCCTCCCCAAATTAGTTTTTTTCCCCTAGCAGTTATTATTTATTTAAACTTACCAAGTTTATGCATTTCTTTTCTCATCATTACTTGTATCCCACTCATTCCCTCTAGGCTCACTTTCCTTTTCCTTTTTTTCTTTTTTTGTTTTTGTTTTTGTTTTTTTTTGAGACAGAGTCTCACTCTGTTGCCCAGGCTGGAGTACAGTGGCGCAATCTCAGCTCACTGCAGCCTCCGCCTGCCAGGTTCAAGCGATTCTCCTGCCTCAGCCTCCTGAGTAGCTGGGACTACAGGCGTGTACCACCACGTCCGGCTAATTTTTGTATTTTTTAGTAGACACAGGGTTTCACCATATTGTCTAGGCTGGTCTTGGACTCCTGACCTCATGATCCGCCCGCCTCGGCCTCCCAAAGCGCTGGGATTATAGACATGAGCGACCATGCCCAGCCTCCTTTTTCTTTATTTACTAACTTTTTTTTAGCAGAGACTTATTTGTAATAAAGTCTTGGGCCAGGCATGGTGGCTCATACCTGTAATTCCAGCACTTTGGGAGGCCAATGCAGGCGGATTGCTTGAGCCTAGGAGCTCAAGACCAGCCTGATCAACATCATGAAACCCTGTCTCTAACAACAACAACAAAAAAAATTAGCCAGGTGGAATGGTACATGCCTGTAGTTCCAGCTACGTGGGAGGCTGAGGTGGCAGGATCACTTGAGCCCAAGGGATGGAGGCTGCAGTGAGCTGTGATGGTGCCATGTACTCCAGCCTAGAGGAGAGTGAGACCCTGTCTTAAAAAAAAAAATTGTGGTATGTTTGAAACTTTAAAAAAATCTTTTTCTTGGCCGGGCGCGGTGGCTCAAGCCTGTAATCCCAGCACTTTGGGAGGCCGAGACGGGCGGATCATGAGGTCAGGAGATCGAGACCATCCTGGCTGACACGGTGAAACCCCGTCTCTACTAAAAAATACAAAAAACTAGCCGGGCGAGGTGGCGGGCGCCTGTAGTCCCAGATACTCGGGAGGCTGAGGCAGGAGAATGGCGTGAACCCGGGATGTGGAGCTTGCAGTGAGCCGAGATCTGGCCACTGCACTCCAGCCTGGGCGGCAGAGCGAGACTCCGTCTCAAAAAAAAAAAAAAAAAAAAATCTTTTTCTTTATTTTGCCCTCACTTTTGTACAGTTGTTCATAGCTTTAGATTCTATGTTGACCTTTATTTTTCTCTGCATCTTTAATGATGAGATTTCATTGACTCCTAGCAACTGTTTTTGCTGTTGAGAAATCTAGTGTCAGCCTGTTAATCTTTTTCTGGCTTTTGATTTAAAGTGAGAGACATGCAACTCTTCCTTTCACTTGAATACTTAGGGGCCATTGCAAGGTTATTATTGGCCTAATTTCGATATGGTTGTGTCCAAGGGAGTAGGGAGAGTAGGGAGGATCTTTTTCTCTCTTGTAGCTTTTAAGATGTTTTCTTTTTGACTCTGCTATTCTGCACTTTAACTACGCTATTCTAGGTTTCGACATAGTTTTTTTTTTTTTTTTTTGAGACGGAGTCTCTTTCACCCAAGTTGGAGTGCAGTGGCATGATCTCGGCTCACTGCAAGCTCTGCCTCCCAGGTTCACGCCATTCTCCTGCCTCAGCCTCCCAAGTAGCTGGGACTACAGGCGCCCGCCACCATGCCTGGCTAATTTTTTGTATTTTTAGTAGAGACAGGGTTTCACCATGTTCGCCAGGATGGTCTCGATCTCCTGACCTGGTGATCTGCCCACCTTGGCATCCCAAAGTACTGGGATTACAGGTGTGAGCCATCATGCCCGGCCTTTCAGCTTACTTTTATTCCACTTGGGTCTCTGTCCGCTCCTTCAATCTGGTTTGTGTCTTTTTTTTTTTTTTCTTGGTTACTATTTTTTCTTAACTAGTATTCTAATAGAAGTATTTGAACCTTCTCATTCAATCTTCTGTGCATCTTTTCTTTTAAAATCTTATCTGTTTATGTCATTCTCTTGCATTCAGGATTATTTTCACATTTAATTTTCTAATTTCTAATTCTCTCTTCAGCTCTCTCTCTTCTATTTTATAGCTCTTTAAAAAATGGTTTGTCTCAATTATTGTGTGTGTTTGTAAATTTTTTGGCATTTAAAAATCTGCCTGTTTTTACTCTATGGTTTCTATTCCTTCAGCTCTTTGAACATCTTTGACTTTTTAAAACTTTATATTTTGGAATTACTAAAACTCATTTATGGAAATTTCATACATACAAAAAAAAAAGAATGATAATGAACCATCTGTGTTCTTTAATCAGCTTTCAACAAGTATCAACAGTCTGCCATTAATTTTAAACATGCTTATTTTAAAGATGCTTTTGGATTCTATTATTATCTCTAATTCCTGGGGTGCAGGTTCTTCCTGTGTCATGTTAGTCTCCCTTATGATGATTTATTTCCTCTTGAAGTGGTTTGTTTTTGTTTTTTTTTCCAGTGTAAATTCATTTTGAGTGGGGATTTGTTTCTGTAGGAGTCCCATGTTCCTTGGATGGTGGAAGCATTCCTAAGGGGAATTTTGTTTTTCCCTCTGCTGGGGCTGCACAAGTTTAGCTAGTTGCATTGGTTTGGGTAGTGTGAATTTGAAGCCTGCATCTGTGCCTAGTGAGAGCCCCTCAGTAAGAGTCTCCTGCCAGATGGCAAGGTTCTTTGCAGCTTTGCCAGGCTGGTGGGCAGTGTTTTTAGGCCCAGTTTATGGCGGGTAGTGAATGTAGTCTCTCATGGCCTCTGGCTTTATGCAGTTATTTCAGTTCTGGTTCCTGGCATGCAAGGGCCTACAGCCTGGACTCCCCTCTCTTGGGGTTGATTCAGTCTCCAGCTCTCAGTTCAGCACTCAGCTCTTAAGAACCCTATTCAGGTCACGTTCTCCCTTGAGCCCTTAAGCTTTGCCACTTGCTCACTGATTGCTACCATTTTGTTTCTGCTGCTTTGGACTCTGCTTTCTTTCTGGGTTTCAAGCTCAGCTATGTGTGCAAGGGGTAGAGTGTTAAATGTTATCCAGCTTTTCTATGTGAGGTTTTCTTTGGGGAAGGAGGGAGGGAGATGGTGGCGTTCCTTCACATCAGACTATCCTCACTCACAGTTTTGTTTGCTTGTTTTCTTGTTTTTGTTTTTTAATAGCTAAGACTTTTTGACCTCTTATGTGCCAAGTACTTTATTTCATTTCATTGTGTGAGGCAGGTCCTAATATTATCCCCTTTATGTGTTTGTTTTATTTACAAATGAGGAAAAAGGTCAAGTGGGAAGCTTGTGGTCTCACAGTTGGGAAGCTGGCTAGTGATACTCCCTCTTGCTCCCTTCCAGATGGAACAGGAGAAAAATAATCTTTTCTCAGTGGTTTTATTACTCTACAAATGATTTTTACTTATTTTTTCTGATTGTCAAGGTAATACAGGCTCATTTTAGAAAACATGGAAAATATAAAAATTTGTAAAGAAGAAAGTATAATCACTACAGCCACGTAACTTAGATTTAATATAACTATAATCATTCGTTGTATTTTCTTTGTGTTTTAGAGAAAAATGCCTACTATGGATATAGTTTTAAATTTTATATACAGGCTGGGTGCAGTGGCTCACACCTGTAACCCCAGCACTTTGGAAGGCCAAGGCCAGGTGGATGGCTTGAGCCCAGGAGTTCAAAACCAGCCTGGGCAATGTGGCGAAACCCTGTCTCTACAAAAGAAAAAAAAAAAACCACAAACACACACACACAGACACACATACAAAACCACAAAAAAAATTAGCCGGAGTGGTGGCACACACCTGTAATCCCAGCTACTCAGGAAGCTGAGGCAGGAGAATCGCTTGAATCTGGGAGATCGGGGTTGCAGTGAGCCACGATTGCACCACTGCACTCCAGCCTGGGCAATAGAGCAAGACTCTGTCTCAAAAAAAAAAAAAAAAAAAAAATTTATATACAATTTCGTGCTTAACTTTTATCACCTAACAGGCCATGAGCAATTTAAAGTATTATTTTAAAATATTTTAGTTTTCAAATTATATTACAGAAGTAATAACTCAAATAACTTTAGAAATATGGAAACGTATGAAATAAAAGTCCGACTCTTCAGGTGTAATTGTTAACAGTTTGGTCTACACCTTTTTAGAGTGTTTTCTTTTCACAAGTATATTTTGTCTGTTCTACCACTTGCTTTTGTACTCAGTGTTCTGGCAGTCCTCCATGAGTGTTCATGAAGATCTATTTTTCGTGTTTTTATAATTATTTAAAATCACATAAAGGGTATGAATAGGTGTTCATGAAAATTTAAAACAATATAGAAAAATATAGAGTAAAAATTTGTAGTTAAAAAAATACCATGGTGTCCTGTTGCCTGTCCTGTGTCCTTATACCCCACAAGTAGGAGTGAATCAGCTTCTAGGACTGTTTCTGTGTGTTTACTGACTGAAGTGTGCAGTCACAGAATATGAGTGTGAATGTACTTGTGTATGTGTGTGTAGTGTGTGTAACCCTATGCCCTGGTGTATATATTTCTGTGGTGGGATAGATTATTTTAGATGTTGATTAGGTGTCTATGTATATATTAGCTTTTCAATATATACTATTAAATCACCCTCAAAGATATTACTCCACTTTGCTACCGGTAATATATTTTCCCAAACCCTTGTCAACATTAGTTATTATTAGTCCTTTTATTTTTGCTGTCTTTTCATATGTTTATGAAACTCCTGGGCTCGAGCAGTCCTTGTGCTTCAGCCTCCCAAAGTGCTGGGATTATAGGTTGGGATTATAGGTGTGACCTGCCGTGCCCAGCCCATAGTTTGCCTTTCAACTTGATGTGTGGTTCTTTAATCAAGTAGGGGTTTAAAATTTTGATGTAGCTACATTTATTGATTTTTCTCTTTATGGTTTCTGTCATACTTGAGAAGGCCTTTCCCTAAGGTTACAAAAAATATTCTTTATTCTTAATACTTTATGGTTGTATTTTTAATAATAGCTCTTTACTATATCTAGAATGAATGAGAAGGATGAATAGAATGAATAGGAATCAAGTGTGTTCAAAGAGTGTTGCTATTTTTAATGATTTTTAATGGCTGCATAATGTTTTATCACATGGATAGCACCTTCATGTGTTGTCCATTCCCTTAATGTCAGACGTTTAGACTGCTTTTAATTTTTTACTCTTATAAATAAAATTATACTGTATTTCTAGTTATTTCCTTAGGATAGAGTCATAGACCAGAATTATAAGATCAGGAGGAGACTAAGAAAGTGACCTAGTTATAAGCAGGGACTTAAGCTGCCCTTCCTGCAATTGATTCTCAACTCTACCATTTGGTCACTTTATAACCAAGTCACTCACTTCCTTGTGCCTTGGTTTTCTGAACTGAAGAGTAGGGATAGTAATAGTACCCACTTCAGAGCACTGTGTTGAGGATTAAATGTCAATACACATAAAATGCTGGAATAGTGCCTGGCAGGTAGTTGGCGCAGAGTCCCTGACTTAAGATGGTTCAACTTACTATTTTTCTTTTTTTTTTTTGAGACGGAGTCCTGCTCTGTCGCCCAGGCTGGAGTGCAGTGGCCGGATCTCAGATCACTGCAAGCTCCGCCTCCCTGGTTCACGCCATTCTCCTGCCTCAGCCTCCCGAGTAGCTGGGACTATAGGCGCCCGCCACCTCGCCCGGCTAGTTTTTTGTATTTTTTAGTAGAGACGGGGTTTCACCGTGTTCGCCAGGATGGTCTCGATCTCCTGACCTCGTGATCCGCCCGTCTCGGCCTCCCAAAGTGCTGGGATTACAGGCTTGAGCCACCGCGCCCGGCCAACTTACTATTTTTCAACCTTATGGTGGTACAAAAGCAATACACACTCAGTAGAAACTACTTCAAGTACCCATACAACTATTCTGTTTTTCCTCTTTCATTGTAGTATTCAGTAAATTACAAGATACTCAACACGTTATTATAAAATAGGCTTTGTATTAAATGACTTTGCCTAACTGTAGGCTAATATATGTGTTCTGAGCACGTTTAAGGTAGGCTAGGTTGCACTCCAGCCCTGGCGACAGGGCAAGACTCTGTCTCAAAAAAAAAAAAAAAAAAAAGGCTAGGTTAAGCTATGATGTTCAGTAGGCTAGGTGTATTAAATACTTTTCCGACAACGGTATTTTTTTTTTTTTTTTCCGGGATGAAGTCTCGCTCTGTCGCCCAGGCTGGAGTGCAACAGCACAATCTTGACTCTCTGCAACCTCTGCCTCCCAGGTTCAAGCAATTCTCCTGCCTCCACCTCCCGAGTAGCTGGGATTACAGGCATCTGCCACCACACCCAGCTAATTTTGTATTTTTAGCAGAGATAGGGTTTTACCATGTTGGCCAGACTAGTCTCGAACTCCTGTCCTCAGGTGGTCCACCCACCTTGGCCTCCCAAAGTGCTGGGATTACAGGCATGAGCCACCGTGCCCGGCCCAATATTTTCAACTTCTGGTGAGTATATTGGATTGTTAACATCATCATAAGTGTTTTTTTGTTTTTTGAGACAGGATCTCACTGTCGCCCAGGTGGGAGTGCAGTGGTGTGATTGCTGCTCACTACAACTTGGAACTCCCAGTCTCAACCAATCCTCTCACCATGGCTTCCCAGAGTGCTGGGATTACAGGCACGAGCCACCTCACCTGGTCCCCATCATAAGTTGAGGAGCATCTGTACTCAATTATTAGTTGTTGCTGCTGCTGTTTTTATTGTGATAGGCATTTTAAGGCAAGTGACTTTCCAGAAAGGTCATACTATTTTATATTTCCAGTATGGAAATATGGGAGATCCTATTGTACCAACCCTTGTTGTCATTGAAAATTATCATTTTTTGAAACTTTGCTAATTTTACATATGAATCATGGGCCCCTTTTTTAAAAACACAAATTCTTATGTTTATCTCTTGGGCCTTAAAATTTACCTGCTATCTTTAGGAAATGATTTATATTGCCTTCTAGAACCCCTTTCTAGGGTTGTCATTTAGAACTAGCAGCCCACCTTCTTTTAAGTGTGTTCTGATTTCCCCCACCCAGATTCCTCACTTAGCTTGTGCTGAGTCTCCTAAGTTTATTCCCGTTGGCTTGTTCTTCAGGTACCGACATTCATTTGAGCCTCGACCATCTGTCAGGCCCTGTGCTTGATGCACCAGCCTCACAGAGGAGTCAGTCACTATCCCCATGTGAGAGAGCCTCAGCCTGGTAGAGGTGGCAGGTGGCATAGAGACAGTTGTCATCAGAGAAGGAATGTGTATACCATAGTAGCATCCTGGGATGGGGGTGTGGACCTGGAGGAAGCCTTAGGAGAAGCTCTGAAAAATCTGTGAATGATTTTATTTTATTTTTATTTATTTTTTTTTATTTTTTTTTTTGAGACGGAGTCTTGCTCTGTAGCCCGGGCTGGAGTGCAGTGGCCGGATCTTAGCTCACTGCAAGCTCCGCCTCCCGGGTTTGCGCCATTCTCCTGCCTCAGCCTCCTGAGTAGCTGGGACTACAGGCGCCCGCCACCTCGCCCGGCTAGTTTTTTGTATTTTTAGTAGAGACGGGGTTTCACCATGTTAGCCAGGATGGTCTCGATCTCCTGACCTCGTGATCCGCCCGTCTCGGCCTCCCAAAGTGCTGGGATTACAGGCTTGAGCCACCGCGCCCGGCCCTGTGAATGATTTTAAACACAAACTGTGACTGTGTTCTGCCTGAGGACACCCAAACTTGTGGAATCCCAAATTTGAAAATAAAAGAGGGATTTTTTGACTTTATAAAGTAACTTATGATAGCAATTTTTAAAAATGTTCTTCCTATACATTTAAAATGTGTTGTTTGGGGGGAAAAAAGTTTTATGAAACTTTTGGGCAAGTTTCCCAACCTCTTAGGTCTGTTTCCTTTCTGTCACCTGTGGGTCCAATGAAGTGTTCTTGTGCTGGGCTCTCCAGCTCTGACTTTGTGCAACTCTGAGTGGAGCCTCTGTGGTGTGAATGGATGTCAGCAACCATTGTGGAAGTTCAGGTGGTAGCTCAAGGGTTGGAGTAAGCCATAGTGCTGCCAAGTCAGATTCTGCAGAGAAAAGGAGTGACTTACCTCTGTGGCTCTCAGACTTGGACTTGGCTGGGCCAGTTCATGCCTTGGCATCAGGGTGTCCTCATCACCAACAATGCATTTTAGTTTTTGTGCCTCCTTTTATAGGAACACCTGTTTCTGGGAAATCTTCTTGATCATTGCATGGGGTGATTCTGTGCCTAGTGGAAAGGTGGGACCGCTGCCCTCTCTTCCTCCCCTACTCTGCCCCCTTTCTACAACTTAATCGAAGAAGTGTCCTTTAGCTCTTTTCCAAGCCACTGAGTTTGAATTGATCTCTACTGCTAGTAAGAGGTGGGAAGGCTCTTTCTGGTTCCTGCTAAAGTTACCTGACAGCGGAAGGTGTGCATCTGATAATTATAACTCTAGTGCTTCTAAGGCCTGAGCGGTTTAGTTAAGAGCACTAATCCTGATCTTATCAAGAGGGTTTTGTAGTCCAACAGTGTTGCTTATAACAGTATCTGTTTTACTTCCTGGGGCTCCCCTCCCCTCTTAGGATTCTCCTGTAATCCTGCCCATTATGCCTTGTGCATGTCTCATTACCTCCTGAAATCAGTTAAAACTGATATGAGGGCAAAGAGTGTTTTTTCTTTTCTTCATACCAAGATCTGAGAATTGGATTTTTAACATTACATCATTAATCAGGCCAGCAGTAGAGCAGTCACAAATGTGGTACACGTAATGCCTGCAGAGCCATGGATCTGGCCAGCGATAAGCTAGTTTATTTGTTGCTTATTGAAAACACCAACAGCCACAGTCAGCCCAAATGCTTTAGTTACATTTTGTATTTTGGAGCAGTTAGTTGGCATCCATGAGCTTGGGATCAGCCCCTTTGAAGTCTAATGATTTTCTTTTTCTTTTTCTTTTTGAGACAGGGTCTCACTCTGTCACCTGGGCTGGAGTGCAGTGGTTCAATCATGGCTCATTGCAGCCTCCATCTTTCAGGCTCAAGCAGTCCTCCTATCTCAGCCTCCCAAGTAGTTTGGACTACAGGCACACACCACCATGCCCAGCTAATTTTTGAATTTTTTTGTAGAGACGGGGTTTCACCATGTTGCCAGGCTGGTCTCAAACTCCTGGTCTCAAGTGATCCGCCTGCCTCAGCCTCCCAAAGTGCTGGGATTGCAGGCATGAGCGACCATGCCTGGCCTGAAGTCTAGTGATTTTCTAATGATTACTTTGAGGTTCAGGTCCTAGGAATTTGCTTAAATCCTTGACCTTGGGATTCATAATCTATTTGATTTATAGAGAATAGACACATTATCGTTCTGTGTCTTTTTAAAAAATTAATTAATATTTTTTATTTTTTTGAAATAGGGTCTTGCCTTGTTGCCCAGGCTGGAGTGTAGTGGTACAATTGTATCTCACTGCAACCTCAGCCTCCCAGGCTCAAGCGATCCTCCCACTGCATCCTCCCAAGTAGCTGGGACTATAGGCATGTACCACCATGCCCAGCTAATTTTTAATTTTTTTAAAATTTTGTAGAGATGGAGTCTCAATATGTTTCCTGGGCTTAAGCAATCCTTCTGCCTCAGCCTCCTAAAGTGCTGGGATTACAGGTGTGAGCCACCGCACCCTGTTTCAGAGAACTCTCAAGAATCTCTATAAAAGTTGTCAGTATGTGCAATGGTGATTTAAGGACAGGGCAGTTTCTGAGAGGTTCCAAAATATCAGGAACCCAAGTGAAGACTTGTTAGCTTAGCCCCTGGGCTTTAAACTCTAAGGAAGGGTTAACCCTTGCCTTGGGGAGGAATGAGGTATGGGAACTAAAATTGCTTTGGACATCTGAGCTGTGCTTTAATAAGATATTCCAGGTGGTCAAGGAGTAATCCTAAAATAGCCTAGATACTTAATTGCTTTTAAAGTCAGGCGCTTCTGTCTCTGGGGAGGTACAGCTCTAAGGAATGCAGGGCTGGCTCCTAAGATCTTAGAGGCATGGTCGGTTTTTTTTTTTTTTTTATGTCAGTAAAAAGAAAAGGTCCAAGGTAGCCTTCTTGGATCAGGAGACCTTCGTTAAATCTACCCCTTTCTTCTCATTGGCAGTAAGCCTTTGGCTTCTCCTGCTGCCAAGTTTCATAACCTGGCTTCTTCCAGGGCTGTGAGATTGGTTTTGTCACCCCACCTCCCTGGGCAGTGGTCTGTTTTCATTAGTGTTTAAAGGCTTCCTGCTTGGTCCCCTGTCCAGCCTCTGTTTGCATCAGAACATACCTTTCTCACTATAAGAATTCAGATTAATCTTTCTCTTTCTCTTTCATCCCCTCAATCCAGATCCAGCTGATTCTCTATTTATGGCACTTATTTCTCCCTGGTTCTGCTACTCTCCATCTCCCCCAGTCCCACATTCTCAACTTGGGCTACTGCGCAGTCACCTACCCTCAGTGCAGCCTTTCCCTCTAAATTTTTCAATACCATTTACAAAATCTGTCAGCATTACAAGTCATTACTGAGGGGCATTAAACATGTTTTTGATTAAATGAAAAATCATACTACTTTCTTACTTGTAATTCAAAGACTAAATAGGCCGGGCGCAGTGGCTCACACCTGTAATCCCAGCACTTGGGGAGGCTGAGATGGGCAAATCACCTGAGGTCAGGAGTTTGAGTCCAGCCTGGCCAACATGGTGAAACCCTGACTCTACTAAAAAAAAAAATACAAAAATTAGCTGGGCATGGTGGCATGTGCCTGTAATCCCAGCTACTTGGGAGGCTGAGGCACCAGAATCACTTGAACCAGGGAGGCGGGGGTTGTAGTGAGCCCAGATTGCAACACTGCACTCCAGCCTGAATGAGAGAGTGAGACTCCGTCTCAAAAAAGAAAAAAAGAAAGACTAAATAAATAATGTGAAGGTATCAGTTCTATGAGAAATTTTCTATGATTTCAGTGCAGCCTGGTTCCAAATCATTGTAGGATGGAAAGCAAATGATAAGTTGTGACAAATGGTTCAGATTAATCTAGAAAGTATAGTTTTTTAAAATAAAACAAAATGAGCATAATTGTGTTTTGTAATTGTTTGTCTCTCGCTGTCTCTCCATTAGACAGTAAGCTCCATGAGGTGATCATCTGTCTTCTTGTTTCTCCTTCAGAACCTTTTACCGTAACTGGTAAATTCTAGGTGATCAAATGTTTGTACATGAATGAATATAATGAAAAAAAAAAAAAAAAGGAAAAGTGAAAATCCCCCGTGATTCCAATCCAATTAGGTGTCTTTATACATTTGTATGTTTCTGTTTTTTTTTTTTTTCAACTAAAATGTGCCACTAAACAGTCTAAAACATTGATTTAATCATGTGCTTTTCTGTCCAGGAAACATCCACTGCCTCCCCACTGTTCACAGTTCAGAGTTTAAATTTCCTTCTGGTATTCAAGGCATCTCACAGCCCCTTTCAACCTTAACTATTCAGACTTTCTGTCCTTATATCCTCCCTGTCAAAACATGCCTTGTTTATCCCCCACTCCATGCTCATTTAAACTGTAAATCTCCCTTCAACCCATTCTTCAAGACCAGCTTAACCTCCACCTCTAAGCCACCCAGCCTTTTCTTCTACCTCCTGAGCACCCTGGGTTTTCCTATTTGTTGTCTTGCAATTATATGCTATATGTGTTCGGTTTGTTTTTCCAACTTCATGGTGGACTCCCAGTGGTGGGAACTCTTTTTTTTAAGTGGTATTCTCAGCACCTTGTACAATGCCCGACCTGGAGTTAGGGTCTCAGGAAATCTGTGTTGAATAAACTTGTCATCAGGTCTTTGCTTCTCAGGACAGAAAGGGACCCTAGAGACCATCTCCTCCAACCCTGTCTCATGTTGGATTCTGCATCATGACATGCCATACAGATGGTCGTCCAGAGACAGCAAACTGCCCACCTCCTGGGAAGCTCACTCCATTACCAGGCAGTCCTAATTGTTTTAAAAAAAAGTCCTTCTGTAGACCTGAAATCTTCCTCCAGGTAACTTCTGCCTATCACCCTAGTTGTGCCCTCTGGGGCTTTAGAAAGAAAGGAGGAAAAAGCCTAGTTTCTTTTCACTCACTAGCTTTAGATTTTCAAAGATAGTGAGTCTGTTTATTTCTCCTGTATGCTGTTGAAATGGGTTCCAGGCTTGAGATGCTGGGGAAGCATTATTCTAATTTTGAGTAGCAGTCAGGTTGGACCTTGATTCATTATTTTTGAAGGCGTGTGTGTACGTGTCACGGTGTAAGCTGCCATCTTCCTCTGGTCCATTCAGAGGTGTAGCCCTCTTCTCTCTTTCTCTCTCCCTCTCCCCTGATCCTCTGTCTTCTGGGGGAAGATGGGGCTCATTCTACTTGAATGGTCTATTTTGGAGGGAGGTAAAAAGTTAGCAATTCTTATTTCAGAACTGCCAGATAACTCTCCTGGGCAAGCATTGTGTGAGGGCTGCTTTTCATTTGGCTAAAGTGCCCAGGTGAAGCCATGAGATAAAGCAAGGAATAAAAGAATCTCCCATTGATAGGAGCTGCCCAGTGCTGTGACCTGGGCATTTCAGGAATCTATGGACAGAGGATTTTATTCTCACTTCTTTTTCTTCCTTTCTCCCTTCCTGATCTCCCTACCTAGAACACTTAGTATTATTCTTTCCAACTACAAGTCAGCATGGTGTAACAGAGAGAGCCAAACAGACCTAGGTTTACATCCTGGCACTGTCACTAAGAAGCTCTGAGCGGGTTATTTGAGCTCTTTGAGCCATTGTTTTCCCATTTCTAAAATAACCACTTCTACATTATAGAATTAAGTGAGAAAATGCTTGTAAGGCTCCTGGTACAATCCTTGTTATGCAGAAGGCACACAAACACTAGATTTCTGCTACCTTTTCCCTTTCCCCCCACCTTCTTTTCCTGGGGAAAATTAGCTGAATGTAGGTATAGTAGCCAAAGCTAGTCTTGGGTGTGTATTTGGGAGCAAACTATCAGTTTCCTGTGAGCTCCTGGAGAGATCAAAGATGTTAAAAGACAGTTCTCAAGTAGGAGAGGCTGAGAAGGCTGTAAATGGCAGTAAGTGGCCACTCTGGCTACTGTTGACTTCCCACACACATTTCTGGGCTATATAATACTGCTGCCTGCTGCTGATGGTGTAACAAAGTCTGTTCCCTGGGCAGGTTAAACTTGCGAGCAGCAAGCCTTCAACCGAAATGCTTTCCTCATCAACCTCTTTTGATCCCTAAAATGTTGAGCTGTCTCTTTTTGAGTTTGTTTTCCCCACACTCCATCTGCCTCTGTTCCCTGCTTTCTTCCACCATTACAGTCTCAGTCAGCCACAGTCAGCATCCGAGAAAAAATTATTTCTGGGCTGATAATTTTCTAGTAGTCACACCCATACCCTATTGATAAGCCGAGAAAGCTACTGCACACAAACTTGAATTGCATAAGTGACCATGTTTCACAACAGTTGATCAGAGTTAAGAACCAAGAAAATAACTGGTTAAGCCTATAACCCACCCAGTGAAAGGGGGATGGGAAGACAGAGGAGCTGTGGGGTTGGAGATCCCACGGGGGAGCCCATCTCTGTCTTTTAGCAGATGTGTCAGTGCTCCCTCTTTATTTTCTTCTTCTTCTTATTATTATTATTTTGGTAGAGATGGGGTCTCCCTTACCAGCCTGGCCAACATGGCAAAACCCCACCTCTACCAAAAATACAAAAATTAGCCAGGCATACTGGCATGTACCTGTAGTCCCAGCTACTCAGGAGGATGATGCAGGAGAATTGCCTGAACCTGGGAGGTGGAGGTCGCCGTGACCCAAGATCATGCCACTACACTCCAGCCTACGCAATAGAGAAAGACTGTCTCAAAAAAAAAAAAAAAAGAGAGAGAGAGAGAGAGAGAGAAAGAGTCTTCCTATATTGCCCAGGTTGGTCTTAAAGTGCTGGAATTATAGGCAAGAGCCACCATGCCCAGCCGGTCAGTGCTTTCTGTGCGCTCAGGGCTGGAGACAGACAAGTAACTGAACAAAGGTGATAGAGCCCAGAGGAGAAAGGCATTGAATCTGCCTGCTGGGCAGAGGCAGGAGGCTCTGCTAGACTGTGAAAGGCAGGCAGGGCTCAGGAATTACTCTCACCTCAACCAGAAAATCCTGTGAAGCAGGATCAAAGTTTAACTGCCTTAAGACAAAGAATGAATGCACGCTGGACATTTTTCCATCAGCCCCAGCTGAATGGAGCATCCTTGCCTTGGAGCTGGACAAAAGAAAATACCTCCTCTCTGGGCAACTATTTTCCCCACATTTTCTTTAAATAGAGTAACTGACAGTTCCTATCTGTGGAATGGGTCCAACAGTGGGATTACTCAGAGTTCGGTGTCTCATTTCTTTCCTGCTCTGGCAAGTCTTCCTGATCTCTGTGGTCACCAAGCTGAAGGCATTTCAAGCTAAGTGGGTCACACTTAGTGGGCTCTGTGCAAGGCCTCACCATCCTACTGCTCGGATTCTCTTGCAGGTTGGACAAAGCTGGAGAAATCAAGAGGACCCTACCGGCCCCAGCCCCCATCCTACCAAGGCATTCTCCGTGCCTGGAGCCGAGCGCTCACACTTGGGTGTTTATTTTCACACATAGTCACATAGTGGTCACAGCAGCGTGCTTGTTTTCACACTGCTCTCCTGTTGTGGAAAGCCCTGTCTGACTTTTTAGGTTGTGGATTCCACCCTTTCCACCCAACTGAGTGTTAAATAGTTTTTGAGTGAGCATTCAGAGTGCTTGGAAGTTACTATAATTAGCAAAAAAAAAAAAAAAAAAAAAAAAAGTGGTGCTTTCATCTCTCTTGATGACTGATAGAGAAAGAATCCTTCTGTGAACAAGATCAGCTTCAGAGCTCTGGCCAGAGAGTTGGGAATTGAGCTGCCGCAGTAAACAGCTGACATAACAGAAGCGGCAATGATCCCCCATTAAATGTCTTTCAGCCGATAGGGGCTCCCGGGATAATTGACTTTCCAGCAGGAATTACTGGCTCAAACAAAATCACTGGGCATTAGGGCAACCTACTGCATCCTTTGAAAGGGGGAATGTAACTCTCTCTGGTTTTGCTGACCTGACAGGCATAATTCATCTTGATTATTCATTGTGCTAGTTGCCACCAGATGACACCAGATTTAGGGTGACTGTAATTACAATGTGGGATGAGCTTTAGCTTTTTTTTCTTTCTAAACAATGTTCCTCCCACTTGGTTATTGGCTCCCCTCAGCTGAAGGTACTGTAGGAAGGGATCCAACAATGTCTGCCTTGGGAGATGATGAGTGCACGGTCAGACAGCATTTACCGAGCAGTTCCGTACACACGTCTTTTACTAGATAAGCAGAGAAACAGTTTGGTGTAGTCTGTTTCATTTTAACTGACAGAGTGTCACTTCTTGATTATACTTACATCACTGTGTGCCAGACTGCTGCTATCAGAAAGTGGGTCTGCATCTCAGAGCCCACTTTGAATAGGTGAAGCAAAGTATGGCCCCAAAATATAACTGCATAATGCCTTCTCCTTTCAGACAAGCTTTATTAAAGGGGAAGGTGGAAGAGAATGGAATTCAACCAAGCTTTTATTTCATTGACATGGTTTTAGAAGAAGATTCCTGAGTAGTCCAAAGAATGTTCTCCCAAGAAACCACTGCTCCCCAGCTCCACATGTCCTTTCCTCACCACATACATACCCCGGGCAGCTGGGTGGCATGGTGCGCATGCACCTGTGGTCCTATGGGAGAAATGAGTATGACAGATATGGTGTGGGACCTCCACTGACCGGTGGGTCGGGGTGAACAACAGAGTTCTCCTGTGAGAGTTCATACCCTCACTAGCACAAAGAGTTTTTGAACCCCCTGTAAGGTATCTGTATATTTTTTGAAGAGGTGCTTAATTGGTGTACCAGGCAATGTGCTATGTGCCTGAGGACAAAGATAAATAAGACACCTTTGCTCTCAAGGAGATTACCATATGGTGGGGATGACAGATACTTTCCAAGTAATATGTTAAAAATCTAAGCTAGAAGTGAACAGAGATTGCTTCTAGAGTACTTAGTATAGCCATGGTTGAAGGAAAGGCTTTCCGCTGAAGAGATACCTGATTGGAGGAATAAGAGTTACTGGACTTGGCTGGGCACAGTAGCTCATGCCTGTATTCCCAGCACTTTGGGAGGCCGAGGTGGGCAGATCACCTGAGGTCAGGAGTTGGAGATCAGCCTGGCCAGCATGGTGAAACCCCATCTCTACTAAAAATACAAAAAAAAAAAAAAAAAAAAGTGAGCCGGGCGTGGTGGCATGCACCTGTAATCCCAGCTACCCAGGAGGTTGAGGCAGGAGAATCGCTTGAACCTGCGAAGTGGAGGTTGCAGTGAACTGAGATCGCACCATTGCATTCCAGTTGGGCAACAAGAGCGAAACTCCATCTTAGA
Organism: Macaca nemestrina; assembly: GCF_043159975.1. NCBI lineage: Eukaryota > Metazoa > Chordata > Mammalia > Primates > Cercopithecidae > Macaca > Macaca nemestrina. The sequence goes on along the minus strand of NC_092131.1, from coordinate 126,624,749 downwards.
AAAAAAAAAAAAAAAAGAGTTACTGGACTGAATAAAGATGGGAAGCAAGGTTAAAGAATATTTGCCATTCCTTCCTATTTAGTTGAATGGTGTTGCTTCAACCCATTCACTCAAGATGGGCTTAGATTTTCATTGTTTCTCTAATAAAAATGAACTCTCACCCTAGTGGCACAGAGTCTGTACCTTGGGAACAATCTCAGGCCATGGTGGCCCTCGTATCACCATGAATTCTTGCCATGCGGCTTAGGGTTTTGAATGGTGAGGCTTGGCTAAGAGACCAACTTCAGGATGTATGTGCTGCTTGCTTTGACCCTTATCACTTAGAGTGTTGTGTAGGAAACCAGGTGAGGTATCTTCCCAGTCTGCGGGAAAGTGGTGCATCTCAGAGTGATGGCTTCTGAGGATCAGCTAGGAATGAGCCCCTTCTAAGCAACGTGGGCCTTTGTGTCTTCCTCTTCCAGGATTATCAAGTATAAATGACACCCACCCTTCTCCAACAAATGAAGAAGATTCTTCCACCCGATTCCCTCTTTATTTTGGAACCAAATCGAAAGCAAAAAAAAAAAAAGATGTCCCTGTAAGGGTGGCAGATTTAGTCTTCTGAGGTGTCTTTTATAGTATGAGTGAGGATAGCACAATCGCTAAGCGTCTTCATCTTTGCCCTAAATGATTGCCTTGCCCTCCGTCCTAACTCTTTCTCTTCCTTTGCCCCTCTCAACTTTGTGTTTTGTTCCCTTTTAGAATGGTGGTTTGGCCTGGAGTGATGATGCAGATGGAGGCCGGGGAAGAGAGATCTCTCGAGATTTTGCCAAGGTCTGTAATATTTCCTTTGTGATATAGACAGGGGCAGTTCTGCAGTGGCTTGTTATAGCTGCTTCCCAAGAAATAAGGACCAAAGTAGCCAGTGAGTTGCATTTGTAGTGATTCAGATGGCCATAGTGTAACTGGTATAAGACTTCAGCAAGATGGAATTTTTCATTGTGTGTTTTTCTTGGGGGATTGGGATTGCAGCTGTATGAACTGGACGGTGATCCTGAAAGGAAAGAGTTCCTGGATGACCTCTTCGTCTTTATGCAGAAGAGGGGTGAGTGTGCATCTACTCATCGTTCCAATTCAGGGAATACTGATAGAGTGCCTACTGTGTGCTAATCACTGTTAAACATCCTGGACCACTAATCCTCATCCAGGAGGACAAGGGGCATTTACTGCCAGTTGGTTCTGGATTTAGCCAAATAACTGATAGCCAGATTGAAGAGGACAGAGAAGGCGTTGGCGCAAAGTAGATGGAATGATCGTCCACATTTGGCCCTGCCTGATTTTGTGTCTCTTCTTCCAATTAACTGGTCTCTGGAATCACTTCAACTTCAAATATGCCTTTTTTAAGCCTTAAAGCTACCCTGGACTTCACTTAATCTAGCATGTAAGGCTTCTTGTTGGCGTATCTAGTCTCATGGAGACTGAGAAAGGTAAGTGAAAGAATAGAGGCCCCTCAGGATATTTTGGAAAGGTCTGAAATGATCCTTGGAAAGGAAAGGCCAACACTTTCTTCTTACCCATTGACTTTTGATGTTTGTATTTGCTGGCTTGGTTAGAACATTCCTGCAGTTTAACGGTCAGGTACATAGGCGTCTGCTTTTTTTTTTTTTTTTTTTTTTTTTTGAGATAGAGTCTCACTCTGTTGCCCAGGCTGGAGTGCCGTGGCATGATCTCAACTCACTACAACCTCTGCCTCCCATGTTCAGGCAATTCTCATGCCTCAGCCTCACAAGTGGCTGGGACTACAGGTGCCCACCACCATGCCTGGCTAATTTTTGTATTTTTTTTTTCACTAGAGATGGGGTTTCACCATGTTGGCCAGGCTGGTCTCAAAATCCTGACCTTAAGTGATCCACCTGTCTTGGCCTCCCAAAGTACTGGGATTATAGGCATGAGCCACTGCGCCCAGCCGCCATCTGCTTTATAACGCACCCTCCCAATTCTCTTTCCTTCTCTCCTCACTCCCTGCACATACCCAAGAGCCATCTCCACTATAGACTATGGTGTGACTGAGTTTAGAGCTGAGTGACTCAACTTCCTGGCTTTGTATTCAGTCATAGCAATGGGTTCACCAGCCAAGTCCGCCCTCAGAATGCATGGCCAGCACCCCAGCCTCTCTAGGAGAAGGCCTTCAGCAACCTGTGTGGCTCCACCTTAATCACCCTCAGGACAAAACCATAGGAGAGAACTACTCCCAGTAGCCTGTTCCCAGCATCCTGTTACAGCTGATCATGCATCCCTTGGTGCCTGTGTCAACAACTTTATTGAGACTTAAGAATGAAATCTTCCTCTTTATCCTGGGCCAAGCTGTAATGGCAGCCCCCAGCAGCTAAATATTCTAAGCTCATTTCTGTCTCTTTCCCTCCTTCCTCCCACTCCTTTACCTTTGGCAGCCTTAGTGCCTTCTTGGTAGCATGTTTGTTACTGCTGGTTTGCTTAAAAAGGCAATCGAAAGTTTTGAATCTTGGTTTTCCCCAATCTCTAAGCCCATCAAAGCAATCTGAGCAGCCCTCATTAGTTTGCTCCTCCAGCTGTTACCTGGAACTACATGTGTCAGTAAAAAACAAGAATATAATCCTGAGGCTGGGCGCAGTGGCTCCTGCCTGTAATCCCAACACTTTGGGAGGCCAAGATGGGTGGATCAGGAGGTCAAGAGATCAAGACCATCGTGGCCAACATGGTGAAACTCCGTCTCTACTAAAAATACAAAAATTAGCTGGGTGTGGTGTCGCCTGCCTGTAGTTCCAGCTACTTGGGAGGCTGAGGCAGAAGAATTGCTTGAACTCGGGAGATGGAGGTTGCAGTGAGCCAGGATTCTGCCACTGCACTCTATCCTGGCAACAGAGTGAGACTCCATTCAAAAATAAAGAAGAAAAAAAAAAAAAAATATATATATATATATATATATATATATGAAATCCTGAAAGATAATGTGACTGGCAGCAATGAACCTCCCCGTTTGCCCTGAGAGAGAGAAATCCACTTAATACTTTGGTCTCCCCTTCCAATTACCTTTTAATTATTTACAAGCTCCACAAGCCCAGCTGGTGCAAACCCAGGAGCTGATCCTGTCTCAAAGGGGCTGCCATAGCAATATAGATTTTAATCAGCAGTGGAGCTCCACTGCTTTATTTTCCACTTCATTGTTTTTCTCCCTTCCCTGAAGGATTTTTAAAGGAAAATGGAAGTGAGATCAGCCAAGCCAATTGTGAAGATCAGTAACTGTTTACTACTATATGTCCCCACTAGACTAGGAGCTCCTCAAGGAGGACCACTTTGTCATTCTTTCACGTCCCCAGTGCTAGCACAGGGCCAGGCAGGAAGGTGCTCAGGACATGTTTGCTGTGCGAGCAGTCTTGTTGGTTTTCCCGGCTCAGCTTGCCACATGCAGGGTATTCAAGCTGCTTGAGGTTTGGGTGCATCTGTGTCCTTCAGCCAGCTGCCCCATAATTGAGAGTCAGCAGTAGAGAGCAGTCTTTGCTGCATATCCTGCTGTTCTGCGGCAACTGGGACTGCCAGATTTCCATCTAGTATATTTCTGAGTGAACCCAAAGCAGGAGCGAGTGACTTCCTTTGATAATGTCAGTTTATGGTTCTTCAGGTCCTGAGTAAATCTTTGTCCTGTCTTCAGCACTTATGTCAGGTATTTCACTATTTGCTGGCATTACCAACAGAAGGGAAACGGTTCTGTCTGCTACTTGTTACTTTAATAAAAGGTTTCTCAGCCTCAGCACTGTTGACTTTGGGATGGATAGCCCTTTGTTGTGGAGACTGTCCTGTGCACTGTAGGATTTTGTTTTTAGTTTTGAGACAGAGTCTCACTCTGTTGCTTCAGCTGGCATGCAGTGGTGCGATCATAGCTCACTGCAGCCTCAAAGTGCTGAGCTGAAGCCTTTCTCCTGCTTCAGCCTTCTGAGTAGCTGGGACTATAGGTAGGCACCATCATGCCTGGCTAACTTCTTTGTTTTGTAGAAATGGGGTCTCACTATGTTGCCCAGGCTGGTATTGAACTCCTGACCTCAAGTGATCCTCCCACCTTGGCTTTTCAGAGTGCTGGGATTACAGGTGTGAGCCACCGCACCTGGTTACTACAGAATGTTTAGCAGTATCCATGGTCTCTATCCACTAGATACCAATAGCAGTCCCTCAGTCACAACAACCAAAAATGTCTCTAGATGTCATAAATGTCTCCTGGAGGGCAAAATTGTCCCCTGTTGAGACTCTCTGGCATGGAAAGATGGGAAAGAGAATAAAGATGTAAAATTTTCTCTGCAAGAAAAACTCTTAGCTGAGTGTGGTGGCTCACGTCTGTAATCCCACCACTGTGAGAGGCTGAGGCGGGAGGATCAGGTGAGTCCAGGAGTTCAAGAGCAGCCTGGGCAACATAGTGAAACCTTGTCCCTACAAAAAATAAAACAAAATTAGCCAGGCGAAGTGATACATGCCTGTAGTCCCAAGCTACTTGGGAGGCTGAGGTGGGCGAATTGCTCAAGCCGGGGAGTTGGAGGCCACCATGAGCCAACATTACACCACTGCCCTCCAGCCTGGACAACAAAGTGAGACCTTGTCTCAAAAAAAAAATCAAAAAAGGAAAAAAAATCTTTTTGTGAAAATCATCTTACCTTCAGTCAGGTACATGAGAGCAAGCCATATCAGGTAGCGCTGTTTCCTGTGACTAAGTGCTACAGGAGTGAATGCTGGGACCTCACCCTGGGCTGGAGTACACAGAAAGCCTCTGAGACGAGCTGTGGCTCTAGTGTATCAGACCCAACCATGTAGGTGGAGGAAAAAATGCTGTGACACATGTGGTCCTGGTGTAGCTGGAAGAACCCTTGTTGGTGGCCCACAGCCAGGGGCCATCCTGGATGGGTCAGCTGGCACCAGACTCTGAAGGGCTATGTTTGCCCAAAAAGTTAGTACTTCAGTCTATAGATACAGCTAAGTTATTGAAGGCAAAACGTAGGCTTTCAGGAAACTTGTTGTGGCAGTGTGTAGTTGGGCTAGAAAGGAGAGACTGAGGCAGGAAGATAGTGTAGAGGTTGTTATTTCCCAGCGATCTCCTTCCTAGAAAACTCTTATCTGGTAGTCTGAACTAGAGTGAGTGATTCAAGAGGATTGGGAGTGGGGCATGGGGGCTCACACCTATAATTCCAGTACTTGGGGAGGCCTAGGTGGGAGGATCACTTGAGACCAGGAGTTTGAGATCAGCCTGGGCAACATAGCAAGACCCCATTCCTATAATTTTTTTTTTTTTTTTTTTGAGATGGAGTCTTGCTCTGTCGCCCAGGCTGGAGTGCAATGGTACAATCTCGGCTCACTACAACCTCCACCTCCCAGGTTCAAGCAATTCTCCTGCCTCAGCCTCTTCAGTAGCTGAGATTACAGGCATGCACCACCATGCCTGGCTAATTTCGGTATTTTTTTTAGTAGAAACAGGGTCACACCATGATGGTCAGGCTGGTCTCAAACTCCTGACCTCGTGATCCGCCTGCCTTGGCCTCCCAAAGTGCTGGTGGGATTACAGGCGTGAGCCACCGCGCCAAGTCTGACCCCATACCTATAATTAAAAAGAAAAAGAAAAAAGAAGAAGATGTAATTCCAGCTACTTGGGAGGCTGAGTCAGGAGAATCACTTGAATCCGGGAAGCAGAGGTTGCAGTGAACCGAGATCGCACCACTGTACTCCAGCCTGGGCAACAAGAGCAAAACTCCATCTCAGAAAAAAAAAAAAAAGAAAATTTTAAAAGAGGGGTGGGAACAGATTGCACCTTTATTTTAATTAATTATCTTATTGGCCGGGCGCGGTGGCTCAAGCCTGTAATCCCAGCACTTTGGGAGGCCGAGATGGGCGGATCACGAGGTCAGGAGATCGAGACCATCCTGGCTAACACGGTGAAACCCCATCTCTACTAAAAATACAAGAAAATTAGCCGGGCGAGGTGGCGGGCGCCTGTAGTCCCAGCTACTCGGGAGGCTGAGGCAGGAGAATGGCGTGAACCCGGGAGGCGGAGCTTGCAGTGAGCCGAGATCGCGCCACTGCACTCCAGCCTGGGGCACAGAGCAAGACTCCGTCTCAAAAAAAAAAAAAAAAAAAATTAATTATCTTATTTATTTTTGAGATAGAGTCTCACTCTGTTGCCCAAGCTGGAGTATAGTGGCACAATCATGGCTCACCGCACCCTTGACCTCCCCAGGCTCAGGTGATCCTCCCACCTCAGCCTCCTGAGAATCTGGGCTGAGAGGTGTGCGCCACCACATTCAGCTAATTTTTCTGTGTTTTTTTGTTTTTTTTTTAATGTGGAGACGAGGCCCTTGTGTTGCCCAGGCTGGTATCGAACTCCTGGGCTCAAGTGATGCAACTGCCTTGGCCTCCCAAAGTGCTGGGATTACAAGCATGAACCACCACACCGTTCTGGGCTTCAGATTACACTTTTAATCATGTGAAGCTTGCTGTCTTTGTTCCTTTTTTTGAGACAGAGTCCCAGTCTGGAGTTCAGTGGTCAATCTTGGCTTACCACAACCTCCCCATCCCGGGTTCAAGTGATTCTCGTGCCTCAGCCTCCCAAGTGCTGGAATTACAGACATGAGCCACCACACCTGGCCTGTCTTTTTTTTTTTTTTTTTTTTTTTTTTCTTTTTTTAACGAAGTCTTCCTCTGCAGCCCAGATTGGAGTGCAGTGGCACCATCTCAGCTCACTGCAACCTCTGCCTCCCAGGTTCAAGTGATTCTCCTGCCTCAGCCTCCCAAGTTGCTGGGATTACAGGTGCACACCATTGCACCTGGCTAATTTTTTTGTATTTTTAGTAGAGACAGGATTTCACCATGTTGACCAGGCTGGTCTTGAGCTCCTGACCTCAGGTAATCCACCCGCCTCAGCCTCTCAAAGTGTTAGGATTACAGGCGTGAGCCACCGAGCCCGGCTGTCTTTGTTCTTAACAGAATGGTGAGACCAAGGGCCCTTAGACATTTGTGACTTGTCACTTGTGGAGTGTCTGGGGGACACAGGAGGCAGATCTTGTTAGCTGGGACCAAGGAAAAGCCTCATAGACCTCGGCAGCAGTTCAGGGACTTGGCCTCCATAGCTAATATGAAAGATAAGCAATAGATATCACAGGAGTCATTGGAAATAGCCTGAGTTAGCCTGGACAGCATAGTGAGACCCTGTCTCTACACAAAAACTTTTTTTTTTAATTAGCTGAGTGTGGTGGCACGTGCCTGTAATCTCAGCTACTTTGGAGGCTGAGGTGGGAGGATCACTTGAGCTTGGAAGGTCAAGCTACAGTGAGCTGAGCTCATACCATTGCACTCCAGCCTGGGCAACAGAGTGAGACCTTGTCTCAAAAAAAAAAAAAAAAAAAGAGGGAAAGGGAAATGGAAGGAAGAAAGAAAAGAAAGAAAATAGCCTGAGTTTCAAAGGCCTGGAGACACCCAACTGGGCTGTGAGAGGGACCGGCAGCTTTGACACAGCAGGCTGTGCCCACAGAGGAAGCAGACGGCTCTGAGGGAGGCAGCACACAGCAGGCCGCCCCAAATGACCGCAGCTGCAGGTGATAAAACGGCTGTCCAGTGGGAGACAGGGACAGGCCATAACTGCTGGTTTGTGCTGTGTCTCTCGCTTGTTAACATGTTTGGGCGAATTGACTGCAACAGATGGGCCTTTCAGCCCTCAGCACCTTGGTTTCTAGGCAAGACCAGGGTGACTTACACCCTGGCGACCCCCTCCCCTCCCTGAACAGCAGAGCAGCCTGCCCATAAAGGAGCCTGAGAAGAATGGAGTCGCATGAGGCAGTGCCCTGTGGAGGTGGAAAGAGCTCTGGACTGATAGTGCAAAGCCAGGGCTAACATCCCTTCGTTCTCCTGATCTTGAGCACATCCTCCCCACTCTGGCGGCCACAGTTTCCTTATCTATAGAATGAGAGGGTTCAATTAAAGTTGTCTTGGAAGTTTCTATTGTCTGTATTGTGTGTCCATGATTGTGTCTATTGAGCTACCCTTGATGAACAAAAATCAAAAGAAGAAAAGCCCCTTTAGCAGTTTTCTATCAAAGTAATTATGTGAAACGACACCAGGAATCTCCGAGACCAAATGCTTCTCTCCTGTCCTTGCTGTGTAATGTATTTCCTCTTTTGCTGACTGAAGCCAAATTCAGTTAAGCACCTTGCCCTTGATTGTCCCCTACCACCCTACTCCCACCAGAGTATTTCTCTAGAAAAGATTAGTTAGGTTTTAGAACTGTGATGCCCCTTTTGGCTCATCTTTTGCCTTGTGTGTGCAAAAGATACATACGTTTCGGCTGGACGCATTGGCTCACGCCTGTAATCCCAGCACTTTGGGAGGCCAAGGCAGGTGGATCACTTGAGGCCAGGGGTTTGAGACTAGCTTGGCCACCATGGTGAAACACCATCTCTACTAAAAATACAAAAATTAGCCTGGCATGGTGGCACATGCCTGCAATTCCAGCTACTCGGGAGGCTGAGGCAGGAGAATCGCTTGAACCTGGGGGGCAGAGGTTGCAGTGAGCCAAGATTGCACCACAGCCTGGGCAACAGAATGAGACTGTCAAAAAAAACAAACAAAAAACGTGTTTCTTTGTCAAACGTAAAGCCAAAACAGTTCTAAATAAAATTGTCTGGCTAATTTAACTCCCTGTGGGTAGTTTCTGAAATACCATTCCCTCACAGATTTTCCATTTAGTCTTTCAGTGCCGAAGGGGAGGGACTAATTTCTAAGTCTAGTAAGCAAAGGCTATTATAAACAATTTCATTTTTCCTTCATCAGTGAGGAAGAAAAGCTTGTTCTCTTATTCCCTAGGAAGTGAAACAAAAGTGTGGTTTCATTAAAGAGTCAGGATGATGATGACGATAATGGTGATTTTACTGTTACTTGCATTTTTATTATACCGTACACATTACAGAACCCTTTCAACCCATTATCTGATCTCCTGCTCCCCTCAGCTCCAGCTCTGTGGAGTAGAGAGAGCAAAGGTTATCACCTGTAACCCTGAAGAAGCAGACCAAGGTTAAGTGACTCACCTAAGGCCACAGAGCAGACTTAGCATGCAGTCTCCTAACTCCAAAGCCAGTGTGCTTTGCTTCTCCTGCCTTATCTTTGAGAAACTTGTTCCCTAGAGCCAGCAACCCCATCACTCCCCTTTGGGGCAGCAGGCAAGGGTTGTGTCTTCTGCAGCATTCACTGCCCCCAAGAGGGTGCTGGCCTGCCTCCACAGGCCACCATCCAGTAGTGCTTTTGAGCATCTAGCCGATGAACACAGGGAAGAACCTGATGTGCAAGATGGGTCTTCATCTCAGGATCAGGGCTGTTTCTCAGAGAAATAGGGAAGGGCAGATGTGACAACTCGGAGTGGCACAGAGGCTGCCATCTGTCAAGGCAGGATGGGATAGGGGTTGGGGGACACAGGAGGTGCCCAGAATGCCCTCCAGCAAGGCTCTCTTTTCCTGCCCTTGCCCCATCTGGGCACATCAGGCTAAGGAACTGCCTGGCTACATGGAAGACAAGTTTTGTCAAGCTCTCACTTGTAGACCTGCCCTCCTGCCCCCATCAGTTCTGTTCAAGGCTGCAAACTGACCTTGGTTTTCCCAAATGGATTGTTGGATCTTCAGAATATACAAAGAATTTACCGTGGGAAAAGGGCTTAGTATGCTTCAAAGTGCAACTTGAGTGTTTTTCCTTCTGTTGTGTGCTTATCTATCCATCTCAGGCAAGGAAATGTTCATGACATATATTGCTTTGCCTTTTGGTGGCGGCAATTTCTTGTATATTCTTTGTATCTTGCCGTAAATGGTCTGTGTCCTAGACAACCTTCCTGGTAGATGAAAATATGTTGTCTTTTTCAGATAAAATAGGCTTTGGGGCTTCATTTTCTAACTTTATCCCCAAATGAAAGTCTAAAATGCAAATCTTTAAGTGTCTGGATTAGCCCTTTGTCTGAGGCCAGATCTTTTTCTCTAAGTGACCCAGCTGCTGTTAAAAATATATAGTTTTTTTCCATTTTTAATAGTCCTTATAATACTCTATAAATAACCCATTATCCACGATCATAGAAAGGGAATCTGGTTTTTGAAAGTCACAATTAATTTGAATAGCCTGCTTTTGTCATTAAATTCAGCCTCTTCCCCTTCAAAATCTTTTATTGGTATTTCTAACACACGGGAAAATTGAGTTATTTGATAGTTTTGCCTCTTTTGTCCCAAAGTGAGCCTGTATTCAGTAAATCATCTAAGAGTTGGTACAGGGAAAGATTACAGTGAGTGTTTGGCCTACTTACACCATGGGGAAGTTCTGCTGGGTCTTGAGAGACTAGTGGCACGGACAGCACTGGAAACTCAGACAGCCATGCACTGCTCAGGCCAGAAGGCCCATGAGGTGTGCCCCAGCCCAGCCAGCCTTCCACTCCCCTCCTGGAGATGCCAGCCAGATCTGCCCAGTGGCAGGCAAAGCAGGGAAGACCCCGCAGTCCACCTCCTTCTGACTCATTGGCCAGTTTCTCTGAATGCAGTTGTCATAGCCATAATCTTTTTTTTGTTTCTTTGTTTGTTTTGAGACAGAGTCTCGCTCTGTTGCCCAGGCTGGAACGCAATGATGCGATCTCGGCTCACTGTAACCTCCTCCTCCTGGGTTCAAGCGATTCTCCTGCCTCAGCCTCCCGAGTAGCTGGGATTACAGATGCCTGCCACCACACCCAGCTAATTTTTGTATTTTTAGTAGAGATGGGGTTTCACCATGCTGGCCAGGCTGGTCTCAAACTCCTGACCTCAGGTGATCTGCCCACCTCGGCCTCCCAAAGTGCTGTGATTATAGGCGTGAGCCACTGCGCCCAGCCACCATAATCTTATTATTAGGCATAGCAGAATACAATATTACATTTACTGTTGAACTTCACCTAAAGAGATTAGTCGAAGCTGGAGTAGCAAAAAAGGTAATGAGTTTAAAATTAGCCTCCAAGGTTGTAAAACCACCAGCTCTCCCATGCGTTACAGCTGGGAGTGTAAAGGGATACATCTACTTTGGAAGTCTGTTTGGTAGTGTTTGCTAAAACTAAACATACCTGGACCTTGTTACCCAGCAGTTGCACTCCTGGGTATATTCCCAACAGAAATGAGTGCTTGTGTTCACTGAAAGATACAGGCAAGCATATTCATAGCAGCTCCATTCATTATAGCCAAAAACTGGAAAGAATTCCAATGTCCATCAGTAGTAGAATGGATAAATAAATGTAGCATAGTCATATACTAGAACACTACACAGCAGTAGAAAGTTGTGAACTAGCTGGGTGCAGTGGCTCACACCTGTAATCACAGCACTTTGGGAAGGTGAGGCAGGCGGATCACTTCAGCTCAGAAGTTCAAGAGCAGCCTAGGCAACATGGTGAAACCCCATCTCTACCAAAAAAAAAAAAAAGCCAGATGTGGTGGCACCTGCTGTAGTCCCAGCTACTTGGGAGGCTGAGGTAAGAGGATTGCTTGAGCCTGGGAGGCAGAGGCTGCAGTGAGGCGAGATCGTGTCACTGCACTCTAGTCTGGGCTACAGAGTGAGACTCCGTCTCAAAAAAAAAAAAAGAAGTTATGAACTACTGCTATACACCACTAGGATGACTCTCAGACCTGATATGGAACAAAAGAAGCCAGACACAGAATATATACTATATGAGTCCATTTATATAAAGTTCAAAAAAATGTATGTCAGAATAGCAGTTTATTTCCAGAGTGGGTAGGGTGGAGGGATGGATATTAATTGGAAAGAGTCATGAGAGAGTTTTCTAGGGGTGCTGGACATGTTCTGTATTTTGGCCGGGCGTGGTAGCTCACGTCTGTAATCCCACCACTTTGGGAGGCTGAGGCAGGCGGATCACCTGTGGTGAGGAGTTCGAGACCAGCCTGGCCAAGATGGTGAAATCCCGTCTCTACTAAAAATGCAAAAATTAGCCAGGCATGGTGGCAAGCACCTGTAATCCCAGCCACTTGGGAGGCTGAAGCAGGAGAATCACTTGAACCCAGGAGATGGAGGTTGCAGTGAGCCCAGATCACACCACTGTACTCCAACCTGGGCAACAGAGTTGAGACTCTGTCTCAAAAAAAAAAAAAGTTCTATGTTTTGATGTGAGGGATGGTTGCAGAGGTGTATTTGGAAGTACACATCTAGCGAGCTGTATGTTTAAGGTTAATGCACTATACTGTATGTAAGTTAGACCCACTCAGTGGGCAATTGGAGGTGGAAGGCTTAAGGATTCTTATCAGTCCATACTAGCATATTGGCACATCCTTGCCTCTGCCCTGTCTTGTGGAACAGGGCAACTACAAGCTGCATGGCCGACTGCCAGACACTGCTGCCTGGTTTCCCAGCGGGAGACCTTTCCTTTTCCTTTCCCTTTCCCTTTTCCTTTCCTATTACAACTTTTGTTAGAGGTTCAAGGGGTACATGTGCAGGTTTGTTACATGGATATATTGCATGGCACCGGGGTTTGGGGTACGATTGATCCCGTCACCCAGGTAGTGTGCATAGTACCCAATAGGTAGTTTTTCAGCCCTTGTCCCCTCTAGTAGTTGCCAGTATCTACTGTGATATTCTCTATATGAACAAGTGATGGGGGAAAATCAGCAGTCATTTCTCTACTGGCTTCTGGGGAGCAGGCCTGGAGCAGGCCTGGAGCAGGGCAAGAATGAAGATGCAGAGGAATGTTCAGGAAGCCTGCACACATTTCCTGCTTAACACAGATTTTAACTTCTCCAGGCTCTCTGGTCAGCTCTCTTTGACAGTCAGGCTATGGAAATGATTAATGATTTTTCTCAAAGCCAGGAAAAAGCAGTGAGGGTCCCTGGCAGGGCCATACCCTGGGTCCTGGGCCCTCACCCCGCACAGTGGGCAGGAAGGCAGCCATATGAGTCTGTCTGGGGTCCCTGCCCCTGTTTGCTTCTGGACTTCCCTGGAACCGGCCCATTCTCTGCAATGGGGAGGAAGTGACTTTCCCTTCAACACTCTTACCATCTCTCATCTTTGTCTCCAAAGCAAGAAGAGACCATCTTTTCTTCTGCCCTCACCCCTATCCCCAGCTCAGGTTGTCTTGGTTGTCTGAGCGGCAGGAAGGAAAACAAAGTACCAGGGAGCAGCTTTTGTTTGGCCACATCTGCACTGGAAGCTGCTGATCACAGCTGTGGTCTGCTAGTGCCAGCGCCCAGCGGCATTCCCACCAACAAGGGTTAAAGCCCCAGGAGTCCCGCCAGCTTCACTGGGTCCATGGCCCTCATAAAAGCCTTTTACATCCGTCCCTCCCTCGGGCTGCAGGCTCCCTGGCTGAAATCTGATAAGGGGCCTCTTTGTTGCAACTGTCAGTCTCCTTTATTGAGGAGGGAACTGGAGACCAGCGGCACTTCTTGGGGTGCAGATAAGGCCCTGGATTCCTGTCAGAGAGAGCATGATTAATTACCCTCAATCCTAGCTCCTGCTTTGATAGCAGTGACTGACAGTCCACAGGCTTCCCCATCAGGTGCTTACCCTCTTCTGGGAGGCATGATGGGGGTGGAGATTTGGTCTCCTGTAGGGCCAACACCAGTGACCCACAAAGAACTCTCTTCAATGGGTGTTTGCCTCCTTCCCAGTGCTCTGCGGGTTGCTTTTGCATTTATCGTGGACAGAGGCCTGTCTCTCTCAGGCGAAGAGCTTCCTTAGAGGAAGATAGAAAACCATCCAGAGAGCAGGCCAGAGCCCCTTGCTCCCTCCCACAAAGGCTGGGAAAGGAGCCATTGCTTGTGGATGTGAACTTCACAAATCTGGTCTTAAGCCAGGGGCCCTTCACAGAGAAAATCTCAAACCGTCTGTATCAAGGCCATTTGACAACATTACTCTGTCATTCAGGCAGGTTCCTAAAACCAAGTCATTCTCCCTTTGGTAATAATCACAACTGCCAATTTTTGTTTGTTTATCAATTTGTATGTTGCTGGCTTGAAGGTACATCAGCAGAATTTTGTTTTAATTTTTTATTCATAGACTTTAGAACTGAAAATCATCTAGTCCAAATTCCTCGCTTCACATTTGCAGAAACTGAGGCCTGAGTCTGTCAATTGCCTATTGGTTCTTGTTCAGCAGGTAAACTTAGCTTAAAGGCCTTCTTTCTTCATAGTAGAATTTACTTTGGACAAGAGAAATGGCTACCAGGTCCATTAAGCACAAAGCAAACTGCTGAGACCACCCTGCAGATTCTGCCTCTCTCAGTTGTTAGAGGAATCAAAGACACAGCAGGCTTTTGTGTCTGGATTATCCGATGGGAGAAAGCCCCACCGTCATCTAGAGAGAGCCCTCGGCATAGCCTCCGCTTTGTTTCTGATGGCACCAAGTGGCCAGCCTGCACTGGGAGCCACTTTAACAGTTTAACAGAGGGCCAACCACAGGGAAGAATGTTCCCAATCTCCTTATCAGCTTGATCTCCAGAACCAGGGTGCCTGAGCAGGGCATGGGGGCTTGTGTGAGGAGAGTCCACTGTGGAGTGAGGAAAACAGCAGCTTCCGAAGTATGCCGCGGGTGGGGCTGGGCCACACGGTAGGGTGCCGGGGCCACCACCACGGCTTCCAGTGCGCCTCTTACCTGCGGTTTCTCTGTGGTGTGATGACAGTTCCCACAAGAGTCCATTTTCCCCTCTGGGAAGAGGTCACTGATTAGTTAGGTTACAACCTTGACTTCAGACACCACTGTGACCCTTCCTTGTCTCCTCAGGTTCTGTATCTGCCAGTGTCCCCCTTGCCCTAAGCAGCTCTCAGTCTAATATAATACAGTCACTTTGTGTGTGACTATAAAGAGGCTAATTTTTAATGAAATTTCTACATCTATAACAATGTTGTCCTTCAAAGATGCCATCTCAAATAGCCAGGCAGTTAATCCATTGACTACTCAAAATGAATTTGTAATTCCTCTCTGGGGAGTTGCCTTCAGAGGCGGTTCGAACCACACTAGAAAATCTCAGCTGGGTGCAGTGGCTTACGCCTGTCATCCCAACACTTTGGGAGGCTGAAGTGGGAGGATTGCTTGAGTCCAGGAGTTTGAGACCAGCCTGGGCAACATAGTGAGACCCCACCTCTACAAAAAATAAAAATACGCCTGTAATCCCAGCACTTTGGGAGGCTGAGGCTGGCGGATGACTTGAGGTCAGGAGTTCGAGACCAGCCTGGCCAACATGGTGAAACCCCATCTCTACTAAAATTATTAAAAATAGCCAGGTGTGGTGGCACTCACCTGTAATCCCAGCTACTCGGGAGGCTGAGACAGGAGAATCACTTGAACCCAGGAGGCGGAGGTTGCAGTGAGCTGGGATCATCCCACTGCACACCAGCCTGGGGAAAAGAGCAAGACTCAGTCTCAAAAGATAAAAACAAATAAAAAACAAAATAAATTAACTGGGCTGAGCTAGGTGGTGTGCACCTATGGTCCTAGCTACTTAGGAGGCTGAGGTGGGAGGATCACCTGAGCCCGGGATTTTGAGGCTACACTGAGCTGTGATCACACCACTACACTCAAGCCTGGGCAACAGAGTGAGACTCCATCTCAAAAAAAAAAAAAAAAGATTCAAAAGAAAATAGTGCAAACTCTGAAAGCTGTTTGCAGATGGAGTTTCAAAGCTAGCTGTCCAAGGTGACCTGTAGGACAGCACTTCCTCAGCTGGGCAAGCCCTGCCATGCTGGTTCAACACTCGCCACATCTGTCTTATGCTTGTCACACACCTGGCCACTGCCTGCTCTTTGACACCTGTTTTCCCCTTTGGCCTCAATTGTGAGGGTCCCAGCAGGCACGTCACAGGCGTGTGGGAAGTGTGTTTAAGATTCCTAGTTGAGGCTGGGCACGGTGGCTCACGCCTATAATCCCAGCACTTTGGGAGGCCGAGGCGGGTGGATCACCCAAGGTCAGGAGTTCGAGACCAGCCTGGCCAACGTGGTGAAACCCCGTCTCTACTAAAAATACAAAAATTAGCCGAAAATCACTTGAACCTGGGAGGCGGAGGTTGCAGTGGGACAAGATTGTGCCACCGCACTCTAGCCTGGGCAACAGAGTGAGACTCCGACTCAAAAAAAAAAAAAGATTCCCAGTTGAGAGCTGGGTGCAGTGGGTGGAGCTTGTAAATCCCAGCTACTCAGGAGGCATGGTGGGAGGATTCCTTGAGACCAGATGTTCGAGACTAGCCTGGGCAACATAGTGAGACCCTGTCTCTACAAAAAAATTTAAAGATTAGCCAGGCATAGTGGTGTGCCCCTGTAGTCCCAGTTCCTCAGGAGGTTGAGATGGGAGGATCGCTTGAGCCCGGGAGTTCAAGCCACAGTGAGCTATGATCACACGACTGCACCCCAGCCTCGATAACAGAGTGACACCCTGTCTCTAAAAAGAAACTTTAGAAAAAGATTCTCAATTGAATTACCATGGGGCTGGTTGCTTCGACTCCGAGAAACATGTCTGGGTAGGTTAATTTATTAAACGCTGTAAGGCATGGTAGGCATGGTAAAGGAAAGACAACCCCTGCCTTCATAGAGTTGACAGTCCTCCAGGGATGTCGGATGAACAGACGTGAAACAATTAGAGAAGGACAATTTGCTGAACTTACAGGGGCATGATAGAAATTCTGAGAGGGAAGAAACCCACATGAACTGGGGTAGTGAGAACATGCTTCCTGGAAGGAGTGGATGTGGAAGGACACTGTAGAGGATTTGACTGGAGGCAGAAAAGAGCGTGTCTTGGGGGCAATAGGGAGAAGGCCTAGCGAGTTGGAGTGCAAGTGAGTTGCTCAGATATGCCAGGAATACTTCATATGTGATCTTTTAAGGGAGCGTTGAGGAACGTGGGTCATGCGATTGGACATGTGAGATGGGCTAGGTAAGCAATAAGAGTTTTCATAGGTTTTTAAACAAGGAAGTAAGTAATATGGTAAAAGTAGTATTTTAATAAGATTG
The DNA here is from genome assembly GCF_043159975.1 of Macaca nemestrina. Taxonomy (NCBI): domain Eukaryota; kingdom Metazoa; phylum Chordata; class Mammalia; order Primates; family Cercopithecidae; genus Macaca; species Macaca nemestrina. The sequence goes on along the minus strand of NC_092131.1, from coordinate 126,607,770 downwards.
GCTGCAGTGTGCAAGTTGATCGTATGGATAAGAGGCTACTGCAGGCATCTAATTGTGGGCCAGAGAGGGCCTGGACCAGGATGGTGGCTGCGGGCCAAAAAGGAAGATGCCTTTGAGAGGTACCTCCAAGGACGAATCATGAAGCCTTCTAGCACCCTGAAAGTGGGTGATAGGGAGAGGAGAGGAGCCAGTGCTGACACGAGGTTCCTGCCTTCCTGCCTAACTTCCAAGGGTGGTAGTGTTGCTGGGAAGAAATGAGGTGTGGGGAAAGGGAGCTAGTTTAGGGGAATGAAGATGAGCCCAGTACAGACATTCTGACTAGGAAGTAAACGGGTCACATGTGTGAAGATGCCCTAGGAGCTTCTGGAAATATGAGCTTAGGAGCCCTGTGTGAGGGGACCTTGGGAGTGGTCCTCTCAGACACTCCAGGTAATGCCTTGGAAGGTGTGGACTCAAGGCCATGGGTGTGTTTGGGCAGACAGGCCTCTGAAAGGAGGTCGACGTTAGCTCTGTCCTGCTGGGGGCCCACATCAGGCTTTTGTCTTTCTGGTAGGGGGAAGGTTTACTGTCCAGAACAGCACTGGGAGAAGTCAACCAGCACATGAGCTATGTGTCTTACGAGTATGCCGGTAATCCTCTATTATTTTACCTGTGAATCTGTGGGTCTAATTCCATGACGCCTTTGTCCTTGACCCTCCAAGGACCAGCAGGTCAAGGTAAAGGTCTTTAAGGTCACTAACTCCCTCCCCACACTTAGGAAAGAGGCCTAACCCAGGTGCTGTGGGTCACGCTGTAGTCCTTGTGCTTTGGGAGACTGAGGCAGGAGGACTGCTTGAGCTTAGGAGTTTGAGACCAGCCTGGGCAACATAGGAAGATCCTGTCTCTACAGAAAATGTTTTTAAATTCCCTGAGTGTGGTAGTGTGCGCCTGTATTCCCAGCTACTCAGGAGGCTGAGTGGGAGGATGGCTGGAGCTTAAGGCTGCAATAAGTCATGATTGCACCACTGCACTCCAGTCTGGGCAACAGAGTGAGACCCTATTTTTGAAAAAAAAAAAAAAAGAAGAGGCCTGGTCCTGCCGCAGCAGCCCCGCATATCCATGCCCACATTGCTTCCTTTTCATTCTCTGGCTTGAACCATCATGTAAAAGAGTTGCTGAGGCTGCCATTCAGAGCTGAGAAAACTGCTGTGCCTTTAGGGAAAGAGGCTCATGGAGCAGAAACAAACAGCTCTTCCCTGCTCAGGTTGGCTTAGGGTCCACCAGGCAGCCCAGTGAGACCTCAGCAAGACCGGGGCAATGGGAGGGGGCAAGGCAGAGGAGCAGCAGTCTGTGTACAGTAAAAGGAGTTTGCCATCAAAAGGCAACAAGTCTCATACCCTGCCCCGGACGGTGACCCTTCCCTGTGGAATTCTCCCCTCTGACCTCCAGATCATTAATCCTGAGGCTGCCAAATGACAGTCATCCATCACGCCTCCTGACGAGCATCCCAGCTGGCTGTGAAAGAACTGGCCCCGCCCTTACCACGTCCCCTGGTGCTCATTAGTAGCCCTTCCTGCTCGGTGCCAGGTTTCCTAATCAAGTCCCTGGCTCCTCTCACTTCCCCTCGGGGCCGTTGAGCGGAAGCTGCTCTGACCCTCCCCCTTTCAGAGGCCAGGGAGTGGGAGAATGATTGGTGTGGGGAGAGAATTGAGTGGCTTTTCATTCCCCTGGAGACTGGTGTGTCCAGCAGCTCCTTTGACATAGCGGGGTACACGAGAGAGAAAGAAACCATTTCTCCATCAAGCAGGAGAGGAGAAAGCAGGCATGTGCAAACAAGCACACTCTTTTTTTTTTTTTTTCAAGATGGAGTCTTGCTCTGTCGCCCAGGCTGGAGTGCAGTGGCACGATCTCAGCTCACTGCAAGCTCCGCCTCCCTGGTTCACGCCATTCTCTTGTCTCAGCCTCCTGAGTAGCTGGGACTACAGGCGCCTGCCACCAAGCCAGGCTAATTTTTTTTTGTATTTTTAGTAGAGATGGGGTTTCACCATCTTAGCCAGGATGGTCTCAATCTCCTGACCTCGTGATCTGTTCGCCTCGGCCTCCCAAAGTGCTGGGATTACAGGCGTGAGCCACGGCGCCCAGCCAAGGAGCACACTCTTACAAGCAGCACTGAGCGCTGCCAGGAGGGTAACTAGGCAGGGCTCCCCTTCTAGGAAGTCAGAGAAAGGTTTCCTGGAGGAAGCTGCCACTGAATGGAGTCTGAAAGCTGCAGAGATAAGTTGCCAGATCACTAGGAATAGTCTGGAATCATACTGCTAACAAAACAAAAACACACACACACACAAACTAAAAAACAAGCACCTTTGAAATCATCTAGTCTGGCCCTCTTATTTACAGACGGCAAAACAGAACCAGAGAGTCTAAGTGCTTTGCCAAAGGCCCACATAGCCTGTGCATTGGACCTGTCCTGACAGCTAGTCTGAGTCTTCAGGCTTGGGGAGTTTGAGTTAAACTACACTTCCAAACAGATTCATGAGCATTGTTTCCAGCTCAGTTAAAGTGGGCATACGCGGAATCCTTCTCAGCCTGATGATGATCCCGCTGTCTCTTTCTCTCGGACAACCACAGGGACCCCCATCAACCGAATCCCCATCATGGCCAAGCAGATCCTGGACCTATACATGCTGTATAAGCTGGTGACCGAGAAGGGGGGCCTGGTGGAGATCATCAACAAGAAGATCTGGAGGGAGATCACCAAAGGCCTGAACCTGCCCACATCCATCACCAGCGCCGCCTTCACCCTCAGGACCCAGTGAGTGGCCAGGGCCTGGGGGAAGGAAGCTGAGGCTAAAGAAAGGGGATGTTGTAACCTAGAGGAGAGGAAGGAAGGAAATTCCTTTGTATAGTTAGCAAGATGAGTGGATTCCCGAAACAGTGGGAAGCTTTCTGAGATTAATCCCTCACTAAACCAAGTAGTGATGAGAACCGCCATTTACCAAGTGTCTACTCTGTGCTGGTACTTTACTATTTCATTTAAACCTCACAGTCAACCCTGTAAAGTAGGTATGCCCCCATTTTCCACATTACAAAAATGAAGTCTCCAGGGTTAAATAATTTGGCTAAGGCCATACCAGCCAGTAAGTGGTAGAGCTGAGATTCAGACCTGAGCTTCTGTCTCTAAGACCTGTGCCCCTTCCAGGACATTGTCTTCCAAACAGCATCTCCACCCCAGTGGCTCCTCTTACCTGACATTCAGCTTACCCAGTGGCAGAGGACCCAGAGAAAGGCAGGCAGGAAGGCCCCCTTGGATTGGTGATCTGGTTTTGTCAGCATTTGAGTTAATTACATGGGTGATGGAAGCGGTGAAACCAATAGTAGCACTGAAGAATGAGGGCCAGAGAGGAGTCTGTTCTTCTGGAACACTCTGGAAGTTGTTCTGTGAAGAGTATGCAATGTACAGCTGACATCAGTTAGGTAGCATGGTGTAGCTACAACCAGAATGGCGAGGTTCCTGGGTAGAGAACTGCTTCTTGGGACCTAAGACACAAAGAATGACAGTGTCTAGGTCCCATGCACAATAGGAAGAATTGCTCCTATCTGACTAGCCCAGCTCTGAATAAGATCAAGAAGCCAGAAAGCCCTTGTAAAACATGGGCCTAATTTTTCCCAGGGCACTAAAAAAGCACCAAAACAAATGTGAAACACCAACTAAGATGTTATTTATTTCCCCTAATGAATGGTCCTTCAAAGTAGAGCCTATTTAGGATTGAGTGGCAGTTAGAGGAGGCTGGGGCAGAGTGTCCAGCCGTCCCAGACTTTTCTGCCAAGTACACCAAGGTTGCGATCCTTTGCCCTAGAGTCCTGGCTAGCAGAGACTGCTTCCAGAGACCCACCAACCTCAACTGGGTGATCTCTGGTGCTGTTTTGGATTATTCTTCCTGCTTGCTTCCTTTCCTCCAGGTACATGAAGTATCTGTATGCCTATGAGTGTGAGAAGAAAGCCTTGAGTTCCCCAGCCGAGCTCCAGGCAGCCATTGATGGCAACCGCAGGGAGGGCCGGCGGCCCAGCTACAGCTCCTCCCTCTTTGGCTACTCACCTGCTGCGGCTACTGCTGCTGCTGCTGCTGCCGGGGCCCCTGCCCTCCTCTCCCCACCCAAGATCCGCTTTCCCATCCTTGGGCTTGGCTCCAGCAGTGGCAGCAATACCAGTAGCCCTCGGATATCCCCAGCAACCACTCTCAGGAAAGGTCAGTAGGGCTTCTGGGGGAGAAGGAAGAAAGGGAGGAAGGGATGCCAGTTTCCCTGTGTTCAAGACTGGGGTTTTTGGGCAAGAGGGTCAATTGTGGATTGGTCCAGCTCCAGTTCTTTCGCAGGTGATGGAGCCCCAGTGACAACAGTGCCTGTGCCAAATCGCCTGGCTGTGCCTGTGACCTTGGCAAACCAGCAGGCTGGTACTCGGACCGCCGCGCTGGAGCAGCTGAGGGAGCGGCTGGAGTCAGGGGAGCCTGCTGAGAAGAAGGCGTCGAGGCTGTCCGAGGAGGAGCAGCGCCTGGTGCAGCAGGCCTTCCAGCGCAACTTTTTCACCATGGCACGACAGCTCCCCATGAAGATTAGGATCAACGGCAGGGGTGAGCCAGGCTCAGGGCAGAGCCTTCCCTTACTGGGAAACCCTACGCCCATTCACGCCTCCTGAGACTGGGGGCAGGGGTGGTGAGGCACATACTCCTGACCTGGAAGAGGCCCCTCCAGGTTCTGCCTTCTAGGCCCCCAGAAGAGAGGCACTGAGATCTCAGTTCACCAAGCTGAGGTTGTTTAGTAGAGGGGACCACATGTTGCCTCAGGCGGTGCTCTGTTCTCTAATAAGAGGGAAAAGCAGTTATTCACAGAGGAGGAGCCAAAGGCCTTCAGAGAGCTGCAGCGTTTCCCCACCAGCCTTTACCCCAGCACCTCACTGGATGTAGGCAAGAGCAGGGCACCCTCTGCAGGTCGGGGAGGAAGATACCCCATGTTCCTGAGGCTCAGCGAGGGGCCAGGTTGCCCCGGGCTAGACAGCGGGACTCAGGAATATAAAGAGAAGGAGGAAACACAAGTTTGGCAGCATAATTGACATCCTTTCCCTTCCTCTTCACATCGTTCTAGTGCCCCACATTCTCTTCCCCAAGCCACAAGCCCCCTTTCCCATTCACACACATTCTTTCCCATTCTGGTCCTGATGCTATCTCAAAGCAAACATGAATGAGATGTGTGGGAAGGAGCCAGGTGTGAAGGGAGCTGTACATATTCCCAGGCCACCCCTCCCTACTCCATTGCCCCTGGGGAGCAGAAAGAAACTGAGAGGTAACAGCTCACCCAGGGCCAGGTGCCCTGCTCCTACACAAAGCAAAGGGCTGTTAGAAAAGACAGCTCACTGGGAAGAATTCTGAGTCTGGGGTGAGCCAGGCAGAGGCCGTGTGTGCCAGCACTTGCAGCCTTCTACAAACGCCAGCTGCCCAGGTGGTCATGGAAGGGAGGGGCTGAGGACATAGACTCATCTCTTTGAGGGACTCAGTCAAAGGAAAGAAGGGGCAAGGTGGGTCCTCAAAGTTGGGGCTGGGTCTCGTTGATCTCTGATTTCCTGGGCCTGGTGTGTAGTGTAGCTCGGGGTTTGCCCATCACGTGGAAAGTACCAGTGCAGAGTGGTGGGCTGGGGTCAGCCTCCTTGCCTGCTGTGATTCCTTTGCTCTGGGAGCAGAGGGAATTGGGGAGATGAACTGTGTCAGTGGAAAAAGCCAGCGACAGGAGGTTAGCGAGACTGGGATCTCCTGCCATACCCTACACTCAGGAGAAGGTTACATAGGTGCCTTCTGACAGCGTGAGGCTTTGACCAGGGGGGGCCAGGCAGCATCAGAGAGGACAGCCGGAGTGCTGGAGTGCTGTGGAAGGCTTGACCAGGCCCACTGTCTCCCTGTCCCCAGCAGAAGACAGAGCAGAGGCCTCGGCTGCAGCACTGAACCTGACCACGAGTAGCATTGGGAGCATTAACATGTCCGTGGACATCGATGGTACCACCTACGCAGGTGAGGCCCTGGAGCTCTGGGGGAGGCCCACGTGGCTGCAGCCAGCCCCAGCGCAGCTCTGTGGCTGACCCTGCCTCTTGCCCTCTGTCTGAACACCTCCCACGATGGCTTCCTTTTTCCTGGTATCAGAGTTGCAAAGGTTAGGTGGTCCCCTGGACGCGTAGAGACTGTGGATTGTTAACAGGATGGTAGGTCCCTCCCACTTTGGCAGAAATCTTTCACCTAACCCTTTTAGACCAGTGGTTGGCTCGTTAATGGAAGCAGTCAGTCAGTGTCCCACAATCCCCCGGTCTTCTCATGCACAGCCTTTCTCTGACTGGTTCAGCTCTTTTCTTCCTTTTGCAGACTGAGACACAGGCAAAGGAACCCCGGTATAGCAGAATCAGCTTACATTGTTAAGGTCCCCGCCCCCCAGTCTTTTATAGTTATCTCTTCCTAAACCTAATTTGGCAACAGTGTTTTGTTGGTTGGTAGATTTCGCACCTTTACAGAGTCTTTCCAAGGGTTTAACTTAGTATTCATGACTGGGCATGGTGGCTCATGCCTGTAATCTTTGCACTTTGGGAGGCTAAGGCAAGAGGATCACTTGAGCCTAGGAGTTTAAGATCAACCTGAGCAACATAGCAAAATCCCAAATCTACAAAATACAAAAAAAAATTAGCCGGGCATAGTGGTGCACATCTGTGGTCCCAGCTACTTGGGAGGCTGAGGCAGGAGGATCACTTGAGCCCAGGAGGTCGAGGCTGCAGTGAGCCATGATTCCAGCCTGAGTGACAAATGATTGAGCCATGATTCCAGCCTGAGTGACAAAGCAAGACCTTGTCTCAAAAAAAAGACGGGCGCGGTGGCTCAAGCCTGTAATCCCAGCACTTTGGGAGGCCGAGGCGGGTGGATCACGAGGTCAGGAGATCGAGACCATCCTGGCTAACATGGTGAAACCCCGTCTCTACTAAAAATACAAAAAACTAGCCGGGCGTGGTGGCGGGCACCTGTAGTCCCAGCTACTCGGAGGCTGAGGCAGGAGAATGGCGTGAACCTGGGAGGCGGAGCTTGCAGTGAGCCGAGATCGCGCCACTGCACTCCAGCCTGGGTGACACAGCGCGAGACTCCGTCTCAAAAAAAATAATAATAATAATAATAAAAAAAAAAAAGAAAGAAAGAAACAACTTAGTATTCATAAAAACAGCAGTCCCTTTCCCATTCCCATTTCATTGGTTTACGGATGAGCTTGGGAACAAGCCCACCTGACACTTGTTAAGCACAGCATTGTCGGGCGTGGTGTCTCACACCTGTAATCCCAGCATTTTGGGAGGCCGAGGCGGGCGGATCACGAAGTCAGGAGATCGAGACCATCCTGGCTAACACACAGTGAAACCCCGTCTCTACTAAAAATACAAAAAATTAGCCAGGCGTGGTGGCGGGCGCCTGTAGTCTCAGCTACCCAGGACCCTGTGGCAGGAGAATGGCATGAACCCGGGAGGTGGAGGTTGCAGTGAGCCGAGACACACGACTACACTCCAGCCTGGGCGACAGAGCGAGACTCCATCTCAGAAAAAAAAAAAAACAAAAACGGGCGTGGTGGCCCACGCCTGTAATCCCAGCACTTTGGGAGGCTGAGACCGGTGGATCACGAGGTCAGGAGATCGAGACCATCCTGGCTAACACGGTGAAACCCCGTCTCTACTAAAAATACAAATAATTAGCCGGGTGTGGTGGCAGGTGCCTGTAGTCCCAGCTACTCCAGAGGCTGAGGCAGGAGAATGGCGTGAACCCCGGAGGTGGAGCTTGCAGTGAGCCGAGATCGCGCCACTGCACTCTGGCCTGGGTGACAGAGCGAACCTCCATCTCAAAAAAAAAAAAAAATTTTTTTTTTTTCTGTAGAGACAAGGGTCTTCCTGTATTGCCCAGTGTGGTCTCAAACTCCTGGCCTTGAGCTATTCTCCCGCCTCAGCGTTCCAAAGTGCTGGGATTATAGTTGTGAGCCACCGCACCTGGACTTGCTGTTCCTCTTTGTGTACCCTGGGTACACCTGTCTCAGAGCATTTATGACATTTTAGCAAAATTACTCTGACAACCTATCTGTCCCCCTCCCCAGCCCATCAGCACTTCAAGGCAGGACAGCATTTGTAAATCTTCTCCCATCACCCCCTAATGCAGTGTCTACAGCGGAGTCAGGCACAGGGCTAGGCCAGCAGTGAATACTTACTGAAAGGAGCTGGCCCGCCCCTTCGCTCTTCCTCTGCCCACACTTGCTTCTCTTCCCCCCACCAAGGTGTGCTGTTTGCCCAGAAGCCTGTGGTCCACCTCATCGCGGGGTCTGCTCCCCAGAGCCTCGGCAGCAGCGCCAGCAGCAGCAGCAGCTCTCACTGCTCACCAAGTCCTACCTCATCCCGGGGCACCCCCAGCGCAGAGCCCTCCACCAGCTGGTCCCTCTGATGGGCAGGACCCAGCTTCCCACTTGCCACTCTCCTGTCAAGAGTGAAGGAAGTTGATGCACAGAATTTACCTCATCTCACGGAGCCCACGTCGACGAGCACCATTTGGCCAGACATTGAGAGTTTGGATGTGCCCGTCTGTCCAGGTTCCATTCAGGTCCTGCTGTACTCTGGGGGCAGGGAGAGGCTAGAGGGGCAGGACAGACAGCGTTGTCCAATCAGGGAATGTCCTGGAGAACTGGGTGGGGGTCTGTGGGTGTCCAGCTTCCTCCAGGGTTCCCCAGCCACCTCCCAGCTCGGGGCACAGTGTATTGACAATCTGTCAGCCGACACAGGGCTGGAGGCCCTCCATTTCCCTTCCCCTTTAATTTATTTCCCTGCCCCTGCCTTCTGCCATGACCCCAGGGCCACTAGTCTCTTCCCCTGTTTTTAAGTCCCATGTGGGGCTGCTAGGAGCCAAGAGCATGCCTTCATGCTTCTCTGCTGAGCATGGGATGGGGCCCTTCCAGACCACCTTGCCTACTGTTAGGTTCCTGGGGTATGGGTCCCTCAAACGCAAGTCTTGAATCAGTCCTCAGGGTCCCAGATCCCCCTTCTAATGATCTGAAGGAAGAGGCTGTGAGGGCAGTTGAGGGCCAGGGCCCACAGGGCATCTGCTGATGAGAAGGCAGAACCTTGGGGCTGCCCAGCCCTGGCACCTGCTTCACACGGACCCTTCTCTGACCCCCCAAACCTCATGCTCCCCACTTGCCCTTATCGGCCTGCTCTCCCAAGAACAGCCCACTCATCCTTTCCCCAGCCCTCTTCTGTTTCTTATGGGGCCATCTTGGCCTCACCGTCCCCACATGTGCCGCTGTCAGGTTCATTGAAATACCTCAGATTTGTAATTGTTGATGTTTGAGTCTTCAGGAAGTATTTGCATCTCTGAAATCTTTTTTATATGTGTTTTGCTGACTTTTGTTTTTTTATTTTAAAATTTTTATTGTTGTTGTAGCACCAAAGAAATGAAAACAGATCACCCCCAAAGTCAAGCAAGTGATTGGGTACCCCGGCCCCTCTGGCCCTTCCCTCAAGCCCAGTGAGGAGGCGGGTGGAGGCAGGCAGGGGAGATGACTCAGGGATCGCGGGGGCGGGGAGGTGGAGTGGAGAGGCCCTCTCTCACGCTGGTTGGGCCCTGAAACCACACCAGTTCTGAAGACCGTTTTCTGCCACACCCCCACCCCCAGCTGACCAGGGAGGCAGCAGGACATCTCCCCATCACTCAGCATTCCCAGCTCAGGGCACAGGCAGGCTGGGGTCCTTGCTGACTTTGCCAGAGGTTGAGCCGCCCCAGGGTATGAGGAGATGAAGAACTCCACAGCTCCTCCTGAACCCTGGGCGGGAGCAGGCAGCTCCTGTGCTATAAAGAAAAGGCAGTTCTTATGTGCGGCTCACTTCAGTCGAGGAAGCCCTGGAATGTTCAGCAGACCACCACTGGGACATGGGGCTGTGGCAGTGGGAGACACCACACATGGCGTGTGTGTGTGTGGCGGCGCAGCTTGCATTCAGTCCTGTGTAGGAGAGGAAAGGGAATCAAAAGCTTGGGCACACACAGATACCTCAGCCTGGTAAGCTGCAGCTCTGCTCAACTGCGTCTTCTCTCAGCCCTCCACACACGGTCACCCCCACTCCCACACTCACACACACACGCCCCCCATTTCCCGGGGGCTGACCTCGTCTAGCCTCAGCCTGCAGGGTGTGGGCAGAGAAGGGCATCTGGGACCTGGTGCCAGTGAGGAGCCCAGTTGGCTGGCACTGGGCCCATGTGAAGGTGTCTCAGACATTTGGCCAGTATGTCTTTCTCAGGGGTTTGGTCACAAAGGATGGACTCTTCCCACCCAGAGGATGCAGGGACAACACACTGTGTCCTTCTGGTCACTGGATCCTCTCGCTTTCCCCAGGCAGCTCGCCTGGCCACACCGTTGGAGTGGACCCTCACTGCCCTCAAGGACAACAGCAGGGTCTCACCCAGAGCGTGATGGGGGGTGCCAGCAGGTACCCCCAGGAGTGGGGCCTTGGCCCAAGCAGAGCTTTCCCTGAAGGTGCCATCAGCCAGGGCAGCTCTGTCCCCTCCCTGCTCCCCATCTTATGTGTATTCTAACCAGAAAAATGTGATAGCACATGGGTAGCCTAGGCAGTGAATAAATACCTCAGATGTCCTCCTGCAGCAAGTGTCTGTATATGTTGTGGTTATTTTCTATCTTACATGTTCTCGAATGTTTATATTTCAATAAACCTCTACCTCTTCACAAGCAGGTCTCTCTCAGTTGCTTTGAGTGGCCCTTCCAGTGGACAGTACTGGGGATAGGTGAGCTTCTTCAGAGTGAAAGGGGACTGAGTGAACTACTCCTGACCCCTTGATTTGTCCTGAATCTTCTCCCATTCACTCACCCCTTCTTCAAAGGGAAGGCTCACTGAGCTCACTCTCAGCTTACCTTCTGTGTTAGCAGGGTTCTCCGGCATTACCTTATCATCAGAACTGACTCCAGTGATGTCACATCAGTGTCCTGGCAGGCACAGGGCCAGCGGGTCACCTTGATTGAGCCCCTGTTGAGCTCCTGCTGGGTCAGACGATAAGGGAGGACCCACAGGGTTATCTAGACGGAGATGGATTCTTTAGACTACAGCATCACTGGGACTGAACAGCAGGCTACCACTGGTGGAAGACAGAAGCTGCAGCAGCCACAGAACTTCTGGAAGGCTTCCCACAGGTGGTAACGTTAAAGCTGGAAGAGTCAGAGTTTGCACTTGGAGACGAGCAATTCTTGCAGAGGAATACATGCATGCATACATACATATGAATACATACGGAGATGCAGTGGCATCAAAGGACCTGGCATTGGGGAACTATGGCTGGTGCCTTGGGTCAGTGGGTGGAGGGGAGGGGAATTGGGAAAAGGTGGGGCCAGGATTAATGGATTTGGGGGCCATCCTCTAAGAATCAGGATGTATTTTCACCAGGGCATGGGCTTAGAAGCTTTTCTAGAAAGGTGATGCCAGGCGACCTGCTGGGCATGGAACCCTGGGGCACTGCCAGTGGAGCTCAGGCCTATCCCCAGAGCCTTTCTCTACCATGATGCACACTCCTCTGGGCATACTCTGAAGATGTGCAGAGAGGCAGGCCTTGTGTGGACTGGTAATTGCCTCTGCCATCCTTGACAACGTACTGACGACACCTGTTTAGGTAACCACGTGAAGTCAGGCTAGCAGGGTTTCCTATCTGGCGTTTTTTATTTTGTGTGTGTGTGTATACATACATATATATGTGGTTTGGTTTTGTTTTTGAGACATTGTCTTGCTGTGTCATGCAGGCTGGAGTGCAGTGGCACAATTATAGCTCACTGCAGCCTCAAACTGGGCTCAGGCGGCACCCATTTCAGACTCCCAGATAGCTGGGACTACAGGTGCATGCCACCACGCCTGGCTAATTTTTTCTTAAAAACTTTTTGAGGCCAGGCACGGTGGCTCAAGCCTGTAATCCCAGCACTTTGGGAGGCCGAGACGGGTGGATCACGAGGTCAGGAGATCGAGACTATCCTGGCTAACACGGTGAAACCCCGTCTCTACTAAAAAATACAAAAAACTAGCCGGGCGAGGTGGCGGGCGCCTGTAGTCCCAGCTACTCGGGAGGCTGAGGCAGGAGAATGGCGTGAACCCGGGAGGCGGAGCTTGCAGTGAGCTGAGATCCGGCCACTGCACTCCAGCCTGGGCGACAGAGCGAGACTCCGTCTCCAAAAAAAAAAAAAAAAAAAAAAACTTTTTGAAGAGATGAGGTCTTGCCACGCTGCCCAAGCTGGTCTTGAACTCCTGGGCTGAAATGATCCTTCTGCTTCAGCATCCCAAAGTGTTGGGATTACAGGTGTGAACCACCACACCCAGCCTCTGGCATTTTGAAATGCTAGAAAAAGAGGGTGACATTGGGACAGTCTTGAGCGTCCATTGCTGATTTTTTTTTAATCTTGTGGAAAAAAAATGGTACTATAGTACTTCACTGGTAACCACTCATTGGTATCACACTTCACAACTTCTGGCCACATGGAAATTAAAAGGACGCGTCTAGGAGGGAGCTGAGTGATGAAGAGCAGAACCAGGCCCAGAGGCATTTGAGATGGAAACAGCACGTGGTGGCTGGCGAGGCGGGGATCCTGGGAGACTTCTGGCAGAAGTGGCATCCAATAGAAATGATGAATCTCCGATCCTTTTCAAATTAAGAAGAAAATATTGGAGAATATCTTGACCTAAAGAATTTCTCAAGCTAGACCCTTCAATTAAATTAAAAGCTGGATTAAATGAGTGGCTGGGCGCAGTGGCTCATGCCTGTAATCCCAGCATTTTGGGAGGTCAACGCGGGAGGATCACTTGATGAGTCTGAAACCAGTCCTGGCAACATAGCGAGACCCTCCTCTCTACATAACAAAATTTAAAAATTAGCCAGGTTGCCGGGCGCGGTGGCTCACGCCTGTAATCCCAGCACTTTGGGAGGCCGAGGCGGGTGGATCACGAGGTCAGGAGATCAAGACCATCCTGGCTAACACGGTGAAACCCCGTCTCTACTAAAAATACAAAAAATTAGCCGGGCGTGGTGGCGGGCACCTGCAGTCCCAGCTACTCGGAGGCTGAGGCAGGAGAATGGCATGAACCCGGGAGGCGGAGCTTGCAGTGAGCCAAGATGGTGCCACTGCACTCCAGCCTGGGCGACAAAGCGAGACTCCGTCTCAAAAAAATAATAAAAAAATAAAAATAAAAATTAGCCAGGCATGCTGGTGTGCACCCAGCCCACAATGATTTCTTTTTAATGCTTATTCTTAAGACAAAAGCAAAAAGTAAGAGTTAGGGAGAGGGGGTAGAGTCACAAATAGATGTTTTGTCTAAGAAAATACAAATGGCTTGACCTCATTCGTGATCAGGGAAATGGGCAAGAAACCACCTCACACTACTGGATAGACACAAAAGTCATACCGTACCAGGTCCTGGCAAGGATGAGCAGCAGCAGGACCTCTCACACTCTTGGGCTAACCAATTTGGAAACCACTTTGGCATTACCTAGTAAAGCTGATCATGCACTTGGCCCTAGAACCCTGTAATTTTACTCCTACTTTTGTGCCCCAAGAGATGGGCAGGAAGGTTCACACAGCACTGATGACTGCATAGTAGGTTGGCTGTGAAGCTACCAATTGAACCTGGTGTGGTGAGGTCCCACAGCTAGGGAGCGGAGGAGCTGGGGCTGTAGTTCAGTGGCTGCAGGGCCCAGAGCCTGTGCCCTGAACACAAGTGCTAAGCCCTGTATACAAGTTATCTCATTTCATACTCTACCCACAGCTCCATAAGGCAGGTTTTTTTGTTTTTTTTTTTTTAATTATTTGTTATAAAATTATAGAGACGAGGTCTCACTATGTTGCCCAGGCTGGTCTCAAACTCCCGGGCTCAATCGATCCTCTCGTTCCGGCTTCCCAAAATTCTGGGATTACAGGCGTGAGTCACTGCGCTCTGCCAAGCTAGTTGTTTTGTTCATTTTTCAGATGAAGAAATTGAGGAATAGAAATGTGCTGGAAGTCTCATATCTAGTGAATGGCAAGGCTGGGGCGGGACTCCAAAGCGGGTGCCTTTAACCTCTCCCCCAAGTCCTCCCCTTCAGGGAGGGGAAGGGGCGAGGGAGGCAGAGGTTGTCTCCCTCTGCCTCCCTCCAAGAGGAGAGGTGCCTCTCCCTCTTGGGGACAACCTTGGTTGTCCCCAGGATCTCTGCTATGCTACGCTGCGCTCAGCCGAGGATCCCCGGACAGCCTCCAGAAGCTCCTAGAAAAGCTTGCCTGGGCCGGGGGCGGTGGCTCAAGCCTGTAATCCCAGCACTTTGGGAGGCCGAGACGGGCGGATCACGAGGTCAGCAGATCGAGACCACCCTGGCTAAAACGGTGAAAACCCGTCTCTACTAAAAAATACAAAAAACTAGCCGGGAGAGGTGGCGGGCGCCTATAGTCCCAGCTACTCGGGAGGCTGAGGCAGGAGAATGGCGTAAACCCGGGAGGCGGAGCTTGCAGTGAGCTGAGATCCGGCCACTGCACTCCAGCCTGGGCGACAGAGCGAGACTCCGTCTCAAAAAAAAAAAAAAAAAAGAAAAAAAGACAGAAAGAAAAGCTTGCTCGGCTACAAGCCACAGGCCCCACCACGCCATTGGCCAGGATTGAGTCACGTGCCCTCCCCAGAGCCAATGGGAGCGAGCGGGCAGGGTGACCGGGAATGACCTTCGACTGCCCGCGCTGCGAGGAGGGAAACCCACTGCAGCGAGGGGGTACCCCTGGGTCCCTGGGAAACGGAATCGAGGGTCTTATGGAAGAGAAGGTTTGGAACCACCGCTGGAGGGAAGGGGAGAAAGAAGCAAGCAGGAGTTGCGGGAACAGGAAGGGACTAGGGATAGAAGCCGGGCTTGGAGACAGTGAGGCACGAACCCCGGCAGACACAGACACATACAAGGGGTGCCGATCTCCTCACTGGGCGGGGTGGGCAGGAAAAGGAGCAGAAGCTGGAGCTAGGGTGAGGGTTGCGGCCGGCGAGTGTATACCCGGCCTCAGGGAGGGGCTTCTAGGAGGACAGGGGTCTCCTTTGGAGCAGCACCTGGGACGTTTGCTTGTCAAGGTTTCTTTGTGCGAAGTAACCGAAGCCAGTCAGGCCAATGGCGGCAGAGAGGAAAGGGATTTATTATTGGAACCAGGGTGTGCGGAGGAGCCTAAGGGCAGCTGGACCTGTGTTGACGTCCCAAAGGGCCCGGAACCCGGGAAGCTCTGCCCGCGGAGGGTATTCCTCTCCTTCTGAAGACCACCTCAAAGCTCAACTTTACCACCCACTCATGAGACCGCCCTGGGCTGAACTAAAATCTCACCATCTCAATTCGAGTTTCTGGGAATTGTCAGCTCCATTCGCTCTCATTTAAATCCAGCTTTTTTCACGAGGTGAATAACAGGGCAGTTGACAGTTCCCAAGTTTTGTGTGTCCAGTGCAGTCCTGGAGGAATTCTTCTGCTCCAAGTCCAGCGATCCCAGGAGGGGGCCCACTGGTCCAGTACGGCTCAGTACCCAGCTCTGGATCCACAAGCTGAGGCTGGAAGGAGTGGTCATGAAGAACTCAGCATGAACGCACCTGGGTACGAATTCCCAGAGGTGTCCTGTCCCTCCACGGTACCAAGGACCCCTCCTTTGAGAAACTGCTTCACTGAAGGCGCAGATGGAGGGAGGGGTGGGCAACAGAGTTGAGAAGGGTTCCGGGGACACATGGCTCAGCCGGAGGAAGCAGGCTGGGGAGGGGCATTCAGAATGGCCAGATGACCTCGAGGGGAATGCCAAGCCTCAGCCCACTTTGCCTGTGGCTCCTGAGGATGGTCATGCTGTCAAGCTCAGAACAGTTGAGAAACTACCTTTCTGGGGCAGATTAGGGGACCAGCAGGCTTAGTTGCTGGTTTGCTGTGTGACCTCTGACAAATTCTCTGGGCAGGCAGTCTGTGAAATGGGGACTCTAGTGTGATCAGAGACACAAGTGAATGAGAACTCTTTGAAATGTCTAAAGCACAGTGCCTAAGGCCTTCCCTGGCAAGATAAGGGGTCCCTGGTAGGCACTGTCCTATGGCATTAGGGCAGTAATTGGGCCAACCAAGCCTACAGTCCCGCAGCACCCCCTGTGGTGCTGGGCACTGCCTGCCCAACTCTACTCTTAGCCACAGGGTACCCTGGGAAAGTGTCAGGTGGTCTCATCCACCAAGAGTCATATAACATGGACATTTCAGGCCTGTGGCAGGGAGGGGACAAGGAGTGGTTTCTGCCAGGGAGGCCTCTCTGACTGCAGTTGCCTATGACAGGCTCCAGATCTCAGGTCTCATAGAAATCCTGGCCTTGGGGGCTTAAGGCACAGCCAAAGGGGCCTCCCCTCTTCCCAAGTCTTTGCCCAGCCGCGATTGCCTAAGGCCTCTTTTTTTTTTTATTTTGAGACAGAGTCTGGCTCTGTCCTCCAGGCTGGAGTGCAGTGGTGCGATCTTGGCTCACTGCAAGCTCCGCCTCCTGGGTTCACGCCATTCTCCTGCCTCAGCCACCCGAGTAGCTGGGACTACAGGCGCCCGCCACCACATCCGGCTAATTTTTTGTATTTTTAGTAGAGACGGGGTTTCACCGTGTTCACCAGGATGGTCTCCATCTCCTGACCTCGTGATCTGCCCGTCTCGGCCTCCCAAAGTGCTGGGATTACAGGCTTGAGCCACCGCGCCCGGCCTTTTTTTTTTTTTTTCTTTGAGAGAGTCTCACTTTCGCCCAGGCTGGAGTGCAGTGGTGTGATCTTGGCTCACTGCAACCTCTGCCTCCTGGGTTCAAGCGATTCTCCTGCCTCAGTCCCCTGAGTAGTTGGGATTACAGGCACGTGCCACCACACCCAGCTAATTTTGTATTTTTTAGTGGAAACAGGGTTTCCCCATGTTAACCAGGCTGGTCTTGAACTCCTGGCCTCAAGTCATCCACCTGCCTCAGCCTTCCAAAGTGCTGGGATTGCAGGTGTGAGCCACCGTGCCCAACTCACTGAGGCCTCTCAATTCAGCCTGTCTATGCCAGGACCCTTCAGCTCACTGGGCAGAGATGCGGGGCCTGACCTCAAGCTCTTGTGCTGCAGAGTGAGGCTGTGAATCTGCCCCTGGCTGACTCGGCACAGTCTACACTGCCTGGGCACTGCCCCTGGCTTCCAACTTTTCTCAGATGCCCTTCCTTGGGCTCCAGGGCTGTGGCTGGGATCTGGGGGCAGATAAGACAGAGGCTGATACCATGGGGGTCAGAGAAGCAGGGCAGGGGGTAGCTTCCGCTCTGTCCAGGGACAGGAAGGCCATCTCAGGAATCCATTTAGAACCAGTAACAGCCTGAGCTGGAAGGGCCTTTCTAGCCTTCTATTTCCCCTCTACAACCTGCAGACGGGAAGGCCATGGGACAGAAAGGAACTGGGCAGAGGTCACTCCCCACCCCATCTAGAGGGTCCCCATATGCTACCTTTCAGGGGCTGTGAAGTGGAGATGGTTGGAGGCTCCTGTCCTCCTGGTGCTGCAGCCCTTGGTGCTCAGACCTGCAGCAGGTCCCACTCCCTGAGGACATAATTCTCAGCTTGAGAGTCAGAACTCTTAGGGTCTCCCAGACGCCATCGGTGGCTCTGACCCTCTTTTATGAAAGCCTCCAAAGAGCAGCTGAGGCAGAGGACAGCATCCACCACCCTACTGAGCTCCTCATTGCAGGAGCTCAAAGACGATGACCTTGGTCAGAATGAAATGGTATTTAAGCACAAGCCAGTAGCTGTCGCCAGCCTGGGAATGTGCTGTATTGTCTGTCACTGGCAGCTCTGCATTACATCAAACTATTTCCTGAATATCCCAAGAAGTGCAAACAAAGCCTTGCAGATTGAACATTGCATAAAATAGGCTTTGTGCTGGGCATGATGGCTCATGCCTGTAATCCCGGCACTTTGGGAGGCCGAGGTGGGCGGATCACCTGAGGTCGGGAGTTCGAGACCAGCCTGACCAACAAGGAGAAACCCCATCGCTATTAAAAATACAAAACTAGCCGGGCGTGGTGTGCATGCCTGTAATCCCAGCTACTCAGGAGGCTGAGGCAGGAGAATCACTTGAACCCAGAAGACGGAGGTTGCAGTGAGCCAAGATCATGCCACTACACTCCAGCCTGGGCAACAAGAGCAAAACTCCATCTCAAAAACAAAAAAAAAAACAAAAAAAAAAAAACAAAAAAAAAAACACTTTGTGACTAAAGCCCATATGCAGCTGCCCCTGGGCACATATATGTGATTTTATGACTTTGGTACTGACTCAGCCTAACTGGACCCCAGATACAGGAGAAACCAAGGAGGACGGAGAACATAGGCACGGTCCTCGGTGCACTGTGTCCCATGTCATCCTCACATCAATCCCACGTCATAGGTACTGTCTGTGTTCCCATGTTACAGAGAAGGATACTAAGGCTTAGCAAAGGCAAGACTTGCTCATGCTCGCCAAGCTCGGGAGTGGTGGAGAGTGAAGTGTAAGACTTCTCGGTTCAGGCCGGGCGCGGTGGCTCAAGCCTGTAATCCCAGCACTTTGGGAGGCCGAGACGGGCGAATCACGAGTTCAGGAGATCGAGACCATCCTGGCTAACACGGTGAAACCCCGTCTCTACTAAAATACAAAAAAAAATTAGCCGGGTGAGGTGGCGGGTGCCTGTACTCCCAGCTACTCGGGAGGCTGAGGCAGGAGAATGGCGTGAACCCGGGAGGCGGGGCTTGCAGTGAGCTGAGATCTGGCCACTGCACTCCAGCCTGGGCAACAGAGCCAGACTCTGTCTCAAAAAAAAAAAAAAAAAAAAAAGACTTCTCGGTTCTACGGCCACTCTCCTTCCATCCATTGCTCCAGGTCCAGGGGCCCAGATGGCCTGATTCCCTGTGCCCCACAGCCTACCCTGCCATACCCCTCCTGCTGCTGCTTCCCCTGGCTTCCCCTCTTCAAAGAGAAGGCAGACCAGGAGATAGATCAGGCCTCAGGCTGCTGCTCAGTCCCACCCGTCCTAACCCCTGTGGGGATGAGATGGCAGCCTCCACAACATGTCCCTAAATGCCTCTGCCCCCCTGCCCCAGGTTCTCAGAGAAGAGGGAGAACTGTGGGGGCTGAGGAGTATCTGGGAGGGAGGGTGGGGTTTCTCCCCCCAGAGCCCCTCAGACGCAGGCACCCATCACCCTGCGGTCATTGCTTCTCTACCAGCTCCTGTTCAGCTGCTGCTGCTGCAGCCTCAGTTTCTCAGGGAGACTCTCCACCAGCTTGGAGGTGGGTGGGGGGAAACAGTGAGTACATTCCAGGCTGAGCCCTTCCCATGGGCAGCGAGGGCTTGGGAGGAACTTGAGTGACAAGAGTGTGAGGAAGGGAAGGTCAAGGCCATGGTAGGCACCATGTGGCAGGCACCAGGGATCGGGCATGGGGGAGCCTGTGGGGGCCAGTCAGAAGCACACTGCAGGGGGACAGCCTCCAGGACCCACTGCTGAGCTCTCAGCTCTGAGTCTCAAGCTTCCAGCACACTGCAGACCTTCTCGAGCTCAGTCCACATCTCAGCCAGCTGTAAACCCATCTGCAAAGAAGTCTGGGATGTAGGAGGGTGGGGCTGCAGCATGTCTTGATCTGGGGCCTCCCCAAGAACTTTACTCTCCCTTGGATTCAGAGCTCCAGCCTCACAGGGGCCTTTCTAGGGATTGTGCTTCGCCCCAAAGAGGCCCCCATGGCGGTATCAGGTGCAGTGCTGACGAAACAGCACCAGGGGAGGGGGCAAGAGGGCTCACCTTCCCCTCCAAGCTGTGCAGGTGACTGAAGTCCAGAACACTTGCCCTGAACCCCTAATCCTTCACTTCCCTCTTTTACCCTGATTCCCACAGCGCTCCCCATACGGCTAGTACTGCCTAGCCCAGGAGCCCCTGAGCAGGCCTCACATCGCCCTCCATCTCCACATCCTTCCCAGGGTCCCCGTACAGGTTCCCTGCACAGGGCTAGGCCCGCAGAGCCTTGCTCCCCAACGCACTTGTTTCATCACCTCCATTGCTGAGTCCACCCTGCCAAGGAGTGATGCCTAGTCCCCTCTCAGGGCCACGCTGAGGTTGTACAAGGACAGGGCAGCCGGGGTTCCAGGCCTGGGATGAATCTAGGCTGAGTCCTCGGTGCTCAGTGGAGAACCCCCAACCCGATTCATTGGTTCCAACAAGCCAAGCTCCCTACACCATCCCCTGCCCTGCCCAGCCCAGGCCCTGTCTTCACTTCACATGGCCCCTGTCTCAGCTCCTCCAGCTCTTGGAAACAAGGGCCCAGTGTGGTCCCAGAGGGCCCAGTCCACATGGCAATGGGAGACCACAGCCAAGTTCTCTGCCTGGGAGGTCCCACTTCCATCCAGCCTGATCTCAGGGAAGGCAACCAGGGCTGCCCCAAACTAGCTCTCACCGCTGGAGGGGGCTGTCCCAGCTCCACCCCAGTCTGCCCTTGAGCTCACCCATTGGCCTCTGGTAGAGTCCACACTGCAGACTCCAGTTCCTTGGCAGAACTGGGGTCCCACAGCTCCTGGGGTATGGGAGACAGAAACGATGCTGGGATGTGGCAGGGACAGTAGGACCCTGTCCCCTTGCCCCCACCCCGTTCTGTGCATCATTAGCTCCACCAAGGCCACTGGGCAACTCAGCTGGGGCACAGGCACAGTTCTATAGAGCTGGGGAGACTGTGACGCAGGGACAGTGACCCAGTGAGTAAACTGAACAGGGTCATAGGATTACTGAGTGTCAGAGCTTCCAGAGTCCCCCAGGCACCACACCCAAAGTACAGATGGAACCTGAGCCCCAGAGCAGTGAGGGGCTTGGCTAAGGCCACTGGCCAGTTTGTGGCAGAGCTGGGACTGGAATCTCCATTGGTGTTTGTGGAACCCCTGTCGCTTGACCAGCCAGTGAGGATTCCCAGTGGCTCCACCCACAGGCTGTGGGGCCGGAGGTGTGTGGGTGGGGCTTGGCTGGTGCCCACTCAGGTAAATACCTGTGTAGTACCCAGGAGAAGCCACAGTGGGCTGGGTGGTGCAGGGGTGAGGTGAGACCCACCTTCCCTTTGCAGACTCTGGAGCCTGGCCTGGGGTCTCTGCTGGGGTCTGCCCTGTGGGAAGAAGGCAGGTGGCTGCCCTCCCTTCAGGCTGGCAGGATTGTCCAGATTCTTTGTGTGTGTGTGTGTGTGAGAGAGAGTTTTTGCTCTTTTGCCCCGGCTGGAGTGCAATGGCATGATCTCGGCTCACTGCAACCTCTGTCTCCAGGGTTCCAGTGATTCTCCTGCCTCAGCCTCCCAAGTAGCTGGGATTACAGGCACTTGCCACCACGCCTGGTTAATTTTTTGTATTTTTAATAGAGACAGGGTTTCACCATGTTGGCCAGGATGGTCTCAGTCTCTTGACCTCGTGATCCACCCACCTCAGCCTCCCAAAGTGCTGGGATTATAGGGATGAGCCACCGCGCCCGGCCAGGATGGTCCAGATCCTTATGTACCTGTCCTTGGGTGGGCAGGCTCAGGCCACCCTGACCTGGGGGCACCCAACCCTCACCCCTAGCAGCTGGTGCTGAGGGTTCTGGTGCCAGTGGCAGCCAAAGTCCTGCTCCTGCCCACAGGCACCCAGCTCAGGCTGGAGGGCAAGGCCCTTTCTGTTCATGGACAGATGGGCCATAGTAGCCCTGGAGGCCCCACACCCCTGGGCCTGAGCACCCTGGTACTCAGGGCCAGGGTGGGGAGCTTGGGACCCATTAAACACACAGGAAGCTGAGGCCCCATGAGAAGAGCTGTGGCTGTGGTACAGCCCGGGCCTCCACTTTATTGCACAAGTCCCTGACTTCAGGCTTGGGGAGGGCTCTAGGGTCCTCAGGAGGGGTTCTTTGGGGGCCCTGACAGTAGGTGGGGCCACCTCGCACCACCCCAAGCAGCCAGCTCCTGCCTACCTTTCGCCTCTGGATCCCAGCAGCCATCTGGTCGTTCTCCCTCTCCAGAGCCTGCATCCTGCTCCTGTGGCTGGCCAGGGAGGGGCAGGCTGCATTCCCATCTAGGGGCCCTGCTACCCCATCCTCTCATGCCTGCAGAAACCCTCACCCTGGTTCTTGGGTTTGGGCAGGTCCAGCCTGCAGAGGGGAGCGGATCTCCTCCTGGGCCCTGGCCTGCCCTCCCTGGCTGGCGTGTGGACTAGGGGCCTGGGGGCTCACTGGGTGGTGCCCACCCAGACTCACGGCAGCTCCTTCAGCACACAGTCTGGCCTCTCTGCAGCTGCGTGAGGGTCCTGTGGTTACATGATGGGAAAAGCAAGAGGGAGCAGCTGGGAGCCTGAGGTCCCAAGTCACACCCAAACCAAACCACCCAGCCAGGAAGGTAGCAGGAAGCAAATTGGAGGCATTCTGGGTTGAACTGCATCCCCTGCAACAACAAAAAAATATACTGACGTCCCCAGTACCTCCTAATGAGACAGAATCGTTACAGAGGTAATCAGACTAAAATGAAGTCAATAGGCTGGGCTTTCATCCAAGGTGACCAGTGTCCTATACCAAGGGGAAATGTGGACACAGGCACACACACAGGGAGATGCCACACAGACATCCCTTGCCCGGGAGGAATGTCAAAGACTGCTGGCAAAGCACCAGAAGCTGGAGGCAAGGCCTACAACAGACCCTCCCTCACAGCCCTCAGGAGGAACCAACCCTGCCGACACCCTGACGTGAACTTCAGTCTCCAGAACCAAGAGACGATGAATGCCTGCCGTTGAAGCTAGCATCTTCAGCACTTTATTACCACAGCCCTAGCAAACTCACACAGGGTAAGTGGGATCCAGCCCCATGTGGCAGCTCTCTGGCCCCAAAAGGACCCTGATTTTGAGCAGAACTTTCTCCTCAAAGCGGCCACACCGCAGCACCAGGAAGTGTGCAATCAGTGGCTAATGCTTCATGACTGAATACCATGTGTTTTCACATGCTTGTCAAATGTCACCCTCTTAGGCACCCATTCAGGGAAGATAACTGTTATTTTCACTTTTACAGATAAGGCCCAGAGAGGCAGAGTAACTGCCCAAGGTCACACAGCTAGTATATTGTGGAGCCAAGATTTAAACCCACAATCTTAGCCACTAATCTGGGGACAGTGCAGACTACTGAATCCTGGGATTGAAGACAGACTGAGGTAGAGACCCAGAGAGGGTCAGGTGGAGGAGCTTGAGGCTGGGGATGGGACTGGAGGTGGAGCGTACCAGAGGCCCTGGGAGCACTGGGCGTCGAGCCCTCAAACCCCCTGGCCATCCGGACGTTCATGTAATATGGCTTCATCCAGACCCTATCCAGCTGCTGCCCCATCTCTGAGAGCCTCGCCCTGCTGGAAGCGTGCTGCTAGTCTGGTCCATCAGCCACTCTGCACAGGACCCCTGCCTAGGGCCCAGGGTCTGCATTTTAGGCCATCCTCACTGGATAGGCCCAGAGCCCAGGGTCCCCACCTGCCCGTAGATGAATCCTGGGTTGGCCTTCTAGGGGTCCAGGGAGGAAGCAGAAATGGCCTGGGCAGTCTCTGAGGGGCTGGAAGGCCCTACACATGGGGCCCAAATTGGCACTGGCTTATGCATCATGTGCAGGCTAAGTGCATCTGGCTCACCTAGCACCACTTCCTGCTAGGAGACGAATCTGCCGAGGGCCCAGCCCTCTGTCACTCCACTACCTTCTCACTGACACCGTCCATTGCAGATCCTCAGACTTGACCAAAGAATATAGCTCATCCAGGCCCTGAGGATATATCCTCTGACCCTCAAGGGTCTGGTTTGAGAAATAGACAAAAAACAAAAAAAAAACCTGAGCTTTTCTTCTGTACAAATATAAAATGGCAGACTACACTTCTGATTTTAGGAACAGCCCCCTCTGAGCACAGCTGTGTACCTGTTTGAGCTACACTGATTTAGACCAACTCAGCCTTTTCTGAGGCTCAAGTCCAGCTAAACTTTATCTCCTTTTCCTTCCACTGCAATCAGCACATCAGCTTCGGTCGGGGGTCTTGTGGCAGTGTGTGGATCCCACCTGGGGTCCTTAGAACACTACTTCCCTATGGCTTCCAGGCACCTCATTGCAATCATAATGGCTAATGTCTGTCTCTCTCTCTGTGTCTCTGTGTGCATATCTGGGGGTGTCTGCACATGTCTGATATGTATCTTGGGGGGGTATATGTGCATGCATGTCTGTGTGTCTGTCTGCCCATGCATACATACACTTGCCCAGGAGACTTACGGATGCTGACCAGGAGAAGGCAGCCACCAAGCTGGAGTTGAGTCAGATGGACAGAAGCTGGGACATCTAAACCCTAGATGTGGCCCCTGTCCCATGTCCATAGTAACCCCTGCACCCACTCTCCTCCTCATTTGGATCAGGGACTATTTACAACACTCCTCACCTGTCTCTCTGGGTGTATGCGCATGCAGTTTCCTCTTGCTGAAATGCCCTTCATTCCCTCTCTCCTCCTGGAAATGCCTGTCTATCCTGTGTGAGGGTTCAGAGGCTCAGAAACCCCTTCTCTGGGAGGGACTCTCCTATCTGCCACCCCTTAACCAACTCCCATTGTGCCTCTTCCCTCATCTGGCACATTAAATTATCATTGCTTACAAAATAGGCACAGTGGCTCATGCCTGTAGTCTCAGCACTTTGGGAGGCCAAGGTGGGAGAACTGCTTGAGGTCAGGAGTTCGAGACCAGCCTGGGCAATGTAGTGAGACCCCCCCCTATCTCTACAAACAAAAACAAAAACAAACTTAGCCAGGCAAGGTGATGCATGCCTGCAGTCCCAGCTACCAGAGGCAGGAGGATCGCTTGAGTCCAGGAGTTCGAGGCTGCAGTGAGCTATGATTGCACCACTGCACTTCAGTCTGGGTGACAGAGACTGTGATGCAATCAATCAATCAATTATAAATCAACCAATAATAAATAAATAATTGCTTGCTCAATTACCGGGTGCCCGCAAACCATAAGCTGTTGAGGACAAGGAGTGATCTGATTTGACATTGCTTCTGCACACAGAAGAGGGCCAAGCATGTAGCAGATGCTCAATAAATGCATGCTGAACACATGGATGGAGAATGATGAGGCATGATGAGGAAGAGCCAGAAAATGGGAAGGAAGTATAGGATCAAGATGGGAGCATCCTAACGAGGGGGTAAGAGATTAGTTCGTTTGTATGGGAAAGACTGGGCAGTGGGGAAGACAATGGGGAGAATAGGGTTGTGGGGGGTGGAGAAGAAGGAGAGAGACAGAGAGTGCCCACCTGGGGAGGCCAGGTCCCACTCTGCCTCTGGAGTCTCTGCAATTCTTCCTCTTTAAATTTCAGGGCAACTGCCACCTGGTGCCAGCGTGTCCTCCAGTACTCAGCCATCTCCTCATGAAGCCTGGGATGTGATTCTTGTGCTTCTAGCTGTTTCCTGAGGGGCACTGGTACCTCCGGGACCTGGAGTGTACTGGAAGAAATGGGGCAGTCCAGGTATAGCATGGACCCCAGATCACCCCCACCCCACTCCCTTTCAATGATTATTATGTCTTATGAGCTAGGACAGGGAGTGGGGCAGAGATGCCTCTTTCATGGTTCCCTGAACACACAGAACCCCTCTGTACTGGGCACTTCCACTCTCCAGCACCCTGACTTGCACCCAGCAGCTAAGGTCATCTCACCCCCACCTCCCACCTGCCCCTGGGCCAGCAGGAGGGGCTTGGCCATGTGTAGGCGAGACAGGACTTCTTGAAGCTGAAAGATTTCCCACCCCATAAGAGTCAGAATGTGAAAACCAGGAGCGCTGATACCTGGGGAAGGAAGACTGGCTCTGGTCAAGTGATTCCGGGTTTAGGGCTCTGGGCCATTCCCCCTCAGCCAGCTGGTGACAGAGGCTGGCCCACCGCCTGCTGAGAGGGCCATCTCACCCATGGTGAGAACAGAGCACCCACCCCAGCCTGGCTTGGACAGTCTGAGGATGGGCCCAAGCAGCCACCTACCAAGGCCTCTTGGCCCGGGGCCACACCCACTACTGCTAGCAGCACCACCTTCTCCAGAAGTAGCCAGGTGCGCTCTGCCTCCAGGGCCTGCACACAGCCCCCCAACACCATCTGCTCTCCCTACAGATGCTGCAAATGCTCCAAGCAGGGCCCCAGTTGCTGGGAGCTCCGGCCCAGCTCTTCTGAGTCTCTTGTTCACCTGGGGAGACCTCTACCCCACCCATTTGTGGCTCAGCCTCCACCAGGGTTGTGGGGCTCCAGCCTTTACCCATGCAGCCCCTTCTTCTCCTCAGAGGCCCCAAACTCCACTTCATCTGGGTCTCAGCCCTTCCAGGAGGCCTCTCTAACCACCCTAGCCCGCAGTCTCCTCTACACTCCAGGCGATGACTCTGAACCAGCGCCTGGCTGCACACTAGCAGGGGGGCCAGTTATGTGAGGACGAGGATGGTGCTCTCTGGAGTCTCACTGTGTGGACGCGCTGCTAGAATCTGTCTCTCCTTGTCATTCTCCTTTCCTCTGTGCCCCTAGATCCCCTCGCCCTACATTGGAATCCCCCAGGAATGGGGCCCAGGCTCCCTTGCCTCTGCCCCCTGGTACAGATGGGCATGGCCTGGATCAGCTAATGCCCAGATTCCCTTTCCTGTGGGGCTGCCCCTGCCAGCTGTCTTGACCAACCTCAGTGAGCATCAGTAACTGTTCCTGCAGATGGACTGTGTCCTGAGCCTGGGCAGGGGTCTCAGCTGCTGGCATGGAGACTCTGTCTGGGTCCCAAAGCTCCTGGGCCCTGCCTCCATCCCAGCTCTGCTCTTGGATCTGCAGGCCTGGCACCAGCATCTCCTGTGGATACACTTGGTCCAGAATCCTGGGGTCTCCTTCCAGCTTCCAGACCACACTGGGGTAGTCTAGGCAGACCCTTGATGCCTCAGGGCATGTTGTGGCAGGGTCCTGGCCCCAACTCAAGTTATGACTCTGAACAAGCTCTCCTCTGCCCTCTGGTCTCAGTTTCCCATCTGAACCAGGAGGGAAGTCACTGAATGATCCCAGGGTATTCCCAAATGTTGGAAGAGGATCCCTCTCTGGGCTGGACTAAGCCCCTGTGCTGCCCTCCTTCTCCAGATAATGCTCCAATAATGAGGACCAGAGAATAAAGTGTAGGGCAGGGTCAAAGGTATGGCAGGGCCAGTGCTCACGGCCTGCCATGCACCCACTTGGGGTGTCCCCGGGCTGGGCTCTGGGCCAAGAGGCTGTGGGTCATCTGGTCCAAACGCCACTGGGCCTTTTCCACTTCTGTCTGCAGCAGCAGGATCCTGTGGGTAGAAGGGACTGTCTGCCTGTTCCCTGCCACCTTACCCCTCCCCCACAGCCCAGCCCCACTCACTTGTCTTCTATGTCCTGGTCTGGCCTCCTCCACTCAGCCTGTCCCTGGGATCCCTGCCTTTGGTGCCTCTCCTGCTCCAGGCAGGCCAGGGAGCACTCCACCTGCTGGGAGGAGGCTGAGTAGGAGGGTCAAAGGCAGCACAGAGCCTCGGATAGGTAGGCGTAGCTTCCCTGCCTCCCACCAGGCAGGGCAGTGTCTGCAGCCTCTGATAACACAGGAGGACTGGCAGCCAACAGCCCAGCTGACAGCCCAGCATGGACCCGTGCCCTGGGGCCCTGAGGGGCTGCTTTTGGCTGTTATCTATCACGACACGCTCCAGCTGTGCATCCTCTGCCTCCAGCTGGGCCCGAGATACACTGCCTCTCCAGCTGCTCTCCAGCTGCTGACCGGTTTCAGGGTAGAGGCCAGCAGAACTGCTGTGGCACGCTAAAGGGCGGGCAGACATGAGGTTGTCAACTAGGTCCCAAGGGTCCCCCAGGCCTAGTAAGGGAGCATTGGCTCCAGGAGGGCCAGCTGTGAGCTAAGACACGGAGTCACTGAAGGCTTGGGTAACTGGGCCATCACACGGTCCCTTTCCCTCACACGAGGTAGGGATGCTGGTATTCTTCCCAAGAACGCTCAGCCTGCACAGTCATCTCCCCCTCTCTGGGGATCGCCTGTTTCACTTGGAGAGATTGCGCTTCTAAGGAAGCTCTTCAGTCTATGGAGCTAAAACCAGCCCCTCCCTCCCTCAGATTCTCCCTGGGGGGCCACAGGGACCCTGGCCCTTCCTTCACCTCCAGCGCTGTCCCTAGCCACCCCGAGCATATGCCTCCCAGGCAACACCCTGCACCCTTCCAGGGGTACCATTCAGAGACACCTCTGTTCAACACCACAGCCTTGCTGGGGACTCCATTTCCCTTCCTCTGGGTGCCCCAGACCCCGGCAGGCCTCCCTGAGAATATGGCACCAGATGTGGACACCGGCTCTGCGCATTCTGGAGCTTTCAGCCTGCTAAGGAGATCTTGGTAGCTCAGGGGACCTCCTTTCAGCTACAGAAAGCCCAGGAAGAAGGAGTGGGGGAGGACAGGGCCTCACTTTCTGCTTTAGGACCAGCTGAGTCCCAGCTCATGCTCTCGCCTCTGCAGCACAAGGGCTTGCTCCGAAAGGGCCTCCAGCACTGCCCGAAGATGGTTGGCCAGCTCGGCCCTCTGCCGCCTGCTTTCTGCCAGCTGCTCCCACTGGTCCTTCTCTGACTGCCTCCAGTCCTGCTCGGGGGCCCTGTTGGAGCACCTGCCAGGGAGAACGGAGCCAGACTTCAGCCCGGGGCCAAGGGAGCTGCCGTGCCCAACTTCCCTATGCTCACCTGCACCCTTCAGTGGGGCTTGGTGGGCAGACATGGTCCAATGCCCCAAGGAAATAGGAGCTCTGGAGACAGCGGGCAGGGCTGGGCATCAAGTCCATAGGCTCTGCCTCAGTGGGCCCTGAGAGCAGGACAGATCGGGGCAGTCCTGGCTTCCCAAAGCACCAGGCTCTGAGGCCTCTTCTCAGACTCAGAATTGAGGCAGTGTGGCTGAGCACGCACTAAAACCCTTCAACCCTGATCCTCTGGCCCGAAAGTCTCCTGGTGATTGGAACTTCACTAAACACCAGCCTCAACTCCACTAAAGAGTTCTCAATTCCCTGTGGTTTCCATGAGCTGTGGGTGCTGCCAGGGGTGGCCACTTGCTAAATAAACACAAACCCCATTATCCTCACAGCAGCAGGTCTGGGGAGGTGCAGCAGGCACTCCTGAAGGGAAGCCAGGCCCAAGTTTGGCAGGGAGTCCCGTGAGGAGCTGCAATTCCCACCCAACACCGTCTGCACCAGAGCCCCATTCCCCCTTCCAGTGTGGGAGTCTGGAAATGGCAGGGAAGCATTTGGGGGACCCCACAGTTTAGCTATGATGTGGGTGTCAGAGCCTTTAAGTCAAGTCACTGCTCAGGTACCTCTCTGCCTTCCATAGCTTCAGCTGTAAGATGGAGGCCCTGACGGATCTCTCACCCACCAGCTTGGTGAGGGAGGTCAGAGGGTAGACAGGGGCTGTTCTGCCACTGTTGCCATCCCTACACCCCTCACCATCACCCTCCTCACCTCTAGGGTCTGGGCCCAAGTCCACTGCCTCCCGACTCCCAACCCTGGGCATGAGGCACCCTGCCCAGGCTCTGAAAGTACACAGGCGTTGTCTTCACCTAAGCAGTGGGTACACCTGGCACCTCTACCACCCCCACCCTGACCTCCCCACTCCTCACATTCCCAGGCCTTCTCCACTCAGGATGGCACCATCGCCCACCAGGCCTTCTCCCCACTGGACAGCTTGACTCTCCTCTCCCCTTACTCCAGGCCCAGGCTCCTGCAGCCCCTCCAAAATTGCCTCCCCTCCAAAATATCACTGCCACACAAGGCTTCTCTAAGATGGACCATGAAGACTGGCCCTGCCCCCACCTCCCGTACTGGGCACAGTTCCCACAATGCCACTGTGCCTAGGCACTGTCTTGCCAGTCAGTAGTGACGGGTTTTCCATGGCAGCCCCCTGCCCTTAGTGAGAACCTGAGCTGTGCCCAGCTTGGTCTGGGAGGGGCTCATGGTCCACAGAATGGAGTGCACATGCAGGCCAGATTGTCCTGAGCAGGGGGGCAGGCCAGGGCAGCCCCAGGAAGGCTTTCCAGGGAGGTGACCCTGGGGCCAAGGCTCAGAGGTGAATCAACTGCCTCCAGAGAAGTCAAAGTCAGATGAGGCAGACAGAGGAGAGAGTAAGGACAATAGGACAAGGAGGGCATCAGAGCAGCTGGGCCTGGCAGGCAGTGAGCTGAGCCCTAAGCTCGGTGGAAGTGGAGGTGGGGGGCAAAAGGGAGACCAAGAGGGGTGAGAAGAGCTGTGGGGTTTGGGAGGATGCAGGGCAGCGGCACCTCCCCAGGTGCCCTTGAGATATGCTGCAGTCCTCACCTCCAGAGGCTGAGGACTGAGACAGGAGCTTGGGCCTGAGGGGCAGTGGAGGTGCAGCAAGCCTCTTCTGGGGTGGGGATGGGAGAGGAGGAGTTACCCAAACCTCACCTGGGGGCACATCTTTCTCCAAGTGTCTGAAAGCTGTGAAAGCCACAAAAGAATGAAACTCTAAGGGTAGAATGCCAGGCAGGATGGCCTCCAGGCTGCAAAGTGTGGAGAGGGAGAGAGCTGGGAGATAGCTTCTTTTCCACCTCAGAAAAAGAGAGTTGCTTCGTGACTGGGAGGCAGGGACTCCTGGATTCTTAATGGTAGGCAGTTTGGTAGGAAGGTGACTAACTTACCCCATCAGAGCCTGGAGCTCAGGGCAGGGCTGGGGACAGGAGCTTCTCTGAGAACATCCATTCCTCAGGGCTGGTATCCTGGAGCCATGGAAACTCAGGCAACACTAAGTGGTGGGAGGAGGAGACACCACAGAGGCCTCCCACCTCATCTGAGCTGATGAAAGCCTGGGATGGAACCTGGCTAGTGTGGCTGAGGCCATGGGGACCAGGCAGGAATGGCATCTCAGACAGCCTGGGATTTTTCAAAATCTTCAGCTTTTGAGGTAGGACCTTATGGGGCAGGACCTCAGCAGCTGATCTGGGTCACCCCCTGTACACCGAAGCGGCTCCTGACTTTCTTTTTTGAGATGGAGTTTCGCTGTTTTGCCCAGGCCGCAGTGAAGTGGCCTGATCTCGGCTCACTGCAATCTCTGCCCCCCGGGTTCAAGTGATTCTCCCACCTCAGCCTCCCCAGCAGCTGGGACTACAGGCGCGTGCCACCACGTCCAGCTAATTTTTGTATTTTTAGCAGAAATGGGGTTTCGCCATGTTGGCCGGGCTGGTCTCGAACTCCTGACCTCAGGTGATCCATCCACTTCAGCCTCCCAAAGTACTGGGATTACAGGCGTGAACAACCGTGCCTGGCAGATTTTTTAATTGTTTTTTGAGACAGGGTCTCGCTCTGTCGCCCAGGCTGGAGTGCGGTGGTGTGATCACAGCTCATTGCAATCTCAACCCCCTGAGATCAAGCGATCCTCCTGCTTCAGTCCGCTGCAAGGGGCTGGAACTACAGGCACGCGCCACCAAGTCCGGCTAATTTTTGTAATTTTTTGGAAGGGGACCTAGTTTTGAATTAGCGTCTATTGTTTACTTCCGGTAGCCGTGGTGGAGCTGGCAGAGATTTGGGGGATACTAAACACCCCTACAAATCATGCTGTGAGATCCCCCGTTTCAGGGAGAGCCGCTGGCGAAGGACTTGAAGCACAGTCGCAGCTTGGAAGGGGGGCCCCCCTGCGACAGCGTCCCGCGTCAGGGGCGGGCCCAGCCCCGCGGGGGAGTGGGTATGGGCTGGGCAGCGGCTGGCCGGCCGGTGGGGAGCCCCACGGTGGTGGGGAAACCCTTGGCGCCCCCGCGGAGCGGTCCCGAAGAGGGGGCGGTGCCTGGAGGGATGGTCCGCCCCGACTGAGGGTTTCTAGCCCTCGCGTGGCGTGGGGACAATTAGGCGCCACGCCCTGTCGCTCTGCTGCACGACGCTCGCGAGGCCGGGGACGCCACTCCAGACCGGGAGGGACGCGCACGCTCACAGTGAGGTCTCTCAAAAGAGCCCCACCTCAGTTTTCTCATCTGCAAAGTAGGGCCTCGTAATCCTGCCCGACCTGGCGCGGGACAGTAGGTGTCAGGGATTTTGGTGACCTCACGCTCGAGGCCTCTGCCAAACGGGGCTGTCCAGTGGCCCGGAGATGCGGCTGGCGGGGGTTTTGTCTGGCGGGGGAGTCTTAACGGAGAGGCCACGCAGGCTGGCAGGAAGCTGCTCCACCGGAGGGGGCTCAAGGAGAGGGGATCTCCTCCCCGCCAGACCCCGGCCCCGCCGACAGGCCCCGCCAGAGTAGCACTAGGGTGTCTTCCCAGCAACTGCCCCGCACGCACTGGCTAGCTGGGAGCCCCACCACGGCTTTCGAAAAACCCGCACACACCAAGACAATGTGTCGTTCGCTCGTTTCGCGCAAGCGGAGTCGCGTCCGCCTTCCCGAGCCCCAGCGCACAGACCTCAGGCCGCTCTCGCGCTCTCCGGGGCCCCGAGAACAATGCCCGTCCTCTCCGCGCGCAGAAGGGAGTTGGCGGACCACGCGGGGTCGGGGCGACGGAGCGGGCCCAGCCCCGCGGCCGGGTCGGGGCCCCACGTCTCGGCTCTGAGAGCCCAGCCGGCCCGGGCCGCGCACCTGTCAGGTCGGGGAACCTACGTGCGCCGCGACACGGCGGGAGGCGGGCCGGGCCGGGCCCGTCCCCTCGACCCTCCCGGAACTAGTCTCCGAGGCCGCGGCGCCCACCGGAGCGGAGAGGGCTGGTGTCCCGGAGCCTTCGAGTCGGGGGCTAGAGCGGCCAGGCCTCCGAGCCGGGTCGAGCCGGGGCTCGCGACGCCTGCGTCACGCGAGGGGGCGGGGCCGCCACGGGCGGAGGTCGCAGCCGGAAGCGGAAGAAGCGCTCGGAGCGGGGAGTGGGGCCTAGCTGCAGCCGGAGCCTGGGAGACGGTAAGTGTGGGCTGGGGCCCGCGGCGGCGACAGCGGTGGCGGCGGCCGGGGGTGAGTCGGCGGGGCAGGCGCGCTGGTGCCATTCGGTCTCGGCTTACTCCCTTTCTTTCTCCTCTTCGGCCCACCTCGGGCCGCAGCCTCGACCTCTCACCCCTGACCCGCTGCTTCTGCTCCGGAGGGCGGTCACTGCGGACCCTGACCTCGATTCCGCGGTGTTGAAGGCGGAGCCTGAACGGTCTCTGGGGCCGCTCAAGAGTCCAGTTTAGGCTTTGTGCCTGCCCGCGGAATGGGGTCGGGTCCGACGTGGAATAGCCAGAGACCCTTCAGACACCTCCCCTACCCCTGGCTTCAGACTTGGTCCACAGACGACTCCTCCCTTGGCGGCCTGGAGTTTGATTCTGGCCCAGTTCGGCTTTGCCTCTGCCCCCGGGTTTCCCCTCGGCGCCACTGGTGGCGGTTACAGGAGAGGGGACTCTGAGACCCCTGGGACCTGGCGCGGCAGGAAGGGACGCGAACTATAGCGCAGGCCCCCTTGTGTGTTTTGTTGTGGTGATGGAGCCGCTCCAGCCCGGGGGATGGGCTAGGCCAAGCTGACAGTACAAATCCCCTGGCTGCTCCTCCGTCCTGCTGGGAGTCTCTAGCTTTAGTTCCGGGTGTGGGTGCCCTGATGTGGAGCTGGGGTGGAAATTGCCTGAACCAGGCCCCCAGCAGAGGCGGAGTTGGCGGCCTTCCAGCTTCCCTCCTTGATGTCCTTGAAAAGAAGAAGCGTTTCACCCGTTGGTGGTGGAGGCTTGCTAGGTGGCAGGTTTGAGGTTGCAGTGGTAGGGCAGTGCCAGCCAAAAATAACCATGGGTGCTGGGGTGGCTGGAATCTGGGAGGGCAGCCGCTGACCTGGCTGGCTGCACTTCTAGTCAGCCCAGTTCTCTGGCCAGAAACAGCAAATGAGAAGCCGACAAGGCCTGTACTCAAAGTTGACATCCCTGGCTTGGTTTCCTTCACATCACCATTTTCCTTATTGTGCAGAGCAGAGCTTCCCAAAGCATAATTGTGGCCTTTAGCTGCTTTTTAAACAAGCTGTTTGCTGAGGTTTTAGAGAATCAGAAATAATTGAGAAATAGGCCCTAGAGCCCTGGCTGGGAGGATGATATCTGCTATTTCCAATATTTTACTTGCCTAGAATGTGTTAAAGGAAGGATACTCTTTATTACTGCTTTGTGTGCGGTACCTTATAACTCTCATACTTCTCAGCTCTTTTGCCAGGCTGGGAAATGTTATCTCCGTTTTCCAGGCGTGCTAACCAAGGCCTAGAGTGCCTTGTCTAAGGTCATGAAGCTGGTATGTGACAGCACTAGGATTTAGTTTAGAGTTTTCTGCCAGAGCTCTCTCCTCCCAGTTTCCTTGGAAGGGACTTATAAAATGTCTGTAAGGCATTTAACACACCCCTGAAGTGTTACCTGGAACTTTTAAATGATTCATGAAAAGCTGCCACTAGTACCTCTGTGGGCACAAAGCTGTGCTAGGCCTTTCACTTACAGGACAGACATATTTTATCCTCATAGAACCTTGTAAGAGATTACTATTCCCTTGATGCAAGAGGAAGCTGATGGTCAGAGTAGTGTAATAATTTGTTCAAAGGCACACAGCTAGAAGTAGCATGCCATGAATCAGATGGACATCTATAAGACTCTGAAATTGTGCTCTCCATTGATGTGAATATGTATGGACATAAGAATCTTCTAGGTCCCAGGAGGGAGTCTTTGACCTGGTGTGACCGTGACCATGTCCTCCAGTTCTGGTGTTTGTCTGCCCAGTGAGGATGGGCAGGATCATACTTGCCTTATGGCATGATATGTGCCCTGGCCAGTGGAGCATCTTCTGGGTCAATTAGTGGGATGTGAGTTACTGCTTTCATTCCATAACTTGGGCACCTGACCCAGAGTAATTGCAGGAAAACAGTGAAACATTAGTCAACTGATTACCAAAACAACAAATCTAAGCTTCTGGGGAGGTGATTTTACAAAATGTTTATCTCCAAAGACTTCCCAGGTAAATGGGGGAAGACATGTTAGTGGGGAGATGGAGGGCTTTCTTAGGGACATGGAGAGGCTCCCAGGGGTGTGGTCACATAGGCCTCACTGTCCTGCTCATGCATGGGGAGCTGTTCTATGCTGATCTTCTCTTGACGGACCCTGCTGATGAGATGGGGCAGCCTCAGTGGGTTTGTACAAAATGTGCTTGGCCAGGCAAGCTCAGGACTGACCATGACTGGAGGTTGGCTGTGGCCAAGTGTGAGTGTTGGGAAGAAGACTGGCTCCATGGAGGCAGTCGGGTTCATGTATGGGTGGAGCAGGTTGCTGGCCTCACATAGCCAGCTTTCTCCGCTGGTGGCGGATCCAGCCTGGCAATTTCATGTGGTGGATATAAGTCCTCATTGAACAGGGATAGTGAGGCAAGGCTCTTTTACCTGCCAGACGACTAATCCTCTGGCTATTCTGAGATAGGCGTAGGGTAGGATACTAGAGCCGGAGAGCTAGAAGAAGGGACAGTAATGGTACTGTAGGATAAAGGCAAGGCACCTGGCAGGGCACTGTGGTGGTGTAAAAGGGTACTAAATGGGCCTCTGGCAAGAAAGTTGGATACTCTGAGGACCTTGGCATCCTACCCAGTGCTGAGACCCAGGATGAGCCAGCAGGGGCTGGACAGACCCCCTGGGTCCACGTCTCCTTGGGTAGACCCTCAGGAGGGCTATGGAATGTTCCTGAGGCCTGTATGCCTCTTTCTCCAAGGGCTGCTCTTCTCGTCTCTGTTGTGGCTCCTCATGCTCACTTGTGGTCCTTACTTCCTTGAATGGGGTCCAGTTCAGGGCCTCAGCCAGACAGCGTTCAGCTTCTCAAACTTGAGGTCTTTGAGCCCTCGCCTCCCGTGTGTTGGCTCCATGCCAACAGCCCTTTACCTGGCCTCTGGCTTTATAGAGCATTCACTTCACGGGACTCCCCAGGAGGGAGGGAATGGAGTGCAGGAGGCTCCCCTTTCTCCTGCCTTTGATCTCCCTGCGGTAGTGTTCACCGTCCCAGGGTTCCTGCCTCAGTCCCTGGCCCTGGCTCACCCAGTTCCCTGAGCACTCAGGCCACCAGGCCAGTGATGCTCTGCTGGGAGGCAGCTGTTTGTTCACTGGCAGAGAAGGTTGTTTCCCATTGTCTGCTGTTTGACCAGTGTGACCTCAGAGTTCTTCTTGCTTCATAAACCTCTGGGAGGGGCCACCTCCAAACAGAACAATGGGCCTCTTCAGGAGCAACCGGGAAGCCCCAGGCAGCCCCATGGCTGGAGGTGGCTGGCTGTGTATTTAGCAGGGCTTTCTGTTCCTCGTGGTCTAGATGCATCACTGTAAGCGATACCGCTCCCCTGAACCAGACCCGTACCTGAGCTACCGATGGAAGAGGAGGAGGTCCTACAGTCGGGAACATGAAGGGAGACTGCGATACCCGTCCCGAAGGGAGCCTCCCCCACGGAGATCTCGGTCCAGAAGGTGAGAGGAAACTAGATAGGAGGGAAAGGCTCCTTCTGTCAGCTGGGCTCAGCTGTGGCAACTCCAGACTCCTTGAGATGACTCCATCCCCGCCCAGCTGTCCTTGGATCCCTGCCCTGTCCTGTTTGGGCTCCTCCACTAACCTCACCTGCATGCCTTGGCCTCAGCAGTAGCTGCCTTCCTTCTCGCCCAGTCTTTCTCTGTTTTGGAGTGCCTTTTCTCCCTACACATTCCCCCATTTTCTAGGCTGGCAACTTTCCTGCTTAACCTCCTAAGCCTTCCTCGGTGAGGATTAGGAACATAACCTCACCCCTGGAAAGGTTGTTCCCTGGGCCTATCTCAGCCCCCAGGCCAAACTTAAGAGTTGCAGCAGGCCACAGGGAACTCTGGAGGGTGTAGAACCCTTGGAGGCCCTCTACCATACTCCCCTTCCCCTGTACCCCTCCTCCTATGGCTGGAGGATGCTGCTGTTGGACAGGGCTCTGGAGGGCAGGCTTAGTACCTTTGCACCCTCCCCTCTCAGCCATTTCTCACCATTCTGGATGCTTTTAGCACAGGCTGTCCCCCTTCAGCCCTTTACAGTGGCCCTACCACAGGTCTCTTGCCTGCTAACAGCAAGGACCCAGCTGACCAGCATCCCCATCCCCCTTTTGGCAGCCATGACCGCCTGCCCTACCAGAGGAGGTACCGGGAGCGCCGTGACAGCGATACATACCGGTGTGAAGAGCGGAGCCCATCCTTTGGAGAGGACTACTATGGATCTTCACGTTCTCGTCATCGTCGGCGATCGCGGGAGAGGGGGCCATACCGGACCCGCAAGCACGCCCACCACTGCCACAAACGCCGCACCAGGTCTTGTAGCAGCGCCTCCTCGGTGAGTGGTAGCCAGAGTGTGCTGGCTGGGGCTTAAAGGCCTCATCTCTTCCTAGCCTTCTCTCAGGCTGGCTGGTCCGGGTGAGTACTGCCAGCCCTGTGCACGTGCACTGGTGTGCGTGCATGTGTGTGTGTATGTGTTGTCTGGTCCAGGTGCAGGGCTGATCACAGGGTCCTGACCCCTGTGTCTTTTGGCCCCTTCCAGTGGCAACTATAGGAACTCTGGCTCCGATGCTGGCTGGCCTCTGGCCTGTCTATGTCTACACAGTGCTCTAGACACAGACCACGTGGTGCAAGTGGCTGGGGACACTTCTTAGGACACTTCTTAAGGATCCTAGTAGAGTGGCTGGTATGGTGGTCTGCAGCTATATGGCTTGGTCCTTCCCACCCAGAGACTGCCTCCTCGTGTAACTGAGTGCTCTGATGTGGACTGCATCCACCTCTGCGTCTCATCTGCATACCCCTTCCCAAAGGCCCCCAGTCTGGAGTGCCTCACAGGACGGGAGGATTTGCCTGTCAGCCAGCTCAGACTGGGAACTTCCCTTCTAATCTCCAGCCAGGCCCTCTCCAGCCGAGCCTCTTTACGAGGGGCAGTTGCGGTGAGGAGGGGCAGGTGCCTGTGTGATGGAGCATGTGAAGAAATGGTGGAAAGGTTGCTGCCCCAGGCCTTGTCCAGTTGCAGGCCACATGCCCAGAGCGGGGCCTGGCCAGTATTCCTAGCACGGAGGGTTGTAAGGTCTCTGGAGCCCTCACTGCGCTCAGTTCCCTGGGGAAGGAAAGCCAGTTGTGTATTTCCGAGGTTACGTGCGGTCTTCTCTTCTCCCCCATCCCTCTTCCCTGCCTCCCCCCTGCCGGCCTTGAGGCCCCTGAGGAGCGGTGGAGAGGCCAGGCGTCTTCTCTGCCCAGCTCTTTCTGTGACTTCTTTGAGTGGCCACAGGTTGAGGGTTGACTGTGCAGGCGATTGCAGCATGGCCCTTTGGCCTCTTTGCACACTGCCACATGCTGCCACAGGATGGCAGTGCAGGTCTGGCTCTGCTTCTGTGTTTGGTGCCCTCTTATCGATCGTCGTGAGGCTTGGGATGGGCCTAGATTGTGAGCAGCACAGGTGCCAAGGCCAGGGCAGGAGCTGGCATGGGGCCTGTGTGGGCCATTGTGGTAGGAAGCCTTGCAGTTGACTGGCCCAGAGGATCCAAGGCTGCTTTCCTGCTTGAGGCTGGTGGCAGGAGGGCTGCTGACGGAAGGCTGTTTCTGGTAGTGATGGTGAAGTCTGGCCAAGGATGCCGTCTGGAGGCAGGTAGCAGCTTGGCTCTGAGTGGCAGCTGTCAGGCATGTGCAAGTCTGCGTGGGCGAACAGAGGCAGGCAAGGACAGGCTGGGCATTCTGCAGCTGAAGCCGGAGCAGCCGCTGACCAGTCTGGATGGTTGGACCCAGGCGGGGCCAGCTGCCTTCTTGCGCCACCGTTCTCACTGCATCTTCCGCTCTGGCCAAAGCCACATGGGAGGGCCTGGGAGGGAGAGACTCGGAGGAGGAGGAGGAGGGAGTCGGGGCGATGGCTCTCCTCACAGCGTGGCCCTCAGCAGCAGAGGCAGGTCGTCTTCCTGAGCGTTTGTGGCGCTCCTCTTAGAGATAATGTCCGAGTTTTCTTTACATACCTGTAGCTGTTTTTACTTTTCTGTTTTTGAAGTCAGTTTGTGTCTTGACGTGTCCCTTGCAATATCCCTATCGTTATATATGCTGTGTGCCTTATGAAATGCTGGGATCTGGAAAATCCAACCAACCAACCCACCGGCTCCTCACCGTCTCCACCTCTGCCTTTGACTGACACCTCAATCTGTCAATCGGAACCGCCTACCATGCGATTGGTCGGATGGCGTTTCGGGGGGCGGTGCATGCAGAGAAGCCAACAGAGCAGTAAGCGCAGCAGCCGGAGTGTGGAAGATGACAAGGAGGGTCACCTGGTGTGCCGGATCGGCGATTGGCTCCAAGAGCGATGTACAGCCACCTTTCGTAAAACTTTACCTCTCTACTTTCTACCCCCCTTGTTAGACGAGACCTCTCCTGCCTGGAGGGGCCTCTAGTGCGCGTGGTGCCTTAGCGGGGCCACCAGTAATTGCCTGAATGACACAGACACTAGCAACTTCCATTTTAAAGAGTGTAGCAGTGAGAGAGAAACCTTTTTTGTTTTTGAGAATTTGAATGCTGTGAACTTGCAGGAGCTGCCAACTCCCTGTCCTCCAGATTCTCATGCCCAATTTCTTTTCTCTCCTAGATGAGATTGTGGGGAACCTGGGTGAAGGCACCTTTGGCAAGGTGGTGGAGTGCTTGGACCATGCCAGGTGAGCGAGCTGGGGCAGTACAGCTGGCTCTGGATGTGATCTTCCTGGGAAGAGCTGGCCTGAGTTCTTGAGGGTGGCAGCTATCAGAGCTTAACTTTTTTCTTTTTGAAGGGTGGCATCAAGGTAGGGTTCTGACCTGTCCATGTTGGGGTTTTGCTGATCCCCTGTAATAAGGGAGAAATTCTTGGGTCCTGCAGGTATGTGGCAACACTGCCCAAGAATTGTTGCTCAGTGAAAGGTTCTGTTCTAATCTCTCTACTTCTCCAGGACTGTAGTGGTGGATATCAGAACAAGGCCAAGGCCCCAGCTCCCCTATGGCTTGGAGCTGCCTCTATAGCTCCCCTATGGCTTGGAGCTGCCTTTATAGCTCCCCTATGGCTTGGAGCTGTGATAACTTTTAGGTTCTTGGCCTGGCGAGGGGCTAGGAGTACCACCAAGCCCAGCCCTAAGGGCATAAGTCCCATCCCCTGAGGGTCTGCCTTTGAGGCTGTGCAGATCTTAGTCGAGAGAAACATGACCCTGGGCTTTCTCACCAAGCAGGCCGCTGCCTTCTTCAGTGTGGCTAGGGTAGTGTGCGGTCTCTGCTGAGTGTGCCCAGGAGAGTGGGGTATACCTATGTGTGTCATGCTGCACCTCACTCTCTCCCAAGCCCAACAGTGCAGTAGTTTTGTTCCTTCACCATTCCACAAGACTAGAACATTTGCTTCCTCTCATATAGGTCTGGGTTGGGGAGGCCACCTCCAGGGAGTCAGTTGCCTCCCTGCTGTAGGCGCTCTAGTTGGTTTGGCACTTCACCTACAAAGTGCTCGTGTCCTCATTGGAGCCGCGTGCCACCCGTATGTGGCCCTCGCTGTTGCAGAGATGAATAAACATACTCAGGGTTTGCCTGCATCATACTCCAGTTAACGGCAGAGTTGGCCACCACTGCGCTGTAGTGCTCCTACATTAAATGGGGTACTCAGGTCATTCAGACCCAGGCATCCAGCCTTCCCTGTGTCCACAAGGTAGACTGAGAGGAAGTTTCCATTTGCTCCAAGTTTCCATGCAAATGCCTGTATGACTCAGTGCGGCCCAAGAGGTTAGGGTTGGGACCAGTGGGTGGAGGGACATGCACAACTATACCATGGCCAGGTGGAGACATGGCAGACTCAAGTAGGCGGTCTGGGCTGCTCCTCTCTGAGGAGCTGGAGGGAAAATGAGCCTCTGGAGTTACTAGGGGGCAGGTGGAGGGTCCGGGGAACCTTTACTTTCACTCAAAGGACTCAAAGGGAGCCAGGGCCAGTGGGGGTTATCATGCGGAGGCAGAATTCAGCTCAGTGAAAGGCAGGGTCTTATTGTAAGAGCCATGCAACTCTGGCAGGGCTGCCTTGGAAGTGATGAGCTCCCTGTGCTGAGGACTGGGATGCCACGGAGGGACCCTGTTTCAGGAGGAGGCCGGAGTGCATGACCTTTCCCCTGAGAATCTGGGAAAATAGGATAGGGAAAGAAAAGCAGGGGATTCTCTAGAAGATCCCTTTACCCTGGGCCTGTGAGCCTTAGGCACCACCGTCAGCCTCCCTGAGGCCTCAGACATGCCCTTCCAGGCTAGGGCTGTCTCACTCAAGTTCCCCCACTGGACATCTGAATTCTAGCGGTCCTTTCCTGACAGGGCCTGGCAGCCAGACCTCAGCAGGTTTCCTTCTCTGCTGGCTCCCTGCAGATGGCCTCCTGGGGTGGGGTTGGGGGTGGGAAGCACAGAGCAGGGACTGTTAAAATCTTCTCTGGACACTTAAGAAGGGTTCCTGGCATTTTGTGGTCACTGATAAACGCTGTGGCAGGTAGGTGCGGCGGTAAAAGGAGTGGCCCTGGACCCCACAGTGAGAGGTACCCTTGCTGGTACCCCTACCTCTTGCCAGATCTTTACTCGATCCTGGCACCCCCATCCCTGTTGGCTCAGACTTGCAGACAAGCTCAGGAAGGTCAAGAGGTGCTGCAGGAGGGCTCTGGGTGGGATAGCCTGGCCAGGGTTGGGGCTGCCTGGCCTATAGGTTAGGTCACTATGTGAGCTCTTGGGCTGGCGCTGGGTAAGCAGGATTGGCCTCTACTCTCCCACACTCCTTTGGGAGCTGGCAGTGGCCGAGAACATAAAAGCCTAAGGCTGGCATGGATGCCAAGAGCATTAACTCACAGATGTCAGGGAGCTTGCTGTTGGGTGGGCAAAGGTCTGGTGTTGCATGGGGCAGGCTGGGCATCCAGTATCTGCTTTCTTCAGTGCAGGCTGCTCCTGGAGCAGTGTTTGTTGGGAGTTGCTGGATTGGGGTGGTGGGTGGGGGAAGGACTGGGCAGCTGCTGATGAGAACCTCTGTTTCCTTCCCGGGTACCAGAGGGAAGTCTCAGGTTGCCCTGAAGATCATCCGCAATGTGGGCAAGTA
The DNA here is from genome assembly GCF_043159975.1 of Macaca nemestrina. Lineage (NCBI taxonomy): Eukaryota > Metazoa > Chordata > Mammalia > Primates > Cercopithecidae > Macaca > Macaca nemestrina. The sequence continues at coordinate 126,565,658 of NC_092131.1, read as the reverse complement.
CCGGGAGGCTGCCCGGCTAGAAATCAACGTGCTCAAAAAAATCAAGGAGAAGGACAAAGAAAACAAGTTGTGAGTGTCTGCAAGGAGTGGGAGGGAAGCCTTCAGTGGGGCTGCTGGACCCCCAGGGGCTTAGTAGTGTCCCTTCACCCGTCTGCACTGTGCCTTCTCCCCACACTCAGAGCCAGGGGAGTGTGGCAAAGGTCTTGCTGGAAGCCTTTAGACTGCAGTCCAGGCTCCACCTCAGCTGGCTCTGTGGCCCAAGGCAGGCCTCCGAGGCCTGCATTTGTGAATTGGGGAGCTCACTGGGTTATGTTTGGCGTAAGACAAGATAAAAACATGAAGCCGTTTGGGGCTTTCACATAGTAGGAGATACCCAAAGGAGGGCCTTTCTGTGGCAAACACACTGAGCACTCTCCTTCACACATTGTGCTGAGCCTGGGCAGATAGGTGAATCCAGCACACCCTCACGAAGCTCAGCAGAGTGGGCAGGTCGAGAAAAGCAGCACCAGTCCTGCAGAGTGCACTAGCACTTTCCATGTCTCCCTCAGCAACTCTGAGGCAGGGCTTCTCCCACATCATAAGTAGGGAAGCTTGGAGGGCTTGGACCAGAACTCTGGACATCTCCCCTACCCACTGCAGGAAGCTTAATCCTTGCCCAGAGCTCATCTGGGGATTGGATGATGGCTGGTGGGGAGAAGTGCTCTTGCTGTGGTTCTCTTGCATTGTGTGTATCTGCGTTCTGGTGTGTGACCCGGTGGCCTAGGAGAGAGTTGGGAACTGTCTTCATCTGAGAGAGGGGGTGAGGCAGGCCCCCAGCACACAGCCTGAGCCCTGCCCATCCTCCTCCTCCAGCCTGTGCGTCTTGATGTCTGACTGGTTCAACTTCCATGGTCACATGTGCATCGCCTTTGAGCTCCTGGGCAAGAACACCTTTGAGTTCCTGAAGGAGAATAACTTCCAGCCTTACCCCCTACCACATGTCCGGCACATGGCCTACCAGCTCTGCCACGCCCTTAGATGTAAGTGTCCACCCTCAAAAGAAGCATGGGCAGCCACATGCCTACAGCCAAGTCATCTGGTTACTTGTCCCCATTCATTCCAGCACATTACTAACCATTCTCCTGGGCCTGAGGGACACCAGATCCCCTTTGGCGGAAAGGCCTGTCTTCAGGTGGGAATCTCAGTGTGAGGTTGGAAAGGTTAGGGCTCCCTCCAAGGACCGCCGGACCAGCCTCTCTACCCCCAGGCACTCAGGAAGAAAACAGAAAAGAACTGCTCCAGAATTGGCCTAACCACCAACCCCACCTCCCTGCTTCATGCATGGGGTAAAAAGGTAGAAGCCTGACCTGACAGGGCCACAGGTCCTGCCCACATGGAGACCCTCTGTGCAACCCTGACTTGTCATCTCCCTGCCAGCCTTGAAAAGCATTTGGTGGTGCCAGGGCTCAGCACTGTAGGATTTGCAGTGGTTGCAGCAGTACAGAAAGGCTCCTTGGTGAAGTTGGTAGACCTTGAGCTAGAATATAGAATAGCTCAAGGTAACCCTGCATCGCTCCCCTACCCTGAGCACTGCTACTTCGTGATAGGCTGCAGGCCACTGGGGTGGGAAGCCCCACATGGATGAGAAGACGGGTGTCTTCCTCCTCCCACAGAATTTGCAAGATGGGACAGGGACAAGGTTTCCAAGCAAGGGGAACAGCTTGGTGAGGCCTGGAGCCTGTTACGGGCTGAGAATTGGCTCCAGTGGAATAGGCTATCATTGGGGAGTCGTGGGCCACACAGTTGTGAGGGTCTTGAGTGCCAGATGGGAGCCTTGAGCTGAAAAGTGACTACAAGCAGGAAGCCACTGTCAGAAGGGGCTGGACGGGAAAGGCTTCCCTGCTCATGACTAGCGATGAGAGGCGGGGCTGGCTTCCTGGGTATGCAACCTATGCACTCAGTCACACAGGACCCTGTGCTTGATTCTTAGTAACTTGAACAGGGGACCTGCATTTTCATTTTGCAAAGGGCCCTGCAAATTATGTAGCTGGTGCGGGGAAGAGGGAACCAACTCAAGGCTGTTGCTGTAGCTTTGGTGAGAGACAGGTGAGGAGGCCTGGTCTCTGCAGAGGAGAGGTGGAGAGAGGTTTTTCAAATGGCAAATTTCTTTCCCACCCCCCTGCTAAAGTATCAGAACCCTCCAAGGCCTCAAGTACAGACTCTTGAGAGGCCAGCACAGAGGCAGGCTGCAGTCCAGCTCCCTGCTGAGGTGGGGGTGTGAGGAGCTCTGGCAGTTGCTGGCATTGGAGGAGGGGTCTGGCCTAGCGCTGGCAGGAGAGCCAGCTTCTCATTTGCCTACTTCCCCTTCTTTCCCTGCTCCCTTAGTTCTGCATGAGAATCAGCTGACCCATACAGACTTGAAGCCAGAGAACATCCTGTTTGTGAATTCTGAGTTTGAAACCCTCTACAATGAACACAAGGTATTGGTGGGGGTAAGGGTGAGGCCCTGCTCCAGGGGTGGGTTACCCACTGGTGTGGACTCCTGACCTGGCAGGCCTGCCTTGCTTTTCAGAGCTGTGAGGAGAAGTCAGTGAAGAACACCAGCATCCGAGTGGCTGACTTTGGCAGTGCCACCTTTGACCATGAGCATCACACAACCATTGTGGCCACCCGTCACTATCGCCCACCTGAGGTGATCCTTGGTGAGTGACTGTATGGCCTGTGACCTCGTCACACTGGACTGTTGGGAGGGTATAAACAGAGGCAGTGGCATGCCTGGCAGTCTCTGCCACCCAGGGCAGGCAGAGTTTCTCAGACCAAGAGGCCAGTGTCATGAGACACAGGTGACCTGGTTTTATCTGTCAGCCTTACTGAGAGGGCCTTGTAATGGGATTTGGGCAAGAGTCCTGCCAGCCAGTGTGGTGGCTGCCCTGTGACCTCCAGGCTGGAAGCATAGGGCCAGATCTCACAGCCTCTCCCCATCTTGGCTTTCAGAGCTGGGCTGGGCACAGCCCTGTGACGTCTGGAGCATTGGCTGCATTCTCTTTGAGTACTACCGGGGCTTCACACTCTTCCAGGTACAGCCACCCCACATCGCTCCCCTACCCTGAGCACTGCTACTGTGATAGGCTGCAGGCCACTGGGGTGGGAAGCCCCACCTGGATGAGAAGACGGGTGTCTTCCTCCTCCCATTAGTCATCATGTGAGATTCAGAGTCTTAAGGATGTAGATGCTAAAGGGAGTGCACAAGTCAGGGGAGCTAGAACACTCAGAGGAGTCTTATGCTAGGCCGTCGAGGATGGAGGATGGGCAGGAGGTGACCTGACCTTCTAGATAAAAGGCACAGATGAATAAAGGCATCAGGATGGGCTGGGACAGGGCATGTTCTGGGCAGGGAGCGAAGAGCTAACCAGAGGGAAATGCAGCCACAGCCCAGTCTACCTCCACCCACAAGGGCTGAGGAGCCTGAGCCTGAGCACAGGCTGGCAGGAGAAGCTGGGGCTGCCGCTTCATTGGTAGGTTTGCATCTGCGGGGGCAGTGAGGGCACTTGCCCATCTTTCTTGTTCCTTATTCTCCTTGAAGGGGCCAGAGCTAGGACTGACCCCCTTGCACTGTCCCTAATCTTCCACAGACCCACGAAAACCGAGAGCATCTGGTGATGATGGAGAAGATCCTAGGGCCCATCCCATCACACATGATCCACCGTACCAGGTAAGGACCCCAGTAGCCCCCTCAGGGTTGGTATAGGGGCCTTTCTCTTCTTGGCTGTGGGTCAGCAGGGTACTGGATGTGGTGAGTCTTTGTTGGACAGTCCATGGGTCCCAAAAACCTTCCCTGTGTGCCCCTGCAAACCTGTTGCCCTGGTTCTGCTGCTGTCTTGGGAGCTGCTCTTCCCCACCTCCCACCAGAGGCTTGTCCCCTTTCTATTCCCACACTTGACTCCACCCCCTTAATTTTCAGGAAGCAGAAATATTTCTACAAAGGGGGCCTAGTTTGGGATGAGAACAGCTCTGATGGCCGGTATGTGAAGGAGAACTGCAAACCTCTGAAGGTCAGTTTCTGGCTACCCCCAGCTCAACTCATGCCAAGGAGAGACCCCAGGCACTGGGCAGACATACAGCAGAGACAGGCCAGGCCACTAAAGGCTGCCTCCTCGATCCAGCTCTATGGGAGGCGGCACCCAAGACTGCTGGATGCTGGCAGTGGGGCTTCTTGCATACTGTCCCAGAGGGGCCCTTGGCCCTACCCCTTCCCCATAGGGTGGCTATGAATGTAATTGGGGAACACCGGAAGAGCCAGATGTCAGAAACCCTGCTGCTTCCTGTCCCTCTCTCTCCGCGAAATTTTGGGAAGGACTAGGCAGGACTGAGGTGAGGGGGAGGGAAGACCTAGACATGGCCAGGAAGCCAACTGCATTTGGTCTGTGTCAACTGCATTTGGTGCTCGGGCAAGTGAATTTCGCAGAGGTGATCTCTACCCACTTGTCAGGACTTTGCATGTGGGGGCAGAGGCATCAATCCAGCAAGACATCTAGTAGCCTGGCAAGTTCCGAGCAAACGTTAAACACAGGCATGAAAGGAAAGGAGCTGCTCATTGTCCAGGAGGGCGGAAGTAGAGTCCTCCAAGGAGGCAACACTGCCTCCTCGATCCAGTCCAGCAAGGCGTCCCAGAGGCAAGGGGACCTGCTGTGGCTTCCCACGATCCTGCCGTCACACTGAGGCACCTTGTGTCCCTGAGCAGAGTTATATGCTCCAAGACTCCCTGGAGCACGTGCAGCTGTTTGACCTGATGAGGAGGATGTTAGAATTTGACCCTGCCCAGCGCATCACACTGGCCGAGGCCCTGCTGCACCCCTTCTTTGCTGGCCTGACCCCTGAGGAGCGGTCCTTCCACACCAGCCGCAACCCAAGCAGATGACAGGCGCAGGCCACGGCATGAGGAGATGGAGGGTGGGACTGGGCCACCCAGCCCCTTGACTCCAGCCTCGACCACCAGGCCCCAGGCCAGAGCCACCCAATGAACAGTGCAATGTGAAGGAAGGCAGGAGCCTGCAGGGGAGCAGACTTGGTGCCCAGCTGCCAGAAAGCACAGATTTGACCCAAGCTATTTATATGTTGTAAAGTTATAATAAAGTGTTTCTTACTGTTTGTAACCCCTGGTACCAGTGTGTCCATCTCCAGGCTCCTTGCCTTCCCCTTACCTGACCTTATTAATAAAGTCTTTCTTAGCAGTTCAGCTTGTGGAGAGCTAAGTGTGAACTGGGCCAGGCACAGAAGAGCTAGGCAGGGGTAAGACCAGAAGTGGGGATGTCCTGAGCCCAGGCTGCTGAGCAGTCCTAGACGGCACCTCTGCCCTGCTGGCTCCTGTACCTCTCAGCCCCAGAGAATGTAACGGAATCAGCCCACTGTGACTAGCCAGGTGGGGTCTGATTTTCCGCAGCCTGTCAGTCCCATTACTGGCTGGGACTTTAGGCTGTATGTGCCCAACAACTATGGTCTGCTGAGGGCAGGAGACAAGTGGGGCGGGTTCCTAGGCTGGAACAGGCAGCACCTCATGACAGCCTACAGAGCAATTCACACGCCACAGGACTCAGTCATTCAGCTTTATTTCAGTGCTGGTTTTTGGTTCCCTAAGAGCTGCACGAGTGCTAGGTTTCACCACGTGACTGGGGGCCCCTTGGGAACTAGGTACTATGGGCAGGATTCCCCTGAAAAGAACTGAAGATGGAGGAATCATACTTAATACCTCTGGGGAAGGCCCAGGCTAAGGATGAGGGCAAGGACCAGTCCCAGTGCCCCCTGGGGAGAGAAGAGGGAGAAGCTTGGGCACAAACTCCCAGTGGCCCCGCAAGGCTGTCATCCCTGGATCTTGCTGGAGTGGGCAGTCTCCTGGGCCAGGGTTCTTGTAGCTTGTTTCTCACTGTACCTAATCAGGGGGCCTAACTGCATTAACAGGCAGCCAGAACCTGCCTACCAAAATGCCTGTAACCTAGACTGCTCTTCGGATTGTGGCCAAGAGAGGGCTCCGGCTTGGGAGCTGCTTGGCCCTGAGAGTGAGCAGAGGCTCAGAGAATACATAGCACAAGGATTACAGTCCCTGGCCTCTTCCCATTGCTGGAGACAATTTAAGACTGAAGGGAAGATGAGAGGAGGGGCCAGCCCTCTACCCTGGCTCATCTGCTTCTGGCTATGCTCCTACAAGGAAAGTGGTAACAGCCTGAAACCCATGGTACCAGGGCCTACCCTGTGTCCACAATCCTCAGTAAGCCCTTCTGCCCACCCATCCACCCGCTCAGCCAGTCTGGGCAGACACAGCAGAAGCAGCCTGAAGCCCTGAAGCAGGCTTAAACACATGTTCTTGGCAGGAATCCCTGCCAGGGTTCCAGGCATAGATCCTGTTCTACCAGCCTCCAGGGCCTAGGGCTTGGCACCTTAGGATTTGAGCATCAGTGTGTTCCTATGGTTGGAACCCACACCAGCTAGCTCATCCAGAACTAGCCTCATTTTGCCATCTTTGAGACAGGGTGCTGGCCCCAAGCCTGTTCATCTAGACTGGACAACTGTAAAGGGTTCAAGGCCCAGATGTTTTAAGAGCTGGGGTGGAGCTCAAGCAGGGGAGCCCATGTGCCCTGCTCTGGGATGACAGCTGCAAAGGACCATTTCAGGGGAAGGGCAGAGGGGACGAAAGAGTAGGTGGGGCATGTATGTGCGGGCAAAGGGCTGGAGGAGTGGTGGCCTAGGACAGAAGCACCAGGAAGCCTCTTCTGGCTCAGCACCAGGCTCCCCCAGGGATATCCCCATCTGAGGGGTCTGGCCCCAGACTAGGCAAAGGCTCAGCCTGCTCAGTTTTGGGGGTGGGGGCGGGCACTGCTGGCAAGATGGGCACTGTGGTTCTACAGTAATATAACCTTATACTACCTGTGCTGAAGACGACAGAACATAAAATCCCAATACAGTAACACCATCCTAATGCCGCCCCCTTCCCTACCTCTGAGTGATGGAGGGAAAAGGAGGGAGAGATCCTTGGAAAAATCAGCATAAAACTTGGATCAGCTCAGGAGTAAGGGTCAAAACCCCCCAAATCAACTTGTGAGGCTAGGGGAAGGCCTGGTCTGTCACAGCCCTGGAAATGAATGGAGAGTGCAGGTCTGCCCTCTGGTGGACAGCTGCCACGCAGCTGGTTCTACAGAGGAAGGGCTGTCTGCATGGGGAAAGCAAGGGAGACACAAAGCCACAAGCTCTGAAATAGAGCAGGTCCAGGCCCCCAAACAGGACCTGGCCCACTCCTCAATGCATGTGCCCAGGCCCAGTGGCTGTAAACCTGAAACACAGTCTTAGAGAGCTGCCTACGGCTGTAAACAAAGGCCCACCTGGCTGTGCAGGGGGCTGAGGGTAGAGATGCCTGGAGCTGCTGCACGCTCAGCCTGCCGCCCAGCCCGGAACCCAGTGGGAAAGACTTCCCTGGCTAAGAGCAAGTGACAGGTCAGTTTTAAGTAAGTTCTGTTCTCTCACAGAAGAAACAAACCCAAAAGGGAAAAAACTTTAACAAGGTCCATGAAGCTTCATATCCTTAAGGCGTTCGTTATCAGAGCAGCAGGGGACAGCAGGGTCCTGCCTGCGCAGGAACCCTCTAGGCAGAGTGCAGTGGGATAACAAACTTGCAGCCAAAGGGCGAGTGGTAGTTGATGCCCACCTCCTGGAAGACCTGCTGGGGAATGCCAATGTCGCACAAATAGATACGGCCTGCGTGTTCCCCCAGTGGCAAAGGCAGGCCCAGTGCCAGTGACCATTTGGCATCAATGCCCTGTTCGACTTCATGCACGGGAGGGTCTATGCTGAGTACTGGTGCCCGGTTCTGGTTGGCCCAGGCCACAGCAGCCTTGTACCAGGGTTGATCCCGCAGGAAGACGTTCTCAGGGCAATCCAGGCAGTTGATGACCAGGTCCACAGGGCTAGTGGGCAGATCTGCAGGTGGAAAGAGTGCCATCTGAAAATCCCTATAAGCAGAGAGCAGCCCAGGCTGGGACTAGGGCCCAGGTCGTCCCAAGGGTATCTCTGTTTTCCAGACACCACTCTGATGCCTCTCCAAAGGCTGGCCTTCTTAAAGCTGGGCCAGGGCACAGGCCCTAGGAGTTGCAAGCTGGCTGGGCTGAGTGCTAGGGACCAAGTTGCATGTCAGCCCAGCAGACCACTGCCCTCCTGGAGTTCTCAGGATGAACCACTGTCCTGCTCAGTGTGCAGAGCTTCTCAGGGCACAAAGCCCTCACCTCCTTTGCCTTCTCAGGCACGCCTCTGTATATTCAACTAATGCCCTGGGCACCTTATGACCTCTGGGAAGGCAGAGTCCACTGTCAAGGTGGCTGTCACAGGGAAGCCCCACTCAGGCCCAGCAAAAACAGGAATTGATTGCTATCTGCTGACTGACCCAAGAAGGGTGAGCAGGTGAGAGCATGCTTATTCTATTCCGGTTGGCCTACTCATTCTACTCTAGCAAGCCTGTCCTCTCTCGTACTCATTATCTCATAGGAATGGGTTCCCCACTCAGCCCAACCTTAATTAAGAATTAAGAGAGAACCTCTCCCAGGCTCCTCTGCTCTAACCAGGCCTCTGGAACAGTATTAGAAAGGGATGTCTCACCAAGTATATAGATCCTGTACTGGCCTAAGAGGTTAAACTGAGAATAGCAGAAATCAGACCAAACTTAATCGTTGTTCAGACTTGTGTCTGGGAGCAGCTGGGATAGGAAAACCTTTGGGCAGCAAGAGGAAGAACTGCCTAGAAGGGGGCATCATGTTAAAAATTACAAGAAGGGGAACCCACACCAGGCCCCCTTCCCAGCTCTCAGCCTAGAGTAGTATCATTTCTTAGCTAGAGACCCACAACTTCCCTGCTTAGAATGTGCCGTTGGGGGCAGTCCCTGTGGGTGATGAGGCTCTCAAGAGTGAGAGTCGCATCCTATCTTCTGTGTGCCCACAGGAGCCTGGCCTGAGACTTAGGAGACAAAGGTTCTGGTCCAGGCTTTGCCCTTGACTCACCATCTGACCTCTGGTGAAGTCCTTTCTCTGGGCCATATTTGCTCTCTCCAGTTCTTCCCCCTGCCATTCTCATTTAAACCCATTCCAATCAGACTCTATCCCTACCACTCCACTTGAGACTACACTCGACAAGCTCACCAGGAGCCTCCACAGAGATGCTAAATCCAGTGGTCGATTCTGTCTTCCTTTGACCTTAACCTAGAGCGTGGCTTGCTGACACAGCTGATGACATGCTCCTTTCTTCACTTGGCTTTCAGCTACCATACTCTCCTGGTTTTCTTTCGCCCTCACTGACCATTCCAGTCCCATCTCCTTGGTTAGGCTCTTTACTCCCTGACTTCTAAATAAAGAGCTCAGTTTTCCAACTTCTGTATCTACTCTCTTCCTATGTGACAGCATATCCAGGCTCCTCATGGCTTAAATATTCCCTATGGCTTGTAACTCTAAGCTGAATCCTTTCACTTCAGATGCATATAACTCCTTCCCTATCAACATTTCCACCTGCATATCCAATAGGTGTCTCAAGCTGAGCTTCTGCTGTTCCTCCCCAAATCTTCTCCATCAAGCTTTCCCATCTCAGTGATTGCACCTCAGTTACTGAGGCAAAAAACCTTGGAGCCATTCCCAAGTCTCTTTCTCCCACCCCCATACATCCAATCTGTGGAGTCTATCTCCAAAACTGATTTAGAAACTACCTTCACCACCTTTGGCACTACCACTCTGTCTTAGCCACCATAATCTCTCTCTCCCATAATCACAACAGCATCCTGACACCTCTGTGTACTCCTCTATGTAGTCTACTCTCAAATAGCACCCAGAATGATCATCTGGAACCTAAATTTGATTATATCATTTCCCTACTTATTCCTTCAATGATGCCCATCTCACCAGAGTAAAAGCCCAAATCCTTGTGGTCATCCCCAAGGCCCATCATGACCTGACCCTGAAATGTCCAAGTCTCCTACTCTCTACCCAGTCCTCCAACATGCCTCCTTTCCCTGCTTTACTTTTATTCATATCTCTTACTACAACTACACGAGTATGTTACATACTGTTTGTATCTCCTAACCAGAATATAAGCTCCATGGAAGAATGGATTTTAAAATATCTGTTGCCATATCCCTAGCATCAGGAAGAGTGCCTGTTCAACAAATATTTGTGGAATGGACCAATGGGTCCCCAGCGTTTCATCTGAGTAGTGGGAGAGGGAGAAGAGTAAGGGGATGGAAAGTAGTATATTACTGTTCTAAGACTCCTTAGAGGCAGAGCACCATCCTTACACACATGGTGCCTTTCCACCTGTCGCCACTGGGTGGCATGACGAGACCATCAAACTGCTAAGGAGGGAGGAGGCCTTCAGCCCAGCCCTGCGTAAGTGCTCACCTTTGAGGCTAGACACTTGTTGGCCTTGGGTCTTGCTGAAGAGCGACAGCTCGTTGGTGATAGATTCCAACATCTTGACAAAATTGGGCAGGAAAAGGATGACCTGGACATCATGGTTGGCTAGGTGCCTTCCACAGCTGATACCCTGAGCCCCCTTCACATGAGGTCCACACAGTAGAGCCACTGTAGGCCTCTGGTGAACATTTTTGGGATTCAATCTGGAAAAGAAGGTGAAGAAGCAGTATCAGCTACAGACTTGCCAATCCCTTGCACCCTATACCAGACAATTGCCTGTAGCACCTATTGGTCTCAGATCTCTTACCCACTGCTCACCAAGTCCCAGGCTCCAGAGGGGGACAAAATCCACTGCAGGCCAGGTCTATCGGGTGGCATTCCCGTTGTCCCAAACCCCAGCCCCACGTCATTGCTGGGTCCTCCCACTAAGTGGTTCACCCAGATCCTGCGCCACACAACGCTGTTGCCAGAACACTGCTTTGCTGACCCATGAACACTCAGTAGTTCCTCTGCAGCCTTCTCTGCTCTTCTTCAACAACGTGTCTGCTTCGCTCCAGCAGGGCTGGTCTCATTCTCTCCTGCACTTGTTAGGCTCTTTCCTGCTTATGCTGAAACTACGGCCCCTGCCCAGAAAGCCTTTCACATTCCAAACTCTGACCCGCCTTTTCTTAGAGATCCAGCTTAAGGCTTACCTCTGCTGGGATGACTCTGGCTCATGACTTTACCTCTCCTCAACTCCCTAATAAGCTCACAGCAAGTACCATAGCCCTCAATTCTCCTCAATCAGTTGCCAATCCAAGTTCTCTTTACTGAGCTTAGTAGCTTACTGAAGCTAATGAAAGCAATGCTGCAGGCATTAACAGTACCTATTTCATAAGATGCTGTGTGGATACTGGATGCCCAGCACTTAGCAGTGCCTAACACAAAGAAGGTACTCAATCAGTGCTGACCATGGAGGAGGCAGCAGGCTAAGGGTTACCTGGCCACCTATGCTAGCAGCTGCCTTGGATGAAGTAGTCACTTCCAGTTTTCTGCTATTCAAAGCTCAGACTCCTTTGGACTCAGAGAAGTCACAAATAAGGAGATAAAGAGGATTAGCCCCGGAGCTGTGCCGAACTCATAGGCAGCACAGCTGGCTCACGGGGCGGCAAGGCAGGGAGGAGATGGACGGCAGGGCCATAGGTCCCTGCCTAGTGGCGGAGCAATGATTGTTACTTACCGGTTTCCCAAAGGGAGAAAGATGACAAGATGTTGTCAACAAGCTAAGAGGAGCTTCATAACTGCCCCCATTCCCAGACACATTTTGGAGAATTTAACAATCTACTCTACCTTCTAGACACCAAACCATTCGCCTTTCCATTTCTGCATTTAGAGGAAATATGATGAGAACTGCTCCCTTCAGAGGATGCTGCAGAGTTGTGGAATCTGACTCACTTTGTTCCCTAAAAGGGTTCTTCCTCTCAGGGAGAACCTGTCCCACCCTCAATCAAAAGAAGCAGAGCACAGCATTCACACACCCAGCGGCAAGGCGAAGAGTATATGGGCACTGGAAATGGACCTATGTGGATTAGAGGCCTGGCTGGACTGTGTACCAGCAGTATCATGTGGGCAAGTCCCTCAGTTCTCTGAGCCACAGTGTTCTCATCCAAAAACACAGGGCTATTATTTAGCTTTGAGGCGAAGTTATGAGGACCACATTAAATTATGCTGTGAAAGCACTGTGGAACACTGCATGGCACTTGATATACATTAAACTTCAAGATTACTAACTACAGGTTTGATTTCTCAACATCAGCAACTGCTACAAAGGACAGGAGATAGACCTTTGGACAGTTCAGACACTAAGAGAAAAGACTGGCACAAGAACAGCCAGCCCCAAGAAGCTGGCTAGAGAGGAGTGTGATTTGGTAAGGACATTCAGCTCCTGCCCCAAAACTACTGTTTCTGGGAAGCCACTTAATGGTCTCAAAGTGCCCCCAACAGTGGCTCTGGGAGGAGGTACAGGAGACACCCGACCCACGGGCCTGATGCTCTTTCAGAGGGTACCTCACACTACCCCTTCCTATAGGCATTTCCCTGGCTCTTCCCTGGCACAGGAGAGCCCAAAGATCTAACAGCTAGGAAGCAGGCCTAAATCAAGGGACAAGGAAAAACTAACACTCCAACCCCCAACTCAAATAGGATGAGGGAGATGGAAATCTTACATCTGGGTTGGACTAAGCCTGCTTGAATCAAGATCACTTCAGAATCAGGAGATGCCTTCCATCCAAACACATTATCAGGCCCAGAGAATGAAAAGAGGCTGGAGTGAGGAGCTACAGGATTTATCTGCAATATCAGTTTTCTGGCAAGGACTCCCAAACACCATGGCTGGAAGCACAAGCCAAGGACCAGGTTCCATTTCGCAAATAGGGAAGAGGCCCTGTGGGAAGCAACATCCTATCATGTGAGGCTTTGGATCTGTGAGTGCTTCTCAGGGAAAAGAGGCTTTCCTTGCCCCACTGAACCCAGATCTGCCCTGCTCCTTGGAAGCCACCTCCCCACTCCAGACACCAGTCTCCCACAAGGTTGCCCACATCCTCCTCTTTACTGACAAAGCCAATAGGCACTTGTCAACTCTAATTTTGATTGATCTCTCGGCAGTACCACTGCCAGCCATTCCTTTTGACTTCAAATACTATTTCCTTGGTTCTTACACGCTACCCTCTTGGTTTCTTACCTCTCTTGCTTTCTTCTTCATCCTCCTAACTGTGCCCTACATGCCGATGTTCCCCAGAATCCCACCCTAGGCCCTTTCTTTTCACACCTTCTCACATGATCTCATCTACTCTTACACCATCTACAAGCTGACAACTCTCAAATCTCTAGCATCAGCTCAGACCCTTTTCTGAACTTCAGACTTTTTTTTCTTTTTTTCTGAGATGGAGTCTTGCTCTTGTTGCCCAGGCTGGAGTGCAGTGGTGTGATCTCGGCTCACTGCAACCTTCTCCTCCCAGCTTCAAGCAATTCTCCTGCCTCAGCCTCATTAGTAGCTGGGACTATAGGCACCTGCCATCACGCCTAGCTAATTTTTATATTTTTAGTAGAGATCACCGTTTCACCATGTTGGCCAGGCTGGTTTTGAACTCCTGACCTCAAGTGATCTGCCCACCTTGGCTTCCCGAAGTGCAGGGATTACAGGTGTGAGCCACCATGCCTGGCCTAAATTTCAGATCCTTATAGCTAAGAGACTATTTGGATATCTTACAGGTATTCCAAACTCAACACATCCAAAACAAAACCCACAATCTCTCTCAAACCTGCTCTTCTTCCCATGTTTCCTATCACAGTGAATGTGTACCATCATCCAATCAGATGTCCAGGCTAGAAAGCTTGAAGTTCACTGATTTCTGACACTATACTTTCCATCACCTCTAAAATCCATTCAATTACCTTGTCCTGCTGAATTTACCTTAACAACAAACCCTCATCTGCCCACTTCTCTTTCTTTTTTTAAAAGAGACAAGGTCATATAAAAAAAAAAGAGAGAAAGAGAGACAGACAAGGTCTCACTATGTTGCCCAGGCTGGCCTCAAACTCCTAGGCTCAAGCAATCCTCCCACCCCAGCCTCTGGAGTAGCTGGGATATAGGCATGCATCACCAAACCTATCTGTACACTTTTCTGATCCCTGCTTCCCTAGTTGGGCCACCATCATTTGGGCCCTGGCTCAGTTTTCTAAGTGTTGCAGTTTTCTACCTGATCTCACTGCCTTCAGTCTTGCCTCCACTGAATCTACTGTCCTCATTGTAGCTAAAAATCATCTTTTTAAAACACAAGACTAACCATGTCATAGCTCTACTGAAATCTCTTCAGCAGCTCCCTACCACTCAGCTATACTGAGGCCCTACTTTCCAGCGACAGAGTAACTTACAGATTGCCAACAATTCCATGGTCTCTTGATTCTCTCTGCCCTTGACACATGCTACTTCCTGTACTTAGAATACCTTCTTCTTGGCCAGGTGCGATGGCTCACACCTGTAATTCCAGCACTTTGGGAGGCAGAGGCGCGCAGATTACCTGAGGCCAAAAGTTTGGGACCAGCCTGGACAACATGGCGAAACCCTGTCTCTATCAAAAACACAAAAAAATTAGCCGTGCATGGTGGCACATGCCTGCAGTCTCAGCTACTTCGTAAGGCTGAGGTGGGAGAATCGATCAAACTCGGGAGGTGGAAGTTGCAGTGAGCTGAGATTGTGCCACTGTGCTCCAGCCTGGGTGACAGAGTGAGAACCTATCTTAAAAAAAAAAAAAAAGAATGCCTTCCTCTTTCTTGCTTGCCCCTGCTAACCACCCCTTGTTCATCAGGGCTCTGCTTGGATGCCAGTGCTCCAGAAGCGTGACTGGTTTCTCCAGCCTGCGGCAATAATACGGCTTACTGGAGAATTTTGTTCCCTCTACCACAGCACTAGACTTTCTAGAGACCTCACTGGGCTACTGGAGGAAAGGTGTAGTATTTTATTCTTCGTGTCCCCAGTGTCTAGCAGAAGGTCTGGCACCTGGTATCAGTCTGTCCACAAATAAGGCACTGCCCTTGATATATGAGCATAAAGGGCAGGTGGGAAGGTGCCAAACTCCAGCTCCCCTACTCAGTTGTCAGTGTGGTTCTGGAAGTTCTCAGATATGGAGACTGATTTGCATCCCAGCCACGTAAAGTAAATGATGAGTGCCAAAGGCCAGGTCTCCGAAGGTTCCTAGAAGGAAGGCTTCTGATAGTTAGCAGGAGTCTCAGGCCAGATGGCGGCTATCAGGAAACAGAGGGTCAAAAGGCAGTTTGCCAGCAGAAGAATGAGGACATCTAGGAGATGGGTCTAAGGAGGGGCAAAGAAACCTCGCAGCATCCAGGAAAGTGACTTCAGAGAGATACTCCCATCAGATGGGCAGAAAACTGCCTAATGAACTCATCTGTGTGTATGGGAGGCACTGTGATGGTGGCCAAGCAGAGCATCCTCACTCCACATTGAGTACCTGCCAGTTTACAGGCATTTACCTGTTGGGTCCTCCGAGGAGGGTCAGTGCCATCTGACTGGCACACACACCTGTCATCTCCAGTCTCCGCTCCAGGGTCAGCCCATGCTTCTCAGCCACGGACAACAGCTTTTTATGTAGCTCATAGGAAACACTTGGGACAACCAGGCCAGAGTCTGCAGTTCAAAAGGAGAAGAGAAAGGGAAAGTGACTACAGAAACCAGGTCCAAACTGGGTATACTCTATCCAAGATTCTGCAAATGCCAACATTTTACCATGGACCACCCTCTGGCCCATCCTCTTCATCTTCCAGGACTAAGGCACACTCTGAGTAGTGAATGGTGAACCAAGTAACAACTTGTTCCAGGTCACCACAGAGTGGGGACAAACTTAAGCTCCCTTAGCAGTTTAGCTTTAGACCACAAAAGCCAAATCTACCAGGATATATTTAGTGCTATCGAGACCAGCACACAGCCGGTAATAGCAACCTATCAGGCACAAGAGAAGAGAACATGATTTTCCCAAAGTGGGGGAAATGCCATCTTGGGCAGCAGGGTTTCCTCACAAGCAGGTGCCTTGTCCTTCCTGAGAAGTGGAACAGACACAGACACTAGCTAACCCTGATGGCCCTCTGGTCCCTGCTGTTCTCCTCAACTGTAGGGCAGGAGGACTTGTTCCATCTGCTTCCCTCTTCCTCTTCCTTCTCTCTTCTATTTACCCTTCCTCTTTGATTAAGAAACTCAGCTAGCAAAGTTGTTTTCTCAAATAATTTGTCATTTTCTCCCCATCTGAGTTGGGTGTAACCCAATACTCACAAAACAGGGAAGGAGTACAAGTTAAGTAAACTATGGCTGGCTTTAAGCTACTTTCACCATTAAAAAAGGGCAACTTTTACAAAAGTTGGGGAGAATTAGTCACTGAAAGTACACTATGGAAAATACTTGGCTTTTCAAGGCTCAAAGCCAATATCTACAGCAGCTGATGTATGTGAATAAGTCCATAATATTATTATATGCACCAGTGTCAACATACCAGGAAAGAAACAGCAAACCCAAAAACTGTGATCTGCAATGGACAGCTCTTACCTTGACAACCAAGGTACTGCTCCCTCCAAGAAGCCAATGCTGTCTTACAAATGCCAAAGCCACTGGGCTGAGCAACAGACCGTTTCCCAAGGAGCCCCTTTTGGCTTCACTGGCCAATGGACCAACAAATGCAGATTCTAATTAGCAAGTCACTGTGGGACTGCATGTCACTAGCTTTGTCCAGCTAGATCAGATACCTTTTTAGATCCTGTGTCCTCAATTATACTGGATTGTCAACTGCCTGAGGTAAGGAAATTAATCTTTTACTACTTCAGCCTTCGCCTTCTCAACTTGTTCCATGTACACTTATCAACAAAGCTGAGTTCTTATCAGGTACTCAGACATACAAATGATGCAAAACTAGTGCCATTTCTGGTCTGGTCTAACTCTAAGGTAGAAGAGTTAGGGAATAAAAGTTAATAAATTTTTCAGTACATTTATCTAATTGCATCGTTCCAGAGTCCTGTCTAGAAAAATCTGTTTTCTTCACTGGTCATGTCAGGAGAAATCTCTTGAGGTTCTATCAGGTCCAGTCCTACCTGCATAGATTCTTAAAACCACACAGAATGAGGCTATAGCTTCATGTTTTAGCAACAGGAAACCAAGCACAAAGACTGAACCTATAGGACCCAGGTCTGTATCCTCTCAGGGAAGGCAGAATAATGTCATGTAATGATGATGATAAAAAATGTCTAACATATCAAATAAACACTACCCTGTTGGCTAACTGAGCCCCTCTACCTGTCCAAGTCCTATTCCTGGGCTGGAGAGAGGCAACAAACAGTGCCATTAGGAGCACTGAGTCTCTCCTCCCACCTCTTTCTGAAATGTCAGTCATTGGTATCTCAGGTGCCAGTGCTGGAGGCTGCAGTCTGACCTTGCATGTCAACAGCTGATTAAAACAGCCATTTTTATGGCCTGCTTCAGACACGCACATATTATCAGAACTAATTAGGCTGAACAATTTTCAAAAGTCCTAAGCCACTAACAACTCAAACCTATCAGACAAGTCACGCACCTGACTACTTCAAACACCCTCTTTACCTGCAGAGTCACGCAAGGCAGAGCTTTCACTCATCTATGCATTCCTTCACCTATTTATCAGAACTCTTTCTGTTAGATTTGAAATGGGTCAGGGCAGTGAGTCTTGGGCCTGCTACTCCACAAATCAAGCATTCTTTCTGGGTCTGGCTCTTGTGCTATGTGTACAGGCAGGCAGCCCCTCCCCTGCCCCCTCATTCTGAGGGCTCTCTGGGAGCAGGCAGAAGCATTTTCTGCTAGCTGTTCCCTCACAGTGTTTAAGAGTACAAAACTTAATGGTACAGGAGAGGAGACACCGGCTGGCTAGATGCTGCTGCTGGAAGCTGTGAGATTACTTATCTGTGTTGGGAGAAGGGGCACTGTTGGTGAATCAGCATATTTTTGCAGCCTAGAGAAAGACAAAGCCAAGAGCCTTTCTGCTCAGAGTCTGGCAGTTACAAGGTCTAGAACTCTACTCTGACTTTCCTCTGAAAGGAACGTACAAACACCACAAAATGTTCCTTTTAAATGTTTATATGCGTAAGTCCAACGAGTTGGACTGGCTTATCAGAAACAGACCAAGGGAATAAAATAAATTCCAAAGGAAAGGAACTAAGAACATAGCGTGTAAATTGCAAACAACAACACTGCTACTGCCAAAGCCTGAACATGGGCCAAGTCTAATTATGTTTGAGTTGGAAGGTAGATCTTTATTGTTCAGGATTCAAGGCAGTAAAATCAGTTGGTAAGGTTTCTTTGAGTATTAATATGTATTTTATAGCTGCTGGTGAAACAAGAAAGGAAGAGATAATTATAACCAGTTCGTGACAAGCAGGGAACTTCTTAGGATCTGATTGACCTTAGGGTATCAAGGAAGACAACAAGTACACTCAGTACAGGCCAGGAAAGAAAACTCCTCCTTGCACACCTGCTTTCTACTGCAAGAGGCTGAGGTTGTCTCTTTGGACCATGGAACGCAGTGGTCCAGCATGCATGTGCCGGCTGCAGTCTGCCCCTTGTCAGGTCATCACTTTGGCACTGCTCATTCCAGCACACAGCATTTCAGGCCTTTCCCTCCCTTATGGACACATATGCATGTCCATACTCCCCCCTACACAGACACCCTTCAGTACCATGTCCAAGGTTCCTATCTCCTTCAGACCTGCCCAGTCTTCCTGTTGTGTAACAAGGCTCCCACAACAAAGTGTTATCTCAGATCTAACTCAATCCTCTCACTGATTGGCCCTTTAATTGGAAAGGCTGCATGTGTCCCAAGTCTTATCAATAAGGAGCACAGCTCATTTATAGGCATGGGATTTCTCCAGGACTATGACTTCTGATTCTATTCTGTGGCAGTCACAAAACTGAGTGCTGATGTCACACTGGTTCCTTTAGGGATATAAATCCACTGGTAAATTTATACCCCCTGACCAGCAATGTATAGACAGTCCCTGGAGATCTACACTAAAGCTACCACAAACTGGTAGTAATGCAATTTAGTGTCAAGTGTTCTCTGAAGGAAGGATTTGTTATAAGAAACCTAACTACACATTCACAATACTCTTTATTATGACCCACAAGACCTGCTGTGATCTGGCAACCTTTACCAGGTACCCAAGCTGCACCCCAGACACCTTGGCCACCTTCTGGTTCCTAAATTCTCCAAGTTCCTTCTGGCCTCAAGAGACAGTTCCCTTCACATGCTTTCTCTATCCCAGCACTTTATTCTCTCTTCTGGGGCTCTATTCTCTCTTCCAGTGCTATCCCTACACAGCGGGCTCCTCATCTGTCAGGTCAGCACGCTGCTTACTTCCCTTCATTGTATTCAATACATCTGACTCCACTCTTAAGTGGGAGTTGAACAATGCGAACACATGGACACAGGGAGGGGAACATCACACACTGGGGCCTGTCGGGGGGTGGGGGAGGGATAGCATTAAGAGAAATTCCTAATGTAGATGACAGGTTGATGGGTGCAGCAAACCACCCATGGCACATGTGTATACCTATGTAACAAACCTGCGCATTCTGCACATGTATCTCAGAACTTAAAGTATATATATATATATATATATACACACACACACATCTGACTCTTTCCCCACCTCTTCCCTTCCCCACTTACAACTAGACCACCCCCGTGTCCACACTGGACCTCATTCCTTCATACTGGAACAAGCTTTGAACTTTAAGAGGCAAAGAACTGCTCAACAAGAAACTTACTAATTATGAAGGGAAAAATTCTCTTTATGAGGAAGAAATCTGGTGGTCAACACCTTACCAAGTGGTCAAACAGCCCCAGTGATGGGACAAGGAGATACAATGTACTCCCTGATGTGACTCCTTGAGAAAGACACAGCCCTACCAAAATCCTAGAAAACATGTTTAACATGAATCAGATAAAGGGAAACAAACAATACATCAAAACTACGAGACATTCTGCAAATCAACTGGCCTAGATTCTTCACTAATATCAATATCACAAAGGACAACAAAAGTTGCAGGAACTGTTCTAGTTTAAAGGAAACAGAAGAAATATGACAGCTGAATGTAGTGTGCAATGGATGATTAAAAATACAGCTATAAAGGATATTACTGGGATAACTGGAAAGTTCTGCATACGGAGTATATTAGCTAATACTTTTGTAATAATTTAAATTTTGCTGAGAGCAATCTTGTAGTGTGCTTGTGTAGAGCAATGTATATATATATCATACTGAATTTATGTGCTGTGGAAGTATTTAGGGATGAAATCTAATGATGAGTACAACTAAATCTCAAATGGTTCAGAAATATGTGTGTGCTCGTATGTATTTATTTTATATAAAACAAATGTGTCAAAATGTTAACTGGTGAATTTAAATGAGGGGTATATGGTTGTTTGTTATACTAGTCTAGTAATTTTTCTGTAAGCTTGAAATACTACTGAGGATAAAGAAAAATCTGTTGCCAAGGCTGCTACAGAACACAGTGTCTGCATATTAAATTAGAAAAAATGACCTCCCTAGTCCTTTCCAGACTTTTTTTTTTTTTTTTTTTTAAAAGACACAGTCTCTTTCTGTCACTAGGCTGGAGTGCAGTGGCGCCATCTTGGTTTACTGCAACCTCCATCTCCTGGGTTCAAGTGATTCTCCTGCCTCAACCTCCCAAGTAGCTGGGACTACAGGCATGTGCCACAACGGATAGCTCATTTTTATATTTTTAGTAGAGACAGGGTTTCACCATGTTGGTCAGGCTGGTCTCAAACTCCTGACCTCAAGTCATCTGTCTGCCTCAGCCTGATTGCTGAATTTCAAGACGACGGTATATACATAGAAATCAAACTTCTTTCTCACTCTGTTTAGGCACCTGTGGCTCTGGAATGGCAAGAGGGCATATATTAGCAAAGCAGTCACATTAGCACAGACCAGTGCATTTCTGGAATGACCAATGGGCAGTTTCATAAAAACTCAGATGTCAGGCTGTAATGCACTAGGCTCCAGATACTCTAGCCCTTGGTTTGAGCTTAAACTCTTGGAAAACATGTAAGAAGCACAATGGTTCATTACTGTGCTAGGAGTCCAGTCAAAACACCTATCTTAACAGTACTGCTCTAAAACCTCATGAGATCACCAATGATCACAACCAAGCCCTTCAAGTCTATGACAACCATCCACCCAATTACCCAGGTCCAGGAACTCTGAAGGATTCCAAGGTAAAGAAAAGGACTGATAAATTCTTCCACTTCTGGCACTGAAAGATCTGCTACAGCCTGAGGTTCCCCAACTCAACCAAGTCACTGTTAAGTAAGTCTGCCTGCCGGAGACACAAATTCAGAAACTAGGCTCATTAGCTCTGTTCAGTGAAAAGTTGTGACACTTCATAGAGGAGCACAGGATTATCCAGTGCAGGTGTTCTGTCCAGAACACCACCCAGAATTTATTTCCTGATGTCTCCCAGTGGTTCTCCCTCAGAATGACATCCTTGTGGCACCTGATCTAATCCATACACATATAGTCGGGGAATGAAGTTGGGGAGGGGGTTATGGGGAGACAAGGCAGGACCCTGCATGGGTTGGGTCTATGGGTGAGAAGGCAATGAGATGCTGACCAGCTCCATGGTGGCAGACACTTGATTCTCTCAATGGGAAGAATTCTCTGCAAGAGTACAACAGCTGCCAAAGGAGACCTCATTACCTCCAGGGTAAAATTCTTCAGTGGCACTTCTAAACTCCAAGATTTATTTCTTCCTGAATTCCTTTTGAACACACATGCAAAAAAATCAAAACAGATTTCTTGACTACCTATTTTTGAGGAGATAAAAACACTGCTGGTCTTGAAAGCCTTAGACTACTTCTAGAGGGACTCTTGGTGACAAGAAGCAGAGGAAGGCAGCTACGGCTCAGAGGCAGGAATGGAATGCCAGCTGTGAAAGAGACAACTGCTAGCCTGGAATTTTCTGAAAGCCAAACTTGTCCTGAGAGCTAGATACATCCCCACTAAGACTCAAAGACTTAGCCATCCAGGGTGAGAAGAGTACAGTCACAAAGCATCAGGAACAAATTACTTGTGACTTCACCAGCTGCCTCCCTTCCTAGCAGATACCAGAACTGCCTTTTCCAAAAGAAATGAGTATTGGTAAGAGGTGCTCGAGCTCAGACCACAGCACCTCACTCAAGCTTAACTGGATCCTTTTTAAGACAATAAATAGGAACTCTAGTTCAGGTCATCCTCACATACTTGCTGTTCCCTAAATCTCAGCACACAGTGTGGAGATGGATCATCCTTCAGGCAAAGCTGCAGAGATGCCTGCACCAAGAGCACCCTACTGCCTCCCATCTGGGCTTTTATATACTTGAGGACAGAAGAGGCTGCACAGTAGAAAACAAATGGTGGAGGTTAAAGAAATCTACCCAAAAGGAAAGGCTCATGAATAGAGAATTTATTACAACAGAGGGAAGGAAGAATTCTAGTCATTTTTTTAAAAAGTGGAGATAGGATCTTGCTATGTTGCCCAGGCTGGTCTCGAACCCCTGGCCTTAAGCAATCCCCCAACCTGTACCTCCTGAGTTGCTGGGACCACAGGCACATACCATCACAACCTGGCTAATTTTTTATTTTTATTTTTTGTAGAGACGAGGTCTCATTATGTTGCTTAGGCTGGGCTCAAGTGAGCCAGCCTCCTGCCTCAGTCTCCCAAAGTGTTGGGATTACAGGTGTGAGCCACGGCAGCCGACTACACTTCTGTTATTAGTATATTTACATATTTGGTTTGGTTATACTCAGAGGCCCTAAGGTGATGAACTATGACTTACCCAGAGTATCTAAAACAGTGTCTGGCACATAGTAGGTATTCTACAAATGTTGATGCTTTGAAATAATCTTACTGAGGTGGCCTTTGCAAATTCACATTTGAAGTCAAATATTTACTGAATAATAATTACAAATTGGGTATTGTGCTAGCTACATTTCCACACAATCTCATTTAATCCATAGTATTAGCCCACTTTATATTAAGGAAACCAGCTTAGTAGCCTCTCTTTGGCTACACAACTTTTAACTTCTTATTAAAGCTCTTAATAACCAATAACTCCCACATCTCCCTATCCCTCATTGTAACAACTCTCACCTTTGCTTTCTCTGGGCTCAGGCACAAAGCACTGCAAAAGGGGGAAAAAAAGCGGGGCGGGGGGGAGAGGGGTCACAAAACCATGTAGGTTTGGCCCACTACAAATTCATGCAATCTAATGATAACTTGATTCGCTGCCATTCTTCCTGCCTCACGGGTTCAATACCTCCAAATCCTCCTGTTCACTCAACTCTATTTTCAATCATCATAGCCTATCAACTTGCCCTCTGTCGCTTCTCTCAAATCTCTGTGTTCCTTTCCATTCAATGGTCCAAATCCCTAGTATGTAAATTATATCATGAGCATGACTGGTCCTGCTCTGGTCTCTTCTCTCCCCTCTCGTTCCACCTAGAATCCTACCACAAGACCAGTCTTCCTAAAAGAGATTTGGTTCATGTCATTTTCCTATCCAAAAGCCTTCAGTTGTTCCCTATGACTACAGGACAAGGATAGTACTGGCACACAAGGCCCTCTGTGCTCTGGTCCAAAGCTGTATTTTAGTTCCTTCCAATCCCCAGCACAAACTCTCTACCCTGGCCAAGCCAGCTAATGACCAGTCTCCCACACAGCCCTTTACTCACACTATTCACCTGCACCTGCCTAGCCTACCCACGAATATCCTCCTCTTTCTCTCTGCCTGGTGAAATCCTGCCCATGTTTCAAGGCTTCCATCATGAAGCCTTCCTTGATGCAACCTACAGGACCTCTCCTGCCTCTCAACACCTAGTGGCACTTAATGTCCACATTTTCACTGGACTCTGGGCATATATGGAATCTTTCCATCTCCTATTATATTTTCGTAACTTAAAGGCAAGCATGTCTTAGAGTCAGTTACATATAATAAACATAATAAACACAGTGTTTTGACTGACCCAAACTGTCTTAAAATATTTCCTTTAGAATATCATGAGTGTTAGGCTGGGCATGGTGGCTCATGCCTGTAATCCCAGCACTTTGGGAGGCCAAGGTGGGCAGATCACCTGAGATCAGGAATTCGAGACCAGCCTGGCCAAAATGGTGAAACCTCATCTCTACTAAAAATACAGAAATTTGCCAGGTGTGGTGGTGTGCGCCTGTAATCCCAGCTACATGGGAGGCTAACGCAGGAGAATCACTCGAACTCAGGTGGTGGAGTTTGCAGTGAGCCGAGATCGCGCCACTGCACTCCAGCCTGGGTGACAGAGCGAGACTCCGTCTCAAAAAAAAAAAAAAGATTTTTCTCTGAAGCCTTACCACTTTCCTAAGCAGTATTCTTTGGGGAGTTCTCACCACTGAATATAGAGTGCTCACACACATCTAGTGTTTTATATTTAAACTTAACACATGCACATAGAATCAGTCTTCAAAGAATTTCAAATTACAAGTCTGGATCTAGAAAGACCTTGGCCAATCCAGAGTGTGATCACTGGACACCATTATTTAGCAGGGCAGGGCCAAGCTAGAGAAATGTCTGATGATCCGTGACTGCTGGAGACAGAGGCCCTGCCAAAGAACCTGAAAGGACTTTCCAGAGAGAAAAAATTGGGGTTAAACAAAGAGCTAAATTTAGTTGCTTCCTGAATGTGTTTTCCCAATCAACAGACCTAAAACAACACTGTTCCCCATCACAACACACACAGCTGGCAAAGAGTACTGCCAAGAGGAGTATAAGCAATTAGTGAAAAATAGCTTATGTACTTGGTTGATACCACTTAGCATGAAGTCAATATATAGGGCACCAGCAGCAAGCTATCAGAATCCTAAATCCCAAGCCATCACCAAATGAGCAATAAACATGTTCTTTTGCTACAGTGGGGATTAGTAGAAAAGTACTTGGTATTCTAGGATATGAATGCCACAAAGCCAGACTGTGGGAGCTCTCCAAGTTACTTCTGTAAACTGATGGTCTATTCCTGAGACAGTACAGTACTAAAGAAAAGACTACAGAGATGTCCCTCAACTTAAAATGGGTGTTATCCCAATAAACCCGTCGTAAATTGAAAATATCTAAGTTGAAAATGCATTTAATACACCTAATCTACCAAACAAACACCATAGTTCAGCCTAGCCTACCTTAAACCTGCCCAGACCACTTACATTAGCCTACAGTTGGACAAAATCATCTGGCAAAACAGTACACTGTAGAATACTGGTTGTTTACTCTCATGGCTGCATGGCTGTCTACTGTGGCTCCTGCTGCTGCCCAGCATTGGAGAATATCATACCTGCGTATTGCTAGATCAGGAAAAGATGTCAGTTCATAATTTGAACTACAGTTTCTTTCTTTCTTTTTTTTTTTAGACAGAGTCTCAGTCTGTCGCCAGGGCTGGAGTGCAGTGGCATGATCTCGACTCATTGCAACCTCCACTTCCTGGGTTCAAGCGATTCTCCTGCCTCAGCTTCCCAAGTAGCTGGGATTACAGGCGCCTGCCATTACCAGCTAATTTTTTGTATTTTTAGTAGAGACAGGGTTTCACCATATTGGCCAGGCTACTCTTGAACTCCTGACCTCGTGATTCACCCGCCTCGGCCTCCCAAAGTGCTGGGATTACAGGTGTGAGCCACCCCGCCCGGCCTGAACTATAGTTTCTACTGAATAAGTATTGCTTTCACATCATCCTAGAGTCAAAAAATAAGTCTAACCATTGTAAGTTGGGGGGTCATCTGTAGTCTATTTGCCATTAAACTGCCCTTCTCTTCTTATATTTTTGCTCATTTTTTATTCACATTTAGAAGAGAAAAGGAGATGTGATGGGTAAGGTTTTCGTGGGTTTTTTTTTTTGACACAGGGTCTGGCTCTGTCATCCAGGCTGCAATACAGTGGCATGACTTTGGCTCATTGCAGCCTCAACCTCACGGGCTCAAACGATGCTCCTACCTCAGCCTCCTGAGTAGCTGGGACTATAGGCACGTGCCACTGTGCCCAGTTAATGTTTTCTATTTTTTTGTAGAGACAGGGTCTCACTTTGTTGCCCAAGCTGGTCTTGAACTCCTGAGTTCAAGCAATCCTCCCACCTTGGCCTCCCAAAGTGCTGCGATTACAGGAGTGAGTCACTGCATCTGGCCAATGGAAAAGCCTTTACCAGCCGGGCGCGGTGGCTCACGCCTATAATCCCAGCACTTTGGGAGGCCGAGGCGGGTGAATCACGAGGTCAGGAGTTCAAGAGCAGCCTGGCCAATATGGTGAAACTTCATCTCTACTAAAAATACAAAAATTAGCTAGGCATGGTGATCCCGGCTACTCACAAGGCTGAGGCAGGAGAATTGCTTGAACCCGGGAGGTGGAGGTTGCAGTGCGCTGAGAGCTGAGATCATGCCACTACACTCCAGCCTGGATGACAGAGCAAGACTCTGTCTTTTTAAAAAAAAAAAAAAAAAAAAGGCTTTACCTCTCTGGGCCTCATGTCCTCATCTGTAAAATGAGAAAATTATACTAGGTGATCAACTAACACTAACATTTTATGGTCTTAGACTGTTTCCCTATATAATCTAGTTTGCCTTTTTTCACCCAAACATTTGGATGGCAGATCCAATGGAGAAAGATCAATGGAGAAACTGCATTGACTGACTGCCCCTCAGTGAAAACCTGCTTGAGGATTGTGCCTTGGAACTGGAACACAGAGAAAAAACCCCTGTAGAAGAAGCTGCTCAGTAAGATAACTGCCTGCTTGCTCTATTTCCAGCACAGACACTGCTTGGCAAAAGGGCTTCATTTTCACTCCTTGTCAATGTTAAGAACAAAGAGAAAAACCAGATGGCATAAAGTTGCTGGGCTTCTTTCCCCCTCATTGAACCAGTGGAGTGCAACTGGTCACTACATACCACAAGACGCCACACCCAAGTTTATGGCTAAGGACCAGCACATGTGGTTTGTAGTACGTTTATTGATAGGAAAACAGTTTTATATGACAGAACTTTTCACTTCAGTCATCAAAAACAAAAGAGGTGTGAAGATCAAGTTGGGAAGCCAGAGTGTGCAGTAGGAAAAAATTTCTACCTCTGCTTTTGTTCACGTTAGTAAATATTTTCTCAGGCTCTGTTAGATCTGAGAATCCTCCCTGATTCTCACTGTTATTCTCACTCTTAGCCACTTGACTCCAGGGCAGATCATAATCTTCCCAAGTTCAAAAAATCCTGAAGTGTAGGGCCGGGTGTGGTGGCTCATGCCTATAATCCCAGCACTTTGGGAGGCCAAGGTGGGTGGATCATGAGGTCAGGAGTTCAAGACCAGCCTGGCCAATATGGTGAACCCCATCGCTACTAAAAATACAAAAAAATTAGCTGGGCATGGTGGTCCCAGCTACTCGGGAGGTTGAGGCAGGAGGATCGCTTGAACCTGGGAGGTGGAGGTTGCAGTGAGCCGAGATCGCGCCATTGCACTCCAGTTGGGGCAACAGAGTGAGACTTCATCTCAAAAAAAAAAAAAAAAAAAAAAAAAATTCCTGCAGTGTAAATAGTTTCAGGGAAATCACACACTGCATAATCCAACAGCCTCAGCAGTAGCACTTGGACTACAGATACAGAGAGCTAGCAGCAGGAGCAGCTTTTTTTTTTTTTACAAAGATGGCAGTAAAAAAAGGAAGCAGTCAGAGGAGGATAGTTGGCTGATCTGGAGGAGTACCAAACTTAACAGATGATAACTGCCTTTGAAAGGCTTAAAACATAGCAATTTAAATTAAACCCGATTCCAAGCTAGGCTGTTTGCCTTTACACAGGTGTTAAAAATGAAAGGACTTTGGCAAGTTACACTGTCACTGTCACTGCCACTTAAGGACACCACCTTAGTAAACAGGCATGCCTACCAGAATCTGCCAGCAAAAGACTGACATAATTCAGCAGTCTTGGTTTTTTTTTAGCAGTCTTTCTTAGCCTGACAGTTGGCCTATTTTTTTTTCACATGGAAAGCACAAGCAAGCTACTATACTCAGCAAAACCAAATACAACCGAGTCTTACTATTACCTATAAAAAAAGCCATGTCTGACTCTGCTCCAAATGCAATTAGCCGCATCCACTGTTCTCCTTATAGCAGCTACCAGCATTCAAGATTTATATTCCTTATATTCCAAACTTTAAACCAAAATAAAAATATTATACTCAATTCCTTCTCTACTTACTAAAATGATTATGACTTCCCCTTTAGCTCTTAGATCATTCAATAACAACAATTTTCAAACCATATTCCAAGAAGCCCAGTTGGTAATGTGGTTTGGTGGGAAGGGATGAGACAGGGATGTGGTGAATTACCTCTCTCACAGCTGCTTTAATCTGTTTTCTGTGCCATGGGTTTGAAGAAAATGTTCTAACGCTAAAACAAGAAACAATAATCACTGAGGTAACAGAACTAGATTGTCATCTACAGTGGCCTACATAAGGTACTATACTGTTACATGAAATTAGCCAACTTTCAATATCCTGGGCTAACAGGAGATAAGAACAGCATAGTAAAGAAATGTAATTTATTAAAACTCTATTTTTAGCCAGTGATTCCAATCATCCATCTTAAACTCTTTTTTGCAACAACAAATACTTAGTAAAACAGAGTTGAAGTCTGGTGAAATATATGGGCAGTAACAGGGAAGCCAAAGTAAAAACAGATCTGAATATTTGAATCTACATAGCAGGTCCTTTGCCTGTAATTGTTACTCACAACATACTAAGTAAGTAGTAGGTCAGATCCTGCCAGATACAGGATATACACAGACATCTAGAGAAATTACCCCCTAACCGTGGCAGAATGCTGTTATTGGCTGCAGTCCCCAAGAGACAATAATACTGGGCCAGCCACCAAGCCACTTAAATGAAATCCTAGTGTGAGATTCTGACTCAGAAGCCAGGTCCTTCTGTTTTAAGCACAAGAGAAAGGCAACAGCAACCAGCAGGATGTGGGACCTGGTGCGACTCACCCGTACAGAACTCCTTGCTCACATTGTGGGGCACTGTGATCCGTCGGTAGACAATGGGCTCTGACTCCAAGATGTTCTCATCATGGCGGTACCGAGTTGGCCTTTCATTTGGGATGCCCCGGGAACGGGTACCACTTCTCCTTTCATAGGTATCAATCTCCTCAAACACAGCTGCCTTGTCAAAAAGAGCCAAGTTCCCTTCAAAATCAAAATCTGTGTCTGGGATCTCCTCAATATCATCCCCGAAGCACTCGTCATCTTTATTCTTCATCTGGCCATTCTTTAAACCACTCTTCTTTGGAGTTGCCTGATTTGGGTGCCTGCTACTAGATGACCCTGGAGAAAAAATAGGGACTAAAGTCAGTGTATCCACAGAAAGCACTAAGTGAAAGTGGAAAATACAGTACATCAGTCCTTTGTGGAGAGCGTTACAGGAACCAATGTGAAAATGGTAAAGGTAAGTACTGCAAAATCATATTAAGTAGCACAAACAACAAATCTCATTTGGAATAATAGGTTTCAAACATCACCCAATCTGGGCACGGTGCTCACGCCTATAATCCCACGTTAGGAGGCTGAGGCAGGAGGATTGCTTGTGCCTAGGAGTTCAAGGCTGCAGTGAGCTATGATCACGACACTGCACCCCAGCCTGGGCAACAGAGCAAGAACCTGTCTCAAAAAACACACACACACACATACACACACACACACACACAACAACAACAACAACAATAATAAATATTACACCCAAGTAACTTGTTAATGAATATGAACTAAGTAGTACTTCTGGAAATCTTAACCAGTTATCCCCTTCATAAGGAAACTGGTAATGACAAAAGCTTTTCTGACAACTTACTATTAGCAAACAAGAGGAAGAGTAAGAACATAGCATGGTGGTTTTGATACGATAGAGGCAGGAGGCAGAGAAATTCTAGAGGCAGGTCCCTGGCGAAGCCCCACCTTCGAAGCTGAAAAGTGTGAGATTGTGGCCCAAAGTGAGAACTTATATCCCTGTTTTCCCACCAGAATGTTGCCTTTTCTTAAACCACCCATGGCCCTGCACCACCCTATCCCGTGCCTATAAAGACCCCAGACTCAGTCAGCAGAGATGAGAAACAGCTGGACGTTGGAGACTACGGCTGGATGTCAGAGAAGTGGCTTGACTTCAGAGGAACTGCTTGACTGTGTAACTGTGGAGAAGAATCCGGCTGGAGACAGCCAGACTTCAGGGGAAAATTACCTATCCACCACCCACTGTCCCCTTTTCAGCTCCCCTTCCCACATAAATAAAAATAAAATCACCCACATTTACCATCCTTTAATTCGTTCATGTGACCTCATTTTTCCTGGACACTGGACAAAAGCTCAGAAGCCATGAGTGCAGATACAAAAGGCTGTCACATTGGCCCTTTGCCCTCACTGGCAGAGGGCAGCTGCAGGCCCACTGAGCTGTTAACACTTCAGCCATCTGTGGATGGCAGAGCTAAAAGAGCACCATAACACATCCTCTAGGGCTTCAGGAGTTACAGGCACCCCACGTAGGTGCTGCCACATGGCCTGCACTGAGTTCGCTCCTGCTGGTGCCCAAGAGCGTTCGTTCTGGCTCCTGCACCTGCTCATCTATGCACTCACTCCCACAATGGGTAGAACACAGAGGGTCTGAGTGGAGTTTGATCCCACTGGCACTGAAACAGCCGGTTCCAGGGCTTGTGCACTCCAGTTCCTGCCTCATTCACTCGCACACTCCCTTCAGCAAGGAGTTGAGAGCAGTGGGCAGAGTAAATGAGGTACCCCGTCATGAGTTCCATGAATAGGTCAAGGAAGGGAAATATCCTGCTTCAGTTTGAGTCTGAATGTCTGGCAGTTGTTTAAGAGAGAAATACCCCCAGACTAAAAGAAGGCCTGGTCTTCTTTTAGCTTACAGGAAAATACTATTCAGCTAGTCCTTAATTCTATGCTTACCCAGCAAGCAATCTTCTGATTTTTAATTTGGCCTTAGGCTAGATCCCAGCAGTGGGGAATCCCTGGTTTGTTCAAGAAATTCTACATTCTGAGCCAGGTATACACCTACCAATACAAATTGCTATACTGACTTACAAACCTTTCTTTAGACCTTTCGGTTAATGTGATCTCTTTTCTCAGAATTTTCTCTCTTCTGGGTAAGCAGTTTCTGAAACACCAAATAATGAGGGTCCATACCGAGCTGATCCTTAGAGGCCATACTAATGCACATCCACAACACAGTAGCCAGCCACACCCTGTCTCTGACACCCTATTTGGCTACCACACATCAGTCAACAACTACTCTAGCAGCCAAGGCAGAAGGTCCCACAGAATTCTCCAAACCACCCACCCCCAGAGAATCAAGCTCTGGTCTCCATCTGACTACCCTGAAAGAGTGGATCAGGTGACTGGTATGCTAGACTGAACCTCTATCACAGTCTAAATAAATGGAAGAAGGGGTTTCACCATGTTGGTCAGGCTGGTCTGGAACTTCTGACCTCAGGTGATCTGTCTGCCTCGGCCTCCCAAAGTGCTAGGATTACAGGTGTGAGTTACCACCCCCAGCTGTGTGTACATTTTCTAGACATTATCCTCTGTGTTCTTTTAACTTTGCCTAGACCATGACTGTGTGCCAATAAAACTTTATTTACAAAAACAGGCAGTGGGTTGGATTTGGCCCATGGGCTACAGTTTGCAGACTTTTGACGCAGAGTATACACTTAGGGTGAAGTTAATTCGTAATAGTTAATGTGGATTCATGTTTGGAATGACCTTCTTGATACTTTTTAATTTGGGAGACCATCTTCATAGATTTGATTAATTTTTGACAACCTCATTCTAGCTAAAGAAGGCCTATAAGAGGAATAGGGAAAGTGTTCTGCCATTTTCTTGTTTACTTATGATTACATTAGTATTATCGTTACTTAACATATAGTTTCTTTATGAGAATCTTTTTAAGCCACATATACATTTTTATATGATTTAGTTAAAAATTGGCATGGTTGTAGAGTGTGAATGCACTTAATGCCACTGAACTGTACACTTAAAAATGGTTAAAATGGTAAATTTTATGTATATTTTACTGCAATTTTTAAAAAATGATGTATACCCACTAGCATGGATAGACTTCTTGTTATAGAAAGTCATATTTTCCTCAGATATCTCAAATACAGGCAGCAATTGGCTGGCATGGAACTTCATAAGGGTGCTAGTTTTCATCAATACATTAAAATTCATAAAGTTTAATTTCTACTGTTTTTAGTTAAAATAAAAAATAGAATATTCAGTATCTTCTTCCTACGTCCTGGTGAATCATTCCGTCCACACCTGGGGAAACACATACCCACTGAAGAGTGACCACTGGGCAAGAGACCTATTTCTAATAGGATGTTTTGATTTAATACTGAGGCAGTACATTGATAATCCTTATTCTCTTGTTCTTCCCTTGTCTGTGTATATTGCTACTGGTGTTATCCTGACCTTATATTTTCATACCCATTCTTTCTTCCTGATTCAGCTCTGCTTTCTCATCCCATCTCTATTAAACACACAAAAAAATTCACTGGGCATGGTGGCACACACCTGTAATCCCAGCTACTCGGGAGGCTGAGGCACGAGAATCGCTTGAACCCAGGAGGTGGAGCTTGCAGTGAGCCAAGATTTCACCACTGCACTCCAGCCTGGGTGACAGGGCGAGCCTCTGTCTCAAAAAAAAAAAGAAAAAAGAAAAAATGTACACACAATGCAAAAATGAAAAATGATTCAGTACAGCACAACAGTCAAATAAATAATTCAAAGGTAATAGGAAATGAGTATTCCTTTTTAAAAATAATGTTTGTTAACAGATGTTCATACCAGATAATGCACAAAATATGTAGAAAATTCTAAATATTCACATAATATTTTGATCTTTCTTTTAGTAAAAAATTTGCATCCATCTTATGAAGTTTTATATCCTGCTTTCTTGCTCAGGAGCATCCTTGAGTTTCATGAAAAAATTCTTCAAAGACTGTATCTTACTTTTTATAACTGCATAAATCATAGATCATACCATATTGATATACAGCACATAGATCATACCTATTGATTAACTTTTAAGTTATTTCTCATTTTTGCTGTTACAGACTCAGCCCAAACACACTATCTTTGATTACTCTTGCTAAAAAAATCACTCCCATTTGAACACTTACAACACTGTGGGTACCACTGACCTAGCACTTATGCTATATTACCAACTTTGTTCTGTAGTTAATCTGTGTTCTTGC
Source organism: Macaca nemestrina (assembly GCF_043159975.1). Lineage (NCBI taxonomy): Eukaryota > Metazoa > Chordata > Mammalia > Primates > Cercopithecidae > Macaca > Macaca nemestrina. The sequence goes on along the minus strand of NC_092131.1, from coordinate 126,532,377 downwards.
TCTAACTTCCCAAGGAGTTTATAAGCCAACAGAGGACAGGAATGATGTCATTCACACGTGTCACCCAACACTGTGCCAGGTTCAGTGTAAGTACACAAAACTCCGCTGAATTAAGAAATAAAAACAGTTACATATATATTTTAAAAAAGCAAACACTAGCCAATCAAAAGTTAAAAGTCTAAAAAGAGGTTCTAAAAAAAGGGCAACTTGACATTAACTACAAGAAAAAGCAATAAAAATCATGCCAACTTTGTTGCATGACTGAAAAGGCCAGGAAGATAAAGTTGTTGACAATAATATAATACAAAAGAGTTATGAAGCAAGGGCTTCAGTGGAAAAAGTTCAGTCATGTCCAATATGACTGACAATGAACTATCCTGGAACTATTACAATGACTGATGAAAATAAGCAGTTGAGGCCGGGCGCGGTGGCTCAAGCCTGTAATCCCAGCACTTTGGGAGGCCGAGACGGGCGGATCATGAGGTCAGGAGATCGAGACCATCCTGGATAACCCAGTGAAACCCCGTCTCTACTAAAAAATACAAAAAAAAATTAGCCGGGCGAGGTGGCGGGCGCCTGTAGTCCCAGCTACGCGGGAGGCTGAGGCAGGAGAATGGCGTGAACCCGGGAGGCGGAGCTTGCAGTGAGCTGAGATCCGGCCACTGTACTCCAGCCTGGGCGACAGAGCCAGACTCCGTCTCAAAAAAAAAAAAAAAAAAAAAAAAAAGAAAATAAGCAGTTGATCAATGAAGGAGAAGACAGGGTTAAGGAAGCAAAATGGGAAATCGTTCCCATTCAGATAAAACCCAAAGCTCCTGAAACCAGGTGACCAAGAATAAAGCTCAGAGGAAACAGGATACAGATACTGCTAAAGAGGAACAGGTAGAGGCACAAAAACAGTCATAGGAGAAAACAGGAAAGAATCTAGAATCCAAAGACCCAAATACTCTGAAGGCAGGTCAGACTTCCCAAATGACACTGTTAGAAGGTCAGTTATCCTGGAACTAAAGTTTGAAAAGCATGAGCTGGCCTGGCAAGGTGGCTCACACCTGTAATCCCAGCACTGTGGGAGGCCAAGGTGGGTGGATCGCCTGAGCTCAGGAGTTTGAGACCAACCTGGCCAACATGGGGAAACCTGTCTCTACTAAAAATACAAAAATTAGCTGGGCGTGGTGGCACATGCCTGTAATCCCAGCTACTCCAGAGGCTGAGGCAGGAGAATCACTTGAAACCGGGAGGCAGAGGTTGCAGTCAGCCGAAATTGCGCCACTGCACTCCAGCCTGGGTGACAGAGCAAGACTCTGTCTCAAAAAAATAAAATAAAATAAAACATAAAGAAAAAGAAAAAGAAAAGCACGAGTTGCTTCTCTAACCACTAGCGCAGTATTTGTTAGCCCTAAACAGTGCACTAACCACTGAACACCAATATGAATGTTTGAAAGCACAAGCTGCGCATCCCTAATCCAAACATCCAAAATCCAAAAATTTCTGAGTGCCAACGTGGTGTTCAAAGAAAATGCTGATTGGAGCATTTTGGATTTCTGGATTAGGGATGCTCAACTGGTATGTATTCCAGAAATACTCCGAAATACTTTTTAAATAATCCAAAATCTGAAACACTTCTGCTCCCTAGCATTTTGCATAAGAGATACCCAACCTTTATTTGGGGGGAGAGAGTGCAGCGTAGAAAGAAAACTTTTGCTCAGTTTCAAAAAATAAAAAATAAAAATAAAAAGCTAAAAAATAGTACCCACTTCATATCATGCCACATGAGGAGGAGCTACTGAAATGCAAAGTAGAAAAGTAAAGAAAACAAACATGACTAGCTGTAAAGTTCGCTCAAAGCATGTTGACAAAGTGCCCCACTATAAAGACTAATAGGGTTCACAATGGGAGATGCCCTAATTCTGCCCTAATGATGCTGGGCACTGGTCACCGTTTTTTGGCTCAGCTGTAGGATTCTACAAACATAACTTACAACAAAACCCAGAGATGTGTATGTAGAAGGTTTCAGATGTTTTCCTGTACTCCTCTAAATGCAGAGTTGATTGATTCGAGACATAGACACGAAGGACCAGCTATGTTTTAAACACTGTCAGGAAAGTGGAGTGTGAAAAACATTTCCCAAGAGGAAATACTGACATCACAGGTCAGTAAGAGAATATAAAATAAATGCAAGGCAGGCTAATGTGCTCAGTTGTCTCTTATTCTTCCCTTTCCTCTTACTTTAATACAAATATTACGAAGTCCTGAGTGAATAAGCTGTCTCAGTACTTGGCTAACTCAGCCCAAAGGGCCTGGCTCTGCATTAAACTGGCCTTTGGCCACTGCAAGAGAAAAACACTTCCATTGGAAAAGATAAACAGTCTTCCCAGATTTCTTTACCTTTCAATTACAAGGGCCATGCAAGTATTAAGACTGCAGGGGTCGGGCGCGGTGGCTCACGCCTGTAATCCCAACACTTTGGGAGGCCAAGGCGGGTGGATCACGAGGTCAGGAGATCAAGACCATCCTAGTTAACACGGTGAAACCCCGTCTCTACTAAAAATACAAAAAAATTAGCCAGGCGTGGTGGCAGGCGCCTGTAGTCCCAGTTACTCGGGAGGCTGAGGCAGGAGAATGGCTTGAACCCGGGAGGCGGAGCTTGCAGTGAGCCGAGATTGTGCCACTGCACTCCAGCCTGGGTGACAGAGCCAGACTACGTCTCCAAAAAAAAAAAAAAAAAAAAAGACTGCAGGCTGGCCGCCTTCCTGTGCCGTTTTTCTGCCAGCCTTTGGCACAGAGGCCCTTTGGCCAGGACAACCTGTAACAAACCCATTGTTGTGTAACCCTCAATGCCACTTATTTATTGGTTTTTGTCACACACACACTGTAAGGGGGAACTTTGTCCTGCACTTACCACACTAAAGGGTACTTGAAAGTTAAACTACAAATGTTTTACTGCCAGATTCAACAGGCATCATGAGAAGGTGCCTGAGAATATATGGGACCTTCTTCTTAACTCTCAAATTCTAGGCCTTGGGTTTTCAAGCCTATTAGATATATGAAGCACATCCAAGGAAGTTTAAAAGTCAAGAAGACCTCACTAGGACCATGAAAACTTGGCAAAATTCACTTCCTGCCTCAGGTGGCGGGATGACTGTTAAAATGAACAGACTGTTAAAGCCCAACCATATTGCAACAAGATAATATTGACCTTCTTTCCATTTAAAAGGTTCAATACCATTTCTCATTTCTCTCCACCTCCAGTAACAAAGAGAAAAATGAAAATCAGCGCTAAACAGAAGCAATGTCGTGCCTATAGGACCACCTCTCTCTAAATATAAATGAACTAAAGGCCAGCTATCTACTTCGTTTGTTTTGAGATGCAGTTTCACTCTTGTTGCCCAGGCTGGAGTGCAATGGCACGATCTCGGCTCATTGCAGCCTCCACCTCCTGGGTTCAAGCAATTCTCCTGCCTCAGCCTCCCGAGTAGCTGGGATTACAGGCATGTACCACCAGGCCCAGCTAATTTTTTGTATTTTTAGTAGAGACAGGGCTTCATCATGTTGGCCAGGCTGGTCTCAAACTCCTGATCTCAGGTGATCCGCCCACCTCAGTCTCCCAAAGTGCTGGGATTAGAGGCATGAGCCACCATGCCCGGCCTCAGCTACCTACTTTCATGTTCTACAGGCAAAAGAGCCTTAACTGTTAAATTTTTATTCAAATGCATGTTACCAATGACTATTCAAGTTCATAGACTAAGATTTCAGAGAGGGATGCCTTTCATCTGCCCCTCATGGTCACCATTTTTAACTGTGACATGGGATTTGATAAATATGAATTATACCCATACACAGAGCTGCATCCTAAACAAGGCTTGGTTTCCCTCTGCTCCCTAGGACTGATGTTATATCTATTTGACAAACATTCTGAATGGTCACAGAAAAACTATTCTTTATATGATTCTTTAAACCCACTCCCACCCCAAGAGAAGAGATTAAAATCTGCTTGTGCTAAATTATCAATGTTGGATTAGGTAACTATTATAAACCAACAAATTCCTCAACTCCTTATTGCAATCCTGAAAGAACACTTAAAAGCCAGAAATGAAGACAGATTACATTTCCTTCTTTCTTTTCTTTTTTTTTTTTTTTCCTGAGACAGAGTTTTGCTTTGTTGCCCAGGCTGGAGGGCAGTGGCACAATCTCAGCTTACTGCAACCTCCACCTCCCAGGTTCAGGCAATTCTTATGCCTCAGCCTCCTGAGTAACTGGCATTACGGGCGCCCGCCACCACACCCAGCTATTTTTTGTATTTTTGCAGAGACAGGGTTTCACCATGTTGCCCAGGCTAGTCTCAAACTCCTGAGCTCAAGCAACCTGCCAATCCTGGCCTCCCAAAGTGTTAAGATTACAGGTGTGAGCCACCACACCCGGCCGACAGATATTTATATAGCTTCATCAATCTACTAGTCTCAACGTCAATGTACATAAACTGGAGAAAATTCTAAGGCAGACCTTTCTACTTACAGGGCTCAATGAGTGGAAAAATAATTATAACTCTACCTTCTTTCAGCAACCTATTCTGAGCCATGTCTCATTACCAAATTCCCAGGCCACAAACATTTTCCAAACTAATCTGGATTCTAAATAAGTTCCTTGAAAAATAGTAACATTTTACTGCCCTACGATCTCTTTACCTTACTTATGTACAGTTAACAATCTAGAAAAAGGAAACTGACAAAACAGCAAAAGCAGAATAACCAAAACCTGGAAGCCACCAAGATGCCCTGCAATAGGTGAATGGAACTGATACATCCACACAATGGAACGTTATCCATCAATTAAAGAAATGAGCTATCAAGCCACAAAAAGACATGAATGAATCTTAAATGCATCTTGCTAAGTGAAAGAAGCCAGTCTGAAAGGGCAATATACTGTATAATTTTAATTATGCGATATTCTGGAAAATGCAAAACTGCAGAGATGGGATAATAAAAAAATCAGTAGTTGCCAGGGGGAAGTGGGGACAGCTGAACAGGTGAGGCACAAGAGATTGTTTAGGACAATGCACTATTCTGTTTAACACTGTAACGACAGATACACGATGCTGTATTTGTCAAAACCCACAGAGCTTTACAGCACAAAGAGTGAGCCTTAGTGTATGCAAATTTTAAAAAATCATTTAAGAGGTTAGGAGACCCCAGGATGGAATGCAGAATGTGACAAAACAAATTAACTGTAATATGAATATATGAAACAAGTCAATGAAGGAAATGGGAGACCTAAATAACTCTAGAAATGAATGGAGTCAGATGAAAGGCAAAAGAAATGGTACGCAAGTGCCATATTCTATTTGACAGTCTCCCACAGGAATGGGGATACGAGTTAATAATTCTGACACCACTATACATGTATACTGGAATTGAATAATTATGTAAAGAATGAATGACAATAGCAGACAGGTTTCTCGCTGTTGGAGTGAGAAGTAACAGACAAGCAAAAGGAGAAGACTAGAAGGATCCATGTGGTAATGGATTAAAGTTGGAGACATCAGTATGAACTCATTCTTAGTATAGTAAAATATAGTTACATATAGAAATATATAAATACATATATATACTGGTTAAATATACACATATATATTTTCTCTTCTGTGAACTCTGCAGAGAAGTATATACACATATTTTCTTGCTGTCAGCTATAAGGGTGACACCCAAGAGCAATGAGCATACCTAGTGAAGAAGGAAGAAAGGAGAATTGGGGAGGAGGGGCGGGAGGGAGGGGGAGAGAGGAGGAGGAAGAGGAGGAAGAGGAGGAAGAGGAGGAGGAGGAGCAGCAACAGCAGCAGTAGTGGCAGTAACAAGCATCTTTCAGTGTCAGAAACTACCTAAGTACTAAAAACAAAAACAAAAACAAAAAAATTCCACTGGAGTATGTCAAAGGGACATGAGATCCAAGTGAAAGATTGGAGACTAGCTAAAACTGAAATAATTTGAGTAACAAAATAAAGTAATATTGAATTATAAGCCAAAGTATAAAATAAATACCCATGAGTACATGCTGATATAAATAAATGACTGAACACATAAACAAATGGGGGAGAAGAGAGGAATCTCTGGAATAAAAGAATTTCAAGTAATGTCTGAAGACGCTGTGTCCTCAAGGAGAGGGAACACAACTCCTCACTCCCTGGGTGTGGGCTGCACATAATTTCCTTCCAAAGAGTACATATGCAACGGGGAAGAGTCACTTTACAGAGGAGAAACTAGATATATACTACTTTAGCCAGGTATCAAGGTGAACATCAAAAGTTATAAACCATAGTGACAATATATACACTTGACACAAAGTGATGAAAATGGTACTTTACCTCTGTTGTCTTCCACCCCCAAACATATAACCCCAGTCTAATCATGAGAAAAACATCAACTACCAAGTGAGGGACATTCTACAAAATACCTGACCAGTATTCATCAAAATGTCTAGGTCATCAAAAACAAGGAAGGTCTGAGAAACTGTAAGAGCCAAGCAGAGACATGACTACCAAATGTGATGTGATATACTGGACAGGATCCTGGAACAAGGGCATCAGGTAAAAACTAAGGCAATCTGAATAAAATATGGACTTTGTTTAATGATAATGCATCAACACCGGTTCAATAATCATAACAAATGTACCATACCAATGTAAGATGTTAATAACAGGGAGAAAAATCTGTAGGAAAAAATAATACGAATTGCTAATAAGGGTCATCTTCAAGTGCATGGAAGATTATAAACTGCCTATATGAACTTCTAACAAATCAACAATTTCTGGTAAAAGAAAAAAGATTTTCAGACTGGGCAACATAGTGAGACCTTATCTCTACTAAAAATAAAAAAACTAGCCAGGCATGGTGGCACACATCTGTAGTCCCAGCTACTTAGGAGGCTGAGGTGGGAGGATTGTTTGAGCCCAGGAGTTCAAGGTTGTAGTGAGCTGTGATCGTATCACTGCATTCCAGCCTGAGTGTCAAGGCAAGACCCTATCTCAACAGAATAGAATAGAATAGAATAGAATAGAATAGAATAGAATAGAACAGAACAGAACAGAACAGAACAGAACAGAACAGAACAGAACAGAACAGAATAGAATGCAAGCAAAATAGAGAAGGTTAAAGTCCAAATGGAAAGAATAATTTTCTATCCAAGTATTCTACAATTTTTCTAAAGATACAGAACTCACAAGTGAATTTCAGTCTCATATTTGCAAACATCATCATTTCAGATAGTTGTTTCTTATGCACCAAAGGAAACTACCTTGAAACTGTACATTACATACATTAAAAAATTTTTTTAGGCCAGGCACGGTGGCTCACACCTGTAATCCCAGCACTTTTGGAGGCCGAGGCAGGCGGACCACCTGAGGTCAGGAGTTCGAAATTAGCTTAGGCAACATGGCAAAACCCCATCTCTACTAAAAATACAAAAATTAGCCAGGGAGCCTGGTACGGTGGCTCATACCTGTAATCTCAGCACTTTGGGAGGCCGAGGTGGGCGGATCACCTGAGGTCGGGAGTTTGAGACCAGCCTGACCAACATGGAGCCCCATCTCTATTAAAAATACAAAATTAGCCAGACGTGGTAGCGCATGCCTGTAATCCCAGCTACTCGGGAGGCAGAGGCAGGAGAATCATTTGAACCCAGGAGGCGGAGGTTGCTGCGAGCCGAGATCGTGCCATTGCACTCCAGCCTGAGCAACAAGAGCGAAACTCCATCTCAGAAAAAAAAAAAAGAAAACAAAACTAGCCGGGCATGGCAGCAAGTGCCTGTAGTACCAGCTCCTAGGGAGGCTGAGGCAGGAGAATCACCTGAACACGGGAAGTGGAGGTTGCAGTGAGCTGAGATCACACCACTGCACTTCAGCCTGGGCAACAGAGTGAGACTCCATCTCAAAAAAAAATGTTGGCCCCTGACACAGGTGTCACACCACAAGCTATTAACAGAATTCACCCAGCACACTAAAACCTTACTACAATGCCACCAGGACCACAGTGTGAGGAGCAACAATGGTAGCAAGAAGTATCTGGAATTTTATGTAATAAACTTTCTGAGTGGGGTCTAGAGAGACATAACTCACTCTAAATTGTGCCTTTTAGAAGGTAATGCCATAGCATGACTCTAGCTTATAATTTTAAATGAGTTAATGAATACTCATTTAAAATTTCTTTTGGTTGTTCGTTTTGAGACAGAGTCTCACTCTGTCACCCAGGCTGAAGTGCAGTGGCATGATCTTGGCTAATCACAACCTCCGCCTCCCTGGCTCAAGCCATCCTTCCACCTCAGCCTCCTGAGTAGCTGGGACCACGGGTGCACGCCGCCATGCCCAGCTAATTTTTTTGTATTTTCTTTTCGTAGAGATGGGGTTTTGCCATGTTGCTCAGGCTGGTCTCGAACTCCGGGGCTCAAGCGATCCGCCTGCCTCAGCCTCCTGAAGTGTTGGGGTTACAGGTGTGAGCCACTGCACCCAGTCTCTCACTTAAAGTTTCTAATACATTCTGCTACCATCTCTGAGTACAAAGCCATCTAAGTAAAATGAGAATAGTTTGCCATTTGGAAATAATTTTTTAAAACAACATTCATATTAATTTAAGAAGCATAACAGATTCCAGTGAATGTTATGATTCACTATCGTAACATTATTCTAGTAAATACGTTGGAGAAGAACAGTTCTAGTGAATTAACTATGGTTTTGGAACGCAGCTATGCTCACCACCATACCACTAACACAACTATGGTTTCATTTTATATTATTTATTTTATTTTTGAGACAGAGTCTTGCTCTATCGCCCAGGCTGGAGTGGCACAATCTCAGCTCACTGCAACCTCTGCCTCCTGGGTTCAAGGGATTCTCCTGCCTCAACCTCCAAAGTAGCTGAGATTACAAGCATGTGCCTCCACGCCCAGCTAATTTTTGTATTTTTAGCAGAGACGAGGTTTCACCATGTTGGCCAGGCTGGCCTCAAACGCCTGACCTCAGGTGATCTGCCCGCCCAAAGTGCTAGGATTACAGGTGTGAGCCACCGTGCCTGGCCACAGCTATGGTTTTATAATCAGCAAATGGCATTTAATAATGGGTTAGTATCAAACAAAACTGGGCAGCAACACAGACCAATACACATTCTTCTTGATGTGTCAGTAGGAACAAATACAGCAAATTAAAAATTGTCACTCTGCTAGAAAATGAAAGATCACAGAGATGTTTGGATCAGTCCTCTCCTCTTTTCTGAGGATGAGTCTCAAATCACAGAAAGAGAAGTTACTCAAGAATCCTCTGGAACAGCCCAAGTGCAGGTTCAACTCAGACACTACTACCAACATCAGTAAGAGGATTTAAGGGTTTTTTTCCCTTTTTTAGAGACAGAATCTTGCTATTTTGCCCAGACTAGCCTTGAACTGAGCTCAAACAATCCTCCTGCCTCAACCTCTCAAGTAGCTGGGACTACAGATGTATGTCACCACACCCAGTACTTACTGGATTTAAAACATCACTGTTAGTCTCAGTAAACTCTGGGCAGACTTTTCCCGAAGGAAGTGGTAAGAGAGGGCAGGAAGCTCACAGGCATCCCTAACACCTTATTTCCTTTCCCTTAACATCTTGAGGAACTAGGCCTGGAGGAAGAGAACCATGTTGTATTTTTGCGAAGCTCAGCCAGCATCCATTTTATTGGAGTAATAAAGGATTTATTTAAAGAGCAGCAGTGCTTATAGCTTGTAGCCCTGAAACACTAGATTGAGAAGAAGTATCAACTTGACCCTACTTACAGGAGTTGTGCCGACGACGGAAACTTTTGGACTGACTCAAGGATTCCATGTGCCTGTCGACATAGCTCTTTGAACACTGTTGCTGCTGGGGGGAAACGGCAACATCCTGGCTCTTCACATCTGTCCTCTTAGGGATATTCTGAGGGGCACTGCTGGAAGAGGTTGGCTTCTTGACCAACTTGCCTGTGCCATTCTGACTGATGCCCACTTGGCAGCCAACACCAGAAGGGCCTAATTCTGTCTGATGAACGTCTCCAAAATGTTGGTTGCCTCCAGGTCCTGGTATCTCCAGAATTTTTAACTCCGTAATGTCACCTGCCCTGAAATACACAAAAAAGCCAAGTCTCAAAATTATAATAGTGGTAAGAATGATGAAACTGAGTTCATTAGCAAACAGCTACCCCTTTGCAGGACTGCATTTTAATGAGTTATCAGAGGCTAGGAAAGGGGGCTGTGTGCTTAAGGACAGGGGTCAGCCACCAACTGTCCAAGTGACACAATGCTGGCCTTTAAAAAGAGGCTATTGATAACAACAAAACTATATTAATCTTACATTCCCACAATGTTTAATGGCTTTTTTTTCATTCATTCACTCCCTTGCTCATTCAACAGGCATAAATATAAAATACTATATGGTAAGCCCTCCACTAGGAACTATTTTGATCTGGTATATAGAGATGAAAACCACTATGTGACCACAGGAACTCAGTCTGATCAGTAGAAAAGACAAGTACATATTCAATCAAAAGTGTTACACGGGCTGGGCACAATGGCTCATGCCTATAATCCCAGCACTCTGGAAGGCCGAGGCAGACGAATCACTTGAGGCATTCGAGACCAGCCTGGTCAACATGGCAAAACCCTGTCTCTACTAAAAATAGAAACAATTAGTTGGGTGTGATGGTGCACACCTGTAATCCTAGCTACCCAGGAGGCTGAGGCATGAGAATCGTTTCACCCTGGGAGCCAAAGGTTACAGTGAGCAGAGTGCACCACTGCACTCCAGCCTGGGCAACAAAGTGAGACTCTGTCTAAAAAAAAAAAAAAAATTTTTAAGTGTTAAATGTTATGACAGGGGTGTGCATAGGAGACTAGAGAGCCTAAAAGCAAAATATTTAAGTTAGTCTGGTGGAGATGAATGTAATACTTAAGCTAAATCTGGCCAGGACAGGCAGAAGGAGAGGCTAAGCAAAGAACAGTAGGGAGAAAGGCATCTCAGGTAGGGACTCAGAGACTAAGGAAATGTAGAAAATATGGCCTATGTGAGAAACTGCAAATGTTATGGTGATATTAAAGGGAAGGATGCTTGTGGAAGGCTATCAGGAAGTAAGGCTGCAGAGGTAACCAGGGACCACATCATGATCACAATGGATTTTCCCGGTGGCTATAGGGAAGGAGAAGAAACAAGAGGCAGTGGTACCAGTTAGAAGACCAAGCAAGAAATAAGAGGGGATGAACCAAGCAAGTGGTAATTGCAAAGGGAAAAGGGAGAAGGGATCAAGAGACATTTCAAATCCATAGGATTTTGGCAAGTAAGTGAACACGAGGATTAAAGAGAAAAAAGAGTTTATTATGACTCCTAAGTTTCTAACGTGGGGGAAAGGTGTTATTAATCATAAATAATGGGTATGCCCTTGGAAAAAGAAATCTACAGGAAGACATAACAAGATTAGCTCCGAAAATCTTGCATTTAAGATACCTTGTGGGATATCCAATGGAAATGACCAGCAGATGACGTGTCTGTCTCATAACGGGCCTAAGTTAAAGATTTCAGGTCTCATTAATGTATAAGGTACACATGAGATTGTCTAGAGAATAAAAGCTGAGAAAAGAACCAAAGATAAAATGCTGAGTAATTCAATCTTAACAGGTGAGAAGAAGAAAAGGAACATAAAAGTAAAGGAATGGAGGAATATGTGGAATACATGCAAAGTAAAACCAGAAGTGACAGGGAAACTAAAGGAGAATACTGCACTTCAGAAGTTAGGGAGCACTGGCTGGGCGCGGTGGCTCACGCCTGTAATCCCAGCACTTTGGGAGGCCGAGGTGGGCGGATCACTTCAGGTCAGGAGTTCGAGACCAGCCTGGCTAACATGGTGAAACCCAATCTCTACTAAAAATACAAAAAATTAGCCGGGCGTGGTGGCAAGCGCCTGTAATCCTAGTTACTCTGGAGGCTGAGGTGGGAGAATTGCTGGAACCCGGGAGGCGGAGGTTGCAGTGAGTTGAGATCATGCCACTGCACTCCAGCCTGGGAAACAGAGTGAGACTCCATCTCAAAAAAAAAAAAAAAAAAAAAAAGTTAGGGAGCATTGTATTTTTATTTATTTTTTTAGAGACAGGGTCTTGTTCTATCACCCAGGCTGCAGTGCAGTGGTGCTATCATGGCTCACTGCGACCTCCAACTCCTAGGCTCAAGTGATCTTCCTATCTCAGCCTCAGGAGTAGCTAGGATTACAGGCACATGCCACCACGCTCAGCTAAGCTTTTAAAATTTTCTTTTGTAAAGATGAGGTCTCACTATGTTGACCAGCCAGTTTTGAAATCCTGGGCTCAAGTGATTCTCCTGCCTTGGCCTCCCAAAGTGCTGGAATTACAGTCATAAGCCACTACAGCCATGAGGGAGCATTCAAATCAGATTGGGATTGAGATACTGTCAGTCAATTTGGCCATTAGGTTATTTGTAACCTTGGCAAAAGCTAATTCAGCAAGATGATAAAGTTAGAAAAAAAGATAATGGTAGGGTAAAGAGGGTCTAGAGAATGAAGCCACAAAATATAGAGAAAGCAGACTATTCAGCTCTGACAAGGATGATGGGTTCAAGGGAAGGGAAATGACACAATACCTAGTGGCAAACGCAAGGTCTAAGGGAGAAGGTTGTTTTTAATACAGGGGAGGCCAAGGAATGAATATCGGAATGCAGAGAGGAAATAAACAGTATAGGCCGGGCATGGTGGTTCACACCTGAAATCCCAGCACTTTGGGAGGCCATGACGGGCAGATCACTTGAGGCCAGTAGTTCGAGACCAGCCTGGCCAACATGGTGAAACCCCATCTCTACTAAAAATACAAAAAGCGGCCATATGCCAAGAGAATGCTAGCAATCAGACCTAGGTTCAAGCTCCACAGACCACCAGATTGGATTCAGAAGAGTCAGTCGGGACACTCACCTGAAGGTGACTTCTGGAACAAGACACTTCACTCCATTATGGAAAGGCCGGGTGAGAGAAATGGTCTGGCTGACCTGATCCACAGCTGACACTCTTCCCTGATAGACACCCAAGCTATCTCCACAATTGATGGACACAATACTTCCCAGCCAATCTGCAGCCATGTTTCAGATGTGAGACCACTGTGAAGAGAAGGAACTATTCAGTATGCCTTGGTGAAAAGACAAACTTTTAATTAAATTCAGCAAATACATCAGGCTCTGTACCAAGTGTTGGTTAATAAAACATATTCTATCACATTGTTAACTAAGGTAATAAACCATGAAAAAATTAAAAAACTTTTTCAGGAGTATACATATTAATAAGTAATATTATTTAATACATATAAAGATCTTACAATTGCTTTAAAGCACATACATTGGATAAAGATAATATTTATTACACATCAAATCACACAAACTATAATCTGTTTATATTGTGTTTTAATAAATCTGCTGCCAAAATGCTTTCAAAGAGAGTATGTTACTGAGAAATAATATACTAAAAAAACAAATACTGGTAATGCCACTGTTGCTGATAATAATAATAAATTCTGGGTAGTTGCCTTTTGTTCTGTTTTTTTTTTGAAACGGAGTTTCACTGTTGTTGCCCAGGCTGGAGAGCAATGGCGCGATCTCGGCTCAACACAACCTCTGCCTCCCGGGTTCAAGCGATTCTCCTGCCTCAGCCTCCCAAGTAGCTGGGATCACAGCCATGGGTCACCACACCCGGCAAATTTTGTATTTTTATTTTTAGTAGAGACGGAGTTTCTCCATGTTGGTCAGGCTGGTCTAAAACTCCCGACCTCAGGTGATCTGCCTGCCTCGGCCTCCCAAAGGGCTGGGATTACAGGAGTGAGCCACTGCGTCTGGCTTTTTTTTTTTTTTTTTTTTTTACACAGAGTCTCACTCTGTTACCTAGCCTGGAGTGCAGTGGTGCCATCATAGCTCACTGCAGCCTCAACCTCCCAGGCCCAACCAATCAATCCTCCCACCTCAGCCTCCTGAGTAGCTACGACTAGAGTCCTATGCTACCAATCCCAGCTAATTTAAATTTTTTTGTAGAGACAAGGTCTTGCTATGTTGCCCAGGCAGTCTCAAACTCCTGGCCTGAAGCAATCCCCCCACCTCGGCCTTCCAAAGTGCTGGAATTACAGACATGAACCACTGCGCTTGGCCTAAAAAAATTTTTAAAGCCAATTGAAGGTACTACATAACACTAAACCTAACAACTACAGAATATATATCCTTTTCAAGTCTATACAGAATGTTCACGCATATATGTTGGGCCTTAAACAAGTATGAATAAAGTTAAAAAGACTGAGATCACATAAAATATATTCTCTACCCACAACAGAATTAAATTTGAAATTGATAAAAATAGATATTTAGAATATTCCCAAATATCTGGAAATTAAGCAAGACATTTCCAAATAACCTATGGGTAAAAGAAATCAAAAGGGCAGTCAGAAAATGGTTTGAACTCAATGATAATGAAAACACAATATCAACTTTTGTATGATGTGCTTAATACAGTGCGTAAAAGGGGGAATGTATAACTTTAAGTGCTTGTATTAGGAAAGAAAGGTCTAAAATCAGTTATCTGAGATTCCATCTTAAGTATTAGTAAAAAAAGAACAGATTAACCTGCTGTTATAGAAAGGAAATCAAGAGCAGAAACCAGTGACACAAGAAACAACTAAGAAAAATAAAACAAAAATTAGCTCTTTGAAAATATTAAACAAGTTGGTAAATGCCTAATAAAGAAAAAAGATAAACACATTTTATTAATATCAGAAATGAACAAAGAGACATCACAGACATTAAAAATAACCTTACACCAGTAAATCTGACAACTAGACGAAATGGGGAAATTCTTAGACAAAAGTTACCAAAACTGATACAAGAAATAAAAAATCTGAGTAGCTGCATGTCTCTTTTAAAAACTGAATTTATCAAGAGAATAAGACAAGACACAAACTAAGAGAAAATATTTGCTAAAAGACATATTTGATAAAGATCTGTTATCCATAACATACCAAAAACTCTTAAAACTCAACAATAAGAAAATGAACAACCTGATGAAAAAATGAGCAAGAGACCCGAAAGGATACTTCACTAAAGAAGACATGGACATGGCAGGCAAGCATATGAAAAGATGCTCTACATCACATCATTAGGGAATTAATGGAAATTAAAACAACAATGAGATGCTACTACACACCTGTCAGAATGGCCAAAATCCAAAACACTGGCAACACCAAATGCTGATGAGGATGTGGAGCAACAAAAACCATCATTCATTGCTGACAGGAACGCAAAATGATGCAGCCAATGATGAGTATGCATTTTTTTTTCTTTCTTTTTTTTTTGAGATGGAGTCTCACTCTGTTGCCCAGGCTAGAACACAGTGGCACAATCTTGGCTCACTGCAACCTCCACCTCCCAGGTTCAAGCAGTTCTCCTGCCTCAACCTCCTGAGTAGCTGGGATTACAGGCATGCACCACCACGCCTGGCTAATTTTTGTATTTTTAGTAGAGATGGGGTTTCACCATGTTGGTCAGGCTGGTCTCGAACTCCTGACCTTGTGATCCACCTGCCTCAGTCTCCCAAAGTGCTGGGATTACAGGCGTGAGCCACTGTGCCCGGCCTCTTTTATTTATTTACTTATTTATTTTGAGACTGAGTCTCGCTCTACCGCCCAGGCTGGAGTGCAGTGGCACGATCTCAGCTCATTGCAGCCTCTGCCTCCCAGGTTCAAGCAATTCTCCTGCCTCAGCCTTCCAAATAATTGGAACTACAGGTACGTGCCACCACACACCAAGCTAATTTTTTTTTTTTTTTTTTTTTCCGTAGAGACGGGGTTTCACCATGTTGCCCAGGCTGGTCTCAAACTCCTGACCTCAAGTGATCCGCCTGCCTCAGCCTCCTAAGAGATGGGTTTACAGGCATGAGCCACCGCGCCTAGCCTGCATATGCATATTAATAAGGTAGTTTCTCACAAAACTAAATATACCATCTGATCCAGCAATCACTCTCCTTGGTATTTACCCAGATGAACTGAAAATTTACGTCCACCATAAATCTGCACGTGGATGTTTACAGCAGCTTTATTCAAAACTGCTCAAATTTGGAAGCAATCAAGACATCCTTCAGTAGATGAATGGATGAATGAACTATGGCACATCCAGACAATAGAATATGATTCAGCACAAAAAAGAAATGAGCTATCAAGCCATGAAAAGACATGGAGGAAACTTAAGAGCACATTGCTAAGTGAAAGAAGCCAAAGTGAAATGGATACATACATACTATGATTCCAGCTACAAGGTTTTCTGGAAAAGGCAAAACTATGGAGACAGTAAAAGGAGCAGTGGACACCAGTGGCTGGTGGGGTGGGGGTGGGAGGTGAATAGGCAGAACACAAGAGAATTTTTAGGGCAGTGAAACTATTCTGTTTGATGCTATAATGGTAGACACGTGTCACTTCAAAACTCACAGAATGTACAACACCAAGAGTGAACCCTAATGTTAACTATGGACTCTGGATGACAATGATGTATCAGTGTAGATTCACCAATTGTAACGAACACAACTGTGGTGGTGTTGACAGCAGAGATGGCTTACTGGGGGGCAACAGTGAGATATATGGGAACCCTCCGTACTTTGGGCTCAATTTTCCCCTGAAACTGAAACTGCTCTAAAAAATAAAGTCTATTTAATAGAAAAAAACAAACTGATTATGTAACTTAAAACCTTCTTACAAAGAAAAATCCAGGCCTAGATGGCTTTACTGGCGGTTTTTCTTTTTAACCAAGTCTGAACTAGATAGCTTTACTAGTTAATTTTATCAAATATTTTAAGAAAAAAATAATGTCAATCTCATAGCCGGGCGCGGTGGCTCAAGCCTGTAATCCCAGCACTTTGGGAGGCCGAGACGGGCGGATCACGAGGTCAGGAGATCGAGACCACCCTGGCTAACACAGTGAAACCCCCGTCTCTACTAAAAAATACAAAAAACTAGCCGGGCGAGGTGGTGGGCGCCTGTAGTCCCAGCTACTTGGGAGGCTGAGGCAGGAGAAAGGCGTAAACCCGGGAGGCGGAGCTTGCAGTGAGCTGAGATCCGGCCACTGCACTCCAGCCTGGGCGACAGAGTAAGACTCCGTCTCAAAAAAAAAAAAAAAAAAAAAAAAAGAAAACACAGGAGAATGAGGCTGGACACAATGGCTCACGCCTGTAATCCAAGCACTTTGGGAGACTGAGGCAGGTGGATCACTTGAGGTCAGCAGTTTGTGACCAGCCTGGCCAACATCGTGAAACCCCCTCTCTACTAAAAATACAAAAACTAGCCAGGCGTGCTGGCACACACCTGTAATCCCAGCTACTCAGGAGGCTGAGGCAGGAGAATCACTTGAATCCAGGAGGCAGAGGTTGCAGTGACCCAAGATCACACCACCGCACTCCAGCTTGGGCAACAGAGCAACACTCCGTCTCAAAAAAAAAAAAAAAAAAAAGGCTGGGCACAGTGGCTCACACCTGTAATCCCAGCACTTTGGGAGGCTCAGGACGGTAGATCACTTGAGTTCAGGAGTTCAAGACCAGCCTGGTCAACATGGCGAAACCCCATGGCTACTAAAAATAACAACAACAAAATAATTAGCCAGGTGTGGTGGTACACACCTGTAATCCCAGCTACTCAAGAGGCAGAGGCAGGAGAATGGCTTGAACCCAGAAGGGGAGGTTGCAGTGAGCAAAGATCACACCACTGCATTCTAGCCCAGGTGACAGAGCAAGACTCTGTCTCAAAAATAAAAATTAAAAAAAAGAAAGAAACATTTCCCAATTTGTTCAATGTAGCTAGCATAACTCTGAAGTGAAAGCCTCCCCACAAAGGCTTTATAAGAAAAGATCAACATCCTGCACAAATATAGACCAAAAACCTTCAATAAGATATTAAATCAAATCCAGCAATAAATTTTAAAAGTCTAATATATCACGTATATTTAGGTCTCTACTCCTAGAATGCAAAATTGGTTTGGTATTTTAAAAACTGATCAGTTTTAAATCATTTTAACAGAATGAGAAAATCATATAACTTTATCACATCAATAAATACAGAAATATTCTCTTGATACCAAGACCTGACAACAATAGTACAAAAACAAAACTACAGAATACTATCCCCCACGAATGTAAACATAAAATTCCTTATCGAAATATCACCCAACAATTCAACAATAATGATCCAGGCTCAGTGGCTCACACCTGTAGTCCCAACACTTTGGGAGGCCAAGGTGGAAGGACTGCTTGAGGCCAGGAGTTTGAAACCAGCCTGGGCAACATAGTGAGACCTTATTTCTACAAAAAACAAAAAAAACACAAAAAACAAAACAAAACAAAAAAGCCAGGTGTGGTGGTGCATACCAGTTATCTCAGCTACTTGGGAGGTTGAGGCAGGAGGGGAGCTTGGGCCCATGAGTCAGTAGATGGAGTGAGCTATGATCACACCACTGCACTCCAGCCTGGGCAACAAAGCAAGACACTATCTCTAAAAATAAAAATAAAAAACAAAACAATAAACATACAGAATTATACACCACACCCGGCCAGGTGCAGTGGCTCACGCCTGTAATCCCAGCACTTTGGGAGGCCAAGGCGGGCGGATCCCGAGGTCAGGAGATCAAGACCATCCTAGCTAATATGGTGAAACCCCATCCCTACTAAAAATACAAAAAATTAGTCAGGCATGGTAGCATGCACCTGTAGTCCCAGCTACTCTAGAGGCTGAGGCAGGAGAATGGTGTGAACCCAGGAGGCGGACCTTGCAGTGAGCCATGATCATGCACTGCACTCCAGTCTGGGCGACAGAGCGAGACTCTGTCTCAAAAAAAAAAAAGAATGATATACCACACCTAGGTGGAGTTTATTCCAAGGATGCAATGCTGACTCAATATCAGAAAGTCAATCAATATAATCTACCATATCAACAGGGTAAATAAGAAAAACACATGTTCATAGCAACCGACACAGAAAATGCATCTGACAAAATTCAACACCCATTCATTCTTTTTAAAAAAGTCTCCCAGAAAAACGGGAATAGAGAGGAACTTCATTAATCTGGTAAAGGCATCTAAAAAACCCCTACAGCTAACATTATATTAAATGGTGAAAGACTGAATGCTTTCCCTTTAAGAACATGAACAAAGCAAGGATACCCACTCTCACTCAACACAGCTCTATAAGTTCTTGCAATAACGCAAGAAACAGATTAAAAAAAAAAAAAAAAAAGGCATACGGTTTGGAAAGGAAAAAACAAAACTGTCACCATCTGCAGATGATATAACTGTCTATGTAGAAATTCCCCATAATCTACAAAAAGTCTTAGAACAAGTAAGTTCAGCAAGATTGTAGGATACAAGATAAACATACAAAAGCTAATCTTATTTCAGTATATTGGCAATGAACACATGGGCAATGAAATTTAAAATACAATACCATTTACAATTGCTCAAAAAATAAAGGACTAGGTGTAAATCTAAAAAACAAAGGGTACATGATTTGTATACTGAAAATATGCAGCACTGAGGACAAAATCAAAATGCTAAATATAACAGATATAACATGTTCATGGATTAAAAGACTCAACATAAAGTATGTAAATTCTCCCCAAATTGGTATAAAGGATCAATGCCGTTCTTATCAAAATCCCAGCAAGATTTGTAGACACAGACAAAGTTATTCTAAAATTTACATGGAAAGGCAAAGAAACTAAAATAGCTAAATCACTTGTTTTGTTTTGTTTTTTTTTGCGATGGAGTCTCACTCTGTCGCCCAGGCTGGAGTGCAGTGGCACAATCTTGGCTCACTGCAGCCTCCACCTCCCGGGTTCAAGCAATTTTCTGCTTCACCCTGCTGAGTAGCTGGCATTACAGGCGCCCGCCACCACGCCCAGCTAATTTTTGTATTTTTAGTAGAGAAGGGATTTCACCATCTTGGCCAGGCTGGTCTTGAACTCCTGACCCGTGATCCACCCACCTCAGCCTCCCAAAGTGCTGGGATTACAGGATTACCACACCCTGGTGCTAAATCAATTTTTTAAAAGAAAGTGGGAACAATCAGTCTACCTGATTTCAAGACTTACACAATTATAATAATCAAGATTATGTAGAGGGACAGACATGTAAATCGATAAAATAGAAGGCAGAACACAGAAACAGACTCACAAAAATATGCCCAACTGATTTCTGACAAAGTGCAAAAACAATTCAATGCAGGCAGCATAGTTTTTACAACAATAGCGCTGGAGCAAATGGAAATCCATCAGCAAAAAAATGAACCTCAAACTAAGTTTCACACTTTATACAAAAATTTACTCAAAATGGATCATGAACTTAAATGTAAAACATCAAACTAAAACTTTTATAAAAAAACATAAGAGAAACCCTCAAGATCTAGGGCTAGGCAAAGAGTTCTTAGACTTGACACCAAAAGCTCAATGCATAAAAAGGAAAGCTGATCAACTAGACATCTTGAAAATTAAAAATTTTTATTCCACAAAAGACAGGTTACAGACTGGGAGAAAATACTTGTGAACCACCTATCTGACAATGACAAAAGAGTAGTATCTAAGATATATATACCTTTCAAAATGGCTAAAATACAGTGATAACACCAAGTGCTAGTAAGAATGTAGAAAAAATGGATCACTCGTACATTGCTAGTCCAAATATTGAATAGTACAGCCACTCTGGAAAACATCCTGGCAGGTTATTAAAAAAACTAAACATGCAATAATCAGCCAGGTATGGTGGCACACACCTGTAATCCCAGCTACTTGAGGGGCTAAGGCATGAGAATCTCTTGAACCTGGGAGGTGGAAGTTGCAGTAAGCCATGATCGCACCACTGCACTCTAGCCTGAGCAAGAGACTGTCTCAAAAAAAAAAAAAAACCCCAAGGCTGGGTGCGGTGGCTCACGCCTGTAATCTCAGCACTTTCAGAGGCCAAGACGGGCGGATCACAAGGTCAGGAGATCGAGACAATCCTGGCTAACACGGTGAAACCCTGTCTCTACTAAACATACAAAAAAATTAGCCGGGCATGGTAGCGGGTGCCTGTAGTCCCAATTACTCGAGAGGCTGAGGCAGGACAATGGCGTGAACCCAGGAGGCGGAGCTTGCAGTGAGCCAAGATGGTGCCACTGCACTCCAGCCTGGGCGACAAAGACTCTGTCTCAAAAAAAAAAAAAAAAAAAAAACCCAAAAAACTAAACATGCAACTACAATATGATCGAGCAGTTGCACTCTTGGTCATTTATCCCAGAGAAAGGAAGACCTAGGTTCACACAAAAACCTGTACACGGGCTGGGCGTGGTGGCTCATGCCTGTAATCCCAGTACTTTGGGAGGCTGAGGCAAGCAGATCACCTGAGGCCGCGAGTTTGATACCACCCTGACCAACATGGAGAAACCCCGTCTCTACTAAAAACACAAAATCAGCCGGGCATGGTGGCACATGCCTGTAATCCCAGCTACTTGGGAGGCTGAGGCAGGAGAATCGCTTGAACCCAGGAGGCAGAGGTTGTGGTGAGCTGAGATCGCACCATTGCACTCCATTCTGGGCAACAAGAGCGAAACTCCGTCTCAAAAATTAAAAAAAAAAAAAATACCCTGTACACAAGTGTTCAGATCACACTTACTCAAAAAAGCTACAAACTGGAAACAACCCAGATGACCTCAATGGGTGAATAAACAAACAGTGGTACATCCACACCACGGGGCAAAAAGTAAAAATGCCAACCCCAAAAGGTTGTGCTCTGTATGATTCCATTTGTGTAACATTCTTGAAATGACAAAGCTATAGAAATGGAGAACAGGGCCGGGCATGGTGGCTGATGCCTGTAATCCCAGCACTTTGGGAGGCTGAGGAGAGTGGATCACCTGAGGTCAGGAGTTCAAAACCAACCTGGCCAAAATGGCAAAGCCCCATCTCTACCAAAAATACAAAAATTAGCCGGGCATGGTGGCGAGCGCCTATAGTCCCAGCTACTCGGGAGGCTGAGGCAGGAGAATCACTTGAACCTGGGAGGCAGAAGTCGCAGTGAGGTCATGACAATGTACTCCAGCCTGGGCAACAGAGTGGCAACATGAGGGACTCTTGTAGTAATGGAACTATTTTACATTTTGACCATATCAATGTCAGTATCCTAGTAGTGATACTGTATTATAGTTTTGCAAGATGTTACCAACAGGGAAAACTGGGTAGGGCATAAGGAATCTCTCTGTATTATTTCTTACAATGGCATGTGAATCTACAACTATCTCAGAAGTTTGATTAAAAAAAAAATCAATGCCTTCCATCACATTAACAAAATAAGTGATGAAATCATGTATAATCATATCAATAAATGCAGAAAGATAATTGGACAAAATTTAACAATCATTTACTATATTTAAAAAGGGGCGGGAAAGCTGGCATCTATGAAACAATTGCAGCTAACATCACACTTAATGGTGAAATAGGCCAGGCACGGTGGCTCACACCTGTAATCTCAGCACTTTCAGAGGCTGAGGCAGGAAGATCACTGAGCTCAGGAGTGTATGTTTATGTCTAAATGTCTTGGCTCTTTGTGAAAATGGTTCTAAAAAATACAGTATTCTTAAGCATACTCTATGCAAGATCCTATATAAGATATGAAACCTAACTCTTCCCCATTCACACAAGGAAGTCAGGAAATAGCTAGCAGATATATATAAACACACATGTTAAGCACAAAGTGAAACACTGGGTCAATGTTTTTACATTAAAAAAAAAAAAAAACGAGCACTTGAAGCTGTTTCAAATACTAATTTCAGACATAAAGGGGCAAAAAAGGATATAAAGCAACCCTCTGGTAAAAGAGTATATCCCGACTGAGTGTGGTGGCTCACGTTTGTAATTCCAGCAGTTTGGGATGACGAGGCAGGTGGATCACATGAGGTCACCAGTTCGAGACCAGCCTGACCAACATGATGAAACCCTGTATCTACTAAAAATACAAAATTGGCTGGGCACAGTGGCTCACGCCTGTAATCCCAGCACTTTAGAGGGCTGAGGCGGGCAGATCACAAGGTCAGGAGTTCGAGACCAGCCTGACCAAAGAGGTGAAACCCTGTCTCTACTAAAAATACAAAAATTAGCCAACTGTGGTGGCGTGTACCTGTAATCCCAGCTACTCAGGAGGCTGAAGCAGGAGAATTGCTTGAACCCGGGAGACGGAGGATGCAGTGGGCTGAGATCGTGCCATTGCACTCCAGCCTGGGCAACAAGAATGAGACTCAGTCTCAAAAAAAAAAAATTAGCTGGGCATGGTGGCGCATTCCTGTAATCCCAGCTACTTGGGAGGCTGAGGCAGGGGAATCACTTGAAATTGGGAGGCGAATGTTGCAGTGAGCTGAGATCACGCCATTGCACTCCAGCCTGGGCAACAAGAACGAGACTCCATCTCAAAAAAAATTAAATAGGCCAGGCGCGGTGGCTCATGCCTATAATTCCAGCACTTTCGGAGGCCGAGGTGGGTGGATCACCTGAGGTGAGGAATTCGAGACCAGCCTGGCCAACATGGTGAAACCCCATTTCTACTAAAAATACAAAAATTAGCCGGGTATGGTGGTAGGTGCCTGTAATTCCAGCTACTCAGGAGGCTGAGGTGGGAAAACCACTTGCACCCAAGAGGTGGAGGATACAGTGAGCCAAAATTGCGCCATTGCACTCCAGCCTGGGTAACAAGAGCAAGACTTTGTCTCAAAATAAATAAATAAATGAAGGGAAAAGAGCAAAAAAAGCATATAAAGCACTCCTCTGGGCCAGCCGCAGTGGCTCATGCCTATAATTCCAGCGCTTTCAGAGGCTGAGGTGGGTGGATCACGAGGTCAGGAGTTTGAGACCAGCCTGGCTGACATGGTGAAACCCCATCTCTACTAAAAATACAAAAATTAGCCAGTCATGGTGGCGGGCACCTGTAACCCCAGCTACTCGGGAGGCTGAGGCAGGAGAACCGCTTGAACCCAAGAGGTGGAGGCTGCAGTGAGCTGAGACCACACCACTGCACTCCAGCCAGGGCAACAGAGCAAGACTCCGTTTAGAAAAAAATAAAAAATAAATAAAAATAAAGCACTCCTGGCTGGGCATGGTAGCTCACAGTTTTAATTCCAGGAGTTGGGGAAGCCAAGGCAGGAGGATCACCTGTGTCCAGGAGTTCAAGACCAGCCAGCCTGGGCAACACAGCAAGACCCTGTCTCAAAAAAAAAAAAAAAAGGTATGCCCCTTCAGAAACACGAAGTCTTAAAGAGTCCAGCTCTAGAGATTAATCAAACTCTAGATAGTTCTCTAGTGATCTAACCGAGCAAATATCATAAAACTATGCAGACAGAACCAAAGATTAAAAGAACAATAAATTAGCAGGCTCATCCAAGGCATTTTTTCTTTTTGTTACATTTTATTATATAATGAGACGGAGGCTTGCTCTATCACCCAGGCTGGAGTGCAGTGGCACAATCTTGGCTCACTGCAACTTTCGCCTCCCAGGTTCAAGCGATTCTCCTGCCTCAGCCTCCTGAGTAGCTGGGACTATAGGCACCCGCCACCACGCCCAGGTAATTTTTGTATTTTTAGTAGAGATAGGGTTTTGCCATGTTGGCCAGACTGGTCTCGGACCCCTGATCTCAGGTGATCTGTTCACCTCAGCCTCCGTGCTGGGATTACAGGCATGAGCCACTGTGCCTGGCCCTTGGGTAAATTTTCAATGCAACACAATTTCAACAATAATGATGGTAAAAAGGCACAAAATACACATATTTTAGACTTTTTTCCCTTCCTGATCAACCTTTGTCTAATGTCACAAAAGCATGAGTTTCCTTTCCTATCATTTATAATCCATCATAATTCTACTCAGATGCAGAATAAAAAGCACCAGAAATTAACCAGATATGAAAAGGCTTTATTCTTTATTTAACATATATCTTTAAGACACTCATGTTGTACATTCAAGTTTATATTACGGTAATAGTAACTGAATAGAATTTTTAATACTTCGAAAATGTGGATACTCATTCATAAGTGTTCTTCTGTGTAGTCAATATTAATAGAAACTTTTAAAAATGTAACCACTGAAAGTGTAACAAACTGCCCTTTCCTCAGACACTTCACTTGGTAAAATACATGAATGCATTATTCAAAACTCCTCAAACAGGTTTATTCTATAAAGAAAATTATGTTATTTACAGAAAACAGTAAATCTAAAACAAGTACAGTACCCATCAACTGTGTTCCTAATCAGACTAGGGAAGGGGCTCCATCAATTATAGAGCTAACACCTCCATGTCATAAGATGTACAGGAGATATAGGAGCTACAAGGAACCAATCTTGTTTTTTATTTCCTACTTTTCTATCAAGGTATAACATATACAGTAAGTCAGTCTACATATTTTAAGTGTACACCTCCATGAAATTTTACATATCAATTCACCCATGTGACCACCACTCAAAACAAGGCAGACAATTTCCAACACCTCAAAAGGCTCCATTGTGTCCTCCTACAGGTAGTTATTATTCTGACATCTATCATGAAAGATTATTTGAGCCTAATTTTGAGCTTCATACAAACAGAATCATAAAGGTTCTCTTTTAGAGTGTTTGTCTTCTGTTGCTCAAAAGTACATCTGTGAGGCTAGGCACAGTGGCTCACACCTGTAATCCCAGCACTTTGGGAGGCCAGGGAGGGTGGATTACTTGAGGTCAAGAGTTCAAGACCAATCTAGCCAACAGGGCAAAACCCTGTCTCTACTAAAAATACAAAAAAATTAGCTAGGCGTGGTGACACATGCCTGTAATCCCAGCCACTTAGGAGGCAGAGGCACAAGAATCGCTTGAACTGGGGAGGCAGAGGTTGCAGTGAGCCAAGATCCTGCTACTGCACTCCAGTATAGGTGACAGAGTGAGACGTCTCAAAAAAAAAAAAAAGTACCTTTGTGAGATTCATCCCCATTGTTGCATGTATCAGAAGTGCGTTATTTTTCATGGCTGTGCTGCTTTCTGTAAGTATGCCTCAATGTATTTATCCATTCTACTGCTGATACACAGTTGGGTTATTTCTAGTTCTGACTTATTATGAATAATATTCTTATACTGCATACAGTATATTTTTGCGATGGATAAATGCATCCATTTCTACTGGGCATATAACACAGGAAGTCATATTATACTTATGACTTTATTAGGAACTGCCAAACAGTTTTCCAAAGTGGTTGTACCATTTTATATTACATCTACATTTACACAACCCACCATACGTCAGTTTCTTTTGCTCATCTTGCCAAAACTTGGTACTATGGTTCTCTTTAACTTATTCTGGTGGGGTGCAATGGTTTTGATATTTTCTTAAACATACTTCTTATGTACTCTTGCTTCATTGATACTGTTTTTCTCCCAATAAATTATTCCTAAAATTGCAATGACTACTGAATTCAGAAATGTTGTGATTTACTATTCAGTCAAGAACTTGCTACCAAAGTTCATTTAGTCTTATTTGTCTTCCTTCTGCCTCCATTTCTTAAACACCTCCAGGTAAGAACACTTTAATTCATTTATCACTTTGTTCTTATACAAATAAACAAGTTGCCAATTACAAATCTAGCTACTTTGGAATATCCTTCATCTCATTAATACATTGCTACTTCTTGTGTAAGTTTGCTGACAGGATTTGACATACAATAAAAAAAAATACATCTTCCCTGTAAAGCCTATTCGTGACAATAAATCCTTCAAACAATTCCACTTCTAAAAAGAATTCTTCTGTATAGTATTCAACAATGTTAAATATTTCAAAAAAATGCAATGTTGGTGCAGCTAGCTAACCAACACTTACTTTGCCACCTTGTTATTAAAATCTATCGTAACAATCTGTGTAGCTAGGAAGGGAGCCACAAATGTCACATAATCAGGATTTTCCATATTACTTTTAATCATGGGATTATTTTGCTCAAATGCTGAACTATCAGGATTTCCAGACTACTGAATGCCAGATAAGTAATGGGAGTTTATCATTACTCTGATAAGCCTTTGGATAACAAAGTCAGGTAGTGCTAAACACTCTTCCATCTATTATATTACTGAGGCAGCTGCCCAAATGATCTATAAATTACAAATAAACAAGTTGCCAATTACAAATCTAGCTACTTCATCTCTGTGCCACATCAGACAACTCACAGCATTCAGATCCAACGAACAACCCTTGGTCTGCTAAAAACTATTATAATTAACAGCTGTGGATGAGTAAGTGAGTGTTATAGATTTCTGAAAAACTAGGAATTGTTCCACACAACAGGAAAGGTGTTTGTTGAATCAAAATCTTGGGAATGGCAGAGATCTTAAAAGAAAATATGCAACCAAGCATGATGGCTCAGGCCCTACATCCCGGCACTTTGGGAGGCTGAGGCAACAGGATCACTTGAGGCCAGGAGTTTCAGAGCAGCCTGGGCAACATAGCAAGACTGTTTCCACCCCCATCCCCACCTCGCCTCAGAAAAAGAAATCCAGCACAATCCTAGTACTAAACCCATATCTTCCATAAAAGGCAGCATGGTGAAAAGAGAATAAATTCTGAAATCACGTTGGGTGTGGTGGCTCACGCCTCAGGTGGTTGCAATCCTAGCACTTTGGGAGGCCAAGGAGGGCTGACCGCTTGAGCCTAGGAGTTCAAAGCCAGCCTGGGCAACATGGCAAAACCCTGTCTCTAGAAAAAAATACAAAAAATTAGTCAGAAGTGGTGAGAGGCGGAGGTTGCAGTGAGCCAAGATTGCACCACTGCACTCCAGCCTGGGTGGCAGAGCAAGACCCTGTCTCAAAAATAAAAAAAAGAAAGAAAAAGAAAAAAATGAAATCAGATATCACAGACCCTGGTTCACTTTTTTTTTTTTTTTTTTTTTTTTTTGAGACTGTCGCCCAGGCTCGAGTGCAGTGGCGCGATCCTGGCTCACTGCAACCTCTGCCTCCCAGGTTCAAGCAATTCTGCTGCCTCAGCCTCCCGAGTAGCTGAGACTACAGGCGCCCACCACCACGCTCGGCTAATTTTTTGTATTTTTAGTAGAGATGGGGTTTCACCGTGTTAGCCAGGATGGTCTCGATCTCCTGACCTCGTGATCCGCCCGCCTCAGCCTCCCAAAGTGCTGGGATTACAGGCGTGAGCCACTGCACCCTGGCCGCCCCGGTTCACTTCTGTACTTCCTTACTAACCAGCACTACGACCTGGGCAAATTACCTAATCTGAGTCTCAACTGCCTCATCTGTAGGGAATTATGCCAATTATACCCCTATCTCATAGAACCACTATATGAATTATTTTAAGATTAAGATACCATACGGATTATTTTAAGATTAAATGAGATAATCCATATAGTGTCTACCACATAAAAAAAATTAGTTCAAATGTCTCCTTTTGCCAGAAAGAATACCGCTCACAGCTGAGATCCGGCCACTGCACTCCAGCCTGGGCGACAGAGCGAGACTCCGTCTCAAAAAAAAAAAAAAAGAATACCGTTCACATAGGGAACCTAAGTTACGGCCCTGGAAAATTACACTGTGAGGGCCACCTCACTTCTCACCCAAACAAAATGACAAAAATACATGAATTCCCTCTACAACATCTTGGAAATCAAGTCCTGGTCTTTAAACTAGAATACACATATCCCAAGGGGGTACATAAAGATATGCAAGCAAGGGAATCAATTTCCACACTACTGTCATAATCCTGATTTGTGTGGATAACTAGATGATCAATTTTAAATTTTCAAGCATAAAATTTATTACTTTAGGACGGGTAGGAAAACTACAGCCCTAAGCCAGAGCTGGTCTGCTACCAATAAAGTTTTATTGGAACACAACTACACACAAATACTTGCATATCATCTACGGCCGTTTTCTGTTTTTTGGGGGTTTTTTTTGAGATGCAGTCTTGCTATATCACCCAGGCTGGAGTGCAGTGGAGTGATCTCGGCTCACTGCAACCTCCACCTCCCAGGTTCAAGCAATTCTCCTGCCTCAGCCTCCCAAGTA
This sequence comes from Macaca nemestrina, assembly GCF_043159975.1. NCBI lineage: Eukaryota > Metazoa > Chordata > Mammalia > Primates > Cercopithecidae > Macaca > Macaca nemestrina. The sequence continues at coordinate 126,503,291 of NC_092131.1, read as the reverse complement.
GCTGGGACTACAGGTGCCTGCCACCACTCCCAGCTAACTTTTATATTTTTAGTAGAGACTGGGTCTGGCCTCAGCCTCCCGAATAGCTGGGACTACAGGCGCCCACCACCACACCTGGCTTTTTTTTTTTTTTTTTTTGAGATGAAGTCTCCCTCTGTCAACCAGACTGGAGTGCAGTGGTGTGATCTCAGCTCACTGCAAGCTCTGCCTCCCGGGTGCACGCTATTCTCCTGCCTCAGCCTCCCGAGTAGCTGGGACTACAGGCGCCCGCCACCACGCCTGGCTAATTTTTTTTTGTATTTTTTAGTAGAGATGGGGTTTCACCGTGTTAGCCAGGATGGTCTCGATCTCCTGACCCCGAGATCCACCTGCCTTGGCCTCCCAAAGCGCTGGGATTACAGGCGTGAGCCACTGCGCCCGGCCACATATTGTCTATGGCTGTTTTCTCACTACAGTGATAGTTGAGCAGTAATCACAGAAACCACTTGGCTCATAAAGTCTTTCATCTGGTCTTTCGCAGCAAGTTGACTTTTGCTTTAGGATAAAATTCTGTGGGAAAAGTGGAATGGATACAAGTTCAAAAAGAAAAAGGAAAAATATGTAATGGACAAACTCCCAAAATGATAAAAATGACCAAAACTAACTCAACTAACTGTATTATGAAATCGAATTAGTAAAATCTTCCTAGAGAGAAAAACCCAGGGCCATAGGACTTCACTGGTAAATTCTATGAAACATGTAAGAAATAATACCAATCCTACACAAACTCTTTCAGAAAACAGAGGAGGAAAGAACACTTCTCAATTCATTTTATGAGGTCATAATTACTCTGCTACTAAGGCCAAAGATGACATAAAAAAAGGAAACCTCAGACCAAAATCTATCATGAACACAGTCACAAAAATTCTTAACAAAATGTTAGCAAATTGAATCCATTTACATGTAAAAAGTAGTAGATACATGACTAAGTAGGGTTCATTTCACAAATGCAAGATGGGCTTAAAGTCTGAAAATCAAGTAATGTAACAAGCCATGTTATATATTTCTTAGTCTGTTTCAAAAGTTTAGTTGTATGTTTTTAAAACATCAAATTGATACTGTATTTAGGTAATTTTATATTTATTTTTAAGAAGTCAATATTTACTTGTCAGAAATTACATCCTAAACTATTTAAAATTAAATACTTACACTATTTAAATCTACGATGAAAAGTTTCAGGTGCCAACTTAGAAGTATATAAGATCTAACAGATTCCCCAGTCTTTCAGACATTCTCAAGAAGAAGTTTTAAGACCAATAACCCGGCCTATACCTGAAAGTCTGAAATGACAAGGAGAAAAACAATCACTCATGCTAAAGCAACACCACCATATCTTCAGACTTTTGACTTCTGCCCATAAATTTACTCTTAGCACATCTAGATCCAAACCTAATATTCCAGGTACAAGCCTACCAGTGATGCAACCTTTCTCATTCTACATTTTGTATTTTCCTAATACAATATACTAATGCAGGTCACATCAGTTCTTCTCACAGCCTTAACCACACCACTGACTGGTGATTAAAACACCAAATCTTTTTATTACAGGAATTCCTGTGAGGTTACCTCCACCCTCCCCCAATAGGTATAGTTGATTTTTTTTTGGACCCAAGCACAATTTCTCAACATTTATACAAGCTTCTTCCATTTCATTAAACAGCACTGAGTAAATATATTGAGATCTCTTCCCATTCTGGCAATCATCAACCAAATGACTCTTTCTTTACTTCATAAAGGCACCAAATCCAATAAGCAAACCTTCTAGATAAGGTTTCAAATACATGAATTGTATAAAGTGATGAAACCCCAGTTCAGATCACCAGAATTCCAGCTGCAAGTAGTGCTCACAAATCAAATCTCCATACACAGATGCTCAAACTCATGACTCCATCTAATTCTACCACAATCTGGCAAATTCCTCCATCTCACCCACTCGGTTATCATAAGACTTAGTAAGACCAGGCGCAGTGGCTCACACCTGTAATCCCAGCACTTTGGGAGGCTGAGATGGGTGGATCACCTGAGGTCAGGAGTTCGAGACCAGCCTGGCCAACATGGTGAAACCCCATCTCTACTAAAAATACAAATATTAGCCAGGCGTGGTGACGCATGCCTGTAATCCCAGGTACTTGGAAGACTGAGGCAGGAGAATCGCTTGAACCTAGGAGGCGGAAGTTACAGTAAGCAGAGATTGTGCCACTGTACTCTGTCCAACCTGGGCAATGGAATGAGACTCCATCTCAAAAAAAAAAAAAAAGACTTCATAAATGCCTTGCTAAAATTCTGACACACTATCATTATGGTCACTATACTCCTTTGAGACACAATTTGGATGTCCTGTCCTGCTGTTCTGGCTGAATTTAGGAGAAATCTAGTAAGCCCTTCTCTGAATAAGAAAAGAAAAATGAGGCTGGGTGCGGTGACTCAAGCCTGTAATCTCAGCACTTTGGGAGGCCAAGACGGGCGGATCACGAGGTCAGGAGATCAAGACCATCCTGGCTAACAGGGTGAAACTCCGTCTCTACTAAAAAATACAAAAAAACTAGCCGGGCGAGGTGGCAGGCGCCTGCAGTCCCAGCTACTTGGGAGGCTGAGGCAAGAGAATGGCGTAAACCCGGGAGGCCGAGCTTGCAGTGAGCTGAGAGCCGGCCACTGCATCCCAGCCTGGGCGACAGAGCGAGACTCCGTCTCAAAAAAAAAAAAAAAAAAGAAAGAAAAATGATACTGTGTTAATTACAGAATCTCACAAATGGCAAAGATTTTAAGCATTTTCTAATGTTGTTTTTCTTAGAGACAGAGTCTTGCTATGTTGCCCAGGCTGGCCTTAAGCAATCCTCCCACCACTGCACTCGGCCCTAGTCTAATATTTTTCTTCTCTTTTCTTTTTTTGAGACAGAGTTTAGCTCTTGTTGCCCAGGCTGGAGTGCAATAGCACTATCTTGGCTCACTGCAACCTCTGCCTCCTGGATTCAAGAGTTTCTCCTGCCTCAGCCTCCCAAGTAGCTGGGATTACAGGTACCCACCATCACACTCAGCTAAGTTTTATATTTTTAGTAGAGACAGGGTTTCACCATGTTAGCCAGACTGGTCTCCAACTCCTGACCTCAGGTGATTCACCCGCCTCAGTCTCCCAAAGTGCTGGGATTACTGGCGTGAGCCACAGTGCCCGCCCTTAATATTTTTCAAACTATACCTCACGACCTATTAGGGCTCAGACACAATTTAGTGCGTTGCAACCAATTTTTTTTTAGAATGCATCTTCTGTAGAAAGGGTAAGTAAACTTTTCATCGGTGGGTGGGGCTGTGTGTGTGTGTAGACACTGAGTGTGCAGGGGCACAATGAGTAATGTCATGATGTAAAATATATCTAACTGCAGGTCACAGGTCAAAAATTTTGAGACACTTTTCTAGCCCCATAACCCTATGCCAAGGAAGCTCTACCAAGAATTTGGTAATAAACAAAAAGTCATGTTTTTACAACCATTTTTACATCATACAGAGAAACCAGCTAAGAGAATTTTGTGCTCAGTACACCTAATCTGCCATTCATTAAAAAAAAAAAAAAAAAAAAAATTAGGATCCATCTGGGTGTCCAGCTGAAATACTAAACTGCTTGGAGACAGCCATTTCTGTTTTGGTGGGGTGAAGACCTGTATTTGAGACAGCAGACTGAAATCGGTTTGGTCTGTGGCTAGGGAAGAAAAGAAAAACCATTCTGGGTCGTGAGTTCCTTATCTGTAACCAGAGGAGAAGATTGTTGGCTTGGTCAGTTGATTTTCAACTAATATCCCAATTGCAGAGTTAGGCGAAGCAATTGCTACTGGGAGATTAATTGAAAATCAATTGACCAAGCCAACAAGGGCTATGCCTCCCACAAACCAAAACACTTTAGCCACTCAACAAGTCAAGTATTGATAAATACAATCAATATCACACAAAGAGTACTGATAAGAACCATAGACTTGCACCAAAGGCAGAAATGAATCCAGGGATAACTTCCTGGGATTCAGAAGATGTGACCTGGTAAGTATAAATTTCTCAGGCATCCTCTTTTTCTACCCTCCAGTTCACCTCTGTCCTCAAGCTATTAGTCATGGATGTGGCACTGGCGTTCTTCTCTGCCACCATATCTCATTATGCAAAGGGAAACTGAGGCATGGAGAAATGAGTGAGCCAATGAACTACAGCAGCCACCAACAAGGCTGGACTAAGGGCCCAAGCAGCTAATGCCTCACGCCTCACACAATCCCCGTACTATTTAGAATCCTGCAGTCCTCAGCCTCCCACCTCAAACCAAACTCCCGCGGCCGCCCATAGTACCTGGCCCCCTGCGAACCCGATGAAGCCCCCAGCTCTTGCCTGCCTTCCTCTATAAAGGTCTATGAGGCCTGGAACTCCGAAGCCTAAAGCAAGCCCGGCATCCCCCTCCCACGAGCGTCCACACACCAGCAGCCTCTTCCCTTCGCTCCCACCTCCGCCCCGACGGGCCTGGAGCTCCTCCGCACACCACACCAAGCCGACCACGCAATACCAGAGGACCCACAGAAGAACTCTCTCCACGCCCACCCCTACAGCTTCGGCCGTCACCGCCGCCGCCGCCGCCGCCGGAAGCGCCCCCACGTCTCCACGCCACCGCCGTGAGGTCACTTCCGGCGCGACACCTTGGAATCCAGGGCAAGCAACTGAGGGGCGTGGCGCCCGGGAAATTTAAGAGGTTGGAAGAACGTCCCTTCGGCCTTACAGAATTGCGCTTGCGTAGCCATTTTGCTTTCCACGCTTACTTACGTCCTATGCCATCTTGGCTGAAATCGGGGCTCTACCCACGACTCCTCGGCCTCGATGCCCGGGCCCCGTGTTGCAGGCTCGATGCAAAGCCTCCGCTTCCCCTCCTGTTCCCCCAGCGCCAATCGCAGAGCTGGAGCGGAGGACTTTCAGGGAGGCCCCCTCCGTGCTATACCGCAGCTGTGGGACTCAATAAGTGGGACAACCCCCTGATGGATTAAAGAAAACAAGATATTCCTGCCGTGGTCGATCTTCAAAGCGTTATCAGCTTCAGCCCATTTGGGGCTTAGAATAGCCAGTCCATGCTTGACTGCTCTCCCTTCCCCCATATTCAGTACACGGGAAAGTACTGCTCTTCTACCCTTGGCATTTTAGAGTCTTGATTTGCGGGGAGAGGGGAAAGCATGTGTTTGGGGCCAAGACAGTGTAATGAGGAATACTGCATGGCCTTGAAGCCTGACACCTGGTTTGGGAACCACTACTTGGGCGAGTAGCATAGAGTAGGGTAGCAGTTCCAAACCTAGCTCTACAAAATCAGTTGAAGAACTTTGTAAAATTTCCACTTTCTAGGGGACTACTTCGCCCTCCCCATCCATCACCAGAGATTCCCTAGGTCAGAAGGGGTCTTTGTCTTTTACTGTTATTAACCAACACTTCTAGAGCAGTTTTTGGTTCAGGGCAAAATTGAACAGAAAGTAGAGAGTTCCCATATATCCCCTGTACACATAGGCACACACACACACAACTTGTCCCCTTATGGACATCTTGTGCTACAGTGGTACATTTGGTAACAATTGATGACCCTACTTTGACACATCATTATCACCCAGAGTCCATAGTTTACAATAGCATTTTCTCTCGGTGTTGCACATTCTGTGGGTTTTGACAAATATATAATGACATGTATCCACCATTATGGTATCATCCACGATAGTTTCACTGCCCTGAAAATCCTCTGTCCTCTGCCTATTCATCCTTCTCAGTCCCCTGACCACTGGCAACCACTGCTCCTTTTACTGTCTCCATAGTTTTGCCTTTTCCAGAATCGCATATAGTTGGAATCATACAGTATGCAGCCTTTTCACATCAGCTTCTTTCACTTAGTAATATGCTTTTAAAGTTCTTCCATGTCTCTTCATGGCTTGATAGCTCATTTCTTTTTTTGTGCTGAATAATAATATTCCATCGTCTGGATGTGCTGCGACTTATCCATTCACCTGCTGAAAGACATCTTGGTGGCGTCCAAGTTTGGGCAATTATGAATAAAGCCCCTTTACATCATGTGCAGATTTTTGTGTAGACATGAGTTTTCAATTCATCTGAGTAAATCCCAAGGAGTGCAACTGCTGGATTGGATGGTATATTTAGTTTTGTGAGAAACTACCAAACCGTTTTTCAAAGTGGCTGCATCATTTTTTGCATTCCCACCGGCAGTGAATGATGGTTTCTGTGCTCCACATCCTTGTCAGCATTTTGTGGTGTCAGTATTTTGGATTTTGGCCGTTCAAATAAGTGTGTAGTAGTATCTTATTGTTTTACATGCAATGCCCTAATGACATATGCTATTGAACATCTTTTCATATACTTACTTGCCATGTGTATATCTTCTTTGATGAAGTGTTTGTTCAGGTATTTTGCCCATTTTTACATTGTGTTATTTTCCTGTTGCGATTTAAGAGTTCTAGGTATATTGTAGATAACAGTCCTTTATCAGATATGTCTTTTATAATATTTTCTCCTAGTCTGTGGCTTGTCTTCTCATTCTTTTGAAGAGCAGAAGTTTTACATTTTAATGAAGTCCAACTTATGAATTATATTTTTCACAGATTATGCTATTGATATTGCCCTAAAAAGTCATTGCCATTCCCAAGATCAGTTAAGTTTTCTCCTATGTTGTCTTCCAGGAGTTTTATAGTGTTCATTTTCAATTTAGGTCTACAATCCATGTAGAAGGTGCAATGTCTTTTTTTTTTTTTTTGAGAGTCTCACTCTGTCGCAGAGACTGGAGTACAGTGGCACAATCCCAGCTCACTGCAACGTCCATCTCCTGGGTTGAAGCAGTTCTCCTATCTCAGCCTCCCGAGAAGCTGAGATTACAGGCACCCACCACCATGCCTGGCTAATTTTTGTATTTTTAGTAGAGACAGGGTTTCACTGTGTTGGCTAGGCTGGTCTCAAACTCCTGACCTCAAGTGATCCACCCGCCTCGGCCTTCCAAAGTGCTGGGATTACAGGCATGAGCTACCACGCCCGACCTGATACATTTTTATGTGTGTGAAAGTTCAGTTATTCAGCATAATTTGTTGAAAAACCTATCTTTGCTCCATTGTATTGCTTTAACTCCTCTGTCAAAGATCAGTTGGCTATATTTATGAGTCTACTTCTGGATTGTTTATTCTTTCACCAGTATCACGTTGTCGTTATTACTGTAGTTTATAGTAAGTCTTGAATTTGGCTAGTATCAGTCCTCCAACTTTGTTCTCCTTTAATAGTGAGTTGGCTCTTCTGGGTCTTTTGTCTCTCCATATCAATTCTACAATCAGTTTGTCGACATCCACAAAAATAACATGCTGATACTTGGATTGGGATTGCGTTGAATCTATAGATCAGGTTTGGAAGAACAGACATTTTAACTGTATTGTCTTCCTATCTGTGAACATGAAATATTTCTCAATTTATATAATTCTTTGATATCTTTGATCAGAGTTTTGTAGTATTACTCATATAGCTCTTGTATATGTTTTGCTGTGTAGATTTATACCCTGATAACCTTTTTTTTTTTTTTTTTTTTTTTTTTTTTTTTTTTTGAGACAGAGTTTCACTCTTGTTCCCCAGGCTGGAGTGCAATGGCACGATCTTGGCTCACCGCAACCTCTGCCTCCTGGGTTCAAGCAATTCTCCTGCCTCAGCCTCCCGAGTACCTGGGATTACAGACATGCACCACCACACCCAGCTAATTTTGTATTTTTAGTAGAGATGGGGTTTCTCCATGTTGGTCAGGCTGGTCTTGAACTCCCACCTCAGGTGACCTGCCTGCCTCAGCCTCCCAAAGTGCTGGGATTACAGGTGTGAGCCACCATGCCCAGCCTACCTTTTGTTTCTCAAATCTGCTCTTTCTGAAGTTAGTATACCTACTCCTGCTTTCTTTTGATTAGTGTTATCTATGATATATCCTTCTCCATCACTTTACTTTTAATCTATATATGTCTTTATATTTAAAATGTGTTTCTTGTAGACAACATATAGTTGGGTCTTGTTTTTCATTCATACTGAGAACCTCTGTCTTTTGATTGGTCTATTTAGACCACTGATGCTTAAAGTGATTAATGATCTAGTTGAATTAATGTCTACTATATTTGTTACTGTTTTCTTTCTTTTTTTGTTGTTCTTGTTTGTTTGTTTGTTTGTTTTTTGAGACACAGTTTTGCTGTGTTGCCAAGGCTGGAGTGCAATGGCATGTTCTCAGCTCACAGCAACCTCCACCTCCTGAATTCAAGCGATTCTCCTGCCTCAGCCTCCCAAGTAGCTGAGATTACATGCTCATGCCACCAAACCTGGCTAATTTTTGTATTTTTAGTAGAAATAGGGTTTCACCATATTGGCCAGGGTGGTCTTGAACTCCTGACCTCAAGTGATCCACCAGTCTTGGCCTCCCAAAGTCCTGGGATTACAGGTGTGAGCCACCATACCTGGCCTTTTTTTTTTTTTTTCTTTTGGAGTCTCACTCTGTCACCCAGGCTAGAGTACAATGGTATGATCGTGGCTCACTGCAGCCTTAAAATCCTGGGCTTAAGCGATCCTCCCACTTCCCAAGTAGTGGTACTATACGTGCCCACCTCCACACTTGGCTAAACTTTTTTTTTTTTTTTTTTTTTTGAGACAGAGTCTTGCTCTGTCACCCAGGCTAGAGTGCAGTGATGCCATCTCTATGGAGTGGAACCCCATCTCACTGCAAGCTCTGCCTCCCAGGTTCATGCCAGTCTCCTGCCTCAGCCCCCAGAGTAGCTGGGACTACAGGCACCCATCACCATGCCCGGCTAATTTTTTTTATATTTTTAGTAGAGACGGGGTTTCACCGTGTTAGCCAGGATGGTCTCGATCTCCTGACCTTGTTATCTGCCCACCTCGGCCTCCCAAAGTGCTGGGATTACAGGCGTGAGCCACTGCGCCCTGCCTGCTAAGCTTTTTTATTTGTTTGTTTGTTTTGTAGCGACAGAGTCTCACTATGTTGTCCAGGCTGCTCTTCAATTCTTGGTGTTAAGTGATCCTCCTGCCTCAGCCTCCGAAAGTATTGGAATTGAGGTGTGAGCCATGGCACCTGGCCTTGTTACTGTTTTCTATTTGTTACCCTTATTTTTTATCTATATTTGTTTTCTACACATTTTCTGCCTTTGGGGTGTGTGTGTGTGTGTGTGTGATGGAGTCTTGCTCTTGTCCCCCAGGCTGGAGTGCAGTGGTGCCGTCTTGGCTCACTGCAACCTCTGCCTCCCTGGTTCAAGCGATTCTCCTGCCTCAGCCTCCCAAGCAGCTGGGACTACAGGAATGCGCCACCACACCCGGCTAATTTTTGTGTTTTTCATAGAGATGGGGATTCACCATGTTGGCCAGGCTGATGTTGAACTCCTGACCTCGGGTGATCCACCTGCCTCAGCCTCCCAAATTGCTGGGATTACAGGTGTGAGCCACCACACCCGGACACCTTTTGGGGTTTTAATTAAGAATTTTATATGATTCTCTTTTCTCACCTTTATTAACATACCAGTTATTCTTTTGTCTTTGTTTTGTTTTGTTTTAGTGATTGCCCAAGAATTTGCAAATATGCAATTTACATTTTCAAATAATCCAATTGCACATTCAAATAACACTATACTACCTCATGGACATTGCAAGTACCTTATAATAACAAAATATTCCTAATTCTTCCATCTCGTCCCTGCTATCATTGTTGTCATTCTTTCCACTTATACACAAGCATATATATTAACTTTACCAGAGTTTCTTAGTTTTCTCTTCACCTTAGGTGGGACAGGATGGCTAAAGAGGCTAAAGTTTGGTATTTTTCTTTCCCCAGCAGGGTTAGGCTTTAATAAAACCTCAGTAGATTAGGCTCCTACCACTTCAGGCCTTTCTTCCAGAGACTCTGATTCACCTAGTCTAGGGTACAAGCCAGGAATATGTATTTTTAAAAGCTCTTCAGATTACCTGGGTGTGGGGGCTCACACCTGTAGTCCCAGCTACTTGGGGGGCTGAGGCAGGAGGATAACTTTAGCCCAGGAGGCAGAGGTTGCAGTGAGGCGAGATCGTGCCACTGCACTCCAGCCTGGGCAACAGAGTAAGACCCTGTCTTAAAAAAAAAAAAAGAAAGAAAAAGAAAAAAAAAGAGCTAGCTCCTCAGAGAATTCAGATGCTTGTGGCCAGAAGCAGAAGACCAACTTTTGGAGCTGCACCAAACTCTTTGCTTAACATTACAAGGGAAAGCATCATATCACCACCATTCCCTCCCGAAGAGTCTCAACACCACCCCATGCCTCATTCACACATGAAAATCTGGAGGTTCATTGCTCCAATGTCTAATTTGATTCTTTTCTTCCCCACCTTTTTCCCTGGGCTCTCATCACTCCCACACTAATGCATATCTAGTTTTACACAAGAGGATGTTTTCGCAACAGAATCTAGAACTTGATGTGTTTGTTAATTATACAACAAATTCAAATTAAAGATCAACATCATACAGAATTAGGGACACATGGGTCATGCTATAACATTTTCCAGATACCTTGTCTTTTCTACAGTCACCAGCAATAGTGTATTAAAACTGAATACAAGTTGGGACAAGAAATATACATCACATGCCTGGAACATCTTGTCATATAAGACAGCAAAGAAACCATCACACTACAAGGTTTTCGTTAAAAGAACTTGGACATCAACTTGAAGAGGCCTTCACTGGTCAAAAGTAGGACAATTTGAGCATAAATAAGGGCAATAGAAATGGATCAAATATATTTAAATCTGTGTGCCACTAATGATAATTTCTTTTCTTTTCTTTTCTTTTTTTTTTTTGAGATGGAGTCTCACTCTGTCGTCCAGGCTGGAGTGCAGTGGTGAGATCTCGGCTCACTGCAACCTCCACCTTCCAGGTTCAAGCGATTCTCCTGTCTCAGCCTCTCTCCCAAGTAGCTGCCCGCCTCAGCCTCCCAGAGTGCTGGAATTACAGGCATAAGCCACCACACCACACCCAGCCTGTTTTTTTTTTTTTTTTTTTTTTTTTTAGACGGAGTTTTGCTCTTGTTGCCCAGGCTGGAATGCAATGGTGCAATCTCGGCTCACTGCAACCTCCGCCTCCTGGGTTTAAGCGATTCTCCTGCCTCAGCCTACCAAGTAGCTGGGATTATGGTATTGCGCCACCACACCAGCTAATTTTGTATTTTTAGTAGAGACAGGGTTTCTCCATGTTGTTCAGGCTGATCTTGAACTCCCGACCTCAGGTGATCTACTCGCCTCGGCCTCCCAAAGTGCTGGAATTACAGGTGTGAGCCACTGCACCCGGCCTGATAATTTCAAGAAACTTAATTGGAAACATATACTTAACCATATACCCAACAATCCCAACTTAACCATATACCCCAATCCAAATAATCCTAGTTGTTTATTCAAGTGAAATTAAAACCGATGTTCACATAAAAACCTATACGTGAATGTATATAGCAGCTTTATTAATAATTACCAAAAATTGGAAACAACGTAAATATCCCACAATTGGGGAGTGGATAATCTGTAATACATCCATACAATGGCACTAAAAATGAAAAAATTATGGATGTATACAACAACATGGATAATTTCAAATGCATTACACCAAGTGAAAGACAATATACTGTATATTTCTATTTATTTTCATGGGTTTTTTGTTTTGTTTTGTTTTGTTTTTTGAGATGGAGTCTCACTCTTGTTCCCCAGGATGGAGTACAATGGCACAATCTCGTCTCACTGCAACATCCACCTCCCAGCTTCAATCAATTATCCTGCCTCGGCCTCCTGAGTAGCTGGGACTACAGGCACCCGCCACCACACCCAGTTAATTTTTTGTATTTTTGGTAGAGACAGGGTTTCACCATGATGGCCAGGGTGGGCTCGAACTCCTGACCTCAGGTGATCCACCTGCCTCAGCCTCCCATAATGCTGGGATTATAGGCGTGAGCCACCACGCCCAGCCGAGTCTCACGGTCTTGCCCAGGCTGCAGTGCAGTGGCTGGATCTCGGCTCACTGCAACCTCTGCCTCCCAGGTTCAAGCAATTCTCCTACCTCAACCTCCCAAGTCGCTGGGACTACAGGCACATGCCATCACGCCTGGCTAATTTTTGTATTTTTTGGTAGAGACGGGCTTACTTACAGTTACTTGGGAGGCTGAGACGGGGGAATCACTTGAACCTGGAAGGCAGAGGTTGCAGTGAACTGAGATTATGCTACTTCACTCCAGCCTGGGTGATGGAGCGAGACTCCATCTCAAAAAAAAAAAAAAAAGTATCTACCTCACCCCATATGTATAGCTGAAATCTTAGCAAGTTAATGCTGAAGCTAACATTAGAACTCAGGTCTCTATTACATATATGTAGGGGAAACATATGTTCCAGTTTGGATGGAACAGTCCCCGTTCATGCCTGTTACCTTATTGTAATTATTAATAGCACATGCTTTTATTCTCAAATATGTTGAGAAAAATTTGATTAAAAGTGATAACTTTTTGGCCGGGCGCAGTGGCTCATGCCTATAATCCCAGCACTTTGGGAGGCCGAGGCGCGTGGATCACGAGGTCAGGAGTTCAAGACCAGCCTGGCCAAGATGGTGAAACCCCGTCTCTACTAAAAATACTAAACAATTAGCCAGGCGTGGTGGCATGCACCTGTAATCCCACCTAGTCTGGAGGCTAAGGCAGAGAATTGCTTAAACCTGGAGGGGCGGAGGTTGCAGTGAGCCGAGATCGCGCCACTGCACTCCAGCCTAGGCGACACAGCGAGACTCCATCTCAAAAAAAAGTGATAACTTTTTATAGTCACCCTACTTATATGGCACAGGTTTTGAGGCTAGGCAAGCATTCTTGGTTACACTTAAGATCATTTTTGTTTTATATTATCTCAAAGATTTAAGTCTCTTACATTCTCAAATGTCACTTTATAAATGAAGTAATATACATACATGAAAGCAGACCCCAGACTATAAAGTGCTAAACAAAGGTTAGGATTAAAAAGAATAATAACCTTTTAGGCAACAGTTTCTTAAATATGACACCAAAAGTACAAACAAAGCAATAAAAAAAAACTGTACTTCATCAAAATTAAAAATTTTTGTTCATTAAGAGATATATCAAGAAAGTGAAAAGACAACCTACAGAATGGTAGAAAATATTTACAAATAATATATCTGATAACGGTCTGGTATTCAGAATATGTAAAGAACTTTCTCTTGGTCAATAAAGGGTTTAAAGAAATAAAAACAAGAAATAACAAAAAAGAACTCTCAACAACAAAAAGATAAACAACTCAGTCTTAAAATGAGCAAAGTACTTAACAGACATGTCTCCAAAGAAGATGCATGAATGGCCAACAAGTACATAAAATGACACTCAACATCAGTAGTCATTAGGGAAATGAAAATGAAAACCACAATGAGGCCAGGCACTATGGTTCATGCTTGTAATCCCAGCACTTAGGGAGAATGAGGCAGGAGGATGGCTTAAAGCCAGAAGTTCAAGGCCAACCTGGGCAACAAAGTGATACCCTGTCTCTACAAAAATTTAAAAAATTGGCCTGTGGGTCAGGTGCAGTGGCTCACTCCTGTAATCCCAGCACTTCGGGAGGCTGAGGCAGGCAGATCACTTGAGGTTAGGAGTTGAAGACCAGCCTGGCCAACATGGTGAAACTCCGTGCCTACTAAAACAAAAATATGTTGGGCATGGTGGTGTGTGCCTGTAGTCCCAGCTACTGGGAGGCTGAGGCACGAGAATCGCTTGAACCTGGAAGGCAGAGATTACAGTGAGCCGAGATGGCGCCACTGCTCTCCAGCCTGGGCAACAGAGCAAGACTGTCTTAAAAAAAAAAAATTTATCCTGTGCAGTGATGTATGCCTATAGGCCCACTTACTTGGGAGGCTGAGGCAGGATGATCCCTTGAACCCCAAGAGTTCGAGGCTGCAGTGAGCTATGTTCATGCCACTGCACTCCAGCCTGGGTGACAGAGGGAACCCAGTCTCTAAAATGAAACACAGCCAAAAAAAAAAAAAAAATCCCAAAACAATGAGATGCTGCTTCACACCCATTAGGATGGCTATAATTTTTAAAAAGGAAAATAAATGTTGGCAAAAATGTGGAGAAATTGGAACCCTTGTATATTGCTGGTGGAAATGGAAAATGGGACAGCCACTATAGAAAACGGTTTGAGAGTTCCTCAATAAGTTAAATGTAGAATTATCATGTGACCCAGCAATTCTACTTCTAAGCATACATCTAAGAGAATTGAAAACAAGTATTCAAATAAAAACGTATACATGAATGTGTATACAAAATCTGGTCTCACCATATAATGAAATTATTCAGTCATAAAAAGGAATGAGGCTGGGTGCTGTGGCTCTTGGGAGGCTGAGGCGGGTAGATTGCCTGAGGTCAGGAGTTCGAGACCAGCCTTGTCAACATGGCAAAACCCCATCTCTACTAAAAATACAAAAATTAGCCAGGCATGATGGTGCATGCCCATAGTCCCAGCTACTCAGGGGCTGAAGCAGGAGAATCACTTGAACCCCCAAGGTGGAGGTTGCAGTGAGCCAAAATCGCACGACTGCACTCCAGCCTGGGTGATAGAGCAAGACTCAGTCTTGAAATAAAATAAAAAAATAGAAAGGAATGAAGTACTGTTACATGGCAAAACATGGATGAACCTTGAAAACATTATGCTAACTGAAAAAAGTCAGTCACAAAAGGCCACATATTGTATGATTCCATTTATATAAGACATTCAGAATAGGCAAATCTATAGAGATCCCATTAAGCAGTCACTTCCTGTTCCCCTTCCCCTTAGATCCTGGGAACCACTACTTTACTTTCTGTCTCTATGTTTATCCATTCATCTGTTGATGGACATTTAAGTTGTTTTCATCTTTGCCTGTTGTAAACTGTGCTGCTATGAACATTTGTGTACAAAATTTTCTTTGAACGTATGCTTTCCATTCTCTTGGTATATACCTAGAAGTGAAATTGCTGGGTCATATGGTAATTCTAAGTTTAACTTTTTGAGGAACTGCCCAGTGTTTTCCACAATGGCTACATCATTTTACATTCCTACCAGCAATGCATGAAGATTCAATTTTCTCCACATTCTTGTCAGCATTTATTTTCATTTTTAAAAATTATAGCTATCGGCCGGGCGCGGTGGCTCAAGCCTGTAATCCCAGCACTTTGGGAGGCCGATGCGGGTGGATCACGAGGTCAGGAGATCGAGACTATCCTGGCTAACATGGTGAAACCCCGACTCTACTAAAAATACAAAAAACTAGCCGGGCGTGGTGGCGGGCGCCTGTAGTCTCAGCTACTTGGGAGGCTGAGGCGGGAGAATGGCGTGAACCCGGGAGGCGGAGCTTGCAGTGAGCCGAGATCACGCCACTGCACTCCAGCCTGGGAGACACAGCGAGACTCCGTCTCAAAAAAAAAAAAAAAAAAAAAAAATTATAGCTATCCAAAGGGGTGTGAAGTTGTATCTCATTGTGGTTTTCATTTTCTTGTTTCTTTTTTTTATTCTTTTTTTTTTTTTTTTTTTTTTGAGACGGAGTCTTGCTCTGTCGCCCAGCCCAGGCTGGAGTGCAGTGGCGCGATCTCGGCTCACTGCAAGCTCCGCCTCCCGGGTTCACGCCATTCTCCTGCCTCAGCCTCCCGAGTAGCTGGGACTACAGGCGCCCACAACCGCGCCCGGCTAATTTTTTGTATTTTTAGTAGAGACGGGGTTTCACCGTGGTCTCGATCTCCTGACCTTGTGATCCGCCCGCCTCGGCCTCCCAAAGTGCTGGGATTACAGGCGTGAGCCACCGCGCCCGGCCTTTTTATTCTTTTTGAGATGGAGTCTCACTCTGTCGCCCAGATTTTGACTCATTGCAACCTCCACCTACCAGGTTCAAGCGATTCTCCTGCCTCAGCCTCCCAAGTAGCTGGGATTACAGGTGCCCGCCACCACACCCAGCTAATTTTTGTATTTTTAGTAGAGATGGGGTTTCACCATGTTGGCCAGGCTAGACTTGAACTCCTGACCTCATGATCCACCTACCTTGGCCTCCCAAAATGCTGGGATTACAGGTGTGAGCCACCGCACCCCACCTTCATTTCCTTAATGATTAATGGCAAGCATCTTTTCATGTGCTCTTTGTCCATGTCTTCTTTGGAGACATGTTTATCAAGTCCTTTGCTCATTTTAAATTGGGTTGTTTGTCTTTTTGTTATTGAGTTGGATTTTTGTTTTGTTTTTTGAAGCAAGGTCTCGCTCTGTCCCCCAGGCTGGAGTGCAGTGGCTCGATCTCAGCTCACTGCAGCCTTGACCTTTGGGACTCGAGAGATCCTCCCACCTCAACCTCCCGAGTAGCTGGGACTACAGACAGGTATCACCATGGCTGGCTAATTTTTGTATTTTTTTGTAGAGACGGGGTTTCATTATGTTGCCCAGGTTGGTCTTGAACTCCTGGGCTCAAGCTCTCTGCCTACCTTGGCCTCCAAAAGTGTTGGGATTAGAGGTGTGAGCCACTTCGCCAAGCCTGTTTTGCAGGGGGAGGGGAGAAAGATGATGAAAACGTTCTGGATCGAATAGTGCTGATGACTGCACAACATTGTGAATATACTAAAAATCATGGAATTGTACACTTTAAAATGGTTAAAAGGGTGGATTTTATGTAACGTGAATTTTACTTCAATAAATAAAAATTTAAAGAATAATATACTTAATGAACAATGAATATTCAGTTCTTTTTAAAAAAATATTAGTTCTGCAGCCAGGTGCAGTGGCTCACATCTCTCATCCCAGCACTTTGGGAAACCAAGGCAGGAGGATTGCTTGAGGCCAGGAGTTTGAGACCAGCCTGGGAAACAAAGCAAGACCCCATCTCTAGAAAAAAAAAAAATTAATTAGCCAGACATGATGACATGGGCCTGTAGTCCCAGCTACTCAGGAGGCTAAGGCGAGAGGATTGCTTGAGCCCAGGAGTTCAAGGTTACAGTGAGCTATGATATGGCCACTGCACTATAGCTTTGGCAACAGAGTGAGACCCTGTCTCTAAATAATAATAATAATGTTATCTCACTGTTAGCATTATTATTGCAATTATTTTTGTTTGCAAGGCCAGAAACTCTCTTCACCATTCATCAATTTTTGTCATGGAAGACAATGGTGAAATGGGATTCATCTCATAGAAACTTGTCTCACCATCAGACTTGTTGCAATTTCCCCATTCTGTTAATCAAGAACTCCCCAAGTAAATTAATCCAGATTTGCTAGCAGGTAGCTTTGTGTTTTGGCTACAGTCATCTGAGAATAGCTTTCCCTTTCGACCTCATTTTGTTGAGATCAGTTTAGGCATGAAACAGTAGTCAGGTGCAGTAAGTGGGGATTCTGAATCCCAGCAGATGAGGCTAGATGAGGACCTGACCTCAAGGATTCTTGTTTGTTTCCTCCACCCATCCACAACAGCACACCTCTCTCCCTTATGCCCTCCCTCCTGCTGCACCCCTCCCACAACATCCTGTAATCCTTGCTTCTTCCTTGGCCTGTTTTCTCATGCTCCATTGTCTATGTCTAAACTAGAGAGAATTCTCTTAATTAAAACTGGAGCAGGGATGGATATTGAACATAAAGAACAGGATGGGGAGGGAGAGTGGGCTGGTACAGTGGCTCACACCTGTAATCCCAGCATTTCAGGAGGCCGAGGCAGACAGATCACTTGAGCTCAGGAGTTTGAGACCAGCCTGGGCAACATAGCAAGACCGCATATCTGCAAAAAATACAAAAATTAGCCAGTGTGGTGGCATGCGCCTGTGGTCCCAGCTACTTGGGAGGCTGAGGTGGGGGGGTTGCTTGAGCCCAGGAGGTCGAGGTTGCAGTGAACCAAAATCAGCCACTGCATTCCAACCTGGGTAATGGAGCAAGACCCTGTCTCAAAAAAAAAAAAAAAAAAAAAAATTAAAAATTAAGAAAAAAAAAAAGAACAAGGGGGAATCCAGAATGATGCTAGTTAACAGAGGCATATGTGTTGCCTATTTGAAAAGACATCTGAGGCTGGATTATCATGCCTGTAATCCCAGCACTTTGGGAGGCTGAGGCGGGCAGATCACCTGAGGTCAGGAGTTTGAGACCAGCCTGGCCAACATGGTGAAAACCCATCTCTACTAAAAATACAAAAATTAGCTGGGCGTGGTGGCACGCACCTGTTATCCCAGCTACTCAGGAGGCTGAGGCAGGAGAACCGCTTGAACCCAGAAGGCGCAGGTTGTAGTGAACGGAGATCACACCATTGCACTCCAGCCTGGGCAACAAGAGTGAAACTCCATCTCAAAAAAAAAAAAAAAAAAAAAAAAGACATCTGAGAAGAGAACAGACAGCTGTGACTGCTTTGGCAGTAGCCCTGCCTCAGGTATGTGGCCCCTCCCAGCTCCAGCCGCTTGACCTCTGCTGTCTGCCCCCTCCCCTTCCCCTCCTGGGATACACACTTAGAGAGCGACTGGTTCAGCAACAATTAGCCTTTTCAGAACTGCCAGTGAGTTGCCACTTCTTACTCCTGTGCTGGGGCTTTCAACAGTCTCAGGAGTGCCAGCTTCCCCATCTCCTCTCAGCTTCACAGGCAAGCCTGAGGGGCTACATGAAGACAAGTGGCTCCTGGTTTTCCTTACCTGGACCTGCAAGACAACTATTAAGATATTCAGGAGAGGTGATCTTGCTGTGCAGGCACAGAACTGGACCAGACACAAGCTCAGATGGTGGAGGAGAGGCGGTAGTGGGCTGGAGAAGCTTCCGGGGTCATCGTGGGAAATAGCATGGAACATGGGCTCCCTTCTAGGTTCTGTGTACTCCTGGGGACCTAGAAGCCAGTTGTCATCGCCAAGCATCACAAAGGTTAGACCACCGTGCAGGGTGTTTAGGAGTCCAGGGCACTTCTGTGTGTTACCTACAACCCAAATGAATGAAAATTGCAAGGTGTATACTTTTTTGCTGCCTTGTTCTCTGAGGGACCCCTCTGCCTCCACTACCACACACTTCAATCTTACATCCTGAAATATCTGACATCTGACATTCCCCCTGCAAGAGAAGTACAGAGAAAAGTGGTAAGTGAATGAATTATTTTGCATGCTGGGTAAAAGGCACTTAAACAAACTGTGATTAAACCCAAAAATATTTCACAAGACTTATTTCACAATTTTTCTGCATTTAAAATAAAGTAGATTAAGTCTTTCTATGACTCAATCTTCATAAGACTCAGTCTTCACAGATCGCACCAGGAGATGCTCTGGAAAAGTTTCGACATGGAGATTGACATCTTTATTCATACCTAATCCAGTCCTTGGAAAGAATAAACAGAGATATAAACAGGAGACAAATACATTTATCCAGGGAAGCAAAACAGTATTCTCAAAGTCACCCAATCAACCAAGACAGTTTCTAGTGAATAACTGATTCATCAGCAAGTCTTTTCTTCTTCTCCTTCTCCTTCTTTTTTCTTCTTTCTTTTTTAAGACAGGGTTTTCTTCTGCTTTCCAGGTGGGAGTGCAGTCATGATCATGGCTTATTGCAGACTTGACCTCCTAAGCTCAAGCGATCCTCCTGCCTCATTTTTTTATTTTTATTTTTTTGTAGAGATAGTCTCACTATGTTGCCCAGGGAGTCTCACTATGTTGTCCAGGCTGGTCTCAAACTCCTGGGCTCAAGCAATTCTCCTGCCTCAGCCTCCCAAAGTGCTGAGATTACAAGCATGAGCCATCACACCCAGCAATCAACAAGTCTTTATGTAATGCCTAATACGTGCTCAGTCCCAGTGCTAGAAGCTGGGATGGAGGAAACAAAGAAATTGACCTGCCCCATTTAAGTCTCATGTATGGTTCAAAAATTGTATGAACCATACATGTTCAAACCATACATGGTTCAAAAATTAAATAAAAGAACCTGACAGGCCCTGAAGCTTATGGCTCATCCACGGAAACTAAATTAACACAGGGTATCAATTGTCCATTGCTTTGTAACAACTACCCCAAAATTTAGTGGCTTAAAATAACAACCATGTATTGAGCTCACTAGTCTGTGGCTTAGGTGGGTGTACTGCTGATGGGGCTGGGCCTGGCTGATCTTGGCTGGACTCACTCAAGGAAGTTGGCTAGAGCCTGGCTGGTCTATGGTGGCCTCAACCAGGGCAATTCCTCTCTGTTTCATATGGTCTTTCATCTTCCAGCAGGCTCCCTGGGTTTGTTGTTGTGGTCGTGGCAGGATTCCAAGAGATAGTAAAGGTGGACAAGGTCTCTTGAGACCTGGCCTCAAAACTAGCATGCCATTACCTCCAATGCATTGGACTGATCAAAGCAAGTCACCAGGCTAGACCAGATTCAAGGAGGGAGAAAACAGACCATGCATTTTCACAAGAGGAGATGTAAAGTCACCTTGTAAAGGGAATAAATACAGGAAGGAAATAAAATTGGGCCACAATGACACAGGAAGTAACAAGAAAAACCAGCAAGTGGCTAAAGGCCACTCTGTGTTGGGAAGAAGTTGACCAGGTCCCAGGGCTAGAACCCAGGCCAGGCTTCTTGTCAGAAGTCAGGGTAGCAAACCACTCATACTGCTCCCAGTCCCTCTGGGAAATAGTTAACATTTGTTGTAGGCCAACAGCCAGTGTGAGTTTCAAGAAGGCTTTTAAAGGTGGGTGGTGGTGGAGGTGGTGCCCAGGCTTGGAATGGGAGATCCAGCATCTCCTTCAGAGCTCTCTGTGTCCTTGGCTCCTTAAACAAGCTAGATAGTCACTCCTATGACTCCCATTTTCCAGAGGAAATTGAGGCCCTGTATGGAAGCTGCCAAACTCTTTTTGAGTCACTGAGGGACCACTTAGATACTGTCCCCTTGGTGGAGGCCTATGGCCTTCCTAGATTAACCATAACAGCCTATGCAGCCTGATCTCATGTTGACTCTTCTTCTTCCTTTCATCCTTTGACTATGATTTGGCTAGGAATGGATGCAGATTTATTCTGATGGAGCAGGCTTTTAGTAAATAAACAAATGAGGAAAATGGGTGCATTTTCTGCCCTTCAAACTGTGTGGCATCTCACAAAGCAAAATATGAAGTCACTTTGGATTGTTTTGTTTACTGTCCAGTGTTTGACATTATTATGTTTAATAAAATGTAATACTCCATGATTTGTACTATTGAAAAGGGAAGGGAGGTGATGAGGGCGAATACATCCCCTTTTTTTTTTTTTTGGTCACCCAGGCTAGACTGCAGTGGTGCAATCTCAGCTCACTGCAACCTCTGCCTCCTGGGTTCACGTGATTCTTCTGCCTCAGCCTTCTGAGTAGCTGGGACTACAGATGCCCAGTGCCATGCCTGGCTAATTTTTGTATTTTTAGTAGAGACGGGGTTTCACCATGTTGGCCAGGCTGGTCTCGAACTCCTGACCTCAAGTGATCTGCCTGCCTCGGCCTCCCAAAGTGCTGGGATTACAGGCGTGAGCCACCACACCTGGGCAGGTCTACATTTTTCAGAGTCCCCAGCCTCTTCACCAACCTGCCTCCTCACCCCTCGTCTAAGTCTCCTTTCCATTCAGAGCCTCACTCTAGGCCCACTTCATTTGTGAGGCCCTCATGACTGGACTCCTTTGTGCTTGCAGCCCTAGATGCACAGCCCACTCCCCTTTCACTCACTGACACCTGCTGCTTGGTCAGCCTTGCATGAGTGTGAATTGTAACTACAAGGAAACAATGCAATATTTTAATGCACAAAGAAGACTTATTAGTCCAAGAGGGTCCAAATCAGTAGGCTTGTTATATGTCTTGGATTTCATCAACCTTGAATTTACTGAGGGCACCTCTGGAACTGCTTTTCAAGGATGGACTTCTGAGTCCATTTCTGAGCCACACAAGAATATCACTTATACCTCAGGCTTTCATTCCAGACTTTCGGTAATGTTTCTCCAACTTATTTACCTACTTGATTACCAATATTATAGGGCAAGGTGCAGTGGCTCAAGTCTATAATCGCAGCACTTTGGGAGGCCAAGGCAGGAGGATTACATGAGCCCAGGAGTTCAAGGTTAGCTTGGGCAATATTTCAAGACCCCGTTTCTACAAAAAATTTATTTAGCTGGGTGTGGTGGCTTGCACCTGTAGTCCCAGCTACTCAGGGGACTAAGGCGGGAGGATTACTTAGTCCAGGAGTTTGAGGCTGCAGTGAAGCTCTGTTCGTACCTCTGTGCTCCAGCCTGTGCGAGAGAGTGAGGCTCTGTCTCTAAAAAAAATTAAAAATTTAAATTAAATGTGACATAACCAGTTGACACACTGTTTTTTTGTTTTGTTTTGTTTTGTTTTGTTTTGTTTTGCGATGGAGTTTTGCTGTTGTTGCCCAGGCTGGAGTGCAAAGGCATAATCTCAGCTAACTGCAACCTCTGCCTCCCGGGTTCAAGTGATTCTCCTGCCTCAGCCTCCTGAGTAGCTGGGATTACAGGTGCCTGCCACCACCCCTGGCTAATTTTGTATTTTTAGTAGAGACGGGGTTCCACCATGTTGGCCAGTCTGGTCTCGAACTCCTGACCTCAAGTGATCCACCCACCTCAACCTCCCAAAGTGCTAGGATTACAGGTGTGAGCCACTGCGCCTGGCAGGAAGCAAAAAAAAAAAAAAAAAAAAATTAAATTAAAAATGTCTCACCATGGACCAGGCATGGGGGCTCACTCCTGTGATCCCTAGCATTTTGGGAGGCCGAGGTAGGAGGATTGCTTGAAGCCAGGAGTCCAAGACCAGTCTGGGCAACATAGCAAGACCTCACTATATGAAAGAAAAAATTTTTTTCACCATTATGTTAGCTGTAGGTGGTTAGACTGAGAAATTTCCCTTCTATATTTAGTTTGCTGAGAATTTTTATAATAAGTATTACATTTTATCAAATGCGTTTTCTTTATCTATTAAAATGAGCAAATGGTTTTTCTCTTTTACTCTATTAAAATGGAGAATTACATCAGTTGATTTTCTTTTTCCTTTTTTTTTTTTTTGGAGACAGAGTCTCGCTCTAGCTCTATCCCCCAGGCTGGAGTGCAGTGGTGCCATCTCAGCTCACTGTAATTTCCACTTCCCGGGTTGAAGTGATTCTCCTGCCTCAGCCTCCCCAACACCCAGCTAAGTTTTGTATTTTTAGTAGAGACGGGGTTTCACCATGTTGGCAGGCTGGTCTTGAACTCCTGACCTCAGGTGATCCGCCTGCCTCTGCCTTGAAAAGTGCTGGGATTATAGACGCGAGCCACTGTGCCTGGCTGATTTTCAAATGTTAAACCAACCTTGCATTTTTAAGATAATCCTGCTTGATCATGATGTGTCTCTATGTCTGGGTCTTGATCATTTCCCTGTGTGTCTTATATGTTGTTAGATTCTGTTGGCTAATACTTTTGTTGAGGTTTTTTGTTTTTGTTTTTGTTTTTAGAGACAGAGTCTTGCCATGTTGCCCAGGCTGGTCTCGAACTCCTGGGCTCAAGCAATCCTCCCACCTCAGCCTCCCAAAGTGCTGGGATTACAGATGTGAGCCACTGTGCCCGGCCCCTTTTAATAGCATTTTTGTCAGGCTTTGGTATTAGAATTATAATGACCTCATAAAATAAGCTGAGAATTGTCTCCTCCTCTATTTTCTGAAAAAGTTTAGAAGGGTGTTGTTATTTCTTCCTTAAATATCTGATAGGATTTACCTATGAAATTATGTGGGCCTGAAGTTTTCTTGCTGGGAAGGTTTTGATAACAAATTCAATGTCTTTAATAGATATAAGACTATTCAGGTTTTCTGTTTAATTTTGAGCCAGTTTTGGTAAGTTATATATAGTTTTAATTTGTCCATCTCACCAAAGTTGTCAAAATTTTTAGCATAATGTTAATAATATTCCCTTTTCTTTTCTTTTTTTAAGGCAGGCTGGCGTGCAGTGGCATGATCGTAGTTCACTGTGGCCTTGAATTCTGGGGCTCAAGTGATCCTCCGCCTCAGCCTCCTAAGTAGCTGGGACTACAGGTGTGCACTACTACACCCAGCTCATTAAAAAAAGAAAATTGTAGAGACAAAGTCTTGCTTTGTTGCCCAGACTGGTCTTGAATTCCTGGCTTCAAGTGACCCTCTCGCTTTGGCCTTCCAAAGTGCTGGGATCATAGACGTGAACCACTGTACCCGGCCACTTTTTATCTTTTCAATGTAAGTAGGATTTATAGTAATAATCCTTTCTTTTTCTATTATTTATTTATTCATTTATTTATTTTGAGATGGAGTTTCACTTTTTGCCCAGGCTGGAGTGCAATGACACAATCTCGGCTCACCGCAACTTCTGCCTCCTGGGTTCAAGCGATTCTCCTGCCTCAGCCTCCCAAGTAGCTGGGATTACAGGCATGCGCCACCACCCCGGCTAATTTTGTATTTTTAGTAGAGACGGGGTTTCTCCATGTTGGTCAGGCTGGTCTTGAACTCCTGACCTCAGGTGATCCACCCACCTCGGCCTCCCAAAGTGCTGGGATTTCAGGCGTGAGCCACTGTGCCCGCCAGTAATAATCCTTCCATACTGGATATTGGTAGCTTGTGTTCTTTCTCTTGCTCGATCATTCTTGCTAAGGGTTTATCGATTTTGTTGATCTTTTCACATAATCAGATTTTGGCTTTGTTAATTTTCTCTATTGTTTTAATGGGTTTTTAAATTTCATTGAGTTTTGCTCTTTATTTCATTCCTTCTACTTACTTTGGGTACACTTTGCTCTTCTCTTCATAGCTTCTTAGGGTGGACCCATAGGTCATTGATCTTATACTTTTATTCTTTTGTAATATTCGCATTTAAAGCTATAAATCTCTTTTTTCAGCCTTATTGATGTATAACTGATAAATGCAAATTCTATGTATCCAAGGTGTACAACATGATGGTTTGATGTATGTTTACATTGTATAATGATTACCATAATCGAATTAACTAACACCTCCTTCACCACACATGGTTACCATTTTGGGCAGAGAGGTGAGGACACTTACCTGCTCTCTTAGCAAATTTCAAGTAAACAACACAGTATTATTAACTGTGGTTGCCATACCATACATTAGATTCTCAGAACTTATTCATCTTATAACTGAAAGTTTGTACTCCTTGACTGTCTCCCCATTTCCTCCACCCCACAGCAACCCGGTAACCATCATTCTTCTCTCGGCTTGTATGAGTGTTTTTTGGATTCCACATGTGAGATCATGCAGGTTTGTCTCTCTTTGCCTGGCTTATTTCTCTTAGCATCATGTCCTCCAGGTTCATCCACATTGTAGCAAATGGCATGATTTCCTTCTTTTTTATGGCTAAATATATTTATTTGTGCATATATATATATGTTTTTCTTTTGTGTGTGTGTGTTAACTTAAAAAGATTTGTTTCTAGCTTTATTGGGTATTATTGACAAATAAAAGTGGATAATTTTAAGGTATACAATGTGGCATTTTGTGAAATGGTTACCACAATTAAGTTAGTTAACACACTTGTCACCTCACCTAGTTGCTTTTGTTCTGGTTTGGTTTGGTTTCTGGTGACAACATTTTAGCAAATTTCAAGTATATAATTCAGTATTGTTAACTATTGTTACCATGCTGTATGCTAGATCCCCTGAACTTATTCATCTTATAACTAAAAGTTTGTAGCCTCACCATCCTGGCTAACAAGGTGAAACCCCGTCTCTACTAAAAAATACAGAAAACTAGCCGGGCGAGGTGGCGGGCGCCTGTAGTCCCGGCTACTCGGGAGGCTGAGGCAGGAGAATGGCGTAAAAACCCGGGAGGCAGAGCTTGCAGTGAGCTGAGATCCGGCCACTGCACTCCAGCCTGGGCGACACAGCGAGACTCCGTCTCAAAAAAAAAAAAAAGTTTGTAGCCTTTGACCAACATCTACCTTTTTCTCCCACCACACTGGCCCTGGTAACCACCATTCTACTTTCTGTTTCTATGAGTTCAACTTTTTTTTTTGAGATGGAATCTTACTCTGTTGCCCAGGCTGGAGTGCAATGGCACGATCTCGGCTCACTGCAACCTCCGCCTCCCGGATTCAAGCAGTTCTCCTGCCTTAGCCTCCCAAGTAGCTGGGATTACAGATGTGTGCCCCATGCCTGGCTAATTTTTTGTATTTTCAGTAGAGATGGAGTTTCAACCTGTTGGCCAGCCTGATCTCAAACTCCTGACCTCAGGTGATCCACCTGCCTTGGCCTCCCAAAGTGCTGCAATTACAGGTATGAGCCACCGTGCCCAGCCTCCTTTAGCCTTTCTAATAAAGCAATGCAGACCTACTGACAACTACTTTTCTTAATTTTCTTTCATCTGAAAATGTTTATTTCACTTTTCATCTTGAATGATATTTTTGCTGGGATACAGAATTCTGGGTTGACAGGATTTTTTTCCTTTCAAAACTTTAGATGTTGTTCTACTATCTTCTTTCCTTCATCATTACTGACAAAACGTCAACAATAATTTAAATATTTGTTTCCCTGTATGTAATGTTTCATTTTTCTCTGGATACTTTCAAAATTTGTTCTGTATATTTGTTGTTTAGCAGTTTTATTTGTCACCTGGACATGATTATCTTTTTTTTTTTGAAACAGAGTCTTGCTCTGTCACCTAGGCTAGAGTGTAGTGGCACTATCTCGGCTCACTGCAACCTCTGACTCCCGGGTTTAAGCAATTCTCTTGCCTCAGCCTCCCAAGTAGCTGGGATTTACAGGCATGCGCCACCATGCCCGACTAATTTTTGTACTTTTAGTAGAGATGGGGTCTTACCATGTTGGCCAGGCTGGTCTTGAACTCCTGACCTCAAGTGATCTGCCCACCTTGGCCTCCCAAAGTGCTAGGATTACAGGTGTGAACCACTGCACCTGGCCATGATTTTCTTCATATATTATATCGTATATATCATATGTTATATATCATATATATCATATGCTTTCTTATTTATCATATTATATATTATATGTCTATTATAGTTTAATGTTGTTCATTTCTTAACATTTTATGTCTTTTTGTAGTCTCTTTTCATCTACAAGTTTTCCCTCCATCCCTTTCCATTCCTTATAGATTTTCTGTTGAAGAACCCAGGCCTTTTGACCTACAGAGTCTTCCAAAGTCTGAATTTTACTGACTGCACATTAATGTTGCAGTTCATGTCCCTTCATCCTCTGTATTTATTGCAAATTGGCAGCTGGTTCCAGAGGCTTGGTCAGCCTCTGATGCAATCCCTTTGACAATACTGTAGATGCTGTTGTGTTCTTTCATTAGGAGTCACATGACGTCTGATTTTCTCTCCTTTTATGATGTCAGCAGTTGTTAGGCACAATATTTAGATCTATTAATTTATTGGTGGCTACAAAATAATGACACTCTAATTCTATAATTTCTTTTTCACATAATAATTGATTTTTTTTTTTTTTTTTTTGAGATGGAGTTTTCGATCCTTGTTGTCCAGGTTGGAGTACAGTGGCGTGATCTCGGCTCACTGCAACCTCTGCCTCCCGGATTCAAGCAATTCTCCTGTCTCAGCTTCCCAAACAGCTGGCATTACAGGTGCCCACCACCACACCCCACACCTGGCTAATTTTTGTATTTTTAGTAGAGACAGGGTTTCACCATGTTGGCCAGGCTGGTCTCGAACTCCTGACTTCAGGTGATCTCGGCCTCCCAAAGTGCTGGGATTACAGGCATGAGCTGCTGCGACCAGCTGGAATATTTTTTTTTTTTTTTTTTTTTTTTTTTGAGACGGAGTCTCGCTGTGTCTCCCAGGCTGGAGTGCAGTGGCGTGATCTCGGCTCACTGCAAGCTCCGCCTCCCGGGTTCACGCCATTCTCCCGCCTCAGCCTCCCAAGTAGCTGAGACTACAGGCGCCCGCCACCACGCCCGGCTAGTTTTTTGTATTTTTAGTAGAGACGGGGTTTCACCATGTTAGCCAGGATAGTCTCAATCTCCTGACCTCGTGATCCACCCGCCTCGGCCTCCCAAAGTGCTGGGATTACAGGCTTGAGCCACCGCGCCCGGCCCAGCTGGAATATTTTTAACAGATGCTTCTTTCTAATCTATTTGGTTCTTTATAGGTATAGTTCATATAGGATAGGTAGAAAAAATTCTTGATTTTTTTTTTTTTTTTTTGAGACAGTCTTGCTATGTCATCCAGGCTGGAATGCAGTGGTGTGATCTCAGCTTACTGTAACCTCCACCTCCTAGGTTCAAGCAATTCTCGTGCCTCAGCCTCCTGAGTAGCTGGTATTACAGGCATGTGCCACCATGCCCAGCTAAATTTTGTATTTTTAGTAGAGACGGGGTTTCACCATGTTGCCCAGGCTGGTCTCAAACTCCTGTCCTCCAGTGATCCACACACCTTGGCTTCCCAAATTGCTGGGATTACAGGCATGAGCCACTGCACCTGGTCAATTCTTGATTCTTTACCTTTGTTTTTTCACTTCTCAAGTTACTTAGCTGGTTCCTGTAAAGAACTAGCTCTCTTTAAAAAATAAAATAAAAGTATAAACTTATGAATTCTAACACATTGGATGGGTTTTAATCCATGGCAGTTATTATTATTAATGACACTCAAATTGTCCTGTCTCCCAGAGTTGGAGCCTCTTCAAGTCAGCTCCAGAATGACTTGATAAACTCCTGGTAGTGTTTGTAGCGTCCTTACTATCTGGTATGACCAAGCGTCTCAGCCTTATCTTTTATATTCCTCATCCCAGATTTACAATAACTGTTTCTCCAAAAAGCCCCGAATCACAATCCAAAGAGCTGGGATTACAGGCATGAGCCACCGCGCCAGGCCTTTTCTCTACCATTTAAACCATTTTGAACTGCATAAGTCACTGGTTTTTAGTATATTCACAAAGTTGCTCAACCGTCACTGCTATTTAATTCTAGAATATTTCCATCACCCCTAAGTAAACTCTGCATCTCCCAATTCCTCCTGCCCCATATTCCTTGGCAACCGGTCATCTACTTTCTGTCCCTATAAATTTACCTATTCTGGACTTTTCATACACATGGAGGCATACAATACATGGCCTTTTGTGTCTGACTTCTTCCACGTAGCATGCTTTCACGACTTGTTTATGTATATAGCACAAATGCAAGTTATTAAGTAGAAAATATAAATCAATACGAGAATGATTGAGCACCAAATTTCTCATCTCCCCCTCCCCCTACCCCGCCGCCGCCGCACAAAGCAGGTTGCTGAAGCTGACTTCAACTTGGTTGTTCCTTGAAGTAGCCTGAAGCTCCTAGTGAGCAGGAACCATCTACCCCTGCCAGGAAGCACGATGCATAGACAGCAACTGCTGGCCACTATGTAATGCTTCAGGAAGAAAGCTGGTCTGGGGTGGGGTAGGGAGGTCACATCCCAAGGTGTGTCTCCCTTCAGCCCATTAGTCAGAACAACTCCTGGCTATGTGGGTCCAGCTTCTGACATACTTGGCATCACCACCACTCTGCCATCCCAGATGGACAGTGGCTTTCAGCATTGAGATGTGGGTTCTAATGTGGTTGCAGAACCTAAACCAGGGCATGAAGAGTGAGGAACAGATTACAACTGCTGAGCTGTGAACCCCTCTCCCCACAAAACTGTGACCAGAACCTACCCGCTTGGACTTCAGCAACTAATGCTATCAGTCCCAAGTGAGAGACTGCCTCTCATCCTTCAAGGAAGGCTTGGCTCAGAGAGCCTCAAGACCTGGAGCCGGGCGCGGTGGCTCATGCCTGTAATCCCAGCACTTTGGGAGGCCAAGGCAGGTGGATCACGAGGTCAGGAGATCAAGACCATCCTGGCTAATACAGTGAAACCCCATCTCTACTAAAAATACAAAAAATTAGCCGGGCGTGGTGGCGGGCACCTGTAGTCCCAGCTACTTGGGAGGCTGAGGCAGGAGAATGGCAAGAACCCGGGAGGTGGAGCTTGCAGTGAGTTGAGATCGTGCCACTGCTCTCCAGCCTGGGCAGCAGAGCAAGACTCCATCTCAAAAACAAACAAACAAACAAACAAACAAAAAGACCTGAAAGTCTCTCCCAGTGCCCACTCCCCCACCCAGCGCCACCCCCAGCTCTGGACCCCACCTCCCGTATGCATCTGTCTGGTAGAGCTCTGACCACAGTGAGTTGAATGATGTGTTTATATGTCAGTTCCCTCAACCATTTTGGGAGGTTCTTGAAAGCAGGGACTGCATTATATTCACTTGATATCCTTATTGCCTAATTCAGAGAATACTGTTCATCAATTTGTGATAAGTTAGAGAGGGAATAAGTCAGCATAGTGATTAGGAGTCTTCTCCTGGCCAGACGATGTGGCTCATGCCTGTAATCCCAGCACTTTGGAAGGGTAAGGCGGGTGGATCACTTGAGCTCAGGAGTTTGAGACCAGCCTGGGCAACATGGTGAAACCCCATCTCTACAAAAAATGCAACAACAACAACAACAAAATTAGCCATGGTGGCATGTGCCTGTGGCCCCAACTACTCAGAGGCTGAGGTGAGAGGATCGCATGAGCCCAGGAGGTGGAGGTTATGGTGAAACAAAATGGTGCCATTGCACTCCAGCCTGGACGACCTGAAGACCCTGTCTCAAAAAATAGTCTTGTCCTTTAAACAGACTGCCTAAGTGCAGCAGCTTCACCTCTTCACTGTTCCTCCTCTTCTTCCTCCCTACAGTAAAACCCCACACAGAATGGGGTTCAGGGTAAGTATTTAGATGAGTGCTGAATCATTTAAAATTTAAAAATCTCCACCTATAGGATTTCTGAATAATATCTTTATTTAGCTCAGGTAGTTGTTCTTACACATTTTTGGATACTTGGGTTAGAACTTTCCCTATTACATTAAATCAATGGTTCTTAAACCTTATGCAGGCATGTAAGCACAATGCAGGCTAGAATAGAAAGATTGTTGTGTACAAACATTAAAAATAGACATTTTATTACAAGATTGTAGAGAATGGAGACCAATAGAAGGTAATTGAAATACCACAACCTCACTCCAGCCCCAATCCTGGTGCCTGAATATGTGCACTGCCTCTGCGCTCTGCTCCCCGTAGACACAAGTCCCCAGGCCCTCCTGGACAGCAACAAGGGTTTTACAAGGCCAGAAGGCAGCCCTGTTTGTTCCTGCCTACAGGAAGGGCAGAGGAATGCGATATTCCCAGGAACTGTGTCCTAGACCCATAGGGCCAGATTGCTCAGCCTAGTTCAAGTAGTGAGACTACCTCTGTGCCAGTATCCTGGGCTGTCTCTTCCCTTCACTCTTGGCAGCTCCCAATTGTCAAAGATTGGACAGGGTACTGGTGTGGCCAGCTCTAACTTGCTCAAGCCAGTCAGCACCTGCACAGAGCCAGCTAACTGCTGGGCCCAGGGGCTTCCAGAGAGTTCTTCAGAGCTTCTCAGAGGCCTAAGGACCTCCTAACCCTAGCAGGCCTCCTGGCTCAAGCACCACAACTTGGGAAGGCTCCATCAGCATCTACGTGGCCCCGTTTTACCTGTTGTCTGTGGAGGGTGTGCAGAGGCAAGTCCAGGGTAGGGGCAGGCAGTATCCCTTAGGCTTGCCCACAGCCCAGATAGCAAAACTGTAGCCAGATCAGTGTCTATATAAGTTTCAGGCTGAACCTTAGATCACTTAGGCCAGCCCGCCGATCTGGCTGCCCAACCAGACTAGATAGACGAGTCTAGGCCTCAGGGCTCTCAAGCACCTAAGAGCGCAGCTGCATTTGGAAGTGCTCACAGCAGGCGTGCTTCATGGTCAGCCCATAGATGGGGGTCATGTCCACCTTCACACCCGGTGGCACGCTGAACTCCACCCGCTGCAGCAGGATGGCCAGGAAGAGAAAGACTTCCCAGCGGGCAATGGTCTCACCGATGCACTTCCGCTTGCCCAAGCCAAAGAGAATCACCTTCTCACTTAGCACCTTGTCGATAGCACCATCAGGGGTGATAAACCGTTCAGGTAGGAACTCAGATGGGTTGACCCATAGCTTCCTGTAACCAGAGGAAGACAACTGAAGTGGCAGCTCAGGGCTCAGAAGCATCAAGTGAGTGGAGCCCCAACCCTAAAGGATAGAGGACAGGCAAGCAGCCCATGGACAGGAGGATCAATGCAATGATTGTATTAATAATATATAAGAGCTTAAGAGGGGCCGGGCGCGGTGGCTCACGCCTGTAATCCCAGCACTTTGGGAGGCCGAGGCGGGCGGATCACAAGGTCAGGAGATCGAGACCACGGTGAAACCCCGTCTCTACTAAAAATACAAAAAATTAGCCGGGCGCGGTTGTGGGCGCCTGTAGTCCCAGCTACTCGGGAGGCTGAGGCAGGAGAATGGCGTGAACCCGGGAGGCGGAGCTTGCAGCGAGCCGAGATCGCGCCACTGCACTCCAGCCTGGGCGACAGAGCGAGACTCCGTCTCAAAAAAAAAAAAAAAAAAAAAAAAAGAGCTTAAGAGGGTAGACCCAGCCTTTCCTCTGCACCTCTGAACTTACTGGTCATGGTTGATCTGCCACTGGTTCACAAAGACACAACGCCCCTTGGGGATGTAAAACCCTTTCAGACTTGTGTCTCTTGTGGTGCTAGGGAGAAAGGAAGCTCAGTCAGGCTCAGGGCAACAGGCAAATCTCCCTATCTCCCACGCTGTGTCCCTCCCACTAACCCTAATCAGGTATGTGGTCTGGAGTAAAACCAGTAACAGACAGCAGTGTCTCCATGGGGCCTTACCTGTGGGGGATGGTGAAGGGGACGAAGGAGGAGTGTCGGAAGGTCTCCAGGATAAAGGCCTCCATATAGGGGAGATGGGATCTGTCAGAGAGCTGGGGGCGCCGTGACCTGCCAATCACTGTGTCTGTAGAACACAGGGGACAAGATGGATTCAGGGGCTGCCTAGACTTGGCCAGGCCCCTGGCACTGACCCCTTTGAAGGGAGCCACTACCTACCTAGCTCTTCTTGGATCTTTCTCTGTACCCTGGGGTTCGTCACCAAATACATGAGGCTCCAGGAGATAGCAGTTGTGACTGTGTCAAACCCTGGACAGGGTAGAACAGAAGAAGTTAGGCAGGCGGCAGGTCAGGGCACTTGAGCACAGGAAGGACACATGGGGTAACTCATACCAGCTCCAAAGAGGTCCAAGACGACATTAACGATTTTCTCATCTGACAGTTGGATATTAGCGTTCTCATCCAGCTGCTTCTCCTGACAGTGCTCAATCAGGCAGTCTGTGATGTCCCGGATGTGGCCCTTAGGTAGGGAAAGTCCACAGGTGAGCAAGATCTCAAACCCAGAGCTACCTCTCCATCCAGGTCTGGTCCTTCACTATTCCTAGCATCTTTGTTCTGGAGGTGATGCCCCCTGAGGCTGTTGTCCCAGCTTCTCTCTGCCTCTGCAAGGCTGTCTCCTACTACCTTAGAATGCTGCTAGTCCCAACTCAAGGGACAGCTGACACACAGCATCTTGTACTGTTATCACCTGGATGTGCTCTTTATCTTCTTTCTATTATGAGGCCAGGAGATGAACTCTTTAACTCTTCCTGGCTCCCTCAACAACTGCCCCAGGGTCCGGCATGTAATGGCTATTCAGTGGCTATTGCTGTCTGGTGGAAGCATGGAAGGGTTGGTCAAGAAAAGGTTCTATTTCCCTGCCAAGGAAGAAGACTATTCCACAACTGGCTTCAAGATCCCAGGTTGAAGCCTCCCTGAGAACTTGCCAAGCCCCATACAGTTCCTCTTACCTCTGACCTCCCAGGCCCTGACCCCATCGGCTTCCCACCATCCACCTGCTTTTCCCCAGACTGTACCTTCTCAAAGGTTTTGTAGTGCTCCTTGATCATCTTCTGCATGAAGCTGTGGAACTTCTCATTCAAGTCCTTGAAGCCATTAAGGGAACGGTTGGGCAGGTAGCGAAGAATAGGGATGAAGTCAGCTGGGTTTCCAGAGCCAACCACCTCCCCGAAATTATTACTCAGGTTGACTAGGCTAAGCAGTTCTTGGTGGTTGTGGTCATAGCGCTGGCCAAAGCAAATGGCACAGATGACATTGGCCACTGATACCACCACATACCTGTAGGGGTTAAAGTGCCCAGGCCCTGCCATCTGCTCCTGCAACTTGCTGATCAGGACCTCAGCCTCCTTGCTCACATGCTCCTCCAGGTAGCAGGAAGATGAGGAGGCTGGGTCAGAGGCAATAGAGAAACTTTTCAGGCCATTCTGGGCCAGGCGCCGGCGGGCAGCCCACACTGGTCCAGAGTCTGGGCCGAAGGACATGCTCTGGCCATTACTGATGAGGGTGAAGCTGTAGAGGTTGGGCCGGCCCTTGAAATCATCGCCCTGCTGCACCAGGGCCTGCCGGATGGTGTCCAGGCCGCTCAGCACCAGCACAGGTGTGGAGCCAATGCGAATCTGCAGCACGTCCCCATACCGCTGGCTCATCCTTGACAGTGCCAGGTGTGGGTTCTTTCCCAGGGTTAGTATGTGCCCGATCAGGGGCCAGCCCCATGGCCCTGGTGGATTCTTCAGGCCTTTGGGGACCCGAGGTCTTGAGGCCCTGATTACCCAGAATACTAGACAGAAGATGAGAGAGGCTAGAAGAAACTCCGTGGCCGACATGGAGATTCGGAAAAGCATGATCAGTGTAGGGATCTTGGAGGTGGCTGCTGAGAGAAGGAGCAGGAAGAAAAAAAATCAAGCCATCAGATTGGGGAACGAGAAGAGCCAACATCCTAGAGTATCAGGGAAAGGGGAAACCTTTCCACCAGAACTGCTTACTGAGCATGAAGAAGAGGATGAGGAGGGGAGAAGTTGTTGAGCTATCACTGTGGGCTAAGAATTTCACAGTCCTTCTTCATTCAGCACTAGCCACAAATCTATGAAGTAGGCTGCAGTGAGGCTCAGAGAAGATAAGTAACTTGCCCAAGGTCACACAGCCAGAAAGTGTTGGATGCAGACTCCCAAGCCAAGTTGCCTAATTCCAGAATGCTTTCTCTTAACTGCTATACCAATCTAAAATGACATCTTCCAATGTCAATCTGTGATTTCCACGTAGTACCAGTACTGTTACTTACTTCACATTTTCCTAAAATCGACTGTAAATCTATCTACATATCATCATAAACAATATCTATGTGAAAGTACAACTTTGATTTTTCCCCTAACACATTAAAATAAATACATAATCAATGTGTATCACCCCAAGTCCTACCCACTACACTTAGGAAAACCATGTTCTCAGGGGAAGTAGGGATCATCTGATCCTTTAGCCTCATTTAACATTTGGGGGAAGCAGCACTGACTTGCCCAAAGTCCCCCAGCAATCAGTGACAGAGCCAGGACTCAGACTCCTTAGGGACACTTCCCTGGAAATTTCCAGCTGCTGTCACATGTACCTCCTTTCGAAGAGTGGTCAGATCAATGAAGGAATTTTCCCAGAACCCTCAGTTCTCTGCTGCTCAATCCTAGGATGCAGGAAATCCCACCAGACCCCAGGACAGAGTGAAGAAGAGACAGGGGACAGGATGGCCACTTCCCAAACCACATTGCTCTCAACCCCAGCTCTCTGAGTTCAACTGACCCACAGTTTAAAGGCAGCTGGAGACCAGCTAGATTGAGCTCTTTAGTCAGAGAAATCCAGGCCAGGGTTTTTTGTTTTTTGTTTTTTGGTTTTTTTTGGCTCAATTCTCAATGAATGAACAGTTTGGACCTCCCCCTTTTGCAGGTTACCAGAGAACAGAGAATAAATGGAAGGTTCCCACTAGGCTGTAAGAAAACCCCAGACTGGAATCAGGGAAATCAGGAATGGATCTAAACTGAAAGGAAACTGAGGCAATACTTTCTCTGTAAGCTTGACCTAAAAAGGGTGTGTAAATTCATAAACCACTCCAACATATCAGGCATCTGCCTGCTACCCTGGACTGGAGGTCAGTAGACCCAACATTCTAGTCAAAGTGATCTTGGACTGCACATTTTACTTTTCTGGGGTCCAACCTCAACACTTGAGAGAGGGTGACACAAGATCTCTCAGTTCAGAGTGCCCAGCTGGATCCAGAGGGAAGAGAAAACTCAGATCTGCCGTGGGGAAGCTGACAGTCTTACCAGTGAGGCTTCCCACAGGAGAACCACAAGACAGGGAGATGGATAGTCCCTACCACAAGTATTATAGTGGAGGGAGGCTTCCTGGAGGGGCTAAATCACACTAGATCCCAGAGTGAACAGGGGACAGTACCAGGCTTTGGTGTGCCATGGTGTCCCCTTCTGCACAATGGGTGTCCCAAGGACCTGCAGCCTTTGTAAGATGGTAGGAGGCCAAGGGAGATGTGACTGGTGAGTTTTTAGGGACTGGTATTTCCAGCTCCCTGCAATTGGCAATCTGTCACCCTGATTGTCTACCAGCAAAGGACAAAGAAGATGGTCAATGAGATAGGAAAGGCCTAGGACTCCTGCACAGATCTGCCTCTATTGTCTCAGCTGTCTAGGACATCTCAGCACTGACAAGCCACCCTTGGGAGGGTAAAATCTGCCAGGGGTAGCTTCTTAGGCTAGGGCAGGGTATAGCTGGTAAGAACCCAGTCAATCCCCTCCTTTCATCCTGCCCACCCAAGGAGAAGCGCCTGTCATCAGAAAGCCTGAGGGAGGGGCTGCACATATTCCAGCCTGCCAGGTGGCCTTGATGGGGAAGCCCCATGGTGGGCAGGGAGTCACTTACTAGGGGATGGAGCTGGAGCCTGGGTCCTGAAGTCCTGAATGAGACGCCATTCGTATCTAGAGGTCTGGTACCAGCTGTGGGACCATGGGCAAGTCCTCCTCTTCCCCTGGCCTCAGTTTCCCCACTAGAGAGCTAGACTGCCTGATCACTAAAAACATTCTGAGCCTCCCTTTTTGGAGGTGCTAGACAGGTAGCTACCTAGGAAGTCCTGGAGGCACCAAAATGTTCCTTTTATTGGGAGAGAAGGGGCAAGCCAGAAGCCCCCCAGCAACTCACCTGTGGCTGTAAGGAGGTACTGAGCTGAGCTGGGAAGAGTGGACTCTTAGAGCCTGGGATCACAAGGTTCAAGGAAGGTTCCAAGGAACTGTCACCTTCAGGGTGAGGGTGAAAGCACAGCTACCTTTATAGGCGGGCTCGTACGTGTGGCCAGCCTCCTTCCCTGGAGCGCTGAGATGGAGGGAGGAGCAGCCTGAACTGGGCTGGTCTCTCTGGGATAGGAGGAAAAGGTGGAGGAGGGCAAGGGGGTGGGGGAGAGTGGGAGGGATGGGGGAGGGCGGGGGGATGGGGAAGGGCGGGGAGGTGGGGAAGGGCGGGGAGGTGGGGTAGGGCAGGGGGGTTGGGCAAGAACCCACTATGGGACACCTCATCTCGGTGCCTGTACATAGAGGGGTGAGGGCTGGGGACACCTGGAAGCCCCAATTCCAAGGCGTCCCAAGGGCAATGCAGAAACCAGCCGAGAAGGGGGTTTGAGGGAGAAGTCCCAGGACAGACCTAAGAGAGGGTACGGGAAGCTCCATCCTGGCGCACGGGGACTTCTCTTCGTCATTTTTGCACCCACCAGAACACTGGGCGTGCAGATGCCTCCCCAGCGCTACAGTCTACCCGGACTCGGCAGGCGGGGGCGGGGCTGCCGCGTGGTGACCTCCTTCCCGGGGTTACTGAGTCCCGGCTCGCGTGAGAAGTGCTACGACCCCAGTCCTGAGGTCACGGGCGGCGGAAGGCCAGAGGCGCCGCGGGGCTGGCCCTGTCCCCCAGAGCCCGGGCTACTAGCTGAGGTTCGCGCCTCTTGATTGAAGGATCTGAATGGATGGCAAAGGCGCAGGTTCGCTGAGCGCTCACTAGCGGCTCCGCACCGCCTCTAGGATCGCCTTAGTCCTGATTGCAACCCCGCGGTCCCTCCAGCCAGGATCCACCAGCCCTTGAGGGTCCCTCTTGGCTCCCGGAGTTGCTAGTGCTTTGATTGGCGGGGCACAGAAATCCGGCCGCGGGGGGCCGAGGAAAGACTCTGGGGGCCAGGGACCATGGAGTGGGCATCTGTCGCGGAGCCCCCACCCCACCCCCGGCTAGCTTGCGTGCGCCAGCGACATCCCTCTAGGGGGCAGAGGTCAGGCAGCCCGTCCCCGCCCCACCAGGCCCGGGGGCGCGGTGCCCAGGCGTTGCGTGAGAAGGACCGGAGGCCAGCGCAGCCACCCGGCCGCCCCATTCCCCGGCCCGGCGCGGGTCTCGCAGTCACGCGAGGTGGGAGGGAGTCGGGGCCGGGCTCTTAAAGGGCCAGCCTCGCGCGCGGCGTG
This sequence comes from Macaca nemestrina, assembly GCF_043159975.1. Classification (NCBI taxonomy): domain Eukaryota; kingdom Metazoa; phylum Chordata; class Mammalia; order Primates; family Cercopithecidae; genus Macaca; species Macaca nemestrina. The sequence continues at coordinate 126,464,949 of NC_092131.1, read as the reverse complement.
GGGTTGGGGTGGAGGGAGAAGAACTGTTGAAGGGTGGCGGGTGCGCCATTGAATAAGGCGGTGCGGTGCAAAGGGTCCAGGTCTGCGTGCAGCTTCTGCCTTCGAGGAGAGACAGTCTGCGTGTGTCGGCATTTTCGGTCCACGCCTGTGGCAGGACACCAAGCCCCAGCGCCACGTGGCATGGTCTAGCTGCCTGCCTCCGACGCTGTCCCGCCCTCCCGAGCCTCCAGGGTTTCCAGGAAAAAAAAAAAAAAAAAAAAAGTTGTATTTGCTTGTCTAGCTCAACCTGGCCCCAACTAACATCGTTACCCACCATCCCCGACGTCCTCCCCAACCAGATGGCACCACCGTCAGTCGCTGGTCCAGGCCAGAAAACAATCCCCTCACCTCCTATTCCGGTCATATGCGGCCTCATGCATTGCACAAATATTTACCGAGCAAGCCATGAGCTGTTCGGAGGCGCTGGCGATTGACAGAGAAGGGAACACAGCTGACAGAACTCCTAATCTCGTGGAGCTTACATTCTGATGGAAGGAGACAAGTAGTATGCCCCAAATCTAGAGAATGTCAGAGGGTAAAAAGAGCTGTCGGAAAAAAAATAAACAGAAAAGGCGTGGGGATTATGTGAGGGCAGATTGCAATTCAAAACAAGGTGGTCAGGGACCGTCTTGCGGAGAGAGGCAGGAGTGTGGAGTCAAGAATCAACGCTCATAGATATCTGGGTAAAGAGTGTACCTGGGCAGGTGTGGTGGCTCATGCCTGTAATCCCAGGACTTTGGGAGGCCGAGTCGGGAGGATCACCTGAGGTCAGGAGTTCAAGACCAGCCTGGCCAATATGGCAAAACCCCATCTCTACTAAAAATACAAAAATTAGCCAGGCGTGGTGTTGCTCACCTGTAATCCCAGATACTGGTGGGGGGGGGCGGGTAGTGGTGGTTGGGGGGCATGGAGTCAGGCAGGAGAATTGCCTGAACCTGGGAGGTGGATGTTGCCATGAGCTGAGATCATGCTACTGCACTCCAGCCTGGGTGACAGAGCAAGACTCTGTCTCAAAAAAAAAAAAAAAAAAAAAAAGACTGCAACTGTTAGAGGGAACAAGGAAAATCAAAGCCTCCCCCCACCCCCAACACAGTGGTTCTTGAAGGACAGAGCAGTACCAGGGATGTGCAGAGGTCATCTGACAGGGGAGTTCTCCTGGCATGTAGTCCAGGGGGATGGGATGCCCATGAGGGACAGCACCCTGCCCCATGTGCAGGGAGCACCCCATTGAGAAACATCAAACTTCCTCTGTGCGAGGTAGAGACATTGCTGGGGTGTAAGAGAAGCAAGGTCACTCGGACTACTGTGCTAAGAATAGGAGGCACATTTCTCCACTTTGGCATCTATCCAGCTCCACTGCCACAACTCCTCCAGGGCCCATCATTGCTCCCTGGAGTACTTAGTCTCCACCTAGGTTTCCATTTGCCTTTTGCTCCTTCCAATTACTTCTCCATCCTGTGGCACCCAGAGTGTTCCTGTTAAAAACGCAAAATCTCATTCCGTCACCAGCTTGCTTAAACCTCTTTGGTAGCTCCCACCACTCTGAAGATGGGAATGACAATCTTTAGCAGAATCTCCCAAGCCTGCATCCTTCTAGTTCTAGTGTCCCCTACCTTGAGTCTCAGATAAAACATCCCTTCCTCTGGGATGCCTTTCTGGATTCTCCCCACAGAAAATTAGGTTTCTCCTGGTCGCTGTTTCCAGCACTTCTCCATGGTAATTCTTAGGACGCTGGATACTTGCTATAACCCCGACCCAACCTGCCACTTCTTTCGGTATGCTCTAACAAGGAAAACCAACCTGCGGGAAATTGATCTGATACGCCAAGTCCGGGCAAGATATTAACAACTGGTAAAGGAGTTAGACACAGCTATGCTATACACAGGCCAAATGGCAAGAGAGATGTCCAAAGTGCTGATGCTATAATGGTGAAATTTAGGCAACAGAACAGGCAGGAGACAAGGGAAGTATTGCTGGGCTTTCTCAGCATTCTTCCAATCACTCTACCCTCTGCATCTTTGATTCCATCTGAGGAGCTTCATGGTACCCAAGAGAGGTCTGTCCTTCAATCCTAGTTGGAGCTAGAGCCACAGAGAGTAGAATGAGCCTGTGTGGAAGCCATGGCAAGGAAGTGGAAAGCAAGGCACTCCTAGATCCTCTAGCGTGCTCTGCAGACAACCTCTTCTTCAGCTTCCCAGGGTCCCCACCAATGCCCCAGCTCTGGAGAATCATGGCAGCCTGGTCACCAGGGCTGGAAGACCATCTAGTGCTGGGGCTCCCGACCAGGGACCCTTCTCTTGATAGAAAGTGCATTGCTTTGCTTGCATTATCTAAGAGGCTCTTGACTCGTCAAAAATTCATTAACTAATAAAGCCAATTCCTCTCTCACTTCTTAGGTGGAGAGATGGGTGCCAGAAAAGAAAAGGCCCAAGTACACATGGCAAATCACAGCAGAGCCTAGAACTCCAGCTTCTTGCTTCTAGGCCAGGGTTCTTCTCACTATAACTTATCATCCCAGATTATGAGTGAAGCTCCAGGGAGCTAAAGGTAGACAGACTCAGCCCTTGGGCGAGGGCCCCCCACCTCTCCATACCCCTGGACTGGTGTACTGGGGTTATAAGAGATGTTATACTTCTCATCACCAAGCCCTGTCTTGGCTAATAGTTCACAATAACAGGAAGGGGGCCCACACTGAGCACTGGGCAGAGAAGGAGGGAGTTGAGCAGGAGATTAGAGGACCTTGGCCTGGAGCTGTACACTCAATCCTGGGTCAAAGTTTGCATGCCTTTGCGTGAGAAGCTCTTTGGCTAGGATTCCCTAGTGATCAATACCAGGAGCAGGGGCAGAAGTGCTGGGGAGGGGAGAGGGCTCTGGGCTGGAGAGATGGAGACAGTTGAGAGGGCTTAGCCCAGCAGAATCATCAGCCCAGGACTTTCAGTGAGCCCTGCTGGGGGCTGTGGGCAAAGGGGACTGGGAGACAAGCAAGACCCACAGCAAACCCCTGCCCCATGGTAGAGATGGGGGTCATACCCTAGACAGATCCTGTGATAAGTCTGGAGATGCTGCAGGAGCTGTGAGGAGGCTGGGGCAGGACGGGTGTTAAAGGATGCCCCCCAGAGAGTGGAGATCTAGAGAAGAGCCCTGGAGTCTAAAGAGCATAGGAAGGGCATTCCTAGCACGGGGAGGAGACACAATGTGAACAGCAGGTGGTAGTGGGAGGTCGGGGTGAGGCAGTTTGGGTAGATGTGGAGAACTGGGACTTGTCTCCCAATGTGTCCTCCCCCTACCCAGCCACCCTCTTCTTCTCCTGAGATCTGAGCCTGAGCACCTTCCTTTCCTCTCCTGCCTGTGCCCAGAGAGCCCAAGAGATTGAGTTTGCAGGACACAGTGCTCAGACGGGGCAGCTCTTGGCTCCCTGGCTCTTGGCTGCTATAGTTAGGATGACAGTACTTTCCCAGGACAGTCTAAGCCTGTTGTCCTGGCAGAATTGTTAAAAGTGTCCTCTTTCACTCTCAAAAGATCCTGGCTTGGATAATAATAAGTTATATAGTCACCCCAGTGATAGTGGGCATGGGCGGGTTTTGGGGGCCCAACGTCTGTTCTCCCTTCTTTTGGCAATACCACATCAATCATCCTTTCAGGATCACCTCACCCCTACTCTCAGCCAATTGGGTTACTGTAGCTGACCCACCCCAGGCCAAGCCAATGAGAACCCTATGAGAGTTTCCCAACACCCCTGCCTTCCGTCATTTGCTGGAGTGCAGTGGTGCGATCTTGGCTCACTGCAAACTCCACCTCCTGAGTTCAAGCAATTCTCCTGACTCAGCCTCCCAAGTAGCTGGGATTACAGGTGCTCCCCACCACACCTGGCCAATTTTTTTTTTTTTTTTTTTTTTTTTTTTTTTTTTTTTTTAGTAGAGACGGGATTTCACCAAGTTGGCCAGGCTGGTCTTGAACTCTTGACCTTAGGTGTTCCCCCTGCCTCGGCCTCCGAAAGTGCTGGAATTACAGGCGTGAGCCACCACACCTGGTCCCCTATGGGAGTTTTGATGAAATCATTGGAAAAGAGAGGTTCTCCTTCTGTCAGGGGTGGCTATACTGGCTAGAAAAAATAAGTCTGAAGCTGCCAGTAGTCATGTTTTAAGGAAGCCTGCCTTAGAATGATACCTACTCAAGGAGAAGCAGATCTGGGAGATGAGGGAAGTGGGGGAAAGAATTGAAGACATTAAGTCTCTACATCCAGTTATTCCTGAAGTCAATGAAGTTCACCCATAGAACGTCCCTGTGAAAAAACCAATATCACCATTACCTCCCCCTTTTCTTCCTGTCTCCCTCTTTTTCCTTCTTCTTCGCCCCTGCCTCATTCTCTTCCTCCTCTTCCCTCTACTCCTCCTCTTTCTTTTCTAGTATGAGATGGGTTTGGGGTACTTGCAACTGCAAGAATTATAACCCAAACCTGCCAGCCAGGAAGGCTTACCTGGGAAAGCTCTCTGAGTGACTAAAGCCGGTACTTGCAGGCCCCAAGAAGACCTACCTAGGTTGAACACAGTCCTAAGAGGTTACTTCTATCTAGCAGCTTCCCACTGGTCTGCCTCTGCACCTAAATGGCCACCATTCAAACCACTTTGGGAGGCAAATTGTGTCTCCAAAAGACCCCGTGATGCTGTCGAGTTGTTGGCTGGCCGGTTCCCATGAGAGAAGCCATGCGTGTGACACTGTTAATCGGTTGAGTGTGTGCCGTGTCACTGTGCAGTTCCTCCTGTGCTCCCAGTGGTCTGGGAGCAGAGCTCACCACCATGGAGGCTGGAGGGTCCTTGGCTCCAAGCAAACAGCCAACAAGGGAAAGAAGCAGAAAACAGAACCCAGAGACGGTTGCTATGGAAAGGGTATAGACAGGAGCTGTCGCCTTCAGCAGAGGGTTGCAGTTAGTTCTCAAAGACCCTGCAGGGAAACAGCCTACATGTTCTGACCTCACTCTGTTCCCAGTCTCTGTCCTGCTGTGCCTTCCGTCAATGGAACCTAACTGGAAGCCAGGATGCAAAGAGTCCATGAATGCAGCCTACATAAGTTAGCCCTCTAGGACGGTGGGTAGAGAAGGATGGAAAGTGAGTCTGGAGAGACAAGTAGAAAGCATCTAGGGCTCTACCCCAGGGCCTTTGCACTTGCTCCTCCCTTCACCAGCAAACTTTTTTTTTTAAGTGTGCTTGCATCTGCCTTTTCCCCCTTCCCCAATTTTTATTTATTTATTTTTCATACAAATATATAGGGTACAAGTGCAATTTTGTTACATGCATAGATTGTATAGTGGTCAGGTCAGGACTTTTAAGGTACCCAAAAACACTGTACAATTACCCAGTAAGTAATTTCTCATCATCTACCCCCTTTACCAGAAAACTCTTCTTTCCCAAAATTCTCACGTCTTACTTCCTCAAATATCACTTTCTCAGTATGCTTTCTCCTATAGTTTTTGTTTTTTTGAGACAGAGTCTCACTGTGTTTGCAGTGGCGTGACCTCAGCTCACTGCAAGCTCTGCCTCCTGGGTTCAAGCAATTCTCCTGCCTCAGCCTCCCGAGTAGCTGGGATTACAGGTGCCCACCACCATGCTCATCTAATTTTTGTGTTTTTTGTTTTTTGTTTTTTGTTTTTTTAAGATGGAGTCTCACTCTGTCACCCAGGCTGGAGTGCAGTGGCCGGATCTCAGCTCACTGCAAGCTCCGCCTCTCGGGTTCACGCCATTCTCCTGCCTCAGCCTCCCAAGTAGCTGGGACTACAGGCTCCCGCCACCACGCCCGACTAATTTTTGTATTTTTTTTTTTTTAGTAGAGACAGGGTTTCACCGTGTTAGCCAGGATGGTCTCGATCTCCTGACCTCGTGATCCGCCCGTCTTGGCCTCCCAAAGTGCTGGCATTGCAGGCTTGAGCCACCACGCCTGGCCTAATTTTTGTATTTTTAGTAGAGATGGAGTTTCAACATGTTGGCCAGGCTGGTCTTGAATTCCTGACCTCAGGTATCCACCCTCCTTGGCCTCCCAAAGTGCTGGCATTACAGGCGTGAGTCCCCACGCCCAGCCTCTCATATAGTTTGGATGTTTGTCTCCTCCAAATCTCATGTTGAAATGTAATCCCCAGTGTTGGAGGTGGGACCTGGTGGGAGGTGATTGGATCATGGGATCGGATCCTCATGAATGGTTTAGCACCATCCCCTTGGTGATAAGTGAGTTCTCGCCCTAAGTTCATGTGAGATCCAGTTATTTAAAAGTATGTGGCAACTCCCCCCACCCTTGTTCCTGCTTTCTCTTGCACCTGCTTTGCCTTCTGGGATCATTGTAAGGTTCCTGAGGCCCGCACCAGAAGCAGATGCTGCATCCATGCTGGTACTGCCTCCAGAACCATGAGCCAATTACACCTCTTTTCTTTATCAATTACCCAGTCTCAGGTATTCCTTTATAGCAGTGCAAGAACAGCCTAATACACCTTCCTTGGCCATCCCATCTAAAACTGTTACCCTGACCCATAGTTTCTATCCTTCTCTCTACTTAATTTTATAGCACTTAGAGACTCCAAACATACTGTATATTTTGCGTATTTATGTTGCAGATGGGCTATATCCCTCAACTAAAATGTAAGCTCCAACAGAGCAGGCACTTTGATCTGTTGTGATCAATGCTTCATCAATAGCATCTAGCACATAGTAGATGCTAAATAGATAGCTGTTAAATAATTGAATATAAGCATGGCAGGCCCCCAAGTGGGAAAATACACAAGATTTGAAGTGGCAGAGGCCTTGTGTGAGAGTCTGGGTTCCTGGTAGGCAGGGCACCAAGTCCAAGACAGTCAGCTGAATGGATCCCCTCAGCTCAGATACTTTTTTAAATGCCTGCTAAATGGGCATTAATCATTTTGCTCCCAGGAGATGGGTGATCAGATACACTCCTGCCTTAAGAAGTTCATCTTGGTCTGGCCTAGCTTAGCATCCTGCCTTGTGTCGGCTTCACTCTATCCAAGGCCAACATCTGGGCTGGGTCTCACCGCCAACCACATGACCATAATAATCCTCAGACTTTCCCACCCACCTCCAATTTTAGTCTCCAGGTTCCTCCCAACAGGATGGCTCCTCTCTCCACACCCCAGATACACCACAGTAATCAGGGGAGATTGGGCTCTGCAGCTGCTCTCAGCAGGATTGGGACAAAAATCCTCCACGTTTTGGTAGGTGGGGAAGGGCTATGAAGATCCAGCCTCTGGGATGCTGCCCAGAGAAAGCTAGGGAGTGGGTGGCCCAGAGCTTCTGGGCTGGCCCTAGATGGAGGGCAGTGGAGATGAAAGGAGATCTTTTTCCTTTCTCTTGTTCTTTTGATAACATCAAATATGATTAATTTAGGTCCATATTATAGATGGAAATTTGACTAATTCTTCTCAGGTTGGCAGTTTATTATTGTACAAATGTTTCCCAAGCCAATGAATTGTGAAAACAGCCTTGCAGGGGAACGTTTGACCTACTGAAGGGCATATTCGGCATGATCAGAGGAACACTCTGTTTCCAATTTAGTAATACCTCTTTACATATAAACACTGAGGTTTGTTGATAATGAACATTCATGTCCTGTCATCGAAGCAGAGCCTCTGGGGACACTTCTCTATCAGCCAGGTGCTCCTAGAAGTGTTCTGCCCTGGTTGGAATGTGCACCCCAAATTTCATGTGTTGGAAACATAATCCCAAAATTCATATGTTGATTGGAGGTAGTGAGGGCTTTGGGAAGTAATTAGGATTAGATAAGGTCATCAAGGTGGTACTCCCATGATGAGACTGGAGGCTTTATAAGAAGAGGAAGAGAGACCTGAGCTGACATCACACTCTTGCCCTCTTACCATGTAATGTCCCCCTCTGTGTTTTGGTGTTTGGGCTTGCTTGGTTTGTTTGTTTGTTTGTTTGTTTTTGAGATGGAGCCTCATGCTGTCACTCAGGCTGGAGTGCAATGGCGTGATCTCAGCTCACTACAACCTCCACCTCCTGGGTTCATGTGATTCTCCTGCCTCAGCCTATAATAACTGGGATTACAGGCATGCACCACCATGCTCAGCTAATTTTTGCATTTTTTTAGTAGAGACAGGGATTTCACCACATTAGCCAGGCTGGTCTCAAACTCCTGACCTCAAGTGATCCACCCATCTCAACCTCCCGAAGTGCTGGGATTACAGGTGTGAGCCACCATGTCTGACCTAGTCAGTGGTATCCTGTTATAGCAACTGAGAACAGACTGAGACGGACATGCTCCCACGGTCTCTGCCAAGGAGGTAACCTATTCAGATCCACTGGGGTGTCCAGCCGGTGAGGGCCATTCAGCCAATTTACAAATCCTTTTCCAACTCAACTGCTCCGGCACTTGTAGACACCCAATAGCCCTTTCCCCAATCTTGATTTTTCCTCCCTCTTAGCACTCACCACTCTTGTTTTGTCTAGGAACCCTCCATCTTCCTTTCTAGAACTATGCGTTTTAGGGGAAGCTGACCCCAGCCCCAGCTTCAGAAAGTGGGTCTTGGCTGATCTGAACCAGTCGTTGTGGCCCTTGCTGTCTTGCTGGTGATTTAATTAAACATAGATCTGTGACATGATTCTGGCCAATGATATGTGGAAAAAAATCTGCTGGGACAACTTTTAGGAGAAAGTTTCTTCACTCTTCAAAGGGACACATGAGAATGAAACTAGACCCCTGTCTCTCACCATATACACAAATCAAATCAAAATGGATTAGACTTCAATCTAAGACCCCAAACTATGAAATTACTAAAAGGAAACATTGGGGAAACTCTCAGGACTGGATAAAAGTTCCTCTTTTCTCTCTCTCTCTCTCTCTCTCTTTTTTTTTTTTTTTTGGTAGAGGCACAGTCTCCACTATGCTACCCAGGCTGGTCTCGAACTTCTGGGCTCAAGTTATCCTCCTACCTGGGTCTCACAAAGTGCTGGAATCATGGGCATGAGCCACTTTGCCTGGCCTGGACAAAGATGTCTTGAGTGATATCTTACAAGCACAGGCCGAAGCAAAAATGGGCAAATGAGATTTCATCAAGTTAAAAGCCTTCTGCACAGCAAAGGAAACAATGAACAAAGTGAAGAGACAATCCACAGAATGGGAGAAAATATTTGCAAACTACCCATCTAACATGGGATTAATAACTAGAATATATAAGGAACTCAAACAACTCAATAGGAAAATGTCTAATAATCCGGTTTTTAAATTTCATCTGGCAAAAGATCTGAACAGACATTTCTCAAAAGAAGAAATACAAATGGCAAGCAAGTATATGAAAAGGTGCTTAACATCACTGATCATCAGAGAAATGCAAATCAAAACTACAAGCGATATCCTCTCACCAGTCAAAATGGCTTTTGTCCAAAAGATAGGCAATGACAAATGCTAGAGAGGATGTGGAGGAAGGGGGAACTTCGTACACTGCTGAAAATGTAAATCAGTATAAACACTATGAAGAACAGTTTGGAGGTTTCTCAATAAACTAAAAATAGAGCTACCATACAATCCAGCAATCCCACTGGCAATCAGTATGTCAAAGAGATATCTGTACTCCCATGTTGACTGGGGCACTGTTCACAAAAGCTAAGATTTGGAAGCAACCTAAGTGTCCATCAACAGATGAATAGGTAAAGAAAATATGGTATATATACACGATGGAGTGCTATTCAGCTGTAAAAAGAATGAGATCCGACTGGGCGCCGTGGCTTATGCCCAGCACTTTGGGAGGCTGAGGCCGGCAGATCATGAGGTCAGGAGATTGAGACCATCCTGGCTAACAGGTGAGACCCTGTCTCTACTAAAAATACAAAAAATTAGCCAGGCATGGTGGCGGGTGCCTGTAGTCCCAGCAGGAGAATGGTGTGAACCTGGGAGGCGGAGCTTGCAGTGAGCCGAGATCACTCCACTCCCACTCCAGCATGGGCGACAGAGCGAGACTCCGTGCCAAAAAAAAAAAAAGAATAAGATTCTGTCATTTGCAGCAACATGGATGGAACCAGAGGTCATTATGTTGAGTGAAATAAGCCAAGCACAGGAAGGCAAACTTCACATGTTCTCACTTATTTGAGAGCTGAAAATTAAAACAATTGAACTCACGGAGATAGACAGGAGAATGATGGTTACTAAAGGTTGGGAAGGGTAGTGGGAGCAGGGAGGAAGTGGGGATGATTAATGGGTACAAAATATAGTTGGATAGAATGAACAAGATCTAGTATTTGACGGCACAACAAGGTGGCTACAGTCAATGTATTAGTCCGTTTTCACACTGTTGATAAAGACATACCCAAGACTGGACAATTTACAAAAGAAAGGGGTTTAATGGACTTACAGTTCCGCGTGGGTGGGGAGGCCTCACAATCATGGCAGAAGATGAAAGGCACATCTCACATGGTGGCAGACAAGAGAAGAGAGCTTGTGCAGGGAAACTCCCTTTTTAAAACCATCAGATCTTATGAGACTTATTCACTATCATGAGAACAGCACAGGAAACACCTGCCCCCATGATTCAATTTCCTCCCACTGGGTCCCTCCCACAGCATGTGGGAATTCAAGATGAGATTTGGGTGGGGATGCAACCAAACCATATCGGTCAATGAAAATCTATTATACATTATAAAATAACTAAAAGAATAGATGTCTGTAACACAAAGGAAGGATAAATATTTGAGGTGATGGATACCTCATTTACCCTGATGTGGTTACACATTGTATGCCTGTATCAAAATATTTAATGTGCCCCATAAACATATACATCTACTATGTACCCATAAAAATTAAAAATTAAAATTAGGCTGGACACAGAGGCTCATGCCTGTAATCTCAGCACTTTGGGAGGCCAAGGCGGGGGTATCACTTGAAGTCGGGAGGTCAAGACCAGCCTGTCCAACATAGTGAAACCTTGTCTCTACTAAAAAGACAAAAATTAACCAGGAGTAGTGGCATGCACCTGTAATCCCAGCTACTTGGGAAGCTGAGACATGAGAGTCACTTGAACCCAGGAGGCAGAGGTTGCAGGGAGCCAAGATCGTACTATTGCATTCCAGCCTGGGCGACAGTGAGACTTCATCTTCAAAAAATAATAATAACAATAGGCCAGGTGCTGTTGCTCACACCTGTAATCCCAGCACTTTCGGAGGCTGAGGTGGGCGGATCACGAGGTCAGGAGATTGAGACCATCCTGGCTAACATGGTGAAATCCCATCCCTACTAAAAATACAAAAAATTAGCCGGGCATGGTGGCGGGTGCCTATAGTCTCAGCTACTCAGGAGGCTGAGGCAGGAGAATGGCATGAACCCAGGAGGCAGAGCTTGCAGTGAGCCAAGATCGCACCACTGCACTCCAGCCTGGGCGACACAGCAAGACTCCATCTCAGTAATAATAATAATAATAATAATAAATTAAATTAAATAATTGCAAGGTGTGGGGAGTTTTCTGAAAGGGAGATATGTGGCAAGAGATACACTCTAGTGTCTCTGACCTTTGTCAGGTCGGGGTGATGTGATGGCCAGAGCTACAGCAGCCATCTTGTGACCACAAGGGAGCCAGCATGGGGGGAAGCTACATTCAAAGATTGGCAGTGCAAAAATGCAGAAAGATCCTGCATTTTTCAGGATCCTGGTAAAAAATAGAGGATCCACTCAAACTGGATTATTAGGAGAATTTAGTAAGGGGGCTATTTACAAAAGTGCGGGCAGAGCATAGCATAGAGAAACTAACCCAGGATAGTGTAGTAACATTGGACTAGTAACAGAGGGGAGCCCTCACCACCTTGGGCCTGAAGGAGCAAGGGGCGGGAGTCTTTTCCAGAACCCAGAGAGACACTATAAGGAGAGGAGAGCTGCCTGGCAGGTGTCTTCAGCGAGAGGGTCTGGAGGGGAACAACCCCAACCTCATTCTCCTCCTACCCACCCATCTTATGCCAGTGCCTTCCATTGGCTGAACCCAACAAGAAGTCAGTGGGCGGGGAGCCCCTGGACAATATGCAGAGGTCAGCCTCCCAGAACACAGAGCCTCTCAGAGTGATCTGGAGGACAAAGGATTTTCAGCACTACCTGGGCCTGCAGTTATCTTTTTCATTTGCTTGCCTGCATATTGGCAGTCTCCTCCCTGAAGGCGGGACCTGTCTTACTGCTGTAAGTTTCCTCCTAGAATAGTGGATGGCTGCACAACTTATGCTCAAAGGATATGGTTGAGCACCCACTATGTGGCAGGCACTGTACTAGAAATCAAAGGAAGCCGGGTGTGGTGGTCACGACTATGATCCCAGCACTTTGGGAGGCTTAGGCAGGAAGATTGCTTGAGCCCTGGAGTTTAAGACTAGCTGGGCAACGTGATGAGACCCTGGCTCTACAAGAATTTTTAAAAATTAGCCAGGCATGGTGGTGTGTGCCTGTGGTCCCAGCTATGCAAGAGGCTGAAGGAGAGGATTGCTTGAGCCTGGGAGGTTGAGGCTGCAATGAGCCATAATGGTGCCAATATATGCCAGCCTGGGCAACAGAGCAAGACTCTAAATAAAAAATCAAATGAATAAAACATAGTGTGCCTCAGTTGTTCACAAGCTGGAGAGGGAGGTAAAACCAAAGCAATATGGCATCTTGGTGTCATACCAGGAAAGAGACATGTCCAAGGAAGGAGGCTCTGACCAGAGTAGGGCCTGGAGGAGGTGGGCTTGGTACCAAGTGTTGAAGGACTTGTTTTAATGGAGAAGTGAGGATGCTTTGTTATTAATGCATCATAATATTGCAGTATGAGTAAGTATCTCTAACCTAAAAGCAATGCATGTCCTCGAGGGTGTTTACTGAATGAAGAAGAAGTGGTTGGAAAGAAGGTTGGTGTTCCAGGCAGAGGGAGCATCACGTGTGCACGCATAAAGACAGAAAACTAGAGAAATTGTCCCCTCTGGCTGGTGGGAAAATTGTGTGAGGAGGAAGGGATGGGAAATGAGGTGAGAGGAGACAGTAGGAACTGGCTCACATGCTAAGCTGAGGAGTTCAAGCTTTCTTCTGAATGCCTGAAGAAATTGCCAAGGGATTTTTATTAGGGATCTGACATGCTCAGATTTGCTATTTCAGAGACTTCACTTGAGTGGCAGTGTGGAGTGTGGATTGGAAGGATTAGGGGGCAGGAAACCTTAGAGCTTTGTGTGGCTATTTAAACTTAAAATTAAGCCAGGCGCCGTGGCTCACGCCTGTAATCCCAACGTCAAGGTGGGTTTGTTGCTTGAGCCCAAGAATTTGAGACCAGACTGGGCAACATGGTGAAACTCTCTCTGCAAAAAAATACAAAAAATTAGCTGGGTGTGGTGGCATGCATCTGCAGTCCCAGCTATTTGGGAGGCTGAGATGGGAGAATCACCTGAGTCCAGGAGGTCAAGGCTGCAATGAGCCAAGGTCGTGCCACTGTACTCCAGCCTGGGCAACAGAATGAGACCGTTTTTAAAAAACAAAACAAACAAAAAAACTAGTATTCACCTCATAGTGTGGCTATAAAGCTAAAACAGAGATGGTTGGTGTTAACCATGTAGCACAGAGCTCGGGGCATAGCAGGTGCTCAATAAATCTTAATGTATTATTCCTTGCAGTTTCCATAAAACTAATGCAGGAAATGGCCTCAAGCAGAGTCTTCCTAAAACTCTTGTGCAGGTGAGCATTCTTACTTGTGAACACCAATTGATTCAATAAATGTTTTCCTGGGCCGGGCGCGGTGGCTCACACCTGTAATCCCGGCACTTTGGGAGGCCGAGGCGGGCAGATCACAAGGTCAGGATATCGAGACCATCCTGGCTGACATGCTGAAACCCCGTCTCTACTAAAAATACAGAAAATTAGCCGGGTGTGGTGGCAGCCTCCTGTAGTCCCAGCTACTCGGGAGGCTGAGGCAGTAGAATGGCATAAACCCGGGAGGCGGAGCTTGCAGTGAGCCGAGATCGCGCCACTGCACTCCAGCCTGGGCAACTGAGTGAGACTCCATCTCAAAATAAATAAATAAATAAATAAATAAATAAATAAATAAGTAAAATAAAATAAAAATAAATAAAATAAATGTTTTTCTGAATAGGTGCTCCTCAGTAACTATGGGGAATTGGTTCTAGGACCTTCCCCCCTAGCCATGGATACCAAAATCTATGGATGCCAAAGTCCCTGATATACAATGGCATAATATTTGCATATAATTTTTGCATAGTATTTGCATATAATCTATACTTTAAATCATCTCTAGATTACTTGTAGTATCTAATACAAAGTAAGTGCTATATACAGAGTTGTTGGCCGGGCGTGGTGGCTCACGCCTGTAATTCCAGCACTTTGGGATGCCAAGGCAGGCAGATCACCTGAGGTCGGTAGTTCAAGACCAGCCTGACCAACATGAAGAAACCCCATCTCTACTAAAAATACAAAATTAGCTTGGCATGGTGGCGCATGCCTGTAATCCCAGCTACTCAGGAGGCTGAGGTAGGAGAATCGCTTGAACCCAGGAGGCAGAGGTTGTGGTGAGCCGAGATTTCGCCATTGCACTCCAGCCTTGGAAACAAGAGTGAAACTCCATCTCAAAAAAAAAAAAAAAAAAAAGAGTTGTTAGTTATACTGTATTATTTAGGGAATAATGGCAAGAAAAGTAAGTTTGTACACGCTTAGTACCAATGCAACCATCCATCTTTTTTTCCGAATATTTTTGATCTGTGGTTGGTTGAATCCATGGAACCTACAGATACGAGGGCCAACTGTGTGGCTGTGTGCCAGCCCCTGCATTGGAGACTAGAGACAGGAAGAAAGGCAGAGGCTGCCTTGACCTTCAAGGAGCTCAAAGTCCAGAGGGGAGACAGTGTTATGGATGCTGCTAAGGAGGGCAGTGTGGAGGCTGTGGGAACTCAATTGCGGGGGAGCTGAGACCCAGCCAGTGTGGTGACAGCTGAGCAGGGTATAAAATGATGAGCCAAAGTGGCCAGGGAATGCAGGGTGGGGAGAAGGTTTCAAGCAAAGGGATCAGCTTTGGAGAAAGACAGTAAAGGTGGGGGCAAGGGTGACATGGGGCCAACAGAGCCAGAGAGGTGAACAGGAACTTCTGCTGAAGCCTTTGGGTGCTAAGCAAAAGAGTTGGTTTTATCCTGAAATTTCTGGGGAATATTGAAGCACTTTTAAAAGGGAAGTAGTCAACATACCTTCATAGTGGCTCAAATGAAAAAGATTGAAAATATCCAGTGGTGGCCGGGTGCAGAGGCTCACACCTATCCCAGCATTTTGGGAGGCTGAAGCAGGTGGATCATCTGAGGTCACGAGTTCAAGACCAGCCTGGCCAACATAGTGAAACCCTGTCTTTACTAAAGATACAAAAGTTAGCTGGGCATGGTGGTGGGCACCTGTAATCCCAGCTACTCGGGAGGCTAAGGCAGGAGAATCATTTGAACCTGGGAGGCGGAGGCTGCAGTGAGCCGAAATTGTGCCACTGCATTCCAGCCTGGGTGATAGAGCGAGACTCCGTCTCAAAAAAAAGAAAGAAAACATCCAGTGGTGGTGAGGATGAGAAGCAGCTGGACCCTCATACACAGCGGGTGGGGATATAAACTGGTTCAACTACTTAGGAAAGTTGGAGGTTTTTTTGGTTTGTTT
Organism: Macaca nemestrina; assembly: GCF_043159975.1. Lineage (NCBI taxonomy): Eukaryota > Metazoa > Chordata > Mammalia > Primates > Cercopithecidae > Macaca > Macaca nemestrina. The sequence goes on along the minus strand of NC_092131.1, from coordinate 126,449,271 downwards.
GCTTGTTTGTGAGACAGGGTCTCACTCTGTCACCCAGGTTGGAGTGCAGTGACACTATCTCGGCTCACTGCAACCTTCTCCACTTCCCGGATTCAAGTGATTCTTGTGTGTCAGCCTCTCGAGTAGCTGGGACTACAGGTGCACACCACCATACCCGGCTAATTTTTGTATTTTTAGTAGAGACAGGGTTTCACCATGTTGGACTGGCAGGTCTCAAACTCCTGAGCTCGAGCGATCTGCCTGCCTCAGCCTCCCAAAGTGCTGGGATTACAGGTGTGAGCCACTGTGCCCAGCCAGGAAAGTTGTTTGGTAGAATCCACTATTGTTGAACAGTCACTTATCCTATGAACTAGCAATTCCAGCCTGAGCAGCAAACATGCATTCAAAAGCATGTTCAAGAATGCTCCTGGACCTGTGCAGTGGCTCACACCAGTAATCCCAACATTTTGGGAGGCCGAGGATGGCAGATCACCTGAGTAGGGAGTTTGAGACCAGCCTGACCAACATGGAGAAACCCCATCTCTACTAAAAATACAAAATTAGCTGAGCATGGTAGCCTGTAATCTCAGCTACTTGGGAGGCTTAGGCAAGACAATCGCTTGAATCCGGAAGGCAGAGGTTGTGAGCTGAGATCACGCCATCGCACTCCAGCCTGGGCAACAAGAACTAAACTGTCTCAAAAAAAAAAAAAAAAAAAAAAAAAAAAAAAAAAGATGCTCCTGACAGCAGGGCTCATCTTAGCCCAACAGAGGAAGCAACCAAAGTATCAATCAACAATTGAATGAATGAATAAGGTGTTGAGTACTCATGTTATAATGGAATACCATGCAGCAATGAGAATGAACTATAACTATGCCCAACATCATGAATAAGTCTCATAAAAAAAGAATGTTAAGTAACAGAAACCAGAAACCAGACACAAGAGTATGCACTGCCCACTGAAATGTATACTTAAAATGGTTAAAATGGTAAATTTAAAAAAATGTCTAATAGAGATGGGGTCTCACTATGTTGCCCAGGCTGGTCTTGAACTCCTGGGCTCAAGCAATCCTCCCACCTCAGCCTCCCAAGTGCTAGGATTACAGGTGTGAGCCACCATGCCTGGCCCTACAGTGTTAAATGGTATGTTTTGTATATTATTTCACCACAACAAAAAAAGTGTAGGTGGGGGACCACAGAACTGTACAACACAAAGTGCATCTTAATTTAAACTATGGTCTTCAGTTAATAATAATGTATCAAAGGCTGGGCGTGGTGGCTCACACCTGTAATCTCAACACTTTGGGAGGCTGAGGTGGGCAGATCACCTGAGGTCAGGAGTTTGAGACCAACCTGGCCAACATGGTGAAACCCCGTCTGTACTAAAAATACAAAAATTAGCCAAGCATTATGGTGTGTGCCTGTAATCCCAGCTACTCGGGAGGCTGAGGCACCAGAATCGCTTGAATCTGGGAGGAAGAGGTTGCAGTGAGCTGAGATTGTGCCACTGCACTTCAGCCTCGGCAACCAAACAAGACTTTGTCTCTCTTTATTTTATTTTATTATTATTATTTTTTTTTTTGAGACGAGTCTTGCTCTGTGGCGCAGGCTGGAGTGCAGTGGTGCAATCTTGGCTCACTGCAATCTCCGCCTCCAGGGTTCAAATGATTCTTCTGCCTCAGCCTCCCGAGTAGCTGGGACTACAGGCATGCGCCACCACGGTCGGCTTATTTTTTGTATTTTTAGTAGAGATGGGGTTTCATCATGTTGGCCAGGCTGATCTAGAACTCCTGACCTCAAGTGATCTGCCCGCCTCAGCCTTCCAAAGTGCTGAGATTACAGGTGTGAGCCATCGCAACAGGTCTGAGACTCTGTCTCAAAACAACAACAAGAATGTATCAATATTCACCCATCAATTGCAACAAATATATTACACTACTGCAACATGTTAATAATAGGGGAAACTGCAGGGTGGGCGTGGCAAATGGGCGCTTTTACCTCCCTCATCATACTTTCCACTCAGTTTTTCTGTAAACCAAAGACTGCTCTAAAAAAATCTATTAGTTTTGTAAAATTCCTTGGCTCCCCTCCAAAAAGTGTACATATGACTTGATCTCGTTTACATAAAATGCAACAAAAAGCAAAACAAATTCATGCAATAGACGTTGGGGTCATGGGTACCCTTGAGAAAGGAACACAACGGGACTTCTTGGGTGCTCATGATGTCTCTTTATTAGAGCTGGTTATATGTGTGTTTGTTACGTTTGCAAAAATTCATCAAGCTACACATGATCAAGCTATACATGACATATGCATTTTTCTATTTATTTAGGTATTTTTGAGACAGAATCTCACTCTGTCACCCAGGCTGGAGTGCAGTCGTGCGATCTTGGCTCACTGCAACCTCTGCCTCCCGGATTCAAGCAATTGTCATGCCTCAGCTTCCTGAGTAGCTGGAATTACAGGTGTGCGCCACCACGCCCAGCTAATTTTTTTTGTATTTTTAGTAGAGATGAGGTTTCACTATGTTGGCCAGGCTGGTCTTGAACTCCTGGCCTCACTCAAGTGATCCTCCCACCTCGTCCTCTCAAAGTGCTGGAATTACAGGCGTGAGTCACCGGGCCCAGCTGACATATGCACTTTTCTATATTGTACCCTGTAATTTAATTTTTTTAAGTTTTAAGAAAACATTAAAAATAAAAAGATAAATAGTCTCTCACACAGGAGAATTTCAAATAGTTTATGGAGATAATCCCTCCCCAAGGAGAAGGAGCATAACCCCCCACTCATTCGGTGTGGGCTGTGCATAGTGACTTCCTGCCAAAGGGTACAGCATGGAAAGGGAGGAAAGGAGTAACTTTACAGTGAAGAGACCTGACACGCACTACCTCAGCCAGGTGATCAAGGTCAACATCAACACCTGTAAGTCATACTGATAGGATGTAACCTTGATATGATGTGACAAGAATGGCACCTTACCTCCAAGGTCTTCCTACCAACAAACCATAACTCCAGGCTTACCATGAGAAAAACATCAGGCACATTCCAATAGTGGGCATCCTACAAAATATCCAACCAGTAGTCCTGAAAATTATCAAGGTCATCAAAAACAAGGATATCCTGAGAAACTGTCACAGCCAAGAGGAGTCCAAAGAGACATGATGACTAAATGTCATGTGATATCCAATGGGTCCTGGAACAGGAAAAGGACATTAGGTAAAACCCAAGGGAATCTAAGTAAACCATGGACTTTAGTTAATTAGAGAGACAGACAGAGAGAAAGAAAAAGTCCATTTTCTATACAACTGAGCCTAACCTCAAACCCTAACCTTTTTCATTGAGCCATCCGAACCCAATGGAGATATAGACAGGAAACAACCTTCCTCTTCTCCCATTCATGGTCTTCCAAAATGCTCTGTTCCTCTATTGGATTCCCCAACCATGTGCCTTGGCATCTTCACAGGTTGATCCCACAGTTTTCTCATTTTCAGGAATAAAAGCCCACTCATGTCTAAATCAAAACTTCCCTCTCACATCCATGCTGGGCACGGTGGCTCACACCTGTAATACCGGCACTTTGGGAAGCCAAGGCAGAAGGATTGCTTGGGCCCAGAAGTTCAAGACCAACCTGGGCAACATGGTGAGACCTCCTCTCTACAAAAAAAATGTTTAAAACTAAAAAATTAGCCAGGAATGGTGCACACACCTGTGATTGTGGTCCCAGCTACTCAGAAGGCTGAGGCAAGATGATTGTTTGAGCTCAGGAGGTCTAGGCTGCAGTGAGCCATGACTGTGGCACAGAACCCCAGCCTGGGTGACAGAGCAAGACTCTGTATCTTCAAAAAAAAAAAGATAGAAAACTTCCTTTTCACATCCAATTTAAGGCTTGCCCTCATCCTCCTCTTAGACCTGACTGAGATCTGGGTCCATATTAAAGACTCCTTTAGTATAACAAACACCATATATCCGCACGTAAGTCCATGAATAGCTGACATTTCTCATATCTACTTTCTCTTGATTTATTGATTGATAGGTATACTTTTTAAAATTTTATGGGTACATAGTAGGTGTATATATTTATGGGGTACACGAAATGTTTTGATCCAGGCATGCAATGTGAAATAAGTACATCATAGAGAATGGGGTATCCATCCCCTCAAGCAAGGGTAAACCTTTGAGTTACAAACAATCCAATTATACTTTTTAAAGGTGTACTTTTTTCTTTTTGAGACTGAGACTCGCTCGGTCACCCAGGCTGGAGTGCAGTGGCACGATCTCGGCTCACTGCAGCCTCCACCTCCTGGGTTCAAGCGATGTTCCTGCCTCAGCCTCCCGAGTAACTGGGATTACAGGCACGCGCCACCACGCCCGGCTAATTTTTGTATTTTTAGTAGAGATGGGGTTTCACCAGGTTGGCCAGGCTGATCTCAAACACCTGACCTCAGGTGATCCGCCCACCTCGGCCTCTCAAAGTGCTGGGATTACAGATGTGAGCCACCACGCCTGGCCTAAAGGTGTACCTTTTTTAACAGAATCATTCAAAAGGAGGTTGCAGGGATCTTGACACTTCCACACTGCAGCATTAATCTCCTAAGAATAAGGATACACTCCCACATACCATGACACTCTGTTCACACCTAAAAAAATTAACATTTATTCCAGAATATCATCTAATCTCCAGTCCATGCTCACATGTCCCCAATTGTCCCCAAAATGCCTTTTGTAAATTTAAAAAATTTTTTTTGGTTAAATGCCGCATCCAATCGAGGTTCACATATTGCATTTGGTTATGTCTCTTAGTCTTTTTGCATGAGGGAGGCCTCTCTGTAGTATGCAAAATCCTTATCATCTCTTCCTTGCCACTTGGGGACTTGGGCTGAAAATCAGGAGTGGCTGGAACATGCCCATTTACTGTCTGGTTTTGCAGGTTGTTGGAGGATATACAGAAGAACATCCTTCTGGAGAGGGGCCGTGAGCCTGGTTGGTCTAGACTGAGTGCCCTGGCAGAGCTCTTCCTCATGTGTGTATGGGAAAGAAGCCCAGATCAGTCCAAAGGCCTAACCCCCACTCCCAGACCCTACCCTACTCTTCAGAGAAATAGGCTCCCTACCCTGAACCCTGAAGAAAGCTGTACCTTCATCCCCAGGGACCCAGCACCCCTTCTGGCCTATCCCCAAAGAGTCACTGTGGGCCTTGGGTAGTAGGTGGAGCTGAGGGATCATGGCCCAAGATCAAGGGTTGATCCTTCCAACTTTGTTCAGTGATCCAGCTTTGATATTAGGCGACCAGGACAACCAGGCCAATCCGATAGGGGATGGTGTTTATAAAAAGGCCACTCACCTAGAGCCAGAAGCTCCAGACCAGCCACTACAACTCTGCTAATCTCAAGCACTTGCCTCTACAGGTACCTTTCTTGGGACCAGTTTCCAATCTCTGGGATCCCCAATTATAGAACTTGGAAGCTAGTGGAGACAGAAAGATGGGGAGCCTGGGCTAGGTGTAGGGGGCCTGGGTTCCAGGTTTTGCTACTCAGCTCTTGACTTGTGTTTCCCCATTTTAAATGAGCAGTTTGGACTAAGCCATTTTTAAGGAGAGAGATGGGGAGGGCTTCCCCCTTAGCACAAGGGCAGCCCTGGCCCTGGCTGCAGCCCAACCTCAACCTCCAAGACTGTGAGAGGATGGAGACTCATCCCTGGAGGAGATGCCCTTCCTGGTATTGATAAAGAGTGCCCTGGGAAGGGGGCATCACAGGCTATTTGAATCAGCCCTGGGACCTTGGCTTCCTCAGTGTCACTGGGTAGGGGGAGCTCCCAGTCCCCTGGGTGTGTAGAAGGTATCAGCAGAGGCCGGGCGCGGTGGCTCAAGCCTGTAATCCCAGCACTTTGGGAGGCCGAGACGGGCGGATCACGAGGTCAGGAGATCGAGACCATCCTGGCGAACACGGTGAAACCCCGTCTCTACTAAAAAATACAAAAAACTAGCCGGGTGAGGTGGCGGGGGCCTGTAGTCCCAGCTACTCGGGAGGCTGAGGCAGGAGAATGGCGTAAACCCGGGGGGCGGAGCTTGCAGTGAGCTGAGATCCAGCCACTGCACTCCAGCCCGGGCGACAGAGCCAGACTCCATCTCAAAAAAAAAAAAAAAAAAAGAAGGTATCAGCAGAAAGCCAGCACTGGCAGGGACCCTTTGGCACAATGCCCAGCATGCATGCTGTGCCAGGGGCTGACAAGGGTGCTGTCCTTGGCTTCCCCGTTTTGGGGTGGTCACTTGCCTCTACTCCAGCTCCAGAAGCAGAAACTAACTGAGAGGATGGGTGGAGGAGAGAGCCAGGGTTCAGGCTGGGAATCTTGAGGCTTCTTGCCAGTTCTCAGATTCTGTGATGCTCAAAGGGTGAGCTCCGGGGCACAGGACACATGGTAGATGAATCTTAGTCATTCTGGTATCCAGTTGGGAGCCAAGCACAGAACACACATCAGTGTTTATCAAATGACTGAGGAAATGAATGAATGAATGTCTCCATCTCAACCCTCAGCCTGGTCCCTCCTTCCTTTTTCCCTGTAGTTGGTACAGATGGCATTGTCCCAGTCTGTTCCCTTCTCGGCCACAGAGCTTCTCCTGGCCTCTGCCATCTTCTGCCTGGTATTCTGGGTGCTCAGGGGTTCGAGGCCTCGGGTCCCCAAAGGCCTGAAAAGTCCACCAGAGCCATGGGGCTGGCCCCTGCTCGGGCATGTGCTGACCCTGGGGAAGAACCCGCACCTGGCACTGTCAAGGATGAGCCAGCTCTACGGAGACGTGCTGCAGATCCGCATTGGCTCCACACCCGTGCTGGTGCTGAGCGGCCTGGATACCATCCGGCAGGCCCTGGTGCGGCAGGGCGACGATTTCAAGGGCCGGCCTGACCTCTACAGCTTCACCTTCATCACCGATGGCCAGAGCATGTCCTTCAGCCCAGACTCTGGACCGGTGTGGGCTGCCCGCCGGCGCCTGGCCCAGAACGCCCTCAACACCTTCTCCATCGCCTCGGACCCAGCCTCCTCATCCTCCTGCTACCTGGAGGAGCATGTGAGCAAGGAGGCTGAGGCCCTGATCAGCAGGTTGCAGGAGCTGATGGCAGGGCCTGGGCACTTCGACCCTTACAATCAAGTGGTGGTGTCGGTGGCCAACGTCATCGGTGCCATGTGCTTCGGACAGCACTTCCCCGAGAGCAGTGATGAGATGCTCAGCCTTGTGAAGAACAGTCATGAGTTCGTGGAGAGTGCCTCCTCCGGGAACCCCGTGGACTTCTTCCCTATCCTTCGCTACCTGCCCAACCCTGCCCTGCAGAGGTTCAAGGCCTTCAACCAGAGGTTCCGGCGGTTCCTGCAGAAAACAGTCCAGGAACACTATCAGGACTTTGACAAGGTGAGCCCGGGGTGCAGGTGGCGAGGGGCACCTTGCAGGGCCTGGGTACGCCCCTCCCTCCCAGCTCTAGCATGCTCACACAGCTGCTGTGTTGCCAAGGCCTAGGAAGGCTCTGGATACCTCAGACCAGCTGTGTGACCTAGAGTCAACTCTTCCCCTTCTCTGGGCCTCAGTTTCCTCATCCTTGAAGCCCCCTTCTCAGGGCTCCTCAAAGCCCCCAAGAAAAAAGTCCTGGAAATGGGGCCCTAGCAGAGCCCTGCAATGTGGGGGGCCGATGAGTGAGAAAGCTTTCATTCTGCAGAAACCTGAATCCCAACAGAGGCAAATCCTCAGTTCTGGTGCCACGTTGCTTCCCTGTGTTCACACTAACCTTTTCCTCCTTTGAAATTGGACCCCTGGGGTTATTGGGAAGAAGGGTCAATGGGGCATAAAATGACACTTTACGTCATACCCAGGGCTGCTACCAGCTCCTGCTGCGAGCTGCAGCCCCCTGCCTAGAGACCAAGTGGGAGGAGTAGCCCCCACGGACAGGCAAGGGGTGTGGAGCAATGTTCAGCCTTTGACCTTGGAAGTGCCAGGGGTACCTCTAAGCTTGTGCTCCCTCAGAACAGTGTCCAGGACATCACGGGTGCCCTGTTCAAGCACAGCAAGAAGGGGCCTAGAGCCAGCGGCAACCTCATCCCCCAGGAGAAGATTGTCAACCCTGTCAATGACATCTTCGGAGCAGGTAGGAGCCAGAACCCTGCCCCTCCATCCAACAATGCCTGCTGTTCACCCACAGTCTTGCCCAGTCCCTCAGTCCATCAAACAACCCGCCAACCCTACACCAGATGGTGCAACATCCTGAGACATGCCCTAGGATCAGGGTTTGAGCCTTGGCTGTGCCACCAATTCCCAGTGGAGACACAGCAAAGTCCTCCTCCCCTAGGCGTCAGTTTCCCCATCTGAACAATAAAGTGTTCTCTGGCCTGTAAGTCTAGGCCCCTGTAATTCTGGCAGCTAATTCTGAAACCTGTATCTCAAGTTTATGTTGAAAAGACCCAGCCTCTGTCCTCAGGAAACTCACGGGCTAGGGCGAGAGAAAGCTAATGCTGGGTACACGCGTAGTAGATAATTGGGAAATGATGGTTTCCTTGTTTCTGTCTTCCTTCCTTCCTCACCTTACCCTACACGGTCCAGGATTTGACACAATTGCAACAGCCATCTCCTGGAGCCTCATGTACCTTGTGACCAAGCCCGAGATACAGAGGAAGATCCAGAAGGAGCTGGGTACATGGGGGCCCCCAACCCTATGGCCAGGAGAAGCCTTGAGACCCAGTTTGTGTGTTCAGTCTACAAACACCTGTTATGTGCCTACTGTGTGCAAGCCCTGGGAACACAGTAGTGCCTACCCTTGCCTAGAAGATGTGGGAGGTTAGTGGGGTCGCAGACTTGTGAATAGACAGTCTTACATAGAGTGACATGGGATATAAGAGGGGACAATTCATGGGGCAGTTAGGGCAGCCCATGAGTTCTGCTTGTCCTCTGTGTTCTACAGATGCTGTGATTGGCAGGGGGCGGCGACCCCGGCTCTCTGACAGACCCCAGCTGCCCTACTTGGAGGCCTTCATCCTGGAGACCTTCCGACACTCCTCTTTCGTCCCCTTCACCATCCCCCATAGGTGAGGGCTGCTGGTTCTGCCCTCCCACCTCTGAAGTCCTTGCCATATTTCCTCTTCCTGGCTTCTCAGCCCTGGCCCTGGCTCAGCATCTCCTTCCCGATCTCATTCCACGCAGATCCCAGCCTCAGTCTGCCCCCATCCAGTCCAAACATAATCTAACCCCCAGCTCTCAGGAGAAAGTTCCACTTGTGATCTCAGCGCTCATTCCCTTCTGCTCATATTCCCTCCCTCCCAGTGCCCTCTGTGCCAGCCAGGTCGGCCTCAGCCTCACAAGCATGACCCTACTGGCCTCCAATTTTGGTAACACTGAACCTTCTGCCTGGAATGCCATCTAGTCTCTTCTCTGACCACCAGAATCCTACCCTTGCTCAAAGTCAATGCCGATGCGAGCTTCCTCTCCCCAGAAGCCTTTTGACTCATCCAGCTGGCACAGCTTCACTCCTGATGTCTTATAGGACTTACAGCCATCAGCACTTGGTCATGCCCCGGAATTTTAACAATGTCAAGAGAGTTAGTGAGCATTTACGTCTGCCCAAATGTTGTTCCAGTTATTCCTAGAGTAAGAGGCCTAAATCCCCAGCCAGGCTAGAAACTCCCCAGGGCTGGCCCAGGCTGCCTGCTGCTTTTTTTTTCTTTTTTAATAGAAAATAGAAAAACATTTATCTGAAATTGCCTGTTTCTTGGCTCCAGAGAACAGCCAAGTGCACAGCCAGACACAAAGAGAAGTTTAGTAAATACTTGCTGAAGTTAAAGAACAGGAGGCAAGGAAGAGGGAGGATGACTCTACCCCTTCCCTGTTCCTCCCCTCTCCTCCCAGTGTAGGGATGGAGATGGCAGTGGGCAGGCTATCAGGATGGGGTGGAGGTAGGAACAACACACACCCCAGCTTTCCAGCCCTGAGTCTCACAGTGCCCTCTTCCCTCAGCACAACAAGGGACACAACACTGAACGGCTTCTACATCCCCAGGGAATGCTGTGTCTTCATAAACCAGTGGCAGGTCAACCACGACCCGTGAGTACACACCCCTCACAGAAAAATGTGTGCAGGTTCAGCAGTCAGGAAGGCTGTTCGTCCCCGCTAGGAACCATTTATATAATGAAAGGAGGGAACCTCAGTTGCTATATAGTCTGCTGTAAGTGACAATATTTACAAAGGTTTCACAAACTTTAGTGCACAGGAATCAACCAGGATGGCCAGGCACGGTGGCTCATGCCTGTAATCCCAGCACTTTGGGAGGCCGAGGCACACAGATCACTTGAGGTCAGGAGTTCGAGACCAGCCTGTCTCTACTGAAAATTTAAAAAAAAGAAAAAGATTAGCCGGACATGGTGGTGTGCCTATAATCCCAGCTACTCCAGAGACTGAGGCAGGAGAATCGCTTGAACTCTGGAAGCAGAGGTTGCAGTGAGCCGAGATCGTGCCATTGCACTCCAGCCTGGGTGACAGAGTGAGACCCTGCTTCAAAAAAAAAAAAAAAAAAATCAACCAAGATGTTTGTAACAGCTGATGGTTCCCCTAGGATTCTACTGTGGTGTCTAAGGGGGGGTGCCTCAGGCGATTCTGATGTGAATGGCCCAGAGACCTCTCTTTGGAAAGCCTCACTTTGGTGTATGGGTAGGGGGACCATATAATTTACCATCTACACTGGGACACTTGAGTGTGAAAACGCTATCAATGTTTATGCTAGTCATCATTACTCCAAAACAATAAACATAAGCCAGGACATACTGTTGAGGCCCTTTGGGAGGCATATTTTCAGTAGGATGAAGAGATGTATGTTTTTCTTTCTTTCTTTCTTTCTTTCCTTTCTTTCTTTCTTTCTTTTTCTTTTTTGCTTTTTTTTTTTTTTTTTTTTTTTGCTTTTTTTTTAACTTTAATTTTTAAATAGAGGCAAGGTCTCCATATGTTGTCCAGGCTGGTTTTGAACTCCTGGGCTCAAGGGATCTTCCTGCCTCAGCCTCCCAAAGTACTAGGGTTACAGATGTGAGCCACCAAAACCAGCCTGTTTTTCTTCTTTAAATTCCTTTTAGATAAAGCATTATTTAAAGTAAATTAATATTAAAAGGCACTATCTTTAAGGCTGGTCATTTTAGAGAGAGCTTTGTAAAAGAAATAAGCATCAGGCCAGGTGTGGTGACTCATGCCTGTAACCCCAGCACTTTGGGAGTCCAAGGAAGGTGGATCGCTTGAGCTCATGAGTCTGAGATCCCTGAAACCCCGTCTCTGCAAAAAAAAAAAAAAAGAAAGAAAGAAAAAAACAAAAACACAAAAATTAGCCGGATGTGGTGCCAGTAGTCCCAGCTACACGGGAGGCTCAGGCGGGAGGATGGCTTGAGCTGGGGAGGCAGAGACTGCAGTGACCTAAGATGGCACCACTGTACTCCAGCCGGGGTTATAGGAGCCAGAGTTTGTCTACAAACAAAAAAGAAAGAAAGAAAAAGGAAAAAAGAAATAAGCATCAAAGTTCAGTTTGGTTCCTTCCCACTTACCCTTCATTGCTTTCAACATGTCCTCACACTTGTGATCTCAACAGAAGTCCCTTCCCCAGGCCCCTCCTCCCAGGGCCTCCCCAGCCCTGAAGTCCTATCTCCTCTGTTCCTCTTGCAGGCAGCTGTGGGGGGACCCATCTGAGTTCCGGCCGGAGCGGTTCCTCACCGCCGAAGGCACCACCATTAACAAGCCCTTGAGTGAGAAGATAATGCTGTTTGGCCTGGGCAAGCGCCGGTGCATCGGGGAGGTCCTGGGCAAGTGGGAGGTCTTCCTCTTCCTGGCCATCCTGCTACAGCAACTGGAGTTCAGCGTGCCGCCGGGCGTGAAAGTCGACCTGACTCCCATCTACGGGCTGACCATGAAGCACGCCCGCTGTGAACACTTCCAGGCGCGGCTGCGCTTCTCCATCAAGTGAAGAAGACGCCACCATGCTGAGGCCAGGGAGCGAGTGGGGGCCAACCACGGGGACTCAGCCCTTGTTTCTCCTCCTTTCTTTTTTAAAAAATAGCAGCTTTAGCCAAGTGCAGGGCCTGTAATCCCAGCATTTTGGGAGGCCAAGGTTGGAGGATCATTTGAGCCCAGGAGTTGGAAGGCAGCCTGGGCAACATAGTGGGACCCTGTCTCTATTAAAAAAAAAAAAAAAATTAGTCAAGAGCCTGAGTGACATAGCAACACCATGTCTCAAAAAATATATATATGTGTGTGTGTGTGTGTGTGTGTGTGTATAATTCTTATACCATATAATTCACCTTCTTTTTTTTTTTTTTTTTTTTTCCGAGACAGAATCTCACTCTGTCATCCAGGCTGGAGTACAGTGGCGTGATCTCAGCTCACTGCAACCTCCACCTCCCAGGTTCAAGTGATCCTCCCACTTCAGCCTCCCGAGTACCTGGGATTACAAGCATGAGCCACTATGCCTGGCTGATTTTTGTAGTTTTAGTAGAGATGGGGTTTCACCATGTTGGCCAGGGTGGTCTCGAACTCCTGACTCCAAGTTATCCACCTGCCTTGGCTTCCCAAAGTCCTGGGATTACAGGTGTGAGCCACCACATCCAGCCTAATTCACATTCTTAAAGTGTCAAATGACTTCTAGTGTAGAATTGTGCAACCATCACCAGAATTAATTTTAATGTTGTTATTATTTTTGAGATGGAGTCTCGCTCTGTTGCCAGGCTAGAGTGCAGTGGCGCAATCTCGGCTCACTGCAACCTCCGCCTCCCATGTTCAAGCGATTCTCCTGCCTCAGCCTCCCAAGTAGCTGGGACTACAGGTGTGTGCCACCATGGCCAGCTAATTTTTGTATTTTTAGTAGAGATGAGGTTTCACCATGTTGGCCAGGATGGTCTCCATCTCTTGACCTCGTGATCCACCCGCCTCAGTCTCCCAAAGTGCTGGGATTAACGGGAGTGAACCACCGTGCCCAGCCTTTTTTTTTTTTTTTTGAGACGGAGTCTTCCTCTATCTCCTAGGTGACAAGTGATCTGCCCGCCTCGACCTCTCTCAAAGTGCTGGAATTACAGGTGTGAGCCACTGCGCCTGGCCCACAATTAATTTTAGAACATTTTCATCACCCCTAAAAGAAACCCTGCACCCCTTAGCAGTCCCTCCACATTTCCCCCTAGCCTTCCTCCCCTGCCTCACCAGCCCTGGCAACTACTAATCTACTTTCTGTGTCTATGGATTTGCCTTCTCTAAACATTTCATATAAATGGAATTACACAATGAGTGGTCTTTTGTTACTGTCTTCTTTCACCTAGCACAATGTTTTCAAGGCTCATGTGTGTTGTGGCGTGTGTCAGTAAGCCCTTGGTGCTTGAGTCCTGAGACCAGGTCTAGGTCTGTGCTCTCTTCAGTCATTGATAGGCACCTCCTTCACTCCTCTCTCTTCTCTCCCTTCATGTTGTTTGACCAAAGTTTTTGAACAATTGAAGGGAACAAGGAGAAAGGGATCCAGTCTCAGGGGCCAAACCCAGTTGGGTGGATGGGGATCCCCCCGTCCCATTCTCAAAAGGCAGAACGCATGACTTCTCACAAGGCCTTGATTTCTTCGTTCACAGACCAGGGGCGGATAAGCTTCCCAGAAGTGCTTGGGTTATTTGAAAAAGGCCCAGGTCTCATCAAAGGACACTATCAAGAAACTGAAAGGAGGCCAGGCACAGTGGCTCACGCCTATAATCCCAGCATTTTGGGAGGCCAAGGCGGTTGGATCACTTGAGGTCAGGAGTTTGAGACCAGCCTGGACAACATAGTGGAACCTCATCTCTACCAAATATGCAAAAACTAGCTGAATATAGTGGCTAGCCTCAGCTGCTTAGGAGACTGTAATCCCAGGTGCTCACGAGGCTGTAATCCCAGCTACTCAGGAGGCTGAGGCATGAGAATCGCTTGAACTCAGGAAGCAGGGGTTGCAGTGAGCCAAGATCCTGCCATTGCACTCCAGCCTGGGCTACAGAGTGAGACTCTGTCTCAGAAAACAACAACAACAACAACAACAAAAACTGAAAAGACAACCACAGAATGAGAGAAAATATTTGCAAAACATATAGCTGTTAAAGCATTTATATATAGAATATATAAAGAACTCCTGGCCGGGCACAATGGCTCACCCCTGTAATTCCAGCACTTTGGGAGGCCAAGGCGGGTGAATCATCTGAGGTCAGGAGTTTGAGACCAGCCTGGCCAACATGGTGAAATCCTGTCTCTACTAAAAATACAAAAATTAGTCAGGCATGGTGGCGGGTACCTGTAATCCCAGCTACTCAGGAGGCTGAGACAGGAAAAGCACTTGAACCCGGGGGCAGAGGGTGCAGTGAGCCATGATCACGCCGTTGCACTCCAGCCTGGGCGACAAGAGTGAAACTCCATCTCAAATAAATAAATAAATATATACATATATATATTTATATAATATATATAAAAATCTCCTACAACTCAACCACAAAAAAGCAACTCAATTAAAAAATGGGCAAAGGACTTGAATAGATGTTTATGTAAAGAAGATATATTGATTGTATCCCTGTATCAAGATATCCCAGATACCTCGTAAATATATATACCTACTATGTACCCACAAAAATTTAATTTGAAATTTTTACAAAAGAAAATACACAGTCCGGGCATGGCAGTGCTTACCTGTAGTCCCAGTTACTAGGGAGGCTGAGGTGGGAGGATGGCTTGAGCCCAGGAGTTGGAGGCTGCAATGAGCTGTGATCATACCATGGCACTCCAGCCTGGGCAAAAATGAGACTTTGTTCCTGGAAAAAAAAAAAAAAAAAAGAGCATATATATATACACACACACTATCATCAACAAGCATATGAAAAGATGTTCAGCATCATTAGGGAAGTGTAAATCAGGCTGGGCACGGTGGCTTACACTTTAATCCCAGCATTTTGGAAGGCTGAGGCAGACAGATCACTTAAGGTCAGGAGTTAGAAACCAGCCTGGCCAACGTAGTGAAGCCCCATCTCTACTAAAAATACTAAAATTAGCTTGGCATGGCGGCGTGCACCTGTAGTCCCAGCTATTCGGGAGGCTGAGGCAGGAAAATCACTTGAACCAGAGGCGCAGAAGTTGCAGTGAGCCAAGATTGTGCCACTGCACTTCATTCTGGGCAACAGAGCGAGACTCCATCTCAAAAAAAGAAAAGAAGTGTAAATCAAAACCACAATGAGATACTACCTCATACCAATTAAGATGGCTATTAAAAAGAAAAAACTAGTAAGTGTTGGTGTGGATTTAGAGAAATTGTAACCCTTGTGCATTGCTGATGGGAGTGTAAAACGGTGCAGCCACTGTGGAGAATGCTTTGACAGGGCCTTAAAATTTAAACATAGAGTTACTACTTGGTTACCATGGCTCACACTTGCAATCTCAGCAGGAAAATCGCTTGATCCCAGGAGTTTGAGACCAGCCTGAGCTGCATGGCAAGACCCCCATGTCTACAAAAAATACAAAAAAATAGGCAGATATGGTGGTGCACACCTGTGGTCCCAGCTACTCCAGAGGCTGAGGCAGAAGAATCACCTTAGCCTGGGAATTTGAGGCTGCAGTGAACTGTGATTGCACCACTGCACTCCAGCCTGGGCAATGGAGTGAGACTGTGTTTCAAAAAAAGAAATGGGTAAATGATAAATTTTATGTATATTTTAACCAAAAATTTTTTAAAAGGTCACCATGCCTAGCCACAGAAAATACAATAAATTGTGTGTGATAAAAAGAGATGAGCTGGCTGGGTGCAGTGGCTCACGCCTATAATCCCAGCACTTTGGGAGGCCAAGGCGGGTGGATCACATAAGGTCAAGAGTTTGAGAACAGCCCAGCCAACATAGTGAAACCCTGTCTCTACTAAAAATACAAAAATTAGCCGGGTGCGGGCCCGGCGTGGTGGCTCATGCCTATAATCCCAGCACTTTGGGAGACCGAGGCGGGCAGATCATCTGAGGTCAGAAGTTCGAGACCAGCTTGGCCAACATGGTGAAACGCCGACTCTACTAAAAATACAAAAATTAGCTGGGCATAGTGGCACATGCCTATAATCCCGCCTACTCGGGAAGCTGAGGCAGGAGAATCCGGGAGGCAGAGGTTGAGGTGAGCCAAGATCACGACATTGTACTCCCGCCTGGGCAACAGAGTGAAACTCTGTCTCAAAAAAAAATCAGCCAGATGTGATGGCACACACCTGTATTCCCAGCTACTCGGGAGGCAGAGGCAGGAGAATTGCTTGAATCTGGGAGCCAGAGGTTGCGGTGAGCTGAGATCATACCACTGCACTCCAGCCTGGGTGACAGAGGAAGTCTCCATCTTAAAAGAAAAAAAAAAAAAAAGATGAGCTATCAAAGTCACAAAAAGACATGGAAGAACTTTAAACGCATGTTGCTAAGTGAAAGAAGCCAATCTGAAAAGGCTACATGCTTTATGATTCCAACTTTAGGCCATTCTGAAACAGGCAAAACTATAAAAACAGTAAAAAGATCAGAGGTTGCCAGGAGTTCAGGACATGGGAGTGAGGGATGAATAAAAGGAGCACAGAGGCCCGGGCGCAGTGGCTCACACCTGTAATCCCAGCACCTTGGGAGGCCAAGGCAGGCGAATCACCTGAGGTCAGGAGTTCAAGACCAGCCTGGCCAACATAGAGAAACCCTGTCTCTACTGAAAATACAAAATTAGCCGGGCGTGGTGGCACATGACTATAATCCCAGCTACTTCGGAGGCTGAGGCAGGAGAATCACTTGAACCTAGGAGGCAGAGGTTGCAGTGAGCTGAGATTGTGCCATTGCATTCCAGCCTGGGCAACAAGAGCGAGATTCCATCTTAAAAAAAAAAAGAGGCCGGGTGCGGTGGCTCAAGCCTGTAATCCCGGCACTTTGGGAGGCCGAGGCGGGTGGATCACGAGGTCAGGAGATCGAGACTATCCTGGCTAACATGGTGAAACCCCGTCTCTACTAAAAATACAAAAAACTAGCCGGGCGTGGTGGCGGGCGCCTGTAGTCTCAGCTACTTGGGAGGCTGAGGCGGGAGAATGGCGTGAACCCGGGAGGCGGAGCTTGCAGTGAGCCGAGATCACGCCACTGCACTCCAGCCTGGGAGACACAGCGAGACTCCGTCTCAAAAAAAAAAAAAAAAAAAAAAAAAAAAGAGAAGCAAAGAGTTTAGGGCAGTGAAATTTCTCTCTATGATACTGTAATGATGGATAAATGTCATTACACATTTGTCAAAAACCATAGAATGTACAACACCAAGAGTGAACCTTCGTGGATACAAAAATACAGTTAGATACAATGAATAAGCTCTAGTATTTGATAGCACAATGGAATGACTACAGTCAGCAATGATTTGCAGCACATTTTGGGATAACTGAGGGAGTACAATTGGAATGTTTGTAACACAAGGAAAAAATTAATGCTTGAGGTGATGGATACCCGATTTACCCTACTGTGATTATTACACATTGTATTGCTGCATTAAAATCTCTCATATGCCCCATAAATATATTCACCTACTATGTACCCATAAAAATTAAAAATATAAGCTGGGCATGGTGACTCACACCTGTAATCCCAGCACTTTGGGAGTCCGAGGCAGGCAGATCACCTGAGGTCAGGAGTCCGAGACCAGCCTGGCCAACATGGTGAAACCCTGTCTCTACCAGAAAAATGCAAAAGTTAGCTGGGTGTGGTGGCAGTTACCTGTAACCCCAGCTACTCCAGAGGCTGAGGCAGGAGAATTGCTTGAATCCGGGAGGTGGAGGTTGCAGTGAGCCAAGATCGTGCCACTGCACTCCAGTCTGGGAGACACAATAAGACTCCGTCTCAAAAAATAAAAATTAAAATTAAATTTAAAAAAATATAGGCCGGGTGAGGTGGCTCATGCCTGTAATCCCAGCACTTTGGGAGGCCGAGGAGGGCGGATCACCTGAGGTCGGGAGCTTGAGACCAGCCTGACCAACACGGAGAAACCCCATCTCTACTAAAAATACAAAACTAGCTGGGCATGGTGGCACATGCCTGTCATCCTAGCTACTCGGAAGGCTGAGGCAGGAGAATCGCTTGAACCTGGGAGGCGGAGGTTGAGGTGAGCCGAGATCACGCCATTACACTCCAGCCTGGGCAACAAGGGCAAAACTCCGTCTCAAATATACACACACACACACACACACACACACACACACACACACATATATACACACACACACACACACATATTTTTTGAGACAGGGTCTTGCTCTATCGCCCAGGCTGGAGTGCAGTGGCACCATCTTGGCTCACTGCAGCCTCAACCTCCCAGGCTCAGTGGATTCTCCCACCTTGGGACAACATATGCAGGCCACCATGCTTGGTTGATTTTTCTGATTTTTGTAGAGATGGGGTTTTGCCATGTTGCCCAGACTGGTCTCGAACTCCTGATCTCAAGCAATCCACCTGCTTCAGCCTCCCAAAGTGCTGGAATTACAGGCATGAGCCACTGTGCCAAGCCAAAAAAATTTTTAAGAGCAAATCCTGGCCGGGCACAGTGGCTCATGCCTGTAATCCTGGCCCTTTGGGAGGCCAAGGTGGGTGGATCACTTGAGGTCAGGAGTTCGAGACCAGCCTGGCCAACATGGTGAAACTTCATCTCTACTAAAAATACAAAAATTAGTCAGGAGTGGTGGTGCACACCTGTAATCCCAGCTACTAGGGAGCCTAAGGCAGGAGAATCAAACGAACCCAGGAGGCGGAGGTTGCAGTGAGCTGAGATTGCGCCACTCCACTCCAGCCTGGGCAACAGAGGGAGACTCTGTCTCAAAAAAAAAAAAAAAAAAAAAAAAGCCCGGGGCCAGTGGCTCACGCCTGTAATCCCAGCACTTTGGGAGACCGAGGTGGGTGGATCACAAGGTCAGGAGTTCAAGACCAGCTTGGCCAATATGGTGAAACCCCATCTCTACTAAAAATACAAAAAATTAGCTGGGTGTGGTGGCAGGTGCCTGTAATCCCAGCTACTCAGGAAGCTGAGGCAGAAAATTGCTTGAATCTGGGAGGCAGAGGTTGCAGTGAGCCGAGATTGCGCCACTGCACTCTAGCCTGGTGACGGAGCAAGACTCCATCTCAGAAAAAAAAAAAAAAAAGAGTGAATCCTAATGTAAATTATGTAAACTATGGGTCTTAATTAATAAAAATCTATCAATATTGGTTTGTCAATTGTAACATATATACCCTCTAATGCAAGATATTCATAATAGGAGGAACTGGGTATATGGGAACTCTCCGTACTTTCCACTAATTTTTCTGTACCCTAAAACTCTTTTTTTTTTTTTTTTTTTTTTTGAGACAGTTTTTCACTCTATTGCCCAGGCTGGAGTACAGTAGTACGATCTCAGCTCACTGCAACCTCCACCTCCCAGGTTCAAGTGATCCCCCTGCCTCAGCTCCCCTAGTAGCTGGGATTACAGGCATGCGCCACCACGCCCGGCTAATTTTTGTATTTTTAGTAGAAATGGGGTTTCACCATGTTGGCCAGGCTAGTCTTGAACTCCCGGCCTCAGGTGATCCATCTGCCTCGGCCTCCCAAAGTGCTGGGATTACAGGTGTTAGCCACCACGCCCGGCTGCTAAAACTCCTTTTTAAAAAACTCCTTTGAGAGGCCGAGGCAGGCAGATCATGAGGTCAGGAGTTTGAGACCAGCCTGGCCAACATAGTGAAACCCTGTCTCTACTAAAAATACAAAAATTAGCTGGGTGTGGTGGCACATGCCTGTAGTCCCAGCTACTCGGGAGGCTGAGGCAGGAGAATTGCTTGAACCCAGTAGGCAGAGGTTGCAGTGAGCCGAGACCACACCGTTGCACTCCAGCCTGGGCAACAGAGTGAGACTCCGTCTAAAAAAAAAAAAAGGCTCCTATTAATTGTTTTTTTAAGTGCAAGCCTTCCCCTTACTCTGCACCCAGCCAGGGCTGGGTGCATTGTGTACACCCATAGACAGAGCCCCTATTTCTACTCTGCTGCTTGCTAATTTCACCCCCAGTGCTTGCTCCTACAAAATGAGGCAGACTTGGATTAGTTGCTCTCATAAGAGCCCTGGGTTATAAGTGCACTATGAATCTGCTGTGTTCTTTACAAAATGAGAGGGCTGTTCATTGTGTTTTATCTCCTATGTATGAGCCAGGCCCCTCCCCACTGAAAAATAGAGACAGGAAGACAGAGCTTGTAGACGCTGAGATTTGGGCATCTCCCCTCACCACCCACACACATCTGAACTGACTGTCTGTCTGCCTCCTCCTCAGTCTCCTTAGTTTCCTTTTCTTTTTCTTTTTCTCTTTTGTAGACAGAGTTTCGCTCTTTTCTCCCAGGCTGGAGTGCAATGGCGCAATCTTGGCCCACTGCAACCTCTGCCTACCTACCAGGTTCAAGAGATTCTCCTGCTTCAGCTTCCCAAGTAGCTGGGATTACAGGCACCCACCACCATGCCCAGCTAATTTTTGTATTTTTAGTAGAGACACGGTTTCACCATGTTGGCCAGGCTGGTCTCGAACTCCTGACCTCAGGTGATCCACCCGCCTCAGCCTCCCAAAGTGCTGGGATTATAGGCATGAGCCACCACACCCAGCCAGTCCCCTTAGTTTCTGAAGACACAGCTGTATTCTTGGAGGGAACACCTGGCTATAGAGCAACTCCAGGGTACCTCCTAGGTGTGGGAGATAAAGGGGAAAAAAATGATGGTGGAATACTCAGAGTCCAAGAATGAGGTAGAAGGGAAATGACACAGAAAAGAATGGCTGTGCCCACCCATCTATCATGACCCCCTGTGCTATGGTTTGAATGTGTCCCCAAAAGTTCACATGTTGGAAACTTGGTCCCCAGTGCATTAGTGTTGAGAGATGGGACCTTCAGGAGGTGATTGGGTCATAGGGCTCTGTCCTCATGAATGAGCTAATCCATTCATGGATTAAGGGATTAACAGGTTATCAAAGGAGTGGGTTAGTTATCATGAGAGTGGGTCTCTTGTGAGCCCTTCACCATGTGATGCCTTGAGTTACCTTAGGACTCTGAAGAGAGTCACCAGCAGCAAGAAGTCCCTCACCAGTTGTGGCCCCCCAACCTTGGATTTCCCAGCCTTCAGAACCATAAGCCAAATAAACCTCTGTACTTTATAAATTATCCATTCTGTAGTATTCAGTTATAGCAACAGAAAATTGACTTAGACACCCTGTTGTCTGGAATAGACTACCCAGCCACACGGGCAGTGGAATGAATCTCTACAAAGCAAACCCTCTTTTCCCATTGTCTTTTTTATAACTGTATTAGAGATGTGCTCTGCAGAAGAAATATCCACTAGTAATTCAAGTTGAAAATTTAGGCCGGGCGCGGTGGCTCAAGCCTGTAATCCCAGCACTGTGGGAGGCCAAGACGGGCGGATCACGAAGTCAGGAGATCAAGACCATCCGGGCTAACACGGTGAAACCCTGTCTCTACTAAAAATACAAAAAATTAGCCGGGCGTGGTGGCGGGCGCTTGTAGTCCCAGCTACTCGGGAGGCTGAGGCAGGAGAATGGCGTAAACCCGGGAGGCGGAGCTTGCAGTGAGCTGAGATCCGGCCACTGTACTCCAGCCTGGGTGACAGAGCGAGACTCCTCTCAAAAAAAAAAAAAAAAAGAAAATTTAGTAAGAAGGTAGTTCAAATGGTGACCAACTCCAGGGTGTCGTAGTCCTAGGAGTGAGTTTATAGGGCTTTGACCCTCCTAGCACCCTTTTCCAAGGAGCCCTCTTTATGTCACCATGCACATGCCTGCTGGACCTTAATTGCTACCACTTTTTCACAAAGACTAATAGAGCTTGGCTGCAATGCCATCCTTGACCAACAGGAGCTGCTGTCTAATATATGCCAAAAAGTTCCTTTAGTTCATTTTTGCTGTCTTTATTATTAATCAAAGCTCAGCTGTATCTGTCCTACAAATTATTATTCTCTAAGGTGGAATAATAATGAACCAGATCTTCATTTCTTTCTTTCTTTTTTTTTTTTTTTGAGATGTTGTCTCGCTCTGTCACCCAAGCTGGAGTACAGTGGCACAATCTCAGCTCACTGCAACCTCCGCCTCCCGGGTTCATCCTGTGCCCAGCCTGGATGAACTCTTTAGAAATGAAGATCTGAGGCCGGGCGCGGTGGCTCAAGCCTGTAATCCCAGCACTTTGGGAGGCTGAGACGGGCGGATCACAAGGTCAGGAGATTGAGACCAGCCTGGCTAATACGGTGAAACCCCGTCTCTACTAAAAAAAATACAAAAAACTAGCCGGGTGAGGTGGCGGGCGCCTGTAGTCCCAGCTACTCGGGAGGCTGAGGCAGGAGAATGGCGTAGACCCGGGGGGCGGAGCTTGCAGTGAGCTGAGATGCGGCCACTGCACTCCAGCCTGGGGACAGAGCGAGACTCCGTCTCAAAAAAAAAAAAAAAAAAAAAAAAAAGAAATGAAGATCTGAGACTGGACATGGTGGCTCACACCTGAAATCCCATAACTTTGGGAGGCCAAGGTGGGAGGATCACCTGAGGCCAGGAGTTCAAAACCAGCCTGGCCAACGTGGCAAAACCCCACCTCTACTAAAAATACAAAAATTAACTAGGTGTGGTGGCAGGCGACTGTAATCCCAGTTACTTGGGAGGCTGAGGCACGAGAATTTCTTGAACCCGGGAGGCAGAGGTTGCAGTGAGCAGAGATCACGCCATTGCACTCCAGCCTGGGTGACAAGAGTAAGATTCCACCTCAAAAAAACAAATAAAGAGTTCATCCAGTGGTATTTTTGCCTCAACATTCTGAAAATAATAATGACTGTGTGAGTTTGAAGAAAATAGTACATTTGAGAAGTAAAATCATTAGGTTCAGTGACTCACACCTATAATCCCAGCACTTTGGGAGGCCAAGGTGGGAGGATCACTTGAACCCAGGAGTTTGGGATCAGCCTGGGCAACATAGCAAGACCCAATCTCTGGGGAAAAAAGAAGGAGAAGGAGAAGGAGAAGGAGAAGAAGAAGAAGAAAAATCAACTGGAGTCTATGCTAAAATCCCGGAGGGAGAAAGTACCTCACTTGAGCTTGGTCTGTGTCCATGCCTGTCCTATAACCCAAAGCAAACTCCTCAAGAAACCTCCATCTGAGAGAAGGCCCAGTTCATCTCTCAGACTCAGGAAGGCACAGCATCCTCAGGAGAGCTAGGGAGCCCTGGTCTGAAGGGGAAGACAGAGTCCTGTCCAGGGATCCAAGGCTGAGCAGGGCATGACCCTGCCCTAGACATCACAGATTGGGAGAGTAGACAAAGCCCTGCCTGAGGGCTGCAGTCTGAGGAGAAAATTATGCTGCTCTGAGAGGCCCATCTGAGGAGGGAGACGCAGCCCAGCCCTTGGAGTCTCAGCAAAAAACCCTGTTCTAAGACCCCTTATCTGAGAGAGGAAACATAGCCTTGTCCTGGGAGAGCCCACACAGATGGCCCTGCCCTGAGGGTCCATTCTGAGCAGGGAGGCAGAGCCCTTCTCTGAGATCCCTAAACTGAAAGGAACATGGTTCCATCACAGGCAGCCCAGCCCTGAGAACCTCAGGAAAGGACAAGTTGGCCCGGTCAGAGACAGAAAACATGGCCTGGCCCTGGGACCTGCAGTCTGAGGGGGACATGGCCGCACCCTCCAGAGCCCTCAGACTGCTGGCAAGCTCACTGATGTCACATATAAAGACTCTCAGCAGGCCGAGCACAGTGGCTCACACCTGTAATCCCAGCACTTTGGGAGCCTAAGGTGGGTGGATCACCTGAGGTCAGGAGTTCAAGACCAGCCTGGCCAACGTGGTGAAACCCCATCTCTACTAAAAACACAAAAATTAGCCCGGCATGGTGGCGGGTGCCTGTATTCCCAGTTATTCTGAATGCTGAGGCAGGAGAGGCTTGAGGCAGGAGGAGACTTAGGCTTGAACACCAGAGGCAGAGTTTGCAGTGAGCGGAGATCGCGCCATTGTACTCCAGCCTGGGCGATAAGAGCGAAACTTTGTCTCACACACACACACACAAAATCTCCCAGCAAGCCACAAGCAGGTATTTTCATACTTTGCCAACCTAAGATTCAGCAGGGCCCAGATCCCTGAGGTAATTTCAGGACAGATCTGAGGTGGCTCCATGGTAACCATACGGCCACTGCCCCATCTGGCTCACTGTGGTCTGGAGATGGCTTGAGCTTCTCACGCACACCTGGCCAATCTTTAACTGGTTGGCCTAGAGCTCCCCTCTGGCCAGAGCCAAGGGAGGAGGAATTGGAGACTTCACCCTGCTGCTTGCCATTCCTGCCTCCCACAGCAGGCAGGAGGCAGGTGGGACCAGCCTGTTCTATCTCTTCCCGGCAGGCCCTGGACACGCATCATCTCAGGCTGTTCTCACAACAACCACAGGAGATGGGCACTGTTATACCCACTTTAGAGATGAGAAGCCTGAGGCTCAGGAAGCACGAGGAGGGCATGCGTGGTGGAGGGACTCAGGACTGCACCATTTGCTCTATACCACCTCCAGGGTCTCTTCCCTACCTGTATCTCTCCCTGAGTCAGGATTGTGGGACTGGAACAGGACAGCCTGGAAACACGCGATCAAGGAACGGCATGGAGAGTTAGAAAGCTCTTGGCCACAGGGCTAGGAGACCTGCACTTAGGTTCCAAGTGTGGGTGACCTTGGGCAAGTCCCACCCCTCACAGGCCTCGATCCCAGCCTCCTGTGAGGTCTTCTCCAACACCATTAGCCTGAAGTTCAGGCCACTGGCAATGACCCCTGCTGTGCCAGCCTCTTGCTTAATAAGGCTGTGGGCAAATCCAGTGAGGGTCTGGCAAATTTTGAAGCGCAGTGCACCCGGGGAGGGGTGATTTTTGGCAAAGATGGTGGAATGCAAGATGGTAGAATGATGGGGAAAACCTTGAGCTGGGAATCCCACCTCTGCCTTGTAGGGAAAATTAAAAGACTTCTCTAGGCCTCCCCACCTGTTCAGTTCAGATCCCCAGTTCCCTGTATGTCAAGCATCTACCACCAACCAGATACCAGATCTTTCATTTGTATCTTAGTACAGGTCTTTTTTGTTTGTTTTTTGTTGTTTTAAAGAGATGAGGGTCTTCCTCTGTCACTCAGGCTGGAGTACAGTGGCAAATCATAGCTCACTGCAGCCTCAAACTCGTGGGATTCAAGCAACATCCTCCTGCCTCAGTCTCCTGCCACTGTGCCGAGCTAGTTCAGCTTCTTGAGAGAGGGGTTTGATTGGCTCAGCTCGTCTTTTTCAGCCAGGCCATACAGGTCAGAGGCCACAGTCAGTCAGTGGTTGGGTCCCCTTGGAGCAGTGTTTACCCTGGTAAATAGCCACAGCTAACAGGGTCAGGGTCACAGGGTCTAGGCTACCTCAGCAGGAGACCCCTGCACACAAGTCCCAGGAAAGACAATGGCACAGTGGAAAGCTAGCAGAACACACAAGAGCCACCATTTGTTGTTTTTCTGCCCTGCCCACCCCTCCTCACAACCCCACTGCAAAGAAAATCACCCTTGCTCTCAGCCTTCCCTGTGACTCCCAGGCTGGGCCTCCTAACAACAAATTAGAGAAAGATCTATCACAGCTCCTATTGCAAACCAGCTCACCCTGCTCTAAAGGAGGCTGGAACACTGGGTCAGGTGGTCTTGTCTGGCTCTTTTTTCCCTCAGGGTGACCTCCCTCCCAGGATCTCTTCAGTTCCTATGCAAATGAACTCAGTCACTGGGGTCCCCCTCACCCACACCTGCCCAGATAAATCTCAGTCTCTTTCTCTTTTTTTTTTTTTTTTTTTTGAGATGGAGTCTCACTCTCACCCAGGTTGGAGTGCAGTGGTGCGATCTCGGCTCACTGAAACCTCCGCCTCCTAGATTCAAGCAATTCTCCTGCCTCAGCCTCCCAAGTAGCTGGGACTACAGGCATGCGCCACCATGCCCGGCCAATTTTTGTGTTTTTATTAGAGTATGGGATTTTACCATGTTGTCCAGGCTGGTCTCAAACTCCTGACCTCAGGTGATCCACCCACCTCGGTCTCCCCAAGTGCTGCAATTATAGGTGTGAGCCACCACACCCAGCCAAATCTCAGTCTTAAAGTAACTTGCCTCCCAAGGAAGGATTTTCCAGTTGACAAAGGAAACTGAGGAGGGTGCAGACTGTCTGAAAGAATGGTAGTGAGTACACCATCCGGGTGGGGGAACCAAGCAGAGACTGGCTAGACCAGAGTTTATGCAATTCAGTGTCAGTCCATGAGCTTGCCCTCTACCTTATCCCTATCACTGGCTCCTGTCCCCGAGAGAGGACTGCCACCAGAGGTAGCCATACCTTGAGCCAAGCTCCCCATTCCTTAATGATCTCCCTTGAAATTAGTTCTGAGACCCTGCACCCTTCCACCATGACATAACACCAGACTCACCCCCACCCTTCCACCATGACATAACACCAGACTCACCCCCACCCTTCCACCATGACATAACACCAGACTCACCCCCACCCTTCCACCATGACATAACACCAGACTCACCCCCACCCTTCCACCATGACATAACACCAGACTCACCCCCACCCTTCCACCATGACATAACACCAGACTCACTAGAGTCCTCTGGAGTACAGCTGCGATGGGGCCTCTGGAGAACAGCAGTGCAATGGGGTGGAGGGGGGCACTTTTGGGCAAGGAACCTGCCCGATGCCCATCACTCTGCACTAATAAGGGAAGCAGACTCTGCTCTGCGTTGAGGGACCTGCGCTCTACCCGTGGGCCCTGCAGCCCAACGGGTTTTTCTGGGTTTAGGATAACATGGCGGTATAGGTAATACTCAGTGGGTTCCTCCAGGCCTTTACCTCTGTACTTACCCCTCCACCCCAGGCCTGTATTAAGATAATTACAGGGCTTGGGAAAGGGAAAGAGGATGAGGCCGGAGGCTGACTCACAGATCCAGAAGAAAATCCCAGCTCACCCACTAACCTTGGACCAGTGACATAAACTTTCTGAGTCTAGACTTTCTCATCTCACAACTGGGGATGATAATCTTACCTTACAGGTTGGGTGGGAGGTTTAATGAGATAATGTGTGTAAAGTGCCAAGTTACAGGTCAGGGTGCAACACACATACACACACACGCACACGCACACCAGAAATCCTGAGAAAGGTGGTCTCCAGGCAAGATGGACCCCTGACACATGTGTGGCATGTGCAGCTGTGCACACACCAGGCCCACATGTGAGCCAGCATTTCTCCAAACCCTGCGCTCTCTCACTGGGGTCTTGCCAGGGCCTGGGCTCAGCCCACTTCCTTCCACTGCTCCCCCCACCCAGAAGCTGGGGAGGGCTGGGGGTGCTAGCGTGCCAGGGAACAATGGGCCCCCAACCCCTTCCCGCCCATTGCGTGAGAAGGAGCTGCCGGAAGGAAACTCACCTCCCAGTGGGACAGGCCACCGCCCCCCTGACGTCTGCCCCAGGGAAGCCTGGAGACCCCCAGGCTGCTCAAGGGGCGGGCCTCTGTGCGCTCCAGGCCTGTCACCCTTGGGACATCCTGTTTTCACCACCTGGACTGGCTTCCCCCGCCCCTTCTTTCAGAGAAGATAGTCCCCGACCCTCTCTCTGGGCTGAGCTGGGTTCCCCCCAAGAGTCCAGGGCGCTGTTCTCATTCATCTCTGTGTCCCCGGTGCGTAGCCTGTTCCAGAGTTGTCTCGAGGAATGCTGGCCAACTACATGAGAGGCTGAGGGAAAGGAGCCAGACCAGCGGTGATCAGGGACCCAGCAGCTGAGCCAGAAAACATGAGAGAGAGAAGGGCGCAGCTCAGAGTGGCCAAGACGCCTGTGCTGCAGATAGTGGTGAGGTCCTAGAAATGCCTCTGGAGAGTACAGAGTATGCTGTTAAGGACTGGGGGATGCTCTCCCCTCAAATTTTTTGGAACACTCAGCTCAGTTTCATTTGTGTAGTTACGCTTCCCTTACAGCCCTGCATTCCTCTCTCTGTGTTTCACGCATAATCACACTCATTCCAGGTGTCTCAGCAGCTCCACCATCAGATG
The DNA here is from genome assembly GCF_043159975.1 of Macaca nemestrina. Classification (NCBI taxonomy): domain Eukaryota; kingdom Metazoa; phylum Chordata; class Mammalia; order Primates; family Cercopithecidae; genus Macaca; species Macaca nemestrina. The sequence goes on along the minus strand of NC_092131.1, from coordinate 126,421,210 downwards.
AGGGCTCTTAGAGGCAGGGGTCAGGGAGGAGGCCAGGAGGAGATGAGGAGCTGCTCTCTCACCGTGCCTATCCACACTTAGCAGGATAGCTCAGAGGGTTCCCACGAGGCTGGCTGCCGACCAGAGACTCTGGACATCAATTTCCCCAGCTAGAAAATATGGAGAGTTGGGGGGTCTGGCTGAAACTGACCCTGCCCTGGGCCCTGCTGACCTGGAGTGTGGTGGAGGCACTGGCCCAGAGCGCAGCCTGTCTGGTGTGTGATGGTTGCTGAAATCTGCCCAATTGTGCTCAGCTACTTGTTTTATCACTGCGGACCCCCAAAACTCTGGGCAGGGCCTCAGCTCCCAGCCACCACTACCACTGTCCAAGGAGGTAGAGTTACCAGTCCAGGTCTCCCAGCCCTCAGATGTAACCATGACCCGCCAGCAGGAGTAGAAGCATGCTTCCCAAACCTGCCCGATTACCCGGCCAGCCACACACCCACTCCAGCCCCCACCTTGGAGGAAGCACTAATCTGGGGACTTTGAGATTCCACTATTCTCACGGCAGGAAGGACTCTCAGACACGCAAGCCAGCGGCTCCCTTGGCCCTGAGGGCACAGGAGATAGAGGCACACCTGTAAACACATGCCTGGCTACAAACACACACATACCTGGCCTGTGTGCTGAGCCACCTGAACTGACACCTGGAGAACTCACGCACAGGCATCCTCCTGATCACTCCAGGCCACATCTGCCCGTATACACGTACCCACTGAGAGCTGGCACTCACATCTGTTGTTGCCTTATCGACACACCCGAGACTACTGTTCAAAATGCATGCCCACGCCTGCTCCCAGCCCCCACCGGCCCACTGGCACTTTCAGCTGGGCCACCCCAGGAACCTCACCTGTGGTAGACCCCATGCCATTGCCACTTGGGAGACCCAGAGGACACTAGAGGGTGGGGCAGGATTTGGGAATGGGCCCCAGGCAGGGCCCAGGGCTAAGATGAGGTGCATTGCTGTGGGGTAGATGATACAGCAGTGAGTACCCATTCCCAGCAATGCCATCAATTCATTCTTTGATTCAGAAGTGTTTATTAAAAGTAACAAATCAGTGGGGAAATGATCTGTTATTGAATACCTAATGTTAAAAAACGGATACCTACCTAAATAAATTCAAATGGATCTAAGATTTAAATGTTAGAAATAAAACCATGGCCAGCCACTGTGGCTCACCCCTGTAATACCAGCACTTTGGGAGGCCGAGGCAGGCAGGTCACAAGGTCAAGAGTTCAAGATCAGCCTGGCCACTGGTCATGCCTGTAATCCCAGCTATTCAGGAGGCTGAGGCAAGAGAATTGCTTGAACCAGGGAGGAGAAGGTTGCAGTGAGCTAAGAACACGCCACTGCACTCCAGCCTGGGTGACAGAGCGAGACGCCATCTCAAATAATAATAATAATAATAATAATAATAATAATAATAATAGAAATAAAACCATAAGAAGCCAAAAAAAAAAAAAAGAAAGAAGGAAATCGATTTTTTTAAAGCAGTATGAGTGGAGAAAGCCTTTCTAAGTTTGACACAAGTCCAGAAGCGATAAAAGAAAAGATTGATTCCGCTACATAAAAATCAATCGTTTTGGGCTGGGCGCGGTGGCTCATGCCCGTAATCCCAGCTACTAGGGAGGCTGAGGCAGAAGAATCGCTTGAACCTGGGAGGCGGAGGTTGCCGTAAGCCGAGATCGTGCCATTGCACTCCAGCCTGGGCAACAAGAGTGAAACTCCGTCTCGAAAAAAAAAAATCAATCATTTCTGCCTTCCAAAGAATCATAACCAAGTCAGAAGACATACAAGGAACACAAGGAACATAAGCCGGTTGGCTTCCAGTTCTCCCCTTCAGAGTCCCTCTCCATCCTGTGCTCCGTGTGGGGAAGCTGACCTGCAGGGCATCCATCCACAGGCTCCCTGGCCCTCTGGCTCCTAGATGGGTTCATGGAACAGAGGCTCTCACAGGAGATGGGGATGTGTCCTCTGAGGCGGCCCTCTCCAGGCAGCTCTTTCCCCCTGCAGCATTCTTCAAACACTAGGCCCCCACTGTTCCTTGCCTACCCCCTTTTAATATTCTCTGTATTAAATCTTCCTCGAATTAAACTGTTTCCTGCTGGGACCTTGAATAATGCACAGATTAAAGGTTAATTTCTTTAATACGTAGAGTTCCTACTTTAAAAAATTATAATAAATCCAGGCCCGGCGCAATGGCTCACACCTGTAATCCCAGCAGTTTGGGAGGCCGAGGCGGGGGGATCACGAGGTCAGGAATTCAAGACCAGCCTGGCCAGTATGGTGAAACCCCATCTCTACTAAACGTACAAAAATTAGCCGGGCGTGGTGACACGTGCCTGTAATCCCAGCTACTCAGGAGGTTGAGGCGGGAGAATTGCTTGAACCTGGGAGGCGGAGGTTGCAGTGAACTGACATTGCGCCACTGCACTCCAGCCTGGGCAACAGAGCGAGACTCCGTCTCAAAAAAACAAAAAGAAAAAAAAAATCCAGTAAAAAATAGATGAAGAACATGAACTGTTAACAGACACAAATACATTTTAAAATATAAAGAGATGCTTGGCTGCACTTACAATCAGCGAACTATAACTTTTTCTTTTGAGATGAAGTCTCACTCTGTCACCCAGCCTGGAGAACAGTGGCACAATCTCGGCCCACTGTAGCCTCCACCTCCCAGGTTCAAGCAATCTTCCCACCTCAGCCTCCCATGTAGCTGGGATTACAAGCATGCATCACCATGCCTGGCTAATATTTGTATTTTTAGTAGAGACAGGGTTTCATCATGTTGGCCAGGCTGGTCTCCAACTCTTGACCTCAAGTGATCCACCCACCTTGGCCTCCCAAAGTGCTGGGATTACAGGTGTGAGCCACCATGCCTGGCATCAGTGAACTATAACTTAAAACCACAAATAGAATTTTTTTTCCCTTTTAGGTTTTATTCACATGCCTGCTGACTCCATGACAGAAATTGCATAAAATATATAAAAAACTCCCGAGGCAACTTCCTATCTTGTAAGTTTTCAGTCTCTTAGAGTTCTTCAAGTCAAGTCATTGCTAGCCAGGCGCGGTGGCTCACGTTTGTAATCCCAGCACTTTGGGAAGCAGAGGTGGGCGGATCACGAGGTCAGGAGATTGAGACCATCCTGGCCAACACAGTGAAACCCCCGTCTCTACTAAAAATACAAAAAATTAGCCGGGTGTGGTGGCGGGCGCCTGTAGTCCCAGCTACTAGGGAGGCTGAGGCAGGAGAATGGCGTGAACCCAGGAGGCAGAGTTTGCAGTGAGCCGAGATCGCGCCACTGCCCTCCAGCCTGGGCGACAGAGCAAGACTCTGTCTCTACAAATATAATTTTTAACCAATTAGATTGGGAAAGATGTATGGTGTTAGCAAGGGTGCTGAAAAGTAGGCACTTATATTCATCATTGGTGAAAGTGAATTTTAGTTAAAAAGTAAAGCTTTAAACATTATGCTAGGTGAAATAAGCCAGTTACAAAAACACAAATATCATAAGGTTCCACTTTTACGAAGTACCTAGGTTTGTCTAAATCATACAGATAGAAAGTAGAACGGTGGTTGCCTGGGGCTGGGGAGAAGGGGGAACGGGGAGTTACTGTTTACTGGGTAGGGTTTCAGGTTTACAAGATGGAAAGGGCTCTGAAGATGGATAGTGGTGATGGTTGCACAACCTTATGAGTACATTTAATACCACTAAACTGTGCACTTAAAAATGGTTAAGATGGGCCAGGCACAGTGGCTCAAGCCTGTAATCCCAGCACTTTGGGAGGCTGAGACGGGCGGATCATGAGGTCAGGAGATTGAGACCATCTTGGCTAACACGGTGAAACCCCGTCTCTACCAAAAAATACAAAAAAAAAAAACTAGCCGGGCGAGGTGGTGGGCGCCTGTAGTCCCAGCTACTCCGGAGGTTGAGGCAGGAGAATGGCGTGAACCCAGGTGGCAGAGCTTGCAGTGACCTGAGGTCCAGCCACTGCACTCTAGCCTGGGCGACAGAGCGAGACTCCATCTCAAAAAAAAAAAAAAAAGAAAGAAAAGAAAAAATGGTTAAGATGCAGGCTGGGCACATTGGCTCGCTTCTGTAATTTCAGTACTTTGGGAGGCTGAGGTGGGTGGATCAGTTGAGGTCAGGAGTTTGACCTCCTGACCAACATGGTGAAACCCCAATCTCTACTAAAAACACAAAAATTAGCCAGGTGTGGTGGCGGGTGCCTGTAACCCCTGCTACTTGGGAGGCTGAGGTGGGAGGATTGCTCGAGCCTGGGAGGTAGAAGTTGCATTGAGTTGAGATGGCTCCACTGCACTCCAGCCTGAGCAACAGAACGACAGCCCATTAAAAAAAAAAAAAAAAAAGAGGTTGGCTGGGCACAGTGGCTCACACCTGTAATCTCAGCACTTTGGGAGGCAGAGGCAGGAGGATCATCTGATGTCAAGAGTTTGAGACCAGCCTGGCCAATATGGTGAAACTCTGTCTCTATTAAAACTACAAAAATGGCCGGGCGCGGTGGCTCAAGCCTGTAATCCCAGCACTTTGGGAGGCCGAGACGGGCGGATCACGAGGTCAGGAGATCGAGACCATCCTGGCTAACACGGTGAAACCCCGTCTCTATTAAGAAATACAAAAAACTAGCCGGGCGAGGTGGCGGGCGCCTGTAGACCCAGCTACTCGGGAGGCTGAGGCCGGAGAATGGCGTAAACCCGGGAGGCGGAGCTTGCAGTGAGCTGAGATCCGGCCACTGCACTCCAGCCTGGGTGACAGAGCGAGACTCCATCTCAAAAAAAAAAAAAAAAAAAACTACAAAAATTAGCTGGGCATCAGGAGGTGGAGGTTGCAGTGAGCCCAGATCATGCCACTGCACTCCAGTCTGGGTGACAGAGTGAGACCCATCTCAAAAATAATAATATATTTTTTAAAATAAAGCAGCTTAAAGGAATGAGAGCAAGCTATATAGTTTGTTACCATTTCTGTTTTTAAACACAAGTATGTGCTAATATATATGCATAAATATATAATATATATGCATAAATACAAATATATATATATATGCAGGGACTATCCTGAAGGCTGTACTATAAAGAGTAAGTTTCATCTCTAGTGAAGCTAATAGATGTGTAGGGGAGGGGGGACATGGGTTTGAGGGAGATTTATCCTTTTGTAACTTTTGTGCTTTGTAACATGTATATAGATTTTTCTATTTAAAAAAAAAAGCAATTTACATTATATTGATTGAACATCTATTACATACCAGACGCTGTGCTGTGCCAGCTGATGGAGATGTGACAATGAACAAGATCAACATGAATACCTTCTGCTCTCACAAAGCTTATGGTCTAGTGAAGAGACAGACACTAAAACAGTAAGCATGCAAAGAAATACCCAATTACAAAGTATAAAGAGTGCTATAAAAAAAAAAAAAAAGCAGCAAGGCTACTAGGAAGGGATAAACAGGGGTGAGGACTTTATTTTGTATTTATTTTATTTTATTTTTTGAGACAGAGTCTCACTCTGTCACCCTGGCTGGAATGCAGTGGTGCAGTCTCAGCTTACTGCAACCTCCACCTCCCTGGTGCAAGCAATTCTCCTGTCTCAGCCTCCCAAGTAGCTGGGATTACAGGCGCATGCCACAACACCCAGCTAATTTTTTATTTTTAGTAGAGATGGGGTTTCACCATATTGGTCAGGCTGGTCTTGAACTCCTGACCTCAGGTGATCCGCCTACCTCAGCCTCTGAAAGTGCTGGGATTATAGGTGTGAGCCACACAGTGCCTGGCCCAGAGACGAAGACTTTAGATGGGTTAATTAGGACGGGCTTCTCAGAGTTAAAATTAAAGAAGAGCACATTGCTGGGCGCGTGGCTCACGCCTGTAATCCCAGCACTTTGGGAGGCTGAGGCAGGCAGATCACCTGAGGTCGTCAGGAGCTCAAGACCAGCCTGACCAATATGGTGAAACCCCATCTCTACTAAAAATACAAAAATTAGCTGGTCATTCTGGCATGCACCTGTAATCCCAGCTACTTGGGAGGCTGAGACAGGAGGATTGCTTGAACCTAGGAGGCGGAGGTTGCAGTGAGCCGAGATCGCACCACTGCACTCCAGCCCAGGTGACAGAGTGAGTCTGCCTGAAAGAAGAAAAGAGGAAAAAGGAACAGGGACCAACCTGTGCAAAGGTCCTGAGGCAGGAAAAGGGTTACTGTGTGCTTGTAGACAAATTATCACCCCTCTCAGGAAAGGCGTAGCCTCACCTGTGAAATAACCCAAATTTAGAGATGGAGAGACAGAGGCTCAGAGAGGGAAGATGGCTTCTTCAGGAAAGCAGAAGAGCCAGAACTGAAACCTAGATCTTTTTGGCTCTATGAACTCAGCAGTATTCCAGCTATGCATTTGGGGACCTTTTGCAGGATTGTTAAGACCTGGACGAGAAGGAAAAAGGGGAAGAAGTTGACTCCTGGCTCTGTCTTCCCCATCTCAAGGACTGAGGGAGAGCAAAACATCAGAAGCTGCATGTATATCTGAATGTCTACACACGTGCCATGAGCACCAACCATGGCTACAGACAAATGAGCCCCTAACTTACCTTGGGTTACCTTGCACCTAGAGTTGAACCCTCCTCTTCTTCTTTTTTTCTTTTTTCTTTTTTCTTTTTCTTTCTTTCTTTTTTTTTTTTTTTTTTTTTTTTTGAGACAGGGTCTCACTCTGTTGCCTAGGCTGGAGCACAGTGGCACAATCTTGGCTCACTACAAACGCCCTTCCCGAGCTCAAGCAATTCTCCAGCCTCAGCCTCCCAAGTAACTGGGATTACAGGTGCATGCTACCAATGCCCAGCTAATTTTTTTGTATTTTGTAGAGACAGCATTTCACCATGTTGCCCAGGCTGGTCTTGAACTCCTGAGCTGAAGTGATCCACCCACCTCAGCCTTCCAAAGCATTGGGATTACAGGTGTGAGCCACTGTGCCCAGCCAGGCCCTCTTCTTCTTTGTCCCACCTGCACCCTAGCCATTGAAATTTGCCTCTTTTGGCTGGGCATGGTGGCTCACACCTGTAATCCCAGCACTTTGGGAGGCTGAAGAGGGTAGATCACCTGACGTCAGGAGTTCGAGACCAGCCTGGCCAACATGGCGAAACCTCGTCTCTACTAAAAAAAAAAAAAATACAAAAATTAGCTGGGTGAGGTAGTGGGTGCCTGTAATCCCAACTACTCTGGAGACTGAGGCAGGAGAATTGCTTGAACCTGGGAGGCAGAGGCTGCAGTGAGCCCAGATCATGCCACTGCACTTCAGCCTGGGCAACACAGCAAGACTCCGTCTCAAAAACAAAAAGAAAAAGAAAAAGAAAAAGAAATGTACCTCTCTTAAAATGCTGCTTCCTTGATGTAAAACCTGAACATGTATGTTCTTGTGCATCTACAAGCTTACGTGCCTGGTGTTCTCAGTGTGTTTGCACTGAGTGCTCCCTGAGGACAGTAACCAGGTCTCACTTTCCTTATTCCATAATAACAACAATTTAATCTTCACAGCAATCTTATCAGGCACACACTCCTTTTTACAGGTAAGGAAACTGAGGCTCAGAGACGTTACAAAAAAGTGCCAACGACTGCCCAGAAAGTAAGTAGCAGAGGAGGGATCAAAGCCAGGGGTGTAAAATGGCAAGGCCCCTGTGCTTAGCTGAACACTAGGTAAATGTACAATGAATAAATGAGTGAGTAAGCCTCGTGGCACAGATGGGGAAATTGAGGTCTAGATAGGCACCCAGGAAGGTGGTGTATGAGCAAGGCTTAAACCCAGCCTTCATCCTGCCAGGCCAGGCCCCTCCTAGTCACTGCTGCCCCAGGGCTGCGGAATCCTATCCTGGGTCCTGCCAGGCTCCCCTGCAGCTAGGCAAACAGGCAGTGGGTGGGACTGGGCACGATTTCCTCCTTGCCTGCCTGGAGTCTGCTAGGCTCTGGCTGAGCTCTCTGGCCTTTGCCCTGCACCCCCCAACTTGGAGCCCAAAGGGGGTCACCGTTCTCTCTGCCCTGTGTCCCCAGGGAGGCACCTGATAAGTTTGAGAAGGGGCTGCCTTCTCACCCAGGGAAAGGTGAGGCCATCTCCTCAACCAGAGAGGGGCTTCAGGCCGCACTCCAAGAGAGGGTCAGAACTTCCTGGTGCCTACAGGTGCACTGTGCTAAACCAGTGTGAGCATCCTGTGCTGAGAATGCCACATGCATAAGCTGTGGATGCACAGGGACTCAGACTCAGGGGACTGTGGAGAGTCCTGGCAGCCACATATGGATCAGGCTCACCCCTGCAGCACCCCATCTAGAAAAGCCCTTCCAGAGCCAGAAGGGGCTTCTGGGGATGGTTCCTGGAAGGGCTAGATTCTGCCATTCTCTGAGTGACTGATCCGCCCATGCTTTCCAGAAATGGTCCTTTCTCATCTCCTGGCCCTCCAGCCGCTCTCCCTCCCCTCATCCACCCAGGATGTCACTAGGCCTGCTGCGAGTGGCTGCCCGGGGAAAAGGCCAGGAGCTCTGCAGTGAGCCTGTAATCCCAGCCCTTTGGGAGTTTGAAGTGGGTAAATACGCACTACACACAAGCCAGCACCAGGGTCCTCCCACCCAGGGGATGACAGAGGGACTTCTGCTCACCACTGTGCCTCAAGTGCCCTGCTTAACTGTCCTGTGTGAGCTCAGCGCAGCCCTCCGGGGGCTTTTCTTTTCCTGTGCAGGAGGCTCCCTTCCTCCCAGCAGCCATGCTGTCACGTGTTCCTTGCCCCTGGGGAGCAGGAATCTGTCCCGAAACGTCAAGCTGAAAGGCTTCCCGGACACTTGCTACAACTGTGGTCTTCAAATTCTACTAAATGTTTCCAGTGGCAGGATCCACTGTCGAAAGGAAAGCTTCCCACCTTGCCTGTTCCTCCTAACCCCAAAAAAGTCGGGCTTGTGATCTATGGGGAGAAGAACAGCCCCCGCCCCCACACCCATCTGCTGCCCAATTCTTCCCGATCCGTCGGCCCCCAGCACTGTCCTCAGCTCAGGATCTGCCCGAGTCACTCTCCCCAGCCAAGAACAGGAGCCGAAAATGCAGTGTAGGCTGCCCTCTCCTGGGCAGTTAGAGAAGCACATGTTTCTCATAGCTGCTAGCCTTTATCCAGTGTCTTGGGGACCCCACCCCAAATAAAAAGGCAATCTAAGGAATAAGCGACTTTGTTTTGCAAATACAACTTCAAGACAAGTCTCAAGTCCGTCCTATGCAGAAATTCTAGAGAAGCCACTAAGAGTGGCCAGAGAACAGCCCCCCACTTCCCCTCCCTCATTCCCTGGCCTGGTCCTCATAGACCCACCTGGAGTAGAAATTCCTCGTGAAGCCAGGCATAGTGGCTTCCCAGCACTTTGGGAGGCTGAGGTGAGCTGATCACCTGAGGTCAGGAGTTTGAGACCAGCCTGGCCAACATGGTAAAACTCCGTCTCTACTAAAAATACAAAAAAATTAGCCAAGCGTGGTGGCAGGCACCTGTAATCCCAGCGACTTGGTAGGCTGAGGCAGGAGAATTGCTTGAACCCAGGAAGCAGAGGTTGCAGTAAGCCAAGATCACGCCACTACACTCCAGGCAGGGCGACAGAGCAAGACTCCATCTCAAATAAATAAAGAAATAAATAAATATTCCTCATCCAACTCCCTGCCAGGAGTTCAACTTCTGTTCTCATACTTTCAAGAACAGAGAGCTCACTACCCTCAAGGCTGATCCATTATCTTTTCTGTGCTGGGGCACTGGGAACACTGATGGTACAGATCCATTTGTAACTTCCTGGGACTCTCACACTGCCCACTTAGCTGGAGCAACAGGTGAGAAAACGAGGGTTGCAAGTGCGCCAAAGGCTCAGGGATGAGAGCAGCCAGTTCTTCACGGACCTACACCCCCACCTGCCTCTCCTCAGAGATCTTATATTCAAAGGGATTAAATTCCAGGATCTTGGAGATGACTGCAGTCCAGCTGTCCCCTTGCTTCTGCTTTCACTTGAGAATCAGCCAAAGTTCCCCGAGCACCTGCTCTATGCCAGGTCCCTCCTGGCACTTAGCCCCACTTAGTCCTTACAGCTCACTGGAATAGCGACGTGCTAATGCCCACTGGGCAGATGGGGACAGAGGCGCAGGAGGTCACTTGCCCAGGATGACACCTCTAGTCATTTGCAGAGTTGGATCTGGCCTCAAGCTTGCTGGTGGCTCTTGGAGCCCATGCAGAAGTGACTGGGGCAACACATGACCCTCCGACTTGGCATCAATACCTGTGCTTCCCCTCAAAGGGCCTGGGCCAAGCTGAAAGCTGCGGACAAGGCTCAGGGCAGACTGTGAAGTCAGGAGTTTGACCCCAGTCTGCCACATCATGCTCCTCCTTCCTGGCCCTGCCTCCACCTTTGCCCTATCTCTGCCTCCCACCTGGAGGTCCAGGACTGTTGCAACCAGACCCTCCTACCCCAACCATGTCCAGCAGGAGATGGCCCCTGCACCAGAAGCTTCTGAAGGTCTAGATGGAGGGCTAGCAGGCAGAAGGCAAACATCTCCAGCCGAGCAAACCTAGGACCTGGGGTCTGGGGTCTCTGCAGCTGCCATCTGGTGACCTCCTCATGGGGCAGGAAAAAGAGTTCAGGCTCTGGGATGGTTCTGTAAGTCACCCTCTGTGGGTCTCCCTTACCCTACAGATAAGATCTAGATGCTACTGTTTTCCTTGAAGGGAGATGATCAAATGACAGCAAATGTGCAAACACCCAGCACACAGTAGGTATTCAACAGTGTGCCTTCCTACCTGTTCTCACTTTGCTCTTATTGCTCAGGAAAATCTGAGGATGTCAGCAACACTGAGGCCAATCCAGGATCCCCAGGGACCAGTGTGGTGGTGGCCTTCAAATCAGGGAGCAGCCCACGGTACGGGGCCCTGTGGAGTCCCAGCAGCCATGTGCTGATCTGGCTCACCCGCTCCCCAGCACCTCACCTAGAAAAGTTCTTCCATAGCCAGATGGGGCACCTTCCAGCTCCCTGCCCTCACCCACCCAGCACCTGCCCTGTGATGCTCCCAATCGGGAACAGTCAGCCGTGGCTCCAGCCCTAGGTAAGTCTGGGACATGGTCCTCCCAGGAGCCAAACAGCTCATCTTTCCCAGAGCAGACATGCACCTGCTCTCCAGGCGTGCCTCTGGGCCAGCCCAACAGGGCGGTGTGACCTTGTCTGCCTCTCTGTGGCTCTCTCATCCCTTCCCCTTGGGCTCTGTGCTGTGGCCACCAGGTGGGGCTGTTCTCCCGCAGACCCGAGTAGACCAACAGGCCAGCGCCACCAGAGACGAGACTGGATTCTAGATTTTCTCTTTTTTTTTTTTTGAGATGGAGTCACTCTGTCACCCAGGCTGGAGTGCAGTGGCGCGATCTCTGCTCACTGCAACCTCCACCTCCTGGGTTCAAGCGATTCTCCTGCCTCAGTCTCTGAGTAGCTGGGACTACAGGCGTGAGCCATCACACCTGGCTAATTTTTTGTATTTTTAGTAGAGATGGGGTTTCACCATGTGGGCCAGGCTGGTCTTGAACTCCTGAGCTCAAGTGATCCGCCCGCCTCAGCCTCCCAAAGTGCTGGGATTACAGGCGTGACCCACCAAGCCCGGCCTGGATTCCGCATTCTGAAAGAGGTAGGAGGCAAGTGATCGCCCGGAGTGCAAGGGAAGACAATGGCCTTTGTCTAATCACTGTGAATCTGGCACTTCCCACGCAAGACCTGACCTCATCCTCCCACCCGCCACGATGGGGGTGGGGTCTGGGGGCACCAGTCAGGCTTCTAAGTCACAAACAACAGAGACTGACCTCCAGCTAACATTAGCAGAAAATAAATGCCCTGCTCACAAAGACAGAGAACCAAGCTGGGGATACGGCAGTCACCCAGGGAAGGTGAGGGCTCCAGTGCGGCTGGAACAGGGCACTGCCACCAAACATCATCTCCCTGGGCCCCAGTCACACACCCTGGCTCTAGCTGGCCTGACTCCTCCCAAGCTTTGGTCCTGTCACCCCAACATCAATCCTCACTCATTCAGCAAAGTGGGGGTGGGGAGTGGGTGTCAGCACCCACGCCAGGCCCCACGCAAGGGGCTGGCCCCCAGCAGCCCACCTGGTGGGCCTCCTCAGTAAGCTGCCAAGCACACTGCTGGCTGGTCGCTCAGTGGAGACGGGCATTGAGAGCTGGCTACACCACCGGCTGCAGTGGACTTGGAGTCGCTGAGGGCTGCAGGCTGCAGAAGCCAAGCCTGGCTGCGGGGTGAGGGTGGAAATCTTTGGGGGATAAGAACTGGCCACAGGCCGGGTGCGGTGGCTCGCTCCTGTAATCCCAATACTTTGGGAGGCCAATGCAGGCAGATCATGAGGTCAAGGGATCGAGACCATCCTGGCCAACATGGTGAAACCCTGTCTCTACCAAAAATACAAAAATTAGCTGGGCATGGTGGTGCGTGCCTGTAGTCCCAGTTACTCAGGAGGCTGAGGTAGGAGGATTGCTTGAGCCCAGGAGACGGAGGTTGCAGTGAGCTGATATCGCACCACTGTACTCCAGCCCGGGTGACACAGCGAGACCCTGACTCAGAAAAAAAACAAAAAAAAAGGACCGGCCCTGGGTTCAGTGGCTCACACCGTAATCCCAGCACTTTGGGAGGGCGAAGCAGGTGGATCACTTGAGTAGAGTGTCAGTGGCTCACGTGTGTAATCCCAGCACTTTGGGAGGCCGAGGTAAGTGAATCACTTGAGGTCAGGAGTTCTCAAGACCAGCCTGGCCAACATGGTGAAACCCCATCTCTACTGAAAATACAAAAATTAGCCAGGCATAGTGGCACACAGCCGTAGTCCCAGCTACTCAGCAGGCTAAGGCAGGAGAATCACTTTAACCTGGGAGATGGAGGTTGCAGTGAGGCAAGATGGCTCTACTACACGCCAGCCTGGTCAACAGAGTGAGACTCCGTCTCAAAAAAAAAAAAAGAGGCCGGGCGCGGTGGCTCAAGCCTGTAATCCCAGCACTTTGGGAGGCCGAGATGGGCGGATCACGAGGTCAGATCAAGACCATCCTGGCTAACCCGGTCTCTACTAAACCCCGTCTCTACTAAAAAATATTTTTAAAAACTAGCTGGGCAAGGTGGCGGGCACCTGTAGTCCCAGCTACTCTGGAGGCTGAGGCAGGAGAATGGCTTAAACCCGGGAGGCGGAGCTTGCAGTGAGCTGAGATCCGGCCACTGCACTCCAGCCTAGGCGACAGAGCGAGACTCTGTCTCAAAAAAAAAAAAAAGAAAAAGAAAAGAAAAGAAAAGAAAAAAGAAAAAAAAAGAAGGAACCAGCCCTGGCTGGAGGGAGAGGTGACTGGGACCTCCCGGGGCTACCTCAATGTCAAGAGAACACTCCTGGAGACCCAAAGCTTCCAGTTAGGGATTCGAGAAGATAGACTGGGGGACAGGCAATAGGGATGCAGGCAAAGAGCTTCTCCTTGGAATGGGAGCCCTGAGACCCCTGGGGAGAATTCGATCACTCACGTATTATTCAGCACACATTTATGGCTACAGGCTCTGTGCCTTCCCATGGAGAGACAGAGGAAAGGGAGCCAGTCCTTGTCCTCACGGAGCTCACCTCACCCAAACACACACTCTTTAGAAGGAAATTCTGGGGGGCATACGGGCCAAAAGGAAGGGGCATTTCCCTCCAGGTCCTCTGGAGTCCCCTGACGAAGGGCCCTCCAGGCCTCGCCCTGACTCACAGGGGCTTCCAAAATCTCCTCCAGCTCAGGGAGGATCTACCCCTGGCCCCAGCCCCCAGCCCAGTTCCACTCCACCCCCAATCAGGCAAGGAGGTCTTTCAAAAGCTCCCCTGATCTCTGACAGGGACAATGTTGGCACACAGGTTTCTTCACAGGTGTAACACCTGGGCGGGGGCATTTGCATGGGTTTTGCAAAAGCTGGGCCCGAGGCTCACCAGTGCCCAGTTGCTCTCTCTTCCCAGCCCTCGCAGAGCAAACCTCCTGCTCCTTCTCCTCACCTGCCCCACCCTGGGCCAGGTCTCTAACCTTTGCACTGCAGAGAACCCCAGGGCCGCTTTTCTTGCTTTTGCCCAGAGTTCCCAGGAGGAAGCCAGAACAGTACCAACTGCGGCTTCCAGTCAGCAAGGCAGAGCCAGGGGACTATTGGGTCCAGAACAAAAATGACCCCTGACAGCACAGAGGGAGATGTGTCAGCCTGCTGTGAGCCCAGGACTCCAGGTGGGAACCAGTTAGCTCTGGCCCTGCCCAATTCCAGCTGCTCCAGTGCCTGGAAAGTAGTAAACATGCCCTCAATATTTAGTGAATGGATGAATGAGGGTTTTCAATTCATCGGCCATTGTGAAACTGTAGGCCTAGGAACAGACAAAAGGCCTGGCCCTACCCTTGGAAAGCCCGACTGAACCCAGCAGGGGAGAGCCAGAACTACAAAGCCTGTTTCAGGAGTGAGAGAAAAAATATTCATCTAACTGCTGTGGCGGGAAAGTCTGCCTTGTGTCAAAGAACCCTGCTAAGCAAGCAACTTAACATCATCTCAGTTTAGCATAAATCCCCTGTGACATGGGTCCTCTCAGTCCCACTTTAGAGATGAGGAAACTGAGGCTCACAAAGGTTCAGTGACTTTTGCTTAAGGTCACAAGGCTGGGAAGGGGGTGCAGCCAGGACTGTAACCTTGGGAGCCTTTGTAATACATTGAGCAAGAATGATGTGATGGCATCCAGGGTCCTTTTCCTCCCAGCTGGGATCTGGTGACTGTTTCCTCCTTAAATTCCTCTTTAGTTTTCTTATCTGCAAATAGAGGTAATAATAATACCTACATTGTAAAGAGATTGGGAGGATCTAATGACCCTGAAGACATGTAGAATAGCTAGGCAGGCCCCTGTAGTCTCAGCTACTCTGAGAGGCTGAGGTGGAAGGATCATTTGAGCCTGGAAGTTCCAAAACCAGCCTGGGCAACATAGCGAGACCCTGTCTCAAAAAAAAAAAGTAAACAGCAGGGTGCAGTGCCCACACCTGTAATCCCAGCACTTTGGGAGGCCAAGGCAGGGGGATCACTTGAGCTCAGGAGATCCAGACCAGGCTGGCCAAGATGGTAAAACCCTGTCTCTACTAAAAATACAAAAATTAGCTGGGTGTGATGGCACGCACGTGCCTGTGGTCCCAGCTACTTGCTGGGAGGCTGAGGTGGGAGAATCGCTTGAACCCAGGGCAGGGGGAGGGGGGTGGCAGTGGAGGTTGCAGGAGATGAGATCACACCACTGCACTCCAGACTGGGTGACAGAGCAAGACTCCGTCTCAAAAACAAACAAACAAAAAGACATGTAAAATGCTTAGAATGATGCTAGCACATGTAACACCTACATTAGCATTGCCTATTATTATTATTAATTGAAATTTATATCACTCATTCATTCAACAAACGTTTGAGTACCAGGCTTCAGCCTCCAGCAGCAGATCAGGACACAAGTACAAAGGGGGTAGTCAGTGCTATAATACTAAGAAGCGGGCCAGTGAGGGACAATAGCAGAGGGGAGGCTTCCAGCCTTGGGATATGGGAAGAGGTCATCAAAGCTTCTCGAAGACAGCTAGTCAATTCTCCAACCAGAAGCAGAAGCAATATTTTTAACATGTAAAGCTGATCAGCTAAGGCTGTGGTGAACCCTCAAATAGCATGGGGGCAGGGCCCCAATGCCCTAAGGATGAAGTCCAAAGATTCCCCTGTTCCACAGGGGATCCTACAGGCTCTGGCCATTTGTGCCTCTGCTTCCAAGGCTCTGACCCCATCCCATCCTGGCCTGTTTTCCTTTTGCCCAAAGCTTAATCCCTTCCAGCTCCAGGGCCTCTGCTCCTGTTGCCCCCTCTGCCAGGCCCCCAGGTACCACCTCTCCTCCTGCAGGGTCTGAGTGCTCAGGCAAGGAGAGGTTTCTGCTCCGCACTCACGCTGCACGTGCACAACCCTCTGGGAACTTCATCGCCTTGTTGAACACCTCTGCCCCCACAAGACAGAACATTCCAAGAAGATAGGAACCAAGGAGGAGGGAATTGTGTGCATGGGGGAGGCACTGGGACAGCCTGCAGGGATCCCAGGCACCTCGGCCAACTCTTATCATAGACTTGGCTCTGGATCTGCCCTCTCCAGGAAGATATCAAATCAGGAAGCCCAGGACCCACAACCTTTGCCATCAGGGGTCTGCCAGTTAACCCGAGTGCTGGCTGCCTCAGGCCCCAAGGGTGGGGTCCTCCAGCTCCCAATGGCCTCTCAGTTAGATCACCACCACACCAATCAAGCCACCAAGCCACCAGATCAGGACTTCTACCACCATCATGACCAGAAACAAAAACTAACTTCCCAGGAAATCTCCTTGGAGCAAACTGGTGCAGTGGAGAGAGCCGACCTTGGTCTGACATGAAAAGTGGTTGTGCATAGTAAGTGCTCAATAAATATTAGCTGCTATTATCAATGATAATAATAAAGTACCTGGCACATAGCAGATGTTCAGTAAATGGTAGTTCTCTGGTCCCAGGGGGACAGAAATTAGAGGCAGTCAATAGCCCCTCACCCACTTTACTCTCAAGGCCCTCCACTTGTACACAGGGATTCAGACCTACGAATCGCCAAATCCAAACCCTTCAGTTCCTAGGTAGGGAAACAGGCCTAGAGGAGAAGGACTGGCCCAAAGTAAGAAGCAGTGTCGGCCGGATACAGAAGCTCACACCTGTAATCCCAGCACTTTGGGAGGCCGAAGAGGGTGGATCACAAGGTCAGGAGTTCAAGACCAGCCTGGCCAATATGGTGAAACCCCATCTCTACTAAAAATACAAAAATTAGCCTGTGGTGGTGGTGGCGCCTATAATCCCAGCTACTCAGGAGGCTGAGGCAGGGAAATTGCTTGAACCTGGGAGGCGGAGGTTGCAGTGAGCCGAGATCACGCCATGGACTCCAGACTAGGTGACAGAGCGAGACTTCATCTCAAAAAAAAAAAAGAAAAAAAGCAGTGTCCCTAGAACCTGGGTCTCCTGGGCCAATGCCTCATCCTCATAATAAACTTGTCCAGCCTTAGGAGGGAGGTTTTCTGTGCCTGGATTCAGGCAGACATGTTTCCTCCAAAGGACAGCTTTGGAAGGATGGGAACTCAGGCCTCCTAAGGAAGGCAAGGGGGGTTATTGGGAAGGCCAAGGTTTATCTCTGCATGAGGAAGTCTCAGCTGCTTGACTTGATGGAATCCCCAAGAGCCTGCTCTCCCGTGGGTCAGGAAGGGGCAGAAGTCACAGGGGAGCCTGTTCTGGCCCCTGGTTCCCTGAGTCTTTGATATCTGTGGGCCTGAGCTTGGCACTCAGCCAACAGGCCCCTCGCAACAAGATGACAGGGGCTAGTGTGGCCTCTTGGTTTCTCCCTGTTTCTCCCTAGAGACTCTCAGCCCCCAGCACTGGATGGATCTCCCTGGCCACCTTCCCTGAAGGCCCTTTTTCCCCTGCTTTCACCTCTCAACCCATCCCCACAGCTCAGTGAGACCCTGCACCCTGCACCCTGGATTCATGCCAGGCCTCAGTGACCCCACGGCCCATGCCCTTTCTGCTTGGTCCGTTGCCTGCCAGGTGCCCCCAAGTGCTGCTTCCTGTCTGTGCCACTATTAAGAGTCTTTCCTAGTGATGACTCCCACCACAGCCTCTTTCCCGAGCAGGCACATTCCTTAAGGGCCTGGTGGGGATGGTGATGACAGGGCCAAAGGACAGCTCCCCAAGCTGCAAAGCCGGTCACTGCGGAAGGCCTGGAGGTGCTGTCAGCAAGGGAAGCTGCCCTGCCCCTCTTCTAGCAGCCAGCTCAGCCTGAGCACCTGCTCTGCAGGAAGTAGAAGGGGACTTTGCTGGAAATCTGCCTTTAATCTTGGCTTCCTGTTTTCTGCCCTGGGGGACTGCCCAGACTGTCCGAGTTTCAAGCTATTTCACACCAGCTTCTCTAAACTGTCATCTCCATGCAAAGAGGCTGGGGGAGGGGAGGAGGCTGGGTGGAGGGAGGAGCAGCCCTTCCTTTCCCAGGGGACCCTGTAAGTGTATAAATGCACATACATGTGCATCAGCTCCGGACTGCTGGAGGCCAACCCAACTTTGCATGGAGCTAGCCCATTTGGCGCTTGTATCATCAAAACGCAACCAGAAGCTTCTGTCTGGTTCCCCACATCCAGGAGTGGGCCTCCAACCTCTCCTCTCTTCTCTGTTCTCCTGAGGCAGGCCCCATAACCAGGCAGAAGTGGCCTAGCCTCAGAGAGCTAGTGCTCAGTTCCCAACACTGCCTTGACTCCACGTTTCGCAGGCATCCCAAACTCAGTTTGTCCAGAACCGAACTCCTGAGTGTTCCCCAAGCCTGGCACTCTCCCCAGGTTCTCCCATCTCACACCATCTCCACAAGTGCTCCAGCCACACCTGAGGACTGAGAAGTCATGTCTGATTTCTCCTGTGGCCTCACTCCCCACAAACAACCCCTCATGGAGAGCTGTCCTGGGACTTGCCTTTGTCCATTCACTTCTCTATCCCGCTGCTTCCACCAGGGCTAGACCTGTCAGCCCTGGTCCAGGCCATGCAACAGCCTCCTCACTAGGGCTTTGACCTTTGATCTTCACTCTTTTTTTGTTTTTGTTTGTTTGTTTGTTTTTTGAGACAGGGTCTTGCTCTGTTGCACAGGCTGAAGTTGCTCACTGTAGCCTCCACCTCCCCAACCCAAGTGATCCTCCCACCTCAGCCTCCTAGAGGCTGGCTAATTAGAAATTAGAAATTTTTTTGTTGTTGTTGTAGAGACAGGGTCTTGCTGTGTTGCCCAGGCTGGTCTCAAACTCTTGGCCTCAAGTGATCCTTTTGCCTCAGCTTCCCAAAGTGCTGGGATCACAGGCGTGAGCCACAGTACCCGGCTGACCTTCACTCTTTATCACATCACTACCCTGCTTATAAACATCTTTCAATGGCTCCCCATTGCTCATATGATAAAACCCAAATTCCTGTAATAAAAATCTCTGGCCCACAACACCGTATAGGATCTGTCCTTTCCTGGAACACCACTCCCCCCTGCTTGCCAGTCTCATCACCTTGGCCTTCTGGCTGTTCCTTGAGCCACTGAGGCTTTCTGTGCCTGAGGGTCTTTCACTGTCTTCCTCTCCACCTGTAATACCCTCCCCCACTCCTCCCACACTGGCCCAGACCTCTTCCTGAGGTCTGGAGGCTGAGCTCTGCCGCCCTAGTCCTCTCTCATCCATGTCTCCATGTCTCTCACCCATGGATGAAGATAGCTCATTGCCTTCACACATGTGTCTGCTTGCTCTCTTTATTTCCATATCCTCTTTTTTTTTTTTTTTTTTTTTTTTTGAGACGGAGTCTCGCTCTTGTCGCCCAGGCTGGAGTGCAGTGGCGTGATCTCGGCTCACTGCAAGCTCCGCCTCCTGGGTTCACGCCATTCTCCTGCCTCAGCCTCCCGAGTAGCTGGGACTACAGGCGCCCACAACCGCGCCCGGCTAATTTTTTGTATTTTTAGTAGAGACGGGGTTTCACCGTGGTCTCGATCTCCTGACCTTGTGATCCGCCCGCCTCGGCCTCCCAAAGTGCTGGGATTACAGGCGTGAGCCACCGCGCCCGGCCTCCATATCCTCTTGGACAGGAACCTTGGCAGTCTTGCTCACCCCTTCATCTCCAGCATCCAGAACAACGCCTAGTGTAGCGGGTGACCGGTGGTGCGGAGGTAAAAGAATTTACCGAGGCCAGGCGTCGTGGCTACCGCCTGTAATCCCAGCACTTCGGGAGGCCAGGGCGGGTAGATTATTTGAGGTCAGGAGTTTGAGACCAGCCTGGCCAACATGGTGAAAACCATCTCTACTAAAAATAAAAAATTAGCTGAGCATGGTGGCACATACCTACAGTCCCAGCTATGTGGGAGGCTAAGACAGAATGGTTGGATGCTAGAGCGGGAGGTTGCGGTGAGCCGAGATCATGCCACTGCACTCCAGCCTGGGCAACAGAACAAGACTCCGTCTCAAAACAAAACAAAACAAAACAAAAAACTTGCCAAGGCCGGGCGCGGTGGCTCACGCCTGTAATCCCAGCACTTTGGGAGGCCGAGACGGGCGGATCACGAGGTCAGGAGATCGAGACCATCCTGGCTAACACGGTGAAACCCCGTCTCTACTAAAAAATACAAAAAACTAGCCGGGCGAGGTGGCGGGCGCCTATAGTCCCAGCTACTCGGGAGGCTGAGGCAGGAGAATGGCGTGAACCCGGGAGGCGGAGCTTGCAGTGAGCTGAGATCCGGCCACCGCACTCCAGCCTGGGTGACAGAGCGAGACTCCGTCTCAAAAAAAAAAAAGAAAAAAAAAAAAAAAAAAAACCTTGCCAAGACAGTTGTAGATAAAGGCAGATTTATTAGAAAAAGTAGGAAAATACATTGCAAGAAGGTAGAAGAGAAGCTGACTGCCAGGAAACAAAAGGTTGTTGGAGATTTTATAGAATAGTGTTATGCTATCTGTTGAGAAGGTTTTTGTGCGGTATCGACGCCGAGGGTGCAGTGAGCTAACCTGCAGGAGACTGGTGATAGTTGGGCACAGGAAGATTGTGAATTGCTTGCACAGGAGAGCTCTCTGCAATGGACATGAAGAGAGCTATGTCCTGGACATGAAGAAAGGCACACTCATAGCTTATCGAATTTCTCTTTTTGCTTTCCCTTGCTCCCACTGACCTGACTCCCTTTCCCTAATTAGCACTTCACACCTAGCACTTAGTAGGTGCTCAATACGCATTAGTTGAGAGAACGAATGAGTGAATGAATGAATGATGATGTTAGAAGTTAATTGGCTCTTCCACCAGAGGACAGGTCTGTGGGAGTGGGGCCGTTTATCGATTTGTTTATGGTTTTATCCCCAGTGCCTGGAGTACAGGAAGATTAAAAAATTTATTTCACTCTGCTGAGAAGAGGTGGAGCCAGGATTCAAATGCAGGTCTATTTGACTCCAAAGTTCACAGCTGGGCCACAGCACACCCAGGGGAAAAAGTCAAGTGTATTTGGGGATAAAGAAAGGTTGGTGACAAAACTGGAACAGGGATTAGAGTATTTTCCCCAAATCCCTAGTCCTTTCTTTCCCATTCTGCTAGCTGATTCAGCCAGAGGAGAGGAGATGTCAATTTCTTCCTCCCAGAAGCCTTTGCAGAGCTGCTGAAGTGCTTTCTTTTAGGCTGAGAGGCGGCCCCCCCATCCCACCCCATATTATCATTCCATCTTGACCTCAGAAGAAAGAAAGGGAAACCAGCTCTGCTGAGCACCCTTTCCACTCCCTCACCCCCGGCCGTTATCTTGCTGAATCTGCACTATCTATCATGAGAGAAGAGTATTTTGAGTCTGATCTTACAAAAGAGGAAACAGCTCAGAGACCTTAGGTAACCAGCCCTAAGTCACACAGCTAGTAAGTGAACGGGTTGAAATTTAATTTGGAGACTTCAACCCCAAATTCATCTTTTTTCTATCACACCACACCTATCGCTGAAATTCATGACTGTCTCCTCAAAGGACATCCCTCCCCAAAGGGCTGGCTTCAGCTGGGAAACCGGCCTAAGGGTGCCCTGGGTCAGAGGGCCAACCTGTGGTTTTGGGGGCAGCTCCTGCTCCTGGCATCCAAGGCTCTTTAAAACAACTGCAGCCATACTGTCTCCCAGCTCTGTCTCCCACAGGGCTCTTTGCCCTCTTCTCGCTCCCTTGGGCCTCTTCATGCTTATTTTGTGTTACAAGACTTTGTCAGCATGCCCCACTTCCTCCCCACCAACCCCAAGAGTGCCTCTTCCCTCTGTCCACATAAGCCTGACCCTTGCTTCAGGGTCTAGTCCCTAGAAAGTCCCCCACCTTCACCTCCTCCCTACGCTGGAGTCTCTGGTCTCCTCCTCATCACTGTATGCCCATTCTGTTCCCCAGTCTCACCCTCACCACTGTACCCCCATTCTGTTCCCCCGCCACCCTGCACTCTCCCACCTGCGTCATGCCTGAGCACGCTTTCCTCTCCTGTGGCTCAGAGCAGGTCATCTCCCTGCTTCTTGTTAACAATGATATAACAGCCCTTGCTTAACGGAGGGCTCCTCACGTGCCAGCTACTGCACACTAAGCACTTTAAATGTATTAACTAATTTCCTCCCCTCCCCACAAAAACTTAAGAAGTCGGTGCCATTATATATCACCTATTTTACCAAACGGGGAAATTAAGCACAGAGAGGTTGAGTAACTTGCCCAAGGTCACGGAGCTGCTGACAACTTCTTTATTGCCTCCAGGCTGAACATAAACTCCAAGAAAGTCCCATGAGGCTCTTTAGATCTTTTTTGCCCCTGTTGTTTGCAGGAACCCATCTCCCACCACTCTCCCCCACCCACACTGCAAGCGGCAGCCGCCTGAGCTATTTTTAGATCCCAGAAGCCACCAAGCTCCCTCCGCACTCCCCGCCCTTGTGCGTGCAGTTCCCTCTGCCCAGTCCCAGCTCTGTGAGGTCTCCCCGTTAGCCCTCGCTTTCCTTCTGCCTCCTGGGAACCGTGTCCGCCACCTCTCCACTTTGATCAATTATTTCCTTGCGATTGTCTGTTGGCCTGTCAGCCTACCCCCACCCGACCGAGAACGCCTTGACGGTAGTGAAATGATCTTGCCAATAGACTCCAGAGCAGGCTCCGCCACGATGTCAGCGCCAGGAAATGTTGGTGAATGAATGAATGAAGGCTTTCTGCCGGGAGTCAGGCCCACTCTCCACAAACAGACCTGAGGAGAGGGGCCCAGGCCCGGCCCCCAGCATTTCGGCAGCGGGAGAGCTGCGTCCAGAGAAGGCTGGGAGGTTGCTCCCAGGCCGGCTGGTGTGCGCTGTGGGGGAGACCCTGGAGCCTTCAACGTAGCCAGGCAGGCAAGTGGGGGCAGGGCGTGGGCGCGGACACACCCCCCGCAGTGCCCCCGGCGCCCGGCAGGGGGCGCCGCCCTGCCGGCCCACGCCCCGCCGCGCGCCGGGCAGGCCCCCTCGCGCAGGCGCGCTGCCGCGGGCGGAGGATCCGGGCCGCGCTTCCTCTCGCCAGGCCTGCGAGCTTCCTCCCAGCGGAGCCCCGGGCGAGCCGAGGTTGGCCGCCGCCGCCGAGCCCGCTGCTGCCCTCCCGCTCCTGCCCCACCCGCGCCTTGCCCGGGGGATCCTGCCGGGGCGGGTTCCTGCGCCGCCGTCGGGGCCATACCCCGGCCCGCCGTCCCTCCCGCCCCAGCCAGTCTCTGGCCGCCGGAGCTCGCGGGGCGTGGAGCGCGAGGAGCCTCGCGGCCGGGATCGAGCGTCCGGGGCGGCCCCCGGCAGCCAGCGCGACGTTCCAAAATCGAACCTCAGTGGCGGCTCTCGGAAGCGGAACTCTGCCGGGTCCGCGCCGGCTACATTGTTTCCTCCCCCCGACTCCCTCCCGCCCCCTTCCCCCGCCTTTCTTCCCTCCGCTACCCGGGCCCTGCGGCCGTCCCCCTGCCTCTGCCTGGCGGTCCCTCCTCCCCTCGCCTCGCACTCATACCTCTTTGTACCGTACCCCCTGGGGACCCCTGTGCCCCTCCCCTCCCCCCTGACCGCATGGACCGTCCCGCAGGCCGCTGATGCCGCCCGCGGCGGGGTGGCCTGGACCGCAGTGCCCCAAGAGAGGTGAGTGCCCGGCCGTCCCGGAGTGTCCCCTGGAGGGAAGAGGGTGGAGGTCGCGCGTCTGGTCTCTGTTGCTGCCACTGTCGCGTCCACTCCCATTCCCCCCTTCTCCCCCCTCTCCCCTCTCTCCTTTACTCCCTTGCAAGGGTTCGAATTCTCCCAGGAGCCACTGTCAGAACCCAAATGGGAAGGGAGTGCACGAGGGACGTACTGCCCTTAAGCTCCACGGACTTGTCTTCTCGGGTCATCTCGAGTCCCCGCTCTGTGGAGCTCAGAGTAGGAGGTGGCTGGAGTCTGGAGGAAGAGGATCCGTATGGGCCAGGTCCCTAGAGAGAGTGCTGGACTCCCCTGCCGTTCCCTGTCCAGGACCTCCCTGCAGGTGCCCTGACTTGCTTGGTTCTGATCCCTCCCTCATTATCCCACCGTGACCCTGCGGGCTGCAAGCAAGCCCAGGGCCCAGCCACCTCGGGTGAGCAGTTAGAAGCCCAGGTCCTGGGATTGAGTCTGTCACCCTTGGCCTCTCAGAAGACCAGGCGTAAGCCAAGGGACCTCTGACCTTTGGGTGGGAAACTGGGCAGGCCTTCCGCCCGGGTGGAGGTGACTGAGCGTTAGCACCATGCCCCCACCTTCTGGCACCCTGGGGCACCCATTCTCCTAGGCTTTTTGTGGTCCAGACCAGGTGTCAGGAAGGGGTGTGTCCAGCCAGCAGATTTTTGGAGCTTAACTACCAGTTCACTTCCCCGCCCATTTTGTACACCCGCGAACCGAGGCTCAAAGGGAGAAGTTGCTACCCCAGGCCCCTAGTGGAGTTAGGCTGGCTATCCTTTCATCCCCAGCTCTGCAGGGCTGGATGGCTGTGGGTGGAAGGAAACCAGGCAGGCACCTTCACCCACTGGGTATACAGGCCCCCCAGCCTGGCCCCGGAGGGGCTGTTGGTTGAGCACGTGCTTCCCTGCAGAGGGCTGGAGGGAGTGAAAGGGCTTCCGGCCCCAGCTGTGGCTGGGTCAGCTAGCAGGAGATGTGGAGAATGTGTGGTGTGGGGCCATCTGTGTGGTGTGGCAGGAAGGCCGGCTCCTGGCCCCGGCTCTGAGTTGAAACAACCTGGTGGTCAGTCCTGACCCAGCGCTCCCCACACCTATGGCCCAGCTGGCACAGGAGCAGCCAAGTTCAGAATATAAATGGGGTCAGATGGGAACCGTGGAAGCCCTGTCTCCACTGGCAGCAGGCTACAGAGTGGGGACACCCAGGGGGCCTATTTCAAGCTCCTAGTACCCTGGCCGTTCCAATGTCTTTCTTGGTTGTGGCCACAGCAGGAACAGGGCAAGGGCAGCAGGGGTGAAGTCGGGGCCTGGCAGGATCCTCTGGCCCAGGAGAGCAGGCAGTGCCCTGGAGGGTGTTGAGTGGTGTCTGGGCTCCCTTGGAGCTGCTGGCAGTTTTGTCCTGCTGGGTCCCTGCTCACAATTTAGGTTTTTTTGTTTTTTCAGTTTTTTTCTGGCTGTCCTGACATGCACAGTGGAGGGGACCCAGATGTCCTGGGCCTGTGAGACTCCCCTCACATGGCCCCACACCAGCCCTAACTTCCTTTCCAGCCTGAGGGACTTCGGGCTGGAGCCTGACATGGTTGGCTCCCTCCCACCCCAAGCCAGCCTTTTTAATTTTTATTTTATTTTAATTTTTACCAACTGTGAGCTGTGAGGGTGCGACCCAGGGTCCAGGGCCTTTGAAGAAAGGAGTCTGGCTTCTGGCTAGCACGTGTGCGGGGATGTGCTTTTCGTTCATTCTGAGAGGGAGTGAGCTTGGTGCCCTCCTCCCTCTCAGAAGCGGCTGCTCTTCTCTCTGCATTGGGTCGGGGCAAGGAAAGACCAGAAAATATTCCCATTTACCACTGCAGGGGGGCCAGACCCCAAAAGACTGAGCCACACAGAGTGGCCCACCGCAAGGGTTGGAAAGTTTTGGGACAGAATGCAGCTTCCTCCAAACAAATATAGGTAGGGGTTGAGGCCCATGATCCACAGTGTGATGTGGCTGCTCCCCCCAAAGGGGGCAGACCTGTCTGGGTGCAGTTCTGGGCTCCATCTTTTGAAGGATTTTAAAACCTTGACAAGTCGTCTTCAAAGAACCAAGGATGTTGATTGAGTCTGGGAAAGAGAAAGTAGAGACAGATTCTCCTATGTCTGAGGGACTGTCCCAAATGAGAAAGGCATCCCGTGGCAGAAGTTGTCCCAGACACCTGGGCCAGCTTTAGGGAGCAGGCGGGTCCCAGGGAAGTGAATCTGAGCTCGTTCTAGGGAAACCGAATGTACTCATTTTCTTGATTTAGAAAATAACAAAACAGCGCTACAGGAAATTTAGAAAACGAAACAAAAATCACCCACTATTTCTTCAGCAGGCAGTGACTGTGTTAGCATTTTGGAGTTCCCTGCTGGTCTTTTCCCTGTCTTTTTCCTTCGTCGCCGTTGTCACTGGAGTGTGTGTACCGTGACACCTTTTTTCATTTAATACTGCGTCTGTGGGCATTTTCTCATGGTGCTACATGGTCTAAGTAATATTGCTTCTAAAAAGCTACAGAATATTCCAGGCTGGCCTGCTGCAGCGCCATTACCCATACACTGGAGCGTGTGCATCTTTCCCCTCTGTTGCCGTTGTGGTTGTCATTACTGTGAGTCCCAAAAGCAGCCAGGGTGTTGGAGGGCACGGGCAACTTGGCACCCAACTGAATATGGGTTCCAGGCTCAGACATGCCACTTAGACCCAGGGTGGAGGGACCTTAGACAGGTCACTGACCTGCTGAGCTGCCTTTATATAAGTAACAGGATGGTGACACCTACTTTAGAGGAAGGTGTAAGGACAGTGTCAACTAACTAACCAAGGGGCTCTAAAGTGCCTGGCACAGGCCTTCCTCCACTCCCTCTATGAGTAGGACTGGCATTGTTTTTTTTTTTTTTTTTTTTTTTTTGAGACGGAGTCTCGCTCTGTCACCCAGGCTGGAGTGCAGTGGCCGGATCTCAGCTCACTGCAAGCCCCGCCTCCCAGGTTCACGCCATTCTCCTGCCTCAGCCTCCCGAGTAGCTGGGACTACAGGCGCCCGCCACCTCGCCCGGCTAGTTTTTTGTATTTCTTAATAGAGACGAGGTTTCACCGTGTTAGCCAGGATGGTCTCGATCTCCTGACCTTGTGATCCGCCCGTCTCGGCCTCCCAAAGTGCTGGGATTACAGGCTTGAGCCACCGCACCCGGCCAGGACTGGCATTGTTGAAGGAGTGTCCACTGCTGGCTGCCTCAACCTATGGGGAAGGTGCCTGAGCCACGAGCCAACGTTGGCTGACCACTCACCTGGCAAAGAGGTGGTCTCTGCCTGGGGAGCCCCTCTGAAACCCCCTGGCCCTGAGGTTCTAGAATACTATGGCCAGTGCCCTTCCCTGCCCTCCCCTCTCCCCATTACCATGTGATTGCCTGGCCTATAGCATGGGGCTGGCCCTGGGAAGATGGGCTGCTGGTGAGGGTCCAGGACCTGACTCCACCCTTTCCCCTTCCAGTCTCCCAGCATCAGAGCTGAATAGACAAGGCATCTTCTCTCTCTTTTTTTTTTTCTTTTTTTTGGTGAGATGGAGTTTTGCTCTTGTTGCCCAGTCTAGAGTGCAATGGCGTGATCTTGGCTCACCACAACCTCCGGCTCCCGGGTTTAAGTGATTCTCCTGCCTCAGCCTTCCAAGTTGGGATTACAGGCATGTGCCATCACGCCTGGCTAATTTTGTGTTTTTAGTAGAGATGGGGTTTCTCCGTGTCAGGCTGGTCTCGAACTCCCGACCTCAGGCGATCTGCCCACCTCGGCCTCCCAAAGTACCGGGATTACAGGTGTGAGCCACTGCGCCCGGCCGAAAAGGCCTCTTAAGAGCCTGGCTGCCTCCCGCCTCCCAGCTCTGGCTAGGTCAGCCCAGTTTGGCATTTTCCCAGAGGAAATAGAGGCCTGCTTAGCCTGAGACTTAGACAAGGAACCTAGGCATCCTGAACCCCAGCCCGAGAACAGCCATGCCAGCCTCATCTTCCCACCCTGTCCCAGTAGCCAAGGAAGGGAAGCAGGCTGGGAGATTGAGGGTAGGGGGATTCTGGAGCCTCCCAGAGCTTCCCAGGAGGGAGTTGGACACGTTAGGAAACTCATGTGTTAGCCTTCCCCTTCTCAGCAGGTGTTCCCCAGGTCTAACCTGAGTGTGTTTCACTGTGACACACCTGCTTCCTCTTGTTGTGCTTTTATGGAGACCAGAGTAACTGGGAGTGCCCTCCTACAGCCACCCTGTGGGCAGTAGCAGGACACCGGTCTCTGCTTGGCAACCCTGGGCCTAAGAGACTGTAGCCCCAGATGACCCTAGGGTGGCCCAGGACTAACCTAGGGAAGGGGTCCTCCCCCAGGTGGCCCATTCAGTGCAGAGGTCCTTTGGGCACACGACCTCAGACTCCAGCTGCCATACTCTGGCCTGTGGAGTGTCTCCCTCCTCCCTGCTCTTAGTGTAAGGGAAGTGGGCATGACAGCTGCCCTCCTGTCCCACAGCTTGGGATGGGATGAGGTCACAGGGTGGGGTCCGTCCCAAGATGCTGGCCTGGCCTGGCTCAGATGAGAGCCCTTTGGGTGTTTCTCAGTTTCCCCCGCCCTTGGTTGGGGACAGGATGGGTGGAGGAGCAGGCCACCCCCAGCGCCCGGCAGGGAGCACTACCTCCCTTCCTCCTCCCCTCTGGGTCCCTTCATCCAAGGGCTGGAAATAGAATCCGCTAAGTAATGATTAAAGTCAAATTCAGACCTAAAAATAAAAAGCTGGTGAAAGAAGAGCTGGTGCTCCCTGCATGACTGAGGGGAGAAGTGAGCAGGGAGAGGCTGGCTTTGGGTGGCTGAGCCCCTGCTCCTCAGGATCAGGAGTACTCCACCAGTTGAGGGGGTGCTCTTTTATCTACCATGACGTGGCCCATTAGGTGTAGACAGCACCAATCAGGGCAGACTGGCAGGACCCATTAGAAAAAAAAAAAAATCCCATTTTTCCCGTGGGGAAACTGAGGCCCAGAAAGGATAAGTGGTTTGTCCAGTGACTAGTTGAGAGTTCCCCTCAGCAGGCCCCCAGGGACTGGAGGGCTCTATGCAGCCCAGCGTGCCCTTTCTGCCTGCTCAGTTTCTCTTCCTGGTTTTAAGGTGCTAAGATGAAGGCAGCTTCTCATCACACACTAGCTGTGCACACACCCTTCAACCGCAGCTTCCCTCCACCCCTCCTTCTGTGGTCTGGGCCCGGAGTCGAAGGAACAAGTAGAAGAGGCTGCTTGGTGCCTCCCTGGCTGTCCTGATCGTGGTATGGTTGTAAGCCTTGTGGGCAGGTGAAAACCTGGGCATAATCTGCCCCCCTTGGACCCTGGCTGCTGCTTCTCAGCCCAGCCTGACACCTGGTCCTCATGCAGACTCGCGCGTCTATCTGCAGCTTGTGCTGTCCATGCTGCAGGGAGACAGGAGGGAAGGATGAAGAACAAACCCTGAGAGCGCCTCTGCTGGCGGGTGGAGGAAACCAGGAGTCAGTGAGGGGAGGCCTGTGGTTCTCACTTCCTGGCAGGGCTGGTAGGAGCTCTGAAGCTGGGGCTGTGCGTGGGCTGGGGCAGCCTGGAGGGCCTCCCGGAGGGGAAGGGCCTGTGAAAGTCAAGAAGCGTTTGAAGAAGCAGCATAGTAGGGACAGAGGTCTTTCTTTGGAGCTTCTTCCCTCTCTGGGGCTGCTGGCTATTTTCTGTGTGTCCCTCGATAGGCTCTTGGCCTCTCTGAGAGGCCGAGGTGTGCAGACAAGCAAGAAGTGGGCACAGAAGAACTTCTGCTTCCCAGAGCAGAACAGCCAAGCTCTGGGCAGACCTTCCCTTGGTGCCCCCCACCTATCCATTTTCAGGATGTCATCTGTCCTGCACAAGGAAAGGTGGGAAGAAAGGTCCCCTAACCAAGGTTCAGACAACTCTGAGCTCAAGTCCCCGCACAGCTTGTTCCTTCTCTGTGAGAGATCACCAGTCCTTGCCCCATGGGGTGTTTGAAGGATTAAGTAACTAATGCAGTGCCCCAAACCCGGCTGGGTCAGTAGGCTGTAACTCCTGTGCTCTCATTCTGCAGCCCTTCTTGCTAGAGCAGTGTGTTGGTAACGGCCCCATCTCCCTTAAGTAGTAGCAAGTCTGTCCTTTGTGTTGGTCCCCACGGCTTTACCTTCTGAGCTGCGTGTTCTGCGGGTCGTGGTTCTGAAGTGGGGAGACCAGAAATCTGGGGGCCAAAGTTCTAGACAGCTCATGGGCCTCCAGCCGTCAGTCTCCCCACCTAGAATGTGGCCAGGAGCCTTTGGGGTGAGGGACAAGAACATGACTTTGAAGGGTTTGTTGAAGGTTAGTGCTGAGAGGCTATATGTAAATGCAGGCAAATGAAGATGCAAAGACCACATCCTGTGCTAAGGGGGTGGAGGAGCAGAGGCCTGGGTTAGGGCCCTGGGGAGGCCCAGAGTCCCCATTGCCCAGCACACGTAGGTAATTAGGCTCCTGAGCGGTAATTAGAAACCTTTCTGGGCCAGGAATGGCAGCCTCAAGCCGCAGTGGTGCCTGGGGAGGAGGCTCCCCATTAGCCTGCTCTAACCCCAGCCCCCACCTCTCCCAAACCGCTAGACGGGATTTCCGGTCCTACTGAACCATTGGGGGCAGGAAAAAAAAAGCCAGTGAGTTGCTGTAATTTGGTATTTATCCATTAAATCCGCCCCTCTCCTTCGGTCAGGGTGCTGACGGGAGCCCCGGGATGGGGGTAGGGCAGCGTGCACTGGAGCCAGAGCAGACATTCTCCTGTTCCTTCGTGACCCCCCGGGAGGTGTAGGCATCTCCAAGGTCCTGGCGCCCAATTCTGCTGCTGCCCACCCTGAGACACCTATGCAGTGGGGGTGCTGAGGGACCACCAGCACAGGCTGCAGGGGTCAGTAGAAGCCCTCCAGCACCCTTCCTTGCCTGATGTGCAGTGGGGAATGTCACAGTGCATCAGCCTGGTGTCCTCTGCAGAACCAGAGGTGGGGCTGATTTTATTGCTGCCAAACTTGCCCAACTGCTGGTGCGTGCCCCGCCCTCCTCAGGTGCACTGCCCTTTGGAGGGGCGGGCCCAGATCTGAAACTTAATTCTGCCTGTATCTGTACTATGACCTGTAGGCCCTGCTCAGAGGCTCCCTGGGCCCCTATCCTGAACCTTCTTCAGTCTTCATTAACTCGCTCTGTACCACAGTTTGCAGTCTTAATCCTGGTCTACTCCAAGGCACCCCTCTCTCAGTCACTTTCCCCTAAAAGCCTTCTAGCTCCTGCTCCCCTCACCCTTCTTCCTGGAAGCCTTCCTGGGTAGCCCCTGTCTCAGTCTATGGAGGCACTGAGCACACCAGGCCATGGTTAACCATCCAGTAACCAGGAGGACAGGAGCCAGGTCTGCATTTTATGGGGGTTCCCAGCATCCAGCCCTGGCCGGTGCACAGAGAAGAGGCAGGTGAATGGTGACCTTGGGTCCCCAAAGGCAGGATCTCCTGAGTCCTTTCCTTCTCCACCCGGATATCCTGGCCCACCAAGCATGGCTCTGGGCACACAGGAAAGCTTCCAAAACACTGGCTCAAAGAATGAGAAGGCAAGGTGGACCTTGCTGTTGCCTGTTGCCTGCAGTGGCTGTCCCCATCCCCCAGAGCATCCAGCTGGGTCCTGTGGCAGCACCAGAGTCTCCGGGGGCCATGGCCCTGAGTTCCCCCAGGTCTTTTGTGCACTTCTCTTTTCAGTGGGTATTTTTAGCTGGGTGTAAACAGTTACTGAAGGCTCCCACGCCCCATTAGGCAGCAGAGTTTTGGCAACGGGGGAAGGGCAAGGGAGCCCCTTGACCTCCCCTGGCCCTCAGCACATGCCTGGCCTTGGGGGTCTACAGCTGCTTCCAGGGTGGGAAAAGGGCAGCCTGGGAGTTTCTGGGCTCCTAGTTCTTTCTCCCCACTCCTTGTCAGCCTGGGCTCCCAAGAAAGGCCTGCCTGAGGCTGCAGCCACTGACCTCAGCGCTTGGGCACAATGCCAGCCTGTTCCCAGGACCCCAGCACAAGGGCTGCTGGGAGTCGGGTTTGAGGCAGGAAGTCAGAGTGAAGCACTGGTCCTGCCACATCCCAAGCCCCTTGTCCCCTAGCCCTGTGAGAATGGGGTGACAGCTGCTGTCCCTTTGGGGTTAACTATAGTCCCATTGGTTATGAGACCTCTGTGTGGTACAGCCATGTACCACAAGCCTGACGTCCCCTTTTGTTCGTTGGTTCATTCATTCATTCAGCACTCATTTCCTGAGCAGCCACTTTGGGCCCAGCCCATGCAGACGTGAATCAGATCCTCACTTTCCCCCTGCAGAGCTCCCAGTCCACCCTAAACCACAGGCCACAACCAGTGAGGTTCTCACTGGAGCACAGGGATGTGTGAGAGGCCTTGGAGGCCTCGGCACCCAACACAGCTGGGGACCCAAGGAAGGCTCCAGGGAGAGGTGGTTTACAAAAAGTTTCTTATTTCCAGTTTCATTTTAAGGGGGAAGGTAATAGATGCATGTGGCTTTAAAAAAATAATAATACTTTTTTAAAAAGCCCAGAAGGACAGAATAGCAAATGAACAGTAAAAAGTAAGTTTCCCTTGAACTTGATCTCACTTGCCCTTCCCATCCTAGAAGCAATCTCTGTTACCAGTTTCCTCTGTCTTTCCAAAGATAATCAAGGCCTATTTGAGTTTAGGGAGGTATTGTATTAATACCTCTTTAAAAACACAACTTGTAGTATTCCATAGAGAACCTGCACCTGGCTTTTTTTCACAGCCTGTTATGTTGAGTATTTCAAACCTACCAAAAAGTTGAAGTAATAGTATAATGAATATTCATATATCCTTCATGCAGATTTGCGAGTTCTTAACATTTTGCCACATTTACTCTAGCTCTTCTTTTATCTGCATAGGCGTTTGTGTGTATTTTTTGCTGATTTGAGTGTTAGTTGTACGCATTGTATCTTTCACCGTAAGAACTTTAGCGTGTATCTCTTACATAATCACCTCATGATCACACTTAAGAAAATTGACATGAATTCCATATTATCTGTTATGTCCATTTCCCCTGTCCCCAAGTGATTTTATAGCTGTTCCCCAACCACCCCTTGATATAGAATTCAATTCCAGATCATTCATTGAATCTTGTTGTCATGTTTCTTTAGTGTCCTATTTAATCTAGAACATTCTCCAGCCCTTTTTTTGTTTTGCTCTTTTATGACATTGACATGAAGAGTCCGGTCCAATTGTTGTGGATTTGTCTGATTGCTTCTCCCTGGTTGGAGTCAAGTGGAACAGCTCTGGCCGGCACGCCCCGCTGGGCGATGCAGAGTCCTCCTCCAGGAGGCACTTAGTGTCCACGCGTCGCCTTGCTGGTGATGCTTCACTGGAGCACTTGGTTCCAAGGGTGTCTGCACGTCTCCGTGTAGAGCAGGTGCTCCTTCATCTTTCCGATTAGCCTGTGGGATGGGACTTGGAAGCTGTGTCTGTTCTGCTCCCCTGGCAACTTTTTCTTCAATGACTTGAGCTGGTGTTTTGCCATTTTCCATACTCTATCATGGGGAGTGTTCAGTATCGGCACCTGGAGATCTCCCTTGGCCCCATCACAGCTAGAGCTATGCTGTCCCCTTTTAGGGACATCTTGTAATTTATCCAACCAGCCCCCCACTGAGGGACATAAGGGCTGTCTCTCCATCATCTCCTGCTACTACAGACAGCACTGGAGGGACTGTCCTGCTGTGTTTTTTTTAAGGCATGGGTGCTCCAGAAGTAGTTCCTCAGCTGCACCCCCAAGGTTGAGTGGAAGTCCCTTGGTGAAGAAGGAGGAGAGAGTGGGAAGGGAATGGCAAGGCGGGGAGGGAGACAGGGCACAGGTGTCTTGGAAACGGCAGATGGGAAATAGGTCTGGCTAAGGTACCAGAAGCCAGCAAGTCCCAGAAAGGTCAAGTGACTTTCCCAAGGTCACACAGCAAGTTGATGGCAGAGCCAGGTGCAGGACTCAGAGCCTCTGACACCCAGGACGATGTTCCTGCACTGCTCCATAGAGGAGCCTGACTCTTAAGTTTAAATAACCCCAGGAAAGACCCCCTCTCTGTGCCTGAGCCCTGCTGAGCTGTGGAAGCCTAAGTTTGCAGTAGCTCCTCCCAGCCACTCTGGCTCTCAGCCTCTGACCTGGAGTGGGAGGGTGCTCTCACCTTCTGGAGATGTTTTAAGAAGGGGACCCCGGGCCGGGCGCGGTGGCTCAAGCCTGTAATCCCAGCACTTTGGGAGGCCGAGATGGGCGGATCACGAGGTCAGGAGATCGAGACCATCCTGGCTAACACGGTGAAACCCCGTCTCTACTAAAAAATACAAAAAATTAGCCGGGCGAGGTGGTGGGCGCCTGTAGTCCCAGCTACTCGGGAGGCTGAGGCAGGAGAATGGCGTGAACCCAGGAGGCGGAGCTTGCAGTGAGCTGAGATCCGGCCACTGCACTCCAGCCTGGGTGACAGAGCGAAACTCCGTCTCAAAAAAAAAAAAAAAAAAAAAAAGAAGGGGACCCCAGCCGAGGCACTGGCTGGGAGGCCACTGAGCCATCTTGGCTGCGGTCTCTGACGTCAGCACTTGGGCACAATGCCAGCCTGTTCCAGGACCCCAGCACAAGGGCTACTGGGAGCCAGGTTTGGGGTAGGAAGTCAAAGTGAAGCACCGGTCCTGCCACATCCCAAGCCCCTTGTCCCCTAGCTCTGTGGGGGTGGGTGATAGCTGCTATCCCTTTGGGGTTAACTTTGGAGTTAACTGTAGTCCCATTGGTTATGGGACCTCAGTGTAATGTAGCCAGACTGGATTCCCCCTTTTGTTTGTTCATTTATTCATTCCTTCGGGGGGCTCATGACCCCACCAGGGAGGAGCCGTCCAAGAGGGTTAGCAGCCCCCACTTGCAGGATGTCTGTGGCAAGGCATGCACCGTTCTGGTGCTGAGAGCCCAACTCCAGTCCTCACAGCAGCCCCCAGAGCCAAGGGTTATCACCAGTCCATTGCACAGATGGGGAAGCTGGGTCCTAGAGTCACAGCCAGCAGAGTAAAGGTGATGAGTTTAGCCCTCTTCCCTGCTTCGAGACCCTCTGAAGCCTTCAGAACCCAGCTCCTTGAGGCGGCCCACCCTGACCACTCCTAGGCTCACCCTTCCCTGAGTGCTGCCCCTGTGCCCCTCTTGGCTGCTTCTCCCTCCTCCCTCCTCCTTCCTCTCTCTCTTCCCCCTAGGCTAGTGTGGTCCCCATGGCAACTCCTGGGGCCTGTCAGGCAGGGAGGCACGGGGCTGTGGGGAGGGCTGGCTCAGCAGCTCAGGAGTTTGACACCTGAGTGGGACAGGATGCTCACTCAAGGTGTGGTCCTAGGGACGCCCGCCTTGCCCCTGTGGGGCAAGAACCCCACATGGGAACTTGGGGTTCTCATCTGCAAAATGGGGATAATAATAGCTTCTCTGTCTCAGAGTTGTTAGAGGATATGATGAGCCATAACGTGCCAAGGACAGGGCCTGGCACAGAATAAGTGCTCAGAAAACAGGGCCTGTTATTATTTTTATTATTATCATCAAGGCAGTGGGGAGGCGGCGGTGGCAGCAGCTGTAGGCCAGGAAGGGAGTGTTTGCAAACTGACAGCTGGAAGGGTGACTAACAGCGCAGCAGCCTCCGCGCCCCGCTGTGGTGGCAGGGAGTTTGGGGAGGAAGAGGGAGGCATGGGGATATGGAATGCTAGCAGGGCCCCTATTCAGAAGGACCTAAAGGTTGGGGGCCCAGCCAGCCCTAGTGGGACCCTAATTCAAGCTCTGTCACCCCTAACTAGCTATGTGACTTCAGGCAAATTGTTCAACCAGTTGAGCCTCAGTTTCTGCTTCTGTAAAATGGAGGTAAGAGGGTTAGAAGAGCTCATAATCCTCCTTCCCTCCCTGCCACCCCCACCCCCACAGCTTACAGTCCACGGGAGGCAGGGGCAAGGGGTCCCTGCCATCCCTACCTCCACAGTTTACAGTCCACGGGAGGCAAGGGGTGGTTCCTGTACTCAGTGGTGACTGAGTCATGTGGATGGAGGCAGGTTTCAGGCTCATCCTCCTTGAGCCTCAGTGTCCCTGCCTAAACAGCAGGAGTTGATGGCCTGGCCTCTGGGAATAGGAAGGGCCTGTGTTCTGGGAGGAACAGAAGCTCTTTCGTCCAGGGGATGGGGCAGGGGCACACCAGATACTTCCAAGTTCAGGGTTTCTTTCCAGCCCCTCCTCAGCCAGCTTGCAGGGGATCCCTGTCCTCCCCTTCAATGTAAGTAAGGGATGTGGGACTTAGAAGGGTTGAGTCACTCACCCCAAGTCGCACAATCAACAGAGCCAAGTATTAAGCCCAGGCCTGACTATAGAGCCAGGTGTGTGGCCTGGAAGTGTTGGTTCTTCCTGGCTGCCTCCTCCCCAGCTCCTTCTGCTCTCTACGATCACATGCTCCCCTGCTGAGGCCCCATCACCCTCAGAATCAAACCCTGGTTCCTCACATTGGCAGTGGA
Organism: Macaca nemestrina; assembly: GCF_043159975.1. Classification (NCBI taxonomy): domain Eukaryota; kingdom Metazoa; phylum Chordata; class Mammalia; order Primates; family Cercopithecidae; genus Macaca; species Macaca nemestrina. The sequence continues at coordinate 126,384,883 of NC_092131.1, read as the reverse complement.
AGCCCCCCTGCTGCCTGGCAGAGTTTATGCTAGGTCCACTTGAAACCATCCCCTACAGTGTCCCCTGAGCAGCGGTGCTCAGGGTGGACTCTGGAAGCATGTGGGGTCCTAGAGCCCCAGATGGGCAGGGTCTGCCTCCCCGCTTCCCTCACCATCAGCTTCCACCCGGGCCAGTTTCTCACACTGTGTCAGTCCCCTGCCTGACACTGTTGCTCAGACTGCTGCACCAACTCGGGTGCCTTCCCTGGCCTGCCGTCTGCCTGTCTAAGCCCTGCAGTCTTCAGGGCTCAGCCCCAGAGCTCCCCCTCCAGGGAGCCTGCCTAAGCTCTGCAGCCCCTGCCAACTTTGCACCCCCAGCACTTTGCACTAAAATGTCTTCTCCCATGCCACTGCACTCCAGTCTGGGCAACAGAGCAAGACTCCATCTCAGTAATAACAATAATAATAAAATAAAATGTCTTCTTCCATTGGGGTAGGTAGCAGTATTTGTGACTGTCAGGCTAGCCCCCAGACCTCATCCATTGTATCAAAGAGCCCGGCAAAGAGGCTCATGGAGAAGTTTCTCTTCTAACACACTGTGACCACAAAGATGCCACTGGCCCTTTCTCAGCCTCAGTTTCTTCACCTGTAGAAAGGAAACAGTAGTTCCAGCCCCTGAGCTTCCTGAGACAGGTCCAAGGGGGCCCTGGGCTGGGACTACAAAGTATGTATGTGCAGACCGGTGGGTTGCTGCTCTTAGGGAATGGGGTTGGCTAGGGTAGCTTTTTTGGGGAGTCAACTTTATTGAAGTAAATATACGGTTGACCCTTGAACAACACAGGAGTTGAGGGCATCAACCTCCTCCCTGCAGTCAAAAAAGCATATATTAACTTTGACTCCTCAAAAACTTTACTACTAATAGCCTTTTGTTGTCAGAAAGCCTTGTAGATAAAGTTGACACTCATTTTGTTTGTTACGTATATTATATACTGTATTCTTACAATAAAGTAAGCTAGTGAAAATAAAATGAGAAAATCATATGGCCGGGTGCAGTGGCTTATACCTGTAATCTCAGCACATTGGGAGGCCAGGGCAGGCGGATCACTTGAGGCCAGGAGTTCGAGACCAGCGTGGCCAATATGGTGAAACCCTGTATCTACTAAAAATACAAAAATTAGTCTGCTGTGGTGGGCACGCCTATGATCCCAGCTACTCAGGTGGTCGAGGCATGAGAATCACTTGAACCTGGGAGGCAGAGGTAGTTGCAGTGAGCCGTGAGTCACCCCACCACTGCACTCCAGCCTGGGCGACAGAGTCTCACTCTGTCTCAAAAAAAAAAAAAAGAAAAAGAAAAGAAAATCATAAGGAAGAAGAAATACATCTACTGTTCTTTAAGTGGAAAGGGATCATTATGAAGGTCTTCATCCTTCACATTGAGTAGGCTGAGGAGGAAGAGGAAGAGTTGGTCTTGCCATCACGGAGTTGGCGGAGGTGGAGGCGGAGGAGGTGGAAAGGGAGGCAGAAAATGCAGGCATACCCGGTGTAACTTATTGAAAAACATCCAGCCACATGTGGTGGCGCATGCCGATAGTAACAGCTACTCAGAAGGCTGAGGCAGGAGGATTGGCTGAGCCCAGGGGTTTGAGGCTGCAGTGAGCTATGGTCACGTCACTGCACTCCTGCCTGGGCAACAGAGTGAGACCCTTTCTCAAAGAAAAAGGGAAAAAAATCCATGTGTAACTGGACCTGCGCAGTTCAGACCCGAGTTGTTCAATGGTCAACTACACCAAAAAGTGTGCCGATCACAAGGGTACAGCTCAGTGAACTGTCACAGAGTGGACCCACTTCATGATTCGGCTCAGACAGTCAGACAACCAACCCCACAGGTCCCCTTGCATTCCTTCCAGTCTCCCTGTCCCAAGAGCAGCTATCCTGACAGCATGGATTAGTTTGGCCAGATTTTGAACTTTATTCATATGGAATTACATAATATGTACTTTTCTGTGTCTGGCTTCTTGGTTAACATTTTATGTGTGTGTGTGTGTGTGTGTGTGTGTGTGTGTGTGTGTGTGTGTGTGTGTGTGTGTATATATATATATATATTTTTTTTTTTTTTTTTTTTTGAGACGGAGTCTCACTTTATCGCCCAGGCTGGAGTGCAGTGGCCGGATCTCAGCTCACTGCAAGCTCCGCCTCCTGGGTTTACACCTTTCTCCTGCCTCAGCCTCTCGAGTAGCTGGGAGGGACTACAGGCGCCCGCCACCTCGCCTGGCTAGTTTTTTGTATTTTTTAGTAGAGACGGAGTTTCACCATGTTAGCCAGGATGGTCTCGATCTCCTGACCTCGTGATCCGCCCATCTTGGCCTCCCAAAGTGCTAGGATTACCTATTTATTTATTTAGAGGCAGGGTCTCACTCTGTCACCCAGGCTGGAGTGCAGTGGTGTGACCTTGGCTCACTATAGCTTTGACCTCCCTAGGCTCAAGCAATCCTCCCACCTCAGCCTCCTGAGTAGCTGGCACTAAAAGCACGCAGCACCGCCCTCAGCTAATTTTTGTATCTTTAGTAGAGACTGGGTTTCACCATGTTGCCCAAACTGGTCTTGAACTCCTGGGTTTAAGCCATCTGTCTGCCTCAGCTTCCCAAAGTGCTGATATTACAGGTGTGAGCCACTGTGCCTGGCCATCATTATGTTTCGAAATTTATCAGGATTGGCCAGGCACGGTGACTCATACCTGTAATCCCAGGATTTTGGGAGGCCGAGGTGGGTGGATCACCTGAGGTCAGGTATTTGAGACCAGCCTGGCCAACATGGTGAAACCCCATCTCTACTAAAAATACAAAAATTAGCCAGGTGTGGTGGTGCGTGCCTATAATCCCAGCTACTCAGGAGGCTGAAGCAGGAAAATAACTTGAACTCAGGAGGTAGAGGTTGCAGTGAGTCGAGATTGTGCTACTGTACTCCAGCCTGGGCGACAGAGCCAGACTCCGTCTCAAAAAAAAAAAAAAGCAAGGAAAAGAAATTCATCAGGGTTATTTAATGGTTGGAGTTTGTGTTGGAGTTTATTTGATGGTTGGAGTTTGCTGCTGCCGTTCGTAGTCCCTTTTGTGAATATGCCACTGTTTATCCATTTTCCTCTGGATCGGCATCTGGGCAGCTCCCAGTTTGAGGTTTATTACTAAGCATGCCGCTTGTAGCCCTCCTATGTCTGTCTAAGTGGACACCTGCCCTGTGTCCTCTTGGTGTGTACCTAGAAGTGGGGTTGGTATACATTTAGAGATGCCCAGGCAGGCTTTTGCAGGTGAAGGACCCGAGGGCCCACAGCATAAGGGACTTTCCCAGATCACACAGCCCCTTCTTAGAGCTGCCCCAGGGCCCTTTTCCCCACAGAACCGTAGCTGGAACTAGGCCTGGGGCTGATGGGGCCGATGGGCAGGTGGCCATAGTCCTGCTAGCCCTCTAAGCCCCCTTGGCTCCTTTCTGTCAGTCCTGGAAGGGCCCCTGTGGCCTTAGGGTTGGTGGCTCCCTCTGTCCCTGGGGGTCCTCAGCCTTCATGCTCCTCTACCCAGTACCGTCAGCCTGCCAGGACTGGAGAGAATGGCCCGTGTGTCAAATTCCAGCACAGGACGCTCTTGGCACCTGTTTACACCCAGTGAGGAGCCAGATCTCAGCAGTTGGGGGGCATTTCTTCACACCCCTCCTCATTCTTCATTCTCTTCCCCACAGGTCTAATGGTACCAAGTGACGGGTCGGCTTTACTGTGACTCGGGGACGCCAGAGCTCCTGAGAAGATGTCAGCAATACAGGTACCACAAGGGTGAGGGTCTGGGACATGCAAGCATTCCCACCGGCCCCGGTGGGGTGCTTAGTGGAGGAGAGAGGATGCAGCTTAGATCAACCCACTCCCCTTTTTCCCAGCACCCAGTCAGACACAGGCCAGGGGAAGTGGGGGAGTCTCAACAGGAAGGGACCCAGGGCTCCTTCTCCGGGCAGAGCACCTCACCCAGGCTCACAGAGGCCAGCTCAAAGGCTGTGACCACGAGGGTGTCCGGGCAGGTGGCTGGAGGGGTCCCAGGCTGCACCTGCCCACCTGTCACCTGTCCTGCAGGCCTCCTGGCCATCCGGTACAGAATGTATTGCCAAGTACAACTTCCACGGCACCGCCGAGCAAGACCTGCCTTTCTGCAAAGGAGACGTGCTCACCATTGTGGCCGTCACCAAGGTAATCAGGTGGCGCCCACCCCACCCTCTCACTGCTGGGCCTTCCCTCTGCAGGGGGAGGTGGGCCTGAGAGCATGTCTGGGCTGCCCTCTCCCCAGGACCCCAACTGGTACAAAGCCAAAAACAAGGTGGGCCGTGAGGGCATCATCCCAGCCAACTACGTCCAGAAGCGGGAGGGCGTGAAGGCGGGTACCAAACTCAGCCTCATGCCGTGAGTACTACAAGGAGGGGTTGGGGAGGGAAGGGGCCCTGGTCCTCCTGGAGAAGCATCAGGAACAAGCAGGGAGGCCAGAGTGAGGGGCTGGGGTGTTGGGGAGGGCTTCAGGAGGGAGGTATAGGGCACGGGTGCGGGACCTCACAGAGCAGGGCTGGGAGCAGAGGCAGGAGGGTGTCGAAGAAGGGACAGGGAGCAGAAGAGGAGGGCCTCAAATGCCTGACTGAGCGAGTGTGAGCCACGGGTGCCAAGCAGAGGGAAACCCTTCAGAAAGGGGAGCCAGGGTCAGTACCTTTGGGCCACCGTGACCTCCGGCTCTGCTGCTCCCCAGTTGGTTCCACGGCAAGATCACACGGGAGCAGGCTGAGCGGCTTCTGTACCCGCCGGAGACAGGCCTGTTCCTGGTGCGGGAGAGCACCAACTACCCTGGGGACTACACGCTGTGCGTGAGCTGCGACGGCAAGGTGGAGCACTACCGCATCATGTACCATGCCAGCAAGCTCAGCATCGACGAGGAGGTGTACTTTGAGAATCTCATGCAGCTGGTGGAGGTGAGCTGGGGGGTATCCGTGGGTCCTCACTTCTACCCTCACACACCCTAAACCCATCTGCGGCCTTTGCACATAGCCCTGGCTTCTAGCTCCAGCCCCACTGCTTCTGCCTGGTGACCAGGCATGTGGGGCAACTTCTGTGAGCCCTCGTTTCCTCACACCTTGGTGGAGCAGCTGCTGTGTGCCAGGACTCACCTCTGACCCCACAGTGCCACCCCGAGGAGGGGAGCCTTATCCTCATTTTATAGACCAGGAGTCGACGGTTCAGAGCAGTTAGGGGACCCACCTGAGGTCACACAGCTATAATTTGGTGCCAGGACTGGATTCTGAGTCTGTCTGATCCCAGAGCTAATTTTCCTCCAGTCACTCACAGACCTGCATACCCAGAAGTGTGTGCAGAAGCATGAGCCATGCGCCTTGATCGCCAGGGCCCCTGAGGCTCTCGCAACCTGCATGGACATGCCCACGGGTCCCTGCAGCTTCCCAGGCCCGCTCTGCCAGTCCTGGCCAGGCCACACCTGGCATCCGGTAGCCACAGACAGCCTCCCGTGTCCCTCTGTATTTACTCTCATCTTCCTCCCCTGCTGGCCTGGCTTGGCCTGTGGCAGGTGAGGGTGGGGTCCTGGGCTCTCCTGGCTAGAGGCTGGTGTCAGGACCGAGCCATGGGTTGCCCTCTGCATTGGATACCTGTGGGGTCCAGAGTGGTAGCAACAGCTGAGTGTCCAGCAGCCACATGTAGGGTGGCATGGGAAATGGGCCATACGTCATAATCCGGGACTTCCCTAACCCCTGCCCTACCAGAAATGGGGAGCCCTCCCCACTCAGTGACTCCAGGCTGGGCGGGGCCGGCCTCTGCCGCCCCCTGGTGGTCAGGCCTGGACGGTGCATATGGGGCACCTTGGGCTGTCTCTGAGCACCCTGCCCCCCACACCCTGCAGCACTACACCTCAGACGCAGATGGACTCTGTACGCGCCTCATTAAACCAAAGGTCATGGAGGGCACGGTGGCGGCCCAGGATGAGTTCTACCGCAGTGAGTGCACCCCACTCCAGACCTCTTGCCCACCCACCTCCTCCCACGCAGGCTTCCTGGCACTGCCCTTATCCAGGAACCTCCAGAGAACCCCATGTGCTTGATAGTCCAGTCACCCTCTGTCATCCCAGCCATGTCCCTGGCAGCCTCCAGGCCCTCACTGGCCCCTCCCCACAGGTGGCTGGGCCCTGAACATGAAGGAGCTGAAGCTACTGCAGACCATTGGGAAGGGGGAGTTCGGAGGTGAGCTGGGCTGGGCTGCCTGAGGGGGGGCGCCAAGGGACTCAGAACTTGGGAACAAGCCGACCTCTCTGCCCCCAGACGTGATGCTGGGCGATTACCGAGGGAACAAAGTCGCTGTCAAGTGCATTAAGAACGACGCCACCGCCCAGGCCTTCCTGGCTGAAGCTTCAGTCATGACGTGAGTTGGGGCAGGGTAGGGGGGAGGTTGGCCTAAGCTAGGAGTGAGGCTCTGGTTTCCCCTTTCTGACCACTCTCGTCCTGCCCCAGGCAACTGCGGCATAGCAACCTGGTGCAGCTCCTGGGCGTGATCGTGGAGGAGAAGGGCGGGCTCTACATCGTCACTGAGTACATGGCCAAGGTGGGCACCTGCTGAGACCCGGCACTCGGGTTTTCCAACTGCCCCGAAACCCCCACTGTGCTCTGGGGCCCCTGCTCCCTCGGTCCCCCAACCCCAAGTGAGCTTTGAGGTCACCAGGGCTGGGCTTTTGTCCTGGTTTACAGTTTATTGACTGTAACCTTGGACAAATCATGTCTCCTCCAAGCCTGTAACCTTGGACAAATCATGTCACCTCCAAGCCTCAGCATCACATCTGGGAAATGGAGATAATAACAGCTTATCTCAGAGATTTGTGAGAGTCAAGGGATAAGGCAGGAATAACACAGAGCAGTGTCCAGCACGGATGTCCTGGCCCCTTCCCACTCCTTCCCTGTCTCACACCTCCTTGGAGTGTCAACACCCACCCGGCCCCAGCCTGCTGTGTGAGAGGGCTGCAGGGCACATCTGACCTCTGGGCCTGGTTTGTCCTTCCTTCTCCCAGGGGAGCCTCGTGGACTACCTGCGGTCTCGGGGTCGGTCAGTGCTGGGCGGAGACTGTCTCCTCAAGTTCTCGCTGTGAGTGAAGCAGCCTCTTGGATGGGTAGGGTTTGACGGGTACCCTGCCCTGCTATGGGGGCCCCAGTCTGAGGGGACGTGTGCCTGGCCTACCCCCAGAGATGTCTGCGAGGCCATGGAATACCTGGAGGGCAACAACTTCGTGCATCGAGACCTGGCTGCCCGCAACGTGCTGGTGTCTGAGGACAACGTGGCCAAGGTCAGCGACTTTGGTCTCACCAAGGAGGCGTCCAGCACCCAGGACACGGGCAAGCTGCCAGTCAAGTGGACAGCCCCTGAGGCCCTGAGAGAGAAGGTGGGGCAGGCCTCCCCTGGGGCCTACAGAGGTGGGCAGGAGTCCTGGGTCGCTCCCCACCCCTAGAGTCCCGGGATCTGACGCTGCTTTTTCCATCCACATGGCAGAAATTCTCCACTAAGTCTGACGTGTGGAGTTTCGGAATCCTTCTCTGGGAAATCTACTCCTTTGGGCGAGTGCCTTATCCAAGAATTGTGAGTATAGGTACTGGGATCAGGGTGGCTCTTGGAGCAACGAAGGGGTTGGCAGGGGCATGAGCCTCCTTGGGCCCTGCCTCCCCAGTCAAGGCCTGGAAGCCTCAGGCCTGCCCTGGGGAGCTCACAGGCCACTCTCCGGGCCTGGGTCTGGGGCAGAGCTGATGGGCATCCCTGAGAGGCTGCTGGGTAGATGTCTTCTCTGGGGCCAGGCCCTGGACTGACTCCTGCCATCCTCCTGGCCACAGCCCCTGAAGGACGTCGTCCCTCGGGTGGAGAAGGGCTACAAGATGGATGCCCCCGATGGCTGCCCGCCCGCAGTCTATGAGGTCATGAAGAACTGCTGGCACCTGGACGCCGCCATGCGGCCATCCTTCCTACAGCTCCGAGAGCAGCTTGAGCACATCAAAACCCATGAGCTGCACCTGTGACGGCTGGCCTCTGCCCGGGTCATGGGCCTGTGGGGACTGAACCTGGAAGATCATGGACCTGGTGCCCCTGCTCACTGGGCCCGAGCCTGAACTGAGCCCCATCGGGCTGGTGGGCCTTTTTCCTGCGTCCCAGCCTGCATCCCTCCGGCCCCGTCTCTCTTGGACCCACGTGTGGGGCCTGGGGAGCCCACTGAGGGGCCAGGGAGGAAGGAGGCCACGGAGCGGGAGGCAGTGCCCCACCACGTCGGGCTTCCTTGGCCTCCCGCCGCTCGCCTTCTTAAGAGTTTTATTCCTTTCCTTTTTTGAGATTTTTTTTCCGTGTGTTTATTTTTTATTATTTTTCAAGATAAGGAGAAAGAAAGTACCCAGCAAATGGGCATTTTACAAGAAGTACGAATCTTATTTTTCCTGTCCTGCCCATGAGGGTGGGGGGGACCGGGCCCCTCTCTAGGGACCCCTCGCCCCAGCCTCATTCCCCATTCCGTGTCCCATGTCCCGTGTCTCCTCGGTCGCCCCGTGTTTGCGCTTGACCATGTTGCACTGTTTGCATGCGCCCGAGGCAGACGTCTGTCAGGGGCTTGGATTTCGTGTGCCGCTGCCACCCGCCCACCCGCCTTGTGAGATGGAATCGTAATAAACCACGCCATGAGGACACCGCCGCCCGCCTCGGCGCTTCCTCCACCGAGCCTGCCTGTCCTGCCCGGTCGTCCCTCCCATGCCATCTTGTCCATCCCCCTGTCTCTGTGAGTGGGGCTGGGTGGGGAGCATGGCCGGGAGATGTAGCCGCCGCTTTGTGTCAGCTGCACGAGTGAGTGTCCTGTGTTTGCCCTCGGGGAAGTGCTCACCACCCGCCCCACTGTCCAGCTACCGCCGAGCCCAGCTCTGGAGCCCCGTCCACAGGATGCTGCCTGGGGGTTCCAGCTGCCTCCCCTGGTGTGTTGTTCAAGCCTGCAGCACAAGGAGGGCTAGAGCCAGGGATGGGAGGGAGCCCAGGCCTGCACAGATGGGAACGGGATTCTAGTCAAGCCCCCTGTGCGAGAGAGAGAAAAAGCAATGGTGGGCCCAGTGGGCTTCCTCTGGTAGGAAGAGAAGCGTCTCATGCCTGAGAAGATGCTGACCCGGAGGGGTACAAGAAAGCTCCTGGTGGTTCTCCACTTTTACCCATGATGTCACAGCTTTGCCCTGTCCCCACCCCTGCCATGTGCCAGGCCTTATGTCATACCAGACTTGGCAGGGGCTGAGGATGCAGGGCAGAGGGGAAATCTTGGCACCTTCCAGTCAGGGGGACTCACTCCCCACCCCACCTTGTCAGGGCACATACAGGGAATGTGGACCAGCCATGAGATTTTCTCCCCTCACTCAGGTTGTCCAGGGGCAGTGGTCAGTACAGAACCTCTGAAGGTGTGAGGAGGCTTCATGTATTCCCTGAGGCAGGCAGGTGGGGTGTTCCCCTTGTCCTTTTGTGGCCCTGACGCTTCCTCTACCAGCCAACAGGACCTGAAATCCAGGGAGATCTGACTTTGAAGTCTACCTTGTGTCTGTTCCTCAGCCCCGCTGTAGTTCCATCCACCATGATCTCTCCTGGCCCAGTGCAACAGCCTCCTTGCCACCTCCACTCCATCTTCTCTGCACACTGCCAGACTAATTTTTCTAAAACTACACCATTCATTCAACAACAAATATTTGAATACCTACTGTTTGCTAGGACTGGGGTTCATCAGTAAGCAAAACACACCCTGTGGAGTCCACAGTTGGGAAGACAATCAAATAGTCACATATAGGCGGTGACAAACTTAAGTGCTACAGGAGGAACACAAAACATGGGAATCTTTGTAGATCAGGGAGGGCTTCTGGAAAGAAGCAGCATTTAAGCTGAGATCTGAAGCGGAATGAACAGGTTGTACGGCAGGAGTTAGCAGCATTCCAGGAAGAAATGCTGAGACTGGACGGAGGGCAGCTTTGTCAGATCTCCAAGAAGGTGGGTGAGGATGTACAAACAGCCAGGCCTGAGAGGTGAGACTGTGGCTGTGGCAAAGACTTGGCTTTTATCAAACAGAATAATGGGAAGCCAACGACAAGTTTCATCAGGAGGGTGACATGTCAGATAATCTTTTTTTTTTTTTTTTTTTTTTTTTTTTTAAACGGAGTCTCGCTCTGTCGCCCAGGCTGGAGTGCAGTGGCCGGATCTCAGCTCACTGCAAGCTCCGCCTCCCGGGTTCACGCCATTCTCCTGCCTCAGCCTCCCGAGTAGCTGGGACTACAGGCGCCCGCCACCTCGCCCGGCTAGTTTTTTGTATTTTTTAGTGGAGACGGGGTTTCACCATGTTAGCCAGGATGGTCTCGATCTCCTGACCTCGTGATCCGCCCGTCTCGGCCTCCCAAAGTGCTGGGATTACAGGCTTGAGCCACCGCGCCCGGCCATCTTTTTTTTTTTTTAAATGAAGTCCCACTCTGTCACCCAGGCTGGAGTACAGTGGTGCCATCTCAGCTCACTGCAACCTCCATCTCCTGGGTTCAAGCGATTGTCCTACCTCAGCCTCCCAAGTTACTGGGATTACAACAGGCATGCGCCACCACAGCCTGGCTAATTTTTGTATTTTTAGTGGAAACGGGGTTTCACCGTGTTGCCCAGGCTGGTCTCAAACTCCTGACCTCAAGTGATCCACCACCTTGGCCTCCCAAAGTGCTGGGATTACAGGCGTGAGCCACTGCACGCGGCCCAGATACGTGTTTTTGAAACCACCCTAGCTACTGGTAGAGGAGTTTCAGGAAGTACAGTGAGGACTGGTCCAGATGAGAGACGGTCTCCAGAGAGATTTAGCCCCAGAGCTAAAATTGACCGAACTTGGCTATGGATTCTGTGTGAGGGTGGAGGAGAGGGAGAGGCCACAGCAAGGCCTGACTGAGCAGAACGGATGCAGGGAGGGCAGCAGGGGGCATCCGCTGAGCGAGGACGGGAGACTCATGCTTAGGAGGGAGCATCACGAGCTCTGTTAAGATCATGTTAAGGTTTTTGTTATTTTGATACAGGGTCTCGTTCTGTCGCCCAGGCTAGAGTCCAGTGGTGCAAACACAGCTCACTACAGCCTTGACCTCCCAAACTGAAGCAGTCCTCCTGCCTCAGCCTCTCAAGTAGCTGGGACTACAAGTGCATGCCACCATGATCGGCTAATTTTTAAATTTTTTGTAGAGACGAGGTCTCCCTATGTTGCCTAGGCTAGCCTTGAACTCCTGGGCTCAAACGGTCCTCCTGCCTCAGCCTCCCAAAGTGTTGGGATTACAGGTGTGAGCCACCACACCCAGCCACACATTGAGTTTTAAGTGAAGCTTTGAAACTGCAAAGAAGCCGGGCGCGGTGGCTCACACCTGTAATCCCAACACTTCGGGAGGCCAAGGCCAGTGGATCACTTGAGGTCAGGAGTTAGAGACCAGCCTGACCAACATGGTGAAACCTCATCTCTACTAAAAATATAAAATTAGCCAGGGGTGGTGGGGCACACCTGTAATCCCACCTACTCAGGAGGCTGAGGCAGGAGAATTGCTTGAACCAGGGAGGCAGAAGTTGCAGTGAGCCGAGATCATGCCACTGCACTCCAGCCTGGGCAACAAGAGCGAAAGTGCATCTCAAAAAAAAAAAAGAAAGGTCAAGAAGAGGAGGTTGACCACACAAGTGCCATGTCATAAAAGCCAAGGGAAAAGAACTTCAAGAGGAGGAAGCCACCAGGGTCCCCGCCTCCCAGAAGGCACAGAGATGGAGGCTGAGTCTGCCACTTGGTTTTGTTTTATTTATTTATTTATGAAACGGAGTCTCACTCTGTCGCCAAAGCTGGAGAGCACCGGCACAATCTCAGCTCACTGCAACCTCCGCCTCCTGGATTCAAGCAATTCTTCTGCCTCAGCCTCCCGAGTAACTGGGATTACAGGTGCCCGCCGCCACGCCTGGCTAATTTTTGCATTTTTAGTAGAGACAGGGTTTCACCATGTTGGCCATGCTGGTCTTGAACTCCTGACCTCAGTGATTCATCCACCTCGGCCTCCCAAAGTGCTGTGATTACAGGCATGAGCCACTGTGCCCGGTCAAATTGCCCCTCGGGTTTAGCCACAACGCCTGTGTTGATAAGGGATGATTCCACAGTGACTAGAGAAGGGTGTGAGCAACGCAAGAGGTGGACAGTCTGGGAAATGAAGTTGTAATGGAGATGAGAGAGGAAGAGTGACAGAAGGATGTGGTAGATTTAGTTTTTTTCTTTTCTTTCTTTCTTTTTTTTTTTTTTTTTTTGAGATGGAGTCTCAATCTGTCGCCTAGGCTGGAGTGCAGTGCTGCCATCTCAGCTCACTGCAACCTCTGCCTCCCAGGTTCAAGCAATTCTCCTGCCTCAGCCTCCCGAGTAGCTGGGACTACAGGTGCCCACCACCACACCCAGCTAATTTTTGTATTTTTAGTAGAGATGGGGTTTCAGTATGTTGGCCAGGCTGGTCTCGATCTCTTGACCTCCCAAAGTGCTGGGATTACAGGCATGAGCCACCGCACCCAGCTGGTAGATTTAAGACAGCAGAGTCTTGAGCAAATTTGGCTGCCAAAGGGAAGGACATTGACCTTCAAATCGTACTGAGTACTGAGAGTAAGGCAAGAGATATAGACAGGAGGGGTGGTATATAGATGGTAGAGCCTTCCTTAGAGCAGGGGGTGGGTGGTGGGAAGCTAGAACATGGGGGAACCAACCTGAGATGGGAGAGGGATAGTCCCTCCGAAAGTGCAGAGGAGAGAGACTCAGGCAGTGGTGCACTGGTGAATGTTTAATATCCAAATCTAGGACACGGGCTGGGTGGGGTAGCTCTGATTTATAGCATTTGCTGATATCCGTGGAGTTAATACTCTCACTGTGGTCAATTTCAAGCTACCAACCTGACTTCGCTGAATACAGCGGGGGATGGGGATTCCATCAATCAGCTCTCACAGCTGGTCCAAGCTAGCCAGGGTTCAGAAACCTACAATGAAGCCCGTGGCTATAGGGTCACAACAGGGGCAAACCAAGCAACACAAGAGAGATGGGTCAGGCATAAAACAAACAGGAGTGAAAGGACAGGACTCAGCCAATGGGACCCTGAGGTTTGCAGGCCCAGGTGGCTGGATGTTCCCATTCATCTTTCCTTTTTTTTTTGAGATGGAGTCTAGCTCTTGTCACCTAGGCTGGAATGCAGTGGCATGATCTCGGCTCAGTACAACCTCTGCCTCCGGGGTTCAAGCGATTCTCGTGTCTCAGCCTCCCCAGTAGCTGGGATTACAGGTGGGATTACCACCACACCTGGCTGATTTTTGTATTTTTAGTAGAGAGAGTGTTTTGCCGTATTGGCCAGGCTGGTCTCGAACTCCTGACCTCAAGTGATCTGCCCGCCTCAGCCTCCCAAAGTACTAGGATTATAGGTGTGAGCCATTGCACCCAGCCTCTCTTTCTGTTTCTACTTGTTTTTTCCTCTTTCTTTTCTCTCATCTCTCCCTTCTCTGCTCTGGCCACCGGCTCATCACAGATGAGCAAGACATAGATCCTACCCTTAAGGAGCTTGTGAACTGATGGGGAGCCTTCTCAGGACTCAGTCTGCTGGCTGGAAAAGTGGGGGAATACCTGCTACCAGCACTCCACCAGTGGGGCAGAGGCGGTGGGAAGTGCAGGGAGGCTTCTCAGACACTCAGAGAACAGTCAGGGACAGCAAGGGCCTTCCTGGCAAAGGAAGGGCACTGCCCGGCCAAAGGTGGTGAGGTGCGACAGCAAGCTGACCAGCTTGCTGGGGCTCAGATGCCAAGGGGTGTGGCTTGGGAGCCAGCGAGGCTGAAGCCAAAGCAGGGGCCTGGACCTCACCTGCCTCTGTAGGCCCAATGAGGCGCTCAACTTTATGGGAAGATAGCCAGGAGCAATTGGGCTTAGGACAGAGGTGTGGCATGGCCAGATCTGTATTTTTTTTTGAGACGGAGTCTCGCTCTGTCACCCAGGCTGCAGTGCAGTGGCCGGATCTCAGCTCACTGCACCTCCGCCTCCCGGGTTTAGGCCATTCTCCTGCCTCAGCCTCCCAAGTAGCTGGGACTACAGGCGCCCGCCACCTCGCCCGGCTAGTTTTTTGTATTTTTTAGTAGAGACGGGGTTTCACCGGGTTAGCCGGGATGGTCTCGATCTCCTGACCTCGTGATCCGCCCGTGTTGGCCTCCCAAAGTGCTCGGATTACAGGCTTGAGCCACCGCGCCCGGCCCAGAGCTGTATTTTTTTTTATTTATTTATTTATTTATTTATTTATTTATTTATTTATTTATTTTGAGACAGAGTTTCACTCTTGTTGCCCAGGCTGGAGTGCAATGATACAATCTCGACTCACTACAACCTCTGCCTCCCGGGTTCAAGCGATTCTCCTACCTCAGCCTCCCAAGTAGCTAGAATTACAGGCATGCACCATCATGCATATTTGGTATTTTTAGTAGAGACGGGATTTCATCATGTTAGTCAGACTGGTCTGGAACTCCTACCTCAGGTGATCCACCCACCTTGGCCTTCCCAAAGTGCTGGGATTACAGACGTGAGCCACTGCACCCGGCCCAGATCTGCATTTTAGAAAGACCTTTCTCACCGCAGTCTGGGAGACAGTGAGGAGGCTGCAGTCAGCAGGTAGTGGGGAAGAGGAGGATGAAGGAGCTGCTGTCCTACTGAGCTGAGCACTGTCTGCCAGGCCCTGTTCTAAATACGTTCCATGTTACTTTTCTTTTTTTTTTTTTTTTTTTTTTTTGAGACGGAGTCTCACGCTGTTGCCCAGGCTGGAGTGTAGTGGCGCGATCTCGGCTCACTGCAAGCTCCGCCTCCCAGGTTCCCGCCATTCTCCTGCCTCAGCCTCCTGAGTAGCTGGGACTACAGGCGCCTGCCACCGCGCCCGGCTAATTTTTTGTATTTCTAGTAGAGACGGGGTTTCACTGTGGTCTCGATCTCCTGACCTTGTGATCCGCCCGCCTCGGCCTCCCAAAGTGCTGGGATTACAGGCTTGAGCCACCGCGCCCGGCCTCCATGTTACTTTTCAAACAATTCTTGGAGGTATATGCCATTAATGCCCCCATTTTACAGATAAGAAAACTAAGACTTGACAAGGTTAAGGAACCAGGTAACACAGTATGAATGGCAAGAACAAATATAAGAGCCTGCCTACGGCTAGATGTGGGGATGAGGCAGAGGGAAGGATATGGGAGCAGTTCCACTCTGGTGTAAGGGGGTGGTGCCGCCTGGGAGACCTGAGGCCTGGAGGAAGATGAAGGGGCTGGAGAAGAGGAATTCAGTTTGGAATTCCTGGGGGCCTTAGAGACATCCAAGCAGGGATATCCCCTGCAAAGAGACACATTCATTCAAGTCTTCCAGGAGAGGCTGGCTGGAAGTAGATTTGAAGGTGCGCACAGGGATGTGCTTGAAGTCAGGGCATGGAGCAGCTTGGTCAGGGAGTGTGGGGTTGGGGAGAAGCAAGCCCTGAGGCTTATGCAGGTAGGCAAGGAGAGCAGCTGGCAAGGGAGTAGTGAAGGGAGCAGCCAGGGGCAGGGGGAGAAGCAGGTAGGCCTTGGGGGGACTCAGGGTGCAGGAGGGGTCATGGAGAAAAGGTGGATGTCAGCAGCATTTCAAGTAGCAGAGACTGGGTTGAGAAGGGTCTCCTAGGACCAAAGAACAGGCATCACTGCTCAGGCCTTTGTAAGGGCGTTTTCCATGGAGTGGTGGGGACAGCAGGGGAAAGCCAGGGGCTTGAGGATCCAGTGAGGAGGCGGGGACAGAATGGACCACCTATCCACCAGCGTGGCTGTCAAGGCAGGAGGAGCAGATGGAGGCAGGTGAAGGCTTGGTGTTGCAAAATAGTATCTTTTGTTATTATTATTTTTATTTTTATTTTTTTATTTTTATTTATTTATTTTTTTTTTTTGAGACGGAGTCTTGCTCTGTCGCCAGGGCTGGAGTGCAGTGGCCGGATCTCAGCTCACTGCAAGCTCTGCCTCCCGGATTTACGCCATTCTCCTGCCTCAGCCTCCTGAGTAGCTGGGACTATAGGCGCCCGCCACTTCGCCCGGCTAGTTTTTTTGTATTTTTTGTAGAGACGGGGTTTCACCGGGTTAGCCAGGATGGTCTCGATCTCCTGACCTCGTGATCCGCCCGTCTCGGCCTCCCAAAGTGCTGGGATTACAGGCTTGAGCCACCGTGCTCGGCTTTTTTTTTTTTTTTGAGACAGAGTTTCACTCTTGTCACGCAGGCTAGAGTGCAATGGCGCGATCTTGGCTCACCGCAACCTCTGCCTCCTGGATTCAAGGGGTTCAATCGATTCTCCTGCCTCAGCCTCCTGGCTAATTTTGTATTTTTAGTAGAGACGGGGTTTCACTGTGTTGGTCAGGCTGGTCTTGAACTCCCGACCTCAGGTGATCCGCCTGCCTCGGCCTCCCAAATTGCTGGGATTACAGGTGTAAGCCACTGCACCCGGCCTGTGAAATGATTTCTTATAGCATGTCCTAACATTTCACATTTAACATTTCACAACTTTGATTTTAATCCATTTGTAAAGCTTCAGTCACTGACTCCTATTGGGAACCTCCAAAGCACAGTAAAATTTCAGCTATCCAGAATTCTTGGCAAATGAGTCATTCTGGAAAACCAACTTTTATCACGCCACTGCACTCCACCCTGGGCGACAGAGTGAGAATTTGTCTCAAAAAAAAAACAAAAAACAAATAGCTAGCTAGGCACAGTAGTGCATGCCTATAGTCTTAGCTCCTCTACGATCCTGCCATTGCACTCCAGTCTGGGTGACAGTGAGACCCTGTTTAAAAAAATAATAAAAGTAGAGAGAAGATATAAGAAACCCCTGCATCCTGCCATCCAGCTTCAGCACTTACCAACTCAAGGTCAGTTCTGTCTCATCTCTACCCCACCTGCTCCCCACAAGCCCTGGAATATTTTGAAGCAAATCCCCGACATTACAGCAATTCATCTGTAAAGCTTTTGTATGTTTCTCCAAAAGACAACACTTTAAAAACATAACCACAGGCCGGGCGCGGTGGCTCATGCCTGTAATCCCAGCACTTTGGGAGGCCGAGACGGGCGGATCACGAGGTCAGGAGATCGAGACCATCCTGGCTAACACAGTGAAACCCCGTCTCTACTAAAAAAAAAAAATACAAAAAATCAGCCGGGCGTGGTGGCGGGTTCCTGTAGTCCCAGCTACTCAGGAGGCTGAGGCAGGAGAATGGCGTGAACCTGGGAGGCGGAGCTTGCAGTGAGCTAAGATCGCACCACTGCACTCCAGCCTGGGTGACGGAGCGAGACTCCGTCTCAAAAAAATAAAAATAAATAAAATAACCACAAGCCAGGCGTGGTGGCTCATGCCTTTATTTCCAGCTATTCAGGAGGCAGGAGGATCCTTTGAGCCCAGGAGTTTGAGTCCATCCTGGGTAACATAGGAAGACACCACGTATCCAAAAAAAAAAAAGGCCAGGCGCGGTGGCTCATGCCTATAATCTCAGCACTTTGGGAGGCTGAGGCAGGCTGATCACGAGGTCAGAAGATCGAGACCATCCTGGCTAACACGGTGAAACCCTGTCTCTACTAAAAAATACAAAAAATTAACCAGACGTGGTGGCGGGTGCCTGTAGTCCTAGCTACTTGGGAGGCTGAAGCAGGAGAATGGTGTGAACCCAGGAGGCGGAGCTTGCAGTGAGCTCAGATCGTGCCACTGCACTCCAGCCTGGGCGACAGTGCGAGATTCAGTCTCAAATAAATAAATAAATAAATAAATAAATAAATAAATAAATACAATAAAAAATAAAAAACATAACCACAATACCATATTAGTCCTTAATTTTTTTTTTTTTTTGAGATGGATTTTCACTCTTGTCACCCAGGCTGGAGTGCAATGGAGCAATCTCCGCTCACTGCAACCTCTGCCTCCCGAGTTCAAGTGATTCTCCTGCCTCAGCCTCCCAAGTAGCTGGGATTACAGGCATGCACCACCACGCCTGGCTAATTTTTTTTTTTTTTTTTTTTTTAGTAGAGACGGAGTTTCACCATGTTGGCCAGGCTGGTCTTGAACTCCTGACCTCAGGTGATCCACCCACCTTGGGTTCCCAAAGTGCTAGGATTACAGATATGAGCCACGGTGCCCGTCCCTAAAATTTGTTAACAATTCTTCAGTATAGTCAAATATCCATTGTTCAAAAATATCCATTGTTCAAATTTCCCCAATATCTTTTTTTTTTGTTTTCCCAGTTGGGTTAAAATTTGGCTCCAAACAAGGTCTGCACGTTGCGTTTTTGTGCTGTCTCTAAAGACTCCCTTTCTTTTTTTCATGTAATGCATTTGTTGAGGAAACCAGGCTGCCTGGAAGGATGAGCCTGGGGGAATGAGGGAGAGGAAGAGAGGGGGCAGGGAGGAGAGAAGGATGGGTGTCCAGATAGACGTGCCACCCATGCTGGAGGACACAGGCAGGATGTGGAGGCCTGTCTCCCTAACTGGGAGGGGAGGCCAGGGCTGCTGAAGGGTGGAGCCCAACCCTGGGTGCCCCCCTCCCTCCACCACATCCAGCTGCTGGATGTGAGGGGAGATAGAAGGACGGCCTGAGTCAGGAGCAGGGGCAGAGCTCGGGTTGTCGAGGGGTCCCGCTGCTCACGTCAGACTGGAGGTGAGGGAGGGGCGGGGCCTGACAGCAGGCCTGGAAGGAACAGGATGTCTATGCTGGAGAGGGAGAGAGAGGACAGTGCCAAAACCCAGCTCCTGGCCAGTCCCCAGCTCCTCCCTGCCTGGCCCTATCCCAGGATCCTCTCCCCGGCCTCTCAGCTATGATCTACCCCAGGGCCCAGACATCAGGCGCCTTCACAATGCCGGTGGTCAGTGGTCCAGGTCCCTTGTTCTGCCTTCTCCTCCTGCTCCTGGAACCCCACAGTCCTGAGATGGCACGTCCTCCTCTGCACAGGTTTGAATACAAGCTCAGCTTCAAAGGCCCAAGGCTGGCATTGCCTGGGGCTGGAATACCCTTCTGGAGCCATCATGGAGGTGAGGGGCAGGGATGGGGACCAGCCATGCCCAGGGTCCCTCAAAGTGCTGGAGGGGCTGTGACTTGGTGGGGAGTGGGTCTGTCACAGCCATCCTCTGTCCAGGGTGGGGTAGGGCCTGGGACAGTGCCAGGCACCCCAGGACCCTTCCCAGGCTTATCTCCTGCTCCACCTCCTCAACACCCCCGACCCCTGCCCAGGCTGTTTCTCCTCTACCTCTCTGCTTCCCTGCGGCAGGACTTCTCTCTTCTCCTCTGCCTCTCCTTGGACCCCTGCCCTTCCTCTGTCTCTCTGACCTGTGAACACACAGACACATGCTCACACACTAAGTCCCAGACACACAGAAGGCAATGTGGACCAGCACAAACCTCCCCTCTCCTGGCTCCATCCCAGCAGGCCTGTGGCTGGCCATGAGAACTGGGGGCTACCTGGAGGGAGGCATCCTCATTCCAGGCGAGTGGGCACCAGCCTTTCCCTGTATGTGTGTTGTGGGTGGAAGCAGGCATGAGAGCATCTTAGCCCATAGGTTTGTGTTCAGGGACTTCCAAACCTGGACCTACAAAGAGTGTGTCTTCTACCAGATCTTGTTCCAAAAAGGATTTGTGATGATGGAACTACAAGATAGAAGGGAGCTTGCTTACATTAGGAGTGAGCAAGGACAATGAGGATTAGAGTGGAGCATGAAATAGTCTAGGAGCATGGCTTCCAAAACATAGGCTGTGAGGTCTGTCCACCTCAGAGTTAGGCCATACATTTAATTCTGAGCCTCTTAGCAGGCAAAGCAAAGATAGAAAGCAGATCAGCTGTGGATTTCTGTCTATAAGATGTGAGTTCGTGGCTAGGCACAGTGGCTCACACCTGTAATCCCAGCACTTTGGGAGGCCGAGGCAGGTGGATCAAGAGGTCAAGAGATTGAAACCATCCTGGCCAAAATGGTGAAACCCCGTCTCTGCTAAAAATACAAAAATTAGCTGGGTGTGGTGACACGCACCTGTAGTCCCAGCTCCTCGGGAGGCTGCAGCAGGAGAATTGCTTGAACCCGAGATCCTGCCATTGCACTCCAGCCTGGGCACCACAGAACCAGACTCTGTCTCAAAAAAAAAAAAAAAAAAAAAAAAGTTAGTTCTGAGAAATGGCATGATTCCTGACTAAGGCCAGGAAAAAATATCCCTTTTTATTTATTTTTTTATTTTTTGAGATGGAATTTCACTCTTGTTGCCCAGGCTGGAGTGCAATGGTGTGATCTCTGCTCACTGCAACCTCCACCTCCCAGATTCAAGTGATTATCCTGCCTCAGCCTCCTGAGTAGCTGGGATTACAGGTGCGTGCCACCACACGCAGCTAATTTTTGTATTTTCAGTAGAGACGGGGTTTCACCATGTTGGCCAGGCTGGTCTCGAACTCCTGACCTCAGATGATCCGCCCGCCTCGGCCTCCCAAAGTGCTGGGATTATAGGCGTGAGCCACTGCGCCCCCCCCAAAATATATCCCTTTAAGATGATAGGCCCTATCAGTAGGGTTTCTTCCAGTCCTCTTTCATAAAGACACAGGAGGTAACAAAAAAGTGGGCTGTTTCTCACAACACCATACCGGCCCCTGCCTCAAGACCAGGATGGCAAGCTTATACAACGCTCACTGCTCTGGGTCTTGCCAAGTCTGGGTGTCACAGATCATGTAAGGGAACAGAGGCACCTTCTCCAAGATCACCCAGTGATGTGTGCATTGTCTATTCATTCATTGGTTCACCCTGATGCTCCTCTGTGCCCAGCCCAGAGACACAGGGTAGAGCCAGGCTGAAGGGGCCCATGGTCTGGGGCAAGGTCTCACCCACAGGCCTCGTAAGGCTGAAAGCGTAGTAGACAGTGGGCAATCCTTGCCTCCTGCAAGGATTTCAGAGGCAGTGACAGCTTCCAGAGGCCCTGGGACTTGTGGCCTTGCAGCTCTGAGCCTCCCTACCCCCATCCCTGGCCTTTATAGAGCAAACAGGCGGGATTAGCAGCCTCCAGAACGTCCTGGCAGAGTCTGGGCCCTGGGCCAGGTTCCAGGCTGGCAGGTTGGAGGGTGGGGAGCGCGCTGGAGTAGGGCCTCTGAGTTCCCTGCCCCCAGTTCTTGCCAAGACTGCCTCAGTTTCTCTACCATTCCTCCGTCCTGCCATGCAGGGCTCCTTCCTCCCCACCCCACCACCGCCAGTGACAATTCTCACACACACACTCTGTCCTGCACTCTTTCATCGCCATTCTGCAGGCCGGTTCTCACCTCCGCAACTTTGCTTTCCTGCTTTCCTCACCTTGGAATGCCCCTAGGTCCTGTCCACCAGGAAGCTCCGGCCTCATTTGGCCACAGCCTAGAGTCCTGGGCCTCCTTGCAGTTACTTCTCCTAAAGTGCTCTCCTGTGTTCTGTGGTCTCAGGCACTTCCTTTTTTGTCACAAGGCCTCAGTTTCCTCATCTGAGAAATGGGAAGAGTTAGACACAAATCTCTCTCGTGGTGGAAAAAGCTTGCACTTAGGAGTCATAGGGAGCTGAATTCCATCCAATCCACTTAGTTCCTTAACTTTTCTGAGCCTCAGTTTCCTCATCTGTTAGATGCGGTCTTATAAAAACAGACAACACACACTGCAGCGAGGCTTCACTGACGACGCGGACAGTGCTGGCATTCATTGCCCTCCCCGGCAAAGGCCCCTCCAGCTGTGCTGGGCTCTGACTCCTGCTTCCCTGGCTGGCTGGTTATTTAATGGCAGGCCTTGGCGTTGTCTCTTCCTCTTCCGGGAGCCCAGCCCAGGCCGTTGAGAGAGAGTGAAGGGGGAACTAGTGTATAGTGGGGCCTGGGGCTTGAACTGCCCTGGTCCACAGATGCCATCCTGGGCCTGGAGGAAGTGCGGCTGACACCATCCATGAGGAACCGGAGTGGCGCCGTGTGGAGCAGGGCCTCTGTCCTCTTCTCTGCCTGGGAAGTAGAGGTGCAGATGAGGGTGACGGGATTGGGGCGCCGGGGAGCCCAGGGCATGGTGAGTGTCCTCTCCCAGAGCTGACAGAGCAGGGTGGGTCAGGGAGGCAGGTGATGAGCCCTGGGGTCCCAGTATCTCACACGGTTCCCTGAGCTGAGGGGCTGGCGACCTACAGGCCGTGTGGTACACCCAGGGCAGGGGCCATGTAGGCTCTATCCTCGGGGGGCTGGCCTCATGGGACGGCATCGGGATCTTCTTTGACTCCTCGGCAGAGGATACTCAGGTGCGTAGTTGTCTCCTGCCTGCCAGCCCCCCTCCTGCCCACACCCTCCCCCTCCCGCCGTGGCCGCAGCTCAGGCTGCTTCTCATCTCCCTGCAGAACAGTCCTGCCATCCGTGTGCTGGCCAGCGATGGGCACATCCCCTCTGAGCAGCCTGGGTAAGGGCCTGTCTAGACCGACCCCTCACCTCCATTTTTGCATTGGGAGGGGCCCATCCCCCCCATCCGAGCCCCTGCCCCAGCCTACTCCAGCAGGGGGCCCACCCTCCCAGAGCTGCCATCCTTGCTGGACTCTCACTCAGGCGAAGCCCACACCCATGGGGCTTGATTCCTGCAACCCAACAGCCCCAGGTGAAATGACACAGGCTGTGGCCTGTGATGAGTATCTTCACTCCCATGATCTCATCCCATCTCCAATACCCTCCATAAGTGGGGGTTATTCGTCCCATTTACAGGTCAGGACATTGAGCCCCAGAGAGGGGAAGGGACGTGCTGTGGGCAGAGCTGAACTTTGAGCCCAGACTTACTCCTGAAGGGTCCCCGCTCTTCCCTGCTTAGCTGTCCCTTCGCTTTCCCAGATGATTTGGCTTCTGTCCCTCCCCAGCCGCCCGGATGCCTCCTCAGTAGCTGGGCCGGTTTGTCAGTGTCTCTCAGCAACCTTCTCTCGGCTCATAACAATTAGAGTAATTGCCTGCATTTACGGAGTGAGCTGACTATATGCCAGGCCCAGCACCACGTCCTTCTCATTTACTGTCTTAGTTAACCCTCATAACATTGTTATGAGGTCGTTCCAATTACCGTCCTCATTTTAGAGATGGCAACACTGGGGTTTGGAGAGATGAGATGGCTTGCCCAAGGTCACACAGCTCGGGGCACAAACCCAGGTGGCTGCTCTGGTGCTGGCTTCTCCCCTGCCCTGTGCTGCCTCCCTCTTGGCGGAAGGCGGCACTGTCAGACGCTCTGCTGTGAGTACCTGAGGTGTCCAGAGACACTCAGCGTTTAACACTCTTCTCCTGACTCCCCAGAGCCTGCCATGCCGACCCGTCAGGGAGGCAGCCTGGTCACATTGTCCTTGGCTGCCAGGACATGTCCAGGTCATCCGTCCTGAGTCAGCTGGGAGAGGAAGGGGAAGCCAGAGGCACAGGGGACTTGGAGTTTAAGAGAAGAAGGAGGGAGGGGCCAGGCGTAGTGTTTCACGCCTATAATCCCAGCACTTTGGGAGGCTGAGGCGGGCGAATCACCTGAGGTCAGGAGTTTGAGACCAGCCTGGCCAACATGGTGAAACCCCGTCTCTACTAAAAACAAAAAAAAAATTTAGCCGAGTATGGTGGCAAGCACCTGTAATCCCAGCTATTCGGGAGGCTGAGGCAGGAGAACCACTTGAACCCAAGAGGCAAAGGTTGCAGTGAGCTGAGATTGTGCCACTGCACTCCAGCCTGAGCAACAGAGCAAGACTCCATCTCAGAAAAAAAATAAAGAGAGAGAGAGAGAGAAGGAGGAGGGAGGGACGGGTGATAGGACGAGGGTGATAGGTGGGTCAGAGGGATGGAGGGCAGAAACTGCATTGTTAGTCCAGGCCTTTGTCCCCTTGAGGACGGGCCACAGGGAGGCCCCTGGTCCCTTCTGTAAATCCAAGTCCCAACACTCTGCCAGGCAGGGCTTGCTTCCCCTGCCCCTCTCTCTTCTGCCAAGGGAGCAGGCTACAAGAAGGGAGACTCAAGCTAGACAAGGTACCTATCCCATGCCAGCTCACCCAGCGGAAAGGGAGGTGGCACAGCAGATCTGGGCAGAGTGGCTTCTGGGACTGCCCTTACTGGCCAGGCCTTGAGTCCTGTATATCCTCAACTGGATTCCAACTGCCCACAAAGGCCAGGCACAGTGGCTCACTCCTACAATCCCAGCACTTTGGGAGCCAAGATGGGTGGATC
This sequence comes from Macaca nemestrina, assembly GCF_043159975.1. Classification (NCBI taxonomy): domain Eukaryota; kingdom Metazoa; phylum Chordata; class Mammalia; order Primates; family Cercopithecidae; genus Macaca; species Macaca nemestrina. The sequence continues at coordinate 126,360,631 of NC_092131.1, read as the reverse complement.
ACTTGAGGTCAGGAGTTCGAGACCAGCCTGACCAAAAATGTGAAACCCCATCTCTACTAAAAATACAAAAATGAGCCAGGTGTGGTGGTGCATGCCTGTAGTCTCAGCTACTTGGGAGGCTGAGGTGGGAGGATCACTTAAGCCCAGCAGGCAGAGGTTGCAATGAGCCACAACTGTACCACTGCACCCCAGCCTGGGCAACAGAGTGTGACTCTTTCTCAAAAACAAACAAATGAACAAACTGCCCACAGGTATGGAGCCAGCCAAGTGCTGGGCTCCTGTCATTGGGACTTCCGGAACCGGCCACACCCCTTCAGAGCACGGATCACCTACTGGGGGCAGAGGCTGCGCGTGAGTCACTTCCTGCTTCTGATAGGGCTCTGAGTTACAGAGCTGCTGTGTGTGCGTGCCCATGGCCCCAACATACCAGTGCCTGTGACACCACGTGAGGCCCCTAGCACACACGGGCCAACATCCACAGGGGATCCCTACTCAGAATCCTAACACTCACCCAGAGCACATACATGTAAGGGCTCACATGAGACCAGGAGTGCTGGTCACCTCCATGCCATTCTGATACCAAGCCCTAGGGCCACCTGCCCTCCTATGGCCAGGGGAGCCAGGGAGTCAGAGGTAGGGACAACCCCCTACCGCTCACTCCCTCTGTGTCCCTCAGGTGTCCTTGAACAGCGGCCTCACTCCCAGTGATCCAGATGAGTTCTGTGTGGATGTGGGGCCCCTGCTTTTGGTCCCTGGAGGTTTCTTTGGGGTCTCAGCGGCCACCGGCATCCTGGCAGGTGAGGATCCCACTGGTCAGGTAAGAGCAGAAGGGCAGTGATGAATGAATCACCCTGAGCACACCTTCTAAAGCGCACTGGGGTGGCATCAGCCACTTCACCACATGACCTGGGCCTCCACGCCCCTTGGGAGAAGTCACGTCTGCCTTGAGACTTGCAAGTCTCAAATGGGATAAAACAAGAGAAACTTTGATTTCAGTGCTGTCCCCATAAGTGCCCCTAGCTGGGAGCTGTGGGACAAGTGGAAGACAGACAGCAAGGAGGGACATTTAGGAAAATGGAGCAAAGAGATGTGATGCCATGGAGAGTCCACAGAGGATCCCACAGTGGGAAAGCCGAGGGAAACCAGAGCGTGGGAGTCCTTGAATGCCAGGACCTTAGTCTGGTTTCTGAGGAGGAGAGTGATATGGTCAGAGCTATGCTGGAGAGGTGGCCACCGCGCAGTTGCTACTACCAGTAGCCACTGTGCTCTGGGGGCCTGAGGGTGTCACTTGGTTTGCTGCCATGGCTGTAGCCCAGAATGTTTTGGGATCATCCAGTTCTGCCACTCACAGGGGCCTGCCTCTGACTGAGTGTGAGGTTCAGCCCTCACCACCCACCCATCTACCTGTCAACCCTCACATCTTTCCTATGAAGTGAGCAAGACAAGCATCAGGTGATGGCCCAAAGTCACCCCTCTTGCCTCAGTGGGATATCATGGCAGTGAAGGTGGAGGCTGAGCAAGGGGGCTGCTGGGTGGAGGGGTCTTACTTCTCCTTCATCTGTCCCCTTCCAGATGATCATGATGTCCTGTCCTTCCTGACTTTCAGCCTGAGTGAGCCCAGCCCAGAGGTGATGCCAGCCCTGGCCTACCTGGGAATGGCAGCCCAGGGACCCTGCCCTTGCCCATGTCATGGTGCCCTCAGACCTGCCATTCCAGCCCTTACCTCCACCTGGCCTCTGAGCTCTGCTCAGGCCAGACCTTGTGCTGGGCAGTGCTGTGGGCCAGGCCCGGTCTGCAAGGCCTCACAGGCTGGCTGGCTCAGGCTGTGACATTACAGTTCAGAGTGATCAGTGCCAGGTCTCAAAAGGCACAGGGGGCTGTGGGAGCACAGAGGAGGGGTCCCAACAAGCCAGGGGCTCAAGGAAGGCTGCCTGGAGGAGATGAGCTTAAAGGAGCCACGGATCAGCACATACAGGCCTGAGGCCACAGCAGGGAGGGAAGAGGGTGGGGATCTGTGTGAAGGCAGAACTCAGAGGGCTGGAAACTGCAGGGCCAGATGGCCAGGGAGGGAGACTGGGCTCGTGGGGAAGCCTGTGGGAAGGCTCCCCTCGCCTCTGGATGTCCCATGGGTTTGGGGCCCGACTTTCTGTCTTCCTCCCCCAGGTTCCCCCTCAGCCCTTCCTGGAGATGGAGCAGCTCCGTCTGGCGAGGCAGCTGGAAGGGCTGCGGGCAAGGCTGGGCCTGGGCACCAGGGAGGATGTAACTCCAAAGTCAGGCTCTGAAGCTCAAGGAGAAGGTAGGGACTGAGAGAGCAGGCAGGTGGCACCCATCTGAGTGTCACAGCATCCTCCACCCTTATGACCAGGAGTCCTTTAATCAGAAGGGAAACTGAGGCCTGAGGAGGCCATATCTAAGCAGGCCCTGGGCCCAACTGTTCTGTCCTATCCCCACCTTACCACTCAGACTCATTTTCCAGGAGAGGGTCTTAGAGGCAGCAGCCACACCTTCTGGCACCTCCTCCAAGAAGCCCCCCCAAAGATAAGATAGGCTGTGTTATGCCACCATGGCTGGCTGCCCATCCCAGCTCTGCCCTAATCCCCAGGGGAAAGGCTCTTTGACCTGGAGGAGACGCTGGGCAGACACAGCCAGATCCTTCAGGCTCTGCGGGGTCTCTCCGAGCAGCTGGCCCAGGCTGAGAGGCAATGGAAGCAGCAGCTGGGGCCCCCAGGCCAAGCCAGGCCTGATGGAGGCTGGGTAAGTAGCCCCACAGGCATCCAAGGCTCCACCTGCGGGCCTGAAAGAGGAGCAAGCACTGTAGTAAGCAACTGGTCTCCCTAAGGCCTGGAGGGAAAGGAGGGCAGGGATGAAATGCTGCAGGTCACAGGATGGGGTACGGCAGAATGCGGGATGGCATCTCTGCACAACCAAATGCGCACGGGGCTGGGGCTGAGGCTGGGGCTGGGGAGAGGAGATGCTAGATATTTGGACTCGGCTCTGTAGATGAATGACAGAAATAGACTAGGTGCTAATTTGCATGTAGCTTCACATGCAATTTGCATACGGCTTGCTTAATGCTCAGTTGCACCAGAAGCCTCATTTCATCTCCATTGCCATCTGGCTCCTCCCCCAGGGAGTCATGCCTCGGGTCATGCCCAGCCTGGGGGCCTGAGAGCTAAACTCAGCCAAGGTGTTAGATACTGGGCAGAGGAGGCCAGCAGCTCTTGCGGGCTTTGCTGGACTCTGACAGCTCGAGGTTTTAATCTTGTGTCAGAGCAGCTTAGGCTGGGCTGCTAGTGTGGGGAAAAGGGGAGGGGACTCACACTCCAGCGCCAGGCCTCTCTGATCCTACCCTCAGGCCCTGGACACCACTCAGTAAGACAGGGACCCAAACACTGGGTGTTGACCAGCACTGGCCCCAGCTTGGATAGTGCCCTGGGCGAACCAGGAAAGAGAGGACTGGGCTGGGCCTCTGCCTCCTTCAGGGGACAGAACCACTTTTAGAAGGGAGAGGTATTTTGGCCTGGCGTGGTGACTCACGCTTGTAATCCTAGCACTTTGGGAGGCCAAGGCGGGCGGATCACGAGGTCAAGAGATCGAGACCATCCTGGCCAACATGGTGAAACTCTGTCTCTACTAAAAATACAAAAATTATACAAAAATTAGCTGGGCGTGGTGGCATGCGTCTGTAGTCCCAGTTACTTGGGAGGCTGAGGCCAAAGAATCGCTTGAACCTGGGAGGCGGAGGTAGCAGCGAGCTGAGATTGTGCCACTGCACTCCAGCCTGGCGACAGAGCAAGACTCCATCTCAAATAAATAAGAAGGGAGAGGTATTTTGAGAAAACCCTGAAGTGGCCACTGTTGGGAGGAAACCACCACCCCTGGGGAGAGGGGTGTGAGTGGAGGGGGAATGCAGGAAGCCCCTGTGGATGAGGTCAGAGAAACACAGTGTGTCCAAATAAGGAAGGCCTGGCAATCTGGGAAGGCCTCTGGAAGGAAGAGGCTGCAGTGAACCTGGGAAGGTGGGCTCTGACAAGAGAGGGGCTGTGTCCTGGGCCCTAGACAAGAGGCTGGCCCTCCTGCAGGACTCTGCTAAGGTCGATGCCCTGCTCCATGGACAGAGGACTCTGCTCCAGGCCCTGCAAGAGATGAGGTAAGGGACTCGGTGGGGACCCCTCCACTACCTTGTTTCTCTGCCTGAAGTTCCTCCATTAGCCCTTCATTCTTTCCATCATTTCCTGAGTGCCCAGCACACAGCCTGTCAATTGGAAGGGCTGGGGGTGGAGTTAGGTTTGTTGAGTTGACTTGAATTTAACTGAATCAAGTTTAATGTTTTGCAAGTCCTTGTTGAAAAGCAATTCTCTCCAGGAGAAGCCCATCATGAAGGCCGCCTCAGACACTCCCACCCTCAGGAGGGTTAAGAAATCTGAGCGTTCCTTCAGTGGCAGCTCTTGGGATGAGGGGCATTTTGATGGGGGCTCTTGGAGAGGGAGCACAGCCAAGACCAGACCAGCTGGAGGAGGCAGTCCCTGACTTGGTTTTGTGCCCGCATTAGCTTCCTGTTATCCCACTCTAGGCTGGATCTCTGGAGCCCTGGGGGTTGGGGGAGTTCTGGGGATGCCGTGGAGGAGGCATGCGTCCCAACCTGAAGCCTAAAGCCCCCCTGTACACACAGAGCTAGATGGCTAGGGTTGGGGGTGGAGAGGCACCTAGATGAGAAGAAGGAAAGGAGTTAAATCCAGGATGGAAGGCAGAGCCAGGGACCCTGGGGTCGACACAGATAGCTTTAGGGAGATCTTTATCTGAGCTAAAGTCTCAGGATCTAGGAAGAAGGTTGGAGGAGAAAAGACCAGTCCCCAAGAAGGGGCCCCATGGATGGTACCTGTTCCTCACCCATGTGCTGCCCCTGGGGAGATGGGAAATGATTAGGCCATTTGCGTGGAAGCAAAAGAGGTAATGAGTCATCTTACTTGGTTTCCACCCCCGATTAGGGATGCAGCTGTCCGCATGGCCGCAGAAGCCCAGGTGTCCTACCTGCCTGTGGGCACTGAGCATCATTTCTTAGAGCTGGACCACATCCTGGGCCTCCTGCAGAAGGAGCTTCAGGGCCCAGCGGTGAGGGGGAAGTAGTGGGGAGCATGGGGTCCCCAACCCTGATGTCTGGGCTCAGCCACCCTTCTTCTAGCACTTTGGCAGCCCCGAGCCATCCTGCCTTTGCCCTCCCCTCCCAGGACTGCTGGCAAGAACATCTGTGCCTGTGTCAGTGTCTGTATGTGCATGCATACATGCCAGCACACATCTCATCTTCTCTCTGCCCTCTCTGCTCTCTGGAGAGTCCCACAGACTCAGCACCAGCAGGGCCCTGGACACCCCTCAATCCAAATGGGGTGGGCCGTGTCCAAGATCATTGAGTCCAGTGGTGGAATCGGATCTTCCCCATGCCCTGTCCCATCCTCGTTCCCTCGCCCTCACCCTGCTCACCCTGTCTTTGGCTCTCTACTTCTCTCTTTCTCTTCTCTTGAGCCCTGGGCCCCTTGATGATCCCAGGCCTTCCCAGCTGTTCCCACAAATGCAGCCATGGGAGCTGGGGTGGGGGAGGCAGCTTTGTACACTGCCCCCTCTCCAAGTTCCCTGGATGAGAGCCAGGACACCCCAAGCCTGGGGAAAGGAAACGGAGCATGCACATGGCCTAGATTCCAGGTCCTCCCCCTCCTTTTGAGTAAGAAACTAAGCTAGGACCTTAGACTTTCCCCTTTCAGAAGGCAGCGGCCAAGGCCCCCCGCCCACCTGGCCAGCCCCCAAGGGCCTCCTCGTGCCTGCATCCTGGCATCTTCCTGTTCTTCCTCCTCATTCAGACTGTAGGCTTCTTCAGCTACGTGCACTTCAGGTGGGCCACCCTGTGAGTAGGACTTCCCACAGCACTGGCATCTCCTGATTCTCAGCTATAGCCATTGGATTTAGGAGAGGGGACACTTCAGCCCAGAGGGGACCTGCCCAGTCCCCAAATCACAAAGAGCACAGTGCAGGATAGGGCCCATTCTCTCACCAAGCACCACTGACCACCTGCTCATCCCCCAGCCCCATCTGGGTCCTGCTCTCATGGAGCTCACTCACACAGGTCTAACTGACCCTGTGTAGTCAATGCCATGATGTTAGGAAGCTGAGGGGCTACAAGAATGCAGAACACACTTGACCCCCCTTGGTTAGGGAATCAACCTGGAAGGGACATTTGATATGGTCATTAAGGTGACTAGGAGTTTTCCACCCTGACAAGATAGGTAAAGGCATAGAGGCAGAGGGAACAGCATGAGAAAAGGCAGGGAGGTATGAGAAAAACATAATATTTTAGAGACAAAGTGGCAAGTTCAGTAGTGTTGGAGCAAAGGACAGGACCTTTGTGAAATTGGGCAGAGATCTGAAAAAGTGAGAGGAGGTCACTAGTTTTGCCTGGTGTGTGTTTGCTGAATGAACGTGCACCATTTAGAGATGTGGGGTGTGCTAAGGGCCTCAGCAATGAGACTGACAATCTTTGTTGGTGGAATTTCAAGACAAGAAGAGTCCGTGTGGGCTGGGATGGTCCTGGAGGAGGAGTAAAATGAGCTAAGCTTTAAAAAGCACAAGGTGGAAATGCTCACAGGCTTCAGCACATGCACAGGAGTGCAGTGGTGGCAATCAGCCTGGAGCCACTAGGACAGACCTTACATGCCCAGGGGGAAAGCGTGGACCATATGCAGCAGGCCAAAGAGCCGCAGAAAGTCCAAGAACAGGGGAGGCTGTGGTGCAGTGAGTGTAGCAAGACAAGCACGAGAGTCTTGGTTTTTCAAAAGACCATAAAGGAGAGATGCAAGTAGCCTGTAACCTTTTCTCTCGCAGCAGGCAGGAGCTGAACGAGAGCCTGCAGGAGTGTCTGTCCACAGGCAGCCTTCCTCTGGGTCCTGCACCACACACTCCCAGGGCCCCGGGGATTCTCAGGAGGCAGCCTCTCCCTGCCAGCATGCCTGCCTGACCCACCTCAGAGCCTGCTTTGCATCACTGGGAAGCAGGCAGTGTCTGGGGTGGGTGCTTGATCAGCATCCTCTTCGTCTGGGTGCCCAGCTCCCACCCACACCTGAGCTTTCAGCACACTCCCATCTTATTAAAGGTGATTTCCCTCTCCCCATGCTGTGATATGCTGGTCTTCTTTCCAGCCTCACCCTAATCTCTGTGAAGGCTTCCACCCCTTCTGAGTAGCTGGCTAGGAGCGCACTCCAAGCAGGCAAGGAGGCCAAGGCCTGGCTTAACCTCCAAAAGACCAGATACCCACGGGCTTTGAACCCTCGATTATGGAGGAAAAGAGAGCCATGACTGTATATAATTCTGTCCTCAAATTCACCCAGAACAGAGAGCAGTGTCCGTCCTAAGTCCCTCCAGCTCAGCCAGCATCACTGAGCAGCTCTCTCCCTCCCCACTCCTAACTGCTCCAGGGGCAGCAGGGGTGGCGCGTGACAGAGCAACCCTGAGAGGCCAACTCGCGGAACCATAACTGGGATTCCCGCTCGCGCCCTCAGGTCTCCCTCCCTTTTCCAGCGTCAAGCTCTTTGGGCAGCTGCTGGGTTCAGTGAGTTGGGTGGGCGGGGAGAATGAGGGGCGCCCAAGGCTGGGTTTTTACCCCTTGCTGCTACCTGGATCTCCCAGCTGAAATTCCAGTTATTAGTGGCCCAGGAGAGGAGAAAGTTGGAAGACGCTAGGGAACAGGGTTCCAGGAGTGTATCAGCTCAACCCCTCTCCCGGGAGAGCGACCCCACCACCGCAGGCCCTAATCCGCTGTCAGCAGTGCCCAGCGGAGCTCGGCGTTGAAGGAGGCACGTGGGGGAGGCGGGAGTGGGGAGCAGGCACGTGGTCCAGCCTTCTCAGCCCCGTGCTGCCCCCCGCCCCCCGTGAGGAGGGGTTTGGGGAGGTGGGGGCGGGCCCGGGCGGGGGCGGGCGGCGGGCGGCGCCAAGCGTGGGGCGCGGGCCCGCGGCGGGAGCTGTCCGCAAGACCTAGTGCTGAAGTAGGCGCGGACGTGCCCGGTGCCTAGCGCGTGGTAGCAGGCGCCCAGTGCCCCAGCCGGCGAAGACCATGGCGTTTATGGTGAAGACCATGGTGGGCGGCCAGCTGAAGAACCTCACTGGGAGCCTGGGAGGCGGCGAGGACAAGGGGGATGGGGACAAGTCGGCAGCCGAAGCTCAGGGCATGAGCCGGGAGGAGTACGAGGAGTATCAGAAGCAACTGGTGGAAGAGAAGTGAGTGGGATCCCTTCTTGGCTCCAACGACCTCCCCCTCCCCAACCCCACAGCTGCTCAGTCCATCCCCGGGCCAGCCTCAGGTACCAATCCCCTCTCCCCTACCTTCCTAGACACGGTAAGAGACCGGGAGGTGTCCTCTACACTGCCCCCAGCCCCATCCCATCTCAAACCCAAAACCCCGCTCCAGCTTCATACTCTGGTCAAGGGGGAGTGGGGGAAGGGGCGACCGGAGTCTGGGACGAGGAGGGGGATGCACGTGCGTTTCTGACGAAACAATAATCCCTTAATCCGATCTGGTCCCAGCTGCCTGTGTCTTCCAACTGGGGCTCCTCTGAGCTTGAGGCTCTGAAAAAAGTGGTGCAGCCGAGGAGGCTCAGAGTCGCGGAGGCAGACCCTGAGATGGGGGCACTCACAGACATTGAGCCTACTTGTGTGCCTGCAGTGCTGGGACAGAGTTTGGGGCTGGATTCTGCTGCTAGGCTACTTGGGTTCAGAGCCTGGCTTTGCCTATTAGCTGGGTAACTTTAGGCAAGTTACTTAACCTTTCTGTGCCTCTGTTTCCTTTTCTGGAAAGTGGGGATGGTAATCATAATACGTGTCTTGTATATTTATGAAGATTAAATGCCAACGCATGTAAACTGTTTAGCAGCACCTGGCACATGATAAAGTCTCATAAATGATAGCTATTATTTCGCTTAATCCTGATACCAGTTTTGTGAGTTGCAAAACTTTATCCCCATTTTACAGAAGAGGAAGGTAAGTGACTTACCTAAGGATATACCTAAAATGGTAGTGGAGCTGGGGTGTGAACCCAAGTTTGTCCTGAATACTTTTCCCTACACGACATAGCTTCTCAGTGAGGGAACAACAGACCAAGTTGGAGGCCATGAGGGACAAATAATTAGGGTCTGCAGAGAGAGCTAGACAGACTGCCACCTTGGCCCCTAGTTCCATCCAGCAGCAGAGACAACAAAGGGCACTGTGATGGGGAGAGGCAGCAGAGACCTGGCTGTCCTGGTTGGAGTGCCTTTGCTACACACAGGGACCAATACAGCAGTGCTGCCAGGACTCAGAGACCCCTTCTGTCCCTCCCTCGAAGACTCCAACTCCCTTCTCTCTGCCCTCATGGTGACTCTGCCCCTGGTGACCCTGCAGGATGGAGCGGGATGCACAGTTCACACAGAGGAAGGCAGAGCGGGCCACACTGCGGAGCCACTTCCGAGACAAATACCGGCTACCCAAGGTAAGCTGGCCCCGGCTGCAAGGCACATCTGGGACCCTGAGCTCTGGGTTCTCAACTCCTTCGTCCCATTCTGGGCACCACAGCCCGCAGTTATAAGACTCACAGGGTGCTTGGTTAGATCCTTCCTTCTCATTCATTTGTTCATTTATTCATTCACTCACTCATAGTTAATCTGTGCCCACCAAGGGCCAGGGCTTTGTGCTGAGGGGACCCCAGTTCTCATGAAACTGACAGGTCTGTATTTCTGGAGCCAATCTAGGCCTCTTCTCTCCTCCACCCCCCGGTACCCCCACCAAGCCTAGGCCAGGCCTGGGCAGAGGAAGACACAGGGGAGGCAGAAAGCAGATTTGACTGCAGAAGTGAGTGCTCTGGGGGTTTCTGAACCTACTGGAGGGCAGAACTTACTTAAGGTGGGGGAGAGAAGCCCTGTGTGTGCCAAGTACTTGACCTTCATGTCCTCATCTAACCCCCAATAATGCTGCCAGGCAGCTATCACCCACAGCCACAAATGATGAAACTGAGGCTCAGAGAGATGGAGGGACTTGGCTAAGATCATACAGCCAGTGAGCCATGGAGCTGGGACCAGCCCTCAAGCTGGTGAATATGAGCCTGCCTTTGCTCCAGGGCCCCAGGCTGCTTTCCAGGGTATGGAGTCTGCCTGTAGAGAGCCAAGTATCCCCTTGGCTGGCCAAGCAGCCAGAGAGTATGTCTCAGGAGATCCCTGCCCCCATGCTCCCCTGAGCAGTGCAGCGCCAGATGGGCATGTAAGTGTGCTGCTCCTGTTGTCTAAGGAGGGGACTGAAGCACAAATCTCTCCCAGAATATCGCCCTAGTGCACCCAGAACTGTGCTGGACTCGGGAAAATAGCACAGGGCTATAGTGCTCCTGATTTTGATCTTCCACTTGAATTGAATGACCAAATATATGAACATCACATTCACTTATTCAACAAATATTTACTAAGTCCCCAGCTGCTTCTGACTGCCCACAGGCCACCAATTTTTTGGAAATCTCTCACGGGGAAAAACCGGTCCAGAAAGCCTGCCTCACTGCAAACTCTCCTGGAAATAAAGTCATTCCTCAGATACTTGTGCTAGGCATATAAGAGACACCTGCCATTAGGGAAGTCAGAGTTGAGCAGAAGAACCAAGACTTGGATGCAACTGAGTAGGACATGAGGCGCCCCCCAGAAGAACAGTGAAGGGCAATGGCCATCGTAGGTGCCATGCCAAAAAACACAGATGTTGGAATCAGTGACATAGGTTTGAATCTAGCTCCCCAACATCCTACCTGTGTAACCTTGGACAATTTAAGTTACTTAAGTTAGTTAAGTAACTTGAATTTAAAGTAAGTTACCTAAATCCTGTAAGCCTCAATTTCCTTATTTGTGAAGTGGGAGTAACAATACCTACCTACCTGACAGGGTCATTGTGAGAAGTAAAGGCACCCAGCTCAACATCTGCCATGTAATAGATGTAATAGATGTTTGATAAATGGTACCCATCACTATTTTTGGTTACACCCTTAAGCATAACAAGAGTCAAAACATGACTTAGCTGACTGTAACAGTGTGACTCATAAGTATTTTCATTTTGTCTTTACTCGCTGTGCTGGTCCTTCAGTATCTCAGAGTGAAATAAGGTAATATGAAAGGTCTCCATGTCCAAGCATCCAATGCTTGATCCTGGGATGTGGGGACTCAAGAATCTAGGGGGCCGGGCACGGTGGCTCACTCCTGTATTCCCAGCACTTTGGGAGGCCAAGGTGGGCATATCACTTGAGCCCAGGAGTTTGAGACCAGTGTGGGCAACATAGGGAGACCTCATCTCTACCAAAAAAAAAGAGAGAGAGAATCTAGGGGCCTGGAACCCAGACCAAGCCTCCTCCCTGTCCTCTCAACTCTGGGTTCTCACAGACTTCCACTCCACCCCACCCTCTCTTCCCTTCAGAACGAGACAGATGAGAGCCAGATCCAGATGGCAGGTGGAGACGTGGAGCTGCCCCGGGAGTTGGCCAAGATGATCGAGGAGGACACAGAGGAGGAGGAGGAGAAGGCCTCAGTCCTTGGGCAGCTGGCCAGCCTTCCTGGCTTGGACCTGGGCTCACTCAAGGACAAGGCCCAGGCCACACTGGGGGACCTCAAGCAATCAGCTGAGAAGTGTCACGTAATGTGACCACTTCCCCGGGGTTACCCACTGGGCTGGGCCCCCATGAGGGCTGAGTGTGTGTCAACTTCCAGAGACCCATACTCCATTTGGGGCTTTGTTTTCCTTGCCCCATCCTAGTTCCAAGACCTTTCCCATCCATGCCCCAACCCTATCTTCTGTTTTTTTCCTCTCTGCTGGGAGCAAAGCCCCCATCTTCACCTTACCCTTCAGGACCCTCCCCGCCAGCTCAGCCTGTGGAGGCCTCCCAAGATTGCAGGAATATGCCCATCCCTCTCTGGCCGTGGCCCCAAGTTCCTGCACACAGGAGCACCCACAGAAAGACACACACAGCACACAAAACCCCTAGCACGTTCAGAGACAGAAGCCACAGATGCATCCCGGCACACATAGACATGCACACACAGGCCAGCTCCCTTGCGTGTCCAGCCCCTCTAGACACCAACACTGAGATACTCTCAGAGAGCGCTTGGGCAGATACCCTGGGCAGACAGGAGGCCTGAGTTCTAGTCTCCACCTTTATTGTTCTTGAAAGCCCCTGCTCTCTCTGAGCCTTGTTTCATCACCTGTAAAATGGGAATGGCTGAATGATTTCTAAGGCTCTTTCTGGTTTAGACTTTCAGAGCCAAGCCCACACCCCTCCTTGGGCAGGGCAGCAGCTACCACCACAGCCTCCAGCGGCTGCCACTGTGGGCTCTGGGAGCCGAAGTGATGCTGTGTGAGAGGCAGAGTGCCAAGGATGAAGCTGGCACTGAACAGTAAGCGGCTCCAGGCCTTCTCTGGGCCCAGGGCCCAGCCAATTTCTGTTCTGTTCCTGTAGAACTTTCTCTGGATTCCATAGCTGGAATCTCCTCTCCTAGCTCAGTGAAAAATAAAAATCCCAAATGGTGTGCCTACCTTCCCACTTCTTACTGGCTTCCAGGAGTCTTGGAGTTCACAGCCCCCTGAGCCTGCCTTAAAGGGGTGTCCTCCACCCCACAACCTACAGCTTCACAGGAGGGAGGAGGCATCCAGTGCTAGGAGTGGAAGTGTCTCCAGCTCTGTTCTCTGGGGGCCCTGGGTGAAGGTGGGGTCTGGGGCCTATGAAATAGGTCTGGCTTTGAGGAGGATGGCGCAGCCTCATTATGTGGGGAAGATAGGACCTCTGGGGCATCACTGAGACCACAGGTGGGGCCAGGGCTGGACCGCAGCTGTCTTGGGTGCCTGTGCCTACAGCCCTCCTCACCCTGGAGATGGAAGATATGCAAAAAGAAAGAAGACAGGGCAACTGCATTCCAGCCCCACACTTGATGACTTTGAGCCTGTCCTTTCCCTCCTTGAGCCTGTCTTGCTTGTCCTCTGTAAAATGAAGAGTCCCCCCTCCCCAAAATAGTAATAATACATGTTTCAAACGGTGACCATTTATAAAGCATGTGACAAACTATCAATAAATGTAACTCATTCTTTTAAAAAAACGAAGAGCCCAGATCTTATCCTGCTCACCCATGGCAGGCGCTGAGGGGCAGGGGGCAGGGGAGGTTTCAGAAACCAGCCAGGAAGCTCCCCAAGCAGGTCACCCCCGGGGCCTGGGCAGGAGGAAGGTGCTACGGGGCCAACCCCAGGTGCCCCACCCCGAGGTCCAGGGCCCAGCCTGTGAGGAAGCCAGCCAAGGTTCACAGGCAGGAGCGGCCATCTGAGGGTTGGGTTTCAAGGGCAAAGTTTCCATGAGATCTGCTTTGTAAAATAAGAACAAAGCCCATCAAACCTGTATAGGAGGTCATGGGGGGCTGGAAGAGGGGAGACAGGGCAGGAAGAGACACAGGCCCAGCCCTGGAGTGTCCCCAGGGAATGGGCCTGGGCCTCTGAGCTACTCCTGGGCTGCTCCCGGGCCAGGGCCTCCTCCTGACCTTCTCAGAGCTGGAGGAGACCCAAGCCAGAGCCCCAAGCCGGGTAGGGGGGTCATGGGCTGCCTCCACAGCGTCAGCAGCAAGGCCCACGTCAGCACTCCACCCTCCGGGGCCTTCTGCCTAATGGGATTGGACAGACCCCTTCCCCCTCAGTGTTTTGCAGGGCTGAGAGGGAGAGGGCCGAGAGGGTGGTGGGCAGTGGGGGCTGGGAGATGTGTACTCCCTGAACCCTGTCAAAGCAAGGCTGGTTGGAACCTGGATTAAAGATCAGGAGCTGGATTAAAGAAAGGGAAACATTTGTTTCCCCTTCACCCTGGGAATGGAACCCCAAGAAACCTTGACTGGTTTGCACTACCCCTGGAATGGGGTGGAGGAGGCTGTGGGGCTCAGATAGAGATGGACAATGAGGGCAGGCTGAGGGGTCCCCAGCTCTGTTGGGCATGCCTGGCCTCCCTTCTTCCTTCCCCCTCCCCATCAGCCCTGTAATCTGGGTCTCTGTCAGTCTGCACCCCTCTCACCTGTGTGCCCTCACCCGCTGCCGCTCTGCTGACTCAGTGCCTGTCCTGTACCCACACGCAGCTGGGGGCTGACTTGGCCCAACTGGAGCTCCTCCTCTGCACCTGCCCCCAACTCCCAAGCCCTTGGGCCCTGAATACATCAACTACTACTGTCTTCCCAAGCTGTTCCTACCCTCTCCTATTTAGACAATCCAATGTCTAAATAGGATATTCACATATTTGTCCTGCGACTGGTCCACCCACCTGGTGTGATATGAGGGCCACAGAGTCATTTGCCACCAAAACTTCCCATTTCATCCTAGAACCCCATTAGTACCCTGCAGTTATGACTCTGATGTTTATGGCCTGCTCCTTCCTTCCCTTCCCTCCCTCCCTCCTTTTCTTTTCTTTTTTTTTTTGAGACGGAGTCTTGCTCTGTCACCCAGGCTGGAGTACAGTGAGGTGATCTCGGCTCACTGCAAGCTCCGCCTCCCGGGTTCACGCCATTCTCCTGCCTCAGCCTCCCTGGTAGCTGGGACTACAGGCGCCCGCCACCGCACCCGGCTAATTTTTTGCATTTTTAGTAGAGATGGGGTTTCACTGTGTTAGCCAGGATGGTCTCGATCTCCTGACCTCATGATCTGCCCACCCCGGCCTCCCAAAGTGCTGGGATTACAGGCGTGAGCCACCGTGCCTGGCCCCCTCCCTCCTTTTCTTTTCCCCTTTCCTTCCTCCTTCATACCCTTGTGGGCAGTGTGAGCATACAAAAAATGTTAAAAGGTAGTTAAGAGAGCCCCTCCAACTTCCCCAAACCCCTTCAGCAGGAGGGAAGAGGCAAAGATGATTGCCTGTCCCGCCACCTCTCACCCTCAGAGGCTCTGGTTCCACAATGCAAAAGATTTCAGGGAAACCCTGCCCAAGAAGCCTGCAGTCCCCCACTCCTACCTTCTACCCACCCGGACAGCTCAGGCCCAGTTGCCAGCAGAAAGAGGGTGCCAAGAAACAAGTGACTTTCCCAAGGCCAGTTGGTCCCCCAGGAGGAACTGGGGAGGGTGACCAGGGTTTGGAGCATGGAGGATCTCCTGTTCCCTCGACAGCCAGATGGTTCCTCCTCAGACATCAGAGGCCCCAGGCAGGCACTAAGGACACCTGGGACATGCTTGCTAGCTGAGCCGAGCTGCTGACATTGCCTGTTAACCCAGCTGACACTCAGCCGTGAGGCTGGGGCTTCTGTCCTCTATCCCACAGACCTGAGGTGGGGCTGGGGGTGTAGTCACAGGACCCACGGCCGTGCCTCCAACCCAGTGCCTGCCAGGCAGAGCTGTCCCCAGAGGCCATTTGAGGTTTGAGATCAAGGGAGCAGCAGCAGCACTGAGGCCTCAGCCTCATTCAGCAGGAGCTGCGCCTGCATGTGTGCTCATGAGCGTGTGTGTGGGGCCTGCGGGGGTTTATGAGCCTGCACACGGCTGTCTTGTGTCTGTGGGATCTGCTGTGTGTAGGTGCGGGGATGAGTTCCTCTAGGGAAGCTGTCATTGGTGTGCTCCTTCCCTCAGGCCCCAGCCTCGGCGTTGGGCCATTGCCCTTTCACGGAGGGCTGGGACAGCAACCTGGCCTCTGGGGACAAGAGCCCTTCTAGATGACCTTCCACAGGAACAAAGGTTCTATGTCCTTTCCCACATCCCAGGTAAAGAGGATAAAGAAGGGCCAGCTGGACACCTGGGTACCTCTATCTGCTCCTGAGGCCCATCTGTGTCTTCCAGGGCTGGCCCCGTGGGAGAAGGCTCGGGTGCTTCCCCTAGCTTGGCCCAGGGCTGGCTCTGTGCTTGGATGACTGGGATGGAGGTAGGAGGACAGGGCAGTCCCCTGAACGTTGCTGGGAGGTAGCCATCCTGCTTTGGGCACCTTCAGAGCGTTGAAAGTGAGAGGCGAAAACAACTCTGTCTCCTAAGAAGGAAAACATGACCTTTGGAAAGTGGATCTGCACGTTTCCTACAGGCTTCTGCTATTAGAAGCAAGCTCTGCCCCCAGTCGCCCCAGCCTCCTACTGGGCTGCCTCCCTGCTTGGCAGGCGGCTTGGACACAGGAGAAACCTAGAGGCCATCTAGATGTTTTATTCAAGGAGGGCCCCTTCCCAGAGGCTCCTCCAGCAGCCTCAGTCCCCGGGCCTTTCCGGTACTGAGTCCTCCCTGTGGGGGCCCACTGCTCTCCACACCTACTTGAATAAGAACTTCAGGCCTCTGTTCTCAGCCAGCCAATACAGTGATCACAAATAAGCAACTGGGGTTGATGGGCCAACCCTCACTCTATCACCCTTCAAGTCTCTCCTCTAGTCTTCCATCTTGTCTTACATTTCCACCCTTCCTCCCATCTTTTTTTTTTTTTTTGAGACGGAGTCTCACTCTGTCACCAGGCTGGAGTGCAGTGGCGCAATCTCGGCTCACTGCAACCTCTGCCTCCTGGGTTCAAGCGATTCTCCTGCCTCAGCCTCCCGAGTAGCTGGGACTACAAAAGCCTGCCACCACGACCGGCTAATTTTTGTATTTTCAGTAGAGACAGGGTTTCACCATGTTGCCCAGGCGGGTCTCCATCTCCTGACCTCGTGATCTGCCTGCCTTGGCCTTGCAAAGTGCTGGGATTACAGGTGTAAGCCACCATGCCCAACCCCTCCCATCTTCTCAATTCATCCACCCCACCAGGTCCATTCATTCCCCTCCTGTTCCCTCACTTTATATATTGAGGCTTTTTTGTCTGGCCCATTTCCAGAGATAATCTGAAGTACATTTCTCTCCCTACATCTGAAAGTCACATTTTATTGTATTCTTACTGTATGTCATGCCCATGTGCAATAGCTCATTACAAATTCCCATGGGGCCCTTATCCTCAACCTCACTTTATGAAGAAATAGGCTAATGGATGGATCCCAAACTTCAAGGCCAAGTAGCAGAGCCAGAATTCTAGCAGCTCCTCCTGCCCTCTGGGACACTGCTCCCCACTGCCCCCCGATGGCCACGCCAGGGGCTTCAGGGAGAATAGTTCCCAGGGTCTGTTCCCATCCAGGTATGGAAAATCCTGGGATGACTGAGCAACCCGCAGGGAATGGGTGTAAGTCTAAGGAACTGCTCCCCTGCTGGCAGCCAGGGGATGTGCTCCCCTCCTACTCCCAACAAGTGCTGATCAGATTGACACCTGGGGTGTGTGTGGGGTTGGGGGAAGGCCAGGGTACAGAGTCTGCTGGAAACGGAGCCTCTGGGGGCTGGGTGTGAGCATGATACCTTAAAAGATGCCCTTTCCCCCAGTCCAGCCCACTGCTCCCTCACTAGCCCAGGGTAAGAAGGGGTAGGAGGCCAAGAGATCCTGTCTGGGGTGAGACAGTGTGCAGTGTGGAGGGCAGAGCATTTTGGAAGACTGCACTCCTGGAGCTGAGCTGAGGAGCAAAGAGGGAAAAAGCCTTCCCAGCTCCCAGGCCTGTGCTCCTCTCCCCACTGGTCGCCTGGGTGTGGGCAGGAATGACCCTGGTCAGCCTTTCTCCTGGATCCCTGGGGGCTAAGGGCAGATGTGGCTATCATTCTCAGCATTCCCCTCCAACCTGTGACCTCCCCAACCCTACCTCAGCTTCCCCAGCTTTTGCTGCAGTCCTTCTTGCCCCAGCCTGTGGGCAGCGGCCCCCCCTCCTGTTGTTCTTAAGGCAAGAACAGATGCCCAAGTAGAGAAAATAATTTAATAGAGAAACAGTGAATTATACTCTTCACACCCAGCCTCCTGCAGGGAGGACAGACAACTCTTGCCCAAGGAGGCATTTAAGGGCAGAAGGGCTAGAAATCACCAACACCCGCTGATTATTTAAAAGAAACTCTCAAATACATTATTTTCCAGGTTAAATTCACTTTGTACTCATAAGTGCCCATGCTGTGGGCTGTGGAGGTATCAGCCCCATTGAAGAGATGGGGAGACCCAGGCCCACAAAGGGGAAGGGGTTTGCCCAGGGCTCCACAGCGGCAGAACAGGCCTAGAAGTGGGAAGCCTGGAGTGCATTGGGTCAGACCGTCTCCCTCTCCCAGGCTCAAATTCCAGCACAAGGCCCGCGCTGTGGCTAGTGTGGGGCCCAAAGAGGAACGGAGGTGGGAGAGATGAGGACCAAGGAACCTTCCTGAGTGCTCCCTAGGCCAGGGCAGGAACAAGAAATGGTCTTCTTAAATTTGCCCCACCCTGAAAGATACAACTTTCATGCTTGAAGGATTAATTTAAAGTACCGAGATGGCGGGCAGGTGTGAGTTCCCAGAAAGACTGGTGGGTTCTGTGGGGCTGAGTGCATACTGTGGGGTGGGTGGTCCCTGAGGGGTGCTGGAGTGCCCCCATTCCAGTGCAAGGAGGAGCTGAGTTGGAATAAGGGGTCCCGGGAAGGGCAGGCCAGGGGCACAGCTGCCTACTGGCAGGGCGAGGGCAAGCACAGAAGTGCCCTGCAGGGGCCCCTTGCCCTCTTCTCAGAGCAAAAAATGATAGACGGCTGCATGCTCCAAAACTGACAGGCACAGGATCCAGTAACCACCGAATAACAAACAAAGGTCTCATGAAAGAAGTGCTGTTCTCCCAGAGTCCTGCCCTCCCCTCCAGCATACAGCACAGCCATCAAACCGTCTGTGGGGTGCAGAGTAACCTGAGGGAGGCTGGGGACTCTGGAATGTGGGGGTCTCAGCACTGTCTATCCAAGAAGCCTGCTCGCCAGGGCTGCAGTGGGCCACTTCATTCTTGGCATCAGCCTGGGTTAGTACCCCTCTGCTCCAGATGGCTCACGTCTGTCCAATCATTCTTCTGGGGTCACTGTAGGGTACAAGCTATGGGGGGGGGAGGCAATGGGGGAGGGTCAGTCTCAGGTCTTTGGTAAGGGAGGCAGAACCCAGGGCCCCCAGCCCTCACCCCTCTTTGGATGGAGGATCGACCCCAGGGCAAGACTCACAGCTACGAACAGATTCCGACAGTCCCTCTTTGTCCAGGGTGTCAGCTTCCCAGCGAGATTCCCTCATCTGTGGGATGTGAAGGCAGCACAAGGGATGAGAGGCAGCCAGGAGGCAGACACACGAGCCACAGCGCACAGTGCTGAGCAAGAGAGAGAGTGAAGGACGGGGACACGAGCCACAGTGCACAGTGCTGAGCAAGAGAGAGAGTGAAGGGCAGATACAGGGACAGGGAGGCCTGCAGAGGAGGCGGGAGAGCAGACATACACCAGCAGGGTAGGGATGACAGCCACAAGCAGAGAGCAACAGAACCCACAGACCCTAGCCCCAGCGTGGCCCCATGTGCCCACCTTGACCTGCTCCTTCAGGTATTCAGCTCGGGCCATGAGGTTCTGAACCTGCCAAGGAAAGATACGCCCTTGGGTGTGGGGGAGAGTGGCGGGGGGTGGGGTTTCAAAGGGAACTCCTCCTCAACCCTGATGCTCTCTAGAACCCTCTGCCCCGTCAGAACAACTTGCCTCCTGAGTCCCTTATCTGCTCCTTCCTCCAGGAAGCCTTCCCAGACTTTTTGCTGCTGGGTTCCCAGATCCTCCACTGCCCTGTCTGAGTACCCCAGCCCTATGGTTTTGACTTGCAGACCTGGAACACCCTGAGAGTGGGACATTCCAGAGGAAACCCAAAGAGATCCCCACAGGTAAGAGCAAAGAAAGGGGAAGAGGAAGCCTCCCAACCCTCTCAAGCTCAGTGGGCACCTCAGTGTGAAGCAGCTCCCGCCTCCGGCCCGGGGGCTCCGCTGTAAAGAGAGGGCGTGTGGTGAGGGCAGGGCAGCCAGGGGCCCTCTGGGGGGCAGAAATGGGGGCCCTCACCTGCCAGCAGCAGCAGCAGCTCCCCCAGACTATGCTGGTACAGGTCCAGGGCATCCTGCTCCCCACCAGCAGCCTCCTCCTGCAGCCACAAGGACACCAGGCTGCTTAGGGTCATGGCCTGGATATCTCCCCACCCTGCCCCATCCTATCCCACCTAGACCCTTCTCACTGGCACAAACCTTGGCCATGGCAGCTGAAGCCACTTCCAGGGCAGCTAGGAGGCGTGGCTTGTCCCGGGCCATCTCTAGGATGAGAGGAAAGGCTCAGGGTGGGGGAAGCAACCTGCCTGTTCCCTGCAGGATGCCTCTCCCCACCCGCCTCCCCCTCAGGCTGTGGGGAGGTTTGCTGGGGCCCCTGGGGTCAGCCAGGAACCGGAAGTCTACCTCTGAGCAGATCTCGGGCAGAGGTCCCCTGCCTCAGCAGGGCCTGATTGGAGGAGGAGACGATGGCCTTGAGCTCCTCGGCCCGGGCCACGTACTGCCCCACCTGTAGCAGGGAAAGGGCCTGAGGAGGTGCTGTCTCACCCGCTGCCCTTGCCAGAACCCACCTCCAAGTTCTCCCTCTGCATTGTTAGTGACTGTCGCAAGCTATAAACATGTCGGGGCAAATGAGGCTGGCCTGACCCATTCCAAGCTCTGTGTTGCAGGAGAGGAAGTTCCAATTCTAAGACAGCCATTCCCCAGGGGCCCTGGGATCTCAGGGCCTTACCCCCTGCCCCCCCACTTCCTCATGGGGACTCTCACCCACCTTCGCCTTAATTGCCTCCTTCCGCTGGGCATCCGCCTCATCTGCAGAAAGTGAGGTCATATGAGGAGTCTGCGAGAACCCCTGCCCCACACCGAACCCTCTGGAATCCCTCCAAACACAATATTCCAGGTTTATGCTCTGCTTTATTGCCTACAACACTCTGGATAGAGAACTGGAATCCACCTATTGCAGCCACAGACGACTCCCATCCCTGCTGCACCCAGGGGCTTCAGGCATGGCCTGGGACTCACAGTGCAGGGCAGGTACGAAGAAGTCCAGAGCCTTGCAGTAGAGCGATAAGGCGGCCGCTGCATCCCCCTCCTGGTCTTTCTTCACAGCCTGCACCACCAGGGTGGTCTAGGGGATGGGCAGATCAGGGGTCAGGTCCACCTCCCTACCCTCCCACGCTCACCAAGATGGGAGATCAGCTCCCCTGAGCCCACCCTCTGTCTCTGTTGGGCGAGTCACCTATTCACCACCAAAGAGGTCAACGAGACCTTCAGCCCACCCTCAGCCCACCCCAGCCCCATCCGCCTGCTCACTGCTCGATCCAGACTCTCCCTACTGGGCATGTGCTCCAGGTCCACCCAGGGGTGCGCAAAGAAGTCCTGGAAGGAGATGCGACGGCTGGGGTCCCGCTCCAGGAGCCGCTGCAGTAGGTCCCGGCAGTCTCGGGAGAGCAGGGGTCGCAGGGGGAGCTGTAGGGAAGGGAATGGCAGGGACAGATCACACTGGGCTCCAGCCCCTCAACCTCTAGCCCAGGGGTCGGCGAGGAACCCGAGGTATGCGTTGGACAGGTGGGGAACCTCAAACCGAGGAGGAACAGGTGGGTCAAGATGATGGAGCCAGTGAGGAGCCAGGCCTCCATCCCTGGGCTCCTGGCGCACCCTCGCTGGAGCCCTGAGCTGAGCTAGAATTGTGTTTCTGGGTCCTTATTTCCCTCCCTGGACTATGTTCCTGGGAAGGCTGGGTCTGGCTCTGCTTTGGCTTTCTCCCCACAAGGTCCTGCAAAATAGGCACTGTGCTGCCTGCTGTGGGCTGACCTAAGTCCCTGGGACAGCCCGGCACCTCGACTTCCAGTCTAGAGCATGCCCCTCCACTACAAAGGCAGCCTGGAGCCCACACTCCAGTCTCTGCAGGTGAGAGCGAGGTGTAAACCCTCAGGGCCCTGACTCCCTCTGCCCCCCAATGCTTGCTAAGGGCCTGCTAGACCCACCTCGATGACCCGGTTGCTACGGATCTTCTCTTCCAGCTCCAAGAACGACCTGGAGGCAAAGGGGGGCTGCCCGAAGAGGGCTTCTGTGGAAGGGAGGCAGAGCGGAGGCTGGGAGGGAATAGGTCAAGCCTGGCCTGAAGCCCCTCAGCAGGGGTCGTGGGCCAGCAGTGAGTTTTCATCAGAACCCTTCAGGAGTGGCCCAGAGAGGCCTTGCCTGAGGAAACACTGTAGGCCTCAGCGTGAGAAGCAGGGAAAAGAGGTCTCACCATACAGGATGACCCCGACGGACCAGAGGTCTACGCGGGCGTCATACTGCCGCTGGCACACCATCTCGGGGGCCATGTAGAGTGGGGAGCCACGGAGCACGTGCTTCTCATCCCACGGGGACATGTGCTGTGCGAAACCAAAGTCTGCAGGCAAGAGGTGAGGCAGCAGGGTTTGAATTCCAGCTGCTTCCACTCCTGGCTTGTAAAGCCTCACCCCAGGCTCCTCTCCACCCTCCAGACCCGATCAACCCTATTTCCAAGCCTCTGCTCATCATTAACCTGGAACACCCTCTCATATCTGCCTCTGGGATGTAAAACCTACCCATCCTGCACAGCTCCCTTGGGCACCTTTTCCTAGGAAGCCCACCTGATCACACTAGCTACATGGATAAGCCCCCACCCTCTTACTGTCTCCAGGCTTAGGTTCTACCACAGTCTCTGGCCTCCAGTGTCAATTCTTGTCCAAATCTTATCAAGGGTCACCACCTCCTACTCCTGCACCACACACTCTCCTATGTGGCCACAGATGGAGTCACAGACTTGAGCCCCAATTCTGATGACAGACCAAGTCCTGTCCCTGACCACAGAGTGATCCCTGATGCTGGTCACACACTGAACCCCAGCACTGTTCCCAGACTGACCCTCAAACCTGGACACACAGTGAGTCCCAACTCTGGCCACAGACTGAGCCCTAACTCCACCCATTATGCTGCTGGACTTGAGCATGGGTAGCCTGAGAAAGGTTCTGCCTTTTGATGGCAGGGCCCAACCCCAGACTTCGCAGCCTGTTACTCTTTGAGGACTCTATAGAGGGCTCCATGAGAACTAGGGCTGCTGAGTGAGCCCAGGGAGAGGGAGGCCTCTGCACTCTCCAAACCTCATCCCTGCTGTTTCAGACACAGACCTGCCAGTTTTAGGTGGGGCTTCTCCAAGGAGCTCAGCAGAATGTTCTGTGGCTTCAGATCCAGATGAGAGATATTGCGTTCATGCAGGAACTGCAGGGCGCTAGCTGAGGAGTGGGACCCACAAAGAGACAGTTCAGAGCCCATTCCCGCCTGCCTCTTGCCTGCTCGGCTCACATCTGCCTCCTCAAGCCTACACAGCCCCAGTTCCTGCCTGGCTAGTCTAATGTTTTCCATATAAGCACCAAGATCCCACCACTTCTAGGAGTTTGCCACCCCACCCGAGTGCCCACCCTCCTCCCCTCTGCCCCTTCACAAGTCTCCCCGCCTCTCAGAAGCCTCTCTGGATGCCCCAGTCCTAGAGAATCTTGCTCTTTTCCTTGGCACAGCACTTGCATCCTACCTACAGGACTCTGCAATGTTCTACAAGGTCCTTATATTATGTTCTATGTATGGAAGCCTCAACACCCCACAGAGGGGGATTACTCCCTCATCTGTCCTACAGCATCCCTGAGCAAGGGTTGAGTGTATGAGATAAACAGGACCCTAAAATTTCAGACTGTGCAGGAGGCAGCTGCAATGTGTGCCAAGGCTCTAAGCCTGGCGGAGGGGTGGGATGGCGGGGGGCAGAGAACAAGGGACGGAGCGTCAGCCTGGGGTCACAGTCCTTTACCTAACTGCTGCATGAAGACACGCGCCACCTTCTCAGGCAGAATCCTGCGGGTATGGATGAAGCGAGACAGGTCACCCCCTGCGCAGAACTCCATGATGAGGTAGATATTGTCACTGTCCCACTGTGTTTAGAGGTAGAGAGGCAGCCTGAAGAGAGTGTCCCTTCTCCAGCTCCCTTTTGGCAGCGGCCCCGCCCAAGGCTCGCACCTGAAAGTCTTTCAGCTGCACAATGTGGGGGTGTCGAATGCCCTTGAGGATCTCAATCTCCGTCAGGAGGTTCTCCACCGATGCCTTGTTCAGACTTTTCTTGGCTACACACTTTATGGCTACCACCTCACGAGTGTCCTTCTGCGGGACAGGAGATTTGGGGGCTCTGCCTTGAGGAGGCCAGGACCTTGCCTGACTGGAAAGGCTCTGTCTGGTTCCCTCTGTCCCCCGACTCCGCCCCCTCCCCGGGTCTACCTACTGCACACCAGCAACGGGCTTCCCAGCTTTCCCTTGTGAGGTCAGTGAGGAATGTTGATTCTGGAGTCCTGGCTTCCCGACCCAGTCTCAGCCTGGTCTTCTCCAGCCCTCAGCTAGGTGATCCATTTCATTGCATTCTCGAGTGCTCCCAGCAGAGGCATGTCACTCAGAGTTCCAGAACCGCCCACTCTGCCTCCTAACTGGCTCCAGTCCCAGACTCCTCCCAGCCCACCAGGTAACCTGTTTTGAGCCTGTTCAGCCACTGACCCTGCAGGTGGGTGCAGGTGCGCCCTTTAAGACCTAAGCGTGGCGGTCGGCTCCAACCTCCGCCGAGGGTCTGGCTGGGGCGAAGCCGGCCTCCCGCCCCTAACTGTTCCCACACTGTCGCTAACCTCTCGGAGTCTCCCCAGCCGGCACCAGCCGGGCTAGCTCGGGCGGGCACGGGGCCACCGGCCGGCACCCACCTTGGCGTAGGCCTTGTACACCGTGGCGTACCTGCCGCTGCCCAGGCGCTCGGTGAGGATGAAGCCGTCCAGGCGCGGGGGGCCCCAACCGGGCCCCGCCATCCCGGCCGCCCGCGCCCGCGCAGGCGCTTCCTCGCTGCGGGCGGCGGTTCCGGCGGGTTGGGGGACGGGCCGAGCACGGGGCTGCTCCACGCTGCCCCCAGCGCCGCCCGCCGGAAATGCAGCGCGCATCGGAGACGCGGCTCCGCCCCGCTCCCGGTGCCCCTCCCCCGTCCCCACACCTCTCCGGGTCATGCGCCCGGCAACTTCCTGCAGGGCCCACGTGGGGACACAGAGGCCCCGCGAGCCTAGAAGTGAGCGGAGGACTGCTGGCGCGGTCTCCGGGGACTCCCAGCGGGCGCAGAGGCGTCTTGAGATCGCCCACGTGAGGACGCGGGCTCCAGAGGAGCGGACATGTGTGGGGGAGACGGCGTCCGGGAGGCCTCCAGGGCCCCTCCCCAGGACCCACAGCTCTGAAAGCAGAGGTACTGGAACGAGAAGGCCTCTTTGGAGGAGGCCGCGTTGGCTTCCCGGGCCTCCCAGTTGCTTTTCACTTTTCTGAGGAAGGGCCTTGAGGACCTATTTATTGCATCTTAACTGTGCCGGCTCTCCAATCTTAGCAGCAGCGCCCAGCCCCTAATCCTGTGGGCTGCCCCGTCCTCCCAAGTCCACCAGACATGTGGACCAGTGTTGTCTGAAAATGTCTTTTTATTTTTATTTAAGCACAAAATTGAGACGTAACATATACATTTGTACATAGAGGGGAAAAAATACCAGAAAGGAGTTTATAAAACCCCAACCGCTGCCAGTATCATTCAGTGGCTTGGGGCCTGCGGCTGCCTGGGGCCTAGAGCCGGAGGCTAGTTTTGTGGGAAGGCCCCCCAGTCCACACACCGGCTCGGCAGCCTGGGGGAACAGGGTGCTGGTTTTAAAGGTGGACTCCTAGTTGTCCATCACAGTGACACCCCCCACCGGGGTGTGAGCCAGACTCCACCGGGTATTAGGGGGCCCTCCAAGAGATGGCTCATCAGTTCCTGCTGAAGGATGCGGTTCTGGACTGGCTGGCCCTGCCCTTCCTGAAACTCTGGATGCCGCTGATGGGGAGCATGGGTAGGGCAGGTGGCATCTGAGGCAGAGGCAAAGGCAGCCGTCCCTCAGGGGAGGGGAAGTCACAGTAAACAGGGCTAAACCAACCTCACCAGCACAGGCAGACCCTGCCCTCCTGGAAGACGCTGGGCAGGACAGCTTGGGGTCAGTGTCCTTGGTCCCTTCCCGTCCCCAAACCCCAGCTAACCGCATTGCACATTCAGAGTCTGAAGAGAGTAAGGCTCAGCAAGGGAGGGCTCCAGAGGGCTCAAAGTGCAGTCCCCTGCAGGAGGGTGCAGGGGGCTAAAGGGCTATGAATCCGTTTATGAGGAATGTGAGGCAGGGAAGAGCCGAAGGCAGCCAGTTTTCTCTGGATCCATTTATGAGGCAGGCAAGAACTTGAGGCAACCAGCCTTCTCTGGAAGCCTGGAGACCACTGGAGTGACCTGGAGAACAGATCTGTCCACCAGAGCCTGTGAGAGGCTTATCCCCAGCCGGGGCAGGAAGGGCTGGGCTGTGTCTGAGAAGCCAGATTCAGGCCAGGCCTGCAGGGTGGGGGAGTCAAGGCCCAGGACCCTGGCAGAAAACTCCAGCTGGGGTGGGCCCAGGTCAGCCTGTGATCCCAACTGTGTGGGGGTGTCTGTGTGTGCACAGGATGAAGAGAACTTCAGTCCCACTGCTTCCAGAGACAAAAGAATCCTATCAAACCATCACTAGAGAAGGAAAGAGAGCTTTGTTTTTTTTGTACATAGAGGGGGAAAAAAAGTCCCTGTCCCTCCCCTTCCAGGGAGAGCTGGTCGCTGAGGGAGGAGGAAGAGCCACAGCAAGACCCCTGCCAGGTCTGTGCTGGGCACAACCACCACCACATAAGGCACCCATGGAAAGTGCAGCTCAGAAGGCAGGCGAGAGAAAGGCTGAGGGGGAGAGAAGAGAGAGGAGGACTAATTCCCCTGGAAGGCTCCTTGGGCAGCAGATGAAGCAGCTCTGTGGAAGGTTCTGCTGCTGAAGATGCCCTGGGAAAACTCCTCCTGGGCCTGCTGGAAGCTGGCCCCTGTCCGGCGGTAGAGGGAGTGCACCTGGCGAAGAGGGGTGGGGTGAGAGGAGCCTGCCCTTTGGGCCCACCAGGAACCCAGCCATCCAGGACATACTCCCAAAGGGGTCACCAGAAGCCCGGCACTGCCTGACCCCCCACCCAGATCCCTGGAGAAAGGTGCTGGACCTTTGGGAGCCTAGGAGACCCAACTGCAGTGGTGAAGAACATCTCGTGGCAAAACAGTTGCCTGCCTCCTCCCATTTGCTGTCAGCCCTGCCCACACCACTCACCCGCTGCAGGAGGAAGACTGAGAGCACGGCACAGAGGGTGAAGAAGCCAGCCACCACCATCATGATGACTGATACGGCCAGGGACCCTTTCTTCAGTGTAGACAGGGCTGCAATCCAACCGCTATAAGGGAAGAAGAGGCCAGAGGGAGCAAAGTGGTAGTGGGCCCCAAGAGTCAGCATAAGGGGCTCTTCTCCAACTGGCCACTGTGTCCTGACCATCACCTTGGCATCTCCCCACAGCACAGGGAGCCCTATGAGCCAGAAGCCCTTGGCCTGTGAGGCCAGACCTCCATGAAGGCTGACGGGCCCACACTACCCCACTCACAAGGGGAATCTTCTGGTTATGTGAGGTCTGAAGGGGAGGATGTGGTTGCTGCCTTCACAGAGTCAGAAGTAGCACTGGGCTGGGTGCTGTGGCTCTTGCCTGTAATTCCAGCACTTTGGGAGGCTGAGGCAGGAGAATCACTTGAGCCCAGGAGTTCAAGACCAACCTGGGCAACAGAGGGAGGCCCTGTCTCCACAAAAAATTAAAAAAGGCCAGGTTCGTACCTGTAATCCCAGCACTTTGGGAGGCTGAGGCAGGCGGATCACTTGAGATCAGGAGACCAGCCTGGCCAACATGGTGAAACACTGTCTCTACTAAAAATACAAAAATTAGCTGCGCGTGGTTGCACACGCCTGCAATCCCAGCTACTCGGGAGGCCAAGGCAGGAGAATCACTTGAACCTGGAAGGTGCAGGTTGCAGTGAGCCGAGATCATGCCATTGCACTCCAGCCTGGGTGACAGGGCGAGACTCCGACTCAAAAAAAAAAAAAAATTAACTGGCTGTGGTCACACATACCTGTGGTCCCAGCTACTCGGGATGCTGAGGTGGGAGGATCACTTGAGCCTGTGAGGTTCAAGGCTGCAGTGAGCCGTGATCACGCCACTGCACTCTAGCCTGGGCAACAGAGTGAGACCCTGTCTCACAAAAAAAAAAAAAAAAAAGGGCCAGGCGCAGTGGCACACGCCTATAATCCCAGCACTTTGGGAGGCCAAGGCAGGCGGATCACGAGGTCAGGAGATTGAGACCATCCTGGCTGACACAGTGAAACCTCGTCTCTACTAAAAATACAAAAAATAAGCCAGGCGTGGTGGTGGCAGGTGTCTACATAGTTCCAGCTATTCAGGAAGCTGAGGCAGGAGAATGTTGTGAACACCTGGGAGGCGGTGCTTGCAGTGAGCAGAGATCGTGCCACTGCACTCTAGCCTGTGCAACAGAGACTCCATCTCAAAACACAATAATAATAAATAAATAAAGTAGCACTGGGCTGGGCCTTTTTCTGATGCTTTGCTGGTGGGGAGTATGGAAAGCGTGGCTGCTCACTCCTGAGGACCCACCTTCTTGGAAGGAGGATCACTGGCCAACTTGCTGTCACCTGTCTGAGCCCCATGTCCTCATCTGTAAAAGGGATATTCTCATATTTCTTGACATCAAAACTTACTACAAAGCTACAGTCACTAAAATAGTGTAGGACTGGCATAAAGATAGACATATAGATCAACAGATCAATGGAATAGAACTGCGATTCCAGAAATAAACCCATACACCTATGGTCAGTTAATTTTTCTTTTTCTTTCTTTTTTTTTTTTTTTTTTGAGATTGAGTCTTGCTCTGTAGCCCAGGCTAGAGAACAGTGGCATGATCTCGGCTCACTGCAACCTCCGCCTCCCAGGTTCAAGCAATTCTCCTGCCTCAGCCTCCCGAGTAGCTGGGATTATAGGCACCTGCCAATGCGTCCGGCTAATTTTTGTATTCTTTGTAGAGATGAGGTTTTGCCATGTTGGCCAGGCTGGTCTCAGACTCCTTCCTGACCTCAGGTAATCCACCCGTCTCGGCCTCCCAAAGTGCTGGGATTACAAGCATAAGCCACCGCGCCCGGCCGGTCAATTAATTTTTGACAAGGATGCCAAAACCACTCAAAGAGAAAGAATAGTCTCTTCAACCAATGGTACTGGAACAACGATATCTACATACAGAAAAATGAAGTTAAATACTTATTTCAACCATATACAAAAATTAATGTAGGCCAGGCACGGTGGTTCATGCCTGTAATCTCAGCATTTTGAGGGGCCAAGGCAGGAGGATAACTTCAGGCCAGAATTTGAGACCAGCTTCGGCTAGCAAGACCCTGTCTCTACAAAAAATTTTAAAAATTAGCCAGGCATAGTTGTGCATGCCTGTAGTCCTAGCTACTCAGGAGGCTGGGGCAGGAGGATCACTTGAACCCAGGAGTTCAAGGTGATAGTGAGCTATAATTTTGCCACCGCACTCCAGTCTGGGTGACACAGCAACACTTTTTTTTTTTTGAGATGATGTTTCACTCTTTTTGCCCAGGCTGCAGTACAGTGGCGCAATCTTGGCTCACTGCAACCTCCACCTCCCAGGTCCAAGCGATTCTCCTACCTCAGCCTCCAGAGCAGCTGGGATTACAGGCTCCCACCAAAACACCCGGCTAATTTTTTTGGTTTTTTTTTTTTTTCTTTTTTTTTTAGAGATGAAGGTTTGCCATGTTGGCCAGGCTGGTCCCGAACTCCTGACCTCAAGTGATCCACCTGCCTCGGCCTCCCAAAGTGCTGGGATTACAGGCGTGAGCCACCGCACCCAGCCAACTCAAGCCTTCTGATTCCCGTCATGAATCACAGTTTTTCTACCAGGGTCTGTCTTAGGTAATGAGTAATGAAATTGGGTCACTGGTCAAAAGGGACCAGATTAACAAGAGCAGGGCAAGAAGCATGAGGGGTGGTGGGAGGGCAGCGTGCAGTTGCTTGGAGGGTAAGGGGAGGCAGCCCTTCTCTCCCCACTGCTCTGGACTTGCCAGCTCTGCCGGAGGGAGGGGACCAAAATAGCACCGCCCTTCCAGGCTCAGGCTGTCAGCCAAGTGCCAGTCTGACCTTTCTGCAATGCTTCCTGTGCACTGGAGCAGAAAGGAAAACATCAGCCATCAGCTTTTCTTTTGAGGTTAATTTTGAGCTGAGGACTGAGGTATCCTGGAAACTCAAACCAGCTGTATGCTCAAAGAGGGCAGCCAGAAGAAGCCTGTCCAGGGGAGGTGAGGGACCTGTCTCCTTAAGTTACAAGGCATCTGAAAAAAGTCGCAGCCCAGTCTGCAAAGGCCTGGGCATCCATCAGCTTCCAGGAGGGTGTGGCAGGAGAAAAGGAAGAGGCTGCAATCCAGTGCAAGACACTGTCATGGTAGCCTAAAGAGTCAAACCAAGTTCACCCACAACACCCTAGAAAGTGGAGAGCAGGGAAAGATAGTGTCTTTTTATTTTAATATTTATTTTTTGATACAGGATCTCATTCTGTCACCCAGGCTGGCATCCAGTGGTGCAATCATGGCTCACTGCAGCCTCAACCTCCTGGGCTCAAGTGATCCTCCTGCTTGGGCCTCCCAAGTAGCTGGGACTATATAGGTGCATGCCACTGCACCAGGCTAATTTTTTTTTATTTTTGGTAGAGACAAGGTCTCCCTGTGTTTCCTAGTCTGGTCTCGAATTCCTGGGCTTGAACAATCTGCCTGCCTTGGCCTCCCGAAGTACTAGGATTCCAGGCATGAGCCACTGCGCCCGACCGATAATGTGTGTCTTTTGATGCCTTTAGTATCAAGGAGAAAAAAAAAGTGAGTGGCTACTGATAAAGAACTGGAAAGAAGGCCCAAAGCAGATCTGAGCTGGCCCACTCACCCACTCCCCGCCACGGGAAAAGCAGGGCACTGGCGGGGCTCTCTGGGAGCTAGAAAACAGGGCAAGAGGCCGGGCGCGGTGGCTCAAGCCTGTAATCCCAGCACTTTGGGAGGCCGAGACGGGCGGATCACGAGGTCAGGAGATCGAGACCATCCTGGCTAACACAGTGAAACCCCGTCTCTACTAAAAATACAAAAACTTAGCCGGGCGAGGTGGCAGGCGCCTGTAGTACCAGCTACTCGGGAGGCTGAGGCAGGAGAATGGCGTGAACCCGGGAGGCGGAGCTTGCAGTGAGCTGAGATCAGGCCACTGCACTCCAGCCTGGGTGACAGAGCGAGACTCCGTCTCAAAAAAAAAAAAAAAAAGGCCGGGCGCGGTGGCTCACGCCTGTAATCCCAGCACTTTGGGAGGCCGAGGCGGGCGGATCACAAGGTCAGGAGATCGAGACCACGGTGAAACCCCGTCTCTACTAAAAAAAAAATACAAAAAATTAGCCGGGCGCGGTTGTGGGCGCCTGTAGTCCCACCTACTCGGGAGGCTGAGGCAGGAGAATGGCGTGAACCTGGGAGGCGGAGCTTGCAGTGAGCTGAGATCGCGCCTCTGCACTCCAGCCTGGGCGACAGAGCGAGACTCCGTCTCAAAAAAAAAAAAAAAAAAAAAAAAAAGAAAACAGGGCAAGAGAGGCTGAGTCCCCTATCCAAAGCCTAATTCCCTCTGTGATGCCCAGGTCTCACCTGTCCCCCAGGCCAGGGATGCCAACCAATTGGATGATGTAGATCCCTATTTGACAAAAAAATACAAAGAAGAACACAAAGAAACTGAAAGAGTTGTCGGACCTGTGGAGAGAGAGAGAAATGAGAAGTCACAAGAGGGCTTGGGCCATGTTCCTCAGCATCCTTACTTGGTGTGACATCTCTTTTCTCTAGGAGCCAGGAGGCAGCATGGGCAAGAGACAGAGCTCCAGGGGCCCAGCCACACCATCCACAGGGACACACACACACATACCCCACCATAATCAAGAAGAGCTTGCCTTTCACTGCCTTCCAATTTAAGGGGTCAGTGCTTGACCCCTTCCTCAAAGAGCTGATAAAGTTGCTCCCCCAAAGGACAATATAAAGAGCCTAACGCTCCTGCAGTGAGCCAAGATCGTGCTACTGCACTCCAGCCTGGGCAACACAGTAAGACACTGTCTCAGAAAAATAAGTAAATTAAAAAATAAAGAGCCTAACACTCCATCTTCTGGAGTACTTGCGTTTCATAACAGGCAAGAAAAACTAAGCCAAAGGCATAAATCTCTAATAATAAAACCGCATGAGGCCAAGAATTTGAGACCAGCCTAGCCAACATGGCAAAACCCTGTCTCTACTAAAAACACAAAAATTAGCTGGGCATGGTGGTGTGTGCCTGTAATCCCAGCTACTTGGAAGGCTGAGACAGGAGACTCGAACCTGGGAGGTGGAGGTTGCAGTGAGCTGAGACTGTGCCATTGCACTCCAGCCTGGATGACAGAGAGAGATTCTGTCTCAAAAAAACAAAACAGGCGGGGCACGGTGGTTCACGCCTATAATCCCAGCACTTTGGGAGGCCAAGACAGGTGGATCACTTGAGGTCATGAGTTCAAGACCAGCCTGGTCAACATGGTGAAACCCCATTGCTACTAAAAATACAAAAATTAGCCAGGTGTGGTTGTGTGTGCCTGTAAGCCCAGCTACTCCAGAGGCTGAGGCAGGAGAATCACTTGAACCCAGGAGGGAGAGGTTGCAGTGAGCCGAGATCGCATCATTGCACTCCAGCCTGGGTGACAGAGTGAGACTCCCTCTCAAAACAAAAAAACAAAAACATGGCCGGGCGCGGTGGCTCAAGCCTGTAATCCCAGCACTTTGGGAGGCCGAGACGGGCGGATCACGAGGTCAGGAGATCGAGACCATCCTGGTTAATACGGTGAAACCCCGTCTCTACTAAAAAGTACAAAAAACTAGCCGGGCGAGTTGGCGGGCGCCTGTAGTCCCAGCTACTTGGGAGGCTGAGGCAGGAGAATGGCGTGAACCCGGGAGGCGGAGCTTGCAGTGAGCTGAGATCTGGCCACTGCACTCCAGCCTGGGCGACAGAGCGAGACTCCGTCTCAAAAAAAATAAAAACAAACAAAAAACCAAAAACAATAGAACTTAAGGATACGTAGTAACAAAGAACAATCAAAACAAAACAAAACCTGTACATCTGAGTGGAAGAAAAAAATATTTGGGGAATAGGGGACACCAGACAAAACTCTCTCAAGAGCTGAGGACTTCCATCTCTGTGTCCTTGAGGGCTAGAACAATGAGGGTTCAGGGCCTCCAATGGTACAGGGATGGTTCAGTCACTGCCCTATCCCCTCTTCCCAGGGCCTGCTGGGCTCCCAGCCCTGAAAGCATCAACCCTGAGGTACAATTCCAGAACCCCTGGGGGTCTGTAAGGTGTATCCAGCTATGTTCCCAGTATCTAGCTTAGGTGTTGGCACTCTGAATTATTGGGAAGCATCAATAGTCATGGAGAAGAGCGCTGGAGAGCACTCATCTGACACTACCAGAGAAGCACACCCTAGAGCCTCAGAAGGGAGTTCCCAAAGAGCGTCCCCTCCCTCTTCCCAGTAACGGCATCAGCTAGACTGGGAGCAGTGGGATGGCAGGTCCCTTCTCTAAGTCTCCTGTGCCTGGTCCAAGGACAGGGCCCAGAGTAGACCTCAGGTACAGAAACTGAAGAACAGGGCCCCCAGTCTCTGCTCTGGGTGGGAACAGAGGAACAGAATGTAGGGAACGTGGATTTCCCTACATTCTGTTCTGCTCTAAGACTTGGATAGGGTCCCAGGGCCTAATAGCCCTTAGCCGGCTACCTGGGGTGCCAGCCATAAAATCTCACCCCTTGCCCCGGCCTCACTTACCTAAAGGCCTTATAGATGGGTCGGTACCAACAAAGGAAGGCACAGGGAGTGAAGATCAGAAACCACAGGATGGAGAGGCCAAAGTCCACTCCCTTGGAGCTGTCACCCGAGAACGAGGCCAGGCAGGCAAGCAGGTTCAGAAACAGAGTCACTGAATGCACTGGGGAGGGGACAGGACAGAGTTATGACTTGCGCCACGGTGGCTGAGGGGCTCCAATGTGGCGGCCACTCCCTAGGAGAGGTGAGGTTCATGCTGCGAAGGCAGCTGCAGAGACAGAGGAGCCCACTCTGTACCTAGGCAGGGATAGCTCCCAAATCCTGGTTTTATGGGACCTCAAAACCAGGGATCAAACTACGTTCCTGAGAGGTGATGGGAGAGCCCGGGTGTCTGAGGGGTGTGGAGGGAAGATGCAGACCCAGGGCTGGTCCTTGGGGAAGGAAGTCTTTCCTTTAGCAATGCTTTTCCCTGGCCCTGGATGGCCCCCGATGGAGCTGCCGGAGAAGTCTTCTTCCTCACCCTTCAGAATCCACAGGCCTGTGGACAGGGAAGGCCTTCACCTAAGGAGGGCCTTTTAGTGCAGTGAGCTCTGAAGGAACTTGGAAGCCTCTAGTTAGTCCCACCCTCCGTGATTTGTGGTCTGGACTGCCCCTTTCAAGGAGGTTTCCAGACGGGGCAGCCTGTGGGCAGAGGCACCTCCCCAACCCAGCCCAGGCACTGAGGAAGGCTGGAGTCTGCTAAAAGCCTGTATACCAGGGAGGAGCAGCCAGGGCCAAGATGGGGCTCTGAAGTCACACCCAATTCGCCCTTAAGCTTGGAGGGCAGGAGCGGGACTCACACATCCACAGATAGTAGAGCATCTTGCATATCCGCTGGTAGTCGGCAGGGATCTCTGTGGAGAAATCCTGATAGAAGCAGGGCTTCACAGGGCACCACGAGGGCAGGGGGGGCCAGTTCTCTCTCACTGTGTGGGGGAAAAGGAGTGACGAGGTGAGGGCCCAGCCTCAGAAGGGGCATCGAGGTGCGTGCACGCCAGCACAGTGTATGGGCCAAGGGGCTCCAGCAAGCAGGGCTTGGTTCCCAGAGGGGCTCCAGCAAGCAGGGCTTGGAGTCTGCATGGAGTGGGATGGAACAGGAATGGAACCCAAAGAGATACCACCAAGCTCACACTGAGATAATAGATCCCAAATGCACTGGGAAATACAGAGAGCTAAATGGCCTAAGTGATTATTTTTATTAACAAGCAGCCCACAAGTGTGATAACTCAGTTCATCAGAATTTGCAAGGAATTGTGGGACCAATGCCCCTATGCTATCAAAGAATCAAGTCATTTTAGAGCTAGGAAGGAGTGCAGAAGTAATCTACAGCCATTACAACCACACTACAGGTCTCCTGACTTGCAACGTACTGCTCTTCCTGGGACCAGTGTCCTGTGACGAGAAGAGCCCCACAAAACTCTGAGGCAGCTCAGGGTGAACGCTGGGAGGCCCTCCACACAGGGTTCAGGATACTCATCTATGCCAGGCAGGGCAGCCCCAGGCCCCAGCAGCCTCCCTTACCATGCAAGTTGGCTACAGTGTTCTGCAGCTCCCGCTCCTTGCGTTCCAGCTCAGCAGCTTTCCTGTCCAGTTCTTCCTGCTGCCGAAGCAGGCCTGCCTGGGCTGCAGACACCGCAGCCTGGAGAGAACAGGGGAGGTACAGGGACAGCCAGACACAACAAACAGAAACAGTGTCAGCCTGGGTGGGCAGGCAGAGAGGCGTTGCCCCAGGCAGGGACAGCCAGCAAGGAGTCCCAGAAGCAGTCCCCACCTCCCAGAGTGTCTTAGGTACCAGAGACCACCTTAGAGAAGCCAACCTGTCTTCCACTGCCCCCGCACCTTCCTGGTCCCTTGGCCATGACTAGGTTCTCCTCTGCCCTCATCCCTAAGCTTGAGTTGGGAAAACTATCCCCAGTGGCTTCTCCACCTCTTCCTCATACTGGGTCAAGGCAGAGCTCAGTGATTGTGACCTTTGGGAAAAAGACCTCACAAGAAACTAAACTATAACAAGAAACCCACAGACCCAAGCCTCATTTGAAGAGCCTGGGTGTATGTATGAGAAGGAAAACAGTGCAAGCCTGCTAGCAGTGAGTGGAAAGGGGAGACATGTGAGGGCAGATGGCGTGTGCCTGAGCCTCAGGATCTGCACAAGCAGCCTGTCCCCTGGCCTGCCCCCAGAAGCTGCCTCCTGAGGTCCCCCTAAACTGCGACTGGCTATACCCCAGGACAGCCCCTTAGGTGTGGCCCTGCCCTGCCTGGCTTTAGTGGTGTGCAGAGTCCATGCTTATCTCCTCTTCAGGCAGGGCAGAGCCTCTGAGTGACAGTAAGGGACTGACTGTACATGAGGCTGAACAGACCTGGCCCCGGGGCCCTGCACCTGCTGGCAGCTGCTGCCATTAGGGCCAGGTTCCTCCTGATAGATGAGACTCCAGTCCTTTTTAGGGAGAGATCTCAAACTGGTCATCTCACAGGATGACAAACCAGGCACATGTGTACACACACATGTATACACACACCAACCTCTCCAAAAACTCTTCAAAGACCTAAGGCTGCCTTGGGGAGGGAAGTTTCAGGCACTGGTGGCAGAAGCAGGAGCAGAACTGACCCCGCTGTGCCACGCTGGGGGTCTTGACCTCCTCCAAGTCTGTGACGTCAGTTGAGAAGGACCCAGCTCCCTACAGCCCACCACCCAGCTGCACAGAAAGGCACCTCCGCATGTAAGGGCTGCCTCACCTCCACAGGGCTCTGGGGCCTGGGAGGAGCGCTGGGCAGGCTCCGGGTGCCCTGCCCTTCTTCCTGCTTATCTACACTAGGCCTACCTTGGGAAGCTTTCGCATGTAGCTGTCTCTGAGAATACTTTCTCCTCCTAGGAGCATCTGCCTCTCTGAGAGCTCGCTCGCTGCCAGGAATTGGGCAGGCGGGAACTTGCTGGCCTGTCTAAGCAGGAGCTGCAACACACAACTCCACCGTGGGTCACGCTCATAGGGGCAGCGAGGAGCGCGGCGGGAGGGCAGTGAGGCAGTGCAGTGGAGCACCAGGCACAAAGCAGAAAAGATTCACAGTATTTGGTGAAGGGACAAAGGAAGACAGGAAGGAAGGTGAGAATCAATGAAGATAAAGAAAAAAAAGAGAGATTCTGGGCCCCAAGGAAGAGAGAACAAGTCAAAGGCCTGAGGAGGACCTGGAGGGGTACAACAGGGACAAATGCCCTCTCTGGAGGCACCAAGGAGCCCAGCCTGGTAAGTAGAGCTTATTTCTCAGTGGTGGTGGTGGATGGGATGCAGGGAGTAAGGATATTAATTGGCAGAGCAGCCCCTCTACTTGTAGGTGACCAGCTCCAAACAAATTAGCAAAAGGGTCCTTAGGGGGCCAAGGCTGAAGGCTCTCTGCTTGCCCCGAGCCTCAGGGCTCAGCTACTGGTCTGGGTGATTCCCTCACTGGAGAGAAAAGACCAGAGTTCTTTG
Organism: Macaca nemestrina; assembly: GCF_043159975.1. Classification (NCBI taxonomy): domain Eukaryota; kingdom Metazoa; phylum Chordata; class Mammalia; order Primates; family Cercopithecidae; genus Macaca; species Macaca nemestrina. The sequence goes on along the minus strand of NC_092131.1, from coordinate 126,323,436 downwards.
TCAGCAGTACCTGGGGGGTCGGCTGGGTTGGTTCCACTGATGGCTGGAGAACCGCTGGCTGCGAGGACCCAGGGAGTTGTGTGACAGGAACTGTTGTCGCTGCATTTGTCTACATGGAACAAATCAAAGGACAGAAGTGAGTGGGACTCCACTAGTTGGTGACGAGGGGGCAAACCCACAGCAGGATGGGTGATGTGCCCCTGACTGTGAGGGGACTCCCTTGGGGCCTGCACTGGGCCTTCCCCTGTGGCTTCCTAGCCAACAAGCCTCAGGTTCAGGCCATCTGATCCCTAACCCAGCACCCCTGGGCTCGCTGGGTCCAGCACTCTTGGGCATCGCCCTGACCTCCTTGGGGAGGGGCCCTGGTCACAGATCTCAAGGGGAGAATTTCACAGAGTGTTTGGTGGCTTTCCCATCCTTACCCTGCTTCCCAGGTTCATGTTAGGACTGTCCCTTTGAGGATTGCCGCTTCTCAGAGCTGCTTCTGTCCTTGCCAAGGCTCCCTGCCCTGGAGACCCCAGCACCACCCCAGAGGGTCATGGGACTTGGAAAGAGGGCCTGCTCACCAACCTCTGAGAAGGGGTTGAATTCCGCCAGGCCGCCCTGCGGGGCGTTCGTCAGCTGGGTCACAGAGGGATCCTGAGAAGGTGAAAAAGAGCCCTCAGACACAGAGGAGAAAACCCTGGCCAGGGCCGGCGGGCGAGCCGGTGACGCCTGACTGAAGTGGGGCTGCTGATCACGCTCCCGGGACCCTGAGAAACCTCTCTCTGGAAGGGTTCTGTGCCTGCCCCTGCCACACCACAGCTGCAGTCCCTTCTCCCTTCCTGGAAAAGGTTCAGCCCAGGAGAGACCCAGAGCAAGCTTTACCCAGAAGCTTGAGAGTACACACCACACAGGCTCCTGTTGGTACCCTATACAGATTCAAAATGGTTCATAGTATTTACCTCTAGAGAGTGGGGGTTTTTTTGTTTTTTTGTTTTGTTTTGTTTTTTGCGGGGTGGGGTGCTGAGGGGCAAGTGAATGGGGTGGTGAGGGCAGAGACTTACTATTGACTTTATAACCTTTCTGTACTGTTTTATTTATCATTCATTTATTCCTCTTATTTTTTTTTTATTTTTTCAAGACAGAGTCTTGCACTGTCGCCCAGGCTGGAATGCAATGGGGTAATCTTGGCTCACTGCAACCTCCGCCTCCTAGGTTGAAGCGATTCTCCTGCCTCAGCCTCCTGAGTAGCTGGGACTACAGGCACCCGCCACCACACCCGGCTAATTTTTGTATTTTTAGTAGAGACAGGGTTTCACCATGTTGGCCAGGATGGTCTCGATCTCTTGACCTCGTGATCCGCCTGTCTTGGCCTCCCAAAGTGCTGGGATTACAGGCGTGAGCCACCGTGCCTGGCCATTCCTCTTATTTTCCAAAAGATAGTCTAAGGTAGTCGGACACAGCTCATGCCTGTAATCCCAGCACTTTGGGAGGCTGAAGTGGGTGGATCACCTGAGGTCGGGAGCTCAAGACCAGCCTGACCATCATGGAGAAACCCTGTCTTTACTAAAAATATAAAATTAGCTGGGTGTGGTGGTGCATGCCTGTAATCTCAGCTACTCATGAGGCTGAGGCAGGAGAATCACTTGAACCTGGGAGGTGGAGGTTGTGGTGGGCCCAGATCGCACCATTGCTCTCCAGCCTGGGCAACAAGAGCAAAACTCCGTCTCAAAAAAAAAAAAAAAAAAAAAAAAAAAGTCTAAGGTTCTAGAACAAAAACATGCTGCTGGCTGCCAGTACTGATTTTATTAAATCGGGCACACTTGCTAAGAGCAGAGATATGATAGGCTCAGATGAAAATCCAAGAAAATGTTGTTTTTGGGTTTCGGGGATTTTTTAAAGTCTTTTTTTTTTTTTTTTTTTTTTTTGAGACGGAGTCTCGCTCTGTCACCCAGGCTGGAGTGCAGTGGCCGGATCTCAGCTCACTGCAAGCTCCGCCTCCCGGGTTCACGCCATTCTCCTGCCTCAGCCTCCCGAGTAGCTGGGACTACAGGCGCCCGCCACCTCGCCCGGCTAGTTTTTTGTATTTTTTTTTAGTAGAGACGGGGTTTCACCGTGTTAACCAGGATGGTCTCGATCTCCCGACCTCGTGATCCGCCCGTCTCGGCCTCCCAAAGTGCTGGGATTACAGGCTTGAGCCACCGCGCCCGTCCTAAAGTCTTTTAATAAAATCCAAGAATGTCCTCAGAACACAACCTTGTCTCCTTTTCCCATCTGATCTCTGCATGGGGCTCTGCCATCCTCTTTACTGTGCCCCTGCTGGCCTGGGGCAGTTGTCTTCACCCTGTCCCGCCCCCAGGAGAGCTCCTCCGCACCCTCCCCTTCCTGGTAACAGATGCAGGGCTCAGGTCCAGCTTCACAGCCATGCCTGGGCTCCATGAGGAACAGCCCTGAGGGTGGCCAAATTCAGGGCTGTTCCTGCCTGTGGAGACACTGCTTGGGTTCCACACCTCACCCCACACCCCTAATTATTAAGCCAGATGCTCCCATACTTCAGGCCCAGCCTCACCTCCACCGGAAGCCTCTGTAGAGCCAGTTCTTTTTTTTTTTTTTTTTTTTTTTTTAAGACGGAGTCTCGCTCTGTCGCCCAGGCTGGAGTGCAGTGGCGCGATCTCAGCTCACTGCAGCCTCCGCCTTCTGGGCTCAAGCTATTCTCGTTCCTCAGCCTCCTGAGTAGCTGGGATTACAGGCGCCTGCCACCACGCCCAGGTAATTTTTGTATTTTTAGTAGAGATGGGGTTTCACCATGTTGGGCAAGACTGCACCTGGACTCCAGTTCTTTTCTTTCTCTCTTTTTTTTTGTTTTTAAGAGACAGGGTCTCACTCTGTTGCCCAGGCTAGAGTGTAGTGGTGCAATCATAGCTCATGGTAGCCTCAAACTCCTGGGCTCAAGCAGTCCTCCCACCTCAGCCTCCTGAGTAGCTGGGACTACACACATGAGCCACCAGGCCTGGCTGATTTTTAAAGCTTTTTTTATTTGTAGAGATGGGGTCTTGCCTTGTTGCCCAGGCTGGTTTTGAATACCTAGGCTCAAGTGATCCTCCCACCTTGGGCTCCCAAAGCGCTAGGATTACAAACGTGAGCCACCTCACCTTGTCCAGATCCAATTCTTAAATACAATGCTAATATTAGATGCATCCACAGAGTGACCCCCTCAGTTTACAGATGTAGAAACTGATATTCACCATGATCCAAGGACCCAAAATGGGAGCTCTCTCCTTACTCTAAACATTCATAGAGCTGAGGGTCAGCATTGAATATTCTCTGGTTTTATCACAGATACTACCTCTTATCTTCCCACCTGAGTCACCAGTTCATAGAGGGTATGACTGACTGTCCCCAGGCATACAGCCAGAACTCACTGTGTCTGGACGTGCCTCATACTACAGCCTCCACCCCTTCCAACCTCGTCTGTGACAGACTGGCTGTGTCCTTCCTGCTGAACACCAACTCTGCCCTGATGGCTCCTGCAACTTGGACGAAGTGACCAGGTGAAGTTCAGGAGGCTCTGTGTTGCTGAGGAATTGGCCCTGAGGTTATTTCATGCCTGAAGGACCAGTGGTTTACTACTAGAATCATCTGGCTTCCTGCAAGGAAGATTTGGGGCTTGGTATCTGTTCCCCTTTCAGACGCAGCAGAACCTAGCCACCGCTGAAGTCACTGAAATCGGATCTACCATCCACAGAACTGGCTCCTCGAGTCTTGAGTCACCAGAGGACAGAAGAAAAGGGGCCGCTCTGGTAGCACTTTCAGGTGCTAGCATACAGACATCTGGCCAAGGTGCACATGTTTAACAGGTGACCTCCAGGCCCACAAAGAGATGCCATTTCCTTTATGAATGGCAGACAGAAGGGGACTGTGATGGGGATGATAGGGTGACTGCCCTGTTCACTCTGATCCTTCCCCTTTTCCTAAAATCTTAAAGACATGGCCTGGCACCCCTCACTGGGCTCCTCATAAACAAATCTGATCTCCATTAGTAAGCTAGAAACTCCCTGCAGCCATGTGCATCTGTGTCTAGTTCATACTTTAGTTCCCTGGTGCTTGGTGAAGGGCCTGCGGCAGCACAGCAGCTCAGTGGTTTGAGAAGACATGCAGCACGCTGTAGGGCCTCCCCCTTCTCTAGGAAGCACTGCCCCAGTGCCAGGGCATAGCAAACAGGAGGCACCTGCATCACAGCAGTAGCCCAAGGGCCTGGAAGCACGTTGCCTAGGAAGAGTGACCTAAAACGCTAAGACAAGTGGATATTTTCCCATTTAAGAAAACCTAGGCTCTTTCTGAAAGATGTGCATGGCTTTAAGAGAAGCTGAGTCCTGGCAAGAAAGGGAGGGAGGAGGAGGGACTGGGGAAGGAAGCTGACATTTACTTAGTGTCTACGGTGTGCCAAACTCACCACACAATGATGCTACTGTGAAATTCTAGTTGCCCTAGAACTGGCCACTATGTCGAGCTGTCAGAAAAGAGGGTTGTACTGGCCTTCCTTGACCTGGTTCTTCGAGAGACTTATGACCCCCTAATCCACTATTTATAATGGCTTTACTTCTCTCCTGTTACCTAGGATGGTACTAGTTATACTCTGTACTTGAGAGAGCTGAGAGAGTCACTCCAATCAGCTTTTCTGTTCTGTGGCTCAGCTCGGGACCCTGGCTGAGAAAAGCTACAATACAGCTCCTCATTTAACCCTCACAACAGCCTTACGAGGGAGGAATATTTATATTTTGCAGCTGGAAAAGCTCAAGCTCAGAGAGGGGAAGTAGCTTGTCTTAAGATCTCAGGGGTAGTAGTCAGTGAATCCAAGTCTGTCTCCAGGGACACAAGATGGTAAAGTTGAGTGGGCAAAGCATCCCGAAGCCTGGTACGGAGCTTGACAAATTGAAGGCACTCAGTGAATATGTGGCTGAATGAATGAACCCCACTCCAGGAAGACACTGACAAGGGCTTCCGCTTGTTTCCCTGCTTTCTTCTTTCCTTCAAAGAGCTGGGGTTTTTGTTTGTTTGTTTGTTTGTTTTGAGACAGAGTCTTGCTCTGTTGCCCAGGTTGGAGTGCAGTGGCGCGATCTTGGCTCGCTGCAAGCTCCGCCTCCCGGGTTCACGCCATTCTCCTGCCTCAGCCTCCCAAGTAGCTAGGACTACAGGCGTCCACCACCACACCAAGCTAATTTTTTTGTATTTTTAGTAGAGACGGGGTTTCACCGTGTTAGCCAGGATAGTCTCGATCTCCTGACCTTGTGATCTGCCAGCCTTGGCCTCCCAAAGTGCTGGGATTACAGGCGTGAGCCACCACGCCCAGCCATAGAGCTGGTTCTTGAGGAACACTTTTGGTAAGACATATGCACAGTCTTTTGAGTAAGGATCACGCTGACTGGCCTAAATGAGCACCATGAGCTTTTACTCCAAGTTACAAATAGGAAATCAACAGCATAAACTTTCTTTCCCACTAACTGAGCATCAACTAACTGGCTCTTATTTATTTATTAGTATTATTTTTTTTGAGATGGAGTCTCACTCTGTCGCCCAGGCTGGAGTGCAGTGGCGCGAACTCGGCTCACTGCAAGCTCCGCCTCCCAGGTTCATGCCATTCTCCTGCCTCAGCCTCCCAAGTTGCTGGAAATACAGGCGTCCACCACCACGCCCGGCTAATTTTTTTGTATTTTTAGTAGAGACGGGATTTCACCGTGTTAGCCAGGATGGTCTCGATTGCCTGACCTTGTGATCTGCCCGCCTCGGCCTCCCAAAGTGCTGGGATTACAGGCATGAGCCACTGTGCCCGGCCCTAGGATGGTGAGGGCTAAGTTTCACCTACAAGGAGGAGTAACCTAAAACCCCTTGCAGTGCCACTCAAACTGGCTAATGCCCTTTACTGAATTTATAACAAATAAAAGGCTCTTAACCTCAGTTATTTTCATTCAGCAACCAGCTATAGTGTGAGGAACATACCACAGTGAATAAGACACAGCTCTCACCCTTCTGGAGTCCACAATCTGGTATCTGAGACAAGTGGACACCCCCTGAGGGGGTGCTGGGGACCACAGCAAGGTGCAGAGCAAAAACAGGAAGAAGGGGAGATACCTCAGTGGGCTTCAAGAAAGGCCAGGTTGCAGAAGGAAGACAGAGAGCAAAGGCCCAGATCAGTAAGGCTCCCCACCACTGCAGGACAGTGGGGCACTTCCTCATAGCTGGAGGGTAAAGGCAGTGAGGGAAGAGAGGAAGGCAGAGTTAGGCTGCAGCTCTGCCAGGAAGGGCCATGAAAACCACACCTTTTTTTTTTGAGACGGAGTCTCACTCTGTTGCCCAGGCTGGAGTGCAGTGGCGCAATCTCTGCTCACTACAATCTCCACCTCCCAGATTCAATCGATTCTCATGCCTCGGCCTCTGGAGTAGCTAGGACTACAGGTGCGTTCCACCACGCCCAGCTAATTGAAAACCACACTTGTCACTGGTTTGGAAACCTCTTTCTATGCTTTTCACAGGTGCTGGCTGTCTGAGCTCTCTGTGACTTTTCCTTGCCTTCCCTTCCTGTATTCTACCCAGGCTCCCAGTGTGAGGTTTATTTCAGGCTCCAAAAAACACATTAAATAAATATCATCTCATGCACTAAAAAAAATTCAGGGCCAGCTGGGCACGGTGGCTCAAGCCTGTAATCCAGGACTTTGGGAGGCTGAGGTGAAAGGGTGGCTTGAATCCAGTTTGAGATCAGCCTGGGCAACACAGCGAGACCCTGTCTCTTTTTTTTAATATTAAAAATAAAAAATAAGTTTAGGCCTGGCATGGTGGCTCAGGCCTGTAATCCTAGCACTTTGGGAGGCCAAGGCAGGCAGATCACCTGAGAACAGGAGTTCCAGACCAGCCAACATGGCCAACATGGTAAAACCCCATGTCTATTAAAAATACAAAAATTGGCCGGGTGTGGTGGCTCACACCTGTAATCGCAGCACTTTGGCAGGCCGAGGCAGGTGGGTCACCTGAGGTCAGGAGTTCGAGACTAGCCTGGCCAAGATGGCAAAACCCCGTCTCTACTAAAAATACAAAATTAGCTGGGCATGGTGGCAGGTGCCTGTAATCCCATCTATTTGGGAGGCTGAGGCAGGAGAATCGCTTGAACCCGGGAGGCGGAGGTTGCAGTGAGCTGAGATTGTGCCATTGCACTCCAGCCTGGGAGACAGAGCAAGACTCCGTCTCAAAAAAAAAAAAAAAAATTAGCCAGGTGTGGTGGTGCACGCCTGTAGTCCCAGCTACTTGGGAAGCTAAGGCAGGAGAATCGCTGGAACCTAGGAGGAGGAGGTTGCAGTAAGCCGAGATCGCAGCACGGCACCACACTGCGGCCTGGGCAGCAGAGCAAGACTCTGTCTCAAAAAAATAATAAACAATAATAATAATAAATAAATTTTGGCCAGGCATGGTGGCTCATGCCTGTAATCCCAGCACTTTGGGAGGCCGAGGCAGGTGGATCAACTGAGGTCAGGAGTGCAAGACCAGTCTGGCTAACAAGGTGAAACCCCGTCTCTCCTAAAAATACAAAAATTAGCCAGACATGGTGGCGGGTGCCTGTAATCCCAGCTACTCCGGAGGCTGCGGCAGGAGAATCACTTGAACCCGGGAGGCAGAGGTTGCAGTGAGCCAAGATCGTGCCAGTGCACTCCAGCCTGGACAACAGAGCAAGACTCGACTCAGGGAAAAATAAATAAATAAAAAATTTTTTAAAATTAAAAATTCAGGGTCACGCTGAGAGGCAGAGAGTCAGCAACACTCTGGAACCTCTGTGAAGTCCTATGGGCTTTGGAGATGAGGCTGAGTGTGACAGAGCAAGAAAAAGCAATCAACTCCAGAGTGGCTAGTTGGGTCCCAGTGCACAAAGAGCCACGGTTGACCTTGGTGCTCTCTGACCTGGTACCTGAGAATCTGTCCTAAGAAAATATCACAAAAACATGTAAAATTCTGTGCCTGCAATGATATTCATAGGACCAGGACTTACAATAGGAGAAAAAAGCAGGAAACAAACATCCAATGACAGAGAGCACAGGTATATTTTGGTACACATCTCCTTGAAGGCCCACACCGCCACTAAGAATCACAGCTATGAAGATGGTGCAGCAATACAGAAAAGGTTTTCTGGCCGGGCGTGGTGGCTCACGCCTATAATCGCAGCACTTTGGGAGGCCGAGGCGGGCGGATCACAGGGTCAGGAGATTGAGACCATCCTGGCTAACAGTTAAACCTCGTCTCTACTAAAAATACAAAAGCAAAATTAGCCAGGCGTGGTGGCAGGTGCCTGTAGTCCCAGCTACTCTGGAGGCTGAGGTGGGAGAATGGTGTGAACCCGGGAGGCAGAGCTTGCAATGAGCCGAGATAGCGCCACTGCCCTCCAGCCTGGGCGACAGAGCGAGAGTCTGTCTCGAAAAAAAAAGGAAGGGAAGGGAAAGGGAAGGGAAAGAAGAGAAGGGAAAGAAGGGAAGGGAAAGGGAAGGGAAAGCGAAAGGAAAGGGAAAGGAAAGGGAAAGGAAAGGGAAAGGAAAGGAAAGGAAAGGGGCTTTGTTACATCAATACCAAATTATGGGCCAGGCCCGGTATCTCATGCCTATAATCTCAACACTTTGGGAGGCCGAGGCGGGCGGATCACTTGAGGTCAGGAGTTTGAGACCAGCCTGGCCAACGTGGTGAGAACCCCTGTCTCTACTAAAAAAAAAAAAAAAAAAAAAAGATACAAAAATTAGTCAGGTGTGGTGGCATGCACCTGTAATCCCAGCTACTTTGGAGGCTGAGGCAGGAGAATCGCTTGAACCCGGGAGGTGGAGGTTGCAGTGAGTCGAGATCATATCACTGCACTCCAGCCTGGGTGACAGAGTGAGACTCTGTCTCAAAAAAAAAAAAAAAAAAAAAATACAGGCCAGGCGCGATGGCTCACACCTATAATTCCAGCACTTTGGGAGGCCAAGGTGGGCAGATCACTTGAGATCAGGAGTTCAAGACCACCCTGGCCAACAGGGTGAAATCCCTCCCTACTAAAAATACAAAAATTAGCCAGACATGGTGGTATGTGCCTCTAATTCCAGCTACTCAGGGGGCTGAGGTAGGAGAATCACTTGAACCCAGGAGGCAGAGGCTGCAGTGAGCCGAGATCACACCACTGCACTCCAGTCTGGAAGACAGAGTGAGACTCCATCTCAATAAATAAATAAATAAGGCCGGGCACGGTGGCTCAAGCCTGTAATCCCAGCACTTTGGGAGGCCGAGACGGGCGGATCACGAGGTCAGGAGATCGAGACCACCCTGGCTAACACGGTGAAACCCCATCTCTACTAAAAAAAAACAAAAAACTAGCCGGGTGAGGTGGCAGGTGCCTGTAGTCCCAGCTACTCGGGAGGCTGAGGCAGGAGAATGGCGTAAACCGGGGAGGCAGAGCTTGCAGTGAGCTGAGATCCAGCCCCTGCACTCCAGCCTGGGCGACAGAGCGAGACTCCATCTCAAAATAAATAAATAAATAAATAAATAACAATGGTTGCAAATGACTGGTAGAAATATGGAAGACTTATTTTCTGTTTTCTAAATTTTCTATAATGTGATCATGTTATTTTGATTTTAAAAACACACATACATAATCCCAGCTACTCGGGAGGTTGAGGCAGGAGAACCATTTGAACCCGGGAGGTAGAGGTTGCAGTGAGCTGAGATCGTGCCATTGCACTCCAGCCTGGGTGACAGGGTGAGACTCCATCTCAAAAAAAAAAAAAGAAAAAGCAAAACAAAACAAAAATACACCATACACACACACATGCGCGCGCGCGCACACACACACACACACACACACACAAGCATATTTTTAAACAGAGAAAGAAACAAAAAATAGGCTGGGCACAGTGGCTCATGACTGTAATCCCAGCACTCTAAGAGGCTGAGGCGAGAGAATCGCTTGAGCCCGGGAGTTGAGACCAGCCTGGGCATCTTGGTGAAACCCCGTCTCTACAGAGAATACAAAAATGAGGCCAGGTGCAGTGGCTCATACCTGTAATCCCAGCACTTTGGGAGGCTGAGGTGGGGGGATCGCCTGAGGTTGGGAGTTTGAGACCAGCCTGGCCAGCATGGTGAAACCCAGTCTCTACTAAAAATACAAAAATTAGCCAGGTGTTGGTGGCAGGCACCTGTAATCCCAGCTACTCAGGAAGCTGAGGCAAGAGAATCACCTGAACCCGAGAGGCGGGGAGGTTGTAGTGAGTCGAGATCACGCCATTGCACTCCAGCCTGGGCAACAGAACGAGACTCCATTTCAAAAAAGAAAAAAAAAATCAGTCAGGTGTGGTGGTGGGTACCTGTGGTACCAGCTATACCAGAGGCTGAGGCAGGAGAACTGCCTGAGTCCAGGAGGTCGAGGCTGTAGTGAGTCATGATTGTGCTACTGCACCCTGGCCTGGGGGACAGAGACAGACCCCATCTCCAAAAAAAGAAAGAAAGAAAAAAAAGCAGTCAGTGAGCAAGGTACAGTCTCAGGCCTCGCTCCCTGCCACTAGCTGCGATGTGTGGAACCATCCAGAAAAGCAAGTCTGAGTCACCTGGCCTGGCATTCAAGGCCTTCCAGGAGCCGGCACCACTCCTCTAAAGGAGTCTACCCTCAAAATGGGACAGTTACTATCTCCTCCCACCTCTGTGTAGTCTCTCCATACACAAACCATTCCATCAAGCACTGGGCTAGGGAAACCAAGAAAAAGCCTTGATTCCTGCCTTCGAGAAGCAATAGTACAGAGAACCACACAGAAACCAGGGCAAGAGGTGATGGCACATGATCGGCACTGTGACAGGGTGAGGGCAGACACAATGTGATCATAGAGGAGAGAGCAATTAAGCTGTCTGGGAGAGTCAGGAAAGGCTCTACTGAGCTGGAATCTGAGTTGGATCTTGAGAGATGAAAGAAACTTAGCAAACAGTAAAGAGGAAGGCAAGAACCACATTTGCAAAACCACAGAATATTTATTTATTTAATATATATATATATATATGCCAGGCGCGGTGGCTCAAGCCTGTAATCCCAGCACTTTGAGAGGCCGAGACGGGCGGATCACGAGGTCAGGAGGTCGAGACCATCCTGGCTAACACAGTGAAACTCCGTCTCTACTAAAAACACAAAAAACTAGCCGGGTGAGGTGGCGGGCGCCTGTAGTCCCAGCTACTCAGGAGGCTGAGGCAGGAGAATGGCGTAAACTCGGGAGGTGGAGCTTGCAGTGAGCTGAGATCCGGCCACTGCACTCCAGCCTGGGTGACAGAGTGGATGTCTCTATATAAAAAAATATATATATATATGTTTTTTTTTTTTTTTTTGAGACGGAGTCTCGCTCTGTCGCCCAGGCTGGAGTGCAGTGGTGCGATCTCCGCTCACTGCAACATCCGCCTCCCGGGTTCAAGTGATTCTTCTGCCTCAGCCTCCTGAGTAACTAGGATTACAGGTGCATGTCACCACGCCCAGCTAATTTTTTATATTTTTAGTGGAGACGGGGTTTCAGCGTATTAGCCAGGATGGTCTTGATCTCCTGACCTCGTGATCCGCCCGCCTCGGCCTCCCAAAGTGCTGGGATTACAGGCTTGAGCCACCGCACCCGGCCGAGAATCTTTAAAAACAGCTTGCATGTGTTCAGAAGATGAGAGAAGGTTATGGAGGCTGTAGAGGGGTGTGTGGAGAGAAGTCTGGAATATCAGTGAACCAGTCTGAAGAGGGTGGGGCCAGACTGTAGGACTTTGGATGTGGCTCTACAGGCAACGGGGAAAAACTAGAGATTTGCAGGCAGGGGTGCCATGATCAAACAGCAGTGAAGGGAGTGCAACAGCAAGGGAGGACAACAGTGGAAAGACTGGCTAGGACACAACTGTCAACATGGGTGAAGGGAGGACCAAATTGGGGGACAGCAGCTAGGGATGGAGAAGAGGAACAAGAGGGACTTCAGAGACCTTCCTCACGTCAATGCCATGGGCTCAGCAACTCTCTGGGTTGGCCTGGGAATGGAAAGACTATAGGGCAGGTAAGGGAAGGGAAATAAGGCCAGGCACAGTGGCTCATGCCTGTAATCCCAGCACTTTGGGAGGCCAAGGCAGGTGGATCACCTGAGGTCAGGAGTTTGAGACTAGCCTGGCCAACATAATGAAACCTCGTCTCTACTGAAAATACAAAAAGTAGCCGGGCATGGCCAGGCGCGGTGGCTCACGCCTGTAATCTCAGCACTTTGGAAGGCTGAGGTGGGCAGATCATGAGGTCAGGAGATCGAGACCATCCTGGCTAACACGGTGAAACCCCGTCTCTACTAAAAATACAAAAAATTAGCTGGACATGGTGGTGGGCGCCTGTAGTCCCAGTTACTTGGGAGGCTGAGGCAGGAGAATGTCATGAACCCGGGAGGCAGAGCTTGTGGTGAGCGGAGATCGTGCCACTGCACTCCAGCCTGGGCAACAGAGCGAGACGCCGTCTCAAAAAAAAACAAAAACAAAAATGAAAATTAGCCAGGTATGGCGGCATGAGCCTGTATTCCCCACTACTCGTAAGGCAGGAGAATCGCTTAAACCGGGGGGGCAGAGGTTGCAGTGAGCCAAGATAGTGCCACTGTACTCCAGCCTGGGCGACAGAGCAAGACTCTGTCTCAAAAAAAAAAAAAAAAGAAAGAAAGGAGTGCCCAAAATAAGTGATTGTGGGAGAGGAGGAACAGGTTTTTCAAGGGTGGGTGTGGTGGGGTAGAGAGAGGATCTGAGAAGATATTGAGTCAGGTTGGAGATAGCTGTGGAATATTTCTGGTTGGAAGGATTGGGAAGGCGCAGGTGTGAGTTGGAAATAGTGGCTTGAGGCTCAGGAGGAAGCTGAGAACTAGAGATCTAGACCTGGAATCGCTGGAATGTGGATGCTCTTCTGAAGCCATAGAAATGAAGGTATAAAGTGAGAACAGGGTAATCCCAGCACTTTGGGAGGGTGAGGCAGGATTGCTTGAGTCCAGGAGTTCAGGACTACCCTGGGCAACAAAGTGAGACCTCATCTCTCCAAAAAAAAAAAAAAAAAAAGCCAGGCATGATGGTGTTTGCCTGTAGTCCCAGCTACTTGTGAGGCTGAGATGGGAGGATTGCTGGAGCCTGGGAGATGGAGGCTGCAGTGAGCCATGATTGTGCCACTGCACTTCAGCCTGGGCAACACAGTGAGACTCTGTCTCAAAAAAAAAAAAGAAAAGCGGGTGTGTGGCTCACGCCTGTAATCCCAGCACTTTGGGAGGCCGAGGCAGGCAGATCACGAGGTCAAGAGATCGAGACCATCCTGGCTAACACGGTGAAACCCCGTCTCTACTAAAAATACAAAAAATTAGGTGGGCGTGTTGGCAGGCGCCTGTAGTCTCAGCTACTTGGGAGGCTGAGGCAGGAGAATGGTGTGAACCCAGGAGGCGGAGCTTGCAGTGAGCGGAGATCGCGCCACTGCACTCCAGCCTGGGTGACAGAGCGAGACTCCGTCTCAAAAAAAAAGGAAAAAAAAAGAAAGAAAGAGAAAGTTTAACTTCTGAACTTCCAATAGCATGAATAAAAACAAAAAAAGAACTCTGGAATACTCCTAAACGTACAAGACAGGAAGTGAAAACAGGCTGAGGAAGGTGAGAATTACCAGGATAAAAGAGGCCAAGGATGGAGAGAATTTCAAGAGACTGGCCAAACAAGCATGTCAGTCACAAGCAGCAGACGCATTCCAGGCTCATGACTCTCCAAGAGACCATAAGATCTAAGAGTGAGGATGTGCCTCAGGGTGCAGGGGTGAGGGTCGACACAGGAGTGCAGGGATGAAAGCAAGCAGGAGTGACTTTTGGTTCTTGGCAGTCCTTCACCCAAAAATACTGTTTTCTGGCCAGACGTGGTGGCTCACACTTGTAATCCTAGCATTCCGGGAGGCCGAGGTGGGTGAATCACCTGAGATCAGGAGTTTGAGACCAGCCTAACCAACGTGGTGAAATCCCATCTCTACTAAAAATACAAAAATTAGCCAGGCATGCTGGTGCACACTTGTAATCCCAGCTACTCAGGAGGCTAAGGCAGGAGAATCTCATGAACCCAGGAGGCAAAGGTTGCAGTGATCTGAGATCGCGCCACTGCACTCCAGCCTGGGTGACAGAGTGAGACTCCATCTCAAAAAATAAATGAATAACCCTGTTTTCCCATCTGCCAGGCTTTCTGCTTTCAGCCCAAGCCCTCTGTGCCATAGGGCTCTGCCCTTCCTCCTGAGAGCCCTCCCAGCTCCTTTGGACACTGCCTTGATCCCACTTGTGATGTGCTGTCACTCTCAGTGAGCACTTTTTTTCTTTCTTTCTTTTTTTTTTTTTTTGAGATGGAGTCTCGCTCTGTCGCACAGGCTGGAGTGCAGTGGTGCAATCTTGGCTCACTGCAACCTCTGTCCCCCGGGTTCAAGTGATTCTCCTGCCTCAGCCTCCCAAGTAGCTGGAACTACAGGCGCCCGCCACTATGCCTGGCTAACTTTTGTATTTTTAGTAGAGATGGGGTTTCACCATATTGGTCAGGCTGGTCTTGAACTCCTGACCTTATGATCCGCCCGCCTCAGCCTCCCAAAGTGCTGGGATTACAGGCATGAGCCACCGCTCCCCAGCCTCAGTGAGTATTTCTTAGCTCTCCTGCCAGAAGCCATTGACCACATACTATGCTCATTTACCATGGTCTCCTGCACAGGCCTGCAGAGCAGCACAACCTTAGTGATGTGCACTAACGTGAACATCTCAAAGCAGCACTTGCTGGATGGGTCACAGCTTGCAAATGTGCACAGCACTCTTCTCTCAATGAGTAGCAAGTACCCCTTGTTTGTCCTAGTTAAATATTACCATTTCTCTGAACACAAGATTATCCTACCCCAAGTGTTTCCAAGAAGACTTAAGAGTCAAAGTTCATCTGTCTCTCTAACCCAAGTTTTAACACCCAGCCTGGCTCCAGGTGCCAACAATAAAGGCAGGAATCCTCCAGTCTGGGCAGCTGTCTGCAGTCACAGTGAAGCTGTAAGAACCTTGCCATTTTCAAATTTCTTGAGACAATGAGCTGTTACACAGTAAAGTTCTACCAGGTCCATCTGGTGGTTCCAAGAATTCCCAAAGTTGCAGTCAAGCTGGGACCGACCCTCTCTGCGAAGGTCCCAGTGTCTGCACAAGGAAATTCAAGTAACTTTTGTTCACACCCAAATCACGTTTCTGCTGCCACTTTCTCCTCCCACAGGAGAGAAGTATTTCAAATCCTTGGGAGGCAGCCACAACACCGAGATTATCTTTTAACTGCAAGGAGGCAATGTGTGAAAGTGATATTGTGTGACTTGGCAACTTACAAATACTGAAAGGTTTTCTCTGTTCAATGCCACCACCTATTCCACTTCCTCTCCTTGAGATCAATGCTGTCTGCCTGGGATAATCTGGCAAAAGTGCCAAGTGGGAAAGCAGCCCTAGCACTTGCCTGGGTGGTCTGATTTCTAGTGGACTGCTGAAAAATGGATGGTACAATGCCTCCCTTTAGCTTTCCACCCCTTCATCACCTGACAAGACTTAATGAGAAACTTTTGGGAGCAGACACCCTGGATCATTCGGAAGCAGAGACCGAAATACTCAGAGGGTACAGAGCAGCCACCATAACCAACAGAGGAATTAGGGTGTGCCAGTGGAGGCTGTGAAATCAACAACACTTGGCTTGCAGTTTCCTGCTTCCTCCTAGGAGGTGGGCAAACCCCTGGGGCACACTCATATCTTAACTTCCCATTCACAGCTCTTTCTGTGCAGGAAGTTTTCTAATCATCCCAATTATAACCACATGCAAGGAAGAGGTCATAAAAGCCCACGCCCACAGTGCAGGGTGGAAGCAGGCACTTAATAAAGAACCTTGGATGAGGAAGTCAACTAAATGGTGCACTGGAGTTTCAAAGGATATAACGAGTGAGCAGAAAACAGATTCCATGGTCGAATAACTGTGAGAAATGTTGGGTCAAATAAAGCTGAGCCAATGTCTTTTTGTAGGATTTCTCAGAGTCTTCAACAAACTAACAAGCCTTGTGAATCTTTATTTTGGTTTCTTTGTTTGAGACAGAGTTTTACTCTATTACCCAGGCTGGCATGCAATGGCACTCCTCAGCTCACTGCAACCTCCACCTCCCAGGCTCAAGTGATCCCCCTGTCGCAGCCTCCCGAGTAGCTGAGCCCACAGGTGCATGCCACCACATCCGGCTAATTTTTTGTATTTTTTGTAGAGATGGGGTTTCGCCATGTTGCCCAGGCCATTCTCAAACTCATGACCTCAAGTGATCCACCTGCCCTGGCCTCCCAAAGTGCTGAGATTACAGGCATGAGCCACCGTGCCTGGCCAATCATTGTGAATCTTTGAAAAAACAAATAGGCTGGGCACAGTGGCTCATGCCTGTAATCCTAGCACCTTGGGAGGCTGAGGCGGGTGGATCACCTGAGGTCAGGAGTTCGTGACCAGCCTGGCCAACATGGTGAAACCCTGTCTCTAGTAAAAATACAAAAATTCTGAGTGTGGTGGTGGGTGCCTGTAATCCCACCTAGTTGGGAGGCTGAGGCAGGAGAATCGCTTGAACCCAGGATGTGGAGGTTGCAGTGAGCCAAGATCGCACCATTGCACTCCAGCCTGGGCGAAAAGAGTGAAACACCATCTCAAAAAAAATAAAGAAACAAAAATGAAATAGGTAGCAAACCCAAACCTATTTGACCACGGAACCCTGAGCACCTTTCAGGACTGGCATTGCTTTAAAGAACTGTCTTAAAAAGCCCAAGAATTTTCTCCAGTGGAAAAAATAAAATAAAACAAACAAACAATAATAAAAAATAAAACATTTAAAAAACAAAAGCACAAGATCTGTATTATTCCATCCCCTCACACTGGAGAAAAAAGGTAGCTTAGCTAATACTAATTTGTTACTTTCACCACTCCCAGTACTCTCAAGAATGGTGACAACATGATGATGCTACATTCCATTCTTTCCTTAGCCAGCCTAAAATAGCCCCAGTGCAGTTTAACACCAATGTCTGAGCTTCAAAACCTTTAAAACAGCCCTGTCCTGGGAATGAGACCCAGGTCAGCCCCTTCCAGCTGCTAAATAGCTGATGACTCTGGCACATACCATCCTCATTGAGGTCTTGGTTTCCTCATCTCTAAACTGAAGAGGTTAGAATAGAGTTCTAAGAATGTTCTCAGCTCTAACAGTCAACCATGGACTCTAAACACCAGGTATATTTTTGCAATCCACCATTACACTGCATGACGGAAATAAAAACGACTGTTCTGGAGTGTGACTAGGTGTGACAGTTTCTGAGTCTATCGCTTTTCCACCTGCTCTCTCCTGAGCTTGGTGCCAACACCCTGAGTAAATGAAGCTGGGCTCACACCCAGGCACCTAAGGGCTGCATCTCCCAACATCCCAGCCCTGGGAATGCAGACACCACCATCTCAAGGAAAGGGCGGGTAAGCAGACACCACCATCTCAAGGAAAGGGCGGGTAGCTCTGACCAGGAGAAGACTCAGAGGCCTCACATCCAAAGCTGTTTCTCCCCATACCACTGTGTGCCAAGAGGAAAAGCCCAGCCCAGGATGAGGAGGAGCAAATCGCAGCCAGCCAGCCAGCTCTCTCCTTCCCACCCAGGACTCCCCACCAGATGTGGCTGATAGGACCACAGCTGCTTCCTGTCATGCCATTTCCTGGGGCTTCCTGATGGACAGACTGTCTTGCTAGAATGCAGAAGTTACTTCTACCACAGTTTGCACAGTCATTTTTGGAGCCAGAGATGAGGTTTAAGACTGTCAAGCAGCTATTAATACAGGGTAGAACTATCTTGCCCTCTGCTAGCACTAGAGCAAAGCTCTCTGCATCTTTAGACAACTGACTTCCTCTCTGTCAGACAGCATCAGACTTTTTATTTCTGATTCTGACAGGACCAAAAAAAACACATAAAAAATGGAAAATCATCACATATGGCATATACCATAAGGCTACAAGATCCTACTAAAACCCAAACCCCAGTATACAGCAGTTTTGTAATTAAAGTCTGTTACCAGAAGACATTGGCAGGAAAAAAAATGCAAATCTTTCTTTATTCGATGAATAGAGATGACCGTTTGCCTTACATAAGAGACAAGGTCCTTGCAAAGGCTCTGTCAAGAAACATTAAGCTACAAGAGGAATGTTCAGAATTTCCTGATGTTCTAAGGAACAAGCTATCAGAATTTGCCCTGAGGGCTCCTGTTGGCTAAGACACCTTGAGACCAAGAAAGAAGCGAAACATTTTCACTCTCCTAACAGCGTATAATTATTTAGTTCAAGTCTCCTTTGATTTTGCTCTGACCCTTGAAGCAATTCAAAGTGGGAAAACTCATGCTGTGAATGGCAGGAAGGATTACTTCAAGGACTTCTCTGACACCTGCAGGAAACTTAAAAGCTGCCAGTGACCAAAATAAAGGACAAGCAGGGTGAATTAACGTGCCGATGACATCCTGACAGAGCAGAACATCAGGGCTCATCATTCACCAGTCAGCACAAACAAGCTTCCCTAGAACAGGTTTTGAGCAGATGTGAAACAAGAGGCATAGGAGCTCTGGAGCTAACAGTTCAGCCCCTCATGGTAGAAAAAGATCATCCCTGTGCTCTCAGCTCAAAGGCAGAAAGGTGTGGGCTTTAAGTAGGAAGACTGTCCTGTGGCTCATGCCTGTAATCACAGCACTTTGAGAGGCTGGCGCCGGGGGATTGCTTGAGACCAGGATTTCGAGACCAGCTTGGACAACACAGTGAGACCCCTTCTCTACAAAAATTTTTTTTAAAAGGAGTAAGGCCCAGTGGCACATGCGTGTAGTCCCAGCTACTCAGGAGACTGAGGTGGGAAGATTATTTGAATCCTGGAGGTCAAGGCTGCCATGACCTCCACTGCGATACAGCCTGGGCAACAGAGTGAGACCCTGTCTTAAAAATGAAAGAAAGAGGGCCAGGCGCGGTGGCTCACGCCTGTAATCCCATCGCTTTGGGAGGCCAAGGCAGGCGGATCACCTGAGGTCGGGAGTTCGAGACCAGCCTGACCAACGTGGAGAAACCCCATCTCTACTAAAAATACAAAATTAGCCCAGCGTGGTGGTGCATGCCTGTAATCCCAGCTACTCAGGAGGCTGAGGCAGGAGAATCGCTTGAACCCAGGAGGCAGAGGTTGCAGTGAGCCAAGATCGCGCCATTACACTCCAGCCTGGCAACAAGAGCGAAACTCTGTCTCAAAAAAAAAAAAAAAATGGTGGCTCACGTCTGTAATCCCAGCACTTTGAGAGGCCGAGGCGGGCGGATCACAAGGTCAGGAGATGGAGACCATCCTGACTAACACAGTGAAACCCCATCTCTAGGCCGGGTGCGGTGGCTCAAGCCTGTAATCCCAGCACTTTGGGAGGCCGAGACGGGCGGATCACAAGGTCAGGAGATCGAGACCATCCTGGCTAACACGGTGAAACCCCGTCTCTACTCAAAATACAAAAAAAATTAGCCGGGTGAGGTGGCGGGCACCTGTAATCCCAGTTACTCGGGAGGCTGAGGCAGGAGAATGGTGTGAACCTGGGAGGCGGAGCTTGCAGTGAGCTGAGATCCGGCCACTGCACTCCAGCCTGGGCAACAGAGCGAGACTCCGTCTCAAAAAAAAAAAAAGAAAGAAAAGAAATCCCATCTCTACTAAAAATACAAAAAATTAGCCGGGCGTGGTGGCGGGCGCCTGTAGTCCCAGTTACTTGGGAGGCTGAGGCAGGAGAATGGTGTGAACCCGGGAGGCAGAGCTTTCAGTGAGCCGAGATCGCGCCACTGCACTCCAGCCTGGGCGACAGAGCGAGACTCTGTCTCAAAAAAAAAAAGTCAGGCCAGCTCACAAGTCAGTGCATCTCAACTATGTTGCCACCACACATAGGTCCATCAGACAAACGTTCCCTGGTCCAGACTTTTTCAGAGCCCCGCGCACCTCTCCTCCCTCCCTAATCCAGACTCTCCTATCTGGTCAAAATCCACTCCAAACTAGACCCATGGCCAAAATGCGGAATTCTTATCAAGGACATTTTTCAACTTGGGCTACCTTCCCACCCTCTCCCAGCCTTCTTTCCCTGACAAATCTCAGGGGCTCTCCTGTACTGTATACACTAGTTTGGCAGGTGGTGGAGCGGTGGCAGGTGTCCTGGGCTTTTCCCACATTTTCCCACCCCACCACAGGCTTCACCACCTCCTCATATATTGCTGTCACCCCCTCTTCTAAGGTGACTCAGGACAGGTGTCTATCCAAGAATGAGGGAATGTGATAGCCACATTTCGCTTCCCCCTGACGCTAGGGGACTTCCCTAAGGGTCTGACGGTGCCTGCTCCAGTCCCCTTCACTAGCACAGCCCAGTCTCCGGGTGCTAGAAGACCCCACTCTCTCCAAGACTTCAGCGCCCCGCCTCCTCTGCAGTTCCACCTGTTGCTAGTCGCGCCCCCCACGAGTTACGATAGGCCAGGCCTCAAAGCCCGCTCTCCCATTGGGCAGATGACCCGTCCCTCCTACGCCACGTCTCCCGGCTCTGGCGAAAAGAGGCCCGGGCAGCGGCCGTGGGCCCTAGGGAAATCTGAGAGCTGGGTGGCAGGAGGGGGGCTTTACCTGAAAGGGGTTTACATCCACTGGGTCCGCGAAGGGGTTGGTGTCGAAAGCCGACATGGCGATCGGAGGCCGGCGGGCGAACTCCGCGAACGCTGCTGCCTCCGGGCACCCGGACCCAGCGGCGCTTCGTGTAGACCCTCCACTTCCGGGAGCGAGGCAGCAGTTCTGGCGCAGGCGCGGTGCCCTCCCCGAGGGGCGTGACCCTATGACGTCACCGATGTCCGCTCCGGCCCTCCCCCCCTGCCCTGCCCACAGTAGTGCGGCGGGTGGGCTTTTGGCTTCCGTCCACATCTTCGCTCTGCCGGGGATTCAGGGGTCTCGGCTGCCTGGAGGGTCTGCGGAGCCAGAGGCGTGGCCGGAGTCCTTCCCAACTGCCTATCAATCTGACACCTTCCAATTTTATGTTTCTAAAGCGAACTCTCAAAAGTGGGACAGGAAACGGCCCCTTCACTTCCCTGTAGACCAAGTTTGGGAAGAAGTCCAAACTGATTCCCGGCCAGAGGACAGGGGTGACAGGTGAGGCCAGAGGCCTTGGGAGAACTAGGAAAGCGCCTGCTCTGCAGAACGTGCTCCGGGAGAGAGAAGTGCCAGGATCATCCAGCAGTCCTCCACCAGAGCTGAGCCTGCTTCTTTTAGGACTGCTCGCCCTCTGATGTCATTTCATCGTTTTAGGAACGAGGGTTCCTGGGTCCATCAGCTTTGGGACCTGAGTTGGGACTTGAACCTGGCCATCAAGCATTTATTAAGTGAATGAAGGAATTCAGCGACAGAGCCTCAATCATGGGGGAGGTGGCTGGTTCACTCTCCACAACTCCGCTTTTTTTTCTTTTTTCTTTTTTTTTTTTTTTTGCGACAGGGTCTCACGGTCGCCCAGGCTGGAGTGCAGTGGCGCCATGATGGGTCACTGCAGCCTCGAGCTCCTGGGCTCAAGCAATCCTCCCACCTCAGCCTCCTGAGTAGCTGGGACTACAGCTGGTCGCCACCATACCCAGCTAATTTATGGATTTTTTTTTTTTGTAGAAATAAGGATCTCACTATGTTAGGCTGGTCTCAAACACCTGGGCTGAAGTGGTCCTCCCGCTTTGGCTTCCTAAAATGCTAGGATTATACTCATGAGCCACTGCCTGGCCAAATCCATCTTATTTATTTGGATCTCTCTGGTATTCATCTCTGCTGTCACCGAATCCCAGCCACTGTCATTTTTACCCTGGACTAATACAGTGCTGTTAATTGGTCTATTGTTCCTCATGATGTAATCAAAGATCTGTTTAAAGGGGGCAAAATTGTCACAAAATTTTGTTAAAATTTTTCAATTAATTTCCATAACGGGCCAGGTGTGTGGCTCATGCCTGTAATTCCAGCACTTTGGGAGGCAGAGGTAGGAGGATCACTTGAAGCCAGGAGTTCAAGACCAGCCTAGGCAACATATCAAGACCCTGTCTCGGCCGGGCGCGGTGGCTCAAGCCTGTAATCCCAGCACTTTGGGAGGCCGAGACAGGCGGATCACGAGGTCAGGAGATCGAGACCATCCTGGCAAACACGGTGAAACCCCGTCTCTATTAAATACAAAAAAAAACTAGCCAGGCGAGGTGGCGGACGCCTGTAGTCCCAGCTACTTAGGAGGCTGAGGCCGGAGAATGGCGTGAACCCGGGAGGTGGAGCTTGCAGTGAGCTGAGATCCGGCCACTGCACTCCAGCCTGGGTGACAGAGCGAGACTCCGTCTCAAAAAAAAAAAAAAAAAAAAAAAAAAAAGACCCTGTCTCTACAAAAAAAAAAAAAATATATATATACACACACACATACATATATATATCACACACAAACACATAATTAGCTAGGCATGGTGGCCTGCGCCTGTCCTCCCAGCTACTTGGGAGGCTGCAGGAGGACTGCTTGAGCTCAGGAGGTCGAAGCTGCAGTGAGCCATCATTGCACCACTATACTCCGAGTGATAAGAGAGCGACCCTGTCTCAGTTTAAAAAAAAAAAAAATTCAGACCATGCAAGGTGGCTCATGCCTGTAGTCCCAGCGCTTTGGGAGGCCAAGGCAGGCAGATCACCTGAGGTCAAGAGTTCAAGACCAGCCTGGCCAACATGGTGAAACCTCGTCTCTACTAAAAATACAAAATTAGCCGGGTGTGGTGGTGCACACCTGTAATCCCAGCTACTTGGGAGGCTGAGGCAGGAGAATTGCTTGAACCTGGGAGGCGGAGGTTGCAGTGAGCTAAGATTGCAACATTGCACTCCAGCCTGGACAAAAAGAATGAAACTCTGTCTCAAAAAATAAAAAATTCATAAAGGCCCAAATTCTTAGTTTGTCTTCAGGGTCCTAAAGGATCTGCCCCTACCTTTCTCTCCTTCTGGCCCATTCTGGTGCCCAACCCCCGATGTTCCATCCATGCAAGTACTTTTCAATTCCTCAAACCTTCCTTCTGCCCTCGTGTCTCAGGGCCTTTGCACATGTGTTCCCTCTACCTGGTAATCACTTAACCCATGCCCCACTATCATCCTCTGGTTAACCTCTCCTTACCCTTCAAATGCAAGTTCAGATGTCTTTCTTCAGGGGTAGCTTCCCTTCGCTCTCTTGGTTACATCATCACCTCACACCCAACATAAGCTCTCCTATTGCCCTGTACTTTTCCTTCACAATACCTATTGCAGATTGTAATTAATACTAGTACAGGTGGTTCTTTATGCCTGTATCCTCCACTAGACTGGAAGCTCCATGAGGGTAGGGTTAAGGTCTGTTTTGCTCACTGTTGTGTTTCTGTCACTAACATAGTATTATAAAGCACATGATACACATTTATTTATTTTTTTTTGTGGGTTTGGGTTTTGCTTTGTTTTTTGTTTGTTTTTGAGACAAAGTCTCGTTCTGTCACCCAGGCTGGAGTACGGTGGCATGATTTCAGCTCACTGCAACCTCCGCCTCCCAGGTCCAGGCGATTCTGCTGCTTCAGCTTCCCAAGTAGCTGGGATTACAAGCATGCACCACCACACTCAGTTAATTTTTTTTTTTTGGAATTTTAGTAGAGACTGGGTTTCACCATGTTGGCCAGGTTGGTCTTGGAACTCCTGATTTCAAATGATCTGCTCGCCTCAGCCTCCCAAAGTGCTGGGATTACAGGCGTGAGCCACTGTGCCCAGCCCACATGCATGATACACATTTAGTAACTATTTTACTGTTTTCCTCATCCATTCATTTTGTTTGTTTGTTTGTTGTTTAGAGACAGAGTATGGCTTTGTTGCCCAAGCTGGTGTTGAATTCCTAGCTTCAACTGATCCTCCCACTTCGGCCTCCCAAAGTACTGGGCCTACCGGTACACACCACTGCACCTGGTCATCAGTTTCTTTCACCTTCCTTTCCCCTGTCTAAATCCTGACTATCCTTTAGGGTTTAGCTCAGCTTTACTTCAGGAAATGACTGCACGCAAGTGGGAGGATGGGGAAGGATCCATTTTGTATCCCCTTAGAAACTGCCTGTCCCCAAGCCTCTATGGCCACCCCTCCAAGGGCAGCAGACAGATCTTTGCTGTTTGCAGCCTCACAGGAGAACAGTCCACACCCCACAGGGCTGTCCTGCCTCTCTGGGTCTGCTGCAGCCAAGTACAATGCTGGGCTGGTGAAGAAAGAATGGAACTTAATTATAACCAATGTGGTGGCTGCCCACCTATCTGTCTAATTCCCTATAAGAGAGACATCATTCATTTATTCTACAAGAGAGGAGATATAGAGAATGCAGCTGTTTGCTTTTGGACCAGTTATTTTACCTCTCCACGACCCATTTTTCTCATCTTGATCTTGAAACCACCTTTGCAAAAATTATAACTGAGGAAATTATGACAGTGGTAGAGATTAGACCTAACCTACCCCATCTTGCTTCTGACCTTTAAGCGGTCCTTGTTCATTCCTGGGTGTAGGCTGAACTAACCTTGGGAAGGAATTTATAGTTTAACTCTGAAACAAAATTGATAATAGCCCTCCCCGACCCCAAAAACAAACAAACAAACAAACAAAAACCCTTCTTGCCTGGGGACCAGTCTGCCTTTCTGGACTAACAAATTAGCTACGAGATCAGAAATTACAGTTTAGAGACCATGCAGCCTCCAGCTGCAAGTCTAAACCTCCCCAGATTGCTTCTGGGGATAACATCACTATTGTAAAACCTAAGATCAGTGCTTGAGATATTTTGCAGACCCTGCACTCGATGGATCAGCTGACACCACCCCCGACAGTAATGTAGCTCAGCCAGTTCTGCCATCCCACTCAGGAACAGAAGACAGCAAGAAAAACTCATTTTGACCCCCTATCATTCCATCTCCAACCTGACCAATCAGCACTCCCTACTTGTCTAGCCCCTACCAGCCAGATTATCTTTAAAAACTCTGATCCCTGAGGCTGGGTGCAGTGGCTCACACCTGTAATCCCAGTATTTTGGGAGGCCGAGGCGGGTAGATCATGAGGTCAGGAGTTCAAGACCAGCCTGGCCAAGATGGTGAAATCTCATCTCTACTAAAAAAAAAAAAAGAAAAAAAAAATTGCTGGGCGTGGTGGCAAGCGCCTGTAATCACAGCTACTCGGGAGGCTGAGGTAGATAATTGCTTGAACCCGGGAGGTGGAGGTTGCAGTGAGCTGAGATCGCGCCATTGCACTCCAACATGGGAGACAGAGCGAGACTCCGTCTAAAATAAATAAATAAATAGGCCAGGTGTGGTGGCTCACGCCTATAATCCCAGCACTTCGAGAGGCCAAGGTGGGCGGATCACAAGGTCAGGAGTTTAAGACCAGCCTGGCTAACATAGTGAAACCCTGTCTCTACTAAAAATACAAAAAATTAGCCGGGCGTGGTGGCGAGTGCCTGTAATCCCAGCTACTCTGGAGACTGAGGCAGGGAAATCGGTTGAACCCGGGAGGTGGAGGTTGCAGTGAGCCGAGATCACGCCATTGCACTCTAGCCCAGGCAACAATACAAGACAATGTCTCAAAAATAAACAAACAAATAAATAAATAAAATAAAAACTCTGATCCCCGAATGCTCAGGAAGACTGATTGGGGTAATAATAAAACTCTGGTTTTCTCCACAGCTGGCTCTGCATGAATTTACTCTTTCTCCATTGTAATTCCTCTGTCTTGATACATTGGCTCTGTCTAGGCAGCAGGCAAGGTGAAGCCGTCAGGCGGTTACAATCTCACAGGGTTATCTTGAGAACTGATGAAAAAAGCAGTGATTTTTCTCCCTCACAACTACAGACTCCCTCAACAGTCATGCAACATAATACTTCTGACACCTGACGTGTGTGGGTTGTTTCTCCACACATCAAGCAATTCTGCAGCAGATACTAACTGGGTGTCCTTCAATTTAATTTAATTCCAACACTTTCTACCTGGAGATAGTGTCAGATTGTAACTGCAGTAAGTTCATTGCCAGATGTGCAAATCAATACGCTAAGGCACCAGGTTGCAGCAAAGAAAAAGGTTTGTTTAATCGTAGGGCAACCTAAAGAGGGGATGGGAGAAAACCCCAAATATATTTCCCCGAAGTGTTTAGGGTTAGGGATTTTTTTTTTTTTTTTAGATGGAGTCTCACTCTGGCGCTCAGGGGTGCGATCTCGACTCATTGCAACCTCTGCCTCCCTTGGGTTCAAGCAATTCTCTTGTCTCAGCCTCCCGAGTAGCTGGGATTACAGGCGCCTGCCCCCGTGCCTGGCTATTTTTTGTACTTTTAGCACAGATGGGGTTTCATCATGATGGCCAGGTTGGTCTTGAACTCCTGACCTCAGGTGATGATCCGCCTGCCTCAGCCTCCCAAAGTGCTGGGATTACAGGTGTGAGCCACCGCGCCCGGCTTGGGTTTTTTGTTTGTTTGTTTGTTTGAGACAGGGTATTTCTTGCTCTCTGGCCTAGGCTGCAATCTGCAGCTTCAACCTCCCAAGCTCAAGCGATCCTCCCACCTCAGCCTCCTGAGTAGCTGGGACCACAAGAGAACGCCCACCATGCATGGCTAATTTTTGCAGAGATGGGGTTCTGCCATGTTGCCCAGGCTGGTCTCAAGCTCCTGGGCTCAAGCATTTCTCCTTCCTCAGCCTCCCAAAGTGTGTGAGCCACCGAACCTGGTCAGGAGTCTTTAAACTGCTTGGCATCACTTGTTCCCCCGGAATTAAGGATCTGAAAAACATCTTAAGCAATTTTTTTTTTTTTTTGAGACGTCCAGGCTGGAGTGCAGCGGCGCTACCTCGGCTCACTGCAAGCTCCGCATCCCGGGTTCGCGCCATTGTCCTGCCTCAGCCTCCCAAGTAGCTGGGACTACAGGCGCCTGCCACCATGCCCCGCTACTGTTTTTGTATTTTTAGTAGAGACGGGGTTTCACCGTGTTAGCCAGGTTGGTCTCCATCTCCTGACCTCGTGATCCGCCCTCCTCGACTTCCCAAAGTGCTGGGATTACAGGCGTGAGCCACCGCGCCCGGCCCATCTTAAGCAATTCTTAAACAAAAGCTTTATGATTCTAATGTCAGACATCCTATTTATAGGAACAGTGTGGATGCAGACGGTTAGTATCTAGGGCTGCAGTGACTTTTGGTTACAAGGAGGTGGCCCTAAGTGTAGCCTGAGTAATGCTTAATTTTATTTTACTTTATTTATTTATGTATTTATTTATTTATTTATTTTGAGACTGAGTCTTGCTCTGTCGCCAGGTTGGAGTGCAGTGGTGCGAACTCAGCTCACTGCAACCTCTGCCTCCCAGGTTCAAGTGATTCTCCTGCCTCAGCCTCCCAAGTAGCTGGGACTACAGCCGTGCAACACCATGCTCAGCTAATTTTTATATTTTTAGTAGAGACAGGGTTTCACCATGTTGGCCAGGATGGTCTCAATCTCTTGACCCCATGATCCACCCGCCTTGGCCTCCCAAAGTGCTGGGATTACAGGCGTGAGCCACCGCACCTGGCCCAGACTGATTAATGCTTAATTTTAAATATATTTGTTTTTTATGTCCAGAATTCTTGTTAACCCTGTGAGGACAGCTTCAAGATCTCACAAGGTCCCACAAGGCTGCCACACTACTTCAGATGCCAATTCCAAGCCCCAGGTTGTGACCTGTCTCTTCTAACCGACTGGTTATAAATCAGGATTCCTATGGCTACTCCCATAAGTCTGACTAATTTATTAATTAATTTATCTGAGCTCAGAGAACTCAGACAAACTAACATTTAACTGTTTATTATTAAAGTGAAAAGGCTGGGCGCGGTGGCTCAAGCCTGTAATCCCAGCACTTTGGGAGGCCGAGACGGGCGGATCACGAGGTCAGGAGATCAAGACCATCCTGGCTAACACGGTGAAACCCCGTCTCTACTAAAAAAATACAAAAAACTAGCCGGGCGAGGTGGCGGGCACCTGTAGTCCCAGCTACTCAGGAGGCTGAGGCAGGAGAATGGTGTAAACCCGCGAGGCGGAGCTTGCAGTGAGCTGAGATCCGGCCATTGCACTCCAGCCTGGGCAACAGAGTGAGACTCCGTCTCAAAAAAAAAAAATAAATAAATAAATAAATAAAGTGAAAAAAGAAAAATACCTCAGAGCACTGTAAGCTATGTGAAGTATGCAAAATTTATCAGGCCCAGAGAGAGATGAGTGTGGGACTTCAGTCAGATGCTGGACACATGCCTGGGGCCATTGTTGAAGGCATTTTTGTACCATTGTCTTCAAGTTTCTGAAATTTGTGATACAGCGAGCAATGTACAGCCAATCAATAGCTTATGTCATTTTAAAGCAATTTTCTTTTTTTTTTTTTGAGACAGAGTCTCATTCTGTCACCCAGGCTGGAGTGCAATGGTGCAATCTTGGCTCACTGCAACCTCCACTTCCCGGGTTCAAGCAATTCACCTGCCTCAGCCTCCCAAGTAGCTGGGATTACAGGCACATGCCACCATGCCTGGCTAATTTTTGTATTTTTAGTAGAGACAGGGTTTTACTATGTTGGCCAGGCTGGTCTTAAACTTCTGACCTCCGGTGATCCACTCACCTTGGCCTACCAAAGTGCTGGGATTACAGGCGTGAGCCATCATGCCCGGCCTAATGCAAATTATTGGTAAACAACATAGGAACTGCCTCTTCTTTTCCTTTAAAAACCCATTAGTGGCTGGGCACAGTGGCTCACGCCTGTAATCCCTGCACTTTGGGAGGCTGAGGCAGGTAGATCACCTGAGTTTAGGAGTTCGAGATCAGCCTCGCCAACAGGGCAAAACCCCATCTCTACTAAAAATACAAAAATTAGCTGGGCATGATGGCATATGCCTGTAATCCCAACTACTAGTGGGGCTGAGGCAGGAGGATCACTTGAACCTGGAAGGCGGAGGTTGCAGTGAGCCGAGATGGCGCCACTGCACTCCAGCCTGGACAACATAGTAAGACTCTGTCTCAAAAAAAAAAAAAAATAGGCTGAGTGCAGTGGCTCACGCCTGTAATCCCAGCACTTTGGGAGGCCAAAGCGGGCAGATCACGAGGTCAGGAGATCGAGACCACGGTGAAACCCTGTCTCTACTAAAAATACAAAAATTAGCCGGACGCGGTGGTGGGCACCTGTAGTTCCAGCTACTTGGGAGGCTGAGGCAGGAGAATGGTGTGAACCCAGGAGGCGGAGCTTGCAGTGAGCCGTGATCGTGTCACTGCACTCCAGCCTGGGCAACAAAGTGAGACTCTGTCTCAAAAAAAAAAAAAAAAAAAAGAGAGAGAAAGAAAAAACAAACAAACAAAAAACCATTAGTAACTGTTGCTAATTAGAGCACATATTACGGGCAACTTGAATCCATGCTCCTGATCACAGGCCTCAAATTTAGCCCAAATAAACACTACTTGTATTAAATTTGTCTAAGTTTCTTTTCTCTTTAGGTCAACAAAAGACATTGCAAATGATACAGGTAAACAGCCAGATGGAAGAGATGCATGGAGCAAGTCCCATGGGAAGGGGTGTTGTGTTTCCATGCCCTGTCTGGAGGACTACCCTCCAGTGACCTCCAGGGACCATGTGTTCAGCTATCTCAAAGCTTTTTTTTTTTTTTGAGACGGAGTCTCATTCTGTCGCCCAGGCTAGAGTGCGATGGCATGATCTCAGCTCACTGCAGTCTCTGCCTCCTGGGTTCAAGTGATTCTCCTGCCTCAACCACCCAAGTAGCTGGAATTGCAGGCACGTACCACCATGCCCAGTTATTTTTTTTATATTTTCGTAGAGATGGGGTTTCACCATGTTGGCCAGACTGGTCTCAAACTCCTGACCTCAAGTGGTCTGTCAGCCTCGGCCTCCCAAAGTGCTAGAATTATAGGGATTACTGGCATGAGCCACCGCGCTCAGCCTTGGTTTCTTGTTTTTTTTTTTTGTTTTTTTTTTTTTTTGAGACGGAGTCTCGCTCTGTCGCCCAGGCTGGGGTGCAGTGGCCAGATCTCAGCTCACTGCAAGCTCCGCCTCCCGGGTTCCCGCCATTCTCCTGCCTCAGCCTCCTGAGTAGCTGGGACTACAGGCGCCCGCCACCTCGCCCGGCTAGTTTTTTGTACTTTTTAGTAGAGACGGGGTTTCACCGTGTTAGCCAGGATGGTCTCGATCTCCTGACCTCGTGATCCGCCCGTCTCGGCCTCCCAAAGTGCTGGGATTACAGGCTTGAGCCACCGCGCCCGGCCTGTTTTTTTTTTTTGTTATTGTTGTTGTTGTTTGAGACAGGGTCTGCTTTGTCATCCAGGCTGGAGTGCAGTGGCAGGGACATGGCTCACTGCAGTCTCAACCTCCCTGGGCTTAGGCTAAACTCCCACCTCAGCTTCCTGAGTAGCTAGGACTACAGGCATGTGCCACCATGTCCAGTTAATTGTTGTATTTTTTTGTAGAGATGGGGTTTTGCCATGTAGCCCAGGCTGGTCTTGAACTCCTGAGCTCTAGTGATCTGCCCACCTCAGCCTCCCAAAGTGCTGAGATTACAGGCGTGAGCTACTGCACCTGGCTGACACATGCCCTTGAGTTGTATTCCAGAAACCTAGACCCCTAGCAGATGGAAAACACCCACTGCAGTCACATAGACCCCAGATAAGGGAGAACTGAGGACTGAACTCTGGCCTTACCCAGTGTATAACTGAGGCAGGAATTTTGTCAGCCTCAGCTCCAGCTGGCGACACCCTTGCCTGGGCCTTGCTCAGGCCCAGGCTTGCTGCAGGAGATGCCCCATCTGCTCAGGTCACGCCTGAGCCACGCCTGGCTTCCACTCCAATGCAGATCCCTGCATTCAGCCCCTGGAGGGAGGAGGTGTGAGCAAGTGTGGGGTCTGGCCACCACACCAAGCACAGACACAGGAGTGGGTTCCATGCAGGGCTTGCGGCTGGACCAAGTGTGTTGCACTGAGGGGAAAGTGGTGGTGTATGAACAGGGATGCCTATGACCCCAGAGCCCCAGAGTAGGTATTACAGCATGCTAATAGTTCTTTTGGTCCCACTGTTTGCAGCCTGATGGACAGCAGCGGGTGTGTTAACAGCTCTGTCAGTCCTGTTGCCCCACTCCAGCCTATGGCTCCAGTACTGGCTTGGCCCTGCTACTGCTTCCCATCACATGAGGCACCTGACCTCAGCCAGTGTAAGGCAGAGGACCAGTGTTATAGCCTCTTTTTACCCACGTTTGGTAGTCCCAAGTTCTTGTCCTATGTCCATGAAGAATGAGGTTACATTGACAATTGAATGATGAGGGGGACAAAGAGCTTTACTGAGTGACAAAACAGATCTCAGTGGAGAGGAGGATGTGAGGCGTTCCCCCACCTGAAGTTGGATAGTCTCTCACTCAATGTGGCTGGGTCTGGGGCTTTTATGGGCTCAGAATGGGGGAGTACATGCTGATTGGGTTTGTGAGTATGCAAAACAGGCTAAAACAAAGTCATCACCCAAAGGTAGGCACGACAGTGTAAGAAACCAATTAGGGAAGGGTAGGTATATGTAAAATAGGTGAGGGGTGGGGATCAATCAGAGGAAAATGCACCAAACAGGAAGAGAGGTTCTCGATCTAGTCCATGGATTTACCCAGGACTTGTAGCTTGGCTTTCAGGCTTTAAACTGTCTCTGGTTTGAAGGTTGGTTTTCACTGGGGATCTGTCCCTGTCTGCCTAGGATTTGCCTGCCTCCTGCCACTATCTAACAATAAAAGTTAGCTGCAGCCAGGTGTGGTGGTTTACACCTGTAATCCCAGCACTTTGGGAGGCTGAGGCCAGTGGACTCCTTGGGCTCAGGAATTCAAGACCAGCTGGGTTATGTGGCAAAACCCCGCCTCTATAAAAAATACAAAAATTAACCAAGCGTGGTGGTGTGTGCCTGTAGTGCCAGCTACTCAGGAGGCTAGGGTGGGAAGACCACTTGAGCTCAGGAGTGGAGGTTACAGTGAGCTGTGACCTTGCCACTGCACTCCAGTCTGGGAGACTGTCTCAAAAAAAAAATGCTGCTATTATAGATTGAACCCTAAGCTGGGCACTGGCAGAAATGTGAAGCTGATTTAGACATATGGTCTAGAGGGGAAGAGAGTGAGGAAAGCGTATTGTCACTAGATAATAGAATGTGATCAGTTCTACTAGAGATTGCTAACCTAAAAGAAAAAGGCTGAGTCACAAAATTAAAGTTGCTTGATTCACAGTGAGACAACTGTCCACAAGACTCAGACTCAGACCCAAGTAACCTCGGATATGAGCTCTGTTAGGCCTTTGTTACAAGTTTTTTTATTTTGTTTGTTTTTTTCGAGATAGAGTCTTGCTCTGTCACCCAGGCTAGGGTGCAGTGGTGCAATTTCAGCTCACTGAAACCTCCACCTCCCAGGTTCAAGCGATTCTCCTGCCTCAGCTTCCTGAGTAGCTGGGACTACAGGCATGCACCACCATGCCCAGCTAATTTTTTTTGTATTTTTAGTAGAGACAGGGTTTCACCATGTTGGCCAGGCTAGTCTTGCACTCCTGACCTGGTAA
This sequence comes from Macaca nemestrina, assembly GCF_043159975.1. Classification (NCBI taxonomy): domain Eukaryota; kingdom Metazoa; phylum Chordata; class Mammalia; order Primates; family Cercopithecidae; genus Macaca; species Macaca nemestrina. The sequence continues at coordinate 126,290,786 of NC_092131.1, read as the reverse complement.
TCCTCCTGCGTTGGCCTCCCAAAGTGCTGAGATTACAGGCAGGAGCCACCGTGCCCAGCCACAAGTATGTTTTTAAAGGTAAAAGGCAGGGACAAGGAGTGGGCTGATACAGTCTTTTGTCAGGAATTCTCATTGGTTTACTGAAATAGCACTGATTAGTGATTGGCAATACATTGTTAAGCTGTAGGGTATGGGTTACAGTGTCCATTGTGGCATTATTAGGTTAATTTATACCTAGTTGTGGCATAGCAAGCAGTTTCAAGAGATAAATAAATAGCTCAAAAGGAAGGGAGTAGAATGTGGTTGCTGTCTCATTTTAATGTTGTTACTGAATTGACCTCGGGTCTGCTTTCCTAGTGTACAGAAAAAGCCAAACACTGGCCAGGCACAGTGGCTCATGCCTATACTCGCAGCACCTTGGGTGGCTGAGGTAGGAGGATCACTTGAGGCCAGGAGTTCGAGACCAGCCTGGCCACATAGTGAGACCCAATCTCTTAAAATAAAAAATAAAAAAATTAGGCCGGGCGCGGTGGCTCACACCTGTAATCCCAGCACTTTGGGAGGCCGAGGCGGGCGGATCACAAGGTCAGGCGAGACCACGGTGAAACCCCGTCTCTACTAAAAATACAAAAAAAAAAAATTAGCCGGGCGCGGTTGTGGGCGCCTGTAGTCCCAGCTACTCGGGAGGCTGAGGCAGGAGAATGGCGTGAACCCGGGAGGCGGAGCTTGCAGTGAGCCGAGATCGCGCCACTGCACTCCAGCCTGGGCGACAGAGCGAGACTCCGTCTCAAAAAAAAAAAAAAAAAAAAAAAAAAAAAAAAAAAAAAAGGCCGGGCGCGGTGGCTCAAGCCTGTAATCCCAGCACTTTGGGAGGCCGAGGCGGGCGGATCACAAGGTCAGGAGATAGAGACCACAGTGAAACCCCGTCTCTACTAAAAAAAAAAAAAAAAAAACAAAAAATTAGCCGGGCGAGGTGGCGGGCGCCTGTAGTCCCAGCTACTCAGGAGGCTGAGGCAGGAGAATGGCGGGAACCCGGGAGGCGGAGCTTGCAGTGAGCCGAGATCGCGCCACTGCACTCCAGTCTGGGCAACAGCGTGAGACTCCGTCTCAAAAAAAAAAAAAAAAAAAATTAGCAGGGCATCGTGGCATGTGCCTATAATCCCAGCTAATCAAGAGGCTGAGGTGGGAGGATCACTTGAGTCTTGGAAGTAGAGGCTGCAGTGAGCTGTCATTGTGCCACTGCACTCCAGTCTGGGCAACAGAGCAAGACTCTGTCTCAAAGAAAAAACAAAACAAAACAAAAATGCCAAACAGTGACACTGGGACTTCCAGCAAGAGAAAGTGAGATAATTTATTGCAGGTGCCAAAGCAAGGAGAACCAGGCAGCTAATGCTTGAGACCTGAGCTCCACAATGGCTTACAAGCAAGGGTTTTTAAAAGCAGGGGCACATTTCAGGAAAGCAAAATTATAAATCAATACATAGAGGTTACACATTGGTTTGCCCCAAAAAGGTGGGATATCTTGAAGCGGGGGCTCACGTGGATTCAGAGATTGTTTGATTTGTAATTGGCTAAGTAAGCAAGGCTTTGTCTAAAAACTTGGGGTCAGCAGAAAGGAATGCTAAGGTTTGGCCCATGGGTATGACTCTCTCCACACCCCTCAGGGATAATTTGGAACAAAGGATGGTGGTCAGAGGTCAGTCTTCAGTTCCCCCTTATCTGAGGTCAATGTGACAGCAGTGGGCATTTTCCATCTGGTAGGAGTCTGGAATCCCAGCACTTTGGGAGACTGAGGCAGAACAGCTTGAGCCCAGGAGTTCAAGACCAGCCTAGGCAACATAGCAACACCCCTGTCTTTACAAAAAATTTTAAAATTAGCCAGGTATGGTGGCATGTGCTTATAGTCCTAGCTACTCAGGAGGTTGAGATGAAAGGATAGCTTGAGCCCAGGAGTTCGAGGCTGCAGTAGGCCTGGATGACACAGAGAGAACCCATATCTGAAAAAAAAAAACAAAACCAGAAGACATGTCAAGGTGTTATTTGTTTTTAGAGATGGAGTCTCACTCTGTCGCCCAGGCTGGAGTGCAGTGGTACAATCACAGTTCACTGCAGCCTCGACTTTCCACGCTCAAGCAATCCTCCCACCTCAGCCTCCAGAGTAGCTGGGACTACCGGCATGTGCTACCACACTCAGCTAATTTTTAAAGTATGTTTAGAGACAGGGTCTTGCTATGTTGCCCAGGCCGGTCTCAAATTCCTGGACACGTTACCCTCTTGCTATGGCCTCCCAAAGTGCTAGAATTACAGGTGTGAGCCACTGCACCTGGCCAAGATATTATCTTCAGGTTTTTTTTTTTTTTTTTTTTGAGACGGAGTCTTGCTCTGTCGCCCAGGGTGGAGTGCAGTGGCACAATCTCCACTCACTGCAAGCTCCGCCTCCCGGGTTTACGCCATTCTCCTGCCACAGCCTCCCAAGTAGCTGGGACTACAGGCACCCGCCACCTCGCCCGGCTAGTTTTTTTGTATTTTTTAGTAGAGACGGGGTTTCACCGTGTTAGCCAGGATGGTCTCGATCTCCTGACCTCGTGATCCGCCCATCTTGGCCTCCCAAAGTGCTGGGATTACAGGCTTGAGCCACCGCGCCTGGCCTCAGTTTTTTGTTTTTTTTTTTTTTTGTGAGACAGAGTCTGGCTTAGTCGCCCAGGCTGGAGTGCAGTGGCGCGATCTCGGCTCACTGCAAGCTCCGCCTCCCGGGTTCACGCCATTCTCCTGCCTCAGCCTCCTGAGTAGCTGGGACTACAGGCGCCCGCCGCCTCGCCCGACTAATTTTTTGCATTTTTAGTAGAGACGGGGTTTCACAGTGTTAGCCAGGATGGTCTCGATCTCCTGACCTTGTGATCCACCCGCCTCGGCCTCCCAAAGTGCTGGGATTACAGGCGTGAGCCACCGCGCCCGGCTTTTTTTTTTTTTAATAGTAATAGGATCTTGCTATGTTGGCCAGTTTGGTCTTGAACTCCTGGCCTCAAGCAGTCCTTCTGCCTCTGCCTCCTAAAGTGCTAGGATTACAGGCCTGAGCCGGTGCACCCTATCTGTAGCTTTTTTGTTGTTGTTGAGACAGAATCTCACTCTGTCACCCAGGCTGGAGTACAGTGGCACAATCGCCACTCACTGTAAGCTCCGCCTCCCGGGTTCACGCCATTGTCCTGCCTCAGCCTCCCAAGTAGCTGGGACTACATGTGCCCGCCACCACGCCCAGCTAATTTTTTGTATTTTTAGTAGAGATGGGGTTTCACCGTGTTAGCCAAGATGGTCTCGATCTCCTGACCTCATGATCCACCTGCCTCGGACTCCCAAAGTGCTGGGATTACAGGAGTGAGCCACTGCGCCCGGCCCCTATCTTCAGTTTTTATAGGGAACTAAACATCTTGTGACTCTGGCTTACTTGGATGGCTGTTTAAGTTATTATTACCTTCTTCCTTAGTGGGTTATTCATTTACTTCCCTAATTGCTGGGTGCGGGGCTAGCTAGGTTCCCGAATCTCCCTTGAAGGGACTCAAAAGTTCTCCTTTATCTCCATACTTGCGGGCCAGACAGGCACCTAAGAAGGGTCTGTCCTCCATATCAATGTCTCTCAGGGCCTGATTGTATAAAAGGATGCACATTCCTCAGATAAAATCACTTTTCTCAAGATAGACCAGCAAGAGGGAAGAAGTAGAAGGTTCTAGGTTCTCCACACACCCTAGTTTCCCTTACAGATAAGTTTTTCTGTATTGGAGGAGGGTGGCATGGGGTTGGGGGGAGGTCTGTATCTCCCAACAATCTAAGTTCTTCCTTCACTTTGCAGGGATACTATGAGCAAGTAACCCTGACTATGTTTTCTGTGGTAGTGGTAGTGGGGAGTGCTCCAAGAAGTCCTTGGGCCTCATTAATCCCTCATTCTTATCTGAGAAGGTTCCTATTGCTTGGTGTATTCGTTTGTTTTCATACTGCTAAAAAGATACCACCTGAGACTGGGTAATTTATAAAGAAAGGAGGTTTGGGCCAGACACGGTGGCTCACGCCTGTAATCCCAGCACTTCTGGAGGCTGAGGTGGGTGGATCACCTGAGGTCAGGAGTTTGAGACCAGCCTGGCCAACGTGGTGAAACCCCGTCTCTACTAAAAATACAAAAATTAGCCAGGCATGGTGGCACGTGCCTGTAGTCCCAGCTATTTGGGAGGCTGAGACAGGAGAATCACTTGAACCTGGGAGGTGGAGGTTGCAGTGAGCCAAGATCGTGCCAATGCACTCTAGTCTGGGTAAGAGTGAGACTCCATCTCAAAAAAAGAAAAGAAAAAAAGGAGGTTTGGCCTGATGTGGTGGCTCATGCCTGTAATCCCAGCACTTTGGGAGGCCAAGGTGGGTGGATCACCTGAGGTCAGGAGTTTGAGACCAGCCTGGGAAAAATGGTGAAACCTCACCTCTACTAAAAATACAAAAATTAGCCGGGCATGGTGTGTGCACTCAGCTACTTAGGAGGCCGAGGCAGGAAAATCACTTGAACCTGGGAAACGGAGATTGCAGTGAGCTGAGATCACGCCCCTGCACTCTAGCCTGGACAACGGAGCAAGACTCCTTCTCAAAAAGAAAAAAAAAAAAAGGTTTAATTGACTCACAGTTCTACATGGCTGGGGAGGCCTCAGGAGCTTATAATCATGACAGAAGGCAAAGGGGAAGCAAGGCATGTCTTAGATGGCAGCAGGAGAGAGTGACAGCGAGAAAGTGCCACATTTTAACACCATCAGCTCTCCGGAGAACTCACTCACTATCATGAGAACAGCATGGGGGAAACTACTCCCATGATCCAATCACCTCCCACCAGGTCCCTCCCTCAACATGTGGGGATTACAATTCAAGATGAGATTTGGGTGGGGACACAGAGCCAAATCATATCACTGGGGGAGTGGAGATGAGGGGAAGGAGTGGTATTCCAAAGCAGGAGGTATTGAGTACATTGTTTCATGAGTCTTGTATTATCCATTTTATTATTCCTTAGTGCATGGTAAAGCTTCCTTTGAAATGCAGGCTGAATTATCTGAGCCAGAGGACCCCAGGGGAGGTGAGACAGATACCCACACCTGGGCAGAGGATTACAGGGAAAACAGCAACCCCTCTTTCCCCTGGGCACATGTGGTAGAGGCTGTGGGAATCAGGGTATTGCAAGGGTGATGAGGGTAGAGTCAGGACTATAACTCCTCATTCTGGGTTCCCCGGAGCTTTGACTGCTGTGCTCCTGGCCTCAAGCAATCCTTCTGCCTCGGCTTGCTAAAGTGCTAGGATTACAGGCCTGAGCCACTGACTGCCCTCCTCCTAGGAGGCTGTTGACTGAGGAGGTCTGGATGTCAAAGCCTTTCACCACAGGATATAGCAAGATTACTGCAGAGTCAAGGCCCAAGGCCATCCTTCCCCATGCACAGCTCTTGCTAACTCCCCTGACTTCTCTGTGTGCAACTTGTAAGCAGCTCAGCCTGGAGTAGGAGTTGGGGTTCTGACTTTCTACAGCACCTGGGACAGGAAGGATCAGAGGAGCACAGAGTGCTGACTGCCTTGTAGGTGTCCCACATCATCCCATCTGACCGTTCAACAAGGGTGTCAGGCTGGCATTATTCACCCTATTCTATAAAGCTCAGAGAAGTGAAGGTCCTTGCATGTGACATTTACTATCATCATCACTAGTATGTCCCTACTCACATCACAGCAATTCTTTGCTCAAATCTCTAATTGCTAAGAGACTCGGAATAAAACCCAAAATCCTCACAATAGCAAGAGCCAGCAAAGCTCTGCCCCCTCGCCTCTCTTCTCTGACCTCCTCACTGCCCGTCTTACTCACTCTGCTCCGGCCACAGTGGCCTCCTTGCTGTTCCCTCCCGAACACGCCCGGCACAGTCCCACATTCCCGCCTTGCCCTGGCTTTCGCTGTGGCTGTTTCGTCCTGGAAGAACACTCCTGCCTTCCTCATCGCCAAGTCTGGGTTCCAACCTCACCTCCTCCATAAGGCTTGCCCAGACAGCCTTTTAAATTCTGCAAACTGCCTCCCACTCCCACCTGCCCCCTTACTTTTTGTGGCCTTGACCTTTCAACACACTACATGATTATTTGTCTGTCTTGCCTTCACCAGAATGTAAGCGCTCTACAAAGACAGAGGGAAGACTGTCTTGCTCTCTGATGTATCCTCCAGCCCTTAGAACAGTCCGTGGTACTTAGTAGGCTTTCAGTACATCTGTGCCCGGCGATGGAAAGAATGAATGAATACTAAGACCGAAGATCGCGACCGTAAGCCTCTGGGCACTGGTGCCCCGGGCCCTGGCGGAACGCTCAGGGAACTACATTTCCCGTGAAGCTCTGGGCGCAGAGGGCCGCGCGGGCTGCCGGGAAGGACATACGTGCTTAATCCCGGTGCAGGGGGCGAGCATGGCGGCTCCGCGAGGTGAGCCGTTGGCCGGGGTGTTCGCGAGTGTGTTGGTGGCGCGCGTCCTGGGGACGACTCCCGGCATGATCGGCCAGGTTGAGTCCGCTCCTGGCGCTCCGCGGAAAGATGGGTGGGTGCCGGGTAGAGGTGGGGCCACCTGCGATGGGGACTGACCTTCGAGGGGAGGGGGCCCTTCTAGACGTCGTGCCGTGGGATAGGCACCTCCTGCTCCCTCCCCGCCACCCCGCCTCAGATCAGCACAGGGTCCTTACTGCTGCCCATCTGACAGTTGGGAACATCGAGGCCTGCAGCTGAGGGGGGGTCTCATCCAACAGCCTACAAACCCCTTATTTACTCTGTCGCCAGTGAGCACCCCCGGCTCTTGCCTGGTTTCCTGGGACACTAGGGTGAGGCCTGAGGAGCGGAGTGGCAGCTGACCCTGTCTGTGCCCCTAGTATTCCCACTTTCCTGTGCGGTGCAGCAGTATGCCTGGGGGAAGATGGGTTACAACAGCGAAGTGGCGCGGCTGTTGGCCAGCAGTGACCCACTGGCCCAGATCGCAGAGGACAAGCCCTATGCAGAGGTGAGTCCCGGGCTGTATTTCAGCCTACTTTACCCGCAGGTCAGGAGAAGGGGCCTGAGGCAAGTCATAAGAATCAGCTGGGAAGGGTGAGGCAGCAAGGAGGGAGGAGGCCCACTTGGCTCTTCAGGCTAATGGACTAGATAGTGTTACCAAAAAGAAGAGTGTTACCAAAAAGAAGAGAGGTTTTGTCATAACAGGCTGGGATTTCCAGCACTCTCCTTCCCCCAACCACTCTTAGCACTTAGTGAATTTTAATTCAGCCCTCTTTGACAATTCAGTTTTTTTACTTTGACTGGTTTTTTTTTTGCATTTTTATTAACCTAAAATATTTCTCCTGCCTATTTAATGAAGAAAAAGCCAAAGCATAGGAAGGCTTTCGCCTCTGCTTCTGAAACTGGAAGATGTATGTTAACCCTGAAAGAATCATTTAAGAGTTATAGTTTTTCTGCTACCTTGACAGTGCAGGTGTCATTCTCCTCTTTGGACAGACAGAGAAGCTACATCTAAAGAAGGGAAATAACTAGTCCAAGGCTCCACAGATGGCTAGAGGCAGAGTCTGGAAAAGGGCCTGGGTCTGCTGCCTCCCTGTATGTCCACGATGGCATGAACATTTGTATCCAGACCTGAGAGGCCTTTCCCAGGACTCAGTTGCCCTTTGGGGAGCACAGCATAACGGATTGGGACAGGCCAACTCAGGGTGCCAGGTTTCTCCCCCTTCCCCTCCCAAGTTTCCTGTCTTTCCAGTTGTGGATGGGGACTCACCCCCGAGGGGATGCCAAGATCTTTGACAACCGCATCTCACAGAAGACCCTAGGCCAGTGGATTGCTGAGAACCAGGACAGCTTGGGCTCAAAGGTCAAGGACACCTTTAATGGCAATCTGCCCTTCCTCTTCAAAGTGCTCTCAGTTGAAACACCCCTGTCCATCCAGGCACACCCTAATAAGGTAAAGGACAGAGTGCGGTGCAGAGGTCAGGGTACAGAAGGGCTTATGCTAACGCCCTCCCATTACTTTTACTGCCACTTTTACCTCACCCATGCCAGGCTCCTGCCCAAGGCCAAATCCAGGCTGACAACTCCCAATTTAGCTCTGCAAAGCCACATGCAGCAACTAAGTCTAAGCAAACAGCTGACCGGCCTGTGCCAGGGGAGTTTCTCTAAGCTCATTCCAAGGGGCTCGTTCCTGGTCTTCCCTCACCCAACCCAGATCTATTCATATCTGCCATTTACTAACCTGCTTTCAGGAAGAGTTCAACTTGCAGGGCAGGGCAGGGCAGGTACCCTCAGCTCCACCCCCTTGGAGTCTTCCTACACAAGCCTGAGTCCCATTCTAAGCAATTGTGGATCAAAACTCCTTCCTTCTTTTTTTCTCTGAGACGGAATCTTGCTCTGTCGCCCAGGCTGGAGTGCAGTGGCACGATCTCAGCTCACTGCAACCTCCTCCTCCCGGTTCAAGCAATTCTCCTCCCTCAGCCTCCCAAACAGCTGAGACTACAGGCACGTGCCACCACACCTGGCTAATTTTTGTATTTTTAGTAGAGATGGGGTTTCACCATGTTGGCCAGGCTGGTCTTGAACTCGTGCCCTTGTAATCTACCCACCTCAGCCTCCCAAAGTGCTGGGATTATAGGTGTGAGCCACTGTGCCCAGCCAAAACTCCTTATTTCTGGATATACCAAGTAAGACCCAGAGAAGGGAGGGATTTACCCAAAGTCACACAGCTTGTTAGTGTCAGAGCTTGGCCTGGTGTTTGGGTTTCCTGATTTACAGACCAAGCCTCTTGAAGTCTGCCCCAGCTTTTCCTTGGATTTGCCCCATTTCCCTTCCCTGGGTTGGCTGAACCCCAAGTTTCTGCATCATGCTTTGACTGGGCTCCTTGCCAGAGGTAGGCAGCCACTGCCATCCTGCGACTGGGGAGGGTGGACAGCAGGGGCTAGGTGGCACTGGTGTTCCTGCTAGGTAATGGCTGTACCCTCACCATCCTCCTCTTCCCCTGGCCACCCCACAGGAGCTGGCAGAGAAGCTGCACCTCCAGGCTCCACAGCACTACCCCGATGCCAACCACAAGCCAGAGATGGCCATTGCCCTCACCCCCTTCCAGGGCTTGTGTGGCTTCCGGCCAGTTGAGGAGATTGTAACCTTTCTGAAGAGTAAGTTGGGCAGAATGCTGAAGGCATGCGTATTGGGCCAGGGATATCTGGGAAAGCAAGATGATAGGAACAGTGGCTGAGAACAGGGGTCACATGTCACAGGCAGTGAAGGGCCTCATGAAGCAGTTTTTGGAGCCAGTGGTCCAGGCCAGTGAGACCAGGCTCAGGTGTGGTTGCCAAGGGCTGGTGGTGAGTGATTGGTTTCTACTGCAAAGTTTACTTAGCATTGCTGGCTCTTTGGTTAGGGCTGGGATGGGACGGCGTCCTCCAACTCCCCACTTGTGTGGGTTCCATCTTACCATTCCTGATATGGGCCCTGGGCCTGGCCTTCCTGTAGAGGTGCCTGAGTTTCAGTTCCTGATTGGAGATGAGGCAGCAACACACCTGAAACAGACCATGAGCCATGACTCCCAGGCTGTGGCCTCTGCTCTGCAGAGCTGTTTCTCCCACCTGATGAAGAGTGAGAAGAAGGTGGTGGCGGAACAGCTCAACCTGTTGGTGAAGCGGATCTCCCAGCAAGGTGGGCATGGTTATATTCCTGGTTGGGTGCAATGCTCTGGCCTGGGCTCCCCGGCAGACACCAGACTCTAGGGACAGTTCTCAACCCCCTTGCCCAAGTGGAACACTAAAAGGGGCCCAACTTAGATGACCTGTTGGCAACTTAGCATTGCTTTCCTAGTCTTTGTGGAGCAGAGCCCTTCTTAGTTGAGTGCTGCTTCCCAACTGGTCATCTTCTCCAGATGGTTGGAGGCAGACTGGCATACAAGACTCTTAGGATGCCTTCCACCTAGGCATTCTGAGATTTTCCCCAGCCCTGCAGCTGCCGTCTATGGATGGACTTGTATCTTGGGGCTAAAGAGGCAGGAAGGGGACAAGAGCATCCTCCGTCTCCTGGAAAGGCCTGATGCCTCCAGCACTCGGTCATTTGATCTTTCCTTTACCTGCTGTGTGCCCGATCTTGTGCTAAGAAGAGTTCAAGAAGTAACTGTGACAGGTGTGGTCGTGTCACCCCAAAGGTGGGGAGTCAACACAAGCAGTAAGAAACACGAAACATAACAGACTTGCAGCAATGAGCTTATGTGGTGCAGGCAATAAGTTCTCAAGATTCTTAGCCTGGCAGCCACAGCCCACACCAAGGCTGGAGTGCAGTGGTGTGATCTCGGCTCACTGCAACCTCCACCTCCCAGGTTCAAGCAGTTCCCTGACTCAGCCTCCTGAGTAGCTGGGATTACAGGTGTCCGCCACCACACCCGGCTAATTTTTGTATTTTTAGTAGAGACAGGGTTTCACCATCTTGGCCAGGCTGGGCTCAAACTCCTGATCTCATGATCCACCCGCCTCGGCCTCCCAAAGTGCTGGGATTACAGGCGTGAGCCACCGTGCCTGGTGCCACAGCCCCATCTCTAGTTGGCCCAGAGCGCTCTCTTTATTTTACCTCTACAGGTTTCCCCTGTTACCTTTGAGCCTTAGGGGACTATTTATTTTACCCAAGCATATTTTGTTTAGAGAGTGTGTGTGTGTGTGTGTGTTTTGAGGTCTCTGTTGCCCCAGGCTGGAGTGCAGTGATGCGATCTTGGCTCAGTGCAGCCTCCGCCTCCCGGGTTCAACCAATTCTCCTGCCTGAGCCTCCTGAGTAGCTCGGATTACATGTGTGTGCCACCACGTCTGGCTAAGTTTGTATATTTTAGTAGAGACAGCTAGGATTACAGGCGTGAGCCACTATGCTGGGCCCCTTGCCTCACTTTAAAGAAGCTTGGCTGTGCGTGGTGGCTCATGCCTGTAATCCCAACACTTTGGGAGGTTGACGTGGGCGTATCACTTGAGGTCAGGAGGTTGAGACCAGCCTGGCCAACATGGTGAAACCCCATCTCTACTGAAGATACAAAAATTAGCCGGGCAAGGCAGAGGTTGCGGCAAGCCTAGATCGTGCCACTGCACTTCAGCCGGGACGATAGAGCGAGGCTCTGTCTCAAAAAAAAAAAAAAAAAATGCTGGGCATGGTGGTGTGTGCCTGTAATCCCAGCTACTCAGGAGGCTGAGGCATGAGAATCACTTGAATCCAGGAGGTGGAGGTTGCAATGAGTCTAGATCGCACCACTGCACTCTAGCCTGGGACACAGAGCAAGACTCTGTCTCAAAAAAAAAGAAAAAAAATTAAAAATTAAAGAAGTCCAACCTTGCCACTCTACCCAGGCTGAGCTCATTTTCCCGTCGTCTCCAGGACACATCTTGGCCCTTGGCACATTCTGCCTTATGCTATCTGGAGTAGTGGACTGCGCCCGTCCAAGACATAGAACTTTCAGTGTTAAAAACTAGAAAGTCGCCGGGTGTGGTGGCTCACACCTGTAATCCCAGCACTTTGGGAGGCCTAAGTGGGAGGATCACTTGAACCCAGGAGTTCGAGACCAGCCTGGGCAACATAGCGACACCCTTTTAATTCTGCAAATTAAAAAAAAACTTAGCTGGGCATGGTGGCATGCACCTGTGGTTCTCACTACTCAGGAGGCTGAGGTAGGAAGATTGCTTGAGCCTGGACAGTTGAGGCTGCAGTGAGCTATGATCGTGCCACTGCACTCCAGCCTGGGTGACAGCGAGACCCTGTCTCAAAAAAAAAAAGGAAAATTCAGGCATGTTGTTTACCCTTCATGAAACTTTTGAGTTATCTCCCTAGATTTTGAGCTCCGAGAGCAGTGGTTCTCAACCAGGGGACATTTGGCTGTCATCTGGAGGCATTTTTGATCGTCAAAACCCAGATGGGGTTGCTAGTGGCATCCTGTGAGTGGAGGCCAGGGAAGCTGCTAAACATCCATCAGTACACAGGACAGCCCCCACAATAAAGAATTACCTAGCCCAAATGTCAGTAGCACCAAGGCTGAGAAATCCCATCCTGAAAGGACCATACTCTAGCCCTTTTAGTGGCTAGTATAGTCCTAGGCATGTGAACAGTCAAGATATGATGAAAGATGGTATTTGTATGGACTGGAGTATCAAGCAAGGCTGGACCCCCAAAGGGCTGGAGGCGTGGCCAGGACAGGGCCACTTTGGCTTCTGGATTCCTGTGGCAGGGACCTTTTCCTAGGACTCCCTGGCCAATGTGGGGCTATGAACAGCACTGAGTATGCCCCTAAGTGACCTTGGGGTGCTCTGTGACCCTCAGTGGCTGCTGGAAACAACATGGAAGACATCTTTGGGGAGCTTTTGCTGCAGCTGCACCAGCAATACCCAGGTGATATCGGCTGCTTTGCCATCTACTTCCTGAACCTGCTTAACCTGAAGCCTGGGGAGGCCATGTTTCTGGAGGCCAATGTGCCCCATGCCTACCTGAAAGGAGGTGAGCCACATTTCAGCAGTGAGCCCCACTGCCATCCCTGCTGGGCCCTGTTTCCCTGTCTGGACAAAAGGAGAAGGGTGGTCAAGGAGACCCCCAAGGACCTTGCAGCTCTGACCTCTGAGGGTTCCTGAGCTCAGCAAGCAACAGCTGGTAGGGATGTTGAATGCATTTAGCATTGAACACGCCTTGAATCCTGCCACCAACCCTATGATGCCATGCTACTGATTTTAAGCCCTGCCAGTCAGTGTGGGAACCATGATTTGAACATAGACTATACTGGATCAAAGCTGTTGTTCTATGTCACAGCCTTTGTATGTCTGTCCTATCTACCCAGGGATTTTTACACTAAAATACGCATGTTGCCACAGAAGGATGCCACCTTTTGACCGTTGGCTGCTTATCCACACATGCCTCATGCACAGGATTCTGTCGTAGAAGTGGGAAACTACAGAGTTGGGGCTTCCCAACCCCCAGGGGTTAACATGGCTCCCCTCTGACAGTGACGGGTGACCTGTCACCTGTTTTTGGTATTTGATATCTCAGCCCCATTCTCCCAGAGAACACAATTCATGGAAATTTTTGCCTAACTTGGCATGGGATTCATGGAGCTCAGGTTAGGAGGCCCACAGCTGGAGAGCCAAGGCATACTTCATCAGCTTAGCACATGACGACTGTCTCTCCAGACTGCGTGGAGTGCATGGCGTGTTCAGACAACACAGTTCGTGCTGGCCTGACACCCAAGTTCATTGATGTGCCAACCCTGTGTGAAATGCTCAGCTATACCCCTAGCTCCAGCAAGGACAGGCTCTTTCTCCCGACACGGAGTCAGGAAGACCCCTACCTCTCAATCTATGACCCCCCTGTACCAGACTTCGCCATTATGAAGATGGAGGTGAGTGAGGGGCCATGATGGGTGTCCTTCATGTGCCAAGAAAATCTCTGGCAAGGGTCACGATGTAGAGGACACCTGGGGCTGGGTTTCCTGTCAAGCCCACTTGGTGGAGGGTGGCCCCAGGGCCTGCCCATTCCTCCCTATACCAGGGACCAGGCCTCTATGCTGACTGAGCCTGGGTTGTGGGAGAAGGTGGCAGAGCTCTCCTTTGTGCCTTGGGGACTGTCCTGGGCCCATGAGCTGATGAGAGCAGAGTCTGAGCTGCATTGCCTTATCGTTTCTTCCTGCCCAGGTCCCTGGCTCTGTCACTGAATACAAGGTCTTGGCACTGGACTCTGCCAGCATCCTCCTGGTGGTACAGGGGACAGTGATAGCCAGCACACCCACAACCCAGACACCAATCCCTCTGCAGCGTGGTGGCGTGCTCTTCATTGGGGCCAATGAGAGTGTCTCACTGAAGCTTACTGAGCCGAAGGACCTGCTGATATTCCGTGCCTGCTGTCTGCTGTAGAGGCTGCAGCCTCCCTAGCTCTCCTCTGCCAGCCACCCTAAATTCCAGCCAGCCTTGCCTCCTGAGGCCCAGCTCAAGCACCCTTCCTTGCTCTGGACTCCTTAGGTATATCCTAGAAGAGCTGGGGTGGAGGAGGGAGCGTGAAGATAGTGACTCCTGAACACACCCAGGTAGAACCATCTTCTTTGGGGATGAAAGGCCTGTGTAAGGGGTCTGATACTCCCCTTGTCTTCCCTCTCTACTCCTCACTACACCTGAGCCAGGCTCTTGCCAACTCTGTTCCAGCCTATGGCTTTAGGCTAGCTGGTAAAATATGTGACCCAGCCGGGTAATTTCTAAGAACAGGGTTCTAGTGCTGGGACTGCCCATTTCCTCAGCTGCAGAGGAGGAAAGGGAAAGGGTAGGCCTGTGGACTAACACTGTTTACGCCCTTTTATTCTGTCAAAGCAATTAAAGGTCACTTGTGTCGAGGCTGTGGAGTAATGAGCACTCAGCCTTTGGGGTACCTGTTCTAAAGTGGGCCAAAAGAGCCCTCCCTGCATGATGCCCCAGTTTTTGCTTTATTCCTACTTCATACAGCTTCCTGGGGGTGGGCAGGCTACACTCCAGAACGCTTGTATGGGAAGGAGTGGGAGAGGAAGCCAGCTTTGGCCTCAGAGGCACAGCTTGCAAGCAGCCCTACACAGAGGTGGCTCAAAGGATACACCAGTCACCAGTGCAAGACTCTTTGCTCCTGTTTTTTGTTTTTTTTTTTTTTTTTTTTTTTTTTGAGACGGAGTCTCGCTCTGTCGCCCAGGCTGGAGTGCAGTGGCCGGGTCTCAGCTCACTGCAAGCTCCGCCTCCCGGGTTCACGCCATTCTCCTGCCTCAGCCTCCGGAGTAGCTGGGACTACAGGCGCCCGCCACCTCGCCCGGCTAGTTTTTTGTATTTTTAGTAGAGACGGGGTTTCACCATGTTAGCCAGGATGGTCTCGATCTCCTGACCTTGTGATCCGCCCGTCTCGGCCTCCCAAAGTGCTGGGATTACAGGCTTGAGCCACCGCGCCCGGCCTGCTCCTGTTTTTCAATTGGCCCTAGAGAAGGGGTCAGCAAACCAGGCAGGCAGGCCAGTTCTGGCCATACCTGTTCATTTCCATATGGTCTGGCTGCTTTCAAGCTACAGTGGCAAAGTTGAAGAGTTGCACTGGACTATACGACCTGCAAAGCTGAAACTATTGATCGTCAACCACTTCTCTAGAATATACTCAACTGTTGCAGATTACAGGGACTCAGGAACCGAATTAGACAATTTTCACGGTGAGGAGAAGCCCAGTTAGCTTTCCTAAACTGGCAGGAAGTGCGAAGGAGGGAATCTCTCCCAATGCCCTGCTCCAGGGGTGGGACACACCTGCAAGAAGCTGTCAGCTGTCTGCTGCTGCTGAGGTTTCTGACCTGCAATCGTAGATCCTGTCACAACAGGCTAATCACTTAGTCCACTGGCTCCTTCCTGTGGGATAAAGGTTTAAATTCATACAAAAGAATCTTTCTGGGCTTCTGCCCACACTAGAGTCCCTATACAATAGAGTCCCAGGAAACCACCTTCAAAAATCTCCTGGGTTTTGGCCGGGCACGGTGGCTCACGCCTGTAATCCCAGCACTTTGGGAGGCCGAGGCGGGCAGATCACGAGGTCAGGAGATCGAGACCATCCTGGCTAAAATGGTGAAACCCCGTCTCTACTAAAAATACAAAAAAATTAGCCGGGCGTGGTGGCGGCTGCCTGTAGTCCCAGCTACTCGGGAGGCTGAGACAGGAGAATGGTGTGAACCCGGGAGGCGGAGCTTGCAGTGAGCCAAGATCACGCCACTGCACTCCAGTCTGGGCAACAGAGTGAGACTCTGTCTAAAAAAAAAAAAAAAAAGGCCGGGCGCGGTGGCTCAAGCCTGTAATCCCAGCACTTTGGGAGGCCGAGACGGGCGGATCACAAGGTCAGGAGATCGAGACCATCCTGGCTAACACGGCGAAACCCCGTCTCTACTAAAAACACAAAAAATTAGCCGGGCGAGGTGGCGGGCGCCTGTGGTCCCAGCTACTCGGGAGGCTGAGGCAGGAGAATGGCGTGAACCCGGGAGGCGGAGCTTGCAGTGAGCTGAGATCTGGCCACTGCACTCCAGCCTGGGCGACAGAGCGAGACTCCGTCTCAAAAAAAAAAAAAAAAAAAAAAAAAAAAAAAACTGGGTTTTTTTGCCTCCAAATTTTCTTCAGCTAAAGAACAATAAATATGAGCTGGAAAGAAAGGTTCTGCTAAAGGGAACCCATTCTATAGAAGTGACTTGCAAGGGCCTATTTCACTCATGCTGTCCAATGAAAGAGGCCTGAAAGTTGTACCCACTGGGAACAGCAGAAAGGGGAGGGAGTTTCCAGAAAGAATTGCTGCAGTCAGCTAATTAAGCTATTTCTTCATTTCACGATATCCAGGATATTCTTTTTTTTTATTTTTATTTTTTGAGACGGAGTCTCGCACTGTCTCCCGGGCTGGAGTGCAGTGGCACGATCTCAGCTCACTGCAACCTCTGCCTACTGGGTTCAAGTGATTCTCCTGCCTCAGCCTCCCGAGTAGCTGGGACTACAGGCGCCTGCCACCACGCCCAGCTAATTTTTTGTATTTTTAGTAGAGATGGGGTTTCAGTAGAGACGGGGTGACAGGATCTACGATTGCAGGTCAGGTCAGGCTGGTCTCAAATTCCTGACCTCATGATTTGCCTGCCTCGGCCTCCGAAAGTGCTGGGATTACAGGCATGAGCCATCGTGCTCGGCCAAGGCCTTTCTTTAAAATCCTGCTGCAACACAGACACAGCTCAACTAGTGTGATTGCATTTATTCTTATAAAGGTACAGAGCTGTAGAAGTACAAGCCAAGAGTTCTGCAGAGTAGTACATAAACACCATATGGTACCACTCCTGCTGGGAGGTAAGCCTGGATACACCCTTCTCCCCAGGAAACTGTCACCTGCAGAACACCCAGCACTCAGAATTAAGGCAGTTTGGCCCTGGGCACATTGGTGGTATTTTGGTATGTGGCCACTGGCCCTAAACAACTGACCATTTCTACCCTGCCTCACTGTACTCTCCCACCAGGTCCGTCCAGCTTCTTCTACAAGGTAACACCCTCCTACATGGGGTCAGCCAGCTCAGAAACCTCTTCTTCAGGGACAGCTGCTGCTGAATATGCCAGAGTTGATTATTACAACAACAATGAAGAGGGCCTTGGTTTTGGGGTCCTACCACCCTCACCCCTAGCAGCTGCTAAACACCCAGGCCACTCTGCCCTGACCACCTCCCTGACAGAGATGTGGGTCTATACTTACCTTCCACAGACACCTCCCACCACGCACTGGGGTCCCTCTACCCGTGCCGATGTCTTTCTTTACACTGTGCTACATTTGATCCCTTTCCACATGTGCACTTCACCTCTGCAGACACAAGAAAGGCCTGGACATGGTCTCTGCAGATGGGGAAGGGGTTCTGGATGGAGATGTTTTTGCTCTCTACAGGCATTTGCACAAAGTGCTCAGAATGTTGGCCACCTGCGTGGAGCTGCAGAGTCCCATTCCAGAACAGAGTAACCATCTGCCTCCTCTCTTCCCAAGACCCCAAGCTGGCATGACTCTTGTCTCTGTCCTATCTCCCTGCTGCGATGCTGCTAGCTGGTAGAGTAAGTCAGCCCCTAGATACTGTATATTCCTCTCAACCTTCCATGGTTTGAGAAAAACACAAAGATAGATGTCCATCAAGCACTCACAGGATTACCATTGTGAGGACAGTTGTCAGACAAATAACAAATAAGGCTGTATCTTTTTATTAGACTTTCTCATCTTCCAGTCACCCCTTGTGGTAGAGCAAAAAGAGTGTGTTATCCCTCATATGCCTCTAGTGGTCACAGGACCACTAGGGAAAGAGAGTGGATACTTTTCCATGTAGAACCTATACCCCAATCCCAACTATTGGGCTGGGAACCCTGTCTATGCCCATTCAAAGCTCACCTTGTGGGCCTGGGAGGTTGAGGCTGCAGTGAGCTGTGAATGCACCACTGCACTCCAGCCTGGGTGACAGAGACCCTCTCTCCAACAAAACAGAATGCTCACCATGGTTCTGAGTGAAGCCAAAAAAAAAAACAAAAAACCTGTTGGAAAAATTCTAGAAAGAGGCTTGGTACAGCGAAATTATGCCTGTTCCTGCTGTTTGGGCTGGGGGCTGAAAGAGGCTGTGTTACACCCAGAGGTCTGCTTAAAGCCCAATCCTGAGTATCCAGTGAGGCCCATGCTGTGACCAGAAGAATCTGGCAATAGAATGGTCCATACCGCAGTGAAGGGAGGCCCTCTACACTGGTGGACTGATTTCCTCAGGCAAGGGTCTAGGAGCTGGCTTAGGTCTCTCCTACCCTTCCTGTCTGTAAGCCTCAGTCTAGGACAAAGCCCACACAGCTGTATACCCACTCTCACCCATTGCTACTTCTCAAAAGTTTAAAAGCTAAACAAATAGGAAGGCACCAGACTGCTCCCTGTAGCTCCCTCTGCTGGTAATAATAAAAACTGCAGGCTTCTGGGGCCAGCCCCAGTACCTTTGACCCAATCTTTAGCTCAAAGACTGGGTGACGAAACTCACCAAGCAAATACAAATAAATAAATATGAACATGTCGGAAGTTTTTCTCCTAACTAGGGAAGGGCGAACCAGAATCACTAAACTCACCCAGACAGTTGGACCAGTTGGGGATACCCCAGGTCCGAGGATTCTGGAAGCCAGGATCCTGCTGTGTCATTAAGCAACCTATGATCCATCATAGTTAGACAGGTGCAACCTGAAGAGGGACAAAAGGACTAACTTTATGCTCTCTTGAAGGACAAGCCTGCAAGCCATCTTAGAGCTAGAAATAGAGCAAATGGAATTTCTCGAACTGGTCTCAAACAGTTAAAATTCTTTTTTGGATTGCCAGCTATAATAAACCATAAAGTGCTATTTTCTGCCTCCATACAACACTATCTAGCACAGCCTGGGCACAAGAGCTCCCTTTTTGCCTCCCTGAAGCACTATGACAAATACCAGTCAAGCTGTCTGCAAGTGTTTTCCTTAGCCACCTTTGTCACCCACCATAAGAACCAGTATTCCTCTGTCCTGCCCTTATTAAAGTGACTTCTCCAAACTCTGCTCCAACAGCAGAGGAAAACTGCAGAATTCCACCTATCAGCCGACAGCCCAGATGGGGGTCTTTGGCCTGAGAAGCAACAGGTAAGGGCTACCTGCAGGTTACTTTCTAGGGGTCAGCGACTCCAGTGCTCACTGCACTCTGTGAGCTATGAGTGGCCAACAGGGCTCTGTAGGCCTCGTGGTGAGCAGGGCCTATCTTGGAGGGTAATGTCTACTGGAGGGTACAGGAGGAAGAGTCCCCAAGACAGCACCAGCAGCAGGAGCACGCTGAAGAGGCCATGGGCTTAGGGGGGATGAGGTCCAAGTCCTCGTCATCTGGAATCTCATCCAGGTGATACCCATCCTGAAGCAGCTGCCGGCTCACGTCCTGGTTCACCTGCTAAGAGAAGGAGAGGAGGGAACTATAGGCCAAGATGCAAAGCAGAAATAACTGCTACTCAAAAGATAGGCCCACATTCCCTTACCAGGGCTTCCTGTCCATGTCCCATCCCAGGCCAACCCCAGACATCCCAGGACTACAGGAGGAAGTGCCACCTTCTCCTACTTGTGCCTCAGTCAGCAGTAAGCCTTAGTACTGTCCAAGCTTCACTGTCACTGACCCCCAGGGGATCTGTTCTCACTAAATCCTGAGGCATTCATAAAAATATCAAGTTCCCAATTATGTTTGAAATCAGTGCTCTGACTGTTCCCACTGGGAACCCAGACTAGTCCCTATCAAGGCTGAAAAATATGGGATAATGATAACAGAACAATGGGCTACCGGCCGGGCGCAGTGGCTCAAGCCTGTAATCCCAGCACTTTGGGAGGCCGAGACAGGCGGATCACGAGGTCAGGAGATCGAGACCATCCTGGCTAACACGGTGAAACCCCGTCTCTATTAAGAAATACAAAAAAACTAGCCGGGCGAGGTGGCGGGCGCCTGTAGTCCCAGCTACTCGGGAGGCTGAGGCCGGAGAATGGCGTAAACCCGGGAGGCGGAGCTTGCAGTGAGCTGAGATCCGGCCACTGCACTCCAGCCTGGGTGACAGAGTGAGACTCCGTCTCAAAAAAAAAAAAAACAATGGGCTACCGTAGCAGAACATGGGTTACAGCGGAAGGGGGTGGTGAGCAGCTTTTTCTACACACTGCCAGTTAGACTTAGACTTATCCTTTGATGCCAGCAGAGCTGGGTCCCTACAAAAGTGGAATCTGTTGGTTGGTTTCATCAGTTCACTGAGCATAAGAAAAATAAGGCTGGGTGTACGGTGGCTCACGCCTATAATCCCAGCACTTTGGGAGGCCGAGGAGGGTGGATCCCAAGGTCAGGAGATCGAGACCACCCTAACACGGTGAAACCGCGTCTCTATTAAAAAACAGAAAAAATTAGCTGGGTGTGGTGGCGGGCGCCTGTAGTCTCAGCTACTCGGGAGGCTGAGGCAGGAGAATGGCGTTAACCTGGGAGGCGGAGCTTGTGGTGAGCTGAGATCACACCACTGCACTCCAGCCTGGGCAACAGAGCGAGACTCCATCTCAAAAAAAAAAAAAAGAAGGCTGGGCACAGTGGCTCATGCCTGTAATCCCAGCACTTTGGGAGGCCAAGGCGGGTGGACCACTAGGTCAGGAGATCGAGACTATCCTGGCTAACGCGGTGAAACCCCGTCTCTATTAAAAATACAAAAAAAAATTAGCCAGGCGTGGTGGTGGGCGCTTATAGTCCCAGCTACTCGGGAGGCTAAGGCAAGAGAATGGCGTGAACCCGGGAGGTGGAGCTTGCAGTGAGCTCAGATCGCACCACTGCACTCCAGCTTGAGCAATAGAGCAAGACTCCGTCTCAAAAAAAAAAAAAAAAGAAAAAGAAAAAGAAAAAGACATGAGGCTGGGGAAAGTGTAAGACTTCCTCTTAGACACAATCTTTGACACTCAGACATTTAAGGACGACACAATTTGCAAACTGCTCTATTCTGTGGCAGAAACTCAGAGATTAGCCAAGACTTCCAGGAGAGTAAGAAAAGCCAGTGGTGTAGAGTCAGGTCCCCAGCACTTCACCTGTCAAAGGGAATGAGCTGCAAATGCCAGGATTTTACATCCCTGTGTTTCTATCTGGGACAGTCACTCTGGAAGAACGTCCACATGGCTATCCCAGGAGTGTTTTAGCCTGAGTTTTCTTTTTTTTTTTTTTTGAGACAGAGTCTCACTGTATCGCCCAGGCTGGAGTGCAGTGGCTCACTGCAAGCTCCACCTCCTGGGTTCACGCCATTCTCCTGCCTCAGCCTGCCGAGTAGCTGGGAATACAGGCGCCCACCACCACGCCCGGCTAATTTTTTATATTTTTAGTAGAGACGGGGTTTCACCGCGGTCTTGATCTCCTGACCTCGTGATCCGCCCGCCTCAGCTTCCCAAAGTGCTGGGATTACAGGCATGAGCCACCGCGCCCAGCCTAGCCTGAGTTTTCATAGATGGAACAAATGAAGAAACAGAAGTTGTTTGGTCTGGAAGAAAGCAAGCTTGGTAGAAGATGGGCAGGGGAGAGACAGAAATGCTGATCTCAGAGAGACTAGAGTTGCTGTGTGACATAAGAAAGCAGGTCGGCCGGGCGCGGTGGCTCAAGCCTGTAATCCCAGCACTTTGGGAGGCCGAGGCGGGTGGATCACAAGGTCAGGAGATCGAGACCACAGTGAAACCCCGTCTCTACTAAAAATACAAAAAATTAGCCGGGCGCGGTGGCGGGCGCCTGTAGTCCCAGCTACTCAGGAGGCTGAGGCAGGAGAATGGCGGGAACCCGGGAGGCGGAGCTTGCAGTGAGCCGAGATCGCGCCACTGCACTCCAGCCTGGGCAACAGCGTGAGACTCCGTCTCAAAAAAAAAAAAAAAGAAAGAAAGCAGGTCAAGGACCAGTGGACCCATTCAGATTAAGGAAGATTTATCTAAGAGCTACTCAAACAAAAAATTGTGTGTGTGTTGAGGGAAGGGTGGGTAGCAAGGCTCCTTGGAGGTGGTGAGTACCCAATTACAAAAAGCATTCAAGTAAGCACAGACTAGTAAACACTTAGCTGGGATCTATCAAAAGGATTCCTTTTCTAAGCTGTGGCCTAGAATACTTTATTTTAGAGTCTTATTTTAGAGATAGGGTCTTGCTATGTTGTCCAGGCTGGTCTTGGAACTCCTAGACTCAAGCAATCCTCCTGCCTCAGCCTCCCTGGTGGCTGAGACTACAGGCATGTACCACCATACCCAGCTTACATGACTTCTGAGATCATTTCTAGCCCTGAGTCTATATGGTCTCCTCGATTCTCAACAGCCCTCCTTGGTCACCTATACCTCCACTGGGAGAAGAGGGCAGAGTGGAAGACTGTAGAACAGCCCAGAAGTCTGGCACAGTACTGTACTGACAGCGGGCACCAAACAAGCATTTGACAGTGGTGGTAATGCTGCCTGCAGCCTGGCCCTGCGCAGAAAGGTGCTCTGGACTTGCCTCTGCAGAGGAATACCCGGAGGAGTATCTGGATTCCAGCTCCCCATCACTAGGAGAAGAGGAAAACAGTCAGTTCAGGGAGGTACCTGTGGCGCATGACTATAAATCATAAGGTGGAGAGCATGCAAGGGCATCTGGAAAACTTGTGAAGCAAAGGCCTTATACAACAGAACTCAAGCCCGAACAGGGTTCCCTCAATGGTTCTGGCAGGAACAGGGTCACTCTCACTAACAACGCAGACATAACAGGGCAGGATGATCCACTGGACATTGGTGCTCCGAAATCTAGAGCAGCATGATTACCTATGAGCCTTCTAACCAAGCCATCCTGGGAAGGGATATTGTTCAGAAGAGAACAGCCCTGGAATATACATGAAGGGCCTTGGAGGAGACAGGGAACAAGCAAAGGCATCAAGCGATCTTCAGTTCCAGCCAAGCTGCTTCCCAAGGGGGTATTTCCAAGGGGAGCACTCACCTGTCAGAGTCGAGGGACACCAGGTTTTCATCTGGACTCTGGCTAAGAGCAGTATAGCCCTTGTTAAACTTCACTGACCTGAGGGGAGATGGGGGAGAAGAGACCAAGCATAGATGAAAGCATAGGCATTTCACAGGGATAGCCAGAGTCCTTGCCCTGAAGGAGAAAGAATTGACTGCACTACTGACTTGCCTTCTCCCTGGTCACAGCCACCACCACCTGCAGCTCAATGTACCTGGCTACAGTGCCTCAGAATGTGTACGTCCTCATTCTTTTTGTTTTTGTTTTGGAGTCAGAGTCTGGCCCTGTCACCCAGGCTGGAGTGTAATGGCGCCATCTCGGCTCACTGTAATCTCCACCTACTGTGTTCAAATGATTTTCCTGTCTCAGCCTCCCGAGTAGCATAGACTACAGGTGTGCCCAGCTAATTTTGTATTTTTAATAGAAACAGGGTTTCACCATGTTGGCCAGGCTGGTCTCGAACTCCTGACCTCAAGTGATCCACTCGCCTCAGCTTCCCAAAGTGCTGGAATTACAGTCGTAAGCCACCACGCTCGGCCTGTATTATACTCCTATAGGTCTTGGAAAAAAGCACACCTCCCCTTGCCTGAACTAGGAAAAGCACCCTCTCCCCACTTATTTAATCAGAGGACACAAAAACTGCAAGCCTTTGGGTAAAGGGTTAGGGTTAACCTTCACTTCTCCGAGTTTCAACCCTCATCTGTAAAAGGAGGCATTGAATAAGGTTCTATTCAGCTCTGAGAGTTTACTATTCTGTTGAAAACAAACAAAAACAGGTCTAGCCGTTCCCATACTGCTCTTCCTCCTCATTCCTGGGGACTCCAGCCACCATTCTCCTCCCTAACAGAGGAGGAGAAGGATAGTGAATGAGCCCGTGCACTCACAGAACTCCCTTATTCCAAAGCTCTTTCTCTGATCCTGTCACATCCTTAAAGGAAAAGAGATTGTTCCTCTTCCCATTTTAAAGATAGTGAACCTGACAGGTTGCACCAGGGGAATCGCTAGCTCGGCCTTAAACCAGAGCACCCTGTCTCCCGTCCTGGGGATTAAAGCCTTCTCTAAAACTGCTAGCACAGAGGAGGTGTGGCGCCTGCTGAGACCTTTTCCCTGAAGAGTCTGGGCGGTTCGGCGAGGCCCCCAGCATGCCTTTTCTCCGCAGAACGGCCTTGGCCAGGTCCCGGTGCTTCTCTGGAAGTTAAAGGGCCCGGGTCAGCCGCGTCTTCCCCACTCCGCAGCGTCTCCCGAAGGCTGGGAGGCCGCTCTTTCCGAAAGGATTTTAAGGGGCGGGAGCAGGCTGCAGCTAACCCCTTCCCTCCGGGGCCGAGGCCCAGCGAAGCTCCGGAGCCCGCCCTGGGGACGTGGCCGCCCGCCCAGGGACAGACCTCTCACGACCATCGGGCCACACTCACGCAGCTTGGCTTGAATGGAGGGTGCGCGCGTCACCATGTATGGCCCCCGCTTCTCCACGGCCGCGGGGGTGCGCTCCCCCAGACGGAGGGCTCTATTACCAATCTGCCCGGAGGGTGGCCCCGCAGCTCCCGGCGCGCGGTCCCGAGCCCCGCTAGGCCGGGGTCCCGGGGTAGACAACCGCACCGCGCGCCCACTGAGCTCCGCGGTCGCCATGGCCGGGCTCCGCCCTGCCGGATGATGCAGCCCCGCCCGTGGCAAACAAGCGGACTGCCGAGGGAGAGGCGGGCTGTCTTTTAGCAAGAGCGGTGCGCAGGCGCAGGTCGTCCTCTTCCGGAGCTCTCCGGTTCGGTAGTCTGGGTACTTGGCCCAAATATTTCGCCCTTCTTTCCGGGAGGCCGGGCAGTTCCGTTCTCGCTCTTGGGGTAGGCGGCTTGAGCCTGGTGATGGTTAGGCTCAGTTCTGCCTCTAGTGGAAATTAAATACTGATATTGTTGTGGGGCTGCGCGTGTGCGTCGGTCGGGCGCCCACAGTTTGAGTCCTGGCGCGCCGCACTCTGTACTTCTCGCAACGTCTCCTTGGGGGTCTCCCCACATAGGGAGCTGCCAGAGAGCAGACTTGAGTTGAAGAGACATGAGGACAAGCGTTATCAGCGACCTTTTCTAGCAAAAGAAAGAGGCCCCAGAGGTTAAAGAACCTTGTGAAGGTGACACACCTAGAGGCAGTAATTGCGCTGATCCATCTGACTGACGCCAAACCCCACCTTCTTTTTTTTTTTTGAGACGGAGTCTCGCTCTGTCGCCCAGGCTGGAGTGCAGTGGCGCAATCTCGGCTCACTGCAAGCTCCGCCTCCCGGGTTCACGCCATTCTCCTGCCTCAGCCTCCTGAGTAGCTGGGACTACAGGCGCCCGCCACCGCGCCCGGCTAATTTTTTGTATTTTTAGTAGAAACGGGGTTTCACCGTGGTCTCGATCTCCTGACCTTGTGATCCGCCCGCCTCGGCCTCCCAAAGTGCTGGGATTACAGGCGTGAGCCACCGCGCCCGGCACCCCACCTTCTTAACACCACCAAGAGGTGCCTGTGACCTTGGACAAGACCTGACCCTCTCTAGGCCTCAGTTTCCACATTTAAAAATAGAGCCAGTGTCACTACTCATTGTACAGTGAGGCAAATAGGCGTTGAAAAGGCGGGTGAAAGTGCACTCTGAGTCTGTGTGTGGTAGGCTATGTGTCAGGGCTCTTGAATTCTCTAGCCCCCAAGGGATGTGCTTGTGACTGACTGGAAAGAAACTCCAGATCCTTGTGGAACTCCCAAATCTCATGAGGCTGTCCCTTGACTAATTTACTGGCCTCAGTAGGGCAGGTCAACAGTGTGCAACCTCTGAGCTCACAGGGACACGCAGACCGTTGCGTGGCACTATGCCTTGGGCAAGAGAGGTAAAAAGGAAGAATTTAGGGCTGAAGTTTTCAAAAATCAGAAGCACAAAGGAATCCTTACCATTTTGGTAGATTCTCCCCACTCCCCATGATGTTAGACTGTTTTTGCCTCCAGAAACAGCAGGTTCATATAGCTCAACTTAGTATTTAATCATTATAATCTCCTAATGAAGCCAATAGTTATTCTTGTTAAACAAATGAAGCTTAGACTTGGTGAAGTTTACCAGTTAAGTGATAAACCTGGAATTTGTACCCAGCTCCCTGTGGACTCCAAAGAAGTAGTTTTCTGGCGGGGCGCAGTGGCTCACATCTGTAATCCCAGCACTTTGGGAGGCTGAGGCAGGCGGATTACCGGAGGTAGGGAGTTCAAGACCAGCTTGGGCAACATGGTGAAAAGTGAGCCGAGATCGGGCCACTGCACTCCAGCCTAAGCAACAGAGAGAGACGCTGTCTCAAAAACAAACAGACAACTCCCCCACCAAAAAAACCAACAACAAAGAAGTGGTTTTCTTCTGGTTATGCTGATGGAGACTTCACCAAGAGCCAAATATGATTTAAACCAGCAGTCTCCAACCTTTTTGGCACTAGGGGTTGGTTTTGTGGAAGACAGTTTTTCCATGGGGTGGAAATGGGGTAGAAAAAAGCTGGTTTTGGGATGATTCAAGCACATTTATTGTGCACTTTATTATTACATTACAATATATAATGAAATAATTGTACAACTCAACTTAGAATCAGTGGGAGCCCCAAGCTTGTTTTCCTGCAACTAGACGGTCCCATCTGGGGGTGATGGGAAACAACGACAGATCATCAGGCATTAGATTCTCATAAGGAGTCCACAATCTAGATCCCTTGCATGTGCGGTTCACAATAGGGTTCATGCTGCTATGAGACTCTAATGCCACCGCTGATCTGACAGGTGACGGAGCTCAGGTAGTAATGTGAGCAATGGGGAGCCGCTGTAAATACAGATTAAGCTTTGCTCACTCATGGACCAGTATCCATCCATGGCCTGGGGCTTGGGAACCCTGACCTAAACCCACTTAATGTCACAAAATCACTAGGAACTTGTAACAAAACTATGAGAGCCTTCATGCACGCTCTTCCCAATCTTCCATCAATAATGCTCTTAACTGCTGAGTGACTCAACATAGACCCTGAAGCCAAATTATTTGCTGTCACCTACTGGCAAATTATTAAACCTCTTTATGTCTCAGTTTCTTTAGCTAAGTGGAGATAACAGAACCCATCTAATGGAAGTGGAATTGTGAAGTTCAGTTGTAAAGTGTTTAGAATGACACCTGGCATATAGTAAGTGTTCAAGAAATATATGCTATTATTTACACAACCCTTATCAGCATTACAAGGATTTAGTGTTCATTCTCTCATTTGACTTTACACTCCCCAAGGGCAGACTGCCTTATTCACTTTTTAGCATAAGGTTATAGTAATAAATATTTGTGGAATTAATATCCTATTTCTGCTCTTTTGGTTAACTAGTATCATAGAACTTCGGGGCTGGAAGAGATCTTAGAGATTATATAATTTAAAGTCATTATTAATGAAGAAACTGTGATCTTGTGATAGTTGTGCTCAATGATCCTGGCCTGGATGTGGGCAGTTCCCTTTTCCACTTAAGAAATTATGTCCACTAGGGCTCACGCCTGTCATCCCAGCACTTTGAGAGGCCAAGACAAGTGGATTGCTTGAGGCCAGGAGTTCAAGAGCAGCCTGGGCAACATGGCAAAGCCCCGTCTCCACACACAAAAAAGAAAAATTAGCTGGGCATGGTGGTGTGTGCCTGTGGTCTCAGCTACTTGGGAGTCTGAGGTGGGAGGATCACCTGAGCCCAGGCGGTTGAGGTTGATCTGACAGGAGGTGGAGCTGCAGTGAGCTGTGATGGCACCACTGCACTCCAGCCTAGATGACAGTGAGATCCTGTCTCAAAAAATAAATAACTTACAATTTAACAAAAGAAATTATGTTCACTAGGAATCTAAGAAAAATAAATACCCACCCCACCACCAAAAATGCCCCCAACCAACTCTAGGTTGTAAGGGGATGAGGTTCCAGAGCAAGAATTGCCACAGCAGAAAGGGCACAAAACCCCGCTTCCTTGCCCCGGCTACTCGGACCTTAACCCAGTGCTTGTGCTGGCTGCCCTGCTGGGCCTAGGGCTCCTCAACTCAGCATAGCTTTATTCATCTCCTACTGTGTCACAGGTGCTATGCTGGGTCCTGTAAACCTAGTGATGACAAATAAGGTATCTCCCAGTTCCCAGTCTTGTTTCTTTGTATTGGGGGGTAGGGAATCCTTGGGGAGAGTTTATCGGCTGTTAGGAGCAAGGACTACTACCTTGGCTTTTGGAACCCTCATTGGGCAGTTATTCTTTATCCCTGGCTCTAAATCTAAGTTATTCTCTAAACTTTCTTGGTCCTGGAACAGATGTGGATCCATCATCAGTTAAGAATTCTCGTTCTGCTGTTGACTGGAGCTGATTCCTTCATACAGGCAAGTATCTGAGGTTAAACATTAAAAGAGATGGAGGACAGTTTTTTTTTTTTTTTTTTTTGAGACAGAGTCTTGCTCTGTTGCCCAGGCTGGAGTGCAGTGGCGCCATCTCAGCTCACTGCAAGCTCTGCCTCCCGTGTTCATGCTATTCTCCTGCCTCAGCCTCCCAAGCAGCTGGGACTACAGGTGACCACCACCACGCCTGGCTAAGTTTTTGAATTTTTAGTAGAGATGGGGTTTCACTGTGTTAGCCAGGCTGGTCTCGATCTCCTGACCTCGTGATCCGCCTGCCTCAGCCTCCCAAAGTGCTGGGATTACAGGCTTGAGCCACCGCGCCCAGCCAGAGATTTTCTTTTTATCCTGCCACTTCCCTTTCAAGCTCTCTTTTTTTTTTTTGAGATGGAGTCTTGCTCTGCTGCCCAGGCTGGAGGGCATGGTGTGATCTCGGCTCACTGCAACCTCCACCTCCTGGGTTCAAGCAGTTCTCTGCCTCAGCCTCCCAAGTAGCTGGGATTACAGGCGCCCGCCACCATGTCCAGGTAATTTTTGTATTTTTTTTGTTAGTAGAGAAGGGGTTTCACCATGTTGGCCAGGCTGGTCTTGAACTCCTAACCTCACAATCCACCTGCCTTGGCCTCCCAAAGTGTTGGGGTTACAGGCGTGAGCCACCGCGTCCGGCTTCCCTTTCAAGCTCTCTTCCCATCTCAGAAGCCACTGTCTCACCAGGTTGTGGCCTCTAGCCCAAGGAACTTCTCTCATTATTGGTAGAGTACAGATAACTAGATAGGACCGATGAATCTGCAGGTCTTTAGGGAACCAGCCCCACCATTGTCCTCACAGTTATATGCAAAGGTATGGCCACAGCTGTGGAGGGCTGCTGTGGTTTGTCTCTACCAAACCTGATGTTTACATTTGATCCCCGGTGTTGGAGGGGGGGCCTAATAGGAGGTATCTGGGTCATGGGGGTGGATCCCTCACAAATACATTAATTTCCTCTCTGAAGGTAGTAAGTTCTTATAGTTCTATAAGTTCCTGAGAGAGCTGGGGTTTTTTAAAGCATATCGATTATATATGTATAGTGGGCCATAAAAACTATCTCTGTGGCCAGACTCAGTGGCTCACGCCTGTAATCCCAGCACTTTGGGAGGCCGAGGCAGGCAGATCACGAGGTCAGGAGTTCAAGACCAGCCTGACCAACATGGTGAAACCTCGTCTCTACTAAAAATACAAAATTAGCTGGGCATGGTGGCGTGCGCCTGTAATTCTAGCTACCCAGGAGGCTGAGGCAGGAGAATTGCTTGAACCTGGGATGCAGAGGTTGCAGGGAGCCGAGATTGTGCCACTGCACTCCAGCCTGGGCAACAGAGCGAGACTGTCTCAAAACAAACAAACAAACAAAATCTCTCCTTTCTTGAAGTGTGGAGTTAGCTGAGGAGACAAAAAACAAAAACATAGCACAATTTACTAGTTATAGGGATAGTCTTAGATATATATTTATGTGTAAATATATATTATCTGTATAGATATATAACTAGGTATTGATGTCACTTAAGATGGTACGACCACACACACACACACACACACACACACACACACGCAGAGAGAGGGAATTCAGCCACGTGGTGTAGGTTGGTTAATTACTTGAGATAGATGAGAAGCAGGCAGGTCTGTGCTGAGCTGTGTCATCAGTGAAGATCACACATTGAAGCTGATTCCTCATAGGGAAAAGAGCCAGGAAGGAGGCATGTGGAGAACCATACAG
Source organism: Macaca nemestrina (assembly GCF_043159975.1). Classification (NCBI taxonomy): domain Eukaryota; kingdom Metazoa; phylum Chordata; class Mammalia; order Primates; family Cercopithecidae; genus Macaca; species Macaca nemestrina. The sequence continues at coordinate 126,260,629 of NC_092131.1, read as the reverse complement.
GGAACATCAGAGGCTCCAGAAAGAGCAGGTCTCAGAAAGGTCTCAGCCTGTTCTTCAGAAAGGAATGAACACTTTGTCTGTGGGGTAGAGGAGGAGGCAGAGGAGGAGATGTAGCTGAGATTCAGGGCCTTGGTGGATTCAGAATAGGTCAGGATAAACTGGCCAGGAAAAGGTGGCCCCATCATCTCAAGAGAGCTGGATATTAAAGAGACTAGTATCTCCCCTTCCTCTTGCTTCCTCTCTCACCAAGTGATTTCTGCTCAAGTCTGCTCCCCTCTGCCTTCAGCCATGAGTGGAAGCAGCCTGAGGCCCTCACCAGAAGCTAAGTAGATGCCAGTTCCATGCTTCTTGTATAACCAAAAGAACTGTGAGTTAACTTTTTTTTTTTTTTTTTTTTAAGATCAAGTTTCACTCCTGTTGCCCAGGCTAGAGTGCAATGGCAGGATCTCGGCTCACCCCAACCTCCACTTCCTCAGTTCAGGCGATTCTCCTGGCTCAGCCCCCCGAGTAGCTGGGATTACAGGCATGCACCACCATGCCCAGCTAGTTTTGTATTTTTAGTAGAAATGGGGTTTCTCCATGTTGGTCAGGCTGGTCTCGAACTCCTGACCTCAGGTGATCCGCCCACCTCGGCCTCCCAAAGTGTTGGGATTACAGGCGTGAGCCACCGCGCCCGGCCTAATAAACTTTTTTTGTTAAGAGATGGGGTCTTGCCCTGTTGCCCAAGCTGGAGTACAGTGCTATGATCATAGCTTACTGAATCCTTGAACTCCTGGGCCCAAGCAATCATCCCATCTCACCTTTCTGAGTAGCTGGGACTATAGGTACATACCACTGTACCTGGTTTTTAAATTTTTTTTGTAGAGATGGAGATCTCACTATGTGGCCCAGCCTGGTCTTGAACTCCTAGCCTCAAGTAATCCTCCTGCCTTGGCCTCCCAAGGCACTGGGATTACAGGCATGAGCTACTGTGCCTGGCCCCTTTATAAATTACCTAGCCTTAGGTATCCCTTTACAGCAATACACTAAACACCTACTAAACACTAAACACTAAACCCGTTTAAGACAAAGGCCAAGCCCAGCACAGTCATCTCACTTGGCGTTCAACTAAACTTCTCCAATGCAGGAAAATGGCAAACTAAACAATACTACCACAAAATGTGACTATAGACTAATAGACTGTGCTGCTAAGGACAAGCTCTCTGGCATCCAATTAAACAAACAGCCAGGAAAAACTGAAGTGATAGTTAACAAAGCTTAGGAGAAAATGACTAGGCTTAAGCCATTTTCCCAAGCACGACCAAAAAAATGATTATAACAAATAGGATATAATCTGCTCACTTTTCATTCTTGTTATATCCCTGTGAGGTGGCTCCCATTTTTAGATAAGGAAACCAAAGGACGGGAAAGGTGGGCAACTTATACAGCCATATGGCTGTTATACAGTAGACTAGGATTTGAACACAAGTCTGAATCCAAACCCCATTTTCTCATCTTACTGCTACATTATGCTGCCTTCCATCAGCTGGTAGGTGTATGTAATAAAAAGACATGGGGACAAACTGACATCATGTCCCTCCTGAGGGGATACAATTGGAATTTCACATAGTATTTTTGCCAAAAATATTTAGCTGGATTTGAATAATTAGGAAACAGACACAGGAAGATTACAGGACATTCTACAAGTGGCCTGGACTCTTCAGAAATGTGGACTGTATGTATTTGAAGCTAAATTTTTTCTTTTCTTTTTTTTTTTTTTTGAGATAGAGTTTTACTCTTGTTGCCCAGGCTGGGACTACAGGCGTGCATCACCACGCCCAGCTAATTTTGTATTTTTGTAGAGATGGGGTTTCACCATGTTGGGCAGGCTGGTCTTGAACTCCTGACCTCATGATCCACCCGCCGCAGTCTCCCAAAGTGCTGGGATTACAGGCGTGAGCCACTGCACCTGGCCCATCTGCTTCTTTAGGTAGAGCTAGGATCCACCTACTAGATGTACCTACTTTTTTTTTTTTTTTTTTGAGATGGAGTTTCACTCTTGTTACCCAGGCTGGAGTGCAATGGCATGATCTCGGCTCACTGCAACCTCTGCCTCCCAGGTTCAAGCGATTCTCCTGCCTTAGCCTCCCGAGTAGCTGGGATTATAGGTGCTCACCACCACACCCAGCTAATTTTTTGTATTTTTAGTAGAGATGGCGTTTCACCGTGTTGGCTGGCTGGTCTCAAACCTCGGACCTCAGGTGATCCACTTGCCTCAGCCTTCAAAAGTGCTGGGATTACAGGCGTGAGCCACTGTGCCTGGCCAAGATGTACCTACTTTCTCCAGCACAGCAAAGGAGTTGATTCAATTTGCCTGATGGGTATGTGTGTGAAGAAAGTCTGATGAGACAAAATCACCAGTAGATTGAATTTATCTAGTCACTTTTGCCTCCTAGTAACATGCCTTGTGATTTTTGTAAGTTTGCTTCTTGTGAAAATTATTTCTATTATTTTAGATTAAGGGTGGGCAAACTTTCTGTAAACAGGCAAATAGTAAGTACTCACTGGTCCAATTACACTATGTCATTTTAATGCAAAAGCAGCCATGCATAAGGCACAATGTGAATGTACCTAATGCCGCTGAACTACAAACTAAAAATTCATCAAGATGGCAAATTTTATGTATCATCTTACCACAATTTACTAAAAAGCAAAAAAAAGAAGCCACAGATAATATGTAAATGAACAGGGAGTGTGACTGTGTTCCAATAAAACCTTATTTATGGACACCATATTCTGAATTTTTTTTTTTTTTTTTTTTTTTTTTTGAGACGGAGTCTCGCCCTGTTGCCCAGGCTGGAGTGCAGTGGCGCAATCTCGGCTCACTGCAACCTCCACCTTCCAGGTTCACACGATTCTTCTGCCTCAGCCTCCCGAGTAGCTGGGACCACAGGCACCGGCCACCACGCCCAGCTAATTTTTTATATTTTTAGTAGAGATGGGGTTTCACCAAGTTAGCCAGGATGGTCTCGATCTCCTGACCTTGTGATCCGCCCGCCTCAGCTTCCCAGAGTGCTGGGATTACAGGTGTGAGCCACCGCGCCCGGATCATATTCTGAATTTCATACAATTTTTATACATTATGAAAAAAATTTTTTTTTTGAGTCGGAGTCTCACGCTGTTGCCCAGCCTAGAGTACAGTGGCACGATCTCGGCTCACTGCAACCTCCACCTCTCGGGTTCAAACGATTCTTCTGCCTCAGCCTCCCGAGTAGCTGTGACTACAGGTGCGCGCCACCATGCCCAGCTAATTTCTGTATTTTTAGTAGAGACAGGGTTTCACCATACCGGCCAGGCTGGTCTCGAACTCCTGATGTCATCATCCACCCGCCTCGGCCTCCCAAAGTGCTGGGATTACAGGCATGAGCCACTGCGCCTGGCTAAAATACTTTTCATTGATTTTTCAACCATTTAAAAATACACCAAGTGGCAGGCGCCTGTAGTCCCAGCTACTCGGGAGGCTGAGGCAGGAAAATGGTGTGAACCCAGGAGGTGGAGCTTACAGTGAGCAGAGATCGCGCCACTGCACCCTAGCCTGGGCGACAGAGCAAAACTCTGTCTCAAAAAAAAAAAAAAAACACAACAAAACAAAACAAAAAAAAACCAATCCATACCAGCCTGGGCAACATGATTTACAAAAAAATAACAAAAATTAGCTGGGCGTGGTAGCATGCATCTGTAGTACCAGCTCCTCAGAGGCTGAGATAGGAGGACTGCTTGAGCCCAGGAGGTGGAGGTTGTAGTGAGCTGATAGCGCACCACCGTGCTCCAGCCTGGGCAACAGAGCGAGACTCTGTCTCAATAAAAAAAAAAAAAAAAAAAAAAAAAAAGTAAAAATTCCTAGAGCAGGCCAGGCACAGTAGCTCACGCTTGTAATCCCAGCACTTTGGAGGGTGAGGTGGGTCGTATCACTTGAGGCTAGGAGTTCAAGACCAGTCCAGCCAACATGGTGAAACCCCGTCTCTACCAAAGCTGTAATAAATTAGCCAGGCGTGGTGGCACGTGCCCATAATCCCAGCTACTTGGGAGGCTGAGGCAGGAGAATCGCTTGAACCTGGGAGGCAGAGGTTGCAGTGAGCCAAGATCGTGCCACTGCACTCCAGCCTGGGCGCCAGAGCAAGACTCCGTCTCAAAAAACAAAAACAAAACAAAACAAAAAAACAAACCTTACCAGAGTACCTGTTTCCTTCTAAGGGTATAGATGAGTGAATCAGGTAAAACAAAACATTGAAATCTCAACCTTACCTAAGATACAAAGGAGGCCGGCTGTGGTGGCTCACACCTGTAATCCTAGCACTCTGGGAAGCCAAGGCAGGCAGAGAGCTTGTACTCAGGAATTTGACGCCAGCCTGGGCAACATGAGACCAGAACCACAAAAATCAGCCGGGTGTGGTGGTGCATGCCTGTGGTCCCAGCTACTCTGGAGGCTAAGATGGAAGGATTGTTGGAGCCCAGGAAGTCGAGGCTACATTAAGCCATGATCGCATCACTGCACTCCAGCCTGTGTTAGAGCAAGACCATCTCAAAACGAAACAAAAACACATTTTAAAAAAAGGCAAAGGCAACAAGAACACTTTCCATCTACTAGTTCTATCCAGCTACATACTAAATCTTCTGCTTGTAAAAGGCCAATGCCTCAACCCTCACCATCTTTCAAATCACCCTCATTGCCTAAGATCACTCCTTCGCCTCCTGCAATTTGGCCTCAACCGCCCACAAAAACATGGCCAATAAATTAAAATTTCTTGAGCATCTGGCCAGGTGCGATGGCTCATGCTTGTAATCCCAACACTTTGGGAGGCCGAGGCAGGTGGATCACCTGAGGTCAGGGGTTCGACACCAGCCTGGCCAACATGGTGAAATCCCATCTCTACTACAATTACAAAAATTAGCAGTGCATGGTGGTGCATGCCTGTAATCCCAGCTACTTGGGAGGCTGAGGCACAAGAATCGCTTGAACCCAGGAGGGGGACGTTGTAGTGAGCCAAAATCATGCCACTGCACTCCAACCTGGGCAACAGAGTGACACTCTGTCTTTTAAAAAAAAAAAAAAAAAAAAAAAAAAATTGTTGAGCATCGGTATTTGCTTACTAGCTTCATTTAGTGTCATTTAATCCTCACAAAAATGGCTCCATTCAGCATTTCACAGGTATACACATGTAAAATCTCAAGCTACATACTTTAAGATTTACACCAGGCGTGGTGGCTCATGCCTGTAATCCCAGCATTTTGGGAGGCCGAGGAGGGTGGATCACGACATCAGGAGATCGGGACCATCCTGGCTAAGATGGTGAAACCCCATCTCTACTAAACATACAAAAAATTAGCTGGGCGTGGTGGCTGGCGCCTGTAGTCCTAGCTACTCGGGAGGCTGAGGAAGGAAAATGGTGTGAACCTGGGAGGCGGAGCTTGTAGTGAGCCAAGATCCCGCCACTGCACTCCAGCCTGGGCGACAGAGCGATACTCCGTCTCAAAAAAAAAAAAAAAAAAAAATTGCATACTTGGCTGCATATAAGTTATACCTTACTAATGTTGCTCTCTTCTTTCACTCTAAATGTACCTGCTCCCACAATTTCAGACTTCAACCTAGTTCACATCTGCCTCCAAACAGTCTCCTTGGAAGTCTTAATTTTTGCTGTTTCAAACCTTAAATTCTTTTCTCTAGTCTCAGTCTCTTTTCAGAGCTCTTGGCGTAACTTGCGCATTGATGTCTGAAATTTAACAGATCCAGAATCACATGTAGCAATTTCTCCACTCTGCATCAAGCTCCTCCTTTTGCTGACTCCTGTATGAATGGCACCACCACTCAAATCTCAAGATGGCCTTCCCAGAGTTCTCATTTCCCCTCATCAAATTAGTTATCAACAAACCTCAATAATGTGATTCTCAAAATTCATCCCTTTCCATTCCTATGGCTACTACCCTAATTCAAAATCCCCATTAAGTTATAACTACACTGTGCCTAAGTTTTATCCCTACCTCCAGTGTCTCCAGGTTCCAATATTCACTGTCTCTCCTGTTCACTGCTTTACCTTCAGTGCCTGGCATGTTTGTTATACAGTAGGTGTTCGATAAATTTTTGTAGCATGAAGACCATCACAGCATTTATCTCACCCTCATAAATAACTGTGAACCTATGTTCCTTCCTTTGCTCCTCCCATGACATGAGGAACAGAGACCATTTTTACTCATTTTGCAGTGAGGAGGAAAGCACTGGCCCACAGTGGGACCAAACCTAAGAACCACAGCCTACCAACTACACATTAAACGTATGTGCCATTTTAGTTTATTTCACATTTCTACTTCTTAAAAACTGGGCAGGGGGGTTTTATAAAAGGTCTCAAAGTATTAGAACTTCACCAAAACTGATTTTAATTACAATCCCTTACATGGCTCTAGGAGAGAAGATATCTGAATTTTTTTTTTTTTCTTGAGACAGAGTCTTGCTCTGTCACCCAGTCTGGAGTGCAGTGGTGCGATCTTGGCTCAGTGCAAGCTCCGCCTCCCAGGTTCATGCCATTCTCCTGCCTCAGCCTCCCGAGTAGCTGGGACTACAGGCACCTGCCACCACGCCCAGCTAATTTTTTGTATTTTTACCAGAGATGGGGTTTCACCGTGTTAGCCAGGATGGTCTCAATATCCTGACCTCATGATCCGCCTGCCTGGGCCTCCCAAAGTGCTGGGATTACAGGCATGAGCCACCACGCCTGGCCAGACATCTGAATTTCAAGCTAATATTAATCCGATTTCCCTGACACTGCAGTCTGGACTGGCTATACTGGAAGTGACCCAGATCTAGAACCTCTTTATCCACCAACTAGTTCTAGTATTATGGTGCTTCTAACACAAGCAGGATTTGTTTTACTCAGCTGTTTAATCAGAATGCCTCCAAATTTACAAAGCAAATGTTTTAATGTCCAAGGCTAATACACCACTGCAAGGGAAGAACAGGTAGGAAAGGAAAGGAGCACTAAGAGAGGAACACAATATAAGAGGGCTTGGCTACTGCATAGCACATCCTCAAGACTATCTCAGTGACCACTTTTAAACATCATTAAAACCTGTTTTGGAAAGGTACACAATTTGATCCATCCCCACAGACAACCAGTCCCCTAAGCCTAGGGTGTCAACAAGAAAATTCTATATAAACGACTTCTGGCTTTCAGCTACTTTACCAGCTAGGGCACCCAAACATATTAATGAAACTGATTTTCATGTCAGATGATTTCCAGAGAATTAACACAGTTCTCTCAGCATGTGAGAGGCCAACAAAACCATGAAACCAATACGGCACTTAATTTTCTGCTTATTAATGCAAACACATGAAACAAATACCTAATTTCAGTTCAAACTCATTTCCCTTTTATTAAAGTCCAAGTTACCATTACATGGCTTGGTACTCAGTAAAGGAAAACTTGTTCAAATAAGGTAATATGTTATCATCAGTATTTCCAGGTAACTGTTCACACTCAAGTAGCAGTGTCAATAAATCCGTGGGGAAGCCCATCTGTAAGAGAAAACACAAAGAATTAGCCGGGAAAAGAATAAAGAAAAGGTAGAAATCTTTTAAAAATAACCATTAGCGCTACAACCAGGGAAATTACCGTCTCTCTGTACCCTTTACTGCTCTTACTTAATCCTGCCTACTGTCAACCCACAAGGGACTAGCTTTGTGGCTTTTTTGTTGTTTATACCATTGGTACTTCCTTCCCAATCAGAAAAGCACTCAGTAGTTGCCATTTTTCTCTTTTTTTTTTTTTTTTTGAGACGGAGTCTGGCTCTGTCGTCCAGGCTGGAGTGCAGTGGCCAGATCTCAGCTCACTGCAAGCTCCGCCTCCCGGGTTTACGCCATTCTCCTGCCTCAGCCTCCTGAGTAGCTGGGACTACAGGCACCCGCCACCTCGCCTGGCTAGTTTTTTGTATTTTTTAGTAGAGACGGGGTTTCACCATGTTAGCCAGGATGGTCTCGATCTCCTGACCTCGTGATTCGCCCGTCTCGGCCTCCCAAAGTGCTGGGATTACAGGCTTGAGCCACCGCACCCGGCCTGCCATTTTTCAAAAATATTTTTTTTGGGGCCAGACACAGTGGCTCACGCCTGTAATGCCAGCACTTTGGGAAGCCGAGGCGAGTAGATTGCCTGAGCTTAGCAGTTTGAGACCACTCTGGGCAACACAGTGAAACCCCGTCTCTACTAAAATACAAAAAATTAGCCTGGTGTAGTGGCCCACGCCTGTGGTCCCAGCTACTCGGGAGGCTAAGGCACAAGAATCGCTTCAACCGGGAGGCGGAGGTTGCAATGGGCCAAGATCGCTTCATTGCACTCTAGCATGGACAACAGAGCCAAGACTCTGTCTCCAAAAAAAAAGAAAAAAAAAAAGAAAAAGAAAAAGTCAGTATAGCTAGAATATATCTTACATAAAAAAGATCTCCTAGACCCCTCGGAATAATACTAAATAAAACTAAAACAAACTTTTAGGAGTCTATTATAGAATATGAACCACAGGGCCAGACACGGTGGCTCACACCTATAATCCCAGCACTTTGGGATGCTGAGGCAGGCGGATCACCTGAAGTCAGGAGTTCAAGACCAGACTGGCCAACATGGTGAAACCTGGTCTCTAATAAAAATACAAAAATGAACCGGGCATGGTGGTGGGCACTTGTAATCCCAGCTACTAGGGAGGCTGACGCATGAGAATTGTTTGAACCTGAGAGGCAGAGGTTGCAGTGAGCAGAGGTCGTGCCACTGCACTCCAGCCTGGATGATAGAGTGAGACTCCGTCTCAAAACAACAACAACAAAACAAGCAAGCAAGAGCTTCAAAAGTATAACTAGGAAAATTTCCATTCTGCACAACTAGTTTTCTGTAAGTACTCATAGAAGTCAAAACCATTGCATATATTATAAAGATGAGCTACTTCAGGGAGGCTGTGCTGGTGAGGAGGGGGACAAAGATAAAATGAAAAGACCATTGCTTTTGGCTCACACCTGAAACCCAAATAATTTGGAAGGCCAAGGTGGAGGGATCACTTGAGCCCAGGAGTTTGAGAACAGCCTGGGCAACATTGTGAGACCCTGTCTCTATAACAAAATTAAAAATAAATAAATAAATTAAATAAAAGCAAACAAAAATACCACTCCTTTAAAGCAAGCTTTAAAACGAGATCCCAGCTGGGCATGGTGGCTCACGCCTGTAATCCCAGCACTTTGGGAGGCTAAGGTGGGTGGATCACCTGAGGTCAGGATTTCAAGACCAGCCTGGCCAACATGGTGAAACCCAGTCTCTACTAAAAATACAAAAATTAGCCAGGCATGGTGGCTCATGCCTGTAAACTCAGCTACTTAGGAGGCTGAGGTACAAGAATCAGTTTGAACCTGGGAGGCGGAGGTTCAGTGAGCCAAGATCGTGCCACTGCACTCCAGCCTGGGTGACAGAGTCAGACTCTCTCAAAAAAAAAAAAAAAAATCCTAAAAGTAGATGACAAAGTTTTAGGCATTTTCTGTTCAGTTTCTCAACAGGAAGACTGAATATAAAAATTCCTTGAATTCTGAGTATTTTTGTTTGTAGTATGTACGTATGTATGTATGTATGTATTTAATTAACTAACAGAGACAGGGTCTCACTATGTTGCTCAGGCCGGTCTCAAACTCCTGAACTCAAGCAATCCTCCCACCTTAGCCTCCCAAAATGCTGAGCTTACAGTCATGAGCCATTGTTGCCAGCCAAGTTCTTCTTTTTTTTTGGAGACACAGTCTTACTCTGTCACCCAGGCTGGAGTACAATGGCGCAGTCTCGGCTCACTGCAACCTCTGCCTCCTGGGTTCAAGCCATTCTCCTGCCTTGGCCTCCTGAGTAGCTAGGACTAAAGGTGCATGCCACCACACTCGGCTAAATTTTGTATTTTTAGTAGAGACAAGGTTCCACCATGCTAGTCTTGAACTCCTCACCTTGTGATCTGCCCACCTTGGCCTCCCAAAAAGCTGCGATTACAGGCGTGAGCCACAGTGCCCACCCCAAACAGAAATACTTTAAAAACACCAAAGCAAATGTGGCAACAATAAAAGTATCTGAAAATCTGGATATGTGTACACAGACTCCCTGTACTATGCTACTGTTTATGGCTAAAATATTTTATAAAGATTTTTCTTTAATTAAGGTGGCTTTTGCCTTTATACCCATAAGAAAACAATGATGCCAGGCACAGTGGCTCAAGCCTGTAATCCCAGCACTTTGAGAGGCCAAGGCAGGCAGATCACGAGGTCAGGGGTTTGAGACCAACCTGGCCAACATGGTGAAACCCTGTCTCTACTAAAAAATACAAAAACTAGCCAGGTGAGGTGGCATGCATCCTGTAGTCCCTAACAAGAACACTGAAAGGTCTTACCACAGCACACTTAAATGTCATCCACCCACACCTCTCTGGATTGTTTTCCTGCCTTCTTCAGTGGTTTCTCGCTTACCCATGGGGTTTACACTTTGTCAAGGCCCAGTTCCTCTGGAGTGGAGATTCCCAGTTCATTTAAAGTTGGTCTAAGTTCCTGGATGACATAGGGGTAGATTTCCTTATGAGGTCCTGCTTTGTCCTGATGGCAAAAAGAATATTCACATTTAACTCTCAAAAGCCATGTCTATTAATTCATGAAATGAACTTAAAAAATGCTTTTAATTACATATGCAGAGGCAAGCAGGGCAGAATTAATAATACAGGTCATCAGCTGGGCGCAGTGGCTCATGCCTATAATCCCAGCACTTTGGGAGGCCGAGGCAGGTGGATCACTTGAGGTCAGGAGTTTGAGACCAGCCTGGCCAACATGGTGAAACCCCGTCTCTACTAAAAATACAAAAATCAGCCAGGTGTAGTGGCACATGCCTGTAACCTCAGCTACTCGGGAGGCTGAGGCAGGAGAATCGGCTTGAACCTGGGAGGCAGAGGTTGCAGTGGGTCGAGATCACGCCACTGCACTCCAGGCTGGGTGACAGAACAAGACTGTCTCAAAAAGAAAAAAAAAAAGGTCATCTACCTTTAAGTTAACACATTTGTTCAATAAATAGGGCAACTTGCTGGGTGCTGTGGCTCATGCCTGTAATTCCAGCACTTTGGGAGGCTGATGCAGGTGGATCACAAGGTCAGGAGTTTGAGACCATCCTGACCAACATGGTGAAACCCGGTCTCTACTAAAAATACAAAAATTTGCCGGGTGTGGTGGCATGCCCCTGTAATCCCAGCTACTTGGGATTGCTTGAACCAGGGAGGCAGAGGTTGGAGTGAGCTGAGATCGTGGCACTGCACTCCAGCCTGGGTGACAGAGCAAGACTCCGTCTCAAAAAAAAAAAAAATTAAATAAATAAATAAATAAAAATAAAGAGGGCAACTTATATATGTACTGTTCAAGGGAGGTTTTTGAGATACCTTGAGAATAACTGCAATTGGACTAAATCCAGAAAAAACATCTTAAAGTCTAGAATTGCTGGAAAAGAAGGTAGTGATGACAGAATTTTGTGAAGGCAATTAGACATGCCCAGCAGGCAACACGAATAATTAAGTTAACACGGGAAAAGTTTTTTCATTTGCTTCCAATTTGAGACCCTAACTGAATTAACTACCAGTGTTGAATGGATTGATAGCCTACAGAACCCTTAATTATCTTACCCATTATAGATAAAGTAATGTCACACTTTCGCAGTTAACAGACCTTGAGTTTCTTTTTTTTACAGACCATAGTATCTTTTCATGGAAAGCTGTACTTTGAGAATACATATATCCAGGGCTGGAGACTATTCACTGTTATAGTTACACCTGTGCTGTCACAAGATTCCTCAGGAATTAATAAAAAGTCAAAAGAACTAAGAAAGTGTCGGCTGGGCGTGGTGGCTCATGACTAATCCCAGCACTTTGGGAGACTGAGGTGGGCGGATCAACTGAGGTTGGGAGTTTGAGACCAACCTGACCAACATGGAGAAACCCCGTCTCTTAAAAATACAAAATTAGCCAGGCGTGGTAAAATTTGTCTGTAATCCCAGGTACACGGGAGGCTGAGGCAGGAGAATCGCTTGAACCTGGTAGGTGGTGGTTGCAGAGAGCCAAGATCACGCCATTGCACTCCAGCCTGGGCAACAAGAGTGAAACTCTGTCTCAAAAAAACAAAAAAAAGTGCCAAGTTGCTCTTCTTCTGCCTTCAAAAAACTCTAGAGCTCCTTAATTGTACTTTTTAAAATTGTATTTTTAAAAATGCAATGTATTTATTACCAAAAAACTCAGCTGGGCAGCGTGGCTCACGCCTGTAATCCCACCACTTTGGGAGGCTGAGGTGGTGGATCACCTGAGGTCAGGAGTTCAAGATCAGCCTGACCAACCTGGTGAAACCCCATCTCTATTAAAAAATAAAAAAACTGGCCGGGCGCGGTGGCTCAAGCCTGTAATCCCAGCACTTTGGGAGGCCGAGACGGGCGGATCACGAGGTCAGGAGATCGAGACCATCCTGGCTAATATGGTGAAACCCCGTCTCTACTAAAAATACAAAAAACTAGCCGGGCGAGGTGGCGGGCGCCTGTAGTCCCAGCTACTCGGGAGGCTGAGGCCGGAGAATGGCGTGAACCCGGGAGGCGGAGCTTGCAGTGAGCTGAGATCCGGCCACTGCACTCCAGCCTGGGTGACAAAGCGAGACTCCGTCTCAAAAAAAAAAAAAAAAAAAAAAAAACTAGCTGGGCGTGGTGGCGGGTGCCTGTAATCCCAGCTATTCGGGAGGTTGAGGCAGAAGAATCACTTGAACCCAGGAGACAGATGTGGCAGTGAGCTAAGATCATGCCACTACACTCTAGACCGGGCGACAGAGCAAGACTCTGTCTCAAAAAAATATATAAACTCAGAAATTATAACCAAATAAGAGGGAGGAAAATTGGTATATATCCTCCTATGTTTTAATATAATGTATATGTATTTTTTTGAGATGGAGTTTCTCTGTTTTTTTTTTTTTTTTTGAGACAAGAGTCTAGCTCTGTCGCCCAGGCTGGAGTGTAGTGGCACAATCTCTGCAAGCTCCGCTTCCTGGGTTCATGCCATTCTCCTGCCTCAGGCGCCTGCCACCATGCCTAGCTAATTTTTTGTATTTCTTTTTGTAGAGACGGGGTTTCACCATGTTGGCCAGGATGGTCTCGATCTCCTGACCTCATGATCCGCCCACCTCGGCCTCCCAAAGTGCTGGGATTACAGGCGTGAGTCACTGCACCCGGCCGAGACGGAGTTTTTCTTTCTTGTTGCCCAGGCTGGAGTGCAATGATGCCATCTCGGCTCACTGTAACCTCTGCCTCCTGAGTTCAAGCAATTCTCCTTCCTCAGCCTCCCGAGTTGCTGGGATTATAGGCATATACCACCACGCCCGGCTAACTTTTTATTTTCAGTAGAGATGGGGTTTCTCCATGTTGGTCAGGCTGGTCTCGAACTCCTGACCTGAGGGGATCCACCCACCTCCGTCTCCCAAAATTGCTGGGATTACAGGCATGAGCCACCACGCCCAGCACACGCAAATATGTTTAAAGTCAAACACATTTCTACAGTATCAATAGTTGTGTAGTATAACCAGTTCTGGGAAGTTACCTCTTAAGAATTCCTAACATTTCTTATGACAAATAGCAAGAAGATGAATACACTTTGTAGTTAAATCTTTATATACCCTTAATTGTTCCTTGATAAATTCTTTTTTTTTAAGAGACGGAGTTTCTCTCTTGTTGCCCAGGCTGGAGTGCAATGGCGCGATCTCGGCTCACTGCAACCTCCGCCTTCTGGGTTCAAGCGATTCTCCTGCCTCAGCCTCCCGAGTAGCTGGGATTACAGGCATGCACCATCATGCCTGGCTACTTTTTATATTTTTAGTAGAGACAGGGTTTCACTATGTTGGCCAGGCTGGTCTCAAACTCCTGACGTCAGGTGATCCACCCGCCTCGGCCTCCCAAAGTACTGGGATTACAGGCGTGAACCACCACACACGGCCAAGATAAATTCTAAAAAAAAAAAAAAAGAAAAAAAAAAGAAAAAGAAAAAGAGAGAGAGAAAAGAAAAAAGATAAATTCTTAAATGGAATTGCTGAACAAAAGTGTGTCATGTAGAATTTGTAAGGCCTTGAATAAATGCTGCCAAAGTAGCCTCTAGAAAGATTTTAACTGCAATGTACATTCCTTCTAGTTATATAAAGACTCATTTTAGGCATTTTAACAAATTCAAAAATATAGAATATGCTGATACCTCAGCAATAGCCCACTCATTTACAGAACAATTTTAGCATTATTATTTCACTGACCTTAACAGCCTCTAGGATACGAACTGTACTAGCAAAATCATTTAACCGTCTGCATGCCCGCAAAGCAGCATCAATGATTTTGGGCTCTGGAACCAGATCATAGGTAACAAGTGTGTTTATCCCTGCAAAATTAAAAAGAAGGGCCATGTCAACCTCAAAGAGCCTCACTTAAACTATAAGTTATTTACATTTTTACTGAATCACTGACGTATGATCTTATGTGTCTGGGTCTCCATTCTCTTATCTATAAAATGAGAGAAATCTACCTTTAACAAATTCTAGATAATAAGATCACAGTGGATCTCCCTAAGTGAATTAATGGAAAGAAAGCACGCAACAGCACGCAGATTGAAGGAAAAAACCCTGAGTTTTTTTTCCTTCTTTGAGACCGAGTTTTGCTTTTGTTGCCCAGGCTGGAGTGTGATGATGTGATCTCAGCTCACCACAACCTCCGCCTCCCGGGTTCAAGCGATTCTCCTGTCTCAGCCTCCTGAGTAGCTGGGATTACAGGTGTGTGCCACCACACCCAGCTAATTTTGTATTTTTAATAGAACAGGCGTTTCTCCATGTTGGTCGGGCTGGTCTCAAACTCCCGACCTCAGGTGATCTGCCTGCCTTGGCCTCCCAAAATGTTGCGATTATAGGCGTGAGCCACAGCTCCTGGCCATAAAAAACCCTAAGAGTTTTCTTAAATGCAAACACTATTTTCATAATAATTAGCTGGTTTCTTTTCAAACAAGAGAGTCATTTTCAACTCCTAACTTTCTTTCTGGAGACGGAGTCTTGCTCTTTCGCCCAGGATGGAGTTCAGTGGCTCCACCTCAGCTCACTGCAACCTCTGCCACCCCGGTTCAAGTGATTATCCTGCCTCAGCCTACCAAGTAGCTGGGATTACAGGCGGGTGCCACCACGCCCAGTTAGAGACGGGGTTTCAGCATCTTGACCCAGCTGGTCTTGAACTCCTGACCTCGTGATCCACCTGCGCTGGCCTCCCAAAGTGCTGGGATTACAGGCGTAAGTCACCCCACCCGGCCCTCCTATCTTTAGCTCTTAGTACAATGAACACGTTTTGGATGCTTTAAAAGAGCTTCAAGGCTGGGCCCAGTAGCTCACGCCTGTAATCCCAGCACTTTGGGAGGCTGAGGTGGGCAGATCACCTGAGGTTTGGAGTTCAAGACCAGCCTGACCAACATGGAGAAACCCATCTCTATTAAAGATACAGAATTAGCCGGGCGTGGTGGCGCATGCCTGTAATCCCAGCACTTTGGGAGGCTGAGGTGGGCAGATCACCTGAGGTTTGGAGTTCAAGACCGGCCTGGCCAACATGGAGAAACCCATCTCTATTAAAGATACAGAATTAGCCGGGCGTGGTGGCGCATGCTTGTAATCCCAGCTACTCGCGAGGCTGAGGCAGGAGAATCACTTGAACCCGGGAGGTGGAGGTTGCAGTGAGCTGAGATCGCGCCATTGCACTCTAGCCTGGGCAATAAGAGAAACTCAGTCTCACACAAAACACACAAACAAAAAACCAAAATAAAAGAGATTCAACTGGAAAATAGCCTAAAAACAGGCAGATAAATGAGTAAGGAGAGTTAATGAAGCCTAAATGAGGACATTAAGGAGATATTATAGAGAAACATTAGTATACAGACTCATAAACATTCAACCAGAAAATGATTGGGCATGATTACTTTCAGATCTGCACAAAATGACACATCATAAAATTTAAGATTCTTTTAATGGGAACACATAATTGTTCTTTTTATTATTTCTACTCCAGATTGTTCAGTAAGAATTCTACTGGTTGTAGCAAAAGGGAATCATTACATTTCTGCAGAGAAGTTTAAAGCATTTAGATTTCTTGCTTTTATCACTTTAAAATATTTAAACAAAGGATACCAGTGAATATGATGCAGTCATTGAGACTGAATTTTTGGTCTGAGATAAATTACCCTACACTTAATACAATTTACTCATGCTAAGTGTGCATCTGCAAATTGAGGAAACACAAGTTCTAACTTACTTAGATACTTATTCAGGGCAAAACAATGCAAAAATAATAAAAAACCTAAACCATCACCCAAAGGGGAAGGGAAGCAAATGACTGCTTTGTGTAAATTTTTTTTTTTTTTTTTGAGACGGAGTCTCGCTCTGTCGCCCAGTGGAGTGCAGTGGCCGGATCTCAGCTCACTGCAAGCTCCACCTCCCGGGTTTCGCCATTCTCCTGCCTCAGCCTCCCGAGTAGCTGGGACTACAGGCGCCCGGCTAGGTTTTTGTATTTTTTTAGTAGAGACGGGGTTTCACCGTGTTAGCCAGGATGGTCTTGATCTCCTGACCTCGTGATCCACCCGTCTCGGCCTCCCAAAATCCCAAAGTGCTGGGATTACAGGCTTGAGCCACCGCGCCCAGCCTAATCTTTTTTTTTTTTGAGACGGAGTCTCACTCTGTCGCCCAGGCTGGAGTGCAGTGGCACGATCTCGGTTCACTGCAAGCTCTGCCTCCTGGGTTCACGCCATTCTCCTGCCTCAGCCTCCCAAATAGCTGGGACTACAGGCGCCCGCCACCACGCCCGGCTAATTGTTTTGTATTTTTAGTAGAGACATGGTTTCACTGTGTTAGCCTGGATGGTCTCAATCTCCTGACCTCGTGATCCGCCTGCCTCGGCCTCCCAAAGTGCTGGGATTACAGGCGTGAGCCACCACGCCTGGCCTGTGTAAATTCTTTGAAATGTACAAAACTGTTACCTTTTGCTCATCTAGCCTTATTGCTATAGCAGTGGTTTTCAGGAGACACTGGGTAATGTCTAGAGACATTTTTGGTGGTCACATGGTATGAGCGTGTACGTACTGGCTTCTAGCAGGTAGAGGCCAAAGGTGATGCTAAACATCCTACAGTGTAAAGGACAGTCCCCTACAACAAAGAATTATCTGGCCCAAAATGTCAATAGTGCTGCCTTAAAATCCTGCTTTGTAGGTAGCCATAAACTTTCCTAACTGAAAGTTGCATGGAGTAACTAGTTTAAATGATGCATGTTTTCAAAACAGTTGCTCTCAATAAAGGGGCAGAAGCAGTTCATATTTACACACAAAAATAGACAAATATGTTTATGTTCCAATTACCTTTACGCAATTCCCAGGCATCTATATCTGGCTTGTTGAAGTATGTTACCCAGCGAGCATCAAACTCCTCATCTGTCTCATGTGACCCATGAGAATAGCAGCGAACTGACTGGATAGCTACAATGTGAAAGAACCATAACTTCAATGTACACAAACAGTACTTGATATATCTTGTTTAATGCATTAAATTTTGAGTCGACTATATATGTTGTGGCAGATAAAATATTCAACAGGTCAAAGGAAGTACATCTTATACATTGATATAGAAAGATATCTTTAAAATTAAGCAAATAAAACCAAGTAGAACAAAAAGTATTACATAGGCATGCTTATACTTTTCTCCCTAATGTATAATACTAGTTTGAAATTATTAACAGTGGTTCCCTCTGATTTTAAATTAACAGTGATTATCTGTGAGAGGTAAAAACTACTTTATATACTTCCATATTGTTTGAATTTTTACACGTAACCAGAGTATTAATTCCTAAGTAAAAATGTCCCAGGCGGCCGGGCGCGGTGGCTCAAGCCTGTAATCCCAGCACTTTGGGAGGCCGAGACGGGCGGATCACGAGGTCAGGAGATCGAGACCATCCTGGCTAACATGATGAAACCCCGCCTCTACTAAAAAATACAAAAAACTAGCCGGGCGAGTTGGCGGGCGCCTGTAGTCCCAGCTACTCGGGAGGCTGAGGCAGGAGAATGGCGTGAACCCGGGAGGCGGAGCTTGCAGGGAGCTGAGATCTGGCCACTGCACTCCAGCCTGGGCAACAGAGCGAGACTCCGTCTCAAAAAAAAAAAAAAAAAGGTCCCCCAGGTGGGCATAGTGGGGCACACATCTGTAGTCCCAGCTACTCAGAGGCTGAGGCAGGAAGATTGCCCAAGCCCAGGAGTTCAATGTAGGGTGCTAACAATATGACAGCACCTGAGAAAATAGCTATTGCATTCCAGCCTGGGCAACACAGCGACACTCCACCTCTAAAAAGTAAGAATAGGGCCGGGCGCGGTGGCTCACGCCTGTAATCCCAGCACTTTGGGAGGCTGAGGTGGGCGGACCATGAGGTCAGGAGTTTGAGACCATCCTGGCTAACATGGTGAAATCCCGTCTCTATTAAAAATACAAAAAATCAGCCGGACGTGGTGGCGGGCGCCTGTAGTCCCAGCTACTCGGGAGGCTGAGGCAGGAGAATGGCGTGAACCTGGGAGGCAGAGGTTGCAGTGAGCCGAGATCGCATCACTGCACTCCAGCCTGGGCGACAGAGCGAGACTCTGTCTCAAAAAAAACAAAAACAAAAACAAAAAACTAAGAATAGTCTGGGCGCAGTGGCTCACACCTGTAATCCCAGCACTTTGGGAGGCCGAGGCGGGCAGATCAAGAGGTCATGAGATCAAGACTATCCTGGCCAACATGGTGAAACCCTATCTCTTTTAAAAGTGCAGGCCGGGCGCGGTGGCTCAAGCCTGTAATCCCAGCACTTTGGGAGGCCGAGACGGGCGGATCACGAGGTCAGGAGATCGAGACCATCCTGGTGAACATGGTGAAACCCCGTCTCTACTAAAAAAATACAAAAAACTAGCCGGGCGAGGTGGCGGGCGCCTGTAGTCCCAGCTACACAGGAGGCTGAGGCAGGAGAATGGCATAAACCCGGGAGGCGGAGCTTGCAGTGAGCTGAGATCCAGCCACTGCGCTCCAGCCCCGGCGACAGAGCGAGACTCCGTCTCAAAAAAAAAAAAAAAAAAAAAAAGGGCAAACATTAGTTGGGTGTGGTGGCACATGCCTGCAGTTCCAGCAACTTGGTAGGCTAAAGCAGGGGCATTGCTTGAACTCGGGAGGCATAGGTTCAGTGAGCCGAGATCACGTTACTGTTCTCCAGCCTGGTGACAGAGCGAGACTCTGCCTCAAAAAAAAAAAAAAAAAAAAAAAAAAAAAAGAAAGAAACAAAACAAAACAAAACAGAAACACAAAAAGCAACAACAACAACAAAAAACTAAGAATAATGCTAATGTCCGTTCAAGTTCTTTTTTTTGAGACAGGCTCTCGCTCTGTTGTTGCCCAGGCTGGAGTGCAGTGGTGGAATCACACAGCTCACTGCAGCCTCAAACGCTTTGGGCTCAAGCATTCCTTCCACCCTTGCCTCCCAAAGTGCTGAGATTACAGGTGTGAGCCACCAGCCCTGGCCCCATTCAAGTTCTTAAACAAACGTATATACTTCATTGACACATTACAAAAAAAAAAATTTCATGTTATTATATTCCAAAATAAATTACACATCCTGACAAATTACACATACAAATTGCTTTATCAAACTACAGTCCCTTCCCTAAAGATTCTGATAAATCCCCTAAGGGAACATACACTCTAATCTATACCTAATACAAAATAGCTGTTTTATAAGGAATGATATTTTGGGCTGGGCGCAGCGGCTCACACCTGTAATCCCAGCACTTTGGGAGGCTGAGACGGGTGGATCACCTGAGGTCAGGAGTTTGTGGCCAGCCTGATCAACATGGTGAAGCCCCGTCTCTACTAAAAATACAAAAATTAGCTGGGCATGATGACGGGTGCCTGTAATCTCAGCTATGCGGGAGACTGAGGCAGGAGAATCGCTCGAACCCGGGAGGCGGAGGTTGAGGTGAGCTGAGATCACGCCATTGTACTTCAGCCTGGGCGACACAGCAAGACTCCATCTCAAAGAAAAAGATAAATGATATTTTAAATGTAACACTGTCAAGAAAACAGGATACACAACTATTTTCATGTGTTTTTTTGCCTACAGCATTCTGAAGGCTAGTAGAGACTCCCAATCAATACATCCTGTACAGTATGGTATGAAAATCATTTCCTTTTTTTTTTTTTTGGAGATCGAGAGTCTCATTTTATAACCCAGGCTGAAATGCAGTGGAACAATCTCAGTTCACTGCAACCTCTGCCTCCTGGATTCAGGTTATTCTCCTGCCTCAGCCTTCTGAGTAGCTAAGACTACAGGTGTGTGCCACCACGCCTGGCTAATTTTTGTATTTTGAGTAGAGACGGGATTTGACCATGTTGCCCAAGCTGGTCTCGAACTCCTGACCTCCAGTGATCTGCCCACCTCAGCCTCCCAAAATGCTGGGATTACAGACGTGAGCCACTGCACCCGGCTCCATTTTTTCTTTCCTCTTGTCAAATGGACACTGAATTGAGTTTGGAAATCTGAATTCCTTCTGAACAGCCTCTGCAACAGGTAGGGGGATAAGAGGAGGCAGAAAATTTTATCTTGGGATATTGGATGCAGCACAGCCTAGAGCTCAGATACCTCTAGGCTCTTCGCTCTCACTGTTTGACCCTGGAAAATTAACTGATGTTTCATTTTCCTTATCTGTAAAATGGGGACACTACCCGCCTTAGCAGATTATAAAGATTAAATGTGAAAACAAGTAGGTTAACACTATGCACCAGTAAGTATTAAACAAATGGTAGCTATAAACTAATCCTTATCTAAAAATGTCTTTGTTGATTGTCTATTTATAGAAATCATAACTTAAATAAATGAAACCTATCTCAAATCACATTTCCTACTATCTGTTTTAGATAAGTGTGGTGTAACTTCTAGTTAAGACTTAAAGTATTTTTATTTATTTACTTTTAGAGATGGGGGTCTTGATATGTTGCCCAGGCTGGTCTTGAACTCCTAGCCTCAAGGAATCCTACCACTTCGGCCTCCCAAAATACTAGAATTACAGGCGTGAGCTACCGTGCCCAGCTTTAACATATATATATATATATATATATTTTTTTTTTTTTTTTAAACTTCACCCAGAAACCTCTCAACATTATTGTTCTAAGAATACTCTGAAATTTAAATGTTAGTAATATCCTACATATCTTTAATGCAGTAATGGGCAGGAGGAAGAGTAGGAAAAAAACCAAAGCAGAAAAGATTTTCCCAGAGACCTAAATTACCTACATAATCCAAGCCCAGAATGAAGTGGAATATGTACATAAATGGACTAGAAGTGAATACGTTTTAATTTCTTTTTTTTTTTGAGACAGAGTCTCACCCTGTTGCCCAGGCTGGAGTGCAATGGCACAATTTTGGCTCACTGCAACCTCCACCTCCAGGTTCAAGTGATTCTCCTGCCTTGGCCTACCGAGTAGCTGGGATTATAGGCGTGTGCCACCACATCAGGATAATTTTTTGTAACTTTAGTAGAGACGAGGTTTCACCATGTTGGTCAGGCTGGTCTCGAACTCTTGACCTCATGATCTGCCTGCCTCAGCCTCCCAAAGTGCTGGGATTACAGGCATGAGCCACCGTACCCGGCCTTAATTTCTACAACAAAAATGGATCTCCACACCTAAATATATCTGGTAAGTGCGAACATTTAATCAAAACTACATGGATACTGAATAAGTCTCACAAGACTAATATTCAAATTTAATATATCAGAAAACAAGGCCAGGTGCGGTGGCTCAAAAAAAAAAAATATATATATATATATACACACACACACACATACACACAAACATAGATTAGAACAACTGTCTAACACATTACTATCAAGAACTTAGGGCCAGACGCAGTGGCACTAGCCTGGGCGACAGAGTGAGACCCGTCTCAAAAAAAAAATTTATGAGCTACCTTTTTCAAAAGCTAAAGCTAGCCTTAACTGAATACTTAAAATGCAAATATAAAATGATACAATCACTTTGGAAGACTGTTTAAGCAGTTTCTCATCAAGTTAAACACAAACCTACCATATAACACAGTAATTCCACTTCTAAGTATTTACCCAGTAAAAGGTCTACGTACTCCTTCCCTAGAGGTAATTACCTGTCCTATCCAGAACACTGCTTCATGATAAGCGCAATTCCTTTTGTTCACTGCTGGGCATGGATTTGACTACATGAGTGCAATTCTTTGTTTCCTAACTGTGAATAAGATGACCAGCAACAGCAACTGCAAATCAAGGAGATCACCACCTTCAAGGAGTTGATCACATGTCTTCTGGAAGCCAAATTACAAACTGGTTCTATTACAAAAACTCTTTTATAAAACAGACCAGGCACGGTGGATCACGCCTGTAATCCCAGAACTTTGAGAGGCCAAGGCAGGATCGCTTGATGCCAGGACTGAGAGACCAGCTTGGGCAACAGAGACCCCCCACTCTCTACAAAAAACTTAAAAAATTAGCGGGGTTTGGTGGTCCCACCTACTCAAGAGGCTGAGGCAGGAGGATCCCTCGAGCCCAGGGCAACAAGGCTGCAATGAGCTATGACTGCACCACTCTACTCCAGCCTAAGTGAAAGAGCAATACTCTCTATCAAACAAATTAAAATAAATAAAATTTTAAAAACCCATACATCTCTTTCTGTAGGGGTAAAACAGACTCTCCCCACACGATTTAAATTATATTGTTAAATCCAGTCATGGGGAGAGCAGGATCTATTCTATTAGCTATGGACACATCCTCCACATGCTTAATATTTTTTTAGGTAAACTATACTAGCATTCTCTGCCCCACACACCCCACACCACTTAAGAACAGGATCTCCACCTAGTATTGAAGCTTGTAAGGCAAATTATTTTGGAAAACAATTACTCAGAGCTTTTACGTAACCTGAAAGTTCTAAAGAAAGAAAAAAGAAGCAGCTGTGAAAAATGAGGACATTTTTAGGGCTTCATTCTAAAAAGCTATTTCTAACACTGCTTTTTGGCATTCAGTTAAGCACTCCATTTAAAAACAAAAAAGGCGGGCGGGCGCGGTGGCTCAAGCCTGTAATCCCAGCACTTTGGGAGGCCGAGACGGGCGGATCACGAGGTCAGGAGATCGAGACCATCCTGGCTAACATGGTGAAACCCCGTCTCCACTAAAAAATACAAAAAACTAGCCGGGCGAGGTGGCGGGCGCCTGTAGTCCCAGCTACTCGGGAGGCTGAGGCAGGAGAATGGCGTAAACCCGGGAGGCAGAGCTTGCAGTGAGCTGAGATCTGGCCACTGCACTCCAGCCTGGGCGACGGAGCGAGACTCCGACTCAAATAAATAAATAAATAAATAAAAACAAAAAAGGCTAACATATATAGAAAAATAAAAGGGCTCATTAATCCTTCAGGTTTAAATTTAGTTAAATAGGATAGTTTTCCATTTAATACATAATCAACCCAGACAGGCCCAAAGAATGAACATTTTGGTGGTGGTAACTCTAGGAATGAGGGCACATTAACGAGTTATTGAGGCCAGTCACAGTGGCTCTCGCTTGTAATCCCAGCATTTTGGGAGGCTGAGGTGGAAGGATGACTTGAGCCCAGGAGGTCAAGACTGCAGTGAGCTGTGCCAACTGCACTGTAGCCTGCATGACAGAGTGAGACCCTGTCTCAAAAAAACAAAACAAAACAAAACAAAAAAGAGTAATCCCAGGACTTTGGGAAGCTGGAGGCACTCCTGAGCCCAGGAGTTCCCAGACCAGCCTGGGCAACATAGGGAGATACTGTTTCTATGAAAAATATGAAAAATAAAACTGGTGGGGCACCCTTGTGGTCCCAGCAACTTGGGAGACAGAGGCAGGAGGATCAGTTAAGTCCCAGGAGGTCAAGGCTGCAGTGAGCTGTGATGGTGCCACTGCACTCCAGCCTAGGCAACACAGTGAAACTATCTCCAGAAAAAAAAAATTAATTAAAAAAAAATTTTTTTTTTGAGATGGCGTCTCACTCTGTTGCCCAGACTAGAGTGCAGTGGCACAATCTCAGCTCGCTGCAACCTCTGCCTCCCAGGTTCAAGCAATTCTCCTGCCTCAGCCTCCCAAGTAGCTGGGACCACAGGTGCATGCCACCGCATCTGGCTAATTTTTGGATTTTTAGTAGAGACTGGTTTCACCATGTTCAGGCTGGTCTCGAACTCCTGACCTCAGGTGATCCACCCACCACAATCTCCCAAAGTGCTGGTATTACAGGCATGAGCCACTGTGCCCGGATGAAAAATGTAAATTGTACTGTTACTTTAGCAAAACACAAAATCTGAACAAACATCAGGATGGCCCAAACATAACTATAAGAAACAAAAATGGTTCCACCATTAAAAAGGAGTCAGTTTCGGCCAGGCGTGGTGGCTCATGCCTGTAATCCCAGCACTTTGGGAGGTTGAGGCAGGTGGATCACCTGACGTCAGGAGTTCGAGACCAGCCTGACCAACACGGTGAAACCCCGTCTCTACTAAAAACACAAAAATTAGCCGGGCATGGTGGCAGGTGCCTGTAACCCCAGCTACTCTGGAGGCTGAGGCAGGAGAATCGCTTGAGCTGAGACCACGCTATTGCACTCCAGCTTGGGCAACAAGAACGAAACTCCGTCTCAAAAAAAAAAAAAAAAAAACCAACCAACCAACCAACCAACCAACCAAACAAACAAGAATTCAGTTTCCCAAGATGGATTTTGGTTTCCTTTTCTACACAATAAAATGGTCTCCACGATCTCTAAAGCACACTCTAGGTTGGCTGCAGTGGCTCATGCCTATAACCCCAAACTTTGGGAGGCTGAGGTGGGAGGATCACCTGAGCCCAGGAGTTCAACATAGGGACACTCCGTCTCTACTTTAAAAATAAACAAAAATAAAGTACCCTCCAGCCTTACGATTCTATGACAAATGATAAAAGATAAAGTCTAAAATGAATGAAGCAAAACATATTATTTAGGTTCTGAAGTGTTAAAACACTTAGTCAAGGCAACAACCTTATTAGTTTTGAGTTTCTGAATTCTTTTTTTTCTTTTTGGAGATGGAGTCTCGCTCTGTCGCCCAGGCTGGAGTGCAATGGCGCGATCTCGGCTCACTGCCACCTCTGCCTCTCAGGTTCAAGCGATTCTTGTGCCTCAGCCTCCCGAGTAGCTGGGATTACAGGGGCATACCACCACACCCAGCTAAATTTTTTTGTATTTTTAGTAGAGACAGGGTTTCTCCATGTTGGCCAGGCTGGTCTTGAACTCCTGACCTCAGGTGATCCGCCCACCTCGACCTCCCAAAGTGCTGGGATTACAGGCATGAGCCACTGCGCCCCGCCGAGTTCTTTTTTTAATTAACTTCAGCATACCCTGAAATGAATTTCTGAGTTCTTATGTTTAAATATGCATGCACAGTTTCCAGTGATGCGGGTTCAAAAATAAAATATAATATGGATGCATTGGAGCTAAATTTCAAAATGTAGCTTATATAATCATCACGGACCAAGAGCGAAGTGCAATTACTGTAATTATTCTACAGTGGTGGACTCAAAATCTCCCAGTACACATATAAGGGGAAAGAAAGTAAGAATCAGCAGCACGTCTCATACTCCAGCAATCAGCCTTCTATTCCAAAGGGGAAAAAACAAGAAGCGTTCCTATGCTTGCAAAACCCAGTATTCCCGAGTCTGTGGCAATTTTCAAAAGAGTGATATTTTTATCATAAGCCCTATCAAAACTTCCGGAGATCAGGAAACAACCACACACGTCGATCTATTTTAAACGTGGAAGAATGAGAACCTGGCACAGCAGTCCCTAAAAATGACAGAAAAGGCTGTGAAGGTGACACACTAAACGCTAACCGAGAAATGTCTGATTAAAAAGTATAATCCTGTGTTCCACACGGAAGTATATTGTATTCTCGGACCCTGAGCGGCGCGCCCGAAGGCTCAATGTCACCTTCGCCGAGGCGCTGCAGGCCGGCGGCGGCCACTCTCGGTCATGCGGCCGCAGGGTCGGCGCCGGGGCAGGGTCATGGCCCGGGAACCGAAGGGGAGCGCTGCGTCCCCTCCTCGGCGCTCACAGCAGGTCCACATCTGACCTGTCCGCGGTGGCAGAGCCAAGAAGTTGCCCGGAGGGAGGCCCCGGGGGACCGCTCTCAGGTCCTCCACTACTCGAAGCGGCGGCCAGGGCGGCCCGCGGTCACAGGGTTCAGTAACCATTGTAGGCAAGGGCTAGGCCGGGGACAGCCCGCCCCGGAGTGGCGGCGGGGGCCCAGGTCACCGCAAGGACACGAGGGCGCGGGCAGTGGCAAGCAGGGACCTTACCCGCGGCGGGGCCGGGGGTCCGGGCGGAGTGCAGCAGGCCTCGAGGGCCGGCCCAGGTGGTGGCGGCCACAGCGCAGCGGCGGAAAGCGGCGCCCAGCATGACGGCGATGGCGGCGCGCAGGCTGAGGGTAGAGAGAAGCCGGTGTGAGCTCGCGGGTTACTCCGGAGCTAGCAGGGGCCGGACAGGCGCACGGCGGGCGGAGCACGTAGGCCCGCCCACTGCGACTCTGGCGCGTGGGTGAGAAGGGCCACCGTGCGGCCGCCGGCGGGCTACGGCGGCGCGCCGAGGACAAACTGTTAGCCTGGCGTCCCGCCTTGTCTCTTGTCAGGTGACCTGCAGCCGCCATCCTGGAAGTAAGAATGGAGGCGAGGGAGGAGCAACCGACCGTGCACTTTTTCGAGTCAGGCCCAGGAGGGCACTTAATCACCTCAAAATAGGAATGACAGCAATAACAACAAACTATAATAAAAATACCTACTTTGCGGCCGGGCGCGGTGGCTCACGCCTGTAATCCCAGCACTTTGGGAGGCCGAGGTGGGCGGATCACCTGCAGTAGGGAGTTCAAGACCAGCCTGGCCAACATGGAGGAACCCCGTCTCTACTAAAAATACAAAATTAGCCAGGCGTGGTGGCGCAACCCATGCCTGTAATCCCAGCTACTCGGGAGCCTGAGTCAGGAGAATCGCTTAAAGCCAGGAAGCGGACGTTGCGGTGAGCCAAGATGGTGCCATTGCACTCCAGCCTGGGCAACAAGAACGAAACTCCATCCCAAAAAACCAAACGAAACAAAAACCTACTTTGCTTAGCCCCGCCTTCTCGTTGTGGCATAAAATAAAACAACGAATTGGGGGAAAATGCTGCTGGACGCGGTTGCTCACTCCTGTAATCCTAGCACTTTGGGAGCCCAAGGCGGGCGGATCACCTGAGGTCGGGAGTTCGAGACCAGTCTGACCAACTGGAGAAACCCCCGTCTCTACTAAAAATGCAAAATTAGCCCGGCGTGGTGGCGCATGCCTATAATCCCAGCTATTTGGGAGGCTGAGGCAGGAGAATTCCTGGAACCCAGAAGGTGGAGGTTGCAGTGAGTTGAGATTGCACCATTGCACTCCAGCGTGGGCAACAAGATCGAAACTCCATTTCAAAAAAAAAAAAAAAAAAAACCTATATGTAAGGGACTTTATTAGTACATATATATGTACTAATATATATTAGTATTATATATTAGTGGCGCGGCGTGATCTCCACTCACTGCAAGCTCTGCCACCTCCCGGGTTCACGCCATTCTCCTGCCTCAGCCTCCCTAGAAGCTGGGACTACAGGCACCCGCCACCACGCCCGGCTAATTTTTTTGTATTTTTAGTAGAGTCGGGGTTTCACCGTGTTCGCCAGGATGGTCTCGATCTGACCTCGTGATCCACCCGCCTCGGCCTCCCAAAGTGCTGGGATTACAGGTGTGAGCCACCGCACCCGGCATGTCCATATTCTTATATCACAAACCAGCTTACATAAAAAATGAGTTCAACTACTTCATTTCACAGATTAGGAAAGAGACTCAGAAATTAGGTTGCTGCTGGCAGTCAAGGATATTGTCGCCATATTCTCAGTTCGGAGGACTCTCACCTGAATGTTTCTGCCCCATCTCCTACAGGAGGGCTCCTGAATCAACGATGGCTCTGAAATAGGGTCGATCAAGGTCCAAGGTTGTTGCATCTGATCTCACTAGCTACATCCTAACTTTGAGCCCATGGGCAGTCGGGGACATTTCTCCCAGGCCTGAAGTATCTGGATGCTGCCCAGAGTTAATGAGACATTCTGTTCTGTCTTGCTGTCTCCCATTCTCTATCCCTGGGCACACTGAGGAAAGAAAAGATGGACATTCACATGCCACTTCCTCACTTCAGGCCGACTCTC
Source organism: Macaca nemestrina (assembly GCF_043159975.1). Classification (NCBI taxonomy): domain Eukaryota; kingdom Metazoa; phylum Chordata; class Mammalia; order Primates; family Cercopithecidae; genus Macaca; species Macaca nemestrina. The sequence continues at coordinate 126,232,248 of NC_092131.1, read as the reverse complement.
CAGGGCTTCAGCATCTGCCCTTCTCTTTTTCCTTCCTAGCAGTGTGGCTTCAGTGGGTAGGAAGCTAGCTGGGAAAGGATTTTAAAAATGTTTTCAAAGCACCTGCCCTCACCTTTTCCCACCAACCTAGTGTTGAGGCTTAGAAAACAATGCCACAAAGTGAAGGCCTAGGAAGCAGTTTCTCTCTGACCTTCTGCCCTCTTGTCTCTTGCCCCTTACTCTCCCTCCAGACATGCCACAGAAACTAGAATCTCTCCTCCCCAAGAGAGGGTCATAGGAAGTAGAACCCCTTTGCCCCAAAGCCAGCCATAAAGCCTACAAATATTGCTATAACCTCTTTGCTTTTCTATGTAACAGTTGGCCATAAAGGAATTAAGGCCGAGCACGGTGGCTCATGCCTGTAATCCTAGCACTTTGAGCGGCAGAGGCCCGGAGATCACTTGAGGTCAGGAGTTCGAGACCAGCCTGGCCAACATGGTGAAACCCCATCTCTACTAAAATTACTAACATTAGCCAGAAATCCCTTGAACCCAGGAGGTGGAGGTTGCAGTGAGGCAAGATCGCACCACTGCACTCCAGCCTGGGTGACAGAGTTAGACTCCGTCTCAAAAAAAAAAAAAAAAAAAAGAGAAAAGGAAACATGGCCAGGTGTGGTGGCTCATGCCTGTAATCCGAGCACTTTGGGAGGCCAAGGCAGGAAGATCACCTGAGGTCAGGATTTTGAGACCATCCTGGCCAACATGGTGAAACCTCATCGGTACGAAAAATACAAAAATTAGCTGGGTGTGGTGGCACACACCTGTAATCCCAGCTACTCTGAAGGCTGAGGCAGGAGAATCACTTAGACCCAGGAGGTGGAGGTTGCAGTCAGCCAAGATCGCACCACTGCACTCCAGCCTGGGTGACAGAGTGCGACTCCATCTCAAAAAAAAAAGAAAAGAAAAAAAGAAATTAAAGCTGGGCGCGGTGGCTCACGCCTATTATCCCAGCACTTTGGGAGGCCAAGGCAGGTGGATCACCTAAGGTCTGGAGTTTGAGACCAGCCTGACCAACATGGAAAACCCCGTCTCTACTGAAAATACAAAATCAGCCGGGCGTGGTGGTACATGCCTGTAATCTGAGCTACTTGGGAAGCTGAGGCAGTAGAATCGCTTGAACCTGGGAGGCAGAGGTTGCAGTGAGCCGAGATTGCGCCACTGCACTCCAGCTTGGGCAACAAGAGCAAAACTCTGTCTCCAAAAAAAAAAAAAAAAAAAGAAAATAAAAGAAAAGAAATTAAGACACTCATTCCAGAGGGATCATACCCCACAGTAGGGAGGACAGGGAGGAAGAAATGATACAAAAGAGAGGCCAGAAGGATTTGAACAGACAGGCTTTGCTGGGTTTTCCCACTCAATCCATTTCCATTAGCTTGGACCCTTTTTGTCCAATCACAAATCTACGTATGTTTTATTGAACCTAAGCATAAAAATGGACGATTTTCCTTCTATCTATGGGTCTTTAATCTGAAGCCTCCCATGTCACATAAAACTATGATCAATAAACTTGTTATGGTTTTTTTCTTGTTAACCTATCTTTCGTTATGGGAGTGTCAGCCATGACCCTTATGATGGGGAGGAAAAGGATCACCCCTTTCTGCCCCTACACTGGCCAAAGGCGACGGGGAAAGCTTTGACCTCCCTGCAGTTCAGTTAATGTTCATCAAATCTCCAAGTGCTAGAAGCTTAGGATGAGGTCAGGGTAAGAAAGTAAGAAAAGTAAGAAAAGCAAGTAAGAAAGCACTGGGGTATATTGCATTCGAATCCCATCTGGTCTCCCTGCTGTCAGAGTCCCTCCACTTTGCCTACAGTCACTTAGATTGGCTACTGGTGTATTTTTTTGCTTTTTAAAATACAATTATGACTATAATTTACAATGTGCCACTACCTGCCACAAACTATTATCCCATTTATGCCTCATAACAACTTTGTGAGATAAGTTTTTATCCCTAATTTATTTTTAAAATTTATTTTATTTTATTATTATTTTTTGAGGTGGAGTCTATCACTCAGGCTGGAGTGCAGTGGTGTGATTTTGGCTTACTGCAACCTCTGCCTGCCAGGTACTAGTTATTCTCCTGCGTCAGCCTCCCGAGTAGCTGGGACTACAGTGCTCACCACCATGCCCGTCTAATTTTGGTATTTTTAGTAGAGACGGTGTTTTGCCATGTTGGCCAGGCTGGTCTTGAACTCCTGACCTCAGGTGATCCTCTCACCTTGGCCTCCCAAAATGTTGGGATTATAGGCGTGAGCCACCGCGCCTGGCCTATCCCTAATTTATTGATAAAGGAATAGATTTAAAGGACACTTGCCAAAAATCGTACAGCTAACAAATAGTGGTACTTAGGTTTCAGTCCCCACTTTTCTGACTCCAGAAATTGTTCTTTCCCCATCAGTACTGTAGGTAGGTTTTGCTTATCTTTCAGGCAGTTCTGAATTCTCTGCTACCTTGACAGCAGTTCACAGCCCTAATTGCCTGCATTAATTTTTTGTTGCTTCATAACAATTTATCACAAATTAAGCAGCTTAAAACAATATTCATTATTACCCCTCAGTTTCTGTAGGTCAGAAGTCCACGTATAGCATAACTGGATTCTCTACTGGTTATCACAAGACTGAAATCAAGATCTCGGCCAGGTTTGAGGTCTCATCTGGAGCTCAGAGGCCTCTTCCGAGGTCATTCAGGTTGTTGGCAGAATTGATTTCATTGCAGTGGTGGGACAAGGTCCTCATTTCTTCTTGGTAGCTGTCAGCCAAGGACACTCTCAACTCCTAAAGAGTGCCGTGATATCCTCTCTCAACATGGCTCCCTCCGTAGACCCTTCTTACAATCTTGGAGCTTATTTAATCCAGGCAGCAGGAAAGTGTCTCTCTGACACTTCACCTGCTTTTAAAGACCTCACCTCGAGGCTGGCGGATCACTTGAGGTCAGGAGTTCGAGACCAACCTGGCCAACATGGTGAAACCCCGTCTCTACTAAAAATACAAAAATTAGCAGGGCATGGTGGCGGGCATCTGTAATCTCAGCTACTTGGGAGGCTGAGGCAGGAGAATTGCTTGAACCAGGGAGGCAGAGGTTGCAGTGAGTTGAGATCTCTCCATTGCACTCCAGCCAGGGGGACAGAAGAAGACTCAGTAAAAAAAAAAAAAAAAAGAGAGAACCTCACCTGATTAGGTCAAGCCCACCAGGGTAACTTTTTGATTCACTCAAAGTAGACTGACTAGTAGACTAGTCTTGGGAATGATATCTAAACAGATTCTGCCCCCTACTCAAGAGGAGGAGATTATACAAGGGCATGTACACAGGGGGCATGAATCCCGGGGCTATCTTTGAATTCAGCCTACCATATCACTAAGGCAGGGGGGCCCTTGCTTGTTTCCTAGTTGGCCCCCAGATTTGTCCACAGGTTGAAGTCCGTCCCATTGCTGGAGGGTACTCCTTCCCTGATGGGCTCAGAGCAGACATACATGGTTCTCACCGAAGGTCTTCAGGGTCTTTTGTCTCTTCCTGCCATTTCCTACCCTGAAATCCTTCGCTGTGCCTCTGGAGAAGCTACTTCTTCTTTTTGAAAACACAACAGCTGGACTTTTAATGGCTCAGAAATGTCATCATCACCAGTGGATCAGCCTATCAGCTTTCTGCTACAGCTCAGGGCCTTCATTCTGGAAAAGTGGTGATGAGGCATTCCCTCTGATATGTGTGTAGGATGGAATGACGTTACTGAGGAGTTTGCGAGGACAAAGACACTGTTCCACCATGTGAATTTCTAGTAAAGGTAAGTTCACATGCAAGAAAAGCTCTTTTTTTGTTGTTTTTTCTTTTTTTGTTTTTCTTTTTTTTGAGATAGGCTCATGCTGTCACCCAGGCTAGAGTGCAGTGACAGAATTATGGCTAACTGCAGCCTTGACCTCCTGGGCTCAAGCAATCCTCCCCACCTCAGCCTCCCAAGTAGCTGGGACTACAGGTACGCACTACCATTCCCGGCTAATTTTTGAACATTTTTGTCGAGATAGGGTCTTGTTTTGTTGCCCAGGCTGGTGTCAAACTCCTAGCCTCAAGCAATCCTCCTCAGTCCCTCAAATTGCTGGGATTACAGGCATGAGCCACCGCACCAGACTAGAAAAGCTCTTATTTTCTCTGGTGGGAATTAAGCCTGTGCTCAGGAAAAAGAGGGCAGGGGAAGAAAGAATCCTACCATTTTAAGACTGAAGGTGGCCCCTGAGGCCATTAGTCTACTAAGTCTACATTGTTTCCATTTCCTCAGGCCCCTACTTGAGCATCTCCAGTGACGGGGATCTCAATACTAGACTGCTTCGAAAACTGAGACAATGAAAAAAGGCACCCAAGAGAATGACACCCTTACCGCTGTTAAACTACAGTTCTGCCTTATGCCCTTGGGCAAATTATTCCAATTCCCTGAACCACTGTTTCCTTGTCTAAAAAATGAGAATAGCTGGACATGACAACTCACCCCTGTAATCCCAGCACTTTGGGAGGCTGAGGCGGACGGATCACCTGAGGTTGGGAGTTCAAGACCAGTCTAACCAACATGGAGAACCCTGTCTCTACTAAAAATACAAAATTAGCTGGGCGTGATGGCGCATGCCTGTAATCCCAGCTACTGGGGAGGCTGAGGCAGGAGAATCGCTTGAACCCGAGAGGTGGAGGTTGCGGTGAGCCAAGATTGCGTCATTGTACTCTAGCCTGAGCAACAAGAGTGAAACTCTGTCTCAAAAAAAAAAAAAAAAAAAAATTCGCCAGGCGTGGTGGCACGTGCCTGTAGTTCTAGCTACTTGGGAGACTGAGACAGGAGAATCGCTTGAAACCTGGAGGCAGAGGTTGCAGTGAGCCGAGATGGCACCACTGCACTCCAGCCTGGGCGACAGAGCAAGACTGTGTCTCCAAAAAAACAAAAAACATAACAAATGAAACATGGGATAATAATGGAACCTACCTAATAGGTTAATAGATTGTTGGGAAGATCACTTCAGAAAATGTACATAAAACACTATGTCCTGGCTGGTACACACTAACGGCTCAATAAATGCTTACTGTTGCTCTCTAAAAGAGCATTTTCTTGTTGTAAAATTGTAGCGAGGCAGGGCAAGTTGTGAGATGGGGATATTTTAGTCTGTTTTGTGCTACTATAACAGAATGCCTGAGACTGGGTAATTTATTTATTTATTTATTTTTTGAGACAGGCTCACCCAGGCTGGAGTGCAGTGGTATGATCTTGGCTCACTGCAACCTTGACCTCCTGTGCTCAAGCAATGCTCCCATCTCAGCCTCCTGAGTAGCTAGGACCACAGGCATGTGTCACCTTGCCCAGCAAATTTTTGTACAGGTAATTTATAATGAACAGAAATTTATTGGCTCATATTTCTGGAGGCTGAGAAGTCCAATACCAATGGCATCTTGTGAAAGCCTTCTTGCTGCATCATCCCATGGCAGAAGGCATCACATGGTGGAATGGCAAAGAGAATGCAAGAGGGAGTGAACCCACTCCCTTGATGAACAAATCATTCTTTTTTTTTTTTGAGATGGAGTTTCACCCTTCTTCCCCAGGCTGGAGTGCAATGGCTCAACCTCGGCTCACTGCAACCTCCGCCTCCCGGGTTCAAGCGATTCTCCTGGCTCAGCCTCCCAAGTAGCTGGGATTACAGGCACCTGCCACCATGACCAGCTAATTTTGTATTTTTAGTAGAGACGGTGTTTCTCTATGTTGTCTAGGCCGACCTTGAACTTCTGGGCTCAAGCAATCCTCCCACCTCAGTCTCCCAAAGTGCTGGGATTATGGACCACATCCAGCCTAGTTGTTTCTTGTGAGTGGCTTATAAATGGTCATCTTCTTCCTGTTTTCACATCGTCTTTCCTCTATGTGAACACGTGTCTGTATCCTATATTCTAATGCCCTGTTTTTTTTTTTTTTTTTTTTTTGCGATAGAGTCTCACTGTCACCCAAGCTGGAGTGCAGTGGCGCGATCTCGGCTTACTGCAACCTCCGCCTCCCGGGTTCATGCCATTCTCCTGCCTCAGTCTCCTGAGTAGCTGGGACTACAGGCTCCTGCCACCACGCCCAGCTACTTTTTTGTATTTTTAGTAGAGATGGGGTTTCACTGTGTTAGCCAGGATGGTCTTGATCTCCTGACCTCGTGATCCGCCTGTCTTGGCCTCCCAAAGTGCTGGGATTACAGGCATTAGCCACTGCGCCAGGCCCCCTCTGGGTTTTAAGCCACACATCCTGTGGTACTTTGTTATGGCAGCTAGGACTCTAATACAATAGGTGTTCTCGTAGCCTTCAGTGGGAATAGGGAAGATGAATGTGGGGTGTTTGCCAAGGCCCGTTATCAGAATTTGTTAAGTATATATATATATATGTATATATATATACACTTAACAAAGCAAGATGCGTCTTTGTAGCTGTTTGAGCTGAGCCTTCCTCCTTCATCCCCATTGAGAACCAGGGCTCCGGGTGGGGTAGCTTTATGCTTGCAGTCCACTAATTGCTCTCCTAAAATGTTCTCCCTCCTTTCCCTTCCAGCTACCTGAGCCCAGAGCTAGAGGCTCTATTTCCCAGCACCACCTCTAGTGGGCAGCTCCTAGCAGTTTTGTTTTGTTTTGCTTTTTATTTTTTAAGACACTGGGTCTGGCTATTTTGCCCAGGCTGGTGTTGAACTCCTGGACTCAAGCGATCCTCCTGCCTCAGTCTCCCCAGTAGCTGGGACTACAGGTTGCGCCACCACCCCAGGCTGTGGCAGTTCTTTTTTTTTTTTTTTTTGAGACAGAGTCTTGCTCTGTCGTCCAGGCTGGAGTGCAGTGGCCGGATCTCAGCTCACTGCAAGCTCCGCCTCCCAGGTTCACGCCATTCTCCTGCCTCAGCCTCCCAAGTAGCTGGGACTACAGGCGCCCGCCACCTCACCCGGCTAGTTTTTTGTATTTTTTAGTAGAGACAGGGTTTCACCGTGTTAGCCAGGATGGTCTCAATCTCTTGACCTCGTGATCCACCCGTCTCGGCCTCCCAAAGTGCTGGGATTACAGGCTTGAGCCACCGCGCCCGGCCTGTGGCAGTTCTTTAACAGTGTTTCTCTCCAGAAACATTGTTCAAACCATCACTGAAGGTGAAAAGTAAGAGAAGGGGATTTAATTTTGTGCCTATCTTACCACTATAAATGTGGCTACATAACATCTCAGAGATAATTTTGATGAACCATCAAAATCAGCTGAAGATCTTATTACAATGTATATTCCCAGGTCCCTCCTGGGAGAGTCTGATCCTGTTGGTTTAGAGTTTAGCCCAGGTAATCTGTTTTTTTTCTGTTGTTGTTGTTGTTTCATTTTGTTTTTTTGTTATTGTTTTGTTTTGTTTTTGAGATGGAGTTTCCCTCTGTTGCCCAGGCTGGAGTGGGGTGGCACAATCTCTGCTCACTGCAACCTCCACCTCCCAGGTTCAAATGATTCTCCTGCCTCAACCTCCCAAGTAGCTGGGACTACAGGTGGTTGCCACCACACCCGGCTAATTTTTATTTTTAGTAGAGTCGGGATTTCGCCATGTTGGCCAGGTTGGTCTCTAACTCCTGACCTCAAGTGATCTGCCCACTTTGGCCTCCCAAAGTTCTGGGATTATAGGCGTAAGCCACCGTGCCTGGCTTGTTTTTGTGTTTTTGAGACGGAGTATAGTTCTGTCACCCAGGCTGGAGTGCAGTGGCATGATCTCAGATCATTGCAACCTCTGCCTCCCGGGTTCAAGTGATTCTCCTGTCTCAGCCTCCCACGTAGTTGGGACTACAGGCACTGGCCACCATGCCCAGCTAATTTTTTTTTTTTGTATTTTTAGTAGAGACGGGGTTTTGTCATGTTAGCCAGGCTGCTCTCAAACTCCTGACCTCAGGTGATCTGCCTGCCTTGGCCTCCCAAAGTGTTGGCATTATAGGCGTGAGCCATTGTGCTGGCTTTTTTTTTTTTTTTTTTGACATGGTCTTGTTCTGTCACCTAGACTGGAGTGCAGTGGCGCAATCTCAGCCTACTGTACCCTTCACTTCCCGGGTTCAAGCAATCCTCCCACCTCAGCCTCCCGAGTAGCTGGGGTTACAGGCCCACACCACCAAGCCCCAGCTAATTTTTGTATTTTTAGTGATGGTGGGTTTTCGCCATGTTGGCCAGGTTGAACTCCGGACCTCAAGTGATCCACCCACCTTGGCCTCCCAAAGTGCTGGGATTACAGGTATGAGCCACCAAGCTCGCCCAGTAATCTGTATTTTTAAACTTGATTTTAGCCAAAAGGTGGAGAAGTGATAGTAATCTGTATTTTTAACAAGTGTCCAAAGCGATTCTGACAATGAGCCAAGGTTAAGAGTCCTGGTAGTATTATCTCCCTGATCTCCACAGTAATCTGGTTTATTTTGCAAACAAGAAAACTGAGGCTCAGAGAAGAATTAAGTTGCCCAAAGCCTCAGTCATACTGACTTCCTCCAAAGCCTATGATCTCTTGCATACAACATCAGACATAACATTTGTTGGCACAAGACTGCAAAGCAGAGACCTTCCCACTGTGCAGGGCTGGAAATTCTGATAACAGGGGCCTTGGCAACCACCCCACATTCGTCTTCCCTATTCCCACTGAAGGCTGTGAGAACACTTGTTGGATTAGAGTCCTAGCTGCCATAATGAAGTACTGCAGGCTGGGTGGCTTAAAACCCAGAGGGGGCCAGGTGCGGTGGCTCACACCTGTAATCCCAGCCCTTTGGGAGGCCGAGGCAGGTGGACCACCTGAGGTCAGGAATTCGAGACCAGCCTGGCCAACAGGATGAAACCCCATCTCTTCAAAAATACAAAAATTGGCCAGGCGTGGTAACGCATGCATGGTAACGCATCCCAGCTACTCAAGAGGCTGAGGCAGGAGAATGACTTGAACCCAGGAGGCGGAAGTTGCAGTGAGCAACTGCTGCTTTGTCATTGGCTGGATGGTTAAGAATTGTGATGTGACATGAGAACAGTTCAGAAACCTGGCTCAGAAAGTCTTTTTTTTTTTTTTTTTTTTTTTGAGACGGAGTCTTTACTCTGTCGCCCAGGCTGGAGTGCAGTGGCCGGATCTCAGCTCACTGCAAGCTCCGCCTCCCAGGTTTACGCCATTCTCCTGCCTCAGCCTCCCGAGTAGCTGGGACTACAGGCGCCCACCACCTCGCCCGGCTAGTTTTTTGTATTTTTTTAGTAGAGACGGGGTTTCACTGTGTTAGCCAGGATGGTCTCGATCTCCTGACCTTGTGATCCGCCCGTCTCGGCCTCCCAAAGTGCTGGGATTACAGGCTTGAGCCACCGCGCCTGGCCAGAAAGTCTTTTGCTTGTTTGAAACAGTGGAGTAATCATGGCTCATTGCAGACTGGACCTCCCAGACTCAAGCAATCCTCCCACCTCAGTCTCCTGAGTAACTGAACTGCAGGCACACACCACCACACCCAGCTAATTTTTTTTTTTTTTTTTTTTGTAGAGATGGTGTCTCACTATTTTGCCAGGGCTAGACTCGAACTCCTGGGCTGGGCTCAAGTGATCAGAGTGCCTACCTTGGCCTCCCAAAATGCTGGGATTACAGGCATGACCCACTGTGCCTGACCAGCAGCAAGTCCATTCAATCAACAACTCTTTAAGAGCTTCTCATGTGCCAGGAGCTGGGCAAGGAGCAAGGCAGGCAGGATCCAGTCAATTATGGGCTCATGGGTTAGTAGGGTGACTAATAGCCAAAAGGTAGGACTAATGAGGGCACACTTACGAACTAGTATCTGTGCTCTGAAAGGAAGGAAATTGATGCCTTCGAGGAGACCCTCCTGCAGTTGCATTTTCCTCCCTTCCTTCATTCTCCTTCCCTTCCTTCATTCTCCTTCCCTTCCTTCATTCTCCTTCCCTTCCTTCCTTTCCTTTGCCTTTCTACCATTCTCTTGTGTTTCAAACCTGCGAGTGTCAACATCTCAGTGAAATAGAGGGACTAGAGCATCGCCTAGTGGTCAGTGTGGGCATAGCAATGACCAAAACTGAATAATCAGCTTGGGAGATGAAGGGCAAGGGGTGGGCGGGGGGCAGTGTATGTCTGGCCCAGGTATGCCCCTAACAGTGCAGTGAATACACTCTGGCATATTCATGGCAATGGACAACAGCTCTTAGAGATTTACCAATTTGAAGCTGCAGATCCCCACCTCCCACAAAAAAGAATCACTCCATTGTTTGGTCCTGACATAGCATGTCCCCTGGGGTGCCAGAAAGGCAGACCAAGTCCTGACCAGGCAGGGTTAATGCTCAAGGAGAATCCCTCCCATTTACTGGCTGTAATGGCAGCGAAATCCTACCTAGCCTGGGTAGCTCTCACATCTGCTCCCATCTCCCTCCACATTGCCGCTGTCTCATCTCTTATCCCTGCATTGTCTCTAGGGTCTAATCAGACCCCTTCTGATCCATTCCCACCTACAAAGGTGTCAGAAGGATCCTTCTCAAACACCAATCAGACCTGGGCTCAGAGCACTCCCTGGCTCCCAGTGGCTTCCTCACTTCCCTGTGACCTGGCTCCCACCTACCACTCTAGTTTACCTGCATCTCTACATGCTACCCTCTGCCATCTCTTCTATCCATCAGACACCTGTGGAAGCCTCAGCATCATATGCACCCGCTATTCTCTGCCTGGAGCTCCCTGTCCAGTCTTGGTCAGCTGGCTAACTCCTAATCCTTGGAGAACCAGCTCCATCAGCACCTCTGGGCAAGGTATGTGCCCCTTCTCAGAGCTCCCATCTTCTATCATCACACTGTGCTGTAACTTCTTATTTGTCTTTCTCTCCATTAGACTAGGCCCTTTTTTTTTTTTTTTGAGATGGAGTCTCACCCTGTCACCCAGGCTGGAGTGCAATGGTGCATCTCAGCTCACTGCAACCTCCACCTCCTGGGTTCGAGCAATTCTCCTGCCTCAGCCTCCTAAGTAGCTGGGATCACAGGCGCCCGCCACCATGCCCGGCTAATTTCGTATTCACCATATTGGTCAGGCCGGTCTTGAGCTCCTGACCTCAGGTGATCCCCCCGTCTCTGCCTCCCAAAGTGCTGGGATTGCAGGCGTGAGTCACCACGCCTGGCCAAGGCTGGGCCCTCTTTGAGGTACAATGTCTGATTATGCTGTGAGTCTGTACCCAGCCCCACCCCATTCCTAGACTGGGTCCTGGTACAACAATGAACGCTTGCTGAATGAATGAAGGCCCAAGTGGAAGTCCACCACCCATCTGACCATGAGCTCTGGGCCTTGCATTATATACTTTTATGTTTCCAAATGGATTTTATTTTTGTGAACTAACAGTTTTCTAGGTGTGAGACTTCACTGCCACTCCTAGTCTGGAAGTGTCCTAAGGCAGGGCCAAGGCAAGCACCAGGCTGGGTCCCGGAAGTTCCTGGGTAGAGACCACTATTGGAAAAATGGGGTCTCACAAGAGGGGCTCTCCCACTCTGCCACTAGTTGGCTCTTGAAGTGGGCCTTGTCTCTGAGGTGCTCCCCTAGCCGCCCCTCCCTTTATCCCAGGACTTCTGAGGTTCCCACTTCAGCCTTGGTGGTTTGGAGCTGGTAGAGGAACATCTGTCACCTTCTTTTGGAGCCTGCTCGTAGGTCAGTGGGGCCAGAAATCAGCAGGGCAGAGATGGGGTGCTCATACATGCTGGGTCCCATTGGTGAGTCAGCGCACCTACTTTCGGAACCAAAGCTTCGGACCTACAGCGCACCTACTGAAAGCTTCGGAACCAAACTTGCTGGGGTGTCACGGGGGTGCAGAAAAGAAAGTGTTTCGTTACCTGCTTGGGGGAAGATTAATGCTTTGATGCTGGATAAACATGTTCCTCTCTTCTCTATCCCCCAGGATAGGTTTCTGGGCTGGAAGGGAACTTTTCCGTCTCATCAAGAGAAATACACTGCAGGCTGGGGGTGGTGGCTCACCCCTGTAATCCCAGCACTTTGGGAGGCTGAGGCAGGTGGATCACTTGAGGCCAGAAGTTCAAGACCAGCCTGGCCAACATGGTGAAACCCCATCTCTAAAAAAAATACAAAAATTAGCTGCTCATGGTTGCCCACACCTGTAATCCCAGCTACTCAGGAGGCTAAGGCAGGAGGATTACTTGAACCTGGGAGGCAGAGTTGGCAGTGAGCCAAGATTGTGCCACTGTACTCCAGCCTGGGCGACAGAGTGAGACTGTCTCAAAATAAAATAAAAAAATAAAAAGAGGTCGGGTGCAGTGACTCACGCTTGTAATCCCAGCACGTTGGGAGGCTGAGGTGGGTGGATCACCTGAGTTCAGGAGTTCGAGACCAGCCTGGCCAACATGGTGAATCCCCATCTCTACTAATAAAAAAATTAGCCGGGCATGGTAGTCCACACCTGTAATTCCAGCTACTCCGGAGGCTGAAGCAGGAGAATCGCTTAAACCCAGGAGAGCTGAGATTGCACCACTGCACTCCAGCCTGGTGACAGAGCGAGATTCCTTCTCAAAAAATAAAAAAAAAATTAAATAAATAAATAAATAAAAAGGCTGGGCATGGTGGCTCACACCTGTAATCCCAGCACTAGGTGGGTGGATCACCAGAGGTCAGGTGTTTGAGACCAGCCTGGCCAACATGGTGAGACCCCGTCTCTACTAAAAATACAAAAATTAGCTGAGTGTGGTGGTGCATGCCTGTAATCCCAGCTACTCGGGAGGCTGAGGCAGGAGAATCACTTGAACCCGGGAGGCAGAGCTTATAGTGAGCAGAGATTGAGCTACTGCACTCCAGCCCGCGGGACAGAGTGAGACTCTGTCTCAACAAAAAATAAAAATAAAAAAAGAAATCCATTGCAGCCTTATCTCCGTAACAAGACTAGCAGGCCCTTCTTTCTTTTTTTTTTTTGAGACGGAGTCTTGCACTGTCGCCCAGGCTGGAGTGCAGTGGGGCCATCTCGGCTCACTGCAACCTCCACCCCCCGGTTCAAGTGATTCTCCTGCCTCAGCCTCCTGAATAGCTGGGATTAGGTGTCCACCACCATGCCTGGCTAATTTTTTGTATTTAGAGTAGAGATGGGGTTTCACCATGTCGGCCAGGTTGGTCTCAAACTCCTGACCTCATGATTCACCCGCCTTGGCCTCCCAAAGTACTGGGATTACAGGATTACAGGCATGAACCACCACGCCCGGCCTCAGGCACTGCTTTCATAGTCCTGGTAACCCAGCAATCAGTCACTAGTGGTCTTGGAAAGTTGGCCCCTTTTTAGAACCAAGACCAGTCTCCCTTAAGCTTCTACCATGCAGGACCTTGTCCAAGTTTTATCACTGCCTTTAGATGCTGAAGTCCAGGAGAAGCTAGGGCATCTTGTCAGGACAGTTTACATTCTTTCCATGCTTCCTGGGCCACCCCTGAGAGGGTCAGACAAGCACAACCAAACCCCTTGGCCCTCTCCAGGGACTCATCAAGAGCAGGAATTTGGGGAGAGCAACGAGGGAAAAAGTCTGGATGACAAAGCTCACTGATCCAAAGCTCAAGCAGAGATAACTGCAGGAGAGGGAAACCTCCCTAAAGAGCCCCTCCAGTCAGCCACAGAACGTATCTCTTGTCACCAGCAGGATTTATTTCAGGGTTCTGCCAGCAAAATGACTTATAAATACATTCTTCCGCATCTCCCCCTTTCCAGGGGTGCTGCTGAGTTGCATGGGATGAGATCTACTTCTGAGATCCTGGGGCTGTATCCCACCCCCAACTCACCAGAGCTCTTCCAGCACACAGCACCACCCCCACCCCCCAGCTGGCTTAGAGTTGGGCAGAGAAGCTTATGAGGCTGTTATCTCTCAACAGACAGCTGTGCAGGGCTGGAGGCAGCAGCTTATCAGGAGGCCTGCAGTGATTCACAGCCCAAGTCCCAGCTTCTCTGCTGAATAGTAATTTCCAGCAGTGGATTTGCGCTCAGTCTCTCTCCTCCCCTTTTCCCAAGGGTGTGCTGTCCTTTCTCAGAGAGAGGGCAGTGAAGGGGAGATCCTACTCACGGAGCTGGGGGCTTTGTGCCAGCCTTCTGGGTAAGGTTCAGTTTATTGTCTGGAGGCTGCAGGTTCAGGGACCTCAGCAGGGTCTGCCACCCTTTGCAGTGACCTCCAGGAGAGTTCATCCATGCTCTCCTTCCACTCCTTCCTTTCCCTCCCAGAAAAGCAATGTGCCACTCCCTTTCCCTTAGTGGTGATGTACAGGGGAGCATGGGCCCCCCATGGGCCACAGCCCCTGAGGCCAGGGCCAGCCTGGGAGGGCAGAGTGGGGGAGGAGAGAGGAAAAAGCCAGGGACTGGGAAGTGCTTTGCACCATTTTGAAGCTGTCCAGTCTCTATGCCTGACCCTGAAGACTCCAAAGGATCAGGACGCAAGGCTGGAGGGGAGGGGAGACACAAAGGGCCAGGCCAGAGCTGTCTCTGCACAGGCGGGTGGTTAGAAAAAAATTTGGGGACAGAGCCATTTTTGTGCTTGTTTTATTGGAAGCAAGACTCCAGTTGCAGGGCTGGGGGAGGAGGCCTGGAGAGTTCAGTCCTGGGTCTCCCTCTGGGCCAGCAGGGGGAAAAGGGGTGTTAAAAGAGCTAGAACCCTCAGAGATGCTCCTCTGAAGCAGGGGAAGGAAAACTAGAAAGGAAAACTGTCCCAGGGCGGGGAGTGGAATAGGACTCCCACATCTCAGACTCTCCTACCCTCAAGCAGTCAAGTCTCACCCCCTGCCTTCTCTGTCAACGATGGGGGTGATTCCAATAACTCTTCTCGGCTTCCGCACTCCAGGTGCCCTTCGTGAATGCTGGGTGGCTTTAACCCTTGGGGGTCCCAATCAAGTTTCCAGAATCCCACTGTCCACCATTCTCCCCCAAAGAAGGTCCCACAAAAGGTGAAGGTGAAGTTCCGTGTCTTCAGGCAACACGGGCATAAGCAGCAATCATCGCACGAAGTTTTCCTAAGGTCGTCGGGGATCCTCTCCTGCCACTTCTGGGGCCCCTCTCTTGTCGCCTTAAGGTCCATGCTACCTGCCTTGAGGAGCTGTGTCCAGGTTGTGGGTTCCGGAGGACCGAGGAGTGAAAGGCTGGAGGTGCATTTGAGGGTGGAGGCGCTGGCGGAAGATCCCGCCCACAGTCCGGAGTTTTAGGCCGTCCGATCCTCGTCCGCAGCCCCTGGCTCGGGTTGCGATCGCTTCGCGGAGCCTTCTCCAGCTGCGGGTTCCCCTAGGCTCCTCTTGGACGTTGGCGCGGCTGGCGGGGACGACGGACCAGGATCGGGGTTCGGGGGCTGGTAGCCGGGCTGTCGCGGATCCAGCGCGTCCTTGGAAAGTAGGATGGCGAGGCTGGGCACGTTCTTAAGTACGCTGAGACTAGCGACCGGCTCGCCAGGCGTCTGACCCTGCGTGGGCCCAGGCGGGAGGCTCTGCCACACCTCGCGCACGCTCCGGTAGCGCAGCCGCGTGACCTGGTGCAGGCCCGCCAGGCGGCGCTTGAGGATCTCGGCGCACGTGACGGTTTTGGTGGTGGCCCGGCCGCAGCCGCTGAAGACGATGGCGCGCGTGGCTGGCTGCGCCATGCTGGCGGTGGCGAAGGCCATCAGGTTCCGGATCTTGCTGCCTTCCTTGACCCGCATGTGCACCGCGCCCGGCGCCAGGTCTGCGAAGGGGCCAGAGCCTGGGCCGCCCCCCTCGGCCCCGCCCCCCGCTGGCGCCTCTTCGGAGCGCACCTTACGGAAGTTCTCCATGCGCCGTCGTCGCCGGGACCGCCGGCTTTGCCATGGGGCGGCCTCAACCCCGGGGCTGCATGGCCGCCGGTCTCGCCCTGCAAGGGCCCGCAGGGGTAAGGGCGCGGAAGCAGCTCGGACGCCGGCGGGCGGGTTGGGACGGCGCGATCTCGGCCCCACTTCTCTCGAGCGGGCGCAGCTCTACTCCGCGCTCTCGGCGCCCGGTGCTCCGCGCCTTTAGCTGAGGCCCCGCCCCTGCCGCCAGGCCCCTCCCCTGACCCGGCCCGGCCCGCCCCGCCCCGGCCCCAGCCTCACCAGCCTTTCGTGGCAAGTCCGGGTCCTCAGCTGCGCGGGCGTGGGAGCGGGCGTGGGAGCGGGCGCGCTGCGGGGCGCATGGGCAGGTGAAGGTGAAGTTCCACTACAATCGCCATCAGCGCTCTCCGAGCCAACCCTCACAAACCGGCAGCCTAAATAAAAGCTGCGCTTGCGGTGCAAACACCAATTCAAACCCGGTATCCTAGCCCTTCCCCGTTGCAGTTGAAGGCCGCCCCTCGTCCCCTCCCAGGGAGAGATTTCCGAGAGGCTTGCTGGGGCCTCGCCCCTCCTCTCCCCGCTGGGGAACACCCCCACCTTTTTTCCGCTCCCAAGTATTCTTGCCTCAAGGACAGCTAGTGCGCGGTCAGCAGAGTGCGGGAGGAGCTGGCTGCGGCTCCACTCCGCGCCTCCCCTCGGGCGACTACGTCGCGGTGTGGTCCTCGCGGGGCGCGGGAGACCCAGGCTTCAGCCTCGCCACGCCTGTCTAGAGCTCGAGGCTCCCGGACCCCCGTCCACCCCTGGGACGTGAGGAGTGAGGCTTTGGGCCAAGCTGTTCCCCGAGGCGCGTGAGGAAGCGGGCGAGACCTCTTCTGAAAAGGCGGTAGGCTCGCTCCACCTATGCCCGAGAGCCCACCCTTAGGGCTGCGCGCTTTAGGGTGAGCCAGGCACGATGCCATGCCAACGTGGCCGCCCCTTTCCTCCCAGGCGAAATTCGATCAGGCAACCTTGGCCCCTTGAGATCCAGTGGGTCTTTTTTCGAACGGAGGCTGGGTGAACGCAGGTTTTAAGAAAGAGAAGGGAGGGGCCGGGCTCGGTGTCTCACACTTGTAATCTCAGCACTTTGAGAGGCCGAGGCGGGCGGATTACTTGAGGTCAGGAGTTCGAGACCAGCCTGGCCAACATGGTGAAAACCCGTCTCCATTAAACATACAAAAATCAGCTGGGTGTGGTGGCGCGCGCCTGTAATCCCAGCTGCTCAGGAAGCTGAGGCAGGAGAAGCGCTTGAACCCGGGAGCTGAAGGCTGCAGTGAGCCGAGATCACGCCACTGCACTTCACCCAGGGTGACAGAGTAAAACTATGTCTCAAAAAAAAAAAAAAAATTAATTAATTAAATAAAAAAGAAAGAGAAGGGAGGGAAAGCCCATTCTCCATGATGTGATTATTATGCATTGCATGCCTGTATCAAAACATCTCATGTACCCTCTAAATATAGACACCTATTATGTACCCACAAAAATGAAAAAGAAAGACTTTAAAAAAATAAAAGAGAGAAAGAAGGGAGGAAGATGGGGAGTTGAAGCCTTGGGGGCATTATAGAGCTACTGGATGCCTCTCTTCGGAAACTCCTCGGGACCGAAGGAGAGGCCCGGGGTCTCCTGCCGGGTGAGAGAAGCATTAGAGAAAGATGAGATTGGGGCTGTCAGGACTACTGATGGAAGGGAGGGGGTCTGAGAAGGGGCCCTACCCTCCCTAAAACTGCCCTCGGGCCTCGCCTGTCCTCCTTCCACCGGCCCCACGCAGTCAGGACTGAGGGAGGTCGGCAGATCTGGTCCCAGCCAGGGGACTGTGACGGGGCGTGGCGGGGAGGGACACAGAGAGCTGGGGCTGGCAGGCAACCGGAAAAGTGCTGGGGGCATGACGGTGCCTGGGATTGCTGGGCCTCAGTTGGAGATGAGGCTGCCAGACTATATTCTGTCTCCTCCCGCTGTTCTCACCTCCTGGGCATCAGCAGCAGCTCTCAGTCCCTGCTGTTCAAAACTAGGGTTTACCCCCTTACCACTTCCTGGGAGCGGCTCTCGGTCCCTGCTGTTCAGAACCGGGGTTTACCCCCTTACCACTTCTTGGGAGTGGCTGCGGCGCCTGGACCTTGGCACCCCAGTGTGTGAATGGCTGACCCCGTCTCCTGGTGGAATCAGGAACCCTCGGGGTATGCTCCGAACCAGGACTTCGGTCTCGCTCCAGTCTCCGTGGGCCCCACACAGCGGTGGGGGCTAGAGGCACAGCAGCCTTGGGAAGATACAAAGACTGTCCGCAGCGCGTAGCGGGGCGTGGAGAGCCGAGGGCTGTGTAAGGTCAGGCCCTGAGAAAAAGTCCCCGAAAGGCTGGAAGTAACGTTGGAACGGGCTGGTTGTGGAAGAAGCGAGCTCTCCGTCCCCGGGGCTATGCAAGCTTGGGCAGCAAGATCACTTGGAAGGGATTAGGCGGAGTTCTGTCATTTGGAGGAAGAGTCCTGGGAGCTTCGGGTTTGTGTAGGGCGAGGACAGGGCGGTTCTGCGTCCGGCCAGGTTGGCCCTCTATGACCCCACCGCCCCCACCCTCCTAAACTGCTGTAGAACACTCGCATTCACTGCTCTCCACAGTCGGTGAAGGGAGAACGCCGAAAAGGCCCGCATCCACTCCTGCCGGTCCCCTCCTCTTCCCCCGCTCCCTCTGCAGCACTTAAAATGTAAATGTACATCGTGATTAGCCGCGGGGTCGCTAATTACAGCTGAAGCCATTCATTACACTGTCAGCGCGCGTCGCAGCCCGCCGGCTGTGCGCTCCCTCCTGGCCGCGGAGGGGCGCGGAGGGTGGGGGCGGGAGATGAGGGGAGTGAGGGCGGAAGGATGGGGTGCTGTGAATTAGGGTAATGTAGCAGGCCCGGAGGAAGCTGGAGTGGGAGAGAGCGGGCAGCGAGCGGGGGAAACAGGGTGGGCGGTGAAGGACGGGGCGGGGTGGCCAGGAGAGAGGAGAAACGCGGGAGGCAGGAAGGAATTGGGGCATGAAGTAGTGAGGACACAGGCAAAGGGGCTGTATGAGGGGGGAAACAGCATAGGGGACATGGCGAAGGGAGAAAAAGCTGTGAAGAGGGTGGGAACCCCAGTGAGCGGCCAGAGTCAGAGGAGGGGAGCAGAGGGCTCAACTTCAGAAAGGCTGGTAAATAAAGTAGAGCATCAGTGGTGCACACCACACAATGGTTAGAAAAGTGGAATCAGTCAAGATGTTGTGTTAAAGGAGCTGGGTGCCAGCCATACACACAGTAGGGGAGCATTTAATTCCGTGTGTGTTTATAGATGTAAATGTATTTTTAAAATATCTGCAAGAAAACAGCACACTGACCTCTTGTTACCGCATTAAGTTTTCATTACCTTCTTTAAGAAAAGAACTATTAAATATGAATACAAAGTTAAATACAGAGTCTTGGAGCAGCTTGTATAAATGAGCTACTGACCCTGAAGCTTCATTTTCTATTAGCTTCTTTCTGCCTCTGTGTGACCTGGGACAATTTACTTAACCCATTTGCCTTGGCTTTGTCATCTGTAAAATGGGGCTAATTATAGTAATCTACCTCACAGAGTGATTATGAGACAGCCATCTTGGAACCTTGGCTGCTAAGTTCTTGGGGAATGTTAGCTGTTACTATTTTTCATATATTATTTGTGATTAAAATAAATTTTAAAAAAATTTAAAGGGATTGGGGAAAGAAAACTGGTGAAAAGGAAAAGAAATTGGGAAAGCCTCAGAAATAATAGCTGTTTTCACTCACAGTGACCTGGTGAGTGGCAAACTAGACTCCTTTCACCCTGGGAGGAGGTGTTGGTGTAGCTAGACTAGAGCCCAAGCCTAGCCAATACATCTCTGTTAAGGTTCCCTGGGACCTTTCCAGCAGCACACCCTACTTCCTGTGGACAAATCTCTCATGTTCACACTGAAGGGGGATCCCTGGTACAGCCCCTCTCCTCTGTCTCCTGTTGCAGGAGGAGGATGAGGAGCTCTTTTTTTTTTTTTTTGGTGATGGAGTCTGGCTCTGTTGCCCAGGCTGGAGTGCAGTGGCAGGATCTCCACTCACTGCAAGCTCCGCCTCCCAGGTTCACCCATTCTCCTGCCTCAGCCTCCCGAGTAGCTGGGACTACAGGTGCCCGCCACCACGCCTGGCTAATTTTTGTATTTTTAGTAGAGATGGGGTTTCACTGTGTTAGCCAGGATGGTCTCGATCTCCTGACGTCGTGATCCGCCTGTCTCAGCCTCCCAAAGTGCTGGGATTACAGGCATGAGCCACCGCGCCCAGCGAGGTGCTCTTAAAACTGTGATCCTAGTCCCAGCCTCTTTGGGCAGGGACTTGGAAGCTTTCGAGTAGAGTCAGGAATCAGAAAGTTAGCAGGGCCAGAGGGAACTCAGATTTAGCAGGCACCCACCGAGTGCCCAGCATTGGGTCAGATGTGTTCAATCTCTACAGTCTTCCTTTCCAGGAAGGCATCATCATTGTTTGACAGATGTGAAACTGAGACCCAGAGAGGTCTCAGTTGCTCTATGTACCACAGCTAGAAAGCAGCAACCACAGATGTTTGAAACCAGAATTCTGACTCCCTTTACTATCTCAGCTGAATATAAGAGAAAAATAAACTTTTAAATGACTCACACTGCCCAAAGGGGTTAGCTTTGGGAGATGAGGGTGTTTCCACAGTGGGAAAGATGTGTTGGTGATCTGTTCTGCATAAAAATTACCCCACAGCTCAGCAACTTAAAACAGCAAACATTTGGCCAGGTGCAGTGGCTCACACCTGTAATCCCAACACTTTGGGAGGCTGAGGCTGGAGGATTGCTAGAGACCAGGAAGTTGAGACTGCAGTAAGCTGTGATTACACCACTGCATTCCAACCTGGGTAACAGAGTGAGACACTGTCTCAAAACAAACAAACAATAAAACCCAAAAACAATCATTTATGATTGTGAGATCACACAATTTCTGAGGGTCAGAAATCCAAGAACAGCTTAAAGAGGTCTCAGCTAGCTCAGGGTCTGTCATGAGGCTGCAGTCAAGATGTCAGCTGGACATGGAGGATCTACTCCCAAACTTATTTCACATGTCTGTTGGTCAGAGACCTCTGTTTCTCCTCTGGTCTGATCATGACCTGGCAGCTGGCTTCCCCTAGAGCAGGTGATCAGAGAGAGACAAAGAGAGAGAGGGACAGAGAAAAGAAGCAGGAAGCTGCAGTGCCTGTTATGGGCCAGCCTCCTCTGAAGTTGCACGCCATCATTTCCAGTTTATTCTATTGGAAGGCAGCCCAGCCTACATTCAAAGGGAGGGGTTTTAGACTCCATTTTCTGAAGGGAAGGGTATCAAAGAACTGTAGGCATTTCAAAATCACAACAGAAGGGGAGTGTTTGGGAGGCAAATTTAGGAGGAGAGGGAAGAAGGAATCAACATATTGAAGCAAATACGTGGAAAGAACACTGGCCTTGAATCAGGCGAGCTAGATTTATTTCCTGGCATACAGCAAGCACCTAATAAATGTTTCAGTGAATGCAGGATTGACAACTTTTCTGAGACTGTTTTCACAGACATAAGAGCAGTTACCACCCCACATGCTCTCCTGAGGATTGAGTGGGATTATGGGTATCAGAGCTCTTTGTAAATGTAATAGTGCTGGATGATGATGCCTGGAAGTGAATGTGGTCTGGGACACAGGGAGAAGGCTCTGCCATACAAGAGCCTCTGCCCAGGCCAGGCATCTCTTCTATCAGACTGAGTCCCAGGCCCTGGGGTAGTGCTCTGATTCCAGCTCTCCTTCTCAGCTCTCTCTCTCAGCCCCAGTCCACCTCACCATGGCTCAGTTCTAGGTATTGCTTTTCTCCTTGAGCCAGTCAGGACAGGAGCCTTACCACTGGCCATGCCCCTTGCCTTCAGGCCAGTCTTCCTCTTGTGCTGGCTCTGGCCCCACAGATGGGGAACAGGGGTTTGCAGTGCAGATCCAGTGAGTGATGCCATTTGAGGACAATAACCATTAATCTTGCATGAAATTCAATTACTCTCCTAGCAGATAGGCCAAGTCACCCGAGTCCTGAGTGGGAGAGGGGGGCCTAGAATGAATGAGGGGACGTGTCTGTGGAAGCGGAAAGGAGAGGAGAGGCAAAAGCATCCATGGGACCTGCTTCTCATTCTCCCCAAGACTGGGATGCTGCCACTGGTTACCCCATCTTCCTTCCAGACTCTAGAGGCAAGTGCAGCAAACACCCACTCACCTCGGCAACATCAGTGTTCCCAGGAGAGCTCCTATTCCTGAACGACTTTCCACGAGCCTGCTGTGATGCCCGAAATCCTCCATTATTGCTTCCCTCCTTAGGATCAGTTTTGTCCTCTGAAGATAAAGTCCCTCCAAAACGGGAATTGATCAAAACAAAATAATCAGGATGCTTGAGAACCTCGGCATGGGAGGAAGATACAGAGCTGATAAAGTGAGGAATCATTATCAATTACAGCTGACATTTAGTTAGCATGTACTGTGTGCCAGACACTATACTAAGCACTTTACATGTACAAACTCATCACATACCACAAGCACTATGAGGTAGCTGCTACCCACTTCATGTGTAAAGTAGAGCCAGATCCAGAGACAGATGGTCTGGCTCCAGTGTCTGCTCTTAATCATGGCACTAGACCATTGTAGGAGGAAGGGGAGGCAAGGCAGAAAGCCACCAGCTATCATCAGGACCTCCCTGGCTATCCATAATGAAGGGCACAGCACTCCAGGGCGAGTTCTGCTTTGCATTTGCCTGGTGTGGAAGGCATCAGGGCTGGTCCTTCTCCAGCACTGACCTGGGGCAGAGATAGGGTGCTTGGTTGGGTCGGCTTCCCTGGAAATATATGCCCTTCAGGGTGCACTGAAGTTTGTTTGTTTGTTTGTTTTTGAGATGGAGTCTCGCTCTGTCACTAGGCTGGAGTGCAGTGGCACGATCTTGGCTCACTGCAACCTCCATCTCCTGGGTTCAAGTGATTCTCCTGCCTCAGCCTCCCCAGTAGCGGGGACTACGGGCGCGTGCCACCATGCCCAGCTAATTTTTGTATTTTTAGTAGAGATGGGGTTTCACCATGTTGACCAGGATGGTCTCCATCTCTTGACCTCATCATCTGCCTGCCTCAGCCTCCCAAAGTGCTGGCATTACAGGTGTGAGCCACCTCACCCGACCGAGGTTTTTGTTTACAACTCAGAAAATGCTTGCCCATCTGATACCCAGAGGCAGCTAATGGGGTGGTTATGAGTTTGGACTCTAGAGCTCCACTGCCTGTGTTGGAATCCCAGCTCTGCCACTTACTAGCTGTGCCCTTGATCAAGCTATGGAACGTCTCTGTGCCTCGGTTTCTTTCCCTGTGAAATGGAAACAATGACAATAGTACTCTTAGAATTGGCTCAGGTTAGGCCGGGCGTGATGGGTCGTGTCTGTAATCCCAGCACTTCGGGAGGCCAAGGCGGGCAGATAGCTTGAGGTCAGAAGTTTGAGAACAGTCTGGCCAACAGGGTGAAACTCCATCTCTACTAAAAATATAAAAATTAGCCGGGCATGATGGCACACACCTGTAATCCCCGCTACTCAGGAGGCTGAGGCAGGAGAATCGCTTAAACCTGGGAGGCGGAGTTTGCAGTGAGCCGAGATTGGGCCACTGCACTCCAGCCTGGGTGACAGAGTGAGACAGAGCACAAACAAACCAAAACAAAACAAAAAACCGAAAAACAAAAAACAAAAAAATGACTGTCTTAGGTTATACCCCAGTACTTCCATGGAGTTGTCACCCCGGGTTTCAGAGATAGGCTAAATCCCTTGTCTATAGACTCAGCTTCTGAGCATTAAAGCTTATAGGGAAACCGGTGGTGCAGGAATGGGGTAAAAAAACATGGGGAGACAGAAGGGGGATGTTGACTTCCATGTGGCAGCCAGCACTGTTGGGCCTCAGCTGTTCATTGACAGGCAGGACTGCAGGCCCAGTGGTTTTGTTTTGATTGTGTGTGATTGAACATTTTCTGCTTCATTTCAATGAGAGTTGGATATATCAGCTTTTCTGAATGCTACATACATATAACCCTTCTTCCTTCACATCCGGTTGAGTCAGGCTCATGACAAACAATGTAATTTCATTGCTGTAGAGGCCCCTAGGGTCTGGAGTACTGGGAAGAAGCCAGGAAATTGTTCCCTTTTTCCTGGGTCACCTCTCTTCATGACAGTTGTTCCTTTCCCACCTCCCCATGATGGTGAGAGCAGAAACAGCATTTTTCACATGCTACCCTTGACACCTCCATCCCCCAGCCTGCCAGCCTGGAACAGAGTCCCAAGATCAAGCTGGATGAATTGGGGTTCCTCTCAATTCCAGGAGACATTTGGTCAAATTCTCTTTATGGCCACGAGGGTAATTACCACCAGATAATTGTCTTCCTTCTCTTGAACCAACAATGAAGTAAATCAAGTGTGCCTGCCATCTACTCTGAAGTAAATCACAAAGCACCCTGTATGTATTCTCCCAGAAGATAAATTTTATACATTTCAACAAGGAAAAAGAACACATTTTGTTTGCAAAATTCCTGGGAGAACTCTCTACTTCTCTCTGCCCAGAAATTATGTGTACCTGCTGATGAATGACCTGCCTGGTGAAGCTGCCTTGGGAGAGATAATAGAGTTGTGATTGGATGTCACCAGCTCTCATCATACCTGCCCTGGGAGAAGTCACGGGAGCAGGCAGAACTCTGCCCTCCGATGAAGCGGTTGTCTTCTTGTAACCACAGATCTTCCTTCACTGGGGTTGTGGGCACACATTTATGATTCTGCCCTGAAGTCCAAGTGAGGTACACAGTTCCAGTGTTTTCAAAAAACAAGCCCTTTTTTTTGTTTTCAAAACTCATGTTTTTATGTGACAGTTTCAGGTTTTTATTTTTTATTTTTTAATTTTTTTTTTTTAGACAGAGTCTCACTCTGCTGCCCAGGCTGGAGTGCAGTGGCACGACCTTGGCTTACTGCAACCTCTCCGCCTCCTGGGTTCAAGCAATTCTCAAAAAAAAACCAAAAACAAGGCCTGACATGTATATATAGGAATGGGAGGAACTGTTGACAGCCATCTCTGCAGACAATCTACCACATCAAATAACTCATTTTTTTTTGTTCTCAAAAAAAACAAAAAACAAAACAAAACAAAACAAAAAAACAAACAAACCACAAATCACTTTATTTAGTGGCTAAAATAGCAATTTTTTTTTTTTTTTTTTGAGACGGAGTCTCGCTGTGTCTCCCAGGCTGGAGTGCAGTGACCGGCTCTTGGCTCACTACAAGCTCCGCCTCCCGGGTTTACGCCATTCTCCTGCCTCAGCCTCCCGAGTAGCTGGGACTACAGGTGCCCGCCACCTCACCCGGCTCGTTTTTTGTAATTTTTAGTAGAGATGGGGTTTCACCATGTTAGCCAGGATGGTCTCGATCTCCTGACCTCATGATCCGCCCGTCTCGGCCTCCCAAAGTGCTGGGATTACAGGCATGAGCTACCGCGCCCGACCCGATGTATTTTTTTTCTTTTTTACTATTATAATTTTGTTAAAAAATAGAGATGGGCTGGGTTCAGTGGCTCACGCCTATAATCCTAGCACTTTGGAAGGCCGAGGCTAGTGGATCTCCTAAGGTTAGGAGTTCCAGACCAGCCCGGCCAACATACTGAAACTCCATCTCTATTAAAAACACAAAATTAGCCAGGCATGGTGATGGGCACCTGTAATCCCAGCTACTCGGGAGGCTGAGGCAGGAGAATTGCTTGAACCCAGGAGGCGGAGGTTGCAGTGAGCTGAGATCAGTGTAGCCTGGGCAACACAGCAAGAGTCCATCTCAAAAAAAAAAAAAAGAGATGGGGTCTCACTATGTTGCCCAGACTGGTCTTGAACTCCTGGGCTCAAGTGATCCGCCCACCTCAGCCTCCCAAAGGGCAGAGGTTACAGGCGTGACCCACCGTGTCCAGCCAATGATGTATTATTTCTAATGACTTTGTTTTGTCTGGGTTCAGCTGGGCAGTTAGTTCTTCTGCTCTACTTAATGCTGGCTGTGGTCACTCACATGGCTTCCTTCAGCTGGGAGCTTGACAGAGGTCAGAACACTCAAGATGGCCTCATTCATATGTCTGGTGCCTCTGCTGGGGTGTCTGGAAGGATGGGGGTGCTGGCTGGGCCTCTCTATTCATGGACTCTAGCCTAAGCTGCCTTCTTGAGTGGCTTGATGCCAAAACTGAAAATGGGAGCTGTGAGGCCTTATAAGGCCTAGACCTAGATGTCACACATTATCACGTCCTCTACATTCCATTGGTCAAACCAAGATACGTGTCTAGACCAGATTCAAGGGATAAGGAAATAAACTGCACCTCTTGGTGAAAGGCCTGACATGTATATACAGGAATGGGAGGAACTGTTGACAGCCATCTCTGCAGACAATCTACCACATCAAGTAACTCATGTTTTTTTTTGTTGTTGTTGTTTTGTTTTTTTTGAGATAAAGTCTCGCCCTGTCGCCTAGGTTGGAGTGCAATGGTGTGATCTCAGCTCACTGTAACCTCCGCCTCCCAGGTTCAAGTGATTCTCCTGCTTCAGCCTCCCAAGTAGCTGAGATTACGGGTGCCCGCCACCACGCCCAGCTAATTTTTGTTTTTTTAGTAGAGACGGGGTTTCAACATGTTGGCCAGGCTGGTGTCAAACGCCTGACCTTGTGATCCACCCGCCTCGGCCTCCCACATTGCTGGGATTACAGGCGTGAGACACTGCGCCTGGCTTAACTCATGTTTTTAAACAACATATCTGTAGGTCAGTTTAGCCCAAGGTTGCAACTTCCTTTTTTTTTTTTTTTGAGACAGAGTCTCTCTTTGTTGCCAGGCTGGAGTGCAGTGGCGCGATCTTGGCTGACTGCAACTTCTGCCTCCCAGGTTCAAGCAATTCCCTGCTTCAGCCTCCCAAGTAGCTGGGATTACAGGCGCCCACCACCATGTCTGGCTGCTTTTTGTATTTTTTTTTTTTTTTTAAGTAGAGACGGGGTTTCACCATCTTGGCCAGGCTGGTGTTGAACTCCTGACCTTGTGATCCACCTACCTCAGCCTCTCAAAGTGCTGGGATTACAGGCATGAGCCACCATACCCAGCCTCCTTTTATTTTTTTAAATTTAAATTTTATTGTTTTTGAGACAGAGTCTTGTTGTGACGCCCAGGCTGGAGTGTAGTGGAGCAATCAGGGCTCACTGCAAACTCTGCCTCCTGAGTTCAAGCAATTCTCCTGTCTCAGCCTCTGGAGTAACTGGGATTGCAGGTGCCCACCACCACACCGGCTAACTTTTTGTATGCTTTTTTTTTTTTTTTTTTTTTTTAGTAGAGTAGGGGTTTTACCATGTTGGCCAGGCTGGTCTCGAACTCCTGACCTCAGGAGATTTGCCCGCCTCGGCCTCCCAAAGTGCTGGGATTACAGTTGTGAACCACCGTGTCTGGCCGCACCCAACTAGTTTTTGTGTTTTGTTTGTAGCGACAGGGTTTTGCCATGTTGACCAGTCTGGTCACGAACTCCTGGCCTCAAGTGATCCACTGCCTCAGCCTCCGAAAGTGCTGGGATTACAGGCATGAGCAACCATGCCCAGGGCAAATTTTTTTTTTTTTTTTTTAAGACAAGGTCTCACTGCTGTTGCCCAGGGAGGTATGCAGTGGCACTATCACAGCTCATTGCAGCCTCAACGTCTCAGGCTCAGGTGATCCTCCTGCCTCATTTTTAGAATTTTTTTTTTGTAGGGATAGGGGTCTTACTATGTTGCCCAGGTGGGTCTGGAACTCCTGGGCTCAAGCAATACTCTGGCCTCGGCCTCTTAAAGTGTTGGGATTACAGGTGTGAGCCACCTCTCCAGGCCAAGGTTGTGACTTCTACTTGAAACCTGGAAATGCAGGGGCTTTTTCTTTTCTCCTTTTTTTTTTTTTTTGAGACAGAGTCTCACTTTGATGCCTAGGCTGGAGTGCAGTGGTGCGATCTCGGCTCACTGCAACCTCGGCCTCCCGGGTTCAAGCAGTTCCTCTGCTTCAGCCTCCCAAGTAGCTGGGACTACAGGCATGCACCACCATGCCTGGCCAATTTTATATTTTTAGTAGAGACGAGGTTTCACCACGTTGGCCAGGCTGGTCTTGAACTCCTGACCTCAGATGATTCTAGTTTGGGATTTTTTCCACCCATCAGCCTGAATCCCAAAGCTGTCTAGTTCCTAACCTGAAGGGAAGAAGGCCAGGTGATTGGCCGGGCGCGGGGGCTCACGCCTGTAATCCCAGCACTTTGGGAGGCCAAGGCAGGCGGATCACCTGAGGTCAGGAGTTCGAGACCAACCTGGCCAACATGGTGAAACCCCATCTCTACTACTACTAAAAAAAAAAATTAGCCGGGCATGGCGGCACATGCCTGTAGTCCCAGTTACTTGGGAGCCTGAGGCAGGAGAATTGCTGGAACCTGGGAGGCAGAGGTTGCGGTGAGCCAAGGCTGCACCGCTGCACTCTCCAGCCTGGGCAACAAAGTGAGACTCCATCTCAAAAACAAACAAACAAACAAACCCCAAAAAACAAGGTGATTATGAGATCTCTTTATTTATTTTATTTTTTATTTTATTTTTAGAGGGAATCTCACTTTGTCGCCCAGGCTGGAGTGTAGTGGTGCAATCTTGGCTCACTGCAACCTCTGCCTCCGGGGTTCAAGTAATTCTCCTGCCACAGCCTCCCTAGTAGCTGGGATTACAGGCGTGTGCCACCACACCCTTTTAGTAGAGACAGGGTTTCCCCATGTTGGCCAGGCTGTCTCAAACTTCTGACCTCAAGCGATCTGCCCTCCTCAGCCTCCCAAAGTGCTGGGATTACAGGCGTGAGCACTGTGCCTGGCCTATTTTATTTTTTTGAGACAGAGTCTTGCTCAGTTGCCCAGGCTAGAATACAGTGGTGCGATCTCAGCTCACTGCAGCCTCCACCTCCCTGGTTCAAGCAATTCCCCTGCCTTAGCTTCCCAAGTAGCTGGGATTACAGGCGCATACTGCCACGCCTGGCTACTTTTTTTGTATTTTTAGTAAAGACACGGTTTCACCATGTTGGCCAGACTGGTCTTGAACTCCTGACCTCAAGTGATTTGCCCTCCTCAGCCTCCCAAAGTGCTGGGATTACAGGCATGAGCCACCACGCCCCACCTATTTTATTTTTGGAGACAGATTCTCACTCTGTTGCCCACACTGATGTGCAGTGGCATAATCATAACTTACTGCAGCCTTGAACGCCTGGGCTCAAGGGATCCTCCTGACTCAGCCTCCTGAGTAACTGGGACTACAAATGTGAGCCATCATGCTGGCTAATTTTTGAATTTTTTGTAGAGATAGGGGCTTGCTATGTTGCCCAGGCTGCTCTCGAACTTTTGGCCTCAAGTGATTCTCCCATGTTGGCCTCCTAAAGCTCTGGAATTATAGCTGTGAGGCACTGTGCCTGGCCTGAAATCTCTTATTTATTTATTTATTTATTTATTTATTTATTTATTTATTTTTTGAGACAGAGTCTTGCTCTGTTGCCCAGGCTGGAGTGCAGGGGTACAATCTCAGCTCACTGCAACCTCCGCTTCCTGGCTTCAAGTGATTCTCCTGCCTCAGCCCCCTGAGTAGCTGGGATTACAGGCGTGTGCCCCACGTACAGCTGGCTTATTTTTGTATTTTTGGTAGAGACAGGGTTTCACCATGTTGGCCAGGCTAGTCTCGAACTCCTGACCTCAGGTGATCTGCCCACAGCCTCCCAAAGTGATGGGATTACCAGCATGACCCACCACGCCTGGCCCTGAGATCTCTTTTAATATCCTGTAGTGCTCACCAACTTTGACTTTAGCCTGAGGAGTCATTGCAGAATTTTAATCAGGCCTGTCTTGATTAGATTAGTACTTTAGAATGTTCACACAGGATGCTAAGGGGCCTTTGTTCCAGTTATCAACTGCTGCATAACAAATTATCAAAAATCCAGTTGTGTAAAACAATTATTTATTTATTTATTTATTTATTTATTTACTGAGACGGAGTTTCGCTCTTGTTGCGCAGACTGGAGTGCAATGGCATGATCTCGGCTCACTGCAACCTCTGCCTCCCGGGTTCAAGCAATTCTCCTGCCTCAGCCTCCCACGTAGCTGGGATTACAGGTGTGTGCCACCATGCCTGGTTAATTTTTTTGTATTTTTGGTAGAAATGGGGTTTCACTATGTTGGCCAGGCTGGTCTCGAGCTCCTGACCTCAGGTGATCCACCCACCTCGGCATCCCAAAGTGCTGGGATTACAGGCGTGAGCCACCACGCCCCGCCAAAACAATTATTTATTATGCTCACAGATTCTGTGGGTCAGGAATTTAGGCAGGGCACACTGAAGATGGCTTTGTTTCTTCTCCATGATGTCTGAGGTTTCAGCTTGAATGCTGGGGCTGAATTAATGGCAAAACATTATCTCTAAAAAAAAAAGTTAAAAAAAAATTTTTACAGCAATGGTCCCAAGTGCTAGGATTATAGCTGTGAGCCACCACACTCAGCTTATTATTATTATTATTATTATTATTACTTTTTAATCATTTAGTGCTGGGCATGGTGGCTCATGCCTGCAATCCCATCATTTGGGAGGCCGAAGTGGACAGATTACTTGAGCTCAGTTTAAGACTAGCCTGAGCAATATGGTGAAGCCCCATCTCTATAAAAAATACAAAAACCAGCCAGGTATGGTGGTGCATGTCTGTAATCCCAGCTACTCAGGAGGCTAAGGTGGGAAAATCACTTCAATCCAGGAGACAGAAATTGCAGTGAGCCAAGATCGTGCACTGCACTCTAGTCTGGGTGATAGAGCAAGACTGTGTCTCAAAAAAAAAAAAAAAAGTAATAATAAAGAGAAACATTAATTCAAAGAAATAAAACTAGAACAGTGGTTATTAAAGTGTGGTCCTTAAAGTGTGATCCAGGATCTTTGAGGGTCCCCAAGACCCTTTGGTGTGGGAGGATGTGCAAGGTCAAAACTTTTTTTTTTTTTTTTTTTTTGAGACAGAGTCTCGCTCGCCCAGGCTGGAGTGCAGTGGCGCGATCTCGGCTCACTGCAAGCTCCGCCTCCTGAGTTCTTGCCATTCTTCTGCCTCAGCCTCCCGAGTAGCTGGGACTACAGGCGCCCGCCACTACGCCCGGCTAATTTTTTTTTTTTTTGTATTTTTAGTAGAGACAGGGTTTCACCGTGTCGGCCTGGATGGTCTCAATCTCCTGACCTCGTGATCCACCCGTCTTGGCCTCCCAAAGTGCTGGGGTTACAGGCGTGAGCCACTGTGCCTGGCTCATCTCTTTTATTAAACAAAGAAAGGAAAGGAAAAGGAAGGGAGGGGAGGAGAAGAAGGGAGGGAGAAGAGGAGAGAGGCAGGAAGGAAAGGAGCAGCTATGGGAATCTAGCTGTCTTCTATTAAGCCAGACATTAAAGAGATCTGCATAATTATAAAATGATGCTACTCTTCTCACTTTTTAAAAAAAGTAACTAATTTAAATAACATGTTTTTTATGTTAACATGTAATGAGTTTATTAATTTTTTTTTTTGAGACAGTCTTACTCTGTTGCCTAGGCTACAGTGTGGTGGCACGACATCAGCTCACTGCAACCTCCACCTCCTTGGTTCAAGTGATTCTCCTGCCTTAGCCTCCCGAGTAAATGGGCTTATAGGTGCGCACCACCACACCGAGCTAATTTTTGTATTTTTAGTAGAGATAGGGTTTCGCCATGTTGCCCAGGCTGGTCTCGATCTCATGACCTCAAGTGATCTGCCTGCCTCAGCCTCCCAAAGTGCTGGGATTACAGGCCACCTCAGCCGGCCGGGTTTATTAATTTTTTAAAATGAATTAATAATAAATGTTTTCCCTGGGTGCGGTGGCTCATGCTTGTAATCCTAGCACTTTGGGAGGCTGAGGCGGGCAGATGCTTGAGGCCAGGAGTTAAAGAGCAGCCTGGGCAACAAAGTAAGACCTCGTCTCTACAAAAAAAATACAAAAATTAACCGGGTGTGGTGGTGCACACCTGTGGTCCAAGCTACTAGGGAGGCTGAAGTGGGAGGATTGCTTAAACCCAGAAGATTAAGGCTGCAGTGAGCCGTGATCATGTCACTGTACTCCAGCCTGGGCAACAGAGCAAGACCCTGTCTCAGTAAAAAAAAAAAAAAAAAGAAAAAGAAAAAAGAAAAAAGAAAAAAAAAACCTCCCAAAGAAAAAAAACCCAAAAATGAATTAATTAATAATAAATATTTATGCTGGGTGGTGGCTCACACCTATAGTCCTAGCACTTTGGGAGGCTGAGGCAGGATTGATTGAAGCCAGGAGTTGAGATCAGCCAGGCGGCATAGTGAGACCCCCTCTCTATAAAAAATTTAAAAAATTGGCCAGGCACAGTGGTTCATGCCTGTAATCCCGGCACTTTGGGAAACTGAGGTAGGTGGATTGCTTAAGCCCAGGGGTTCAAGACCAGCCTGGGCAACATGGTGAATCCCTGTCTCTATAAAAAATGCAAAAATTAGCTGGGTGTGGTGGCACGTGCCTATAGTTCCCAGCTGCTTAGAAGGCTGAGGCCTGAGAATCACTTTAACTCTGGAGGCAGAGGTTGCAGTGAGCCGAGATCACGCCGCTGCATTCCAACCTGGGTGACAGAGCAAGACCCTGCCTCAAAAAAAAAAAAAAAAAAAAAAAAATTTTGCCAGGCATCGTGATGTGGGTCTGTAGTCCTAGGTACTCGAGAGGCTGAGGTGGGAGGATCATTTGAGCCCAGGAGTTCGAGACCAGCCTGGCCAACATGATAAGATCCCATCTCTACAAAAAATCAGAAATTAGCTGGATATGGTGGCATGCGCCTGTGGTCCCAGCTACTTGGAAGGCTGAAGTGGGAGAATTGCTTGAACCTGGGAGGCAGAGGTTACAGTGAGCTGAGAGCATGCTATGCCAGCTGGGGCAACAGAGCCAGACTCTGTCTAAAAAAATAAAATAAAAAAGAGATGAGGATTGGAAGGAGGCTGAGAGACCTGGAGACCAGGGAAGAGTTGATGTGTGCAAAGGAGTCCAACAACATGATGGCCTATGCACTCATTGAGGAATAATCTCAGTGCAGCAATCTCCAGGTTCAGAGATGACCAAAAATGCTCTAGGAACAGTCATGTTTAAGTTGACTGTTTGTTGTTTTTTTAAAATATTTTTAATTTTTTGGTTGTCCTAGATTGTTTATTAGGTGTGCATTTTACAAACTTTACTTATACCAGCAGTAACGGTGGAGCTGGAGAGTATTGTGTCTTCTCCAAGCTGCAGGGGAAGAACCACCAATAGTGTGGTGGAACTTATGGTCCTTTCCAAGGCCACAGCTCTTTCAGCCTGCAGGTGTCAGCCCACGCATTTCCCTGTGCTTGCGGACTGGTTTGGTGATCCACTGGATGTCAGGATTTCTTCTGATAGCTTTATGGAATGGATCAATGAGGATAACGTCAACAAAATTTTATGTGGAATCTTCACCAACCCACTAAGAATTCAGGACTCTTAGAGCCCCACAGTGGCATCCAGTTTGCTCCCCTGCACAAGACTGAAGGCTTTGAGCAAACTTTTAAAAAAAATATATATGTATCTCATATATAATATATAACATATATAATATATATAGCATATATATATTTGCCCCCACAAGGACACATGTTCAAAGAGTAAGTTGCATGTAATAATAAAATAAAATCCTTGAAATAAAAAAATGAAAAGCATAACACTGGTGAAAGTTAGCTTCAGTTTCCAAAATTGAAAGCCAAGCAGGGAAAGTAATATTTTTTTTCTTTGTACTTTTGTATTTTTTTTTTTTTTTTTTAGTAGAGACAAGGTTTCACCATGTTAGCCAGGATGGTCTCGATCTCCTGACCTCGTGATCCACCGGTCTCGGCCTCCCAAAGTGCTGGGATTACAGGCTTGAGCCACCATGCCCGGCCTTATTTTTTCTCTTATTAAAGTATGAAGGTCACAAAATTAACAACTCACAAAAGACAGGCTGTTGTATAGCCAATAAGCACACAAGAGATGGATGAATAAATCAGACACAAATTGTTAAAGGGACTGGCAATCACATCCTCTGAGTGATTACAGACCTAGGCAAGGGCCATGGGAGGCCAGGTACTGACCAGAGTTATGACTAATGGATCTTGAGTCAGAGTGAGAGAGCTAGTTTTATATTTTCTAAATAGCATTTCTGCTCACGTTAGCTAGAGGTGGCTTCTTCACACTTAATAACCAAGAACTCTGATTGATCAAACAGTCTTTAGCACATGGTGGGTACTTACTGCCTTAGGAATGGTTAAAATATTCCAGGCGTAAGAGTTAAAGAATGACTTGGGTGAACAGAGGGATAACAGTTTTTTGTTGTTTCTATTGGGAGATGCTTGAAGGATAAATAAAAGAAACAAGGCGAAGTTGACAGCACTGAGGGAAAAGGGTAATTGATAGATCAAAACCCCTGAGGAGATAAGAAGTGATGAGAATCAGAGCACAATTGTGGGGCTGGCCTGAGCCTGTGAGGGGGGAGGGGAGCCATCTCTTCCTCTGAGACAGGTAGGAAGGAGGAAGGGATACAGGAGTATGTTAGTAAATGCATCCCCCTGAAGAGGCTGAGGTTGCCTGCAGAGAGTGAACAGAATGGGCAATACTGGGGAAGAATT
This sequence comes from Macaca nemestrina, assembly GCF_043159975.1. Taxonomy (NCBI): domain Eukaryota; kingdom Metazoa; phylum Chordata; class Mammalia; order Primates; family Cercopithecidae; genus Macaca; species Macaca nemestrina. Next base: position 126,197,683 of record NC_092131.1, on the reverse strand, counting down.
ATCCCTAGCGGGCTTTTTGCAGGATCCACACTGAAGGACAATAGGTGATGAGTTTATTAAGAGTTTGCAGCGGGCACGGGTGGCTCACGCCTGTAATCCCAGCACTTTGGGAGGCCAGGACGGGTGGATCATGAGGTCAGGAGATCGAGACCATCCTGGCTAACAAGGTGAAACCCCGTCTCTACTAAAAATACAAAAAAAACCAAAAACCAAAAAACAACCAGGCATGGTGGCAGGTGCCTGTAGTCCCAGCTACTCGGGAGGCTGAGGCAGGAGAATGGCATGAACCCGTGAGGCGGAGCTTGTGGTGAGCTGAGATCACACCACTGCACTCCAGCATGGGTGACAGAGTCAGACTCCATCTCAAAAAAAAAAAAAAAAAAAAAAGAGTTTGCATGGGATACAATGTAGAATACAATAATGAATCATTATTCATTTATTTTGTTTTAAAGCCCTGAGCTTAATTCTCTATATTAATTCATTCAAAATATTAATTGTCTGTATCACATGACAGGCACTGTTGTGGGTGCTGGGAATATGGCAGTGAACAGCACAAAAGTTGTTCCTGCTCGTGGAGGTCACATTTTAGTGAGATGAAAACAACCAAGTGTGTGTTCACCCCCCCCCCCCCCCCCCCGTGGCACTGAGTCACTGGGGGAGCTGAACTCTCGGTTGCCTCTGCAGCCAGCACATGAAATGCAGCCCAAAGCCACCTGAAAGCACTCACTTGGTAACAGGGCGCTCCGTAGTGTGGCAGACACCACTGGTGCTCTACTCAGCATCCATTCTCCTTTTCTTCCTTGCTAATACAACCCTGATTTTATTGGCAGAGGCAATGTGCCCATTTAAAAGGTATTTTCCAGCCTTCCATGCCAAATAGGAGTGACTGTATGACAGTTTAGGCCAACGGGAAATAAACGGAAATGGTTGAATAGGACTTTTTGGAAAGCTAATTAAATGGGGACGCAGACTCGGCTGGCATGCCGATTGTCCCTTTGCCCTTCCTTCTTCCAGCTTCTTGCAATGCAGCCATGATGACTGGAGTTGAGAAGCCCTCTCAAAACTCTGAGGGCAGCTGGGCACGGTGGCTCACACCTGTAATCCCAGTGCTTTGGGAGGTCAAGGCAAGCTGATTGTTTGAGCTCAGGAGTCTGAGATCATCCTGGGCAAAATGGCAAAACCCAGTCTCTACAAAAAATACAAAAATTAGCCAAGCTTGGTGGCATGCACATGTAGTCCCAGCTACTTGGGGTGTTGAGATGGAAGAATCCCTTGAGCCTGAAAGGTACAGTGAGCCGAGATCACGCCACTGCACTCCAGCCTGGATGACAGAGTGAGATCCTGTCTCCCCGCGCCCCTTCCCCCACCAAAAAAAAAAAAACTTCTCAGGAAAAGGCCAAGAGAATTTCAGAGACCTCTACCCTGTATCTTAAAGTCACTGAGCCAGGTCACTTATTTGGATTTCTCATTGTGTGAGAACAAGAAGAGGTATCTTGTTTAAGGCATTGCTATTTAATATTTGCATTTTCTGTTATATGCAGCCAAGCGTAAGCCATACTTGATATGCAAAGAATCAGCCGTGTTTGTTACCTGTGGCAGCCATGAGAATGGCTTCTCAAATCTCTGACTGCAGGAAGTATAATTAACCAAGGACTCCAGCTGCTGGCTCCGAAATGCATCATTGCATTTATGCCAAGGCCAGATTTTCCATGGACTGCTCCTGGCTAATGACAGCGTGGATGGGATACTAAGGCAGGCTCATTCTTGGGAGAAGGGTGAAAGATGGGTGACTTTAAGTGAAGGATGCTGCAATGGCCTTGCTGAAAACTTTCCTTAGAGCTGCACTGCAGTTTAAGAGTTGTTCACTCAACTTCTTTCCTTCCCTCTCTTCTGCACTCAAGAGTCAGACTTCTATTATGCTCTGATGTCTCTCCCAACCTTTCTTAGTTCCCTCCTCATTTTTTCTCTCTCTCTTTTTAAAATAGAGATGGGCACTTTGGGAAGCCGAGTTCGGTGGATCACTTGAAGCCCGGATTTCAAGACCAGCCTGGCCAACATGGCAAAACCCCATCTCTACCAAAAATACAAAAATCAGCTGGGCCTTGTGGAGCTTGCCTGTAATCCCAGCTATTCGGGAGGCTGAGGAATGAGAATCGCTTGAACCCAAAAGGCAGAGGTTGCAGTGAGCTGAGATCACGCCAGTGCGCTCTAGCCTGGATGACAGAGTGAGACTTTGTCTCAAAATAAATAAAATAAAATAAATAAAATAGAGATTGGATCTTGCTATGGCTAAATAAAATAGAGATTGGATCTTGCCCAGGCTAATATGGAACTCCTGCCTTAAGCAATCCTGCCTCAGCCTCTCAGTGTTGGGAATACGGGTGTGAGCCACCATGCCCAGCCCCTCCTTATTTTCTCTAACAGATGGTTTCCTAATAAATATCTTGCATATTTAATTTTATCTTGGAATCCCACCTTCTCTGAGGACCTGGACTAACACATCCCCAAATCTGTTTATGCCTGTTGTAGGTGCTATTGTAATTACATAATTTAACTAAGCCATAACTAAACCATAGAAATATGAATACAGAAGGAAGGTGAGTTGTTATTTCTATGAAAACCAAGTTGACTACTTTAGAAAGGTTTGAAAAGGGTATTTGCTTAAAACAAAAAACAGGCCGGGTGCAGTGGCTCACGCCTGTAATCCCAGCACTTTGGGAGGCCGAGGCAGGCGGATCATGAGGTCAGGAGATCGAGACCATCCTGGCTAACATGGTGAAACCCTGTCTCTACTAAAAATACCAAAAAAAAAAAAAAAAAAAAAAAAAAAAATTAGCCGGGCGTGGTGGCGGGCGCCTGTAGTCCCAGCTACTCGGGAGGCAGAGGCAGGAGAATGGTGTGAACCCAGGAAGCGGAGCTTGCAGTGAGCCGAGATCGCGCCACTGCACTCCAGCCTGGACGACAAAATGAGACTCCGTCTCAAACAAAAAAAAAAAAAAAAAGAAAAAGAAAAAACAAAAGCTGTTCACAAAAAGACAAATAAGGTCTTTTTACAAAAAGACAAATAAGGTCTTTTTACAAAAAGACAAATAAGGGTGTGGTGGCTCGCGCCTGTAATCCAAGACTTTGGGAGGCCAAGGCAGGCAGATCATTTAAGTTCAGCAGTTCAAGACCAGCCTGGGCAACACGGCGAAACCCCATCTCCACAAAAATACAAAAATTTGCTGTGTGTGGTGGAGTAAGCATGTAGACCCAGCTACTCAGGAGGCTGGGGTGTATCACTTGAGCCCAGGAGATTTCAGCTGCAGTGAACCATGATTGTGCTACTGCACTCCAGCCTGGGCGACAGTCGTTACAAGGGACTGGAGGGAGGGAGAAATGGGGAGTTGTTTAATGGATATGGAGTTTCAGTTTTGCAGGATGAAAAAGTCGTGGAGATCTCTTGTAAAACAATGTGATTACACTTAATACTACTGAACCACACACTTTAAAATGGTTAAGATGGTACGTTTGGCACACCTGTAATCTCAGCACTTTGGAAGGCTGAGGCAGGAGCTCAGGAGTTTGAGACCAGCCTGGGCAACCTGCAGTGAGCCATGGTAACACCTCTACACTCCAGCCTGGGCAACAAGAGCGAGACGCTGTCTTGAAAATAAAATAAAAATAGGCCAGGTTCGGTGGCTCACACCTGTAATTCCAGCACTTTGGGAGGCCGAGGTGGGTAGCTCACCTGAGGTCAGGAGTTCGAGACCAGCCTGGCCAGCATGGTGAAACCCCGTCTCTACTAAAAATACAAAGATTTGCTGGGCGTGGTGGAGCGAGCATGTAGTCCAAGCTACTTGAGAGGCTGAGGCAGGAGAATCGCTTGAACCCAGGAGGCAGGGGTTGCAGTGAGCCTAGATAGCACCATTGCATTCTGGCATAGAGACAGAGTCAGACTCCATCTCAATAAATAAATAAATAAGTAAATAAATAAATAAATAGATAAAAATAAAAATAAAGATTGTAAGTTATATATATATATATATATATAAAATATATATATTTTACTACGGTTAAAATATTGGGCTGGGTACTATGGCTTATGTGTGTAATCCCAGCACTTTGGGAAGCCGAGGCAGGGGTATCACTTGAGGACTTCAGGACCCGTCTGGGCAACACAGTGAGACTCTCCAAAAACAAACAAAAAACTAGCTGGGTATGGTAATACATGCCTGTAGTCCCAACTACTTAGGAGGCTGAGGTTGGAGGATCGCTTGGGCCCAGGAGGTCAAGGCTGCAGTGAGGTGTAATCACACCACTGCACTTCAGCCTGGACAACAGAGGGAGACCCCGTCTCAAAATAAATAAATTAATAAATAAAATAAAAAACTAAATGTCAGTACGTATTGTAAAAAATAATTAAAAATTACAACATGGCTGGGCGCGGTGGTTAATGCCTTTAATACCAGCACTTTGGGAGGCCGAGGCGGGTGAATCACTTGAGGTCAGGAGTTCGAGACCAGCCTGGTCAACATGGTGAAACCCCATCTCTACTGAAAACACAAAAATTAGCCAGGCGTGGTGGCGGGCACCTATAGTCCCAGCAACTCGGGAGGCTGAGGCAGGAGAGAATGGTGTGAACTCAGGAAGCTGAGCTTGCAGTGAGCCGAGATCGCGCCACTGTACTCCAGCCTGGGTGACAGAGCAAGACTCTATCTTAAAAAACAAAAACAGGCCGGGCGTGGCTCACACCTGTAATCCCAGCACTTTGGGAGGCCAAGGCGGGCAGATCACGAGGTCAGGAGATCGAGACCATCCTGGCTAACACGGTGAAACCCCGTCTCTACTAAAAATACAAAAAATTAACCAGGTGTGGTGGTGGGCACCTGTAGTCCCAGCAACTTGGGAGGCTGAGGCAGGAGAATGGCGTGAAGCCGGGAGGCAGAGCTCGCAGTGAGCGGAGATCGTGCCACTGTACTCCAGCCTGGGCGACAGAGTGAGACTCCGTCTCAAACAAACAAACAAAAACCAAAAATTAGCTGGGTGTGGTGGCATGTGCCTGTAATCCCATCTACTCAGGAGGCTGAGGCAGAAGAATCGCTTGAACTCAGGAGGTGGAGGGTGCACTGAGCCGAGATCACACCACTGCACTCCAGCCTGGGCACAGAGCGAGACTCCATCTCAGAAAATAAAATAAAATAAAACAAAAACTTACAAAGTAGCTGTTTGGTTTGGAGAGACTACTGGAAAAGGTTGGGGAAACGCTAAAGAAACCCGACGCTGCACTCACACTGGATCTTGAGCCTAGATGGAGTAGAAGGAAAAGGAAGGCAAGGTGGAGGGATGTTACAGGGATCAGGAGGAAGCTGATAAAAAGACCATTTGAGGACTGGGAAATGGTGTTCTTCAAGCCCATTCTCAATCTTGCTTTGCAAGAATCCTAAAGCATTTAGGCACTTTATAGGATGTGGAAATCTAGACAATTTGTCATGAGTATTGTTATGCAAGAAAAGAAATATGCCAGGAAGCTGAGGCAGGGAGATTACTTGAACCTAGGAGTTTGAGGCTGCAGTGAGCTATGATTACACAACTGTACTTCAGCTTGGGTGACAGAACGAGACTCCATCTCAAGGAAAAAAAAAAAAAAGGGCTGGGTGCGGTGGCTCACACTTGTAATCCCAGCACTTTGGGAGACCAAGGTGGATGGATCACCTGAGGTCAGGAGTTCAAAACCAGCCTGACCAACATGGAGAAACCCTGTTGCTACTAAAAATACAAAATTACCCGGGCATAGTGTCGTATGCCTGTAATCCCAGCTACTCAGGAGGTTGAAGCAGGAGAATTGCTTCAACCTGGGAGGTGGAGATTGCAGTGAGCCGAGACCGTGCCATTGCACTCCAGCCTGGGCAACAGGAGCGACACTCCATCTAAAAAAAAAAAAAAGACAGGCGCAGTGGCTCATGTCTGTAATTTCAGCACTTTGTGAGGCCTAGGCAGTAGAATTGCTTGAGCCCAGTAGTTCAAGACCCTGGGGTGAGACCCCATCTCTACAAAAAATAAAAACTTGGTCAGGCATGGTGGCAGCACCCCTAGGCTCAGCTACTGAGGATGCTGAGGTGGGAGTGTGTCCAGAATTGGTGGGTTCCTGGTCTTGCTGACTTCAAGAATGAAGCCATGGACCCTCATGGTGTTACAGTTCTTAAAGATGGTGTGTCTGCAGTCTGTTCCTTCAGATGTTCAAATGTGTTTAGAGTTTCTTCTGCGTTCGTGGTCTTGCTAGCCTCACGGAGTGAAGCTGCAGATCTTTGCAGTGAGTGTTACAGCTCATAAAGGCAGCATGAACCCAGAGTGAGCAGCAGTAAGATTTATTGCAAAGAGCAAAAGTAGGAAGCTTCCCTAAGGTGGAAACAGACCCAAACAGACCCAAGCACATGGCCACTGCTGGCTCGGGGCAACCTGCGTTTATTCCCTTAGCTGACCCCACTCACATCCTGCTGATTGGTCCATTTTACAGAGAACTGATTGGTCCATTTTGACAGAGTGCTGATTGGTGCATTTACAATCCCTGAGCTAGACACAGAGTGCTGATTGCTGCCTTTACAATCCTTTAGCTAGACACAGTGCGGGACAGAAAAGTTCTCCAAGTCCCCACTAGGTTAACTAGATACAGAGTACTGATTGGTGTATTTACAAACCCTGAGCTAGACACAGAGTACTGATTGGTGTATTTACAAACCTTGCCCTAGACACAGAGTACTGATTGGTGTATTTTAAATCCCTTAGCTAGACATAAAGGCTCTCCAAGTCCCTGCTAGACTCAGGAGCCCAGCTGGCTTCACCTAGCGGATCTCCCACTGGGGCTGCTGGTGGAGCTGCCTCACCTGCAGTGCGCCCACACTCCTAAGCGTCTGGGCGGTCAATGGGGCCGGGCGCCAAGGAACAGGAGGCGGCGCTCGTCTGGGAGGCTCAGGGGGCGCAAGAGCCCAGGGCGGGCGGCCGGAGGGTGGGGATGGGGAGAAGCTTGAGTCCTGCCCCGCAGGGAGGCAGCTGAAGCCCGGCGAAAATTAGAGCGTGGTGCAGGCGGACCAGCACTGCTGCGGGACCTGGCGCGTCCTCTGCAGCTGCTGGCCCAGGTGCTAAGCCCCTCACTGCCCCGGGCCGCCGGCCGCCGGCTCCGAGTCCGGGGGCCCGCGGAGCCCGCGTCCACCCGGAACTCGCGCTGGCCCGAGAGCGCCGCGTACAGCGCCGCTTCCTGCCTGCGTCTCTCCCTCCACACCTCCCCACCAGCGGAGGGAGCCGGCTCCGGCCTCAGCCAGCCCAGAGAGGGGCTCCCACAGTGCCTTGGCGGGCTGAAAGGCTCCTCAAGCGCCGCCAGAGTGGATGCCGAGGCCGAGGAGGTGCCCAGAGCTAGGGCTGCTGGCATATTGTCACCTCTCAAGAGGATTGCTTGAGCCTGGGAGTTCCAGGCTCCAGTGAGCCACAGTCCTGCCACTCCAGCCTGGGCAACAGAGGGAGACCCTCTCAAAAAAAAAAAAAAAAAGAAATTCCAATCAGCAAACCCATACTCAAAGAAAAAGCCTTGGCATTACATCAAAAGATTGGCAAGTTAGTGTATATTTAAATGTTTTACATTAAAGCGAAATATACAAATACGAATCACTTTTTTTTTTTTAGGCCAGTCAAGTGAGTCAGTGGGAGTGGAGAAAGAAACAAAGAAATCTGCAACTAGCCCGGCGCGGTGGCTCAAGCCTGTAATCCCAGCACTTTGGGAGGCCGAGACGGGCAGATCACGAGGTCAGGAGATCGAGACCAGCCTGGCTAACACGGTGAAACCCCGTCTCTACTAAAAAATACAAAAAAAAACTAGCCGGGCGAGGTGGCGGGCGCCTGTAGTCCCGGCTACTCGGGAGGCTGAGGCAGGAGAATGGCGGGAACCCGGGAGGCGGAGCTTGCAGTGAGCTGAGATCCGGCCACAGCACTCCAGCCTGGGTGACAGAGCGAGACTCCGTCTCAAAAAAAAAAAAAAAAAAAAAGAAATCTGCAACTAGTTGTAATCAATGGTAAACACCACTGCACTCGGACTAGCCCACTGTTTTTTTTTTTTTGTTTTTTTTTTTTTTATATGGAGTCTCCCTCTGTTGCCCAGGCTGGAGCGAGTGGCTTGATCTCTGCTCACTGCAAGCTCCACCTTCCGGGTTCACGCCATTCTCCTGCTTCAGCCTCCTGAGTAGCTGGGATTACAGGCACTTGCCACCACGCCTGGCTAATTTTTTGTATTTTTAGTAGAGACAGGGTTTCACTGTGTTAGCCAGGATGGTCTTGATCTCCTGACCTCGTGATCCGCCCATCTCAGACTCACGTATCATTTTTAATGATCCTTTTAAGCTTACTGTTTTTTTGTTTAATTGACCAACTTCTTGTCGCAATTACATCACATAAAAAAGCTTCCACTGAAATAATAATAACTGTGAATTGCTTTATTGTGTAATTACTATATACCTGGGTGAAAGGCTCAAGTGTTGGTCCAGTAGAAGAAAGGCAGGGAGGAGGGACGTTCCAGGCATCAGGAATATGTCAACAATAAACAGAGACTAAGTGAGGGGTTGGGGAGCAGTGTTCTTCAAGGTGGAAGTACGTGCATGGGGGTATTGAGAGGGCTGGAATAAGAGGAGGCTGTAGTCCAGAAGCAAGAGAGGAAAGTGTGATTCAGTGGGTGAAACAGTTTTTGGTGATGACAAAACCTCTGGTGAGGCCAGGGGAGTAAGTGGGTGACTGAAGGAGAGACAGAGGTCACCGGAGTTGAGGAGGAATCACAAACCCCGGGTATTGGGTGAGTCATCCTATGAACTCAGAAGTCTCCTAGAATGGCAGCAAGATTGGGCTTGGAGAGAAAATTGGGGGCAGGTGTCCAAGCAGTAGTGTGCTAGAAGTAAGCTCATATTGGCTCAGGAAAACCAATTGTTAAATTTTCAATTTTGTGGGCTGATTGTTACACATTGCCATTATTAAAATGTAATTATAAAGGCCGGGTGCAGTGGTTCATGCCTGTAATTCTGGCAGTTTGAGAGGTGAAAGCAAGCAGATCGCTTGAGCCTACAAGTTTGAGACCAGCCTGGGCAACATGGTGAAACCCCGCCTCTACAACAACAACAACAAAAGCAAAACAAGACAAAACAAAACAACATTAGCTGAATGTGGTGGTGGGCGCTGTAATCCCAGCTACTCAGGAGGTTGAGGTGGGAGGATCACTTTAGCCTGGGAGGCAGAGGTTGCAGTGAACTGAGATCACGTCACTGCTCTCCAGCTTGGGTAACAAAGTGAGACCCTGTCTCAAAAAAAAAAAAAGTACATAAACTTACAATTAAGTAAAGCATATTAAAACAAAGGTAATGAATATTCAAAGCTCATTGCTTTCTAATAACTTTCCTACATCTTACTACTATTCACGCTTTTGGAGTTATTTCTGCTTCTCGCATCTGTATGGTGGAAATACTATATAATGGTGTGCTATGGTGCATCTCTGCCCAACTCTGCATTCAGTGGCATCATGTTATTAACTCAAAATCAGCTGCGGTGGAAATATATACACCATGGAAATTAGCCAACACTACAGATACAGAGCTTGAGTTACTGAGTTGTTGTTGTTTTTTTTTTTTTTTTTTTTTTTTTTTTTTGAGACAGAGTCTTGCTCTGTCACCCAGGTTGGAGTTCAGTGGCGCAATCTCAGCTCACTGAAACCTCCGCATCCTGGGTTCACGTGATTCTCCTGCCTCAGCTTCCTGAGTAGCTGGGACTACAGGTGTGCACCACCACGCCCGGCTAATTTTTTTTTTTTTTTTTGTATTTTTAGTAGAGATGGGGTTTCACCATGTTGGCCAGGCTGGTCTTGAACTCCTGATCTCATGATCCGCCTGCCTCGGCCTCCCATAGTGCTTGGAAAGACTGGTGGACGTGATGCCTTTGGGAAGATACTCATGAGCCACCGCACCTGGCCCACTGAGTTATAGTTTTGTGAAATACCTATAGTCATATATCAACTACAATCTTGAGTTCTGCAAAAAACGACAGCATTCTGTGAGAATCAATTGGTTATATGGAATTTACAATAAAAGGCGTTGCATATAATGTGTAAGGTCTGTGTTAAGCATCCTTTGTACAGTAAAATTTATAGTAAATATATTTTCACATTATATATATACACACACACATATATATGTAAATACACACACACACACGTACATTTTTCCCTGAAGAGCTGGTTGGTAAACATTTACGAACGCATCATTCTGCCAAGGACTCCTTTCCCTGAGACTGGCATTGGGGTGATGGTGAGCAATACCATTCATGGTGGAGCTGACCCTCCCTCCTGCCCCTGAGCTCCCATTCTCATGGGGAGTCAGGAACTGAGGTAACAATACAGCAATTGGTGTCAGGAAGGAAAGGAACTGAGACCAAGTAGAGGTAGGGAGGTGTTCAAAGCAAGTGAGATTTATGTAGGCACTCAAAGGATGAGTAGGAATCAGCCAGCCAAAGGAAAAACATGAGCAAAGGCCCAGCTGTTGTCAGAAACAATGGGAGGCAGGCCGGGTGCAGTGACTCATGCCTGTAATCCCAGCACTTTGGGAACTGAAGCAGGTGGATCACCTAAGGTCAGGAGTCCAAGACAAGCCTGGTCAACATGGCAAAACCCTGTCTCTACTATTAACACAAAAATTAGCCAGGTGTGGTAGTGCATGCCTGTAATTCCATCTACTCGGGAGACTGAGGCATGAGATTCACTTGAACCAGGAGGCAGAAGCTACAGTGAGCCAAGATCGCATCACTGCACTCCAGTCTGGGCAACAGAGCGAGGTTCCATCTCAAAAACAAAAACAAAAACAAACCAAAAACAAAACCGAAAAAACCCCACAACAGGTTATGATGTGCCTGAGGAGAGTGGCCATGGGGTGCTCCTCCTGGAGCACCTGGAGAGTGGAGAAAGAGCAGCCTGTACTGGAAAGGGTTTTTCTGAACCCTAGACCTAAGAAGAGTAAACATTTCTGGACAAAGGGACAAAGATGGGAGTCAGGTGATGGGAAGAGAGAGTATTCTAGGCAGAAGGAACCACGTGAGCAAAAGCAAGGAGGTGAAAGAGAATCTGATTACATAGATCTGTAGGCAGTTCTGGGTGACTGGAGTGCATGTCGGGCAGAGTGTGCAAAAGACAAGGCTGGAGAAGTGGCCGTGGCTGAGGCCAAGAGGGCTGAGAACCAAGCCAGGGAGAGGGTGTGTGTCCTCAGGAGCTGTGGGGAGCCTTAGGAGGGGCCTGAGTAGGGAGTGACATGATTAAGATCCCCGTGGCTGCTTGGAGGAGAATGGCTTCAGTGGGTATCAGGTAGGGAAAGACTGGAGGATGTGATACCTTTGGGAAGATACTGCAGTAACATAGGTGAGAGATGATGAAATAGGGTAGTGGATGTGGAGAGGGAAAAAAGGAAAATTGATTCCAAAGATTTGGGGAAGCGGAATTGAAAGGACTCAACTTTCAGGAATCTGGCATGGGTGATTGAGGGCTGATGCAGTTGTTTTCGAAGAGCACTGATCCGTTATTTCGTAGAATGTCCCTCCACTGGAGTTTGTCTGATGTTTTCTCATGATTAGACTGAAGTTGGGCGGGCATGGTGGCTCACGCCTTTAATCCCAACACTGTGGGAGGCCGAGGTGGGCGGATCACTTGAGGTCAGGAGTTCGAGACCAACCTGGCCAATATGGTGAAACCCCGTCTCTACTAAAAATACAAAAATTAGCCAGGCATGGTGGTGGGGGCTCCTGTAATCCCAGCTACTTGGGAGGCTGAGGCAGGAGAATCACTTGAACCCGGGAGGCGGAGGTTGCAGTGAGCTGAGATTATGCCACTGCAGTCCAGTCTGATGACAAAGTAAGACTCTGTCAAAATAAATAAATAAATAAATAAATAAATTGAGGTTACGCATTTTATGCATAAATATACAAATATCACACAGATCAGTGAATCCTATCAGGAAGTACATGATATACCCATGTCTTATTACTGATGATAGGGCCATCTTTGGGGGCAAGGCCAAAGGAGGAGGGACAGTAATAGGGAAAAGACCTAGGGTTCTGGTTTGGGATGGGGCTAGAGTGCAGAAGAGAATCCAGACCAGAGACAGGGCTTTGGGAACACTCAGCACCATGGAGGTAGCTGAGGACTTGGGAAGGGGCAAGGTTGCCAGGGCAGAGGATGTCAGAAGGAAGAGAAACAGCAGAAATAGAAGCAATACTGGCTTTGCATTGTATCCAAGTGGTCAGGTGGGCGAGGACTGGAGTGTGTCCTATGGATTTGGTATCCAGGGGCTTGGCCAGTGCCTGCAGTTAGTGCTCACCAGGGCCAGGCCCAAGCTGGGACTTGTGGAGGGCGTTTTTTCTTTCTGGACAGTTAATTGGAGCAGATTTGGATGGGCATTCCTGGCCGCACTGTTCCTGTGGTTTTGTTTTGTTTTTTGTTTTGTTTTGTTTTTGAGACAGGGTCTTACTCTGTTGCCAAGGCTTGAGTGCAGTGGCATGATCATGGCTCACTGCACCATTGACCTCCCCGGCTCAAGTGATCCTCTCCCTTCAGCCTCCCGAGTAGCTGGGACTACAGGTATGCACCACCACACCCAGCTAATTTTTTTTTTTTTTTTTTTTTTTTGAGACAGAGTCTCGCTCTGTTGCCCAGGCTGGAGTGCAGTGGCCGGATCTCAGCTCACTGCAAGCTCCGCCTCCCGGGTTTACGCCATTCTCCTGCCTCAGCCTCCTGAGTAGCTGGGACTACAGGCGCCCGCCACCTCGCCCAGCTAGTTTTTTTGTATTTTTTAGTAGAGACGGGGTTTCACCATGTTAGCCAGGATGGTCTCGATCTCCTGACCTCGTGATCCGCCCGTCTCGGCCTCCCAAAGTGCTGGGATTACAGGCTTGAGCCACCTTGCCCAGCCAACCCAGCTAATTTTTGTATTTTTAGTAGAGATGGGGTTTTGCCCTGTTGCCCAGGCTGGTCTCAAACTCCTGGGCTCAAGTGATCTGCCCTCCTAGGCCTCCCAAAGTCCTGGGATTACAGGTGTGAGCCACTGAGCCCAGCTCACTACTTCTGCTTTAACTCAACCAGTGAGAAGTGGGCAGCGTTCTGAATTCCATGTTAAGAACTCCTGGCTAAGGTGCAAGAGGTGGCAATGAAATTGACTTGTGTGCAGGCCAGCAGGCTGCCTAGCCCCCAGCACTTCCAGTTGTGGACAGAGCCACCTAGCTGGTGGAGAACTAGCTCTGTGGGTGTGGGTGCCCCCAAGTGGTCTGTTGGAGGCCCTGCTGTTGGAAGGGAAGCAGTGAAGGGTGGCCGTTTGTAAATCTTTGGAGAAATTTCTATTCAGATCCTTTGTGCATTTTTAAGTGGATTATTTGTCTTTTCATTATTGAGTTGTAAGAATTCTTCATATATTCTAAATGCAAGTCTCTTTTCAGATATATCACAAGGGGTAGAAGGTGGGGTCCTTATTCCTTAGACTCAGGCTGCCCCAATATATGTAAATATACACACATACACATATATTTTTTGAGACAGGGTCTCACTCTGTCATCCAGGCTGAAGTGCAGTGGCATCAATCATCACAGCTCACTGCAGCCTTGACTGCTAGGGCTCGAGCGATCCTCCCACCTCAGCTTCTCAGTAGCTGGGACTACCGGCATGTGCCACCAGGTCAGAATGATTTTTTTTTTTTTCTTTGTAGAGATGGGGTTTCACCATGTTGCCCAGGCTGGTCTTGAATTCTTGGGCTCAAGTGATCTGCTTGCCTCAACCTCCCAAAGTGCTGGAGTTTCAGGCATGAGCCACATTGCTTGGCCTCTCCCCGACTTTTAAAAATGACAGTATTTTAACTGAGTTCTAGTTTACATATAATAAATTGCGTCTATCTTAACTTTTCAGTTTGATGAGTTCTGATTTTTTTTTTTTTTTTGAAACGGAGTCTTGCTCTGTCGCCTAGGCTGGAGTGCAATGGCACGATCTTGGCTCACCACAACCTCTGCCTCCTGGGTTCGAACAATTCTCTTGCTTCAGTCTCCCAAGTAGCTGGGATTGCAGGTGCCTGCCACCACAACCAGCTAATTTTTGTATTTTTAGTAGAGATAGGGTTTCTCCATGTCAGTCAAGCTGGTCTGCCCTCAGGTGATCCACCTGCCCGGGCCTCCCAAAGTGCTGGGATTACAGGCGCGAGCCACCATGCCCTGCCGAGCTCTGATAATTTTATACATTTGTAACTATCACCCTAAACAAGATCTAGATTTTATTATTATTATTTTTTAGACAGAATCTCGCTTTGTCACCCAGGCTGGAATGTAGTGGCATGATCTCAGCTCACTGCAACCTCTGCCTCCCAGGTTCAAGTGGTCCTCCTGTCTCAGTCTCCCAAGCAGCTGGGAGTACAGGCGCATGTCACCACACCCGGCTAATTTTTGCATTTTCTTTTTCTTTTCTTTTTTTTTTTTTTTTTGGGACGGAGCCTCACTCTGTCACCCAGGCTGGAGTGCAGTGGCGCGATCTCCGTTCACTGCAAGCTCTGCCTCCCCGGTTCACACCATTCTCCTGACTCAGCCTCCTGAGGAGCTGGGACTACAGACGCCTGCTACCGCGCCCGGCTAATTTTTTGTATTTTTAGTAGAGAAGGGGTTTCACCCGATCTCCTGACCTCGTGATCCGCCTGCCTCGGCCTCCCAAAGTGCTGGGATTACAGGCGTGAACCACTGAGCCCGGCCTAATTTTTGTTTTTTCAGTAGAGATGGGGTTTCACCATGTTAGCCAGGCTGGTCTCCAACTCCTAGCCTCAAGCAATCCGCCTGTCTCGGCCTCCCACAGCGTTGGAATTACAGGCGTGAGCCACCGCACCCGGCCAAGATCTAGAATATTTCTTTTTTTTTCTTTTCTTTTTTTTTTTGAGACGGAGTCTCACGCTGTTGCCCAGGCTGGAGTGCAGTGGCGCGATCTCGGCTCACTGCAAGCTCCGCCTCCTGGGTTCACGCCATTCTCCTGCCTCAGCCTCCTGAGTAGCTAGGACTACAGGCGCCCGCCACCGCGCCCGGCTAATTTTTTGTATTTTTAGTAGAGACGGGGTTTCACTGTGGTCTCGATCTCCTGACCTTGTGATCCGCCCGCCTCGGCCTCCCAAAGTGCTGGGATTACAGGCTTGAGCCACCGCGCCCGGCCCAAGATCTAGAATATTTCTATCACCCCCTTCTCCCCACAAATTTTATTTTTGCCCCTTTCCATTCAATCCACACACCTCCTCAACCAGCAACCACTATTCTGACTTCCATCACATTAATTTTCCTGTTCTTGAACTTTATATAAGTGTAATCATATAGTTTGTATTTTTTTGGTCTGGCTTATTTTGCTCAACATAATGTTTTTGAGATTTATCCACGTGTTGTATCAGCAGTTTATTCATTTAAAAAAAATTTTTTTTTTTTTTTGAGACGGAGTCTCACTCTGTCGCCCAGGCTGGAGTGCAGTAGCGCGATCTCGGCTCACTGCAAGCTCCGCCTCCCGGGTTCATGCCATTCTCGGCCTCAGCCTCCCGAGTATTTGGGGCTACAGGCGCCCACCACCACACCCAGCTAATTTTTTTGTATTTTTAATAGAGACGGAGTTTCACTGTGTTAATCTCCTGGCCCAGTTTATTCATTTTAATTGTTAAGTCATATTCCATTGTATGAATATGCAATGATTTGTCTATCCATTCTCTTGTTGATGGTTGTTTCCAGTTTTTAGCTACTATGAATGCAACGCAATAAATATTCTTGGCCATTTTGTGAATATGTTTTCAATTCCCTTGGTTATATACCTAGGAGTAGAATTGCAGGGTCAAATGATAACTTGCTTAAAAAAGTTTAAATTTTGGCAGGGCGTGGTGGCTCATGCCTGTAATCCCAGCACTTTGGGAGGCTGAGGGGGGCGGATCACGAGGTCAGGAGATCGAGACCATCCTGGCTAACACGGTGAAACCCCATCTCTACTAAAAATACAAAAAATTAGCTGGGCGTGGTGGCCGGCGCCTGTAGTCCCAGCTACTCTGGAGGCTGAGGCAGGAGAATGGCGTGAACTCGGGAGGTGGACGTTGCAGTGAGCCTAGATTGCCACACTGCACTCCAGTTTGGGCGACAGAGCGAGACTCGGTCTCAAAAAAAAAAAAAGTTTAAATTTTTTGGGAACTGCCAAACTGTTTTCCCAAGTGGCTGCACTATCTTACTACCAGCAGTGTATGAAAGTTCTGATTTCCCTACATCCCTGCCAATATTTATTATTACCTATCTTTTAAATTATGGTAATCCTAGTAGATATAGAGTGGTATCACATTGTGGTTTTGATTTGCATTCCCCTGATGACTAATAATGTAGAACATGTTTTCACGTGCTTATTGGCCATTTGTAAATCTTCTTTGGAGAAATTTCTTTTCAGATCTTTTGTACATTTTTAAGTGGGTTTTTTGTCTTTTTGTCTTTTTATTATCCAGTTATAAGAATTCTTCATATATTCTGGGTGCAAGTCTCTTTTCATATATATGATTTGCAAATATCTTCTTGCAGTCTGTGGATTGTCTCGGGGAGCTTCCAGTCTGTTTGGGCGAGAAGGGACAAACACAGGGACAGGGAGGTGTGGAGCAGTGTAAGGAGGAGAAGCACTGTTCAGGAAGGTCTAGGGTGAGCTCTCTGAGCCTCAGAGTTGCTCACTGCTGGATGAGCTGATCTGACATTTCTGTGGCTCTGTAGCAAGAATGTGTGTCCCTGTGTGCTTGTTCTGTGCAATCAGGAATACATGCTAAGTGTCAGGGAGGTGGCATCTTGCAAAACCAGGAGCATGAGGGGGGAAACTGGGGGAAGCAGGAGTTTCTTTCTCTTCTTTCTTTCTTTTTCTTTTCTTTTCCTTTTTTTTTTTTTTAGACAGGGTCTCATTCTGTCGCCCAGGCTGGAGTGCAGTGGTGTAAGAACATGACTTACTGTAGCCTCAACATCTCAGGCTTAATGTGGTCCTTCCACCTCAGCCTCCCAAGTAACCAAGACTATAGGAGCGTGCCACCATGTCCAGCTACTTTAAAAAACTTTTTTTTTTTTTTTTTTTTTTGAGACAAAGTCTCACTCTTGTCCCCCAGGCTGGAGTGCAATGGCGCAATCTCGGTTCACTGCAACCTCCGCTTCCCGGGTTCAAGCGATTTCCCAGCTTCAGTCTCCCAAGTAGCTGGGATTACAGGCGCCTGCCACCACGCCCAGCTAATTTTTGTATCTTTAGTAGATATGGGGTTTCACCATGTTGGCCAGGCTGGTCTTGAACTCCTGACCTCAGGTGATCCACCTGCCTTGGCCTCCCAAAGTGTTGGGATTACAGGCCTGAGTCACTGCACCCAGCCAGGGGAGGCTCTTTCTTAAGAAAGAATACTCCATATTGTAAACTTCCACAGGACTAACAGCATAGATAATAACGTGATTAACAAGATTATCATGGAGGTGACATAATGTCGCTCAGGAGCCAGGCTGATGGGTTTAGGTCCTGGCTGTAGTAGATTGTCACGACATAGTGCCCTTCTCATACCCCCTTAGCCATTCCTGATGTGTTTTTTACTGCAAGCCCCTGGGATTTTCTGCCTGAGGGTGCTCTCTGCTCAAAAGGCACACTGGCAAGCTGGAGGTGCCAGGAACAGCTCTCATGTAATGAAGAAACCGTTAGTGTCATCACTCCTTCAGTGGGATGAGTACATTGTCTTCTTCACTCTCCCAGAGATGCCCAATACAATCAAACCCCATTTGTCCACAGTGGTAACCTGCTAATTATTGCACCCTATACTGCTTTTCTTCATTTCTTTTCTTTTCTTTCTTTTTTTTTTTTTTTTGAGACGGAATCTCTCTCTGTCGCCCAGGCTGGAGTGCAGTGGCGTGATCTCGGCTCACTGCAAGCTCCGCCTCCTGGCTTCACGCCATTCTCCTACCTCAGCCTCCCGAGTAGCTGGGACTACAGGTGCACGCCACCACACCTGGCTAATTTTTTTGTAGTTTTAGTAGAGACGGGGTTTCACCATGTTAGCCAGGATGGTCTTGATCTCCTGACCTCGTGATCCCCCTGCCTCGGCCTCCCAAAGTGTTGGTATTACAGGCGTGAGCCACCGCGCCCAGCCGATTTTCTTCATTTCTTTGTTTCACCCCCCCGCCGCCTCCTACTAGTGCTCCATGGAATCATCTCTCAAATGGACTATTTGTGTGAACATCCTTATCTCAGTGTCTGCCTCTGGGGAAATCCAGCCTAAAGATAGTGGTTCTTTTATTTCTTAGATCTATCTGTTCAATTTCCTTGGGCAGATCACTTTACCTCTCTGATTTTCACTTGTCTCATCTATAGAATAGGGATAATAGCACTTATTTCTTAGGATGGCCATGCAGTTTAGCATCTCACTCAGACATTAAAAGTTCAGTAAATACTTCTTTTTTTTTTTTTGAGACGGAGTCTCACGCTGTTGCCCAGGCTGGAGTGCAGTGGCGCGATCTCGGCTCACTGCAAGCTCCGCCTCCCGGGTTCCCGCCATTCTCCTGCCTCAGCCTCCTGAGTAGCTGGGACTACAGGCGCCCACCACCGCGCCCGGCTAATTTTTTGTATTTTTAGTAGAGACGGGGTTTCACTGTGGTCTCGATCTCCTGACCTTGTGATCCGCCCGCCTCGGCCTCCCAAAGTGCTGGGATTACAGGCTTGAGCCACCGCGCCCGGCCAGTAAATACTTCTATTCTTTTCATTTGTTTACTGGCATGTAACATAAATATTCTCCAGAGACTCTTGGATGGACATGCCTCATTCAGGTATAGCTAGGCAGGGAAAGATAAGCAGCCTGGAGCTGGCCCTGTGCGACATTGATTGATTGGGTTCCTGCTCCCAGTTACTTGCTTCCTCTGCAATGGGATTAAATGTCCTCACCATTTGCCATGTGACTTATCTGGCATCCTGTATGGGTAGCATACCTCCCTGGCCCCCATGAATTAGTTTGGGGCTTACCCATGTGACTTGCTTTGAGTAATGGCATATGAGCAGATGTGACATTCTCCACATCTGCAAAGAAGCTTGAAATGTGTTACTGCATGGTTTGGCACAGGCTCTCTCACTCCTGCCCTCCACTACAACAAAGACATGTCTCCAGTGCCTGCCACACAGTTTGAGCTAGCACCTTTAAATACTTTATTTATTTAATTTTTTGAGAGGAAGTCTTGGTCTGTTGCCTAGGCTGGAGTGCAGTGGCATGATCTCGGCTCACTGCAACCTCCACCTCTTGGGTTCAAGCGATTCTCATGCCTCAGCCTCCTGAGTAGCTGGGATTAGAGATGCACACCACCATGCCTGGCTATTTCTGTATTTTTAGTAGAGATGAAGTTTCACCATGTTGGCCAGGCGGGTCTCGAACTCCTGACCTCAAGTGATTCGCCCAGGACCCTTCCTTCCTGGTTGGTCTGGTGGCGGGATTATGCTTCCTGCTCAGCCCTTCCCAGGCACCGAGGCTCTCTCCCTCCTTTCCCCCTCTGCCACACTAGTTCTTGTCTGCCTTTTTTCACTCCCACCCCCTTTTCATGCCAGCTGTGGGAGTGAGGCACCAATCCTGGCAGGCTGGAGCCAGACAATGAGCCCTTATTCTAGGCAAAGAATCCCTGCAGTGTCTCCCACCCACTGAGGCTCCCTTCCAGGCCTAGGATGCTGTGGGTGGGGGGTGGAGGGTGGGAGGTATGGTGGGGGGGGAAGGAGCAATTGGCTGGCAGGACAGAGTGGCCCTGGCTGTAGAGATCCCATGGAGGTTTACTATGTAAACACCAATCACAATAAAAGCTTGTCTTCACTCCCAGCCCATCTCTCCAAGTGGGTCTCTCTCAACCCTCCAAAGCTCTGGGTTTTTAAACATTTACTCTGGCCTCTACTCTCTCGGTGTTCATCTCTGCACATCACTGTCTCTTTCATTCCTTTTTCTGAGTTTCTCTGTTTCTAAGCCTCTCTCTCTTTCTCTGTCTCTCTCTTTCTCTCCCTGCTCCTTTGCGTAATTTGTCCCTATTTCTTGCTTCTTTCTTGCTTCATTATGCTCCCTTACCTATCTTTTTTTTTTTTTTGAGACGGAGTCTCGCTCTGTCGCCCGGGCTGGAGTGCAGTGGCCGGATCTCAGCTCACTGCAAGCTCCGCCTCCCAGGTTTACGCCATTCTCCTGCCTCAGCCTCCCGAGTAGCTGGGACTACAGGCGCCCGCCACCTCGCCCGGCTAGTTTTTTGTATTTTTTATTAGAGACGGGGTTTCACGGTGTTAGCCAGGATGGTCTCGATCTCCTGACCTCGTGATCCGCCCGTCTCGGCCTCCCAAAGTGCTGGGATTACAGGCTTGAGCCACCGCGCCCGGCCTCCCTTACCTATCTTATCTTTCCATGTCTTTTTTCTCTCCAGGCCTTGATCTCTCATTTCAATCTCTCTCTCCGTGTGTCTCTGTCTCTGTTTGCAACTCTTCTTTCTCGTCCTCCTATGTCTGTCTTCCCTTGGATCTGTGTTCTTGCCTCTCTGAATATCATCTCCGATCTTCCGTCCTCTGTTCTCGCTTTCCCCCTGCGCCTGTAGATCTGAAGGACCTTCCGCAGTCACCACACTCTCCTGCTCTCAGCTCTTTCTCACTCCTTTCTGGCACGTCTCAGAGGCTCCTGGCATCGGCATGGGAGGTTATTCTCCCCAGTTTACAGATATGGAAGCTGAGGCTCTGGCTGCTGGTGCCAGGCTCCCATCTCTGGGTCTCTTGCTTCTGCCTACTTGCCATGCTCTTGTCCCTGAGGTGTCCGTCAACCACCTGATCCGGCCGGGGCCCGGGAACTAGCACCTCGGACAGCTCCTGGAAGGTGCTGGGGAGGCCGGGTCGTCCTTCTCGCGAGCTCAGGAGGAGCGGCCTTGGGAGTAGAGCGGAAGTCTCGCGAGAGTGACTGCTGCAGGCAGCGGCGGCGCGGGCGCGCGCGGAGACGACCCCGGGCGCGCGCGCGCGCGCGCTCCCCGCCTCCAGCCCGGGAGCGGCTTGCGGCCGGCTCCGCGCCGCATCGCTCTGGTGCAGCGCAGCTCAGGGCAGCGCGGCGGCCTTTAGGCAGCCGAACGGCCGCGGCAGGTGAGTCTGGGCATGAAGGCTGGGAGGAGAGCTTTGCAGGGAAGCTGGGCGCGTGGCGAGAGGGGTGGGGGTCGCTGGCTGCAGCTTTGTACCCTCTACACTTCACCTTTGGATTCAGGGAGCAGGCCGAACTGTTGAAGAGGTGGGGATGGAGGTGACCTTTACTGTTTGGGGCTGGGGAAGAGCGCTCAGGGCGCACCCAGGCCCCCCAAACCCACCAAGCACCCCCATTCCCATCTGTGACTCCCGCAGAGGGAACTGGGCCTTTGGGTGACGTCAGACCCTGGATCTGGAGCCTGAGCTTTGGGCCCTCCATCCCCCCCAGCCCCACCTGGCGTTCCCTGGAAACCGACCTTCTGGGGATGGCGCGCGCGGCCGGGGATGGGGGCGACTGGAAGGGGGTGCCAATGGACTCCTTCGGGTCTTTCCTTCCAACCAGCGCCTGCAGGTGGACCTGGGTTGACTTCCCTCACCTCCCTGGGGCGGGCGACCTTTGGATGGCGGACCTCAGCCGCCCCAGGGTTGCTGGGGTACGGGAGCGCTGGCCCAGGCCACCAGGCGGGCTCCATCAGGGCTTTGGGTGGTGAGCTGGGGGCGCCGGAATTTGGCTCATTTCAGCGCTGGCTGGAGTCGGTCACGAGGATGGAGGTGAGGTGTTTGGGAACCGATTCCTTTCCCCCGCCTCCGGGAGCTCCTGGTCTGGGGGGTTGGGGGAACCAAGTAGAGACTGGGACTGAGCATTCGCTGTCACAGGCGGCTTAAACCGGTAATGTCCCAGCTTCCCGGTGGGGAGATCTGTGAGGGCCTAGCAGACTTTCCCAGGGACACAGAAAGGGAGGCGACAGCCAGCGAATAGGAGACTTCCAGAGGTGATGGGATTTGGGTGGGAGGAGAGGCAAGAGAGGGCATTCCAGGAGAATGTATGGGCAAAGGCACAGGGGTGAAAACGAGCACAGCTGTTAGGGGCTGAACCTGGGAGCTCAGCCATGTGACTGCCGGTGGGGTGGTGAAGTCTGGAGAAATTTGCAACCTGTACCCTATGTGTTCTGCCTCACGAAGCAGGGCTCTGAAAGAGGTAGATGGTTCTTGCAGAGGCATGATTGGCAGAGAGATTTTGTTTGGGGCTACACAGGTCTTGCTAACTTAGGTTTGTTCTGGGCTTGGTGAGCCCTAGGGCAAAGTCTCCAGAGCTGAGAGGGGGCTGTCTCTGGTGAATGGGCCCCTGAAAGAGGGTCTTAGCTTTAGCAAACCCCTTGGACAGTTAGTGGGGTCCCAGGATGGGAGTTCTAGAGAGAGACCTCGGTCTTTGTGGCTGTTTTTAATATTTTCCTGAGTGGCCACCTCCAAGCAAGTTTCCCAAGTCACCTGCCCTCTCTGGGCATCTCTTTGCTAGCACCTTTCTCTAGGGATGAAATAATAGGACTAAGTAGTGACCTCTCTTGAGGATGCTCCTTGTTCTAGTTTAGAGCATCCCCTCGTTCTTCTCCCTCTTCCTTTTCCTTTCCTCCCCCATCCCTCTGCCTCCCTGTCCCTGTCCCAACCCCTTGCCCCCCACAGCATTTCCTTTACAGGCTGCACTTCCTACCATGCTGCCAGCCGGGAGTTTCGGAAGGTTTCCTGGAGGAAGTGTAATACAGCAGGTTTGACAGCAGCTTTGGACTTAGTCTCATTGGGGGAGGGTGTTAATTGCCTCCCTCCCACCCCTTGGGAGAGTGTCCAAGTCTTAAGCAAGTATATGGATTCACTGTGCCCTGTGCTGGGTCCCTCCTGGAAACTCCATCCAGGAGAGAGTAAAGAAGAGATTATGGGAGAAGACGTGAACACTTAGTGCCCAATGACTGACTCAAATGTATGCAGCGGGATGCAGAGCAGCGGTTTTTGGAAAGGCTTCCCAGAAGGGGTGGGATGTGAGAAGGTGGCAGGACTTAGAGGATCTGATAGTGCTGCCAGTTTAGGGGCACTGGAAGCAGAGGAGGCAGCTAGAGATGATCTTCTGCGTGAGGCTGGGAGTGTAGGAGGCAGGTCAGCCTGTAAGCAGCAAAAGGTTGTGGGGAGGGAGGTTTGTAGCTGACTGGCAGAAAGCCTTGAATGCCAGGCAAGGATCTGTAGGAGGCTACTGAACAGTCATCAGTAGGACAGGGATAGCATGGCCAGGAGACTGCTGCTTTCTGAGGATTATTCATAGTTCTGGGATTTCAGGACAGAAGATGGGGCTAGGAGTGGGATGAGGGGATTAGAGGTAGAGCAGGAGGGGGAAACTTCCATCTTAGCAGATTGACTCTGGGCAGCAGAAAAGAATCACCATTTCTGTGCCAGGGATGAGGGGCCCATCCTGGTGAGCAGGGAGCCCTGGAGTTAGCCCTAGGGCTCTGGCCTGATCTGAAGCCAGGCTTGACCCTCTTCTGCTGCCAGGGGCCTCAATCTCCCCACTGTGGGGGCTTCTGTCCTCCTAGCTTCACAAAAAGGAATGGAATACATTATAGTCAGGGTTTCTTAAACAAAATTCAGGTAGTATATACTGTCTTATTGATAATTAAGGAGGTGTTTCCCAAGGCCTACATCTTTGGAGGGGTATGTAGCCCCCATCCCCATTATAAAAGATTATCAGTTGAGCAGATTGCTACTTCTTCTGTTTTGTAGTCTTTAAGAACTTTGGTTTGGCCAGCACGGTGGCTCATGCCTATAATCCCAGCACTTTGGGAGGCCGAGGTGGGTGGATCACCTGAGGTCAGGAGTTCGAGACCAGCCTGGCCAACATGGTGAAACCTCGTCTCTACTAAAAATACAAAAATTAGCCAGGCATGGTAGTGCACATCTGTAATCCCAGCTACCAGGGAAGCCGAGGCAGGAGAATCATTTGAACCTGGGTAGCGGAGGTTGTAGTGAGCTGAGATTGTGCCACTGCACTCCAGCCTGGACAATAGAGTGAGACTCCAGCTCAAAAAAAAAAAAAAAAAGAAAGAAAGAAAGAAAAAAAAAGAACTTTGGTTTGCAGAGGCCAGTGATTGCTGTCTTCCCCTCCAACCCCCCACCCCCCATTTCAAAGGCTTGCCCTGAAACAAGGGCAGAGAAGCCTGGAAGCTTCCATTTCTGTGACCCTAGTCTTTTACCGCCCTCTCAAGTCCCAGATTCTCTCTGCCCTAACCTTTATATACAAACAAGGCAGCTTTGCCCTGTGCTCTGGTTTCTACTCTGAATCATTCATACTTTGCTGCACTGACTTCTCTGGAACTGTAAGCAGACTTTTGGGAGATTGTCTGGGACCAGGGACAAGGGTTAGGCTAGAGCCCGGTTAGGGAGGAGACTCCTCCTTTGAGGCCCCTATGTTCTAGTTGTTTTCTCCTCTCCCTCTGCTTCCTTGTTTTCCTGGAGGTCTTTAGTGCTAGACCACAGTTGCCCACTCCACATCCCATTGTCTCAGGGGAGGTAGTGCCTCTTTCAGTCACAATTTTTACCAACTACATCTGAATGTGGTCCTCATTGGCATGGGGCCACCTCTGAAATCTTAAACTCTAGTATTTTTCTCTAACCACAGTCCAACTTCTGCTTTATGTGCTCTGACCTCAAGGAGACCTCTGGTTCTCAGACACCTCCATTTTCTCCGTCTCATGAATTGCCTCTTCTGTGTTTTTTCTGAACTCCATGCCCTCAACCACTGTGCCACTTTGCCTGTGTGTCACTCCAGCTGCCATGAAGGGTCTCCAGTCTTAGCCATCCCTCCATCACTTATAGAAACCCCTCTCCTCATTCCCATCAGTTCCCCTTTCTATTCCATGGGAGGAGTATTCCAAACTGGACTACTCTCGCCAGGCCCTTTGCTCATGTAGAGGTTGGTTGGATTGTGTGTGGGGGAGGTGGAACCACCCCCATGTTTTCCCATTTCTCTCAAATCCCAGTAGAAGAAGATTCCTACTCTAATGCACCTGATCTGTGCTATGGATGCCGACCCATCCTGTCTCTTTTGTACCATTGTCCATCAGTTATTTTCCCCTTCATTGTATTTTTAGACTCTCTGGTATTTCCCTTAATAACTCTCTCCCACCTTATAAATATGCTCAAGTCTTCTATTCTGGGAGAAGCCTTTCTAACTCTGTGTCCTCCTCTCACTGCTGCCATTTTAAACCTATGACTTTGTCTTGATACAAAAGATGGATATATGACCATTGTAGAAATTTTAGAAAATAAAGAAAACAAATAACTTATCCCACTATCAAGAGACAACTACTTATTTGTTTATTTTTATTTTTATTTTTTGAGATGGAGTCTCACTCTTGTCACCCAGGCTGGAGTGCGGTGGCATGATCTCAGCTCACAGCAACCTCTGCCTCCTGAGTTCAAGAGATTCTCCTGTCTCAGCCTCCCAAGTAGCTGGGATTACAGGTGTATATCACCACACCTGGCTAATTTTTGGGTATTTTTAGTACAGACGGCATTTCACCATGTTGGCCAGGCTGGTCTCGAATCCCTGACCTCAAGTGATCCGAACACCTTGGTCTCCGAAAGTGTTGAGATTACAGGTGTGAGCCACTGCACCCAGCCAAGAGGCAACTACTATTAATCTTTTGGCGTATGATGTTTCACTCTTGTCCCAGATATTCTGTGACTGTGTGTATTAAAATTTCATTCAAGCTTTTTGAAAGACTGGTCTGCTAGATCTGTCTCTTTTTCTTCTCCCTCATATTTTCCTAGTTTCTTGGCAGCTTGGCTTCTCCCCTTTCACTTCCCTGAAACCATAGAGCTCATAGCTGGCTCAATTTTGCTAGTGTAATAAAACACTTCCTGGCCGGGTGCAGTGGCTCATGCCTATAATCCCAGTACTTTGGGAGGCCGAGGTGGGTGGATCATGAGGTCAGGAGATCGAGACCGTCTTGGCTAACACAGTGAAACCCCGTCTCTACTAAAAATAGAAAAAATTAGGCCGGGCACAGGGGCTCTCACTTGTAATTCCAGCACTTTGGGAGGCCAAGGCAGGGGGATCACAAGGTCAGGAGATCGAGACTATCCTGGCTAACATGGTGAAACCCCGTCTCAACTAAATACAAAAAATTAGCCAGGCGTGGTGGCGGGCGCCTGTAGTCCCAGCTACTCAGGAGGCTGAGGCAGGAAAATGGTGTGAACCCGGGAGGCAGAGCTTGCAGTGAGCCAAGATCGCACCACTGCACTCCAGCCTGGGCGACAGAGCGAGACTCCATCTCAAAACAAAAACAAAAACAAACAAACAAACAAAAAAATTAGCCAGCCATGGTGGTGCACGCCTGTAGTCCCAGCTACTCGGGAGGCCGAGGCAGGGGAATCACTTGAACCCAGGAGACGGAAGTTGCAGTGAGCCGAGATTGCTCCACGACACTCCAGCCTGGTGACAGAGAGAGATGCCGTCTCAAAAATAAATAAATAAAATAAAACACTTCCTGATTGCCATATCAACTTGTCACCTGACTGCTTCACAGCCATGGACGTTGTTGACCCAGTTGACCAGTCATTAAAAAGATTGAGATGGATCTGTATTCATTGACATGAAAAACTTTCACAAGATACTGTTGAGTGGGAAAAAACAGGTTATAAAACAGGATGTGTGGAATGATCTCATTTTTGTCATATATGCTTCTATATACATTAAAATTGAAAGCCAACAAAATCCCCCAAACCTAAAGATCAGACTGTTAAAGGGGTGGCATCTGAGAAGGGGGATTTTGGGAAGACTTTTCTACTTTATGCGCTTAGATTTTTGTTTTAATTGCATATATTTTTACACATAACTAAAAAGCAACATATTAATTAACTAATTAGTTTAGAGATGAGGTCTCACTATGTTACCCAGGCTGTAGTGCGGTAACCATTCACAGGTGCAATCATAGCTCACTGTAGCGTCCAACTCCTGGGCTCACACAATCCTCCCGCCTCAGCCTCCTGAGTAACTGGGACTACAGGCACACACCACTGTGCTAGGCATATTTAAAAAAACTTTAAGGCCATTTTTTTTTTTTTTTTGAGAGGGAGTCTTATTATGTCGCCCAGGCTGGAGTGCAGTGGCGCGATCTCTGCTCACTGAAAGCTCCGCCTCCCGGGTTCACACCATTCTCTTGCCTCAGCCTCCCAAGTAGCTGGGACTACAGGCACCCCCATCACGCCCAGCTAATTTTTTTTTTTAGTAGAGATAGGGTTTCACCGTGTTTGCCAGGATGGTCTCGGTCTCCTGACCTCGTGATCCGCCTGCCTCAGCCTGTCAGAGTGCTGGGATTACAGGCGAGAGCCACCACGCCCAGCCTTTTTTTTTTTTTTTTTTTTTTTTTTTTTTTTAAGGAGAAGAAGAATAAAATCCTTCAGTGGCTCCCATGACTCTGAGGACAAACTCCAAATCCTTCCCATGGCCTTCAAGGCCAGGATGACCTAGCCCCATTTACCTTTCAACTCCATTTTTGCCTTTCCTTTGCTCCCTCCACTTTGAGATTCATCCTCCCTCTGCCTCTTTCTCTTCCTTAAGTATGCCATGCTATTGCTCTTCTGACCTTCACACCTGCTTTCCTGATTCTCTTTCCCTGGCCAACTCCCTATTCCTTGTTAAAGGTTCAGCTCCAGACTGGGCACTCTGGCTCATGCCTGTAATCCCAGCACTTTGGGAGGCCGAGGCGGGTGGATCACGAGAGGTCAAGACATTGAGACTAGCTGAGATCATCCTGGCCAACGTGGTGAAACCCTGTCACTACTAAAGATATAAAAAATTAGCCAGGTGCACACGCGCCTGTAATCCCAGCTACTCAGGAGGCTGAGGCAGGAAAATCACTTGAACCCTGGAGGTGGAGATTGCAGTGAGCCGAGATCGTGGCAATTGCACCCCAGCCTGGGCGACAGGGCAAGACTCTGTCTCAAAAAAAAAAAAAAAAAAAAAAGACTAACCTGGGCAATATGGCGAAACCCCATTCTACCAAGAAACAAAACAAAAGAATTAGATGGGCGTGATGGCACGCACCTGTAGTCCCAGCTACTTGGGAGGCTGAGGTGGAAGGATGTTGAGGCTGCAGTGAGCTGTGATTGTACCACTGCACTCCAGCCTGGGCAATAGAGCGAGACCCTGTCTCAAATAAAAAATAAAACAAAATTGAACGCCTGTGAAAATAAAAATAATAAAACAGAAAATTGAAGCAGCCATCCGGGACGCTCTCGCTGCCCATCTAAGACCTCAAACCTGCCTGCATCTGCTTGGATCCTGTTTGGCTTCCCACCTGTTAGGATCAAGGCTTGTCCACCTCCTTGCACTGGTGCCCCTGTGTCTCCCTCTTCACAGGCTTTGTCTATCAGGTAGCCTCTATCTCTACTGTAATTGCAACCTTTCTATATATCCTACACATCTCTGCCTTATTTCCATCTTAAATGACCCCCAGCTGCAGCCCTCCCTGGGCCCTCTCCCTACCCCCATATCCTACCCAGGTAGTACCCTATCTTTATTCTTTTTTTTTTTTTTTTTTTTTTTTTGAGACGGAGTCTCGCTGTGTGGCCCAGGCTAGAGTGCAGTGGCCCGATCTCGGCTCACTGCAAGCTCCACCTCCCGGGTTCGCCATTCTCCCGCCTCAGCCTCCGAGTAGCTGGGACTACAGGCGCCCGCCACCACGCCCGGCTAGTTTTTTGTATTTTTTTAGTAGAGACGGGGTTTCACCATGTTAGCCAGGATGGTCTCGATCTCCTGACCTCGTGATCCACCCGCCTCGGCCTCCCAAAGTGCTGGGATTACAGGCTTGAGCCACCGCGCCCGGCCCCTATCTTTATTCTTGCTCTATATTCTCAGCCAGGCTTCTCTCTCACTACTGTCACCACCAAAACCATTCTTGCTGGATTCACAGCTGACTCGATGCTGTTAGTGTCATGAACGCGTTAGTCCCAGTAGTGCCATCCTTTCACATGGGAGCCCTCAGTGGCATTGTCACATTTGTCCAGTCTCTGCTCCTGGCTGTGGAGACTCCACACTCTCTGGGGTCTCCTCCTGCCTCATCAGCTGCTCCTTCTCATTCTTTCCCAACTATCCTATTGTGCTTTTTTCTTTTTTTTTCTGCTTGACTTTCTTGACTTTTTATTTTTTTGAACAGGTAATGCATTTATATGATTTACAGTTCACAAAGATGTTCCAAATTTTGTCAGTTCTAAGATGAACATTTTGATATTTCTGAAAACATTTTCATGTCTGTGTTTTAAAATTTCTGTCATCTTACAGTTACAAATTGGCTTTTTTTTTTTTTTTTTTGACATGGAGTCTGGCTCTGTTACTCAGGCTGGAGTGCAGTGGCACAATCTCAGCTCACTGCAACCTCTGCCTCCTGGGCTCAAGTGATTCTCCTGCCTCAGCCTCCCGTGTAGCTGGGATTACAGGTGCATGCTGTTGCACCCGGCTAATTTTTAAATTTTTAGTAGAGACAGAGTTTCACTGTGTTGGCCAGGCTGGTCTCGAACTCCTGACCTCAAGTGATCTGCCCACCTCAGCCTCTCAAAGTGCTGGGATTACAAATGTGAGCCATGGTGCTCAGCCTGCAAATTGGCAATTTTTGTTTTTACTTTTAGTCAATAAAATAATGGTCTATCTTAAAATTGATGATTTCATCAATTATATGGAAATAGCATAAGGATATATAGTAAACATTGTTTCCCATCTACTCTATATCCATTCCGTACCTTTGTTCTCCAGAGAGCCACAATTACCATGGTTTTTTTTTGATATCCTTCCAGAGATTCTTTGTGCATATATTGTCATTGTCAAATACAGATATGTATATTTTTCCCCACTTTTTATTTTGAAAAATTCAAAGCTACAAAAAAGTTTAAAGAATAGGGCAATGGGCTGGGCACAGTGACCTCATGCCTGTAATCCCAGCACA
This sequence comes from Macaca nemestrina, assembly GCF_043159975.1. NCBI lineage: Eukaryota > Metazoa > Chordata > Mammalia > Primates > Cercopithecidae > Macaca > Macaca nemestrina. The sequence continues at coordinate 126,167,668 of NC_092131.1, read as the reverse complement.
TTGGGAAGCCAGGGCGGGCAGATCGCTTGAACCCAGGAGTTTGAGACCAGCTTGGGCAATGTAATGAGACCTTGTCTCTACAAAAAATAAAAAAATTAGCTGGGCATGGTGGTGCACACCTGTAGCCCCAGCTACTTGGGAAGCTGAGGTGGGAGGATTGCTTGAGCCCAGGAGTTTGAGACTGCAGTGAGCTGTGATTATGCCACTGCACTCCAGCCTGGGTGACAAAGTGAGACCCTATCTAAAAAAATAAATAAATAAAATAATGCAGTGACCAACTGTATACCCTTCTCCCATCAATTGTTAATATTTTGCAACATTTGCTTTATCTTTTATTTTTACTTTTTTTTTTTGAGATGGAGTTTCGCTCTTGTTGCCCAGACTGAAGTACAATGGCATGATCTCCGCTCACTGCAAACTCCACCTCCCGGGTTCAAGCGATTTTCCTGCCTCAGCCTCCTGAGTAGCTGGGATTACAGGCCTGCACCACCACGCCTGGCTAATTTTGTATTTTTAGTAGAGACAGGGTTTCTCCATGTTGGTCAGGCTGGTCTTGAACTCCCAACCTCAGGTGATCTGCCCGCCTCGGCCTCCCAAAGTGCTGGGATTACAGGCGTGAGCCACCATGTCCGGTCTATTTTTACTTTTTAGAGACAGGGTCTTGCTTTATTGCTCACTGAAGGCTTGAACACCTTGCCTTAGCTCCTCATGTAGCTGAGACTATAGGCACACGCCACCATGCCTGTTTCTGCTTTATATATGTGTATAAATTTTTTTGCAGAACCATTTGAAAGGAAGTTACAGACCAGACACTGCTTCTAAAGACCAGCGTGTATCTTCTAAGAACAAAGATGTTCTATAGGCTGGCATGGAGGCTCACGCCTGTAATCCCAGCACTTTGGGAGGCCAAGGCAGGTGGATCTCTTGAGCCCAGAACTTCAAGATCAGCCTAGGCAGCATGGCGAAACCTTCTCTCTGCAAAAAATACAAAAATTAAAATTAGCCAGGCATGATGGCATGCGCCTATAGTCCCAGCTACTCAGGAGGGTGAGACTTGAGGATCTCTTGAGCCTGGGATATCGAGGCTGCAGTGAGCTGTGATTGTGCTGCTGCACTCCTCCAGCCTGGGTGAGAGAGTGAGACCCTGTATCAAAAATAAAGAAAAAGAAAGAAAGAAACAAAAACATGCACACACACAATACCCAAGAAATTTAATAATGAATAGTAGTATCTTCTATGCAGCCTATATTCACGTTTCTCTAGTTGTCCTAAAAATGTCCTTTGTAGCTGTGATTTTAAAATCCAGGACCTGGCCGGGTGCAGTGGCCTGTAATCCCAGCACTTTGGGAGGCCAAGGCGGGCAGATCATGAAGTCAAGAGATGGAGACCATCCTGGCCAACATGGTGAAACCCCATCTCTACTAAAAATACAAAAATTAGCTGGGCGTGGTGGCATGCGCCTATACTCCCAGCTACTTGGGAGGCTGAGGCAGGAGAAATGCTTGAACCCGGGAGGCAGAGCTTGCAGTGCAGTGAGCTGAGATTGCGCCACTGCGTTCTAGCCTGGGTGACAGAGTGAGACTCCGTCTCAAAAAAAAAAAAAAAAAAAAAAAAAATCTAAGATCTGGGTTGGTGTGGTGGCTCACGCCTGTAATCTCAGCACTTTGGGAGGCCAAGGCAGGCGGATCTCCTGAGGTCGGGAGTTCGAGACCAGCCTGACCAACATGGAAAAATTCCATCTCTACTAAAAATACAAAATTTGCTGGGCGTGGTGGCGCATGCTTGTAATCCCAGCTACTCCAGAAGCTGAGGCAGGAGAATTGCTTGAACCCTGGAGGTGGAGGTTGCAGCAAGCCACGATTGTGCCATTGCACTCCAGCCTGGGCAACAAGAGCAAAACTCCATCTCAAAAAAAAAAAAAAATCCGACAGCCTTCCCCATTGCATTTGGTTGCATGTCTCTTTTGTCTCCATTAATTTAGAAAGTTCCCCCTGCCAATTTCTGTCTTTCATAACAATAACATTTGTCTTGTAGAATTTCCCACAATCTGAATTTGTCAGATTGTTTTTTCATAGTTATTTTCAGATTAAACATTTTTTTTGGCAACAGTATTCATCCATGACCTTGAGTCCTTCTGTGCACAGCATAGCAGGAGGCACATGATGTTCTTTCTTTTTTTCTTTTTTTGAGACGGAGTCTCACTCTGTCGCCCAGGCTGGAGTGCAGTGGTGCGATCTCGTCTTACTGCAACCTCCGCCTCCCAGGTTCAAGCGATTATCCTGCCTCAGCCTCCCGAGTAGTTGGGACTACAAGTACGTGCTACCATGCCTGGCTATTTTTTGTATTTTTTGGTAGAGACAAGGTTTCACTATGTTGGCCAGGCTGGTCTCTAACTGCTGACCTCAAGTGATCCGCCTCGGCCTCCCTCTCTTTTTTTTTTTTTGTTTTTTGCTTTGTTTTTTTGAGATGTAGTCTAGCTGTGTCACCCAGGCTGGAATGGAGTGGCACGCTCTCCGCCCACTGCAACCTCCCTCTCCTGGGTTCAAGCTATTCTCCTGCCCCAGCCTCTGGAGTAGCTGGGATTACAGGCACCCGCCACCACGCCCAGCTGAGTTTTCGTATTTTTAGTAGAGACAGGATTTCACTGTGTTGGCCAGGCTGGTCTTGAACTCCTGACCTTGTGATCCTCCTGCCTCAGCCTCCCAAAGTGCTGGGATTACAGATGTGAGCCACTGCACCAGGCCCTCCCTCTCTTTTAAAAAATAAAATAGACTGGGCGCGGTGGCTCAAGCCTGTAATCCCAGCACTTTGGGAGGCCAAGATGGGCGGATCACGAGGTCAGGAGATTGAGACCATCCTGGCTAACACGGTGAAACCCCGTCTCTACTAAAAAATACAAAAAAAGTAGCCAGGCGAGGTGGCAGGCGCCTGTAGTCCCAGCTACTCAGGAGGCTGAGGCAGGAGAATGGCATAAACCCAGGAGGCGGAGCTTGCAGTGAGCTGAGATCTGGCCACTGCACTCCAGCCCAGGCGACAGAGTGAGACTCCGTCTCAAAAAAAAAAAAAAAAAAAAAAGTCACTTTGGATTCATGGATTTTTTAAAAACAATAATCCATGTGGGCCAGGCAATGTGGCTCATGCCTGTAATCCCAGCAGTTTGGGAGGCCGAGGTGGGTGGATGGCTTGAGGCCAGGAGTTCAAGACCAGCCTGGCCAACATGGTGAAACCCTGTCTCTACTAAAAATACAACGACTGGCCAGGTGCGGTGGCTCAGGCCTGTAATCTCAGCACTTTGGGAGACCAAGGCAGGCGGATCACGAGGTCATGAGATCGAGACTATCCTGGCTAACACGGTGAAACCCTGTCTCTACTAAAAAAATACAAAAAAATTAGCTGGGCATGGTGCTGCCTGTAGTCCCAGCTACTCGGGAGGCTGAGGCAGGAGAATGGCGTGAACCTGGGAGGCGGAGCTTGCAGTGAGCCGAGATCGTGCCACTGCACTCCAGCCTGAGCGACGCAGCGAGACTCCATCTCAAAAAATAAATAAATAATTAAATAAAAAAACAGTTAGCTGGGTGTGGTGGCGGGGTGCCTGTAATCCCAGCTACTCGGGAGGCTGAAGCAGGAGAATCAGTTGAACCCAGGAGGCGGAGGTTGCCTGAGCTGAGATCACGCTGCTGCACTCCAGCCTGGGCAACATCGCGTGACTCTGTCTCAAAAAAAAAAAAAAAGAAAGAAAGAAAAGAAAAAAAAATTCACATGGTTATTACTTTTGATACTCTAATTGTCCCAAATTTGGTTGGTTGTAGCCTTTTCAGATTGGCTCTTGTGGCCTTTTGACTTGCCTCCATTAGTTATTGAGTACTTTCTTCTTTCTGATACCACAAGATGTTCCAGGCTAACCTTGTATTTCCTTTTCCTGGCTTGGAACCAGCCATATATATTTAAAAAATTCTGTGTTCATACTGATACCTCCGCTTTGAATCCAACACCACAAGGCTCTTTCTTACCTTTCCATGGTCTGTATTCTGTCTCCTTCAGTGAGAACCCACCTTCCCCAAATCATCAGCACACTGACTCATTTGCCCTCTTCTGTAGTATACATGGCAAAGCTTTAGAGTCATTGCAGCAGTACCAGCAGTAAGAGTAAACCTGCTAAAATTCATGACTTTTTTGCAGTTTCTTTTTCTTTTTTTGAGACAGGGTCTTGCTCTGTCACCCAGGCTGGAGTGCAGTGGTACAATCACACCTCACTGCAGCCTTGACTTCCAGAGTTGGAGTGATCCTCTCACCTCAACCTCAGGAGAAGCTGAGACTATAGGCGCACATCACCATGTCCCGCTAATGTTTGTATTTTTTTTTTTTTTTTTGAGATGGAGTCTCACTCTGTCGCCAGGCTGGAGGGCAGTGGCATGATCTCGGCTCACTGCAACCTCTGCCTCCCAGGGTCAAGCGATTCTCCTGCTTCAGTCTCCCGAGTAGCTGGGACTACAGGCACATGCCACCACACCCATGTAACTTTTGTATTTTTAGTAGAGATGGGGTTTCACCATGTTGGCCAGGATGGTCTTGATCTCTTGACCTCGTGATCCGCACGCCTCGGCCTCCCAAAGTGCTGGGATTACAGGCGTGAGCTACCATGCCTGGCCATGTTTGTATTTTTTCTAGAGACTGTATCTTGCTGTGTTACTCAGGCTGGTCTTGAACTTCTGAACTCAAGTGATCCATCTGCCTTGGCATCTCAAGGTGCTGGGATTCCAGTCATGAGCCACTGCACCCAGCCTGTTTGCACTTATTTTTGCCCTTGAGGTTTATCTTTCTAAGAGTACACAGAATTACTGTGATCAAAAGTTACTTGGGCCTTTTTTTTTTGTCTGTAAGATTGTTAGCAATTTAAAGTATAGTTAGCTTGATTTGTTTTTGTTTCAGTTTTAGGGTTTGCTTTTCTTTTTGGTTTAAGTTTTTGAAATATGGAAGTCATTTTATGTGTACAAGTATATTAAAAAAGCTTGTTAACAAGTATGTAAAGAATGGAAGTCTCTCTACTCATCCATTACTTTCTGGTTGATTCTTCCTGTGTTTCTTTTCAAAAATAAGCAAATTCATATGTGCATTTTTACTTCCCCTTTCTTACATAAGGGGTAGCATATGATTTACACTTTTCGTCCTCTGCTTTTTTTTTTTTTTTTTTTAAACTTAATATATCCTGGAAAGCATTCCACAGCAGTTTACTGAGCTCATCTTTATTTTTTTTTTTAATTTATTTTATTTTTTTGAGACATGGTTTCACTCTGTCACCCAGGCTGGAGTGCAGCAGCGCAATCTTGGCTCACTGCAACCTCTGCCTTCTGGGTTCGAGATTCTCCCACCTCAGCCTCATGAGTAGTTGGGATTACAGGCTCATGCCATCATGCCCGGCTAATTTTTGTATTTTTTTGGTAGAGATGGGGTTTCACCATGTTGGCCAGGCTATTCTCAAACTCCTGACCTCAAGTGATCCTCCTGCCTTCGCCTCTGAAAGTGCTGGGATTACAGGTGTGAGTCACCGTGGCTGGCCTCTTTTTTACATCTGTGTAATACTCTATTGCATGATGCATCTTGTATATTTAAATAGTCACATTTAGGTTGCTTTCAGCATTTTGCTAATGCAAGTAGTGTCATGTTGAATAACGTGTGTGTTTGTCATTTCTTATATCTGGGTAAATGACTAACAGGATCAGGATTATTAGGTTAAAAGGAAAATATATTCTTTTTTTTTTTTTTTTTTGAGACGGAGTCTCGCTCTGTCGCCCAGGCTGGAGTGCTGTGGCCGGATCTCACCTCACTGCAAGCTCCGCCTCCCGGGTTTACGCCATTCTCCTGCCTCAGCCTCCCGAGTAGTTGGGACTACAGGCGCCCGCCACCTCGCCCGGCTAGTTTTTTGTATTTTTTTTTTTTTAGTAGAGACGGGGTTTCACCGTGTTAGTCAGGCTGGTCTCGATCTCCTGACCTCGTGATCCGCCCGTCTTGGCCTCCCAAAGTGCTGGGATTACAGGCTTGAGCCACTGCGCCCGGCCAAAAGGAAAATATATTCTTATTCTCTTCCTTTAACATGAAAGGTTTACCATACAGACTGTTGTACATCTTGCTTTTTTTAACTAATCATGTTTTTGGAGATTTTTCCATATCAGTACCCGGAGAACCTCTTTCTCTTTTTAAAATTTTTAACAGCTGCAGAGCATTTTTAAAAATAGCTGCGGAACAGTCCATTGTATGACTGTACCATTGGTTTAATCAGTCCCCTATTGATGTTATCCTTTGTTATTCAAAACAGTGTTGCAATTAATGCGCCTGTGTATGGATATCATTTCCTGATTGTCTCTATCATACCCTTATCTTTTCTTTTTGTGGTAGATGTTACTGGGTTTTTATATCTGTATTTGATCCCATATCACAAAAGGGCCCAAAAGATTGTAATTGCCTGATCTTTTAATCAGGTCCAGAGGAATTTGACTGGAATGCTAGAAGTGTTTTTATATGTGTGTGTGTGTGTGTGTGTGTGTGTGTGTATGTTTTTCCTTTGAGACAGTCTTGCTCTGTTGCCCAGGCTGGAGTGCAGTGGTACAATCACGGCTTACTGCAGCCTCCACCTCCCAGACTCAAGCAGTCCTCCCACTTCAGCCTCCTGAGGAACTGGGACTATAGGCACGCACCACCGTGCCTGCCTAATTTTTTATTTTTTGTAGAGATGGAATCTCACTATGTTGGCCAGACTGGTCTTGAACTACTGGTCTCAAGTGATCCTCCTGCCTCAGCCTCCCAAAATGATGGAATTACAGGTGTGAGCCACTGCGCCTAGCCTGAAGTTTTTATTTTAAAGCAAACTTCTCATGGAAGTCTAACACACAGGAGATTGCACAAGTTGTAACTGTATGCTTGGAGAATGTTCACAAAATCTACCTCTGTGTATCCAGCACCCCTACCAGGAACAGATGCTGGGCCCTCAGTCGCTGCCCCATCAAGGGTAATACTGTCTTGACTTCTAATACCATAGATTAGTTTTTCCTGTTCCAAAACTTTAAGCAAATTTCTGCCCAGCTTTTAAATGTTGCATTGCCTTAGCACTTGGTTGTGGACCATTTTCTGCTGTTGACTATATAAATGTCCACCAAAGTTACTGTTCTAACAAGGTGATTGCTGCTTGGTTTCCTTGGCGTTAACTTGCCAATGATTACTTAGCATGGGTCAACCAGGCCTGCTGCTGAACTTCCAGGAGCAGAGCATGTTTGTACATTCCAGATTCCTATAAGACGCCCTGTCCAGGTGTCCCCCAGCGTCTCATATCCTGCATGTCCATAGCACACGCTGCTTGTCCTCCCCTGGAACCTCCGCCTCATCTCACACAGGCTTGTCATGATGGGTCTCCACCATCCACTCGGAGTTAAGTGGGCAGGGAGTCTTCCAATTGCTCTCTTTCCCCTACTCCTTAAAACCACCTCAAGACTCCTTCAAACTTGTCTCCGAAGGGTCTCAGGGAGCACAGCCTGCCCACCTTGCCTCTCTAGCCTCATCTGCTGCTCCCTCATTTGCTTTCTGCTTTGGCCATAGTGGCTTTCTTTCCCTTATGATAGGTGGCTCATGCCTATAATCCCAGCACTTTGGGAGTCCAAAGCGGGAGGATTGCTTGAGGCCAGGAATTTGAAACCAGCTGTGCAACACAGCAAGACCTCCTATCTACAAAATATTTAAAAATTAGCATAGTAGCCTGTCCCTGTAGTCTAGCTACTCGAGGCTGAGGCAGGAGGATGGCTTGAGCCCGGGAGTGCCACTTTACCCCAGCCTGGGTGACAGAGTGAGACCCTGTCTAAGAAAAAACACAAGTGTGAAGCTCCTTCCTAGTGAGGAACTGTCCCTGTAGGATGCTTTCCCATCTGTCTGGAAGGCTGTTTTGCCCGGGGAACTCTTCTTCATTCTTCAGGTCTTTGCTACCACTTGTATTTAATTTCCCTGAGGCTGGGTACAGTGGTTCATGCCTATAATCCTAGCACTTTAGGAGGCTGAGGCAGGTGGATTGCTTGAGCCTAGGAATTCAAATTAGCCTGGGCAATATGGCGAAACTCAGACTCTACAAAAAAATATAAAAATTAGCTGGGCATGGTTCATGCCTGTAGTTCCAGCTACTTAGGAGGCTGAGCTTGGAGGATCACCTGAGCCTGGGGAGGCTGAGGCTGCAGTGAGCTGAATTTGTACCACTGCACTCCAGCCTGGGCAACAGAGAGAGACCCCATCTCAAAAAAAGTTTTTTTAATTAAAATAATTTAATTTCCCTGACTCCCCAGACCAGATTAGATCACTGTGACATGCTATATATGTTTTCACGGCAGCTGTGCTTGCCTTTTATATGATTTACTGCAGAGGTGATTGTTTCATGGGGAGAGCAGGGACCACATCTGTCTTGCTCATTCTCTCTTCCAGCACCATATAAGTGTCTTAATAAATGAACAAAGGCAAAAGGAGTGAAGGGAGGCTAGCCTGTGACCAAGGCTGAGGCTCAGTCTGTACTTCAAGGTCAAGGAATAGAATGTCACTTGGCTTTCCCTATATGGGATCCCTTCCCAGGTTCCTTTCCCATCCTTGGATGGGGTTTTCAGAGGGTAGATTTTGTACCTTGAGGCAGAGGGCAGGAGCAGCTGGGAAGATGCAGCTGGTGGAAGGGTGGCTCTGGGAGGAGGGGAGCTGCCTCCATTGTGTTCACGGTACTGTGGGAGTATGTGCTGGGTCCTGTCCTGGGGAGCTTGCTACGCAGATGGGGAGTAGAGAGGGACTGGGTTGAGTGTGGTCCGATCTCATCCTTCTCTGGCTTTTCTTTTCTTCCAGTTCAGGACAAGAGGTGTGGGCAGGCCACTGGGCCAACTGGTACCATCATGGCAGGTAAGGAGAGGGGCAGGCTGTGTGGGTAGGATATGACAGTGAGCATAGCGTGGATGGCCCTCTTCCTGGTCCCCTTATCTCCCCTAGTCTTTGGAGGCCAGGTTCTTTCCATCTTATTGTCCCTAAGCTTTCCCCACTCTCTCCACTGAGGCCTGTCTGAGAACCTCAACATGACATTGTCTAGCCCTCTGTCAGATCTTTGGTCCTAGGGACCAGGAATTGAGCACCTTGATGTCCTTGTCTTACTGTCCATCTGCCTGATTAGTGGCCCCCCTCCCCTCTGTCTCTATTGCTTTCTAATACTCTGAGGCCTTTTTTTATCTGGTTCAGAAGGCTCAGAGGTATAGAATGCCAAAGTTGGAGGGAACTTTAAGAACTGTGTAGCCCAGCCCCCACTAGGCAGATAAACTGAGGTCTAGAGAGGGGCGATGATTTGCCCCAGAGCACAAATGCTGAATGGAGGCTGGAACCCACATCTGTAGATTCTCACACATCCCGCTTCCTCTGCTTGGAGCTGCCCCCGCTGAGAGGGTGGCACCTTGAGGCCCCGAGACAGTGTCACTCAGAATTAAAAAACAATAACTGTGGTCTGTCAAGGTGACATTGTTTTTTATTCTGAGTGACACTGTCTTAGGGCATTTGGCTACTTTGGGATCATCTCAGCTGACCTGGGGAGGTAGGGACGGCTGAGTGGGGGAAACAGAGCGGCCGGTGGCCACAGGGGCCAATAGGGCAGCACAGCCAGAGAAATGATGAGTGTCTTGGATTGTCAGGGGAAAGACTGGAGGTGATGTTGTGCAATGTGTCTCATCCACAGAGAAAGTGAACAACTTCCCACCATTGCCCAAATTCATCCCGCTGAAGCCATGTTTCTACCAAGACTTTGAGGCAGACATTCCTCCCCAGCATCTCAGCATGACCAAGCGCCTCTACTACCTCTGGATGTGTGAGTGCCATGGGATGGGGGTGGGCCAGGGTGACTGGAGGAGGAAGGAAGACTGGGCGTGCTGGGCAGCAGGATGGGGTGCCCACAGGCCCGACTGTCCTTCAGTCCCACTGTGGCATATGCATGGACCATAAGTCTTCCCCTGCCAGGCTCCCGGAGGCTTCTTCCATGGGCCACTTCCCCGACTGGGCCTCAGTTTCCATCAACCTCCCCATCTAGGCCTCTCCTCCCTTCCTTCCCCTCCACCCTCCTTTCACAGAGCATCTGGACAGGGGTCCCTCTCTGCAGTGTAATCCCTGTCTTCTTGCTTCCCCTTTCCCTTCCACTGGAGTAACTTTCCAGGGAACATCTGAGGACTGTCAGGACCTCAGGATTCTGGATTTGGAGAGGAATCCTTCCCTCAAAACCTTATTTGTCTTGCTTTCTCTGGAAGATTGCTCAAAGAGGAGGATTCAACTGGGAGTTGGGAGCTGTGGGGTCATGTTCGCCTGGACACTGTGCTTCCCAAGCAGCAGGTTCCTCATTTGTAGGAAGAGAGTATTGGCTTGGCGATTGCTGTGATTCCATGCAGCTCTGTGTTGGGTGGTCTGTACCTGTAAGAATCTAATGTCAGGCACAGTGGTTCACACCTGTGATCCTGGCACTTTGGGAGGCTAAGCCAGGAGGATCACTTGAGGTAAGGAGTTTAAGACCAGCCTGGGCAACACAGCAAGACCCCTATCTCTACAGAAAATTAAAAAAAAAAAAAAAAATTAGGCCTGTGTGGTGGCTCACACTTGTAGTCCAGCTACTCAGGAGGCCAAGGCAGAGGATCCAATGAGCCTAGGAGTTTGAGACCAGTGTGGGCAACATAGCAAGACTCCATCTCTTAAGAAAACTAGCTAGGGATAGTGGCACTTGCCTGTAGTTCTAGCTACTCAGGGGACTAAGGTGTGAGGATCACTTGAGCCCAGGAGTTCAAGGCTGCAGTGAGCTATGATCATGCTACTGCATTCCACCTTGGGTGACAGAGTAAGCACCTGTCTCTAAAAAAAAAATTAAATAATCTAGAATTCTTTCAATGTTCTAAGGTTTTAAGGTTGAGAGTGTAAAGGCCTCATTTCTGGTGATCTGCAGCAGGTGGTGGGAAAGGTGTCTTCTTGGGAGGATGGGACTTGGCTGTGCTGAGGTTGGTTAGAAGGTACCTCTTAGGCATGTGAGGGGAAGGCAGGCTGGCTATCCTGTGCTGGGTGTGAACCCCAGAAGCCAAAGATACCCGCAGTGTGACTACAGTTGGATTCTGCTATGTGTGACATTGCCCTCAGTGAGGCCTGCACTTAGCTGCCTACCTGGGCAGATGCTTGCACATGCCAGGAAGGTGGTAAAATATGCTGTCTTTGCAGCAGGTCCCCCATGGCATGGTAGGAAGAGGATGGGGCAGACAGACTCCGTTTCAAGGCCTGGCTTGGCCTTTGAGTGAAGAAGGGATCTCCTACCATGTAACCTGAGAGAAGGGGGGATGGAACAGGTGTGGGTAAGTCTGTAGATGTTGGGAAGCAAATAAGGAAGTTAACTCTGATGGCTTCCGTTTTTTCCATCAAATATGATGTAGTGGGGAGAGTGGGCTCAGGACGAGGCTATGGCCATGTTTGTAGACAGAGAGTGAGGACACTCTCCAAAGAAACCTGGCCCCTAAGATTTCTGGGCCACACTCAAGGTCCATTTGAGGTTGGCTGATGTGAATTTATACTCCTGCCAGTCTTCCTCATGGGGTCCCCTTTTTTCTCAGCGACATTCAGCTCAGGTACAGATGAGAATTATGTTCATCTAGGATGAGTGTGACCAGAAGACAGGGCAGGAGAGGGAATAAGAAAATGAGTAATGAATTATGGAATCTAAGCTGGATAGGGGGAAGAGTGAAGACAGACAGAAACTGATCGCTAGAGAGAGAGGGGCTGAGCCCATGGATATCCATTCCAGAGAGGAAGCAGAGTAATTGCAGCAGAAGTGTTTGAGCAAGGGAGCTGGGGACAGGTTGGACTAGGGAGAGATGTAACCAATGTAATAGGTTAGTGTCTTTTCTATATAAAGAGCAAATAAAATCAGTTCTTAACACCAAGCCTCCAGGAGATTTTGGGACAATGAACAGGGATAGAGGAAATACAGCTGAATGTACAGGAAGAAATGCCCACTCATTATGAGGGGCCCTGAGATGGGTGACATGGTGGTCAGGCCAGGCTTGTGGGTCACTGTCTGACCTGGACTCTGGGAACTCCACTCCTGGGAACATCTCATCCAGAAGCTGGATTTAAGGGCTATAAATATCTCCTTAAGTCCTCACTAGGCACTCGCCAGGTGGTTTACTCCCAAGGAAATGTATATAACCCTTGAGGTGCTTAAGAGTTTTATTCAGAAGACAGGACCACAGATGCCTGGCTGTTTGAGGCCATGATTGAGCCCTCCTTCGTTTGTTTGTTCAGCAGGTCTTTGTGGACTTGGCTTTGTTTTCAAGGAAGGGAGTGCCCTGATGTTAGATAATGATGTGCTGCACAGACCTGGGTGTGTGTTAGTACCAGCATCACTTTTATCTGTAAATCTTTGAGGTCCCTGCTGGCCATGACTCAGTGACACTATGCCTCCTAGTTCAGATAGATGAGGTGGGGACAGAGGAGGGAGAGCCTGGGTCCTGTTCTTGGGGAACTTTTAGTCTGGTTGATGGGCTGGGATTTACATCTGGGGAAACTTGAGAGCAGCCCAGGTCAGCAGAAGGTCAGAGGGATGGGAGATGATGAGGTTGCAGTAGCAAAGGAAGACTTCTTCGAGGAGCTGGCATGAGAGTTATCTAAGAAATAGATTAGATAGCTGGGCACAGTGACTCACACCTATAATCTGGCACTGTGGGAAGCCAAGGCGGGTGGATCACCTGAGGTCAGGAGTTCGAGACCAGCCTGGCCAACTTGGCGAAGACCCATCTCTACTAAAAATATAAAAATTAGCTGGGCTTGGTGGCGGGTGCCTGTAATCCCGGCTACATGGGAGGCTGAGGCAGGAGAATCGCTTGAACCTGAGAAGTGGAGGTTGCAGTGAGCTGAGATCACGCCACTGCACTCCAGCCTGGGCTACAGAGCAAGATTCCATCTCAAAAAAAAAAAAAAAAAAAAAAAAAAAAAAAAAAAGAAATAGACTAAATAAAGACTGAGATTCCAAGGCCAGGTGTGGTGGCTCATATCTGTAATCCCAGCACTTTGGGAGGCCTTGGAGGGTGGATCACGAGGTCAGGAGATCGAGACCATCCTGGCTAACAAGGTGAAAACCTGTCTCTACTAAAAAAATACAAAAAAAATTAGCCGGGCATGGTGGCGGGCGCCTGTAGTCCCAACTGCTTGGGAGGCTGAGGCAGGAGAATGGTGTGAACCCGGGAGGCGGAGCTTTCAGTAAGCCAAGATCGGCCACTGCACTGCAGCCTGGGCGACAGAGAAAGACTCTCTCTCAAAAAAAAAAAAAAAGACTGAGATTCCAGCCGCCAATGCCTGCCCTATTTAAGTGCAAGGTAGATGGCACAATGGCTAGAAGAGATGTTTCCACAAGGCCTTTTACTTTTCCTTTTCCATGCCCCTCTTTCAAAAGAGAAAGTGTAAGGTCGGTTTCCCATGTCCTGGACTTGGTGATTGCTGTGAGTCTGGGAGGGTGAGGGGCTGAAGCCATTCTTATAAGGACAAAAGCATTTTACCACCCTGAGGCTTTGGAGCCCTTCAAAGGGGCTTGCTGGGCAGAAGCTCTGGGTTCTGGAGCCTGTGCTCTCCAGATTTCTCAGGAGTGGGTGCTGGGGTTGTTGGGGTGGGGGGCGGCGGTTGGTTCGAGCTCCCAGCTTGCTTTCTTACAGTCTTTACTCCTCTGTGTGTGTATGTGTGTCTCATGTGTCTCTGTATGTATTTGTTGGTACGGGTTGTGGGTCTTTTGTGTGGGTGTGAATCTGTGAATGTATCTGCATCTCTCTGTGTTTGTCTGTGCTGTTGGCCTGGCTTGATTGTGGGTCTCTGTTGCGTTACTGGTGTGTGCGTGCCCATGTCCATGTGCTCATGTGTCTCTCTATGGGCCTGGGTGTCTGTCTCTATGTGTGCATGTGCTCCTGGGCCTGCAGTGAACAGCGTCACGCTGGCCGTGAACCTGGTGGGCTGTCTCGCGTGGCTGATCGGAGGCGGGGGAGCCACCAACTTTGGCCTCGCCTTTCTCTGGCTCATCCTCTTCACACCCTGCTCCTACGTCTGCTGGTTTCGGCCCATTTACAAGGCCTTCAAGTAAGTGGTTGGTACTAACTGCAGTGCCTAGCCGTCTCTTTGCCTGTCTCCCCTGCCTCTTCTCCATATCTTTTCTCACTTCTTTTTTTTTTTTACCCTCCCCCAAACTCACTTTCCTTTGTTCACCTTTGGCTCAGATTGCTAGGTAGGGCTGGGCTTGGGCTTTCTGGGGGTATCAGGTTGAGGTGAGAGGGCTGAGAGTTAGTTCCTTTCCTCCTCACTCTACCCTTGGGTAGGGGAAATACAGAGAGACCAGGCCTATTTTTTCTTCTGTCATCACCTTCCTCGGGCAGCTGCATGTTAAATTTTGCCTGTGGGGCTGCCTGTCTTGGTGGAGCTGCCCATCCTAGTACCTGTGGGGCTAGCCGACTTGGTGCCAAGGACACCATCTATCCATGTGCCAATGGAACCAGCCAGCCACGCACCATGGACGCTGTTCATGTGCAATGAGGTCATCCAACTGTGTGCCAAAGGGAACACCCATCCACGTATCAGTGGAACTTGCTGTCTCGGTGCCAGTGGGTGTCCACCTAGTGCCAAATGGCATTTTCTTTTTTTTTTTTTTTGAGACGGAGTCTTGCTCTGTCACCCAGGCTGGAGTGCAGTGGCCGGATCTCAGCTCACTGCACGCTCCGCCTCCCGGGTTTACGCCATTCTCCTGCCTCAGCCTCCCGAGTAGCTGGGACTACAGGCGCCCGCCACCGCGCCCGGCTAGTTTTTTTTTTGTATTTTTAGTAGAGACGGGGTTTCACCGTGTTAGCCAGGATGGTCTCGATCTCCTGACCTCGTGATCCGCCCGCCTCGGCCTCCCAAAGTGCTGGGATTACAGGCTTGAGCCACCGCGCCCGGCCGACGGCATTTTCAATCTTTGTGCCCATGTGACTATTCATCAGTGTACCAAGGCTATCTGTCTTAGTGCCAGTAGAATATCCATCTCAATGCTAATGGGGCCTTAAATCTCTTTGTGCCAATCAGGCCATCTATCTAAGTGCCAATTAGCTACTATTTTGGTGCCAATAGGGTGTCCATTCTAGTGCCAATGCGACTTTCTATCTCTGAGCCTATGGGACCATCCATTCATGTACCAGTGGAGCTAGCTGTCTTGGTGCCGGTGTCCATCCCCTTGACAATGAGACTGTTTATTCCTGCCTCAATGGAGCCATCTATTTCTATGCCAATAAGCCGTCCATCCATGTAACAGTGGGTGATCTGTTCATGAGGAAATCCCTCCCTGTGCAATGTTGCAACACACAGGTCTACCATGTGGAAACTTGCAAAGATGTATGGGTAAAACTATCCCATTCTGACCTCTCAATTAAGGCCTTTAAATGTCTTCTGTCCATTACGCACTTAAACTTGGAAGGGCTTGGGGGCCTTGAAGGCAGGGAAGCCCTGGCCTTCTGCCCAGGTGACGGGAGCCACCTCCTCTGCCGCAGGACTGACAGCTCCTTCAGTTTCATGGCATTCTTCTTTACCTTCATGGCTCAGTTGGTCATCAGCATCATCCAGGCCGTGGGCATCCCAGGCTGGGGCGTCTGGTAAGAGGCAGGGGTGTGGCCTGGGGCTGGAAGGGGTGGCACTGCGGGTGTATCTTTTGCATACCTTTGTGTGCTAAGCTGCCTAGCCTATGGGGCCTGAGTGACATGGGTTGTTGGGAGAGTGAGAGGATTCGGGATAGTGTAGTAGTACAGCCATAGCATCAGAGGGAAGGAGAACCTGGCAGTGGTTTCTTGAGGGCTGAGGGGTGTCAGGGATTATGGGAAAATCTGGGGAAAGGAAGTGTTGTATCTGAAGAGCACCTCTGAGCCACAGGGAAGGGGTCTTCTTGAGCCACTGACACAGGCCCTTTGGGTGTCAGTAAGATGGTCCCTCTGCATCCAGTGATATGTTTCCTCCCTGTGACAATGAGATGGTCCCTTCCTCTGGGAGAGGGGCTCCTGGGCACCGCTCATCCTGCCCGCAGCCCCACACTGGCCTCTTCCTGCAGCGGCTGGATTGCCACCATCTCCTTCTTCGGAACGAACATTGGCTCGGCAGTGGTGATGCTAATTCCCACTGTCATGTTCACAGTGATGGCCGTCTTTTCCTTCATCGCCCTCAGCATGGTACGTGGTCCCCTCAAGGGTGAGAAGGTGGCTTAGGGAAGGGGCTGTGTTCTGAAACAAACCCTCCTCCAAGTTACAAGAGGATCCTGAGGTCTTCCAAGAGACTCACTCTGGAATGGCCTGCAGGACTCTCCTACAGAGGCATGCATAGGGAGGGAGCACTGTTTTTTTTTTTTACAGATAGGTCCCATCTATTTCCTGGATGTGCTGTCTTTTTTTCTTTGATTAACCCTTTCTTATGCTCTTTTTTCCTACAGGTTCATAAATTTTACCGGGGAAGTGGGGGTAGTTTCAGCAAAGCTCAGGAGGAGTGGACAACAGGGGCATGGAAGAATCCACACGTGCAGCAGGCGGCCCAGAATGCAGCCATGGGGGCAGCCCAGGGTGCCATGAATCAGCCTCAGACTCAGTATTCCGCCACCCCCAACTACACATACTCCAATGAGATGTGAACCAGCCACACCTACCAGGTGGCAGGGCTGGGGCCATTGGGACAGGGGGCTCAAGCCACATCATCATTTGTGGTGACCAAGCAGGGTTCCCCCTTTCCTTTTTCTCCTTCCCTACTTTGTACAAAGGACCAGAGATTTATATATATATATATATATACACACACACACACACACACACACACACACATATATATATATATATATATGTATATGTCTGTCCCCCGGCCCCCAACCTTTGTATTCTGCTCTTGGCACTCAGCTGTGGGCTGCACGTGGAGCTGTCCCGTGCGGTGGTAGCTGTGTCCGTGTCCCCTCGTGAAATAGTGTGCAGTGGAGGTCTCTTGTTGTGGTGCTAGATGTGTGTTTAGAGCTAAACCAGCCCCCACCCCCATCCTCCACCTGCCCCTCCTGCCCCTTGCCCCTCTGACCCTGGTCCAGGGACCCCTCACAGGGCCAGGGGATGCATAGCGGAAAGACTGGCCCCTTCCTAGGGTTATAAGCTGGAACTGCTTCCACTTTCAGTCTTCCTGGGAAGCAGCAGTTTTTAGCACTCTTGGTGGTGGGTGGGAGGATGGGTACAAGCCCAGGATATTCCCTTGCTCTTCTCATCCGTCCAGGCCTCCCCTCCCTCAGCCTCCTCCTCCCTCATCTGTTCCCTAATGTCACATTCCCTGTGCTATCTTCCCTTGCCCAGGGTCTGTCTGTCTCTTTCCTACGTGGCTTTTCTTTGTCTTCCCCAAGGCTGAGTATCCCAGTTTTACCTGCTCCTGA
Source organism: Macaca nemestrina (assembly GCF_043159975.1). Lineage (NCBI taxonomy): Eukaryota > Metazoa > Chordata > Mammalia > Primates > Cercopithecidae > Macaca > Macaca nemestrina. Next base: position 126,150,207 of record NC_092131.1, on the reverse strand, counting down.
GACTGAGCCCAGATCCCCAAATCTAACTTGATTTACAGTTCAAGGAAGCTGATGAGGGAGTTGGGCCTTACCCCTGATGTAGGAGGGGCACACAGCTGGGGGCGCAGAGCCCACCTGGGTAACTGACACCCAGAGGATGGAAATACAGGGTTTCTACTTGGGCCTGAGAGTTTGGTCTGCAGGGGCAGGCTCCTTTTTTCTCTCCCCTGCCTTCTCCTCCTTCTCTCCCCAGAGCCCCCTTGAGCCCCTCTGCATATGTCCCTCTGCCTCCTCCCCATGCCCCCAGCTGCTGTAGCTTGATTCTCCTACCCTGACTGCACCATGTGCCAGGTGGCATCTGCCTTACTGCCTTCCCTGAGGAGTTGGGACATGCTGGGCAGTTGTCAGATGTAAAGGCACAGCTGGAGCAGAGGGCATGTCAGTAATGATTGGTCCCTGGGGAAGGTCTGGCTGGCTCCAGCACACTGGGGCATCTAGGTGTCTCTCAGTGACTGTTGGATTCCTGGGAGCAGTAGCTGTTCTGTTTGGATCTGGTAGAAGGGACAGGGGCTCAGAGGGCTAGGCCCAGAGGGAAGGTCAGAGGAGAAGGCAGGCAGGGCCCAGTGAGAGGGGAGCATGCCTTCCCCCACCCTGACTTGCTGTTGGTCACAGGGCAGTTCTGGGCACTTGAACTCAGGGCCCAAGCAGAAGCACAGGCCCAGTCCTGGCTGCAAGCACAATGGCCTGAATGGGATTTCAGGTTAGGTGGGGTGGGAGGCGAGGCTCTCTGGCTTTAGTTTTGTTTTGTTTTCCAAATCAAGGTAACTTGCTCCCCTCTGCCTACAGACCTTGGTCTTGGCTTGTCCTCCACCCAGTCAGAACTCCCTAGCACTTTCAGGAGAGTGGCTTTAGGCCCATGGGGCTGTTCTATTCCAAGCAGTATAAGAACATGGCTGGTAGAGGCTCCAGCTGTGTGCAGGGCCTGAAGGGGAGTGGGTTCTCACCCAAAGAGCATCTGCCCATTTCCCACCTTCCCTTCTCCCAACAGAAGCCTGCCTGAGCTGTTTGGACAAAAATCCAAACCCTGCTTGGCTACTCTGGCCTGGCTTCAGCTTGGAACCCAACACCTAGGCTTCCAGGCCACCCTGAGCCAGGGGCCTCTGGAAGTTCTCTTCCTGATGGTCCTTTAGGTTTGGGCCACAAAATATAATTACCTCTCCTCTCTCCCATTTTCTCTCTAGGGAGCAATGGTCACAGTCCCTGGTACCTGAAAAGGGACCCTAGGTCTAGGCCCTTCTTCCCTTTCCCTTCCTCTCTCCTACCCGAGACCTTTGGCTCCCTTTTCCTTCTCTCTCTGGTGGCTCCAGGAGGCCTGTGATCTAGCTCCCTGCTTAGCACCCATGACCTGTTGGATGTTACCTCCAATCAATATCCTGTCCTACCTGCCTCTTTGGCTCAGACCTATATGGCCACGCTCTGGCTTTACCCTTGGGAAAGCCTGATCCTGGTGTGTGGCCCAGCTTGTTCAGGCCCTGGGATGCTGCATCTCCAGGCAACTATGCACTCTCCCAGGGAGGGAACCAGTATGAGAAGTGGGGGCAGGGCACACATTTCATCTTTGCAGGAAGGTCTGGCCTGGGGTCAAGTGGAGGAGGGCCCAGGTCAGTTCTGGGGTCCCAGTGACCTGCTTTGCTATTCTCCTGGTGCCACTGCTGCTCCCTATTTCTGGAGCTGGATGTTCCCCAGCTGGCAGTTGAGCTGCCTGAGCCAATGTGTCTGTCTTTGGTAACTGAGTGAACCATAATAAAGGGGAACATTTGGCCCTGTGTGTTCTGCTGTGCCATGTGTCTTCCTGTGGGCTTGCATGGAGCCTCACGGCAGGCTGTGGGGCAGGGGCATGAAAGTATGGGGGCTGGGTGGGTCTGTGGTCTGTCATTCCTGGGATCTAGAGCTATACGACCCTGTGTGGCTCTTTATCTGATGCAGCCTTGCGTAGGTGATGAAATTGCCACCGAGGCCCCCTGCCTTGGGGGGAGGAAGTGGAAGAAGCAGGCTTGATCAGCCGGGCATGGTGGCTCACGCCTGTAATCCTAGTACTCTGGGAGGCCAAGGCAGGTGGATCACGAGGTCAGGAGATTGAGACCATCCTGGCTAACAAGGTGAAACCCCATCTCTACTAAAAATATAAAAAATTAACCAGGCGTGGAGGTGGGCACCTGTAGTCCCAGCTACTTGGGAAGCTGAGGCAGGAGAATGGCGTGAACCTGGGAGGTAGAGCTTGCAGTGAGCCAAGATCACGCCTGGGAGACAGAGCAAGACTCCATCTCAAAAAAAAAAAAAAAAAAAAAAAAAAAAAAAGCAGGCTGGATCCCTGGGTAAGGGATGGTTTGGCCCAGATGGTCCATTGCAGCCAAGGGCAGGGGTAGAGCAGAGGCCCCACCTCAGCTCAGGGCAGGGAACCCACAGCTGCTTTAGCCACCTCAATGAATACAGAGGTTTCTGGGGCCTGTGAAGGCTAAAAAATGAAAGGGGCAGGGAAGCATGCCCAATGTGCATTCTCCTGCTGCCTTCCCTTTGCCCATTCGATGCCCTCCACCTGGATCGCTGTTGGGATCCTGTATCTAAGCTCCTGGCTGTCCTTCAAGATTCATCTCAAGTCACTCCTTCAAGAAGGCTTTCCTGCCTGGAGGTGTTGCTTCCTCATGGAGGATCTTACCCTGTCATTTTCTGTGTCCCTGTTTGTGTCAAGAACAGGGACGCATCTGATTTATCCTGTATCCTGTGTGTATCCTGTGCACCTAAAGTAGAAGAACCTTGGTAAATATTCAGCATTAAGTGCCCCGAGCCCTCTTTTACTAAGGACCTGCCAACATGGGCCCCATTCACACTAACACCGTGAAGATGGCCCTTTTCTATATTCCGTCATAAAAAAGTACTACACGCACCCGGGCAGCAACTTCCACACAAACAAGCACATGTGAAAGGAGATCACCATTATTTCCAGCAAAAAGCTCCCCAGGCCTGGGTGCGGTGGCTTACTCCTGTAATCCCAGCATTTTGGGAGGCCAAGGTGGGCAGATTGCTTGAGCCTAGAAGTTTGAGACCAGCCTTGGCAATAGAGTGAGAACCCGTCTCTACAAAAAATACAAACACTAGTCTGGCATGATGGTGCACTCCTGTAGTCCCGGCTACTCAATAGGCTGAGATAGGAGGATGGCTTGAGCCCGAAAGGTGGAGGTTACAGTGAGCGGAGATAGCACCACTGCACTCCAGTCTGGGTGACAGAGCCAGTCCCTGTCTCAAAAAGGAAAAAAAAAAAAGCTCCCCAACAAGATAGCAGGCTAGAACATGCATGTGATGAAGGTGATTTGAAGGGCTCAGTGAGAGGTATCTCCATCAAGTTGCAGGAGGAGAAGAGAGAAAGGAGAGGTGATCATGTTCCTGAGGTCTCAGGCCTGGATCAGGAGATCACTGAAGTATTAACAGATCCTGATATTAAGGAAATGCTGATGTTTTTGGACTTTGGCAGTCTGTCCAACCTGCAGGTCACTCAGCCGACAGTGGGGATGAATTTCAAAACGCCATGTAGAGCTGCTTGAATCTTTTTGGGATACTGTAATATATTCAATAAACCTGGGACAACAGCAAAAAAAAAAAAAAAAAAAAAAAAAAAAAAAGGCTCCAAGCAACGAGCAGTGTGTATGGGGCTGATAGGAGTGAGGAGAGGCGGTCGGACAGTTATGCCAGCCCCTATCGAGAGTCCCAGCAATACAAAGAACAGGAAGCCAGGGTTTGCTCCAGGATTTCCCCAGTGGACTACAACTCCTGGAAGACAGAGAAGTGGACTACAGCTCCCAGAAGGCTGCGCGACACACAGCCCCCACGGTGCTCTCGTGAGGCGTGACAGTCAGATTCCGCGGGAGGGCGGCAGAAATACCGCGATATTTGGGGTCGACCCCGAGACGCGCCTGGCGCGGGTGAGCAGTGGAACGGGGCCGGGAAGCTGGGTTCTCGCGGCGGCGCGGGAGGAGAGGTTCGGGGAGCTGTGTCTGCGAGCGTGGGTCCGTGGCTGTCTGTGTGGGTCCTCACTTTCCCCTCTGTGGCCATGAAGCTCTGCTTGCGACTGTGCGTGGGTAGGCGGCTGTGCATGTGTGCGACCTCCGTTTCCCGGCTGTACGGGTGGGGCCGCCTGGAGCAGGAGGGACTCCAGAGCCCGGAGTGGAGGGTTTGCATCTGTGCACGTCCAGCCCAACTTTGTGCTGCTCTGCGATTATTTGTCCAGCGTCGTTTAATCTAGTTTAAATGATGGCCGTGTCAGCTCCTCACACTTAGCGTTTACTCGGGCTGCCCAAAATACAAAGTGTATTTTAAAAGTTGGTAAAATTAAAAAAGGAAAGCCATGGGATATTGGAAGTAGCCCTAGGCCTGCCAAAAAGTGCAGAATGCCGTTTAAAAATTAGGCCAAATCTTGTCGAAAAAGAACTTCCTGCTGTCCTTGAAGTATTTGGAAGCAGGTGCTAGATGGTGAGCCGGAGAGGTTCCCAGGTTGGGGAAGTGGTGGGTGTCTTGGACCAGGGGTTTCCCCCTCTCTCACAGTGGCTGGAAAGTAGCAGTACGCAATCACTGCCTTTCTAGTAGCCCACGTGTGTGAGTGTGTGTGTTAGATACATTCATCCCTCAGTATCCGCAGGGGATTGCTGTATACTTTTTTTTTTTTTTTTTGTCCGAGACAGGATCTCATTCTGTGACCCAGGCTGGAGTGCAGTGGTGGGAACATAGCTCACCGCAGCCTCGACCTCTTGGGCTCAAGGGATTCTCTTGCCTCGGTCCCCTGTGTATCTGGAACCACAGGCATAAGCCACCACACCCGGCTAATTTTTATTTTATTTTATTTTTGTAGAGACAGGGTCTCACCATGTTGCTCAGGCTGGTCTCAAACTCCTGGCTCAAGCAATCCTCCTCCCTTGGCCTCTCAAAATGCTGGGATTACTGATGTGAGCCACCACATCAGCCTTCCCGTATACTCTTTTTTCTTTTTCTTTTTTTTTTTTTTTTTGAGTCAGGGTCTTACTCTGTTGCTCAGGCTAGAGTGTAGTGGTGTGATCATAGCTCACTGCAACCTCGAACTCCCTGGGCTCACATGATCCTCCCACCTCAGCCTCCCAAGTAGCTGGGACTACAGGCCCAAGCTACCACGCCCCACCATATAATTTAAATCATCTCCAGATTACTTATAAAACCTGATACAGTGTAAATGCTATGTAAATAGTTACACACTTTTTTATTGTGGTACAATTTAATAATAATTTATTATTAAATTATACAATATAAATTACAATAATAATTTATTATTATCATCATATTTTGAAACAGTCTCTGTCACCCAGGCTGGAGTGGAGTGGCAAAAACATGGCTCACTGCAGCCTTCTAGGCTCAAGTGATCCTCCTGCCTCAGCCTCCCAAGTAGTTGAGACCACAGGCATGTGCCACCACACCTAATTTGTAAATTTTTTGTAGAGCTGGGGTCTTGCTATGTTGCCTGGGCTCAAGCAGTCCCTCCACCTTGCCCTCTTAAATTGCTGGGATTACAGGTGTAAGCTGGAGCAGAACCCTGGGCGGCTGGTAGTGAGGGGCTTTGATGTTAGGCTAAAGGATTCGGGCTCATAATGGATCTTGGATCCCTGCCTACCCACCACCCACTTCCCTTGTTTGGTTCTGCTTTGTCTTAGGCTCAGTTCTCATCCTTCCTGTATTGAGCTTGAATGTATACCCTGTCTGACCTTGCTTTCCTTGCTCTCGTCTTTAGTCTGTTCTGTGCCAGCTCCACCTTTGCCCATATAGGGACTGGCAGGTATCCCTGAAACCTAAAACGCTGCCCTGAATTAAACTCATCAGAGGAGACTTAAACACACAAGCCAAGGCTCTTTGCGCTGTCTGTCCCTGTCTTTCTAGAGGATAGAGAAGCTGCCATTTTTCTGGCTGTGGCTTGCCTGCTTGGCTTGGTGCCCTGGGATCTTGAGGCTCAGTAATCACAGCCTGTAGCCCCATAATCTGCCTGCTTGCCAACTCTTTTTGCTGCTCAGGAGTTCCTGTGAGTTCAGCAGAGCCTGGGGAAGTGAGGTACTGTCTCCAGCTACCCTTCCCGTGCAAATAGGTGACTCCAACAGGATCTGGTTAGAGTAATAGACTTACTGGTTTGGAATTTGATCCTCTTTGCAAGCAAACAAAGGAATCCTGCCAGCCGTCACCCTTCCTGGAATTCTCAGGTTGAACTGATTTGACCTCGCCTCCAAATGTTGGTTAAATGATCCACTTTCTATTCCTCAAGTATATTAAACACACACGTACACACACACACCCTCTTTTTTAGGAAGGTAGGTAGGTTTGATCCTTAGCACAGCTTTACTAAGCAGGCTAAGTACTATATTTCGGACTATAGTGCCTGCTGTGGGGAAGCAGTTGAAGTCACTAACACAGAATCCTGCCCCAAATTTAACTGATTGCTTTCTGTAACCCGTTTCCTAGGAATGAGATCAGCTTGATGTGGATGAGGTTCAGGGGCCTCAGAGAGAAAATTTGGCTTCTGGTTTTGCAGGAATCTACCTATCCTAGCACCAGTTGGCTAGGGTGGGACAGGGTCAGGGTTTGAGATCTGGCAGGTAGGTTTCCCTGGAGAATAAACAACGTGCTCCCATCATCTACCAATGATGTGTTCTGGGAAGCAGCTGGCTGGTAGGCCCTCTGTACCTTGTCAGATGCTAACAGGGTTCCCCACTCCCTGGAGTAAACTGAGTTCTCCAACTCTGACCAAGCATTGCCCTGCAGTGGAGCAAACATTGAGATTACTGGCAAATCAAACTTTGGGTGATCTTGCCCTAGGGAACCAGCCTGTGGTTAACCCCTGCTGAGAAGTGGGATAATGCAGCCAAGCATGATCCTCAGCCCACGTGGGTTGTGCCCAAGTACTGAAGGCAAATCCTGGGCAGAGAGGCTAGAGAGCCAAGGGGCCTGTGAGTGAAGAGGAGACAGGCCCCTGTGGATGCTCAGCCATGGAGGGAGCCATTGGGCGACTCACCAGCATTGCTTCCTGGGCAGCTGCCTGGGTTTCCCTTGCCCTGCTGGTTCTTTTTTAAGTGTATCTTCTAGGACCTTCTGTCTTGTACGGAGAAGCCCTTACTGCTCTCTTTCATGTATCGAGTCAAAGTTTCTGCTGGAAGGAGTTTCTGAGATCATCTGGTCCTACCTCTTCATTTTTCTGATGAAGGGACAGGTCCAGGGAGGGAATGACCCTGGACCAAGGTCACTCCAGGTCAGGAGCACACCATGGTCAGGGCCCAGGGCTTCTGATTCACAGGCTGGGTATCTGTCTTCTGCCCCACACTGCCTTGGAGGGTATAGTTATTCATTCAGCACATGTTCAGGACTGCCAGCTAGTGGACTGCTGGTTGGCAATTAGACTTGGTCACACATTCAGGGAGCTTGCTGGTGGAGGGAGAGGCAAGGAAACTGATGTGTAAATTGAGTCTGTGATCACCAAAAAGGTACATCCCAGGGAAGGACTGATATCAGATAATTTCAGACAGGTGTGATTCCTGTCTTCTCGAACTCAACCTACAGATTCCCCAGAGGCAGCTACTGTGTTTTCCACAATTCCTTTGCATGGTGTTCAGTGTAATCGGTCCTCAGTGATGGTTGCTGATGAAGCATGTTCTGCTGGCCCAACCTGCAGCGTGTAGGTTTTGGTGTCCATCAGCCATATTATCAAGAGCACTCACTTCTAGCAACGTCTGAGAGTCAGAGGAAGAAGCAAACCAGCTGGTCTCCTGGGGTGGCCTGCATCCTCTTTATGCTGGTTTCTTCTTGGGCTTTGATTTGTACGGTGGTGCCCATCTTGATTAACAAACAGGGACAGAGAGGCAAATCTCCTGGCTCCCTGGAGCACCCAAACCTCCTTGTTGCCCAGGGTTCCACCACATGAGCATCTTTGGAACCCATCCTCTCCTAGTCCAGTCTCTCCATTAGCCCAGTCCACTGCAGCAGCTCCTCTCACCCTCCAGTCTCTCCATTAGCAGGGTCCCTTTGACACTATCACTAGGTGTCAGCACCATCTTTCTAAAACCGAAACTCCTCACCCTGGCCCTCGCTGCCCATGGCATTCTGGCCTCACCCCGACTTTCAGCCTCACCTCCTACCCCTCCACCACCCCACATCACACTCTGGCTTCACTACTAAGGCACTCCCTGTTCCCCAACCTGCCGCACTCCTTCAGGACTTTCACCTTTGCAAGATTGTACCTTCTTTTGAAGTGATTTCTTCCCATCTCTGAAAAACTAACTCGTCCTTCAGGACTCAACCCTAACATCATCTTTTCTGGGATGCAGTCTCTGACTTCCAGAGATGGTCACTCTGAGCAGCCACGGCACCTGGTACAGCCCTTCCCCACAGCACTGCAACATTCCCTTGTGACTGACTGGCCCAGGTGTGGGGATGGCATCTCACTTTCTTTTCAAACTGTGTGCTCCCTGAAGCCGGGACTGCTGATCCCTTTAGCTGCCTCAGCCTCTGGCCTGGGGCCTAACACGTGGTGCTGCATACATTCTGGTCAGGTATATGAATGAAGAGGGTGGCCCTTGTTCTGCTTTTAGATCCTAATCCTGACAGCTTTATGGAGCCCAGGCCTGGCAGGCTCCCAGAACTTGAAGCCACCAGACCCCACATGGAACCAAAGGCCTCCTGTCCAACTGCTGCACCCTTGGTGGAGAGAAAATTCCATGTTCTTGTGGGTGTCACGGGGAGTGTTGCAGCCCTGAAGTCGCCTCTTCTGGTGTCAAAGCTTTTGGACATTCCTGGGGTGAGTATCCTCACCAGACAAGCATGGCAGCCTCCGGCATGGGAGGCCAGTGCTCCTGGGGACGGCCCATTGTTCTGCAGTGGGTGCAATTTTCTTTTTCTTTATCATGTTAATCATGCTTGTGGAGGTCCTGTGTGTGTAGTGCTCTGTGGAGGATTCAGGAGACAGAGACCAGTGTCCAGTGTAACCAGGGGCTAGATTAGATAGTACAGACAGAGCCTGAGGGGAGGCTGGGAAGGGACCCGGTGAACGGAGGGTTTGGGCTCCCATACATTAACCCTGAGAATCTGTGAAGTCCTGTGTGGGAGGAGGGCTGGTTGGAGAAGTGCAACAAGTTCTTAGTACCCATTCCTGCCTTGGGCTCCCCCACCCCCACTTTCATGAAGAACACTGCGGCAGTGTTCTCCCTCCTTGTGAGACCCCATGGTTGTCCTGTCAGTCAAATGCTCTGAAACCCCATTGCCTGAAGCTCTAGGTTCAAACTTTGCTCCTTCAGGCATTCAGAGATGCCCCAGGGGCCCCCAACTGTGTGCTGGGGTCAGGGACTCTAGTCCCCGTCCTTGGCCAGACCCTCAACTTGGATCTATTTTCTATATTGGATTTATTTTCTTTGGGTGCAGAAGTTCAAGGCTTTAAACAGCGTGAAATCTAACAGGCAGTGGCCCCACTTCCTATGTTCCGCCTCCAGGGCCCTTTGTTGGTCTGTCTTACCTCCTTGGTCTTTGAGTGGCTGGGCCCTGCTGGGCTGGCTGCCCTCTCTGCTCCTCTCCCGCCTTTTCACATTCTGTGCAAAGCCTTCCCTGACTGCCCCAGCCCAGTCCCTGTGGTTTTGGCCCCTTCTTTTAAACTCATTTGACATAGAACTATAGGTTGCCTTAGACACTGCTAATGTTACTGGCCCCTAGTTTTGGTGGGGTCTTGTGAAGTTGCTGGGACCCAGGCCTGGCTTTTCCCTCTCTTGTATCAGCTGAGCACCCAAGGTGCAGTGGCCCAGGCAGCCATATCTGGCATGTCCAGCAGGGGGCGGTGCTTACTCACAGTGGTCCCATCAGCTGGGGCTGGTGGTCCCATCAGCTGGGGCTGGGCTGGGAAGTGTTTCACTTTTTTACTTTCCACCAACTTCCACCCAGAAAGTCACCCCGTCACCCCACCCCCAGGGCTGGGATAAGCCATGAAGCTGCTAGCCAGGGATGACAGCTGGCCAGAGTGGGGGAGGGAGGAGAGTCTCGTGGCACTCTGAGACTGGGTGCTGCACTTTTAGGGCAGTACTACTTAGGCCCAGCCACCCCCTTTGTACCCAGAACCACTGGTAGGAGCTGGCCAGCTAGAGCCGTGAGGGCGGGAGGCCTGGAAGGGTTTGCAGCAGTGAGAGCCTCTGCCACCACCCCCTGGGGAGGGAGGGAGCCATGCAGTTCCCTTTTCCCATAGCCCCAGAGCAAGTGAGTTTCCGGACTAGGGGTGGATAGGGGCGGGGAGTCCTATCCCAGGAAACAGATGGGCAGCCTCAGAACGGAGGGAAATGGCAACCCCACCGCTTCCTCCCATCCCACGCAGCCAGCGTTTGGCTGGGGGGCGGTGTGTGGAAAGGGTTGCCTGGAGCGGGGAGGCGATCGAGCCCACCCCAGGGCTTTTTAGCCTGGGCCCCGTGGGAGGGCAGGCCATGTCTGGAACAGGACTTGGCTTCCCCTCTCTGGTTGGAGTTGACGCCAAAAGTGAGGCAGCCAGAGGGCACTGAACTGGGAGGGAAGGCTCCCCGACTCAGCCTCTTGGAGCCTGCCTTTCCCATTTGAAAATAAGGCTGATTCCTGCTACCCATCCCCCAGGCTCTTGTCAGGCTCCCTGAGATGTTGGCTGGGGTGGGAGGGGTCACAGATGAAATAGTCCTGTGCCAGTGACTTGGTGCAGAGCCTGGCATGTTGAAGCACTCGGTTGTGTGTGTTTGCTGGCCATCACCGTGTCCTTTCCCCTTGTTCATGTCCTTTGGGCCAGCCACATGGTGTGGGGCAACCCCACTGGGAAGAGCCATGGAAGCCACAGTTCACCTGCACTTGTGGAGGGCCCATGCCTTTCATCTGCAGGGAGACAGCTCTCCAAGCCTGGCTTTGCTTATTGGGGCCTTCCTGAGGTGTGGGATCCAAAGGTAATCCCTGGATTGCCTTGTGTTGGCCCCAGTGGTGGCGTCTACCCCTGCACACTCCCCTGGATTTCCTGATGGCCCTGATCTCCACACTGCCTCCTGCTGGATCTCCTGCAGGAGCATCATTGTCCCTTGGAGCAGTCACTTTCAGCTCTTCGCCTGCCGAGTTGTGGGTTCGCATGCTCAAGGCTTTCTGGAACTACCTTAGGTACCTCCAGATTTGGTCTAGCACATGAACAGCTGGGGTGTGGGCTGCAGGGAGCTGGGGGATTCTACAGATCTGGCCCATCACTGTTTCTGATTGACCAGCATGTCCAGACATCCCGGGAAAGCCGCTAACCTCAAGGTAGCCAAATCAGGGAGACTGTGAGGGGTGCTGGAGAGACATGGATTAGGCACAAGCCACACACACCAGCACGATGGGGAGAGTAGTCACTAGCAGAGACGACCTTGAGTATGTTGGGGCAGATGGGCAACCGTGTCACAAGAGAGGCAGCTGAGCACATTTCTGATGCTGGGACGCTGGGCAAGTCAGTTCTTTTTGGCCATAGTTTTCTTATCCACACAGTGAAGGACGGGCAGGTTCTCAAATGATCCATCTCCAGGGTCTCTTCTGGCACTGGTGTTAGAATATTCTAGATGTGAGGGCAAAAAGGACTAGGACCCAAAGGCAGCCTGAGAGAAGGTCCTGGGGCCCAGGAACTTCAGGGGGATCGGGGGTTTTGTAGTTCCATGGTTGTCATGTAATTGAGTGGCAGTAAAATCTGGTTTGTCAGCTCAGGCAGTTTATTCCCTGGGGTTGGCAGCCTGGCCCGTGCAGGGGAGCAAAAATGGCTTTCCTCCATCTTGCTAGGCTGCTTGGCTGGGCTATGAGTTCAACTAACTTATAAACAAAATTAACAGGACTGGGTGCAGTGGCTCACTTTGGGAGGCTGAGGTGGGCGGATCACTTGAGGCCAGTTCAAGACCAGTCTAGCCAACATGGTAAAACCCCAACTCTACTCAAAATACAAAAATTACCCGGGCGTGGTGGGCGCCTGTAATCCCAGCTACTCGGGAGGCTGAGGCAGGAGAAGCGCTTGAACCCGGAAGGCAGAGGTTGCAGTGAGCTGAGATTGTGCCACTGTACTCTATTCTGGGTGACAGAGCAAGACTCCACCTCAATAACAACAACAAAAAACAAGATCAACAGGAGAAAACCATATTTAATTACATAATCTGCACGTGGGTGTACCACAAAATATGAGATTCCCAGAAGGGTGAGATGACTGAAGCCTGTATAGCAGCCTGAGTTACAGAAGGAAATAGGGGCTTGGGGCTTCTGGGGGTGGTGGCGACACAAGTTATGGGAGGGTGAGGGGAGGAATTGTACAGTGAATAAACGTCTTGTGAGGCAGATAAAAACTTCTCAGATAATGAAAGATGCCTCAGCAGATTGTCAATAAGTCAGTCTTCCCTTCTCAGGGAGGGGGACTCAGGACAAGGGGCATCCCTCTTTAGGCAGATAAGAGAAGTTCAGAGAAAGTTCCTCCCTGCATCTGTTTTTTCCCAAGTGTCTTCAGGTTTGAAATAATCAGCATACCAAAGCCACATATTATGGGATGGCATTTCCTGAACTCCTTCATCCACACCCTTTAAACTTGGGAGGAGAAGGCAGATATCGCCCTAGCTTTTGCCAGGGCAGGTGTCAGCAGAATTCAGAGCCAAAAGGGGATTTCTAAAGATAGAGAAAACCCCCGACTCAAGGAGTCAGCAGGCCTCGGGCTCAGAGGAGGATACATTTCTAGGGTGTCCGTCGGGACATCCAGGTCTGTTGAGGGTGAGGAAAAGAAGGCTGTGCTCATAGGTAGTGTGGAGTAAATTCTGACTTTCTGGAGGACCACTTGACAGTATTGAGAGAAATTAAACATGTTCATAGCCCTTGATTTACCCACAGGATTAAACCCTGTGGGGTGTATTTACAAAATAAAAGGATGTTCATTATAGCATTATTTATAATTTCAAAGCAAAACTGGAAGCAAACAAAATGTCCAGCAGTACAGAGCTGTGGTGCCCTTATGATTTATGGGACAATCTCTCAGTGAATTACTTGGCAATGTTTCAGAAAAATGGGGTGGCTCTCTCTGTGCTAATGGGAGCAATCCTCAAGATAGAAGCGGAATAAGCAAGGTGTAGGAGCTAGTGAACTGGACCCCCAGGCCAAATTCGGCTCAATGCCTGTTTTTGTATAGCCTCCAGCTAAGAATGATTTTTATATTTTAATTTTTATTATTTATTTTTGAGACAGGGTCTTGTTCTCTTGCTCAGACTGGAGTGCAGTGGTGTGACCACCACTCACTACAGCCTCGACCTCCCAGGCTCAAGCAATCCTCCCACCTCAGCCTCCCAAATAGCTGGGAGTGCAGGTGTGCCATCACACTCCACTAACTTTTTTGCATTTTTTTGTAGATACAGGATTTCGCGATGTTGCACAGGCTGGTCTCAAACTCCTGGGCTCAAGTGATCTATCTGCCTCCACTTCTCAAAGTGCTGGGATTACAAGCATGTGCCACTGTGCCCAGCTTGATTTTTACATTTTTAAATGGTTGAATCAGAAGAAAAATAGTATTTTGTGACTTATAGAAAAAGTGATATGAAATTCAGATTTCAGGTCCAAGACAATTTACTGGAACACAGCCATACCCATTCATTTACGTATTGCCTATGACTGCATTCGTGCTACTACAGAGTTGAATCTTGCAACAAAGCCTAAAATATCATCTGGCCCTTTATAGAGAAGGTTTGCTGACCCCTGGTACGCAGCCTGATTCCTTCTGTGTGTTTTTTTTTTTTTTTGAGACGGAGTCTTGCTCTGTCGCCCGGGCTGGAGTGCAGTGGCGCAATCTCGGCTCACTGCAAGCTCCGCCTCCTGGGTTCACACCATTCTCCTGCCTCAGCCTCTCGAGTAGCAGGGACTACAGGTGCACACCTCCACGCCCAGCTAATTTTTTTGTATTTTTAGTAGAGACGGGGTTTCACTGTGTTAGCCAGGATGGTCTCGATCTCCTGACTTGTGATCCGCCCGCCTTGGCCTCCCAAAGTGCTGGGATTACAGGCGTGAGTCACCGCGCCTGGCCTCTATGTGTTCTTATGCTGACTTACTGCGCACAGTTTTTTCCTCTGGAGGTGGTTACTCTTGTGGAGGGGGACCGGTAGAGGAAGGGAAACTTGGATTTTTCATTTTGTATCATTCTGTTCAGTTTTAATTTTCTAACCTATGTGTATATTTGTGTGTGTGTGTGTGTGTGTGTGTTTTTTTTTTTTTTAGTCAGTGGGGCTTTTGGTGGGAATATTGTGGAACATTCTTGGTAACTTTGTGCTTTTTTTTTTTTTTTAAAGTGCTCACTGAGGAAAGAGCAGACAACATAAGGCCTGGTTTGATGATCTCCTTTTTGTTCTGGGTGGGGGCCACCTGCCCGCTCTGTGTCCTGATGTGGAAACTCTGAGACCTTTATTTGTGTCTCCACCTGCTTGGCTGGCTCCTTCCCCCTCTGGCCGGCAGCCCTGTCGCCTGCTCCCCTAGGGACAGAGCTCTGTCGGCCGCTGGTCAGAGGGTCCTGCACCCCAGGGTCCTTCCCTGATTGCCCAGAACAACGTCCCTGTGCAGGGCCTCCATGGACCACCTCTCTGGTTTCCTTCTGGAGAATTTTCTGGAGTTGGGGAAGCACACAGAAGGGTTGGCATGAGAAGCTGGCACAACCCGAACACCAGCTCCCCCAGGGGCAGATGAGAGAGCGGCTGTTTCCTGCAGAGCCAGGTGGGAAAGGGTCAGGGTCACAGAAGGGCTGGGGTGGCACAGTGAACTGGATGGACCCCTACCATGTGGTCTAAATGGCTCATGCATGGGTCATAAGAGGAAACCAGGGACAGAGGAAGAAGGGCTCGCCCATGGCCTTCCAGGGAATAAGTGAGTTAGTTAGCAGAACTGGGGGCTTGAGGCCAGGTTTTCTGGGTCCTATCAGTGAGTGAATTGAGGAGCTCAGACTTGGAGCTCATTCTCTGCTCAAGCTCACCAGTGCTTGAGGATGGTGGAATTTGTGGATTCCTATCTTGGTCTGCCTTGCAGTTAGGAGTTACCTGTACCCCACCTATCTGTTAGACTGAGCTGCAGCAGAGGGTAGAGCTTGGATCTTATCAGCCCTGCCCCCACCATATAAGAGGCTTAGTAAATGTTTGCCGAGTAGAGGCATCATCATAAGCCATGGAACCCACGGAGCCAACCGGAACTCCCTTGGGGGTTTTGTTAAGGAGGCCAGCTACCTCCTTCACAGCTCCCGTGCCTCATGTGCCAACTGCACTGGGCCCCAATAATCCTTTGTCCTAGAATGTACCTGCCACTCCCATGCTCAGGTTAGTGTTACTTCTTGGCTGGCCGCTAGGTCCTGGGCACAGATCTGGAGCATGCCAGCGTCAATACTGGTAGACCCAATGTCAGGGTCCTCTGCTGTGCATCCTGGTCCTAAGGACTGGGCCACCAAAGCCCTGGGTTCCTTGCCTTGTCACGGCTTAAGTGCAGGGCTACCACTTCCTCTTTAGAATCCTCCTTTGTCTCCAGTGGAGGCATCATCACGCCCTACTAGAAACACCTGCTCTCCAGCCACTCAACTGCTGGTTCCACTTGGGCTCTTCTCCTTTTCTTGTATATGCCAGAGCTGTGCTATCTGATACATTTAAATTTTCTTGTATATTCCAGAGCTGTGCTATCCGATAAATGTAAATTTGAATGTGGCAGCCGCTTGCCACATTCAAATTTAAATTAATTAGAATTTAATAAAAAATTCAGTTCTTCAGTCACAGCAGCCACACCTCAGGTGCTCAGTGGCCACACATGGCCAGTGCTGCCACACCGTACGGCACATGTAGGGCCGTTTCCATCATTGCAGAGATGGAAATGCTCTTCATGGATAACGCTGTAGAGTTGTGGTTCTCAATGGGGGCAATTTTCCTTCCCAGGGCACATTGGATAATGTCCAGAGACATTTTTAGTTGTCCTAACTTAGGGGTGGTGGTGCTACTAGCTCTTGGTTCTAGTGGGTAGAGGCCAGGAATGGGCTTGGCAGTGGAGACTCAGGCCATGGGATTTGTCTCATCCCATGGCTGCGAAGTGCCTCTCCACGGGTTCCTTTGATAATCTGCCCCAGAAGTAGCCTGGCCACACTAAGGGCCTGAAGTAGAAACAGGAGGTATCACTCTAAATCCTGATTCCATTTCTCCTGACCAAGCCCAAATCAGGATTCCTGATGTCTCTTCAGCAAAGAAAAGGAAACCAGACTTGCCAACTGGTTTCGGGAAGGAATCTCTATACATGCTAGATAAAATGCAGGCAGCTTATGTAATAGGGTCTGTCCTAGCCTCAGTCACATACACAAAGAGATTCAGTTTAAAAATATTAGCTGTAAAAACTTTTCTCAGGTAGGCCGAGCATGGTGGCTCACGCCTGTAATCCCAGCACTTTGGGAGGCTGAGGTGGGCGGATCACCTGAGGCCAGGACTTTGAGATCAGCCCGGCCAACACGCTGAAACGCTGTTTCTATTAGAAATATAAAAATTAGCTGGGCATGGTGGTGCACAACTGTAATTCCAGCTACTTGGGAGGCTGAGGCAGGAGAATCTCTGGAACACAGGAGGCGGAGGTTGCAGTGAGCCAAGATAGTGCCACTGCACTCCAGCCTGGGCAATAGAGCAAGACACTGTCTCAAAAACAAAAAAAAAAAAACAAAAAAAAGAGGAAAAAACTTGTTTCTAAGTGATGTCAGCAGGGGACCAAGCCAGGAGCTACCTTTCAGGAATTCTGTAGCATATGGGAGATTCTTTTTTAATGCCCAGCCCTGCTTCTACCAGGACCCACAAAGGTGTAAGAGAAAGCCAAGGAAGGCTCCTGCCCTCAGGGAGTTTCTGCCCTGCCGGGGTTCCTTGGCATTTGCTGGGAAGAGGTCAAGGTACATGAGTAAATGGTCAGAATTATTTAGTATTATAGAAGGTAACACAGGCCTTTTTTTTTTTTTTTTTTTTTTTTTTAAAGTGTGTACAGACCCAGGGCCCAGCCCTTGGCTCCCAGGACCTTTTGGTGGAGTGAATGAAAATAAAAGAACAAAGCCCATAGGGCTGATGAATCAGATCAAGTGACATCCCTCTAAAACCAGAAAAACTAGTCTGGGCCTGCTAGACAACACTGGGGTCAGTCAGGGTCACCTCCAAGGAGAGTCAGCTGCTTCAGTGGGTCAGAGGTGAGGCATCAGGAAGGACCCGCCCATCACATATATTTCACATTACTCCTTAGTGAAGACCTTGACCCCAGGAGGCTCCCTAACAATGTGACTATGTAACCTGGGAGGGTGGCTAGAGAGTGGAGCCTCTGAGAGTTAAGGCAAAGAGCTTAGAGGGAAGATCTCAAGCAGGGTGAGAGGCTTAACAGGACCCGGGTTGGAGCTCCCCAGGGGACAGTGGGGGCTTAAAGGCTCTGAGACCTTGAGTGATGGTGTAGGGAAGAAAGAAAGGGTAGAGCTGAGAGGGAGGAGAGAACCCCCTGAGTCAAGGGCATTACCTATTTGGGGATTTTTTTTTTTTTTTTAGGTTTTTATTGATTGATGATTGATTGATTATATTTTTTTTGTAGAGAAGAGGTTTTGCCCTGTTGCCCAGTCTCATCCCAAACTTCTGAACTCAAGCAGTCCGCCCACTTCTGCCTCCCAAAGTGCTGGGATGACAGGAATGAGCCACCATGCCTGGTGCCCAATTTGGGGATGATTCTGAAGTCCAGCACTAGGCAAGGTCCTCTGCTTTGCGAACTGGAAGATGGTTTTGGGAGTTGGGGAGAGTGGAGGACCTAGATCTTCAGGAAGTAGCTTTCCAAATTTCAGAATAGAGGCGATGAACCCGATGAACCTGGGACGTTCTTTTTTTTTTTTTTTTTTTGAGATGGAGTCTCACTGTGTCTCCCAGACTGGAGTGCAGTGGCGCGATCTCGGCTCGGCTCACTGCAAGCTCCGCCTCCCGGGTTCGTGCCATTCTCCTGCCTCAGCCTCCCGAGTAGCTGGGACTACAGGCGCCCACTACCACACCCGGCTAATTTTTTGTATTTTTAGTAGAGATGGGGTTTCACTGTGTTAGCCAGGATGGTCTCGATCTCCTGACCTCGTGATCCACCCACCTCGACCTCCCAAAGTGGTGGGATTACAGGCGTGAGCCACCGCGCCCGGCCACCTGGGATGTTCTTAAGTAGCAAATAGTTCAGGATGGTTAGGAAGCTCTTAGAAATGAAAGATGGGGGTCCCATGAGCAGAAGCAGGCAGTGTATCAGGAGAGATGTGGTCTCTGGCTACCTGAAACCTTCTGTTGAAGGAGTTGGAAAACAGTTAAGTGGAAGGGAGGACATGTAACTAGAGATGAAGGAAGAGTGTGGTCCAGAGCCCCCCCGGGTGAACTGAAGCTTGTGGCAAAACTCAGGAGGCTCGAGAGGGCTGTTTTATGTATTTGGAAGAAGAACAATGAAGCAGTGTCTGGTGCTGGAGGTCAATGGTAACATTAGCAGAGGACAAGAAGAAATGGGAGGGGCTGGGCGCAGTGGCTCACTCCTGTAATCCCAGCACTTTGGGAGGCAGAGACAGGTGGATTGCCCTAGCTCTGGAGTTCAAGACCAGCCTGGCCAACATGGTGAAATCCTGTCTCTAGTAAAAATACAAAAATTAGCTGGGCATGGTGGTGCACACTTGTAATCCCAGCTACGTGGGAGGCTGAGGCAGGAGAATCCCTTGAACCCGGGAGGTTGCAGTGAGCCGAGATTGCACCACTGCACTCCAGCCTAGGTGACAAAGTGAGTCTCTCTCTTTTTTTTTTTTTAACAAAAAGAAATGGAGGGATTCTTTGATCTCATTTTGTTCATCTTCTCTTTTGAGCTTGTAGTGGTAGGAGGGACCTGAACTGAGGGTGGGTGATTCATCTCCTGTCCTGGGAAAGTTCTCTCCTGGGGTGCTAGGGAACTGTGGTTGGTGACCTACAGGAAGTATGGGAAATGTCAAAAGGGGTCAGGGGCAGGAGATGGCTAATGTCCATTTATCCAAAAGGTGAAGGAGGTGAGCTCTGCAAATTGCTACAGATGAGGCTTGTAAATGCTAAGAAAAGCTAGATTGGGATCACTAGGAACAAGGCATATTGATTTTAGTTTATGTTTTGGATAGTAGCAAAGTATTTTTCGATTTAGATGAGGCCTTTGATGGAATCCTAGGACCTCTTCCTAGACTGCCTGGGGATGTTGTCAGCATGTTATAACCAGTGAAAGATCCAACTTGGAAACAGTTTCTTCTTGGTTCTTTCTTACCCCTTGCTCTGCTGCCACACCCACTTCTGTGGACCTTGTGGATGGCCTCTGCCCTTGACTTTGTTCTGTTCATAATTTGGATTAGTGTCTCTGGGGGCTACTGATGGTGGTGCTGGCTGAGAGGAGGAGCAACAGGATTGAGCTCTCAGGAGCTCTCTGTAGGCTGAGCAAACAGCAGGCCAACTCTGATAAGGGGAAATTTGCCAGGGACATGTGAGGGACTGCATTTGGGACCAGAAAAATAACTGCTCAGATACAGCCTGGCGCTTGCGCCTAGTAGCAGCATGAATGAGAAGAATTTTTTTGAGTTTTTGCTGATTGCAAACTCCATACATCAGCAGGGGGATGTGGCCACCAGAAGAGCTGCTGTGGGTTCAGGCTGCATCGATAGACATGATGCTCTGGTTTCTTCATGAACCTAACAGTGGGGATGCCTTCTCCCACCCCTGCAGGCAGAGTAAATGGCTCTCACCTGTGGGTTCTTCACTTCTGGAAAATTTAATTTATTTTTAATTTTTTTTGTAATTATCTCCTCTCTATTTTTCTGTTCTCTCTGGAACTCTTTAATCAAAATTTTTAACCTACTGAGTTGATTAGATTTTCTCATCTTTTTTCTACTATTATCCGTCTTTTTTTTTCTCCTTTCTGGAAGATTTCTTTTAAACTTGTGTTGAATTTTTTATCTCACTGTTTATAATGTTAATTTCTAAGAGTTCTTTTTTGTTCCTTGAATATTCATCTTAAAAAGTGTTATGTTCTTGTTTTTTGGGTGTAATCTCTCATTTTTAAATTTTCTTCTCCCTCCATTGCCGCTGGGTTTCTATTTTCTGTTTGTGTAATCTCTTTCTTGCTAGAGGGCTCTCCTCAAATACCTGATACTCCTTGGCTGTTCTTATTTGGGTGCCAAAAGCTGATTGGAAACTGTCTTCACTGCCAGGGTACTCATCTGGTATTGAAATGTTTTGTTGGTGGACCTCTGAATTCCATATCTGAAGGTTTCCTTCCCTACCACATCTCCCTACTCCCAGGGTTATTTGTTTTTTCCAGACCAGTAGTCTCCTGCCTGGTTGACCTAGCATTCTTAGGGTCAAGTAGGGGAAGCAGGCTTGGGTCTCTCTGTTTGGTCTATAGATACTCACTTCTGCTCCAAGACTCCTTTGTCCTCTGTTGTGCTAACTCTTCAAGGGTAGTATGTCTGGCTGCCTGGGGTGGGAAGAAGAGCTGGGGGGACTTTAGCTGTTCCTTCTAACAGGTCAGGAACCAGTCCTTTTGTATTCAGCTGTCTTCCTCGTGCTCACCTTTGTGGTACTCACTTCCTCAAGTCCTAGGCTCCTGGGTTCTAATTGGCTTGTGTCTCAGTTACTGTGTAGGCTTTGGATATTTTCTTATCTAATCTAATCTGATCTGATCTAATCTAATCTAATCTTTTAGGATCTGCTCTGCTAGTGCTTCCTTTCACTTCCATCTTCTGAAAGCTCATTGGCACGTCTTAACTACTGTTGGTGGTTGTTCCTCTTCTTTTTGTTCTTGGGAGTTTCTTTCTTTTTTTCTTTTCTTTCTTTTTGAGACGGAGTTTAGCTCTTGTTGCCCAGGCTGGAGTGCAATGGCGCGATCTCGGCTCACTGCAACCTCCACCTCCCAGGTTCAAGCGATTCTCCTGCCTCGGCCTCCCGAGTAGCTGGGATTACAGGCATACGCCACCACATCCAGCTAATTTTGTATTTTTAGTAGAGACGGGGTTTCTGGCTGGTCTCAACCTCCGCACCTCAGGTGATCCGCCCGCCTCAGGCTCCCAAAGTGTTGGGATTACAGGCATGAGCCACCGCACCGGCAGTTCCCTCCCTTCCCCTCCCTTCCCCTTCCCTCCCCTCCCCTCCCCTTCCTTCAACAAGGTCTCACTTTGTCACCCAGGTGGGAGTACAGTGGCATGATCTTGGCTCACTGCAGCCTCGACTTCTTGGGCTCAAGTGATCCTCCCACCTTGGCCTCCAGAGTAGCTGGGACTATAGGTGTGCGCCACCATGCCGGCTAATTTTTTTGTATTAAGGATGTGGTTTCACCATGTTGGTCTTGAACTCCTGTCCTCAAGCAATCTGCCTGCCTCAGTCTCCCAAAGTGCTGGGATTACAGGCATGAGCCACTGAGTTTAGATCTTTTTTTTTTTTTTTTTTTTTTACTTTTTTTTTTTTTTGAGACGGAGTCTCGCTCTGTCGCCCAGGCTGGAGTGCAGTGGCGCGATCTCGGCTCACTGCAAGCTCCACCTCCCGGGTTCACGCCATTCTCCTGCCTCAGCCTCCCGAGTAGCTGGGACTACAGGCGCCCACAACCGCGCCCGGCTAATTTTTTTTGTATTTTTAGTAGAGACAGGGTTTCACCGTGGTCTCGATCTCCTGACCTTGTGATCCGCCCGCCTCGGCCTCCCAAAGTGCTGGGATTACGGGCGTGAGCCACCGCGCCCGGCTGAGTTTAGATCTTTTCTAAAAAATTACTTTGCTTTTATTTTAGTGGGTTTCTGGGAGGGAGCAGAGTTTACCTTATTTTAACTAAAAGCTTTTTCTTCTGTTTAACCTTTATATGTTCTTTTGCTTTAAATATATCTTTTTAGACAACATATTGATGGATTAAACAACATCCAAGATGAGAATCTGAATTTTAATCAAGGAGATAAGCCTGTTATATATTTACTATAATTATTATTATGTTAGAATTAACCTATGCTGTCTTATTTAATGCTTGCTTGCTTTTTTTTTTTTTTTTTTTTTTGAGATAGGGTCTCACCCTGTCACTCAGACTGGAGTGTAGTAACTTGATCTCTGCTCACTACAGCCTCTGCCTTCCCAGGCTCAAGGGGGTCTGCCCACTTCAGCCTCCCGAAGGTAGCTGGGACTGCAGGTGCACACCACCATGCCTGGCTAATTTTTGTATTTTTTGTAGAGATGGGGTCTTACCATGTTGCCCAGGCTGGTGTTGAACTCTTGGGCTCAAGCAGTCTGCCCGTCTTGGCCTTCCAAAGTGCTGGGATTACAGGCATGAGCGTAATCCCATTACTGCTCCCGGCCAAATGGTTTATCATACGTTCTCTCTGCTTCTTTTTCTCCTTTTGTATCCTTTATGTGTAGATTGAATTTCCTTCTGTGGGTTTGAAAGGTGTAGGTTATTCTTCTTATGGTTACCCTGACTTATTATGCCCTCTCCTTTACCTTATCACTACCTTGTGTCTTCCCCACGAAAAAGACAGGCCTTCAGCATGGCCCCGCCCTGCCCTGCCCTACTCTCCCCACCTGTGCTGGCCCAGTGGCATCTCTAGGACTGGGTTCTGGGGAGGGATAAGGCAGCCCTCAGAACTGGGCAACACTTGTTCAGGGTCATCCTAGGGGGACTCCAGCATTCAGTCGGGGTTTGGTTTAAATGACCTCTAGGCCGGGCATGGTGGTTCATGCTTGTAATCCTAGCACTTTGGGAGGCAAGGTGGGTGGATTGCTTGAGCCTAGGAGTTTGAGACCATCCTGGGCAACATGGTGAAACACTGTCTCTACCGAAAATACAAAAAATTAACTGGGCATGGTGACATGCACCTGTAGTCCCAGCTACTCGAGAGGCTGAGATGGGAGGATCACCTGAGCCCAGGGAGGTTGAGACTGCAGTGAGCCATGATCACGCAACTGCACTGTATCCTGAGCAATGGAGTAAGACCCTGTCTGTAAATAAATAAATAAGTGACGGACCTCTGAAAAGGTCCCTGAGGATTTTTTTGCAGGTTCTGGGCATGGTAGATCCTAAGGGGGAGTGAGATGGAGAATGGACAAGTTAATAGAACTCAGAACCCCAGACTTTCTGAAGTTCTTCCTTAGTCTTCTTCTCTGAGACTTCTACTCCTTGGTCCTAGCTTTTTGCCTAGGTGCCGTGCCAATGTGTCACTCACTCCGTCCTGTACAATATACAGGAAGCAAGCGAGGAGGGGGTGCCTCAGAGAGACAGTAGTGAAGAATGAGGACAAGGTGAAATTGGCATGGGCACGCTCTACAGAGCGAGAGGCAGGCCTTAGGGCACCACGTCGCTCTCAAGTAGGAATGTGTGTCCAGCAGCGCCGAGCCTTCAGCTTTTCACAAGAACTGAGGAAATTGAATTTTCTATGCGAAATCTCCCAACTTGGACATGTTGGCTCAAAAATGTTAATGATCGGCCGGGCGCGGTGGCTCAAGCCTGTAATCCCAGCACTTTGGGAGGCCGAGGCGGGTGGATCACGAGGTCAGGAGATCGAGACTATCCTGGCTAACATGGTGAAACCCCGTCTCTACTAAAAATACAAAAAACTAGCCGGGCGTGGTGGCGGGCGCCTGTAGTCTCAGCTACTTTGGAGGCTGAGGCGGGAGAATGGCGTGAACCCGGGAGGCGGAGCTTGCAGTGAGCCGAGATCACGCCACTGCACTCCAGCCTGGGAGACACAGCGAGACTCCGTCTCAAAAAAAAAAAAAAAAAAAAAAAAAAAAAATGTTAATGATCTTGTATAGGCCAAACAGCATGTCTGTAGGCTGGGTCTGGCCCAGACATGGCCCACGACTATAGCTCTGGCTGCTTGATGGTTCTGTCCTTGCCACCCTTGACTTTTCTTTTTTCTGGATAAATGTCCAGAGAAACAAATGTCCTCTCCTGACTCATTGGTTTCCCCCAAAGATGTGGTTTCCTACACTCCCCTCTCCCTGCCAGCTACTTCTTCTGGGCCCCTGTACTTTGCCAGCTTGTTAGTCTAAAATCTTGTTTTACAGGCTGGGTGCGGTGGCTCACACCTGTAATCGTAGCACTTTGGGAGACTCGGGTGGGTGGATCACCTGAGGTCAGGAGTTTGAGACCAGCCTGGCCAACATGGTGAAAAACCTCGTCTCTACTAAAAACACAAAAATTAGCTGGATGTGGTGGTATGCACCTGTAATCCCAGCTACTTGGGAGACTGAGGCAGGAGAATCTCTTGAACCTGGGGGCGGAGATTGTGGTGAGCCGAGATCATGCCACTGCACTCCAGCCTGGGCGACAGAATGAGACTCCATCTCAAAAAAAAAAAAAAAAAAAAAAAAAAATTCTTGTTTTACAAATGATGACCAACCCATCTAGTGCCCTTCACACTCCTGGGTGCTGTTTCTCACAGCCATGTGTTCTGTTAAGCAGATTGCAGGCAGCCCTGGTTTGCATTAGTAATTTCTTAGTGAATGGGTAGTGTGCGGGTAAACCTCATTCTCACCCCATGAGTGTAGGGCACACACAAGCTGGGTTTTCCAGGAGCCTGTCTGCAGCCTGTGCCCATGTTCCTAGAAGTACGTGAAGGGACACTGTCTGCCTTCTCTTGGGGGCATGCATGCACAGAGGACATGCTGTGCCTCAGCCCCCAGTGCCTTGGCCTGCAGAGGGCAGGGCTGCTGTGTGGCACAGAACTCAGGACCTATGAGCCTCCTTGGGTGGCCCCTCCTGCCTGCTGTGGCCTCTGCAGCCCTGGCCTTGACTTCCTTTCCTGTCACTTGCGTGCCTCTGCCCCTGGGCCTCCCTCTGCCCGAGTGGCAGGAGCTTGCAGCTTTGTATATATGGGCAGTTGGTGACTCATTCCTCAGCAGCCCCTCAGATAGGGAAGTGAAACAGCCACACCTGGTAGGGCCTGACCTTTGGGTGACAGCAGAAGTAGCTAAGCAGACATGGAGCTTGCAGCTAAGGAGGGAAGTCCTCTCTAAAGCCAGCCTGTGAAGATAGCACTTGCCTGCCCTGACCCTCCTGTGACCTCCAGGCCTGTGACTCTGGTAACAGTTTCTTCCTCCCTCCCCACCACCCCCTTTTTCTTGGTGACAGCTGGAAGTAGCAGTGGTCACAACTGAGAGAGCCAAACATTTCTACAGCCCCCAGGACATTCCTGTCACCCTCTACAGCGATGCTGATGAATGGGAGGTCAGTGCTGGGGGCTCCTGGGCTGAGTCCCGTTGACTTTCCACCAGCAGGACAGAGCAGTCCTCCCTGCAGCCTATGGTCTGGCAGCTGGAACAGACAGGCTGGGCTCAAATCCACGGTCAGGGCCCTCTGGGCAGAGGCAATGAAGAAAACATCTGTCTAGCTTCTGGCCTGCAGGAGGCCCTAGTCTCCTCCCAGCCCAGGCGGAGCTGGGCTTTGGCCTGGTGCCTGAGGTTGAGTGTCCTTGTACTTATCTGGGCTGATGAAACCACAGAGGAGCTCTGTTCCCACCACCCTTGTCCACGTGGCTCCTGGCGTCAGGGCTAAAGAGAACGCCTCACTTCCCACGGCCACTGGGCTCTGCTGCATCTCCCCTGCGGATGGGTGGGCACTGGCTGATTCACCAGACACTGAGTGTGGGCCTCACAGGGGTTCCCTGCCAGGCATTTCCAAACATTCTCAGCCTAGAACATTTCCGGCTGGTCTGTCTTCCCTGCCCCCACCCCCTCCATTTCTCACTGCCCCAGAGCCTTCCACTGGCTTGGACAACCCAAGCATCCGCCTCAAGCAGACAGGCCGGGAGCTCCCTGCCAGATGTCAGTTCTCTTGAAAGCCAAACCGTGAAGGGAGTAGCTCAGAGAGACAAGGGGCGCTTGTTTCCTCTGGCCTGGTTCTCTCGGCTGCTGGCTCCATGGCTAGTGCTCGCCAGCTTAGCTGCAGGAGGGAACGGAGGTTGGCCTGGGCAGGGCAGGTCAGTGGGCTTCTCAGTCTCCTGGCCTGCCTTGGCGCTGCATCCCACTTCCTCCACACTGACCCCTTTTTCTTCCCTCTGCCAGATGTGGAAGAGCCGCTCTGACCCAGTTCTGCACATTGACCTGCGGAGGTGGGCAGACCTCCTGCTGGTGGCTCCTCTTGATGCCAACACGCTGGGGAAGGTGGCCAGTGGCATCTGTGACAACTTGCTTGTGAGTGATGCCCTGGTGCCCTTGTCCCTCCCTGGGCTTCACTCCCAGTTTGCTGAGCTGCAGACATCCTTGTACAAGGAGACCTGCTGCTGTGGGGCCCCAGTCTACTCAGGGAGATCATGCTCTCCCATTCCCCCCATCGCCCCCTAGTCGTCTCACCTTCTCTCCAGCACGTGGGCACAGCCCTGGTCCTGATGGGTCAGCTTGACCTACTGCTGCTCCCCAGGAGTGTCCCCTTCTCCCCTGCCCTTGGCATCCAGCCAGGTGCCCACAAGCAGACCCTCGTTCCTTGTTCTTTGTCCCTCTCTGTGGGCTGCCTGGATGTGCTCTTCCACTGTTTCTGCCCAGCCCCATCACCTCCTGCTTCTGCCTTCTCCCCAGATCAGGGTATACACGTGGGCAATGTGATTGGGGATTCACTTCTTCATAGATGTCTCATACACTTTATTGCCCTTGTAGTGTTCCTATATATTATGGGAAGCTTAGAGGGGAAGAGGGGAGAAAGATAGGGGCAGTGGCGAGAGCCGATGGGTGGTAGGGAGAAATGGAAGTCCAGCTGTCCAAAGTGGGCGCTGTCCTAGGCCTAAGATGCCTCCAGGGAGCTGTTGCCCGTAAAGGGGAGCTGCCTTTGTTTATATAATCGTTCTGGGAAGATTTGGGTGTGATTTCTCTCCTCCCTCTCCCTTATTGCCACCCCTCACCTCATTTATTGAGCTTTCGCCTACCACGTACTGGGGTCTATGCTGAGAGCCTCACAGGACACGGAGCTCCCAGGCTGGAAGGAGAATGCCACGCTTGATCACCCATGGCAGTGGGAAGGGAGTATCCTCTGGTGAGGACTACAGTCCTGAATGACCCCAGTCAGTCCTTTGACTATGGAGTCACCACCTTGCATAGTGCTGGGCCTGTGGTAGACATCCAGTAAATATTGCATGTATGGGGTAACTAGCAGTTTTACTTTTGCAAGTAGCTGGGAGTTTTTCAGAGTTTCATGTGGTGAAGAAGGTGGATAATGAAGCTGGGACAGGATGTTTTTTGGGGTCACAGATTAGTGTTCTTGTATACTTGTCAATGGGCTCTAAAGGCACTCCTCAAAGAATCTGCCAGTGATTTAAGCATCATTTGAATAAGAGCACAGGGTGAGCAGAAGAACAACTTGTGTGGCCAGGAACAGGGGAAGGGAGTGCAGAGAAGAGAGCCTGGGAGTAATGTCATCAGGAAGACTTTCCCTATAGTCCCAGCTACTTGGGAGGCTGAGGTGGGAGGATCGCTTAAGCCCAGGAGTTCTAGGCTGCAGTGCCCCTTGATTGTGACTGTGAATAGCCAGAATAGCCAGTGTGGTCCACCCTGGGCAACATAGCGAGACCCTGTCTCTATTGAAAAAAAAAAAAAGAAAGGGCTGGGCATGGTGGCTCATGCCTGTAATCCCAGCACTTTGGGAGGCTGAGGCAGGAAAATCTATTGAGCCCAGGAGTTTGAGACCAGCCTGAGCAACATGGTGAGACTCCATCTCTACAAAAAATACAAAAAAATTAGCCAGGTGTGGTGGTGCATGCCTGTGGTCCCCAGCTACTCAGGAGGCTGAGGTGGGAGGATCGCTTGAACCCAGGAGGTCAAGGCTACAGTGAGCTGTGATTGTGCCACTGTACTCCAGCCTGGGCTACAGAGGTGAGACTCTGTCTCAAAAAACAAACAAACAAAAAGGCTTCCCAGCAGCACTGGTGCCACAACTGACATAGCAGCTGCAGCTAGAACAGTTGAATTTCCTGGCTGCTCTCATCAAATTGGGTCAGAGTTCTGTGTGGCCAGCACCATGTCACCAAATCTCCAGGCTCCCCGCTGGTGGGTCAGCAGCAGCTGGTGTGACAAAGCACTGGCCTCTGGGAGCTAAGCCCTGGCCTGGGTCAGCTCTGCAAGGGTGCTTTCCTCCTTCCTGCAAGCTCTGCTTTCCATTTTCCTTCTAAGCTGCCATCACTTCATGAAATCCCTGGGCTTCCCTCCTCCAGAGTTGGCTGGGAAGTGAAACATGTTCCCAAGACCAGCCCCCGGATCATTTGCCTCAAAGGTTTTCCTTGGAAGTCACAAACGTTTCAAGGAATCTCAAATTTTACAAAGTTTGAAGTGTGGGCATTGGTGGCCTGTGGCTGTGTTCTCTCTCTGTAGCTGTTTTCTCCCTACATCCCTGAAAGGAAGCTGAGCCTGCTCCTCCCTCCACAAACCTCCCTTTCCAGGGCCCAGGGCGTGGAGTGCTGTGAGGGCAGTGTGCTAGGCGTGACCGTGCTCCTGGCCTCCAGGCCCATCTCCCTCTGTCCTCTAGCTCAATAAGGCCCTGGCCTATTTGTGCTAAACAGGCAGTCGGACCTAGAAAGAGCAGACAATCTCTCTGGGTCACCATTCTGGCTAGGAGCCGGTCTCCTAACTGGGATCCAGGCCTTCTCCCCTGTCCACGTGAACTCCCAGGGGCATAGCCTGAAGTGTTGAACACAGCACTGGCCAAAGAGATGTCACCGTGGGAACCGAGGCCCTCCTTTCCCCCTGTCTGCTTTCGTGGGTTCAGAGGAGCTGAGGCTTGTCTGAGAGGAGGTGGAGTGCTGGTTTTCACCCTGGTTGGTGTTCTTTGCTTTGAGGGCACTTAGAAAGCCAAGCCCAGCCCTTGCTCCCACCCTGCACACAGTGGAGAGACTCTTCTAGGTATGCTCTTGACTTCTGCAGAAGTAGTGGGTGGCACGGAGCCAAGAGGAAGTGTGACTGAAACTGTCCACTCATAGCCCGGGTGCCGCATTGAGAAGGCTTGGTGGGAAACTAATGCTGTGGCTGATGCAAGCAGCCAGGTCCCAGGGCTGTTTGCTGTCCTGCTTCCTCCCTGTCCCTGGGACTTGGGGGAGGTGCTGGTCCTGGCCTGTCGAGGCATTGTTCTCTGGACTCCCTCTTTTCCCAGATGAGCTTCCCTTCAGGGGAGGGGTTCCAGCCCCTGTTACCCTGAGGGGCTCACAGCCCTGGAAGAAGTGTCTGGATTAGTCAGAGCACTGGGAGCTTCTCTCTCCCCAGGCGGCCCCCAGCCCAGGGAGCCTACGCCTGTGGGAAGCCCAGGAGTCACTGCCCTGGAGCCTGTGCTTTGTGCCTGGCCCTGCGCTCAGAGCTTTGTAGTCATTCTCACCTCAGTCTTCACTGCTGCCCAGGGAGGGACCTTTCTAGAGAGGAAGGCAGGCCCTGGCCTTCAGTCCCATGTCCAGGTTCTCACAGCTAGTAATACAGAGCACAGCCAGGATTTGAACTCAGCGCTACGTAATTTCAAAGTCCATGGCACAAAGGACTCTGTGAGCTGGATGGCTCCTTTCATAGCTGCTCAGGTCTGTGGCTTGGTGGGACAGCCTGGATTTGGGAGATGGTGAGGCTGTGCAGTGGAAAACTGCCTGAGTGGCGCCCATTGTCCGGGTGTGGACTTGGATGACTGCTTACCTCTCAGGGAGCTGCAGCTCCCCATCTGTGAAATGGGACAGCACCTTCCTTTTTTTTTTTTTTTTTTTTTTTTTTCCTGAGATGGAGTCTTGCTCTGTCACCCAGGCTGGAGTACAGTGGTGTGATCTCGGCTCACTGCAAACTCCGCCTCCCAGGTTCAAGCGATTCTCCTGCCTCAGCCTCCCAAGTAGCTGGGACTACAGGTGCCTGCCACCACGCCTGGCTAATTTTTTGTATTTTTAGTAGAGACAGGGTTTTACCATGTTAGCCAGGATGGTCTTGATCTCCTGACCTTGTGATCTGCCTGCCTCGGCCTCCAAAGTGCTGGGATTACAGGTGTGAGCCACTGCACCCAGCCAACACCTTCTTTATAAGGTCACAGTGAGGGTTAATGAGATCCTATACATGAGAAGGTTTTGGTAACGGCAGATGTTTTCATTGCCAGACTTTAGCTGGCCTTGCAGAGCTGATGTCGGGTAGATGGGCCCCACTGAGGAGCAGCCTCGTCCTTTGCTTTCTGGTGTAACCAAAAAAGCCTGCCTTCTGCTCCCCAGGGTTGCTTCTCCCAGGAGGTGTGAGCCTACCTGGAGGAGGCTTAGGCACAGGGATACCTGCTGGAGGTCTGAGCGTTGGTTGAGCACCTCCTGTTTGTAGGATCCTGTGCCAGAGCCTGTGGGGAGGTGGAGAGAGGCGAGGAGACACAGCCTCCACCCCTGAGAGACGAGACAGTTCCCGGCAGCCAGGCTGTGCCCATTCATCTCAAGCCCACAGCTGGGCTGCTGGCTGCAGGGTCTGGAGGGCAGTGGGGAAGGTGGCAGACAGAGTAGCAAGACCCCCACTTCCCCGGCTTTGTTCACAGACCTGCGTCATCCGGGCCTGGGACCGCAGCAAGCCCCTGCTCTTCTGCCCGGCCATGAACACCACCATGTGGGAGCACCCTATCACAGCGCAGCAGGTAGACCAGCTCAAGGCCTTCGGCTATGTCGAGATCCCCTGTGTGGCCAAGAAGCTGGTGTGTGGAGACGAAGGTGGGTGTCTTGCCAGGCTCATAGCCCATGGCCGTAGAAGGGGCTCAGCTTTGGGGTCACATCTCAGTTCAGTTCCTGGCCTGTTATGACCTTAGCAAACCATTCTCTGAGCTTAGCTTTCTCAGTTGGAAAATGGGAATTGTAATTCCTGCCTCCAGATTGGTAGGGTAAAATGGGATGGACCATGTAAAGTACGTGGTAGAGTCCCTGGCACGCAGCCCACACGTAGTTAAGGATGGCTACTGGAACGATTCCCAGGGCCTCACCGGGGGTCTCGGGAGAGATATGATGTGTCTGACTCAGGCAGAGACAGACCTTGCCCTCTCAGGCCTTGGGCTCTCGGTGGAGCACTCAGGGAGCAATGGGCAGGGGTCTGCAGGGCTACAGGCACTGTCTGCCTGTCTGGCTACAGCGGAATTTTGCTCCCAGGTCTGGGAGCCATGGCTGAAGTGGGGACCATCGTGGACAAAGTGAAAGAAGTCCTCTTCCAGCACAGTGGCTTCCAGCAGAGTTGACCTGGAATTTCTGTCATGGTTGTCCCTCTGTATTCGGCATGTGTTCAGGCCAAGTCGGTGAAGATGGATGTTGGCAAAATAGGAGGATTCCCTTATTTGCTGAATGGGGGACCTGCTCTGAGCCTCCCCAGGGGCTGGGCCTGCTCCAGGTTATACTGGACAGAAGGCTCAGGTCTCAGCTTCTTTCAACCAAGAGAGGCCGCTGCCTAGAGCCCATCCCCACCTTTTCCTGGATGGGTGAGGCAAGCCAGGAGAGCAAGCAGTGTTGTCCTCACTGGAGGAGGACTGAGTGACTGGGAAAACTCGGCTCTACATCTCACCCAGAATGACTTTTAGAAACACCACAGCTGGAGAGTCCTGGCTGAGCCTTGGGAGCTTCAGCTCTTTGGCGGGGTGCCCAGATGCCATGCGATCAGCGAAGCCTGCGAGTTGGCAGGACTCTGAGGTTTCCTGCAGACCATGCCATGAGATTGAAGGTGCGGGGAAATAAAGAACAATCACCGTTTAGGAGGCTCCATTCTTTCCCTATAACCCAACTGTGGTCCCAGAGACCAAGGGGTGTTGCCAGGTGTGGCTGGGGAAGGGTCTGGGTTGATGACTCACTGGTACTCTTTAGTCCCCATATAACATGGTGGTTAAGGATAAAGTTCTGAAGCCAGAAAGCCCCTAGTTCCAATCCCAGCTCTGCCACTTACTGGCAGTGGGAGTTTGGTTCAGGACTTAGCCTTCCTGACCTTCACTTTCCTCAGCTATCTTGTTTCCTACCCTCAGGGAGTTGTTGAGAGGATTCGGTGAAATTATGTGTGCAAAATACCCATGCCACTGAGTGCCTGGAACATAGTAAATGTCAAATCAATGGAAGTTAAAACTAGGCATGCTTATATGCCAGAGAGCTTTCCTAACATTTACTGCAATGCCCCATCTCATTTTGGGAAAAAGAAAATCCTGGATGCTAAGCTGACACATCCCTTTATGCAGGTGACAGGTAAGCAGCCAGGAGGGTTGACCCTGCCCTGGGTCCCAGGCCTCTTTCCTGCTTCCTGGTTTCCTCTGTTCTCATCCTTTCAGCTTTGCTGGACCTGAGGCAGGGGCCTGGGTGTCTGTGACCCCCCGACCCCCAGTATACATGACCAAGGGAAGTAGATCCAGAGACACCATGCACTCTGGCCCAGAAACCCTCTGCTACCCAGCTTTTGACCTAATTGCCATTTGGTGTGGCTGCAGTGGGGAGGGCTTGTCTGCATATTTGGAACTGAGCCTGAGGCTGGCTTCCTGCCCTCCGACTTCCAGGCCAGGTATAGGGGACATCCCACGTGGGCTCTGAGAACGCTGAGAGTAGAGGTGCCTTGAGGGGACCAGGAAGCCCTCTGGCTGGAATCAGTGCTCCAGCAGCCTCCACAGCCTTTATCTCAACAGCACTTGACTTCACCTGTGACCCTTTGGGATAAAATTGCCTTAGGGCACGAAATAAACTATAACTAGTAACATCAAGAACCAACTTCTTTGGCTAGCTTGGGGATGGGGCCTGAAGGGAACCTGGGTAACTGAAACCCGGGGATGGTCCTAAAAGTCCATTTCCAGGGTTTCCAACTTCCTTCTTGTCCACATTGCCCTTCCTCTCCCTCAGCAACCCACCAGTAAATGGTGAGGCTTCCCAATTTTATTTTTATTTTTATTTATTTATTTTTTGAGACACAGTCTCGCTCCGTCGCCCAGGCTGGAGTGCAGTGGTGCAATCACAGCTCAAGCCATTCTCCCTCCTCAGCCTCCTGAGTAGCTGGGATTACAGGTGCCCGCCACCACGCCCAGCTTATTTTTGAATTGTTTGTAGAGATGGGTTTTGCCATGTTGGCCAGACTGATGTCGAACTCCTGACCTCAAGTGATCTGCTGGCCACGGCCTCCCAAAGTGCTGGGATTATAGGCGTGAGCCACCGCGCCCAGCCACTTCCCAATTTTAACAGAAACTGATACCGTTTTCTGAGTATTCATCATGTGTGAGGATCTATGCCAGGCATTTTAGGGAAGGCAGTTGCCCAGGGAGATCAACCAAAAAGTGCCTGTGTGAAAAGGCCATGGGAGCAGGGAAGTTCACAGGCCACTGTCCCAGAGCTCTGAAAACAGCTGTTGCTGCTCAGTAGGACTTTGCCTTGTTGGCTAGAAGGGAACATAGATCTCTGTGGACTCAGGCCAGCTGGAGGCCCCTGTCCCTGGGGGTTCGCCTCTCCATCTCCCACCCACAGCAGTCCTGCATCCCTGCTGCTCATTTTGAAGGGGGGGTCTGGATGAATGGGGCTGGGCTGGGCCTAAAGAGCCCAGCTGTTGCCTGAGCCAGACTGGAGCTAAGAGGAGCAGGTGCTGCATTTAGCTGGCCCCATCTGCCAGCGAGGTGCTGAGTGGGAGTGACAATCACCGCTTTCCCCATGAGGTGTCCAAGCACTGGAAATTATCTTCATCTTAGGGAGAAATGTTTCTCAGAGAAGATTCTAGCCTCCCTGATATTTTTATAGAATTCTGGAAGTTTCAGAGAATAGAACATTTGGGTCTGAAACATGCACTGTTGTGTGGCAGCCATGAGCCCTTCAAGGCTGCTGTGGATGCTGCTGGGTGGGAGGCAGAAGCCTCCAAACCAAGGCCCAGCTTCCACCCTGGGCCGCCTCCAGCCCTTCCTGCACCCCGCTGCGCTGGTCAGGTCCCGCTGCTGCCTCCCCACTGCCTCAGATCAGGCCCAAATTCCTGGGCAGTATACACCTGGCCCTTTGTGATCTGGCTCCTGCCTACCCTTCTAGCCCTGCCCTTTACCACACACGCCAACCCTGAAGGGCTCCCTATTCTCTTGCCAGGCTGGACGACCTTGAACTGGCCAGGCCTCTTGCTTGTGTACATGCTGCTGCTTTTACTGGGACAAGACTGACTCCCACACATGCCTCTGGATGTACCTGGGTGCTACCTCCTTTGGAAAGCCTTCCCTGGCTGACTGCATCCTCCTTGCCCAGGTTCCCATGGTGCTTCCTACTATTATTTTTTATTTTTATTATTTTTTTTGAGATGGAGCCTCATTCTGTCACCCAGGCTGGAGTGCAGTGGTGCGATCTTGGCTCACTGTAACCTCTGCCTCCTAGGTTCAAGCAATTCTCCTGCCTCAGCCTCCTGAGAAGCTGAGATTACAGGCATGCCACCACGCTCTGCTTTTTTTTTTCAGACGGTGTCTCGCTCTGTCTCCCAGACTGGAGTGCAGTGGCGCGATCTCTTCTCACTGCAAGCTCCGCCTCCTGGGTTCACACCATTCTCCTGCCTCAGCTTTCCGAGTAGCTGAGACTACAGGCGTCTGCCACCATGCCTGGCTAACTTTTTTTTGTATTTTTTTAGTAGAGAGGGGGTTTCACCATGTTAGCCAGGATGGTCTCGATCTCCTGACCTTGTGATCCGCCTGCCTCGGCCTCCCAAAGTGCTGGGATTACAGGCGTGAGCCACCGTGCCTGTCCTGATTTTTAATTTTTTTTATATATTTTTTTATTTTTAATAGAGATGGGGTTTCACCATGTTGGCCTCGCTGGTCTCGAACTTCTGACCTCTTGATCTTCCTGCTTCGGCCTCCCAAAGTACTGGAATTACCGGAGTGAGCCACCGTGCCCTGCCACCACTATTTATTACAACAGAATTGTAATTGTCAGTTTACTTTATTTCCTCCTAACACTGGGATCTCTTGGAGAGCAGGAGTTGTCCTATTCCTTACAGAACCCAGCAAGTCACTCCAAGCTTGTACTGACAAAAAAGTGGTGTGTGTGTTGGGGCTATTGGTTTCTGCTCCTTACTGCACAAGAGACAACATTTAGGAACCACAAAAGCAAAGATTGATAAATTTGACTATAGAAAAATAGGTTCACTGAGCAACAACCCAAAGTCAAGGTCAAAGGACAACATGCTGGGGAAATTATCTGCAGGTCATAAACAAAGGGCTGATTCTCCTAATATATAAAGAGTTCCTATGCATTGATGACAAAAAGACCAAGGGCTGGGCACAATAGCTCACACTTGTAATCCTAGCCCTTCAGGAGGCTGAGGCGGGCGGATTGCCTGAGCTCAAGGAATTTGAGAGCAGCCTGGCCAACCTGGTGAAACCTCGTCTCTATTAAAATACAAAAAATTAGCCAGGCATGGTGGTGCATGCTTGTAATCCCAGCTACTTGGGAGGCCCGGGCAGGAGAATTGCTTGAACCCGGGCAGCAGAGGTTGCAGTGAGCTGAGATCATGCCACTGAACTCCAAGCCTGGGTGACAGAGCGAGACTCCGTCTCAAAAAAAAAAAAAAAAAAAAAAAAATTACATATGCACCTTACCCTTTGACCCAGCAATTCTGCTTCTAGGAATTTGTCCCACAGATAGACTCAGTTGTATGACATTATGTCTGAACAGGAGATTTATTGCAGCCTTGTATATGGTGCTAAAAGACTGGAAACACCCTCACTATCTAACAGCCAGGAGATTGGGTAAATAAATTAGTGTTCCTTCATACACTGGAACTCTTTTTTTTTTTTTTTTGAGACGGAGTCTTGCTCTGTCGCCCAGTCTGGAGTGCAGTGGCGCAACCTCGGCTCACTGCAAGCTCTGCCTCCCAGGTTCACACCATTCTCCTGCCTCAGCCTCTCGAGTAGCTGGGACTACAGGCGCCCGCCACCACACCCGGCTAATTTTTTGTATTTTTAGTAGAGACGGGGTTTCACCGTGTTAGCCAGGATGGTCTCGATCTCCTGACCTTGTGATCCGCCCACCTCAGCCTCCCAAAGTGCTGAGATTACAGGCGTGAGCCACCGCACCCGGCCATACACTGGAACTCTACACAACCATAAAACAAAGTGTTGAGGAAGCTGATTTGGGAAGATTTCTGAGGTACATTGTTAAACAGAAAAAGCAAGGTGCAGAAGAATGTGTGTCACATGCACGCTTGTGTAGAAAAAATGGGGGTGGGGAAAGAAAAGGAGGATATATTCTTATTGACTTGTGTATGCATCAAATGCTTTTAAAAAGATAAACAGAAAAAAAGTCTATTGTTTTCCTCTTGGCAGGGGAACTAACTGAGTGGTTGAGAAACAAAGATAGGAGGCAGGCCAGGACTCTGTCTCAAAAAAAAAAAAAAAAAAGGAGGTGACTTCATTTTTAATTGTTGGGCCAGATGAATACATTTTAAAAAGAGTTCCTTCTGGTCAGGCACAGTGGCTCACACCTGTAATCCCAACACTTTGGTAGGCCAAGGCAGAAGGATCAATTTAAGACCAGAAGTTTGAGACAGGCCTAGGCAACATAGTGAGATTCCATCTCTACCAAAAGAAACACAACTAACTGGACATGGTGGCACACACCTGTTTTCCCAGCTACTTAGGGGGCTGAAGTGGGAGGATCACTTGAGCCCAGGAGTCCAAGGCTGCAGTGAGCTATGATCATGCCAGTGCA
This sequence comes from Macaca nemestrina, assembly GCF_043159975.1. Lineage (NCBI taxonomy): Eukaryota > Metazoa > Chordata > Mammalia > Primates > Cercopithecidae > Macaca > Macaca nemestrina. The sequence continues at coordinate 126,113,540 of NC_092131.1, read as the reverse complement.
CTCCAGCCTGGGTGAGGAGTGAGACTCTGTCTCTAAAAAATTTAATAATAATAAGTAAAAATATAAAAAGATTTTTCTGCTCTTTTTGTTTTTTTAAGGTAGGGCCTCAGTCTGTCATCCATGCTGGAGTGCAGTGGTGCAATCACAGCTCACTGCAGCTTTGACTTTCTGGGGCTCAAGTGATCCTCCCATCTTAGCCTCCTGAGTAACTGGGACTACAGGTGCATGCCACCACGGCCCAGCTAATTTTTGTATTTTTGGTACATACGGGGTTTCACCATGTTGGCCAGGCTAGTCTTAAACTCCTGGCCTCAAGTGATCTGCCTGCCTCAGCCTCCCAAAGTGCTGGGATTACAGGTGTGAGCCCGGCCTCTTTCTGTTCTTTATCTAGAAGTTCTTAAAAATGATGGTAGAGAGTTAGTGCAAACAAACAAACAAACACAAAGACTTGGCAAAGGCATCTGGAGATTTTGTTTTTGAGACTGGGTTTCACTGTGTCACCTGGGCTGACTGCAGTGCAGCGGCACAGTCACAGCTCACTGTAGCCTGGAACTCCAGGGGTCAATCGATCCTCCCACCTTAACCTCCCCAGTAGCTGAGACTACAGGCACATGCCACCATGCCTGGCTAATTTTTTATTTTTTGCAGAGATGGGATTTTACCATGTTGCCCGGGTTGGTCTTGAACTCCTGGACTCAAGTGATGCGCCTGCCTTGGCCTCCCAAAGTGCTGGGATTACAGGCATGAGCCACCATGCCTGGCCTTGAAGATATTCATCAAGGCCTTTGGAGTAGAAATGGGCCTTCTTTTCTTGTCACAAGCTAACAGAGGAAAATGAATTTTGAGTATCCTTGTGTGCTTTTAATAAGCCTTTAAGATCCCTGACCTCAAGGAGTTTATGTTCTTACGGGAGAAAGACTCACAATGATCAAATAACAGTAAACAACGAAAGTGAGACTGTGTGGCATGGACTCTACTTCAGAATTGAGCAGTCAGGGTGGGTCTCCTGGAGGGAACAGAACTTGGAATGGGGCTTACAGGAGGACCAAGGATACAAAGGGTGAAGACATGCTGCCATGTGCTTGATGTAGGACACCCAAGGAGGAACTCAGGCTCCACGTGCTGGGGAGGTTGGGAGCTGTTAGCAGGGGAGGCACATGGTGAGTGTGGAGTGTGGTCAAGATCACCGAGGCGGTATGTGCAGAACAGACTGGGGCCGGATTGAGAAGCTGGAGTCTAGGAGGAAGCCAGGATGCTGAGAAGGGGAATCTAGGTTGTGCTGAAGGCCTTGACCACACCCTTGATTCTGGAAAAGGGGTGACAAAAGTGAGTAACAATGTGAAGAAAAATCAACACCATTAAAAACTGTAAAAGCCATGGTCTTTCCCTAAGGTGGTGAGTGCTAAAAACAAAACACAATATCCAACAAACAAACAAAAACAACCCACTCTCCTTGTGGCCAGTGGGGGAGGGAGACTAAATGACACTGTGTGTGTGTGTTGGTGCAAGATTTATAGCAGTCTTCAGCCCCATCCACGAAAAATAATTTTGCTTTGTTTATTATAGTATAGTTTTTTTCTCTCTCCTGACCTCACAGTGTTGTTCAGTCTTTCCTTGTGGCCAGGCGCAGTGGCTCACGCCTGTAATCCCGCACTTTGGGAGGCCGAGGTGGGCAGATCACTTAAGGTCAGGAGTTCAAGACCAACCTGGCCAACATGGTGAAACCCTGTCTCTACTAAAAATACAAAATTAGCCAGGTGTGGTGGTACATGCCTGTAATCCCAGATACTCAGGAGGCTGAGGCAAGAGAATTGCTTGAACCCAGGAGGAAGAGGTTGCAGTGAGCCGAGATTGCACCACCGCACTCCAGCCTGGGTGGTTTGGAGTTGGCTTAATAGGGTCTCAGAGCAGCTAAGGGGTAGAAGGAGATGGGGTGGGGGAATAAAAGGATTTTTGAGGAATGTTGCTGAGAATTGTGAATTTGACACACTTTATGTTCTTCAAGAGACCCAAGTAAAGATCAAGGTTCTCTCTTTTTTTTTTTTTTTAGAGATGGAGTCTCGCTCTGTGGTCCAGTCTGTGGTCCAGGCTGGAGTGCAGTGGCACGATCTTGGCTCACTGCAAGCTCTACCTCCCAGGTTCACACCATTCTCCTGCCTCAGCCTCCTGAGTAGCTGGGACTACAGGCGCCTGCCACCACACCCGGTTAATTTTTTGTATTTTTAGTAGAGACGGGGTTTCACCGTGTTAACCAGGATGGTCTCAATTTCCTGACCTTGTGATTTGCCCGCCTCAGCCTCTCAAAGTGCTGGGATTACAGGCATGAGCCACTGCGCCTGGCCAAGATTCTTTTTTTTTTTTTTTTGAGATGGAGTCTTGCTCTATCGCCAGGCTGTAGTGCAGTGGCGCGATCTCAGCTCACTGCAACAAGATCGAGGTTCTTTTTAAAGCCCTTTGCAATGTGTAATTCTCTGAGTGCAGCTGAGTAGGACTGAACTATGTGGTGGAGCCCTAGATAATACTTGGGTTATGGGTATGTGTTACATGTTCTCCATATTGCCAAGTGTTTCTTTGATCTCATTTCACCCTTTTCACATCACAGCTTCACAATGGAGTCAATTAGCATATGTAGCTGTTTTATAGACAAGAAACTGAGGGCCACACAGCCAGTGCATTGTACTAGGGTTTTCTCTTTCTGCCCTACAGCTACGTGCAAACAGGCTCCTGCACAGGATTCTACCCTCATTTGCATTTACCTCCTTGGGATCAGTTGAAACACCCCTTCCACCACACACCAGCACCACCAGATGCCTGCCCTTTCAGTCCCAACTGGACAGCTGCTTCATTACCTTTTTCTTCTCATGGCTTCCTTCCTTCATGTATTGTGGTTTCTAGGGCAGGATGAAAATCCGTGATTAAGTGTCATGCAACTGCCTCTGAGCTAAGAGTCAACCCCAATAACTGACAGGTTGTTTACACTGAGAACTTCCTGGTGGAACCAAATATTCTACAATATTTAAGCCAGGTTTGGTACCCCCTGCGGCAAGGCAATGGGAATGGTCAGGCCAGAAGAACTACCGGTTGTCTCATAGCAAAAGAATGTGGGGAGTGGGTGGGAGTAAGGGCAAGAGGCAGATACATGAGCTTCAGGGCTTTTGGAGGACATGTGGCTAATCCAGGTAGAATCTGGGAGCAAGTCATTCCCTTGCTGCTATGGGCTCATCTCATGGTGGCTTTATCTGCTGAGATTACATGGTGACCCTTTGCCTGCTAGCCCGGACAGCAGGTCCTTAGGGACTGGAGGCCCAGCACTCCCTTTCAGGCCTCTGGATTCCTGGAAGAGGAAGGAGCGTTCAAAGGTGAGTTCAAAGGTGCCTTCCGTCTGTATAGGCAAAACGATGTTACCAGCAATAGCAATGCGCTTGGAAGCAGCCAACGTGGGTTGAACATGAACACATGGATGCTGAAGATCCTTTCTTTCTCTCTTTAATTTTTTTTTTTTTTTTTTTGAGACAGAGTCTTGCTCTGTCGCCCAGGCTAGAGTGCAGTGGCGCGATCTCGGCTTATTGCTAACTCCACCTCCTGGGTTAATGCCATTCTCCTACCTCAGCCTCCCAAGTAGCTGGGACTACAGGCACCTACCACCACAACTGGCTAATTTTTTTTTGTATTTTTAGTAGAGATGGAGTTTCACCGTGTTAGCCAGGATGTTTCAATCTCCTGACCTCGTGATCTGCCCGCCTTGGCCTTCCAAAGTGCTGGGATTACAGGCATGAGCCACCATCCCTGGCCCTCTCTAAAATTAAAAAAAATTTTTTTTTTTTTTTTTTTTTTGAGACGGAGTCTCGCTCTGACTCCCAGGCTGGAGTGCAGTGGCCGGATCTCAGCTCACTGCAAGCTCCGCCTCCCGGGTCCACGCCATTCTTCGGCCTCAGCCTCCCGAGTAGCTGGGACTATAGGCATCCGCCACCTCGCCCGGCTAGTATTTTTTGTATTTTTTAGTAGAGACGGGGTTTCACCGTGTTCGCCAGGATGGTCTCGATCTCCTGACCTCGTGATCCACCCGTCTCGGCCTCCCAAAGTGCTGGGATTACAGGCTTGAGCCACTGCGCCCTGCCCCCAATTTTTTTTTTTTAACTAGGTCCTCACCAGACATAAAATTTTTTTAATTAAAAATTTTTTTTGGCGAGGCGCAGTGGCTCACACCTGTAATCCCAGTACTTTGGGAGGCTGAGGTGGGTGAATCACGAGGTCAGGAGTTCAAGACCCACCTGGCCAAGATGGTGAAACCCCGTCTCTACTAAAAATACAAAAATTAGCTGGGCATGGTGGTGGGTGCTTGTAATCCCAGCTACTCAGGAGGCTGAGGCAGAGAACTGCTTGAACCCGGGAGGCAGAGGTTGCAGTGAGCCAAGATTGTGCCACTGCACTCCAGCATGGGCGACAGAGTGAGGCTCCATTTCAAAATAAATAAATAAATAAATAAGTAAACAAAATTTTTTTAAGAGACAGGGTCTTACTCTGTCATCCAGGTTGGAGTGCAGTGGTGCGATCATGGCTCACTGCAGCCTCGACCTCCCTGGGCTCAGGTGTTCCTTGCACCTCAGCTGCCAGAGGAGTAGCCAGGACTACAGGCAAGAGCCACCATGCCCAAGCAATCTTCCTGCCTCAGCCTCTCAAATTGTTGGGATTACAGGTGTAAGCCACTGCTCCTGGCCCTGAAGATTTCCTGCTCTCAGAAGAGACCATGGCCTGGCCCTGGCTTGGGAGCTGATATGTCACCTGGAACTTCTGGAAATTGCTCTCCTGGCAGGGGAGAAGTTGAGTTCTGGTGTGCCATGCTTGGGGGAAACTGGCATGATGGAGGGAAGAGAGAGAAGGCCATGGAAGGGAACTCAGGTTTATTTGGCTCTTGGCCTGTGCCAGACCCTACATTTAAGCCTCCTAAATATCCTTCAAGATGGGCATTGTTACCCCCATTTAGGAAATAAGAGGCCGGTCGGCCGGGCACGGTGCCTCACGCCTGTAATCCCAGCACTTTGGGAGGCTGAGGGGGGTGGATCATGAGGTCAGGAGATGGAGACCATCCTGGCGAACACGGTGAAACCCCGTCTCTACTAAAAATACAAAAAATTAGCTGGGCATGGTGGCGGGCGCCTGTAGTCCTAGCTACTGGGGAGGCTGAGGCAGGAGAACGGCATCAACCCAGGAGGTGGAGGTTGCAGTGAGTGGAGATCCTGCCACTGCACTCCAGCTTGGGCAACAGAGCCAGACTCCATCTCAAAACAAACAAAAAAAGAAATATGAGTTCGGGCACGGTGACTCACACCTGTAATTCCAGCACTTTGGGAGGCCAAGGTGGGTGGATCACGAGGTCAGGAGTTCGAGACCAGCCTGACCAACATGGTGAAACCCATCTCTACTAAAAATACAAAAATTAGCCAGATGTGGTGGCACGTGCCTGTAATCCCAGGTACTCAGGAGGCTGAGGCAGGGGAATCACTTGAACCCAGGAGGTGGAGGTTGCAGTGGGCTGAGATCGCGTCACTGCACTCCAGCCTGGATGACAGAGCAAGAGTCAATCTCAAAAAAAAAAAAAAAAAAAAAGAAATAAGAACTTGTGCTAGGTGTGGTGGTGTGCATGGGCAATCCCGGCTACTCAGAGGCTGAGGCAGGAAAATCGCTTTAGCCCAGGAGTTCGAGGCTATAGTGTGCTATGATTGCACCTGTGAATAGCCACTGACTGCAGCCTGGGCAACATAGGGAGACCCTATCTTTAAAAAATGATAATAGTATAAGAGGAACCTGAGGCCCAGAAAGAAGGATATAACTGAAATTGACCCAATAGTTTCATAGTTTTTCCTAATAAACAGAAATTGACACATCTGGTCTTAGAGCCTGAAACTCACCAGATTCAGACAGTGAGATACCAGGCCCCTCAAAAAGTATCAAATAACTGAAACTCACAGATCATAGCATCCAGACAGGGAGACCCAGGCCCCTCATTACCATGATCGCTTCCTTACCCCTCCGGAGTTCCTGTTTTCCCTTACATTGTTACGTGTCTTCCCTGCTGTACAAACCCCTAATTTTAGCCAGGGAGATGGATTTGAGACTGAGCTCCCAGTTCCTTGGCCGCAGCACTCGATTAAAGCCTTCCTTGGCAATCCTCTGTGTCTCAGTCATTGGCTCTCTGTGTGACCCACAGCAGGACCTAGACCGAACCCCTGGTGTGTCAGTAACATAACCACAAACCAAACATGGCCTGTTGGAGGGGAAAGTAGAAATAGTGGTGCTGCTCATGCAGGCTGGACCTGAGCTGGGAATAGAAAGAAACACAGATAGGCTGACTATATTTTGTCTAAACTGGGCGCTTCTGAGAGAGAAAAGGGGCAATTAACATGCCAGGCCAGTAGACATCAACCGGACTGTTCCAGGCAAACCAGCATGTATGGTCACTACTCACAGAGCACCAGAGGGAAGCCATGCTCTGTGAAGCAATGGCCACGATTTACAATTTAATCCTCACAGCAACACTAAGGTGGATATTGTCCCCTGGCCATGATTTCTTCTGAGAGCAAGAATTTGACAAATGAGGATGCTGAGGTTCAAAGAGGTTACTTAACTTTATTTCTTTTTTTGAGACACAGGCTTGCTCTGTTGCCCGGGCTGGAGTGCAGTGGTGCAATCTTGGCTCACTGTAGCCTCCACCTCACGGGTTCAAGTGATTCTCCTGCCTCAGCCTCCTGAATAGCTGAGACTACAGGTGGACACCACCACGCCCAGCTAATTTTTTGTATTTTTAGTAGAGACAGGGTTTCACCATGTTGGCCAGGCCGGTCTTGAACTCCTGACCTCAGGTGATCCACCTGCCTCGGCCTCCCAAAGTGCTGGGATTATAGGCGTGAGCCACCGCGCCTGACCAGTTACTTAACTTTCTGAAGGTCCCACGGCTAGGAAGTGAGGAAGTTCTGGCAGGCTCCAAGCCCTTGCTCTTTCTGTGAGTCATGTTGCCTCCAAGGCCCAGGGCCATTGGAGGAAGACCAGAGGAGGAGGTCAGCTGGAGAGAACGATGCTTGGGTCTTGGAGGGTGACAGGCCAGTCACCAGACCATCCCTGAAGTCCCTGTATGGCCTCTCCCAGGGCTGGCTTGCAAGGGAAGGTGAGTGTGCAGTGGGGGTTTAGGGCAAGGTAGAGGCCCCCCCAGGCTTCCACAAGGATCGTCCTGGGCTTCCAGGGAGGCAAGACCAAGGTAGAGGTTTGCCTGGGAATTTTCTAGGAAAGAAGTCATGCCCTGAGTTGCCCCATTTTTATGACTGGAGAACAGGAACACTAGTACCTGGAGGTATCCTGGAGCCAGGACTGTCCCCTCTGGTCTATAGATTCTGCCATGGCCCCGGCTCAGTCTCTTTGGAACTTGAGAGAATCACGGTGGTTTGGGATGCAGGAATACTCCAGATTAGCAGCAGAAGGTGTGCAAGCATATGCGTGCATGGAGAATTTGTAAGCCTCAGGGGTTAGTTCTTGCTCCGCTCACAAGCCAGCCTGACCCTCCAGGGTGGACCAGTGGCCATAGCATAGACAATGGAGGGCACACACCAAAGCTCAGATGGCCTTTGGACTCCCCTTGACTTATGACATCGCAGGCAGATGGGTAGGAAATAGGCCACCCCGTCATCCAGTCAGGTGGATCACAGCACCTGCTCGCACCCAGGCCTGGGCCAGTGGCAGGTCTGCAGGGCGAACAAGGGAAGGAAAGTCCTGGCTCTCAGGGGGACGAGTCTGCCTGTGGTACTTCACACAAGCATAATGGCCTGAGGCCTCTGCAAGCCAAAGCTGTATAAGCAAGGGCTGATCATATGTCTTCACTCATTTATTAATTTGTTTAATTAGTAAAGTTATTTGAAGTAGTTTTAGGTTCACAGCAAAACTGAGTGGAAAGTACAGGGAGTTTCCATATCGCACTGTCCCCACACATCCACAACCTCTTTTCATTCATTCATTTTTCTTTCTTCCTTTTTTTGAGATGGGGTCTCACTCTGTCACCCAGGCTGGAGTGCAGTGGGTGTGGTTTTGACTCACTGCAACCTCCGCCTCCCAGGCTGAAGTGATCTTCCCACCCCAGACTCCCCAGTAGCTGGGACCACAGGCGTGTCCCACCATGCCCAGCTAATTTTTCTGTATTTTTGGTAGAGACAGGGTTTTGCCATGTTGCCGAGTCTGGTCTCGAACTCCTGAGTTCAGACGATCCACCTTGGCCTTCCAAAGTGCTGGGATTACAGGCATGAGCCACCATACTTGGCCTGTGAGAAAACATTTTAAGTGGTCAATTTTTAAGGCATGATAAATCTAAGTAATGGCAGCCAGCCTGAAAACGTAACAAACCACAGGGCTCATGCATCTAGAAGGTCACAATAAATGAACAGAATGTAGAGGAGGGGTGAACCCATAAAAGGGAAAAAAGTTTCATTATTGGGAAATCTAAACAACTGGGGAAGGGGATGGGGTATAATCTTATAAGGGGGATAATAAAACGTTGGCAATGTCTGGAAAGATTGTAACCCCATAGTACTCGATCAATGAGGAACTGGGGGAGGGACTTTTGTGCTAGGAGATAAATTACCTGCTGTGACTGTCCTAGGTGTGCCTGCCTGCAAGACACCCGATATTGCAAGACCACTATTAAAAGTCTCACTTTCACTGTTCTTCATGCCTCTAAGTCCATTCTTTGGGTTTGGACAGGTGACCATGTTTCTCACAACCTGGGGGCCTGTCCGGGATCTCTGTGCCTGCGTGGAGTGGGACTCTGGCCAAGAGAGGAGACATGTCCTACGCAATTTAGGTGGCCTGCTCTGTCGGACAACCCAGCTCCCCACAGAAGCCACAGACAAACCCAAGACTTACTCAGGAGACAGTTGAGATGACACAGGGAGAAAAGCAGGCACTGTGGCAACCAGGCAACCTTGTGCATGAGCCAAGGTGGAAAATTGGACTATAAGTACTGCCTTGGTGGTTGGGCATTTTCGGCAGTTGAGTGTGTGTGTGACTGACATGTATCTTAGATACAAAGTGAGTGCAGAGTCCCAATCTGTGGTTCTATTCTCCCGAGAGGGAGATGGCTGGAAATTGATGAAGCTATTCTCGGGGTGTGCAAGAAACCTTCAGTAAGGGGGGTTGAGTACACAGGGAAACTCAGAGACTGACTGAAAATGGGAAACAGGAATTCTAGGCCTAGGTGACAAAGAAAATAGGGAGCCAAAGAGACTCCCTCTGACGTTCCCCCAGATAGTCCTTTGGGGAGAATGTGGCAGGTTTGGAGGAACAACCCTTGAACCAGGGACAAGGAAAAGCAAAAGATAATAAAGCATTGCTGTTTTACCTGGCCCAAAGACCCATTTGTAAACCTTCAGTCTTTTGGCCCAAGTTAGGCTCAGATGAGGATTGGGTGTGCCAAGCTTTAATTCTCTATGTGAATGATAAAACCCCATCCTCATAAGAAGAGATGTTATGCTGTCTGCTGGATCAAGGAATTCACCCCCATGTTCCCCTTCAAAGAAGAAGAAAAAGAGCTAGTAAAAAGCCCTCACCTAGGGAAAAGCCCTGGGACCCCCGTCATGCGTGCCCGCTCCATATGTCTCACAAAATAGGGGACAGGAAGATCAAGGGGCAGCAGGAGGGTTAGAGGAAAAAAGACCTGGAGACCATGGGGGAGCTGAACCAACTGCTTCTTTAAATCCTTATCAAAATTTAAAAAAAGAATTAGAACAGTATAGGAGAGAGATTGAGAACTTCCCTATCCACACAGCAGGCATCTAGCATGTTCCCTTTTAGGGAAGTTCTTATGGAACAGGGAGAGATTGGCTTTGTAAATGCTCCTCTTACAAGTACTAATGTTAGGAATTTCAAGAAGGAAATGAAACCACTCCTAGGAGATCCCCTCGGTTTAGCAGACCAGCTGGACAAATTCATAGGACCCAGCTTTTACACCTGGGCTGAAATGATGTCTATCTTAAATATCCTGTTCATAGGAGAAGAAAGGGGAATGATTAGGAGAGTGGCCATGACTATATGGGAGAGGTAACACCCTCCCAGGCAAGAAGTCTTGACAGTCGAACAAAAAACTTCCAAATGTTGATCCCAAATGGGATAATAATGATCCCAGGGACCAGGCTCAAATGCAGAACCTCAGAGAACTAATAATTAAAGGGATCAAAGAGTCCACTCCTAGGACTCAAAATGTCTGAAAGGCACTCGAGATTCAACAAGAAAAAGAGAAAACTCCCTCTGCATTCCTGCAGAGGCCAGAGATCAGATGAAAAAAAAAACAACCTCCAGATTGAATACAGAGGACCCAGTAAGTCAAAGCCTTTTAAAAGTTAATTTTGTAACTAAGAGCTGGCCTTGTGGGCCAGGAAATGCAGCTGCAGGTGTGGGGGTGGCAGGAGCCGCAGAGCGGGAGCAGACAGCTGAAATAAAGGTGGACAGTGTGAGAGAGAGCTAGTGTGAGTAAACCCTTGATAAAAGAACTAATGTCTATAGTACACAAAGGGAGTCATTGGGGACCCCAGGCTCTGTGTAATGCAATACTTAGTGAGGCAGCCTTGTTGGCTGGGGTGGATGCCAGGATTCTTGGTCTTGCAGCTGGGGAGATCAGGGTCCCACAGGTGGAGTGGGTTTGGAGCAGGAATTTGGTGGCCGGGGGCGGGAGCCGCTCTGCATTGAAAGGGGGATCCTAAGCAGGTTGCCAAGTTGCAATAAAAATGTTTAGAGTTTTCATAAATGGGCTAGCGAGGAGGGGGCTAGTGAAGAGGGGATGTATTATCCTCCTAGGGTCTGATGATTTAGTTGTGACCAGGTGTGCTATCTGTTTAGAGCAGAGTTTCTATCACCTTTACCCCATTTTGTCACTTACCTGGGAGGGAGAGTGTCTGTGTCTGTTCCAGGCATCTTCTTGCAGCTTCAGGCACCCACCCCCCAACCCCAGTCCGTTTTTAGCCTCCCTATCTTAGTGTGCCTAAAGGGAAAGGAATGTGCTTATTAAGGCCCACTGTTTTTACTGGGGCCCACTGTATGAGTGTGAAGTTTGGTGATTACCCAGGAGACTTCCCCCCAATCCCAACCCCCCCAACCCCCTTCCTTCTGTGCCTGAGCTGTTTATCTGTGATTTACAGGCTGAGCTTTTAGGCTGCCCTTTGTTAGAAGAGAAGTAATTTCTTTGAACCACATGAGGTTAGAAAGGGAGCTTTCTGAGCTGCTTTTTGTTAGAGGGAAAGTTTTCTGCCAGGGACTCACTTTACCCTGTCTACCTAAATTTCTTTCTGCCTCCTATAACATTAGGAATTATGGGTGTATAGGGACTTATACCCTCGCTAAACAAGTATGTGGAAATTGTGTAACTTGTCAAAGGATAAACCAAAAGGTAATTAGAAAACAAGCCATGGGAGGAAGACCTCCTGGACTAAGACCATTTCAAAGCATCCAAGTAGATTTTACAGAAATGCTCAAAGTAGGAAGATTAAAGTATTTACTGGTGATCGTAGATCACCTTTCCAGCTGGGTGGAAGCCTTTTCTCTCCCAACAGCCACTGCCAGGAATATGGTCAAAATAATATTAGAACAGATTGTACCTAGATTTGGTCTGGTGAAAAATATTGATTCAGACAATGAGAGCCACTTTACCTCAAGGGTGTTAAGGGGAATTATGGAAGGTTTACCAATTAGATGGCATTATCACACCCCTTGGCATCCCCCTTCCTCTATAAAGGTAGAAAGAGTGAATCAAACTCTCAAAAAGCATATCACCAAACTAATCTTAGAAACTAAAATGCTTTGGACCAAATGTCTCCCAGTAGCACTCCACAGGATTAGGACAGCTCCCAGAAAAGACTTGAGATTGTTCCCCTACACGTTATTATATGGGCTCCCATATTTAGGCAGAGCTACAGATCTCCCTTCTATGAAAACCAAGGATCAATTCTTAAGAAATTATATACTGGCCATATCCTCCACCCTGTCATCCCTTAGGTTAAAAAGACTTCTAACTCAAACTCCGCCCTTAAGTTTGTGGTTCACCACTTCCAGCCTGGTGACTTGATGCTGATTAAGACTTGGAAAGAAGACAAGCTCCACCCAAGCTGGGAAGGTCCCTATCAAGTGCTCCTGACCATGGAGATGGCCCTGCAAACAGCTGAATGGAGATGGACTCACTATACTAGAGTCAAGGGACTGGTAAAAGAGGCCCTGGAAGGGAGGGAAAAAGACCAGTGGAAAGTGCCCGAGTCTAACTTTAACTTTAAGGAACCCTTAAAGTTAACTCTAAGAAAAATTTAAAAAGAAAACATGGGCTGGCCCCATTTCTGGAAGTTAATATGACTGGGATGGGCTACTATGCAAAGAGCAGAAGGTCAAAATGGAAGCTGGCAGGGGACTTCTCTCTACCCAGTCAGGTTGGTGATTAATGTGACCAAGATGGTAGCACCCCAGACTATAAGATTTAATGCCTGCCAGGTTTTACCTTGTGGAAATTAAAAAAATCAGAGACAGATCTCACAGGCAGATAAGTATCTTTGCCCTAAACCAAATACAGGTTACAGTAGGGCATCACCCTGCCCAAACTGGGATAATATATGGTGGACTACCCAATTTCAGGGTTGGACAGTAAACATGGGGTGGGTAACTCCAAGCTGGAGACCCCTAAAGAATAAACTACATCTGTCCAAGGGCTTCCTGCCAAATAACTGCCAGAATTTTTTTTGAGACGAGTCTCCCTCTGTCGCCCAGGCTAGAGTGCAGTGGCCGATCCCAGCTCACACACACAGGAGGAGATCGAGACCATCCTGGCTAACACGTTAAAACCCCGTCTCTACTAAAAATACAAAAAATTAGCCGGGTGTGGTGGCAGGTGCCTGTAGTCCCAGCAACTCAGGAGGCTGAGGCAGGAGAATGGCGTGAACCCAGGAGGTGGAGCTTGCAGTGAGCTGAGATCAGTTGGATGCCACCAGTTGAATGGCCTGATAAAACAGGTTTGCACTAAACATGATACTAGCAGAAAAAGGGGGTGTATATGTTATGCTGGGTGGGAAATGTACTTGCATTCCCAACACTACTACCCCAGATGGGACCATCATAAAAGCTTTATAAGGACTAACAACTCTAGCCAATGAACTGGCAAAAAATGCTGGAATTAATGACCCATTTACAGGTTGGCTAGAAGGTTGGTTTGAAAAATGGAAAGGCATGGTAACTTCAATCCTTCCATCTCTCTTAATTGTGCAGGAGTCTTAACAGCAGCGAGATATTGTATAATCCCTTGTGTGAGGGACTAGCACAGAGATGAATTGAAACAGCTATTAATAAACAAATGCCCATGACTTACCAGCAGAGTAACCTGCTACTATTAGAAACCAAATTAAACTCACTCTCCTATGTAAGGAAGAAAAAAAGTAAACAACTTCTAGAGCAATTCAAGGACCAAAAGGGTTTAAATGAAAATGAGACCAAAGGAAGTCAATAGAAAACAGGAGGGAATTTGTGAGAAAACATTTTACATGTTCCATTTTCAAGACATGATAAATCTAAGTATTGGCAGCCAGCCTGCAAATGTAACAAGCTGCATGGGCCATGCACCTAGAAGGTCACAATAAGCGAACAGAATGTAGAGGAGGGGTCAGTCCATAAAAGGGAAGAAAGTTTCATTATTGGGAAATTGAAACTTAAGTGGGGAAGGGGACAGGGTATAACCTTATAAGGGGGATAATGAAACTTAGGTGACGTCCGGGAAGATTGTAACTCCATAGTACTCGACCAGTGAGGAACTGGGGGAGGCACTTGTATGCTAGGAGATAAATTATCTGCTGTGACTGTCCTGAGTGTGCCTGCCTACTAGACACCCGATCTTGCAAGAGCACTATTAAAAGTCTCACTTTTGCTGTTCTTCATGCTGCTAAGTCCATTCTTTGGGTTTGGATGGGTGAGAGTGTTTCTCACAGCCTCATTTGCTCATTTTACAAACTCAGTTCCAGACATTGTTCTAGACCAAGGCCAGCCCTGCCCTCAAGGCACTTCTAGTTCAGTGAAGTAGGCAGACAAGCAGATAGACCAGCTTGGGGGTGGGGGATACATCAACAGAGATAAGCCCAGGTCAGACCAGGGTGCTGAGCCCTGCAGGGCATCCTCCAGCCTGCAAGTGAGGCCTGGGGAATGCAGAGGGATGGCATAGGAAGTTTTGCCTGGGCTGAATTCTAAGGAAGGTGTAGGCGTTAGCAAAGAGGGTGATGAGGGCGGGAGTGGGGTGCAGGGTGTGCAAAGCCCTGGGGGCCAGATAGCACACCCAACCCAGACTCTCAGTCTGGCTTTAGGGTATCAATAGGTGGAGGCAGTGATAGCCTTAACTTACGGAGTCCAAAGCTGAGGGGTTCCGTTTGAGGAGGAAGGGTCCAGATGGGCCACAGCAGGCACAGTGGGGATCTGGGGAGCTTCCCAAAGGGGTGGGGTCTGTACTGGCCCTTGAAAGAGACTGGGGGGGCTGGGGCACTGGATGGTGCCATTTGTGGCTTTACATGTGTCCTGAAGATGCTCCAGGGGTTTTCACTGATGCCTCATGTGTCAGCCCCTTGAGAATGGGATCATTTTTCTGATGGGCCAAGGGCTGACAGCCCCTTCCCTTCTGCTCAGAAACGGCCTTGGCCGACAGTCTCACATGCCACAGAGAAGTAGCTGAGGTCCACCAGGGTGTGGGGTTTGGGCCTAGAGGGACTTCTCGGGTTATGTCACGTTTTCTTATTTATCCCTAGAGGTGGTTCCAGGAAAGAGGGACATGAGAAAAAGCAACCCTTTCCTAATAGAGTGAGCACGGGAGACCAGGGACTTGGAACCTCTCCTCAGCAAGTCTGCGGCAGACCGGACTCACTCGGCCTCCTGAGCCCCCCGGAAGGGGCGGTAGCCAGGCCTGGGGTAGATGGGGGCCAGGAACTGGGGGCCTGTGCAGCTGGGGCTTAGGCCTCTGCTTGCTCAGTCAGAACATGAAGACGGTAAAGGTGCCTTTTCCCTGCGGCTCTTACAGAGGGACAAAGATGATGGGGCTCTGAGGCCACCAGAGAGAATGAGGATGGCCTACCTCGAGAAGGGAGTATCCCAAGAGCAAGCTGCGCCTGAGAGGTGAGCCTGGTCACCACCCCGCTGCTCTGGATCTTCAGCAGAGCAAGCCCCGCCCTGCCCTGCTTGTTTGAGGTGGCCAGGACGCACACACACCCTGCCCACAAGCACCCTATAAAGGAGACTTCTGTCCTGAGCACTGTGTGCTGGGCCCTTGCACGTGCCACTGTATCACATCCGTCATCCCAGGAGGTGGGTACTATCACCATCTCCATTTTACCGGTGAGTAGACGGAGGTTCCGAGACACAAAGTCACTACAGGTGCACGCTGGTAAGCAGCTGTGCTGCAACGTGGGCCCAGGTCTGCCTGTCTCCAAAGCACACACTCTTGACGCTGCATCCTCTTGCTCAGGCTGGGGAGGATGGAGTGGTGTGGCAATCGAGGGCTTTGCATAACCAGATCAATAAGGATGCCTCATTTACAGGTCCACTCAGTCCATCTTTACTGTATGTACATGTGCTCTGTGCTAGGCACTGTGCCCAGTGCTGGGGACACTGTGGGGAACAGAATCCACATGGTCTCTGCCCTCGGGGCCTTTCTGAGATAGCTGCTCAAGGTAAGGAAGAGTAGACACCCTGATAAGCACCATGGAGGAAAAGTACGGGTTGCTGAGAGAGGATAACCTCGGAGCCTAATTTAGGCAAGGGCAGGGGTTTTCAGGAAAGACTTCCTGGAGGAGGTGAGTGGAAGTAAGATGAGTGAGCAGGGGTTAGCCAGGGGAAGATGAACCAGAGCATTTCAGACCCAGGCTATTACACATACAAATGTGGCAAGGGGAAGAGCTGGCTGGGGCACGTAAAAGTTTTGTGAGTGGGGCAGAGTGCAGTGGGTGAAGGAGGGCAGATTGGGTAGGGGCCCAATGGGGCGGGGACTGGGTGGGGATCATGGAGAGGCTCTGGGAAGCCAAGGTGGTATGTGAAATGAGAACTCCCTCTTTTTCCCATCAGCTAAATGGGAACCACACACTGCATGTAGCCTCCTTAGCTAATAGCTTGGGCTGTATTAATAGTGGTATAGCATGAAGGTCAAAGGAGGTGATTTTTCCTCCTTCTGGCTCAGACTGCATCCGAAGGATTATGGTCCTTTTGGGGCCCCTGCTGCCCAACATCTGCAGGAGAAGAGCCAGCATGCTGAAGGCTTTGCAAAAGCCAGGCTGGATGAGCAGGGAAGAGCAGCCTCAGGGGACAGCAGTTTATCCTAGAACTCTGAGAAATGTCCTGGAGGCAAAGTTGAGCCCCAGAGAAGGAAAATGTCCTGGCACTTAGAGCTTATGGAAATGGAGGGAGTGACTGAGGGAGTGAGCCTCCTGCTCTGGGGATGTTTGAGGAGACACTGGAGGACCAGAGGTGTGAAGAGGGCCCCTGCTTAGCTTCATGGGTGGCCTAGAGTCAGTCCTTGCCATTGCTCGAGCATCTACTGTGTGCTCCCTCCTTTCCACCTTCAGGCTGGAGACTCACCACACATGTCCCCCAAACACAGGATTTTGGACCTCACAAATGGTGGGGCTGACCCAGGCTAGTCTGGGGCAGGCTCAGGTCTTTTTTCTGCTCAGACTGCTTTGGGGGAAACCAGGGATTAGGGATGGGTGGTGCTCAGGCCCATGGGCTGGCTGCTGCTGATCACCCTCTGAAGTTATTTCCCAGGGCCTGACTTTCAGAGTCCTGAGTGTGTTCTGGTGCCCTGGACCCTCCAGCTGTCAGTCACGCAGTCCTCACCTATTCGGAACCTAAGAGAAGTCAACACATCCCTCCTCCACTTCCCCTTAAACTGTGTGCATACTGGGACTTCCCAGTCGTCTCTGGGTGTTCCCCAAACAGAAGGCTGCCCTGGCTGTCATACCCCAGACCTCTCACTCTTGGCTGCCTCTGTCTCTGACGTTATGTTAGTCCCCAGGCCCTCACCTTCTTTCCTGATAATGGCTCCAACCCATGCCCACGGCTCTTTTCCACTGCCATCACTGGGCCTCCAGACCTGGCCTCCCTGGAGGTCCTGCCACCTACCTTCTGCTCCCCGCTTGGCCTGTCTACTCTCTGCTGAGTTCTGAGACCAGGGCCAGTTACAGTTAAAAAAAAAAAAATCGAAGAATAACACATATGGTAAAGTGCACACATCTTAAGGGTACACAGCATGATGGATTTTTTTTTTTTTTTTTTGACACAGGGTTTCTCTGTCACTCAGGCTGGAGTGTAGTGGGGCAATCACTGCTCACTGCAACTCAGCCTCGACCTCCTGGGCTCAGGTGATCCTTCCACCTCAGCCTCCTGAGTAGCTAAGATACAGGAGTGTGCCACCATGCCCAGTTATTTTTTGTAGAGATGGGGTTTTGTCATGTTACCCAGGCTGGTCTCCAACTTCTGGGCTCAAGAGATCTGCCCACCTCAGCCTCCCAAAGTGCTGGGATTACAGGTGAAAGCCACCACACCTGGCTGGCCTGCATGATGGATTTTTAGAGGTGTACACACCTGTGAACCACCACCCAGATCAAGCTCAAGAACTTTTTCAGGTCCATTCTTTCCAAAAACCTCCATCCTCTAGGCTCCCACAGCTTTACTGTGGGATACTTGGCAAGTGTTGCCTTATATTCCAACTAGCTAGAGGGCCGGGACCCCTCCTGTTTGCTGTTTTTGCTTCGCCCTGCTGACCTAGCATGGTGCAATGCCCGTAGGTAGTGCTCCTGAGGCCCATTAGATGGAAGGGTTTAGAGTTCTCCCAAAGTGTCCCAGAATCTGTGCTCAGTTGTCCCTCAGAAATGTGGGAGAGGCGACAGAGATGGAGGATGAGGTCACCAGAGTGCACAGGATCCCTGAGCACCCAGTGTGCTGGTTCTGCTCAGGTGACCTGCCACCCCAGGGATGACATGCACAGGCCTGGAGGCAGACATTCTCAGCAGAGGTCTCAGGAGTGTGGAATTCCTTGTATGGATGCCCTGCCCAGAGGACACAGGCTGCAGCATAGCTCTGCCCAAACTCCCATCCCAGACCCAGAGACACCTGCCTTGAGTGCCCACCATGGCAGGCTCAGAGATCTGAAGGAATAGGGCCAGGCTGTGCTTAGGGGAGCCTTTGAAGTCAGGTGCCTGTTGCAGAATGCTCTGGGAGAGGTCAGAATGCATAGCTTCTCACCTGGAGGGCAAGACCTCCTTGGCTGACCTCCCCCTTCCCCTGGAACCTGTCCCTTCCCTCTCCTTGGTGCAGAGCCCAGCTAGGGAGGTAGTACCACCAAAGGAACAGAGTCTCAGCCTAGACTTGAGCAGCAACATGGGGATGGCAGGCGGCTGGAGGTGGGTGGGGAGGCAGGGCAGCATGGGTGTGTGGTGCATAAAGTCCAACAGCTGTTTTGGAGAGGTAGGTCTCCAGGCTGCCGGAAGACTAGAAGATGCTTTCTTTGCTCTTAAGGCACAACCCTCCAGATCTTTGAGGAGGAGAGAAAGAGCCCTTTTCTGGGGCCCAGATCCCCGTTGTCACTGGGAGTCTTTCCCTTGGTGGACTCTTGAGTCCTGGAAGCCATATTATTCCTGTCTCCTCTTTGACTGTAGTAAATAGGGATCTCACACGAGGCTTGGGGCTGCTAGGTAAATCTTTGTTTTTACATCACATCTGCTATTTCAGTGATGGATGCAGGCCTTGGATCCCAGACACCAACATATGTCTTCTGAACCACTTGCTTAAGGCAGCATGGTGGCAAAGTCTTATTATCAGAGATGGTCTGTCCCTCCATGATTGGTAGAGGCATGGCCTTGAGCATATGAGGCCAAAGAGGGAGGGAAAGAGAAGGAGGAGAAATGAACATCAATGATCAATGCAGGTGCTAAGTACCTTAGATCAACTGAAGTACCTCAGATCAACTTCTGAAAGGGGAAGGCTGACAAGTTAACATTTCTGGAGTGTCTGTTCTGTGACAAGTGCTTGCTTGCTCTTGTGTGATCCACAGGATGTCTTACTATCCTCATCTTACTGAGAAGGAAATTGATGCTCAGGGGAGTTATCCAATCAGAATAAAAAAGCAGGCAGATATGGTGCTGGATTCTGAGCCAGTTGGATTCTTGTATCCAACTCCAAGGCTGGCTCCTTCTCCTCTATAGAATATATTGGGGCCATGAGCATGCTTTCATGGTAAGATGTCCTGTCCCACACCAAGGGGCCCCTCTCCAGAGACTTTTTTTGAGATGGGGTCTGGCTATGTTGCCCAGGCTGGTCTTGAAATTCTGGCCTCAAGCGATCCTCCCACCTTAGCCTCCTGAGTAGCTGTGATTACAAGCACGAACCACCATGCTCAACTTCTCTAGAGATTTGAGGGAAGCTTCCAACATGTAAGAGAGAGGCCAAAACAGCAGAACAAATGGAACTTAGAGGAAACAAAGATGATGCAAAGAGCAGAAGAAAATGTTGAAGAAACTGCCATTGATCATTTCAGAGAGATTGGAAAACATACTGCATCACAAAATAGGAACTGGATGCCATAGAAGGTGGAGCAATCAGAGAACAAGAATTTAAAATGTGAGAGAGTGGTAGAAAGGTAAAGTCAAGGAAACCTTTCAGAAAATTACACAGAAAGATTCAGAGATGAACAACAGGATATAAAAAATAAGAAAATTAGATCAATCTGAGATTCAACATCTGACTGATTGAACTTCCTGAAAAAGAGGACAGAGATAACAGGGGGTAAAGAGTTAGAAACACAGGCTGGGCGCGGTGGTTCATGCCTGTAATCCCAGCACTTTGGGAGGCCAAGGCAGTTGGATCACGAGGTCAGGAGATAGAGACCCTGTCTCTTCTAAAAATACAAAAAATTAGCTGGGCGTGGTGGTGGGCGCCTGCAGTCCCAGCTACTTGGGAGGCTGAGGCGGGAGAATGGCGTGAACCCGGGAGGTGGAGCTTGCAATGAGCTGAGATCATGCCATGGCACTCCAGCCTGGGCTACAGAGCAAGACTCCATCTCAAAATAAAATAAAATAAGAGTTAAAAACACAATAAACATTTTCAGAAAAGACGAAAGTGCTTAATTGAGAGTCCATTGAGTGCCTGGCAAAATGAATGTATATAAAACAAAGCAAAATCTCTCACCAAGGCTCATCATTGTGAAATCTTAGAACACTAGGATTCAAGAGAAGATCTTAGGGAGTGGACATCTGGAATGCTGACAGGAGGAGCTCTGCAGACAACACAACCATAACTAATGAAAAATAATTTTACAAACAACCATTCATATTCTCTGGAATTTTTCTTAAGACCGTATAGCAAATAAAGAAACATTTATTGGCCGGATGCAGTGGCTCACACCTGTAATCCCAGCATTTTGGGAGGCCAAGGTGGGAGGATCACTTGAGGCCAGGAATTTAAGACCAACCTGGGTAACAAAGTGAGACCCCATCTCAAAAAAAAAAAAAAAAAAAAAAAATTAGCCAGACAAGTGGCACACACCTGTGGTCCCAGCTACATGGGAGGCTGAGGCAGGAAGATTGCTTGAGCCCAGGAGGTCGAGGCTGGAGTAAGCCATGTTCGTGCCACTGCACTCCAGCCTGGGCAACAGAGCAAAGGGGCTTGAATTTAATTTGATCGGACTGTGGAGAAATTTATGCCCAAGTGATAAAAAACAATAGAGGAACCAGTCAGCAGTTAGTAGAGGCTAACAGTTGTGTGACACCCATCTACAGGTTAACAGAAAGCTCAAGAACAGACACAAAGAAAGCTATCTTAAAGCCATGGTCATTCCAGGGTGACAGTACACATACGCAAGGCTGTGGCTTCTTAGGCATGACGTCAGAAACTGCACACAGCAGGGAAATAAACTTCCCTAAAATAGTCCAGCCAGGCCACTAAATAAATAAGCAAATGACAAAAACAAGAAGTTGTGTGCATGGGGCAGAGGGGTCGTGGTTAGTATCCAGAGTTGCTGCAATTTATTATCTGAAACATTTATATATATATATATATATATATATATATATATATATATATATATTTTGAGATAAAGTCTCACTCTGTTGCCCAGGCTGGGGTGCAGTGGCGAGATCTCGGCTCACTGCAGCCCCCACCTCCTGGATTCAAGCAATTCTCCTGCCTCAGCCTCCCAAGTAGCTGGAATTACAGGTAGTGCCACCACACCCAGCTAATTTTTGTATTTTTAGTAGAGATGGGGTTTCACCATGTTCGCCAGTCTGGTCTTGAATTCCTGACCTCAGGTGATCTGCCCACTTCAGCCTTCCAAAGTGCTGGGATTACAGGCGCAAGCCACCATGCCTGGCCAATGTTAATATATTTTATACTATAAATATGTATTATTTTAACATAATATATAACTATGTATATACTCTATATATTATAAAATACAGTTTTTAACAAAAAATTATGGGACATGCATAGAAAGAGTAACATGTGACCCATACACAAGAAAAAAGCAGGCAACAGAGCTGTCTTTGAGAGGGTCCAAATGTCAGACTTAGCAGGCAAAGACTTCCAAGCAGCCATTAAACAACTAAAGGAAACCACACTTAAAGAAGTAAAGGAGGCCAGGTGTGGTGACTCATGCCTGTAATCCCAGCACTGTGGGAGGCCGAGGCAGGTGGATCACAAGGTCAAGAGATCGAGACCATCCTGGCCAACATGGTGAAACCCTGCCTCTACTAAAAATACAAAAGTTAGCTGGGCATGGTGGTGTGTGCCTGTAGTCCCAGCTATTTGGGAGGCTGAGACAGGAGAATCACTTGAATCCAGGAGGCAGAGGCTGCAGTGAGCCGAGATCTCACCACTGCACTACAGCCTGGTGACAGAGCAAGACTCTGTCTCAAAAAAAAAAAAAAAATGAAGTAAAGGAAGGAGGGGCATGGTGGCTCACGCCTGTAATCCCAACACTTTGGGAGGCTGAGCTGAGAGGATTGCCTGAGGCCAGGAGTCAAGACCGGCCTGGGCAACACAGAGCGGCTCATCCCTACAAAAAATTTTAAACTTACCCAGATGTGGTGGCACATGCCTGTAGTCTCAGCTACTTGGGAGTCTGAGGCAAGAGGATTGCTTGAGCCCAGGATTCTGAAGCTGCTATTAGCCATGATTTCACCATTGCACTCCAGCCTGGGTGACAGAGTGAGATACTGTCTGGAAAAAAAAAAAAAAAAAAAAAAAGCTAGGCACAGTGGCTCACTCCTGTAATCCTGGCACTTTGGTAGACTGAGGTGGGCAGAGTGCATGAGGCCAGGAGTTTAAGACCAGCCTGCCTAACATGGTAAAACCCTATCTCTACTAAAAATATAAAAATTATGGGTGCATACAGTGGCTCATGCCTGTAATCCCAGCACTTTGGGATACCAAGGCAGGCAGATCATTTAAGGTCAGGAGTTCAAGACCAGCTGGCCAACATGGTGAAATCCCATTTCTACCAAAATTAAAAAAAAAAAAATAGCCAAGCATGGTGGCACATGCCTGTAATCTCAGCTACTTGAGAGACTGAGGCACAAGAATTGCTTGAACCTGGGAGGCGGAGGTTGCAGTGAGCTGAGATCATGCCACTGCACTCTAACCTGAGTGACAGAGTGAGACTCTGTCTAAAAAAAAAGACAATACAAAATAAAGAAGTAAAGTATAATGACCGTGTCTCATCAAATAGAAAATATCAACAGAGAAATAGAAATTATACAAGAAAAAACAAAATGGAAATTCCAAAGTTGAAAATTATAGTAACTGAAATGAAAAATCCAGTAGAGGAGTTCAGTAATCAATTTGAACTGGCAGAAGCAAGAATCAGTGCACTTAAAGATAGATTGATAGAGAATATGCAACCTGAAGAACAAAGAGAAAAAGGAACGAAGAAAAATGAACAAAGCCTTAGAGAAATGTGGGATATCATTAGGTACACCAAAATATATATAATAGGAGTACCAGAAAGAGGAGAAAAAGAAAGGAAGACAACAGGCCGGGCGCAGTGGCTCAAGCCTGTAATCCCAGCACTTTGGGAGGCCGAGGCGGGCGGATCACAAGGTCAGGAGATCGAGACCACAGTGAAACCCCGTCTCTACTAAAAATACAAAAAAATTAGCCGGGCGCGGTGGCGGGCGCCTGTAGTCCCAGCTACTCAGGAGGCTGAGGCAGGAGAATGGCGGGAACCCGGGAGGCGGAGCTTGCAGTGAGCCGAGATCGCGCCACTGCACTCCAGCCTGGGCAACAGCGTGAGACTCCATCTCAAAAAAAAAAAAAAAAAAAAAAAAAAAAAAGAAAGGAAGATAACAAATATTTGAAGATGTAATGGCTGAAAATTTCTTAAAAATGATGAAAACCACTCAGCTACACATCTAAGAATCTTGAGGAACTCCAAGTAGTAGAGATCCACACTCAGATACACTCTATTAAAACTCTGGAAAGCTAAGGACAAAGAGAATATATTGAAAACAAGAGAAAAATGATTTGTCATGTCGAAGGGAATCCCAATAACAATAACAGCCACCTTCTCATCAGAAAAAAATGGAGGGAAGAAGGCAGTGGGATTATACATTCAAACTGCTGAAAATAACCTGTCAGCCAACAATCTTTTCCAGCAAAACTAGTATTATGGGATCTTTGGGGTTTCGATTTTTTGGCCAGAAACCTGTGGCTGGTGGTGCCTTTGCTCAAGCTCTTGTCCTGTGTCCAGGAAGAATGAGAAATGCAGACAAGTGAAGGGTGAACAAGTCAAAGAGGAGCTTTATTAAGTGTTAGAACAGCTCAGAGGAGGCCCGCAGTGGGTAGCTCCTCTCTGTAGGCAGGTTGTCCTGTTGAGTGTTCAGCTCTCAGCAGAGAGGAGGCCCTGGAGAGGGTAGCTCATCTCTGCAGCTGGTCATCCCATTGTCTCTTCAGCTCTGGCTGAGCCCGGGGCTTTTATGGGCCTCAGAGGGGAGGAAGTGTGCAATGACTGGTCCATGGGCAGCCATGGTGGCCTGGAAAAGGCACCAGTTCTTACTCCGACTGTGGGACTGGCAGCCTGGCCCACAGCCTTCAGGCCTTCCCTGACCTGAAAGTGGGGCCTCACCGGGGACCTGTTTTCCTCTGCCCAGGAATTGATCCACCTCATGCTGCTATTCATGGTGTCAGGGCTTGGCCCCAACATTGTTCCAAGATTGGAGTGGGTGCCAACAGCAGGGAGAAGCCAGGCAGTGGGAGTAGGCATTTCTGAGCCTGAAAAGCAAGGGGTGCCTTTCTGTTCCCCTAAGAATGCAGGGACGTCTGAGTCTTCAGCCTGGTTTGGATGGCTGCAGCCATGCCCAGGAAGGCAGGGCTCCTGCACGGCCTGCTCTGTGGAGCAAAAGGTGAGGACCAAGCGTCCCTGCTGCAGCTGGTGTTTTGGCAGTGGCCACTCTAGATGGATCGCTGTTGCCATTACTAGATTCCAAAAAGAAAAATGAAATATAGACATTTCCAGATAAACAAAAATAAGCATAATTGGTTGCTACCAGACCTGCCTTACAAGATACAATAAAGAAAGTTCTTCAGAATTTAAGTAAATGACCCCAACAGCACTCAAAAACCATATGGAAAAACAGAGTGCTGATAAAAGTAATTATGTAAGTATAAAAGACAGTATCAATACACATTTCTTCTTCTTTCTGTTAACTGATTGTAAAAAGCAATTGTATAAAACAATGTCTATTATTATTGGGTTTATAGCATATAGAAATGTAATATAGTCAATAACAACAGCACATAGTAGGTGTTCAAAAGCTGGGAGCTGCTGTGTTGTTGTTGTCATTATTGACTGGCCTGTTTAGGGGCACAAAAGTGGATTATAGGAACTCCAGAAAGGGATGCTTGATTTCAATACTCGGAAAAATTTTAAAGGAATATTAAAATGCATATAGAAGCATTTTGAAAATATTGACTATTTACTCCTGTATCCAGAAATATGCAGACTAATTGAATAGAGAAATCCCTTCCTAAAAATGCTGAATAAAACATCAAATATGTCTTATGTGAAAGCACAGATGAACGGGTGTTAAACAGGGAACCAGTCAGAAGCCAGAATAACAAGAGCATGACCCTATCAGGGTGAGCCTGCACCGGGGCCTGTGCTTCCTGAGGCCCTGGGTTGTAAATGGCCAGCATGCCAGGCACCTCCTGGGCACCACTTCAGTCTGCTTGGCCCCAGTTCTGATTCTGGCCACTGCTGACGTGATGAGTGTTCTGTAGGCCTCATGCAGGTACCACCTCACTTTGGGCACATGGGGCCCACCCCTCCCTTCCTGTCTGAGTCTCACTGACCCCACAGGGCAGATGCTCTTGGGAATCCCCTGGACCCTTATGCATGTGTGGACCCCAGGTTCAGGGGAGTTCATGTCTGTGAGGCCACTCTCGACCAATGAGTGACACAAGCAAATACTCAATGTGTCTTTTTTGTTTCTCCCATTTCATAAGACTCCTTGGAAGATCCTATGGAATCAAGAATTCCTATGGAATCAAGCACCTATCAGAGGTCCCAGGTCCCCTTGATAACCTGACCTTGTCCCAGGCTTCCCTCTTTCTTTGTTTCTCTCTCCAGCCCTTACTCCTGCTCCCTGGGATTACGTCCCAAATTAATTCCACAAAAACCTTTGTCTGAGGCTCTGCTTTTAGGGGACCCAAAACTAATTGGGAAAGAGGAGGAAAGGCCTGAAGTCTGGTCCTGGGAGGTAGGACCCTTCCACTCCTCCAAATTTGGGACTTCTCAGAAGTCAATACCCTAGGGGAGATACAGGGAAAACAACTCACCTACAGAAGACTTTGCTGTATCCACTTAGCTGTGGCCGGAGACGCAACACAGGGTAAAAAGGAAGTCCAAAAGCCAACATTCATGCAGAGAAAAGCCCAAAATTATATTCCCCGTATGACCAGAAAAACCCTAAGCCAAAAAAATGTTTAAAGTGGATCTGAGTTGGAAGTACTTTTAGGCGCCTGGCAAAAGCAAACAAAAAGCCTTTTTGGAAGAATATATTTTAAACACAGATTCAAAGACTTCCCACAAAGAATTACAAGAAACATGACCTCATAATTAACAATTAATAAGTTCATGTGGAAACAAACCACAAGGAGTATGAGTCAGCAGAAACAATAAATAAATAGCAGGGTGAGACCCACAAATACTGCATAAGATAGAATAATGAGACACAGAATAGAAACTAAGTATTTTAATGTATTTAACGAAGTGAAAAAAGATACTGAAAATATAATGAGAAACTAATAATATTAATTAGGCATATTTATTTATTTATTTATTTATTTTTATTTATTTTTTTAAGATGGAGTCTTGCTCTGTCACCCAGACTGGAGTGCAGTGGCACAATCTCGGCTCACTGCAAGCTCTGCCTCCTGGGTTCAGGCCATTCTCCTGCCTCGGCCTCCGGAGTAGCTGGGACTACAGGTGCACACCACCACGCCCGGCTAATTTTTTGTATTTTTAGTAGAGACGGGGTTTCACCGTGTTAGTCAGGATGGTCTCGATCACCTTACCTCGTGATCTGCCCGCCTTGGCCTCCCAAAGTGCTGGGATTACAGGCGTGAGCCACCGCGCCCAGCCTAATTAGGCTTATTTAAAGATGAACCAGATAAAACTTCTACAAATGAAACTGCAATAATTAAAATAAAAAAGACTCAAAAGACAAGTGAAAAAGCTGAATAGACCAAGGTGAAGACAGAATAGTAAACTGAAAAGTAGAGCTTAAGAAATTACCAAGAATTCAACAAAGAAAAGTAATAAAGTGAAATATGAAAAAGAAGTTAAGAGACATGGGAGAAATTCAGCATTTATTCATGATGAAACCTCTCAGCAAACTAAGAATTAAAAGGCACTTCCTCAACTCAGTGAAAGACATCCACAAAAATCCTATACCTACTGTCGTATTTTATAGTGAAAGACTGAAGTCGGCTGGGCGCGGTGGCTCATGCCTGTAATCCCAGCACTTTGGGAGGCCGAGGCGGGTGGATCACCTGAGGTGAGGAGTTTGAGACCAGCCTGGCCAACGTGGTGAAACCCTGTCTCTATTAAAAATACAAAATTAGCCGGGTGTGGTGGCGCATGCCTGTAATCCCAGCTACTCGGGAGCCTGAAGCGGAGGTTGCAGTGAGCAGAGGCCTCACCATTGCACTCCAGCACGGGTAACAAGAGTGAAACTCTGTCTCAAAAAACAACAGCAATAACAACAAAAAACAATACTGAAGTCTTTTACTCTAAGTCAGGAACAAGCGAGGATGTTCACCCTTACCACTCCCATTCTGCATTCTACTGGAGGTCCTAACCAGGGCTAGAAGTCAATAAAGATATAATCAAATAAATAAAAGTCTTACAGATTGGAAAGGAAGAAATAAACCTGTCTCTGTTAGTAGAATACATAATTGTTTATGTAGAAAATCACAAAGAATCTACAAAAAAGCAACTACAACTAATAAGTAAATTTATCAAGGTTACAAGATGCGAGATCAACAGAGAAGAATCATTACGTTTCTATATATTAGGAATGCCCAATTAAAATGGGAATTTTTTAAAAATGCCATTTTAATTAGCATAAAAAACATGGAATACTTGGCATAAATCTAACAAAACATGCAAGATTGACATGTTGAAAACAAGACATTGATAAGAGACACTAAAGAAGACCTAAATAGAGGCAATGAGTTGGAAAAAATATATATATTTTTTCTTTTTTGCTTTTTTACACTATCCACTTGGAGACAGAAAAATCTATATTTTAGAGTCCCAATTCTCGCCAACTTGATCATCAGATTTAACGTAATCCCAATCAACAGCTCAGCAGGATTTTCATAAAAATCAGTATGTTGATTCTAAAATATTTATGGTAATACAAAGAAACTTGAATATCCAAAACAAATTTTGAGAAAAAGAACAAATTAGGAAGACTCACACTGCTAGGTTGTAAGACTTATTATAGAGTTACAGTATTTAAGTCAGTGTAGTATTGACAAAAGGATAGATACGTACACTCCATCAATTGAACAGAATTGAGAGTCCAGAATTAGAGGCACATATATACGGTCAACTGACAATTGATAGTTGACAACGGTGCTAAGTCAATTCAAAGGAAAAATAATAGTCTTTTTGACAAATTAGGATGGAACAACTGGTTACTATATTTATTTATTTTTTGAGACAGTCTCACTCTGTCACCCAGGCTGGAGTGCAGTGGCGCAATCTCAGCTCATTGCAACCTTTGCCTCCCAGGGTCAAGTGATTCTCCTGCCTCAGCTTCCCAAGTTGCTGGGATTACAGGCGCTTGCCACCACGCCCAGCTAATTTTTGTATTTTTAGCACAGACGAGGTTTCACCATGCTAACCAGGCTGGTCTCGAACTCCTGACCTTGTGATCCACCCACCTTGGCCACTTAAAGTGCTGGAATTACAGGCATGAGCCACTGCGCCCGGCCTTGTTATTATTTTATTTTATTTTTTATTTATTTATTTTTTTTGAGATAGAGTCTTGCTCTGTCGCCCAGGCTGGAGAGCAGTGGTGCGAGCTCCGCCTCCTGGGTTCATGCCATTTTCCTGCCTCAGCCTCCCAAATAGGTGGGACTACAGGCACCTGCCAGCCTGCCTGGCTAATTTTTGGTGTTTTTTTAGTAGAGACGGTGTTTCATTGTGTTAGCCAGGCTGGTGTCGATCTCCTGACCTTGTGATCTGCCCTCCTCAGCCTCCCAAAGTGCTGGGATTACAGGCCTGAGCCACCGCGCCTGGCCCACACCATATTTTAAAAGTCAATCAATATTTAACTTATTAACATTACTGTCACTAAAGTTGGTATACAACTCCCTTCTCCTAAATTTGACTGACTTTTTTTAAAGTAACTCAAAATGACCATACACGGAAAATATAACTATAAGCCTTTTAGAAACAAACAAACAAACAAAAAACAGTGGAAAAATCTTTGTGACCTTGGGTCAGACAGCATTATTAACTAACTTGACCTACCTTTGATAGAAACTCAGTCCATTAACACTAGAATACACATTATTTTCAAGCAAACTTGGAACATTCTCCAGTACAGATAACATACTAAGCTATACAACTAGACTCAACAAATTTTTTAAAATTGGAGTCATGCAAAATATGTTCACCACACTCAACAGAATTAAATAGAAATCAATAAAAGAAGAAAATAGAGAAATCCCCAAATATTGGGAAATTAAACCAGGCACTTGTCAATACTCATGGGCCAAAATGAGAGCACAATAAAAATTAAAGTTTAAATGGACCTGAATGAAAACTGAATCACAGCATGTCAAAATTCATTGTATGTCATTAAAGCAGTGCTTACAGGGAAGTTACAGTATTAAATGCTTATATTAGAATGGGAGAAAACCAAATATCAATAATCTAAGCTTCCACCTCAAGTAGTTCAAAAAAGAAGAGAAAATCAAACTCAAACTAAGCATACCAAGATATGCATCTGCCAAAAACAAAACAAAACAAAACAACAAAACAAAACACACCAAGGTAAGAAGAAGGGAGGAAATAATAAAGAGCAGAGATAAATGAAATAGAAAAAAACAATAGAGAAAATCTATGGAAACAAAAGTTGGTTCATTTAAAAAAATCAACAAAATCAGCCGGGCGCGGTGGCTCACGCCTGTAATCCCAGCACTTTGGGAGGCTGAGGTGGGCGGATTACGAGGTCAGGAGTTCCAGACCAGCCTGACCAACATGGTGAAACCCCATCTCTAATAAAAATACAAAAATTACGGGCACCTGTAGTCCCAGCTACTCGGGAGGCTGAGGCAGGAGAATGGCGTGAACCCAGGAGGCGGAGCTTGCAGTGAGCTGAGATCCGGCCACTGCACTCCAGCCTGGGCGACAGAGCGAGACTCCGTCTCAAAAAAAAAAAAAAAAAAAACCATGGTGGTGGGCGCCTGTAATCTCAGCTGCTCGGGAGTCTGAGGCAGGAGAATCGCTTGAACCTGGGAGGCGGAGGTTGCAGTGAGCCGACGTAGCGCCATTGCACTCCAGCCTGGGCGACAGTGAGACTCTATCTCAAAAATAAATAAATAAATAAAATAAAGAAAAGAAAAAATCAACAAAACTGATAAAGCTTTAACTGGTCTGACCAAGCAAAAGGAGAGAATATACAAATTACTAAAATCAACAATAAAAGAGGGACATCACAACAGAGGAGTTACCAAATAACTACAGCTGACTTGATACTTAATGGTACAGACTGAATACTTTCTCCCTAAGATCAGGAAAAAGGCAAGAATATTGTCTGTCTCCACTTCTATTCCACATTGTATTGGAGTAGAATTTCCAGTACAATCAGGGAAGGAAAAGTAATTAAAGGCATGTAATTAGAAAGTAATAGGTAAGACTGTCTTTAATTACAGAATACATATATGTACATAATTCTAGGGAATGTACTTTAAAACCAGGAATACTAATAAGCAAGTTT
Source organism: Macaca nemestrina (assembly GCF_043159975.1). Lineage (NCBI taxonomy): Eukaryota > Metazoa > Chordata > Mammalia > Primates > Cercopithecidae > Macaca > Macaca nemestrina. The sequence continues at coordinate 126,083,001 of NC_092131.1, read as the reverse complement.
AGCAGGATCACAGTATGCAAGATCAATATACATAATCAAAAAACTCTCCACAAAGAAAAGCCCCAAGCACAGATGACTTCACTGGTGAATTTTATGATACAGTTAAAGAAGAATTAACAACAATTCCTTATAAACTGTTTCAAAACTTAGAAAAGGAGAGAACACTTTCCAAATCATTCTATGAAGCCAATAATTCCCCAATACCCAAAACAGACAAAGACATCACAAGAAAAGACAAACAAAAGTGAAGAAAACAGACCAATATCTCTTGTCAGTATAGATGTAAAAATCTTCAAAACAAATAGTATCAAACTGAATCCAGCAACATATGAAAAAGAGTGTACAACACGGCCAACTGGGACTTTTCCCAAGAAGACAAGGTTGGCTGAAGATATGAAAATCAATCAATGTTACATACCACATTAATAGAAAAAAACATTGAAGCTTTAAATCAGGTCAGTGATGCAGAAAAAAATTTTGAAAAAAATCCAATACCTTATATGATAAAAATTCTCAGAAAGCTAGAAATAGAAAGGAAGTTCTTTGAACTGATAAAGATAATCTGCAAAAAGTCCTGCACTAACATAGCACCTAATTGTGAAAGACTGAAACTGTCTGACCCCTAAGATCAGCAGGAACGGATTTTTCCTCTTACTACACCTGTGCGAACACTGTACTGGAAATAATAGCCACGCAAATTAGATCCTCCCTCCCTGCTCCAAAATGAAAGAAATAAATGGCATCACTGTTGAAAAAAGAAGTAAAATTACTTCTATTCTCAGGTAACATGACTGTTCTATGGAAAGAATTATTAAATCTTATGGAAGCCATAAAAAACCTATTAAAGATAATAAACAAATTTAGCAAGCTTGCAGAAATTAAGAAAATAATTCCATTTACAATAGCATAAAAAAGGATAAATTGCCCGGGTGTGGTGGCTCATGTCTGTAATCCCAGCTACTCAGGAGGCTGACACAGGAGAATCGCTTGAATCAGGGAGTCGAAGGTTGCAGAGAGCCGAGATTGTGCCACTGCACTCCAGCCTGGCAAAAGAGCGAGACTCTGTCTCAAAAAAAAAAAAAAAAAAAAAGGGATAAATTACTTAGGAATATATTTAACAAAAGAAACACAAGATTTGGCCAGGCTCACACCTGTAATCCCAGAACTCAGAACTTTGGGAAGCTGAGGTGGGCGGATCACGAGGTCAAGAGATGGAGGCCATCCTGGCCAACATAGTGAAACCCCACCTCTACTAAAAATACAAAAATTAGCTGGGCGTGGTGGTGTGTGCCTGTAGTCCCAGCTACTCGGGGGGCTGAGGCAGGAGAATCACTTGAATCCGGGAGGTGGAGGTTGCAGTGAGCCAAGATTGGGTCACTGCACTCCAGCCTGGAGACAGAGTGAGAGTCCATCTCAAAAAACAAACAAACAAAAAAACCCCACAAGATTCATATGCTGCAAACTACAAAACATTGAAAGAAATTAAAGAAGGCTTAAATAAATAGAATGATGTTCCATATTCATGGACTGGAAGACAATATTGTTAAGGTGGCAGTACTCCCTAAATTTGTTTACACTTTCAGTGCCGTCCCTATCAAAATCCCAGCTTCTTTTTGCAGAAATTGAAAACTTGATTCTGAAATTTGTATAAAAATGCAGCGGACCCAGAATTGCTAAAACAATCTTGAAAAAGAAGAACAATATTGAAGGACTTACACTTCTTGCAGGAATCAGGATTGTTTAGTACTGGCATAAGGACAGACATATAGATTAATGAAATAGAATTGAGAGTTCAGAAGTAAACACATACATTTATATTCCATTGATTTTTTAACAAGGGTGCCAAGATAATTTAACAGAGAAAAATATCTTATCATCAAATCGCTGATGCTGGGACAACTGGATATCTACATGCAAAAGAATGAAGTTGATCGCTTCCTTAGACCATACACAAAAATTAAGTCCAATCTGCAAATGGCTCAGATGCCTAAATATGATAGCTGTAACTCTAAAACTCTTAGAGGAAAACATAATCATAAACTTTCATGACCTTAGGTTAGGCAAAGTCTTCTTACATGCAACAACAAAAGCACAAGCAACAAAAGATGAAATAGATAAATTGTACTGCATCAAAATGGAAATCTTTTGGCTTCAAAGGACACTATCAAGAAAGCGAAAAGACAACGCAGAGAATGAGGTAAATTATTTGCAAATTATGTATATGATCAGGGACTAGTATCCAGAATATAAAATAACAACTACAACTTAAAAAGACAAATACCTCAAAAATTGGGCAAAGGATTTAAACAGATATTTTTCCAAAGAAGATATACCAGTGGACAACACCCACATGAAAAGACTGTAAATATTATTAGCCATCAGGGAAATGCAAGTCAAACCCACAAGGAGATGCCACATCACACATACTAGGATGGCTATAATAAAACAGATGGACAATAACAAGTGTTGGCAAGGATGTGGAGAAATTGGAACTCTCATACATTGCTGTGGGAATATGAAATGGTGCAGCTGCTTCGGACAAGTCTGGTAACTCCTCAAAAAGCTAAATATAGTGTTACCATATGACCTAGCAATTTCATTCTTAGGTATATACTCCCCAAAATGGAAACATATTTACACAACAATTTGTACACAAATATTCATAGTGGTGTCATTCATAACAGCAAAAAAGTAGAAACGACCTAGTGTTCATCAGTTGGTGAATGGCTAAATAAAATATGGTATATCCATACAATGGAATATTATTTGCCCATTAAAGTGAATGAAGTACTGATAGCACTACAACTTGTATAAACCTTGAAAACATCACGCTAAGTGAAAGATGCCAGCTACAAAAGGCCACATATTTTACAATTCCACTTACATGAAATGCCAAGAATAGGCAAATCTCTAGAGACTGAAAGTAGATTAGTGGCTGCTAGGGTATGAAGACAGGAGACAGTGAAGGCTACTAATAGATACAGGTTTCTTTTGGTGTAATAAAAATATTCTGGAATCAGATAGTGGGGATGGTTACACAACTTTGTGACTATAGTAAAAAATACATAATTGTACATTTTATTTTGAGACGGAGTCTCCTCTGTCACCCAGGCTGGAGTGCAATGGCACCATTTTGGCTCACTGCAACCTCCACCTCCTGGGTTCCAGCAATTCTTTTGTCTCAGCCTCCCGAGTAGTTGGGACTACAGGCGCGAGCAGCCAAGCCTGGCTAATTTTTGTATTTTTAGTAGAGACAAGGTGTCACCATATTGGCCAGGCTGGTCTCAAACTCCTAGACCTTGTGATCTGCCCGCCTTGGCCTACCAACGTGCTGGGATTACAGGCATGAGCCACTGTGCCCGGCCCATAATTGTATATTTTAAAAAGGTGAATTTTGTGGTATGTGATTTATATACTGCTTTTTTTTTTTTTTTTGAGATGGAGTCTTGCTCTGTTGCCCAGGCTAGAGTAGTGGCGTGATCTCAGCTCACTGGAAGCTCCACCTCCCAGGTTCATGCCATTTTCCTGCCTCAGCCTCCCAAGTAGCTGGGACTACAGGTGTCTGCCACTACGCCCGGTTAATGTTTTGTATTTTTTAGTAGAGATGGTGTTTCACCGTGTTAGCCAGGATGGTCTCGATCTCCTGACCTCGTGATCTGCCCACCTCAGCCCCCCAAAGTGCTGGGATTACAGACGTGAGCCACCACGCCCGGCCTATATACTCCTATCATTTAACAATGAACACTCAAAAAGCAAATTTGTCCATAATGGCAAATAAAGAATAAATTTTTTAAAAAATAGCATAACATCTGTATACCATTGACTGTCTTCTGTACACTCAAAACTACAAAGCACTGCTGAGAGAAAATTTTAAAATTTCCAATAAATGGAGAGATATAGGTTGGACGCAGTGGCTCATGACTGTAATCTCAGCACTTGGGGAGGCTGAGGTGGGAGAAACAGGGCTCCTCAAGGCTTGAGGAATTCAATGATTCAAGGCTGCAGTGAGCTGTGACCACACCACTGCACTCCAGCCTGACCTACAGAACAAGACACCATCTCAAAAAAGAAAAAAAAAAGTAAAATAAAATAAATGAAGATATATACAATGTTGATGGATTCGAAGACTCAATATGGTTAAGATGGTATATCTGCAGATTTGATGCAATCGCTCTCAAAATCCCAGCAAGCTTTTTTTGGCGGGGTGGGGAGTGGGTAGAGTTGACAAACTGATCCTAAAATTTACATGAAAATGCAATGAACCTGGAGTAACCAAAACAATTTTGAATAAGAGAATAAGAAAGGTAAGATTTTAGGACATATACTACCGGATACAAAACTTTCTATAAAGCCACAATAATTAAGACAATGTGGTATTAGTAAGCATACACATGTAGATTAATGGAACACAATAGAGATTTCAGAAACAAACTCTTGAATTAGTTTTTAGCAAAGCTTCCAAGGCAATTCAATAGGGTAGAAGAAAATCTTTTCAACAAATAGTATTAGTACAACTCATCCATGTAACAAAATAAATAAACAAGAAAAACAAAAAATCTCCCACAAATGTGGACTATTACTTTCTCACTTTACCCCAAAAATAACTCAAAATAGATCACAGATCTAAAGTTAATAACCAAAACATGTAGAAAATAATAGAAGAAAATATTTGTAGACAAATATTTCTTACCTTGACAGCAAAAACATGATCCATAGAAGACAAAATTCATAAAGGACAAAAATCATATACTGGACTTCATAAAAATTTTAAAGGACTTTTGCTCTTCAGAGACACAAGTAAGAAAATGAAAATACAAGCCATAAGCTAGGATAAAGTATCTGCAAATCATATCTCTGCTAAGGGACTTGTATTAAGAACAGATAAAGAGCTCTTATAACTCTGCAGTTAGACAAACAACCAAATTTTAAAATGGGCTAAAAGTTAAATAGTTATTTCACCAGACAAAGTTTAATAAAAAGTTAAGCATGGGCCGGGCGCGGTGGCTCACGCCTGTAATCCCAGCACTTTGGGAGGCCGAGGCGGGCGGATCACGAGGTCAGGAGATCGAGACCACGGTGAAACCCCGTCTCTACTAAAAATACAAAAAATTAGCCGGGCGCGGTTGTGGGCGCCTGTAGTCCCAGCTACTCGGGAGGCTGAGGCAGGAGAATGGCGTGAACCCGGGAGGCGGAGCTTGCAGTGAGCCGAGATCGCGCCACTGCACTCCAGCCTGGGCGACAGAGCGAGACTCCGTCTCAAAAAAAAAAAAAAAAAAAAAAAAGTTAAGCATGGCCAGGTTCAGTGGCTCATGCCTGTAATCCCAGCACTTTGGGAGGCTAAGGTGGGCGGATTACCTGAGCTCAGGGGTTCAAGACCAGCCTGAGCAACACAGTGAAACCCTGTCTCTACTAAAAATACAAAAAAATTAGCTGGGCATGGTGGTGCGTGCCAGCTACTCGGGAGACTCAGGCACGAGAATTGTTTGAACCTAGGCTGCGGAGGTTGCAGTGAGCCGAGATCGCACCACTGCACTCCAGACTGGGAGACAGAGCAAGACTCTGTCTCAGATAAATAAATAAATAAATAAATAAATAAATAAATAAATAAATAAATAAATAAAATGTGGTATATCATTATAATATAATACTATTCAGCAAAAAAAAAAAAAAAAAAAAAAAAAAAAAAACTATTCATGGCCAGGCGTGGTGGCTCATGACTATAATCCCAGGACTTTGGGAGGCCGAGGCAGGTGGATCATGAGGTCAGGAGATTGAGATTGAGACCATCCTGGCTAACACGGTGAAACCCCATCTCCACTAAAAATGCAAAAAATTAGCCTGGCATGGTGGCGGGCGCCTGTAGTCCCAGCTACTCGGGAGGCTGAGGCAGGAGAATAGTGTGAACCTGGGAGGCAGAGCTTGTAGTGAGCTGAGATCACGCCACCGCACTCCAACCTGGGTGACAGAACGAGACTACATCTCAAAATAAATAAATAAAAATAAAAAACTATTCGTGAATGGTATAACACAAAGAATCTCAAAAATATTATTTAAAAAATACACCTGACACGGCCGGGCGTGGTGGCTCATGCCTGTAATCCCAGCACTTTGGGAGGCTGAGGCAGGAGGATCACGAGGTCAGGAGTTTGAGACCAGCCTGGCCAACATGGTGAAACCCCATCTCTTCTAAAAATAGAAAAAATTAGCTGGGCATGGTGCCAGGCACCTGTAATGCCAGCTACTCAGGAGGCTGAGGCAGGAGAATCGCTTGCACCCTGGAAGTGGAGGTTGCAGTGAGCTGAGATCGCACCACTGTACTCCAGCCTGGGCAACATAGTGAGATGGTCTCAAAACAAAAAAACAAAACAAACAAAACAAACAAAAATACCTGACAAAAAATACTACATATTGTATGATTTTATTTATTCCAAGTTCAAATAATATGAGTCCATAAAGACATAAAGCAGATCAGTTGTTGCCTGGACCTTGGGTAGAAGTAGGCATTGACAGCAAATGGGCAGAAGGGAAGTTTTTGGGATGGTGAAATTTTCTTTTCTTTCTTTCTTTCTCTCTCTCTCTCTCTCTTTCTTTCTTTCTTTCTTTCTTTCTTTCTTTCTTTCTTTCTTTCTTTCTTTCTTTCTTTCTTTCTCTCTCTTTCTTTCTTTGTTTCTTTCTTTTTCTTGCTTTCTTGCTTTCTCTCTCTCTCTCTCTCTTTCTTTCTTTTTTTTTTTTTTTGACAGAGTCTCACTGTGTCACCCAGACTGGAGTGCAATGGCGTGACCTCGGCACACTGCAACCTCCACCTCCCGGGTTCAAGCGATTCTCCTGCCTCAGCATCCCGAGTAGCTGGGACTACAGGTGCACGCCACTACGCTAATTTTTTGTATTTTAGTAGAGATGGGGTTTCACTGTGTTGCCCAGGCTGGTCGCAAACTCTTGAGCTCAGGCAATCCTCCCGCCTCAGTCTCCCAAAGTGCTGGGATTACAAGCGTGAGCCACCACACCCGGCCAGGATGGTGAAATTTTCTAAAACTGTATTGTTGTGATTATTCCACATGGGTGAATTTTATGGTATATAAATTATAACTCAAAACATCTATTTTAAATTTTTTTCTTAATCATAAGTCAAAAACCAACTAGTTTTTAAAATACAAATATTTTAACACTAAAGAAGACTATAGGTAGTAATAAGCACATTTAAAATGTTCAGTGTCATTAGTCATGAAGAAAATAAAAAATAAAACCACAATGTGATACCATTACACAACTATTAGAAAGACTAAAAGAAGAATCGAGACGATGGAAAGCATCTAGAATTCTTCTATGTTATTGGGTGAGATTGTTGAATGGTGTGGCCATTTTACTGGGTAGAATTGTACAATGGTACATCCTCTTTGGAAGAAAATCTAGAAGTTTCTTGTAAAGTAAAACGCATACTTACTATATGAGTCAGCAGTCTGACTCCTAGGTATTTATCTATGAGAAAAGAAAATGTGTAGCTACACAAAAAACCCGTGTTTTCATGTGCATACCAGAGTTAAGGAAACAGAGTTAAGCATTTGGGGAGGTGGCTAGAATTTTCAAGGCAGAGTACTGGAGAAAAGAAAGCTTCATAGAGAAAGAGAGTTCCAGTAATCTGCAGTCTTCAGCTGAGTGTTGATCACTGTAGATGCGTGGGGACACTACCATGGCTGGGGAAAGAGCCACTGGAAAGGACAGGCAGAGTCATCACCAGAACATACAGGACTGGGAATAAGTCACGTTCCCAACAGCAGAGTAGAAAGACCTCCTAATAAATCAGGTGTCAGACAGAGGACTGAGAAAAGAGAGTATTGCCAAATAAGTCTAAAGTCTACTCTGGGCCCATGTTAAAAAACTTAAAGGCAAGCCTCAAAAAGGTCAAATTGTTTCCAAGTAACTTAGCTGCATCCAAGACCAAAGCTGAAAATTAAAGGGAAAAATCCCAGAACACAACTATGTAAAATGACAGCATCTGGCATCCAATTGAAAATGACCAGGTATATGAAAAAGTGGGAAAATGTGACTCATAATGATAATAAAAATAAATCAATAGAGACAGACTGAGAAATGACATAAATGATAGGCAGAATTAGTAGACAAGGGCATTAAAACAGAAATTATAGACTTTGTACGTTCAAGAAGGTAGACAAATCCTGAGCATAAGAGACATGAAGTCTATTTCTGAAAGTCTAAATTCAAAACTACTGGATAATGAATTTGCAATATGTGAGATTAAAAATACACTCATAGGCTGGTCTCAGTGACTCACACCTGTAATCTCAGCACTTTGGGAGGCTGGGGCGGGCGGATCACCTGAAGTCAGGAGTTCAAGACCATCCTGACCAACATGGAGAAACCCTGTCTCTACTAAAAAAATACAAATTAGCCAGGCATGGTGGTGCATATGCCTGTAGTCCCAGCTACTTGGGAGGCTGAGGCAGGAGAATTGATTGAACCTGGGAGGCAGAGGTTGTGGTAAGCCAAGATCGCGCCATTACACCACTCCAGCCTGGGCAACAAGAGCGAAACTCCATCTCAAAAAAAAAAAAAAAACAAAAACACTGGATGGGATTAGCAGCAGTCTAGGCACTGAAGAGCAGATTAGTGAATTTGGAGACATGGCTGTAGAAACTATCCAAAATGAAATACAGAGAGAACAAAGACTGGAGAAAATAAAAAATAAAAAAGGAGCAGAGGATCAATGAACTGTGGGACATCAAAGTCTAATTTATATGTAATTGAAGTCCCAGAAGAAGAAGAAGAGAGAATCGAAGGGACTTAAACATTAAAAGAAATAATGGCATAAAATTTTGTAAACTTGATAAAATTAACAATAATTACAAAAAGGCTCAATGAACCCCAAACAGAAGAAACCTGAAGAAAACTATGTGAAGGTAAATCATGATCGAATTGCTTAAAACCAATTATCTTTATTTTATTTTATTTTTATTTATTTACTTATTTTTTTGAGATGTAGTTTTGCTCTTGTTGCCCAGGCTGGAGTGCAATAATGGCGCAATCTCGGCCCACTACAACCTCCGACTCCCAGGTTCAAGCGATTCTCCTGCCTTAGCCTCCTGAGTAGCTGGAATTACAGGTGTCCGCCACTACGCTTAGCTTTTTTTTTTTTTTAATTTTTAGTAGAGATGTGGTTTCACCATGTTGGCCAGGTTGGTCTCGAACTCCTGACCTCAGGTGATCTGCCCACCTTGGCCTCCCAAAGTGCTGAGATTACAGGGGTGAGCCACTGCTCCTGGCCCCAATTATCTTTAAAAGACAGTGTTTACAAAAATGAAAAGGCAACACACAGCCTGGGAGAAAATATTCGCAAAACAGATCTCCAGCAAAGAACTTGTATCTAGAATATATAAAAACTCTTACATCTCAATAATAAGAATTCAAACAACCCAATAAAAATTGGACAAAAGAGGCTGGCATGGTGGGTCACACCCATAATCTCAGCACTTTGGGGGTGGAGGCAGGAGGATTGCTTGAGCCCAGCAGCTTGAGAGCAGCCTGAGCAACATAGTGAGACCACCGTCTCTACCAAAAATTAGCTGGGCATGGTGGCACATGCCTGTGGTCCCAGCTACTCAGAGACTGAGGTGGGAGGATCCTTGAATACAGGAGGTCGAGGATACAGTGAGCATGATTGTGCAACTACACCCCAGCCTGGGTGACAAGCCCAACTACACCCCAGCCTGGGTGACAGAATAAGATCTTGTCTCAAAAAAAAAAAAAAAAAAAAAAAGAAAAAGAAAAAGGACAAAAGATATATCTAAACAGATATTTTGCTAAAGATGATATACAGATGGGAAAGAAATATATTAAGAAATGCTCAATGTCGTAAGTCATTGGTTAAATGCAAATTAAAACCACAGAGACACACCAATATGCCCCCATTACAATGGTTGACATTTTAAAAGTTAACTGTACTAAATGTTGTAGGGGATGTGCAGAAACTGAAACTCTCATACACTGCTGGGAGAATCTAAAATAGTGTAACCACTTTGGGACAGAGTAGCGAAGTATTTGTGTATGTTTTTAAATAGTTAATTATAGACACGGAAGAGTGGCTCATGCTTGTAATCCCAGCACAATGGGAGGCTGAAACAAGGGGATCACCTGAACCTTGACAAGTGACCCAGACAAGTTCAAGACAAGTCTGGGCAACATAGGGAGACCCCATCTCTACAAGTATTTATTTATTTTTTTAATTAGCTGGGCATGGTGTCACATGCCTGTGGTCCCAGATACGCAGGAGGTTGAGGTGGGAGGATCGCTTAAGCCTGGGAGGTCAAGGCTGCAGTGAGCCATGATCACACCACTGCACTCCAGCCTGGGTGACAAGGCGAGATCCTGTGTTAGTCCACTTTCACATTGCAATAAAGATACTACCTGAAACTGGGTAATTTATAAAGGAAAGAAGTACAGTTGATTCACAGTTCCAGATGGCTGGCGAGGCCTCAGGAAACTTATAATCATGGTGGAAGGCAAAGGGGAAGCAAGAACCTTCTTCACATGGTAGCAGGAGAGAGAAGAGTGAGTGTGCGGGAAAAACCACATTTATAAAACCATCAGATCTCGTGAGAATTCACTTACTATCATGAGAACAGCAGCATGGGCGAAATGGCCCCCATAATGTAATCACTTCCCTTCCTCAACACATGGGGATTACAGATCCCTCCCTCAACACTCTCATCTCTCTCTCTTTTTAAAAATTATATATATATATATATATATATATATAGATATATATATATATATATATTTGTTATTATACTTTAAGTTCTAGGGTACATGTGCACAACGTGCAGGTTTGTTACATAGGTATACATGTGCCATGTTGGCGTGCTGCATCCATTAACTCATCATTTACATCAGGTATATCTCCTAATGCTATCCCTTCCCCCTCCCCACACCCTACCACAAGACCTGGTGTGTGATGTTCCCCACCCTGTGTCCAAGTGTTGTCATTGTTCAATTCCCACCTATGAGTGAGAACATGCGGTGATTGGTTTTCTGTCCTTGCGATAATTTGCTCAGAATGATGGTTTCCAGCTTCATCCATGTCCCTACAAAAGACATGAACTCATCATTTTTCATGGCTGCATAGTATTCCATGGTGTATATGTGCCACATTTTCTTAATCCAGTCGATTATTGGTGGACATTTGGGTTGGTTCCAAGTCTTTGCTATTATGAATAGTGCCACAATAAACATACGTGTGCATGTGTCTTTATTTTTATTTATTTATTTATTTATTTGGAGATGGAGTCTCACTCTGTCGCCCAGGCTGGAGTGCAGTGGTGCGATCTTGGCTCACTGCAAGCTCCGCCACCCTTGTTCACACCATTCTCCTGCCTCAGCCTCCCAAGTAGCTGGGACTACAGGCACCCGCCACCATGCTTGGTTAATTTTTTGTATTTTTAGTAGAGATGGGGTTTCACCATGTTAGCCAGGATGGTTTTGATCTCCTGACCTCGTGATCTGCCTGCCTCGGCCTCCCAAAGTGCTGGGAGTACAGGCGTGAGCCACCGTGCCTGGCTGCATGTGTCTTTATAGCAGCATGATTTATAATCCTTTGGGTATGTACCCAGTAATGGGATGGCTGGGTCAAATGGTATTTCTAGTTCTAGATCCTTGAGGAATTGCCACACTGTCTTCCACAATGGTTGGACTAGTTTACAGTCCCACCAACAGTGTAAAAGTGTTCCCATTTCTCCACATCCTCTCCAGCACCTGTTGTTTCCTGACTTTTTAATGATCGGCATTCTAACTGGTGTGAGATGGTATCTCATTGTGATTTTGATTTGCATTTCTCTGATGACCAGTGATGATGAACATTTTTTCATGTGTCCATTGGCTGCATAAATGTCTTCTTTTGAGAAGTGTCTGTTCATGTCCTTCACCCACTTTTAGATGGGGTTGTTTTATTTTTTCTTGTAAATTTGTTTAGGTTCCATGTAGATTCTGGATATTAACCCTTTGTCAGATGGGTAGATTGTAAAAATTTTCTCCCATTCTGTAGGTTGCCTGTGCACTCTGATGGTAGTTTCTTTTGCTGTGCAGAAGCTCTTTAGTTTAATTACATCCCATTTGTCAATTTTGGCTTTTGTTGCCATTGCTTTTGGTGTTTTAGTCATGAAGTCCTTGCCCATGCCTATGTCCTGAATGGCATTGCCTAGGTTTTCTTGTAGGGTTTTTATGGTTTTTAAGACTTTAATCCATCTTGAATTACTTTTTGTATAAGGTGTAAGGAAGGGAGCCAGTTTCAGCTTTCTACATATGGCTAGCCAATTTTCCCAGCACCATTTATTAAATAGGGAATCATTTCCCCATTTCTTGTTTTTGTCAGATTTGTCAAAGATCAGATGGTTGTAGATGTGTGGTATTATTCCTGAGGGTTCTGTTTCATTCCATTGGTGTATATCTCTGTTTTGGTACCAGTACCATGCTGGTTACTGTAGCCTCGGTTACTGTAACCTTATAGTATAGTTTGAAGTCAGGTAGCATGATGCCTCCAACTTTGTTCTTTTGGCTTAGGATTGTCTTGGCAATGTGGGCTCTTTTTTGGTTCCATATGAATTTTAGTTTTTTCCAATTCTGTGAAGAAAGTAATTGGTAGCTTGATGGGGATGGCATTGAATCTATAAATTACCTTGGGCAGTATGGCCATTTTCACAATATTGATTCTTCCTATCCATGAGCATGAAATGTTCTTCCATTTGTTTGTGTTCTCTTTTATTTCATTGAGCAGTGGTTTGTAGTTCTCCTTGAAGAGGTCCTTTACATCCCTTGTAAGTTGGATTTCTAGGTGTTTTATTCTATTTGAAGCAATTGTGAATGGGAGTTCACTCATGATTTGGCTCTCTGTTTGTCTGTTATTGGTATATAGGAATGCTTGTGATTTTTGCACATTGATTTTGTATCCTGAGACTTTGCTGAAGTTGCTTATCAGCTTAAGGAGATTTTGGGCTGAGATGATGGGGTTTTCTAAATATACAATCATGTCATCTGCAAACAGGGACAATTTGACTTCTTCTTTTCCTAATTGAATACCTTTTATTTCTTTCTCCTGCCTGTTTGCCCTGGCCAGAACTTCCAGCACTATATTGAATAGGAATGGTGAGAAAGGGCATCGCTGTCTTGTGCCAGTTTTCAAAGGGAATGCTTCAAGTTTTTGCCCATTCAGTATATTGACTGGGTTTGTCATAAATAGCTCTTATTATTTTGAGATACGTCCCATCAATAACTAGTTTATTGAGAGTTTTTAGCATGAAGGGCTGTTGAATTTTGTTGAAGGCCTTTTCTGGATCTATTGAAATAATCGTGTGGTTTTTGTCTTTGGTTCTGTTTATACGATGGATTACATTTATTGAACTAGCCTTGCATCCCAGGGATGAAGCCAACTTGATCATGGTGGATAAGCTTTTTGATGCTGCTGGATTTGGTTTGCCACTATTTTATTGAGGATTTTTGCATCGATGTTCATCAGGGATAGTGGTCTAAAATTCTCTTTCTTTGTTGTGTCTCTGCCAGGCTTTGGTATCAGAATGATGCTGGCCTCATAAAATGAGTTAGGGAGGATTCCTTCTTTTTCTATTGATTGGGATAGTTTCAGAAGGAACGGTACCAGCTCCTCTTTGTACGTCTGGTAGAATTCGGCTGTGAATCCTTCTGGCCCTGGACTTTTTTTTTGGCTGGTAGGCTATTAAATATTGCCTCAATTTCAGAGCCTGTTATTGGACTATTCAGGGATTCAACTTCCTCCTGGTTTAGTCTTGGGAAGATGTATGTGTCCAGGAATGTATCCATTTCTTCTAGATTTTCTAGTTTATTTGCATAGAGGTGTTACCGTATTCTCTGATGACAGTTTGTATTTTTGTGGGATCAGTGGTGATATCCCCTTTATCATTTTTTATTGCATCTATTTGATTCTTCTTTCTTTTCTTCTTTATTAGTCTTGCTAGCAGTCTATCAGTTTTGTTGATCTTTTAAAAAACCAGCTCCTGGATGCATTGATTTTTTGAAGGGCTTTTTGTGTCTCTATCTCTTTCAGTTCTGCTCTGATCTTAGTTATTTCTTGCCTTCTGCTAGCTTTTGAATGTATTTACTCTTGCTTCTCTAGTTCTTTTAATTGTGATGTTAGGGTGACAATTTTAGATCTTTCCTGCTTTCTCTTGTGGGCCTTTAGTGCTATAAATTTCCCTCTACACACTGCTTTAAATGTGTCCCAGAGATTCTGGTATGTTGTGTCTTTGTTCTTATTGGTTTCAAAGAACATCTTTATTTCTGCCTTCATTTCATTATGTACCCAGTAGTCACTCAGGAGCAGGTTGTTCAGTTTCCATGTAGTTGAGTGGTTTTCAGTGAGTTTCTTAATCCTGAGTTCTGGTTTGATTGCACTGTGGTCTGAGAGACAGTTTGTTATAATTTCTGTTCTTTTACATTTGCTGAGGAGTGCTTTACTTCCAACTATGTGGTCAATTTTCGAATAAGTGCGATTTGGTGCTGAGAAGAAAGTATATTCTGTTGATTTGGGGTGGAGAGTTCTGTAGATGTCTATTAGGTTCAAACTGAGTTCAATTCCTGGATATCCTTGTTAACTTTCTGTCTCATTGATCTGTCTAATGTTGACAGTGGGGTGCTAAAGTTTCCCATTATTATTGTGTGGGAGTCTAAGTCTCTTTGTAGGTCTCTAAGGACTTGCTTTATGAATCTGGGTGCTCCTGACGGGTATATATATATTTAGAATAGTTAGCTCTTCTTGCTGAATTGATCCCTTTACCATTATGTAATGGTCTTCTTTGTCTCTTTTGATCTTTGTTGGTTTAAAGTCTGTTTTACCAGAGACTAGGATTGCAAACCCTGCTTTTTTTTGTTTTCCATTTGCTTGGTAGATCTTCCTCCATCCCTTTATTTTGAGCCTATGTATGTCTCTGTGTGTGAGATGGGTCTCCTGAGTACAGCACACTGATGGGTCTTGACTCTATCCAATTTGCCAGTCTGTGTCTTTTAATTGGAGCATTTAGCCCATTTGCATTTAAGGTTAATATTGTTATGTGTGAATTTGATCCTGTCGTTATGATGTTAGCTGGTTATTTTGCTTGTTAGTTGATGCAGTTTCTTCCTAGCATCGATGGTCTTTACCATTTGGCATGTTTTTGCAGTGGCTGGTACCAGTTGTTCCTTTCCATGTTTAGTGCTTCCTTCAGGAGTTCTCGTAAGGCAGTCCTGGTGGCGACAAAATCTCTCAGCATTTGCTTGTCTGTAAAGGATTTTATTTCTCCTTCACTTATGAAGGCTCAATATTCACTTTTGGCTGGATATGAAATTCTGGGTTGAAAATTTTTTCTTTAAGAATGTTGAATATTGGCCTCCACTCTCTTCTGGCTTGTGTAGTTTCTGCCAAGAGATCTGCTGTTAGTCTGATGGGCTTCCCTTTGTGGGTAACCTGACCTTTCTCTCTGGCTGCCCTTAACATTTTTTCCTTCATTTCAACTTTGATGAATCTGACAATTATGTGTCTTGGAGTTGCTCTTCTCGAGGAGTATCTTTGTGACATTCTCTGTATTTCCTGAATTTGAATGTTGGCCTGCCTTGCTAGGTGGGGGAACTTCTCCTGGATAATATCCTGAAGAGTGTTTTCCAACTTGGTTCCATTCTTCTCGTCACTTTCAGGTATACCAATCAGATGTAGATTTGGTCTTTTCACATAGTCTCGTATTTCTTGGAGGGTTTGTTTCTTTTTACTCTTTTTTCTCTAAACTTCTCTTCTCACTTAATTTCATTCGTTTGATCTTCAATCACTGATACCCTTTCTTCCACTTGATCAAATCGGCCACTGAAGCTTGTGCATGCATCACGTAGTTCTCATGCCATGGTGTTCCTCTCCATCAGGTCATTTAAGGTCTTCTCTACACTGTTTATTCTAGTTAGTCATTCATCTAATCTTTTTCCAAGGTTTTTAGCTTCTTTGCAATGGGTTTGAACATCCTCCTTTAGCTACGAGAAGTTTGTTATTACTGATCGTCTGAAGCCTTCTTTTCTCAACTCATCAAAGTCATTCTCTGTCCAGCTTTGTTCCGTTGCTGGCAAGGAGCTATGTTCCTCAGTTGGAAATGCAGAAATCACCTGTCTTCTTTTAAAGATGAGATTTGGATGCAGAGCCAAACCATATCAGACCCTGTCTCAAAAAAAAAAAAAAAAAGATTAATTATTCACCTGTCATGTGACCCAACCATTCCACTCCTAGGTATTTACTCAAAAGAAATGAAAGCATATGTCCATACAAAGACCATACATCAATGTTCATAGCAGGTTTATTTATAATGGCCCCAAACTGGAAATAACCCAAGTGTCCATCAACAAGAGGGTGGTAAACAAATGGTGGAACATCCACACAATGGAATACTACTCAGCAATGAAAAAGAGCAAACTATCATGTATGGTGTGGATCACTAAGTGAATGAATCTCAACAATTATGTTAAATAAATGAAGCCAGACAAAAAAGAGCTTATCCTGTATAATTCCATTTATATAAAATCCTAGAAGTGGGAGGATTGGTTGAGGCCAGGAGTTTGAGACCAGACTGAGCAAGATAGCAAGACCCTGTCTCTAAAAAAAATAGGAAAAAAGTTAGCCAGGTGTGGTAGTGGGTGCCTATAGTCCCAGTTACTTAGGAGGCTGAGGCAGGAGGATCACTTGAGCCTAGGAGTTTGAGGCTGCAGTGAGCTGTGATTGCCCCCACTGCACTCAAGCCTGGGCAACAGAGCAAGACCTCATGTCTAAACATAAATAAATAGGTTGAGAACAATGGCTCATGCCTGTAATCCCAGCACTTTGGAAAGCTGAGGCAGGTGAATCATGAGGTCAGGAGTTCAAGACCAGCTTGGCCAAGATGGTGAAAACCCATTTCTACTAAAAATATAAAAAATTAGCTGAGCATGGCAGCACGCGCCTGTAATCCCAGCTATTCAGGAGGCAGAGGCAGGAGAATAGCTTGAACCTGGAAGGCAGACATTGCAGTGAGCCGAGATCATGCCACTGCACTCCAGCCTGGGCGACAGACCAAGACTCTGTCTCAAAAAAAAAAAGAAAAAAAAACAAATAAAAAATTAGAAATAATAAACAAATAAATAAAATATAAGATAACATTCTAGAAAATGCATATTAACATGTGGTGATAGAAAGTTGACCAGTGGTTGTCTGGGAGCAGGGTGGGGGAAGAATCAAATTAACAAAGAAGTACGAGGGCACCTTTGGGGCTGATAGATGTGGTCATCTTTTTTTTTTTTTTCCAAAATGGAATTTCACTCTTCTTGCCCAGGCTGAAAAGCAATGGTGCAATCTCGGCTCACTGCAACCTCCACCGCCCGGGCTCAAGTGATTCTCCTGCTCCAGCCTTCCAAGTAGCTGGGATCACAGGTGCCTGCCAGCATGCCTGGCTAATTTTTGTATTTTTAGTAGAGACGGGCTTCACTATGTTGGCCAGGCTGGTCTTGAACTCCTGACCTTAGGTGATCCACCTGCCTTGGCCTCCCACAGTGCTGGGATTACAGGCGTGAGCCATCATGCTTGGCCTGCACGTGGTCATCATCTTGATTGTGATGATTTGTACACCCATGTCAAAACTTATGAACACCTGTGTATACTTCAAATAATTCAGTTTATTGTACATCAATTATACCTCAGTAGAGCTATTTTTAAAATAATACGTATCTTTGATTAGATCATGGGTCTTAACAAAGCCGCTCCAACTCAAATTTTGAAGAAATGTGACATGAGACAAGGTATCACATGATGTTGAGAAATTATTGCAGCCAGGTGTAGCAGTTCATGCCTGTAATTCCACACTTTGGGAGGCCAAGATGAGAGGATTACTTGAGCCCAGGAGTTTGAGACTAGTCTGAGCAATGTAATGAGACCCCATCTCTACAAAAATATCAAAAAATTAGCTGGGCATGGTGGCACATGCCTGTAGTCCCAGCTACTCAGGAGGCTGAGGTGGGAAGATCACTTGAGCCTGGGAGGTCGAGGCTACAGTGAGTGATCACGCTACTGCACTCCAGCCTGGACCACAGATCAAGACCTCATGAAAAAAAAAGAAAACGATAAATTATTGTTAATTTTTGTTTTTGAGATGGAGGCTTGCCCTGTTGCCCAGGCTGGAGTGCAGTGGCGTGATCTCAGCTCACTACAACCTCTGCCTCTCGGATATAAGCAATTCTCCTGCCTCAGCCTCCCAAGTAGCTGGGATTACAGGTGCACATCACCACGCCTAGCTAATTTTTTGTATCTTTAGTAGAGACGGGGTTTCACCATGTTGGCCAGGCTGGTCTCAAACTCCTGACCTCAGGTGATCTGCCTGTCTCGGCCTCCCAAAGTGCTGGGATTACAGGCGTGAGCCACTGCACCCAGCCTGCTAATTTTGTTAGTTATGAAAATGTAATAAAATGTTCTAATTTATTTTTAAAATGTGAGGAGGGATGGGGGGCTCTCAAATGGGCTCCATAAAGAGCTCTGGAGCTAGCTTCCACCTCACGGCCAATCAGGGGTGGCTATGCGCTAGCCTGCAGGTCTCCAACCTGTCCAGCCCAGTTTTCTTGGAGATGAGGATGGGAAGTGGGCAGAGAGAAGCTCTTAATCCTTCTAACTTCCTTGGAAATGTCCTTGGAGCCTAGTAACATTGTACTTAAAGTAAATCTTTGCCTTCTGCATAGAGACTCTTTGTCTTAACCCTCTGGGACCACTGGCTCTGAGGCAGTTACTGTTGTCTAGATCAAGTTTCTGTCTGTACACGTCTTTCTTGCTGGCAGAGACACCATTTATGTGTGTGTCCCACTCCTCCCAGGGGCTCAGGAAAACCATTCCATTCTACCCAGCTCAAGGGGTAAATCCTGATTGGTGTAGGCTAGTCTTCTTTGCAGAGATTGGTTTAGGAGCTGGCATGTGAATCAGTGAGATTTGAGAAAAGGGTGGGGAGGGAGACTGTATTAGTACTTTCCTGCCACTGTAACAAAATACCTTAGACTGGAGAGTTCAGAGACAGCATAACTGTATTGCTCACAGCTACAGAAGCTGGAAGTCCGAAATCAGGGCACCAGCAGATTCAGTGTCTGATGAGAGCTTAGTCTCTGCTTCCAAGATGGGACCTTTTTGCTGCGTCCTCTGGAGGGGACGAATGTTGTGTCCTCCCATAACACAAAAGATGAAAAGGCAAAAAGAGATGAATGCTGTTTCTTCACGGCGCAGAAGGTGGAAGGGCAAAAGGAAGAAAGGCAAGCTAGTTCCCACCTGCCCTTTTGTAAGACACTAATCCCATCTGTGAGGACAGAGCCCTGGTGGCCTAATCATCTCCTAAAGGCTCCACCTCTTGATATAGCTGCACTGGGGATTCAGTTTCAACATGAATTTTGGAGGAGGCACAAACACTCGCACCATAGCAGAGTCTTCTGGGAAATGTTTCCTTGCTCTTAAAAAGGGCTCCAAGGGCTAGGCATCCTTCCTCTCATAGCGGATATTGTTTCTGGATATGACGCCTGGAGCTGTGGCAGCTCTCCTGAGACAATACCCAGAGCCCTTCCTAGGACAGACCAAGCCAGTAAGCATGGGAGAGGAAAGACAGGAAGAGCCTGAGCCTGACACTGCTGCTGAGTCACAAATTAGTCCATTCTGGAGCTGCCCTCACCTCTCCGCTTCCTGCTGTATGAATTAATAAACTTTCCTTATTGTTTTTTTGTTTTGTTTTGTTTTTGAGATGGAGTTTCACTCTTGTTGCCCAGGCTCATCTCCTTGCTGCCTGCTGTATGAATTCGTAAACTTTCCTTTTTTTTTTTGAGATGGAGTTTCACTCTTGTTGCCCAGGCTGGAGTGCAGTGGTGTGATCTCCACTGACTGCTACCTCCGCCTCCCAGGTTCAAGTGATTCTCCTGCCACAGCCTCCTGAGTAACTGGGACTACAGGCGCCTGCCACCACACCTGGCTAATTTTTGTGTTTTTAGTAGAGATGAGATTTTGCCATATTGGTCAGGCTGGTCTCAAATTCCTGACCTCAAGTGATCCTCCCACCTCAGCCTCCCAAAGTGCTGAGGTTACAGGGATGAGCCACTGTGCCTGGCCAAACTTTCCTTATTGTTGAATCCATTAAAGATAAACTAAAATAGGCCGGACGTGGTGGCTCACGCCTGTAATCCCAGCACTTTGGGAGGCTGGGGCAGGCAGATCACGAGGTCAGGAGATCAAGACCATCCCGGCTAACACAGCAAAACCCTGTCTCTACTAAAAATGCAAAAAATTACCTGGGCATGGTGGCGGATGCCTGTAGTCCCAGCTACTCGGGAGGCTGCAGCAGAAGAATGGCATGAACCTGGGAGGTGGAGCTTGCAGTGAGCCAAGATCGTGCCACTGCACTCCAGCCTGGGCAACAGAGTGAGACTCCGTATCAAAAAAAAAAAAAAAAAAAAAAGGCTCAAGGTACAAGGTGGAAGACTTTAACAAAATTGCTCATTAAAAAGGACCATGAAGGCCGGGAGCAGTGGCTCACGTCTGTAATCCCAGCACTTTGGGAGGTGGAGGCAGGCAGATCACGAGGTCAGGAGATGGAGACCATCCTGGCTAACATGGTGAAAACCCGTCTCTACTAAAAATAAAAAAAATTAGCTGGGCATGATGGCGGGCGCCTGTAGCCCCAGTTACTCGGGAGGCTGAGGCAGGAGAATGGTGTGAACCCGGGAGGCAGAGTTTGCAGTGAGCCGAGATCACACCACTGCACTCCAGCCTGGGAGACAGAGCGAGGGAACAAGACTCTGTCTCAAAAAAAAAAAAAAAAAGTTTAGCAGAGTTGCCAGATGTAAATTCAATATCTAATAAATTAAAGTTTAATAAATGTATATACATCATCAATACGTTAGAAAATGTAACTTAAAAATTTACAATAGCAATGAAAAATGTAAGATATTGAAAATAAATCCAACAAAAGATGTGTAAAAACCTTTTTTTGTTTTTTAAAAGAAGTGGGGTCTTGCTATATTGCCTGGGCTGGATTTGAACTCCTGGGCTCAAGCGATCCACCCACCTTTGCCTCCTAAAGTGCTGGGATTACAGGCATAAGCCACTGTACCCAGCCCTGTAAAATCTTTTTTTTTTTTTTTGGAACAAAGACTTGCTCTGTCACCCCGGCTGGAGTGCAGTGTCGCGATCTCGGCTCACTGCAAGGTCTGCCTCCCGGGTTCACGCTATTCTCTTGCCTCAGCCTCCTGAGTAGCTAGTTCTACAGGCACATGCCACTGCTCCGGGCTAATGTTTTGTATTTTTAGTAGAGATGGGGTTTCGCTGTGTTAACCAGCATGGTCTGAATCTCCTGACCTTGTGATCTGCCTGCCTTGGCCTCCCAAAGTGCTGGGATTACAGGTGTGAGCCACCGTGCCCAGCCTGTAAAATCTTTATGTAGAAAATTATAGCACCTTACTGAAAGGCAACAAGAAAACCAATTGATAAGCAACACCATGTTCATGGATAGAAAGACTCAAAGCTGTAAAGCTGTTATTTCTCCCCAAATTGATCTATAGCTTTACTACTGTTTCCATCAAATCACAACAAAACTTTTCCCACATTAAAAAAAAAAAAAAAAAAAAAAAAATTAGTGCCTAGATCCAATAAATCAATTAGGAGGACAAAAAATGCAATAGAAAAATGTTTAAAAATATGAACAGGTGCTGGATGCGACGACTCACGCCTGTTAATTCCAGCACTTTGGGAGGCCGAGGCAGGCAAATCACTTGAGGTCAAGAGTTCAAGACCAGCCTGGGTAACATGGTGAAACCCCATCTCTACTAAAAATATAAAAGTTAGCCGGGCATGGTGGCAGGCCTCTGTAATCACAGCTCCTCAGGAGGCTGAGGTAGGAGAATCACTTGAACCCAGGAGGTGGAGGTTGCAATGAGCTGAGATCACACCATCGAACTCCAGCCTGGGTGACAGACTGAGACTCTGTCTCAAAAAAACAAAACCATGAAGAGGTATTTCACAGAAAACACAAATGGCCCATTAAATATATGAAAATATACTCACCTTCATTAGTAAAAAGGGGAAATGTAAATAAAACCACAAATTTTCATTTCATGCCCACTAGTTCGGAAAAAATTAGAAGATTGACAAAATGCTGGTGAAATGTAACGATTAAACTGCAGTGGGACTAGAGGTGAGTACACTCACTTTGAAGAAGAGTCTTGCATTATTTGGTAAAACTGAACATTCACACACCCTGAGACCCAGCAGTTCTACTCCTGTAGACATGGATGGAATAGTCACAGAGCACTGTTTATTAGATCAAAAACAAAATAGCCCAAATACCCATGACAGTAGGGTGAATAAATGAATTGTGGTTCAGTCACACAATATAATACTATATTGTAGTGAAACAGAAAACTATAGCTCCATGCATTAACATGGATGTAGCTGATGATATTTTCCAGACGGCTGCCACCATATAGCCCATCTCAAATGCTCTTCTCACCTTTTGAGATGCCAGTGACATATTACATCTTTCTTGTAGTCCCACAGGCCCCTGAAACTGTTTTTTCCCCCCTGCCGTCTATTTTCTCTCTGGTTCAGTTTCAGTCTATTTTCTCTGTAGTTCCAATCGGGTCATTTCCATTCTGTGTTTCATTTCACGGATTCGTTCTTCTGTCCTCCCATTCTTCTGTTGAGCATATCCACTGAGCTTTAAAATTTCAGTCATTGTCTTTTTCAGTTTGAGCATTTCCATTTGGTAGTGCATATGTTAATTAACTTGATTTAGACATTTCATAATGTCTACATTTATCAAAACATCATTTGTATACCATAAATATATAATTTTTGTTTGTCAACAAAAATAATAAAATTTCTATTTGGTTCTTCTCTCTCTCTCTCTCTCTCTCTTCCTCCCTCTGTCCCTCTGTGCCAATGCCTGTAAGTGTAAGAATACTTTTTTTTTTTTTGAGACGGAGTCTCTCTCTGTCGCCCAGGCTGGAGGGCAGTGGCGCAATCTCGGCTTACTGCAAGCTCCGCCTCCCGGGTTCACACCACTCTCCTGCCTCAGCCTCCCGAGTAGCTGAGATTACCGGCATGCGCCACCACGCCCAGCTAATTTTTGTATATTTAGTAGAGACAGGGTTTCACCATTTTGGCCAGGCTGGTCTTGAACTCCTGACCTCATGATTACCTGCCTTGGCCTCCCAAACTGCTGGGATTACAGGTGTGAGCCACCACACCTGGCCTAA
Source organism: Macaca nemestrina (assembly GCF_043159975.1). Taxonomy (NCBI): domain Eukaryota; kingdom Metazoa; phylum Chordata; class Mammalia; order Primates; family Cercopithecidae; genus Macaca; species Macaca nemestrina. Next base: position 126,059,712 of record NC_092131.1, on the reverse strand, counting down.
TTTTTGTATTTTTAGTAGAGACAGGGTTGCACCATGTTGGCCAGGATGGTCTCAATCTCCTGACATCTTGATCTGCCTGCCTCATCCTCTCAAAGTGCTGGGATTACAGATATAAGCTGTTGCACCTGGCCTACAGTTAGCTTTTTAACTGCATTTTCTTTTACTACTGTTTTAGTGGTCATCTTAGAGATTATAATATGCATCCTTGATTTATTTCAATCTACATTAAGTTAGAACGTTTCAATTTGTACTTAAATGATGCAGTAACCTTTTAACAGTTAACTCCCATTTAGTCCCCTCCCCTCTTTGGTTTTATTGTTGTCATATATTTACTTTTTTGATTTTTTTTGAGACAGGGTCTTGCTGTGTTGCCTAAGCTGGAGGGCAATGGCATGATCTCGGCTCACTGCAACCTCAGGCTCCAGGGCTCAAACGATCTTCCTGCCTTACCCTCTCCAGTAGCTGAGATCAGTAGCTGAAACCACAGGCATGCACCACTATGCCTGGCTTTTTTTTCTTTTTCTTTTTTTTAAAATTTTTTATAGAGATAGGGTCTTTTTATGTTGTCCAGGCTGGTCTCAAAATCCTGGCGTCAAGTAATCCTTCCATGCGGGCATCCCAAAGTGCTGAGATTACAGGTGTGAGCCACCACATTGGGTCTCATATACTTACTTTTATGTGAAAAATCTTAAGAGATATTGTTTTTTTTGAGACGGAGCCTCGCTCTGTCGCCCAGGCTGGAGTGCAGTGGCGAAATCTCGGCTCACTGCAAGCTCCGCCTCCTGGGTTCACGCCATTCTCCTGCCTCAGCCTCCCAAGTAGCTGGGACTACAGGTGCCTGCCACCAAGCCCGGCTAATTTTTTTTGTATTTTTAGTAGAGATGGGGTTTCACCGTGTTAGCCAGGATGGTCTTGATCTCCTGACCTTGTGATCCTCCTGTCTCGGCCTCCCATAGTGCTGGGATTACAGGCGTGAGCCACTGCACCTGGCCTATGAGATGTTGTTTTAAATAGCCAATATTTGATTCTCATTGGACACATTTTTACTCTTTCCCTGTGCTCTTCATTCCTTCTTGCAATACCATCAGGGATCATTTTCCATCAGCCTGAAAAACTCCCTCAGCCTGGGCAACATAGGGAGACCCGGTCTCTACAAATACTTTAAAAAAATTAGTTGGATGTGGTGGTGCACGGCTGTGGTCTCAGCTACTCGAGAGGTTGAGGCAGGTGGATGACCTGAACCAGAGAGGCTGGGGATGCAGTGAGCTGTAATAGCACTAACTGCACTCTAGCCTGGGTGACAGAACGGGAGCAAGACCCGGTCTCAAAAAGTAAAAAACAAAAACAAAAATAAACCTCCTCAAGTGTTTCTTTTTTTTGCTTTTTTTTTTTTTTGAGACTGGGCCTTGCTCTGTCACCCAGGTTGGAGTGCAGTGGCACAGTCACAACTCGCTGTAGCCTCGACCTCCAGAGTAGCTGGGACTACAAGTGTGCAGCACCACTCCTGGCCAATTATTTATTTTTTGTAGAGATGTGGTCTTACTATGTTGCTCACGTGGTCTTGAATTTCTGGCCTCAAGCAATCCTCCCAAAGTGTTGGGGCTAGAGACATGAGCCACTGAGACAGCCTCCTCAAGTATTTCTTATAGTGCAGATATGCACTAGTAACAAAGCAAATTCTTGTCGCTTTTGTCTGTCTGACAACATGTTTCTTTTATCTTTTGAAGTGGGCACAGAATTGTAGCTTGGCAGGGTTGTTTTTTTTTTTTTTTTTTAGCCTTTTCTTTTATTTTTTATTTTATTTGTTTTTTTTGAAAGAAAGTCTGGCTGTGTTGCCTAGGTTGGAGTGCAGTGGCACAATCTCAGCTCACTGCAGCCTTGCCTCCTGGATTCAAGCGATTCTTGTGCCTCAGCCTCCTGAGTAGCTGAGATTACAGGTGTGTGCTGGTATGCCCAGCTAATTTTTGCATTTTTAGTAGAAATGGAGTTTTGCCATGTTGGCCAGGCTGGTCTCGAACTCCTAACCTCAAGTGATCTGCCTGCCTCAGCCTCCCAAAGTGTTGGGATCACAGGCGTGAGCCACTGCACCCGGCCCTTTTTAGCATTTTAAAGATGTCATTTCATTGTTTTCTGGCTTCCATAGTCTGCCATCAATTGTCTTGTTGGTTATCTCTGTCTCTCTCTCTCTCTTTTAAAATATGGTTTCTTTTAAGACTTTCTACTTTGTCTTTGATTTTCAGCAATTTGACTGTGATGAGGCTAAGTGTACTTTATGCTTACTCTGCTGGAGCTCATTGATATTCTTGAATCTATGGCTTGATGCCTTTCATCATATTTGTGGAATTCTCAGCCAGTATTTCTTTTTCTTTTCTTTTTTTTTTTTTTTTTCGTTGAGGCAGAGCCTCACTCTGTCACCCAGGCTGAAGTGCAGTGGTGCAATCTTGGCTCACTGCAACCTCTGCCTCCTGGGTTTAAGTGATTCTTGTGCCTCAGCCTCCCGAGTAGCTAGGATTTACAGGCATGTGCCACCATGCCTGGCTAATTTTTGTATTTTTAGTTGAGACAGGTTTTACTATTTCTGCCAGAATGGTCTCGAACCCCTGACGTCAGGTGATCTGCCTTCCTTGGCCTCCCAAAGTGTTGGAATTACAGGGATGAGTCACTGCGCCCAGCCTTCTTTTTCTTTTCTTTTCTTCTTTCTTTTCTTTCCTTTCTTTCCTTTCTCCTTCCTTCCTTCCTTCCTTCCTTCCTTCCTTCCTTCCTTCCTTCCTTCCTTCCTTCCTTCCTTCCTTCTCTCTCTCTCTCTCTCTCTTTCTTTTTCTTTCTTTGTCTCATTCTGTTGCTCAGGTTGCTGGAGTGGAGTGGTACAGCCTGGCTAGTTTTTGTATTTTTTGTAGAGCCAGGGTTTTGCCATGTTGGCTAGGCTGGTCTTGAACTCATGGGCTCAAGTGATCCTCCCACCTCAGTCTCCCAAAGTGCTTGGAATACAGTTGTCAGCTACCATGCCCAGCCCATTATTTCTTCAAATACTGCTTCTCTCCTATTCCCTCTCTTCTCTCCTTAAGAAATTCCAAACACATATGTTAGACCTTTTGAGCATGTCTGATGCATCCCTTTTACTCAGTTCTGTTTTTCCTTCTATTATTCTTTTTGCTTTGTGCTTCAATTTGAATAATTTCTATTGACCGGTCCTTAAGTTCACTAGTCTCACCTTCTGCTGTATATAGTCGCTTGCTAAACCTATCCAGTGAGTTCTTAATTTCAAATATATTTTGCAGTCCAAAATGTCACTTTTTTGGCTGGGTGCAGTGACTCATGCCTGTAATCCCAGCACTTTGGGAGGCTGAGGTGGGTTGATCACTTAAGCTCAGGAGTTTGAGACCAGCCTGGGCAACATGGCAAAACCCCATCTCTACAAAAAATACAAAAAATATCTGGGTGTGGTGGTGCATACCTATAGTCCTAGCTATTCTAGAGGCTAAGGTGGGAGGATCACTTGAGCCTGGGAGGTCAAGGCTGCAGTGAGGCGAGATTTGCACCACTGCACTCTGGTCTGAGCAATAGAGAGAGACCCTGTCTCAAAAAAGAAAAAAAAAAAAAAGGGTTTTCTGTTTAAGTATTCAGCCTTTTAACATGTTTTGTGCATCTCTTGCTCTAGTCTCCTTAACATATTAATTTTACTTATTTTTAAACTCTTGTTTATTAAATCCACCATCTGGATCATCACTGGGTCTGTTTCTGTTACCTCTTTTATCTTTCAATTATGTGCCATGCCACTTTTTCCTGCTTCTTCACATATCTAGCAATTTTTTATTGTAGTTGCTACATTTTAGAGTCTCTGAATTATGTTATTTTCCTCTAAACTATGTTAAAGTGTTAGGTTTTGTTTTGATGAGCACTTAAATTACCAATGGGTCACCTGTATCTACAGAGGCTTGGTTTTAGGCTTTGTTAGGGCAGTCATTTCAATTTTGCCCTTTCTCCTAGGGGATAGCCTTTACTCCTGGGGTGTATGTAGCTGTTCCGAAATCCTAACTGAAGCCCTGGTGTATTCACAAAGATCTCTCCCCTTTGCCTGGGCCTGAATTCCAAAGTCCTCCAGCCCTGTTTGACTGCTGAAGTCATGGCCAGCTCTCTGACTTCTCCATGCCTATTCCCTGTTGGATCTTTCAGACTCACCCTGAACACGTAGAGGTTAGGGGTCAGTCAAGGAACCAGAAGGGATCTTTAGACAGATTTTGGTACCTGCACTCCAAATTCAATTGCAGATTCTCCCCTCCCCTCCCCTCCTTCTTTTTTGAGACGGAGTCTCGCTCTGTCACCCAGGCTGGAGTGCAGCGGCACAATCTCGGCTCACTGCAACCTCCTCCTTCTGGTTTCAAGCGATTCTTCTGCCTCAGCCTCCTGAGTAGCTGGGATTACAGGCACCCGCCACCATGCCTGGCTAATTTTTGCATTTTTCTTTTCTTTTTTTTGTTTTGAGACAGAGTCTTGCTCCGTCGCCCAGGCTGGAGTGCAGTGGCACGATCTTGGCTCACTGCCACCCTGCCTCCTGGGTTCAAGCGATTCTTCTGCCTCAGTCTCCTGAGTAGCTGGGAGTACAGGCGCCCGTCACCACGCCCAGCTAATTTTTGTATTTTTAGTAGAGACGGGGTTTCAGCATATTGGCCAGGCTGGTCTCGAACTCCTGACCTCGTGATCCGCCTGCCTAGGCCTCCCAAAGTGCTGGGATTACAGGCATGAGCCACCGCGTCCGGCCAGGTATTTGTTTTCTTGGCTGTTGAGACTATGACTTCCTGCTTGGTCCATTTCCTTGCACCTGAGTTTGGGAAATGGCTTCATGGAAAAAGCAATTTAAATGTGAGGCTTGTCCAGGTGAGGTGGCTCTTGCCTGTAATCTCAGCACTTTGGGAGGCCGAGGCAGGTGGATCACCTGAGGTCAGGAGTTTGAGACCAGCCTGACCAACATGGCAAAACCCCGTCTCTACTAAAAATACAAAAATTAGCTGGGCGTGGTGGCACATGCCTGTAGTCCCAGCTACTTGGGAGGCTGAGTCAGGAGAATCACTTAAATCCAGGAGCAGAGGTTGCAGTGAGCCAAGATCGTGCTACTGCACTCCAGCCTGGGGTACAGAGCGAGATCCTGTCTCAAAAAAAAAAAAAAAAAAAAAAAGTGAGGCTCACCTCATGTGCACTCCTTCTTCAATGATCATAACCCTGCATTGGCTGCTGTGCAGTGCCTACAAACTGTTGTTGGATATTCTGTTTTGCCCAGTATTTATGGTTGTTTACCATGGTAGGGTAAATCTAAGATCAATGAGTCTGCCATGGCTGGAATCAGGTTTCTCCCTCAGGGGTTTGAGTGGTTGAGGCTAAGTTGAAAGGGTGTGTTTCAGAGTGACCACAAAGCTGTCTGGACTCTGAGGTCATGCCCAGGAAGCTGAGAGATGAGGAAATGGAAAAAATGAGTTTGCGGAAGTTGGGAAGACAAGAAAAACCTTAACAAATGCGGGGTGGTTGTGGGGTGTTTGTGAGGGAAGGGAGCGGATGCTGAGAGAGCTCAGGAAGTGTCATAGGACCATTCACCACGCCCTGTTGTCCTGACCCCATAGTGCCCACACCCAGTACCACTCTCCAGCTCCAGGGTCCATGCCTGGACAAGGTCCAGATCCTACTCCTGGAGTCCTGTGAGGGCCTGTCTCCCTTACTGATTATAATCCCCCAGACTCAAGGGAACCCGAGGGACCTGCTGATCTGGCAACCAAAAGGACTCAACCTCCCACCTCCCCAACAGGTAAAGAAACCAAGGCACAGAGAGGTTAGGTTCCCTTCTGAGGGCTACACAGGAATAAGTTGTACAGCCAGGATAAATACCCACATACTGTAAACTCCTGAGCCTGAGCTCTTAACAAATAGGTTCTCCTGCCTCCCATGAACAAGCAGAATCCAATCTCTTCTCATGAAAGAAAATCTTCTGGACCCAAGCCCCCAAGGCATCCCATGAGCTCAAGTAGCCTGTGCCCCCTGCATCCTTGGAAGGCACGAGCTTCCTTGGGCCTATACATGGAAGGCAAGGCTCTGAACAGGTAGCAGAAGCTCTGGTTATGAACCCTGCTCTGTTAATGATATGCTAGGGAACCCCAGGCAAGTCACCATCCTTCTCTGAGCCTCAGTTTTCCCCAATACTTGTGAGGCTATTGTAAACTGATGATAAACCCATGTGGGAGGCTGGACATGGTGGCTCATGCCTGTAATCCCAATACTTTGGGAGGCCGAGGTAGGTGGATCACTTGAGGTCAGGAGTTGGAGACCAGCCTGGCCAAGATGGTGAAACCCCATCTCTACTAAAAATACAAAAATTAGCCAAGCCAATGGCGCACATGTGTGGTCCCAGCTACTCGGGAGGCTGAGGCTTGAGAATTGCTTGAACCCAGGAGACGGAGGTTGCAGTGAGCTGAGATTACACCACAGCACTACAGCCTGGGTGACAGAGCAAGACTCTGTCTCAAAAAAAACAAAACACAAAAACCCATGTGGGAAACAATCCTCGGGGCTCCCAGTGCCCAGCAGTGCCAGGCCTGTCACTGACCTTGCTCTAGGATGATTCACAGGGACGTCGTGGGTGGCCAGAGGGCCCCTTGCCTGCAGCAGCGAGAGCAGAATGGCTGGTGTGCCAAGCCTTGGGGCTCCAGTGGGCAACAGGAAAATTCTGTTAGTGCTGGGGAACGGAGGAAGGAAGCAAGAACAGCCTTCAGGCATGGGTCTCCCAGCCAGAGGGGCTATAGGGGAGACCCCAGAAGAAGGATGGGGCAGCTGTCTTGGAACTACCCATCACCCAAAGGAGCCCGTATTCCATGTTTACCAGGAGTACCAGGGTCCTCAATATTGTCCTCACTTGTGTTTATTTGCATTTTTTGCTTATAATTTGTCATTTGGTGGGGTCTCATTTAATGTCACAGTCTCTACTTTTTCCTCCCTATTTGGGCACAGGGAGAGGTGGACCTTCAGCTAAGTCCTCCTTTGGGAATTTCATTTTAACTCTCAATATACCTTCAGACTCCATTAGACCCAATTTGAATTTTAATTTTTAACCAACCTTCCTTCCTTCCTTTCCTTCTTTCTTTTTTTTTTTTGACAGGGTCTCACTCTGTCTCCCAGGCTGGAGTGCAATGGCACAATCTCAGCTCACTGCAACCTCTGCCTCCCAGGTTCAAGCCATCCTCCTGCCTCAGCCTCCCGAGTAGCTGGGACAACAGGTGTGTGCCACAATGCCTGGCTAATTTTTGTATTGTTTGGTATTTTTATTTTTAGTAGAGAGGGGGTTTTGCCATGTTGCTCAGGCTGGTCTTGAACTCTTGAGCTCAGTGATCTGCCTGCCTCGACCTCCCAAAGTGCTGGGATTACAGGCACGTGCCATCACACCTTGTTGAAGTTTCTTTTTTGAGCAATTCAAACTATTTATGAGGATTATTTTATTACTTTTATTTTTTCATGGAGGTCTCCCAAAACCAAAGAGAACTTTTACTTTTTTTTTTTTTTCCTGAGATGGGGTTTCGCTCTTGTTGCCCAGGCTGGAGTGCAATGGCACAATCTCAGCTCACTGCAAGCTTTACCTCCTGGGTTCAAGTGATGCTCCTATCTCAGCCTCATGAGTAACTGGGATTACAGGTGCCTGACACCATGCCCAGCTATTTTTTTTTAATTGTTGTTAGTAGAGACAGTGTTTCACCATGTTGGCAGGCTGGTCTCCAACTCCTGACCTCAGGTAATCCTCCTGCCTCGGCCTCCCAAAGTGCTGGGATTACAGGCATGAGCGACTGCACCCGGCCACTTTTTTTCTTTTTCTTAATAAAAAAGAATGAAGGGCTGGGTGTGGTGCCTCACGCCTGTAATTTCTGCATTTCCAGAGGCCTAGGAGGGCAGATTGCTTAAATTCAGGAGTTCGAGACCAGCCTGGGCAACATGGTGAAACCCTGCCTCTATGAAAAAGTACTGGCCGGGCGAGGTGGCTCACACCTGTAATCCCAGCACTTTGGGAGGCCAAGACGGGCGGATCATGAGGTAAGGAGATCAAGACCACCCTGGCTAACACGGTGAAACCCCGTCTCTACTAAAAATACAAAAAATTAGCTGGGTGTGGTAGTGGGCGTCTGTAGTCCCAGCTACTCGAGAGGCTGAGGCAGGAGAATGGTGTGAACTCGGGAAGCAGAGCTTGCAGTGAGCCAAGATCGTACCACTTCACTCCAGCCCGGGCAACAGAGCAAGACTCCTTCTCAACAACAAAAAAAAAAAAAAAGAAAAAAATACAAAAATTAGTTGGGCGTGGTGGCACAGCCCTGTACTCCCAGCTACTCAGGAGGCTGAGGTGGGAGGAATACTAAGCCTAGGAGGCAGAAGTTGCAGTGAGCCACTGCACCAGCCTGGATAACAGAGGAGACCCTGCCTCAAAAAAAAAAAAAAAAAAAAAAAAAAAAGAAAAAAAAAGCTTATTTTATCTTGTAATTATCATATGGATCCACTGGATCATTTGTAAATCTAAAATATGTTATGAGATCTTCATGATCTTATTTTTCCTATATCATGAAACATTTTGCTATGGTATTCTCTCAGGAACTATTGCATCATTACTCATCAATTATTCCCAACCACGCTCTGAAAAAAAGACTAAAATAGTAAGAAAACAGAAGAATGATGGAATTGCCTGAAAGGAATGACTGAATAGTGACATGAGTCATTGCTATTTCACCAATTTTCAGTTTTCTTATTGCCTTGTCCAAAGCATTAAACCATCTTTCAAGAAAGTGTAAAAAGTCCGGAGATACCATCTTTGTATTATTTTTTTTAAGCTTTCATTGCACACAGTTAAGAATTCAGAATTGTTCGTTTTCCTACAAAGAGAAAAGAGAAGGAAACTGACAGAGGAAGACATTTCACAGCTATTAGAGGAATCAGTAGATGAATGCAACGAGAGAAACAGCAGCACTCTAGACTGTAATGATGGGGTAAAAGCATCCTACGAGCAGAATCTTCAGATGATGACATCATGGATGAATTTTCTCAAACCCAAGAATTGTGCCTATTTTTCCCAGGGGTAGGGGAGAGCCAGAGAGGGATGGCTGCTTGCCCAGGGTCACTCAGCTCTTGCTCTGTCTTGTTGCTCAGAGATCTGTGACTGAGCCAGCCCCTCCTGTCACATACAGTAGATGCTGCCCTTGCAGGATGGGACAGGGCTGGACCTTGAGGTGAAGAGGCAGTCTGGGTACCCGCTCCTGACTGCCTCACCTGCCACCTGTCCTTTGGCGTTGTGCTCCTGAGGCCGTGGTTTTCCTCTGGGTGGTGACTCAGTGCCCACAGCCCGCCTTGCATGCAATCTTCCCCTCCCCTGGGCCTCACTGACTGCCCCAGCAAAAGGCAGCTGTGGTTTCCTCTGAAGCAGCAACCACGAACTGCCAAGCCCACCCCACCCCCTCGTGTCCTAGCCCCAACCTCGGGGCCTCAGCTGACGGACAGATGGAGAGGCCTCATAGGCCCATGGCACTTGGTGTTTACGACGAGCTTGGCCCTCACAGCATGAGTATGGAAAGTATTATCCTTATTCAATAGATGAGGAGAGTGAGGTCAACATGTGTGAGGGGCTTATTTCATTTATGCATTCATTTATTCAACAAGCGTCTCACAAAACCCCACTAAAACCCAGGACAGTAGACACAGAGACACGATGTCCAGATGTACCTCAGGAAGGACTGGCCCTGGCGGCGGGAGGGTCTTGGGTGCTCAGCTCTCCAGGGATTGCCCTCAGCTGCAGAGATTTGCCTCCTCCACCTCGGCCTCCCATGCCTTTCTCTGGGCAGCCTCATATCCAAGGACTAATCCAGCTGGGTACTAATTCAGGCCCGGCTATTTAAGCCCCGTGCGGGTGGTGACAGGTCATTTGGAGCTCCCAGTGAGGCAGCAGAGGCTGGGGTTGGGCCTGTCTTGCAGCTCGACTTCTTCTCCCTCTGCCCAATTTGGCCTCTTTGCCCTCTCTTCTCCGGGCACGGTCTGCAAGAGCTCTCCCTAACAGACATCCCTCACGGTAACTCCGAGTCCACATCCACTTCCCGAGGAACCCACTCCACAACACTCGGCTTTCAGAGAGCGGCCAGGCTTGTGGTACAGAGGCACGTAAACCACCGGGGTGGGGAGATACAGGCCCAGGGAGACACAGCCACCAGGGCCCCGAAAGCTGGCTTTGGTTTTGTGGGGTGTGTGGGCCGTGGAGTTCAGCAGTGGGGCACAGCAGCAAGGCAAGGGCCCAAGCGCCTGAAAACCACGGCCCACACCCCCTTGGCTTGGAGAAGGGTGGGGTCCCCACCTGTCTACCATGATTTTCTCAGACCCAGTCTGTTCTAACAAGCAGCCCCTACTCGGCTGGACCCTCTCCCAATTTCCCTCCCCAAATACATACTCTGACTGTGGGTCTAGATGCGTCCTACGTCCTGAGTGCCTTGTGGCCAGGCAGCGGCAGCGGCAGAGCCCTGGAACCACCCAGAGGAACTGTGCTAGATCTGGGGGGCGTAGAAGGGAGAACAGGCCCTTCTGGGACCCCAAGATCCCGTGTGGGGAGCACATCTGGGTTCCAAACCCACAAAAGGAAATGTGGCCAAGAAAGCAACCAATCTCCGACCCCGGCGGGGTTGGGCTGCACCCCCATACTGTGACTGTGCTGGCTGCAGTCCCCTGGCGATGGAGAACTCACAGCCCTGTGCCCCTCCAACCAGAGGTCCCTGGGCTGGGTAACTTAAATAATTAGCGAGATCTTCCTTCCCTTAGGGTCCTCCTCTGGCCTCTGGAGCTATGGGGTCTGCTGTTCTTTGGTATCAGGAATCCACACGTGAGACCCCATTTGTCTCTTAAGTCACTGTAGGATCTTGGGCCTCAGTTCTCCATCTGCCTAGCAAGGGAGAGTGGAGGAGGGCCAGTCCTTCCACTTCCCGCCTGCCCTGACATTTTATGACTCAGCGATACACTGACACCTGCCCCCTTCTGTCTCCTTGCTTTCTCTCCTCCAAGTTGCCCAGCTCCAGCACCTTCCCTGCCCCTCCCTTGACCTTCCACCTCTCCTGGGCTGACAAGAGCTGAGGGTGGTCAGAAGTCGGCCGGGCTTCCCACCTGACACAGAGGACTGCTCGAAGGAGATGCTGGTCACTAAGAGCAGGGCAGCAGCTATAACAAGCCAGCATTCTGGAAGCTCCTGGAAATCATATTGGAGAATGCTGGCCTGGCAAGGGGTGAGGGGAAGGGTCTAGGGTGGGGAACAGTGATTTCTGTAGCAGGGGAGCCAGGACAAGTGCTGTCCACGCTGGAATGCTTCGTTCTGAGCAAGAATGACTCATTACAGACAACCCCTGCTCCGTGCTTATTACCATGGGCTGCCCAAACCCCCACCTGCACAGGGAGGGCAGTGGGAGGGGACAGAAATGAATGGGCACAAGCTGTGGCATAAATTCTGGTGGAGGATGGAGGGAAATGACGCCAGAGCATCTAGCCAGGCTACAGTCACACCACCTCTGTCCCTGAGACAGGATTTCTGCAACACTGGAGAGGGATGGTACCCAGTCATCCATGTCTTCTGTGCCAGGCCCGACTTGTGTGTAATTGTATACATTATTATTATGATTATTTTTTTGAGACAGAGTCTCGCTGTCTCCCAGGCTGGAGTGCAGTGGTACGATCTCAGTTTACTGCAAGCTCCGCCTCCCAGTTTCAAACCATTTTCCTGCGTCAGCCTCCGGAGTATCTGGGACCACAGGCACCCGCCACCATGCCCGGCTAATATTTTTTGGTATTTTTAGGAGAGGTGGGGTTTCACCGTGTTAGCCAGGATGGTCTTGATCTCCTGACCTCATGTTCCGCTCACCTCAGCCTCCCAAAGTGCTGGGATTACAGGCGTGAGCCATCGTGCCCAGCCAGTTGTATACATTATTAAGGGAGCTGGTGGCAAGGTGCTGGGGCTCAGTCTGTGACCAGCATCAGGGCTCAGTCTATGACCACATTCAGTGCTTTACCTAAGACCAGGACCAAGACTCATTCTGTGGCAGGATCAGGGCTTAGTGAGTGATTAGGATGATAGCTCAGTCTGCGACGAGATTCTGGGCTCAGCTTATAGCTCACATTAAGGATCCTCTCCGGGTGGGGCTCAGAGCCAGGGACATTGTGGAAAGTGTCTGAAGGCAAGTTGGGGTCAGCTGGGAGAGAGGGGAGAAGTGGAAGCATGAAGGTCAAGAGGTCCCTGGGCCTGAGGCCAGCGGTGTGAAAACAGGACAGGGAGTTAGGACTCCAGCTCTGCCACTCACTGGCTGTGTGACTTTGGATCCAGAGTTACTTCCCTTTTTGAGGTCTATGTTGTCTTGTTTGTAAAATGGGAATATTAGGCTGGGCCCGGCGACTCATGCCTGTAATCCCAGCACTTTGGGAGGCCGAGACAGGCAGATAATGAGGTCAAGAGATTGAGACCATCCTGGCCAACATGGTGAAACCCCTTGTCTACTAAAAATACAAAAATTAAAGGCCGGACGCTGTGGCTCACACCTGTAATCCCAGCACTTTGGGAGGCCGTGGCGGGTGGATCACAAGGTCAGGAGATCGAGACCATCCTGGCTAACACAGTGAAACCCCAACTCTATTAACAATACAAAAAATTAGCTGGGCGTGGTGGTGGGCGCCTGTAGTCCCCGCTACTCAGGAGGCTGAGGCAGGAGAATGGCGTGAACCCGGGAGGTGGAGCTTGCAGTGAGCTGAGATCGTGCCACTGCACTCCATCCTGGGCAACAGAGCGAGACTCCGTCTCAAACAAACAAACAAAAAATTAGCTGGGCATGGTGGCTCATGCCTGTAGTTCCAGCTACTTGGGAGGCTGAGGCAGGAGAATCACTTGAACCCAGGAAGTGGAGGTTGCAGTGAGCTGAGATCATGCCACTGCACTCCAGCCTGGCAACAGATTGAGACTCTGTCTCAAAAAAAAAAAAAAAAAAAAAAAAAAGGAATATTAGGCACAGTGGCTTACAACACTAATCCAGCACTTTGGGAGGCCAAGGCAGGAGGACAGATTGAGCCCAGGAGATTTGAGACAAGCCTGGGCAACACAGTAAGACCCTGTCTCTATAAAAAATTTGAAAGTTAGCTGGGCATGGTGGGGTGAGCCTGTAGTCCCGGCTACTTGGGCGGGTGAGGTAAGAGGATCACCTGTGCCCAGTAATTCAAGATTGCAGTGAGCTACAATTGGGCTACTGAGCTCCATCCTGGGTGACACAGTGTGACCTTGTCTCTGAAAAATATAATAATAAAAATTTTAAAAGTGGGAATTTTTACTTCTGTCCTGCCTTTGAGATAGAGTCTTGCTCTGAGTCACCAATATGCAAGTTAATATTTCACAAAGCACCAAGAACCCTTGTCAATACCTGCCTCCCAAGATTATTGATAGGAGTGAAAATGCACTTCATGAGACAGCGAAAAAAATGGGGAGGGGTTGTTTGCTCACTTTCCAAAGGAGAATTGCTTCAGACAGGAAAATCTCAAAAGGAAACAGCCTTATGGTTTCTCCTCACAGGTCTTCAGGTCAGCTTTTATTCCCCAAAATAATGTGTACAGAGTATTTACAGTCAGAGAATGCTAAAGGATTACAACAAAAATAGCACGCTTTTTACCCCACGTCTGCCTGCTTGCCAAAAGCAACCATTTCAACTTACTCAGTTGTTTCTTCTGGTTTTTACTTCCTAAATAAAGCATTGATTTCAATTCTGGTTATCTCCCAAGAGGTCCAATTTAGATGCTGTCTCTAGGGCTCCCTATTGTGACAGAGGAGGTTCACTTACACTCTTTCTCCTCTCCTTTCAATATCATACCACCACAACTCTTGGTTACATTCACAGTCACTAAAAAGTGTTTATGGTTGAACCAACTAATATACTATCTTTATTTATTTATTTTTTTTTGAGATGGAGTCTCACTCTGTTGCCCAGGCTGGAGTGCAGTGGCACGATCTCACTCCTCACTGCAAGCTCCGCCTCCTGGGTTCACGCCATTCTCCTGCCTCAGCCTCCCGAGTAGCTGGGACTACAGGTGCCTGCCACCACGCCCAGCTAAGTTTTTGTATTTTTAGTACAGACGGGGTTTCACTGTGTTAGCCAGGATGATCTCGATCTGCTGACCTCGTGATCTACCCTCCTTGGCCTCCCAAAGTGCTGGGATTACAGGCATGAGCCACCATGCCCGGCCACAACTAATATACTATCTTTTTCGATCTCCTTTCCCCCACAGAGTTAATCATTGTCTCATTTTTTTCACTTGCTTATTTTCTTTGACCTATGATTAGATCTTCTGCGAAAGCCCAGTAAGATGATTCTCAATACTCATTTTCACTATGAGTTCCAGTTCCTTAATTTTTTTTCCTTGCGACACCATTTCTGGAGCCCTCAGTTCTCCTGCCTCCATCTGAGCCTGAAGCTTTTCAGATCAGCAGCACAGTCGTCATCCTTAGGCTTTCCTTTGCCAACATTCTGCAACGTCATTTCTTCTCTTTCCTCTGGATCTCTGATTTTCCTGGGTTCCATTTCTTCTTTCTTGGTTTATGCCCTTCTAGTGTGGAGTGCATCCTCCAGCTCCTTCCTGAGGAAGTTTTCATGGAAGACAATTGTTTTAACTTTGCATGTCTGAAAATGTCTATATTCTACCCTCACACTGGATCGATACTTTGGCTGGGTATATAATGATTTTCCCTCAGCAACTTTAAGGCATTGTTTCATAAACTTCTAGTTTCTAATACTGCTGTTGAGAGGTCTGATGCTCATCTGGCTCAGATTCTCTCTCTCTCTCTCTCTTTTTTTTTTTTTTGAGGTGGAATCTTGCTCTCTTGCCCAGGCTGGAGTGCAGTGGCATGATCTCGGCTTACTGCAACCTCCACCTCCCAGGTTCAAGGGACTTTTGTGCCTCAGCCTCCCAAGGAGTTGGGACTAGCACCACCACACCCAGATAATTTTTGTATTTTTTTTTTCCCCCGAGACAGGGTCTCACTCTGTCGCCCAGGCTGGTGGGCAGTGGCACAATCACAGCTCACTGCAGCCTTGACTTCCCAGTCTCAAGCAATCCTCCCCTCTTGGCCCCCCAAATAGCTGGGACTACAAGTATATGCCACCACCCCCGCCTAATTTTTTAGTTTTTTGTAGAGATGGGCCTCACCATGTTGTCCAAGCTGTTCTTGAACTCCTGGGCTCAACAATCCTCCCACCTTCGTCTCCCCAAATGCTGGGGTAACAGGCATGAGTCACAGGGTCCTGCCAATCTTTAATTCCTTTAAACAAATGTTTTAGTTTTCAGAGCATATGTTTTGCCTTTCTTTAAAAAAAAAAAATTATTCCTGGAAGATCTAGGTCTCCGTATCCAGCTAGGATGGCTGTGGTTCCGCTACTGCTGTTTGGGAGTTTGTGGAGCACCGTGAGAACGTCCAATATGGCTGTTACTTGTGGCTCTATGGTGAAGCTGCTCAAAATGTGCTACAATGTCCAACTGCACTCACACGATGTGCTCTATGGGTCAGGTAGTGGGCAGCAGTCAGTGACAGGTGTAACCTCCATGAATGAGAGCAACAGTTATTGGAGAATATAGGGTAAGATCACCACAGCCAGTGAGAGGGGAACCCCCATCAAGTGCTGCCAGCCCATTCAGCTGACACATGTCAACACTGGCTGAAACCTCCACACCTTTCTGAAAACCAGGAAGTGAGTACTTTTGGTGAGGAAGGTGAAGGTAGTCACCTGGATGACTGGACCATGCTCTGTAATGGGCCCCACTGGATGAGAGATGGTGAGGGTGGTTCAAACATTCTTCCACTGAGGAACCACTGTCTGTCACAGGAGAACAATATGGTGGACCCATCAGTGGGCAAAAAGAGATGCATGGCCTGGCCTAGCCAAGCCAGAACAACAGCTGGAAAGCCATGGAAGGCATCTTCATGAGGCCCAGTGAGTTGTTGAAGGCAGAAGGCCACCATGCAGAGCTAGGAGTCTGGAGGCTCTGAGCCACTGTCACTATACAGTTTGTAGCCATCTGTGCTGCTTCACCTTGGGATCCCTGCCACAAGTTCCCTGGGAGTGGCCTTGTTACTCCCTAGATGAAGACGTGCGATGGAAAACAGTGGCTGTGTTCACAAGCTCCAGCCCTGCACATTTGAATTGGTTGCTCTCCCAGACTTGGGTCAGTTCTTGGTGAGTAGAGGACTTGCTGGTGACAGGGTGGATGCTTTTTATTCACTGGTAAGACACACTGAGGGGACATCCCTTTTAGCTGGGAAACTTCTAGTCCTCAGGCTGGAGTGCGATGGTGCAACGTCTGCCTCCCAGGTTCAAGCAATTCTGCTTCCTCAGCCTCCCAAGTAGCTGGGATTACAGGCACCCACTACCACACCCAGCTGATTTTTGTATTTTTAGTAGAGACAGGATTTCGCCATGTTGGCTAGGGCTGGTCTCTAACTCCTGAGCTCAAGTGATCCACCCTCCTCGGCCTCCCAAAGTGCTGGAATTACAGGTGTGAGCTGCCATGTCTGGCCTCCAAAATGATTTTTTTTTTTTAAAGAATTTTATTATTAGCCTCTGTGTTATTTATTAGGTGTGCTATTTCATGATCTGCTTTATCCTTGAGTCCTAAGACTCTTTTGAGATGCTGGGAACCTTCAACGTGGGGCCTTTTAAGAGCTTTACTTGCATCCAAACCTTTCTCTTTCTACTTCCATTTCTCCTCAGGTACCTCATTTTTAACAGATTTCCGACTAATTATGGCCAAAGACTCTCAAAGAATATAACATAATAAACAGCCAATTTTATTCCTAAGTTGTTGGGGTGATCAGACCCAACACCAGGCCGTGGGGGCTACGAAGTCCGGCGGAATCAAAGGAATGAGAAAAGACAAGAGAGAAAGTGGGACCAAGGGGCCAACACTAGTATGGAGGCTGTGAAGGCCCCAAGCTCTGGGAGCCCACACTATTTATTGATGATCAAACAAAGAAACAGGTGGTAAGGATGTAGGGGTTGAAAGGAAGCAGTGTATCAAGTGAATGAGCTACAGCTGTGATGGTTTAGCATTTTCTTTGAAACATATGGCTACTTGGGATAATGGGAGTGCTATAAGCAAGGAGCCGGCAAATCTAGATACATTCCAAAGGCCAGGAGGGGTTTTAGACCCTGGACCCTGGACATGTTCCAAGCCCTGCCTCAGCTTCTCTCCTAACACTAAGTATTTTATTCTTTTTGATGCTATTGTATATATAATTATTTTCTTAATTTCATTTTCATATTGTTCATTGCTAGCATAAAGAAATGTGGTTGACTTTTGTATATTGATATTATACTCCTCAAACTGATTGAATTCATTAGTTCTAGTAGTTGTTTTTAGTGGATTCCTTAGGATTTTCTCTTTCAAGATCATATGCTCTGCAAATAGAGATAGCTTTACTTCCTCTATCCAAATTTCAGTGGGATTTGAAATTAAATTTTAGTTGCCCTGGCTAACTGTTCTGGTTGAATCTCCAGTACAATGTTGAATAAAAGTGGTGAGAGTGGATATCCTTCTCTGGCTCCTGATCTTAAGGGGAGGTATCAGTTTTTCACCATTAAGTATGAAGTTGGTGTTGGGTTTTTCATAGGTGAACCTTAACAGGTTGAGGAAGTTCCCTTCTACTCCTAGTTTGCTGAGTGTCTTTATCATAAAAGAGTGTTGAATTTTGTCAAATTCTGTTTCTGCATCATTGAAAGGATCTTGTGGTTTTCTTCCTTATTCTGCTAATATGGTGCATTGAATTGATTCATTTTCGTAAGTCCAGCTAACCTTGCATTCTTGGGAGAAATTCCACTTGGTCAATCTTATTCATATGTTGCTGGATTCAGTTAGATAGTATTTTGTTAAAGAATTCTATATCTATATTGACAAGGGATATTGGTCTGTAGAATTTTTGCTTCTATTTTTGTTATGATGTCTCTCTGATTTTGGTATCAGAATAATAACTGGCCTCATAGAATAAGTTGGGAAGTATTCTTTCCTCTTCTAATTTTTGGAAGACTTTATGGAGAATTGGAGTTCATTCTTCTTCAACTGTTTTAAAATTCACTAGTGAAATCATCCCTATTTTTTTCTTGTTTTTTGATCATATATATTGATCTTGCACACTGTGACCCTGCTACATTTGCTTATTAGTTCTATTAGTTCTTAAAGTGCATTCCACAGGGCCAGGTGTGGTGTCTCACACCTGTAATCCCAGCACTTTGGGAGGCTGAGGTGGGAGGATCACTTGAGCTCAGGAGTTCAAGACCAACCTGGGCAACATAGTGAGACCCTCATCTCTAGAAAAATTAAATAAAATATACTCCATAGAATTATCTACATACATGTCTTCTGCAGTTAAAGACATTTTTACTTATTATTTTCTAACCTACATGCCTTTGTTTTCTTTTCCTTCCCTGATTTCACTGGCTTGAAATTCCAGGGCAATGTTGAATAGGAGTGGGGAGAGAGAATGTTCTTGTCTTTTTCATTATCTTAGGAGAAAAACATTCAGTCTGCACCATTAAGTATTAAGTTAGCCATAGTTTTTTGGTAAATAGTCTATTGTGAAGTCTCCTTTTTTATTGCTGATTTTGGTAATTTGTGTATTCTTTGTTTTTTTCTTGGTCTCTATTAAAGCTTGTCAATTTTGTTGATCATTAACAACAACAACAACAGCAACAACAAAACTTTTGGGTCAGGCGCAGTGGCTCACACATGTAGTCCCAGGACTTTGGGAAGCTGAGGCAGGCGGATCACAAGGTCAAGAGATTGAGACCATTCTGGCCAACATGGTGAAACCCCGTCTCTACTGAAAATACAAAAATTAGCTGGGCGTGGTGGCGGGTGCCTATAGTCCCAGCTACTCGAGAGGCTGAGACAGGAGAATCACTTGAACCTGGGAGACGGAGGTTGTAATGAGCCGAGATTGCGTCGCTGCACTCCAGCCTGGCAACAGAGTGAGACTTCATCTCAAAAACAAACAAAAACAAAAGACTGAGCGCCGTGGCTCACGCCTGTAATCCTAGCACTTTGGGAGGCTGAGGCGGGTGGATCACGAGATCAGGAGATCAAGACCATCCTGGCTAACATGGTGAAACCCCGTCTCTACTAAAAATACAAAAAAAATTAGCCAGACGTGGTGGCAGGCGCCTGTAGTCCCAGCTAATCCAGAGGCTGAGGCAGGACGCGTGCCACTGCACTCCAGCTTGGGAGACAGAGTGAGACTCTGTCTCAAAAAAAAAACAGAACAAAAAAACCCAACTTTTGGTTTTATTAATTTTCTCTGTTGTTGTTTTTTTCTATTTCATTGATTTCTGCTCTAATCTTTGTTATTTCCTTCTTCTTACTTTGGGTTTGATTTCCTTTTCTTTTTTGAACTACTTGAGGTGGATGCTTAGATTATTGATATTTGATTTTTCTCCCATTGCAGCATAAGCATTTCAATTATTTAAATTATAAATTTCCTTCTAAGGCTGGGCACAGTCACTCACGTCTGTAATCCCAGCGCTTTGGGAGGCCGAGGCAGGCAAATCACCTGAGGTCAGGAGTTCAAGACTAGCCTGGTCAACATGGTGAAATCCCACCTCTACTAAAAATACAAAAATTACCCAGGAGTGATGGTGTGCACCTGTAATCCCAGCTACTCGAGGATGTGGCAGGAGAATTGCTTGAACTCGGGAGGCAGAGGTTGCAGTGAGCTGAGATCGTGCCACTGCACTCTAGCCTGGGTGACAGAGCAGATCACTTGACTGGTCTTGAACTCCTGGCCTCAAGTGATCTGCCCACCTTGGTCTCCCAAAGTGTTTGGATTACAGGTGTGAGCCACCACACCTGGCACCCTGATGGGATTTTGACTGGTATTGCATTAACTCTATTGATTGCATTGGGAAGAGTTTGTCACATAACCATATTGATTTTTCTACTTTATAAACGTTTATGTAGATATTTTTTCGTTTCTCTCATCAGTTCTTGCTTTGTTTTCAGCATTCTCCTCTTACACATGTTTCGTTAGATTTATACAAAGTGTGAATCTGTTTCTTATGCAATTCTAAATGGTACTTTTCAAAATTTCTGATTTATTTGTTTATTGCTAATCTATAGGAATACAACTGATTTTTTTTTTCTTCTACAAATGTCTGAGGTAGGAAAACCACGCTGCCCAGCTTGTGGCAGCCCTGACAGTCCTCTAAGGCTGATCTTGGCCTCCAGCCCTGACTGAGGAGAAAAGGGGCCACCCATAGCCCCACTGGCACAATTGATTTTTCTGTGTTGATGTTGACCTCATATCCCATAACTTTGCTTAACTCATTTATTTTTTATAGGAGCTTTTTGTAGATTCTTTGTGATTTTCTGTAAAGACAATTATGTATTCATAATTGAATAGGTTTGTTTCTTCTTTGCCAGTCTGTAGGCCTTTTATTTGTTTTTCTTGACTTCTTGCACTGATTAGGGCTTCTAATAAAATACTGGATGGGTGTGTTAAGAGGGGGTATCCTTGCTTCTTCCTGAACTTAGAGTAAAAGAATTCAGTTTCTTCCCATAAAATATGGCAGTAGATGTAGGGTTTTTGTGAATGTCTATCATTGAGTTGAGGAATTCCCTTTAATTCTTAGTTTGCTGAGAGGTTTTTATCAGGAATAAATGTTGAATTTCTTCCATGTCTTTTTTTTTTTTTTTTTTTTGAGATGGTGTCTCGCTCTATTGCCCAGGCTGGAGTGCAGTGGCACAATCTTGGCTCACTGCAAGCTCCACCTCCCGGGTTCACCCCATTCTCCTGCCTCAACCTCCCAAGTAGCTGGGACTACAGGCGCCCACCACCATGCCCGGCTAATTTTTTTGTATTTTTAGTAGAGACGGGGTTTCACCATGTTAGCCAGGATGGTCTCGATCTCCTGACCTCGTGATCCGCCTGCCTTGGCCTCCCAAAGTGCTGGAATTACAGGTGTGAGCCACCATGCCCAACCCCCTCTTCCATGTCTCTTAACTTCTCTTTCATATTTCACCATTTTTTCATTCTTTGCTGAATTCTTAGTAATTTCTTTTTTTTTTTTTTTTTTTTTTTGAGACGGAGTCTCGCTTTGTCGTCCAGGCTGGAGCTTGGTGGCATGACCTTGGCTTACTGCAACCTCTGCCTCCCAGGTTCAAGTGATTCTCATGCCTCAGCCTCCCCAATAGCTGGGATTACAGGTGCCTGCTACTATGCCCGGCTAATTTTTGTATTTTTGGTAGAGACAGGGTTTCACCATGTTCGCCAGGCTGGTCTTAAACTTCTGACCTCAAAGTCAGCCTCCCAAAGAGCTGGGATTACAGGTGTGAGCCACCACACCCAACCTCTTTTGAGGTTTTAAATCTTAATAATTATAGTTTCATTCCTGGAAGTTTTATTTGGTTCATCTTCAAATATGCCTAATTAATTTAATTAGTTTCTTTGCCATATTTTCAGTATCGTTTTACAGTTCTTTTTTTTTTTTTCTTCAGATGAGGTCTTGCTCTGTTGCCCAGGTTGGAGTGCATTGGCACCATCTTGGTTCACTGCAACCTCCACCTCTCGAGTTCAAGTGATTATCCTGTCTCAGCCTCCCGAGTAGCTGAAATCACAGGCACGCACCACCACACTCGGCTAAGTTTTGTATTTTTAGTACAGATGGGGTTTCACCATGTTGGCCAGGCTGGTCTCAAACTCTTAACTTCAAGTGATCCACCCATTTGGCTTCCCAAAGTGCTGGGATTACAGCTGTGAGCCACCGTGCTTGGCCTGTTTTACACTTTTTTACACATGTTAACATATTTTTTTTTCAGCTGGGCGTGGTAGCTCACGCCCATAATCCCAGCACTTTGGGAGGCTGAGGTGGGTGGATCGGGAGTTCGAAACCAGCCTAACCAACATGGAGAAACCCCGTCTCTACTAAAAATACAAAATTAGCCAGGTATGATGGCTCGTGCCTGTGATCCCAGCTACTTAGGAGGCTGAGGCAGGAGAATCGCTTGAACCCAGCAGGTGGAGGTTGCAGTGAGTCAAAATCATGCCATTGCACTCCAGCCTGGGCAACAAGAGCGAAACTCCATCTCTCTCTCTCTCTATATATAATAATAATATATATATTTTATATATATATTTTTGTGTGTATGTGTGTGTGTGTGTGTATATATAGTTTGTTTGTTGGTTTGTTTTAGAGAGAGAAATGGGGTCTCACTATATTGCCTAGGTTTGTCTTGAACTTCTGGGCTCAAACAATCCTCCTGCCCAGGCCTCCCAGAGTGCTGGGACTACAGCCTAGCGCCCAGCCCGAAACACTTAATTTTCTATCCTGCATCTCATCATTCTATTTTATGCAGTATTTGTGGGTCTCATCTTGTTATTCGTTGTTTCTGCTGACTCATGCTCTTGTGGTTTGTTTCTTTTTGAGTTTATTGATGTTTAATTGTGAGCTTATGTTCCTTGAAATTCTTTGTGGGAATTCTTTGAATCTGTGTTTAAAACATATTCTTCCAGAAAGGATTTTTGTTTGCTTTTGCCAGGCGCCTAGGGGTACTTCCAACTCAGATCCACTTAAAAATTGTTTTTGGCTTAGTGTTTTTCCAGTCACATAAGGAATATGATGTTGGGCTTTTCTCTATGTGAATATTATCTTGTTATGCATTTTACTGGACTTCTTTTCAGCCTGTGTTGCCTCTCCGGCACAGCTAAGTGGATACGGCAAAGTCTACTGTGGCTGAGTTGTTTTCTCCCCATTTCTCCCCTAGGGCACTGGCTTTTGAGAAGTCCCAAATTTGGGGGAGAAAAGAAATCTTTGATAACTACTTCCCAGGACCAGACCTCAGATCTTTTCTTCTCTTTCCTCATTTTGGTTCCTCTAAAAGCAGAGCCTCAGATAAAGGTTTTTGTGTAATTAATTTTGGAAGTAATCCCAGGGAGAAAGAAAGAGGGAAGCCCAGGACAAGGTCACATTATCAAGAGGACCTCTGATAGGTGCTTGATTCCATAGGAATTCTTGATTCCATAGGATCTTCCAAGGAGTCTTATGAAATGGGAGATACAAAAAAGACACATTATTTGCTTGTGTCACTCATTGGTCAAGAGTGGCCTCACAGACACGAACTCCCCTGAACTTGGGGTCCGCGCATGCATAAGGTTCCAGGGGATTGCAAGAGCATCTGCCCTGTGGGGTCAGTGAGACTCAGACAGGAAGGGAGGGGTGGGCCCCATGTGCCCAAGGTGAAGTGGCACCTGCATGAGGCCCACAGAACACTCATCACCTCAGCAGTGGCCGGAATCAGAACTGGGGCCAAGCAGACTGAAGTGGTGCCCAGGAGGTGCCTGGCATGCTGGCCATTTACAACCCAGGGCCTCAGGAAGCACAGGCCCCGGTGCAGGCTCACCCTGATAGGGTCATGCTCTTGTTATTCTGGCTTCTGACTGTGCTTTCACACACACATTTCATCTGTGCTTTCACACACACGTTTTTGATATTTCATTCAGCATTTTTAGGAAGGGATTTCTCTATTCAACTTGTCTGCATATTTCCAGATAGAGAGATAAATGGTCGTTGTTTTCAAATGTTTATATATGCTTTATTTTAAAATTATTACTATTATTTGAGATGGAGTCTCGCTCTGTCATCCAGGCGATAGTGCCACAATCTTGGCTCACTGCAACCTCCTCCTCCTGGGTTCAAGTGATTCTCCTTCCTCAGCCTCCCGAGTAACTAGGACTACAGGCGCATGCTACCACGCCCGGCTAATTTTTGTATTTTTAGTAGAGATAAGGTTTCGCCATGTTGGCCGGGCTGGTCTCAAACTCCTGACCTCAAGTGATCCTCCCACTTCGGCTTCCTAAAGTGCCGGGATTGCAGGCGTGAGCCACTGCGCTCCGCCTCAAAATATTTATATATACCTTAATATTCCTTTCGTTATTATTTGCTAAGTATTGAAACCAAGCATTGCTTTCTGGAGCTCCCATAACCCACCTTTGTGCCCTGTTTTGAAAAACAGGCCAGTCAATAATGACAGCAGCAACGCAGCAGCTCCCTGCTTTTGAACACCTACTGTGTGGCCAACACCTGCTGTGGATTTATAGGTATTATGTCAGTGAATTCTCAAAACTACCCTAAAATAGTCACTCTGGTTCCCTTTTTTATTCTTCATATATTTTTTATTTTTAAAATTGAGACAAGGTTTTGCTATGTTGCCCAGGCTGATTTCGAATTCCTGTGCTCAGGTGATCCTCCCACTTAGGCTTCTGGTTCCTTTTTCCCAGGCACTAGTTCCCTTTTCACGGAAGAGGAAACCATGGCCTGGGAAGGGGCCAAGGCCACACAGCATTTAAGTCAAGCTTGTCTAACCCATGACCCAGAGGCCACATGCGTCCCAGGGTGACTTTGAATGCAACCCAAAACAAATTCATAAACTTTCTTAAAATATTGTAATTTTTTTTTTTTTTTTTTTTTTTTTTACAAAAAATTAGCTGGGCGTGGTGGTGCACGCCTGTAGTCCCAACTACTTGGGAGGCTGAGGCAGGAGAATCGCTTGAGCCTGGGAGGAGGAGGTTGCAGTGAACTGAGACCGTGCCACTGCACTCCAGCCTTGGCAACAGAGTGAGACTCCATCTCAAAAAATAAAATAAAATAAAATAAATAAATAAAATGTTTTTTTTTTTTTTTGCAATTTTTTTAAAGCTCATCAGCTATCATTATTAGTGTTAGTGTATTTTATGTGTGACCCAAGACCATTCTTCTTCCAATGTGGCCCAGGGAAGCCAAAAGATTAGACACCCCTGATAAGTTGTCGAGCCAGGATTCTGTCCAAAGCTTCCCCACTTTCACTACATTGCATGCCTTTCTGTGGAAAAAAGCCTTCCCTTCTTCCCTAGTACTTCTCCCAAAACACACACTCATATAGAGTAGCACTTGAGATCCAGCGCCCCTTGGCAGCCGATTGCAGTGGGTAAGCTGAGCTCGGGGTTGCGGGGCAGTGGGGGGCAGTCAGCACACAGATTTTCCTATCCCCTCAGGAAACTGCAAGGATCCCCGATAGGCCTCAGATGGCCAGTGTTGGCAAATCCTAATCGGGAGGCAAATTGGGAGAGCCTACTGCCCTTGCAGACTAGTTACTGTCCCTGCTGGAGCCCTGTGGAAGTGGGGAGAAATTCAGGCCCAAGGAAGGTACCAAGCCAGAGTCACCTGCCCCCTAGTACCCCAGCCTAGGGGCCACTCAGTGAGCATATCAGTCTCCTCGGGTGATGTAGTCAAGGTAAAAAGCAAGTTGCAACCTGAAGGCTGGGCATTCCAGGTATAGGGCTCTTTCTGGTTAAAATGTGTGGGTACGGGGACTAGGGGAGGCTTGGGAGGGGCTGTCCCCAGAGTTTCTATGAGTGTGTATATACTTTGAAACACTTAGAACCTTATTGTCACCATGGACAGACAGGGACCTTGGGGACAGAGGGACATTAAGGCCAACATCTTGTTTTACAGATCAGTAAACTGAGGTCCAGAGACACGTGGCCTAGCGAAGGAGGTTCAAGTGCAGGCCTTCCTGACCACAGCACACCGCCAAGGCTCCTTCTCTAAATCACTGCATGTGTGCATGTGAGTGGGCAGCTGCACACCATCGTATACGTAAACGTGTTTACGCATGGAGTACAGGTGCTTTATGATGCACGGGTGAAGGCACAAAGGCGTGTGGGGGGGGGCTGGGGGTTATATTAGCAGGCTGAGCAGACTGTAACAAGGGGACACACATTTCTCTTTTGGACCAACCCATGTTTGGAGAAGACAAGAGCTTTCTCATGCACAGGAGCCAAGGGAGGAAACTGACCCCAGGTTTAGGTGGTCTGTGGTGACTTGTGCCACAGACCGTGTGTAAGTCTGAAGATGCCTGGGGCCTTTGTAGTACCATTGCCTTTAGCCACCCATGGCCACCTGCAGCAACTGCCATCACCCTTAATGTGGACTGGAGCTGCACTGCTTAAGTCCCCAAGGCCCTGCGGGATGGCCAAAGATGTCTGTCCTCACCCCACTACCCTCTCAGTCTTCTTTGACCACTCTGGTCTCCCAACCTCAATGTTGACCCCACATCTGCAGGTGACATCACTGTCCATGTAGCTCTGTAAGTCTTCAAACTGGGAGTCAGCCTACCTCCCGCCATCACTGACCTTCAGTCAATCCAGATGAAAAATGCCTCTGGGCATTTTGGGGACAGGAGATATAAGGAATGAGTCATAAATATCCTGTCATATAAAATAGGATGCTATGAAACACTCCCAGGGTCATGTCAAAAAGACACAGGAGCCAACCTGAATACACTTTCACCAG
Organism: Macaca nemestrina; assembly: GCF_043159975.1. NCBI lineage: Eukaryota > Metazoa > Chordata > Mammalia > Primates > Cercopithecidae > Macaca > Macaca nemestrina. The sequence continues at coordinate 126,033,331 of NC_092131.1, read as the reverse complement.
CCAAAGGCGGGATTTTTTGAGCACCAGTTAGATTAATAACTGCAATGGATTGACACCAGTCAGACATGTTTAAATCCATCGATTCACATACATTTAAAAATAACTCATTTTTCACCTTAGGGGGATGCTAGGTAGCTGGTAAATAAAGGGAAAGCATTAAATACTTGTTCTGTCTTTTGCATATGATCTATATCTCAGGATAACTAAATAATCAATGAGGGCAAATTTCACTTTGTAGAAATACACAGGTTAATAAAAGAAGAAGAAATAATATAGTTACAATGTTACTATTTTGCAATTCTTCATGAATTTAGGTAATGATGATCCATGGCCACAGATGTTGCAAAATGAGACACAACCAGAAGTTAGGTGCTTCCTGATGGAAGCACATATCACCATCTAGGAGGTGGTCTTGAAAAAAGTAGTTGGACCTGAATTTATTCAAGCCTCCATAACTAAAAACAGAAGACAGAAGACATGTTAAATGGTACCACAGGGATGCAATCAACCAAATTCAGACTATGGGAAACTGCGAGGATAAACAATCCTGTTTACGGTTTGGTGCCATAGCTCACGCCTGTGATCCCAGCACTTTGGGAGGCCAAGGCTGGTGGAACACTTGAGGTCAGGAGTTCGAGACCAACCTGGCCAACATGGTGAAACCGCGTCTCTACTAAAAACACAAAAATTAGGCCAGGCGTGGTGGCTCAAGCCTGTAATTCCAGCACTTTGGGAGGCCGAGGCGGGCAGATCACGAGGTCAGGAGATTGAGATCATCCTGGCAAACACGGTGAAACCCCATCTCTATTAAAAATGCAAAAAATTAGCCAGGCGTGGTGGCAGACGCCTGTAGTCCCAGCTACTCGGGAGGCTGAGGCAGGAGAATGGCGTGAACCCGGGAGGCGGAGCTTGCAGTGGGCCGAGATTGCGCCACTGCACTCCAGCCTGGCGATAGCAAGACTCAGTCTCAAAAAAACAAAAAAACCCACAATTTCCTTAACAAAACAGTGTTACAAAACAAAACGAGATGGAGGGGAAACTCGCAGGTTTAAGATTTATCAACCAAGCCCTATTTATAGACCTTATTTGTATATCAATTCAAACATCTGTTAAAAAACAAAATGACGGGCTGGGTGCGGTGGCTCACGCCTGTAATTCCAGCACTTTGGGAGGCCGAGGTGGGCGGATCACGAGATCAGGAGATGGGGACCATCCTGCCCAACATGGTGAAACCCTGTCTCTACTAAAAATGCAAAAATTAGCTGGGCGTGGTGGTGCGTCCTTGTAGTCCCAGCTACTCTGGAGGCTGAGGCACGAGAATCGCTGGAACCCAGCAGGCGGAGCTTGCAGTGAGCCGAGATGGTGCCACTGCACTCCAGCCTGGCGACAAAGGAGACTCCGTCTCAAAAAAAAAAAAAACCAAAAAACAAAAAACAAAACGAAAATGAGGCCAGAAATGGTGGCTCACACTTGTAATCCCAGCACTTTATAAGGCTGATGCAGGTGGATCACTTGAGGTTAGGAGTTCCAGATTAGCCTGGGCAACAAAGTGAAACCTTGTCTCTACAAAAAATTTTTAAAAATTACCAGGCATGGCCGGGTGCGGTGGCTCACGCCTGTACTCCCAGCACTTTGGGAGGCCGAGGCGGGCGAATCACAAGGTCAGAAGATCGAGACCGTCTTGGCTAACACGGTGAAACCCCGTCTCTACTAAAAATACAAAAAATTAGCCGGGCGTGTGGTGGGCGCCTGTAATCCCAGCTTCTCGGGAGGCTGAGGCAGGAGAATGGCGTGAACCCAGGAGGCGGAGCTTGCAGTGAGCCGAGATCGCGCCACTGCACTCCAGCCTGGGCGACAGAGTGAGACTCTGTCTCAAAATAAATAAATAAATAAATAAAATAAAAATAAAAATAAAAATTACCAGGCATGGTGGTGCACGCCTGTAGTTACAGCTGCTCAGGAGACTGCGGCAGGAGGATTACTTGAGCCTGGGAGTTTGAGGTTGCAGTGAACTCCAGTTCACTGGAGTGAACCACTGAACTCCAGCCTAGGTGACAAAATGAGACCCTGTCTCAAGAAAAAAAAAATTATAGAAAACACCAACTGGATTATAATTTCCATTAATGACTTGTTATTGATTTTTATATGATAAAGTAGTGCCTGCTTGCTTGCTTTTCTTCCTTTCTTCTTTTTCTTTCCTTTCTTCTTTTTCTTTCTTTTCTTTCTTTCTTTTTTCTTTCTTTCTCTCTCTTTCTTTTTCTTTCTTTTCTTTCTTTTTCTCTTTCTTTCTTTTCTTTCTCTCTTCTTTTCTTTCTTTTTTTTGTCCTGTCCTCCCTTCCTCTTTCCGTAGTTTTTCTTTTTCTTTTGTTTTCTTTTTTTTGTGACGGAGTCTCGCTCTGTCACCCAGGCTGGAGTGCAGTGGCGCCATCTTGGCTCACTGCAAGCTCCGCTTCCCGGGTTCAGCTCCGCTTCCCGGGTTCACGCCATTCTTCTGCCTCAGCCTCCGGAGTAGCTGGGATTACAGGCACCCGCCGCCACGCGCAGCTAATTTTTTTTTTTTTTTTTGTATTTTTAGTAGAGACAGGGTTTCACTGTGTTAGCCAGGATGGTCTCCATCTCCTGACCTTGTGATCCACCCGCCTCGGCCTCCCAAAGTGCTGGGATGACAGGCGTGAACTAGCTCGCTTGCTTGCTTGCTTGCTTGCTTGCTTGCTTTCTTTCTCTCTCTCTCTCTCTTTCTCTCTCTCTCCTTCCTTCCTTCTTTCCTTCCTTCCTTCCTTTTCTTTCCTTCCTTTCTTTCTTTCTCTCTCTCTTTTTTTTTTTTTTTGAGACAGAATCTGGCTCTGTCGCCCGGGCTGGAGTGCAGTGGCCAGATCTCAGCTCACTGCAAGCTCCGCCTCCCGGGTTCACGCCATTCTCCTGCCTCAGCCTCCCGAGTAGCTGGGACTACAGGCGCCCGCCACCTCGCCCGGCTAGTTTTTTGTATTTTTTAGTAGAGACGGGGTTTCACCGTGTTAGCCAGGATGGTCTCGATCTCCTGACCTCGCGATCCGCCCCTCTCGGCCTCCCAAAGTGCTGGGATTACAGGCTTGAGCCACCGCACCCGGCCTCTTTCTCTTTCTTTCTTTCTTCTTTCTTTCTTTTTCTTTCTTTCTCTCTCTCTCTCTCTCTCTTCCTTCTTTCTTTCTTTCCTTTCTTTTTCTTTTTCTTTTTTTTTCAGGGTCTTATTCTGTCAACCAGACTGGAGTGCAAAGGGGAAATCTCAGCTCACTGCAGTCTTGACCACTCAGGCTTATTTATCTTCCCCCTTCACTTCAGCTTCCCAAGCAGCTGGGACTACAGGTATGTGCCTCTATGTTTGGCTAATTTTTTTTTTTTGTAAAGACACGGTCTTGCCATGTTGCCCAGGCTGGTCTGGAACTCCTGAGCTCAAGCGATCCTCCTGCTTTGGCCTCCCAAAGTGCTGGGATTACGGACATAAACCACTATGCCCAGCTAAAAATTTCTTATGTTTTAAAGCTGTGTACAAAAATATTTACTGGCCGGGCGCGGTGGCTCAAGCCTGTAATCCCAGCACTTTGGGAGGCTGAGGCAGGCGGATCATGAGGTCAGGAGTTCGAGACCAGCCTGGCCAATATGGTGAAGCCCCATCTCTACTAAAAATACAAAAACTAGCCGGGTGTGGTGGCGTGCGCCTGTAGCTACTCAGGAGGATGAGGCAGAAGAATTGCTTGAACCTGGGAGGTGGGGGTTGCAGTAAACCGAGATCATGCCACTGCACTCTAGCCTGGCAACAGAGTGAGACTCAGTCTCCAAAAAAAAAAAAAAAATTTACAGATGAAATGATAAAATGTCTTGAGTTTGCTTCAAAATAATCCAAGGGTTAAGGGAGGAGTCGGGGAGCACAAGATTGACCATGTGACAGGTACCCAGAGGTTCATTATATTATACTCTCTACTTTTGTATATATCTAAGACTTTTCATAATAAAACTTTTTAAATGCTTCTGTATTAGACTGTTATTGCTACAGTGTAACTGCATGACAAATGACCCCCCAAATTCAGAAGCTTACCCACTGCAGAAAAGGCATTAAACTGCTGAGATGACTTGGTCATCTACATCAGCCAGCTTCAGTCATTGGCCACCCTTGTCCTGGCACAAAGGATATGTAAAGGAATTGACCACAGTTGGAGAGATGGAGGCTATGCATGGGCCCAGCAAACAGCGTAGGTGCCCACTAACCAAGGCTGAGTAGCCGTTGCTGCTCATAAACGTCCAGTCTGCCAGCAACAGAGAGGAACACTGAATTCCCCATAGAGCGCCATTCCTTAAGGAGTCCAATTGCCTCCTTGGGGGCAAGTTAACTGTTTTGGGTCCCTTCTATCCTGCAAAGGCCAGTGATTCATTATCATAGGATAATATATCTTTTTTTTTTTTTTTTTTTGAGACAGAGTTTTGCTGTATAGCCAAGGCTGGAGTGCGCTGGCATGATCTTGGCTCACTGCAACCTCCGCCTCCAAGGTTCAGGGGATTCTCATGCCTCAGCCTCTGGAGTATCTGGGATTACAGGCATGCGCCACCACGCCTGGCTAATTTTTGTATTTTTAGTAGAGATGGGGTTTTGCCATGTTGGCCAAGCTGGTCTTGAACTCCCGGCCTCAAGTGATTGGCCCACTTCGGCCTCCCAAAGTGCTGGGATTACAGGCGCGAGCCACTGTCCGCAGGAATAGGATAATGATAATATCTATTCCAAACAGTGTCTTAATTAAGTAATCCCAACCAGTAAGAAATAGAATCATTTCAATCACAAGACTCAAGTCACTCCAAAAAGATTATGCTAAGAGCTGCTGAGCATGTGTTCCTACAGCGACCCATACCAACATACTGATGAAGCTACAGCTCAGGTATTAGGCTACCGTGCTCCCATCTAGGAAGTGACCCCCAGGGATTCTTCACACTGTGCTTTCACCAGCACTCTGTACATGAACTTAACCACCTCAGCACTCCCCCCTGCTTTTGCCATGTCTTCTGTGTTTGGATGTTGAGTATTGCTGGATGGAAAGCTTTGCTATCAGTCAAACAATGGTTGAGGCTGTAAAAGCCTACCAAGTGCCATTATAAAATGGGTCGTTGTGCTGTATAAAACAACCACCACAACAACTCAGAAGCTTCAAACAATAATCCTTTATTGTCACACTCATGGGTCGGTGGGTCAGCTGTACAATTCAGCTGAAATTGAATCGTACCTTGGTTGATCGAGGCTGGACTCCAAGCTATAGGCTGAGTTCGGGTCTGCTCTGCATGTCCCTCATTCTCCTGGGACCAGTGGTTAACCAGGGGATATGGCCTGTTCCTGGAGACTCATTCCTGGACCCAGAAGGAAGGAGCAGCAGCTATATGGGGCATGTTCTTGTCATGGCAGATTACTGCAGCATGAGAAGGCATGTCCAACTGAGCAAGCACATTTCAAAACTTCTCATGTCAGATTCACAAGTTTTCTTTCTTTTTTTTTTTTTTTGAGACGGAGTCTCGCTCTGTCACCCAGGCTGGAGTGCGGTGGCCGGATCTCTGCTCACTGCAAGCTCCGCCTCTCGGGTTTACGCCATTTTCCTGGCTCAGCCTCCCGAGTAGCTGGGACTACAGGCGCTTGCCACCTCGCCCGGCTAGTTTTTTGTACTTTTTAGTAGAGATGAGGTTTCACCGTGTTAGCCAGGATGGTCTCGATCTCCTGACCTCGTGATCCGCCCGTCTTGGCCTCCCAAAGTGCTGGGATTACAGGCTTGAGCCACTGCGCCCAGCCAGATTCACAAGTTTTCTACTGGCCAAAGCAAGTCACACGGCCAAACACAAAATCAAAAGGTGGGAAAGTATTCTCTGTCCACCATGGCAAGGGTGTGGGTGAATAATTATATTACAAGGGACAAATAATTCAATCTTTCACAGTCTTTGGGGATCCAAGGCACTGCCTTGGTTCATGCCCCAGCACTTCTCATCAGGACAAAAGAACATCCTGCTAGGAGACTTTCCTGCCACTAGCAGGGCCCCCACAAACATTGTGGCAGCTAGAGTGATTTTTTTTTTTTTTTTTTTTTTTTTTTTTTTTACTAGCTGTCCTCTAGTTTTGTTTGTTTGTGTGTGTGGTAAAAAAAAAAAAAAAAGCATGATATAAAATTTACCACCTTTTTTTTTGTTCTGAGACAGTTTCATCTTGTTGCCCAGGCTGGAATGCAATGGTGTGATCTTGGCTCACTGCAACCTGCGCCTCCAAGGTTCAAGCGATTTTCCTGCCTCAGCCTCCCAAGTAACTGAGATTACAGGTGTGCGCCACCACGCCAGCTAATGTTTGTATTTTTAGTCGAGACAGGGTTTCACCATGTTAGCCAGGCTGGTCTCAAACTCCTGACCTCAGGTGATTCACCAGCTTCAGCTCCCAATGTGCTGGGATTATAGGTGTTAGCCATGCCTGGCTCACCCTTTTTTTTTTTTTTTTTTTTGAGACGGAGTCTTGCTCTGTGCCCCAGGCTGGAGTGCAGTGGCGCGATCTCGGCTCACTGCAAGCTCCGCCTCCTGGGTTCACGCCATTCTCCTGCCTCAGCCTCCCAAGTAGCTGGGACTACAGGCGCTCGCCACCTCACCCGGCTAATTTTCTTGTATTTTTAGTAGAGACGGGGTTTCCCCATGTTAGCCAGGATGGTCTCGATCTCCTGACCTCGTGATCCGCCCGTCTCGGCCTCCCAAAGTCCTGGGATTACAGGCTTGAGCCACCGTGCCCGGCCCCCCCTTTTTTTTTTTTTTTGGACAGAATCTCACTCTGTTGCCCAGGCTGGAGTACAGTGGTGTGAACTTGGCTCACTGCAACCTCTGCCTCCTGGGTTCAAGGGATTCTCCTGCATCAGCCTCCTGAGCAGCTGGGACTACAGCCGTGTACCACCACACCTGGTTAATTTTCGTATTTTTAGTAGAGACAGGGTTTCACCATGTTGGCCAGGCTAGTCTCGAACTCCTGACCTCAAGTGATCCGCCTGACTTGACCTCCCAAAGTGCCGGGATTGCAGATGTGAGCCACTGTGCCTGGCCAAAATTTACCATCTTAACCATTTCTAAGAATGCAGTTAAGTAGTGTTAGTTGTATTCGCATTGTTGTGTAAGAGCTCTCTGAAATATTTTTAGCTTGCAAAAGTGAAACTATACCCATGAAACTAACACCTCTGTATTTCCCTCTCCCCAGCCCCTGACAACCACTATTCTACTTTCTGTTTCTATGAATTTGACTACTATAGACACCTCATGTAAGTAGAATCACATAGTATCTGTCTTTTGGGGACTGTCTTATTTCACTTAGATGTTCTCAAGGTTCAACCATGTTGTAGCATGTGTCAGAATTTCCTTCCTTTTTAAGGCTGAATCATATTCCATTGTATGTATATACCTCATTTTCTTTATCCATTTGTTGATGGACGCTTGGGTTGCTTTTGACCTCTTGGCTATTATAAACAGTGCTGCTGTAAGCATAGTGTGGGAATACCTCCCTGAGATCCTGTTTTCAATTATTTTGGCTGTAAACCCAGAAGTGAGATGGTTGGGTCATAGGGTAGTTCTATTTTTAGTGTTTTAGGAACTGCCATATTGTAGCTGCCCCATTTTAGATTCCCACCAGCAGTGCAGAAGGGTTCCAGGTTTCACACATCCTTGCCAACCTTGTTACTTTCTGTTATTTTATACTAATTATCCTAGTACGTGTCAATTTTTTTTTTTTTTGAGATGGAATTTCGCTCGTCGCCCAGGTTGAAGTGCGGTGACGCGATCCCAGCTTACTGCAACCTCCACCTCCCAGGTTCAAGTGATTCTCCTGTCTCAGCCTCCTGAGTAGCTGGAATTACAGACGTGTGCCACCACACCTGGCTAATTTTTTGTATTTTTAGTAGAGACAAGGGTTTTTACCATGTTGGCTAGGCTGGTCTCAAACTCCTGACCTCAGATGATCCACCTGCCTCAGCCTCCCAAAGTGGTGGGATTACAGGCATGAGCCACAATGCTGGGCCTCAATTTTTTAATTAAACTTTTTATTTTGAGATAATTATAAATTCACATGCATTATAAGAAATAACACAGGCCGGGCGTGGTGGCTCATACCTGTAATCCCAGTACTTTGGGAGGCTGAGGAGGGCGGACCACGAGGTCAGGAGATCGAGACCATCCTGGCTAACATGTGAAACCCCGACTCTACTAAAAATACAAAAAATTAGCTGGGCGTGGTGGTGGGCGCCTGTAGTCCCAGCTACTAGGGAGGGTGAAGCAGGAGAACGGTGTGAACCTGGGAGGCGGAGCTTGCAGTGAGCCTAAACCCTACCACTCCAGCCTGGGCGACAGAGTGAGACTCTGTCTCAAAAAAAAAAAAAAAAAAGAAAGAAAGAAATAATACAGACAGATTCCATGTACTCTTCACCTGGTTTCTTCGTTTCCTCAGTGGCAACATCTTGCACAATAGTACAATAGTACACAGCCAGGACATTGATATTAATGCAATCCATAGATATTGTTCAGATTCCAGCAGCTTACATATTTAGAGTGACATTTTAAACAAGCAAATCTGATCCTATCACTTACCTGCTTAAAACTTTTCCAAGGATGTTCATTACATCGTTGTTTGAACTTGTTAAAATATGAGAACCAACCTAAAATATGAGAACCATCCAGCAGCAGCAGGATGGTTGAATAGATTACACTGTGTTCATATAATAGGCACACAATCGAGCCAGGAAAACTATTGCAGCAGCCGTACGTGTACTGATATGGGCTGGGTTCCATGGTCTATTCTTTTCCTACTGAAAAGAACCAGGTACAAAATTGTGAACACCTGGCTTGGCATGGTGGCGCACACCGTTATCCCAACATTTTGGGAGCCTGAGGCGGGTGGATCACCTGAGGTCGGGAGTTCTAGACCAGCCTGACTAATGTGGTGAAACCCTGTCTCTGCTAAATACAAAAAATTAGCGGGTTGTGGTGGTGAGTGCCTGTAATCCCAACTACTTGGGAGGCTGAGGTAGGAGAATCCCTTGAACCCAGGAGCCAGAGGTTGCAGTGAGCCGAGATCATGCCATTGCATTCCAGCCTGGGCAACAAGTGCGAAACCCTGTCTCAGAAAAAATAAAAAGGCCGGGCGCGGTGGCTCACGCCTGTAATCCCAGCACTTTGGAAGGCTGAGGCGGGCGGATCACGAGGTCAGGAGATCGAGACCATCCTGGCGAACATGGTGAAACGCCATCTCTACTAAAAAGACAAAAAAATTAGCCAGGTGTGGTGGCGGGCACCTGTAGTCCTAGCTTCTAGGGAGGCTGAGGCAGGAGAATAGTGTGAACCTGGGAGGTGGAGCTTGCAGTGAGTGGCGATCACGCCACTGCATTCCAGCCTGGGGGACAGAGCGAGACTCCGTCTCAAAAAATAAAAAAATAAAAATAAAAAATAAAAAAATAAATTGTGGATACTTTTTGGGTATAAAGGCATAGAATATAGGGAAGGGTATGTAGTACACTGGCCACAGTAGTTGTTTCAGCAGGCTGAGATTCTGTAGTGGGATGGAAAGTTAATTCATTCTGTTTTGCAGTGGTTTTCAAAGTTCTGGGTTTGAAGAACCCCTTGAAGTTCAGGATCTCTCTACACTAAAAATTACTCAGCATCCCCCAAAACACTTTCATTAACGAGGATTATCAGAAATTAAAGCTAAGAAATTTAAAAAATATTTACATATTAATTCATTTAGAAATAACAACAATAGGCCGGGCGCGGTGGCTCAAGCCTGTAATCCCAGCACTTTGGGAGGCCGAGACGGGCGGATCACTAGGTCAGGAGATCGAGACCATCCTGGCTAACACGGTGAAACCCCGTCTCTACTAAAAAATACAAAAAACTAGCCGGGCGAGGTGGCGGGCGCCTGTAGTCCCAGCTACTCAGGAGGCTGAGACAGGAGAATGGCCCGAACCCGGGAGGCGGAGCTTGCAGTGAGCTGAGATCCGGCCACTGCACTCCAGCCTGGGCGACAGAGCGAGACTCCGTCTCAAAAAAAAAAAAAAAAAAAAAAGAAATAACAACAATAGGTCAGGCGAGGTGGCTCATGCCTATAATCCCAACACTTTGGGAGGCTGAGGCAGGCTGATCACTTGAACTCAGAAGTTTGAGACCAGCCTGGCCAACATAGTGAAACCCCATTTCTACAAAATATACAAAAGTTAGGCCGGGCGCGGTGGCTCATGCCTGTAATCCCAGCACTTTGGGAGGCCAAGGCGGGTGGATCATGAGGTCATGAGATCAAGACCATTCTGGCTAACATGGTGAAACCCCGTCTCTACTAAAAATACACAAAATTAGCTGTGTGTGGTGTCACATGCTTGTAGTCCCAGCTACTCAGGAGGCTGAGGCAGGAGAATGGCATGAGCCCAGAAGGTGGAGCTTGCAGTGAGCCAAGATGGCGTCACTGCACTCCAACCTGGGAGACAGAGCAAGACTCCATCTCAAAAAAAAAAAAAAATTATATATATACATATATACATATATATGTATATATGTGTATATAAATATACAAAAATTAGTTGGGTGTGGTGGCAGTGCGTGCTGGTAGTCCCAGCTACACAGGAGGCTGAGGCTGGAGAATCACTTGAGCCCAGGAAGCAGAGGTTGCAGTGAGCCGAGATTGTGCCACTACACCCCAGCCTGGGCAACAGAGTGAGACCCTGTCTCAAAAAAAAAAAAAAAAGAAAGAAAAGAAATAACAGTAAAGCAATTATATGTTAATATAAATAACAGTTTTGTAAAAAGTAACTATTCTTTCCAAAACAAAAACATTTAGTGAGAAAAATGACTTTGTTTTGCATTTTTGCAAATCTCTTTAATATCTGACTTAATTTAAAAATCTTCATTCTCATGTCTGTTTCTGCATTCAATCTATCAGAATATATTGTTTTAGTTGGACTATGTGAAGCAAATTCGTGTCAGTAAGATATGTAGTTAGAAAAAACAGACTTTTTAAATAGCCTTTTATGGGTATTATTTGATAGCACATTGAAACTGGACAAGCAGCAGTTTCTCAAACCAGTGTAGAATCTGAAACCATAGCAATGACATATTCATACTGTTACATTAAAACTCATTGTTCTGACTGGGTGCCGTGCTCATGTTCTGGCTGGGTGCTCATGCCTGTAATCCCAGCACCTTGGGAGGCCGAGGCAGACATATTACATAAGGCCAGGAGTTTAAGACTAGACAGGCCAACAGGATGAAACCCCGTCTCTACTAAAAATACAAAAATTAGCTGGTTTTCGTGATGCACGTCTGTAATCCTAGCTACTTGGGAAGCTGAGACACAAGAATCTCTTGAACCCGGGAGGCGGAGGTTGCAGTGAACCGAGATTTCGCCACTGAACGTCAGCCTGGGTGACAGAGCAAGACTCTGTCTCAAACAACAAAACGAAACAAAAACCATTGCTCTCCCTTTCCCCTCACTCTTTTTTTGTTTTTGTTTTTAAGACAGGGTGTCACTCTGTCACTCAGGCTAGAGTACAGTGGCTTGATCATAGCTCATTGCAACCTCAGATTCCTGAGCTCAAGCAATCCTCCTGCCTCAGTCTCAGTAGCTGGAACTATAGGTGTGTGCCACCACGGCTAATTTTTAATTTTTTTAAATAAAGACAAGGTCTTGCTATGTTGCCCAGGCTGGCCTCCAACTCTTCGCCTCTAGTGATCCTCCCACCTCTACTTGCGAAAGTGTTGGGATTACAGGCATGAGCCACTATACTCAGCCCTGTCTTGTACCTTAAATGAATCTTTTATGTGAGTGTAGTTTTGTAACATTATGCATTTGTATTTGGAAAGTACTGATAGAGTTATGCAGATCACCCAATTTTTGACACATTTCATTAGACAATATTGAAAAATCACGTGTGTTAATATCACTACTAATCTAATAAGAAAATTGTTTAAGGCTGGGGACGGTGACTCATGCCTGTAATCCTAGCACTTTGGGAGGCCAAGGTGGGTACATCACCTGAGGTCAGGAGTTCAAGACCAGCCTGACCAACATGGTGAAACCCCATCTCTACTAAAAATACAAAAATTAGCCGGGTGTGGTGGCATGTGCCTGTAATCCCAGTTACTCGGGAGGCTGAGGCAGGAGAATCTCTTGAACCCGGGAAGCAGAGGTTGCAGTGAGCTGAGATTATGCCATTGCACTCCAGCCTGGGTGACACAGCAAGACTCCATCTCACAAAAATTAAAAGAAAAAAGAAGAAAGAAAAAAAAAGTGTTTAAGTACTTGGAAACTTGTTAAGCTCACAATGCTGGATACACATTTTCCAAAATTCTAACTTTTGCTTGAAAGCTCAAATTTTATCATTGGCAACAAATGCTGCCAGTTGCTTTTATGGAGTGACAGTTTCACTTTATTTATTGTTGAGAAATGTCTGCTAAGTACTAGTCGGAATAACCGTAGTTTGTCAGTCTTTCAAGTAAAAATGATGTTCTATGAAAAAAGCAGCTAGTTTGGCTGACAACTCAGACAATCACACAAGCACTTGTCCTTAGAGAAGCCCATCATCCTCTGGTAAGCAGCAGCAGTACTTTCTACATACTCCTCCTTTCATCACACAAAATATCAAAGATAGAAAGATATGTACTACTCATAGATTGAGAGTTAATAAAAGTATTTTTTACTGTTCCATCAAGGTCATTCATAAATGAAATGTTTTTAAATTGCAAATACATGGCAAAGAATACAATGCTAGCCTGGGCAACATACTGAGGCACCATCTCTACAAAATTAAAAAATTAGCCAGATGTGGTGGTATGTGCCTGTAGTTCCAGCTAACTGGAAGCGGAGGTGGAAGGATCACTTGAGCCCAGGATGTCAAGGCTGCAGTGTCAGGGAGGAAAGACGTTTTCCCTGCACTCTTAGATTCATTGATTAGAGGTCTGTGAATTAAACTGACAAAGGACAGAATAACAGGAGAAAAGACACACAACTTTTATGAATATTTACATGCATGGGAGTTCACAGAAAATAACGAACTCAAAGAAGTCATTAGACATGGAGACTTACACATCATTTTAACAAAGGAAGGAGGGTTTGGGCATCGAGGGTGACAAATTGTGAGGAAGTGGCTAGGAAACATATGGGGGAACAAATGGATGATAAAGGTTATTTTAGTAAGGTCTATTTATGCAAAATCATCTTGGTATTCACAAAGGGAAATTTATGCCCTGTATTTTGCAGCTAAGAGGAAAGCAGAGAACTCATCCTGCAACTGTTGATTCCCAATTGCATTCCACTCAAAATAGTACTTCTGCCAAAGTGGCTTATTTTGGAGTGGCATGTTTTGATCCTCTCAGGCACTACTGCCTTAACTTGTGTTAAAGCAATGACAGGTTCACTTGCCATTGCTTTCGAGCAGTCAGTCAAATGACAACACATTATTTGAATGAAAAGGGCATAGAATGTCTGAGTTTACTATAAACATAGTTTTGACCTTGCAGATGTCTAAGTATCTTGGGGACCTCCAGGGTCCATAGGCCATGCTTTGACAACACTACTGTTCTGTATTGTGTTACTTGTTTGTTTGCTTTAACCAACAAATAACTTTTCTGAGACAGGATCTTGCTTTATTACCCAGACTGGGGTGCACTGGCATAATCATAACTCACTACAGCCTGGACCTCCCGGGGTCAGTCAATCCTCCTGCCTCAACCTCCTGAGTAGCTGGGGCTACAGGCACATGCCAGCATGCCCAGCTAATTTGTGTATTTTTTGTAGAGGTGGGGTTTCACCATGTTGCCCAGGCAGGTCTGAAACTCCTGGGCTCAAGTAATCCTCCCACCCAGGCTTCCAAAGTGTTGAGATTACAGGTATGAGCCACTGCACCCAAATAAACAATTTTAAAGCACCCCTTCCATGGCTCCCCACTGCTGAGTGTAAAGTACAGACGCCTTGTTCTAAGATCCAAAGCCTTAAGTGATTGGCCTTTGCCTCTTTGCCACTGGCATGTCCTCGCTCTTTATCCAAATACAGGTCAAGCCACAGAAGTTAGTGGGATTCCCAGAACGTATTTGCGTGCGTTTCTGTCCCTGCATCCATCTCCATTTTCTCCCAAGCATTCTTTAAGCCCAAGCCCCACAATCAATCTCCCTGACTCCTTCAAGAAAAGGCCATTGCGACCGTGATTATTGAGGGGCTGCAGATACACAAGTGGGGTGGGACGCACTGCAACTCACCTAGCATCATCCCAGGGCTTACTCTGCCATAAGATCTCTGGTGCCAGACCTAAAAATGTGTGTGGAAGGAATGGGGGCAGCTGCTGGGGAGAGGGGAGGCCTGCCAGCAATTCTGGAATGCACCAAAAAAGACCACTTCCTTCTGTTGCCAAGGTCCTGACTCTCTCTATGCTTTAGGGCAAGGGTGTCTGGGGATGGTCCTTGTGAGGGGTGACTGGGGACCCTAGTGGGGCATGCCTAGGGCTGCCAGATAAAATATAGAAAGCTTAGTGAAAATTAGATTTAAGATAGCAAATACTCTTTTAGTCTAAGTATATCCCAAATATCGCATGGAAACCTCCTCATCCTAAAATAAAATTCAATGTTTATCTGAAATTCAAATTTAATGGAGTCCTGTATTGTTGTTTGGTAAATCTGGCAACCCCATGCAGGCCATTGCTATTCAGCTTGCCAAGTAAAGTGGCCCGGCTTCACTTACCTTGCCACCTACCAGACCTTCCCAGAGCTGGTCCTGGCTGCCTCCAGGCAGCACAGCCCACTGAAAGGAACCCTTTCCGTCCCAAAGCTGCCCAGAGTCTGGGAACAGAAGCAAACTGAGTGCTTGGATGGATATGACAGATTAGGCTATGCCTTTGGAGAACTAACTCCTCTCGGAGAAGGGGGCTCTGTCTCACAGCCAGGACCTTCTGGGGATGCCTACGCAGAGACGCCCTCCTTCCTTGACCCCCTTCTCCCCACTCCCTGCCACTGCCCAGCCCTCTCTCTAACCTTCCTGAGTTGCTGTCTCTGCAACTCCCCTGCCAGGACTGGCTATCAATCCCTTCAGAAACTTCAGCCCAGTCCAGCCCCTGGGAGGCCTCCTGGGTGTCTGGGATTCCCCTGGTAGGATGCGTCTGGCCCCAAGGTTGGAGACAATGATGTGTTCTTCCTCCCAGCCAGTGGCTCCTCTACCAGCCAGGCTGCTTTGCCTTTTCTCCTTTTAAGGACCTGAGGGCAAACTCTCCTTGCCTCTGGGAGGACTTCTTTCTTCCAAAGGTCCCAGAGGGGGGTGTGTCTGCTAGCTTGAGGCCCTCGCTTTCCTCCATTCTCATGACCTTGCCCCCTTCCCTGTGGAGGGTCTTGTTATGCTGAAGGCACCTTTCCCTCCTTCCGGGCTGGCGTTCCCGCGTCCCCACGGAAACTGAAAATGCCTCCTGCTGAACCATCTGGCCACATGGCTCCAATCTGCCCTCTCTCCCACCCCCGGTTTCTCCTCCTGGAAGGGGACCACAAGGAAGGAGGCTTAGGCAAGGCATCCCAGGCGTGCCTCAGTCCCTGAGGCATAATAATATAATGATCGTTGCTGTTTCATGCCACTAAGCCTTAGGGTGTTTTGTTACATAACTGTAACTGGAATGTATTTGATCACAGGCTCCATCCTGCGCCAGAAGCAGCCTCGGGTTTGCGTGTGTGGGAGCTGCAGAACGCCTGTACAAACTCTCTATACCCTCCCCATGTCCCTTTGTACAAACAGCCCCCATTGGCCATCCTTTGGGCCTGGAAGTGCGTATCCTGCTGCCTCTGGGAAGCAACATGGGGTGGAGGTCAGCTCAGGTCTGGAAAGTGGGCTTGGGGTCTAGAAGGAGGTCGTGGGCTCCATATGGGTTCAACCCTTAGTCCCAATGAGCCCAGGAGCAGAAGAGGACCACAGTGAGGTTCTCTAAAGCATATGGCTTAGACAGGGGCCCCATGCCACAGCTAAGGGCAGTACTAGCTGAGCACTTCATATCTTTCATCTCTTGTTTGTTTGCTTGAGAGATAGGATCTCCTTCTGTTGCCCACACTGGAGTGCAGTGACTATTCACAGGCGCAATCACAGCTCACAGCAGCCTCAAACTCCTGACCTCAGGTGATCCTCCCACCTCAGCCTCCCAAGTAGCTGGGACTACAGACATGAGCCACTGCACCCAGTACTGTCCATCATCGCTTGATCCTCACCCAGTCCTGTTCCATTGGGCTTATCATCTTCATTGCCCCGTTGAGAGCACCAAGGCTCGTAGAAAAGTCAGTTGCTTGCCCAGGGTCCTGGGACATATGTCTGAAGCCAAGACCAGGAGCTCTCCATTATACCACATGGCCTCAAAGGCCCTCCTTGGTTCAAAGACACTTGATTGAGCATTTTGTAGAAACATCGTCTCCTTAGCTTTATTTAAAATCAACATCACCACTAGCAGTCCCCCACCACACTCACACAAAAAAGATATATGGGCACAGTGGCTCACGCCTGTAATTTTAACACTTTGGGAGGCCGAGGCAGGCAGATTGCCTGAGCTCAGTAGTTCAAGACCAGCCTGGACAACACAGCAAAACCCCATCTCTACTAAAAATACAAACATATTAGCCAGGCATGGTGGTGCATGCCTGTAGTCCTAGCTACTCGGGAGGCTGATTCAGGAGAATTGCTTGAATCTGGGAGGCAGAGGTTGCAGTGAGCTGAGATCACATTACTGCACTTCAGCTTGGGTAACAGAGAAAGACTCTGTCTCCAAATGAAATGAAATGAAATGAAATAAAACAAAATAAAATAAAAAATGAACTTCAAAACTAAAACAACTTTAGGCTAACTGGGAAACCTGAAATAGGAAGACTTCACCTTGACCCTAGGGAATGAGGTCAAAACTCAGAGGGCTGGAGGTATCCAGCTGCCTAGCTGCTGTTCAGCCAGGAGCACAGTTTCTTTAGAGGTCCCAAAACCATGCTGGTGGAGCCTCATCTATCTCTTTAGCTCCCCATCAAAGGGATCACTTTATCAGCCGTGCAGTCTTTAAGCCCAATGTCCACAGCAGAACTCTCTTTTAAAACAGTTTGGCCTTGAGAGAGGCAGTCCGCTTCTTATCTATGTTTTGTTTTGTGTTGGCTTCCTGGCGAGTTATCAGGGAGACTTTGGTTTCTCTGTCTTCTGTTATCTCCCTGCTGGGTTTCAAAGCTGCCCTCTCAGCTGCTGTCAGCCTAAGCTGTCTTCCCCTGCAGGGACAGAGAGCTGGAGGTGGAAGGGGCCGCAACTCTTCCGGAGCCTTCCCTTCCAGCCGTTGTCTCTTGGGCACCCACTCCCAATGCCTAGAACTTCCAGCTCTTATCAAGGCTGGCTGGGTGTCACTTGTGGCTTCTGCAGGGACATATAACATCAAGAGAGTGGGCCTCATAGGGCCAAGATTGGGGGAAAGGAGAGGGGGTTGAAACACTCTTTACAAAAATTATAACTAAGGAAATTATGACAGTGAAAGAGATCAGACCTAACTGACTCCATCTTGCTTCTAACCTTTAAGCTGTCGTGGTTCATTCCTGGGCATAGGCAGAACTAATTTTGCGAAGGAATTCAGTTTATGGTTTGGCTCGGAAACAAAATTGATAATAGACCTTTCCCGAAAAGACCCCCTTCTTGCCTGGGACCTGTCTTTTCAGAACTAACAAATTAGCTACAAGATGAGAAGTTGCAGTTTAGGGGTCATGCAGCCTCTGGCTCCAAGAGTCTGAACCTCCCCAAATTGCTCCTGTGGAAAATATCACTATTGTAAAACCTAGATCAGCACTTGAGATATTTTGCAGACCCTGCACTGGATGGATCAACTGACACCACCCAGACTGGTAATTTGGCTCAACCAGTTCTGCCATCCTACCCAGGGACAGAAGATAGCAAGAAAACTTCAATCCCCTATGCTTCCATCTCCAACCCAACCAAACAGTACTCCCCACTTCCTAAGTTCCTACCCACCAAATTATCTTTTTTTTTTTTTTTGAGATGGAGTCTCGCTCTATCGCCCAAGCTGGAGTGCAGTGGTGCGATCTTGGCTCACTACAAGCTCCACCTCCCGGGTTCACACCATTCTCCTGCCTCAGCCTCCAGAGTAGCTGGGACTACAGGCACCTGCCACCACGCCCAGCTAATTTTTTGTATTTTTAGTAGAGACGGGGTTTCACTGTGTTAGCCAGGATGGTCTCGATCTCCTGACCTCGTGATCCGCCCGCCTCGGCCTCCCAAAGTGCTGGGATTACAGGCGTGAGCCACCACGCCCGGCCCAAATTATCTTTTAAAACTCCAATCCCCAAATGCTTAGGGAGACTGATCTGAATAATAAAAAAACTCTGGTTTCACCCACAGCTGGCTCTGTGTGAATTACTCTTTCTCCATTGCAGTTCCCTGGTCTTGATAAATAGGCTCTATGTAGGCAGTGGGCAAGGTAAACCCATTGGGCAGTTACAGGTTCACAGAGCAACCACTTTCTTTAAAATTGAGGGACTGAGAGTGTTAGATCATGCTTGTAATCCCAGCATCTTGGGAGGCCAAGGCAGGTGGATCACCTGAGGTCAGGAGTTTGAGACCAACCTGGCCAACATGGTGAAACTCCATCACTACTAAAAATACAAAAAAATTATCTGGACGTGGTGGCAGTGCCTGTAATCTCAGCTACTCCAGAGGCTGAGGCAGGAGAATCACTTGAATCTGAGAGGTGGAGGTTGCAGTGAGCTGAGATCACGCCATTGCACTCCAGCCTGGGCAATAAGAGTGAAACTCTGTCTTGAAAAATAAATAAATAAAATAAAATTGGGGAAACCAACATAGACTTGTCACTTTACCTTTATATGTTTGCCAACCACAATACAAAAAGCAACCTCTATTGCTTAAAAAGAAACAGGACATTTTAACTCCCAATGAATAGGAAGAAGCCCTTTGACTCTGGAGTCCTGTGAAGGGAAACAGGCATAGAAAAGTTGGACCTCCTCAAGAGATTGCCAAGCAGTTTAAGGTTTGGGAGAAATTAAACTCTTCCCAGTTTGGAGGATGCATCTGAGGGAAGTGTCCTGGGGCATAGTGATGCAATTACCCATCAGTGAAGAGAGGACAAAGGAGGAAAAAAGGAAACAGCTTCTTTCTTTCTCCAGAGTCTGAGGCTCAAAGGAATTCCAGTGATTGAGAATGCACTCATGCGGGGTGCAGGTGGAAAATGATTGGTTACCCATCTGGAAAGGGGAAAAACGTGTCCCTTTTTTCCTTTCTCTTTCCAGTGAATACCTAGAGTACATAAGGGAGAGAGAGAAAAAAAAAACACGTCCCTTTCTTTCTTCAGATCTTATATCCCCAAGTTGCAGAAACTTTGCAGGTGCCACCGATGGGTACAAGTGTGACCTTCACCCATGTAGCAGGGAGGCCTAATGGGTAGGGATATTCGCACTTACCTATGTGCCACCCTATCCTCCCGCTGTTGGTAACCTTTGGGTTCCCTATACTTTCTCTATGCCATGGATGTGAGCATGACTTCCATCCATGAAGCAAGAGGGCCTAATTGGCAGGAATTAGTCATGCTCACTGCACTGTGCCTCCTTCCTGAGGTCAAGCTTCTCTGCCCTGCAGAACATAATTTGGCCACACCTTTGTGCAAAGGAATATGAGATGTTTTCTCTGTGTCTCATGGTGCTTGGCACTACATTGGCAACCAAGGAAATGACAGGGACATTTTTGCCACGAATTTACTTACAGATACCAAGGCACACGTTACTTCATCTGTGCTACTCTTAACCTTCAAGTTTATGCTTTTGATGATTAAGCCAAATGCTCATTCTACCCAGTAATATCAGTGGTTTGCAACAACACCCTTAACATTTAACACTGTATATAAAGAAGAGCTAGGAACCATGAGAGCCATGAAAGAAAGAAAAAAAAGAACAATAGGGAAGACTGGAGGTCCTAGGGTCGACACCCTTATGGGCAGTTGGGGCCTGGAGTTAGTCCATGGGCCTTTGGATAACACCAAGACGTGGCCTTGGTGAGATACCCTCAGTTGCCCCTCAGTTGCCCCAGGACCTCCTTCTGGTCCCATGCAATGGCTAGACCTCTGTGAAGGGAAGCTAGATTGGAACAAAGCCAACATTCCCAACACCCGAAGGTGATGGGGGATTGACAGTGCCCTCCCCAGCAAGCCTGTCCTCCATTTCTTAAGTCTGGCAGCTGTGCTAGTTGCTTTTAATTGGCTGACAGAGGCCTGGTATTTTTTAATTTTGGCTATTGTGGAGTCTGAAGAAAGGACAGAAAGAGCAGATCCAGCCAGGCACAGTGGCTCATGCCTATAATCCCAGCACTTTGGGAGGTCAAGGCAGGCAAATCACTTGAGATCTCGAGTTTGAGACAAGACTGGCCAACATGGTGAAACCCAATCTCTACTAAAAATACAAAAATCAGCTAAGTGTGATGGCACATGCCTGTAATTCCAGCTTCTTGGGAGGCTGAGGCAGGAGAATCACTTGAACCTGGGAAGTGGAGGCTGCACTGAGTCAAGATCAAACCATGGCACTCCAGCTTGGGTGACAGAGTGAGACTCCACCTCAAAAAAAAAGAAGAGAGAGAAAATATCCACTTTTAGTCACCCTTCCACAGATCCTGGATGAGCCCCCAAAGTATTACAGGACCCTTGGGGTGTCACTTTGCCAGCTGGAAACCTCTGTGGCCAGTGGCACCTTTGCCCAAGTTTTGCTCTGGGCTGCTGGGCTCATTCTGCCCACTCACACTGGCAGGCTGCTCTCGGCTTGTGCTACCAGCCTGGATCCCACAACTGCCAAGGGTGAGCCAGGCATAGTGTAGCGAGGGGTATGTGAGTGAGCATGGGCTCCAACCACTGTGCACAGCCAGGCACTCTGACTGCGGCTGAGTGGGCACCTCCAGATGCTGGCATGGGCAATGGCTCCCTGCAAGGCTGCAGCTAGACCAGGTGTACCATAAGTAGCTTCCACAGTTGACGCTGGGGAATGTGGTGGTGCCCAGAAGCTTGGAGATGCCAGGAACCACAGAGCCCTAAAGAGGATGTCACAGCCCTGGTTTGGGGAGCTCCTAGGTCTAGGCTCCCTGAAGGGCTGCAGCTCTACTCTCCTTCTCTCTTCTCTCCTTGTCATGCACAACATGGTGAGCAAGGGGCATGTTTCAGCCCTGTTTGTGTTGTAGCTCTTTTAGCCCTGTCATTTGGCAGGTCGTAAGTTCTTGTCCTGCATCCAGGAAGAATTAGGTATGCAGACAAGTGAAGGGTAAGCAAGATGAAGAAAAGCTTTATTGAGTGAAAGAACAGCTTAGAGGAGACCTGAAGTGGGTAGCTCCTCTCTGTAACCAGGGTGTCCCAATGAGTGTTCAGCTCTCAGGAGAGAGGGTAGCTCCTCTCTGCAGCTGGTCATCACGTTGTCTCCTCAGCTCTCAGCAGAGAGGATAGCTCCTCTCTGCAGCTGGTTGTCCCATCATCTTCTTAAGTCTGGCTGAGTTCAGGGCTTTTACGGGCCTCAGAGGGGAGGAAGCCCATGTCAATTGGTCCATAGGAAACCATGTGAAGCCCCAGAAAAAGCATCACAAGTTCCCACTCTGGTCTGTGGTACCAGCAGCCTGGTCCCCAGCTACAGGCCCTCCCCAGCTTGAAGGTGAGGCTTCACAGGGGAACTTTCCCTTTCTGCCTAGGAGCCTGTCTCCTGCCTCCGTTCATGACGTCCAGGCTGTTCATACCAAAGGGAACCTGGAGGCCAGTGCCAAGCTGCCCTCAGCATCCCCTTGGCCTCCCTCTGGTGCTTGTCAGTGCCCAAAGTCAGGAGGGGGCTAAGGTGGCAGGGGGCTGGTGCATTAGCACTGCCCACGTGGCTGGGCTGCGACAGTGCCCAGGCTTGGCCCCAACCTCGCTCTGAGATCAGAGCAGTTACCAGAAGTGGAGAGAGGCCAGGCAGTGAGAGAAGACACCTCCAAGTCTGCACGGGGAAGGGGGTGGCCTTCCTGGGGCTCCAAGAGTGCAGAGGCGGCCTGGGTCCACAGCTACGGCTGAGTGACTGCAGCTGCTCCTTGGGAGGGTGGAGCTCCTACCTGCTCCCAGCCCCCAAAAGCACAGGGAGACCTGGATCCACAGCTGTGACTTGGGTGGCCACAGCCATGCCCAGGAATGCCAGGCTCCTGCCTGCTCCTGGCTCTCACTGGTTCCTTGGAGTGTGGCACTGCCCTGGGCCCAGGTCCTTATCAGGGCCCTTTTCTGCCTGTCCCTCCATCCTCAATTATGCTGCTCCCCCATCAGTGGGTAACTCAGCCCAGCCTCATCACAGTGGCTCCCAGGGCAGTGGGCTCTAGGGGGCTCCCAGGGATGGGCTCCAGGGACTGCCTGCCTCCTCTCTGCATTTTTCCTGCCCCAGTCATGGGCAAGGTGCAGGTGGTGCTGTGGCCCCAGCCAACCCCACACAAACCAACCCAATGCTCTTGGGGCTGGCCCCATGAGTCCCAGCTGTGCCTCTGGCTGGGCACGCATGTGCTCATGGGACACAGTGGGGAACAAGGTTGTGGTCACAGTGGAGACTCTGGGTCTGGAAGTGGGTTCTGCCCAGCCATGAGAGGATGGGGGTGATGCAACCAACTGCCTCAGGGATGCAGGGCACAGGCGACATGGGGCACAGGAGTCCCACTACTGCCACTGCTGCTCCCACAGCTCCTCCTGCCACCACCACCCATGCCTCCCTACTGCAGCCAGTGCGATGGCAGCAGCCACTTCAGATGGCCCCTTGCTGCCATCAAAAGCAGAGGCTGGACACCATGGTTCATGCCTGTAATCCCAGCACTTTGGGAGGCTGAGGCAGGCGAATCATGAGGTCAGAAGTTCAAGACCAGCTTGGCCAACATGGTGAAACCCTGTCTCTACTAAATATACAAAAAATTAGCTGGGCATAGTGGCAGGAGCCTGTAATCCCTGCTACTCGGGAGACTGAGGCAGGAAAATCACTTGAACCCAGGAGGGAGAGGTTGCAGTGAACCGATATCATGCCACTGCACTCCAGCCCAGGCAACAGAGCCAGACTCCACCTCACCAAAAATAAAAAATAAAAAATAAATAAAAGACGTAACAGTCTTTTTTTCAGAACATTGTCCTGTTCTTAAAAAAAACTGTAAAGAGTTATAAAAGGTTTATAAGAATCTTACCTTATATTCAAGCTAATTAAAACTGGATACACTTATATAATTTTATTAAAACCTAGTTTTAGCATTAAAGATGCACCAATGCATACATGAAATTTTTCTTTTGAAAACGATTTTTATGTAACAAAGATTTTTGTGTCTTAAGTGAACTACAAAAAGCATTGGTGGGAGGGGACAGAGAAGAGACAGTCATTTGGCCTCATGTTTTCCTCATTGGGTATTGTTTACAAAGCTAAGTCTCCTCTTCATCAGAACAAACGTTTCTCCTTATAAGAAAAAAATTTTTTTTTGAGATGAAGTATTGCTGTCACCCAGGCTGGAGTGCAATGGAACAATCTTGGCTCACTGCAACCTCTGCCTCTTGGGTTCAAGAGATTCCCCTGCCTCAGCCTCCCTAGTAGCTGGGATTACAAGCATATGCCACCATGCCCAGCTAATTTTTGTACTAGCAGCCACAGAGTTTTGGCATGTTGGCCAGGCTGGTCTTGAATTCCTGACCTCAAGTGATCTACCCACCTTGGCCTTCCGAAGTGCTGGGATTACAGATGTGAGCCACAGGCCCCACGCTAATAGATTTTGGAGTTATTATTTTGGTTAATGACTCATGGTAACCTAGGATTCTATTTTGTAATACCCAGTGTTTTAAGCCTTCAATATTTAACAAACCTTTCGAAATCAAGCTCTAACTTAAAAAAAAAAAAAAAAAAAAAAAAAAAATTAGGGCCCCTGAAGTCCAAAAAGACATATTCACCTTATTTAATGTATTAGTACTGTGTCCAGAATTGGTGGGTTCTTGGTTTTGCTGATTTCAAGAATGAGGCCACAGACCCCCCATGGGGAGTGTTACAGTTCTCAAAGATGGTGTGTCCGGAGTTTGTTCCTTCAGATGTTCAGATGTGCCTGGAGTTTGTTCCTTCGGGTGGATTCGTGGTCTCACTGGCTTCAAGAGTAAAGCTGCAGACTCTCCTAGTGAGTATTACAGCTCATAAACGCGGTGCAGACCCACAAGGTAAGCAACAGCACAATTTATTGCAAACAGCAAAAAAATAAAGCTTTCACACACCACAAAAAAACCCCAACAAGTTACCACTGGTGGCTTGCGCAGCCTGCTTTTATTTCCCTTATCTGACCCCACCCACATCCTGCTGATTGGTCCATTTTGCAGAGAGCTGATTGGTCCGTTTTACAGAGAGCTGATTGGTCTGTTTTACAGAGAGTGGATTGGACCGTTTTGACAGAGTGCTGATTGGTACATTTACAATCCCTGAGCTAGACACAGAGTGCCCATTGGTGCATTTACAATTCTCTAGCTAGACATAAAAAGTTCTCCAAGTCCCCACCAGATTAGCCAGATACAGAGTGCTGATTGGTGCATCCACAAACCCCGAGCTAGACACAGAGTGCTGATTGGTGCATATACAATCCTTCAGCTAGACACAAAAGTTCTCTAAGTCCCCACCAGACTCAGGAGCCCAGCTGGGTTCACCTAGGGGATTCCGCAGCAGGGCTGTAGGCTGAGTTGCCTGCCAGTCCATGCCAGGCACCCACACTCCTCAACCTTTGGGCGGTGGATGGGACTGGGCGCCACGAAGCAGGGAGCAGTGCCCATTTGGGAAGCTTGGTCCATGCTGGAGCCCATGGGGTGCTGCCGGGAGGGGCAGCAGTGGCGGAGTGGCTTGGGCATTGGGAGGGAGATGGCTGAGATCCAGCGAGAATTTGAGGGTGGTGCAGTTGCACTGGCAGTGCTGGGGGACCTGGCGCACCCTCTGCAGCTGCTGGCCCGGGTGCTAAGTCCCTCACAGCCTGGGGCTGGAGGCGCCAGCCGCCCGCTCGGAGTGCGGGGTCCAAGGAGCCCACGCCCACGTGGAACTCATGCTGGCCCCTGAGGGCCACATGCAGCCCCAGTTCCTGCCGGGGCCTCTCCCTCCACACCTCCTGGAAAGCAGAGACCGCCGGCTCCAACCTCAGCCAGCCCAGAGAGGGGCTCCCACAGTGCAGTGGCGGGCTGAAGGGCTCCTCAAGTGCCGCCAGAGTGGACTCCTAGGCCGAGGAGGTGCCGAGAGCAAGGGCTGCTAGCACATTGTCACTTCTCAATACCATGCAGGAAAAATTGTCAAATATAAAATGGTGTTTAACTTTCTTTGGGTTATATTTACATAAATTTGTTTTTAGTATGTGTTGCAAAATTGTATAGGATGCCTGTAATTCTGATATGCTACAGTATATGTTATTAATAATTATGATTGTGTTGAATTATTTTGTGCCACAGAGGTAACAAATTTCCTTGTCAATTGTGTCTTTGTGGCTTCCCTAAATGCTTTTGTCATCCACAGCCAATTGTTGTCTTTCTTTGGTCATCTTTAGAAAGTAGTTTTATAATCAGCTATTAAACATTGACAGGTGCTCTTGGATGAAAGTTTCTGATAACTATGGAGATTATTATTATTATTATTATTATTTGAGATGGAGTTTTCTCTTTTTGCCCAGGCTGGAGTGTAGTGGTGCGATCTCGGCTCACTGCAACCTCTGCTTCCCAGGTTCAAGTGATTCTCCTGCCTCAGTCTACTGAGTAGCTGAGATTACAGGCACCCGCCACAACATCTGGCTAATGTTTTGTATTTTTAGTAGAAATGGGGTTTCATCATATTGGCTAGGCTGGTCTCGAACTCCTGACCTCAGGTGATCCACCTGACTTGGCCTCCCAAAGTGCAGGGATTACAGTCATGACCCACTGCACCCAGCTACTATGGAGATTATTACGTTAAAATAAAGAAAACAACTTTCAGGACTGTCATGGAGAGCTGAAATGTTCATAAATATCAAGCAGAACAGGAGTTAACTGAATGGACTCAACACAATAGAAAATTTAAGCAATTTTTTTTTTTGCTTAAAATATTGCTGATCCTTTTTGTTTCTCAGAGTTAAGAAAACTTTTATTTTGAGCTATTTTCAGGTTTTAACAATTGAGTAAAGTACATTCCTGTGAACAAAATTTGAAGCGTATTTGTTTCTCTTTACCTGATTTCTCCAGATTTTGGAAACTATTTGTGAGTATTCTCAACTAATGGTAATGTCGTCATTTGCATAAGTGCAATAAGAATGTTTTCTTTTGCAACAGAATGCAGTTGGAGAAACTGGTTATTTTACCAAAACTTTGACTGGAATGATGTGCTTTCCTTTAAGGAATTAAACTTGACTTGTAGAGCCAATAAAAGCCCCTTGGGAAAACTGGCCTCATACCTTGTCTACACAGTCCCTGTACAGGGTTCCTGATTTGTGATAAGTAAAAACATGTCACTTCCTGAGAGTCCCAGGAGCCTCGAGGTGTCTTGGGACCTCAAGAGAAGAGGAATTTACCCAACTCAGGCATTTGAGGGTACAAACCTATGGCTGGGCTCAGCTTTAAAAAAGTATTAACTGAGATTCCTTATGGAACATAGTTCCTTCAAAGCCAATTTTTTAAAAATTATTTTTTGGGTGGATCATGAGGTCAGGAGATCGAGACCATCCTGGCTAACACGGTGAAACCTCGTCTCTACTAAAAAAATACAAAAAACTAGCCGGGCGATGTGGTGGGCGCCTATAGTCCCAGCTACTCGGGAGGCTGAGGCAGGGGAATGGTGTGAACCCAGGAGGCAGAGCTTGCAGTGAGCCGAGATCCTGCCACTGCACTCCAGCCTGGGTGACAGAGCAAGACTCTGTCTAAAAAAAAAAAAAATTATTTATTTTTATTTATTATTTTGAGGTGGAGTTTTGCACTTGTCACCCAGGCTGGAGTGCAATGGCACACTCTCAGGTCACTGCAACCTCTACCTCCCAGGTTCAAGTGATTCTCCTGCCTCAGCCTCCTGAGTTGCTGGGATTACACGTTCCTGCCACTACACCTGCAAAGCCAATTTTAAAAGCCTATGTGAGGCCAGGCATGGTGGCTCATGCCTGTAACCCTAATCCCAGCACTTTGGGAGGCCGAGGTGGAGGGATCATGAGGTCAGGAGTTTGAGACCAGCCTGGCCAACATGGTGAAACCCCATCTCTACTAAAAATACAAAAAAGTTAGCCAGGCATGGTGGCGGGCACCAGTAATCCCAGCTACTTGCGAGGCCTAGGCAAGGAGAATCTCTTGAACCTGGGAGGCAGAGGTTGCAGTGAGCCGAGACCACGCCATTACACTCCAGCCCGGGAGACAGTGCAAGACTCTGTCTCAGAAAAAAAAAAAAAAAAAAAAGCCCTATGTGAAAAATAATTATCTTTGCTGTGCCTTATGCAAATAATCAGACCAAGTATAATACAACTAAAGTTTATTTTCCAAACAAATCAATCCTATTATAATTTGTTTTTCATAAAAATAAGGACTACAGAGAGAAAAATTATGTTCCGCCGGGCGCGGTGGCTCACGCCTGTAATCCCAGCACTTTGGGAGGCCAAGGCGGGCGGATCACAAGGTCAGGAGATCGAGACCACGGTGAAACCCCGTCTCTACTAAAAATACAAAAAATTAGCCGGGCGCGGTGGCGGGCGCCTGTAGTCCCAGCTACTCAGGAGGCTGAGGCAGGAGAATGGCGTAAACCCAGGAGGTGGAGCTTGCAGTGAGCCGAGATCGCGCCATTGCACTCCAGCCTGGGCGACAGAGCGAGACTCCGTCTCAAAAAACAACAAAAAAAAAAAAAGAAAAAAAAGAAAAATTATGTTCCAAAAACTACAGTATACCTGTTGTTAGTTGTTGAGTTTTTATTTTTATTTTTCTTCAATTTAGACTAAATCCTAAACGTTTTTTGTACTACAAGTCCTCAAACTAATGCTTTCAAATCTTTATTTTTAAAACTGGGAATTGCACTCCTTATCCTAGAACTCATTATTTACCTTATAATACACTGTCAATTTAAATGCTGTGCTGAAACTGTAGATGATGAAGCCACCATGGCAAAATTATAACTGAGACAGTGAAAGAGATCTGACCTAACCAAGTCCATCTTGCTTCTAACCTCCAAGCTGTTCTTATTCATTCCTGGGCGTAGGCTGAACTGACTTTGGGAAGAATTTGGTTTATAGTTTAAAACAAAGATGATGACAGACTTTTCCCAAGGGAAATCCCTTTCTTGCCTGGGGACCAGACTGCCTTTGTAGGACTAACAAATTAGCCACAAGATTAGAAATTATGGTTTAGGAGTCATGCAGCTGGAGGCTACAAGATTCTGACCCTCCCTAAACTGCTCCTAAGATCAGTGCTTGAGATATTTTACAGACCCAGGATGTGATGGATCAACTGGCACCACCCACATTCATAAACTGGCTCATCTGATCTTGTGGTCCCCACCCAGGAACTGACTCAGTGCAACAACTGTCTCTGACCTGACCAATCAGCACCCCAGTGCTGGCTCACTGGCTTCTCCCCACCCACCAAATTGTCCTTAAAAACTCTGATCCTGGAATGCTCAGGGAGACTGATTTGAGTAATAATAAAACTCCAATCTCCCACACAGCTCGCTCTGTGTGAATTACTCTTTCTCTATTGCAATTCCCCTGTTTTGACAAATCAGCTCTGTCTACGCAGTGGGCAAGGTGAACCCATTCAGTGATTGCAATGAGAATATTAACACCTTTGTCATGAAAGCCCCAGAACCTCAGCTCAGTATGCTGAGTATGTGGGAGTATGCTCAGACAGCTCAGACAGCTGCCACCTTGGGGTCAACACCTACCCCTTTCAGGACCCTGTCAGCAGGAAGAATTCAGAGCGATTGACAGCCTTTTCCCATCTTCATAGCCCACACCTTAAGAATAAGATACTATGAAACTAAAAGGGGGGGATTGAAACCACCTTTGCAAAAATTATAACTGAGGAAATTATGATAGCGAAAGAGATCAGACCTAATTGACTCTATCTTGCTTCTAACCTTTAAGCTGTCCTGGTTCATTCCTGAGTATAGGCTGAACAAACTTTGGGAAGGAATTCAGTTCATGGCTTGACTCTGAAAATTGATAACAGCCCTTTCCTGAAAAGACCCCCTTCTTGCCTGGGGACCAGTCTGCCTTTGCAGGACTAACAAATTAGCTATAAGATTAGAAATTATGGTTTAAATCCAGGTGCAGTGGCTCACCTTTGTAATCCCAGCGCTTTGGGAGGCTGAGGCAGGTGGATCCCTTGAGGTCAGGAGTTCAAGACCAGCCTGGCCAACATGGTGAAACCCCATCTCTACTAAAGATATAAAAATCAGCTGGGTGTGGTGGTATACATCAGTAGTCCCAACTACTCTGGAGGCTGAGGCAGAAGAATCACTTGAACCCAGGAGGTGGAGGTTGAAGTGAGCTGAGATTGTGTCATGCATTGCACTCCAGCCTGGGTGACAGAGGGAGGCTCTGTCTCAAAAAAAAAAAAAAAAAAAAAAAGATTGTGTTCTCTACTCCCAGCCCCAACCTCTCCCAAAAAAAGGACAGCTGGCAACCTTGCATGATTCCCAAAGCCTGGGCTACATTGGCCACTGGGCAGATATTAAGACCCAGATATGAGGAAAGGAGGTTCTTGGAATCTCACAGGGCTGTCCGGTCCTCACACATATCAGGCTGTTTGCTCACCGTGCTTCCCATGGCACGCTCACACTCACACTCACACTCATCCTTCACACTCAGGTCAGGCATCTCCTCCTTCCAGCAGGGCTGGCTTCATGGGGTGAGAGCTGCATGGTCACACAGAGCCCTGTGCTCAGTAGGGCCCTGTGCTTGGTTTAACGCTCTGCTACTGACATCTTGAAATCTGAATAAGAAGCCTTGCACTTTCGTTTTGCGCTGGGCCGTACAAATAATGTAGCATGCTTCCATAGCATCTTTTTCTTTTTTAAAGAATTTTGTTAACCATACTATTCCTTGCAAAGCAGGGCGAATTCATAGGCAGTGCGCCCAGAGTTGGCCCATAATATCTTTCTGATGTCACCTCTCAATCTAAGCTGAATCTGGTGCCTCTCCTGGGCTCACACAGCCCCCCTTCTCACTCTCCTCCCTAACAGTCCTGATACCTCTAAACTGTAAACCTCTACTCACTTATCTGTCTCCCCTCTAGACTCTGAGCTCCTTGAGGGCTGGGGCAGTCTCTCTGTACCACACTATACTTAGCACACAGTACTCACTAAATGTGTGCTGAAATGAACAGAAATGGGAAGGCCTGGTCCAGTCCCCTACATGATTCTGGCCAGAGCAGGGTTTAAACCCACGTCTTACTTTGGGACAAAGACAGCCCTCGCTACCCTGTCTCCTGATCAATGGCCAAAGGCCAAAATCAACCCAGATCAAAGCCAAATATAAATTTGTTTTTCTGACCTAGGACCCAAATTAATGTATCTTGTTTTTCTCAAAGGTACTCTGTTGTTTTCTAGAACAGTTCAAGCCGACTAATCCAAAAATCTTAACACTCAAGGGGGAGTGGGGGCCCTGCTGGATCACAGGGGGCTCAAACTGGTTCCAGAGGAACTGGTGAGCTGTGGGCAGTCCACATTCTTATGTGTGGGGGGGTGGAGTTTTGGGGGTTCAGTGGGGAATGCTGAGGCTGGATTTTACAGGGGCCAGAAAAGGAAGGGAAGATATGGCTTATACTGGTTCTGCCAAATCTACCATGCAACCCCCTTACAGCCATTAATTAATTAACTCATTCATTCATTCATCCATTCAAGCAGGGGTGTGATAGTGAGGGAGACTGACAAGGTTCCATTCTTTATGATGCTTTTGTTCCAATCTACTTTGGAATAAAGCAGAGTCCATCAATAACATGAGGGGGGACCTGGTGCAGTGGCTCACACCTGTAATCCCAGCACTTTTGGGAGGCTGAGGTGGGCGGATCACGAGGTCAGGAGTTCCAGACCAGCCCGGCCAACATAGTGAAACTCTGTCTCTACTAACAATACAAAAATTAGCCAGGAGTGGTGGCGGGCACCTGTAATCCCAGCTACTCGGGTGGCTGAGGCAGGAGAATCGCTTGAACCTGGGAGGCAGAGGTTGCAGTGAGCCAAGATCGTGCTGCTGCACTCCAGCTTGGGCAACAGAGCAAGACTCCGTCTCAAAATAATAATAATATAATAATAATAATAATAGTAATAATATGAGGGAGATCCAAGTCAAAAGTGCCTGCCTCGCTCCCCGTGCTGGACAGACATCACATAAGGATCTTCTGGGCTTTTGCTGTGTTTAATGGCAGCCCCTTCCTTGGCTCTGGGACTCAGGCCCAAGTCCAGAACTGATTCAAGGCCAGTGGTTGATCTGAGAATGCAAGAGGCAATGCTGTGCTGTGATCTGAGCTGCCACCTCCCCAACAGGGCCCAGGGGCTCCTCAATTCTCTCCTCTCTCAGCTGAGTTCTCACCCAGCAGGCTCTAGACCCCATCTAACCAATTGCTGGTTGAGGCCAGACCCACAGCCACCAGGAGGTGTGTGAGGCCCAATGGGCCATCAACCCCAACAAATACTTCCAGGACACCCTCTGAGTGCCCAGCTCTGGGTCAGTTACCCTGAGGAGGGTGTGCCAAGCACCAGAAAGGAAGGGTACAGGTCTGCTTTCTAGAGCTGGGGTGTCCATGAAAGAGTTGCTGAAGGATGGAATGACCAGGTCTGGGCAAACTCTGACTTCTGGACAGTTCTGGAGTGTGGGTACAGATGATCAGTGCTTGGCTGGTCAGAAAAGGGAAAATCAGGAATGTGGGGGAGGTGAAAATAAAATGTTTCTGTTCTCTAAATTCACAAAAGGGTGGGGAAGGGAGTGGCCAGGCTCAGTGGCTCAAGTCTGTAGTCCCACTCTTTTGGGAGGCCAAAGTGGGAGAATCGCTTGAGGACAGGAGTTCAAGA
This sequence comes from Macaca nemestrina, assembly GCF_043159975.1. Classification (NCBI taxonomy): domain Eukaryota; kingdom Metazoa; phylum Chordata; class Mammalia; order Primates; family Cercopithecidae; genus Macaca; species Macaca nemestrina. The sequence continues at coordinate 126,001,297 of NC_092131.1, read as the reverse complement.
CCAGTCCGGGCAACATAGTAAGACCCTGTCTCTACCAAAAATGCATAAATTAGCTGGGTGTGGTGGCACAGCACTGCAGTCCCAGCTACTATACTCAGCAGGCCGAGGTGGGAGGACGGCTTGAGCCCAGGAGTTTGAGGCTGCAGTGAGCCATGATGGTGCCACTGCACTCCAGCCTGGGTGACAGAGCCAGACTCTGTCTTTTAAAAACAAGTAAAACGGCTGGGGGCGTGGGGGTGGGGGATTGTTTTGGGAACTAGTCTGAAGCCAGGAAAAAGTCACATAGACTTATTTTCAACCTGGTCCAATCAGTCATTGATCACGTTATTTCAGTCCCCTGAGAGTCAACCAATCAGCAACAGCTTCATTCCAAGGACCATGCTTCTGAGAGCCAGCCAATCAGCAAGGGTCTTACTACAGCGATTTGCTTCTGAAAGTCAGCCAATCCCTAACTGCCAAGGCTGAAAGTCAGCCAATCTGCACGCAGTCCAGCTTTTGAAAATCAGCCAATTGCTGCATGCCGTGCTTTCCGTACCCTATATAATATCAGCTCTAGGGTTGCTCTGGACCTGGGGTTTTTGTGAGTCAAGTTTGCTTTCTTTTTCTTTTTTTTTTTTTTTTGTACTGCAAGTACTGAATTCAGCCTCATTGTCTCTGAAATATATCCTGGAGAAGGAGGACTCCAACTCTTACATGTCCCAGTGGCCCATACGGGTGTCTGTGGTACTGCCCTCCTGCCCCACACACCCCCCTCACCCCACAAATCCCCCTCCCAAGGCTAGGCAGGTCCCTGGGCCCCCTGGCCACAGCCACTTCACCAGCAGTTTCAGGGCCCCCTGGCCACTTCTCTTAAACCCCGTCCTGTTCTTTCTCCTGTGGTTTCCTGAGAAGTAGGGAGGGAGGCTGTGGCTAAAGAGACTGGGTGGAGGGGGTTTCTCCACAAAGTCTTCCCTGGGGCCCACAGGCAAGGAGGAGAGGGATCAGTCTAAGGGGGGTACACTGAGAGGAAGACACAGCCTGCTCTCCAAGTGCCAGTCTGAGAGGGACGCTGATGGATGGGGGGCACATTCGAGGGCGTCACGTCTGACTGGGTAATGGAGTCTGATGGGAGAGGCAGGATGCCTAAGTGTGCCCAGAAAAACAACTCTGGCGTTCCGAGGCCGCAAAGGGTCGGGTCTATCTTCTGGGGCATGTACTAAGTACTGAGGTGAGTTGGGGACGAGGATGCAGAGAGTAAGTCAGGGAAGGCTTCCTGGTGGAAGTGAAGCTTGGGGCCAGAGCGCCTCCCCCAGCCATGCTGCTGAGTCAGGGCATGGAAGAGGACAACAGGGCTCACTCCTCTCTCTTCTCCCAATCCCCTCCCGCAATGTCCCATAGGCCAAGCCTCTGATGAGGTGAGCCCAAGGCTGGAGATCCTTTCAGAAGAGAGCTCTCGTGGGCTTCTTGGAAGAGGGCACTCGGGTTGGCCTGGAAGAAGGGTGGGATGGGCCACTTAGAGTGGCTGGAGCAATAAGCAGAATGAGCTTGCTCTGAAAGTTCCTGATCCTTTGCCAGCTCTGCCCCACCCCACCCCTTCCCAAACACCTTCTCCACACCTCCCCTCCCCAGCAGAGCCCAGTCTTCCCTGTGCAGCTGGTGTAGTACCCACCCATGCCCCCTCCCTGCAGTCTGGCTGGGGTGCTCTGTCCTTGGTCTCTCCACCCCCACCGTCACCCCCAAGCAAACCTCAAAGAGGCTGATTTGCGTAGCATTTGCTTGTGTTTACCTGTGGCTCTTCTGTTCGGAGCCAGCCAGGAACTCCTGAGTTTGGTTCCAAGGAGCTCTACCCCTCCTGCCTGCAGGAGGACTAGGCTCCTCAGTCCTTCTCCTGAGGTCAGGCTGGGACTAGAGCGAGGCAAGCAAGGTGCCTAGGCCAAAAAACTTTAAGGAGGCTCGCCCTCTCAGGTGCACCTGAATGGGCCTGAGGGCCAGTGCCCCCTTAAATTGTGGGCCCTTAGGTGTCTCCTTGCCTTACCCACCATGCCCCCAGCTAGCCCTGACCCTGCTGGGTGTTCTGGCCTTGAGAGTCTGAAATCTTACAAAATATGCCCTAAAAGCTGGTCGTCCTGAGTCCTTGGGCTGGCCTGGGCAGACGGGTGCCTGTCCTCCTCATCTCCTTCCCTGAGCCCTTTTGGGAGAGGAAGCCAGAAGTGCTGAAGCCTGGGGCGGGTGGGACTGTGAGATCGGTACAAGGATGGGGGACCCTCACCCTCAAGGAACTGAAAACTATGTGGAAGGAGCAGAATGGTTTGCCCGCAGGGGAAACCAAGCAAACCAGGCCTTTGATTGGGACCAAAGGCAGATGCGAAACCCAGAACTCTGAGCTGACCTTGACTCCACCGAGACCTGCCCTGGGGATCGCTGGGCCCTTCCAAGAGAGATCTGAATGGTTCTGGGAGACGCCAGGTTGAAACCGGGGCCTTAGGTTCCAGGTCTCTGATGGAAATTAGCTGTGGAAGGGGACAGTTGTGAGCACCAGGAGAGAGAAGGCAGTAAGGGACCCTGTCTGTGTCAGGAGCAGGGATCTGAGAGGGGTCTCCCACATCTCCATGCCCAGGCCTCAGTACTTGGTGGGTCCTTGGGGCAACCCTCTCCCTATCTCAGCCACTGGGACTGGGGCCTGTGCCCTGGGTCCTCTCTGCAGGTAGCATGGTCATGCCTGAGCCCTTGGGCATCCCTCCTTTCAAAACTTGCCTTGAGCCAGGAGCCTCCTTGTTGAGATCTTTGTCTAACTGGGTCTTGGGATCTCCCTTGGAGAGATGCCATAAGCTGAGATAGCCACTCTCTAAGGGGCGGGAGGAGTTAGGGTTGGGCGTGTGTCAAGTGAGACACATGGAATAGGAGCCTTTCATTACTCACAAATCCGTGAGAGAAGTGAGCACCCATGAGGGCTGACAGGAATCTCGGAGACAGCAGGGTGTTCAAGTAGCAGGTAGAGAGAGAGAGAGAGAGGGGACCTGTGGGACTAAGGCCTTTATGGGGTCCAGGGCGTCACCCAGGCAGGTTTCCTGAGGAGAGTAATAATTGGTGGGTTTAGGCCGGGCACCGGTGGCGCATGCCTGTACTTTGGGAGGCCCAGGCGGGCGGATCACGAGGTCAAAAGGTAAGAGACCATCCTGGAAAATATTGTGAAACCCCGTCTCTACTAAAAATACAAAAATTAGCTGGGCGTGGTGGTGCACGCCTGTAGTCCCAGCTACTTGGGAGGCTGAGGCAGGAGAATGGCGTGAACTTGGGAGGCAGAGCTTGCAGTGAGCCAAGATCATGCCACTGCACTCCAGCCTGGGCAACAGAGCGAAACATCATCTCAAAAATAAATAAATAAATAAAATTTAAAAATAATAATAATTGGTGGGTTTAGAGCAAGCAGGGTCACGCTGTGGCTGAGAGAGGGTCACTGGCCTATCTGCACAGTCCATGCAGGCTGTGGGGTCAGCAGGACCAGTCAAGTGGGCTGTATGTAGCTGTCCCACAGGGAGGCAGTCACCAGGAGACGGCTGCCTAAGGTAGGTAGATATCTGGATTGAGCACATAGAGGAACTGGGAGGAGGCGGGGAGCTGGAAATGGTGTCAGGGTGGACTGAGCCCTGCTTCTGGTGTAAGAAAGCCCAGATTATGTTCAAAACAGATGCCAGGACAACATCAAAGCATAGGAATTCACTACACTCCCTCTGTGCCTGGGTCACTATTTGTGGTCCTCAGAAGGGGGGCCCTGCTCAATGGTCTCTTCTGGTAGCCAGGTGGGGTTGGGGTGGTCTGTAGCCCCGTGAGGGCAGGATGGGGGCAAACCGAGTGTAGGGCGAGCATCCCCCTATGTCTGGGGAGGTGCCGAGCTAGAGCTACAACGTGTGGATGGGGGGTGCTCCCCAGTTACTCCAGACTGTGCCTTCTGCATTCCATTCTCTGCATGTCTGGAAGGCCTGAGCTCATGGGACAGACCCCACCCTGGCAACTGGTGGGCGGGACATTGCTTTCAAGAGGTGTTTCCTCACCTTTGTTTGGGAAAGGAAGAAACAAAGATGACATAGCTGGCTGGTGATTCTGAGTCTCACCTCCCAGGGTGTGGAGTGAGCCCAAACTCCTTGCTCCCCTCATCTCCCCTGTCACCTCTCCCAGGGCTGGGGAACCCCCAGGAAGATTGAGACTCAGCTTCTACTCAACCCCCAGAAGACCTCTAATGGTCAGGCCTCCAGCCTTGGCTTGCATCCCTCCAGTGATGGGTAGCTCACTGTCCCCCAGAAAGTATTCGGTGATTAAACAAAAACAAAAACAGATTTTGGAGGTGGAGCTGAGAGGCAGTGGCCTGGGGAAGCTGGAGAGACTTGATCGTGAGCCAGAACTGGTAGGGCAGATACCACACCACTGACCCCACACCTGGAACAGTGTCTGGGGCTATGTCAGCTAATGGGGTAAGGTTCCAGGGAGGCAGATTCCAGCTCAATAAGAAGGGCCAGGCTGGGCATGGTGGCTCACGCCTGTAATCCCAGCACTTTGGGAGGCCGAGGTGGGCGGATCATGAGGTCAGGAGATCAAGATCATCCTGGCTAACATGGTGAAACCCTGTCTCTAACTAAAAAAAAAAAATACAAAAAAAATTAGCTGGGCATGGTGGTGGGCGCCTGTAGTCCCAGCTACTCAGGAGGCTGAGGCAGGAGAATGGCGTGAACCCAGGAGGCAGAGCTTGCAGTGAGCCGAGATGGCGCTACAGGACTCCAGCCTGGGCGACAGAGCAAGACTCCGTCTCAAAAAAAAAAAAAAAAAAAAAAAAAAAAAAAAAGAAGGGCCAGCCATAGTGGCTCCCCCCTGTAATCCCAGCACTTTGGGAGGCCGAGGCGACTGGATCACTTGAGCCCAGGAGTTTGAGACCAGCCTGGACAACATGGCAAAACCCCATCTCTACAAAATATACAAAACTTAGCTAGGCATGGTGGTGCACACCTGTAGTCCCAGCTGCTTGGGAGGCTGAGGCACGAGATTGCTTGAACCATGGAGGCGGAGGTTGCAGTAAGCTGAGGTCATGCCACTGCACTCCAGCCTGGGTGACAGAGCAAGATCCTGTCTCAAAAAATAAAGCACGGGCCAGGTGCGGTGGCTCACGCCTTTAATCCCAGCACTATGGGAGGCCAAGACGGGAGGATCACAAGGTCAGGAGATTGAGACCATCCGGACTAACACAGTGAAACCTCATCTCTACTAAAAATACAAAAAAATATTAGCCGGGCTTGGTGGCGGGCACCTGTAGTCGCAGCTACTTGGGGGGCTGAGGCAGGAGAATGGTGTGAACCCGGGAGGCGGAGCTTGCAGTGAGCCAAGATTGCGCCACTGCCCTCCAGCCTGGGCGACAGAGCTAGACTCTGTCGCAAAAAAGAATGAAAAGAAGAAGGACTAAAGACTTCCTCTTAGCAGAGCCAGGGACCAGTGATAAGGCGTTTGGGGGGCGCTAATAAGTTCTCTGTCACTGGAGGAGTGCAAGTAGAGAGTAGCCCATCATCAGGACTGCCAGGGCTTCTGGAAGGTCCCCAGCTAAAGGGATAGGACCCTACCTACTCTGGAAGGATGAGCGGGAAATGTGTCCTGTCCCTAAATCCCAGCTGGCCTGTCTGAGAGGGCTGGGGGATGGGGGATGGAGAAGTGGAGCCTGGGGGTCACCTGCACGTCTCACTCTCAGGAAGACCGGCCTCTGGGTATCAGCAGCTTGCCCTTAGCTTCTTCCTTCAGCCACATTTCTATCTCAGCTGGTCCCCTGACTCAACCCCTTCTAACAGCCAGGTGAAGGCAGGACTGGGGTCAGATGCCAACTGTGCCTAGCATTGGATTAGGACACCCCTGTCTCCCTCAGACTCTTCAGGGCTGGACCTTGCCTCACTCGAGTGCCGTTTGGACCCAGGTGGGTGAGGCGGCCCTTCTCAGGGCCCTGGCTTGCTGCTGGGGTAAAGCGGCTGATGTCTGACAATAGATCTTCCCCTCTCGCCTGACCCTCCCGAGGAGAGTGGCTTCACAGCGAGGCTCAGGCAGGGCCAGGCGGCTTCACAGGCAGTGGGGGTGTGCTCACAGGGAAGTGGGGTTTGGCAACACTGCACAGGGGAGGTGTTTGGGGCCAAAACTGGATCTCTGAGCCCTAGGACCCTACAGGTCTGCCCACTCTGGGTGTGAGGCAGCGAGACGAAAGTCACCCCTGCAGTGCCCCAGCCAGCCCCGGGCCTCCCTTCTCCCTCTTCCTCCTGCCTGATGGCCCAGGGAAGCCAAGTCTGGACAGTCCCTGAGGAGACACCTGCCTTCAGCTCACCCCCAGGAGATGTGCCTTCGTTCTCTCGGCCTCAGTTTCCCCACTTGAACCATCTTTATGAGCCTGTCTCATGTGAACTGAGGTCTGAGAGGTTATCCTGCCAGGCCTGGGAGTAGGGTTGGAGGTGGGGAGGTCTTGGAGGCTACAGAAAGAAGGAGGCCGTCTCAGCCCTGGGACCTGACATCACCCATGTGGCTATCATGTGCCACTGGCCCAAGGGTGACAGATTCTATCCTAATAGAATCTATCTGCCTTTTATTCTCACCATGTGCTGATAATTCTGAACAATGTCAGTGATACAATACTTCTTTCTGAAAAAGTATTTTATTGGTCAAAGTTCTAAATGATTGCATGATTCTTGTTGAATTTTAATAATCTATAAAATAAGCTTCAAAGTAACACCTTTATTCTTTATTAGCAGCTTATTTTTAAATAAACATTGTATGCTACGTGAAAGTCAAATCAGAGAATGAATTCGCTGTTATAGATTGCAGACTTAGCTGCAGTCATGTATTTCATTTGTAATTCCTAACCAGTTCCTCCTTCCTCCCTTCTTTGCTGTAGTTGCTATTCTCCAAGCCCTGTGGTATATGTCCCCATGTTTAATCAGTTGATTATAAATAAACAGTGGTAGCACACTGATTGTAAAGACAAAGACACAGAACATGAGTTCCTTCAATTCTGCTGCTCTATATGACAACTTGGAGGTTTTATCTGTGTTTGGAATTGAAAACGAATAGTGGAAACCAGGAGATGTCATGTTTTTGCTTTTGTTTTTGAGATGGAGTCTTGCTCTGTTGCCCAGGCTGGAGTGCAGTGGTTGATCTCGGCTCACTGCAACCTCCACCTCCTGGGTTCAGGTGATTCTCCTGCCTCAGCCACTCGAGTAGCTGGGATTACAGGGTGTGCGCCACCACACTTAGCTAATTTTTGTATTTTTAGTAGAGACGGTGTTTCACCATGTTGGCCAGGCTGGTCTCAAACTCCTGACCTCTAGTGATCCACTCGCCTCAGCCTCCCAAAGTGCTGGGATTATAAGCGTGAGCCACCACGCCTGGCCATGTTTTTGTTTAATAAATGCAAATTTTAGTTCATTATTGTCTTAGTCTGTTCCTGCTGCTATAAGAAAATTACCTGGCTGGGTGTGGCACCTCACGCCTGTAATCTCAGTGCTTCGGGAGGCCAAGGTGTAGAATCCCTTGAACCCAGGAAGTTGAGGCTGCAGTGAGCCATGATCACACCACTGCACTCCAGCCTGGGCAACAGAGGGAGATCCTGTCTAAAAAGAGGGGAAAAAATTACCTTAGGGTAGATTATTTATTTATTTATTTTTGAGACAGAGTTTTGCTCTTGTTGCCCAGGCTGGAGTGCAATGGTGCAATCTTAGCTCACTACAACCTCCGCCTCCTGGGTTCAAATGATTCTCCTGCCTCAGTCTCCTGAATAGCTTGGATTACAGGCACCCTTCACCACACCTTGCTAATTTTTTGTATTTTTAGTAGAAAAGGGTTTCACCATGTTGGCCAGGCTGGTCTCGAACTCCTGACCTCAGGTGACCTGCCTCAGCCTCCCAAAGTGCTGGGATTATAGACATGAGCCACTGCTCCCAGCCTAGAGTAGATAATTTATAAACAACAAAAATGTACTGCTCACAGCTCTGGAGGCTGGGAAGTCCAAGATCAAGGCACCAGAAGATTCAGTGTCTGGTGAAGCCTGCTCTCTGCTTCCAAGATGGTGCCTTCTCATTGCATCTTCACCCAGCAGAAGACACAAATGCTGTGTCCTCTCATGGTGGAAAGCCAAAAGGGACAAACAGGCTCCCTCAAGTCCTTTTGTAAGGGTACTAATCCCATTCATGAGGGCAGACCCTCACAGTCTCATCACTTCCCAAAGTCCCCACCTCCTAACGCCATTACCTTGGGGGTTAGGCTTCAACATAGGAATTTTGGGAGGACACCAACATTCAGATCATAGCAATTACAAAATATATTTGTTTCATTTCATGATATTTACTGTATAATCATGTGGAGGGAAGGGTTAAAGAAAGTTCCACTGTGAGAGTCAAACGTGCTATGTGTATGCTGCTGGCTTGTACAGCTCTGCAAAAGGGGACCCAGCCAGTTCCATGCCTGGGGAGACCTTGACTCCATGAGGAGGGCTGAGGAAGTGGTCAGCCTCTCTGGTCAGAGGAATGGCCTGGGCTGGACCTCCAATCCTGGGCTTCCCAGCCCAACCATAGCACCTCTCCATCTCAGCTCAATTCATCTATGAATGAGGTTCTCCAGGGATAGCCTACAGCCACCTCATTGCACTGGGTGGAGGAGCAGAGGGACGTAATAGCTTTAGGTTAGCCCTGAGCAAACACTGATAAGGAGCAGAAGTCCCAAGGGCGCCAACTTCAGCCAGGCAGGGCAGACTGGAGAGTGGCTAGAAAACTGGCAGGTGCCCTCCAGCCTGACCCTGCCATCCTCTATCCTACCCTGCCCTCTCCCCTGTCATGACAGAAGGGATACAAAATATACCTCTGTGGCATAGGATTATTTTGAGTGGGTGACATTTGAGAATCAACAGATGCAAGAAGAAACTTTTTTTTCCTTTTCCTCAACTCCTTTTATCTGCCTAAAAGCTGAGCCTCCCAAAAGAATTCAAATGTCATAAATCCCCTCCCCAGAGTTTGGGAGTTTCCCAGTCAGGGAAGATGGGCTCCTTTTGTGAGACTAGAAGAGAAATCACACCAAGATAAGAGATCAACTAAACCAACATTGTCACAAAACTATCATCTCTCTCATCTTCTAAGCGTCCATTTACCTTTCCTAAAAGGCGCTTGTTTTCCCAAAAGTGTGTTTTCTCTTTTTTCCTTCCCCTGTTAAGATGTTACATCAGCCTCAAATTCTAAATCACTTTTTGAGTCACATTTTCGGTGAGTTCCATCCTTTCTATGTGAATAAATTTTGTCTTTCAGATTAGAAATTATTAGAATAAAAAATTAGAATACAAATTATTCTAATAATTTGTTAGATTATTATTATTCTAATAATTTGTATTTGTTATTCTAATAATTTGTATTCTAATAATTTTGTCTTTCTGCCTATTACTAGTTTATCAGTTTAATTTTCTGGCTCTGAAGTACTGAACCTATGTGGGTAGAGGAAAAGTTTTTCCTCCAAGCATGACTATTTATTTACTCATCTTTTTTTTTTTTTTTTTTTTTTTTTTGAGACAGAGTCTCACTCTGTCACCCAGGCTGGAGTGCAGTGGCACAATCTCAGGCTCACTGCAACCCGCCTCTTGGGTTCAAGCAATTCTCCTGCCTCAGCCTCCTGAGTAGCTGGGATTACAGGCGCCTGCCACTATGCCCAGCTAATTTTTGTATGTTTATTTTAGACAGGGTTTCACCATGTTGGCCAGGCTGGTCTCGAACTTCTGACTTCAGGTGATCCACCCACCTCAGCCTTTCAAAGTGCTGGGATTACAGGTGTGAGCCACCGTGCCCAGCCTCCCAACATGATTAGAATGAAAATAATCCTGGCTAGGCACGGTGGCTCACGCCTGTAATCGCAGCACACTGGGAGGCTGAGGCGGGCGGATCACGAGGTCAGGAGATTGAGACCATCCTGGCTAACACGGTGAAACTCCGTCTCTACTAAAAAATACATTAAAAAAAAAAAAAAAAAAAAAAGAAGAGCCGGGCGAGGTGGCGGGCGCCTGTAGTCCCAGCTACTCGGGAGGCTGAGGCAGGAGAATGGCGTAAACCTGGGAGGCCGAGATTGCAGTGAGCTGAGATCTGGCCACTGCACTCCAGCCTTGGTGACAGAGTGAGACTCCGTCTCAAAAAAAAAAAAAATTAGCCAGATGTGGTGGCAGGCACCTGTAGTCCCAGCTACTCGGAAGGCTGAGGCGGGAGAATAGCGTGAACCCGGGAGGCGGAGCTTACAGTGAGCCGAGATCGTGCCACTGCACTCCAGCCTGGGCGACAGAGTGAGACTCTGTCTCAACAACAACAACAAAAAAATCCTAGGTAACCTTCGTTGCACATGTGCTGTATGCCAGGCCCTGCTCTAAACCTTTATATATGTTATCTAATGTATTCTTCCCAACAACCCTTTGAGGTGAGTGCTATTATTACATCCACTTTATAAATGCAAAATTGAAGTGCAAAGAGGTTAAGTCACTGGACTAAGGCACAGAGAATAGGTGATGGAACCGGAATTTGAACCTAGTGATTTTCAGAGCTTAAGCTCTAAATTTGGGCAAAGCTACTGGTGCTGTGAGTCCTGCTTCTGGCTCTGCTATCACTGGCTAGGTAAACTTGGGCCTCAGTTTCCCTGTCTTCAAAGTGAGGTGGTAAGGACCCTCTTGGCTCTGACAGTTGTCAATGACAAGACACTGGGGCTGGCAAGAAGGACACTAACTTGAGTGTCATCTGTCTACATGGTCAGCAAAGGGAATGTCATGCTACCAGAAGCCGCTGGCTGCAGACTGGGGGCTTTGGACTGAAGGCCTGAGGCTCGAGCATTCTACGCAGCTCTGCCACTGCCTTGCTTTGGGCCTTTGGGCCAATTGCTTGCCCCTCCCTGAGTCTCAGTGCCTTTGTAGCTTATCTGTTTGGTCCTCAGTCTATGGGAATGGAGGAGAGGTATAAACGAGTGAACTCACAGCACAGAGTCTATTACTGCATGATAGTCTGTTACTGCATGAACTGTGACTCTCAAGTTCCAGTGCTGCAGTGACCACAGCATCTTATCAGTTTCAACAGATGAGGGTTGCTTAATTTGCATATTTATTTATTTATTTGAGATGGAGTCTCGCTGTCTCCCAGGCTGGAGTGCAGTGGCATGATCTCAACTCACTGCAACCTCCACCTCTAGGGTTCAAGCAATTCTTATGCCTCAGCCTCCCAAGTAGCTGGGATTACAGACATGCACCACTATGCCCAGCTAATTTTTGTATTAGTAGAGATGGGGTTTCACCATGTTGGCCGGGCTGGTCTCAAACTCCTGGCCTCAAGTGATCCGCCTGCCTCGGCCTCCCAAAGTGCTGGGATTACAAGTGTGAGCCACTGCCCCCGGCCAACAAATCTGTCTCTGTTAGCAGAATACATAATTGTCTATGCAGAAAATCACAAAGAATCCACAAAAAAAGCAACTATAATTAATAAGTGAATTTAGCAAGGTTACAAGATACAAGATTAACAGAGAAAAATCATTATGTTTCTATATATTAGGAATGACCGATTAAAATGGGAATTTAAAAAATGGTGCCATTTTAAGTATCATAAAAATCATGGAATACTTGGCATAAATCTAACAAAACAAATCTAACAAGAATCTAACAAGGTGCCAAGTCAATTCAATGAAGAAATAATAGTCTTTTCAAAAATTGAGCTGGAAGAATTAAACATTCAATTTTTAATTTTAATTTATTTTTTAATTTTAATTTAATTTTAATTTATTTTTATTATATTTTGAGATAGGATCTTGCTATGTTGCCAAGGCTGGTCTTGAACTCCTGGGCTCAAGTGATCCGCCTACCTCAGCCTCCCAAAGTGCTGGGATTACAGGCTTGCACCACCACACCCAGCTAATTTTTGTATTTTTAGTAGAGACAGGGTTTCCCCATGTTGGCCAGGCTGGTCTTGAACTCCCGGCCTCAAGTAATCTGCCCACCTCGGCCTCCCAAAGTGCTGGGATTATAGGTGAGCCACTGCGCCTGGCCTAATTTGCACATTTATCAGAACTACAGCCAGATTTGAGAGGTTTGTGGAGCCAACATATGCATTAATCCTATCAAGATCAATATCAGGCCGGGCGCGGTGGCTCAAGCCTGTAATCCCAGCACTTTGGGAGGCCGAGACGGGCGGATCACAAGGTCAGGAGATCGAGACCATCCTGGCTAACACGGTGAAACCCCGTCTCTACTAAAAAATACAAAAACCTAGCTGGGCGAGGTGGCGGGCGTCTGTAGTCCCAGCTACTCGGGAGGCTGAGGCAGGAGAATGGCGTGAACCCGGGAGGCGGAGCTTGCAGTGAGCTGAGATCCGGCCACTGCACTCCAGTCTGGGCGACAAAGCGAGACTCTGTCTCAACAAAAAAAAAAAAAAAAAAAGATCAACATCAGAAGTTTAGCTAATTTTCGTATAGCCAATCAATGTGAAGAAATGAATGGCAACAGCCCTAGGGAACCTGTGGCATAATCTGAGATATTATATGGATATAATATTTCTTTTTTTGGATGTAATATTTCTGTATAGTATTTTATATTTCATATATAATATGTAACATATTATGTATGTACATCAATAGTGTATATGTATGTCTTTGTCTCAGGCTCCTGGTACAGAGCTCCTGAAACCCATGGCGTTTTCTCAGTAATAGAAGTGTGTTTTGTTATTCATAACAAGCCCCTTTGTTATACCTGAATTTATGCTAATGAGGTGACTTAGGGTGGGACTCCTAGATAGCTCCAGGGTGCTGCTCACTAGAAAGAGGAAACATGTGATTAGAGGGTGGAAACAGGGAGGGGACCTGAAGATTGAGTTATATAAACAATAAGGTTTGGAAGTTTCCAGGTCATGAATGCTTCTAAGTGCTGCAGGTAGGGTAGTGGGTGTCCTCGATGGACTTGCCACAACCCACACCCTACATACCTTGACCTAGGTATCTCTCCCATTTGGCTGTTCCTTCATATGATTTTTAATAAACTTGTAAATGTAAGTAGTGTTTTCCTGAGTTCTGTGAGTCATTCTAGCAAGTTAGAGAACTAAGGGGGTGGTCATGGGAACCCCCAATTTTTAGCCAGCATAGTGAAAGTGTGGGTAGCCTGGGCAGCCTCTGAAGTAGGGGGCACTGTTGTGGGACTGAGCCCTTTAACTTGTGGGATCTTGTGCTAACTACAGATGGACAGTGTCCAAATTTAATTGTTGGACACCTAGCTGGTGTCAGAGAATTTATCCTTAACGTAGAAAAAACTCATAGGAAGCAATTACAAAAAGAGAGGTCTTGTTTAATTCATTAGGGCTACTATTAGGTTGGTGCAAAAGTAATTGTGGTTTTGAACTATGAATTTTAAATTATTATTATTATTTTGAGACAGAGTCTCACTCTGTCGCCCAGGCTGAAGTGTGGTGGCGCAATCTCCCCTCACTGCAAGCTCTGCCTCCCAGGTTCACGCCATTCTCCCGCCTCAGCCTCCCAAGTAGCTGGGACTACAGGCACCTGCCACCACGCCTGGCTAATTTTTTGTATTTTTAGTAGAGGTGGGATTTTACCCATGTTAGCCAGGATGGCCTCCATCTTCTGACCTCGTGATCCACCTGCCTCTGCCTCCCAAAGTGCTGGGATTACAGGCATAAGCCACCGGGCCTGGCCAATTTTAAATTATTATAACCAGGCTCAAACACATCTTTATTAATCAAAATAGGAACCATTACAATGAATACATTTTTGTGCTTTGGGATTTGACGAACGCTTGGAAAGCATTTTCTACATCCTACTGGCTGTGGAAGTATTTTCCATGCAAAAAGTTGTCAAAATGCTTGAAGAAGTAGCAGTCAGTTGGCGAGAGGTCATGTGAATATGGCAGATGAGGCAAACCTTCATACGTAGCTCAATTCATTCAACTTTTGAAGTGTTGGTTGTGCGACATGTTGTGGAGAATTGGATCCTTTCTGTTGACCAATGCTGGCTGCAGGCATTGCAGTTTTTGGTGCATCTCATGGATTTGCTGAGCATACTTCTCAGATGTAACAGTTTTGCCAGTCCAGAAAGCTGCAGTGGATCAGACTGGCAGCAGACCACCAAACAGTGACCATTGTAAGAGTTAAAGAGGAAACAGCTGGCAGTTAAAGACAGGTTTTCTTTAGATAAAACCTGAGAGGTGCTCCTGGCCGATTTTGGTCAAGAGCACTTTCTCTTACAGACTAAGAGGATATATTGGTTTTAGGGTGAGGGGGATTATCAGAAGCTCGGAATGTTTATGTGTAGGGAGAAGCTTATGGCAGGGTTGGAATCTCTCTGGGAGGAGGGGAGGTTACTTTGGGGCAGATATCGTTCCAGCTCAGAGTGGGGTTATCTTGGGGCTAGCATGTCCCTGGTCAGGGAGGAGTTTGGAATGTTTCTGCCTGGAGGTGTTATTTGTGGTTTATGGTCATGCTGACCTTAGCCATTAGGCTGATCCCCTTTGGATTTGGGCGGTTTTTTAAAATTAAGGTGAACTTTAGAATGAGGGGCTTACCAAGATGGCGATGCTTTTGCTCTGTCAAACATGATTTGTTTTTGGTGCAAGTTTGGCTTTGGGAAGTGCTTTGGACCTTCTTCTTGGTCCAATCACTGAGTTTGTCATCGCTGGTTGTATAAAATACACTTTTGTTACATGTTACAATCAGATTGAGAAATGGTTCATTGTTGTTGTGTAGAATAAGAGAGATGACACTTCAAAACGACAATTTTTAAAGTTTTCATCAGCTCATGAGCCACCCACTTACTGAGCTTTTTCACCTTTCCAATTTGCTGCAAATGTGAATGACCATAGAATGGCTGATGTTGAGTCCTTCAGCAGCTTTTCATGTAGTTGTAAGAGGATCAGCTTCGAAGATTGTTCTCAGTTGGTAGTTGTCAGCTTCCGGTGGCCAGCCACTATGTTCCTCATCTTGAAAGCTCTCATCTCCTTTGCAAAACCTCTTGAACCACCACTGCATTGTATGTTCATTAGCAGCTCCTGGGCCAAATGCGTTGATGTGAGTTGTCTCTGCTACTTTATGATCCATTTTGAACTCCTGTAAGAAAACTGCTAGAATTTGCTTTTTGTCTAATATCATTTCCATAGATAAATAAACAGCGAGTAATAAGTCATAAGCAAAAAAAATAAATAAAATAAAGTGAGAAATGCCCATTAAAATGATGTATAACATAACCACATTTATTTAAGAATGTATTCTAATATTAAACAGCAAATTCTAAAAATGCAAAAACCATAATTACTTTTGCACTCACCTAATATAATACAATATCTGGGTAATTTATAAACAACAGAAACGTATTTCTCACAGTTCTGGAGGCTGAGAAGTCCAGTATCAAGATGCTAGCATATTCAGTGTCTGGAGAGGGCTTGTTCCTCATAAATAGTGACTTCTGTGTCCTTGTAACCACCCAACAGGTTCACCTTGCCCACTGCCTAGACAGCTGATTTATCAAGACAGGGGAATTGCAATAGAGAAAAAGTAATTCATGCAGAGTCAGCTGTGTGGGAGAATGGAGTTTTATTATTACTCAAATCAGTCTCCTCAAGCATTGAGGGATCAGAGTTTTAAAGATAAGTTGGTGGATAGGGGACAGTGAGTCACAAGTGCTGATTGGTTGGGTTGGAGATGATATCATAGGGAGTTGAAGCTGTTCTCTTGCACTGAGTCAGTTCCTGGGTGGGGCCACAAGATCAGATGAGCCAGTTTATCAATCTGGGTGGTGCCACCTGATCCATTAAATGTCTGCAAAATATCTTAAGCACTGATCTTAAGTTTTACAATAGTAGGCCGGGCGCCGTGGCTCAAGCCTGTAATCCCAGCACTTTGGGAGGCCGAGACGGGCGGATCATGAGGTCAGGAGATCGAGATCATCCTGGCTAACAAGGTGAAACCCCATCTCTATTAAAAATACAAAAAATTAGCTGGGCGTGGTGGCAGGCGCCTGTAGTCCCAGCTACTCGGGAGGCTGAGGCAGGAGAATGGCGTGAACCCGGGAGCTGGAGCTTGCAGTGAGCTGAGATCACGCCACTGCACTCCAGCCTGGGCCACAGAGCCAGACTCGGTCTCAAAAAAAAAAAAAAAAAAGTTTTACAATAGTGACGTTATCCCCAGGAGTGATTTGGGGAGGATCAGAATCTTGTAGACTCTGGCTACATGCTAAACCAGAATTTCTGATCTTTTGGCTAACTTTTAGTCTTGCAAAGGCAGTCTAGTCCCCAGACAAGAAAGGGATTTGTTTTGGGAAAGGGTTGTTAACTCTTTGTTTCAAAACTATAAACTAAGTTAGTTTAGTCTATGCCCGGGAATGAACAAGGACAGCTTGAAGGTTAGAAGCAAGATGGAGTTGGTTAGTTCAGATCTCTTTCACTGTCTCAGTTACAATTTTGCAATGGCAGTTCATCCTAACCTGGCAGAAGGGGCAAAGAAGCTTCCTTGGGCTTCTTTTCTAAAGACACCAATCCCATTCAAGAGGGCTTTACCCTCATGATTTAATCATCTCCTAATTATAATTTTTGGGACACATTCGCACCATAATAGGTCCCTTCAGAAGACTGTAATAACTCCGAACTTTCTTACTGAAACCACTTTTCCAAAATTATGATTAAGACGGTAAAAGAGATCTAACTTAACTGACTCCATCTTGCTTCTAACCTCCAAGCTGTTGTTTTTCATTCCTGCGTGTAGGCTAAGCTAACTTTGGGAGAAACTTAGTTTATAGTTTATGGTTTAAAACAGATGGTAACAGCCTTTTCCCAGAACAGACAACCTTCTTGCCAGGGGACTAGACTGCCTTTATAGGACTAACATTAGCCACAAGATCAGAAATTATCGTTTTGGAGTCATGCAGCTGGAGGCAACAAGATTCTGACCCTCCCTAAACTGCTTTTAATATCAGTGTCTGAGATATTTTGCAGACCCTGTATTTGATGGATCAGCTGCTACCATCCAGATTGATGAACTGGCTCATCTGACCTTGTGACCCCCACTCAGGAACTGACTCAGTGCAAGAAGAGAGCTTCGACTCCCTGTGATTTCATCTCTGACCAATCAGCACTCCTGGCTCACTGGCTTCCCCCAACCCACCAAGTTGTGTTTAAAAGCTCTGCTCCCTTAAGGCTGGAAGAGACTGATTTGAGTAATAATAAAATTCCAGTCTCCTGCACAGCTGGCTCTGTGTGAATTACACGTTCTTGATTGCAATTCCCTTGTCTTGATAAATTGGCTCTGTCTAGGCAGCAGTCAAGGTGAACTCCTTGGGTAGTTACAAATTTGGGGGCTCGTCTGGGATTGCCCTTGTGGCTACCTGCCTGGTTTTGGTGGCCCCCCTCTAGTGATGGACCCAGAGGCCAGCTCAAGTGGCTGCCTAGTTCTTTTGGACTGTGGGCCAACTCTGGTACTCTACTGGTAGGGTGCTGCCGATCCAATGTGCATGGATTTAATTGCAGTAGAGAAACAGTCCTGGGGAGACGTCCCTCAACTGTAGCCCTATCACAGGGTGTCTGCCTGTAGTCCCATTTTGGGGTGTCTGGGTTGGTGAGTATCCTAGGCTCTGCCAACGCCTCCTTCCTTCTCTGGACTGGTTCTGTAGTCCCCTGGTGGGGTGTCTGTAGCCCCACTGCGGGATGGGGTGTTTGTCTTGGTTTGGCTCCTGGTGGGGGGTGATTGACTCTCCGTAACTAGTAGGAGGAGTCTTGGTTCAGCAGACCTCATCAATCAGGAAGATTTCGAGGCGATTTCTCAAACAAAGAATAGGAGGATAGTTTGGAAGGGATACTCTTAAGAGTTCTTGGTAGGGATCTGATTCGGAAGGCCTTCTGTCCTTGTCTTTGTGTGTGTTTGTCTATGTGGAGGGGATCTCAGAAGGAATTGCTTACGGAAGTCAAGCAGGCCTAACTCAAAGGATCCTCCTTATTTGTCTGGTTACATTCAGTGAGCCTTGAAGAAAGCTCAACAGGCCTGTCTTGGGTGACTATCTGCTCTTTGCCTTGCCCAGAGACCCCATTGTGAATCATCTGGAGTCATCCTTCTCCACCTGGAGTAGATCAAAGATGACAGGGACCAACAGGAAGAACTTTAAGCGTTGCCAAGATGATATTGGGTGCTGAAAAAGGTGACTAATGTCTGTTTTGTTATGTGTATTTTCCTGGGATGGAAAATGTTAATTCGGTTTGCTCCTCAGGCAGTGCCTCCCATGTCTCTTCTGCAGGACAGAAACTATTATCTAAATACATGGAATAATTCTATTATATATTGAGTGCCTTTATGTTGAATAATCCTATAATATGAATGATTTTGGAATACCACCCATCTTAGCCTGGGTCCTCTGAAAAACAGAGCTTGGGTCAAGGATTAAGGTTGCTGTGGAAGCTAAAGCAACTCCATCCTGGATGCCAACCTGTCATGTTGACTGCTGATTAATCCTTGTTCAAAGAATGCCTCTAACACTTCTGCTTTATCTACTGTTACCATAAACCCTGCTTCAAGGTCAAAACAATCTTGCTTTGTTTTGGGGAGCATAAATCCTCCCCTTAGGCAGATTCACATAGCACTTTTGCCTTTCCCTGCAGGGCCAACTTCAGGTGTCCTACACATTTCTTCCTTGTGGTATATAAGCCCTTGGTCCGGGGGATAATGGCAGGGATCCACCATCTCCTCTTGCAGCTACTGAGAATGGCTTCTGTGCCTAAGTTCTTATTAAATGTTTCTTTCAGAGAAACTGCATTTGTCAGCCTCTGTCTTTGGCCTCTCAGCTTCCTCAGCCTTTAGGGATAGGTTTGCATATGCCTGCTCCCCGGGAACAGTGCCAATACTTTATCTGGGAGATGCCAGCCCAGGATGGTAAGAGTGAAGAATGAGGGAAGTAAGGCCAGGGCAGATGGAATGCAACGTGGCTGATGTGCTACTGTGCTGGTCACAGTTTCACGGCAAGCCTGGGTGAGACACAGCAGGTTGCTCAGCAGGCATGTCGCTCTGCATGGGGACTTGTCCAGAGGGATGCAGGGAACTCCACCTTGGAGCAGTCCAAGGAGAGAAAAAGGTGGGAGAACTTACCTTCCCAGCTCCTTCCCATCTCCTATTTCTCATCGGTCAACTTTCACCTGGCAGGTGGGGGAGCTAACTCATCCATACTTCTGTGTTTCATCACTGAACTCCTCAGTAGCCAGTTTCATACCTTTTGATGTGGAATGTTATCCAGTTCTAAAAATGGAGGAGTGACCTGGCACTGGTCTTATGCCAATCAAGAGAAATGATGCAGATTGCTGGGGGAATCTGAACAGGCATCCAGGGTTTGCATCTCCAGTTTTTGGGACTCCAAAAGTTTGGGGTTCCAAAAATTACTCTGAGGCCAGTAGAGGTTGGTGTAATGAGTTCACCATGGGTTGACACACAGTTTCTCCATCTGTGAAATGAGGGGGCTGGCTAAGGATGAGCTTCCCCCACATCGCCACCCACCTCTGACCCCCACAGTTCTGTTTCCTGGGGAAGAAGGCCAGCAAAGGCCCAGCACAGTCACCTACTTTCCCTGACCACATTGCCACAAACCACTCTCTCAACACAGCCCGGCCAAGGCCCAAGAGTTCCATCCACATTTCCCAGTACCACATCCTGTGTACCAGAAAAAGCACACAGAAGTGAGTCAGACCTTCTCTCTACTATTTAATTGCTAATGATAATAATAATAGCCACCCTGTCACCATCCTGTGGTATTGAGCGCCAGCTCTGTGTCCAACATCTACACATGAACATAAACATAGGCATCTTGTTTAATACTCACCTCAATCCTGAAGATATGCTTCATGTTCCCATTACACCTGGAGAAAGTGAGGCTCAGATACGCCCTGGGATTTGCCCAAGATCACTAAGGAGTACACAGGGCCTGGTTTAGACTCAAACAGCCTATGGTTTGAGTTTCTCTCTTATTTTTTTCTTTTTTTTTTTTTTTTGAGACAGGATCTTGTTCTGTCACCCAGGCTGGAGTACAGTGGCATGATCATAGCTCACTGCAACTTTGACTTCCCAGGTTCAAGTGATCCCCCAGCCTTAGCCTCCCCAGTAGCTAGGACTACAGGCATGTACCACCATGGTCAGCTAATAAAAAAAAAAAATGTTTGTAGAGAGGAAGGTCTCACTATGTTGCTCAGGCTGGTCTTTAACTCCTGGGCTCAAACAATCTTTCCAGCTTTAGCCTCCCAAAGTGCTGGGATTACAGGTGTGCGCCATGGCGCCCAGCCTATGGTTTGAATTTCTGTGAGGAAACCTATAGAAGAACATGCTGGAGAAGGCCCACTATTCCTTCACCGGGTGGCTTTTATCAACATGCCATGGAGGTGGTTTGTGTCCACTGCACCTGCACACACTTCGGGACAAGGTTCCCCGGCTGCATCCTGCCTGTATGTCTGTGTGTTTCTGTGAGTGCTGACCTGCCCCAGTGAGGCTCCTGCCCCTCTTTCACAATGCAACACAGTCCTGAGAGCCATGGGCTGGGTCTGGGCTCCCAGCAGTGGGATTATCATCTGGACAGAGCTGGGGGTATGCAGAGTGGGGCCGCTTGCATCAACAGGCTGTGGGGACCTCTTGTGCTCTGCCCACACTTGCAGCCCTCTTCCCTGGTGAGACACCCCTTCCAGCAGCTGGCCCAGAGCATCTGACCACTTCTGAGAAATGGGAACTATACTTCTTGGACTGGGGCCAGCATGGTTTGAGAAGCGCCCCTTTCGAATTCCCTTTGTCAGGAAGTTGATGCCGGGGCCATCACAGTCATTCACCTCAAGGGAATGATTACTCTTGATACATGGAAATATTTCTTAAGCCAAAAAGCTGTTGTTCTAGATTTGCTAAAAGTAGGTCAATAATTTGGCTTCAATCCCCAGGACAAATATCAGTATGGAGAAAACTTTTACAGTTGTGGATATTCTCTAGACCAATGAATGCAACCAATTATACGTTGCACAGATGGGCAGTGAATTGAGTGTTTGAAAATGTTATCTTTCACCTGTTTAGAAACAAAAGATCAATTTTTGGAAAGTATTTCTCAAAAAGAGAAAAGCGGTACCATGCAGATATAAAAATGGAAGCGATGGTGCAGATGGTGGATGATAAATGTTCTGTAACAAAGCCTGTATTTTTTTGTTTGACAAGTTTTTGCCAAGTTGCGTGCGTGCTTCCCCAAAGTAGGGGAGATTTCTGAGGAGGGAGGTGAGTCTTCTGGCCTTTACTCCCCTCAGGGTACCCAGGTTTCTCTGATGTGGGGACTAAAGGACTAAAGTTCCTAAGGAATGATCCTGCTGGGCCACTCTTTTTTTTTTTTTTTTTTTTTGAGATGGAGTCTCGCTCTGTCACCTAGGCTGGAGTGCAGTGGTGCGATCTTGGCTCACTGCAACTTCTGCCTCCCGGGTTCAAGCAATTCTACTGCCTTAAGCCTCCTGAGTAACTGGAATTACAGGTGTGTGCCACCACACCCGGCTAATTTTTATATTTTTGGTAGAGACAGGGTTTCACCATGTTGGTTAGGCTGGTCTCGAACTCCTGACGTCAGGTGATTCACTCACCTTGGCCTCCCAAAGTGCTGGATTACAGGCGTGTGTCACCATGCCTAGCCAACCTTCCGGGCCATTCTTATCTCACTTGGATAATTCATATAGTAAGGCCCCCTTCAGTGCAGCCCACAGACAGGGCCACGTACTTGGAAGGGCCCAACCAAGTTTGGTTTAATGCACTAGGACCAAGCAGCACTTTGAAATTCTTCATAATTTAACTTTGAATTTGTTTTTTTGTGTTTTTGTGTTTTTGTTGTTGTTGTTGTTGTTTTTGTTTTGTTTTGTTTTTTTGATACAGAGTCTCGTTCTGTCACCCAGGCTGGAGTGCAGTGGCGCAATCTTGGCTCGCTGCAACCTCTGCCTCCTGGGTCAAACGATTCTCCTGCCTCGGCCTCCAAGTAGCTGGAGGTGGGATTACAGGCACGTGCTCCCATGCCCGGCTAATTTTTGTATTTTCAGTAGAGACCGGGTTTCACCATGTTGGCCAGGTTGGTCTTCAACTCCTGACCTCAGGTGATCCACCTGTCTCGGCCTCCCAGAGTGCTAGGATTACAGGTGTGAGCCATCGCGCCCTGCCAAATTTGTCTTTTGTAAGTGAAGTCCAATGGGGTCATGGAGCACATGCTGAGGGCTTAGAGCCTTGGCCTGAAGCATGGTCCTGCCTCCTGCAACCTCCCTGCTTCCCTGGAATGAGTTCTTGGCTGTCCTCTCCCTCAACCTCTGGTGCCCCAGTGCCACCCAGCCCCCTTGCCACCCCTGCCCTGCAACACTGCCACCCTCTGCTCCCTTGAGGGCCTCGGTGGGGGTGGGTGCACCAGGGCCAAGTACATGCACCCTGCACTGTCAGAGCGGACAGGTGGTGGCCATACTGTCCCAGGCTGGCAGCAATATGCTGTGTTCAATGGGTGGCTTAGGGAAGGTGAGCCTCTCTCCACTCCCATCCCAGTCCCTAGTGCCTCCTGGCTATGAGGTTGGGACACAGTCGGGACTATGGGCCTGTAGGAAGGGAAGATGCCTGCCTCTGCTTCCCGAGGAGTCTGTCTGGTGGCTGCTGGAAGGGGGAGCCTGGTAGTTACAAGGTTCCACATATACCACCCCCCCGACCTGTGAGGGTCCGCTCTGGCCCTGTGCATGTCCCGAGCTGGAGGCAGTAAGAATATTAAGTGTAAATTACCAAAAAACACAACATCATGACAGGTTGTGAGAGGCATCATGGAAAAAAAGGGAAGACCTTCCCCCTTGCATTTTGAACAGGGAACCTGCAATTTCATTTTGTATTGGGCCCTGCAAATGATGTAGCCAATCCCACAGGCAGTGCTGTGTTGTGGCTGCCAGCTCTCACTGGGTCACAGTTCATTTTCTGTGATGTCATGTTGGTAGTTTTGAAATGGCCATGGTGGGCCGGCCGCGGTGGCTCATGTCTGTAATCCCAGCACTTTGGGAGGCCGAGGCTGGTGGATCACCTGATGTGAGGAGTTCGAGACCAGCCTGGCCAACATGGTGAACCCCTGTCTCTACTAAAATACAAAAATTAGCAATTTTTGTATTTTAAATTAGTAAATTAGAAAAATTTACTAAATTTTAGTATTTACTAAATACTAAAATTTACTGTGTACATTTTAATACTAAATATTTACTAAATACTAAAATTTACTGTGTGGTGGTGGACGCTTGTAGTCCAAGCTACTCGGGAGGCTGAGGCAGGAGAATAGCTTGAACCCCGGAGGTGGAGGTTGGAGTAAGCCAAGATCATGCCATTGCACTCCGGCCTGGGTGACAAGAGCGAAACCTGTCTCAAAAAAAAAAAAAAAGAAAGAAAGAAATGGCCATGGTATTAACAGTACAGAAATTGGGCAAACGATGCAAAACATAACTTTTATTTTATTTTAATTTTTTTGAGACAGAGTCTCACTCTGTTGCCCAGGCTGGAGTGTGGTGGCATGATCTCAGATCGCTGCAACCTTTGCCTGTCAGATTCAAGAGATTCTCCTGTCTCAGCCTCCTGAGTAGCTGGGATTACAGGCGCACGCCACCTGGAACACCCAGCTAATTTTTGTATTTTTAGTAGAGATGAGGTTTCACCATATTGGTCAGGCTGGTCTTGAACTCCTGATGTCAGGTGATCCAACTGCCTCAGCCTCCCAAAATGCTGGGATTACAGGTATGAGCCACCGCGCCTGGCCTGGAACTTTAAAAAAATGTATTTAGGCCAGGCACGATGGCTCATGCCTGTAATCCCAGCACTTTGAGAGGCTGAGATGGGCGGATCATGAGGTCAGGAGATCGAGACCATCCTGGCTAACATGGTGAAACCCCATCTCTACTAAAAATACAAAAAATTAGCTGCGCGTGGTGGCGGCGCCTGTAGTCCCAGCTACTCGAGAGGCTGAGGCAGGAGAATGGTGTGAACCCGCGAGGCGGAGCTTGCAGTGAGCTGAGGTCATGCCACTGCACTCCAGCCTGGGTGACAGAGCGAGACTCCGTCTCAGAAAAAAAAAAAAAAAAAAAAAAAAAGATTTAAAAAAATGTATTTAGAGCTGGTTGTTAAACATTTACCAGCACACCACTGTATAGAGTACCCAATAAAAGTCGGAAACTTCTTATCCTTGTTAATTTAATTGGTTAAATAGGGCAGGCCCAAACTTCTAGAAAGATAGTGCAGAGGCATGGAAGGAAGGCTAAGGAAGAAAACAGCTTAGTAAGTGCCAGGCACTGGTCCAAACCATTTCACCACCTTTTCAGGAATGAGGAAATAAGCTCAGAGAGGTAATGGGAGTCACTCAAAACCACACATCACGCCAGCTACTGAGCTAACATTTAGACCCAACGTCTTAGCTCTTCTCACAGCAAAAGGAGAGGTTTTCTTTTTAAAACTAGAGATAGGTCTCACTATGTTGCCCAGGTTGTTCTCAAACTGCTGGGCTTAAGTGATCCTCCCATCTTGGCGTCCTAAAGTGCTGGGATTACAGGCATGAGCCACCGTGCCCAGCCAGAGAGGTTCTTTACAGTCACATGTCCCTTTCTTTCCTTCCTTTCCTTCCTTCCTTCCCTTCCTTCCTTCCTTTTTTCTTTTTCTTTCCTTTCTCTCTCTCTCTCCCCTTCCTCCCTTCCTCCCTCCCTCTCTCTCTCTCTCTCTTTCAATGCAGTCTCACGCTGTCACCCAGAATGGAGTGCAATGGCACCATCTCAGCTCACTGGCAGCCTCCACCTCCCAGATTCAAGCAATTCTCCTGCCTTACCCTCCCAAGTAGCTGACACTACAGGCACATGCCATCACGCCTGGCTAATTTTTGTATTTTTAGTACAGATGGGGTTTCACCATGTTGGCCAGGCTGGTCTCGAACTCCTGACCTCAGGGGATCCACCCGCAAATCAGCCTCCCAAAGTGCTGGGATTACAGGCATGAGCCACTGTGCCTGGCCAGAGAGGTTCTTTAGAGCCACGTGTCCCTTTCTTGCACAGGGCCTAACACAGGGTTCTGAACTTCAGGAATAAACGGGGGCTCAGGAGGAGTAGGCAGGAGGGGGGCTGGCAAAGGACCTAGAAGTTCCCATCCTGGGCTCTTGATCTCTTGCAGTAACTTCACAGCCTGAGGCAGAAGCCTAGATGAATGAGAAGCAGGACAGAATGTTCCAGCAGCCACCAACTAGAGCAGAGACACAAATATTTACTAAGCCTAGGGGCCTCCCCAACATGCTGGCAGAGTTGGAGGGAACAAGTGTTTGGGGCCTCTCTGTAAGGGCAGGGAATACATTGCAGGGAGAAGCCCCATGGAGAGGTCTCCCCTGACTCCAGCCTCTCCATCACATTGGTATATGAGTCCCTCATACCCTCAAGTATGTAAAGTCAGTCACAAAGCACCTTCTCAGCCATGGGCAGTGTGGGGAGCTGATCTCCATCTTATAAGTAAGGAAACTGAGGCCCACAGAGGGAAGATAACATACCCAAAGCCAGAGGGCTGGGAAATGCGAGAGTCTGCAGTGCAAGGCTGGACTGGAAATGCTGCCCCCAATACCAGTAGTCTCCAATCCTGCATCTGCCCACCACACCCCCTCCCCAGGAACTTCTCTTGACCCTGGCTGGCCTCCTCCCTGACTGACCCCCAGACCCTCTTCTTTGGCGAGTCTTTTGCACACTTACTTCCTGCAGCTCCCGGGCTGTTCTCTTCCCAGGTTAACCTCCCCTTTCTTCTTTTTTTTGAGACAAGATCGCACTCTGTCACCCAGGCAGCAGTGCAGTGGCATGATCACAGCTCATTACAGCCTCAACCTCCAGGGCCCAAGCAATCCTACCATGTCAGCCTCTCAGGTACCTGGGACCACAGGCACGTGCCACATTTTTTATTTTTGGTGGAGATGGTGGTCTCACTATATTGCCCAAACCGGTCTGAAACAATCCTCTTCCCCAGCCTCCCAAAGCTCTGGGATTACAGGTGAGTGCCACCCCACCCAGCCCCTCCCCTTTCTTCCTATTTCCCAGCTCAGAGAAGCTTTCTCACCTCACACCTCTCTCTCTAAATCGTGCCCCTCCTCCCTCATCTAGCTGAGGCCTGGCCTCTCATCTAGGAAGCCCTCCTGGACTGCTCCCACTCACAGGGCTCTTGGGCTCTCAAGATTGCATGAAGTATGTTCATATTGTACTGTCCATTAAAAAAAAAAAAAAGCAAGAGGGACTAGCACACAGCGGTTTGGGTCCTAGTTGCAGCTGTCACCAACTTACTAGGGTGACCTCAGGCTCCCCTACTCTCTCTGAGCCTCAGCTCCCTCATACCTCACCAGGGAATGGAGAGTCTAGATGAGAAAACCCTGGCGGTGAGCACAGGTCACAGCTGTTGGGGTTTTTGCTGGCATCAGCATTGCACCCTCTAGATCCCTTCCCATCCATTACCATCTGGCCCACACTGCCTTGTTCTTGTTCTCCCCTAGGGGTGGGGGGCCCGTGTCTGGGTGGAGAGCCCAGCTCCAGGAGGTGCTGTGTGTGCAGGGAGCCCTGCTGTTCCCCACTGGCCCCAGTGAGCCAGGCCTTGGCTTGGGGCGGAAAGAGCCCAGGACTGGCAAGCGCTGCCCTAAGCGAGGAAGCCCAACCCCTAACTTTAGGTTTTAACTTTGCCTAGCCAAGAGCAAACTCTCTCTCTCTCTGTGCCAGCAGTATTAGAAAGAGCCCCTGGGAAATGCTGTTTTTGTCCCCTGAGGCAGACTTTTGGGGAGTCCAAAGAAGGGCTCCTCATGGTACCGACTATCACAGAACAGGAGACAGGAGCAGGAGACGGGCTGGGAAGATGCGGCGACTTGGGGACCGGATAGGAGGGCCCTTGTCCTGAGGCTGCGTGGGCGTAGCAAGCTCCAGGATTTTACTTCGTTGGAATGTTCTTTTGAGCTACTTGGGGCTGTGACTGAGAGAGCTCGTGGGGGGCTCAGGCTCTTTCAGAGTCACCCGTGTGGCTCGGCCACTGCGCCAGATCTTGGAACATCTAAGGCAGAAACAGAACCAACACCCGCAAGCCTCCAACGGCCCCTGGAGCTCAACCCAGCTCTTGGGGTGGAGGGGTTGGGGGAGGTGCGGGGGCGGGCACGGTGGGGGGCGGGCACGGTGGGGGGCGGGCACGGTGGGGGGCGGGCACGGTGGGGGGCGGGCACGGTGGGGGGCGGGGCGGGGCCCTGCGGCAGCAGCTCCACCCCGCGCCCCTAGTCGAGTAAACAAGCCACGGGCGGCGACTGGGGGCCGCTCCTGCAAGCCGGGGCGCCCGATTACATCACGGTTCCCCCGAGACTCCCGCCCCAGCGGCCGGGTCCCTGAGGCCCGCTCTCGCCCGCTGCCTGTGTCCGAGGAGCAGAGAGCTGGCAAGGGTCCGCCAGGGCGGGAAGGCTCCCACGATTTTCACGGAGGCCCCTGGGACTTTGTTGCAATTGGGTTCAGCCAGAGCATGGGCTGAACCTGGTCGCGCGGGAACCGCACCTCGGTTTCCCCATTTGTGAAACCTGGAGGCTGTATTAGGATTCTGTGCCTCCTATTAGGATTCAGCTGGGGGAAGGAGAGCGGCAGCCAGGGCCAGGGCCAGCCCCAGGCGGGCTGTGACCGGGCTTTCCACGTTAGGGTTTTGGTGGGTGCCCGTAAGGCCACGGCCCCAGAATGCATGGAGACAACTCTCTGGGCCAAGGCACAGCAGGATGACCTTGTATCCTAGCATCCTCCTGTCCCCACTTGCTGCTGGACACGGACCCTCTAGGTAAAATTCAACAATAGTTCTTGCCAGCCACCCTCACGGAGGGTTTGTGCCAGTGCTTTGGAAAAGATGTTGGATTGCCCAATTAGGCGGGAGGGAGATTTCTGCTCAACATCAATAACTCGATCCACCTCGGAGCCTGAGCCACTGGCCTGGAGGAGGCTGCCGGGGAGGCAGGGGTCGTGAGCACCCAGCTTGGGAGACACTCAAGCAGAGTACGGGCCAGGCACGGGGAAGAAGGTGGCAGAGGGCATGCTTGGCAGCATCTCCAGGAGCTGTCCTGCCCTGGGGTCCATGATTTAATGATTCTGCACCTACACCGTCTGATAAGGTAGCTGCTATGACTGTTGAGTACTTGAAATGTGTGGGAACCACTAGGAGCCCTAGAGTTGGCATAAACATTATTTTAAGCTGAAGACATTTGAGATTCAACAGATGCAGAGAAAAGCCTCCTAGGAGCTTCCTTTATCTGACAAAAAACAGTAACTTCTGGGAAGTAAGGCTACCATAAACTCTCTCATAGGGGGAGTTTCATGGCCCCAAGAAGACAGAGAGACCACTCATACCTGTATAGACAAATATTTTCACAAACTTTATCACCTGTCAGTTCTCTTAAAACCCATTTGTCTTTCCTAAAGAAACTTATTTGTTTTTCCCATAGAAGCTCTTTCTTTCCCCTCCCTTTCCCCTACTAAATTAGGTATATAAGCCTTCAACTCTATTTAACCAGCCAGCTACGTCCTTTGTTGGTATGGTATGCAGACATAATAAACTTCTTCTCCTGTTAATCTGTCTTTTGTCAGTTTAATTCAAAAACTCCAACCACAGAATAAAAGAGTGTAGAGGAAAACTTTTTTCCTCTCCTGCAGGGGCTAGTATGTATTGATATGGGTGGTAAGTGTAATGTATACACAGGGTTTAGGAGACTTAGCATGAAACAAAAGAATGTGAAATATCTTAATAATTTTGTATATAATTACATATTGAGATGGTAACATAGGGTTCCATTAGATAAATTGGGTTCTCTTAAATATATTGCTAAAATTGATTTCATCTGTTTCTCCTTACTGTCTGCTAGAAAATTTCAGATAACATATGTGGCTCATGTTTTATTTCCATTGAATAGCACTGCTAAATGTCAGGTGACCTTGTATCTTTGGGTTGGCTTTTCCCAAGCAACACCACCACATCTATATTAACTGAATGCTCTTGTGTCAAGTCCTGAGCAGCGTAGGCAGTGGGGAGTGGAAGAGGAGGGGGCACAGTGCCAGCCCTCGGGAAGCTGCCAAGCACCTCTTGGCTTCCAACTTGGTCTGGCCACATCCTCCTGCAGTCCTGCTTCCCCTCCTCCACAGGACAGTCAGGCCAGCAGAAACCTGGGCAGAGGGTTCTGGGGCTGGCCAGGGCTCTGAGAACTCAAGGAGGGAGCTCCATGTTGGCCAAGGATTCAGAAGACAGTGTGGCCAGCAGCCAGGAACTATGACTGCACCGAGTGCTGTTCCCATGCCCAGGACCACAGATGTGTCCCGGGCCTCACTGCCCAGCACCTCCTGGCTTAGTGGCCACAGAGTCCTCTTCCTGCTCTGCCAAGCACCATCTGGCTGTGGTGGAACAGGCTCCCCTGCTCTCCCATCCTCTCTGCCATCTCCCATTCCCCAGGCCTTGCTGGATTAAAACATTTTCCTGATAATCATTCAGGGATATAGGCTGAGGTCTAAGAAACAAAGCTACCCTGAGGCCCCTGAAAAAATAAAACAAAATAACAAACTTTAGCTGATATTTCTGATAAACAGCCCACACTTGGCAATTTAGAGGGATGGTCTGGGTTGGTGTGACCCAGGTTTAACCCCTGCAGCTGATATGAATGTGACAGCTTTACAGTCCTGTAAAGCTAACCAGACCTGTACATAGTTAAACAACCTTATCTAACATTCCTCTTCTTCTCCTATATAAACTTGCTCATAACAGCCAGCACTCTTATCATGCTTATTGTGTGCTAGGCCCTGCTTTGGGATCTTACGGGTTTGTTTGGTTTTGTTTTGTTTTGTTTTGAGACGGAGTCTCGCTCTGTCCCCCAGGCTGGAGTGCAGTGGTGCGATCTCAGCTCACTACAAGCTCTACCTCCCAGGTTCATGCCATTCTCCTGCCTCAGCCTCCCGAGTAGCTGGGACTACAGGCGCCTGCCACCACGCCCGGCTAATTTTTTGTATTTTTAGTAGAGATGGGGTTTCACCATGTTAGCCAGGATGGTCTCAATCTCCTGACCTCGTGATCCGCCCTCCTTGGCCTCCCAAAGTGCTGGGATTACAGGCATTAGCCACCGCGCCTGGCTGGATCTTACATGTATTAATTCATTTAAGGCTGGGTGCAGTGGCTCACGTCTGTAATCCCAGCTACTCGGGAGGCTGAGATGGAAGAATTGCTTGAGCCCAGGAGTTTGAGACCAGCCTGGGCAACATAGTGAGACCCTGTCTCTACAAAACATGAAACATTTAGCTGGGTGTGGTTGCATGCACCTGTAATCCCAGCTACTTGGGAGGCTGAGGTGGGAGGATCATTTGAGGTTGGGAGTTTAAGACCAGCCTGGGCAACACAGCAAGACACTCCCCCTACAAAAATTAAAATTAAAATTAATTCATGTAATTTGGATTAAATTGGATTTCATGCACAACAAACCCGTGAAGTGAGTGCTATTATTATCTGCTATTCACAAGTGAGAAGCTGAGGCACAGAGAGGTTAAGTAAACTTGCTCAAGGTCACACAGCTACAAAGAGGCAAAACTGGGATTGCAACCCGGGCCGTCTGGCTTAGTATTCGTGCTCCAAATCACTGCATGACATGGCTTCTCCCGCAATGCTGGAGGACTCGATTGTGTTTTGTTTTCCTAAACTTGTTCCCTTTTGTTTTCCTAAACTTGTTCCCAACTTATGATAAACCTGTGACAGGTGTTCATGATCCAAAATGTGTCTGAGTTTGGCTTTAACAAATTAAACATGAGATGGGAAAGTGACCAAATGCATGAGGAAGAAGAAAAAAATTCCAGAAGAATAAATCATTCTACCATCCTTTGTCCATGGTGTCTGTGTGGGTGGACAAGGGAATACTATGTAAGAATGGGTGTAGCTTGTTCAAAGATAAACTATAGCTGAAAGTTGCAGCCTGCATTGATAGTCGCCCCTAGTATAGCAAGCTGCCTGAGAGGGCTCCAAAATGGAGACATATCTGATTTGCAGAGGCAGGGGAGGAGGGCTACATTGTCACAAATAAGAATAAAAGAACAGGCGTTTCAAACAGGGATGGGGGTGGGTAGAAACCCAAGAAGGCGTCAGCAAGCTGTGACCTGAGTGGGGTGTAGCTGCACAGGAAACAGCTCTAATGGGTTTTCAAACAAGGACGGCTACTGTTTAATCGTCCCCGTTGCTTGTGCTGAGCTGGGATGTCATTCTTCTCAATCTCCTGACCTTTGGTCAAAGCCTAACATCAACCCTGCTTTATGACCGTCAGTGCTGAGCCAGTCAGTGCTAAGGGGTGAGGGGGCATGAAGCCTGGAGAGGAGTGGGCCTGGAGGCCATGGGCACTGGGCAAGTTGCTGAGTGGGGAGTTGACCTGGAGAAACAAAGGCCCCTTTGCCATCCTCAGAGTCACTAGGGGTGCCGGGTTCCTGCCAGTCACAGGATGTCCAGCCAGAGTAGCATCTAGCTCCTGAAATCCAGTACATGCTCTCCTCCCAAGTCAGGTGTCCTGGCCCAGGGCTCTGTCTGCAGAGTGGTGCCTTTGGGTTGGCAGTGGCCCTGCGTGGATCCTCTGCTGAAAGCTAAGGACCTTGGGTCCCAGGCACAGGGCAGGCCCTGGGCTACTGCTCTAGACTTCCTGAGTCAGAGAAAGCCCTGCTGGGCCTCCCAAGGCCTCATCCTGACACCTGAGTCAGCCTCTTTCCTCTTTCTGAGCCACCCTCGTCTGACCTCCCCCGGCCAGCCTGCCTCTGCAAGTGGGGCCTCATAGGGACATTGTAATGGGGGAGCAGACTCCAGGTGTAGTTCATTTATTTATCCATCCTTTCCTGTTGTTTATATTGACCTGTATGCCAGATACATAGGTTTTCTTTTTCTTTTTTTTTTTTTTCATTGCACTCAGGCTGGAGTGCAACAGCATGATCTCGGCTCACTGCAACCTCTGCCTCCTGGGTTCAAGAGATTCCCCTGCTTCAGCCTCCCAAGTAGCTGGGATTACAGGTGCCCGCTACCACGCCCAGCTAATTTTTGTATTTTTAGTAGAGAGAGGGTTTCACCATGTTAGTCAGGCTGGTCTTGATCTCCTGACCTCAGGTGATCCACCCACCTTGGCCTCCCAAAGTGCTGAGATTATAGGTATGAACCACTGCACCTGGCTGATACATAGGTTTTCTAATTTAGTCTTACAATATACCAAAACATAGGTTTTGTTTTTGTTTTTTTGAGACAGGGTCTTGCCCTGTCGCCCAGACTGGAGTGTAGTGGCATGATCACAGCTCTCTGTAGCCTTGACCTCCCAGGCTCAAGTGATCCTCCCACCTCAGCCTCCTGAACAGCTGGGACCACAGGTGTGTGCCACCACACTAGGTAATTTTTAAAATTTTTGTACAGATAGGGCCTCACTATATTGCCCGGGCTGGTCTTGAACGCCTGGGTTCAAGGAGTCCTCCTGCCTCCCAAAGTGCTGGAATTATAGGCATGAACCACCACACCCGAATGCTATTTTTATTCTTATTTATTTATTTCTTATTTATTTATTTATTTATTTATTTATTTTGAGACGGAATCTCAGTCTGTCACCCAGGCTGGAGTACAGTGGCGCGATCTCAGCTCACTGCAACCTCTGCCTCCTGGGTTCACGCCATTCTCCTGCCTCAGCCTCCTGAGTAGCTGGGACAACAGGCACCCGCCATCACGTCCGGCTAAAGACGGGGTTTCAACGTGTTAGCCAGGATGGTCTCGATCTCCTGACCTCGTGATCCTCCCACCTTGGCCTCCCAAAGTGCTGGGATTACAGGCGTGAGCCACCGCTCACAGTATTTTTATTCTTAAATTACAGATGAGGAAACTGAGGGGCCCAGGGCAGCTGGGACACAAGTCCTGTCTGAATTGTGCCGGTCTTCCAGCTTGGTGGGGGTGGGATGGAGGCAGCCTGGGCTGGGGACCTGAAAGCAGAAGAGGGGATGAAGGGAACTGGGTAGGCTTGTGGACCACAGGCCCACATGGAAGCCACATCCTGGCAGGCGAGGGGATTGTGAAAGAGAAGGCAGGTGGGGTACAGGAGAAAGATGGGAAAACAGGGGCAGGGAGCAAGAGACCCTCCAGGCCTTGCAGATGCAGGAGTTGGGCAGGTAGAGGATAGATATAGTGGGAGGGAGGTGGGTGCCCAACAGGGATCACTCTGCAGGGGAGGTCTCAGGCAGTAAGTGATGAAACTAATTTGAGTGGGGGTGGCCGATCCAATACCTCCTTTTCTGCGCTAAAGAGGAGGGAGGGGAACTAGCTGAGCAATCTGTGCATTCAGCCACCCCTAGGGGCTGTCCAGGGGCACTTGTCCCCAGAGAGGAAGGTCAGCTCTGTCCTTGGAGGTTGAGAGCGAGTAAGCAGACAAGCACTGTGCTAGTTGCGTTTCATTCAAGATCTTCCCTCCACACCCAGTAAGAAAGGCATGACACTAGGAGTTCAGAATCAGCCTGGGCAACAGAGCGAGACCTTGTCTCTACAAAGAAATTTTAAAAATTAGCCAGGTGTGGTGGCACATGCCTATAGTTTCAGCTACTTGAGAGGCTGAAGCGGGAGGATCACTTGAGCCCAGGAGTTCAAGGCTGCAGTAAGCCATGATGGCACCACCACACTCCAACATGGGTGACAGAATGAGACCCTGTCTCTAAAGAAAAAAAAAAAGGCATGACAGCCCCATTTTAGAGGTGAGAAAACTGGGGCCAGCCATGTCCAATGACTTGCCTGAGGTCACAGAGTTAGGCTGGGGTGCAACCAAGATGCAAACTTGCCTTTGCTAGTCTGGTGAAAGAACTGGGTATAAATAGAAACCCCAAAGCAGTGGGTGCCAGGGACAGGACTGGAGGCTATGAGGGGAGCAGGGATGATTGAATACCCCCACCCCAATACTACCCCCAAGGCATCTGCTTATTCTGGACCCAGAAGGAGAGGCTGGGGGCATTTCTAGGTATCCTGTGGGTACCACAGAGGTTATGCACACTCTGGCATAGTAAGCCAGGCAGAGTGGTCTGAGGGAAGGGAGTGGGGATGGGGGAAGGGGTAGAAGAGAAGGTGGGGAAGGAAGTAGGAGGAGGGACTGAGGGGGAGATGGAGAAAGGGAGGAGGAAGGAAGGAAGGAAGGAAGGGGGGGCAGGGAGGGAGGGGAAGGGGAGGGAAGCAAGAAAGGAAGGAAAGGGGAGGGAGAGAGGAAGGGAAGGAGGGAAGTGGGGAGGGAGGGAGGGAGGGAAGGAAGGAAGGTTGGTTGTCGGCCATGGTTGCATGTGTGTGCCTAGCTGGTTCTGTGTCCCTCTGTGTATGTGCACGCATGTGCTCACATGTGCACGTGTGCATGAGTGCAACAGTTTTTTCTCCTTGGTCCTCTAAGTTCCTGTGAGTCCTGCCGGGCCAGGAAGTCTCCATTTGGGGCATGGCATTGGGATCCCGGCCAACAGCCCTAGACTTGTCCACAGGCATTGGGGGTGGGTAGGAGGGTTGGAAAAGCAACGGGGAGGGGTAGGAGGGGTGAAGCCTTCAGGCTTGTGGTGGCTGGGAGGGACAGTGAATGCCCCAGGCAGGCCTATATACTCTGGGGGGCTCTCTTGGTTATTCCAGGCCAGATAGTCCCCAACACACATGTGTACTCCAGGCTGCACGGCCCAGCTGGGATCCTTCCCCACCCCTTAGGCTTACTTTCTCTAGAAGCACTGGGCATTGCTGTGCCCATTCTGCACTGGGTTCTTCATATTCACAGTCAGTTGATCTGCCTGATTATCCCATGATGTGGTTAATGGTTATCCTCATTTTTTTTTAAAAGAATATCACTGTATTTATTTTCCTACAGGTAATTTTTCTATGGCTTCAACATTTTCTCTTCAAATTAAAAGAAAAATTTCCCAAAGTTTAGAACTGGATCACTTGGCCCTTTCTCTTATCTCCTTCCAGTTCAAAATGCTTGCATCTCTTAATGGCCAGCATCCTCTTGGATCTGCAGGTAGGCTCAACACATTCCAGCCTTAGCACAATCTTCTTTGTGGTCTTGCCCTTCCTATACTGTGTCACTTTGTGAGGCTGATGCTTACCACACTTTTTACAGAAGGCGCTTCGGGTTTTAGGTACATTGACCATCTTTGCAGCAGGGCTGTTTTGTCTATATGATGAAAACAAGAAACAGCGTCCAAGACCTTCACCTCGCACAGCTCTCCCCTAACAGGAAAGGGCCCCCCCCGCTTTTTTTTTTTTTGAGACAGAGTCTCCCTCTGTTACCCAGGCTGGAGTGCAGTGGCATAATCTCAGCTCATTGCAACTCTACCTCCTGGCTTCAAGTGATTCTCCTGCCTTAGCCTCCAGAGTAGCTGGGACTACAGGCGTGCGCCACCATGCCCGGCTAATTTTTGTATGTTTAGTAGAGATGGGCACTCGCCATGTTGGCCAAGCTGGTCTTGAACTCCTACCTCAGGTAATCCACCCACCTTGGCCTCCCAAAGTGCTGGGATTACAGATGTGAGCCACCACGCCTGGCCATCCTCATTTTTTTTTTTTTTTTGAGACAGGATCTTACTCTGTTGCTCTAGCTGGTGTACAGTGGTGTGATCATGGCTCACTGCAGCCTTGACTTCCTGGGCTCAATGATCCTCCCATCTCAGTCTCCTGAGCTGGGACCACAGGCACATGCCACTACCATACCCAGCTAATTATTATTATTATTATCAATTTTTTGCCAGGGGGAGATGGGGTCTTGCTATGTTGCCTAGGCTGTCCTTGAACTCCTGGGCTCAAGCAATCCTCCCACCTCGGCCTCCCAAAGTGCTGGGATTACAGGCGAAAGCTACCTTGCCTGGCCTTATCCTCTTTTTTTTTTTTTTTGAGACGGAGTCTTGCTCTGTCACCCAGGCTGGAGCGCAGTGGCGCAATCTAGGCTCTCTGCAAGCTCTGCCTCCCGGGTTCACGCCATTCTCCTGCCTCAGCCTCCCGAATAGCTGGAACTACAGCCACCACACCCGGCTAATTTTTTGTATTTTTAGTAGAGATGGGTTTTCACTGTGTTAGCCAGGATGGTCTCGATCTCCTGACCTCATGATCTGCCCGCCTCGGCCTCCCAAAGTGCTAGGATTACAGGCGTGAGCCACCGCGCCCGCCCTCATTTTTTATATCTGTGTAAACTGAGCCCCAGCGAGATGAAGTGACTTGCCTAAGGCAGCACAGCTAAGAAGTAGCAGAAGCAGGATTTGAACCCAGGAAGACAGGGCACCAATCTCAGCTCCCAGCCCCTTCAGCACAGAGTGAGGGTCCCATGCCTTCTACTCCACCTCACCCTTCCAGCCTCAGGAGCACATTCACAAGTACAGGGAGGGCCCCTCTTCTGTTCTGTGAGGCCTGCATCAACTTGTCATGGGGTGGGAAGCCCAGCTCCCTGGTAGAATCACATCAGGTCATAGTGACAGAGTCCTGGCTCCCCAGGGACTGGCTCCCAGCCACAGCTCTGGGGGCTAGGATAGCACTCTATACCACTGAACCTGCAGCACAGGGCCAGCCAGTCATGGAGCCCCTCAAATCCATTGGTGCACTGGGGGCCAGAGGGCTTGCAGGAGTGGATGAGAGGTGGCTCAGCCTTGGGTAGGCCCTGGCTGAGAAATAAAGAGGCCGTTCATGAGTGCAGATGTGGTTCCGGTTGGCTGGGCCCCAGGGAGCCTGAGCAGGCCTTTCTTGTCTGAACCCAGATCTACTTCTTGGGTTCGTCAGCATTCCCTACTGCTGCCCTCAGCCCCACAGCCTGGCCAAGCAGTGGGACCAGCCTCTCAAGTTGCCCTGAATGCCTTCGCCGGCCTCTTGCCTTCAGGAGTTGCGTGCTGCACCTTCTGGAAACAAACAGGGACCATGGTACCAGGCGGGGCTAGACTGCCACTCCTGCCCTCCCCCTGGCTGCAGTCAGATGTCAGCGTGCAGCACTGGGGGTGTGGGTCACAGGAAGGCCCTGTGGGCCTCTGGAGGGTTCTGCTCAGGAGAAACATCATGGGCAAGGAGGACTGTGCAGGGGCCGCAGGTGCCCCTCCGATGGCCTGTTAGAGATGGGGAGCTGTGGAGGTTTCTGTGTCCCTTCCTTTTAACTGAACAACCCCGGCTGGACACAGTGGCTCACGCCTGTAATCCCAGTACTTTGGGAGGCCAAGGCAGGTGGATCACCTGAGATCAGGAGTTCGAGGCCAGCCTGACCAATATGGTGAAACCCTGTCTCTACTAAAAATACAAAAAAAAAATTAGCTGGGCATGGTGGTGGGCGCCTGTAGTCACAGCTACTTGGGAGGCTGAGACAGGAGAATATCTTGAACCTGGGAGACGGAGGTTGCAGTGAGCCGAGATCTCACCACTGTACTCCAATCTGGGAGACAAAGTGAGACTCTCTCTCAAAAAAAAAAAAAAACTGAACAACCCCTTTCCAGGACTTTTGTCCCCATTAGGAGTGTCCTGTTGTGTTCTCTGGCTACTGCCCCAGAATTAGGTTAGGAATGGGGACAGAACTGGGCCTGGGAGCTGGGATTAGAATGGGCTGGGATTGGGATGAAGCTGGGCTAGTCTGGGCTGGGCACAGCTGGGGATAGGGGTGGCAGGCTTGAAAGCAGAGGGTTTTACTGGAATGACTGTCTATCCCCCGCCCCCTCTGCATTGAGCCTGTCAACCTGAATGATGAGATTCAGGCAACATGATTAAATACTGAGTTTATTGGAGTGCAAAGTTTGACGAGGGCATAGGCTCCAAAAAAATGGGGTCCAAGGTGCTCTGAAGTGAAGACATTTGAGGGTCATTTATATAGGCAAGGATGTAAACAGGATTACATCATTTTTCACACATAGTTACAGCAATTGATTGCTTATAGGCAGTGTTTCTTTTTTGGGAAAAGTATATTTGATATTCCACATTAAGGATATAATAGTCAAGGGGTCTTTCATCTCAGTCAAGGGGTCTTCTATCTCAGGGACATCTGGTCTAAGCCAGGAACAAGGAAGGAAATTAATTTATAACAAAAGGTCAGTAATTAAGAGGTCAAGCTCTGTGACTCAGTCTCCAAAGGCAATCTTCCTCAGAGCCTAGTAACTGTTATTTTCATTCTTGTTGTTTTGTTTGTTTTGCTTTGTTTTTGTTTTTGAGACAGGATCTTGCTCTGTCTCCCAGGCTGGGGTGCAGTGGTGCAATCACAGCTCACTGAAACCCTGACCTCCTGGGCTGGGCTGAAGCAGTCCTCCCACCTCAGCCTCCTGAGTAGCTGGAACTACAGGTGTGCATCACCACTCCTGGCTTCTCTTTCTCTTTCTTTCTTTCTTTTCTTTCTTTTCTTTCTTTTCTTTCTTTCCTTCCTTCCTTCCTTCCTTCCTTCCTTCCTTCCTTCCTTCCTTCCTTCCTTCCTTCCTTCCTTCCTTCTTTCTTTCTTTCCCTCCCTCCCTCCCTCCCTCCTTCCTTCCTTCCTTCCTTTTTCTTTCTCTCTTCCTTCCTTCCTTCCTTTCTGTGTGTCTTTTTCTTTCTTCCTTTCCTTTCCCCTCCCTCCCTCTCCCTCCCTCTCCCTCCCTCCCTCCCTCCCTCCCTCCCTCCCTCCCTCCCTCCCTCCCTCCCTCCCTCCCTCCCTTCCTTCCTTCCTTCCTTCCTTCCTTCCTTCCTTCCTTCCTTCCTTCCTTCCTTCCTTCCTTCCTTCCTTCCTTCCTTTTGGTAGAGACAAGGTCTCACTATGTTACCCAGGCTGGTCTCAAACTCCTGGGCTTCAGCAGTCCTCCAGCTTCGTTATCCCAAAGTGCTAGGATTACAGTTGTGAGCCACTGCACCTGGCCCCTAATAACTTTTAGAAGCCCCAAACAGATGATCCAGTTCCTTCAGAAGCCTTTGGAAAAATGGCAGACTGAGGAGGTGGTTTTGGCTTTCTGGACTTCACAGAACTTCTTCCCAGAGAAGGGAAAGCAGACTTCAGCCCCACATTGTTGGGAATAGGCCCCCAAATCTGGCCATAAACAGGCCCCAAAACTGGCCATAAACAAAAAATCTCTGCAGCACTGAGATACTCGTGATGGCCATAATGCCCATGCTGAAGGTTATTGGTTTACTGGAATGAGGGCAAGGAATACCTGCCCCACCCAGAGCAGAAAACCGCTTAAGGCATTCCTGAACCACAAACAATAGGATGAGCAATCTGTGCCTTAAGGACATGTTCCTGCTGCAGATAACTAGCCAGAGCCCATCCCTTTGTTTCGGCCCATCCCTTTGTTTTAGTAAATCTATAATCTA
Source organism: Macaca nemestrina (assembly GCF_043159975.1). Classification (NCBI taxonomy): domain Eukaryota; kingdom Metazoa; phylum Chordata; class Mammalia; order Primates; family Cercopithecidae; genus Macaca; species Macaca nemestrina. Next base: position 125,961,977 of record NC_092131.1, on the reverse strand, counting down.
GAGAAACAATGCTTATCACTGGCTTGCTGTCAATAAATATGTGGGTAAATTTCTGTTTGTGGCTCTCAGCTCTGAAGGCTGTGAGTACCCTGATTTCCCACTCTGCACTCTATATTTCTGTGTGTGAGTCTTTAATTCCTCTAGCGCTGCTGGGTTAGGGTCTCCACGACTGAGCTGGTCTTGGCACCACATCTTCTCAGAGTCCTGCCTGCTTCTTAGGAATTGGCCTGAGGAAGGAGGAACATGGGTTGAGGCTTACTGCCTGCTGGGCCTGATCCAGTGGCATTAGAACACTGGGCACCTGACCCCACCACAAACTTGGGGACACAATTCATCATCCCATAGTCAAAGACCCTGGAGCTCAGAAAGGTTAAGAAGCTTGCTCCAAGTCCCACAGCCAAGAGTGGCAAGTTGGGATCTGGGCCTGGATTAGGTGGCTGGTGCTGATTCTGTCACCAGAGTATCCCTAAGAAGGCAATACTAATCCAAGCAAGGAGACACTAACAGAGGTTGTCAGCACCAGGAAAGTGACGCCGTGGTTCCCCAGCAGTGAGACTTTTCTGGAAGGAGTTAGAGACCCATGCTGGGGTCAAGCGCTGCTCCAGCCAAGCCTCCTCCCCAGCTGCAGGGCATTTGCCTGGCTCCTGCCACTGGGGTTCTAATCTCATGACTGGCCTTGGCTCAGGGTCAGCCCCAAGATGCCTTTCAGTCTGGGGGCTGTGGTCAAGGCTGACTTCCGGCCTGTCTGGGTCACCTGCACCTCTCACCTGTGCTGTTCACACTGGTTCCCTGGGCCCGACCTATGTTCCCTCCACCAAGCCCAAGCTCACCTTCTGCCCTGTGCCACCGTTGCTGGCTTCCCACCAGTTGCTCTGTTGCTCACCACACCACCCACCTCTTGCCATCATCTCCGGAAGTTGGGGGCTGTGACCATTCTTGTTCCAATGTTAAAGATGGGGAATCTGAGCTCAGCAAGAGGAAGCCTCAACCTCCCCTTACCCCAGAGCCACTCCACTGTGACACGGTGCCCATACGTCCCCTGCCAGCACCTCACCTCTCCTTTCCTTTCTTGGCAGGAGGCTCTCTCTGACCCCACCAAACAGGCTGTCCCCTACCCACTGCTCTCAGCTCTGGCAGCCTCTCCAGCCAGAGCCCATAATCCAGCCACTTGCAGCCTACCATGGGCTGGGTTGGGGGGCATTCTACTGTCTTCAAGAGCTGAGGGACTGTCAGGTGAAAGATGGATGCCAGGGACTGAGGGGTCATTGGGGGGGATGCCGGAGAGAGCCAGGAGGCCCCGGATGGAGGCCTGAAGGGATAAGCCGAGCTTTCTAAATCCCTGGCTGTGCCAAAGCCACCCACGGGGACTTTCCGTTACTGACCTAACCTCAACTGGATTTGGGCATCCTCCTGGCTTCCCCAGCCGGCCAGGGCGTACCAACTAGGCAAAGATGGCTGAGGGAGGTGTGTGTGGAGCTGACACGGGGGCCCCGGGACTGCCGGAGAAGCCTTGTCCTGGGTGGGGACCCTCTTCTCCCTGCTCCTTACCCAATTCCCTGGGGGATTCTTTGGTTCCCCTGCCCTATGCTGGGGTGCAGACAGGCCACCTGAGGCCTTGCCAGCCTGGACTTGCTCCAGCTCTGGGCCTTGAGGTCATGGAGACCTCCTGAAACCCTCCCCAGGGGAGCTCTTCACAGGCAGACAGGCCCGATAAGGTGCTAATTACTGAACTAATTGGAGCCTGAGCTACAGATGGCCTGGTTGACAGGAGGTGGGGACTGCTGGAGCAGAGGGGGCTGCGGAATAGGGTCTGGAGGGAGGATGAGGGAGCCCAGAGCTGGTGCAGGGTGGGCTGTGTTTGTTCAGGAGTTATTGATTTATTAGCAATGATCAGCTCTTTGAAATGCGTTCTGGTCTCCTCCATATCTCTCCTGGCCCTGGGTTTCTCTCTGGGAAAAGATCGGTGTTCTGAAGCCACTGCTTGCTGGGAGGGGTTCATCAAGAACTCGGGGGCAGAATGTTCTGCTCTGGTGAGTGACCCGAGCCAGAGGGAGGCCCACGGCCTGTCCTGAGGATTCCAGGCCTGCTGCAGCCAGCAGACATGGCACCGGGTGGTCTTGGAGATGGCCTGTGATAACACAGTGACACCACTGAGCCAGGTCACCTTGGAGGGTTCTGGGGCTCACCCCACACCTGGCTCTTTTGGACTTTGGCCTGCTCCTGCTCCTCTGTGAATAGCTGGTAAGGGGCCAATGACTCTAGAGGACTCACAAATTTAAGATGAGACTCTGCTCCCTGGAATGAGGGTAGGGGAGCTAGGGAGTCTACCTTGCTGCATCCAGAAAGGAAAAGCCTAGCACCCTCTCCCCTCCCCCAGACTTTCTTCTTCACAGCCCACCCTTCTGGCACAAGTCATTCTTAGCACCCTGGACCCAGGGAAGACTTTGGTCACATTGGGCCAGGCCCCAACTCTCAGCAGGGTAGCATGTGGCTGTCACTCACCCATCTCTAGCCCCACTGGCTCCCCAGGGCTCCTGGCACACTGCACTTTCTCTGGTCTTCAGACCTTTGTCTGGCTGCCTCCAGCTCTGCCCCCCTGGACTGCTTTCTGCCTAGTCAAGTCCTCTCCACTCCACAGGCAGGCTCCGGGTCCATCTGCATCTCAGGCTGTGCAGTGACCTTCTGCCTGACCTTCTGCAGCATCCCCTGCCCCCGCTCCTCCACACTCCACACGTGGCCCAGGACCCATTCTGTAGGTTATGAAAGCTGGGAGGCTAACCCCCTACCCACTCTGAAGGCTTGTCTACCTCTCTCCCAGAATGCGCTGAGAACTGAATGAAGTGATGGATAGGAGAGGACCGTGGCAGTAACCGTGACAATTGCTCCAATTGTATGAGTGCCTATTTCTGAGCCAGGCATGGTGCTATGTACTTTCTGCACAGGTCTCCTCATAGTAACCCTACAGGGCTGGAAGTTTTCCTATACCCACTTCTCAATGAGGACACTGAGGCTCAGAGAGGCCACGCAACTGATTCAAAGTCACACAGTTCCTAAGTGACAGTCTGGGGACTCCAAAGTCACCATCTCTCACAATGGGAAGGGGGTTGTTGTTATTTTTTTGCCAGCCTGTTTCCTTCCTGCTTTCCCCTCCCTCCCTGCCTGCCATCATCTGCCTGGTGAGTTTGCATCAATCCTAGAGCCCAGGGGTCCAATTAGGGGACTCCCCCAGGGAAGCTGACTGAGGCAATCCCTGCCCCAAGGGGGCCTCCCTGAGCTGAAGTTTTAATTAGTCATCACTGCTCTTCCTGAAACTCTGACCTGCCCATGGCTGTACCATCCCAGGCTGGCCTTGTGGCAGGAGGCAGGAGGCAGGAGGCAGGACTGGCGTTCAACCCAGCTGCACAGCAGAAGCTGCCCTGGCAGAGCAGAGAGATGTGGCCGGGCTTCCCTCCCACAAGGCTCTCTGCATCCACCTCAGCATCACCTCATTTAATTCAGTAAATGGATTACAAAATAAATGGACTAAGTGACTTCATCCATTAAATCTATGAAATACATTAAATGAGCTAATATTTGTGAAGCATTTTAAACAGTGCCCAGTACATAGTAAAGACTAGGAGTGTTTGTTAAATCAAAAAAACAAGTCAGCAGAGATGAGGGGAACAAGGTACCGCATAGGACCCAGAGCTATTTTTGGACATAAAGATGGCACACTCCTGGGTCGCTTGGCAATGGTGGGTGGCCCATGTGTGGGTGGTAAGCATCTGTAATCCTGCCCCTGCAATGTGGGAAGCTTGGGGTGTGCAGGGAGGGAATGGATGGGTATGTGCCAGGCACTGCACTGAGCATTCATGCCCTGCAAGCTGTCTTAAGAAATGGGGTTAGAATCCCATTTTTCAGAGGAGATGATCAAGGTTCACAGAAGCAATAAACACGTCCACAGCCGGCACGGTGGCTCAAGCCTGTAATCCTAGCATTTTAGGAGGCCAAGTCAGGAGGTTTGCTTGAGGCCAGGAATTTGAGACCAGCCTGGTCAACATGGCAAAACCCCATCTCTACAAAAAAATTAGAAAAATTAGGTGGGCGTGGTGTGGTGATGCACACCTGTAGTTCCAGCTACTTGGGAGGCTGAGGTGGGAGGATCACTTGAGCCCAGGAAGTGGAGGTTGCAGTGAGCTGAGATCGCACCATTACATTCCAGCCTGAGCAATAAAGCCAGACTCCATCTCAAGAAACAAAAAACAAAAACAAAAACAAAAAACAAAACATGTCCAAGAAAGCATAACCCCGAGAGGTAGGGCAGGATTTATTGTTTATTGTCATTATTATTTTTAGTTTTCTTTCTGTTTGCTTGTTTTTGTTTAGGGCAGGATTTAGATCCAAAGCCTAAGCCCTGCACACCGGAAAATCCAACTCCTTATGCCCCTCCCACCCCTACTCAGGACACAGGGTGGCCGGCAAGAAGGCCACAGGGCCACACCACCAGACGCAAAAGGGAGAAGGGTGCCCTTCTCTGTTCCCACTCAGCTTCCCTTCAACCTCCAGGAAACCTGAGGGCTCTAAGTATGACTGTTTGTGTTGAGGACCCAAAACCCCCTTTCCTGGGGCCAGGCTGTGAGTCTAAGGCGAGATAATAACAGGGAGTTTCTGAAGCATTGCCCCCCTACTCTGGTGAGCAGGAGGCCTCCTGACCGTGACCCCAGTCTCCCACCCTGCTTGGCTGCTCGCCTCTCGCCTCAGCAGCAGTGCCGCTGTGCCAGCCCTGAGCCAGAGCCAAGCCCTCCTTGGACGCGGTTGCCTGGTAACCAGCCCTAAGTGACGGAAACCCCAGCGGGCCGCTAATGAGGGGGCAGCAGCCAACCACCTGGCCAGACCCAGCCGCCCCAGCCAGCCTTAGAAAGGCTTCCACGATAGTCCACCTGGCCCGCCCACGGTAGGAGGGGAGGGTGCCCTAGCACTGGGGGAGGGGGCACGGTGGGGCAAGGAGGAGCTGGATTGGCAGCCCCCCAAAACCTTTGAACTGGGGATCTGGGGGAAGGTGATTCCCGATGAAGGCCAAGGCTTGACCAAAGCGAGGGGGGGCACTGGGCTGGAGTCAGGGTTGTGGGTAGGGCGTGCCCAGGCCCAGGCTCCAACCACCACTCTGGAAACAGCTGTGATGGCTCTGCCCAGGGCGCCGAGGCCGGGGGAGGGGATCCCCAGGGAGAGGCCCTGGCTGGGGAGAGGAGGTGATGAGGGCGGCTGGCAGGAGTCCAGGCTGTGGGTAGGGGAGTAGCTCCTGCAGCACAGAGGGAAACGCATCAGCCCCTTCCCTCTTTGCAGGGGTCCCCCCACTTCTCCTCACAACCCTACCCCAGGCTGACAGTCTCCAAGGAGGGGGCTGCAGGCAGCATGAGGCAGGCAGGTAGAGCTCGGCCAGGTGTTTTTTCCATCCTAGGTCTGAGAGGGGAGGAGGGGACGGAGAGGAAGTGGCAGTGGCAGAACCAAGAGGAGGCCTGGTGTATGGACTGGACAGGCCTTCGGGAGACTTGGGTTCTGGAGTTGCCTGCCTGAGACCCCAGGCAGATAGCTGGCCCTCTCTGTCTCATTTGCCCCGTGTTGAAATGGGGGCTGGAAACAGGCTACTGCTGGTGTCATGGGTCCTAAGAGGCTGACAGGGGTAGCCCAGGGCTTTAGGGGAGCTTTGGGCAGTAGAGGCTCCTTCAGGCTCTCATTTCTGGGCCTGGGTAGGTTTTTCTGCCTTTCTTCCCTTTCAGATGTGCATAGCCCTCCTTCACCACTAAACCTTCACTCCATAACTACAGCCTGACTCAGTCCTGTGGTGGGCACTAGAGTCACAGCCCAAGGGCAGACCCAGGCTCCACCCTGGAGGAGGTCCCTCCCCAGGATAAGAGGCAAGTCAGGCTTATAGTCAGGCAATTTCAGCACAGGGAGCTGAGGCTAAGATGGAGGTCTGCTCTGGGACCTCAGAAGAGATGACCAAATCCAGCCTGCAGCTCAGGGAAGGCTTCCTGGAGGAGGGGTCCCAAGCTGAGTTTTTTTGACGGGGGTTGTGTAGGCTCTTGGTTTGTTGCCCAGTCGGAAGTACAGTGGCCTGATCACAGCTTAGTGCAGCCTCAACCTCTTGGGCTCAAGTTATCCTTCCACCTCAGCTTTCCGAGTAGCTGGGACCACAGGTGCATGCCACCATGCCTGGATAATTTTTTTTTTATTTGTCCCACTCAGTTGCCCAGGCCAGCCTTGAATTCCTGGGCTCAAGTGATCCTCCAGCCTCTGCCTTCCAAACTGTGGGAGGATTACAGGCATGAGCTACCGTGCCCAGCCTCTGAGCTGAGTCTGAAAGGCCAAAAGGAATTAGCAAGGAAACCAGACAAGCAGCCAAGGCAGAGGGAGAGCATATTCCAAAGCATGGAGGTGTGACCTGAAAGGAACCTTGGCTGGTTGGGGAGACAATCGGTACGATCAGGAGACATGCCAAAGCCAGAGTGGGGAACTGGAACCTGAGGGCACCGAGGAACCACAGGAGACTCCAAGCTAGGAGTGACCGGCTAGACATAGGCATTACAAAACTCTCTCTGGAGGTAGGGAGGGAATATTTCCTGCTGCCTCCAGCACCAAGCCTTCAATGGCTGGGCTTTGGCACAGTCAGAGTTGGACATCACAGTCCCACCCTCCCCGAGTCCAAGGCCCAGCAGTTCTGTTCCTGAGGCCTCTCTCCCACTGTGGCAGACCCACCTCCACACAAGCACCCATCTCACTGCAGAGCAGTAGTCTGTTTGAAGTCTGGGAGACAGCACTGGGACCCATCTACTGCTGTACCCTCAATGCCAGCATAAAACCTGGAGATCCTCAATATGTGACAGAAGGAAGGATGGGAAGGAGAGAAGGAAAATCAGCCCACCATAGCTGTTAATTAAAGAGTGTTCCCCTCCTTTGCAGGAGTCCCTAACTCTTTTTTTTTTTTTTTTGAGACACAGTCTCACTCTGTTGCCCAGACTAGAGTGCAGAGGCACGATCTCAGCTCACTGCAATCTCCGCCTCCCGGGTTTAAGTGCCTCAGCCTCCTGAGTAGCTGGGATTACAGGCTCGTGCACCGCGCCAGTTAATTTTTGTATTTTTAGTAGAGATGGGGTTTCTCCATGTTGGCCAGGCTGATCTCCAACTCCTGACCTTAAGTGATCCGTTTGCCTCAGCCTCCCAAAGTGCTGGGATATTTTTTTTTTTTTTTGAGACAGAGTCTCACTCTGTCGCCCAGGCTGGAGTGCAGTGGCCGGATCTCAGCTCACTGCAAGCTCCGCCTCCCGGGTTTACGCCATTCTCCCGCCTCAGCCTCCTGAGGAGCTGGGACTACAGGCGCCCACCACCTCGCCCGGCTAGTTTTTTTGTATTTTTTAGTAGAGACGGGGTTTCACCATGTTAGCCAGGATGGTCTCGATCTCCTGACCTCGTGATCCGCCTGTCTCCGCCTCCCAAAGTGCTGGGATTACAGGCATGAGCCACTGCACCTGGCCAGGGTCCCTAAATTATTGTGCACGGTTTGTTGTTGTTGTTGTTGTTTTTCTAGCCAACAGGCCAGCAGATTCACTGGATCCTCCAGAGGGATCCAGTGAAAGCCTGCCCCACTTCTCAGTCTTAGGGCCTCCTCTCTGAGCGACTCTGATTTTCTCTGGAGGTAGTTCGGGGGCTCCTTCGGAGTTTGAGAGGCTCCCACTCCCTGCTCATTGTGGCAAAGCAGCAGGCTGCCCCCACCCCCAGCCTCCCCTGCAGAAGGATGCCCTGGTTTCCCAGCACACCTTTGGAAACTGGCTCACCTCACCCCAATCGGACCCCATGGCCCTGTCCTCCTCCTGTCCTATCCAACTCAGATCCCTACGACGCTCTGAGTCCATGCTGATGGCCGTCGACACAGCCCAGCTTCAGGCTCTGCTTGCTTTAGTGGCAGCGCATTCTTGAACAACAATTGTGTCTGAGCTTCCCTCAGAACGCACTGGAGTCACACAGTCCTTTAGGGACAATCCTAGCTCTCCATTTCTCAGCTATGTGAACAAGTGGCCTCCCCCTCCTTCTCTAGAGCTACCGTTACTGGTTGAGGGTAGTTGCCCAGGTTATTGGTATTTCGAACAAAGAATTGGACAAAAGGCACAAGCAAGGCAGCAAAAGCTCCAGCAAGAGGCTCACGAGCACTGGTTACAGAATTTTCTAGGGTTTGTATACCCTCTAGAGGTTTCCCATTGGTTCACCCCAGTGACCCGCAACCAGTCTGACTGGTTGAAGAGTAGGCCCACGACCAGTCTGATGGGTTGCGGGAGGGGACCAATCAGAGGTACTTTCATTTTCCAGCTACCACTCAGTAACTGCCATACAGCAAAAGGCGGGATTGCAACTACCATGCAGCAACTGCCACCTAGTAAAAGGAGGGGTTGAAGAGGGAGTAGTCTCTGATATCCAGCATGAGTCGGCCATAGGTTCCCTGCCTCCAGACCCTATTCTCCTGCATCATTACTACTGGTTGAAAGCTTACTACAAATCAAGCTGTGAAGTCACTGGAGCCCTGTAGCAAGTCATGTCCCTGCAAAGATGAGCGAGCTGAGAGCTAAGGGGCTTGCCTAAGCCACACAGCTCAGTAGATCAAACCTCAGCGTGCTTGTTTTTCAAACACCTGCTTCATACGGTTGTAAAAATTAAATGAGATATCAATTATCTCAGAGATAGGTACAGGAGCTCCATGCCCAACCACTGACACTGAGATATTCCTCTTCCGGGAGGGGTGAGGGAGCAATGAGCAAGTAGAGGGCAGACAGGGCAGCAAAAACAGTCTGAGGGGCCTCTCTGGAGGAGGCAGTGTCTATAGCTGGGTCTGCAAGGATGGAAGGGGGCATTGCTGTGTGTCTCAGGGAAAGGTGCCACACTTCTCTGTTTCTCTGCCTGTAGAGTAGCTGCCAGCTCCACGTCACACTCCTTTGGGGTGTGGGAGCTCCTCCAAGGAAGGTGATTTGTAAATAGCAGGTGTGGCCTCATTAGAGGGAATGCCATTGTTATTAATAACCATAGGCCGGGCGCGGTGGCTCAAGCCTGTAATCCCAGCACTTTGGGAGGCCGAGACGGGCGGATCACGAGGTCAGGAGATCGAGACCATCCTGGTTAACACGGTGAAACCCCGTCTCTACTAAAAAATACAAAAAATTAGCCGGGCGCGGTGGTGGGCGCCTGTAGTCCCAGCTCCTCGGGAGGCTGAGGCAGGAGAATGGCGTGAACCCGGGAGGCGGAGCTTGCAGTGAGCTGAGATCCGGCCACTGCACTCCAGCCCGGGCGACAGAGCGAGACTCTGTCTCAAAAAAAAAACAAAAAACAAAACAAAACAAAATAACCATAACATAATGAGCCAAGGCTTAGGAGCTGACCTTTTACCTTGCATTCCCAGGGAGCCAGGAGAAGTAACCGGTGTCTGGGACGGGGTGGAAGAGGAGTGTGTGTGTCCCATGTGGAACCTGGGCAGACCTGGTGGTGATGGGGGTGGGGTAGGGTGAGAAGAAACCTCCTTTTCTACACTACTTTCTTTTTCTGTGTTAACTCCACCCAGGAAGCCCATATAAGCACAGAGGGTTCCCTTCTCTGCTTTTATTCACACTATTCCTTCTCATTAGAATATCACATCTCTGCAAGACCACAGTGCTGATAAAAACATGTAGAGCTCCCAAGGCAGTTACCTTATATTGATTGCCTTCATTCTCTGTAGGCTCCACACTCCACCATTGGTATAGAGAGGAAAAAGGGCAAGGTCAGAGTCTTCAGGAGCTCATAGTCTGGGGACACTCTATGAGCTTCCTAGAGTTTACAAACAATTTCCCACACTGATGTTGGCCCACACCACAGTTGCTAAGGTACGTCTCTCTCTGCTCCCTTTTTGCAATGAGGAAATTTGAGGCTCAGAAAGTTACAAAGTAGCTCCCAAGTCCCCCCAGTGTTGTGTCCTTTCTTTGGCAGTCCAGGGTGTTTAAGTGATGTGGAAAAGGAACAGACAAGATACTGTTGAGTGGGGCTGCTGTCTGTGTGAGGTGTCCCTGAATTAACACAAGGCTCAGCAGTGCTGCAAATCTTAACTAGCCCCTAGTGTCTCAAGACAGTTGCTCATCCTGGCCTGGTTGGTCCCACTCCAACTCAGGGAAATTGGAGAGACCACTGGGCACATCTGAGCACACAACCTGAGACTCCCAGACCCCAGGGACTAAGAACACAGCCCTCCTCCCACCCCACTAGCAGGGCAGGGACAGGGTCGCGGGCACGGTGCTGGAGGAGGAGGGCTGAGCAGAGTTGGTAAGGGGCAAGAGCAGGGAATAGCCTGTGACCTCCAACCCTTTCTGAGTGTGTCCTCCTTATATGGTTCCAGACTCTATTTCTAAGGTTCTTCCAGCTCTACATGAAGTGACACTCTTCCCCCACCCCTGCCCCCACTCCCCAGGTGACCTCACTTCCTCTTCCTCTTCCTCTTCCTACCTGCAGCCCCAGGCCCTCCTCCTCAGCTCCAGCTGCTCCAGCTGCTTGGTGATTCTTGGAACCTGCAGCCTCAGGCCTGTTCTGCTCTGACTCAGGCAGAACTTACCTTTGGGATCTGAGGGGATAGTTTTGCTTCCTGAACTGACTCTGGCCTTTGGCATGTCCACCTGCCCTCCCCTCCCCCACTGCACACACCTGTTCCCAGTCCTCAGGCAGCCCAGGAACTTCGTGGGACCAGATTCTTTCAGATAAAGTAGCACTGAGGGGCTCTCATCCACAGTCAGATGGCCCAGGAAGAAGCAGCCCTTCCCCACCCTCCAGCCTCTCTTTGCAACACACCATTCCTGGCTGGGCGTGCTTCCCTCCACCCGCCTCGTAGGCTGCGCGCAGGTCTGCCTCACGGAGGGAGCCTCGCCCAGGCTACTTTGCAAATCCCCCAGCACCCTCATTCCCGGTCGTTCCAGGGATGGGGAGATTGCCGCTTCCTCAGACAGTTGCCCTGCCCTAGCAGGAGTCTGGAAATTGCCCTTATTGACTACACCAAAATGAGGGGACAGATCAAGAAGCCCTTCTCCAGCCCCCTAATACACTAGTGCTGGACAGGGGAATGCCGGCACCTACTGTGTGCCAGATATTTGCAAACACCCTTTTCCAAGTTTACACCGCCACCGCTATGAGGAAGACAGAATTCCACTTTTGCAAATAAGGAAACTGAAGCTCAGCGAGGTCAAGTGGCAGGCGCAAGGTCACATCGCTAGAAAGTGGCAGTGAATGAACGATCTAACGGAGCGACTGAAGGCGCGTGACCGGCCCGCCGGGCACTGGTTCGTGGAGCGTGGCGGGTACCGGCGGTGCACAGCGCCTGCGGCCCGCTCCCGGCAAGCTGGCCCCACGCTGGCCCCGGCACCCGCTGCCCACAGGAGCGCAGGCTCCCAGAGGCGGGGCCGGGCTCTGCCCCGACCCTGCGAGCCGCCCCGCCCCCGCCCCGCCCCCAGCCCGCCCCGCCCGGGACCGCAGACGGCGCCCGGCGGCGGCGCGAACGGCAGTGAGGAGGGTTGCTCGGAGCTTGCTGTTCACCGCGACTTCTCGCGCAGGGCCCGGCCGTACTAGGACCCGCGGCCTGGGCGACGCTGGAGGATGCGGACGCGGAGGCGGCCTGGGGTAGCGGCGGCGGGAGACCTGGCGCTCTGCGGGTAGGAGCTCGCCAGCTCGGCGGGCGCGGAAACTTGGGCCGAGTTTGCGGGCGGCGCGTGGGGAAGGGGCGGATGGCGCTGCTCCAGGGCGCCCCTACCGGCCGGCCTGGGGACGGAGCGCGCCGCGTCTGGGCCGAGGGGCTGCAGCTTCTGGCTGCCGCCGGCCCTCCGCGACCGGGCTGCGGGACAGGGGTGGCGCCGCTGCTCCGACTTTCCCTGGACTTCGAGGCTCCCGGGGCCTGCTAGCGCCCTGGATCTCCGGCGGAGGCCAGGCGCCCAATCTGGCCAGAAGGAACTCAGGCCGAGCCCTCGGGCCTCCCGCAGGGCCCTGCTCAAGTGGATTGCCGGGGGAGGGCGTTGGGGGGAGGTAGGGGACAAGGGGGCACTGGAGGGCTGGGCCTGGGGGCGGCGGGCGCTGAGGCGCCGCGGGGCCCTGGACGCGCCCTGCTTGGATGGGACGGCCCTGCGGTTTTTTCGCCACCTCTTGACTCACCCGTCTGGCCTCAGCCCAGGCTGGCGGGATCGCCCTGAGGCGGAGGCTGCCCGGACCCTGCGGCCGGGCCGCCCCTGCTCCGGGACCTCCAGCCGGTCTGCGGGCGTCGGTGTGGGGCTGGGTGCGCGGGCCTGCCTGCATGCACACGTGTGCCCGGGGCCAGAGCGAGGGGAGAGCGCAGTTCTGGAATGGCGTGTGTGCAGATGTGGGCCATGCACGTACGTGCAGGCACGGGTTTGCATGCGTGGCGGCGGCCTGTGTGTCAGCCTGCTGGATGCACGTGCGTCTCGGCGCTGCCGGGAGGGGCTTGGGGACACCCGGAAGCCCGCCAGGTCGGGCGCGGCGGCAGCCTCAAAGCTAAGTCGGCTGTGGGCCCTAGGCACCAGAGTTATGCTCAGGGCGGCTAGGGCAAAGGGGATAGAGACCGATCCCTTTCGCTTTCCCCTCCACTGGAGAATTTGGGCTGCCCCAGGTTGGATTGTAGCGTCTGGAGAGTCCGGAGCCTCAGGTAGGGAAGGTGGGAGATGGGAGAACATTCGGCGAGGCCCGATTCAGCCCTCCAGGAGAATCCACATGCTGGCCAGAGTTGGGCAGGAATCTCGCTCTTCATCCTGATGTTTACCATCGGTCATCCCTAGGCACCTAGAAGCTGAAAGTGGGAACAGAGAGCTGTTTCCTTTCCCACTGTGTAAGGCAGTGGTAGTGCTGCGGTGGTGGGCTCTTCTCTGGAACCCTGGCCTGGGTGCTGGCTGAGTGACATTGGAGCTTGGCAGAGGATCAACAGAGCTACCTCTCAAAGATGACCTGAGCCTGCTTCCTGGGCACCTGCCCTGTCCGAGAGCTTGCTTGCTTTAGTATGGGTCTGGGAAGGAGGCACCTACATTTTGGCAACTGTCTTGAGTGGAGGAGGAGTCTCCCTTGAGGGAGTGTATCCTGGGCTTTCCACCTCCTCCTGGCAGGAGATAAGGTCATTCCCACGTCCCTAAGAGTTCTGTGTTGGCTCCCTGAAGCCACCACCCCTCCCACGAAGACTCTTGAGGGTCCCAGGTGGTCTCCTGTCTATTGGCTGGGTCCCAGTTAAGGGCCTCAAGAAGTCTCCAGGGCAGAGGGTATTCCTTGGGCTGAGGCCCAGGAGAGAGGGACTCCTGGGGTTGGGGGTGGGGACCCAGCAGACCCCAAGGAGCGTGTGGGGGAGGTGAGACCGAAGTCAACACTTAACCCAGAGTGTCCCAAGGGTAGGGTGGGCAGGGTCCATACCCCAAAACCCTACAATTCCTTCTCACAGCATTGCTGTGGAGTGAGATGGGGGCTTTCACCCCTCGATAGCAGGTTTCTATCATAGGACACTGTTGTTGGGACTGTCACCTGTGTCCTAATGGCTCCTCCATGTCTTCTCTAGGCTGGCCTGAGATGTGGGGTTCTGTCCAGATGAACCACCTTGCTTTCTGAGTCTGCCTTGGTGTGGGAGTGGGCATTGGCCCCACACTAGGCTTGCCCTTCCTAGCCCCAAAACGTGCTGGTCTAACTCAGCCTGTGGCTGTCATTGGCTCCAACTTGAAGAAGCAAGGAGAGGGCTGGTCCTTGCTTGCCGGTGTGACTGAAACCTGTGACACTTTGCCTTAGTCATAGCAAGATTGAGCTGGGTGGTCCTTTCTAAGCCACTGAGAGCTTCCAGGAGCAGGGTGCTGGCTGGGGGAGGTAGAGGCAAGTCAGTGTGGCCCCAGCAGAAGGGCTTCAGATGAGCCCCTCATGGGTTACTGGGTGCCTCCTGCCCCGAGGGACCTCAGTTCCCATCCTTCCTTGGTCTTGTCTTAGAGCTTAGTCTTTCTGAAGCATGTAGTTTTTCCATCAATACAATGGGAGTAGTGGCTAAGTAGCACTCTGTGGCCCCTGGGGCCTCCCTCCCTGGACTCCCCTCCCCTCCCCTCCCCTCTCCTCCCCTCCCCTCCCCTCCCCTCCCCTCCCCTCCCCTCCTTTTTTTTGAGATGGAGTCTCTCTCTATCGCCCAGGCTGGAAGTACAGTAGCACAATCTTGGCTCACTGCAACCTCTGCCTCCTGAGTTCACGCAATTCTCCTGCCTCAGCCTTCTGTGTAGCTGGGACTACAGGCATGCACAACCATGCCCGGCTAATTTTTTTGTGTTTTTAGTAGAGACAGCGTTTCACCATGTTGGTCAGGTTGGTCTTGAACTCCTGACCTCAAATGATCCACCCACCTCAGCCTCCCAAAGTGCTCAGATTACAGGTGTGAGCCACCGCACCCAGCCACCTCCCTGGACTTTCACACATGCCCTTGAGGCTATCTTGCCCCTGCATGTGCCATCTGCAGCTTGGGGGTAGGGGTGGATCCAGGCTCCTCATGCTCTGGGACGTTCCTGCTGGTGCTGTAGCACCATCTGCTGGGCTGCCCTGACTCTCCTGCAGAGGAGGAGGAGTGGGGCGAGAGGAGTGTGGCTTGTACAGGCTGATGTTCCCAGTTACCTCTCCTAGGGGACTGCTCTCCAGAGCCAAGTCCAGTATCTCAGCATTGGCTTTGGGCCTAGGGACCTGGGCTGGAGACTCGACTCTGCCATTTTGACAAGATCAGCAGGTCAGAGGAGTGTCACAGGAAATCTGTGAATTTGTAGACAATACTCAGATTCCATGTTTTGGCTGCAGTGGGCGTCACTATGGCATCTTGGAATAGGACCCCGTGGTGGGAGGCAGGAGGCCTGCTTCTCGTTGTGTCTATTTCATTGGTGATTTTGGGATAAATGGGTCTTCTCATCTGTATATGAGGGGGTGGGGGGCAGGGTATGCCAAGTGACCCTCAGACCCAGTGCCCCTGCAAATTCTGAAATCCCAAGAAGGAGGGGGTCTTGGGAGTTGTATGGAGGAAAATCGAACAGAAGGGGCTCCTGGAGTAGGGGTGGGTGGAGGTTCTGTGTAGAATAATTCATTAAACAAAGGGTTCTGCAGCTTAAAATATACAGGTTGGGGTCAGGTGCAGTGGGTGGTTCATGCCTGTGATCTCAGCACTTTGGGAGGCCAAGGTGGGAGGATCACTTCAGTACGGGAATTCAAGACCAGCCTGTGGGCAACACAGTAAAATCCTGTTTCTACAAAAAATACGAAAATTAGCCAGGCGTGGTGGCAGGTGCCTGTGGTCCCAGCTCCTTGGAAGTTGGGAGAATCACTTGAGCCCAGGAGGCTGAGACTATGGTGAGCCAAGTTCATGTCATTGCACTCCAGCCTGGGCAACAGAGTGAGACCCTGCCTCAAAAGAATACAAACACGAATTGGAAAGCTCTGCCCTGTGGCTCATGCACTCACAGTCTTAACTGAGCATCAATTAAGTGCCAGGTTCTTAGGTGTAGCAGTGAGCTGATGAGAGCAGCAGCCATCTGCTGCTTTGCCTGTAGCCTGTTTTCCTGACAGCCCCTGCCTTTCTCTCTCTGTCCCAGGTCAGAAGTTGAGTAGCAGGGGCCCAGGAGGGCTCGAAACCTTCACAGCGATGGCAGAGAAGCGACCCGTGAGAACCCTGGGGCCTGTGATGTATGGCAAACTGCCCCGCTTAGAGACAGACTCGGGGCCTGAGCACAGCCTGCCCCACTCTGTTGGTAACCAGGACCCCTGCACCTACAAGGGGTCCTACTTCTCCTGCCCCATGGCGGGTACTCCCAAGGCCGAGTCTGAGCAGTTGGCGTCCTGGACCCCATACCCACCCTTGTATTCTACCAGTATGGCAGGACCCCCACTTCGGACGGACAACCTGCTGACCAACTGCCTGTTCTACCGCTCGCCAGCAGAAGGCTCTGAGAAGATGCAGGACTCCAGCCCTGTTGAGCTCCTGCCTTTCAGTCCCCAGGGTCACTCCTACCCAGGTCCGCCGCTGGCAGCGCCCAAACCTGTCTACCGCAACCCTCTGTGCTATGGGCTCTCAACTTGCCTGGGGGAAGGAGCGGTGAAGAGGCCACTGGATGTTGACTGGACTCTGGTGACTGGGCCCCTGTTGCCCTCAGCTGACCCACCCTGCTCTCTGGCCCCAGCTCCTAGCAAGGGTCAGACCCTGGATGGCACCTTCTTGCGGGGGGTGCCAGCTGGGGGGTCCAGTAAAGACTCCTCAGGGAGCTTCTCCCCATGCCAGCCCTTCCTGGAGAAGTATCAGACCATCCACAGCACGGGCTTCCTGGCCTCCAGATACACAGGTCCTTATCCTAGGAACTCCAAGCAAGTAATGTCCGAGGGGCCAAGTCCTTGGACCCAGCTGGCCCAGCCCCTGGGGCCACCCTGTCAGGACACCGGGCCCACCCACTACCCACCATCCCACCCTCCACAGGCTCTGCCTTGCCCTCCAGCCTGTCGCCACCCAGAGAAGCAGGGTAGGTACAGCCCAGCACTTCCCCTGCAGCCTCTGGGGGGCCACAAGGGGACCGGGTACCAGGCTGGTGGGCTGGGCAGCCCCTACCTGAGGCAGCAGGCAGCCCAGACACCTTACATTCCCCCGCTGGGGCTGGACACGTACCCCTACCCCTCTGCCCCTCTCCCAGCACCCTCTCCAGGCCTCAAGCTGGAGCCGCCTCTTGCTCCACGGTGCCCATTGGACTTTGCCCCCCAGACACTGAGTTTTCCTTATGCCCGGGATGACCTTTCTCTCTATGGAGCATCCCCTGGGCTTGGAGGGACGCCACCTTCCCAGAACAATATGCGGCTGTGCCACAGCCTGGTGCCTTCCAGAGGGCATGCCAGCCTTTGCCAGCGAGCCAGCCCTGCTCAGAGCCTGTGAGGCCTGCACAGGAAGCCGAAGAGAAGACCTGGCTGCCCAGCTGCAGGAAAGAGCAGCTCCAGCCCCGGCTCAGTGAGCACTCTGGGCCGCCCATCGTCATCCGAGACAGTCCAATTCCCTGTACCCCCCCAGCACTGCCCCCCTGTGCCCGGGAGTGCCAGTCTTTTCCACAGAAGGAGGGTGCAAGGCCACCCAGCTCTCCACCAATGCCTATCATTGACAATGTCTTCAGCCTGGCTCCCTACCGTGACTATCTGGATGTGCCGGCACCCGAGGCCACAACTGAGCCTGACTCTGCCACAGCTGAGCCTGACTCAACTCCGGCCACCAATGAATTTCAGGACAAAGGCTGCAGGGGGACCCCACCCGCCCAGGAGGGCCCGTCAGGGAGTAAGCCCCTAAGGGGCTCACTTAAAGAGGAGGTAGCCCTGGATTTGAGTGTGAGGAAGCCCACAGCAGAGGCCTCGCACATCAAGGCTCCCAGTCCTGTGGAGCATGCCAAGCCCACTGCAGCCATGGACGTGCCGGATGTGGGCAACATGGTGTCAGATCTGCAGGCCTGAAAAAGATAGACACAGAAGCACCAGGCTTGCCTGGGGTGCCAGTGACCGCAGATGCTATGCCAAGTACCAACTTCCACAGCTCTGTGGCCTTCATGTTCCGAAAGTTCAAGATCCTCCGTCCAGCACCTTTGCCTGCAGCTGTGGTCCCGTCCACACCCAACTCAGCTCCTGCTCCCACACAGCCTGCGCCCACCCCCACATCTGGGCCCATTGGACTGCGGATTCTCGCTCAACAGCCCTTGTCCGTGACCTGCTTCAGCCTGCACTGCCCAGCTCTCCAGCCGTAGCGGTGGCCTCCCCTGCCCCTGCTCCAGCTCCATCCCCTGCTCCGGCTCCAGCTCAGGCTCCAGCTTCAGCCCGGGATCCAGCTCCAGCTCCAGTTGCAGGCCCTGCTCCGGCATCTACTTCAGCCCTAGGGGACTCCCCGGAGCAGCACTTTACAGGACTACACGCATCCCTGTGTGATGCTATTTCTGGCTCCGTGGCCCACTCTCCTCCAGAGAAGCTTCGCGAGTGGCTAGAGACGGCTGGGCCCTGGGGCCAGGCTGCGTGGCAGGACTGCCAGGGTGTGCAGGGGCTGCTGACCAAGCTACTGTCCCAGCTGCAGCGCTTCGATCGCACCCACCGGTGCCCCTTCCCCCATGTGGTGCGAGCTGGTGCCATCTTCGTGCCCATCCACCTGGTGAAGGAACGGCTCTTTCCTCGGCTGCCACCCGCTTCTGTGGACCATGTGCTGCAGGAGCATCGTGTGGAGCTGCGGCCCACCACGCTGTCGGAGGAGCGGGCACTGCGGGAGCTCGCCCTGCCGGGCTGCACCTCGCGCATGCTGAAGTTACTGGCGCTGCGCCAGCTGCCTGACATTTACCCCGACCTTCTCGGCCTGCAGTGGCGTGACTGTGTACGCCGCCAGCTGGGTGAGCATGGGGCAGCCCCAGTGGCCACCGGAGCTGTGTGAGCAAGTGACAGGTGTGTGTGCTGTGTGAGTGCGTCACAGCTGGGGCTGCGTGATTCCAAGGACTCCTGCCTGGGTAGGGGGCTCTAGGGTGGGCTCTAGGTACCCCCACCCCTTGACCCTCCAGACATCAGTGAGCACCTTCATAGCCTCCTTTGTAGTCTTCTGAACATGCCGGCTGCTCTGTCCCCATGGAAATTCCTCAGTCTCCCCTGGTGCTGCACCTTCTTGGATTCCCTCCTCTGCCTGTGCCTTCTCCAGCTTTGGTGCAGTGTTTCCAGTGCTCTGGTTAGGCCCTGTTTTCTAGCTGAGATCATTTCCCGATCTCCAGCCTCCCCTTTCTGAACTCTAGCCCTAAATAACCCACTGCGTGCTGGGCCTCTGCCCCTGGGTCTCCCACAGTGAACTCATCCCAAATCACACTCCGAGCCTTCCCCTCGGCTCACTTCCCACCCTCAGTTCTCTTCCATGTCGGTGAATGGCACCTCCTTTCACAAAGCTCCTCATGCCTGGTGAGGGCCACAGTTGCCTTTATGAATGCGTAGTTTTGCAGTCCTCGCTGGCCCTTCCATACACAGAAGTGTGCCCATAAATCGCATTGTTTTGTGGTTTGCTTTTCCTCTACTAAACGATGTCTCGTGCCTACTGTTCTCCAGCTTGTTTTCTTTTTATGTTCTGGAGGACCACACAACTGCCGAAGTGTTGTGTGGTGTGTATGATCACGCTTCTTCAGCTAGAGATCTGGTGATGGGACCAAGTGGATTCTGTCCTTGTCCCTCCTGCATCAGTACACCTGGGATCGCAGCCTGAGGCCCCTCTAGTTTTCCTCTCCCTGCTGCCTCCACCCTCTCCCATTTCCACTGCCCAGCCTCTTCCCTGTAGAAACTGTCCTAGTTCCATCCCCATAGTGGCAGCCTTGTCCTGGGCCCTTACCTGGTTAGGATGGGGAAGGGCCTGAGGCAGTGAGGTGGCAGATGAGATGAGCTTAGGAGCTGGCTGACCAAAATCCCTGATCCCTGAATACCTACAAAATTGGAGCAGATGCCTTAATGGGATGCAAAGGAAATCCAGACTCAGGCAGTCTGTTACTGATTGAGGGTCCTGAATCTCTCAGGGCTTGGCTGCCTAGCTCAGTCCTCTTCCCATATAGTTGGGCTGTCTGGGGCCCAGAGAGGGTCAGGTCCGTTTCTCCTGGGCTGCCTGATTGGCAGTAGAGTCTGGGCACTCCGCATAGTCCGCGGCTGCTTTGACTGGAGCTTGCAAGAATCGGGGGCCTGGGAAGGAAGTGACTGAGACCAGGCTTCCGGTCTCTGGCTGAATTTTGTTGCCCCTGTCCTCACTCCCTCCCCGCTTGGGGGCCGCCTTTCTGTGTGTGCCCCAGACAGTTATCCCTGCTTTCCTTTCTTGTGGGTTCCTGTGCTCCCCCAGCATGGCTGTTAGGGCAGTCCCTACCTGGGCTCGGCCTCGGGCTTGGGCTTGGGTTCTGGGGCTGGTATGGCAGAAACATGATGGCTGTCTTACATGGCATGGTCCTCTGACGAGTTATGTTCCCATGACTCAGTTTTCCATCTGGACAATGGGTATTGGACCAGGCCAATGGTTCCTGACCTGCTTAGCCCCTTTGCTGTCATCCTTGTACCCAAACAGCCTCTCCTGAGCAGTACCCTCATCAGATGGAGTTTCTGGTGTCACCAGGGGAGAAGCACATCTTTTTGGCTTGGATGGTCTGGCCAGTGGGCATGTGTGGGGAAGAGTTGTGATGCCAGCCTGACTTGGGGTAGAGCAGAACCACTGTTTGGATGGCTTTGGAGGCCAGGAGGTGGGACCTGAGGGTATGGGGTCTGCAGGCTGACTATGTGTTCGTTTTCCAGGTGACTTTGACACTGAGGCTAGAGCTGTGTCCTCCTCAGAGCCCACTTTGGCCAGAGATGAGCCAGAGAGCCTAGCCCTGGCTCGGAAGTCAGCGGCCCCCAAGGTCAGGAAGCCAGGGAGGAAGCCACCAACCCCTGGCCCGGAGAAAGCAGAGGCAGCTGCTGGGGAAGAGTCCTGTGCTGCCTCCCCTACCCCTGCTGCCTGTGCCAGCCCACCTGGCCCCACACTGAAGGCCCGCTTCCGCAGTCTGCTGGAGACCGCCTGGCTCAATGGCCTGGCTCTGCCCACATGGGGCCACAAGTCATCAAGACCAGACCGGCCTTCACCCTGCCCACAGCTACTGGACAGCCAGAGCCATCACCTGTAGCACTGGTTGCCAGTGCTGTGTGTATAGTGATCACTCTCCACCCTTCCCTTGTGCCTGCCCAGCTGCCCCAGGGCCAGGAGTGGGTGCTGGGGCTGGGGCTGCTCCCTTGGGTTCCACCTCTGACCCTGGGGCCCACCCAGGGTGGGCTGAGAGCCCCTGAGCTTTTAACACGAGAGTCTTTATTGGATGGGACTACTTCCTATTTCTTGCCTAGAGAACACACATGGGCTTTGGAGCCCGACAGACCTGGGGTTGAATCCCGGCTCGTGTTCTTGCTGCAGAACCTGGGCGAGAAACTTCACCTCTGCTGAGCCCTCGTTCCCCATGTGTAAAATGGGACAACACAACCTACCTCACAGGGTTGTCGTGGGGATGCTGCCTGACACATACCCTGTCCATACCCTGTCATGATTTGCTCTCTGCTTCTTCCCTGGGACAGGGCCTAGAATTGGGAGGCAGAGAACCTTCCTATAGAAAGTCTTCATGTGTCCTAGGACTTGGCTGTCATAGAGTGGTACCTTAGACAGTGGGTGTGACTCACTTTGAGGAGTCACCCTCCAGCATTTGGGGTTGGGTTGGCCCCACTCCAGGCTGGAGCTCCCTGAGGGAGCCTGCACTCCCTGCTCCCAGTCCCCGCTGTTGGTGCAGGGATGCAGCCTGGAGCTGGTGTCCTTGTTCTGGGCCTGCTGCTGCCACCCCAGGAGGCCCCAGGCCTGTCCTGAATTGACATCAGTGCTTCAAACTGCCTCCCCCACTCCTGGCATTATCCCAGGAAACTTACGTTTTCTAGAAGCTAAGCAGCTGCTGGGACTCAGGGACTGATGCAGGTGGGCTGAGAGGCAGCTCAGTCCTAGAAGGTCTGAAGATCTGGACTGAGGATCCTGCTGCTCCCCAAGCTAGAGCCCATCAGCCAGGCCTGCTGTGAGCCACCTGCCTGCGGAGTGCTGAGCTGAACCAAAGGCTGGCAAGCTCTGGGCCTTATTTAAGGGATTGTGATGGGCCCTGGAGGCAGCCCATTAAAGTATCTGGCTTGTTTTTGGAAGTGGGGCCTGGCCGTGTGTTTGGGGATGGTGGGTTTCGTGTTCCGTCACTGTGTGCCTAGCCCTTTGCTTGCAGGTTGCTCTCCCTGCTCCCAGTCCAGAAGGTGCTGGGTGGCTCCTGCACCATTGTGCAGATGGCTGTGGCTCTGTGGACCCCTCTCACGTACATACTTGCTTGCTCTGGGAAAGCCCTCTCTCCTGAGGCCCTGTGGGTCCTGGTGGTGGTTGGTCTGTGGGCTGCTGCCTGGTGAGAAATGCTGGTTATTAGACCCCAGCACGTGCCCCTCTCCCAGGGCCAAGCATGTCTTTCATGGTCTGGGTAGAACTGTCAAGACCTCCCCATGACTGGTGACCATGCAACCCACTGACCTTAGCTTGTGGGATGGGGGGTGGTGCGCTGGGCCCACCCTCTAGAGACCCCGCCCCTGCCAGGCTCTATTCCCCCAGAGGCTTGTTCTCAGGGCAGCTAGGGTGGCTTCCTGGGGCTGTCTTCCCACTCCCCCTGGGCCAGGGGCCAGTCCACTGGAGCTTGCTGGACCTGTGCGGCATCCTGGTGGTGGTCACTGGACCCAGCTGCGCTGTCCCTCTTCTGCCAGCCTGGCCTTAACACTAGGCTGGGATTTGGAGTGGCAACTGCCATTGTCCCCTTACACTTCGTATAGGCCCACAAAGAGCTAGTGGGCTGGGAAGGGATAGGTAACCACAACACGTTGTGGCCACTGCAATGACAACCTGGGTGGAGGGTCCATGGGTCCCAGAAGAGGTGGTACCTGAATTGGGCTTTGAAGACAAACACAAAATCACATGCAAAGTGGGGTTTGGATAGAGAACCACACGTGCAGTCTTGGTGAGTCTGGAACAGGAAAATCCCCAGGTGAGGCTGGAGCTCCCAGAACTAGAAGGAACAGGAACAGGGATAGGGCTTGGAAGCCTGGCTAGAAATCCAGCAACCCAGGGACTCAGTCCCACAACCTGAGGAATGGGGGTGTGAGCCACGTGGAATCATTTGAGGCTACTCCTACAGGGAGGAAAGAACTGCAGTGGAGGTGGAGTTTCTGAACCCTGGATCCCCCAGGCCCTGGCAGCCATGGGCACCTCGTCAGCCCCATCAGTCACATCCATCTCATCGTCAACACCTTAACGGAGTGATGAGCTCTTTATTCTTTTTCCTTTGGTCCTCCCTTCCCTCCGTCCTCTCCTCTCCCTTCACACCTGTACCCCTGCTGCATGCCTGACACACATCTTGCCAATGGTGACCAGACAGAGTGAGGGCTCAGAACAGGCAGGGCTCAGCACCTGGGTTCTCCTGTGGCCCCAGAGGACTCAGAATGGTGGAGAGGCCAGGCTGGGGTGGTGTGGAGCCAGGCCTGGCTGGAGTGAGGTGCTGCTCTCTGACACTGCTCTATCCAGGGAGGCCCTCTTCCCCTTCCGGCTCCAGTCTGAGGGGGAGAGACTTAACCTGGCCTTGAGAGTTCTAGTCCAAGGGAGGAGATACGACAGTGTCCCAGGGACCCCAGCCTGAGGTGGTGGGGGCAGGAACCAGACTGCCCAAGACTCCTAGTCTGAGGGAGGCAGCGCCCTACCTGGCTGCCACCCGTAGGGCAAGGAAGGAGTGAGGGCAGCGCAGTGTGCTGGCCCCACCCCACCCCTCAAGGAGACCCGAGCAGGTCCACCTAAGGATGGGGCTCAGGTGAGTGAGGCCCAGCCTTCCCATCCTCCCACCTGGCACCCTAGCCCAGTAGAAAAGGCAAAGGGCCTGGGCGGCTGGCTTTGCTGACAGAAGTGGAGCTAGCAAGGTAGTGGGAAGGACGACAGTCCTGTCTTGGGGGACTCAGAGTAGGAGCTGGGAGGGGGAGAGGGGCTCCCCGGACAGTCGTCTCGTAGGGAACAGCACCTCCAGCCAGGCTCAGCACCACCCCAACCCAGCCTCGGCAGGGACCCTGGTGCTGAGCCCTGCTTTTCCTGAGGCCTCGTTCTGCCCTGTCGCTGCTGGCAATGCCCATGTCTGGGGTGTTATTAAGACCCCAAAGCCCCTTGGTGACGCCAGACGCCTCCTTCCCTCTGCCACTCCTGGCCTCATTGATGTCCCTCTTCCTGTGAGTTTGTTCTCACTCAGGGGGTTGAGTTGAGCCAGCTGGGTCTCCCTCAAACCTCCTCTGGGGATCCCGGGAGCAGGACCCGACTCTGACCTGACTGGCTGTGACTCTTCTCACCCTGCAGTTCTAGTGCCAGAGATGAGGGAGCTGAACTCCCAGCCCAGCCTGCTCCCCCAGCTGGTGCGGGAGGAGGGCCGCGGGGGTGCTTTAGCCCGTGGACACAGCTTTGCTGCTGGCTGTGTGCTGTGCTCTCTCCACGGGCAGCTCCCCAAGACGCCTCCTCCAGACACCCCCTCAGCGGGGAGCACCCAGTACAGCTCTTCCGGAGCGCTGTCTGCCTCTGGAGATGGGATTGGGGGAGTGCTGCCGAGCCCCTCCTGTCTCTCATGCTGCACATGGACCCCTTTTCCAGGCTGGCGGGAAGCTGAGGGCCTCCTTGAGGCCACTGCTGCCTCCGTGAAGACTCCAACTCTGGGTGTTCTAGCTATGGCCCACTCAGAGGTGTCGGTGTTGATGAGCCCTCGACCCCTTCTGCCACAGCCCATAGCCTCAGCTTGCCTGGCAACTGTTCCTCCCACATCCTGCCTCTGTCCAAAAGGGGTCCAGCTTCCAGGTCCCTGTGATTTCTTGGGACAATTTGAACCCAGGGTCCTAGGAAGGGGTGCTGAACCCCTTGGAAGGACCTCAAGGGTCCTTTTCCATGATTACTGGGTTTGGCAGGGGATCCCTTGCCTCCTTGTCCAAGAGCCTCCGATAAGGATCTGCAGACCCTTTTCCTCCTCAGACCTGGATGATGGGACAAGGGCAGGCCCCTCCTGTATCCCCTAGCTCCTCTCCTACATATAATTCAGAACTTGGGGTCCCAAGCTTGGTGGCTGCACCTCCTCAAACCCTGTAAACCTCTTAGACCCAACCCCACCACACCCTCAGAGGGGCTGCGGCTTCAGCTTGGGGCCCCACTGCACAGGAAGCTAGGGCTTCTCGGCCTCCTGCTGAGGCCTTGACGGCTCCTCAGTGAGGCTTTGCTCTCACTCACTTCCTGGCCCCATGGACATACCAGGACCCCAGCTTCCAGAGGCCAGGTCTTTGCCAGCCCCACCTCGCCATCTGCTGCCACCCTGGCATCTCTAAGCCCAGTAGGCCACAAGAGTCCTTAGCTGCTAAAGGACTGGTCCCCATCAGATCTGCCTGGTGCTTCCCCAGAGGCCAGTGGGCATCCCCAGCCCCCAGCCCTTGGTAGCCCAGCCCCATCTGGGTGTTGCCAGCTTGGAGCTTTCTTCTAGACCTGTGAAAGCTATCCCATCTGGAGTTAGCTTAGACCTCTCCCCTGGCCTCCAGGGTGCTTCTGACCCCAATCACCTGGCAGCCTGTTCTCTAGCATTCCTGGGACTGGTGGGGAGGCCTCTGCCAGCTCAGTGGGTGCCCCTCTGCACACCAGATTTGCTTTCCTTGCAACCCCAGCAGGAAGTCTCATTCTTTGTGGCGCCCGGCCCACCCCTCTGATGTGGGCCCTAAACCTCCAGCTGGCCCAGCCCTGCAGAGTAGGTTCCCAAAGGCATCTGTAGCAGTTCCTGTCCTACTGGTCTCCCCCGAGGGTCCCCTCTGGAGCCTGGTACCACAGATCTCGGCGGGGTGGGAGGTACAGCTCAGTCTCCCTTCCCCCTCATCCTGCTCACTGGGGGCCCTGTCCACCAAGGCCCCTGACTGCTGGGGGACCCACACCCACAGCCCCCTTCTTTCTGACTGCTGGCCCTTCCACAGCCTGGATACTTGAGCCCTGGCCAGAGGGATAACGATCCCAGGACTGTCCTCGCAAGTGGAGAGGCTACTTGGCACCAGGCCCTGACTTCTTGGGCTGAGCTCAGCAGCAGGCGTGTCACCAAGGCCCCCCGGGCAGAAGGGGCTCAGCCCTGAGGGCCCATCACCTTCCCAGCTTTTCCACACCTGCCCAGCTTTCCCCCTGCCCCCAGCCGCTGGCAGACCCATCTTGACTCATTCAGGGTCCTGAAGGCCACGCCAGGAAGCAGCCGGCAGCTGGAAGAAGCACCTGGTGTTTCTGCGTCGCCCACGCTGGGTTGCAGTGGCGCCATCTCGACTCACTGCAAGCTCCGCCTCCTGAGAATGGGTTCACCCCATTCTCTTGCCTCAGCCTCCTGAGTAGCTGGGACTACAGGTGCCCACAACCATGCCCGGCCAATTTTGTTTTTGTATTTTTAGTAGAGACGGGGTTTCACCGTGTTAGCCAGGATGGTCTCAATCTCCTGACCTCGTGATCTGCCCACCTTGGCCTCCCAAAGTGCTGGGATTACAGGGGTGAGCCACCATGCCCAGACTCTGCATCTATTTTTATGGAGCTCCCTTGGGTGGGAGGGGCTACAGACTCAAGGGAGACTGCAGGCCACCCCTTCCCCACTTCCTGGCTGGGTGGGCTTCCAGCTCAGGAGTCTGATTGGAAGGACGGGACCGTCCTGTCACAGAGGCAGGTCTGAGTAGTCCAGGCCCAGTTTTACCCTCCAGCAGGTCCCCTCCCATTCATTTGTCCAGCTGGCTTTGCCCAAAGCACAAGCGATGTCTATGTGGACTGTGTCCCCTGTCCCCAAAGGGAGTCTGGCTCCAGTCCTGGCCTGGAACTCGGACACCTTAGTATCAGAGGCCACATCTGGCAGGGTGGACCAGCATGGTCTGCCCACAGCCAGGGCAGGTACCATGTTGGCAGCCCCAGACCTGACACCACTGCTCCCGTGTCCCCTCTCCACTTCCATCCTGCACACTACATACACTACATGCTGTCCCTGATGAATCCAAGCTGTCAGCTTCCGTCAGCTTGGCTGGGAAGTCACGCTGACTGTAAGAAGAATGGTGCAGCCTGAGTTGGGGGCGAAGTGGGAACGGGCCTGGTGTGGGGTGGGGGAGGTGGGGGTGAGGCCGGTGTCTGGCGCCTCTCTGCTTATCTTCCCTTCTCCCTTGCCGACAAAGGAAGCATCTTCTCCACGTCCCTCTGCCACGCCGGGGACATAAAATACTGCCCCAGGTCTGTCTTTCCTTGGACGTAGCCCACCTACCTTCCTGTGGGACTCAGGGCTTTGTTTTGTCCTGTGGCCCACATGAGAAGCAATTATCCCTGCTCTGCTCAGCTGAGAGAGGACAAACTGAGGCAGAGCAGGGGAACAACTCTGTCATAGTCTGCATGTTAATGGCAGAGTCAAGACCATTGAGTGTTAGGTCCAGTGGACACTAAGTGTGGAGGCTGTATTAGCCTGTTTTGTGTTGCTCTAGAGGAATACCTGAGACTGAGTTATTTATTTATGTTTGTTTATTTATTTATTTTTGAGAGGAAGTCTAGCTCTGTTGCCCAGGCTAGAGTGCAGTGGTATGATCTCAAGTCACTGCAACCTCTGCCTCCTGGGTTCAGGCTATTCTCCTACCTCAGCCTGCTGAGTAGCTGGAATTACAGGCATGTACCGCCATGCCTAGCTAATTTTTTGTATTTTTAGTAGAGAAAGGGTTTTGAAATAGAGTTTTGCTCTTGTGGCCCAGGCTAGAGTGCTATGGTATGATCTCAGCTCACTGCAACCTCTGCCTCCCAGTTCAAGCAATTTTCATGCCTCAACCTCCCAAGTAGCTGGGATTACAGGTATGCACCACCATGCCTGGCTAATTTTGTATTTTAAGTAGAGATGGGGTTTTACCAGGTTAACCAGCCTGGTCTTGAAATCCTAACCTCAAGTAATTCACCCGCCTTGGCCTCCCAAAGTGCTGGGATTGCAGGCGTGAGCCACTGTGCCTGGCCCTGAGACTGGGTAATTTATAAAAGAGGTTTATTTGCCTCACAGTTCTGCAGGCTGTACAAGCATCTGCTAGGCTTCAGGTGAAGCCTCAGGAAGCTTTTACTCCTGGTGGGAGGCAAAGAGGGAGCAGGCGTGTTGCATGGTGAGAGAGGAAGCAAGAGAGGGGAGGCATCAACCTCTTTAAGCAATCAGCTCTCCAGTGAACTAATAGAAAACTCACTCATTGAATCTGGGAGACGGAGGTTGCAGTGAGCCAAGATTGCGCCACTGCACTCCAGCCTGGGCAACAGAGTGAGACTCTGTCTCAAGGAAAAAAAAAAAAAAAAAAAAAAAAGAAAGAAAGAAAAAGAAAAAGAAAATTAGAAAACTCACTCATTACCATGGGGAGGGCACTACACCATTCACGAGGGATCCCCCACCATGACCCAAACACCTCACACTGTAGGCCCCACCTCCAGCATTGGGGATCACATTTCAACATGAGATGTGGATGGGACAAGTATCCAAACTATGTCAGAGGCCTCACCCTCCCTCTCATCAGAGTCTTCTGTCCTCAGTTCAGGTGCATGCTGGCCTCCATGCCTGGCTTCCTAGGAAATCATCTTGCCCCTTGAGACCAGCCTGGGCAACACAGTGAGACCCTGTCTCTACAAAAAATAAAACTAGGCATAGTGGCATGCACCTGTAGTCCCAGCCACTCAGGAGGCTGAGGTGGGAAGATCACATGAACCCAGGAGGTCAAGGCTGCAGTGAGCTATGATTGCACCACTGCACTCCAGCCTGGGCAACGGAGCAAGACCCTGTCTCTAAAACAAGAAACAAAGTGCACCAGTGTGTGGATACCAGCTTCTCCTGGTGTGTGGACCTGACCTCACTCGGCCCCATCGGTGAGTGGGAGGCTGTCTGCTGTCTTCCAGAACATTCCCACCACCACGCCTGTGTCCCTCCTGCATTCTCTGGCAGGTTTTGTGAGAGGGCCTGTCACCTACCTCTCTGGCTGCCCTAAGGCCCAACTCAAACTTTCCCTGTCCCTGAGAACCTTTTCCTGAAGAGTCTTTCCCCCAGTCGCAGGCCCCCTCATTTCAGAGCTTTGGGTGGGGTGAGTACAAGGATCAACTCTCTGCTACCAGCCTGGGAGGAATTGTCCCTAGGGTTGGGTCTCTGGATGGCATATGAGGATCTACAGCAGGACCCAGATGCCTGTAACCTGAAGGGCAGGCCCTTGGCTGCCCCAGCTTCTCAGAGCCCCTCGTCTAGCCTGACCTTCCGGGACAGGCCCGATCCCTGCATCCTTTGATCTTGGTCCCTACTGGGATCTCTGGTTACTCTGGCTTACCTACTTTGACTCCAGAGGTAATGCTGACATCCCGCATGAGACAGAGTGACAGACTGAGACATAGGGTTACCTGGCTCAGTCACCGTGTCCAAGCAGAGCTCAGGTCCTGGCCTGGTTCAAGGTCTTCCCCAATGCCCTTCTAGCTCTGGTACCCTGCAGGGTCTACCTTGGAGCACCTGGAGCCCGAGAAGCTGCCCCTCACCTTTGTGATCCCAGGGACCCACTCCCTGATCATGATGAAGGCGGACCCAAACCCGCCGAGGTGCCTGAAGGAGCAGGGTCGGCCTCTGCCTCCCACGGCCTCTCTGATGGGGAGGATGTTATCCCAGCAGCGTGAGGTGGGAGCAGAATCGGGAGGATGGGGGTTTTCTCTGTGGGTAGCTCTGGGCTCCAGGGTGGAGCTCTTTTAACCTGGCCCTTCCCCTGTGACTCTCCTTGGCCCCAGGCAAAGAAAGCAGCTTGCCCGAGGTCACATGACAGGAAGGAACAGAGTGGAACTTGGGTTCTTTTTCACCCAGCTGCAGTTCCCCCTCTCCCCTGCCACTTCCCCCAGGTGATGGAGAACCTGGCATGCTGTGCCCCATAGAAGAGTCCCCTTTCCTTCTAGTGAGGGATGGTAACCAGCTTGGGGCAGGAGGGATGAGGGGGCAGGGGGCTCTCCCAGCCCTGCCTCACATTTGAAGGATAGTATCTGGGCGGCAGCATTGTTTAGGCTAGACCAGGCGGCCCCTAGGTTTATAGCCTGGCCTCGGGCAGGATGCTGCCATGCCACCTTCTCTTCTGCGCATCCTGACCTGGCACCCTACCTAGTTAAAGGTCCTCAGGCCTCCTGCCCCCTGGGCATTGCCGCCACTCCCTGCCCAGGCACAGCTGTCCTTTTCCTGGACTAATCTTCAGAGATTCTTGTCTAGCCCACAGCTTTGCTGGACATCGAAGGCTGGGCCAGGCCCCCTGCCCAGCACTAACGTCTCTTTGTGAGTCTCAACCAGACTGAGCTGCAGCTTCAGGGTCAGGGTAGGCGCTGACTTAATTGATGTGACCCAGGACAAGGGGGTTTATTGATGGTGTCACATCTGCTTAAGCTCTTGACCTCTATGGTCTCTTTGGGGCACGATACCCCTCTGTCCCATGCTTAGGTGCCCACATGTGGCCACAGTGCCTTTCCTACCTCCATCCCTACTTGAGGCTGGTGTCCAGGCACCTGTGGCTCCAGGCAGAAGGCTGAGTGCAGAGCCAGGCCGGGGCAGATGTTCTGCTGGGGCTGCAGGAGCTGACAGCCCTGACCACCCAGCCCGTGGCCATCCATTCCCCTTCACCGTGGCTGACCCCTCATCCACCATCCTTCCAGGGGCCAGGCCTGGGCCCAAACTGACTTTTGCATGCCCCTGGTCCTTCTTGTGTTCTTGGCTGAGCATGATGGTCTTGTCCATTTCCTTGATTATCCTCAATCAGAGGTTTATAGAGCCACGTGGGGACATCACATCTCCTGTCTACCAGGTCCTCACCAGAGACAGGACTGCCTTGGGCCAGGCCTGGGATAGTCAGGGGTCACACTCGCCTGTTGGGACCTAGCGTCAGTGGCTTCAATGTGGGCAATGGCCTGATGGGCGGCTGCCCCTTCTCTGCTTGGGGGAGGCAGGAGAGGAAGGTCAGGCAGGAGATCTGCTTCCTGCCCACCTGAGGCTGGTTGGAAGCAGGGCACCCACCTGTGACTGTCTCACCTTGCTGCAGGTGCATCGGAGACTGAACCCCTCTCCTGATCTCCTGCAGGTGCAGATTCCAGGTTTCCAATGGGTGTTGGGGTGGGCTCCAGTGCTGTCCTGGCCCTAGGGAACCCTGGGCTCCATAAGGCCTTGGCCTAGCCAGATTGTTTTCCACACTGTCACCTCCCCAAACATGGGGCTGCATGCTTTGTGCCTTGGGTGGGACATTGGAAGAAGTTCCACCTTCCAGGTTTGGATCACAGTAAAGCCTCTGCCATGGGGATGTGCTGGCTGAGACAGATGGGGTTGAATCAACCCTGTCACTTTGGCCTTGGGCAAGTCACCTGTGCCTTGCTTCCCTTTCCCCAGCAGCCAGATGGGGATAATAGCACCTATTTCACCCGTACTCAAGTGCTCACTTGTTAGCGGGAATTGAGTCCCGGAGGAGGTGCAGGCAGAGCCATGGAGGCAACACTGCAGCTGGACCTGGGCCTGAGTTGCAGCTCCTGGCTGTGAGATGTGTCTCTCCCTCTGTTTATTCATCTGAAGGACAGGGCTGTGCTGTTCTGGGGTCACTGTGACAATGCAGCTGGCCTGTGTGAGTTGGTGGTGGCCTCCTGAGATGGTTTGAGGTGAGCTGGAGGTGTGTATTGAATGCCCCCTCACCCCTGTGGGGAAGACCCACTTAGGGAAGACTCATGTGTCTGTATGGAGGAATACAGGTTCCCTGTCCCTCAGCTGTCCTCTGTCCCTTCCCAGCCCCCTCTATTGTCCTGCAGACTCTGGCGGTGGCCATCCAGCCTGGTGGCCATCTGGCTGGTCCACGCTTCCAGGTGGACCCTCTCTTCTCATGTGGTGCAGGTCCCATTGCGTCACTTCCAGACAGGCCACGCTAGCCCCAGGGCCTCCCTTCCCTGCTACCCATTCCCCACCCCCAGGTGTGTGCCACCTCCCTAAAGCCCGCTGTGTTCACCAGCTGTGTTTGAACTCTGTCTCTGTGCAAGGCCTTATGCAAAGCCTGAAATAGCCTGGCTTGTAGAGGGCCAGGAGACCAAAGCTTTAAGACAGAGTGGTGGTCTCCCAGATCCCACTTAGCCTCAGCTCCAGGGCTGTGTCCATGCTGTTCCTGGCTCCAGTGATCCAGTTCTCTCCCAAGAGCCTGTAAGGGCTCCTGTGGTGATAGTGGTGGCTGGAAAGAACAGGCTGCCATAACCCTCCCTCCCTGAGAAGGCCCAAAGGGGAACGTTTTAGGCTTCAGGGCATCCCGGGGGGCATCTTCCAGGGACCCCTCCTACACCCTGCCCCGCCCTGGCTCTCTAGTCAGAAATAGCAGTTGCTTGGACAGCGGGGCTGACCCAGGACAAGTGCATCTATTAGGCTGGTCTTCGGGGTGCTGGGGTGGGGGCAGGGGCGCTTCAGGGATAGGAAGGAGAGGCCTGTGTGTTCCAGAAGTACAGAGGAACCTGGTGCTGGCCGCAGTCAACTCTGATGTGATGATCTTTCTACCCGCCCTCTTTGATGTCTTGGTGCTGGCTGCTGTCTTTGGCCAGGTAAGCTCATGGTCTGGGCTCCTGGGGTCCCCTCACTGGGCCTGCCCACTCCTTGCAGGTGGGGGAGCCTTCCGGCCGGGACTATCCTTGGCTCCCCCTTCCAGGTCATAGGTTCAAAGACCATTCCTGGGTTCCACCACCATCAAGCCTCAATGGTGTCCTGATGGGCACAGGAGCTGCTGGGGCTTTCTAGGTTAAGGGCCTTGCCTATCCTGGTGTTCCCCTCTGCAGTAGGGCTGCAGGGGTCAGCCTCAGTCTCTGCCCTGCGAGCCTGCCTTACCTTGCCCTGGTGGCTCCACACCTGCCCTGGAAGACCCCCCACACCCACTGGCTCTGATCCACTGTAGAGCAGCCAGGGGCCCCGTTGCTCACACCCTCTGGCCTGAGGATGACTGGCTCTGTGGCTGGGTTTGGGGGGTCAGGGAGGAGGGCAGGCCTTGCCCTCAGCAGCCCCCATTCCCACTCTGACCCCTTTTCAGTCTCTCTCCTCTTGTGGGCTCTACCCTGGGGCCCTCCCAGCTCCTCACACCAGATGACCATCTAAATATCTAGAAATCAATTTTTTAAATACTAACTTTGGATTGCTTCCTGGCTTTTCTGTACCCCCAAAGGGCCTGCGTTTCTCTTAGGACTGACAGTCTCTCCAGCCCTATTCCTCAAAGGGCCAGACCAGGCGGGCGTAAGGGTGCCCCTGCCCCAACCCTCTTTGGGGTGGGCTTCTGTCCTCTTCCTGCTGCCTCTGCAGCTGAGTTCCTGCCCCAGGAAGAGAAACTTAACCAAGCTCTGTGGGGATGAAGGTGCCCTGCAAAGCGCCACAGGAGGATTGCCGGGCTGCCGCGTTCTGCTGTCTGAGGTCCACCATGCTGGGCCACGCCCAGAACCGGCCTGAGTACCCCCACCTCCACGGGCTCTGTGATGTGTATGTACAGGATCACGCCTTGCCCTTTCCTCCTGGCTGACCCTTCCCTATCTCTCCGCCCCAACCCCGTGCCCTGTGTGTGAGTACCCAGCTCACTCTCGTTCCTTCCTCTCCAAAGCATGGTCCCTGGCAGCATGAGTGGCAGGAGGGTCAGCAGAGACTGCGGACCCCTCAGCTGTGCCTAAGACCTCAGCTGTACCTAAGACTAGGTGTGTGTGCTGGGGGAGGCTCTTGGCCACCATTTCCCCCCTCTGTAAATGAGACCGATACCTGTGGCATGGAGGGCGGGAGGCTGGTGTGAGTGCCAAGCACTTGGAGCAGGGCCCTGAATGAGCATGGACGTGGGAGCAGGGGTGTTCCTCGACTTTATGCACCTTGGGGATGGGAGTGGGGCTCCCTGCGTGGGTTGACAAGGCATTGCTTTCCCCCACCCCACCTCTGTCCCAGCCCTGCAAGTCCAGTCCTTGGGGGTCTAGGAGGGAAGAAGCCCCTGGCTGTGTGGCCTCGGGCTGGACCCTGGCCCTCTCTGGCTCTGAGTTCCTGGGAAAGTCGGTGGTGTTGGAACTCCGGATTCATTCCTCAGCATTGAGGCACTGTCTATGGAAGCCGTGGGACAAGGTGAAGGTGGGGAGAGGAGAGGCTTGGAGTTTGGGTTTCAGCAGAGGGATCAGCAGCGTGAGGGGTCACCTGTGTGTAGAGGAAAGGGAGTGAAGGCCAGGAGTGAGGAATGAGTCTGAGTGCACCCAGGATGGTGCTGCGTCTCCTCCCACATCCACCTGGCCCTGGTCGAGGGAGAAGAAAGGCCACAAGACAAAGGGGAAACTGAGTTGGGTCTACACATGTCCTTCCAGGACCTGGAGGTGCCGCTGTCTGGCCATAATGCAGCGGGAAGTTGGAGAAGGAAGATTCCCTCCCCACACCTCGTGTTCTCTGTCCCAGGTCTCCTGGCCCCCTGTGCACCTAAGTTCAGTCTCTGTCGGCCCCCAGAATCATTTCTAGGGTTGGTGGGAGGCAGCTGGGAACAGGCTAGGGGTAGGTGGAGCCTGCTTGGGGGGTCTGCTTGACTGCCTGGGCCACTGCCCACGGTAGTGGGGAGCTTTTCTGGCACACTGGCTGCACAACCCAGGGCTGCCAACAACAGCCCCTGGGGAGTGTTTGCAGAAGGCCTTGGGAGTGGGGGTGGTGGACTCCACCAAGAACAAACACCTGGGGTGGGATCAGGGAGAACCGCCCTCCACTTACCTGTCCGGAGAGGATCCTCTGTACCACACTGCACATCTACGCTCCCCGGCTGAACACCCCAAGGGAGGCCCTCCACTTTAGCACCTTGACAAGAAGGGCAGTGTCACTGGGATCAGGCCCAGCCCCCGGCCCCAAACCCCACAGCCCCAGCTGCAGGCTGAGGAGATGCTGGGCTTGGGTGGGGAATCAGGGATATAAAGGGGCCTGCTCACCCCTCAGCTTGGCTTAAAGACTCAAGAGGTCAAAGGCTCAGCCTGCCCCTCAAGAATGAGCCTGGGCCCAGCCAGACACTCACCAGGACAAGGGCCAGTGTGACCAGCAGGAGACCCAGGATGAGGAGAGCCATGGCATAATCCGGGATGGAGGCATCCAGTAGGCTGGAGGCTTTGGGGCTAGGGGTGCCTGGAGCAGAGCAAGAAGGCCATGGCCAGGCGGGGCCCTGCTTCCCAGACTTCTGAGAAGGCAGAATCTGGGCCCAGAAGGCGCTGCGGGACCAGAGAGCTGGGGCTACGAGCACCTTGAAGGGCTCCGTGAGGAGGGGAGGCAGGCTTCAGATCCGGGCATGTGGAGGCAGGGAGCCCAAGGGAGGAGGCAGATGGACAGAGGGAGGGGGCCTGTAGGGGGAAGGAGGTACTAACCGAGGTCTGGGATGACCACCTCTACCAAGAGGCCCTCTGCCTCCCTCAGGATGTGCAGACCCTGGCGCACACAGTCCCACATGAGAGCCTGGGCTGGCGCTGCCCTGAAGAAGGTGGCACCCACTCTGGCGGTCAGTGGGTCTGGCCTGGTGGGAGGTTCATCACAGACTTCAGGGGGCTGGCAGCCTTGCGGGACTAGGGGTGGTCATCTCTTCCAGCCTCCTGCCCTCAACCCCAGAACCCAGGTCTGAGCCCTGCGTCACCCAGGGCCACCCCAGACCCACCAGAATTCCTCCACCACCACTTGGTCAAAGTTCTGCAGAGGTCTGAGGACGAGGGTCAGCTGGGGGGTCAGGAGAGGACGAAGAGGGTCACAGCTCTACCAGAGCCTTGTCCAGTTATCCCCCATCTTCCTGAGGCCTCTTCCCCGACCCCCCCACTTTATCCCGCCACTTCACCCATCTTGTCAGCTGCCCCTGAAGTGCGCAGAACTCAGGGCTGGTTTTGTCCTCCAAGGCCTTGGTGTAGGGCTGGCCCAGGATCTGCAGCCAAACTTCATACAGCACCAGCTCCGCCTTCTCCCCTAGAGCGATGGGGATGGAGGCGGCATCAGCCTGCACTCCCTCTCCTGGAAGCCCTGGGGTGGGGCGCGCACCCAAGCTCTAATGCTCCATCCAGGGGTCAGCTGCTGCTGGTCTAAAAACCAAATTTCTTGCTGCCTGTTTTTGTGTGGCCCACGAGCTAAGAATGGCTTTTACATGTTTAAATGGTTGAAAACATGGAAAGTAGAATCGTATCTTGTGACACATGAGAAGTACATGACATGCAACCTTCCACGTCCATAAAGAAAGGTTTCGGGGAACGTGGCCATGCTCATTTGTTGACATGTTGTCTAGGGCTGCTTTCTTGCTGCAGGGGAGGGTTTGAGTATGTGATGATGGAGACCCAGTGGCCTGCGGAGCCTTAAAGAGTTTCCATCTGGCCCTTTACAGAAAACGCTTGCTACCCCTGCACTGATCCATCTAATGGAATACGCTGCTCACTCCGAGAGTTGATCCTAGTAGGAAATGTTGCTGATAATCTAACAGATGCTGCTTTTATGTTTTATTTTGTCGCTGCTCTGGTGGGAGACATGTAAGAAAATTCACTCCCTGGGAGGAGGTCATGGTGAGGTTTGTGGCCATCAATGGTGAAGCCTCTTTAAGAGGATGTGTGGGGAGCTCTACCGTCTGCTGAGAGGGTTGTGATGGGCCCTCTGTGTTGAGGCATGAAGAGGGAACATGGTCTGTCTGCTGGGAACTGGCTTTCTGGGGAGCAGAAGAGATGGTGGTTCGGGCCTGTGGAGGCAGAGGCCCAAACCAATCTGGTCTCTGGGGCGGGCGGCAGGGAGAGTAGTTGTGTAGGAGTGGCTTTG
Source organism: Macaca nemestrina (assembly GCF_043159975.1). NCBI lineage: Eukaryota > Metazoa > Chordata > Mammalia > Primates > Cercopithecidae > Macaca > Macaca nemestrina. The sequence goes on along the minus strand of NC_092131.1, from coordinate 125,925,552 downwards.
AGGGCAGAGCCTGAAGGAGGGCACCCCTGACTGCACCCCCAGGAGGCTGCGGTGGTGGGGGTGGGGCAGCACTGTAGGAGGACCAGCACCTTCTGTGACTGAAGGGTCCTTGGAGAGCAGCTTCAGGCTGTCTGCACCTGGAGGGGACTGATTTGACCCAGCACTCTCCTAACTTGGGTGTGGAATAGCTCTCCCTGTTAGGATGGCTTGAGCTTGCAGAAGTCATCCTATCAGGAGGCCCCAAGAGGAGATATGGGTTTCTTGCAGCCCTGGCACTAGGGCAGAGCTGAGGGGTTTTGCCTCTGACTTGGTGGGACAGATCTTGTCATGCATGTGAGGACTCATTGAGGTCCTGGGCAATCAGGGAGGTGATGGGACCCTCTTATCCCTCTGATCTTGACTGCTTCTCGCCTCTGTCCAGCTCCTTGCTAAAGCTCTATGCCCCATTCCTCTCTGTGGCCCCAACACATGAGCAAGTATTGTCTGAAAGAAGTTTTGCCCATTTTCTAGAAGAGAAACACCGAGGTTTAGAGAAGGGAAGAGCCCGCTGGCCCAGAGACACACAGGGATCGCAGCCCCGACTCACCATTGGCCACGATGCTGGATTTCTGGAGGATGGGATCTGTTATGTTTTGGGCCATGTGATTAGCCAGGCCTTGGAGGTGGGTAGGGATGGGGGTCTGGAACTTGTATTCGATATAAACGCCCACCCACTGTTCAGCATTGCTAGAGAAGCACAAGGGGAGAGTGCAGGGGTCACAAACTTTTTGCCAGCACGTTTCTAGAAGCAGGTAGAGTCCCCAGAAATGCACACCCTCTGGTGTGGGGCTCCCTACCTCCTAGGCAGAGCCAGCTTACATGGCCAAGCTACAGCTACCTGGGGCAAAGTCCTTTCCCAGGTAGCCCCAAACCTACACCCCCATATTTTGGTTCTGGGTCAGAGAGTTGCCTCCTTATGCCCCAGGGCAGCCCCCAAGAGAGCAGCAGGGCAAGCTGGACGGATGGGACGGGGACTCGACCCACCTGAAGAGGAGCAGGGGCCTCTCCTGGGGACTCGCCTTATAGAATCCTGACACCACCGGTGTGACCTGTGGGAAACCCTGGAGGTCAGGGCGAGCCTGGGAGCTGTCTCTCCTGAGACCCAGTGTGGGATGGGGACCAGGTGAGGCGGGAGGTAGGACCTGGGAGGGAGCCACCCTTAAACACAGCGTCCTGGGTAGGGGTGTCTGCTTACAGAGCCTGGCCATGTTCCCCTGCGGACAGAGTCTCCTCCTCCTTCAGAGAACCCTCTCCCCCAGGGCATGCTGCCCTCTACGCCCTCTTTCCCCCACAATGCTGGGTGCTGCCTCCATGCTGGAAGGCCTGCTTTCAAGGGAGGCATAGTGAGTGTCCCAGACCCCAGAAGGGGTGGAAAAGGCCACCTCACCTGTTGAAGGATCTGCCTTTCCAGCAGGACAAAGGAGACAGAACCCGGTACGAGGAGCTGCGGCAGGAAGGGCCTCATGGCTGTGAAGCGGATGCTGATGGTCTCCTGGGCCAGGGTGATCAGGTCGGCCCCTGTAGAGCCATGGATGGGAGTTCCGGAGGCGCCAGGCCCCTCCTCACCCACTGCACCACCAGGTGCTTCGGGGTCAGGGCAGGAATTGGATCCCTCTAGGGAGTCCACCCAGTGCTCCCCCTGGGCAGGTGAAAAGGCACTGTGGTAGGGGTGGCTGGGGATGGGACTCACCATCAGAGATGAGGCTGTTCTCAGCCAATGACAGGTTCCCCAGCATCTGCCCTGAGGTCTTCACTTTGCGATACAAAGCCCAGAGGACATCACAGGGAGAGGGGCCTGGGGCACGGCCCCCAAATACAAGAGAGACGTTCACCACTACAGAGCCAGGCCTGTGGGGGCAGAGCCACATCCTCAGCCAGGGCCAGTGGGGGGCATGAGGGGTCCTGTGTGCCCGGTGGGGGCCTGGCTGGTGCAAGAGTTGGCATCCCAAGGGAGGGAAGTCTTCAGGGGAAGCCATGGGCCACGCAGAGAAGAGCCTCCCTGTGTGACTCAAGGCAAGTCACCTTACCCCTGAGGGCCTCGGCTGCCTCCTCAGTAAAAGAGGGATAATGATCCCTTTCCCAGAGGATGGCTGTGAGGCCTGAATGACTTAGCCACCAGCACCCAAAGCAAACACTCAGTGAAACTCAGTTCCCTTGGACACCCCAACAAGACGGCTGTCATGGGAATACCATGAATCCCGCCCAGGGAGCGCCCAGGGCAGGGTTACTCAACCAGGCTGCAGCTGGCTGTGAGGTCTCAGGATGATAATCTGGATCACACTAAGAAAAACATCTTTGGCTGTATCACAAGGTGCAGGGGCTCTGGAGAGAGGGAGGTGACAGGCCTGAGGAATCTCTGAAAGCCAGTGAGAAATGGACCAATTGCCCTGGCCTTAGTAGGGCACTGAAGGAGCTTTTGGGGAGAGACCAGGAGACAAATAAGAATCCAGTAAAACTTTTGTCCTTCCCCTGAGCACTTGCTTGCTGTGCATGTTGGGAGTGGGGAGAGAAAACCTCTCTTCAGGCGCAGGGCAGGGAAGTCATAGAAAGTTTCCATTTGTTAAAAGGGAAAACAGTCTGAGCAGCTCAGGAGCATGGCCTGGAGAGAGAGTGAGCTTCCTGTCACTGGGAGCATTCGAGCCTTTAAATTACTTACAGGATTCAAAGCCCACACTGAGCTCACAACTCAAGTGGGGCTGCAGCGATTTGGACCTTCTCAGCCTTTGACTTGACATGGCAGGGCTGCTCTCTGCTGGCAAATGTGGTCTTGGGTCTCCCCCAGCATCCTCTTCCCCTAGAGGCTTAGAGTGGAGGGCCCTGCCCAAGGGATTTGCATCCCTTTGCATGTCATTTACATGCCTGCTGCCCTTGCTGCCCCTGCCTTTCCCACTGCACTCAGACAACGCTTGGCATTCCTGCCCAAATCCTGCAGCTGGAATCAGGGATCAGGGCAGGTCAAAGGGCATCTGAGGTCACATAGCATAGCCAGTGGCAGAATCAGATGTGGGCCTCCTCCCTGCCTGTCCAGGGCTCTTCCTGCCCCTGCCCCCAGGTGCTCCTGAATTGGGGGTGGGACGGGCAGAGCTAGGCATCTGAGACAGCCCTTGTGGCTGAGAAGGGTCAGAGCAGCTGGTGGATGACAGGTGGGCCCTGAGAGCCATGTGCACTCACCTGAAGACCAGGACACCGATGCCCTGGAAGCTGGGGAAGGCCTCGTGGTAGAGGGGCTGGAGCTGAGGACAGGCAGAGGCATGGAAGGCTGGCACGTGCCACCCCAAACCTTCCCTCCTGCCCTAACCCACTCCCTATCTGACCCTACCACCTACCCTTGTCAACCCTCCATCATCTTGGCGTGGTCCCTGCAATGGTCCCTCACAGACCACCTGGGATTCCCAGGCCCCGCCCAAGCTGTTCCTCACACACTGGCCAGAGATAACCTGCCAGTCATCCTCTGCTGAAAGCCTCAAGGTCTGTCTGGGCGCCATGGCTCACGCCTGTAATCCCAACATTTTGGGAGGCTGAGGTGGGAGGATCGCTTGAGCCCAGGAGTTCAAGACCAGCCTGGGCAACATGGCAAAATCCCTTCTCTACCAAAAATACCAAAATTAGCCAGGCAGGGTAGTGTGTGCCTGTAGTCCCAGCTACTCAGGAAGCCGAGGTGGGAGGATGGTTTGAGCCCAGGAGGCAGATGCTGCAGCAAACACCCAGCCTTCCTAGGTTTTTCCCTCTCTACTGTTTTCTTGAAAATCGCTTTCCAATGCAGTCATTCTCATCTCTGCATTGGACAGCTGCCATGTTGGCCTGCCATCCAGACCTCTCTGGCTTGGACGACTACCCTGCTCCTAACAGGCCTCCCCTCCTCCCTCTCCCACCCCTGTTTCAAATTATTCTCCTCACAGCCCCTCTCGCTGGCGTCCCTCTGCTTCTGCTGCCTCCGACCACCTCTTCACTTCAAGGTCATCGCAGGTGCCGTTCTCTGCCTAGAAAGCCCCTCTGTGTTTCATCTGGCCACCTTCTTGTCCCAGTCAAAATTCCCAGTTCTCAGAAAGGTGTTGTCTGGGCAGCCACCTCTCCCCAGCAGCTCCCTCTCACTGCCTATCCTGTCTGCACTTCTCCTTTCCATAGCTTATCACAACTACGACGACATCTGGATGTGTTTGATCACTCCTTGTAGGGCTGTCCTCTCCTCCAGACTGCAGGCTCCCTGAGGGCAGGGGGCATGCTTGCTTTTGCTTACTGTGGTGTTCCCAGCACTTAGCACCATACCTGGTACAGTAGGTGCTCAGTTAGTGGTAGGAAGAAGTGAGTTAGTTGAATAAATGAAGGAATGAACCAATAAACTAATGGACAGAGACTCAGAGTTCCCCCTGGATGCCAGGCAAGAAATGGCACTTGCCGGCTAGGGCATCCATGGTTCCAGAACCAAGGCGGAGGCAGATTTGGTTTTGGCTGCAGGAACTCTGCCTCACTTTGCCTCACTGGCCACCTGCGCACCGGAGGAGGGGCACTTACCTGGTGATGGATGATCTTATGCAGCAGCTGGTGCTTCCGGGAGTCAGGGTTCAAGAGTGCAGCCGAGAAGGCTTCATTGGTGATTGTGAAAGTCACGGAGCGGGTCATGTGACTGGGTCCTGGGGTAGAGGAGACTGAGTCCTGAAATGAGAAGGTCTGGCTGCGATGAGGCAGGGCAGAAGACTGGATGGGATCAGTACCCCCAGGGACCCTTGAGGAACTGGGGCTGGGTGGGACAGAGGGAAGGCTGGAGGAACATCTGAGAGGGAGGGTGGCTGTGGGGGCTGGGCTGGCAGGGACCCCTGGCCCAGGCTGGACTGTCCCCTGTAGAGTGGCTGGTTCTGCAACCATCAGGGGTGGTGGGTGGGTGGGAAGCTGGAGGCGTCAGTGGGAGAATCTGTGCCTGTGCGGGGCAACACAGACACAGAAGGCTCTGCAGAGTTTCTGGCTCTGGTACTTACAGGGGAAACAGGGGCCAGGATTGGGGATAGTGATGCAGTTGGTGACTGAAATGGCCATTGTGGTGGGGAAAGTGACAGTGACAGCAACAAAGATGGAACGGTGGGTAGTGGGGACAAGGACGGGGCCAACACAGGTGAGAGGCGTGGGGAGAAGGACAGTGGGGTCTGTGAAGGTGGTGCTGTTGAGGGTGATAGCAACGTCAAAGGAACACTGGGGCCACGGCCTCCCGGGTGACCCTGATTCCCTTATGAGGACTGGGAGGTCATAGCCAACCCTGACCCCCCTGGACCTACAAGGGTAAGAGGCTCTGTGACTGCCAACATGTTAACAATTGACGCACGCACAAGTGGGCTGGTGGGTTCTGAGGATACAGCCTTCCCCGTGGTCCCTGGAGCCAATATCAGCGATGGGGAGGATTCTGGGCCAAAGCTGCTAGCCCCTGACACAGACGGCATCCAGGCATAGGGACTGAAGGTGTATCTGCTCGGGAGCCAGGACATCCGCGGTGGGGATCCTGATATGGGTGCAGGGGTGGTGGGGGCAGAGGATGTTCCAGTTGGCTGCTGGGTGGGTCTGGGGGTGTCAGATGTCCTCAGGGTTGCAGGGGCAGGAGTATGAATTGTCACAGACAATCCAGGGGCCCCACTGGACTTTTGCCCAGACCCGAGGTGCCTTGGGCCAGGAGAAGCTGCTGGTGGTAATGTGGCAGCAATCTCTGGAGATCCAGGAACCAACGTCTCCTCTGCAGGTTCAGCCACAGGTGCAGCCACAGAGGATGCTGGCTGGGACTCAGGGGTTCTGTGGACTGTAGGCCAGGCCAGTGCTGATGGGGCTGGTCCAGGTGGGGCCCTGCCCAGGACCCCAGCAGTTCCTGAAGGGACACGCTGGTCCGAGGGGAAATCCAAAGACAAGGCGAGAGGAGCTTCCTGGTCCCCAGATACCTCAGGAGAGAGGGCTTCTACCCTTGTGCTGGGAGTCTCCCCTTTCCTCTCCGCTGAGAGAGAGACTCCATCAATGATGGCTTGCAGGATGTTCAGTGACAGGAGTGTCTTCCTGCTGTTGCCTTGCAAAGCGGACATGCCAGGGGCCGAGGGAGGCCAGCCGGTGTCTTTGCGAGTAGAAGGAAGGCTCAGGGAGGAAGCTGAGACCATCCAGAGAGCTGCAAACAGGAGAGGACTGTTCTGCCTGCCACCCAGGGGGCTGGGAGGTGGGACTGCCCACAGCCTGTTGGACACCGCACCCTCCCTGTTACCTGCCTCATTTGGGAAGAGGCCTGCGGAGATCCAAACCCTGGCCCAGCTCCAGCCCCAAACCGCTGAGCTACCCAAGGCAAACGCGCTGATCCTAACCCACCAAAGCTGAGGGAAGCAGGAGGGGACCCTGACACTCCTCAAGGACCCCTCCCTGTGCCTCCCACCTCAACACCACCCATCGCAGTGTCCTTCCCCAAGGGCCTCAAGAGCTCCCCAGGGCGATGCTGTCTCCAGGTTGGGGGCCCTGGACTGTTCTGTTTGAATGACCTGTGAGGTCCAGGCCAGCCTGAGGGTACCGGGAAGTGCTGCCCAATCCTCATCATAAGACAAGGCTGTTGCCTTGTCGCATCCTTAGAATACAGGAGCCTGACAGCTGGACCTAAAAGTATTTTGCGGGGAGGGTGGGGGGCATCTCTGAAAGCCTTGGGGGCTAATTCCACACTTACCTACAAGTGTACACTGAGATCCATGCAGGGTCTGCCCCGTGCCAGGCTCCCCAAAGCTGTTCACCCCGAGTGCCCCTGGGAGCCCCAAGCCTGGGGGCTGAGGAGTGGACCTTGGCTATGTCCTGGTATCCCCCAGGCTGTTCATGGCCAGACCCACATGAGGACAACGAAGGCCAACCCAGTGTGGAAACTGATTGAGAAGAAGGACCCCTGGCCCTGGCCCAGCCTGCCCCGCCCTACTCCCTTACCAGCCAGGAGAATCCCAGCAGCCAGAAGCCACTGCACGCCCATGCTGAAGGCTCTCTAGGTTTCTAAGGCTTCAGAAGCAGGTGGCAAACATGAAGACACCCTCTCGAATTTCCCTTCAAAAAAGGACTCATGTTGCCCAGCCTTTCCCACGTTTCCATCCCTGTGGCTGGGGGTGCAAGCCTGGCTGCCCTAACTCGCCAGGTGGCCTCCAGTAAAGCCCTTGACCTCTGGGGCTGCAGAGTCTTGAATGGGGGCAGCCTGTGCCTGCCCCACAGCCTGGGAGGTTATGGGCCTGAAAACACATTGAGGAGGAGTTCAGAGTCCTGTCCAGTCTTCAAATGGAGGTGGTGACCATGCTGGTGATGGGGGTATGAGTGTGGGTTTGGGTGTGATGTGGAGTGACTGTTGTGAGGACGGTGGCTGCAGGGATGCCAGAGGTGCTGATGGTGGTTATGGTGGGAGCTCTGTGTCCAGGTGGCATGGAGCTCACTGGGGAGGGGTTGGTCCATGTCCCATTCCCTGGCCATCTCCCATCCCAGTTTGGTCCTGCTCCCATTCCATCAGGCTGCATGGGGGTTTGGAGAGGGGAAGATCAGAAGAGAACAGTCCCCCTCCCACAGCGCTTTTCCCGTGTGGAATCCTGATCAGAGCCCTGGACTGGGCAGGGTGAGTGTGGAGGTGGGCGTGCCTGGGTAGAACCGTCCTTCCCAGGTCCCCTGCGAATTCTTCTCATGCCCCTGCCCTTCCACAGCCTCCGACACAGGAGAGGGCCATGGCAGCCCTAAGAGGCTTAGAGAGCTGCCAAGGGACAGGCAAGGTGGGAGGCTGGCGCCCTGTGGGATGGCTCAGGTCTTAGACTTAGCCTCCCACCCCACCTGCTGGCGTCCTGGGGAGTTTCCAGAGCCTCTCCCACCAGGCTCCTGGCACCTGTGTGACCCTGCCATGATTTGTCCCAGGTCACCAGAGCCTCATCTGGTGGGAAGATAATGGCTGGAACCCTTCAGTAGGAAATCAGACCTGGAGAGGGCCTTGGCCAGACTCCCGTCCTCCCCACCCAGGTCCTTCTACCTGGATACCCCTTTCCCCATCTCCTGGGTCCTCATCTCTTGTCCCCTCCAGGTCAGGCTGGCTGGAGTCAAAGCTGGGGGACAGGGCTGTCTCCCCTCCCCGTTGGAGCTATTTTCCAAGGATGGGGGAAAGCAATCCTCCACAGCCCACCCTTTCACCCCCAGGCCTGTAACCTAGGCTGTACACACCTCCCAAAGCAGCCCTTCTTCCTCCCTCACCACAACTCATCTGCTTGGAAATTGCATCCTCCGCTGTTTCCTGGCTCCTCTGGGAGAAGCTGTTAAGAGGCCAGCCTGGCCAGGTCAGGGTGGGGACGGATGGCTTCCCAAGGACGGGGAGGGAGGCAACTTCTACCTTGAGTCCTAGTTTCATTGGCCCCTATTCTCCTCCAAGCCCTTCCATGGGCCACCCATCTAGTGGCCCGTGACCCCATCTCCAGGCCAGCCAACCCACTCTAGCACCCCCATTCTGCCTCCCTTCCCTGTGACCCCAGGATACCCAGGTCTCACCTGGTGGACCTGGTGCTGCTGAGAAGCCTTTGTCCGTGGAGGCGCTGGTGTCCCACAGAGGAGGGGTGAAAGCAGCATCAGCACCCTCTGCCCAACCTCTGCTGGACCTGGAAGGGCCACCCCCTTCCCTGGCACACTCAGCACCTGGAAGATCTGGTCTCTAATGGCTCTGCCCACACCCTAGGACACTGGGTCCTCATCTCCTGTCCCCTCCAGATCAGGCTGGCTGGAGCCAAGGCTGGGGGGCAGGGCTCTGGCATTGCTGGGCCTCTGCTGGAGAGTCTGTCAGTGCTGAGGCCCGCCTGGCAACAATGGGGAAAAGAGCAGCTCCCTGGGACATGATGAGCGATAAGGGACAGAAACACACCTGAAGGCCATTCCTTGCCCTCGGGCAGAGGGCTCAGGTTCCAGGAGTGGGGAGGTGAGGCAGGAAGCCAGGTGCATGCCCCCTCCCCACCAACACCCTCTCCTGACCAAGGACAATTTTGGAGAAAACTCAACCAAGAACTGGAGATCTGGCTCTCTGTGGACCAGGGTCAGGATTCAGTCTATGTCTAAGATCAGGGCTCAGAGAATGGCCAAGATCAGGGCTGAGTCTGTGACAAGTGTCAGGGCTCAGTGTGGGGTCAGGGGTAGGCAAGTCTGGAATTTGAATGTGTGCCAGGCCAGACCTGGGCTCTCTCTCACAATGTTCTTCCCCTGCCCTAGCCTCTCGTCAGAGGGCATCCGAAGACCTGAAATAACCCATCCTGATACCTGAAATAAATTGAATGGGAACTCTGGCCTCACATCGATAAATGTTGCAACAATAATACTTTGGAAACAGCCGCAGTGTCCAGGACAGGATAGGGGTTGGGCCCCGAAGGTTGGGTGATATTCCTCCTGTCATGAGCCAACTTCAGCCCCCTGGGCCAGGACTTCCCTGGCCCTCCAGTCCACGGCAGCATTCCCCTCCTCCTCTGAACTCCAGAGCCTTGCCAGGCCTGCAGTCCAGCTGCAGTTACACCCTGCTGTACCGTGGTAGAGTCCTGCCCCTCTCCACACCCCTCAATGCACCTCCCTGCACAGCTGAGCACAGAGGGGACCCTTCTCCCACTGACCGTTCAGGGCCGTGGCTTCCCAGCTGCTCCATTCCACTTGGCTCCCTGGGGCAGGAGGAGGGGGCTGCACTGGGGGCTATCCTGTGTCCCTCCTTCAGGACTGGAGGAGGGGCTGTGTGGAACCCCAAAGGGTCCTAGAGAGTGGGGTGGCAGCAGGCAAGGTAGGGCCCCAAGGGGAGGAGCAGGATAGAGGCAGGTCACTCGGGGGCTAAGCCAGGAAGACATTTGCCTAGACAAACGGGCAGTGGGGCCAGCGGATGATGCACTTTGCTTGTGTACCTTCCAGGGCAGTCTTGCCCAGCTGCAGGAATAGGGGGCCAAGCGGGCCTGTTCTTTCCTGCATCCCAGCCCAAGCTCTGGTGGAGGTGGGGTGGCATGCCATCTTACTCTCCTGTGTGGCCCTTGGCAAGTGCCTGCCAGATCCAAATCTTAATCTTCCGTCTGTTACCTTACTCATCAGAGAGAAGTGCTTTGAAGGCCTGGGGACCCGGGCCCATGGATCAGGACAGAACTTGGGGCTTATAGGAAGAACAAGGAGGAAAGGGTTGGGGAACCTGGGACCCTGCACATCGTCTGCAAATTCTGAATTCTCCAGGTGGCATTCAAGGCCTCGGTGCTTCAGCTGCAGCCTGCCTTGCTGACCTCAGTCCTGGGGCTGGGTGGACCAGGAAGTACTCACAGTCCCATCTCTCCCCCATCCCTCCAGTCACATGCCAGAGCCCTCCAGTTCCCTCCCTACCCCAGGGATCCAGCCAAGGCTCCCTGAGGGCCTGGAAGGGGCTTGGGTTTACAGCCCTGCTCACTGCCTCATCACTCAGATATCCAGAATGGATGTCACACACATCTTCCAAGCAGGTTGACAGGGTCGGAATTGTTCTGTGAGCCGCTGTCAGGGGCAAGGATGAGTGGATGTCCCTGCTGAACTAGGCAGACTGCCTGCCTCCCTGCCCAGCCTTAGTCCCACTGGCTGCCTGTCCCTTCTCCCTGGGAATAATGATGTCCCAGCCAGGAAACCTGGCCCCAAAACCAAGACTTACCCTTTGTCTCCAAAGGCACTTCTTCCTGGTCAGGGTCCTGACACCAAATGTCACTCACTCCTCCTGGACTCTCAGGCCAGGCTGGTATCTGTCCTGCTAGAGCCTCTGCCTGGATCCTGTACTCACAGTGTTGAAAGATCATTTTTTTAGAAAGGAAAATCTTGACTCTCACATAGATAAAAATTGAACATATGTAAAAGATAGTATTTAACTCATTATTAATGAGGGAACCTGAGACGTTATAATCGGTTCAAATGAGAAGTCAAAGAAGCATACATTTATATGGAGTCAAGGAATGTTGAAATAAATTTACAAATAGATGTAAAGCTGACTTTTTTACTTGGGGGAGGAAGTCAATTTAACCTCCACTGGACCATTTATTTGCATGATTATAGAGTTGAATTATTTTGCATTGCGATCTGTCATCTGCAAGGTACAGAGTTGTAAAACAGCTAGAAGGCAATGAAGGGCTAGAATAATTAGCCAGAAGGGTGTGCTCTAATCAAAACAATGCAGTTTTCCACTGGAGACATCCAATAATGTTTTTTTCTTATTCCAAATTTTCTTACAGTGGTCTGTCTCTCTGAGCTGTGGGGCAGAGGAAGAGGGACTTAGGAAGTATTGGAGATGTCAGGGAAGGCTTCCTGGTGGAAGAGAAGACAGGGGAGGAAAGGAGAGGGACTAGAAGAGATCACTAGTTGTCCCCAAGTAATCCTCTTGTTTATTAAAATAATTAATTGGGAGTCATGACTGAGGTGGCTATAGCACACTGAGTTCTTTTTTTTATTGTTAAAAAAAAATTGAGATAGGGTCTCACTCTGTCACCCAGTCTGGTCTTGAACTCAAGTGATCCTTCTGCCTCAGTCTTCCAAAGTGCTAGGATTACAGGTATGAGCCACCATGCCTGGCCATACCCTAGGTTCTTATGTAAGCAAACTGAAACCCCGCTCATCATGAACAGCCATATCCTTACAAAATCAGAGACTGCCAACTAACCCCTATCTAGGGACTTCACCAATCAGAAACCACCAACTAACCTCTAACTAGGGACTTCACCAATCAGAAAACACCAATTATCCTCTAGGGATTTTACCAATCAGAAACCACCAACTAATCTCTAACTAGGGACTTCACCAATCAGAAAACACCAATTATCCTCTAGGGATTTTACCAATCAGAAACCACCAACTAAGCTCTAACTAGGGACTTCACCAATCAGAAATCACCCACTAACCACTAACTAGGGACTTCACCAATCAGAAACCACCACTGACTTCTAAGGACATTAAGGCCACTGCTCCACTTTAACTAATCAAATGCTTTCTTTTCTTTCTTTCTTTTTTTTTTTTTTTTTTTGAGACGGAGTCTTGCTCTGTAGCCCAGGCTGGAGTGCAGTGGCCGGATCTTGGCTCACTGCAAACTTCGCCTCCTGGGTTTACACCATTCTCCTGCCTCAGCCTCCCAAGTAGCTGGGACTATAGGCGCCCGCCACCTCGCCCGGCTAGTTTTTTGTGTTTTTTAGTAGAGACGGGGTTTCACCGTGTTAGCCAGGATGGTCTCGATCTCCTGACCTCGTAATCTGCCCGTCTCGGCCTCCCAAAGTGCTGGGATTACAGGCTTGAGCCACCGCGCCCGGCCTCAAATGCTTTCTTTGCCTTGCTTCGGTGTGCACCTTATACAAGCTTTCCCCTTGGGCTCCAAACCACCCGCCGTCTGGCACTGCCTGATTCTTGAATCACTCTCTACTCAAACTCCTAAAATTTTAAGTGCTTAGGTTTATCTTTTTTCTTTTTTTGAAACGGAATTTCGCTCTTGTCTCCCAGGCTGGAGTGCAATGGCGCGACCTTGGCTCACTGAAACCTCCGCCTCCTGGGTTCAAGCGATTCTCGTGTCTCAGCCTCCCAAGTAGCTGAGATTACATGCATGTGCCACCACACCCAGCTAATTTTTATATTTTCAGTAGAGGCTGGATTTCGCCATGTTGGCCAGGCTGGTCTCGAACTCCTGACCTCAAAGTGATCTGCCTGCCTCGGCCTCCCACAGTGCTGGGACTATAGGCATGAGCCACTGCACCTGGCCAGGTTTATCTTTGAACACATCCTTAATTAGTAACAGTGCTCCTGGTTTTTAACTGGGCATATGGTGCTCCAGAATAAAGACTATATTCCCCAGCCTCCCTTGTAGGTGGGTGTGCCTGTGTGACGCGGTTCTGGCCAATAGGATAAAGTGTCATGAGGCTGTAAGTGCACTAGACATCCTTGTTAAGCCACCTTACCAATTGTGAACTGCCACCTTCAGAGTTGTTTTGGTGTGAGAGTGAAATAAACTTCTCTCTCATTCAAGCCACTATTATTTGGGGCTTTCTGTTCTTCCCTGTCCTCGCCTGATTTATACGTCCATGCAGGGCAGAAGTCATGCCTGGCGCACACCCGCGCCCCACCTTGGCAGCACCTAACTCAGCCAACGCAAGTTGGACTCACTCAGTGGAGAAGGAGGGCAGTCAGTGGGCAGGCATTCCCTTCCAGTCAGCCTACCCTTCCAAGCCTTCTTGGCCTTTCATGATTTTCCTTTCTTTACCCTTCTCCATGTCTGGAGTGAACACCCTTCACTCCAGACGAGGGGACCTGTTATTCCTCCCAGGCTCATTCCTGCCTCCATGCTTTTGCTTCTGACTCAAGGAGCAGGCAGTATGAAGACTTAACCAAGGAAAAAAAATGAGAAAAGCTGAGCAATTTTTACCTTTAATAAAAACTGGCTACCAAAAACCCCCAAAATCTGTTCGAAGGCATCAAAGAGTTAACACAATAGTGAAGAATTTCTAGACTAAGACACAGGAAGAGACAGCCATCAGAGACATAACTCAGCACTTGGAGCTACTTTTCACATGCGGTTGTTCCCCACTTCTAAAAAGGCAGCTGAGAAGTTGGGCAGTACACTTTGAACAGCCTCTAGGTGCAACGGGGACAAAAGCTGGAGTCCAGAGACTGCCAATGCCTGGGACAGGGTATTGTGTGTAGCTGTCATAAGCCCACAGACCATTAGGTGGGGACAATGAAAGGCTATACCTTGAGAGTTAAGGTAGTCTGAAAGCAAACTGAACCTCACAGAGACTGCAGTCCAGCTTTGAGTCTCAATTCCCCCAATTTTTTATGTTTATATTATTATTATTATTTTTGATACAGAGTCTCATTCTGTTGCCCAGGCTGGAGTGTAGTGGCACAATCTCAGCTCACTGCAACCTCTACCTCCCAAGTTCAAGGGATTCTCCTGCCTCAGTCTCCCGAGTAGCTGGGACTACAGGCACCTGCCACCATGCCCAGCTAATTTTTTTGTATTTTTAGTAGAGACAGGGTTTCACCATATTGGCCAGGCTGGTCTTGAACTCCTGACCTCAGGTGATCAACCCGCCTCAGCCTCCCAAAGTCCTGAGATTATAGGTGTGAACCACTGCACCCGGCTTCAATCCCCAAAATTGAATTTAAAATTTTTGGATTGCTAGTGCATTCAGGTATGTGGAATGGGAGAACAGAATTGTCTCTGGAGGAAGACAACATTATCATAAGCCTCAAAACATTACAAACTGATTTTTAAAAAATATTTGGCACACAACTAAGGTAGGTAGACTCAGTAGGACACAACACAACATGAACCAAGAACTATCAGAAAGAAGCAACGATAGAAACACACTCGGAGATTCCGGATATCGGAATCAGACACAGGCTACAAAATAACTATACTTAATATGTTCAAGGAAGTAAAATATAAGATGCAAGAGTTTAGAAAACTACAAAAAAAAAAAAAAAAAAGCACCACAGGTACTTAAAAAGTAAATTCTAAATTGAAAAGTACAATAGCATTAACTTGGGGCACAGTGGCTCATGCCTATAATCCCAATACTTTGGGAGGCCGAGGCAGGAGTACTGCTTGAGGCCCAGGAATTTGAGACCAGCCTGGGCAACACAGCGAGACCCCATCTCTACAAAAGTCAAAGACTTAGGTGTGGTGGTGTGTGCCTATAAGTCTATCTACTCTGGAGGGTGAGGCTGGAGGATCACCTAAGCCCAGAAGTTTGAGGTTACATGGAGCTATGATCGCACCACTGCACTCCATCCTGGGTGGTAGAAGAAGACTGTCTCTTAGAAAAAGAAAGGAAGACAAAATACAATAACTAAAATTAATAATTCCATGCATGGTTTCCAGAGCCAATTAGACACAGTTGAGAGACAGTTAGTGAACTGGAAGATATTAAAAGTAATGGCTGGCCAGGCGCGGTGGCTCACGCCTGTAATCCCAGCACTTTGGGAGACAGAGGTGGGCAGATCACCTGAGGTCAGGAGTTCAAGACTAGCCTGGCCACCATGGTGAAACCCCATCTCTACTAAAAATACAAAAATTAGCCGGGAGTGGTGGCACAAGCCTGTACTCACAGCTACTCAGGAGGCTGAGGCAGGAGAATCGCTTCAACCCGGGAAGTGGAGGTTGCAGTGAGCCGAGAGTGTGCCACCGCATGCCAGCCTGGGTGACAGAGTGAAACTCCATCTCAAAAAAATAAAATAAAAGTAACTCCATCTCAAAAAAATAAAATAAAAATAAAACTCCATCTCAAAAAAAAAACCAAAAAACAAAAAAAAAATCGCAATTACTTTTGCACCAACCTAGTAATTCAGAAGAAAATATTCAGAATGAAACGTGAAGGGACAAAAAAGAAATAAAACACACAGACGAGAAAGTAAGTGATACAGAGGACACACTAGGGATCCTCTATAGGTATATTTTCATAGTTTAAAAAATATTCGGTCATTATTTTTAAAAATTAATGCCAAGATTACAGGGATGAGCCACCATACCTGACCCAAATATCTTTATTTCGTCTTTTTATCTGACAGATATTTTCGCTAAGAATGGAACTTGAGGCTGGCAGTTATTTTCTTTTGGTACATTGAAGATGTCATTCCATGGTCTTCTGGTTCCTGAGATTTCTGTTGAGAACCTGTCAGCCTAATTGTTGTTCCTTTGAAGGCAACTTGAATTTTTTCTCAGATACTTCTCGAGAGGGAGGTGGGGCAAAAAAGGGGTCATACACTCCCAGAGTGCTGGATTACAGGGTCTCACTTTGTCACCCAGGCTGGAGTGTAGTGGTGCGATCTTGACTCACTGCAGCCTGGATCTCCTGGGCTCAAGCAGTGCTTCCACCTTAGCCCTTCAAGTAGCTGGGACCACAGGTGCACATATTTGACTAGGCCAAATACACCATTAATCAGCATCCCAGAAGAAAAGGAAAGAGGGGCCAGGCACAGTGGCTCACACAATCCCAGCACTTTGGGAGGCCAAAGCGGGCAGATCGCCTGAGCCCAGGAGTTCAATACTAGCCTGGGCAACATGGTGTAATCCCGACTCTACAAAAAATACGAAAATTAGCCAGGTGTGGTGGTGCACGCCTGTGGTCCCAGCTACTAGAGAGGCTGCTGTGGGAGTATCACTTGGGGCTGGGAGCTCTAGGCTGCAGTGAGCACTCCAGCCTGGGCAACAGAGCAAGACCCTGTCTCAAAATAAACAAATAAATAAAATAAAGGAACGGAAAGAGATAATGAGGCAGAAGCAATATTTTTACAAAATAACGACAGAGTACTTTTTAAATTATGAAAAACAATAGTTCACAGATTTAAGAAGCCTCATGAACCCCAAGCAGGACAAATAAAAATAATAGTACACCTCGACACATTATGGTAAAATTGCAGAAAACAAAGGCAAAAACATTTTTTTAATCTTGAAAGTATCTGAACCAGGCATGGTGGCTCATGCCTGTAATGCCAGCACTTTGAGGTGGGTGGTTTGCTTGAGCTCAGGAGTTAGAGGCTGTCCTAGGCAACATGGTGAAACCCTGTCTCTACAAAAAATACAAAAAATTAGTCAGGTGTGGTGGTGTATGCCTGGAGTGCCAGCTACTCGAAGTACTGAGGTGGAAGGATTGCTTGAGCCCAGGAGGTCTGGGCTGCAGTGAGCTGAGATTGCACCACTGCACTTCAACCTGGGTGACAAAGTGAGACTCTGTAACCCAGCACTTTGGGAGTGCATGACCCCTTTTTTATGTCCTCTACCAAAAAAAAAGGATCTGAGAAAAAATTCAGATTGTCTTCAAAGGAGCAACAATTAAGCTGACAGTCAACAGAAACCTCAGGAACCAGAAGACCATGGAATGACACCTTCAATGTACCAAAAGAACATAACTGCCAGCCTCAAGTTCCATTTTTAGCGAAAATATCTGTCAGATAAGAAGACAAAATAAAGATATTTGTGCTAGGTGTGGTGGCTCATTCCTGTAATCCCAGCACTTTGGGAGGCTGAGGTGGGTGAATCACCCGAGGTCAGGAGTTAGAGACCAGACTGACCAGTATGGTGAAACCCCATCTCTACTAAAAATACAAAAATTAACCAACCATGGTGGCATGTGGCTATAATCCCAGCTACTCAGGAGGCTGAGGCAGGAGAATCGCTTGAACCTGGGAGGTGGAGGTTGCAGTGAGCTGAGATTATGCCACTGTACTCCAGCCTGGGTGACAGAGTGAGACTCTATCTCAAAAATAAAAATAAAAATAAAATAAATTTTTTTTAAAAAAATTAAAAAGTAGCCCTAGAGAGTAGACTTTTAGGACAGGATTCTGGAACTCACTAATCAGATGGCAACAGGATCCATTGCTGGTGGTAAGTGGGGTAGTGATGTGCTGGTGTGCTGTAGCAATACTGTCACTAGGAAACTCACCTACTGTGGATTGGGATATGGTACAGGTGGAAGGGCAGGCATTGCTGATGCAGTAGCGCCAGAACAAAGTTCTCCAAATCTGGTTCCTGGATCATCACCAGCAGCACTGCTGGCATTTCATATCAACCTAGAAATGCAAATTCTCAAACACCACCTTAGACTTATTGAATCAGAGATTCTAGGAGTGAGGCCATCGATTTGTGTCTTAAGAAGCCCTCAACATGATTCTTATACATGCTAAAATTTGAAAACCACTGTGCTCGCACTTGGACAGTATGGGGGCAACTGTAATTATAAGGATTGTGGAATTGTTGACTTATTTGATTTCTTCAGACACCTTGAAGAAAGGAATGACAGGCTTAAACCTGTCAGCTCAGAGCATGTTATGGAAGCCAGAAACGCTCTTCTCCTGCCCAGAGCAGAACAGGCTGAAAATCAGACATGGAATTGAACTATAAGGATGGTGGAACTGCAAAAGGTCAAGTGTAATGGGCCACTTAGGCTAAATTCAGGGCCTCTGATAGAAAAGTACTGGGGCCAGGCATGGTAGCTTATACCTATAATCTCAACATTTTGAGGATGCCAAGGTGGAAGAATTGCTTGAGACCTGGAGTTGGAGACCAGCCTGGGCAACATAGGTAGATTCTGTCCACAAAATATTTAAAAATTAGCTGGGTGTGGTGGCACATGCCTGTGGTTCCAGCTACTCAGGAGGCTGAGGTGGGAGGATTGCTTGAGCCCAGGAGGTTGAGGCTGCAGTAAGCCATGATCACACCACTGCACTGCAGCCTGGGTAACAGAGCGAGACCTCATATATTAAAAAAAAAAAAAAAAAAAAAAAAAAGCCAAAGAAGGGGCTGGGCACACTAGCTCACACCTGTAACCAAACACTTTGGGAGGCTGAGGTGGGTGGATCTCTTGAGTTCAGACGTTTGAGACCAGACTGGGCAACATGACAAGACCCCATCTCTACCAAAAGTACAAAAAATTAGCCAGGCATGGTGTTGTGCACCTGTGGTCCCAGCTATTCAAGAGGCTGACTTGGGAGGATCACTTGAGCCTGGGAGGTGGAGGTTGCCGTCAGTTGAGAACATGCCACCGCACTCCATCCTGGGTTGACAGAGTGAGATCCCATCTCTAAAGAAAAAAAGAAAAAAAGAAAAGAAAAGAAAAGGGATCCTGATATCTGATATGGAGAAACTTAAGTGGATATATCTGAGAACTTTGAACCTCCAGTTTTCACTGAATGCTCTGGGGTAGAAGAAAGAGGAGAGGAGACGGGAGAAGAGGGGAAGGGGAAGGGAGGAAGGGTAATGGGTTCCTGATATCTGGTATGGGGAAACTTAAGTGGATACATCTGAGAACTTTGAACCTCCAGTTTCCACTCAATGCTCTGGGCTAAAAGAAGTAGCCCCCTTTCCTTGCTAAGAGAAGGGCAGCTGCCTCTTGCCTGGAGACTAGGCAAAGAGCCTCCAGCAAGGCCTTACAGCAGGAAGAGATGTATCGTCATTGCTGCCCCACATTGACACCAGGCTATGGTCATTCCTCATCATGGCCCAAGGTCACAAGCACAACCTGCTCTGGGAGAATGATTTTTTTTGGCCAAAAATGTTGCAGGAGCTGCCAAGTACACACTTCTGCCAAGTACTGGCAGAATCTGGGAGAGGAGGTGGAGGAGTAGGCATAAGGGTGTTGAACCAGGGGGAGACTAAAGGCTGTATACATGATAATACACTGACCTGGGAGCACTCTCAGGATTTAATGGCTTGGCAAGGACACCTGGGGCTCCAACATACTGCTGGAGTGGCTCCTTGAAATGTGGATGGAACAATTGCTGCAGTGAATTAGGTAGAGATTATAAAACTATATTTGCAAAGCATCAGAGAGGCCAGAAAGTACAGGAAGGTAGGAATGTTGGAATGGTTCATTATATGCCAGCAGATTCAGAATCCACCACTTGACTATGTGCCCTTGGTGGCCTCACAAGAACTCCCCTCTCTAGGCTACCAAGGAAGGCACTAGTGAGAATGGCACCTGAATCTTTCCGAGACTCAGTGGCAATATCCTTTGTAGGCCAGGATCGACAAGAGGAGATGCTGCTACGAGACCAGGCTTCGTGGTGTCAGTGGGAATGGTGGAAGGCGAGAACAGCAGATGCCAGGTGGTGGCACTTCATTATCATCAACAAGGTGGATGTAATTAACTTAATTGGTAGGAAGGCTAGAGTGATAACCAGGATGCCTTGACCTCCAGGGATCTGTTGTGTTAGCTAAAAACTTATGGCATTCCTGCATACTGCTGCACTCCAGCCTGGGCAACAGAGTGAGACCCTGTCTCAAACACAAAACAAAACAAAAAAAGTGTTGCTATAATGGCACCAATTGTATATGAAGTTCCTGAAATTCTGAGTTCCACTAATATTATTTGTGTGATTTAAAAAATTCCATACTTAAAAGCAACACACCAATAGAGGCAAGCAAACCATGTTTTGCACGAAACAATTGTCAATGGTGATGGTGTGTGGATCTCCCCTTTCAGAACCCTGAGAGTCTCAGTACCCGAAGGGCTTTCTGCAGACAAGATAACTGTCAGAATCACATGGAGAAGATCAGAGCCTGGAAGGAAACCTGAGAACTTTTTATTTCAACCTTCTTCATTTTGTATGGAGACAAGACTGAAATTCAGAGAGTTCTGGTTTCTCAACGCACACCACTAGTCAATAAACACACAGAGCCAGAAGCTAGATCGAGCTCAGCGTTCTTTTAAAGCTACTACTTTTACTAGCTTACTCTGCTAGTAAAGCTTACAACCTGACAATAACATAATATATACACACAAATACAGTTACTTCCAAAATAGATTTCGGAGGGGGAGCAGGCAGACCCTGCATTTTTACAATTTATAATTTAAGAATTGCAAAATCTGTCTCCAGTATTCATAACAGGATGTCATTAACCAATCCCCACAGTGGGTTGGACGTCTAGGCTGTTTCCAACTATTTGCTTTTATAATTATCCATTATAATGGTGAAAAATTGGAAACAACCTAAATGTCCAATAATACAGGCATTAATTCTCTAAAAAGTGAATATCAAATAGCCATAAAAAAGACATTAAAGATCCAGAAGTGTTGCTAATTGAGCAAAAATACGTTGAGGACCATTTCAGGTCAGATGCAGTGGCTCACACCTGTAATCCCAGCATTTTGGGAGGCTGAAGCGGGCAGATCAGTTGAGGCCAGGAGTTTGAGACCAGCCTGGCCAACATGGTGAAACCACATTGTAAGGTACATGGATGTGCTTTGGTCAAGGAATAAGCTGAGACAGATATCCAGGCCTGCATGACTCACCGGTTTGGTGTGCAAACGCACACCTCCACTTGTAATATAACCTGTTTGTGTAAGTTCATACTTGGCTTTATGCCACTATTGTCTGTAAAAGGTATAACTGCCCTATTGACGTTGTGCATAAGAGACATGGCTCTTGGGGGCTTGGCTGGTCTCGGCTCAACATAGCTTGACATGGTGGGCGCACTGGCGCCCAGAGAAAGAGAGAGCGAACAAAAGCTGTCCATCTTGCAGATGGATGGGAGGGAGCCAGGACACAACTGGGCTTGCTCATGCTGGAAGAAAGAGTTAAGCTGCTAACCCTGAAGGTGAGGGAAAGCCGGCTGCACAGCTGTGCGTGGGGGCAGCTGGCTCAAGCCGCCAAGACAGGGTGAACGGTAAGCTGCTAATAATAGGGCTAGTGTAAGGAAGCTGTTAAAGAGAGCTGCTGCTGAATAAAACTGTCTTTCACCTGATGTTCTTTCCCTTGAGTGTTCTTTCCGCTCACCCACCCACTTTCCTCAGACCTCAGCATGGACTAGACCTGGACCCCGGGATCTGACACACATCTCTACCAAAAATACAAAAATTAGCCGGTGTGGTGGCACATGCCTGTAATTCCAGCTACTAGGGTGGCTGGGGCATGATGATTGCTTGAACTCAGGAGGCAGAGGTTGCAGTGAGTCAAGATCTCAGTACTACACTCCAGCCTGGGCAACAAAGCATGACCCTGTCTCAAAAAATAAAAAAGTTAAAGACTGTTTGTACAGTATTAACTTTTTCAAAATATTTACTCAAGCATAGAAAAGTCTAGAAATGTCATCAATGGTGATTTCAGGAAAGAATTATAAGGTGACTTTTTTGGTTATCTGCATTTTTTTCTTTTTCTTTCTTTCTTTCTTTTCTTTTTTTTTTTTTTTTTTTTTTTTTTGACATAGGGCCACCTCTGTCACCCAGGCTGGAGTGCAGTGATGTGATCAGAGCTAATTGCAATGTTCACCTCCAAGGCTTAAGCGATCCTCCCACCTCAGGCTCCTGAGTAACTGGGACTACAGGCGCACACCACCACACCCGGATAATTTTTTTATTACTGTATTTTTTGCAAAGGTGGGGTTTGTCATGTTGCCCAAGCTGGTCTCATGTGATCCACCCACCTCAGCCTCCCGTTGTGCTGGGATTACAAGTGTGAGCCGTGTGTGCTGGGCCTGTCTTCTTTTCTATAATGACCATGAGGCCGGGCGCGGTGGCTCAAACCTGTAATCCCAGCACTTTGGGAGGCCGAGACGGGCGGATCACAAGGTCAGGAGATCGAGACCATCCTGGCTAACACGGTGAAACCCCGTCTCTACTAAAAAATACAAAAAACTAGCCAGGCGAGGTGGCGGGCGCCTGTAGTCCCAGCTACTCCGGAGGCTGAGGCAGGAGAATGGCGTGAACCCGGGAGGCGGAGCTTGCAGTGAGCTGAAATCTGGCCACTGCACTCCAGCCTGGGTGACAGAGTGAGACTCCGTCTCAAAAAAAAAAAAAAAAAAAAAAAAAGAAAAATGTTCAGAGAAAAAGAATACAAAATTGTAAAAATCATATATAACTAGTTTTGTTTTGTTTTGTTTTGTTTTGTTAAAGGCAAGAAAGAAAGTAGATTGTCCAGGAAGATAGTTACTCCCACTTTATATTTCTTTGGTGAACTCATCAAAAGGTCCAGGAGTAGAATCACGGGTCAAAGTACCCCGGCTTTAACTTCTGGTTCAGAGAATCCTAACAACTTACATTGTCACCAGCAAGGTCGGTCTTTGACCACAGGATTAACTCTCAAAGCAATTCTCATCCGACATTAGCTGCTTAGTTTTCCACTGATATGTTGACTCCAGGAGGTTCCTTGAGTTCTGTGTGTTCAGCTGGCCTCCGGTGGCCCCATTATTATTTTCTGCCAGGTAAAGGTCAGCCACCTGCACACAGATCTCATCACTCATGATATGCTGCAACTGGAATCAAACAAAGGCAAGCTGTTAGTGAACACAGAAAAGATTTCTCCATTATACAGTCAATGTGCCTTTGACTGATCCAGTCACTCAGCTCAAAAGAGGTTTTGGTTTTTTTTGGCCGGCAATTTTACAAAATTAATCACACAAACCACTGTGTCATTTTCTTGGAGAAAAATCAAGCCAAGATTTTCAACCACATTGGTGATCCATTGTAAAACTTTCATACCTATTTAAAATAAAAACCATAGAGAACTCAGGTTAATGTACTATTTATTTAAAATTCTAAGGATATTTAAATAATTTTTCATGGGTCATACTTTTATTACATTTTAAAATCATTTAGAATTTGCTTTCACACATATTCTCCCTCATTTCATCCTCACAACTGCCCTGGGAAGCAGGTTGGAGACAGAGTAGGGGCCTGTTAGGAGACAGATTTACACAATGCATAAGAAAGCTCACTGTGAGCCGGGTGAGGAAGGGAGCCTTGGAGAATCATGAATGCAGTATCTATGTCTATATTCCCAGCCCAACTACAAAGCCTGAAATTCATTAAGTATTTAAGAAATAGCTGCTGAATTATTGCCTAGGGGCACTCAGCTGAAGAAGCAGGATTGAGACTAACAGTCAAGCTTCCTGACTCCTAACCGAATACTTTTCCAAACACACCACCTATTTTTCTATATCTGATAGAAAGTATAGTGTTTAAGATGTACATAATGTGAACTCACTTTCAATACAGGCCAATCATGATTGACTATCAGTAGCTTTTGTGACAAACTTAGTACACTAGAAATAGAAAACTGAACCTTTCAGAGTTCCCATTCTCATGTCATATGCTGTTTCTGTTTTGAAATAAAAATCCTTCCAAATGAAACTGTATCCATCAAAATGACAGAGAAGTGAAAAATAGATATAAGAATAAAACATTAATTTCAATATTGATTTGTCTATTTTGCTTTAAAATTATCATAACCACCAAGCCATTCTATTTTTAGGAAGATACATTCTTTTTGAAGTGTTAGAAACCATGATAACTATTCTTAAGTCCTAAATGACCAGTATGTGTATTAGTAGATAACTGGACACAGTGCAAGGTCAGAAGGGTGACTGAGTGTGGCAGAAAGGGCAGTATGTCCAGCAACTGCAGATGGCTAAATGACAATGGGTTCAGATAATGGATTCTGATACAACCATTCAAATAATGCTTATGAGTACTTGATAACATAGGGAAAAGCTTAAGATACAGTGTTTGAGAGAGAAAAGGAAAGGTGGAAAAAAAATAGATGGAAAGCATGACTTCAATCATGCATACAGATGCTTCCACTTTATATATTTTTTTCTTTTTTTTTGAGACAGAGTCTCACTCTGTCGCCCAGGCTGGAGTGCAGTGGCATCATGATCTTGGCTCACTGCAGCCTCTACTTCCTGTGCTCAAGCAATGCTCCCACCCAGCCTCCTACGTACCTGGGACTACAGGTATGTGCCACCATGCCCAGCTAATTTTTTGTATGTTTAGTAGAGATGGAGTTTTTCTATGTTTCCCAGTCTGGTCTCAAACTCCTGAGCTCAAGTGATCCACCTGCCTCAGCCTCCTAAAGTGTTGGGATTACAGGCGTGAGCCACTGCCTCTACTTTATACTTTCTTGTTGAAGTAGACTGTATTACTGATGCCCTACTCACACCCTCTTTTTGGATATCTGGCCCCTCCTCGAGTCTCTGGAAAGGGCAGCACTACAAATCCAGGGACAACTAGGGAACTCCCACCCTCACTGCTAGGCAGATCAGATTCTCTCTCCTGCTCATTGGAAATGATACAGAGTGTGTTCAATAGATTTTTTGCAGAGGAGCATCTATATGGAAACGTCCAGTAACACTGGGACCAGGGGTACTGCCAGGGCAAGCCAAAGCCTCAGAGGCTGGAGGAGCCTGGAGCACATGCCGAATGCTTATCTGCAGAGCAAAGCACAAGCATGGAGCAGAAGTTCAGAGTGAAGGCATGCAGGAGGGAAAAATAACCTCTCAGCCCAATCCTTCCATGGTGTGGTCCTATTTTCAGTTCTGTACTTAGATGTCTGTGAGGTTGCCTATTGTACTCTGAATACAAATCCCTCTTAAGCCAGCATAGAATAGGTTAAGATAAATGTAATGACTTGACTTGGCTGGAGTGCAGTGGCATGACCATGGCTACTGTAGCCTCAACTTCCTGGGCTCAGGTGATCCTTCCTCTTCAGCCTCCTGAATAGCTGGGAGGGCCACTACACTGGGAGTACAGGCATGGGCCACCATGCCCGACGAATTTTCTGTATTTTTCTCACAAAAATATTTTTCAGAAGAAATCTTAGGTTTAATACATTGAAAATCCCTGATTGGTTTTTCTTCATCTTTTCTGTGAATGTGTAGGTGTTTCAGTCTCTTGTATTTCTTCTTTTACACAGGATATGGGCTGTTTGAAAACTATTTCATTATTTTCATCATCATCATTCATTTCAGCCACTTCAGATTTTCGCTCTCCAAAAATGTTAATGTACAAACTGGTGTGGGGCCCTGGGTATCCACAGTCTTCTCAGGAGTGTCGCAATACCTAAAACCTTTTTCTTCTTCTTACATAAAACCTGGCCTTTGTACATGTCTGACAATTTGTTTTTGAAATACTTTCTGTTTTCTATAAAATCAAAGAGGAAAATCATACTCAATTCCTTTTTAAGCTAATTTCTTCCCGAGTAATCCTTGTTTCTTTTTAAATCGCTCCTCCATCCGTAGCTTTTGTGTAAGTGCCGATTCTGATTATAACGTTTCACTGATGGATATGATGGCTGTTTAAATGGAATATTCCAGTCTTGAAAGAGTTCTTTCTGTACTTTTTCAGATGGCATAAAATGACTCTCCAAGAGTCTTTCACCAAACAGGTAGTTGTTCATTGTTTCAACTTGGCAACATCCTCAGACTCAAACTCCACAAATGCATAGCCTTTGCTATTTCCAGTCCTTTTCTTTCTGGATAGTCTGAACCTTGAAACAGTGCCACACTGGGAGGACAGGAAAGGATCTGGGTTTCATTCAGTAGGTTAGGTAGGTGGCGCACATAGACTACTCCAGGAGAAAGTTGTTCTTGTTTGTTTGTTTGTTTGTTTTTGTTTTTGTTTTTGTTTTGAGATGGAGTTTCACTCTTGTTGCCCAGGCTGGAGTGCAGTGGCAAGATCTCAACTCACTGCATCCTCTGCCTCCTGGGTTCAAGCGATTCTCCCGCCTCAGCCTCCCGAATAGCTGAGATTACAGGCATGCGCCCACCACACCAGGCTAACTTTTGTATTTTTAGTAGAGACGGGTTTCTCCATGTTGGTCAGGCTTGTCTTGAACGCTCAACCTCAGGTGATCTGCCTGCCTCAGCCTCCCAAAGTGCTGGGATTACAGACATGAGTCACCGTGACCGACCAGTTGTTCTTGTTTTTTTTTTTTTTTGTCAGGGTATGCGCTTGCAAACCTGTGCCACCTCCTTCTGAAACTCAGCATCTACCTGCAGGTTCGGTAACAGGATAGGCGCAGCCAGGCTGGAAAAGGCTGCCATGCCAAAAGTGGCCAACACCAACTCCATGAGGCACTCCCGGAAACACCCAGTTTTTTATATTTCTAATATAAGCAGGGTTTCGCCATATTGTCCACGCTGGTCTAGAGCTCCTGGACTCAAGCGATCTGCCTGCCCTGGTCTCCCAAAGTGCTGGGATTATAGGCGTGAGCCACCGCACCCAGGCTTGACTTTGAAATATATGTTGTACATCCAGTCAGCAGTGAACTCTGGGGGAACACCAAAGGTGAGGAGAATGAGAGAAGAGATACCTCCAATTAAAGGAGTTAAGAAAAGATGCTTGAACTTATGTTTTAAAAAGCCACTGCAGGTTGGGCACAGTGGCTAGTGCCTGTAGACACAGAACTTTGGGAGGCCAAAGTGGGTGAACCACTTGAACCTAGAAGTTTAAGACCATCCTGGACAACATGGCAAAACTCCATCTGTACAAAAAATGCAATAAATTAGCCGGTCGCCGTGGTGCCTGTGGCCCCAGCTACTCCAGAGGCTGAGGTGGGAGGTCGAGGCTGCAGTGAGCTGAGATTCACCACTCCACTGCAGCCTGGGTGACAGAGTGATACCCTGTCTTAAAAAAAAGAAAAAAATAGTCACTGTTTTGGGGTTTTCTGCATGAAATCTCTGTTGCCATTGGAAACAAAAAGGGTTGAGACAGTATGTATTACTGATTCAAAATCATAATCAGCTGCTTAGAGTAAATCATTGTATCTATTGTTTCAAAAACCAACCTCAGGATTGTTAAAAGTTAGTTTTATTGGATTTTTCTTTAAGCTGGGCTGGTTCACTCAGGTCGGTCACTTCCAAGCCCATATTCTACTTAGTAACCCTATTTGGAAGGAAAACTGCAGCTAAGGTTATGATCCATCCTGAGATGAAAAGTTTCACACATATACACGACACATACCCCTCCCCCACAGTATGATGACACAGCGACCCAACCTTGGGCAAATGGTACCACTGCCAGCAAATGCATTTTTTTCTTTATTCTAAATTTTTTTTCTTTATTTCTTTTAACGGCAGCAAATGCATTTAACATTTTATTGAGATTCTCAACAGCTGCCATTTGATTTGCATAGCAAATTGTTTACAAAGTAACTTTTTTCCATTTTTGATATTTTAATGAAAATTATGTTCTTCAGTTTTAAAGCCCCGTCCCTCTCCCAGAGAAAGATTAATAACTAACTACCAAGTAATGATCATTTAGGAAAAGAACAAAAGCAAAAACAACTTTTAAACACTTCTGGAACATGGGTAAGCTTCCAAAGTCAAGACCTTCTGGGCCCAGTGGAGGTGCTAGGCTGCCTCAGGACACCATCAGCACTTCCCCATCCACAACATCCTCAACAGCGGGGAGCCATGCGCGGACCCCGGGGGCTTCCTGTTCCACAAGCTCCCCTCTCTTTTTCCTCTCCACGCTTGCTGCTGGGCCTCCCCTCCAAATCTGCCTAACGAAGGCAGCAGGGTCTTTAATACTGTTCGGCTTTGTCAGTGGAGACAGGGTACTCTAGAAAACTGAGAGATTCCCTGGTCCAGTCTGGGGGAGGAAAAAATATGCAGTGTAGCATAGATGGTTTCACTTGTCCACTTACACACGCTCATACTTATTCAATGGATGTATCAGATGCTTCAAAAGTCCTGATGTGTAGTAGAACAAAAGTTGCTTGTAAAAAAGAAGTTGCAAAATTATAAAAATCTCTGCAGCAGTTCAGGCTCCTGATGACAAAGCTGGTTCTGCTAAGTAGTTATTTTGACATGCACAGCAGCTTTCCCTAGAAGTCTTGTGTTCCAAGGGGTTCGTTTAGATCACAGGAAATTGAAATCGAAGTTTAAAAGGCTCTCTGCTGACAAAATGTGGTATATCCATCAATGAACTTCTACTCAGTAATGAAAGAAACAAACTACTAAAACCTGTTATACGTCATGGACTAACCTCTAAAACATTAGCTAAGTAAAAAAAAACCAGACAGGAGACCACATATTGTATAATTCCATTGCTTTGAAATGTCCAAAAAAGGCAAGTTGATAGAGACAGAAATGGTCTGATTTACTTCAAGAGGTAGGGATTCAAGCTCTCTAGAGTACATGTGATACATACCTGAGAAAAAAGAAGGAAAAGAAAAGAAATTTAAACATAAGTAGATGAAATAATACTTCTCCCTGAATATAAAGAAAATCGCATTCTTTTTGTAATAATTCGGAAGACAAAATATGAAGAAAAGTCTTTAATTTTGCCACTCAAAACATTCTGGTTTGTTGCTTTTTATATTTCTTTATGGGTATAAACATTTTTAAAAGTAGAATCATAATATATAGTCTTTTGTCACTATGTTGTGGGCATATTTCTATGGCGGTAAATATATCCTCGGCATCATCTGTTTTAAAAGCTCGATGTATATATTAAGCTAATCATTGCCACCCCTGAAGTAAGTTGTCTTTTATATATATATATATTCTAATGGACTTGAGCAAGCATTTTTGGACTGAATTCATAGAAGTAGAATTTCTGGAGGAAAATAACATATAAAACAGTTTGAGGATTTTTAAGAAATTTTCAAATTATCCTGCAGAAAAATTGGTTCAGTTTATACTGCCACCAACAGGAGCAGAGCTCCAGTTTCCCCCTTCCATTTGCCCTCTTTGCTGGTATTTAAGCAGAAAATCTCATTGTTTTCATTACATTTCTTTGGTTTCTAGTGCTTTCAATTTTTCTTTTCTTTCTTTCTTTCTTTTTTTTTTTCTTTTTTAGATGGAGTCTTGCTCTATTGCCCAGGCTGGAATGCAACAGTGTGATCTTGGCTCACTGCAACCTGCATCTCCTGAGTTCAAGCCATTCTCCTGCCTCAGCCTCCCAAGTAAATGAAATTACGGGTGCCCACCACCATGCCTGGCTAATTTTTATATTTTTTAGTAGAGACAGGGTTTCACCATGTTGGTCAAGCCGGTCTTGAACTCCTGACCTCAGGTGATCCACCCGCCTCGGCCTCCTAGTGTTGGGATTACAGGCGTGAGCCACCGCACCAGCCTTGAATCTTTTTTATATGCTTATTGGCCATTTTTATTCCTGTGGAAAGTGCCTGTTTTCCATTGCCTATTTACTGGCCAACCTCCAAAGTCACAATTCACTTAATTTTTATCTTGGTGATTGAAAGCATTTTAACTTAGTGATTTTAATGTAAACAGGAGCAGGACAGACTGTAATTATCTAGATCTTGCTCTGTCACCCAGGCTGGAGTGCAGTGGCATGATCATAGCTACCACAGCCTGGTACCCCTGAGCTGAAGCAATTTCCCTACCTCAGCCTCCCAAGTAACTAGGACTACAGGTGTGTGCCACCATGCCCAGCTAATTTTTAAAACTTTTTGTCGAGATGTGAATTCGTTATGCTGCCCAGGCTGGTGTTGAACTCCTGACTTAAAGTGATACTACCACCTTGGCTTGCCAAAGTGCCGGGATTACAGGCGTGAACTACTACTCCCGGCCAAGAGCTCATTTTGTTTGCTAGTGGTGTTCTTGGTATCTTTTCATATTTGAGGCATGGGTGCTAGTGCTGAAGTATTACATTCACCATCCGGGGTTTACAGGACCTTTGTTTTAATATTGAACAGATGGAAGTGTTTAGTTCTGCATTTTTGCAGGTATACAGAATGTGCTTACCAGGCCTCTGCTTTATACCCATTGAAAGCAAGAAGTAATACAGTAAAACTTTGCCTGGCTAGAGGCTGTGAAAGAATGGAGTATTCTGGTTTAATTCTATTAACTTGGAAGTATGAAGGTGAAAAGAATCCAAAACTTACATTTCCTGTTGAATGCAATTTGAAAATATAGCCAACGATTCCACTTTTCTTCTCTAGTAAGTTTGGACATTCTGATCTACTTGGTGTTTTATTATGGAACTGCTAGTGTGCCTGTGACTTACATTGTGAAGATACGTTTTTAAAACTTGAGAGGTAAGAGGGTGTAAATCGTATTGTATGAGATCAGGCTGGATGAGAACTGACACTTGTAAATATACTTTGTAGACTGAATCTCTGAATGCCACTTTTTTCTTATTTAACTCATAAAAATAAAACACATTGGATGGAGGGTGGGAGTAGGAAAGAGATTTATGTCTTTTAGTTGTATGTCATTCTTTCATGTCAAGACAGAACATTTGGTATCCCTGGCTTTGGATCTACAGAAGGAAACACATTTTTCTACCTACTATATGCCAGAGGTTCTTGAACATCTGGAGGGATTACTGCAGCACAGATTGCTGAGCCCTACTCCAGAGTTTCTGATTCACCAGGTCCAGGGTGGGGCCTGAGAATTTGCACTTATAAAAAGTTCTCAGGTTCTGCTGGTGCTGCTAGTCCAGAGACTACATTACTGAGAGCCACTCTTGTCTACTAACTGTAAATTGTAGAACTCTAGGAAATAGCTTAGTTTGGTGTGGGAAAAGAAGCTCACAGGTTATGGAGCAAATCATGAAAGATTCAACCCTTGATCTCAGCCTAGTGTGGAATTCAGGTACAAGCAATACACAGTGACATAACACAGTTCTTGGTTTTCATGACTATAAGTCCTAGCCAAGTATCAAGTGAGAAATTCAGTTTCATTTGCAAGGTTTAGAGAGGCCAGGTGATTCTAGAAAAAGAGACCTTGTATTTGCTTTAAAATGGAAAAGAGCTTTGAGTGCTTATTAAATTGAAAATTTTGTGTTTTTCTTTATTTTATTTTATTTTTTTGGTGATGGAGTTTCGCTCTGTCACCCAGGCTGGAGTGCAGTGGTCTGATCTTGGCTCAGTGCAACCTCCGCCTCCCGGGTTCAAGTGATTCTCCTGCCTCAGCCTCCCGAGTAGCTGGGATTACAGGTACCCACCACCATACCTGGCTAGTTTTTGTATTTTTAGTAGAGATGGGGTTTTACCACTTTGGCCAGGCTGGTCTTGAACTCCTGACCTAAGGTGAGCCACAGCACCCAGCCCAAAAGCTTTGTGTTTTTAAAGATATTAGACATGTTTCTTGTTTTAAAAAAAATCTTAATAATGTAGGAGAATAAGAAAAATGTTTTTCCAAAAGAGAGAAATCATTGTGATTATTTTACCTTATTGGAATGTTGGATAATATAGCCTCTTTCATTAATCATCAAACATACTATGGATTTTCCATTTTTATAGGATTTGTGTCTCAGTTGAGGTAATACTGGTAATTATCGTACTCCATTTGAAGATGAAAAATGTAGGCCAAAATCATAGACCATGCATAGAAGCTGGATAATGAAGACAGCACTGAGGAACATGTGGACACACACACAGAGAACACATATGTACACAGAATAAACACATATATTTTTTGAAGTTTATTTTTAAAGTTTTAAAGCAAAAGCTGGCCCCTCTCCTCTCCTGGAATGGGCAGCCCATCCCATCTCCTGGATTAAGCAGGCCCCGCCCCTCTCCACAAGTGGGTGGGGACAGCAGTTGCAGAGGCAGTTTTCCTTGTGATGCCACAGGTTCCTCTGGACACACTGCTGCCTAGCCACACCTCCTTTCCCTTTCATCTTTCTCATTGACCAATGGGCTTGGAGCATTAAGGCCACGCCCCTATTCTGTGTTCTAGTGGGGCCCTGGTTACCCCTCCTCTGGCTCAGTCACACAGCTGCCTGGTAGATAACTGGAGGTGTTTGCTGATGTGGCCCCAACCCTGCCTCCCTCCCAACCCTGTGATGTTAGAAGAAACTTGTCAGAGCAAATTGGGAGCAGCCAAGAAAAAGGTAAAACGAACCAGGTCTTGGCCCCTCAACCCAGCCAGAGATCCCTTCCAATGACCAGACCTCTGCCAGAGTCCATACCACTCCTGAGGCACACTGGGCTGGGTCCCTCCACCCCGGCATCTCTGGGCTCCCCGCACCAAAGTCTCAGCAGTCAGCCCCACCCCTTCAGCAAGCAGCCCAGCTCCTGCCCTCTCCAGTCACTCCAGGGTGACTTTGGACTGGTGACTCCTGGGGCTCCCCACTCCATACTCGGCCCTCACGCCCTGCTGCCACAAGCCCGACCTCCCTGGGTTCTTTGGGCTCACCTCACCAAGAACCTGGGTCTTGCAGCCCCAACACCCGCCCATTGCCAGTCATCCCTGGGTGACTTTGGGCTGGTGATTCCTGGGGTTCCCTGCTGTAGACTCTGCTCTCCTCTCCTGCTGACCCAAGCCCAACCTCCCTCGGTTCCTTGGGCTGGCATCTCCAAGGAGCTGGGTCCCAGCCCTATGTCCCCCTCCCCCATCATTGATCAGCGACTCAGCCATTGCACTGATGTGGTTCCCCCTACCCTAGGAGGAGTGGAATGTAGTGATGTCACAGTCCCCCTAGGAACTGTCATTACTGCTGCAAGACCGGCCTTTGATCTTACGCTCTGGTTGCAGCACAAATTTCCAGGTGGAAGGGGAATGGGGACTACAGGACCTAGGAGCAACAGGTTTCAGGCTGCCTTACTCCCTTCACATAGACATTGACAATGTGAAAAGCCTACACGTCACCCATGAGCTCAAAACGTTGACAGTGTCTCTGGGCGGCAATGGGAGAACAGGTTTGGGTTGGTTTTCTCCCAGGCTTCTACTCTCCAGGGAGACTTTAACATTACTTTCTGAGTTCTCCACCTCATATTCTTTCTCCACGGTTCTGGGACCAGACTGCCCTTCAGTCAGTGATCTCTGAAGTGAGATTTGCTCATCTTCTGTGGAATAGATCTTGGGAAACTGAACTTGACAGCTTGAATCTTCCTCATATCATCTCAACCTGGGTACTTTGAGTGCCACAGGATAAATGTGGGAGATCTTTCTGAAGCATCAGTTTCCCTTGATTCTCTTGAGAGAGAAAAAACATTAATGTACTTAGGGATGACTGTCACATACGTTTCTAAGAGTATACCAGACTTCTCTCTGAAATGAGGCCTGGGTTGTCCTCTTTCTGATAAATTCCCAGATTTAACAAAAAAGCTGCCTTCTGCCATGAGGACACATTGACATAAAGTTTGAGAGGTACTGGTGTACTTCTTCACACTAACAGATGTGTGAGGATGTATGACTAAACCACATAGCGTACAGTTCCTGCCTACTTAATGTTTACTTTTCTACCTCTGCTTCTGGTTTTGGTCCCTGGAAGCTGCTGAATCGTGGCAAAATCCCAGAGCTTGGAGTCAGAAGACTGAATTTAAGTTCCATTATTGCCACCCCCCGACTTTTTTTTTTAGCCATAATATCAATCCCTCTCAGTCACTAAGTTATTGTGACAACACCTTGTACAGTTGTTGGTGGCATTAAATCAGATGGTGTATAGGAGTATTTTGTAAAAACTGTAAAGGAGGATGTGGCTGTAGGGGCTGGTAGTCCTCATGAGTATGACTGCTCTTCTTTCCCACAGCTAAAAGAATATCAGCAGAGGAGCAGCCCTGGTGTTCCGGCAGGAGCAAAGATGAAAAAGAAAAAAACTGGCCGTAGCCCTGAGACAACCACTTCTGGTGGTTGCCACTCACCTGGGGATGTGAGTCTTGGCTGGCCAGGCTCCTGGGTACAGGGGGTCCAAGGGGCAGTAGAGGGTAATTGTTAAGATTGCCGGGTACTGGTTAAGAATTTTGGGTTTGAATCCTCCCTCTCCATCTGCTAGGAATCTGATTTATGGCAAATTGCTTGAGCTCTTTGGGCCTCTTTTTTCACATCTGTAAAATAGGGGTAGTATTGTTTGACTTCCATTTGTGAAGTTTAAATGAGATTTCTTATTGTTTTTATGTTAATCTTTAGTACATGGCCTGCTGTAAACACCCAGGACACCCAGGAAATGGTCATTGCTGTTTGATTTTCCTCATCCCCAGTCTCAAGGGGAACCTGGGCCAGTGAGCACAGTCACTTGCCATCAGGCTGTCCCTTTAGGAGTCACCAAAGGGGGCTCCAGTGTGTGGCGAGGAAACCCCAGGAACTAGGAGTAAGAG
This sequence comes from Macaca nemestrina, assembly GCF_043159975.1. Classification (NCBI taxonomy): domain Eukaryota; kingdom Metazoa; phylum Chordata; class Mammalia; order Primates; family Cercopithecidae; genus Macaca; species Macaca nemestrina. The sequence goes on along the minus strand of NC_092131.1, from coordinate 125,891,274 downwards.
AAGATCTAACTTGCCACCAGCTTGCTGGGTGACCACAGAAAAATCACTTCTTCCCCTGGGCCTCAGTTTCCTCCTCTGTAAGATGATACTGGATAAGATCAGTGTCTTTCAAACTTGCTTTTTAGCTGGAGCCCTCTTAGTTCAAGTGAACCCTTACTCAGAAGTCTGGTTTTATTAACGGAGGTGGAGGTCTGGAGCATTACCAGATTCATCGCCCACATCCTGGGACTGAGGAGAGGGGTCCAGTGAGTGTGTTAAGAGCTGCATTGGTCAGGTGACTCCACTCTGACTGCATCGCTCAGTGGACTTTTCCATCTATTTGTTCCTGCCCCTGGCAAGGCAGCAGGTGGCCATTTGGAAGAATGGCACAGGCCATGGTTTTAATCTCCTCTGCTCTTCCTCAGCATTTCGTTTTCCTGAACCCACATCTTCCTCCTACCCTGACTTTCTTGCTTCTCTCTAAGCCACTTCTGTCTTTCTCCCCCTGCCCTTGTTATCCCCTTGTCACCTCCTATAGATTCAGGACATTCTGAAGGTGCTGGTGTCCAACCTTAACCATTCCAGTGGGGTAGCGCTCCCCCATTGCACAAGTGGAAGGTGAGGCAGTGCCAGGACCCCTCTCTGGCTTGCTCTCTCCAGCTGTGCATGCCCCTGAGGCTTCTCCGGTTTGGGGGATACTTTGCCTCTGGCTTATTTTATTTTGCTGCCATTAACCTTCAGCCTGTTTATGTCTTCTTCTTCACCTGTTTGATTGATTGGGTTTTTTCCTTCCCTGCATCTTTTATTATCTTGGAAATGGTGAGACATACCTTAAAGTTTAAAAGTAATTTGGGAATAATGTACAGAGCAGACATGTGGGATTTGGGGCTTTATTTTATTTTATTTGAGACAGGGTCTCACTCTGTCACCCAGACTAGAGTGCAGTGGTGTGATCTCGGCTCACTACAACCTCTCCCTCCCAGGTTCAAGCGATTATCTTGCCTCAGCCTCCTGAGTAGCTGGGATTACAGGCACCTGCCACCACACCCGGCTAATCTTTGAATTTTTAGTAGAGATGGGGTTTCACCATGTTGGCCAGGCTGGTCTTGAACTCCTGATCTCAAGTGATCCACCTGCCTCAGCCTCCCAAAGTGCTGGGATTACATGCATGAGCCACCATGCCCGGCCCTTTGCTGTTTTTATACTTTCTCTATATCCATAACTGTTTCCCATGTAAGTTTTTTTTTTCTTTTTTAATTTCTCATTTCTATTACCCCTGCATCATCTGCTACCCTGAAGGATCTGGAGGTAAGAGGCCCTGGGCCAAGGCGCAGTGACCCTGCAGGCCAGTCCTCCAACCTCCTCTCACAGCGGGAGCTGGGTGCCCCTCTACCAGCTGAGACAGCCCACACACACCCCAGCCCTAATGATTGTTCTCTCTACCTCTCCCCGCAATCCTCCTCCTACTCCTCCTCTCTGCATGTGCATCAGAGCCGGAACCAAGAACTAGCAGTAGCCCTGGACTCAAGCTCCGCAACCATCAATCAACTCTGAAAACAGAATCATTGGTAAGAGTCCATTGGGGTCCCCTGATTCCATGCTGCCAATCCTGGGCTTTAGTTTCCCCTTGGGGCTCTGAAGAAAGGGGCGGAGGGCCTCTGGTGCCAAGGGCAAATGGGGAGCTGGAGCACCCAGTCCTCACCTGGGGGAACCCCAGAACAAGGAGCATGCAGCATGGCTCTTCTGTCGCTGCCCTCTTTGCCAACTCTCTCTTCTTCAGACACCCCTGCTCCAGTCCTTGCCACACACGCCCTGGGGTTGTCACCTCTCAGGGAAGTACTAGTCTGACTGGTTGTCAAGGACCCCGTATTTCTGTCCTGACTCAGTCCCTAATTTGCTCCTTGAGTCTGGACAAGCCACCTCTCCTCCTTGGGCTCCTGTTTCTGGAGGAGGTAGAGCATCAAAGGTCTCTGTTAGTTCTGAGAGTCCGAGATTTCAAGGTCCCTAGAACGGAAACCTCAGGGCCAAGGGCTCCTGTCTGTCCTTTTCTGTCCTGTATCTCTGCTGTGAAGAACCCGTACCTGGTTCTTACATGCTCATTAAATGTTTGTCAAATGAACGCATCTTTCTAAATCACAAGCTGGCAGAAGGGTGTGCCTTTCCCAGACTCCGTCTCTAGAGGTTTGTGTTACTGTCTTTTGAGAGAATCCAGATTCAGACTGTGAGTTCTGTGGCTGTGGGCAAAACCCACAAAGACCCAAATCCTCTGCCTTTGGGAGCTTGAGGAGAGTTGACCAGTTCATGTTGCCATTGGGTCTGAGAACTTTGCCTTTAAAATCCATTCCTGGTCCCTGCCTACAACTTCCTGGCTTGGGCAATAGACTTGAGGGGCCCCCCCCTCAGTCACCTGAATTTGACTCTCCCCACAGAAACAACAGAAGAAACAAGTGGAACATCAGCTGGAAGAAGTAACATGATTTCTTTGCACACAACATGACTGCTGGGTTTGGGGGGCACTCAGATGTAGAGGTGCCAGTCTCGTCTCACCCACTCCCAGCCTGGGGAAGAAGGCTCACCCCTGAAAACCTGGTCCCATGGGTGTGCCTGTCCTGGGGCATTGGTGGCATGCTGGGGGCATGTCTCTTGCTGTGCCATCTCTGCCTCCCCTGGGTAAGAGCTCTGTCTTCCTCTTCCTACAGGAAAAGAAAGCAAACAATGACATACACAAAGCACAGACGGAGCAGTTAGAGGTGAGTGGAGGGTGGGGAGTTTTCTCCTGTCCTCCGGAGAATGTTTCTTTCCGTCTCTTTCAGCACTTGCTTGGCTTTTCTCCCAAACGTTCAATTCCAGACAATCAACATCCTCACATTGGAAAAGGCAGACTTGAAGACCACCCTTTACCATACTAAACGTGCCGCCAGACACTTCGAAGGTGGGAATCTGGGCACCCCGTCATCCTTCAACCTGGCACTTTGACAAGTCTTTAGGTGGAGTCCTTTGAACCTCATCTCAATCTCTCATTACAGAAGAGTCCAAGATCTGGCCGGCCGCCTGCAATCCTCCTTACAGCGTATTCAAGAATTGGAGCGGGCTCTCTCTGCTGTTTCTGCACAGCAGTGGGAAGAGGACAGGGTGAGTCCAACCAGCTGCCCCCTTCCCTGGCAGCCTGGCTTCCCAGATGCAGGAGTGAGCCTAAAGGTCCCTTCTGCAGGATGCAGTGTCCTGCCCAGAAGGCAGCATGCTCATTTCTCACTGCTTTTGTGTATGGTTGTTAGAGGCAGCCTGGGGCTGAGTCAGCTGCTGTGGGTGAGTTGGGGGCACTGTGGGGAGTGAACACTGGATACAGAACTCGGAGGCCAAGTGCCTGCCCTGCCCTTACCTGGCTGTAGCCTTGGCCAAGTCCTAGGTGGGGTATTGGGTACTTGTGCTGTGAAGGTACAGAAGAGTACCTTTAGTATGTCACCATTTCTGTAGAGAGAGGAAAGATGTGTGTGTGTGTGTGTGTGTGTGTGTGTGTGTGTGTGTGTGTGTGTATGTACTATGATAATATACATGAAACATGTCTGCAAGGGTTCATAAAAACCTCAGGAGAGAGTAACAGGGCGGCTGGGAGACACTTCCCTTCTGTACCTTCTGAGTTTTGAACTATGTGAATGTATCCTCTTTCCAAAAAGCGAACAAAAGATTAATTTCCCACTTCCTACCTGTGCCGCTACCCACAACAAGAAAAATGGGCTTAGAGAATTGGGTATACCTGGATGTTCAAATCCCAGCTCTGTCTGAGTGATCTTAGACAAGCACTTAACCTCAAATACTGCATGTTTTTCATGTACACAATAGAGGCAATCCTAGTAACTGTCTCATATGGTGGTTGTGAGGATTAAATAGGATTGTTAGCATGGTACCTGGTGAAGCACTCCGTTAAGGTTCAAACAGTGGTAGTAATAACACTAGCAATATTATCTGATCTCTCTGGGCCTCTGTTAGCCAGCTATAATTCAATCTCTTTCCCTGTCCCTTCCAAGTTTACTGAGTTCTTTTAAAAACCAGGCCACGGGCTTGGAAATGCCTTGATCTTTACTGACCGAGTTGTATATTGAGCCTAGCCCTAGCCCTTTTAAGGGGCACTGCCCGGGCTCCCCACATCAAAACTTCTCACTCTTCACCATCCAGTCCTCGAGCCGCAGTGAAGCAGTCCTCCAGCGGCAGTTACAGCAGACCATAAAGGAGCGGGCGCTGCTGAACGCACACGTGACACAGGTGAGGCTTTGCAGAGGGAGGGATGTGGAAGGAAGATGACCCCAGGTGGCCAGGAGCAGGTGAGGACCAATGACAGCCCTTCCTCACTTCTGTGGCCATTCTTGCAGGTGACAGAGTCACTTAAACAAGTCCAGCTAGAGAGAGATGAATATGCTCAACATATAAAAGGAGAGAGGGCCCGGTGGCAGGAGAGGATGAGGAAAATGTCGATGGAGGTGAGACCTGACCCTTCAGCCCCCACCTTAGATGGGTCACTGCATCTTTCTGGGCATCTGTAAAACGGGAATGGTGTGACCTGGGAGCAGGACTGGCATCACAGGGCTGTGGGGTGGCTTAGAATGCCCCAGGCAGGTGGGTGGATGGAAGGGATTTGAGGCAGTGGAAAAGAGGTCTGTGCCAGGATTCAGCAAGTCTTGTCATCTCCATGAGCCTTAGGGTCCTCATCAGCAAAGAGGAAGGAGTGCCCGTTGTCAGCCACCCACAGTGCTCTCTATCTGACATGGCTGGGAAATTGGCTTCCATCGGGTGTGAGGAATCATTAGCAGTGAGGCCAAGTTTGGGAAGCCTCAGAGGAGCTGTGCGTCAAGAGTAGGGTTGGTTTTTTTGAGAGGCGGGGGTTGGGGAATCCAGAGGCCCTCATTGTCTGCTTCCTTTCTCAGCTGAGCCCCCATCCCCAGTGCCCCCAGCAGGGCCCTCTGAAGTGGAGCAGCTACAAGATGAGGCCAAACACCTGAGGAAGGAGGTGGAGAGTTTGGTGGGAAAACTCCAATCCCAGGTGGAAAACAATCAGGCCTTGAGTCTCCTGAGCAAGGAGCAAAAGGAGAGGCTTCGGGAGCAGCAGGAGAGGCTGCAAAAGCAGGAGGAGAGGCTGCGAAAGGAGGAGAAGAAGCTGCAAAAGCAGGAGGAGAGGCTGTGGGATCAGGAGGAGAGGCTGTGGGAGAAGGAGGAGAGGCTATGAAAGCAAGAGGAGAGGCTGCAAAAGCAGGAGAAGAGATGCACACTCTCCCAGAACCACAAGCTCGACAAGCAGCTGGCCAAGCCACAGTGCGGCTTCAAGGACCTGGTAGGTTGCCCCACCTGGGGAGCCTGCCCTCATCCCTAGCCCTCCAGGCCTTTGTTTCCCCACATGTAAAATGGGGCAGTGTAGCCCTCACATGACATGGTACTGCTAAAGGCATCTGTGAGCCAGAGCTCATCAGGCCCTCCTCTGATGGCTGTGGGGGAGAGGGGATGATTTTTCTAACCTGCCTCCACCCTTCCCGCTGACATGGGAGACAGACACCAAGTTCTGGGGTCTCCAGCTGCAGTGGATGGCCACTGATTGCTTCTTTCTGTCCAGAACATGAGAACAAGAGCACACTGCAGTTGGAGCAGCAAGTAAAGGAGCTGCAGGAGAAGCTGAGCAAGGTGAAGGAGATGGTAAGCTCTGCCCCATCCAAGAAGGGCTGGGAGACAGGTACCAGCCTCTGGGGAGGCGAGGTGCCAGGCCAAAGGCAGCTCCAACTGCAGAGCAAGTGACCTTAGCACGCTCCAGGGCAGCCCTATGTCTGTTTGTTGCCTCCTGCCCTCTGACTTTTAGAGGTGGGTAGCCCTGGGCTCCTCCCAGGTCTGGACATCATCATCCCAGCTAGAGGCATGGATTCCCCCAATCACAGGGGAAGAGACAGTGGTATAAGAGGCTTCTTATGCTGGGCATGGTGGCTCATCCCTGTAATCCCAGTACTTTGGGAGGCTGAGGCAGGAGAATCACTTGAAGTCAGGAGTTTGAGACCAGCCTGGCCAACATGGCAAAACCTCATCTCTACTAAAATTACAACGACAAAAAATTAGCCAGGGATGGTGGCACATGCCTGTAATCCCAGCTACTCAGGAGGCTGAGGCATGAGAATCACTTGAGCCCAGGAGGTGGAGGTTGCAGTGAGCTGAGATTGCACCACTGCACTCCAGCCTGGGCCACAGAGTGACGCTCTGTCTCAAAACAAAACAAAAAAGCCTCCTTAGATTCGAACTGGATTCTGGCCTCAGTCCCACTGGTCACCATTCAACTACTTTTCATCTCTAAGTCTCTGTTTCTTTAGCTTCAAAAGGAAGTTAGCATTTTTCTTATGGAGGTGCTGGGGATTAAATGAGAGAACACATGGAAAGCATTAGGCATGGAGCACACTTAGCAGATGGTGATTGGCTCCCTCTGCTTTTCCACAAGTCTGTGGTCTACAGTTTAAATGGTGGGAAGAAGACATGAGGTTTGAGGCTGGGGAAGGAGGCATGGGGTTCTAGGCAAGGGAGGAAGTCTCTAAGGCCTGGAGCAAGAGGCCAGGGGCCTGGGCAGGTGACAGAGCCCCCACAGTGCCCTCGTTACCCTATTAATGGGCCCAGAATCTGGAAGCCAGCCACCACGTGCCCTCCTGCCTAGGGCCTTCCTGCAGCTGGAGCTGAAGAGCCAAGAGTCTCAGAGTCTGCACAGCAGCAGCGAGACTAGTACCTCGGTCACCCGCAGCAGTACGTGACCACCTATCAGCAGCTGACCTCTGAGAAGGAGGCGCTGCACAGGCAGTTACCACTACAGACCCAGCTCATGGACCTGCAGCAGCAGGAAACTCGGGGCAAAGCGGTGGCTGAGATGGCCTGCCAAAAGTTGCAGGAGACCCAGGGGAGTGAGTTGCTGAGGACGGGGCCCCCGAGGGGGACGACCTGGCAACCTCTATGCCTTCTCACTCTGTTTCCCATCCCATTAGGAGCACCTAGAAGCTGCCAACCAGTGGAACCAACAGCTGGAGACCCAGTTGAGCCTCATGGCTCTCCCTGGACAAGGTACAGGAGACCACTCAGGGGAAGAGGAGAGAGCCCCAGGAGGAAGGGGGGACTGTCAGCAGCATAGGATCAAGGAGCTGGAAGAGACCTTTAGAACATCTGGTCATTTTGCCAACTGGGTGTCTGCACTAAGTTCGGCATCAATCGGGTGACCTCCTGGCAGCAGGGGGCCACCAGGTTGCCTAAGGATGAGTGAACTGGCCCAGATCAGAAAGGGAGCAGGTCAGAACTCCCGCACCAACCGGTAGTGTGACTGTGCCTGGGCAATATAGCAAGATCTCGGTTCTTAAAAGGAAAAATAAAGAACAGCAGCTCATTCCCCTCTGGGGAGGGGCTGTCTCAGGGTTACACAGTGAGGGTGGGGACAGAGGTGGGCCCACAGTGCCTCCCTTGTTGGGTTGTCTGAGGACCCCTCTGGCCACCTCCCCACAGGAGATGGAGGAGGACATCTGGACAGTGAGGAGGAGGGGGTGCCTCGGCCTATGCCGAGTGTCCCAGAGGACCTGGAGAGCCGGGAAGCCACGGTGAGTCTCACTTTCCCTGTGCCCACGTTGCCACCTTCCTCTGTGGTCCCTCCCAGGCCCCCTTATGCTCTTGGTTTCCCCGCCTTCTGATTTCTCTGGACCTTCACCCCTTCCGGGAGCCAGTGGTCAGACACCATTTCACCTGTGACCAACAGGTGCACTCTCTGAGGCCCCAAGGGAAGGGGCTGTGCTCCACCTCCCTGCCCCATTTGTTCTGTGTATGCCCCTACAAGAATACTCACCTCTTGCCTTCAAGTGGCATTTTCAACTCCGCTGGAGCCAGTTTCCAGGAGGAGCAGGCACGGCTATGTGGGCAGCGGAAGGTGTGAAGGCTGTGCTGCCTGCACCTGGCTCACCTGGTGGCCTCGGCCTGGAAGGAGCCAGAGGAGAGGCCCCAGCCTCAGGGACTGTGTTTGAGTTTGTGTGTGGGGAGAGCTACCGGGCCCTGAGGGAGGCCATGGAGAAGGTGAAGGTGAGTGAGTCCTGGCATGGGCCAAGAAAAGTGAAGGTGGGGCAGGACAGGTCACTCCCGAGATATGACCAGATTATTTTGGCTGCAGAGTGGCTTTATGGACCTCCGAAAGGAGAAGGTGGACAGGATGGAGCAGGTGGAGAACCTAAAGCTTGGATTCATCCAGCTCTCTGGAGCAACAGACGGCATGAGTGAGCGGGAGGCCACGGCATGGGCACAGGGAGCTGCAGGGCCATTGGAGGGGCCCCAGCGTCTGAGCCCTGTCCTCTTGCAGGAGAGTACATCACCATATATGGGAGCCAAGGGGCAGTGCCAAACACGTGGCACCAGGAGATGGAGGATATCATCAGGCTGGACCAGAACGAGGAGGAGATGAAGGTAGGGCATGCAACATCTTTGCGGGGGTGGGGGTCAGCATGGGCACTGGCGCTGGATCCAGAGTGGCATCTGAGGACCCCTCCATTCAGGTGAATCTACTGGAGCTGCAGAAGCTGCTGTTGACACTTGTGGGTGACCATGAGGGACATGACAAATTCCTCCCTGCTGCCCACAACCCTGCTGATGAGCCTGCTCCAGGGGCCCCAGCCCCCCAGGAGATTGGGGCTGCTGAGGAGCAGCCTGGTGAGTGGATCCCTGAGGCGGGGTGGACAGGCAGGAGCAGGGGAGGCTCACACTGCACTCAGACCCCCACCTGCCTCTCTCCAAAGATTTTTATGAGGTGAGCGTGGTGGACAGCGTGGAGCCTGCACCAGGAGAGGCCAGGGAGGGTTCTCCCTGTGACAACCCCACCTCACAGAAGATCGTGCAGCTGCTTCCTGTAACGCAGGACACCCAGGAGCACCCAGGCTTGGCCAGCAAACCCTGCATGCCATTCTTTTACTGGGCAGCCGAGAACAGAGAGATAAACATCATCATCACCTAAGAGCTGGTCAAGAAATTGAAAAAACAACAACCAAAAGTTATGGGGTTAATCTCCTACACAATTCATTTACTTCATTTGAATGTTAGAGCTCCTCATGTTTATTTATGTTTCTAATTTACAGTTTAAATTTATTTGTAGAAAGTTAAGGGAGAGTGGGTCTTTCCCTGATGTTCACTCTGGCATCCTTCAACATTTTTGTTTTTAATTTGATAATTGTAGGTCATTAGCTCGCATATCGAGTTTGCCTTTACATGGTGGGAGTTCAAACACACAAAGACCCACTATTTGCACAAAACTATTCTTGCTGGTTTGGAATAGGCTGCCATGCTTTTTAAATGTTATTGCAGCATGTATACTCATTACAGAATTCAGATAAAATTTGCTTATGTTCTGCTATTATGTTTGATCGATTCCTAATCACAGTGAGCTCTTCATTAGCTCAATACGTGGTTTGCCCTCAAGTGCACACTGTTTCTTACTTTGTAATATGCCACTGTGAGTACTGACATTTAGAGTTGTTTAAAGGCCGAGAACTGGAAACAGATTTTCCCCTATTTTCTGTGTATTGGGGATGGGAGTAATAACATTTTGGGGAGCTTTTTAAATCTCACAGAAGAGGAAAGTGGCCTGCTCTGGCAGGTGTGTGCAGGATAGAGTGTGTTTCATTTGTTCTGGTGTCAAGAATGAGCGCAGTACTATGGTAGTTCCCTTAGGATTTGTATGTGCTCTGGGCTCATGAAGATATCGCAGCATGAGCTGCAGCAGTTGTACTCTTTCTCGATGACCTAAAAAAAAGGTATTCTTTCTGAGGAATGAAAGGCTCCCATCATTGACTGTGGATGTGGAAAACCTTTTCCAGCCTAGAGCATTTATATCTACAATACATTTTAAAGTCAGAGTTCATGTTACCTGTTTTAATCACGTGACTACATGTCACAGTACACAAAAGGGCACTGGTTGATATTCTTCTTAATGTATTTAGTAAAGATCATAAGAAATCCTTTCAGAGTTTAAATGTCCCTGGAACAGGCATACAGGCTCTAGTCAAGAATGAATTCAAGTGAAGGAAAGCTGTGTGACACCTGGCATTCCTCTATGTTCATGGAGCTTCTTTGAGGCTAGAAGATTGATTTTACCATCTAGACCTCTCTGGCTAATACCTATTCTTCAACCACATTGGTTACTCTGAAATAGGAATTTACTTCTTGTCCTTGAATGGAAAATACTTTAAAAATAACAAACATTATCATAAACTAATATATGTGACAGTACTTAGTTGAAACAAAAAGGAGTTTTAGTAGACAGTATTATATTTGAAAATCAAGGAGAAGTTTATGCAACTTAAAATGTTTACAGACTGCAGTACAATCTACTGTTTGTGAAAGTCAAAGTATTATGAGGAAAAGTGTCTATACAATCACAGAGTTCTATTTCCTCACAAAGTTCTTTACGAAGAGTGAAATATGTTTTTATACCTCTTGGTATCACTTAGAGGCGTATTTTTTTGCCATATTTATGTTCATGTGCCTATACATGATGAATGAATTATTTCAGTCATACATTGCCTAAATTGTAACTTTATGATGCTTGGGAAAGAATCAACAGCTAAAACTTCATGAAGTTCTAATGTCTATGTTCGAAAATATGTCACATTATTAGGATGTAGGGAGAGATGTGTGTGCACTCCCTGGGATGGGCATTTCTAGTCACTAGATCATCTCCATTTTCAGCATTTGACATCCTCATGATACTTTTATAAATATGACATTAATAGGAGAGCAATAATATGATTTTACAGATGGAATAACAGATTTGCCTGCATTCACTGAAAGAGTGCAAATATTGGGTCCTTGTGACTTCAATTGACTCTTCCAAATTGTATGAATTTATCAATGTATTAGATAAACCCAGTTTCAGAATGATAAAGAAAAACTGTTAGACCAAATAATGTGGCTAATTAACAGTGGTACGATTTCTAGCCTGAGTATTTAAAATGGACTTAAGGTCCTGTTCTTGCCTTCTATTTTGTGAACTTGCTGCTTTTGCATTATTTGAGTTCACTTGAAAGACTGTTACTTTAAGTCCATTTTAAACCCTCGGGCTAGAAATCTTACCACTGTTAATTAGCCACCTTCTTTGGTCTAACAGTTTTTCTTTATCATTCTGAAACTGGGCTTACCTAATACATTGAAAAATTATTTCAAGGAATTTTCATAGTTCAAATCACTTCACTTTTGCCTTGATAAATATAAATGACTAGGAATGTCCTTCAGATCACGTTTAGCATCTGTAACCAATCTGACAATAATGTGCTCATCAGGTACCTATGGGTGAAATCACACACTGGCATGTTGAAGCTGAATGTCAGTCTGGAAAAGAAATGTACTGTATTAACCAAAATACCACTCTTTGTGTAGATATTTTGTCCTATGTTTCCGAAAAAGCTAGAAAGAATGGAAATCCTATGACAATAACTTAAGTCTTCAAAGTGCATACAGTCTCTTGCGATACCTCATTCAGCCAAGTATTTATTCTCTTTCTTATTCAGTATAAGACAGCTTTCAATTTGCTTAGAAGGCAACATTAGAAGGTTAGAGTTCATCAGAAATATAGAATTTTAAAATGTGAGTTCAACTGAATAAATATGAATTTCTGTAGGAACTAAGGAATCAAAATACATATTTAAAGATTGCAATATATGGTCATTATTTTTAGAGTATCTGATTAAACCTGATAGGTTTTCCAGAAATGAAAAAAATCAGCTCTAAAACCAAAGCAGATTTTTAGAAAAATGTGAAAATGTAACTCAGCCCTATCCATAATACTTTCTCTTAAACCTTTATCTTACAGAGTCACTTTAAAATAATATAACTATTGAAAAATATAACTGCTATGTTAATGTTGTGAAATAAGTTAAAACATCTTAAAATATGAATACTGTAGTTTAAAACAAAGAAACTGGGGGAAGGAAAAGTAGAGAAAGAGATGTCAATTCCAGTCCACAGCTTTATTTGCCAAGTTTTCTTAAAATGACTTTTACCAATTTACGAATTCCTGTCAACAGAATGTATAATGGAAATACTGAAAGACTGTTGTCTAAAGTGCCATTATTGACTGCTACTGTGATGCTACTGTAATGTAATAAATTAGGAAATTGTTACAAAATGCTGTTTTTGCCTTTAAATTTTGTGTGTCTTGTAAACTATGTTGTTAAAGGTATTGAGTGTGCAAATCCTGGGCACGCTTGGCATGAGATCATCGGATTTTATTTTTACAAAATTGTAACTATGCAAGTGTGTTTATTGAAAGGACACAAACTAAAAAGAAGTTACAGGAATTTTAAAAGTGGGATGAGAAAGTTATTGGGATGAAAAATGTAGAAAAGTTGTGGCAAAAGAAGTTGTGGAAAAAAAGTAGAAAAATGTTTTATGAAACATGTTTTAAAAAGTTATGAAAAGGAAGTCATGGAATTTTTTAAAAAAAAGTCATGGGAGAAAAATAAAAGCAGGCCCCTGTCAGCATAACCCTGGAGAAGTGGGGCTGGAGTCTCCACCCCCACCATGTATCAACCACTCCTTCCCAGTCACCCCTTTACCATTAGGGTAGCAAGAAAAGACCCCGTCTAATGGAGGGAGACAAACAGACCCTTTGCCACCTTGACCAGGGCTGAGTCCTTAAATTTCTGGACGGTGATGTTTGTTATTTAAAAGCCAGAGGCTGGTGGAGCTGGTTTGTTTGGAGGAGGCCTGATGGCCTCTCTACTCTCACCAAAGCAACTTTTCCCTCAGGGGGCTCCCATCTTCTTATTCAGAGAGGCAGCTGAGGTGGGACAGTGGGGCTAAGGGTAGAGTAGGCGAGGGCACAGGCTGCTGGGGTGGCCCCCCTTCCCCAGTGTACATATACTATCTGTGTAACATTTTGTATATTCTGGGGGGTAGGACCACCCCCTGTATCATACATAGCAAAGGCTGGAGCTGGCATATGAGGAGGAGATTCTAATTGTTATTTACAGCTGGGAAACTTATTTATTGATACCATAGGATGGAGGAAGGAGGTGGGGATGGGGTCCTGCCTTCCTTGGTGGTGCGACTCCTGTTTATTTTGCTTTTCATTTCGGAATAAATGGATTTAGCCATACTGCGCAGCCTGGTGGGTTCCCATTTCCCTCACTGGGTCCTGGAGTTTGTGCCACTGAACGAGGAGCCCCAGAGTGTCTGAGCATGTCCAGCTGGGCTGTTGGGGACTTCCAGGCCTGTTACCTGTATGCTGCCTGGTGACACCTGGTGAATTTCATGGGGCCTACTATGGCGCCTAGCCCTGACAGCCAACAGGCTCAGAAGCCTAATCTAGCGGTGGCCAGGAAGACAGACACCAGCACCGAAGGCCACTGACTTCCATCCACCCCAGGCGTCTTCCGTTCCATCCCCTTGCCTCCCTCTCCTGTCTGCACCCGGTGGCCTATTCTGTCTGTCCCTCCAGAGTGCTGGCTGTCCCACAGGCTCCTTCAGGCTGAGTTCATGGCCCTGCCCCCTAGTGGCCAGAGCCTGCTTCACAGGATAAGAGCCAGTTAAGTTCCAGGGGCTTTCCAGGAAAAGTGTCCCTTGGAAAGGCCTTTTCACTACTCCCAATAGCACCCTAGAAATGGCTTGGCCTTTTCCCTCCCCTGAACTCCACAGAGAACACAGCCAGCAGAGGACACATTCCCCGCCACCCAGAAATGGGTTTGATTCTCAGCTGAGGGATGGCGGGACTGATAGAGACTGTCAGGCCACACGGCTGCCTGCACAGCACCCCCATGCACCCCCATGCTTGCTCATATATATATATATGAGTATTTATAGATATTAATAGAACACAGCAGGGCATTCCACAGAGTAATTATAGATATTTATAGAACAGGGCAGGGCATACCACAGAGTATTTATAGATATTTATAGAACAGGGCAGGGCGTACCACAGAGTATTTATGGATATTTATAGAACAGGGCAGGGCGTACCACAGAGTATTTATGGATATTTATAGAACAGGGCAGGGCGTACCACAGAGTATTTATGGATATTTATAGAACAGGGCAGGGCGTACCACAGAGTATTTATGGATATTTATAGAACAGGGCAGGGCGTACCACAGAGTATTTATGGGTATTTATAGAACAGGGCAGGGCGTACCACAGAGTATTTATGGGTATTTATAGAACAGGGCAGGGCGTACCACAGAGTATTTATGGGTATTTATAGAACAGGGCAGGGCGTACCACAGAGTATTTATGGGTATTTATAGAACAGGGCAGGGCGTACCACAGAGTATTTATGGGTATTTATAGAACAGGGCAGGGCGTACCACAGAGTATTTATGGGTATTTATAGAACAGGGCAGGGCGTACCACAGAGTATTTATGGGTATTTATAGAACAGGGCAGGGCGTACCACAGAGTATTTATGGGTATTTATAGAACAGGGCAGGGCGTACCACAGAGTATTTATGGGTATTTATAGAACAGGGCAGGGCGTACCACAGAGTATTTATGGATATTTATAGAACAGGGCAGGGCGTACCACAGAGTATTTATGGATATTTATAGAACAGGGCAGGGCGTACCACAGAGTATTTATGGGTATTTATAGAACAGGGCAGGGCGTACCACAGAGTATTTATGGATATTTATAGAACAGGGCAGGGCGTACCACAGAGTATTTATGGATATTTATAGAACAGGGCAGGGCGTACCACAGAGTATTTATGGGTATTTATAGAACAGGGCAGGGCGTACCACAGAGTATTTATGGATATTTATAGAACAGGGCAGGGCATACCACAGAGGGGCACAAGTTTTCAGGAACGGTCACACCTGGATGTGTCAGCTCAGCACTACAACAGACTAAGTCACAGATGAAGGGGGCTGGCTTTGGGGCTGGGGAGCCACTGTCAAGTCACAGGACACCCGCCCAGCAGGCCTGGAAAGGGAGGCCTCCGAGAAGAGGAGGATCTGTTTAGAGGTTAAAGTGTGGCTGGGGCTCTCAGGATGGGATGGACTTGCCTGACCCAATCAGCTGGCAGTCAGAGAGAAGCAGAGAGAAAACAGGAGAGAGAAAAGCAAGCAGAGAGCTGGTGAGGCAAGCGCAGAGCACTGGCGCGCCACAGCAGCTGTGGGAGGGCCAGGGAGGGGAGGGCGCAGGTGTGGGTGTGGCAAAGGTTCCTGGAAAAGGGGCTGGAAGGGAAAGGGGAGGAAGATGGAGGGAGGAGCCAGAGCTTCACAGGTAGTGCCTGGGGCTGTGGCAGCCCTCCCCAGCCCACACACGCTGGCCTCACCCATGGCACCCAGGCAGTGCACCCACAGTTCAGACCAATGCTCAGCCCCCTTGGGCTTCCCCCTTCTCTGGTCACCCTGTCTTCCAACCCACTGGCCCAGGGGCACCTCTTGTTTGGGGAGCCCCACCCAACAGCCAACTGGCCTGATAAGGAACACTGCTTGAACCAAAATGGTGAAGCTATAAGGGACGGATGGCTGGAGTGAGTGCCAGAGGCCCCTCTGAGTGGTCAGAAAGACCAGGGTCCTCTGAAGGGAGCCTGGGGAAGGCAGGGAGGGCAGGTAGCTGGATGCCACTGGCCATAGACTTGTAAGTCTAAGACGGGAGCCTCAACTGGTTGCGGGGCAGGGGGGCTGCGGGTTTCATAGGTGAGGCTGGGCCCTTCCTGCTGGGAAAAGCAGAAGAGGGAGAGTCTGTGGCAGGAGAGGCAGGTGGGCTCACTAGGCAGAGCTCAGCTGGGCCAACAGGCACTGTGGTCCCGTTGGCTGAATAGCACAGGTGACCCCTAGGAGCAACTGGCCAAGGTGCGTGAGCCTGCTGGCCAGTGGTAATGCTTCAGCGGGGGCCAGGGACCCTGCCTTCGGTCACACACTAGCAGCTATGATGGTACCTGGGAGGATGGGAAGGGGGCTGTGTGTCCCTTCCTGGCCTGTGAAGTGTGTTGTGGGATGACCATGTGTATGGGACTTTAAGATTTTATCCTAGATCATCACTGGATTGCCGACAGATAGAGGAGGTGGGACCCCGACTATCACCGCTGCTCTGCAGTGGATTCGGCTCTCGGCACTCCCAGGCTGGGAGCTGGATGCCCTGCCCTGGCAGCATGACTCAGACTGCATGACAGGTATGGCGTGCCCAGGATGACGTTCCTAGACCTCTGGCCTCCTCAGAGTCCAGCCCCACACAACGCCCTCCAAGCTCCCAGCCCCTACACCATAAACCATGAGCTCTATGCCCTCTCTGATGGCTCCAGAGAGCACCCATGTCTGCCAGCTTGGGCATGGAGCCTGTTCCGAGAGCCCCCAGGCTCAGCCATGGAGGCCATGGGCAGTGGTGCTGAGTCCCATGGCTCACAGGGAAGGGAGGTGAGAGAGCCACAGCACGAGGACAGAAAGAGGAAAGAGCAAATCTGCAGCTCCAGAAAGGAGGGGCAGGGAGCCTGGATCTGAGGTCCCAGGTGTGCCCCCCTGTGGAGCTGGTGCAGTGGGGCGGGAACACCATTCATGCAGCAGGTGGCGAGGCATGTATCTACCACGGCTGATGCTCCTCAGGGGCCACTGATAGTGATTCTGAAAGACAGCATCAAATCAACATGGCAGCTCATATGCATGGGTGGGGCAGGCCTGGGGTTGGGGGACACACACATGCACTTGCCGGGGTGTGCACACACATGCTGTGAGGCCCCACTGTTGGCATGCACATGCTAACACACATGCCCACAACACGCATACGCCTCCTTCCCTGCCACCTCCCAGTGCCCAGCACCCTCACTGGCTGGCACGTGCAGCACAGATCTGGGGTGTGCAGCCACTTGGCACACTGAAGCACACACATGGGCAGAGTCACAACACAGAAGCTCACCCACACACAGAGGCATTTGCACCAGCTCCCTGCACACTCATGCTGGCATGCTCAGAGGACCATCCATGCTGCTCATGGAGACAGCGCTTGCTCGCTAATGTTCAGCTGCCATTTCTCTACCTAAGAGCCTTCCATGGCTCCCTACTGCCTACAGCATTGAGCCCCAACAAGTCATACTCTTCGGACTTTGAAGTTCTCCACCCTATGCCCCACCCTCCCCACAGAGCTCTTTCTCTTTCTGTCTCTGTTCCCTGCTTTGGCCAGTGGGTGTCCTCAGTGAGTCCCACACTAAACCTCTGCCCACACTGCAGCTCTTTACCCAGATACCCTCCAATTCCTCATCACATAAGCCTATCTCAGTCATGCCCTGGACTGCATTGAAGCCAGGCTGCCTTGAAGAAGCTCTCTCCCAGACTGCCCTTTTCCTCAAGGCAGGATCATGACTTGCCAAATGTTTCACATGTGTTAGCAAGACTAGAGTTGGAGCAGACATCAAACCTTACATCCCATATGTCACACCTCACCACAGACCTGGGTTCCAAATACCCTGAAGAGTCTGAACTCATGTTGGTAGTTAGCAAAGTGCTCCTATGGCCACATCTACAGTTAACACAGTATCCCTATGACCACTGTCTCCCTTGATCCCCACAGCCACCCTGGGAGAAAGGCAGAAAGAAATCATTTGATAGAAAGGACGCTGAGGCTCTGGGAGGGAAAGGGACTTGCCTGAAGTCCCAGGGTGAAGCAGCATCTCTAGACTCCCAGTCTTGCCCAATACCGCACTGCTTGCCTCTACCTATCTCCGTTGGTCATCAGCACATCCTAGGGCAAGCCCCAATCCTTGCCTCATTTTGGTTTATGGGTGCTGGACCCACAGCCCCACTCTCCAGCCATTTGGAAACAAAAACAGATACTATTGTTCTTCCTTAGAGAACGTGGCCAGTGGAAACAGGGCACACTGGGAATCAGAGTGAATGTCCTTGAAAGAGGGCCATGGGTCAACAAGACCAAGCCAGAGGATGTAGAATGCTTTTCCTTAGAAATCTTTGGGAATTAAGTGGGCTTCAGACACTCCCATCCCTTCCCCAGCAGCCACCCCTACCACATTGGTTTAGATTGGGTAAGGTGGCGGGGGGGGGGGGAGGTGGATAAAAAATCAGATTGCTCATGGCCCCCAGGCTCCTTCCCCAGCTGCTTCTGTCCTAGCCCAGGCTTGGTGCCATTCTCACATTCTCACACTCATGTGATGTGTCACACACATCACAAACCTTGATGGTCACACAGTCACAGCCTGGTCTCTGCTCCTGTGGTCCAGTGGCTGGACACCCCCTGGGATGGCTCAAAGGAGTCAGGACTTGGAAGTGGGAACATCAGGGTAGCTGAAGGAAATCCACACACCCAGCGTATCTCAGGGTTCAGACTCTCTGACCTGAGGTAGGCTCCCCAGGGGCTGGGAGAGGAGTTGGAGGGAATGGAGGATGGAGGACAGCGAGGAGGAGGAGGAATGCAATGTGTGGGGCAGCCACCAAGAGTGAAAATAGAGGGAAGTGCCATGTACATGCTGGAAAGAAGGGGGCAGGTGGGACGAGCCCCATAGCCCCCTCCCCAAAAACGACCACCTCCGGGAGTCAGCGCTCCCTGGGGGGCAGGCTCCACCAGCCCTCAGCCATACGTGGCTCCGGCATCCATGGTCCCAGTGCCTTGGAAGGAGAGGGCCGGTTCTGGCAGCCAGGTCCGATGCTCTGGAATCCAGTCCCATGTCAGGGGAACATCTGACCCCTTCCCTGCCCAGTTCAGTGTTGTGGGACAGGGCTGCTGTCAAGACAATCCCCAGTCCTGCCCTCCTCCCTGAGTGGGCCAGATAGCCCATGTAGCCTCTTCCCCACTTGCCTTTGTGGCACTGCCAGCCTGGTACCCTGGTGCCCATTCAGTCTAGTCCTTCGTATTGCTGGGGCACGGGGAAGCTCTGAGTAACGTGGGACTATAGAGTGCGCAAGGGTTGCTGATGGCCGGGTCCCGTGCCCTCCCCATTCCTGTGCATTCTTGACAAAGGCTCCCAGCAACCGAGGGTACACAGCAGCTGTAGACACCAGCCTGATGAATATCTCATTGTGGGGAGGGGGCCATAGCAGGAGTGGGGCTCCAGGGAAATACAGAACCTGGGACTGGGAGGTGTTGATGTGAGAGGCCCAAGAAACCTCTGCTTTGCATTTCCTGAATACCATCTGCGCCTCTCAGGAGGGAGAGTGCCAGGCTCAGGAGGTCCCTGCCCAAGCAAGGGAGCTTAGAAAGGGGGCTGGGGTGGGCTGTGCCATTTTCAAGGGCTGGCGGGGGGACCAGCCAGCCAGACCCCTCTGGAGGTACTTGGGGCAGTACCGCCTGCCATGGCTCCTGAGTGACAGAGTCAGCTCTGCGCCCCACAAGACCGCTCCCTACTCAGAACTCACTGTGATCATGTGCTGGATCCAGATGCCCATGCAGCCTCCTGGCAGGGGCATCAGTTGCACCACCTGCCCAGGACGGCCCACGGAAGAGTCTGCGCCACTCTGCCCTGCTATGGAACAACTCCTGTTCTGCCTTCGGGAAGAGGTGTTCGTTTAAGTGATGACTGGGCTGGCCCCCATGGCACAGTTATCACAGAGTCTGCTGCTACCCATGGCTGAGAGCTCTAGTTCTTCCTAGTGGTCTCTGAAGCCACCAGGACGGATGAACCGTGGCTTCACCCTCTTGGCTGACTCAGCTGCCTTTCATCAGCTCATCTGCCCCTAGGATCCACTGTCTCTGGCTGGCACCTGACCTGAGCCCCAGGCTCACGCCTCTGCCCACAGGCCCAGCAGCTGCTTCACCTCCAACTCCAACCCTCTGGACCAAGCATTGCCCCTTGCCAGCTACTGGGGTACCACTAGTGCCCCCTCTCCAGACCCTTGGGTCTGGCTATAGCTTTCTTCTGGAAGCCACACCCCAAGACCCCAGCCCTGCTCTAGGGCCCTGTATCCCCAACTTCCTGCATCCTTCTTTCTCCTTCTGGGAACATGAACTTGCTCTGCCAGCCTGGTGGCTCCTGGAGGGCAGGACACCAGGGCCTGGACCATGGCAGGACTGGGAGTGTCTGCTGCCAGCGATGCTGGAACCTGCACCCATGTCCACATGATGTCTGTGGCACAGCGGCCACCTGAGGCTGTGGGCATCTGAGTGGTGGCTGCAGAGTGAGGCCCTTACCTCTGCCTGAGTGAAGTTCACCATGTCCTCCCCTATGCTGTCCTGCTGGGCATGGAACAGCCGGCCCGGCTGGGGGCCCGGGACCACACCATAGAGCAGAAGCTAGGAGTTGGTGTCTGCGCTGGAGCTGGCTCTGAGGCTCTGGCTGCTGAGTGGCTGGACGGACCCTTCCAGATGCAAAAGGGGCCATCACCCTTTGAAATCCAGGCACAGGCCTGTCTCTCCAGAGAGGCAGCGTGACCCTGGCGTGCCACCCTCAGCTCTGCCCCAGATCCTGGCACACCCCGGAATGCCCACAATCAGCACACCCGTCTAGCCAGACAGTCAGCGTCTGGCTGCCCTCCAGCGAGAGGAGCACTTGCTTCTGGGCCATCACTCGGAAGAAGTGTCTGGAGGAAGTGTGCTTGTCATCAGAGAAGCCGAAGTAGATGCCTCCGTCCAGGGCTCCTGAAGACAGAGTCATTGGGTCCGGCTGGCCCGAGCTGGCTCCCCATCTCAGGGCACCCCTGCAGGCAGCAGGAACCCAGGGCCTGGCCATCAGCACCCACCTCTGTGTGAGAACAGCACGAGCCCACTGCCCAGCTGGGCCTGCATGAAGCTGCGCACCTCGGTGCCCGGCGCTGCCCACAGCACTACCCGCCCTTTGCTGGGCTGCTCAATGGCGTAAACCATATGCTCAGGGGCCCAGAGTAACTGTCCATGCTCCTCAGGGCCTCCGCAGGGATGGGCACAGTGGCCCCCTCCCACATCTGGGGACACAGGCCTGTGAAGGTTCTGCCTTGCCCTGCTCACCCACCCCTTCCTCCCCAGCCCTGGGCTGCCACCAGGGTTCCAATCCTGCTGCGGCTCAGGCCCTCAGGTGGCACCGAGGCTGGCACTGCTCTGGCTCCCCTGCACAAAGGGCCCTCCCCACATTCACCTTCCCTGTCACCCCAGGGAAGGCCCCAGGGAAGGTCACCCTCCAGGCCCAGCCTCCTTGCTCTTCATCTGCCCTAGTCCTGCGTGTCCCTCAAGGCCAGCTTGTGTCCCCTACCCAGGAAGGCCCCAGTTCTTACCCTCACCAAGTTCTCACCCCCAGAAATCCCCAACGTTGACCAACAGTGCTCCTTAATCTGTCTCACTGGTGGGGCAGGGGTCTCCTTTCAGAGCCTCCGTGTGTGCCTGGCCAGGGCCGGGCACAGGTGGGAGTGGTGATTTTAGAAATGGGCCCTCCCTCCGGCTGAGGGAGGGGTGGGTGGCGCGGAGAGTGGGGGGCTGATGGTTGGTATGTTCTGCAGCACAGAATCAGCGCTGCGATGGGCCCAGGTGCTTCCAGAGCAGTTACGGGCCCTCCTCATGTTGGGTGAAGGGGACCCTTTTTCAGGCCTCCCACTTGCAAGCAGAGCAGGCGCCTGTTCCTGAGGTCCTGGTACCAGTCTTGGTGGGTCAATTACTTGTGGGCAGAGCTGCAGTGGGACTCACATGCCCGGGAAACAGAGCTTTCTGGCATTCTTGGGCTTCCTTCCCTGGCCCCAGGGAGCCCTCAGGCTGAGTCTTGGCAGAAGGGGCCATAATGTGGGGGACAGGGCCCCATTGCTGGGCTCCCAGACCAAACACGGGTGGATGGCACCACCTGGAGGCCATACTGACACACAGCTGTCCTGGCTTGTGGTTCCAGGGGCCTGTGGCCTCTGCACCATGAGGCCACCCTCTATGGGCACATCCTAGACTACCAAAGCCCCCCTCAGCGCCCCATGTCAGAGACAGCCCAAGTCAGCTCTCCTGTGGAACCTTCAGTGACTCTTGCTGACCCAGGAGGATGTACCCCAGAAGCTGGCATTCAAAGCCCTGCCATGTGGGCTTAGTGAAGCCATGCCCTTTCTGTTCTACCAGAACTACTTTCACAACCATAGAGAAGTTCCACCCCATGTCTGGGCCTCAACTTCCACCTCTGCCAAATGGGGGCCCTGCTCTGCTGTGGCACAAGGGGCAGGAGTTTGGGGAGCCAAGCCACGGCCTTTACTTGCTGGGGTGAAGGTGGGAAGCTTATTGGCTCCTGCCCTGACACCTGCCCTTATGGGCTTGTAAGTGATTCTGTCGGGAGTTCTGGTCCTGAGCCACAGGAGAAGGAACAGCAGAGCCACCCGTGGCCGCTCAGAAGTCTGCCTAACTTACCTGCAAGTGTCCATGACAAAACCTCCCACCTGTGTTCCGTTTCAGCACAATCTCACAACTCTCCTTCCAACAACCCCGTGAGGCATGCGGCAGCGTCCCCATTTTGCAGAGGAGGAAACTGAGGCTCAGACAGGGGGAGCTCTGTGCTGGGAAGTAGGGGACGCTGGCCTCTTTCTCGAAGCAGACATGGGGGATGGTGCCGGGAATACTCTCACCTGCAGGCCTGTGTTTGTAGTGAGGACGGGGGGTTGGTCATTGACAGGCAGGACGGTGACAGTGAAGGCCACAGGATGGCTCTGGCGGTCCATCTCAGAGGTGTCAGTCATCAGGACAAAACTGTCTGTCAGTGTCTCGCTCCCGTCGTGCACGTAGCGGATCAGTTGCTCTTCCACCTACGGGCAGGCCCAGGGCTAGTCAGGCCCCAGCAGCACCTTTCATGTCCTGCCTTTGGGTGCAGGAGGAGACTGACTCTTTTAGGGCTTCAGCTTCCATTGGTGGAAAATGGGGACCATAAGTTCTGGCTCCCAGAGGAGCTGTGAGGAAGAAAGGAGATACAGTATTTAAAGCACAGGTGCTTCTGATATGTGACTCCCCATCTCCTCTCTGTGTATAACTCCCACACTGGGAGTACCCAGGGTTCAGGGTACTCTGTGTCCCAGAGCTGGGCTGCAGCCCCTGGGCCTCTCTCACAGCTGTACCTCTCTCCAGGAGAAGGCGCTGAGGGTCCTGGCTTGAGGTCCGTCCTCCTTCTGCAGGGCCCCATGCCAGGGTGGCTCCAGCACCTGCAGGCTGAGGCCTGGGAGACTGGGGAAGTAGGGCCCGGTGACACGGAGCAGTGGAGGGGCCAGGGTGAGGCTGCCACCCATGGGGACACTGAAGTTTTGCACCTCCAGTGGGATGGCAGCGGGCAGCACCTCCAGCTCCACGTGGACGCCCTTGAGGGGAGCACCCAGGCCTGAGGGCACATCCATCGAGAAGGCATCGCTCCAGGCCTCAGGGCGGGATTGCAGGTACAGGACTCTGACCGCGTCCACTCCCTCCTGGGAGAAGCTCTGCACGGGGTCCAGGCTGGGTGGCTCATCTGCCAAGATGCCACGAGACACCATCACCACGCAGCTGGCACTCGGTGGACTCTTCACTGAGAATATGATGTCTGCCGGCGGCACTGCCTCCTGGGCTGCCTGGTTAACAGAGGTCATGAGGACTCACAGGGGGCCACAGAGGCAGTCTCTGAGGGGCCATTGTGGCCCTAAGCAGCCAGAACAGGCTTGATCTTGCCCCACTTATTCCTCCAGATACCACTGCTCATTTAGACACACAAGCACACACATGGGTTCACACACACAGCAGCCAGGCATGCAGCTGGTCACATTTTTTGTTTTTTGACAGTCTCACTCTGTCACCCAGGCTGGAGTACAGTGGTGTGATCACAGTTCCCTGAAGCCTCAACCTCCCAGACTCGAGGGATCCTCCCACCTCAGCCTCCCAAGTAGCTGTGACCACAGGCATGTGCCATCATGCCCAGCTAATTTTAAATTTTTTGTGTAGAGATGGGGTTTCACTGGTTTGCCCCGGCTGCTGGTCACATGTTAGTACCCACCCCACACACGGTTACAGGGGGTTAGTCACACAGCTTGAGATGCACTCCCTCGGGGAGGTGCCTAATCACATATCCCCAGACTCAGTGACACAGACACACAAGTTCATCATATGCTGACACAGTCACACATGTACATATGCGCGTGTACACACACACACACACACACACACACAGGCCTACCTGCTCAGGATCTGTTCAGGTCTGTGGCTGGTTTCCAGGCAGTGCTTCCCCAGCCCCTGCTATTACCACCGAGGACCATCAGAGGGCGCTCTGCCCCACCCCTCCTGGAGGCACAGCCGCCTTTAGCCCAGGCCCTATGGAGCTCAAGCCCCAAAGGCCACATGGGCTCCCTCACCTGATGGGCCTGTCACAAGAGGCTAAACCACTCTCAAACTCACATTCTTGTTCTATGCCTTTGCCTGGAATGTTCCTTCTGCCTGGAATACCACTCCCCATTCTCTGCTCCTGATGGCCTGTGCTCTTCAGAGCCCGGCCCAAATGCTGCCTCCTCCTTCGAGGCCTTCCTAATGCAAGATTTGCTGGCTCACTGTCAGCCTCAAGCTCCAGACATGCAGACAAGAAGGGTCTCCGAAATGAGCAGTGTAGGAGAGTAAGGCCGAGAGTGGGCAAGGACTGGCCTGAGGTCACAGGGCAAGTCAGCGAGCCTTCTGGAGGGCCCGTGGCTGCTCTGTGTGGTTCCTGGGTGGGTAGAAGCCCTTGACCGACCCTCCTAGTCCTGGTCTGGGCTCTGAGAAAATAGCGGGGAACATGTGGATCTGAAGAGCAGCCACCTGTCTCCACGGCCAGCAATCCCCAAAGTTCAGGACCCGTGATGCCCTCCCAGGAAACTGACTGCAATGCAGATTCTTGGGCTCCACTTCAGAGATTCAATAGGGCTTGGTGGGGCCCGGAAATCTGCACGCTCAGCCACGCCATGGACACAAGTGGACATGAACTCTGGAGGCACACACAACTCCCAGGAGGATGGGTGTACAGCAAGCTCCCCAGAAACTCTTGGGAGCACAACATATACGGGAGCACATCTGAGACCCGTGCACACATGCAACTGGGACCACCACAGCCACAGCCCAAGTCACATGTGTACCTGGCATGGAAGCTGGGCCGGAGGCCCTCTACCTGGCCCACACCCCCACTCACCACCTCCAGCTGGTCCCTTCTGATCTCAGCTGCCTCTCCCTGGAAGACATAGATCTTCTTGTGCCGGACCAGCTTCAGTGGGGCCAGTGGGCCCTCTAGGCAACGGTCACTTGTAGGGTGGCATCCGTGTGCACTGGCCCCACTTCCATTGAGAAGGTCAGGGTGCTGCGGGGGCTGAGGCTGCCATTGAGGTCTTAGAGAACAGCCCCATCCAACAGGTCCTCCTGGGAGAAGGCTGTGGCTGGCTGAGTGGCCCAGAGCAACTGACCCCAGCGAGGGCCGGCTGTGACATGGTAGTGCACCTCATCCCCACTGCAGATATCAAGGTTGGTGTCCAGGTGGAGCTTGGCTGTGTCGATGGTGCCCTGGCCTCCTTGAGGGACCACGAGGCCGGAGCCTTTGGCCACACAGAGGTAGGGCTCCAAGGCCTGCACCTCCAGCAGCGCAGTGGTCTGGTGTTGCCCATCGGACATCTGCAGCTGGATCCAGCCATGATCAGCCCAAGTGCATGAACAGGACTCACCTCTTCCTGAGGCCTCCTGGGTGATTTCCTCGCCATGTAATTCTATCTCAGTTATGGCCCGGGCTGCACTGAAGCCAGGCTGCCTTGAAGAAGCTCTCCCAGACTGCTCTTCATGACTTGCCAAATGTTTTGCATGTTAGCAAGACTGGAGTCGGAGCAGGGATCAAACCTTACATCCCATATGTCACACCTCACCACAGACCTGGGTGCCAAATACCCTGAAGAGTCTGAACTCACGTTGGTAGTTAGCAAAGTGCTCCTACAGCCGCATCTGTAATTAACACAGCATCTCTATGGCCACTGTCTCCCTTGATCCCCACAGCCACCCTGGGAGAAAGGCAGAAAGAAATCATTTGATAGAAAGGACGCTGAGGCTCTGGAAGGGAAAGGGACTTGCCTAAAGGCCCAGGGTGAAGCAGCATCTCTGGACTCCCAGTCCAGTGGTCTTGCCCAATACCATGCTGCTTGCCTCTACCCACCTACATTGGTCATAGGGCAAGCCCCAACCCCTGCCTCATTTTGGTTTATGGGCGCTTACCCTACAGTCATTTGGAGACAAAAACAGATGCTATTGTTCTTCCTTAGAGAACGTGGCCAGTGGAAACAGGGCACACTGGGAATTAGAGTGAATGTCCTTGAAAGAGGGCCATGGGTCAACAAGGCCAAGCCAAAAGATGCAGAATGCTTTTCCTTAGATATTTGGTAGTGAAGCAGGCTTCAGATACTCCTGTCCCTGCTGCTGCAGCCACCACTACCACATTGATTTAGACCAGGTCGGGTGGGGCGGGGGTGGGGGCTGAGGAAAACATCAGACTGCCCATGGCCCCCAGGCTCCTGTCCTAGCCCAGGCCTGGGTGCCATTCTTACACTTGTTGCAAGCTCCCCCCCACACATCACACACCTTGATGGTCGCACAGTCACAGCCTGGTCTCTGCTCCTGTGGGCCAGTGGCCGGACACCCCTTGGAATGGCTCAAAGGAGTCAGGACTTGCAAGTGGGGACATCAGGGTAGCTGAAGGAAATCCACACAACCAGAGCAGATCGGTGTTCAGACTCTTTCACCTGAGGTAGGCTCCCCAGGGGCTGGGAGAGGAGTTGGAGGGAATGGAGGATGGAGCACAGACAGAAGAAGAAAGGAGGAGGAATGCAACGTGTAGGGTGGCCACCAAGAGTGAATATGGAGGGAAGCGCCATGCAAGTGCTGGAAAGAAGCGGGCAGGTGAGAGGAGCCCCATAGCCCCCTCCCTAAAAACGACCACCTCCGGGACTCAGTACTCCTTTGGGGGCAGGCTCCGTCAGCCCTCGGCCACTCAGGGCTCCAGCACCCACGGTCGAATGCCTGGGATGGAGACGGCCGGTTCTGCCACAAGGTCCGATGCACTAGAATCCAGCCCCATTTCCCTCCCTGCCATGCCCGTCCGGCGGCCTCTCCCACCATATTCACCCCTTACTCACCTGGGGACCCCGGGCAGGGCGCGAGGGCACCTGCTGGGGGAGGGCGGAAGGGGTCAGGGGAAGCCCCCGGCCTGGAGGGTACAAGAGGCGCTTCCCCTAGGGCGGACCCAGCAGGCAGAGGCTGGGGGCACGGCGGGGGCTCCGCGCTGCGTCGTGGGGCTGGACTCGGGCGACCTGCGGGCGACAGGGAGCGAGGAAAGGAGAGAGGAATGATAAGTGGCCCCGCCCACCCTGAGGCCCCGCCCCAGCCCAGTGCCAGCCAGGCCCATGCATGCAAGATCCTCCCTGCCTGCCCAAGGCGGTCGCCGGAGCTTAAGCCCCGCCGCCAGCGGCACCAAAGTCCCAGCTCCACCCCGCCCGGCAGGCAGAGCTCCACGGCAAGCCCCGCCCTCTCTAAGCTCCGCTTCTTGCTTCAAGTGGTAGCCACTCTGGGGAAGGGGCGCGCCACTGCCTGGTCTGGTACTTCTCCTGTAGCCCGGGCTAGGGGGCTTTGGGGTCGTGGGAGCCGGCTGTGGTACCTGCGTCCGGCCGGGACGCTCTGCACCTGCAGCTAGGAGTCATCTACAAACCCCGTGGGCGTGCTGACGGTGGTCGTGTTAATGTCATCGATGATGCTGGGCGCCTCCCTCAGCACGTGGTGCATGCGCAGCATCTCTTTGCACCGCTGTGCCTGCTCTGAGGACTCCTCCATCAGCTGTTCTGGTTCCCACGGGAGTACAGGTTGGCCAGCAGCTCCGAGAAGATGAACTCGTTGGTCTGAGAGTGGGCAAAGAGGGAAGGAGGTTGGAACCTGATGCCTGTGCCGCCCTGGCCGCCCCGCCGGGCTCTGCTGGTACTGTTTGCTGGACTTGGAACCCCGAGTACAGCTTTTCAGACACTGCTTCTACACTGCTTACACTCCTTCGAAGGTCTGCCTCCCCACCGCCCTTTTCTCACTCAGATGAGGACACTGAGGTCCAGAGGAAAAGTCACCTGTCTAAGGTCACAGATCTGGGAGGGGACTCAGGATCTACCATGCCACCAGGACATCTGTCTACTCAGTTTTTAAAAATTTTTTTGGAGCTAGGATCTCCCTTTGTCGCCAGGCTGGAGTACAGTGGGCGAGATCACCGCTCACTGCAGCGTCAACCACCTGGGCTCAAAGTGATCCTCCAACGTCAGCCTGTCGAGTAGCTAGGACTACATGCACCTGCCATCACCAAGCCCAGCTAGTTTTTTAAATTTTTGTGTGGAGATGAGGTTTCATTATGTTGCCCAAGCTGGTCTTGAACTCCTGGGCTGAAGCAATCCTCCCACCTTGGCCTCCCAAAGTGCTGGGATTACAGGCATGAGCCACTGTAATCCCACATTGTATTTCTGTGGGACAACTCTGGTCTGGACCGTGCCTCCCTTTCTGAGGCTGGTCCCATAAGGCTGGTCGGCATCTCCCCCAGGCCAACATGGCCACCTGGGTCTCCAGTGCTACAGGAACCCCCTACTCCCATGAGGCGGCACATGCACGTCATGAGGTGGATGATGGTCTGGGCATGAGGTCCTGCATGTTTTTGTTGACAATGGCCATGTACGAGTCCACCAGGTTCTGAATGGTCTCCACTTGCTGCTCCAGCTGTGGTCCATGGAGTGCATGAAGCTGTCGGAGCCATTCCCCTCGGTCTTGCTGGCCTGTCATGAAGAACACAGGGCATCAGGGTACACAGGCCATGTAGCCAGGCTCCAGGCATCTCCTGCAAGGGTACCTGGAACATTGATGCAGAGAGAGAAGCAACTGGCCTAAACAGACACCCAGATCCCCACATGCTCTAAAGGGTTTCAGGTCTCTGCCCATCCCTATATCTCTCAGGACCCCAGACTCCCCTGATTCAGCCTCATTTGTTTCTGACTATAGTACCCAGAGTTTGCCTCAATTTCCCAATCCAGAAATGAGAAAACAACATCTGCAGGTCCTTTGCTTAAAGACCTGGCCAGAGCTGGTGCCAGGCTGCAGACGCCTGGCAGGAAGCAAGAGAAGGTCACACTCACTTTCTTCTTGTCCTGGGAGGCCCACACACAAACATTGCCACCACTGCTGGCACCAGGGAGCACAGCCAAAGTAGACACACACAGCGGGGAAAAGGGGATAGGTTGAGTGAAGCTGGGACACTGCACCCCAACTCTAAGGCTCCTCTAGACAGTGCCACAGTGAAATAGGGGAGAAAAGAGAAGGCAGTCACAGGAAACCAGCATCATAGAAAGGGCATGCAGGAAATACCATCTGTGGCAGAGACGGAGACACAAAACTGCCACTGGAGAAGGATGGGAGGACCAGAAAACTTAACTCTGATCTCACCCCCAGAGTAGATAGTGGGGAGGATTCCTGGTTATTTCTGAGCCAAATAAGGGCTCAGAAACATGGCATGAGTTGGCATCACTGTGGATGGTGCCCCAGGGCCCACTAGTATCAGCAGCTTGCCCCTCCCCTCCTTGCCTTGCCGCTCACCCCAACACACTCAAGGTACATGCCAGCCCTCAGAAAGGAGGACTTCCAGCTCTTCACCTCCTCCTGTGTCTCACGGGCCAGCTGCTGATAGTCCTTGTAGATATTCCTGCAAGACAGGGCAGGCAGTGAGGGCAGATGGGCAAAGCCCCACTCTCACTGGGGGTTAGGGGCATGCCTGGACTTGGAGATCATCACACCTGAGGCAAGTCCTGGCTTGCTCATTTCCCAGCTGTGTGATTCTGGGCAAATCCCTTCCTTTCAGCCTCAGTTCCCTTATTGGGAAGATGGGTTAATAATAATTCCTGCCTTGTTATGGTTTGGCTGTGTCCCCATCCAAATCTCAACTTGAATTGTATCTCCCAGAATTCCCACGTGTTGTGGAAGGGACCCAGGGAGAAGTAATTGAATCAGGTGGGCTGGTCTTTCCTGTGCTATTCTCATGATAGTGAATAAGTCTCATGAGATATGATGGGTTTATCAGGGGTTTCTCCTTTTACTTCTCTCATTTTCTTCTGCTGCTGCCAATGTAAGAAGTTCCTTTCGCCTCTCCCCATGATTCTGAGGCCTCCCCAGCAATGTGGAACTATAAGTCCAATTAAACCTCTTTTTCTTCAAAGTCTCGGGTATACTTTTATCAGAAGTGTGAAAATGGACTAATACAGTAAATTGGTACCAGTAGAGTGGGGCATTACTGAAAAGATACCTGAAAATGTGAAAGTGGCTTTGGAACTAGGTAACAGGCAAAGGTTGGAACAATTTGGAGGGCTCGGAGGAAGACAGAAAAATGTGGGAAAGTTTGGAACTTCCTAGAGACTTGTTGAATGGCTTTGGCGCAAATGCTGATAGTGATACGGACAATAAAATCCAGGCTAAGGTGGTCTCAGATGGAGACAGGAAACTTGTTCGGAAGTGGAGCAAAGGTGACTCTTGTTATGTTTTAGTAAAGAGACTGGTGGCATTTTGCCCCTGCCCTAGAGATTTGTGGAACTTTGAACTTGAGAGAGAAGATATAGGGTATCTGGTCGAAGAAATTTCTAAGTAGCAAAGCATTCAAGAGGTGACTTGGGTACTATTGAAGGCACTCAGTTTTATAAGGGAAGTGAGCGTAAGTTTGGAAAACTTGCAGCCTGACTATGCGATAGAAAAGAAAAACCCATTTTCTGGGGAGAAATTAAAGTCAGCTGCAGAAATTTGTGTGCGTAGCAAGGAGCCTAATGCTAATCCCCAAGACCATGGGGAAAATGTCTCCAGGCCATGTCAGAGGCCTTCACAGCAGACCCTCCCATCACAGGCCTGGAGGCCCAGGAGGAAAAAGTGGTTTTGTGGGCCAGGGCCAGGGACCCTGTGCTTTGTGCAGCCTAGGGTCTCAGTGCCCTATGTCCCAGCCACTTAGCCGTGGCTGAAAGGGGCCAACATACAGCTCAGGCTGTGGCTTCAGAGGGTGGAAGCCCCAAGATTTGGCAACTTCCATGTAGTGTTGAGCCTGTGAGTGCACAGAAGTCTAGAATTAAGGTTTGGGAACCTCCACCTAGATTTCAGAGGATGTATGGAAATGCCTGGATGCCCAGGCAGAAGTTTGCTGCCGGGGCTCTCATGGAGAACCTCTGCTAGGGCAGTGCAGGAGGGAAATGTGGGGTCAGAGCCCACCCCACAGAGTCCCTCCTGGGGCACTGCATAGGGGAGCTGTGAGGAGGACAACTGTCCTCCAGACCCCAGAATGGTAGATCCACTGACAGCTTGCACCATGTGCCTGGAAAAGCTGCAGACACTCAATGCCAGCTCATGAAAGCAGCTGGGAGGAAGGCTGTACCCTGCAAAGCCACAGGGGTGGAGCTGCCCAAGACCATGGGAACCCAACTCTTGCATCAGTGTGACCTGGATGCGAGACACGGAGTCAAAGGAGATCATTTTGGAGCTTAAAATTTGACTGTCCTGGCCGGGTGCAGTGGCTCAAGCCTGTAATCCCAGCACTTTGGGAGGCCGAGATGGGCAGATCACGAGGTCAGGAGATCGAGACCATCCTGGCTAACACTGTGAAACCCTGTCTCTACTAAAAAAAATACAAAAAAAATTAGCTGGACATGGTGGCGGGCGCCTGTAGTCCCAGCTACTCAGGAGGCTGAGGCAGGAAAATGGCGTGAACCCAGGAGGCGGAGCTTGCAGTGGGCTGAGATCCGGCCACTGCACTCCAGCCTGGGTGACAGAGCCAGACTCCATCTCAAAAAAAAAAAAAAAATTTGACTGTCCCACTGGATTTCGGACTTGCATGGGCCTTGTAACCTCTTTGTTTTGGTCAATTTCTCCCATTTGGAACAGCTGTATTTACCCAATAACTGTACCCTCATTGTATCTAGGAAGTAACTAGTTTGTTTTTGATTTTACAGGCTCGTAGGTGAAAGAGACTTCCTTTGTTTCAGATGAGACTTTGGACTGTGGACTTTTTGGGTTAATGCTGAAATGAGTTAAGATTTTGGGAGACTGTTGGGAAGGCATGATTGGTTTTGAAATATGAGGAAATGAGATTTGGAGGGGCCAGGGGTGGAATGATATGGTTTGGCTGTGTCCCCACCCAAATCTCAACTTGAATTGTATCTCCCAGTATTCCATGTTATGGGAGGGACCCAGGAAGTGGTAACGAATCATGGAAGCTGGTCTTTCCCGTGCTATTATCATGATAGTCAATAAGTCTCATGAGATCTGATGAGTTTATAGGGGTTTCTGCTCTTGCTTCTCTCTCATTTTCTCCTGGCACTACCATGTAAGAAGCGCCTTTCACCTCCCGCCATGATTCTGAGGCCTCCCCAGCCATGTGGAGCTATAGGTTCCATTAAGCCTCTTTTTCTTCCCAGTCTCAGGTATGTTTTTATCAGCAGTGTGAAAACGGACTAATACATGCCTCTTTGGATCACTGTGAGGATTCATCAAAACATTATCCTAAAAAGAAAAAAAATAAGTTAAAAGTCTTGCTTAAATATGACAAGCTTATAAAAATTAACAGAAGCGTTATATTAGAATTTCTAAAGTCATTTCCATTGAAATCAAGAATAAGAAAAACATGCTGCTTTCCTCAGTGTTAGTCAACATTATTTAAAATGTTTAGCTAATTAAAGTGAAAAAAAGAAAACAATTGGCATGTATATCATACAAAAAAGGTAAAATTGAATATTTTCGCATATAATAGAGAACAGAGAAAATTTGATTTTAATAAGATAAATACTACTACCATTAAAATAATTTAATAAAATATCTTAAATCAAGATATACACAGTACATAAAAAATATTAGCCTTTCTCAATATGAGGAATAACTAGTCATGGATATAAATTTATTTTTTAAATAACTCATAAAAGCATTATATATTACATAGGAATACATATAAAACCATTATCTATTATTTAGAAATGCAAAAATACATTTAAAAAATGTTTAAATGCCTGGGAATTATACACACTGACTCCTAGACACTAGCCACATATTTAGAAAGGGGGAAGATGAAAGAATGTCATCACATTCTATAAATATGTCAAAATGTTAAAATCTAGTGAGTATGAGAGGAGGGTACATGTTGCCTGGAATATTTTGTATATTTCTCTGTGTATTTGAAATATTTAATAATACAATTTTAAATTTGAAATAGCTTCTTTAAAATCATGATAAGGCCGGGCCTGGTGGCTCATGCCTGCAAATCCAGCACTTTGAGAGGCCGAGATGGGTGGGTAACTTTAGGTCAGAAGTTCGAGACCAGTTTGACCAATATGGTGAAACCCGTCTCTACTGAAACTACAAAAATTAGCCAGGCGTGGTGGCATGCACCTATAGTCCCAGCTTCTTGGGAGGCTGAGGCAGGAGAATTGCTTGAACCTGGGAGGCGGAGGTTGCAGTGAGTTAGATTGTACCACTGCACTGCAGGCTGGGTGACAGAGCAAGATTCCATCTCAAAGAAAAAAAAAAAATCGGCCGGGTGCGGTGGCTCACGCCTGTAATCTCAGCACTTTGGGAGGCCAAGGTGGGCGGATCACGAGGTCAGGAGATTGAGACCATCCTGGCTAACATGGTGAAACCCTGTCTCTACTAAAAATACAAAAAAATTAGCCAGGCATGGTGGCGGGCGCCTGTAATCCCAGCTACTCAGGAGGCTGAGGCAGGAGAATGGCCGTGAATCCGGGAGGCGTAGCTTGCAGTGAGCCAAGATCGTACTATTGCACTCCAGCCTGGGTGACAGAGCAAAACTCTGTCTCAAGAAAAAAAAAAAAAATCATGATTAAAAACAACAATAGGCCAGGTGCGGTGGCTCGCGCCTGTAATCCTAGCACTTTGGGAGGCCGAGGCGGGCGGATTGCCTGAGGTCAGGAGTTCGAAACCAGCCCGGGCAACATGGTGAAACACCCTCTTTACTAAAATACAGAAAAAAGAAAAAAGAAAAAGAAAATGAAAACAAAACAACAACAATAATGGCTAAGAATGTTTGTATATGAAGTCATTTTTAAAGACAGAAAACAAGATCTAAGCAAGTGGAGTGACATGCTAGTACTCCAGAAAGGATAGCGTTAATATTAATTTTTAGAAAAATTAATGTATGTGATGCAATCCCCATTAGAATCACATTGAATTACGTCTTGGTCCATTTTGGCCACTGTAACAAAATACTATAGATTGGAGAGCTACTAAACAACATAAATTGACTTTTTCTAGTTTTGAAGGCTGGGACGTCCAAGATCAAGGCACAGGCAGGTCAGTATCTGGTGAGAGCCCATTTCATTGTTTATTTACGGTGCCTTCTTGTTATGCCCTCAGTGGGGGAAGGGACAAGCAAGCTCCCTTGGGCCTCTTTTATAAAGGGACTAATCCTGTTTTTGGGAGCTCTGCCCTCACGACCTAGCGACCTCCCAAAAGCTCTACCTTTTAATACTGTCACCTTGGGGGATAGGATTTCAACATAGGAATTTGGGGAGGGCACGAACATTCAAACCATAGCAAGTCATTTTACAAAAGTACATGAAATGAACGTAAAGTTCAAATGAAAAAATAAATGAATAGGCAAGAAAACTATGAAAATAAAAAATAGAAACAGGGAGAATTGCCCTACCAAATTATTAACCTACATTATAAAGACACTATAATCAAAACAACATTAAAAGATGAATAAAAATGTCTCTGTGGATCAGCAATTGATCCCAAAATCAATGTAAGTATATATAAGAACATAAAATATAGGCAGGGTACTATTTCAATTCAGTGGGAAAAGGTTAATTTTTTAAATATAAACTGGCCTTCAATCTAGAAGAAAACACAACTAAATCCACTGTCTCATGCCATTCACAAAAATAAGGTTCTGATGGTTTAGACATTTAAATATAAGGAATAAAGAATATGAACAAACAATGCGCAGCAGAGAAACGTGTTTTATAATATTATGAAAATACACTCAATGTCATTAGAACTCAGGAATAAGCAAACTGAATAATCTGTAGTTTTATCAATAACTTGGAATATGATGTAGTTTTTAAAAATATTGATCCAGAGTCTCACTTGCTGAGACAGAGAGATGAAAAAATCACATTGCTTAAGTGTGATTTTTTTTTATCAATCATAAAACACACTATACTTGGATATACCAATTTTTATAGGTCTGTACAAGTATAAGGAAAGATATGGACCAAGGGACATCGAGCTGTTACTATTGCTTGTTTATGGGGTGAGGATGGAAAGGACTGGAAGAAGGTTATTAATGTTATTCTTATATATATATGAATATATTTTACTTTTTAAAATAAGAAGACTTGCTGATATAATTTAAAAATAATAATTTTAAATATTTAGGCATATTGAGAAAAGAAAACCAAGGAGGCTTTGCAGACACCCCCGCCGTCGGGAGCCCGGTACTGTCAGCCATGGCTAACCCCACTGTGTTTTTTGACATTGCCATCGATGGCGAGCCCTCGGGCCATGTCTCCTTCAAGCTGTTTGCAGACAAGTTTCCAAAGACAGCAGAACGCTTTCATGCTCTGAGCACTGGAAAGAAAGGATTTGGTTATAAGGGTTCCTGCTTTCACAGAATTATTCCAGGGTTTATGTGTCGGGTGGTGACTTCACATGCCATAATGGCACTGGTGGCAAGTCTATCTGCGGGGAGAAATTTGATGATATCTTCATCCTAAAGCATACAGGTCCTGGC
This sequence comes from Macaca nemestrina, assembly GCF_043159975.1. Taxonomy (NCBI): domain Eukaryota; kingdom Metazoa; phylum Chordata; class Mammalia; order Primates; family Cercopithecidae; genus Macaca; species Macaca nemestrina. Next base: position 125,855,656 of record NC_092131.1, on the reverse strand, counting down.
ATCTTGTCCATGGCAAATGCTGGATCCAACACAAACGGTTCCCAGTTTTTCATCTGCACTGCCAAGACTGAGTGGTTGGTTGGCAAGCATGTGGTCTTTGGCAAGGTGAAGGAAGGTATGAATATTGTGGAGGCCATGGAATGCTTTGGGTCCAGGAATGGCAAGACCAGGAAGAAGATCACCATTGCTGACTGTGGGACAACTCTAATAAGTTTGACTTAGGTTTTATCTTAACCACTAGACCATTCCTTCTGTAGCTCAGGAGAGCACCCTCCACCCCATTTGCTCACAGTATCCTAGAATCGTTGTGCTCTCACTGCAGTTGCCTTTGGGTTCCATGTTTTCCTTGTTCCCTTCCATGCTTAGCTGGATTGCGGAGTTGAGTTTATGATTATGAAATAAAAACTAAATAATCAAAAAAAAAAAGAAAAAGAAAAAAAAAATGAATTGGCCTTAAGAGGTATAATGGCTATTATCCTAGTGTCGTGGTAGAAGAAAGGAGAGGATGGAGAGAGATTAAATAAATTAGTTGTTTACTGAACTTTTTTTTTTTTGAGACAGAGTCTTGCTCTGTCACCCAGGTTGGAGTGCAGTGGTGTGATCTCGGCTCACTGCAAACTCCACCTCCCGGGTTCAAGCCTTCTCCTGCCTCAGCCTCCTGACTAGCTGGGACTACAGGTGCCTGCCATCACAGCAAGCTCATTTTTTGTATTTTTAGTAGAGACAGGGTTTCACCATGTTGGTAAGGCTGGTCTTGAACTCCTGACCTCAGGTGATCCACCCATCTCAGCTCCCAAAGTGCTAGGATTACAGGCATGAGCCACTGTGCCCAGCCTGAAACTTGTTAAGCCCAGGTAGAGTTCCTGGGGCCCAGAGGGATACAAGAAATATAAGGCACAGACCTTACTCTCTATTGGCATAAAGTCTGATCATGGATGAAATTAAAATACTTGAAACCATTTACATATAATGACACAAGCCCCTCCAAAACTGTCCAGTTATTTGTGTTTTATATAACAGTAGTTTCCTTTTCAATAGGTGAAAACTTAAATTTTTTTAACATGTTATAGGGTTGGGGTTGAAAAATTGATATGTATGTTTTAGAATCAGGAGTTGTAGAAATAGGAAAACTTGATGAGACCTGAAGAAATAGATTAAAACCTGTTTGTTTGGGGATGTTTTGGAAAGTTCTTGAGCAGATGTGTTACATATGCACCCACTTTGTGGGACAGTGCCTTTGCTAAAGTATAAATGATTATATTTCTGTAAATGGACTTTTTCCCCAAATTTTAATAATTTAAGTGTTCTTGGCATGAAAATGTGGAGGAACATTAAATTTTGCTTTTAATTTTAGTAGCATAATCAGAACCAACTCTGCAGCTCACCCCATGTGAACTACTTTTCCATGCATGATCAGGGAGCTGCTCCTTCACAGTTACTGTGAGCTTTGCTTCCTGGGGAGAAGCTCGGAAGAGGGAGGTCAGATGAACCTCAACCCCCATCACCGTGGTTAGTTTTGGAGTTGCAACTGGCACTCATTTCCTCTCTTCTCCACTGTGTATTCTAATGCCCTTTACCCTTGGCTATGACCTCTGCAAGTTTTGGATGCTTACTTGGTGACGTGTTCCAGACCACATTACTGTAGGGGCTGAGTCGTGAGTAATCTCTGGCCAAAGTTGCTATACAAAGGGGTCCCTTCACAGTACAGGTGGGTATGGGAATACTAAGAGGTACCCAAGTAGGTCACCTGAGTTCCATATGTACACCATGCCTCTGCCCATTGTATAAAAATGTTCTTACCTTCGCTTGCTGATCAAGATAAATTACTCCTGCCAGGATGGTGACTTCTCTTCTCACTTGCTGGTCTCTGGAGACAAAGAGCCCAAGGTGCCCTGGAAGGCTGCCTTAACCTTGTGTTCAATGGAACTCTGGATTTGCTCCCTGGCTAGAGCGCACCCACTTTGAGGACCGGGAGCTCTAACCCTACAGAGACCACAGTTGTGCAGCCAGGAAGTGAAAATGTCCCCTTTGAGTCATTAGAAGGGATGAGAAGATGGTAGAAAGGAAGGCACTCCTGCTCCTGCCCCTTGGTTCCTGGGTCCATGCATTCTTCTCACTGGAGACACAGCTGCATGCGTGAGGACAGGCCTCCCCAGGTCTTTGATTCAGTGTATATGCTGCATCCTGGAGGATGACACCCGCTCTTACAGAATATTGTGTCTGGGCTGGCACTGAAGTTGGGCAGTAAGAAGGTTATTGCAGTGCTCTTTCAGGCTGGCTGCTTCTGGATGGTTGTGGTACAACAAGTTGGCCCTGTGGACATGGGCTTCCTTTAGTGTGAAGTGCGTCTCCTGTTGGATGTTAAGTTGTGTGGGATTCCATGCCTGTGGATCAGATATTCCATAAGCTTCCAAATAGGGAGCTTAGCAGGCTGAGGCTCCGTGGGCAAGAAATGCAGACTTTTACCAGTATAGCTATCTATTCCAATAAGAATTAATCACTGGCCCTCCAATGAGGAAAGGGAACCAATGTAGTCAATTTGTCACCAAGTGGCAATTTGGTCTCCTCAGGAGATAGCGCCATATAGGAGGGTCAGCGTTGGGATCTATTGCTGGAAGATTGGATGTTCAGAGGCAGCCATAGCTAGATCATGGGAGTTCATGCTGTTGGGCCCAGCTCTGCTTCTGTGGCAGCTTCATTCATTCTGTGGCAGCTTAATTCTGGGGCAACTAATGACAAAGGCTGGATAACACTGGCTGCCCAGGTCATTTTTGCCTACTTGCTTATTCAGTGCCTCTTCCTTGGAGAATGCTTTCTGTAGGGTCATCACTTTCTTCGTGCTTCCAAGAACCACACAGACATGAATCTGCCTATCTCCTAAGAGACACGGTGTTAAATCCAGTGTCCTAAGACAGTGTCCCAAGACTATGAAGTCTTGCTCATCCAGTCTTATATTCTGGCCTCTTTGATGTAACACCCTCAACATGAAATCCCAGGAGTTCTTCCCTTGGCTTCTGCCAGTCCATGGTGGCTAATTCTTCTAGCTGTTTTGGGATGTGATCTTTTTCTTCCATGATCAGTCACAGCATGTCCTTGGAAGTGGTATGCTGGGGTTTAGGTCTGTTTATCCATCTGGCACCAGGAGAAGAGATAGTATTCTGAGGGGACACTTGTTGTATTGAAGAAAAGAGGCCTCTGCAGTGTCCTCCTTCCTGGGCAAAGGTCTCAACTTGTTGTGGGGTGAGGCACTTCTGCAGCCTCTAAGGGCTTGGGAGTTTGCAGAGCCACAGTCTTCAGGGGTCCTTCACCCAGATGTCCTTATCCCATGTTTCAGGGTCCCAGCTTTTCTCAACTAGGGCCCTGACCTTAGTGTAGCAGACCTGCCTTGCCTGACCACTCATTGACTTTGTAGTTCTGCAACTCTATGAAATGTTGACTTTAGGCCGGGCACGGTGGCTCAAGCCTGTAATCCCAGCACTTTGGGAGGCCGAGACGGGCGGATCACGAGGTCAGGAGATCGAGACCAGCCTGGCTAACACGGTGAAACCCCGTCTCTACTAAAAATACAAAAAACTAGCCGGGCGAGGTGGCGGGCGCCCTGTAGTCCCAGCTATTTGGGAGGCTGAGGCAGGAGAATGGCGTAAACCTGGGAAGCAGAGCTTGTAGTGAGCTGAGATCCGGCCACTGCACTCCAGCCTGGGTGACAGAGCGAGACTCTGTCTCAAAAAAAAAAAAAAAAAAAAAGAAATGTTGACTTTATACTGCAGTTATGCCCACTTTGCACTGCTGAACACAAGAATGCTGTGTAAGCTACCAAAAAGGACCTTTGTCTATCATACTTATTTTTTAAATCCAGGTTAAGGTAAAATCTACATATAGTAAAATTTAGATGTATACTTTGATCAGTTTTTGACAAATGTATATATTTGTGTAAGAACCACCACAACTGAGATAGAGAACATAAGCATCAGTCCCCAATATTCCTTCAGGACGCTCCTTTGTAATTAATCTTCTTCCCAACCCTGGTGCCTGGCAACCACTGATCTGATTTCTGTAGCTGTGACTTTTTAGAAGTATCATATAAATGGAATCACTCATGAGGTCTTTTGCACCTTGCTTTCCTCATTTTAACACATTTGAGATTCATTCACGTTGTTGCACGTATCAGTACTTCATTCCCTTTTGTTGTGAATAGTATTCCATTGTATAGATGCATCACAATTTGTTTACCCATTTCCTATTAGATGGGCATTTGGGTTGTTCCAGTTTTGGGTAATTATGAATAAAACTTCTAAAAACTTTCACATTCAAGTCTTAGTGTGAAGCTATGCTTTCATTTATCCTGGGTAAATAGCCATGAGTGAGACTGTTGGGTTATATGATAAAGTGTGTGTTTCAGTTAATTTAAAAATACTCGCAGGCTGGGGGCAGTGGCTCAGGCCTGTAATCCCAGCACTTTGGGAGGCCAATGTGGGAGGATCACTTCATCCCTGGAGTTTGAGACCAACCTGGGCAACATAATGAGACCCCCATCTCTACCAAAAATGGAAAAAGTAGCCAGATGTGGTGGCACATGTCTGTAGTCCCAGCTACTTGGGAGGTTAAGGTGGAAGGATTGCTTGAGTTCAGAGGGTTGAGGCTGCAGTGAGCCCTGATCATGCTACTGCATTCCAACCTGGGCAACAGAGTGAGACATTGTCGTTTGTCTGTTTGTTTGTTTGTTGACGGGGTCTCACTCTATTGCCCAGACTGGAGTGCAGTGGTGCAATCTCGGCTCCCGGGGCAATCAGGGCAATCTCCACCTCCCAGGCTGAAGCAATTCTCCTGTCTCAGCCTCCCGCCGAGCCTTACTGCCTGGCTAATTTTTGTATTTTTAGTAGAGACAGTTTCGCCATGTTGGCCAGGCTGGTCTTGAACTCCTGACCTCAAACAATCCATCTGCCTCGGCCTCCCAAAGTGCCAGGATTACAGGTGTGAGCCCCGGCGCCTAGCCAGACCCTTGTCTTTATAAAAAAAACAAAACAAAACAAAAAGAAAGAAAGAACGAAAGAAAGAGAGAGAGAGAGAGAGAGAAAGAAAGAAAGAGAAAGAAAGAAAGAAAGAAAGAGAAAGAAAGAAAGAAAGATGTAAGTTCAAAAAAAACGACGAAAAGGGAAGAGATGTGGCTATAAAATAATGGCAAGTGGGAGACCCATGGTGATGGTCCAGTTTGAGTATCTTGATTAAGGGAGTAGTTTTGCAAGGCTACACATGTAATAAAATTGCATAGAACTGTACACACACACACACACACACACACACACATATCACACAAATGAGCCTATACTGGTAAAATATGAATACATTCTATGGATTGTACCAATGTCAAATTGTTTTGTTTTGTTTTGTTTTGTTTTTGAGATGGAGTCTTGCTCTGTCACCCAGGCAGAGTACGGTGGTGCGATTTTAGTTCACTGCAACCTCTGCCTCCCGGGTTCAAGCAATTCTCCTGCCTCAGCCTCTTGAGTAGCTGGGATTACAGGTGTGCACCCCCAGGTCCCGCTAATTTTTATTTTCCTTTTTTTTTTTTTGACGGAGTCTTGCTCTGTCACCCAGGCTGGAGTGCAGTGGTGCAATCTTGGCTCATTACAACCTCCGCCTCCCAGGTTCAAGCAATTCTCCTGCCTCAGCCTCCCGAGTAGCTGAGACTACAGGTGCATGCCGCCATGTCCAGCTAATTTTTTGTATTTTAGTCGAGATGAGGTTTCACTGTGTTGCCCAGGCTGGTCTTGAACTATTGAGCTCAGGCGATCCACCCACTTTAGCCTCCCAAAGTGCTAGGATTACAGGCTTGAGCCACCGTGCCCAGCCCTTTTTTGTTTTCTTGAGGTAGAGTTTTGCTCTTGTTGCCCAGGCTGGAGTGCAATGATGCCAGCTAGGCTCACTGCAACCTCTGCTTCCCGGTTCAAGCACTTCTCCTGTCTCAGCCTCCCGAGTAGCTGGGATTACAGGCGCCCGCCACCATGCCGGCTAATTTTTGTATTTTTAGTAGAGACAGGGTTTCACCATATTGGCCAGGCTGGTCTTGAACTCCTAACCTCAGGTGATCCGCCTGCCTCAGCCTCCCAAAGTGCTGGGATTACAGATGTGAGCCACCACGCCTGGCCAATTGTCATGACTTTTCTAATTAAAAGTGGTACATCATTGTTGAACATATGATTAGCAACCACAAAAACCCACTGAATGAATATCAAAGTGAATGTCCTGCCTGTAGGCATTCAAACAACAAAACTTTTTCTTTTAATCAGTCTTGGAAGGATAAAGGGAATTTAAAATAAATAATATTTACACTTAAAACATGGAAAAATCATACATTATTTGCTAAGAGGTTTGGCAATAACTTGACTGTCGTTTGCCTTAAAGGTGCTTGCCAGCCTGCTCTCAGTGGGAAGACCAGGTTAGACCCTTGTGTAGGACAATCAGATTATTTCCTGGGTCTATCTCCTGATCATTAACAATGATTGTTGAATAAGGACTACTCCTTTCCTTCACGATCAGGAAACCCTGAAGATAAATCTGTTCTGCTCTGTTTTCAAGGCTTTGTGACCACCCAACAGCCTTCAGAGAGACTGTGGCAGCCTCAGCTGATGGCTCTTTGCTTCGTATCATAAAATCCCAAGAGAAAGGTGGTGTGTAAGCTTAACATTTGCTCATTTCCCTTAAGCAGGCATAATACTAATATTCATGGAGGCCTGCGAAGAGCCACTTGATGCAGAAGCCAGGTGACTATAAGTGATAGAGGAAATTTACCTGAATTGGTTCAAGATGTGTGTTGCTAGGAAACTATGTCCACAGGTGAATAATCATATTGATTCTAGGAAAATGGTGACATTAAGTAAGTGAACAGACAGGTGCAGCCACACAAACTCCATTTAGCTTTTTTATGCTCCTTAGATGAAAGGCTTGCTCTTGTTTTGTATTAAAGTTGATCTTGAGGAAAGAGAAGAACAAGGAATGATTATTTGCTATGATCATCATAATATTATTACTTAGATATATTTACCAAGGCCTTTTGCAGACATTATTTCTAAATTTTAAAACAACTTTTCCCTTTTTACAAATGAGGAAATTGCAGCCCAGAGAGGTGACATATTTCCCCAAAGTCACACAGTAAAGGGCAGAGCTAGAATTTGTAAGTCAGGTCTGTCAGATTTCGGCCTGGGCTCTTGTCACCACAGCTGCCAAATGATCACATCTTTGTGGTCAGAGGAAAATATTAAACTAAAATAAATGGCTGAGCGTGATGGCTCACACCTGTAGTCCCAGAACTTTGAGAGGCTGAGTTGGGAGGATCCCTTGAAGCTAGCAATTTGATACCAGCCTGAGCAACATAGTGACACCCTGTCTCTATAAATATTAAATTTAAACAAATAAGAAATGTATTTGTGGCGAACAGAAGGATGCTGAACATAGCCTTAGATAGATTTATGTTTGCAGTGAAAATATTTTCTGGTGTTTTCCTAATACATAATAGCGGAAAATACTTGGGGTCCCAATTAGATTGGCACCACACCTCCCATGTTTCACTGACACTAAGTAAGTGGACAGGTGCAGCCACACAAACTCCCTTTAGCCTTTTTATGCTCCTTAGATGAAAGGCTTGCTCTTGTTTTGTATTAAAGTCAATTTTGAGGAAAGAGAAGAACAAGGAATGATTATTTTGCTATGATCATCATAATATTATTACTTAGATATATTTACCAAGGCCTTTTGCCTTGGGGTCCCAATTAGATTGGCACCACACCTCCCAAGTTTCACTGACATGAAGTAAGTGAACAGACAGGTGTGGAGGGCAGGGCCATATCTCTGTTGTGTCCATGGTGCCCTACTGTAAAATGGGTATAACAAGGCTTCCAGGTTTGGAGCCAGCTGGCTGTCATTTGTTAACTATAATGACATTGGGGAAGTCACTTAGGACATCTGAGCTTCATTGATATCTATATGGGGATCATGGCACCCATGTTGCAGACATGTTTAAGGGGTCTGAATTTTATTGCACAATCCTGGGGGTAAGACTCATATTATTTTTCTAAATCAAATTTAACCTGACTTCAAACCCTATATGTCAGGGTGGGGCAATCTTTCCTTTGGGGAGTTGGGGCGCTGCTTTTGGGATGTATGGAAAACAGAGAACGATCTTTATTATTCAGTCCATCTGATTGCCACTGAGATGCTTGTTGTCTATGCCAATGTTTCTTAGAGTTGTCTTAGAGTCTCCCTAAGGCAGGCAATTTCATCCCTCCTCTGAAGTTCCGATTCTACTGTCTCACAGCTGCTCCCAAGGCCATGGCTCTTGGTGGCCAGTCCTCTGGTGGCCAGAGTGGGCCAAGAGCTTCCACCACCCAAGGAAATTCCCTTTAAATCCCTCTTCCTCAGTTCAGGGCAACGTTTCCCAGTGTATAGTTGCCCTGTTATTACTGCAACATAACATGGTTTCAGAGGTATGCTGAGGGAGAGACTTTTTTAAATTTCAAGAGTTATATATTTAATGTGTATTAACAATTTGAGCTAATATATTAAACCCATGATCTATAGCTTCCTTTTAAAATAACTTTAAAATGTCAGTCAATATAAAGTGAAAAATAATGATTTCATAATATTGCCATCAGTAATAGCAGATATTGCAAAAATCTTGAAGAGCTACAGGGATTTCTGAGGTCTGTTCAATAGAAATATCACATGAAATCAAAAATGCAACCACATATGGATATGTACTTTAAAATTTTCTAGGAGCCACATACAAAAGAAACAGGTGACATTAATTTTGATAATATGTTTTATTTAACTTGATATGTCCAAAATACTATAATTTAATATGTAACCAATATAAAAACTATTTGAGATATTTTACATTCTTTTTCCTTTAATGCAAAGTTTTTGTTTGTTTGTTTGTTTGTTTGTTTTTTTAAAACATTTTTGCTCTTGTCACCCAGGCTGGAGTACAGTGGTGTGATCTCGGCTCACTGCAACGTCCGCCTCCCAGGTTCAAGCGATTCTCCTGCCTCAGCCTCCCGAGCAGCTGGGGTTACAGGCGCCTGCCACCACGCCCAGCTGATTTCTGTATTTTTAGTAGAGGTGGGGTTTTGCCATGTTGCCCAGGCTGGTCTTGAACTCCCGGCCTCATGATCCGCCCGCCTTGGCCTCCCAAAGTGCTGGGATTACAGGCGTGAGCCACCACGCCCAGCCAATGTGAAGTTTTTGAAACCTGGTATACATTTTATACTTACTGCACATCTCCTTTAGACTAACCGTGTCCCAGGCACTCAACAGTCACATATGTCTAGTGGCTACTGTACTACAGGACGCAGATTTAGGGAAGTGAGGACAGATTCTGCCACTTAAGCCTCCAAATCCCACAATGGCTGTTGCCAAACATTTTTTTGGCTCAGGTACCTCCAAAAGAGTTTTAGAAACCTATGTGTCCCCTCCCCACCCTCCTCTGTCTCACAGACACACATTGCTAGATTGATAACGACAAGTTCTGTAAGATTAAATAGTTGTTAAGGGTATAATTTGCAGTATCTTCTAAATATTGACTTTAGGCCGGGCATGGTGGCTCATGCCTGTAATCCAAGCACCACTCCAGCCTAGATGACAGAGTGAGACTCTGACTCAAAAAATGAAATAAATAAAAAATAAATATTGACTTTAAAACAAAATTCTAACAGCATTTTTAGAATAGTCAATGGAATGTAAATATCATAGCACTCTGTTCCCTACCATTGTCCAATTATACAAATCATTAAGGTCTTGCTTTTCTTCATTTTTCTTCTTATACTTGTATTTCTATTTCTCTTTCCTCTACCTAACTTTATCTAAAGTTCTCTTATTGTCTTAAATGAGCCTCTCCGCAAAAGGAATTTATATATAAATTTAAATTTAAGAATGACTTCCTGTGACCATAAAGCTGTGTTATTTAAACAGTACAATTATTTTGGAAACCCTTATCTAAACAACAGAACTGGTCTTGCCACCCGCTTCGTTCATGTAGCCATGGATGAATATTTCAGGTGGGAACAAAGATCAGACCCTACTTTTACCCTGGGGTGTAAACTAAGCCCAATGAAGGTAATCTTCAGAACTTGTTTAAAGATGTGCTTCAGCTCCTTAATAACTATTTTTGTTCTCAGTAGGTAAGGTTTTGGTTTAATCTTGACACATTAGAAGGAGTCAATCTGAGAAGCTTGGATGGGAGGGCAAGGACAGTTAAGAGTCTAGGATGAGTATGTTTCTGGGTATTCTCCCGTTTTGTGGAATCCTCTAATTACTAACATCCAAATAAATGCCCACTCAAATCAATAAAATCCTATACCTAAACTGATTGGAAAGCAGGAACAATGTAAAAAATATATATATATGTATAAACGAGGACTTCATTTTAAATGTCTTCTTCCATGAGTTGCAAGAAGCAGGGCCACTAATCAGGATTTGATGAGATCAACAGGGCTTTGTGTGCCCCAGCTTTTCAATGGGGAAATTACATAGTGGGAATGCAATTTTTATTTAAAATGGACACATACAGACCTAAATGGTGGGTGGATCACAGACTAGAGAAAAAAAAGATTTCAGGGCACCTCCAATGGGACACAGGAACTAGGAGGAGGGCTACATAACAGTAAACTTGAGCTTGTTCTCTGTGCCCTCAGATGTTAATCTTCACAGCTTCCAGTTACATCCCTCTCGGATGCGAATAACAATATTTCTCAAATTCCCATGTGGGCTGTTAATGACATGTTATAGAAGCACAAACTATTGGAAATTTTTTGTTTTGTTTTGTTTTTTTGAGACAGTCTTGCTTTGTCGCCCAGACTGGAGTGCAGTGGCGTGATCTCAGCACACTGCAACCTCCGCCTCCCAGGTTCAAACAATTCTCCTGTCTCAGCCTTCTGAGTAGCTGGAATTACATGCATGTGCCACCATGCCTGGCTAATTTTTGTATTTTTAGTAGAGATGGAGGTTTCACCATGTTGGTCAGGCTGGTCTTGAACTCCTGACCTCATGTGATCCACCTGTCTTGGCCTCCCAAAGTGCTGGAATTACAGGTGTGAGCCACCGCGCCTGGCCTGAAAGTTTTAAAATTGGATTTCATTCTTACTGATTTCTCAATTACACATATTTCAACAGGCTTTGGCATCTAGAGTTAATAACAACCGTTGCTCACCAAACACCTAGAGTCTGTTGGGCACAGTGCTAAGCCATTATATGTGTTATTTCAGCCAGGAGTTTGAATATCACACCTTGGAGAGAGTTTGGTGCTGAAAACTGGCTCCCACAACCTAAACGCACATGATACTGACTGAGTCTCAACTCAGTGGATTAAGTTTCAATGGGGAACATGCCCTCCCAGTGATGAGAAAAGGGTTGTCCATGGGCCATCCCTCCAACCTGGAGTAATAATCAGAAAGTAGCAGACTGAACATGGAGCCGGAGAGAGAGGCAGCTGGTGCTGAAGGATCCTTCAACCAGACAGGAGGACAAGTCCCCAAACAGCCTTGGCTGACTCTCTCTTGCTTGCAATTCTTGGGCAGAATGTATGGAGAATGCAACGTGCTGAGATGAGGAGGAAATGCCCAGAATACTCCAGGCTTCGTCTCTGTCATTCCTAGAAGAGCCTGCACTGCTTGGCTCAGCAACCCAAGTGGCCTCTGAGGTATAAAACCAGAGCAGAATGCTTTCAGGGTGCCTCAGCTGTGGTGCTTTATTAGTCCAGTTTGTGTTGCTATAAAGGAATATCTGGGTAATTTATACAGAAAAGTGGTTCATTTGTTTTATGGTTTTGCAGGCTGTGCAAGAAGCATGGCACCTGCATCTTCTCAGCTTCTGGTGAGGTCCTCAGGAAGCTTCCACTCATAGAAGGCAAAAGGGGAGCCAGCATGTCACATGACATAAGAGGAGCAAGAGAGAAAGGAGAAGGCGCCAGGTTCTTTTAAACAACCAGATCTCATGTGAACTAATAGCGTGAGAACTCACTCATTACCATGGGGAGGACACGAAGCCATTCATGGGAGCTCTGCCCCCATGACCCTAACACCTCCCACTAGGCCCCACCTCCAACACTGGGGATCACATTTCAACATGAGATTTGGAGGGGACAAATATCCAAACTATATCAGGTGCAAAGTAGGGCACATACAGATAAGTCAGCATCTACTGTGGGCAGCCTCCCTGAGCCTTGGGGGCCAGCACATCATGGATCCTAGACTTCTGTTGGCCCTTGCTGCCTGTCTGGGAGTAGTAAGTTGCTTTGCCTGACATGCTGCCCAAGTGCCGTGTCTCACCAACACTGGCAGCTGGGTTTGGGCAAAACCTCCTGCTAGATCTAGAAAACTGCTAGATCTAGGAACCTTAGTAGTAGTAGACGTTGGTGAGTGTTTAGAGTTCTCCCCTGGGATTAATAAGTACACAGAATTCCCCTGCAGGGATTGATACCCATACACAGTATTCTGCTTAACAGAGACCCTGGTGGTGCTGATGAGCACCTACTCCCCACGCTCCACCACACCTTCAGGGAGTCCAGAATATCCATGTCCATCAGAAAGTCAGGCTCTTCTTCGGGACAATATTAGACTCTAAAAATTATTATTATTTTTTCAGACATAGGGTCTCACTCTGTCACCCAGGCTGGAGCACAGTGGCACAATCATAGCTCACTACGGCCTCCAACTCCTGGACTCAAGTCATCCTGCCTCCTCAGCCCGCTGAGTAGCCGGTACTACGAGTGTGCACCACCAAGCTCAGCTAATTTTTTTTTTTTTTTTAAGAGAAAGGGTCTCACTACGTTGCCCAGGCTGGTCTCAAACTCCTAGCCTCAAGTGATTCTCCCACCTCAGCCTCCTAAAGTGCTGGGATTCCAAGCATAACCTACTACGCCCAGCCCCCTATAAATTCTTAACTCACAGTCATCTCCATCCTAAATTTGATGAGTTTAGATCTTCTTCCTTGTGTCTCAATCATTCCATCAGATTTTTCAACATATTTTTGCTCTTTTCTAAACATGTAGACAGTGTTACGTCATGTACTGACAAATAAGGATTATCAACAGACACACGTAATGCCAACGATCCCACGGCTTTCCTGGGAAGATGAGTCTCCTGCCCCTTCCTTTGCAATGTCTTCCAGATTTCATCTCCACTGTACTTATAGAAATGATGTTCTCAGCCCTCCACTCATGTCCCCCGACCGATTCTGGCAGTGAGGCCTGCCCTGGGATTCCCACAAATCTGACAGAAATTTATGTGACCTCTTTGCTAGGTCTCACTGGTTATTAGTGAATATGTGGTGTGTTATCTTCTCTTAACTACCTTGTCTTTGGGGGCAAATGCAAAGCAATTCTGTACACCTCACCTCTCTCCATCCAAGCCAAGCCAAGCCAAGGGCCAGAGTCCTCGGGTGACTGTCCTGCCCTGTGATCAGGCACACTTTCTGGCTCTGCTACAAGGCAAACTTGACCTTCTTGTTTCTGCCAGCCTGCAAAAACATTAACGATCAACTATTGCTGAGACCAGCTCGGTCAGGGAGACCCTAACCCAGTGGTGCTAGAGGAATTAAAGACACACACACAGAAATGTGGAGGTGTGGAGTGGGAAATCAGAGGTCTCACAGCCTTCAGAGCTGAGAGCCTTGAACAGAGATTTACCCACGTATTTATTGACAGCAAGCCAGTGAAAAGCATTGTTTCTATAGATTAGAGATTAACTAAAAGTATTCCTTACAGGAAACAAGATGGGCCAAAATAAAGGGATGGACTCTGGCTAGTTATCTGCAGCAGGAGCATGTCCTTAAGGCGCAGATCGCTCATGCAATTATTTGTGGTTTAAGAATGACTTTAAGCAGTTTTCCACCCTGGGTGGGCCAGGTGTTCCTTGCCCTCATTCCCGTGAACCCACAACCTTCCAGTGTGGGCATCATGGCCATCACGAACATGTCACAGTGCTGCAGAGATTTTGTTTATGGCCAGTTTTGGGGCCAGTTCATGGCCAGATTTTGGGGGGTCTGTTCCCAACAAACTATCACAACCTTTATGCCACATTTATCAACCTTAAAGGGATGCCTGGACTTTGAAAGCTTTTTAGCATGGTTGGCTGCCCAAGAAGTCAAAGACCAGACCAGCCAATTGTGTCAAAGTTGACCTCGTTCTTTAGAGCCATAACTAATACTTGTTTGTTTGTTTGTTTATTTTGAGACAAAGTCTCGCTCTGTCACACAGGCTGGAGTGCAGTGGTGCAATCTCAGCTCACTGCTACCCCTGCCTCCGAGGTTTAAGCGATTTTCCTGCCTCAGCCTCCTGAGTAGCTGGGACTACAGTTGCATGCCACCATACCTGACTAATTGTTTTGTATTTTTTTTTTTAGTAGAGGCAGGGTTTCGCCATATTGGCCATCCTGGTCTCGAACTCTTAACCTCAAGTGATCCACCCGCCTCAGCCTTTCAAAGTGCTGGGATCACAGGTGTGAGCCACTGTGCCCAGCCTACATTTTTATTTAATATGTTTTAAGTCACTGTGCTCAACTAAGCAGTAAGATTTGGAATGTGATCTACAGTTCTTACTTTGGGGCATCAAGGAAAACTTCCAGCTCAGTGAACAAACAGGCAGTTTAATGTGGTATAGAAGAGTGGCTTTCAAACTGGCTTCACGATAAGAAATTCATGTTAAATGATAACCCAATGCATGCACGTGTGCACGCGTGCGTGCACGTGCACACACACACACACTCCTACATCACTGAAACAGAAGTATCTTCAAGCAGTGCTGCACTAGAGGAAAATGCACATGAAAGTGATTTCTTAGGAAATATTTCCAGGGAAAAGAGAGAAGTGAGAAAGTAGGAGTAGAAAGAGGCCACGTAAGGGTACAACATCAAGTCAAGTCCCAATTGGAAGGCAATTTTGATTCATTCCCACAGAGGGCTTGGGGGAACATCATAGATCACACCTCAAAGTCATCCCAGTGAGACGGCAAAAGAGCTGGAGTATGTCTGTCCCCACCCTCATCAGTCATTGGTTAAGGGCTGTGCCGGGAGGGAAGGGACACAAATTCTCAGGCGCTTCTGGCTCTCTTGCACCTTCCAGCAGAATGCTGGCTTCTGTGAAAGAATGCACACTGGAATCCAGCTGGTCTACAAAGAGATGGCAGAGGGATCCCAGATGACATAGGTAGAGCAGGGACAGCTTCTGCTACAAACACCCTATATTGCTTTTGTTTTCTGATATTTTTCACAGCAAAGCAAACTTTCTTGTTGCTCTGCTAACTTTGTTACCGCTCACCCATCTGCCTTCCATCTTCCAGCATTTTGTTGCTAGTTCTTGTCTGTTGTTGCCTCTTCTGTTCTCTTTATCCTTCCAGTTTTTATAAGATTGTTTTTTATTCCTTTTCAGTCATTTCAGAGATGCTTCAGGATGGAGCTGTGATAAACACATGTGTTCAGTCCACGATGTTTAACAGGCACTGCCTCCTGATTTTTCCATATGAATTACTGAAGAGTAGGTAGCAGACTGTCTTGATGCCCTTCCCCATGTCCCCTGAACTGAGCTGACCTGACCTGCAGCTGCAGTGAACTTAGGAATCCTAAGCATGCTGACGGCTTGCCCACTCAAACACCTGCCTCATTCTGCTTCTCTGAGGATTTCTTCCAGTACAACAAAAGCTTGCCCAACCTTCACAAGGCATCCTAGAATTGCTGGGGACAGAACACCCCTCAACCCATGAAGGATGAGGATCAGTGGATTAATATCCAACCATCCCATACCTTGGTGGGACTATTATAAGGCATTCTGTGTGGTTCCTCAGAGGTCCCAAATGGGAAAGAGCCCAAATTGCCCACAGTAATAATCCATTCATCAATTCAGTTTTCTATTTCACCTCTCTCACTTTCCACACTCACTCACTTGCTCTACCTGGGATCCTCTCCAAGAGAGACTCTTGTATCCAAAGCTTTGTCACAAGGTTTGATTTTGGAGGAAGTCAAATTAAGGTAACGGGTACTGGAAGTGACTATAGAAAGTATATTCTCAATGGTATGGTGGCAACAAAAACCCCACTGATGGTGGTGAGTAAGGTGGTGACAAACCCTGGCACTTCGAAGATTCCATACCTACACTTGACCCATGGTGTACTTGGATGAGGTAAAGGTGAAAGAGAAGCTTAGCTTATGCAGTAGTGCTCATCCTCCTGAAGGATGTGGGGTTGTGATAGTCACAGGAATTGAAGAGTTGTCTTGTTCTTGTTAACTGCCTTAGAAGAATTGGGAAAAAAGAAAGACAGGTTTATATCATCCAACTATCCATTCACAGCATAGCAGTGAAAGCCAGAAGGCCTCCTTGGAAGGATCTAAAGTGATGTCCATTTCCTTAGCCAGGTATGGTGGCTCACGCCTGTAATACCAGCACTTTGGGGGGCTGAGGCGGGTGGATCACTTGAGATGGGGAGTTCAAAACCAGCCTGGCCCACATGGTGAAACCCCGTCTCTACTAAAAATACAAAAATTAGCTGGGCATAGTGGTGCACGCCTGTAATCCCAGCTATTTAGGAGGCTGAGACAGGAGAATCTCTTGAACCCAGGTGGCAGAGGTTGCAGTGAGCCGAGATCATGCCACTGCACTGCAGCCTGGGTGACAGAGAGCCAGATTCCGTCTCAAAAAAAAAAAAAAAAAAAAAATCTCCATTTCCTGCAACTGGGGGCAGACTGTTCTAAAAAATGACACTCAGGGGTTCATTGCAAGAGTAACAGAACTACAAAGCTGACTGAAGGCACAGTCCAGGCAGTCCTCTGATGTAAAAGACAAAGCCCTAGAGGAAGGAAACGGTCCCTAGAACTACTGGGGTGCAGGCAGGCATCTGGGTAGACATGCTTGAGAACCTTGAACCCCTAGATTCCCTGAACCCTCCAGGTTAGAAGTATCCTGCACCCCATTAGTTGAAGAGAACAGCTTCCCACTGCCTAGAGACTCTACACAGTCCTCCTCTGAAGCAGACACCTCCAAGATCGCTTCAAGGTCTGCTACTGCCTGCCCTCATTGCATCTATTCCAAAAACTAGGAACAAGTCTCAGCAGGCCCTGAGCAGGGCAGCATAGTTCTTGCTGTGAGACATGTGGCAGGTTGTATTTTCTAAAGAAGGCTGCAACAATATCTCTCATCCCAATTGCTTTGCTACGATGCAAACTTGTCATTCTCCTACGAAAAGATGAAATCTAATTTCTTTTTTCTTTCTTTTTTTTTGAGACAGAGCCTTGGAGCCTCGCTCTGTCACCCAGGCTGGAGTGCAATGGCACGATCTTGGCTCACTGCAACCTCTGCCTCCCAGACTCAAGCAATTCTCCTGCCTCAGCCTCCCAAGTAGCTGGGATTGCCGGTGGCTGCCACCACGCCTGGCTATTTTTTTTTTTTTTTTTTTTTGTATTTTTCGTAGAGACGGGGTTTTCACCATGTTGGTCAGGCTGGTTTTGAACTCCTGACCTCAAGTGACCCGCCTGCCTCGGCCTCTCAAAGTGTTGGGATTACAGGTGTGAGCCACCGTGCCCGGCTGAAATCTAATTTTAATCCCCTTGAATCTGAGCTGGACTTTACTTGCTTTGACCAGTAGTGTTCAGAAGGGATGCTGTGTGATTCTCACAGCTGAGTCATAAAAGGTGATGAAACTTCTATCTTATTCCTGGGGACAGTTGCCTCTGTGGCATTGAGCTACTGTGTAAGAAGACAACCTACCCTGAGGCCACCATGCTGAAAGAAAGCAAAGCCACATGAACACTGAGTAAGCTGGTTGCTTTAGCAAGATCCTTCATACTGATAGTGAATGTGTACTTCTATCTTTCTCTTGTGAATGCAAACTATTTTTGCAATAGTCTCACACTAAGTGCCAAAGACTTGTTTTCGTTGAATGCATTCTCTTTATCATTCACGACCTGGTCCTAGGAATTTGTTAAATGCTCCTCATTTCTGTTACAATATAGTCTGCAGTCACCTTGATCATCTTGACATTCTATAGAACATAATCCTGGCCCATTATATTAATGACAGAATAATAATTGGACTTAGTTTTCAGGAAGGAGCAAGTATTCTGGCTTGAAATACTTCATGCTGAAGGATGAGAGATAAACCCTACAAAGTTCTGGAAGCCTGCCACGTCAGGGAGTATTTTAGAGGCCCAAAGATCTAAAGGTATGTTGAGACGTCCTATCTGAAGGAATATTTTACATTTCCTACCACTAAGAGAGAGGCACAGCACTTGCTGAGCTGCTTTGAATTCTTGAGGCAAAAGCAAAAACAAAAAGACACAACAAAACCAAACCAAAACTACCCTTGAGAGTAACGCTCTGATCCATTGTATCAGAAGACTATTGGCTTTGAGGAGGTCAGAGGAAGCATCTGAATAGCCTTGTAAACACTTAAGGCATCAATTTAGAAATGACACCTCGCATGGCTGGGTCATTGTCCTTGAGGATGCAGTATGTTTGCTGAACCAATGATCACCATATGCAATCACTGTGCTGTTTCCCCAGCATCTCGAATACACAGGAACGCTAATTAAAGGGTGCAAGTAGGATGGACTTAAACACACTCCCTTTGAGCCACTAGTGGAAATTATGTTTTTAATTCTTATAACTTCAGGCTCTTCCTGATGAAAAGCCTTGGTCTCAGGGTGTGTGGACAGAGGGAGACAGTAAGCGTTTCACTGCATCAATACAGTGTCACCTGAGGACTTGGGCATCTCCATGCTGTCAGATCAGCAGGCAAAATGGGCATGATTACACTGGCAGGGGTGACTGACTTTGATTATCTTGAAGAGTTGGAGTTGCTGCTACACAATGGGCCCAAGGAGGAAGATGTCTAGAACTTGGGGGATTCACTTGGGGACCCCTTAGTATTTCTATGCCTGATGATAATAGCAGAGAAGCAAGTGAAGCAACCATGGCCTGACAAGGGCAAGGTAATCAAGGCTCAACCACTCAGGGATAAAGGTGCAGTCATTCACTGAGCAAGCAACGATGACTAGTGGAAGTGCTAGCCAAGGATTCGGGAAATCTAGAAGAGGTGGTGGAGCAGAGGGATGATGAGTATAGATTATAGCCTTGGGACCAGCTGTAGCAGTGAAGATTGTGACTTGTTCCACATATTCTTCTATTTTCAATCATTTTTGGAGATTGCAGCCAGCTACAACCCTGAAATGTCAGTAACAGAGCAAACTCAGGGTGGGCATGAGAGGATCTGCTGAGAGCAAGGAGTGAACACAGTAGTCACTACTGACACCCTGCCCACGGCCCACCTGTTAGTTCCCCTGTAGCTTGCAAACATGTCCATACACACTGACATCTTCATACCACGAGTGCCGTAACTCTGCTTCTCTGCTGAGGCCCTTCTCAGCCCGTAGTGAGAGTAGCCTGGAAGTGCTGAGGGCATAGTGCCCCCAAGGTCAACCTTTAATCAATAAGGTTCAAGAGTTAGAAGATAAGCACTCCCAACTTCCCCATCCCTCAGTGAATTCCTCCTGAGGCATATTCTATATGGTTTCTCAGAGGCTCCCCAGTGGAAGTGAGCCCCAGTGGCTTAGGAAAATGGAACCTACTAATTAAGGTACCCCCTTTTAATTTTTCTCCTTTCTTCCTCTCCCTTTCCTCACTCCATCCCATGAAGTTCCTGAGATCACCAAATAAACTATCTGTAATCAAGTCTTTATCTCAGTCTGCGTTTTGGGGAACCCAAACAAAGATGTAAGTTTTCATCATAAGTTTGCCTGTCTACATTTATTTCTTATTTGCTACAAATATTAGTAATTTTCTTGACAAAAGTAATATGCTGTCAGTTGATAGGCCTAAATAATACATACTTGTGGTGATACCTGCAGTAAAAATGTGAAGAGCAATTTTTAAAAGTTATTTTCACTAGCTTATGAAAAATAAAGAAATCGAACTTTGAAAAAAATGCAGCAGTACATCCTAACGTCATATAAAGAGGAATATTTTCATAACTGTAGAAACGGTTGGCAGGCTGTCAACTATCCAGGGATTATTTTGAAATTGCTGTCATTGGCCAACTACTATGACCAATGAAATCAACATTTTCACGATGCAGGCAAAATAAACATCAAAAGTCAAATTTAATAGGTGTACGTTTTCCTTTAAAAGTTGTTGAACTATCTAGGATACTCAGCCCTTTATTTTTCATTTTACAGCAGAGTTTTTACATATGCAAATACACATACACACATTTGCATTCAGACATACATGCACATATCTTTTTGTATTTTAAATATTTTCAAAGTGTAGCTCTATAGACTTATGCATTTTAACTTTGGTAATGGATGCAGTATTCCGTTTGGAATCCAGCTTTTGAAGAAATTCATGCTGAGGGCAAGTATATAGTAATTCTTTATCTCTTGCATATTAGGAAACCCTTCAGGAGGGATATTACTAAGACAAATTTAGAAAGACCTCCACATTCAGAGACAAAAATGTCAGTGGCATACTGAGAAAGCCAGTGAGTGGTCAAAAATCAGGAATAAACAAGCTTTGCTCATTTGAACCTATATAAATATTTGTTGAATACATCCTGTTTGTTTTCACTTTTGATGGGATATTAGTTTGTGAAACCAAATGATATCCAGATTCTTTCTTCCCATAGGCTTATGAATACCCAAATATGGCATATTTGCCTCCATATTACAGGCTTCGTTGAACACCAATTGTTTCTCTCTACCTTTCTCCATTTCAATCATGTGATTCTAGTGTGAACTTCTAATTATGGACCCCTGATCTCTCTGTTTCAGTCATAGGGCAGGAATGTTGTTAATTACCATGCATCAAGCACTGTCTTTCATAGAGGCTATGAAAGCTAAACCAATCAGAGGCTTCCCCAGAATTCTGAAGTGGAGTTCCATAGGGAGGAAGAGCTTTCTATTCTAGTGATGATGTCTGGAAGCAGCCATGTACCTCCACCACATGGAGAAGGCTAGTATGAAAGAATGAAGTCGAATTGTACAGACACATGATACAAAGTGCCAAGTCCCCAGTTCTAGAGCTGGAGAATCCCACTGGCCAAATCTGTGCCCCCTGTCTTCTGGGGCTTGGTCCTTCTCTCCTCCCACTTTCTGGGAGTGCCTCTTGTATCTCTCCCTTCGTTCCTCTGTGGTGCTCAAAGTAAGCCAACGTGGGTTCCCACTGTTTACAAACAAGGGCTCTGATAAATGTGCTGCATTTACTTTTGTTATTTTATCAAATAGTTATAAACTCAACTGCTTAATCTGCTGCTTTTCCTTTTTGATATCTCAGTAATTGATTTCTAAGGAATAAACGGTATCTTGCTGGAATTGTTTTCACCTGTTGCTCTTTCACCCAGCCTCACCCAGCTCAGATATTGACTAAAGCTGTTCAACTCAGCTGACCTGGCTACGGAGTACAGAGGTAGGTGGGCACCATGGCTTGGGTGCAAAAGAGACCTTAGTGCCCCAAATTGTAATGTTTGGTTACCAATGCCTAAATGCTATCTATATTTTGGGACTGCATGATCAATTCCCAGGATACCCTCACCTTTTTACCCCAATGATAAAAACCAGAGATCTCAACAAAATAGCTCTTATCTACCATGCTGCAGACAGACTGACAATTCTTTTTTTCTTTCTTTTTTTTTTTTTGGAGACACAGTCTCACTCTGTTGCCTAGGCTGGAGTGCAGTGGTGCGATCTCGGCTCACTGCAACCTCCACCTCCTGGGCTCAAGCGATTCTTCCACCTCAGGCTCGTGATTAGCTAGGATTACAGGCGCACACCACCGTGCCCATTTCATTTTTGCCTTTTGTATTGTTTGTAGAGATGGGGTTTCACTATGTTGCCCAGGCTGGTCTTTGGTTCCTGGGCTCAAGCAATCTGCTCACCTCAGCCTCCCAAAGTGCTGGGATTACAGGCATGAGCCACTGTGCCTAGCCAACAATTCTTACAACTATTTTTTGTTACAATTCTGAAGACCTGCTTCAATGTTGGTTTTAGGGTTTTGTTTTGTTTTATATTTTGCTGAGTACTTGCTTTGTTTTTAATCATTTTAGAGCCATTTTGAGGATGCATAAACTTCAACTGTTCTTTAATTGTCAATTTCTCCAAATTAGGCTGGGCGCAGTGCCTCACGCCTATAATCCCAACTCTTTGGGAGGCCTAGGCGGGTGGATCACCTGAGGTCAGGAGTTCAAGACCAGTCTGACCAATATGGTGAAACCCCATTTCTACTAAAAATACAAAAATTAGCTGGCGTGGTGGCGTGTGCCTGTAGTCCCAGCTACTCGGGAGGCTGAAACAGGAGAATTGCTTTAATTTGGGAGACAAAGGTTGCAGTGAGCCGAGATCGTGCCACTGCACTCCAGCCTGGGTGACAGAGCCAGACTCCGTCCCATTAAAAAAAAAAAAATTCCAAATTTTAGGTTTAAAAGAGGCAGTATCTGATTGGCCTCGCTTGGGTCATGTGGCCACCTTCGCTAGAAGATGTGCAGGGCACACCCAAAAATGTTATCCACTGGGGAGTGTAATTCTCTCTAAGGAAAGTCAGATGCTGTTGGTAAGAGGAATGGATGCTAAGCAGTAAAATAACCACAAATGCCCACTACAGGGAGCATATGAGTATTTTCACCAGAGCTAAGCAGAACATAATTGGATAGTAACTGCTTCCTAAAACACCACATTCACCTGCCATATACAAACAGTTGAGACTACTTCTCTTGAACTTCCCACTTTCATTTTTCACTTCATTTAGCCTAAGGCAGGATTCCTGGTTTCTTTTTCCCTCCCTTATTTATTACAACAAAAAAAGACCACATTTTCTTTTTTCTTTCTTTCTTTCTTTTTTTTTTTTTGTTTTTTGAGACGGAGTCTTGTTCTGTCACCCAGGCTGGAGTGCAGTGGCACAATCTCAGGTCACTGCAACCTCTGCCTCCCGGGTTCAAGCAATTGTCCTGCCTCAGCCTCCCAAGTAGCTGGGATTACAGGCACCTGCCACCACGCCTGGCTAACTTTTTTGTATTTTTAGTAGAGATGGGGTTTCACCATGTTGGTCAGGTTGGTTTTGAACTCCTGACCTCGTGATCCACCCTCCTCGGCCTCCCAAAGTGCTGGGATTACAGATGTGAGTTACCATGCCTAACCAAAAACGGCCACATTTTCTAAAAATTTCAGAAGAAAATCTTCCTTTAAAATATTAATAGATTTATCTTGTCCAATGTGGAAAGCTATGCATTATATACTGTTAAGTAATAATAATCAAGCAGCAGAATAGTATGAAATCTCATTTTGGTAATTTAAAAAAAAATTTTTTTTTAATTTTTTAGAGACAGGGACTTGTTAATGTTGCCCAAGCTGGAGTGCAGTGGCTACTCACAGACATGACCATACCACACTACAGTCTCAAACTCCTGGCCTCAAGAAATCCTCCTGCCTCAGGCTCCCAAGTAGCTGGATAAAAGATTTTGAAATACAAATATAACTGAATATGTACCAAAAAGTCTTCCTAGGTATGCACCAAACACATAATGATGGTTTGGTAAGCAGAATAATGGCCCCTCAAATATGTCCACATCTTAATCTCTAGAATCTTATTTTTTTTTTTTTTTTGAGACAGAGTCTCGCTCTGTCCCCCAGGCAGTGCAGTGGCACCATCTGCACTCACTGCAAGCTCCGCCTCCCGGGTTCACGCCATTCTCCTACCTCAGCCTCCCATGTAGCTGGGACTACAGGCACCCGCCACCGCGCCCAGCTAATTTTTATATTTTTAGTAGAGATGGGGTTTCACCGTGTTAGCCAGGATGGTCTCAATCTCCTGACCTCGTGATCCACCCATCTTGGCCTCCCAAAGTGCTGGGATTACAGGCGTGAGCCACTGCGCCTGGCCAATCTCTAGAATCTTTAAATATGTTACCTTATATGACAAAAGGAACTTTGTGGATACGGTTAAATTAAGATCTTGGGATGGGAAGCTTAGCCTAGATTATTCAGGTGGGCCCAATGTAATGACAGGGGTCTTTAGAAGTGAAAGAGGGTGGCAGAAGAGTCATTTCAGAATGATATAATAGGAGAAAGATTCTACCACCATTGCCAGGTTTGCAGATGGAAAGAAGCCACAAGCCAAGGAATGCAGGCAGCCTTAGAGGCTAGAAAAGGCAAGGAAATAGATTCTCCCTTAGAGTTCCAGAAAGGAACTCATCCCTGCCAGCATCTTGATTTTCATCCAGCGAGATCCATTTCAGATTTCTGACCTCTAGGACTAGATAATCAATTTGTCGTGTGTATTGTTTTTTTAAGCCACTAAGTTTGTGATAATTTGTTACAGCACCAATGGAAAATGGATGCAAGTGGTTGCTCCTGAGAAGTGGGCTTTTTGGGGGCAGGGATGTAGGAGGAGAGATCAATGTATATTAATACTTCCAAGCTGGGCATTTTTGCAAGAATATATTATTTGTAAGTTAGACACTAGTATATATATTTTTGATTATACTATACAAATAAGTTAACAACATATTTTCAGAAGGGTTTACTGAATTTGCTGAAATTATCAGTTTCCCTAAGAGATTTGCTACTTAATGTTCATAGATATTTTTAAACAAATATAGATTTGTATTAAGAAATGTTTCAGGCCGGGTGCGGTGGCTCACGCCTGTAATCCCAGCACTTTGGGAGGCTGAGGCAGGTGGATCACGAGGTCAGGAGATCGAGACCATCCTGGTCAGCATGGTGAAACTCTGTCTCTACTAAAAATACAAAAAATTAGCTGGGCATGGTGGCACACGCCTGTAGTCCCAGGCACTCAGGAGGCTGAGGCAGAAGGATCACTTGAGCCCGGGAGATGGAGGTTGCAGTGAGCCGAGATCGCACCACTGCACTCCAGTCTGGCGACAGAGCGAGACTCCGTCTCAAAAAAAAAAGAAAAAGAAATGTCTCTAGCTGTGTGGACGTGTATATGTATCTGTATGCATGTGTCTGCGTGTATACACACCGTATTTATTTATTTGACCAAGATGAATGCACGTGTTCATTTGTGATCATTAAGGGAGCATTTTGCTAGGGCAGCAAGCTCAAAACAAATCACCTGTTGCCTCTGACAGCTGAAAGCCAGATGATGCTGAGGATGGCTGGAGAGGTCAGCTGTGACTCTTTTGCTGAACTGTTGGACAAGAGTAGGCTTGAAGTTGATAACCTCTATTCCTCTCCTGGGCAGTGCTTCTCAAACTTCAAAGAGCATAGGAATCACCTGGAAATCTTGTCAAATGCAAATTCACTTCAGCTGGGCTGGGTGAGATTGCCAGTCCATACGTCTAACAAAGTCCCAGGTAAGCCAATGCTGCTGGCCCACTGACCACCCCCTGGGTAACAAAGCTCTATGGCAGTGGTCTTTACACTTTGCTGCATAATAGAACCACCGGGAGCACTTTCAAAAATCCCTTGCCCATGCAATACCCCATACCAATGAAATCAGAAAATCAGAATCCTTGGGAGTGGACTCCAGGCCCCCAGGTAATTCTAATGTGCGGCTGAGTTTGAGAACCAGAGGTCAAGCACAGAGATTCTCAAACTGGAGTTTGAATCGGGATCACTTAGAGGGGTGCTGGGCATCACCCTCGAAGTTTCTGATTCAGGAGTTCTAGGGTGGAGTCCAGAGGTTCGTGATATTAGAGACAGAGGGAGAGGAAGATGGAGTTGGGTGCAAGAAAGAGAGAGAGGTGGTGGAATGAGCAAGAGAAGGAAAAAGGGAGAGGGGAGGAAAAAGGACAGGTTCCTAGAAGAAATAAGACAAATATTCACATAAACAGGAAACAAGATTAACTATGACACAAAGCCAAGAGAAAGAATCCAAATATTCTGGGGGAGAAGACTTCCAGCAGAGGTGATGAGAGGTGCTCCCAGGGGTGTGGAACTGATGACCAAGAAAAGGAACTGGGTTTAAGGAACGCTTTATGAAGAGGATCTCCAAGGGTTGGCACTCAAACAACAGCTGGGATGTTGTCACACAGAGATGGGACAAGGCTATTCCAAGCCAAAAGTTCAGGAGCAAGGGCCGGACATGGTGGCTCACACCTGTAATTCCAGCACTTTGGAAGGCCGAGGTGGGTGGATCACCTGAGGTCAGGAGTTCCAGACCAGCCTGGACAACATGTTCTCTACTAAAAATACAAAAATTAGCCGGGCATGGTGGCATGTGCCTGTTGTCCCAGCTACTCATATTCAGGAGGCTGAGGCAGAAGAATTGCTTGAACCTGGGAGGTGGAGGTTGTAGTGAGCCAAGATAGAGTCATTGCACTCCAGCCTGGGGGATGCAGCAAGACACTGTCTCAAAAAAAAAAAAAAAAAAAAAATCAGTAGCAAAAGGTGAATACTCGAAAACATAGGCTGTGTTCAAGAAACAGCAAGATCTGGTCTAGAATGGAGTGGGGATAGAGCATGGGGGGCCGGGGGCAGGAGCAGGCTGCAGGGGAGATCTGGGCCAGGTCCCATAGGGCCGCAGACTCCAAGCAGAACATGGAGGTCCTGCTTAATTTAGTAGACAATGGGAAGCTCATGAAGGTTTTTAAGCAGGAGCACCCTATCACTCAGGAAGGAGTGAAAGAGCTACAATGAAGGGGCAGAGGCTGAGGCTGTTTGGTAGCAGCTGCAAGAATTCAGGTGAGAAACACCAAGTGCCTGGATTAGGGCTGGGTATGGAGGTAAAATGTCCTTAGGAAACATTCACAGATAGAGATAAGCTCTGCCACTTAAACTGTTAACATAGGTCTGATCTTCATTAGAATTAGAAGATACATGAATTGTGAGTGCCTAGAAGTTCCTGCTAGATGAACATTAAACAACTACAGTCTAACCAGTTCTGGAAACATCCCGAGCTGGGTGAATGTGTCCAAAGGTCCCAAGCTGGACAATTAGAATAGAGGTCAAGCAGCCTTATGTCGAGTACATGTTTAAGAAGGAATGAAGACAAATGCACAGACTCCTGTGAGCAATCATGAGGAAGGTCAGGGGCATTTGTTAAACAAAGACCAACAAAGACAATCTCAGAGGCAGAAGTCGGGGACAGACAAACCCATGCACCTGGGATGGTCCCCAGTGGGCCCCATCTTGGGTGCCCAGTGAAAGATGAAAGGCACAGAGGCCCTGCCGCAAGCCAGGTGGGAAGAGCTGTAATCACCTCTGACGCCTGCTGAGACCTGAAACTCTGCTCTGTGCCTCCCCAACCAAATAATAACCTGAGGCTTCTCCTCAGCCCTCCACCACTCTCTCCTCCACAGTATCTGACTGCAGATCCAAAGTTCATGACAAACTGGTCACCTCCACTAGGAAGGAAGCAAAGATAGCTGTAAAATAGGATGAAAGTTTGCTTATTTTAATAGGAAGAATAAAATTAAAAATTTTTTTTTTCGGGGCCAAAGAAAATCAAGTACTTTGCTTCAAGCAAAACTGGGATCTCTATGCAGAAAGAGACAGGTCTGAGTTTGACTCCTGGCTCCATCACTTAACAGCCGTATGAGCTTCCTGAACTTGCATTTCCTATCTGTGAAATGACAATGCCAGCCACTCACAGGCTTCTTAGTGAGACAGGCATGAAGGTGCCCAGGGCAGGGCTGGGTCACTGCAGGCCTTCGGCATCAGTCCCTTTTGCCAGAGGGCAGCTCTACTCATTCTCCCAGTCCCTGGCAGTTGTCACAGTCTCTGCCCTAAACCCCCTTCAGTTTCCTTCTCTTCTCTTCTCTCTTCTGAATCCTCCAGGCCAGATGCTCTGGAGTTAGCCACTGTCTTAATTCCATCTGCATCCCCTCCTTCCAACACCCAGTAGGAACTGTCACTTAAAATCATACATGTGACAGGCCGGGTGCAGTGGCTCACGCCTGTAATCCTAGCACTTTGAGAGGCCGAAGCAGGAGGATCATGAGGTCAGGAGACTGAGACCATCCTGGCCAACATGGTGAAACCCTATCTCTACTAAAAATACAAAAAATTAGCCGGGCGTGGTGGCACACGTCTGTAGTCCCAGCTACTTGGGAGGCTGAGATAGGGGAATCACTTGAACCCAGGAGGCAGAGGTTGCAGTGAGCTGAGATCATGCCACTGCAGTCCAGTCTGGCAACAGAGCAAGACTCTGTCTCAAAAAAAAAAAATCATGCATGTGACAAAATGCTTAAAACATGGGCTATGTCTTCAGACACATGCATTCAAATCTTGGTTTTGCCTGGTACAAAGACAGCGATCTTAAGGGATCTCTGGTGATAATCCTGCTTATCTTCCAGGGTGGTGAAGATTACATGAGTTTTCCGTATTAAATGCCAAGCATATTTCCTGGCTTGCAGAAAGAGCTTGGGAAATGCTAGCCATTGTGACTTTCAGTTCTTTCTCACATGTGTCCCATCTGGGGCTGACCACCATCACTGCACACCTTCCCAGCTTCCCGGCTGCTCTCCTGTCCCTACCTCTCACTACCCTAATCAAACCTACATCCTGTTGCCACACTCCGCTTCCTCCCATGCCCCTTGGGCCCTAGTTCAAGAACCGGCTGAGGCCAATGACATTCAGTCCAAACCCTCACCCACCCTTCCCCTAAACTCTACTTCCTACCACTTCCTAAAAACACACTTGCCACTCCAATCAGCCAGCTCTCCTGTCACCCAAAGGTATAAACTACCTTGGCTCTGCCCTTCCCAGCCTCTGCTCAGCACAGCTCCTCTCAGCTGCTTGCTCCTTGCCCTATGCCTTTCCAAATTCTACTCCCTTCTACAACCTCCTGCTTTGGTGTCACCTCCTCCAGGAAGCCTTCTCTGACCTGACCTCTCCACTCCACGCTACCTTCTCTGAACTTCTGTAGTTCTCATCAGCACAAAGACAGCTATATCCTATGAACCCTGAGACAACTCTACTGGCACAGGTTCATCTAAAGTAAATATTTGGTGATCAAGTGAGTCCAGTTTAAAACGGAAAACCAGGAGGGACATAGGGCAGTTAAACAGCAGGTCGGGATCCCAACACTTATTAGTAACATTGGAGACAAATAGAGTAACTATTGCAAAGAGCTCAAGTTTCCAATTACTATTTTAAGAGCCCAGGATGACTTCATACCACAGAAAGTCTCTAGTCATTAGCTGGGTTACTTGTCATTTATGTTGGTTTCATAAAAATAATCACTTTGAAAACATCAGATTGTTTTCTCTAATTCCAGGAACTATTTGGATGTTTCTTGCACAACCAAGTGAAGGTGACAGAGTGTGGTTTGCAGGGGTCTCCAGCTCCTCCCTGTGTAACTTCCATCAGCTTTCCAACCTCTCCAAATATAAGTAAAAACTGTGCTTACTATGCAAATGCAGCTCTAAGCCCCTCCTACACCACAGTTCTGGAGCTGACACTACACACAGTGAGGACACTAAAAGGCTGATGAGTACACTGACTGCCTACAGACAGAGCAAAGGGATGGCGCTGTCCCCCACTCTGTCTTGAACACCACCTTCTCCTCTGAAACAACACACTCCTCCACCTTGGAAGGGTGCTCCCATCCTCTCCCTATGAGGTTGTATATCTCACCACTGTCCCGAAGGGTCTGGGTCAAGTCTTCCACCAGGGCTGCTGCCTCCTCACTGTTTTCAGGCCAATGCTCTTGCAGCCAAGCCTGAATTTCCTTGGCAGCACAGTCAACATCTGCTCCTTGGTGTGTACCTCTGGCCTCAGCCAGTGATGACAGAGCTCTCAGAGGTGGCCGAGTACATCCTGCAGTCCCCTGGTTGCCTCTGCCTGGGGGCTGCCCTTGCCGGCACTCTGGGGAAAGGGCTCAGACTGAGGGCTATCCTCCTGCAGTACAGCTACCTGCACCCAGGAGTCATCCTCCAGGATCATTATGGTGACCTCCTCCTCTTGTCTTTCTTCCTCTTTGACAGAGCAGAAGCATCGCCATCTTGGGCAAGCCTATTCTAAATCCAATCAAAAACCTAAATCCAAAGGGCATCAGCCTAATGGCTAAGGTCAGCATGACCATAAGCCACAAACTAACATCTCTCACCAGAAACATTCAAAACTCCTTCCCAACCAGAGACATGCTAGTCCTGAGACAACCCACCTCTTGCCGGAAAGATGTCAGCCCCAAGATAACCTCCCTTCTGCCCAGAGACGTTCCAAACCTGCCAAAACTTCTGCCCCACACAGAAACATTCCAAGCTTGTGATAAGCACCCTCACCCTAAAACCAATATATACTCTTAGTCTGGAAGAGAAAGGGCTCCTGACTGAAATTGGCCAGAAGCCCCTCTCAGGTTTTATCTAAAGTAAACCTGTCTTTAACTGTCTAGCCGTAGTTCATGTTTTTTTTTTTTTTTTTTAATCTTTCTTTAACTCTTACACTCTTGAGGCACCTGGACCAAGGGGCTCAGCGGAGTGGTCACTTTCGATATCTCTGTGGCCATCATCCAAGGTCCTGGGGCAATCACTTAGGCTTCAAGCCTTGAACCTCAGTCTTCTCCAGCCAGGCTCTGGGGTAAGACACCTCCCTCCTCAAATCGCAACAAGTAGTCCTGCTGAGAAACAAAAAAGAGAAACATAATCACTAAGTAGACTTTCCTAAAGCAATCTAACTCACAAGAGCCCAGGTCAGACCACCAGGTGGTCCTTACATATGCAAACCAACAGATGCTTCCTGTTGCTCTTAAAGGAAAAATGACTTATTCCTGAAAACATCTCTCTCTGTGGTAAGAGAAGTTAAGAAGTATTACAAGTGGCCAGGCACAGTGGCTCACGCCTGTAATCCCAGCACTTTGTGGGGGCTGAGATGGGTAGATCATGAGGTCAGGAGTTCGATACCAGCCTGGCCAACATGGCCAAACCCTGTCTCTACTAAAAATACAAAAATTAGCCGGGTGTGGTGGCATGCGCCTATAGTCCCAGCTACTCAGGAGGCTAAGGCAAGAGAATCACTTGAACCTGGGAGGTGGAGGTTCCAGTGAGCCAAGACCACGCCACTGCACTCCAGCCTGGGCAACAGAGCAAGACTCAGTCTCAAAAAGAAAAAAATAAAAGTATCACAAGCACAAAAAATACAGCATTGTTCTTTCCAAAACACCAGAGAATGAGTATCAGAAATGCAAAGTCCCCAGAAAAACCCATGACTGAAATACTGAGGACTCTCCTAAGTCAGCTCTGACTTGCACTGTGTGACCTTGACCTAACATACAACTTAGTCACTCAATCTCAGTGACCACTGAATAAAGAGAGATAATAACACTCATCTTTTTATTCTTATGGGGGCATCTTAAGGATTAGCAGTGGATCAGATATCAAAGCACTTTGAGCTTCATTGGAAGAAAGGCAATATCTCGACTGCATTATTACCATACTTCATGAAGATTAAGACATGCTCATATATCTCCAATCCAGTCTTGGCCCCTCAGTAATTTATCTTAAAAATGTTAGATATAAATTCCAAATTTATCTTCAAAGAATCAATATGTCAGTATGTTCAATTCTTTGCCTTCTACTTTTAAACTTAACTTCCTTGCAAAGCAATCTTTTTTGCCTATTCCACCCTGACTCATTCAGATTACCTTCTACCTGCTCCACCCTGACTCATTCTCCACCCTG
This sequence comes from Macaca nemestrina, assembly GCF_043159975.1. Lineage (NCBI taxonomy): Eukaryota > Metazoa > Chordata > Mammalia > Primates > Cercopithecidae > Macaca > Macaca nemestrina. The sequence continues at coordinate 125,824,054 of NC_092131.1, read as the reverse complement.
CATAACCAATTTTTTCCGGCCAAAGCACTCACCCTGTCACTCTCTTTAAATTAGCCAATTGGAATTAGTTTAGCCTGTGTGGTCTAACCCTAGCCAATAGGGGAACAAGACAGCAGCAAGGGCCATGTGTGTCAGGGATAAGAACCCCTTCCCCTCCCTGGTCCAAGTGTGTGCTCACCATTGCTCCATCTGTAAGGGCGCACCCTTCTATAGAAGTAACTTGCCTTGCTGAAAATTCAAAAGAAAATTTTATATTAGAGTGCTATTTCTTTTGCGGCACCAAAACTTTATATATAACAACAACAAAAACCCATCTTTGCAAAAAGAAATTTATTTGCAAGGACACAAAACCACAACATCATTTCTAATTCCAAAAAATTGAGTCCTTAAGAATCCACCAGCAGGGGAATGGCTAATAAACTACAGCACATCCGTATAGTAGCACATATCAGAAACTGTGGTATAATAAAGGCTACCTTTGGGTGGTAATGACAGGGAAGGGGCTCAAAGGAGTCACCTGGGATGCTGGAAATTTTCGATATCTTGATTTGGCAATGGTTGCATAAGAGCAAACATGAAATTTAACATCTGTGCATTATACTATATGATTTTTTAATATTTTAAAAATTATGCTCACAAAGATTACTAATCACTAACGATTTAAGATAATCCTTCTGATATGAAAATAATGGATAAACGTCACTGGGCATGGTGGCTCACGTCTGTAATCTCAGTACTTTGGAAGGCTCAGGCGGGTGGATCACAAGGTCAGGAATTTGAGACCAGCCTGAACAACATGGTGAAACCCTGTCTCTACTAAAAATACACAAATTAGCTGGACGTGGTGGTGCACACCTCTAATCCCAGCTACTTAGAAGGCTGAGGCAGAAAAATTGCTTGAACTCAGAAGGCAGAGATTGAAGTGAACAGAGATTGCACACGGCACTCTAGCCTGGGAGACAGCCTGAGACTCTGTCTCAAAAAAAAAAAAAAAATTAATTAATTAATTAAATAATGGATAAACACAAAACCAGCAAGGCAGAAAAACCACAGACACAGTAAGTCCCCAATTCCCTTTAAAAATGAACTCATACACAGGAAAAAAGAACCAGATGGCAGTTAGAAAATATCGAGAGCAGTGGAATTGCAAACGACTTAAAATAAATATTACGAAAGCAATACAAAATTATTTTTAGGCCAGGTACTGTGGTTCATGCCTGTAATACCAGCACTTTGGGAGGCTGAAGAGGAAGATGGCTTGAGGCCAGTGTTACAGGAAAGGGGTCCGGATCCAGATCCCAAGAGCGAATTCTTGAATTCAGGACAAGTCCACAGTGCAAAGTGAAACCAAGTTTATTAGGAAGGCAAAGGAATAAAAGAATGGCTACTCCATAGGCAGAGCAGTCCTGAGGGCTGCCAGTTGTCCATTTTTATGGCTATTTTTTGATGATACGCTAAACAAAGGGTGGATTATTCATGCCTCCCCTTTTCAGACCATATAAGGTAACTTCCTGACGTTGCCATGGCATTTGTAAACTGTCATGGCACTGGTAGGAATGTAGCAGTGAGGAGGACTAGAGGTCACTCTCGTCACCATTTTGGTTTTGGTGGATTTTGGCCGGCTTCTTTACTGCAACCTGTTTTACCAGCAAGGTCTTTATGACCCATATTTTGTGCTGACCTCCTATCTCATCCTGTGACTTAGAGTGCCTTAACCATCCGGGAATGCAGCCCAATAGGTTTCAGCCTCATTTTACCCAGCTCCTATTTAAGATGGAGTTGCTGTGGTTCACACCCCTTTGACATCAGGAGTTGAAGACTGGCCTGGGCAACAGCTTGAGACCCCCTCTCTACAAAAAGGAAAAAAAAAAAAAAATTAAAAATTACTACATCATAAAGACTCAGATGACAATCCCCCTCAATAAAAAGGTGGGGGGAAAGTAGGAAAAAAAGCTTAAAAAGAAAGAAAGATAGAAAGAAAAAGCTATTGGGAAAACTGAAGCTCTCAACATGTATTTTACTCAAATGACTAGAAGAAAGAGTGGCATATGGTAAAAGAGAACCCTTCCTACTTGGGAGCCTGGGAAAACTGTGCCCGGTTAGCTAAGTTGCCGTCTGACTTGGGGCATCACACGTCCCTTCTGAACCTCAGTTTCCCCATCTGTAAAACGCGTAGGCTGCGCGGGATGTCGTCGAATGTCCCTTCCCGTCCAAAGTCTGCGCTTCCAGGTAGGAGAGGCAAGGAGAGCTCCACCAAGGAGAAGCGTCCGGGATGGTTCGCGGAGCGCAGCCGGGCGCCTAAATTGAGGCTGCCCGGGCCCGCGGGACACGAAGGGCGACCCAGATGCCCCAGCCCAAGCAGGGCTGCCGGCAGCTGGCTCCAGGCCCGCTATTCCCTTGCCTCGGTCTACTACCCGGGGTCCGCGCGGCTCCAGACCTGCATCTCCAGGTCACCTCTCGGGATACCAGGTCCTGCGGTGGCGGCTGCTCCACGTGCAAAAGTGCCCCCGGCCTTTTTGATGATATGCTAAACAATCGACCCGGCCCCTTGCACTCTGGCTCAAGCCCGTGGAGCACGGAGAGTCCTGGGCGGGACAGGTCCGCCCACCGCCGCGCTCATTGGCTGCCGAGAACGGCCCTGGGAATTCTGCCTTTCTATTGGCGGAAACAGCACCAAAAGCCGGAGGGCGGGAAGGCCCAACGCATTGGGGGAGACGTAGTCCGCCCGGAGACGAACCGGACCAAGGTCCCCTGAGCAGGGTTGCAGTTGATAGCCTGGGCAGTGCCCGCAGGCCAGAGGCAGGAAAATCCGCAGACTGGCCGTCAGGACCCCAGTATTGGCCAGAGCTGTGACCTGAGACAAACCGTTTCACTTCTCTAAGTCCTCTGTGTATTTGTCTATAAAAACTGAAAGGTGGATGGACGGATTTGAAGGTCGTTTTCAGCTACGAACCCGTGGCAAGGATTATTGTTAGGCGCCCCCGACCAGCGAGAGAGGACCCTGGGCAGGAAGGGAATCCATGCAGGAAAAATCCCTCATCGCCCAAGACTGGCGCCTGTTTCCCAGTTTGCAGCTGTACACATGCACCCGGCCTTGGTACACCGCTTTGTTTTCGCACGTGGTATACCTGTGTTCGGAGAAAAGCTCTGCCCGCCTCCTCTGCCGTGGAACTCCCATTCTTTCAGCTCCTCCTTGGTGGAGCCTGCCCTGTCATCACCTCCCTAGGCAGAGACACTGCTCCAGCACACCTGTTGGACGTCTTTTAAATTTTATTTAAAAAAATTATATATATATATATATACACACGCACATAGAGAGAGAGAGGGAGAGAGCGCGCGCGCGAGAGAGACAAGATCTCTCTATTTATATATATATCTATAGATAGATGGATGGATAGATAAATAGATAGATAAATAGATAGATAAATAGATAGATTTACCTCTCTCCTTGAATTCCTTGCTTGAGCCCAGGGTCTCCTCGAACTCCTGGGCCCAAGCAATCCTCTCTCTTCAGGCTCCCAAAATGCTGGGATTACAGGTGTGAGCCACTGCACCCGACTGACTCTCCATTTTAGTACCGACCACCATGTTGCTTACCTGTCATTCTCAGCATGGGGGAACGGAGGGTGCCAGGGACTGGGAGGATGGCCTGTATCTTGGTGTTCCTAGGGCTGGCGCTGTTGAAGAAATGGTTGCCCGAACCCTGCTTGAAAACAGGTGAGAAACTGCCTAGAAACTCAAGTGGAAAATCTCAGAATGGAGAGAGGCACCCTTAATGGCCTGTGATGGAATAGTTGTATATTTTGCACAGAGCAATTACTGGAGGCACATGCAGTGAAATAACTGCCTTTTTTTTTTTTTTTTTTTTTTTTTTGAGACAGTGTCTTGCTCTGTCTCCCAGGTTAGACTGCAGTGGCACAATCTCAGGTCACTGCAACCTCCACCTCCCGGGTTCAAGTGATTCCTCTGCCTCAACCTCCTGAGTAGATGGGATTACAGGCCTGCACCACCACGCCCAGCTAATTTAGTAGAGACAGGGTTGCACCATGTTGGCCAGGCTGGTTTCAAACTCCTGACCTCAAGTGATCTGCCCATCTTGGTCTCCCAAATTGCTGGGAGGCATGAGTCACCATGCCCAGTCCTTTTCCCATTTTAATTGGATTTATTTGTAAGAGCTCTTTGTATATTAAGAAAATTATCTCTTTGACACAATAGTTGCTACTATTTCTCAGTTTGCTTTTTGTTTTCTGTTATAGAAATTTGAAGTTTTTATGCAATCAATTTGTTAACCTTGTCTTTTTATAGCGTCTGAGTTTTGTGTTAGAAAATCCTCTATACCACTCCAAAGAAGTGAAATTCACCTGTTTTTCACTAACTAACCTCTTTAATCCAAATACAGAGATGCAAAGTGAGGTTTAGCTAGTGAATCTTATCCACTACCCTGGTAGTATCTTTATCAGTCCAGACTGACCACATGCAAACAGCACCACCTCCATGCCAGCCTGAGAAGTCTGCACTAAGCCCCTGGATGCAGAACTCCAGGCCACAACCCCACCAGTGATATTTGGGGGATGACATTGTGTTAAGAAAGATGAGTTTCCCCACATGTCCATCCTTACCAGGAATGGAAATTTACACAAAAGAGAAAAGATGCAGGGGAGGGTGGGGATGCACAGCTGGAACTTTCCAGCAGCCCAAGAGTTCATTTACCTCTCTGTTCCTAACCCATGTCGACCCTTGACCACAAGAACTGGCACTAGCTTGTCACTGAAGGGTCCTAGAGAAGCCGTCTCCTCTGTGTCTGATTCTGGGAGGTTAGTTCTTGCCAGTGTTAAGGACCTATCCTACATGAGACAGAGAGGAAGTCACACTTAAGATCAATATATGGCATAATGATCCCACTGAGAAGGGCCCTGGTAGCCGAGGCAGTACGCTAAGACCAGCCTGCCACAGTGAGGCAAGCCTGGAAACAAAGCCAAGTTCAAGGTTGCTCCCCCAAGAGATTCCTTTCTCTGTTGGCCAAACCACAGGGGTGAGAGAGGCTCGGTTCCACCAGGAAGCATTCTTGGTTAAAAGCTGGAGAACTAATCTAGCTAACTTAAGTAAAAGAGACCTATTGAAAGACTGTCAGGGAACTGACAGAATAGAAGGAAGCTGATAGATCAGGCTTGAGAACAGTTAAGAACCGAGAAACAAAGAGGAAGGCCCCAAGAACCACAACAACAGTCTCTTAACAGAAACGGTTCAGCCTGCCCACCCCACGACCTCTGGTGGTATTGCAGCCATCTGTGTTTCCCCGCCCTTCTCACCCAAATGTCCACATACAAGGAAAGAGCATTTGGTTGGCTGAGTCTAAGTCACATACACACTCCCTGGCTGCAGCAGGGCGAGAGAGGATCCGATGTGGCTCCTAGCTTTTCTTACTAAGACCCCACACAAAGGCAGATTCTCCACTCTGGAGACTGAAGGTCTATTAGGCAGAAACAGTGTCGCTACTTGTTTTTAGACTCTGAGCAGGAAGGGACTTCACCCCAAAGAATGCTACGCCTAAGGCATCTGGGGGCCCCTACCTCATCTAGAGTTGATGAAAAATGGTGTGTGTGGGGACCGGCAGAACTGCTTTTCCTAACAGTTCTTTCCATAACAGTTTTGATTGGAAGTTTAGTCCATTAACATTCAAGGTTATTATTGATCTGTAAGGACTTACTCTTGCCATTTTGCTATTTGTTTTCTGGTGGTTGTGGTCTTCTCTTTCTTCTTTCCTTCCTTCCTGTCTTTCTTCTTGTGAAGGTGATTTTCTCTGGTGGTATGATTTAATTTGTTGCTTTTTTGTGTGTGTATTAATTGAGTGTGTGTGTTTTTTTAAATTTGAGGTTCCCACAAGGCTTGCAATACTATCTTATCGCCCAGTGTTTTAAACTGATAACTTTACACTGCTTGCATAAAGGAACAAAGAAATAAACAAGCAAAAAGAAAACTAACCAAAACTCTACACTTTAAATTTGTCCCTCTGCTTTTTAACTTTTTGTTGTTTCTCATTGTACTGTGTCTTGAAAAGTTGTTGTAGTTATTATTTTTGTTTGGTTCATCTTTTAGTTTTTGTTGTTGTTTTTTTGAGACAGAGCCTCACTCTGTCAGCTAGGCTGGAGTGCAGTAGTGCCATCTCGGTTCGCTGCAACCTCCACCTCCTGGGTTCAAGTGATTCTCCTGCCTCAGCCTCCCAGGTAGGTGAGACTACAGGCACATGACACAACGCCCAGCTAATTTTTTTTTTTTTTTTGTATTTTTAGTAGAGATGGGGTTTCACTGTATTAGCCAAGATGGTCTCAATCACCTGACCTCGTGATCTGCCCGCCTTGGCCTCCCAAAGTGCTGGGATTACTGGCGTGAGCCACTGTGCCCGGCCTCATCTTTTAGTCTTTCTACTTAAGATAAGAGTTGTTTGCACACCACAATTACAGTGTTATAATACTCTGTGTTTTTCCATGTACTTACTATTACTAGTGAGTTTTGTACCTTCAGATAATGTCTTATTGCTCATTAATGTCCTTTTGTTTCTGATTGAAGACTTCCCTTTAGCATTTCTTGTAGGATTGGTCTGCTGTTGGTGAAATCCCTCAGCTTTTGTTTGTCTGGGAAAGTCTTTATTTCTCCTTCATGTTTGAAGGATATTTTCACTGTATATATTATTCTAGGGTATAAGGTTTTTTTTCCTTCAGCTCATCACATATATCATGGCACTCTCTCTTGGTCTGTAAGGTTTCCACTGAAAGTCTGCTGCCAGATGTATTGGAGCTCCATTGTATGTTATTTGTTCCTTTTCTCTTGCTGCTTTAGGATCCTTTCTTTATCCTTGACCTTTGGAAGTTTGAGTATTAAATGCCTTCAGGTAGTTTTCTTTGGGTTAAATCTGCTTGGTGTCCTATAATGTTCTTGTACTTGAATATTTATTCTCTGTTATTATTCCTTTGAATAAACTTTCTACCTCTATTTCTCTACTTCCTCTTTAAGGCCAAGAACTCTTGGCTTTGCCCGTTGAGACTACTTCTAGATCTTGTGAGTGTGTTTCATTCTTTTAAATTTTTTTTGTCTCCTCTAATTGTATATTTTCAAATAGTTTGTCTTCAAGCTCACTAATTTTTTCTTCTGCTTGATCAATTCCACTATTAAGAGACTCTGATGCATTATTTATGTCAATTGCATTTTTCATCTCCAGAATTTCTGTTTGATTCTTTTTAATTATTTCAATCTCATTGTTAAATTTATCTGATAGAATTCCAAATTCTTTTTCTGTATTATCTTTAATTTCTTTGAGTTTCCCTGTAACCACTATTTTGAATTCTCTGTCTGGAAGGTCACATATCTCTGTTTTTCTATGATTGGTCCCTGGTGCTTTAATTAGTTTGTTTGGTGAGGTCATGTTTTCCTGGATGGTCTTGATGTTTGTGGATATTCAATGCCTGAGCATTGAAGAGTTAGGTATTTATTGTAGTCTTCTCAGTCTAGCAGTGCATTACCCTCCTGGCTTTGCTATGTGCCAATACACATGGAGTATTCCAAGGCAGAGAGGCTCTCTCAAGCCTCAGTGTTCAAGGTGTTTACTGGAACTTCATCACAGAGGCATGCTTGATTGTCCACGTGGATCTTCTCAGTTTTCAGTTTCCAGTCCTTCCAGGGGTGACCTAAAGTCTGGACTTTAAATCTCCTAGTAGGTATTCCTGGCCTGGCTAGACCCCACCCTAAATCTCATTATTAGACTATCCGTTATGACCCAAGAGCCCCAGGCAAAGATACTCCTGTCAGGCATTACACATTGAAGATTACCTCCCAGGAGTCTAGGACAAAGGACAGTCCTCTTTTTGGTCAAGGTTAATTTTTATTTGAAACTGTACAACATGCCATCACTCTGTTATCCTTTCTGTTTTATCTTCAAAATAACCCTAATTGGTGGGTAAGGATGTTTATTATTATAAACAAGATCTCAAGAGGGAAGACGCTTGGGCAAGGTTGCGCAGTCGATCCTGGACTCATGGTACAAGACTCTTTCCACTCTCTGAGAGCCCCGAGTCCTGAGAAGAAGATGGAAACAAGGTGTGTATATGTGTGTGTGTGCGCACATGTGTGTGTAAATGTATATTTAATGAGTATGTGTGGATATGTGTATGTCTCTGTGTGTTTGTGTTTATATGTGGATGTTTGTGTGTCTATAAGTATTGTTATATATGTGTGTATCTGTTCAGTGGTGCACATCTGGAATGCCAGCTACTCAGGAGGCAGATGAAGGAGGATCACTTGAGCCTAGGAGTTTGAGAAAGAGAAAATTTCAATGATCTTCTTGCAATTAGAAGAAGAAACCTGGGGTTGGACATAAAAAGACATAAAGCACCGCATAAAGAGGCAGAGAAATGTCTAATGAAAAACAAGTGATCAAGAATTAAGTAGTTCATCTATAAAGAAATATAGCACTTGGCCGGGCGCGGTGGCTCAAGCCTATAATCCCAGCACTTTGGGAGGCCGAGACGGGTGGATCACAAGGTCAGGAGATCGAGACCATCCTGGCGAACACGGTGAAACCCCGTCTCTACTAAAAAGTACAAAAAAACTAGCCGGGCGAGGTGGTGGGCGCCTGTAGTCCCAGCTACTTGGGAGGCTGAGGCAGGAGAATGGCGTAGACCCGGGAGGCGGAGCTTGCAGTGAGCTGAGATCCGGCCACTGCACTCCAGCCTGGGTGACAGAGCGAGACTCTGTCTCAAAAAAAAAAAAAAAATATAGCACTTTTGCAGCAGAATAAAACTGCAAGATAATTTCCTCTAGAACCCTGATAATCTTTGTGAGAAACTGTTGATCGTATATGTTAATCGCCAAAACTTGCAGGACTCTGTGCAACAGAACTGGCTAATAAAATCATTTTTCTTAAATTCATTATGCTACAAGTGGCATTCAACTCTTTCTCAACCAAGATTTCACAAACCTATCTCCAGCTTCCAGATGGTGAGGGAAAGTGTGATCAGATTTTATGATAAATTGTGCCTGTCTCTGAGCCCATCTCCTCCTATTGAAGAGAAGGAAAATGAGGCAAGCACATTGCAGCCCTGCTGACGAAAGTCACAAGATAAGCAAATAATTATTATTTAAAACCAGAGAGTACTATAATTTATTCATGAATGCCACACATTCTATATTAGATCTTTCAGTTCAATTTACTTGTATTCTTCGAAGCAAATTTATAAGATTCAAATTATTCAGAAAATACTCCCAAGCTAATAAAACACTTTAACCACAGGAAGTATCGTGCCTCACAATATGGTGTGGTGGTGAAGGGTGCAGGCTTTAAAACCAGAAAACACAGGTTCAAGTCCTGGCTGTATCACCTTGGCAAGGTTACATGGTCTTGCTGTGCCTCAATATCTCCATCTAAAATGTAGGGATGACAATAATAGTGTCTATTTCACAGAGTTGTTTTGAGGAAAATAATATATATAAAGCACTTGGAACAGCAGTTATTGCTATATAAATGTTTGCTATAGTTATTCTAACATTTCAGATTATAAATATCTACCCTGTTACTCAGATAACAAGAGTCCCTAAGCTGATAACATGATGAAGAGCTTTTGGGTTTCTTAATTTCCATCAGTTTTGTGAGGGAAAAAATACTACATGAAGAAGAGCGACTAAGCAGGCGTGAGAAGGAAGCTTGGCTTAAGATTGGGGGGCTTGGATTTATTAGGCTTTTGTCTTCTAAAAATTTCCTAAGCTCCATTGATAAGAAGATGTTCAATATCAGTCTAGCTAAAAAGGACAAATAGACCCCACAAGACACTGAGTTAGAGCCAAAAGTAGAAGGGTAATAAATGAAATACAGAAAACTACACAACCAGAAAAATAAACAACTACCAGTACCCAAAACAAGGCTAAATCTCACAGGATTATGTTGAATGAAAGAAGCCAGCCACAAACGCACACATACTGAATGATACCATTTACATGAAGTTCAAGAACAGGCGAAACGAATCCATGGAATCATGTGAGATTTAGCCATGTTTTGGGTACCACCAAGATGGCACTTTGAACACTGTGTTCTAACATGGTGGAAAGGACAGAAAAACAAAAGAAGAAAACTGAGCTAGGTAGCTCCCTCAAGCCCTTTCATAAGGTCACTAATCCCACTCATGAGGGGGCTCCTCCCTCATGACTTAGTCATCTCCTAAAGACTCCACCTCTTAATGCTATCACACTGGGGTTTAAGTTCCAACATGAATTTTGGAGGAGACACAATCATTCCAACCATAGCAAATATACTTCACTAAAAAAGAAGAAAAGAAAAATCTTGTCTCTAAACATAGTATTTTAAGAGTTTATATATTTACAGCCCAGTTTTCCACTTGCATACATACATATTTGTGACCATGAGTGTCATTCTTAGCTGAGAAAAGTTTCAGTAAGTTAATTTTTTCTCACGTTATCTATTAATATCTTATTCAGATAAAACCAAATTTCTAACCTCGATTTTAGGTTGAGATAGAAACCCATAGTCATTTGTTGCGATGTGAGAATGACAGAGACAGATATTAACTAACAGAATCCAACTATTAAAATAAATTTAAGGGCACAATTCTCTACTGACTTCCCCAGACAAATCATTACTTGGATAGCAATGAATCAACTAAAAATGGAAGTGAGAACAGTTAGAGTCCTTTTTGCAATGGATGGATGTTTATGAGACTATTAAGTGAAGAGGGTTCAGAAACAAGGGGGTAAATGGCATGCTAATTTGGGGTTGAATGGAGTAATGAGATGATCTTGGAAATACAAGAATCGTGCTTAATGGGACTTGTCTACTTGCAATTCAATAAACCAATATACGTAAATTCAAAGAGACAAAGGACATGAGCACTCAGAACAAAATTATAGGAATACAGCCAGTCACAGTGGCTCATGCCTGTAATCCCAGCACTTAGGGAGGCTGAGGCAGGCAAATCACCAGAGGTCAGGAGTTTCTGACCAGCCTGGCCAATGGGGTGAAACCCCATCTCTTCTAAAAATACAAAAATCAGCCGGGCATGGCGGTGGGTGCCTACAATGCCAGCTACCTGGGAGGCTGAGGCATAAGAATCACTTGAACCGGAAGGTGGAGGTTGCAGTGACCCGATTGCCCCACTGCACTCCAGCGTGGGCGATGAGACTCCGTCTCAGAAAACAAACAAACGAACAAACAAACACAAATTTGCAGGGATAAATTTAGCAAAGAGGTGCCAAAGTTGAGATAAGGGTCACTGTTCCACGTCGACACCTTTAATTCTTGAGTCATGGGGATGGCAAGCCAAGAACAGAATCTTCTGACCAGAAGCTAAAACCAGCCTTTGGGGTGGGTTCAGAGAGACTGTTCAGACTCAAGATGTGAAAGCAGATGTTGCCTGGTAGAAAATATCCCGAATGCAAGGGCATTTTCAAAGACAGTGGTGCTCGGGAAAAGAGAATGCTGTGTTTAAAAAGGAAAAAAAAATTTTTTTAAAGAATAGAAACAAGGAAGGAAAAGTGACAGACAGTAGGGTGACCATACGTTCTCAGACCATCCAGGCTCTGAGGAGGGCGAGACTAGGCCAAAGTTACCCAGCAACAAGGTACAGCTAAGGTTATGTCTGCTGTCCCGGTGCAATTATTATAGTGCCCCTTTCACTCTCCGAAGTGTCTGGATTTCGATGATAAAGCTTATGATCACCCTACCAAAGAGAAGAAATTAGCCAGAAGACCCATGTGTCCATTTTAAACGGTGTGGACTGGCCCACAGTCCCGTGCCGCTGCCCAGCTGAGCGGCGTGCACCACCTCTGCCTCGCCCTACCCCGCCCTGCCCGGGGCTCCAGGAAGGCTGGAGCGGAACCCTCGGCTCCCGCGCTGCTCTGGTGCCACCTGCAGGTTACGTGTGGGAACTGCTTCTCCACACCCTGACCCTGGACAACCTTGGACTTGGCCAAAAGACATTCCCAGCAGGGGAAGCCCGGACTGGGGAGTTGGCTGGACCCTGAAGTCCACGTTACAGAATAAGATGGGCCCAGCTTAAACCAACAGAACCCAACTCCTCCTCTTCCTACCCACTCCTGTCCTGTCTCATTTTGTAGACGGGAAACTGAAGCCTAATTCAGATTTTTCATTGGTAGGATTGTGAAGCATACAGTTGGAGCCTCCCAGGTGCCATTCCCCACATATCTTTCCCCTAATACGTTAGGATAGTGGGGAAGCAAGAGAGCTTAAGCTCACTAAGCTCCTAACGTGTACAGGCCAGTGTGGGCACTTTTCTCTCCAGCCTCGCACTTGATGGGAAATAGGTGATCACACAACTAGGAGACAGGATCAGAGTGGGCTCGCGATGTGCTCACCGTCTGTCAGCTGAAACTGGAACGCAGTGTGAATATGTCAGTCTAAATGCAGAGCTCTATGCATGTTCCTCTCTATTCCCTTGGTCACCAACACCAATTCCCAAGGCAGAACCCCAGGAGGGCTGGACGGAAGGACCTGGAGGTAATAGAAAACAGCTCAAGAGTGGTGTACATGTCACTGGAATTTGGATTCCCCTGTGTTGGAGCCTGTGAATTGCTACTGGCAGTAAACTGAGGACATTGTAGGGTTCACCTTCTTTTAGGGATCACAGTTCTGCTTGACCTATCTCCAGTGTCTAAAAACTGTTGTTTTATATATTTTGTTCCATTTTTCTAGTTGTTCAAGGTGGGAGGCAAATCTGGTCCCTGTTATCAATCATGGCCACATGTAGAGGTTGCAGGATGTTGTTTATATCTGTATCTTTACTTTTTTTTTTTTTTGAGACAGGATCTCACTCTGTCACCCCAAGTGGTGCCATCTCACCTCACTGCCACCTCCACTTCATGGCCTCAAGTGATCCTCCCACCTCAGCCTCCCAAAGTGCTGGGATTACAGGTGTGAGCCACTGTGCCTGGCCTAAAACTGTATCCTTCTTATTATCAGTGAAGTTAAACAATTTTTCCTGTGTGTCAGCAGCATTTGCGTTTCTTTTTCTTTGAACTTTCATATATGTTTTCAATTTTTCTTAGAATTGTTGGTCTTTGTCTTCTCTACTTTTGAAATAGAATGAATATGATATTAATTGTACTTCAAATTCTGACCATGATGGAGTACCTGTATTGATGATAGTCTCCCAGCATGCACAACTACAAAGCTGGACAAAGTACATGAAGAAATTGTCTTCAAACATTGGGCAATAGGCAGTTCCAGGTACTATCCGAGAGACGGGAATCACATGAAGTTACTGTTACATTTTTCTGGTGGGGAGTTTCCAAACCCTCAATGACAGCACCAGGAAGCAGAATCCAAGCCAAGAGAATCAGTCTTGTTTGGTGGAGGAAACAGAGACTGCCGCTCAGGGCTGCTAAAATGTGTGTGGCAGAGTATCAGAAAGGACAGAGTTGCAGAGAAGGAGCCCCAGAAATCTTATAGAGGTTGCTGCAGGTCCTTGGCCAAATCGCACACTATGAATGTGTGGACTGAGACTCTGCAAGGCCCAGCACAGAACAGCCAATGGGGAGCTGAAAGCTAAACAGTAATTTCAGTGGTCACAGAGTGCTGGAGATACATCTGAATTCTGGCTCAGCCAGAGTCTCCAGTCTTGGAATCTCAGGTCTTGATGAATATCCCAGACATTCACAGGAGGGTCCAGAAGGCCATGCCTTGGGATTAAGGAGGATTCCCTAGGAATAAGGGCAAAACTGAAAAACAGCTCACCCTAACAAAACCTAAAATGGAGCCTTGACACACATGATCAAGTTAACCCATCAGTGATTTAATTCCCTGCCAAAATACAACAACACTAGAGTAGGATAACATAACCCACATCTTTACAATGAAGGTTCACAATGTCCAACAGCTCAAGAAATACTTACTAGATGTGTGAAAAAGTGAGAAAATACATCCTAAAATTAAGAGAAAACCAGTCAATTCAAACAGACCCACCATGCATGGCGGCTCATGCCTATAATCCCAGCACTTTGGGAAGCCAAGGCAGGAAGATCACTTGAGTTCAAGACTTCAAGACCAGCCTGGGCAAAATGGCAAAACCCCATCTCTACTAAAAATTCAAAAATGAGTTGTGTGTGGTGGTGTGCAGGGGTCCGTAACCCCCAGGCTGTAGATGGTACCAGTTAGGTACCTGTTAGGAACCAGGCTGCACAGCAGGACGTGAGTGGTGGGCGGTGAGTGTTACTGCCTGAGCTCTGCGCCCTGTCAGATCAGCAGGCATTAGATTCTCATATGAGTGTGAACCCTAATGTGAACTGCACATGTGAGGGATCTAGGTGTCGCACTCTTTATGAGAATCTAATGTCTGATGATCTGAAGTGGAACAGTTTCATACCATAACCACTGCCCCTGACTCCATCTCTGGAAAAATTGTCTTCTGTGAAACCAGTCAGGACTGCAGGTAGCACGTGCCTGTGGTCCCAGTTACTTGGAAGACTGAGGTGGAAGGATGGATTGAGCCTGGGAGGTGGAAGTTGCAGTGAGTTGAGATCATGCCACTGCACTCCAGCCTGGACAACAGAGTGAGACCTTATCTCAAAGAAACAAATAGACAAAAAGGGCCAGGCATGGTGGCTCACACCTGTAATCCCAGCACTTTGGGAGGCTGAGGCAGGCAGATCACCTGAGGTCAGAAATTCAAGACCAGCCAGGTGAGGCAGAGGTTGTAGTGAGCTGAGATGGTGCCATTGCACTCCAGCCTGGGCTACAAGAGTGAAACTCCATCTCAAAAAAAAAAAGGAAAAAGAAAGGATGAAAGGAAGAAAGAAAGGAAGGAAGGAAGGAAGGAAGGAAGGAAGGAAGGAAGGAAGAAAGAAAGAAAGAAAGAAAGAAAGAAAGAAAGAAAGAAAGAAAGAAAGAAAGAAAGAAAGGAAGGAAGGAAGGAAGGAAGGAAGGAAGGAAGGAAGGAAGGAAGGAAGGAAAGGAAGGAAGAGAGAGAGAGAGAGAAAAGACTCTCTCTCTTTCTCACACATTGGAATTATCAGGCCAGACGAGCTTTAAAGTAACTACGTACATACATTAAATAATTTAGGGAAATAGCAATACCTGTGAAGGATGGTGAAAAAAGAATTTAGAGAAATAAGTTTTAGTATAAGTACGTCCTAAATATGCATGGTACATACTTACTAAAAAAATAGTTTACTTTTTATCAGAAATCTAAATTTAACTGGGTGTCCTATATTTTATCTGGCATCTCTACCCCAAAGCCAAGCAGGAGAGAGTCCAGAGTCCTACCTTCCAGCAGGCGACCTAGCCTAGGACAGGGCCTGGCCAGGGGCAATTGTGCATTGGATGGGTTTGAGATGCCAGTCATTCATGTGTCAAAGGTTTGCCAGGCCAGCATACAATCAATATTATTTTTATTTAATATTTTTGTCCAAAGCAACTTCAAAAATTTTAACCTTTTATTTGGAAATATAGATTCAGAGGAAATGTCAAAGATGGTACAGAGAGGTTTCATGGACTCCTCACTCAGTTTCCTCCAAAGGTTCTATTTTATATTAGTGTAGAACAATATCTAACAATGTCACATGTCTAGGTCTATGCCATTTTATCACATATGTAGACTCCTTTAATCACTGCTACAATCAAGATACAGAACTGTTCCACCACCACAAAAATCCCCCTCCTGCTATTCCTCTGCACTCATTCCTGGCTCTTCCCCTCCACTATTCCTACTCCTGGCAACCACTAATCTGCTTTCTGTCTTTATAATCTTCTCACTTCAAGAACATTATAAAATGCAAAAATTAGCCAGGCATGGTGGCACCAGCTTATAGTTCCAGCTACACAGGAGGCTGAGGCAGGAGAATTGCTTGAACCTGGGAGGTGGAGGCTACAGTGTCCTGCCACTGCAGTCCAGCCTGAGAGACAGGGCGAGACTCTCTCAATGAATGAATGAATGAAGGCCTGGCATGGTGGCTCACACCTATAATCCCAGTGCTTTGGGAGGCCGAGGCAAGTGGACAAAAATTAGCCAGGCATGATGGTGTGTGCCTGTACTCCCAGCTACTTGGGAGGCTGAGGCATGAGAATCACTTGAACCTGGGAGGCGGAGGCTGCAGTGAGTTGAGATCGTGCCACTGCCTTCCAGTCTGGGCCACAGAGTGAGATTTCGTCTCAAAAACAAACAAACAAAAAAACAAAGGAAAAAAGAACATTATTGTAGATAATATAAATGGAATCACACAGAATGTGGCCTTTCGAGACTGGCTTTTTTTTTTCCTACTCAGCAAATGCCCTTTAAGATCCATCCAAGTTGTGCATGTTCCTTTTTATTTTTTTTTCTGTTTGAGATGGATTCTCGCTCTGTCACCCAGGCTGGAATGCAGTGGCGCAATCTCAGCTCACTACAACCTCTGCCTCCTAGGTTCGAGAAATTCTCCTGCTTCAGCCTCCTGAGCAGCTGGGATTATAGGTACCCACCACCATACCAGGCCTTTTTTTTTTTTTTTTTTTTTTGAGATGAAGTTTTGCTCTTGTTGCCCAGTACAATGGTGCAATCTCGGATCACTGCAACCTCTGCCTCCCAAGCTGAAGCAATTCTCCTGCTCCAGCCTCCTGAGCAGCTGGGATTACAGGTGTTTGACACCATGTCCAGCTTTTTTTTTTTTTTTTTTTTTTTTTGCATTATTAGGAGAGATAGGGTTACACCTTGTTGGCCAGGCTGGTATTGAACTCCTGACCTCAGGCGATCTGCCTGCCTCAGCCTCCCAAAGTGCTGAGTTTACATGTGTAAGCCATCATAGTATTTCATAGAATGGATGTATCAGTTTGCTTAACCATTCACCTATTGGGGGGTATTTGTTTGTTCCCAGTTCGGGGCTATTACAAATAAATCTGCCATGAACAATCATGTGTGAGGTTTTGTGCAGACATCAGTTTTATTTTCTGGTACAAATGCCCAGAAACAATTTCTGGGTCATATATTAAGGTGTATGTTTAATTAAAGAAGCTGCCAAACTATTTTCTAGAGTGTCTGTACCATTTTATATTCCCACCAGCGATGTATGAGAGAGTGAGTTTTGTCTGCATCCTCGCCAATATTTGATATTATCACTATGTTTGATTTGAGCTGTTTTAATAGATATGTAGTGATATCTTACTGTGGTTTTAATTTGCATTTCCCCAGTGGTTGGTGTTGAAGATCTATTCCTGTGCTTTAAGTCAACTCATTTTTAAAACCTAAATAAATGTATTTAAAAAGGAAACTTTTGCTTTGGGAGGCCAAGGCAGGCTAATTGCTTGAGTCCAGGAATTCAAGACCAGCCTCAGCACATGGTGAAACTCCATCTCTACTAAAAATAAAAATATCCGGCATGGTGGTGTGCACCTATGGTTTCAGCTACTCGGGAAGTGAGGCAGGAGGATTGCTTGAGCCTGGGAGGTCAAGGCTGCCATGAGCCATGATTGCTCCATTATACTCCAGTCTGGGTGACAGAGCAAAACCCTGCCTTAAATAAAAAATGAATAAAAGGAAATTTGTGATTAGTGGTTCTCAAAGTGTGGTCCCTGAGCCAGCAGCATCAGCATCACCATCACCTGAGAACTTGTTAGAAATGTAGATTCTCAGGTGCCACCCCAGACCTCCTGAATCAGAACCTCTGAGGAGTGGGTTCAGTGATCTGTGGGTTAACAAGCCCTCCCGGTGAGAATCAGTCTCATTTACTACAAATAGAAGGTAATGGTAAAAATAAATGCATCCGCATATCACCTGAAATCCTCTTGTGGGCACCAGGTTCACACACCACACTTTCGGACAGGAGTCCCACTCACAGAGGCTATGACAAGAATGCTCCTGCCCCTGGGGCTGTGCAGTGACAGCTCACACAGCTCCACGTGGCAGTTCTGAGTTTGGGAAGCGCTGATGCAGTCCTACTATAGCCCTTCCTGCCCTTCACTGGACTGAGAAAATCCAGGCTCTGAGGAGGGTGAGACTTGCCCAAAGTCACCCAGCAACATGGTCAGTCTCCTTTCCCAGGGCCCTCACAATGCCTGGCCTGTTTAAAGCCTGACTCTATTCACTGCTGGGTGAAAACTCCAGCTCCAAAACAGAATATGGGGAAGGATACTATCTTGGGCAGCTTATGTTTATAGCTGCAGATACATGGGAAAAAAAGTCCAAAAATACTGTTGAAGCTGTTATTTAGGGAGAGATGGGGTTTGCTGGTTTTTTGTGTTTTTCATTTTTATATTTCATAATTTTTATCACAATTCATAGTACACAATCAAAATTTATTAAATGTTAAAAATCGACATGAAGCCTGATCCAGTCATGGCCTATCATTGGCAGAGTCAGGAAGCCTTCCAGATAGAGCAGCCCCGCACCTGTCCCAGGTCACACTCTGGGCACATACTAGGTCCTCTGGACACCCTCACCCCGTGGCGGCCTCCACATCCATACTCACCAGCACCTCCTGTGGGCGAGGCCCTCCCCTGCATCCAGCCCTGGGCACCCCCTTGCCCAGAGGGCACCTCATGGTGTGAGAGTCCGCCTGTATGTCTCTAAAGAGAGGAAACTCCTTGGGACATGTGTTCCGCTTGACCATCACCCCGGCCTGGTACAGAAAGATGGACAGTGGGTATTTGGTGAATAAATGAATGAATGATTGGAATGAATCCACAAAATGGTGATTTCCTGAGGCCCGTCTCCAGCTGGCCTAGGTGGAACCAGTTCCACTTTTCACAGCAAAGCCAGGTGTGAGGAGTGGGGCAGGTATGTGTGAGGGGCCAGGTTCTCGAAGGCTGCATGGACACGGGGCTTGTGGCGGGTCTGGGGGTGACAGTGCTGCTGTGGGAGCCTTGGGGAGGGCTCATCCCTGGAATCCCCCCGGGTATCCTGGTGCCCCCAGCTGCTGCATGGTGTGAGAATTCCCGGCTGGTGGGGACACACAGGGACTTGTTTGGATTGGCCAACTGGTCCAGTCCAAGGAGCTGCGCCTCCAGCCCCTCAGGGAAAAACTCACTTTTGATGTGTGACAACAGCTGCAGGCAAGGGGAGGGAAAGGTGTGCTGGGCCTCGGACTTAGAAGCCAGAAGCCAGTTCATGCCCCTACCTTGGTCTACGTGGGAAAGGGATGGGACCTCAGCTAGCTCCAGGGTCCTGGGTTATAGTCAGAACCCTCCCTTATGCACTTAGTGACTTGGGCTGACCCAGCCCCTCCCTGAGCCTCATCAGTGAAACCAGGGCTGGGCCAGGGCTCTCAACACCTCCCAGCTCCAACCTCTGGCTTTGCCCCAGGAGGGCCGGAGATGAGAGAGGTGATCCAGGCTCACCTGTTTGCCTCAGCCTCCTTGTGGAGCCTCCCTCTTTCTGCCAGTGAGGTGGGTGGGGCCAGAAGGAAGGGCACTCACCTGTGGGTCTCTGACTTCTCTGTCCAGGTGTGCCTGGAGAGCCTGGTCTATACCCAGTGCTCTGCTACACCTATGGCCTGGCCACAACCTCCCTGCCTCCAGAACAGCCCAGGCCCAGGGAAGAAGCTGGTCTCTGCATCGAATGATAGGTAGAAAATGGAAGTGGGGATGACAGCTCTGGAAAGGAGCCAAGGACGAGGTGCCTTCCCAAGGATGTGGAGGGTTTTTCCAGAATGGAGCTTGACTGGTGCGGGCAAACATCAGGAGTTGGGAAGGGTGGTTCCCTCTGTGGGAGCCGGGGCAACTTGCCTGGGCCAAACGGTGGTAGGCTGTGGGTAGGGCAGGCAGAGCTGGGGTGCCTGGAGCCTGGGGTCCCTGTCCTTGCAGAGGACTGGAATACAAAACAAGTGTCCCCTGCCCTTTGGCTGGAGGTCATCCTCTACTTCCAAGCCCAGACACACACCAGCTGCCACAAGCCCCTGAGGCTCTTCAGAGGACCAATGGGCAGCCACACCCACTCTTAGCCAACTTGCTGGGCCCACCTGCACCCTGGTCAGGGCCCATGACTGAGGGGACTCCCTGGGGACAATGGGGGCAGTCTCATGCTGCCCTCTTATAGGTGGATCAGTCCCTGGGATCTGGTGTTGGGCTGGAGTGGGCTGAGGCTGTTCTCTGCCAGGGTGCCTGGTGGACAGCAGGTGGAACAACTTCTCCTTGGCTTTCCTGAACTGCAGGACACAGCTGAACACTGCACATTACTCTGGATGCCTTCAGATCTTCAGGGGACCCTGGGAAGGAAGAGGGGCTGCCCCTGCAGGGGGCCAGGACCCTGGCCCATGCTTGCTGCCTGCAGCAGGCACCTCCTCTCCAGATTGATATCACCTGATTCCTGAAGTCCTGGGCTACTGACCAGAGAGAGCCCCACACCCTCACCAAGGCCTGTTCTTACATCAGAGCAGCTAGTACATGAGTTCGGAGCTGAAGGGCGTAGAGAGAGAACACAGGGCTCTGTAAGAGTTCTCGGCTCCCTGCTGCAGTGGGACCCATAGAAGGCCCCCCAAAGATCTGCAGCTGCTGTAAGTCACTGGGAGGAAACTGCGGCAGACATGTGTTTCCCCAGCCTGGTAGATGCAGAGGGGTGTCTGGGCCCCCGAGTGGGAGGCCCAAACATGGCCTTGGATGTGGCAGTGCAGGAATTCTAGCCAGCTCTGGGGCCCTGGGCAAGTCATTTAACCTCTCAGAACCCCACTCCTGGTCACCATGGGGCTCTTGTGTGGATGTAAAGGACCCTCAGGCCACTTATGTCCCATCAGTGGAAGCCTAGCGTGGGTGGAGACCCCCGAGACTGAACTCAGTGGTGGGATCCAGCCTGACCAGCTCTCCTACATAGAGCCCAGAGCCAGCAGGGTGGGCTTCCTGGAGACGCAGGCACTCCTGCGGGCTGGGGAGCATGAGCAGGGGTCCCTTTGGGAAGGTGGAAGAGGCTGTGGTCAGTGGAGGCCATCATGAGGCAGAGCTTGGGCAGAAAAGGCATGATGATCTCTGAGACCCGACAGAGCCTGGACTGAGGACACTGTGGCCACCTCCTCCAGGTGCCGCTCAGGTGGTGGAAACTGAGCTAGGGCTGGGCCCCCTGGTCCTGAGTGAGGCCTTGCCAGTCTTGGAAGCTCTGCCAAAGGTGGCTTCGGGTAAGGGCGCATCTGAGGACTTTTTTTTTTTTTTTTGAGACAGGATCTTGCTCTGTCATCTAGGCTGGAATGCAGTGGCATTATCATGGCTTACTGCTGCTTCAAACTCCTGTCAAGTGATCCTCCACCTCAGCCTCCCAAAGTGAGGGAATTATAGGCCTGAGCTATGGAGCCCATTTTAAATCTTAATAAATATCTGCTCCTGGTCTGCTTCCCTGGCTGACACACATGCTGGCATCTTCCGCCCAGACAGACACGTTTCTGGACTTGGTTCCATTTGTTCTGATGGGCTCCTCTCTCAATGACCGCATGTTACAGTATGTGGCTATTCTTACACATTTCTGTAAAGACCTGAGCATTAGTATATTAATGTCAAAGTTCTACTGGTTTTCGAGGCGGGTGGAATGTTTGGGCTAATTACGTTGCGGGCATCTTGACAATATAGGCTTTCCCTCTGGGAACGGTGATTCTGGGACGCAGGTTTTGCACATTCTGGTTTATTGCTTGGCTCGCTGCCACAGAGGGATGGCACTGCTCCACACACCATGCCCAAGACATGTCCCACCTTATCTTTCTAAATCAAGCTGAACATTCTCAGCTGACAGCATATCATCGGTGCTGCGGGGACTCACTCCCCTCAACCCGAGATGAAGTGAGGCGGAGACTGTGGAGCAGATCCGTGCTGACTGCATTCGCCCTTCCTGACCCGCACTGCTGCTGGCTGGGGCTGTGTCTGAGCTGACAGAGGGCATTGATTTGGGGACCAGGCAGGGGGCAGTATGGGAGCAATGCCCCTCGCCTCCCTTAGCTCCTCCTGTCCCCCCAACACTTGGTCACCAAAGTCCCTGACTTCCAGGCCCCAATCACCACTAACAGGGTACTGCATGGGAAAAAAGTGTAGGCCCAGAACCTGGAGTTCAGGTCACTCCTCCTTCCAGTCAAAGTCTCTATCCCTCCCAAGTGATTCCAGCCTCATTCCTCCATGGGCCAAATATCCTAACCAAAGGCCTGGACAGGGGGTCTTTATCCGCGTGCCCAAAAACACATGCAGAAAGGCTCTGCATGCCTCCTTGGCCTGCCAGAGGTAAAAGCCTGGCCGTCAAAATGCACAATCCTGGTTCTTGCAGGAAGATGAGGAGCGGAGGAAGAAAAAATCTGTCTCATTCTTTTAGCAGGTACCTAAACTTGGGAAAGCCACACCCAGTACATTTCTTAATCCGGATACTTTTATAACTGATTACAGCGGGGTCACAAGCACAACTGTTTTCCAACATCTTTCAACTGGCCACATAACACAATGTAATTTATTTTTTTCTTTTTATTTTTTAAGGCCAGGGGGAGTAGCTCACACCTATAATCTCAACGCTTTCAGAGGCTGAGGCAAGAAGACTCCTTGAGGCCAGGAGTTCGAGACCAGCCTGGGCAACATAGCAAGACCCCATATGTAACAGAAAAATCCTGTCTCAAAAAATTTTTTTTGAGTACAGTGGCATGATCACAGCTCACCGTAGCCTCCAGCTCCCGGGCTCAAGCGATACTCCCACCTCAGCAGCTGGGACTCTCAGAGCACACCACCACATCTGGCTGATGTTTTAATTTTTGGTAGAGGTGCAGTCTCACTATGTTGCCCAGGCTGGTCTTGAATTCCTGGCCTCAAGAGAGCCTCCCAAAGTGACCTCACAATGCCCTGCGGTTACAGGCATGAACCGCCATGCAGCTCCTGCAAAATCTAACTGTTCTTCAGGTGCTTCTTTTGGACCTCCTAGCTAGACTGTCATTGTCAAATACTAGTTTATTATTTTCCCACATTTATGTTAATGGATTTCCCATGTTTTATTTGTCTAGACTAGGGTTTCTCAGCAGCAGCACTATTGACGTTTTGGGCTGGATAATTCTTTGTTTGGAGATGTTTGTGCCTCACAGGATGTTTATCAACATCCCCAGACTCCGCCTGCCACATGCCAGTAGCACTCCTCAGTGTGACAGCCAAAATGATTTCAGATATTGTCAAATATCCCCAGGGAGGCAAAATCGCCTCCAGTTAACAACTGCTGACCTAAAAACCTATGGAACAACGTTAGATCATGGTAATGATAGCACATACTGCTCCTGAGCTTAATGGGAATACCTCTAGCATCAAAGTATAGCAGCACCTGTATACTACTGTCTGGGCTGTTATTAGTACACTGTAGTAGTCCATTCTCACGCTGCTATGAAGAAATACCCAAAACTGGGTAATTTATAATGAAAAGATGTTTAAGTTGACTCAAGTTCTGCTGGGACGGGGAGGCCTCAGGAAACTTACAATTGTGGCAGAAGACACCTCTTCACAGGGCACAGGAGAGAGGAGAGCTGAGCAAAGGGGAAAGCCTGTTATAAAACCATCAAATTTCATGAGAACTCACTCACTATCACAAGAACAGCATGAGAGAAACCGCCCCCGTGATTCAATTATCTCCACCTGGTCCCACCCTTGACCTGTGGGGATTATTGCAATTCAAGGTGAGATCTGGATGGAAACACAGAGTCAAATCACATCATATCCTTTATATTAGCATACTGTATCAAACTATAATTTTCTTTCTTCATTTTTTTTTCTTTGAGACAGAGCCTCACTCCGGCTCTGGCTGCAGTGCAGTAGCATGATCTCAGCTCATGGTAACCTCTGCCTCCTGGGTTCAAGCAATTCTTGTGCCTCAGCCTCCCAAGTAGCTGGAACTACAGGTGTGTGCCACCACACCCAGCTAATTTTGATGGTTTTTTTTTTTTTTTTTTTTTTTTTTGAGTACACATGGGGTTCAACATGTTGACCAGGCTGGTATCAAAATCCTGGCCTCAAGTGATTCTGCCACTTCGGCCTCCCAAAGTGCTGGGATTACAGGCGTGGGCCACTGCCCCCAGCCTGAAGTATAATTTTCACAATATGAAAAGCTTGACTTTCACACAAATAATGAAGGAATATGTATAAGGTATTTTCTTTAATTTATAAGGGAGTCAGCAACATGGTGAAGCTAGTTCAAGGAGTGTTTTGAGAGTCAGTGTCTATAGTGCTCCAGGAAGGGCATTCTGAAATGCATTCTGAGATAGAGACAAAGCCCGTTAATACCCTAAAGGGAGGCTGAGCGTGGTGGCTCACACCTGTAATCCCAGCACTTTGGGAGGCCGAGGTGGGCAGATCACCTGAGGTCAGGAGTTTTAGACCAGCCTGGCCAACATGGTGAAACCCTGTCTCTACTAAAAATACAAAAATTAGCCAGATCGGTAGTGGGTGCCTGTAGTCCCAGCTACTCAAGAGGCTGAGGCAGTAGAATTGCTTGAACCTGGAAGGCAGAGGCTGCAGTGAGCCAAGATCATGCCACTGCATTGCACCCTGGGCGACAGAGCAAGATTCTGTCTCAAAAAAAAAAAAAAAAAAAATCATATTGGGAAATAAAACTGTCCTCTTTGGGAGTTATCTTTCCTACTGGACAGAAATCTGTAAGTTAACTTATATACATATTCTCCAGTATAGTCATAACATATTCTCTAGTATATTTCCCTACACTAGTGGTTTTCAAAGCATGGTCTCTAATTGGAAGCATCACCGTCACCTGGGAACATAGACATGCAATGCTCAGGCCCCACCTCAGTCCTACTGAGTTAGAAACTCTGGTGTGGGGCCCAGCAGCTGGTTTCACAAGCCCTGCAGGTGATGATGATACACTCTAATGTGTGAGAGCCAAGGCTCTAAATAGTCAAATAATCTTTAATTATAAAATAAGTATCTATGAAACAATGCTACAGTATGACATTAAAAGGGCACGGCACCCACCTTTAACTTTATTTCTGAATTTAAATATTTTGTCTGTCTGATGTTAAATTTGCTGTTTTGTTTTGCAAATACTCTTAAGACAGTTTTCATCTGTTCCTAATTTTCTCTTTTTAAATAAAAAATGGTTTTCCAAATCTATCCATTTTTCTCTTCTTTAAGCTATTGATAGGATGGAACTAAAGTTGAGCCATTATTCTGTGTTTTTTTTGATATGGAGTCTCACTCTGTCACCCACGCTGGAATATAATGGTGCGATCTTGGCTCCACCATCCAGGTTCAAGTGATTCTTGTGCCTCAGCCTCCCGAGTAGCTGGGATTTACAGGCACCCAGCACCAGCCCTGCCTTTTTTTTTTTTTTAAATTAGAGAGAGATTTTGCCATGTTGGCCAGGCTGGTCTCCAATTCCTAACCTCAGGTGATCTGCCTGCCTCGGCATCCCAAAGTGCTGGGATTACAGGCATGAGCCACTGCGCCCAGCATTTTTTTTTTTTTTTTTTTTTTTTTTTTTGAGATGGTCTCCTTCTGTTGCTCAGGCTGGATGGAGTACAGTGGTGCCATCATGGCTCACTGCAGCCTCCACCTCCCAGGCTCAAGAGATACTCTGACCTCAGCCTCTTAGGTAGCTGTGATGACACGTGTGCACCAGCACAAGTGGCTAATTTTTTGTAGAGACTGGGGTCTCCCTATATTGCCCAACAGATCCAGAACTCCTGGGCTCAAGTGATCCACCAGCCTCGGCCTACCAAAATGCTATGATTACAGGTCTTATGTTCTTAAAATTGTTCTTTGACATGGTATAGGATAGTCTAGTAACTTAACATACTGTTGTTTTCAACAGGCTAGTGCTTATGATTTGTAAAAGAACTCTTCAGAAATGAGCTCAATTTTACCATGAATTGGGACACTTTCCGTTTCTTTCTATTCTATAGAGCAGTTTACTTGTCATGAGCTCTGTCTTTCGAAAACTTGAAACCCTGCAACAATCAAACCAGCTGCACCTGGTGCATGGGATAGGCATGGAATTGAGGACAGAGCTCAAACTACGGTCAGTCCTCTGTATCCTCGGGTTCGGGATCCTTGCATTTTACCAACTGTGCATTCAAAATACTTGGAAAAAGGAAAACAATAAAAAACAAAAATTTATAAATACTTCATAACAGGTAATTACAAAGCATTTATGATTTATGTTGTATTAGGTATTATAGTAATCTAGAGATGATTTAAAATCTACAGAAGGATGTGTATAGGTTATATGCAAATACTATGCCATATTATATCAGGGACTTGAGCATGGGTGAATTTTGGTATCTCTGGGGTCTTGGAACTAATATCCTGAGGTTACTAAGGGATGACTCTATTCAATTTCTTCTCTGGTTATTAGTCTATTCTCTAATGTATTTTTGTTGTTGTTTTGTCTTTTTGTTTTTGCCTCTTCAAGTCAATGTCAGAAACTTAGTTGTTCTAGACTACCCATTAACTCAAAGCTACCAGTAAGCTGACTACCACTGCAATCTAAGCAACCGATTTTTTCCCCATCAGATTGGCAATAATTAAGCATCTATTCATGTTGAAGCTGTAAGGAGTTTTCCTGAGCATGTTAATTATGACAGCCCTTTTTGCTAGGCACCTAGACGATTCATCAAAATGAAATAAAATACCCATGCACTTGAAGAAGTTATCTGGTTATTTCCTTATCTGGGTGCAGGTTATGTGAGGTCTACAGTTGATGAAAACTTATTAAGCTTTTTATTTATAATAGCTACAATTTTCTGTATGTGCAGCATAATTCAATAGTTTTTAAAATGTCTTTTGCCACAGCCCGCAGCTGTGTATAATGCTATTTGCTTAACAGTGGAAAACATGGCAATGACCTGAATCTGAATCTCCCCGGCTCCCGGGATCCTGCCCCCTTAAGTTAAACAAATGAAATAACTCCCACTGTCAGTTAAACTGGCGGTGGGCGCTGGTTTTTTTCCAGGGAAGGATTCTGGGAGAGGAGGAGGAGACGCCAGCTTTTCGCCTGGGCACCTCCAGGGGGCTGAAGTCCGCTCTCTACCTCACTGGACCAGCCCCCACCCTCCCAGAGTCCGTTAGTCCAAGTCACCTGATCGTGGAATCAGCTGACCCCACGCGACTGGAAAAAGAAATTTCCGGGCCCTGGCTTCCTGGCGCGATGATGAGGCACCAGGGGTGAAGCAAGGCATGGGCTGCTGGAGCGGGAATGAGGAGGCATCAGTGGCTCCGGACACGGGGCGGGGGGGTGGGGGAGGTTGTCTGCCCTGGCCTCTCGGCAAACACAGTGTGTGCGAGCCTGAGGGCTGCAGGTCTGGTAGAGAAAAGTCCACTGCCATCCCGCTCCCGACACGGGGGCGGGGCTGGGGGGCGGGTAAGACAGAGCAGGCCGGCCAGCTCAGAGTCCCCGTGCTTCCCTGGCGGGAGGAAGGGCCCCGGTCTCCCGGGGCAGGAAGTGGGGCTTGTTTGGAGCTCGGAGTCCTTTCAGGTCTTCCCCAGCCCCAAGAGGACCTCCCAAGGACACCGTCTTCCCCAGCCCTCCTGTGGGACTTGGACACTTGCTTAGAATCAGCCTCACTCTTCCACAGTGTTAGGAAGCCCCTCCACTCTCTCCAGATCCCGAAAGTAGTAGTTTGGGGTTGAGACTTACCTGTCCATCAATCTAATCCATCCATCCATCCAATCCATCCATCCATCCATCCATCCATCCATCCATCCATCCATCCAATCCATCCATCCGTGCATTCTAAGCACTAGTCCATACCATGAAGTGTGCTAGGCACTGGGAGGACTTGAGCTGCCAAGGGAAGGAGAAATCGGAGGCTTGAATTGGCAGTCATAGTTAAGGCTCCAGGGGCGGAGACCTAACCGCGCGGTGTGTGTAGTGCTAAGGGGGCTCCCTGAGGATGCCATCAACCTTAAAGGCCGATGGCAGGAGCTGGCTGGCTGAAGTAGAGTTTGTGTACCAGGGGTTGGGAGGCAAGGGTGGGAGGCATGTGTCTTCAGACAGGGAACAGCATGTGCAGAGACCAGGTTAGAGAGAGCATGGCTTCCCAGGAATGAATACATTTCCCATAGCTGGCAGAGTATCATCTGGAGGTTAGGGAAAGATGAGGTTGCATAAGTAAAGATCAAATCTTCCTGGCTCTTGGATCACCACAATCAAGATAATGAACATATCCACCCGCCCCAACAATTTCCTTGTGTGAGGGGCTACTTTAGGAAGTATGATCAAGAAGGGCCAGCCTGGCAGGGTGCAGTGGCTCAAGCCTGTAATCCCAGCACTTTGGGAGGCTGAGGTGTGTGGATGACCTGAGTCAGGAGTTCAAAATCAGCATGGCCAATGTGGTGAAACCCTGTCTGTACTAAAAATACAAAAAAGCCGGGTGAGATGGTGCATGCCTGTAGTCCCAGCTACTCAGGAGGCTGAGGCAGAATTGCTTGAACCCGGGAGACGGATGTTACAGTGAGTCAAGATTGTACCATTGCACTCCAGCCTGGGAAACAGAGCGAGACTCCGTCTTTAAAAAAAAAAAAAAAAAAAAAAAGAGGGGGGCTGGTCTGATGAGGGGTCACTTGAGCCGAGAGTGGAATGAAATAAAGGATAGCAAGCCACACAGAGAATGCAGCAGGCATGGCGGCGGGAGCAAGGCTGGTGTCCCCGAGCAGCAGCAGGGAAGCCGGAGTGGCTGGAGTTGTGTGGGTATGGGGAAGAGGGGAGAGAGATCACCCATCTGTGTGGGGCCCAGGACTTTGTTTTATCCCCTGCTGTACCCCCAGCGCTTACAGTGGGAGCTAGCACAGAGAAGGCGCTTGATTGATGTTTGCTGAGCAGACGAATGCCTGGAGTAGACCTCAGAGCAGGGTTTGGTGGCAGGGTGGGTCAGGGAGAGAGTTCACTCAACAGCCTGGTGATAGGGGAGAACAAGAGGCCAGAGGGTATCCATCTATGATGGGGACCAGGGGTCCCTGCTGGACAGAAGTGTGGGAGACACGGATCCTGGCCACACCTCAGCCTTCCCTCCAGCCTGATTACCTGCCTCCCTCCCTTGCAGAGGTTTCAGTTCTGTGGTGATCTGGACTGTCCCAAGTGGGTCCTGGCAGAGATTGGCACGCTGGCCAAGATGGTTGAGTGCACAGGGTCTAGTCTGGGTGGAGGAGGGGCGCTGGGCTGGGGATTGTGGGTGTAGAGGATGGTGAGGTTTCTCTAAGGTTAGGGCCTCAGTGCTCTCAGCCTGTGCTACCATGCTTTGTGACCGTGATCAGCGGCTGGCCTGCTCTGAGCCAGTCCCCAGGAAGGAGGGGTGAGGTTCGCCAGCCTGGCTGATGTAAGGACTTCCCTTCCAGTCCTCTGTGAAGTTGCAGCTGCTCTGCAGCCAGGTACTAAAGAGCTGCTGGGATAGGGGAATGATGTGAGTACAAGACCCAGCACCCCATTGTCCCATGACCTTATGACCCCCAGTGCCCTGAAGCTCTGCACTAGGCCCGGGGAGATGGGTGACCCAGCCTGTCAACCTCTCTGGGCACCTCCCATACTTTTTTCCAGCCTGTCTGTTCTTATTGCAGGATCCAGGCTGAGGGTGAGGGGCTGGTGAATAGGGTACTGGCACCCTCTGAAGGTCTCCTTTCCCTATAGTATGAGAAGATCCTGAAGCTCACAGCTGATGTCAAGTTTGGTGAGTACCCTGCTGAGTCCATAGGCCCCAAGCTACCCTGGGACTTCAGCCTGGTGCCTGGCACAGAGGGGCCCTCTGTACCCACCCCTCCCTGCAGCATCCTTAACTTACCGTCCCTAGTGGAGGAGCATGAGGGAAAGAAAGACATTGACAGTCCCACCTTCCTGTCCTCTGCCAGCTCCTGGTGGAGCAGGAGCAGTGCCTGTGGCTTCAGGAGGCCTGGGAGCTTTGAGCTGAAGTTAATAGGGTAACTGGGAGGTGGCTGGGGCCACAGTGACAACCCTTGTCCCACTCACGGGTGCATCAGAGTCAAGCGATATGGAGGACACAGTAGCAGTGCTGAGTTTCATCCTCTCCAGTGCGGCCAAGCACAGTGTCGATGGCAAATCCTTGGCCAGTGAACTGCAGCAGCTGGGGCTGCCCAAAGGTATGGGCTGTGGGTGGGCAGCTGGGCAGCCTGGGGGCCAAGGTCTGCTGCCAAGGTCCTGTGACCCTGAGATGTACTCTGCCTTGTCTGGGCCAGGAACCCAAGCCCAGCCCCCACCTGCTACCTCCAGAGCTACTCCATTCTATCCCCAGAGCACGCGGCCAGCCTGTGCCACTGTTATGAGGAGAAGCAAAGCCCCTTGCAGAAGCACTTGTGGATCTACAGCCTACGCAGCAAGTATGAGGCCAGCCAGGGTCCAGGCTCCTTCTAGAAGGCACACACAGCACACAAAGTGCATGAGTGTCCAGGGAGATGACTAACCATGGTCACATACCAAGCAGCTGCCGAGCTGGGACCTGGCCCTGGCTCTCCTGACTCTGCGGGCTGTGTGATGTGTACCTACAGGATCACACCTTGCCCTTTCCTCCTGGCTGACCCTTCCCTAGTCCCCTGTGCCCCATGTGTGAGCACCCAGCTTTCTCTTATTCCTCCCTCTCCGAAGCGTGGTCCCTGGGAGCATGAGTGGCAGAAGGGGCAGCAGAGACTGTGGACCCCTCAGCTGCACCTAAGACCTCTGTGTGGTCTAGCTATGTGTGCTGGGGGAGGCTTTTGGCCACCATTTCCTCCTCTGTAAATGAGACCGATACCTGTGGCATGGAGGGCGGGAGGCCGGTGTGAGTGCCAAACAGTGGGAGCAGTGCCCTGTGTGAACATGGATGTGGAAATGGGTGTTCCTTGACTTTATGCACCTTGGGAATGGGAGTGGGGCTCCCTGCGTGGGTTGATAAGGCATTACTTTCCCCCACTCCACCTCTTTTCCAGCCCCAAAGTCCAGTCCTTCGGGGTCCAAGAGGGAAGAAGCCCCTGGCTGTGTGACCTTGGGCTGGTGCCTGGCTCTCTCTGGCTCTGAGTTCCTGGGAATGTCAGCACCCAAGGCATGCCCTCAAGTTTAACACCTTGACAAGAAGGGTGGGGACACTGGGATCAGGCCTAACCCTCTGGCCCCAAACCCTGTGGCCCCAGCTGGAGGATGAGGAGATGCTGGGCTTGGATGGGGGAATCAGGGGGGTAAAGGGACCTGCTCGCCCCTCAGCTTGGCTCAAAGGCTCAAAGTGTCAAAGGTTAAGCCTGCCCCTCAGGAAGCAGCCCTGGCCCAGCCAGACACTCACCAGGACAAGGGAAACTCTGACGAGCAGGAGGCTCAGGATGAGGAGAGCCACGGCATAGCTGGAGATGAAGACGTCTAGTGGGCTGGAGGCTTTGGGGCCAGGGGTGCCTAGAGCAGAGCTAGAAGACTATGACCAGGTGGGGCCCTGCCTCCCAGACTTCTGAGAAGGCAGAATCTGGGCCCAGAAAGTGCTGTGGGACCAGAGATCTGGGGCTAGGAGCATCTTGGAGGGCTCCATGAGGAGGGGAGGCAGGCTTCAGATCAGGGCATGTGGAGTAGGCAGATGGACAGAGGGAGAGGGCCTGCAGAGGGAAGGAGGTACTGACTGAGGTCTGGGATGACGGGTGTGCAGACCCTGGTGCAAACAGTCCCAGGAAGCTTTTAATCCTGGCAGGAGGTGAAGAGGGAGCAGGCCTGTCGCATGGTGAGAGAGGAAGAAAGAGAGAGGAGGCATCAGGCTCTTTTAAACAACCAGCTCTCCTGTGAATTGATAAAAAACTCACTCACTGAATCACTTGAACCTGGGAGATGGAGGGTGCAGTGAGCTGAGATCACACCACTGCACTCCAGCCTGGGCTGTGAGTGAACTCTGTCTCAAAAAAAAAAAAAAAAAGAAAAAGAAAAGAAAAAGAAAAAACAAAAGAAGAAAACTCACTCATTACCATGGGGAGGGCACTAAGCCATTCAAGAGGGGTCCCCCACCATGACCCAAACACCTCACACAATAGGCCCCACCTCCAGCATTGGGGATCACATTTCAACACGAGATGTGGATGGGACAAGTATCCAAACTATGTCAGAGGCCTCCCCCTCCCTCTCGTCAGAGTCTTCTGTCCTCAGTTCAGGTGCATGCTGGCCTCCATGCCTGGCTTCCTAGGAAATCATCTTGGCCCCAAGGGGTTGGGAAGGGCCACTAGGCTGAGGGCTGGAGCCCTACCTCTCCTAGTCCCAGCCTGGGTCTCCATCACTGGCTAGCCCACTCTGCTTGCTGCGTTCTCTCCACACCTGTTCCCTGCAGCCCAGGGGTCAGTCTGGGTGCAGGCCTGGGTAGAGGTCCAGGAGCAGACTCTGCACCCCCGGAGCTCATACCTCCTGTGCACCACGGCAGCCAAAATGCACCAGCATGGACAGGAGTGCTGCCTTGTCCCTGTAGTATCAGTGTTTTGGGAGGCTGAGGTGGAAAGCACTTGAGACCAGCCTGGGCAACATAGCGAGGCCCTGTCTCTACAGAAAATAAAACTAGGCATGGTGGCATGCGCCTGCGGTCCCAGCTACTCAGGAGACTGAGGTGGGAAGATCACATGAACCCAGGAGGTCAAAGCTGCAGTGAGCTATGATTGCACCACCACACTCCAACCTGGGCAACATAGCAAGACCCTGTCTCTAAAACAAGAAACAAAGTGCACCAGCGTGTGGATACCAGCTTCTCCTGGTGTGTGGACCTGACCGTACTTGGCCCCATTGGTGAGTAAGAGGCTGCCTGCTGTCTTCCAGAACATTCTCACCACTACACCTGTGTCCCTCCTGCATGCTCTGGCAGGCTTTGTGAGCAGGCCTGTCACCTGCCTCTCTGACTGCCCTAAGGCCCAGCTAAAACCATACCTGCCCCTGAGAACATTTTCCTGAAGAATCTTCCCCCAGTCGCAGGCCCCCTCATTTCAGAGCTTTTGGTGGGGTGAGTATAAGGATCGACTCTCTGCTACCAGCCTGGGAGGAATTGTCCCTAGGGTTGGGTCTCTGGATGGCATATGAGGGTCTAGACCAGGATCTAGATGCCTGTAACCTGAAGGGCTGGCCCTCAGTTGCCCCAGCTTCACAGAGCCCCTCATCCAGCCTGACCTTCCAGGACAGGACTGACCACTGCGTCCTTTGGTCTTGGTCCCTACTGGGAACTCTGGTTACCCTGGCTTATCTACTTTGATTCCAGAGGTAATGCTGACATCCCCCATGAGACACAGTGACAGATTGCTTACCTGGCTCAGAGTCACCATGGCCAGGCAGAGCTCAGGTCCTGGCCCTGTTCAACCTCTGCCTGCTGGGTTCAAGTGATTCTCTTGTCTCAGCCTTCCGAGTAGCTGGGAGTACAGGTGCATGCCACCATGCCCAGCTAATTTTTTGTAGTTTTAGTAGAGATGGGGTTTCACCATGTTACCCAGGATGGTCTTGATCTCCTGACCTCGTGATCTGCCCACCTCAGCCTTTCAAAGTGGAGAGATTACAGGCCTGAGCCACTGCGCCCAGCCTCCCTAACACCCTTCTAGCTCTGGTGCCCTGCAGGGTCTACTTTGGAGCACCTGGAGCCCAAGAAGCTGCCCCTCACCTTTGTGATCCCAGGGACCCACTCCCTGATCATGATGAAGGCGGACCCAAACCCGCTGAGGTGCCTGAAGGAGCAGGGTCAGCCTCTGCCTCCCACGGCCTCTCTGATGGTGAGTATGTTATCCCAGCAGCGAGAGCTGGGAGCAGAATCAGGAGGATGGGGGGTTTTCTCTGTAGGTAGCTCTGGGCTCCAGGGTGGAGCTCTTTTAACCTGGTCCCTCCCCTTGACTCTCCTTGGCCCCAGGCAATGAAAGCAGCTTGCTGGAGGTCACCTGTCAGGTAGGGACAGAGAGGGATCTGGGTTCTTTCTCACCCAGCCGCAGCTCCCCCTCCACCTGGCCCCTTCCCCCAGGTGATAGAGAACCTGGCATGCTGTGCCCCATAGAAGAGTCCCCTTTCCTTCTGGTGAGGGATGGAAACCAGCTTGGGGTGGGAGGGATGAGGGTTCTGGGGGCTCTCCCAGCCCGCCTCACATTTGAAGGATGGCATCTGGGTGGCAGCATGGTTTAGGCTCGACAAGGTGGCCCCTAGGTTTATTGTCTGGCCTTGGGCAGGATGCTGCCATGCCACCTTCTCTTCTGCACATCCTGACCTGGCACCCTACTTAGTTAAATGTCCTCAGGTCTCCTGCACCTTGGGCATTGCCCCCACTCCCTGCCCAGACACAGCTGTCCTTTTCCTGGACTAATCTTCAGAGATTCTTGTTCAGCCCACAGCTTTGCTGGACATCGCAGGCTGGGCCAGGCCCCCTGCCCAGCACTAACATCTCTCTGTGAGTCTCAACCAGACTGAGCTGCAGCTTCAGGGTCAGAGTAGGTGCTGACTTAATTGACGTGACCCAGGACAAGGGGGTTTATTGATGGTGTCACATCTGCTTAAGCTCTTGGCCTCTATGGTTTCTTTGGGGGCAAGATACTCCTCTGTCCCATGCTTAGGCACCCACATGTGGCCACAAGTGCCTTTCCTACCACCATCCCTACTGCAGGCCACTGTCCAGGCACCTGTGGCTCCAGGCAGAAGGCTGAGTGCAGAGCCAGGCTTGGGTGGACATTCTGCAGGGGCTGCAGGAGCTGACAGCCCTGGCCACCCAGCCCATGGCCATCCATTCCCCTTCACCGTGGCTGGTCCCTCATCCACCGTCCTTCCAGGGGCTAGGCCTGGGCCCAAACTGACTTTTGCCTGCCCTGGTCCCCCTTGTGCCTGCCAGGGTCTTGACTAGGCATGATGTTCTTGTCCATTTCCTTGATTATCCTCAATCAGAGGTTTATAGAGCCATGTGGGGACATCACATCTCCTGTCTACCAGGCCCTCACCAGACAGAGGACTGCCTTGGCCCGGGCCTGGGATAGTCAGGGGTCACACTCGCCTGTTGGGACCTAGCTTCAGCGGCTTCAATCTGGGCAATGGCCTGATGGGCGGCTGCCCCTTCTCTGCTTGGGGAGGCAGGAGAGGAAGGTCAGGCAGGAGATCTGCGTCCTGCCCACCTGAAGCTGGTTGGAAGCAGGGCGCCCACCTGTGCCTGTCTCACCTTGCTGCAGGTGCATTGGAGGATG
This sequence comes from Macaca nemestrina, assembly GCF_043159975.1. Classification (NCBI taxonomy): domain Eukaryota; kingdom Metazoa; phylum Chordata; class Mammalia; order Primates; family Cercopithecidae; genus Macaca; species Macaca nemestrina. Next base: position 125,789,001 of record NC_092131.1, on the reverse strand, counting down.
AATCCCTCTCCTGATCTCCTGCAGGTGCAGATTCCAGGTTTACAGTAGGTGTTGGAGTGGGCTCCAGAGCTGTCCTGGCCCTAGGAAACCCTGGGCTCCATGAGTCCATGGCCTAGCCAGATTGTTTCCCACACTGTCACTCCCCACACTTTCACCTCCCCAAACATGGGGCTGCATGCTGTGTGCCCTGGGTGGGACATTGGAAGGAGTTCCACCTTCCAGGTTTGGATCACAGTAAAGCCTCTGCCATGGACATGTGCTCGCTGAGACAGATGGGGTTGAATCAGCCCTGTCACGTTGGCCTTGGGCAAGTCACCTGCACCTTGCTTCCCTTTCCCCAGCTGCTGGACAGGGATAATAGCACCTATTTCACCCATACTCAGGTGCTTACTTGTTAGCAGGAACTGAGTCCCGGAGGAGGTGCAGGGGGAGCCATCGAGGCAGCACTGCAGCTGGACCTGGTCTGAGTCCCAGCTCCTGGCTGTGAGATGTGTGTCTCCCTCTGTTGATTCATCTGAAGGACAGGGCTGTGCTGTTCTGGGGTCACTGTGACAATGCAGCTGGCCTGTGTGGGTTGGTGGTGGCCTCCTGAGGTGGTTTGAGGTGGGCTGGAGGTGTGTCTGGAATGACCCTCACCCACTTGAGGAAGACCCACTTCGGGAAGACTCATGTGTCTGTATGAAGGAAACCAGGTTCCCTGTCCCTCAGCTGTCCTCTGTCCCTTCCCAGCCCCCTCTAGTGTCATGCAGGCTCTGGTGGTGACCATCCAGCTTGGTGGCCATCTGGCTGGTCCACACTTCCAGGTGGACCCTCTCTCCTCACATGGTGCATGTCCCATTGTGCCACCTCCAGACAGACCATGCTAGCCCCAGGGCCTCCCTTCCCTGATACCCAGCCCCCACCACTAGGTATGTGCCCCCTCCCTAAAGCCCGCTCTGTTCCCCAGCTGTGTTTGAACTCTGTCTCTGTGCAAGGCCTCATGCAAAGCCTGAAACAGCCTGGCTTGTAGAGGTCCAGGAGACCAAAGCTTGAAGACAGAGTGATGGTCTCCCAGAGTCCACTTAGCCTCAGCCCCAGAGCTGCGTCCGTGCTGGTCCTGGCTCCAGTGATCCAGTTCTCTCCTGTGACGTCTGTAAGAGCTCCTGTGGTGATGGAGGTGGCTGGAGAGAACAGGCTGCCATAACCCTCCCTCCCTGAGAAGGCCCAATGGGGAACGTTTTAGGCATCAGGGCATCCCGGGGAGCATCTTCCAGGGACCCCTCCTACACCCTGCCCCGCCCTGGCTCTCTAGTCAGAAATTGCAGTTGCTTGGACAGCGGGGCTGACCCAGGACAAGTGCATCTATTAGGCTGGTCTTCGGGGTGCTGGGGTGGGGGCAGAGGCACTTCAGGGATAGGAAGGAGAGGCCTGTGTGTTCCAGAAGTACAGAGGAACCTGGTGCTGGCTGCAGTCAACCCCGATGTGATGACCTTTCTACCCGCCCTCTTTGATGTCTTGGTGCTGGCTGCTGTCTTTGGCCAGGTAAGTTCATGGTCTGGGCTTCTGGGGTCCCCTCACTGGGCCTGCCCACTGCCTACAGGCAGGGGAGCCTACGGGGCAGGACTGTCCTTGGCTTCCCGTTCCAGACCGTGGGTTCAAAGACCATTCCTGGGTTCCACCACCACCAAGCCTCAACGGTGTCCTGATGGGCACAGGAGCTGCTGGGGCTTTCTAGGTTAAGACTCTTGCCTATCCCGGTGTTCCCCCACTGCATTACGGGGGCTGGAGGGGTCAGCCTCAGTCTCTGCCCTGGGAGCCTGCCTTACCTTGCCCGGGCATCCCCAAACCTCCCCTGGAAGACCTACCCCCCACACCCAGTGGCTCTGATCCACTGTAGAGCAGCCAGGGCCCCCGTTGCTCACACCCTCTGGCCTGAGGCTGACTGGCATTGTGGCTGGGTTTGGGGATCAGGGTTGGGGGTGGGCCTTGCCTTCAGCAGCCCCCATTCCCACTCTGACCCCTTTTCAATCTTCCTCTTCTTGTGGGCTCTATCCTTGGACCCTCCCAGCTCCTCACACTGGATGACTTTCTAAATATCCAGAAATCACTTTTTACAATACCAGGTTCGGGGCTAGGAGTGCCTAGAGCAGACCAAGAAGGCTATGGCCAGGCAGGGCTCTGCCTCCCAGACTTCTGAGAAGGCTGAATCTGGGCCCAGAAGTTGCTGTGGGACCAGAGAGCTGGGGCTAGAAGCATCTGGGTGGGCTCCGTGAGGAGGGGAGGCAGGTTTCAGATCAGGGCATGCAGAGGCAGTGAGCCCAAGGGAGGAGGCAGGTGGACAGATGGAGGGGGCCTGCAGAGGGAAGGAGGTACTGACTGAGGTCTGGGATGACCATCTCTACCAAGAGGCCCTCTGCCTCTCCCAGGATGTGCAGACCCTGGCGCACACAGTCCCACATGAGAGCCTGGGCTGGCACCGCCCTGAAGAAGGTGGCACCCACTCTTGTGGTCAGCGGATCCAGCCTGGTGGGAGGATCATCCCACTTCAGGGGGCTGGCAGCCTGAGGGGCCTAAGGGAGGTCACCTCTTCCAGCCTCCTGCCCTCAACCCCAGAACGCAGGTCGGAGCCCCGGGCCACCCAGGCCACCCTGGACCCACCAGAATTCCTCCACCACCTCTTGGTCAAAGTTTTGTAGAGGTCTGAGGACAAGGGTCAGCTGGGGGATCAGGAGAGGATGAAGAGGGTCACAGCTCTAACAAAGTCTTGTCCAGTCATCCCTCATCTTCCCGAGGCCTCTTCCCCAACCCCCGTACTTCATTCCGCCACTTCACCCATCTCGTCAGCTGCCCCTGAAGTGCCCAGAGGTCAGGGCTGGTTTTGACCTCCAAGGCCTTGGTGTAGGGCTGGCCCAGGATCTGCAGCCAAACTTCATACAGCACCAGCTCCGCCTTCTCCCCTACAGAGATGGGGGTGGAGGTGGCATCAGCCTGCACTCCCTCTCCTGGAAGCCCTGGGGTGGGGCACGCACCCAAGCTCTAATGCTCCATCCAGGGGTCAGCTGCTGCTGGTCTAAAAACGAGATTTCTTGCTACCTGTTTTTGTGTGACCCATGAGCTAAGAATGACTTTTACATGTTTAAATGGTTGAAAACATGGAAAGTAGAATCTTATCTTGTGACACATGAGAAGTACATGACATGCAAACTTCCACGTCCATAAAGAAAGGTTTCGGGGAACATGGCCATGCTCATTTGTTGACATGTTGTCTAGGGCTGCTTTCTTGTGCAGGGGAGGGTTTGAGTATGTGATGATGGAGACCCAGTGGCCTGCGGAGCCTTAAAGAGTTTCCATCTGGCCCTTTACAGAAAACGCTTGCTACCCCCTGCACTGATCCATCTAATGGAATACGCTGCTCACTCCGAGAGTTGATCCTAGTAGGAAATGTTGCTGATAATCTAACAGATGCTGCTTTTATGTTTTATTTTGTCGCTGCTCTGGTGGGAGACATGTAAGAAAATTCACTCCCTGGGAGGAGGTCATGGTGGGGCTTGTGGCCATCAATGGTGAAGCCTCTTTAAGAGGATGTGTGGGGAGCTCTACCGTCTGCTGAGAGGGTTGTGATGGGCCCTCTGTGTTGAGGCATGAAGAGGGAACATGGTCTGTCTGCTGGGAACTGGCTTTCTGGGGAGCAGAAGAGATGGTAGTTCGGGCCTGTGGAGGCAGAGGCCCAAACCAATCTGGTCTCTGGGGCGGCCAGCAGGGAGAGTAGCTGTGTAGGAGTGGGTGCGAGGGCAGAGCCCGAAGGAGGGCACCCTGACCACACTCCCAGGAGGCTGCGGTGGTGGGGGTGGGGCAGCACTGTAGGAGGACCAGCACCTTCTGTGACTGAGGGGTCCTTGGAGAGCAGCTCTGGGCTGTGCATACCTGGAGGGGACTGATTTCACCTAGCGCTCTCCCAACCTGGGTGTGGAAGAGCTCTCCCTGTTAGGATGGCATGAGCTTGCAGAAGTCATCCTATCAGGAGGCCTCAAGAGGAGATATGGGTTTCTTGCAGCCCCTGCACTGGGCAGAGCTGAGGGGTTTTGCCTCTGACTTCGTGGGACAGATCTTGTCATGCATGTGAGAACCCAGTGAGGTCCTGGGCAATCAGGGAGGTGACGGGACCCTCTCATCCCTCTGATCTTGACTGCTTCTCGCCTATGTCCAGCTCCTTGCTGAAACTCTATGCCCCATTCCTCTCTGTGGCCCCAACACATGAGCGAGTATTGTCTGAAGAAAATTCTGCCCATTCTCTAGAAGGGGAACACCGAGGTTTAGAGAGGGGAAGAGCCTGATGGCCCAGAGACACACAGGGATCACAGCCCTACTAAAAACACAGAAATTAGCCGGTGTAGTGGCACAGGCCTGTAATTCCAGCTACTAGGGGGGCTGAGGCACAGTAATTACTTGAACCCAGGAGGCAGAGTTTGCATGAGCCATGATCTCACCACTGCACTCCAGCCTGTGCAACAGAGCGTGACCCTGTCTCAAAAAAAAAGTTAAAACCCATTTGTCCAGTATAAACTTTTTCAAAATATATACTCAAACATAGAAAAGTCTAGAAATGTCACCAATGGTAATTTCAGGAAAGAATTCTAAGGTGACTTGTTTTGGTTATCTGCATTTTTTTTTTCTTTTATTTTTTGGACATAGGGTCTTGCTCTGTCACCCAGGCTGGAGTGCAGTGACCCGATCAGGGATCACTACAGCCTTGACCTCACAGGCTTAAGCCATCCTCCCACCTCAGTCTCCTGAGTAGCTGGGATTGCAGGCACATGCCACCACACCTGGCTAATTTTTGGATTCTTGTATTTTTTGCAGAGATGGGGTTTTGCCATGTTGCTCAAGCTGGTCTTAAGTGATTCACCCACATCGGCCTCCCAGAGTGCTGGGATTACAAGTGTGAACAGTGTGTGCCAGGCCTATTTTCTATAATGACCATGACCATGGATTTCATGTGCCAATATTTTTCTAACTATAATATTTACAAAGCATACTATGAAAATATTCAGAGAAAAAGAAGAATACAAAATTGTAAAAATCATATATAACTAGTTTGGTTTTTTTTTTTTTTAAAAAGGAAGGAAGAAACAAAGTAGATTGTCCAGGAAGATAGTTACTTCCACTTTGTATTTCTCTGGTGAACTCATTAGGAACTCTAAAAAGTTCCAGGAGTAGAATCACGGGGTCAGAGTATCCCGGCTTTAACTTCTGGTTCAGAGAATCCTAACAACTTACATTGTCACCAGCAAGTTCTTTGACTACCTGAGCAAATCTCACCTTAAATCAATTCTCACCTGACATTAGCTGCTCAGCTTTCCGCTGACACATTGATTCCAGGAGAATCCTTGAGTTCTGTGTGTTCAGCTGGCCTCCCGTGGCCCCATTATTATTTTGTGCCAGGTAAAGGTCAGTCACCTGCACACAGATCTCATCACTCAACGATATGCTGCAGCTGGAATCAAACAAAGGCAAGCTGTTAGTGAACACATAAAACATTTCTCCATTATACAGCAACTCAAAAAAGGTTTTGATTTCTTTTGCTAGCAATTTTAGAAAATTAATCATGCAAACCACTGTATCATTCTCTTGGAGAATAATCAAGCCAAGATTTTCAACCGTCTCAGTGGTCCATTGAAAAATTTTCATATCTATTTAAAATCAAAACCAGAGAGAATTCAGGTTAATGTAGTTGTTGTTGTTGTTGTTGTTGTTTTTTGAGACAGAGTCTCGCTGTGTCACCAGGCTGAAGTGCAGTGGCTTGATCTCAGCTCACCGCAACCTCTGAATCCTTGGTTCAAGCGATTCTCCTGCTTCAGCTTCCTGAGTAGCTGGAATTACAGGCACACGCCACCACCCCCAGCGAATAATTTGTATTTTTAGTAGAGACGGGGTTTCACCGTGCTTGCCAGGATGGTCTTGATCTCCTGACCTTGTGATCTGCCCGCCTCAGCCTCCCAAAGTGCTGGGATTACAGTTGTGAGCCACAGAGCCTGGCCTAATGTACTGTTTATTTAAAATTCTAAGGATCTTTAAATAATTTTCCATGGATCATATTTTTATTACATTTTAAAATCATTTACACTTTGTTTCACACATATTCTCCCTCATTTGATCCTCACAACTGCCCTGGGAAGCAGGTTGGAGACAGAGTAGGGGCCTGTTAGGAGACAGATTTACACAATGCATAAGAAAGCTCACTGTAAGCCAAGTGACAAAGGGAGCCTTGGAGAATCATGAATGCAGTATCTATGTCTATATTCCCAGCCCAACTACAAAGCCTGAAATTCATTAGGTTTTTAAGAGATAGCTGCTAAATTATTGCCTAGGGGTGCTCAGTTGAAGAAGCACAATTGGGACTAACAGTCAAGCTTCCTGACTCCTAGCCCAATACCTTTACAAACACGCCACCTATTTTTCTATATCCAATAGAAAGTATAGTGCTTAAGTTGTACATAATGTTAATTCACTTTCAATACAGGTCAATCATGATTAACTGTCAGTAGCTTTTTTGACAAACTTAGTAAACTAGAAAGTTGAACCTTTCAGTGTTCCCATTCTCATGTCACATGCTCTTTCTGTTTTGAAATAAAAATCCTTCCACATGAAACTTTCTCCATCAAAATTACAGAGAAGTGAAAATAGATACAAGAAGAAAGCAAAACATTAATTTCAACATCAATTTGTCTATTTTGCTTTAGAAGTATAACCACCAAGACATTTTTAGGAAGATACATTCTTTTTGAAGTGTTAGGAAACATAATTACTATTCTTAACTTTAAGTCCTAAATGACCAGTATGTGTATTAGTAGATAACTGGACACAGTGTAAAGTCAGAAGGGTGACTGAGTGTGGCAGAAAGGGCAGTACGTCCAGCAACTGCAGATGGATAAATGACAATGAGTCCAGATAATGGATTCCTATACAACCATTCAAATAATGCTCATGAGTACTTGATAACATAGGGACAAGCTTAAGATACAGTGTTTTAGAAAAAAAGGAAAGGTGAAAAAAATAGATGGAAAGCATGACTTCAATCTTGCATACAGATGCTTCCACTTTATCCTTTTTGTTTGTTTGTTTCTCTGTTTGCTTTTGAGACAGGGTCTCACTCTGTCGACCAGGCTGGAGTACAGTGGCATCATGATCTCAGCTCACTGCGGCCTCTATTTCCTGGGCTCAAGCTATGCTTCCACCCTGGCCTCCTAAGTACCTGGGACTACAGGTATGTGCCACCATGCCCAGCTAACTTTTTGTATTATTAGTAGAGATGGGGTTTTGCCATGTTGCCCAGTCTGCTCTCAAACTCCTGAGCTCAAGAGATCTGCCTGCCTCGACCTCCTAAAGTGCTGGGATTATAGGCATGAGCCACCACCTCTACTTTCTACTTTCTTGTTGAAGTAGACTGTATTACTGATGCCCCACCCACACCCTCTTTTTGGACATCTGGCCCCTCCTCGAGTCTCTGGAAAGGGCAGCACTACAAATCCAGGGACAACTAGGGAACTCCCACCCTCACTGCTAGGCAGATCAGATTCTCTCTCCTGCTCATTGGAAATGACACAGAGAGTTTTCAATAGATTTTTTGCAGAGGAGCATCTATATGGTCCAGTAACACTGGGACCAGGGGTACTGCCAGGGCAAGCCAAAGCCTCAGAGGCTGGAGGAGCCTGGAGCACATGCCGAACGTTCATCTGCAGAGCAAAGCACAAGCATGGAGCAGAAGTCCAGAGTGAAGGCATGCAGGAGAGGAAAATCACCTCCCAGCCCATGCAGGCCTTCCATGGTGTGGTCCTATTTTAAGTTTTGTACTTAGATGTCTGTGAGGTTGCCTGTTGTATTCTTAATACAAATCCCACTTAAGCCAGCCTAGAATAGGTCAAGATAAATGTAATGACTTGACTTGGCTGGAGAACAGTGGCTTGGTCACGGCTCACTGTAGCCTCAACTTCCTGGGCTCAGGTGATCCACTTCTGCCTCCTGAGTAGCTGGGACTACAGGTGTCAGCCAACTTGCCCAGTTAATTTTTTGTATTTTTCTCATGAAAATATTTTTCAGAAGAAATCTATATACATTGAATATCACTGACTGCTTTTTCTTCGTCTTCTATGAATGTGTAGGTGTTTGAGTCTCTTATATTTCTTCTTTGACACAGGATATGGGCAGTTTGAAAACTATTTCATTATCTTCATCATTATCATTCATTTCAGCCACTTCAGATTTTTCATTTCTTTAAAAATGTTGATGTACAAACCAATGTGGGGCCATAGATATCCACTGTCTTCTCAGGAGTGTCAGAAGTGCCTAAAACCTTTTTCTTCTTTTTACATAAAACCTGGGCTTTTGTAGACATCTGACAATTCATTTTTGAAATACTTTCCATTTTCTGTAAAATCAAAGAAAGAAAATCATAATCAATTCCTTTTTAAGCTAGTTTCTTCCTGAGTAATCCTTCTTTGTTTTTAAATTGCTCCTCCTTCTGTAGCTTTTTTGTAAGTGCTGATTCTAATTATACATTTCACTGATGGATATGATGGCTGCTTAAATGGAATATTCCAGTCTTGAAAGAGTTCTTTCTGTACTTTTTCAGATGGCATAAAATGACTCTCCAAGAGTCTTTCACCAAACAGGTAGTTGTTCAGTGTTTCAGCAACTATCTTGGCAAAATCCTCAGACTTAAACTCCACAAATGCATAGCGTTTGCTATTTCCTGGCTTTTTATTTCTGGATAGTCTGAACCTTGTAACAGTGCCTTGCAACTGGGAGAAATAGGAAAGGATCTGGGTTTCATTCAGTAGGTTAGGTAGGTGGCACACATAGACTACTCCAGAAGAAAGTCGTTCTAGTTTTTGTGTGTGGTTTTGTTTCTGAGATGGAGTTTCACTCTTGTTGCCCAGGCTGGAGTGCGATGGCATGATCTCAACTCACTGCAACCTCTACCTCCTGGATTCAAGCGATTCTCCTGCCTTAGCCTCCTGAGTAGCTGAGATTACAGGCATGCACCACCACACCTGGCTAATTTTTGTATTTTTTGTAGAGACAGGGTTTCTCCCTGTTGGTCAGGCTGGTCTAGGACTCCTGGACCCAAGCAATCTGCCTGCCTTGGACTCCCAAAGTCCTGCAATTATAGGCATGAATCACTGCACCCAGTCCAGCCTTTACTTTGAAATATATGTTGTACATCCAGTCAGCAGTGAACTCTGGGGGAACACCAAAGATGAGAAAAATGAGAGAAGAGATACCTCCAATTAAAGGAGTTAAGACCAGATGCTTGAACTTATGTTTTAAAAAGTCACTGCAGGTTGGACACTGGCTGATGCCTGTAGACAGAACACTTTGGGAGGCTGAAGTGGGTGAACCACTTGAGCCTAGAAGTTTGAGACCACCCTGGGCAACAAGGCAAAACCCCATCTGTACACAAAATGAAATAAATTAGCCGGATGGGGTGGCGCCTGTGGTCCCAGCTACTTGGGAGGCTAAGGTGGGAGGTGGAGGCTGCAGTGAGCTGAGATCCACCACTCCACTGCAGCTTGTATGACAGAGTGACACCCTGTCTTTAAAAAAAAAATCAGTGTTTTGTGGTTTTCTGGGTGAAACCTCTGTTTCCATAAGAAAAAAAGGGGGTTTGGACAGTATGTATTACTAATTCAAAATCATAACCAGATGCTTAAAGTAAATCATTGTATCTATTGTTTCAAAAACCAACCTCAGGATTATTAAAAGTTAGTTTTATTGGATTTTTCTTTAAGCTGAGCTGGTTCACTCAGGTCTGTCACTTCCAAGCCCATGTTTTCCTACTGTTTAACCCTATTTGAAAGAAAAACTGCAGCTAAGATTATGATCCATCCTGAGATGAAAAGTTTCACACATATACACCACACATACCCCCCACCACAGTATGATGACACAGTGACCCAACCTTAGGCTAATGGTACCTCTGCCAGCAAATGCATTTTTTTCTTTATTCTAATTTTTTTTCTTTATTTCTTCTAACAGCAGCAAATGCATTTAACCTTTTATTGAGATTCTCAACAGCTACCATTTGGTTTGTAGAGCAAATTGTTTACAAAGTAACTTTTTTCCATTTTTGATATTTTAATGAAAATTATGTTCTTCAGTTTTAAAGCTCCGTCCCTCTCCCAAAGAAAGACAAATAACTAACTACCAAGTAATGATTTCTTATGAAAAGAACAAAAGCAAAAACAGCTTTTGGACACTTCTGGAACATGGGTAAGCTTCCAAAGTCAAGACCTTCTGGGCCCAGTGGAGGTGCTAGGCTGCCTCAGGACACCATCAGCACTTCCCCATCCACAACATCCTCAACAGCAGGGAGCCATGTACGGACCCCGGGGGGCTTCCTGTTCCACAAGCTCCCCTCTCTTTTTCCTCTCCACCCTTGCTGCTGGGCCTCCCCTCCAAATCTCCCTAACGAAGGCAGCAGGGTGTTTAATACTGTTCGGCTTTGTCAGTGTGGAAAGGGTACTCTAGAAAGCTGAGAGATTCCCTGGTCCAGTCTAGGGGAGGAAAAAATATGCAGTGTACCATAGATGGTTTCACTTGTCCACTCAGACACATGCTCATACTTATTCGATGGATGTATCAGATGCTTCAAAAGTCCTGATGTGTAGTAGTAGAACAAAACTTGCTTGTGAAAAAAGAAGTTGCAAAATTATAAAAATGTCTGCAGCAGTTCAGGCTCCTGAGGACAAAGCTGGTTCTGCTAAGTAGTTATTTTGACATGCACAGCAGCTTTCCCTAGAAGTCCTGTGTTCCGGGGGTTTCATTTAGACCACAGGAAGTTGAAATCGAAGTTTAAAAGGTTCTCTGCTGACAAAATGTGCTATATCCATTGGTGGACTTCTACTCAGTAATGAAAGGAACAAACTACCAAAACCTGTCATATGTCATGGACCAACCTCAAAAACATTAGCTAAGTAAAAAAAACCAGACAGGAGAACACATATTGTGTAATTCCATTGATTTGAAATGTCCAGAAAAGGCAAGTTGATGGAGACCGAAATGGTCTGATTTACCTCAAGAGGTAGGGATTCAAGCTCTCTAGAGTACATGTGATACATACATGAGAAAAAATAAGGAAAGAAATTTAAATGTAAATAAATGAAAATAATACTTCTCCCTGATTATAAAGAAAATCACGTTCTTTTTGTGATAATTTGGAAGACAAAATATGAAGAAAAGTCTTTAATGTTGCCACTCAAAACATTCTGGTTTGTTGTTTTTTTACATCTTTATGCATTTGAACATTTTAAAAAGTAGAATCATAATATATAGTCTTTTGTCACTATGTTTTGGGCATATTTCTATGGCAGTAAATATATCCTTGGCATCATCCTTTTTAAAAGCTTGATGTATATTAAGTTAATCATTGTCACCCCAGAAGTAAATTTTCTTATATATATATTTTAATGGATGCAAGCAAGCATTTTTGGGCTGAATTCATAGAAGTAGAATTTCTGGAGGAAAATAACATAAAACACTTTTAAGATTTTTCATAGAAATTTTCAAATTATCCTGCAGAAAAATTGGTTCAGAGTTTATACTCCCAAAGTGGCAGAGCTCCAGTGTCCCCCTTCCATTTGTCCACTTTACTGGTATTTAAGGAGAAAATCTCATTGTTTTCATTGCATTTCTTTGGTTTCTAGTGCTTTGGAATTTTTTTTTTTTAGATGGAGTCTTGCTCTATCGCCCAGGCTGGAATGCAACAGTGCAATCTCGGCTCACTGCAACCTCTGTCTCCTGGGTTCAAGCCATTCTCCTGCCTCAGCTTCCCAAGCAGCTGGGATTACAGGTACCCGCCACCATACCTGGCTAATTTTGTATTTTTAAGTAGAGATGGGGTTTCATCATGTTGGTCAGGCCGGTCTCGAACTCCTGACCTCAGGTGTTCCACCCGCCTTGGCCTCCTAAAGTGCTGGGATTACAGACATGAGCCATGGCACCCAGCCTTGAATCTTTTTTATATGCTTATTGGTCATTTTTTTTCTCGTGGGAAGTGCCTGTTTCTCCATTGCCTATTTTCTGGCCAACCTCCAAAGTCACATTTCACTTAAATTTTATCCTGCTGATTGAAAGCATTTTAACATAAACAGGAGCAGGACAGACTGTAATTATGTAGATCTTGCTCTGTCACCCAGACTGGAGTGCAGTGGCATGATCATAGCTACCACAGCCTTGTACTGCTGAGCTGAAGCAATTTTCCTACCTCATCCTCCCAAGTAGCTAGGACTACAGGTGTGTGCCACGATGCCCAGCTAATTCTTAAAAATTTTTGTAGAGATGTGAATTCACTGTGCTGCCCAGGCTGGTCTTGAACACCTGACATAAAGTGATCCTCCCACCTTGGTTTGCCAACGTGCTGGGATTACAGGTGTGAACTACTGCTCCCGGCCAAGAGCTCATTTTGTTTGCTAGTGGAGTTCTTGGTATCTTTTTATGTTTGAGGCTTTGGTGCTAGTGCTGAAGTATTACACTCACCATCTGAGGTTTGCAGGACTTTTGTTTTTAATATTGAACAGATGGAACTGTGTAATTCTGTATCTTTGCAGGCATACAAAATGTGCCTACCACGATTCTGCTTTATATCCATTGAAAGCAAGAGTAATACAGTCAAACTTTGCCTGGCTTACAGGCTTTGAAAGAATGGAGTATTTTGATTTAATTCTATTAACTTGGAAGTGTGAAGGTGAAAAGAATCCAAAACTTACATTTCTGGTTGAATGCAATTTGAAAATACAGCCAATCATTCCCCTTTTCTTCTGTAGTAAGTTTGGACATTCCAACCTACTTGGTGTTTTATTGTAGAACTGCTAGTGTGCCTGAGACTTACATTGTGAAGATAAGTTTTTAAAACTTGAGAGGTAGGAGGGTGTAAATGGTACTGTATGAGATCAGGCTGGATGAGCACTGACACTTGTAAATATACTTTTTAGAGTGAATCTCTGATTGCCACTTGTTTTCTTATTAACTCATAAAAATAGAACACTTTGGATGGAGGGTGGGAGTAGGAAGGAAACTTATGTGTTTTAATTGCATTTCATGGTTTCGTATCAAGACAGGACATATAGTATGTCTGGCTTTGGACCTAGAGAAGGAAACACATTTTTCTACCTGCTGTATGCCAGAGGTTCTTGAACACCTGGAGGGATTACTGCAGCACAGATGGCTAAGCCCTACTCCAGAGTTTCCGATTCACCAGGTCCAGGGTGGGGCCTGAGAATTTGCACTTATAAAAAGTTCTCAGGTTCTGCTGGTGCTGCTAGTCCAGAGACTACATTTTTGAGAACCCTCTTGTCTACTAACTAAATTGTAGAATTCTAGAAAAAAGCTTAGTTTGGTGTGGGAAAAGAAGCTCATAGGTTATGAAGCAAATCGTGAAAGATTCAACCCTTGATCTCAGCCTAGTGTGGAATTCAGGTAACAAGCAATACACAGTGACATAACACATTTCTTGGTTTTCATGATTGTAAGTCATAGCCAAGTATCAAGTGAGAAATTCAGTTTCATTTGCAAGGCTTAGAGAGGTCAGGTGATTCTAGAAAAATAGACCTTGTATATACTTTAAACCAGAAAGAGCTTTGAGTGCTTATTAAGTTGAAAGCTTTGTGTTTTTATTTACTTTTGACTCTTTTACTTTATTTATTTATTTTTTTTTTGAGATGGAGTCTCACTCTGTCACCCAGGCTGGAGTGCAGTGGCGTGAGCTTGGCTCACTGCAACTTCCACCTCCCGGGTTCAAGTTATTCTCCTGCCTCAGCCTCCTGAGTAGCTGGAATTACAGGTACCCACCACCACACCTGGCTAGCTTTTGTATTTTTAGTAGAGACGGGGTTTCACCACGTTGGCCAGGCTGGTCTTGAACTCCTGACCTAAGGTGATCCACCCGCCTAGGCCTCCCAAAATGTTGGGATTACAGGTGTGAGCCACTGCACCCAGCCCAAAAACTTTGTGTTTTTAAAGATATTAGACATGTTTCTTGTTTTTTAAAAAAATCTTAATAATGTAGGAGAATAAAAGAAATGTTTTTCCAAAAAAGACAAATCATTGTGATTATTTTACCTTATTGGAATGTTGGATAATATAGTCCACTTCATTAGTCATCAAACATGCTCTGGATTTTCCATTTTTATAGGATTTGTCTCAATTGAGGTAATACTGGTAATTCTTGTACTCTATGTGAAGGTGAAAAATGTAGGCCAAAATCATAGACCATGCATAGAAGCTGGATAATGAAGAGAGCTCTGGAGGAACATGTGGACACACACACACACTGACACACATATATTTAGAGTATAAACACAAATACTTTTTAAAGTTTATTTTGAACGTTTTAAAGCAAAAGCCAGCCCCCCCCTCCCGGAGAAGGCAGGCCCCGCCCCTCTCCCCAAGTGGGCGGGGACAGCAGTAGCATGGGCAGCTTTCCTTGTGATATCACAGGTTCCTCTGGCCACACTGCTCCCTGGCCACGCCTCCTTTCCTTTTCATCTTTCTCATTGACCAATGGGCTTGGAGAATTAAGGCCACGCCCCCATTCTGCATTCTAGTGGGGCCCTGGTTACGCCTCCTCTGGCTCAGTCACACAGCCGCCTGGTAGGTGACTGGAGGTGTTCGCTGATGTGGCCCCAACCCTGCCTCCCTCCCCACCCCATGATGTTAGACGAGACTCAACGGAGTCAATTGGCAGCAGCCAAGAAAAAGGTAAGACACAACAGGTCATGGCCCCCCAACCTAGCCAGAGATCCCCTCCGATGACAAGACCACTGCCAGAGTACATAGCACTCCTGAGGCACACTGGGCTGGGCCCCCTAACGCTGGCACCTCTGGGCTCCCCCCACCAAAGTCTCATCAGTCAGTCCTGCCCCCTCAGCAAGCAGCCCAGCCTCTGCCCTCGCCAGTCGCCCCATGGTGACTTTTGGCAGGTGACTCCTGGGGCTCCCTGCTCCGTACTCGCCCCTCACATCCTGCTGCCCCAAGCCCAACCTCCCTGGGTTCTTTGGGTTCAGCTGTCCGAGGACCTGGGTCCCCCAGCCCCAGTCCCCCACCATCGCCAGTCATCCCCGGGTGATTTTGGGCTGCTGACTCCTGGGGTTTCCTGCTGCAGACTGTACTCTCCCCTCCTGCTGACCCAAGCCTGACCTCCCTGGGCTCTTTGGACCGGCATCTCCAAAGGCCTGGGCACCAGCCCTACATCCCACTCCCCCATCATGGATCAGCAACTGAGCCATTGCACTGATGTGGTTCCCCCCACCCCCAGGAGGAGTGGAATGTAGTGACATCACAGTTCCCCTAGGAACTGTCATTACTGCTTCAAGACTGGCCTATGATCTTACAACCCAGTCCCCTAAGCATTCTCACCCCATTTCTGGTTCCTCTGGCCACAGCACACATTTCCAGCTGGGAGGGGAATGGGGACTATGGGACTTAGGAGCAACAGGTTTCAGGTTGCCTTACTCCCTTTGCATAGACATTGACTTTGTGAAAAGCCTACACTTCCCCTGTGAGCTCAAACGTTGACAGCATCTCTGGGTGGCAATGAGAGAATGGGTTTGGTTTGGTTTTCTCCCAGCCTTCTACTCTCCAGAGAGACTTTAACATGTTTTTCTGAGTTCTCCACCTCATATTCTAATTCTCCACAGTTCTGGGACCAGACTGCCCTTCAGTCAGTGGTCTCTGAAGTGAGATTTGCTTATCTTCTGTGGAATAGATCTTGGAAAACTGAACTTGACAGCTTGAATCTTCCTCGTATCATCTCAACTTGGGGTACTTTGAGTGCCACAGGATGAATGTGGGAGATCTTTCTGAAGCATCAGTTTCCCTTGATTCTCTTGAGAGAGAAAAAACGCTAATGTACTTAGGGATGACAGTCACATACGTTTCTAAGAGTATACCAGACTTCTCTCTGAAATGAGACTTGGGTTGTCCTCTTTCTGATAAATTCCCAGATTTAACAAAAAAGCTGCCTTCTGCCATGAGGACACATGGATATAAAAGTTTGAGAGGTCCTGGTGCACTTCTTCACACTTACAGACATGTGAGGATGTGTGACTCCAAACCACACAGTGTGCAGTTCCTGCCTACTTAATGTTTAGTTTTCTACCTCTGGCTCTGGTTTTGGTCTCTGGCAGCTGCTGATTCGTGGCAAAACCCCAGAGCTTGGACTCAGAAGACTGAATTTAAGTCCCATTATTGCCCACCCTCCCTTTTTTTTAGCCATAATATCCATCCCTCTCAATCAGTAAGTGATTGTGAAAACACCTTGTACAGTTGTTGGTGGCATTAAGTCAGATGGTGTATAAGAGTATTTTGAAAAACTGTAAAGGGGGATGTGGCCATAGGGGCTGGTAGTTCTCATGAGTATTACTGCTCTTCTTTCCCACAGCTAAAAGAATATCAGCAGAGGAACAGCCCTGGTGTTCCGGCAGGAGCGAAGACAAAAAAGAAGAAAACTGGCCGTAGCCCTGAGACAACCACTTCTGGTGGTTGCCACTCACCTGGGGATGTGAGTCTTGGCTGGCCAGGCTCCTGGGGACAGGAGACCCAAGGGGGCAGTAGAGGGTAATTGTTAAGATTGCTGGGTACTGGTTAAGAATTTTGGGTTTGAATCCTGCCTCTCCATTGGCTAGGGATCTGATTTATGGCAAGTTGCTAGAGTTCTTTGGGCCTCTCTTTTCACATCTATAAAATAGGGGTAGTGTTGTTTGATTTTCATTTCTGAAGTTTAAATGATATTCCATATTGTTGTTGTTTTTATGTTAATCCCTAGTACATATCCTGCTGTGAACACCCAGGATACCCAGGAAATGGTCATTGCTGTTTGATTTTCCTGATCCCCAGTCTCAAGGGAGAGCTGGGCCAATGAGTACAGCCACTTGCTATCAAGCTGTCCCTTTAGGAGTCACAGAAGGGGGCTCAGGGTGTGGTGAGGAGAGCCCCAGGCACTAGGATTAAGAGAAGATCTAACTTGCCACCAGCTTGCTGAGTGACCACAGAAAAATCACTTCTTACCCTGGGCCTCAGTTTTCTCCATTGTAAGATGATACCGGACAGGATCAGTGTCTTTCAAACTTGTTTTTTAGCTGGAGCCCCCTTAGTTCAAGTGAACCCTTAGTCAGGAGTCTGGTTTTTTAAATAGAGGTGGAGGTCTGGAGCTCTACCAGATTCATCGTCCACGTCCTGGGCCTGAGGAGAGGGGTCCAGTGAGCATATTAAGAGCTGCGTTGGTCAGGTGACTCCACCCTGTGACTTCATCGCTCAGGGAACTTTTCCATCTATTTGTTCCTGCCCCTGGCAAGGCAGCAGGTGGCCATTTGGAAGAATGGCACAGGCCATGGTTTCAATCTCCTCTGCTCTTCCTCAGCGTTTTATTTTCCTGAAACCACATCTTTCTCATACCCTGACTTTTTGTTTCTCTCTAAGCCACTTCTGTCTTTCTCCCCCTGCCCTTGTTTTTCCCATGTCCCCTCCAAAAGATTCAGGACATTCTGAAGGTGATGGTGTCCAACCTTAACCATTCCAGTGGGGTAGCGCTCCCCCATTGCACAAGTGGAAGGTGAGGCAGTGCCAGGACCCCTCTCTGGCTTGCTCTCTCCAGCTGTGCATGCCCCTGAGGCTTCTCTGGTTTTGGGGACACTTTGCCTCTGCCTTGTTTTATGTTGCTGCCATTAACCTTCATCCTGTTTATGTCTGCTTCTTCACCTGCTTGATTGATAGGGTTTTTTCCTTCCCTGCATCTTTTATCATCTTGGAAATGGTGAGACCTTACAGTTTAAAAGTAACTTGGGAATAACATACAGAGCAGGCATGTGCGATTTGGGGATTTTTTTTTTTTTTTTTTTTTTTTGAGACAGAGTCTCACTGTGTCACCCAGACTGGAGTGCAGTGGTGCGATCTCAGCTCACTATAACATCTGCCTCCCAGGTTCAAGTGATACTCTCGCCTTAGCCTCCTTAGTAACCTGGATTACAGGCATCTGTCACCACGCCCAGCTAATCTTTGTATTTTTATTAGAGACGCGGTTTAACCATGTCGGCCATGCTGGTCTTGAACTCCTGACCTCCACTGATCCACCTGCCTCAGCCTCCCAAAGTGCTGGGACTACATTCGTGAGCCACTGTGCCTGGCCCCTTTGCTGTTTTTATACTTTCTCTATATCCATAACTGTTTCCCTGTAAGTTTTTTTTTTTTAATTTCTCTTTTTTATTACTCCTGCATCATCAGCTACCCTGAAGGATCTGGAGGTAAGAGGCCCTGAGCCAAGGTGCAGTGACCCTGCAGGCCAGCCCTCCAACCTCCTCTCACAGTGGGGGCTGGGTGCCCCTCTGCCAGCTGAGACAGTCCACACACACCCCAGCCCTAATGATTGTTCTCTCTACCTCTTCCCACAATCCTCCTCCAACTCCTCCTCTCTGCACGCGCCACAGAGCCAGAACCAAGAACTGGAAGTAGCTCTGGACTCAAGCTCCACAACAATCAATCAACTCTATGAAAACATAGAATCACTGGTAAGAGTCCAGTGGGGTCCTGTGATTCCACACTGCCAATCCTGGGCTTTACTTTCCCCTTGGGGCTCTGAAGAAAGGGGCTGGGTCCCCTGAGGCCAAGGGCAAATGGGAAGCTGGAGCACCCAGGCCTCACCTGGAGGGATCCCAGAGCAAGGAGCATGCAGCATGGCTCTTCTGTCACTGTCCTCTTTGCCAACTCTCTCTTCTCCAGACACCCCTGCTCCAGTCCTTGCCACACATGCCCTGGGGTTGTCACCTCTCAGGGAAGCACTAGCCTGATGGTTTGTCAGGGGCCTTGTATTTCTGCTGTGACTCAGTCCCTAATTTGCTCTTTGAGTCTGGACAAGCCACCTCTCCTCCTTGCGCTGGTGTTTCCGAAGGAGGTAGAGCATCAAAGGTCTCGGTTAGCTCTGAGAGTCTGAGATTTAAAGGCTCCTACAATGGAAACCTGAGGGCCAAGGGCTCCTGTCTGTCCTTTTCCATTCTATATCTGCTGTGAAGAACTGTACCTGGCTCGTACGTGCTCAGTAAATGTTTGTTGAATGAACGCACCTTTCTCAATCACAAGCTGGCAGAAGGGTGGGCCTTTCTCAGACTCCGTCCCTAGAGGTTTATGTTACTGTCCTTTGGAGAGAATCCAGATTCAGACTTTGAGTTCCGTGGCTGTGGGCAAAAACCAACAAAGACCCAAATCCTCTGTCTTTGGGAGCTTGAGGACAGTTGCCAGTTCATGTTGCCATTGGGTCTGAGAATGTTGTCTTTAAAATTCCTTCCTGGCCCCTGCCTACCGCTTCCTGGGGAATAGAGTTGAGGGGGCCCCCCTCAGTCACCTGAATTTGACTCTCCCCACAGAAACAACAGAAGAAACAAGTGGAACATCAGCTGGAAGAAGTAATGTGATTTCTTTGTTTGCACACAACATGACTGCTGGGTTTGGGGGGCACTCAGATGTAGAGGCACCAGTCTCATCTCACCCACTCCCAGCCTGGGGAAGGAGGCTCACTCCTCAGATTCCACCATATCCCCACAGGGTCCCTGATAATCTGATCCCATGGGTGGGCCTGTGCTGGGGCATTGGTGGCATGCTGGGGGCATGTCTCTTGCTGTGCCATCTCTGCCTCCCCCGGGTAAGAGCTCTGTCTTCCTCTTCCTACAGGAAAAGAAAGCAAACAATGAAATACACAAAGCACAGACGGAGCAGCTAGAGGTGAGTGGAGGGTGGGGAGTTTTCTCCTGTCCTCCGGAGAATGTTTCTTTCCATCTCTTTCAGCACTTGCTTGGCTTTTCTCCCAAACGTTCAATTCCAGACAATCAACATCCTCACGCTGGAAAAGGCAGACTTGAAGACCACCCTTTACCATACTAAACGTGCCGCCAGACACTTCGAAGGTGGGAATCTGTGCACCCCGTCATCCTTCAACCTGGCACTTAGGTCTTTAGGGGGAGTCATTTGGGCCCCATCTCCACCTCTGTCATTACAGAAGAGTCCACGGATCTGGCCGGCCGCCTGCAATCCTCCTTACAGCGTATTCAAGAATTGGAGCGGGCTCTCTCTGCTGTGTGTACACAGCAGCGGGAAGAGGACAGGGTGAGTCCAACCAGCTGCCCCATCCCCTGGCAGCCTGGCTTCCCAGATGGAGGAGAGAGTGTAAAGGTCCCTTCTGCAGGATGCAGTGTCCTGCCCAGAAGGCAGAATGCTCATTTCTAGCTGCTATTGTGTGTGGTTGTTAGAGACAGCCTGGGGCTGAGTCAGCTGCTGTGGGTGAGTTGAGGGGCACTGGGGGGAGTGAGCACTGCACACACAGCTTGAATGCGAAGTGCCTGCCCTGCCCTTACCTGGCTGTGGCCTTGGCCAAATCCTAGGTGGAGTATTGGGTATTGTACTATGAAGGTACAGAAGAGTACCTTTAGTACATCACCATTTCTGTAGAGAGAGGAAAGGTGTGTGTGTGTGTGTATCTGTGTCTGTGTCTGCGTGTGCATACATACTATGATAATATGCATGAAACATGTCTGCAAGGGTTCACAAAAAACTCAGGAGAGAGTAACAGGGCGGCTGGGAGACCCTTCCATGGTGTACCTTCTGAGTTTTGGACTATGCGAATGTATCATCCTTTCAAAAAGTGGACAAAAGATTAACTTCCCCTTCCTTTCTGTGCCCCCATGCCCAGCAAGGAAAATGGGCTTAGAGAATCAGATAGACCTGGGTGTTCAAATCCCAGCTCAGTCTCAGTGATCTTAGGCAAGCACTTAACCTTGAACACTCCATGTTTTTCATCTACACAATAGAGGTAATCCTAGTAACTGTCTCATATGGTGGTTGTGAGGATGACATGGGATTGCTAGTATGGAACCTGGTGAAGCACTCCATAAAGGTTCAAACAGTGGTATTAATAACAGTAATAACAACAGCAATGTTATCTGATCTCTCTGGGCCTCTGTTAGCCAGCTGTAAGTTCGATCTCTTTCCCTGTCCCTTCCAACTTTACTGAGTTCTTTTAAAAACCAGGCCACGGGCTTGGAAATGCCTTGATCTTTACTGATCAAGTTGTACATTGAGCCTAGCCCTAGCCCTTTAAGGGGCACTGCCCGGGCTCCCCACATCAAAACTTCTCACTCTTCACCATCCAGTCCTCGAGCCGCAGTGAAGCAGTCCTCCAGCGGCAGTTACAGCAGACCAGAAAGGAGCGGGCGCTGCTGAACGCACACGTGACACAAGTGAGACTTTGCAGAGGGAGGGATGTGGAGGGAAGATGATCCCAGCTGACCAGGAGCAGGTGAGGACCAGTGACAGCCCTTCCTCACTTCTGTGCCCATTCTTGCAGGTGACAGAGTCATTGAAACAAGTCCAACTGGAGAGAGACGAATATGCTCTACATATAAAAGGAGAGAGGGCCCGGTGGCAGGAGAGGATGTGGAAAATGTCGGTGGAGGTGAGACCTGACCCTTCAGCCCCCACCTTAGATAGGTCACTGGATCTTTCTGGGCATCTGTAAAATGGGAAGAGTATAGCTAGAGGTGGTCATGGGTCTGGGCTTTGTGGAGGTGGGGGCAGAGAGGGAGATAGTAGCCTGTCCAGCCACCAGCCCCTCTCTCCAGGGCCCTTTCCCCCTGTGCTTTGGGCAGGCTCGCACATTGAAGGAGGAGAAGAAGCGTGACATACATCGGATACAGGAGCTGGAGAGGAGCTTGTCCGAACGCAAACACCAGATGGGTAAGATGGGGCTGGTGTGACGTGGGAGCAGGACTGGCATCAGAGGGCTGTGGGGTGGCTTAGGATGCCCCAGGGAGGTGGGTGAATAGAAGGGCTTTGAAGCAGAGGGAAAGAGGTCTGTGCCAGCAGCTGGCAAGTCTTGTCATCTCCATGAGCCTCAGGGTCCCCATCAGCTAAGAGCGAGGAGTGCCGTTGTCAGCCACCCACAGTGCTCTCCATCTGACATGGCTTGGAAATTGGCTACCATCGGGTGCGAGGAATCATTAGCAGTGAGGCCAAGTTTGGGAAGCCTGAGAGGAGCTGTGCATCAAAAGGAGGGCTTTTTCTTTGAGGGGGGGTGGTGGGTGGGGAATCCAGAGGCCCTTATTGTCTGCTTCATTTCTCAGCTGAGCCTCCATCCCCAGTGGACCCAGCAGGGACATCTGAGGTGGAACAGCTACAAGATGAGGCCAAACACCTGAGGAAGGAGGTGGAGAGTTTGGTGGGAAAACTCCAATCCCAGGTGGAAAACAATCAGGCCTTGAGTCTCCTGAGCGAAGAACAAAAGCAGAGGCTCCAGGAGCAGGAGGAGAGGCTCCAAGAGCAGCAGGAGAGGCTTCAAAAGCAGGAGGAGAGGCTCCAAGAGCAGGAAGAGAGGAGGTTGCGGGAGGAGGAGAGACTATGTGAGCAAAAGAAGAGGCTTTGGGAGAAGCAGAAGAGGCTGGGGGAGCAGAGTGAGAGGCTGCGAAAGCAGGAGGAGAGGCTGCGAAAGGAGGAGGAGAGGCTACAAAAGCAGGAAGAGAGGCTGTGGGAGAAGGAGGAGAGGCTGCGAAAACAGGAGAAGAGGCTGCGAATACAGGAGGAGAGGCTCGCGCTCTCCCAGAACCACAAGTTCAACAAGCAGCTGGCCGAGCCACAGTGCAGCTTTGAGGATCTGGTGGGTTGCCCCACCTGGGCAGCCTGCCCTCATCCCTAGCCCTCCAGGCCTTTGTTTCCCCACCTGTAAAATGGGGCAGTGTAGCCCTCACATGACATGGTACTTCTAAAGGCATCTGTGAGCCAGAGCTCATCAGGCCCTGCTCTGATGGCTGTAGGGGAGAGGGGATGATTTTTCTAACCTACCTCCACCCTTTCCGGTGACATGGGAGGCAGACACCAAGTTCTGGGGTCTCCAGCTGCAGTGGCTGACCACTGATTGCTTCTCTCTGTCCAGAACAACGAGAACAAAAGCACACTGCAGTTGGAGCAGCAAGTAAAGGAGCTGCAGGAGAAGCTGAGCAAGGTGAAGGAGATGGTAACCTCTGCCCCATCCAAGAAGGGCTGGGAGGCAGGCACCAGCTTCTGGGGAGGGGAGGTGCCAGGCCAAAGGAAGCTCCAGCTGGGGGGCAGGTGACCCCAGCACCTTCCAGGGCAGCTCCATGACTGTTTCTTGCTTCCTACCCTCTGACTTTTAGAGGTGGGTAGCCCTGGGCTCCTCCCAGGTCTGGACATCATCTTCCCAGCTAGAGGCATGGATTCCCCCAATCATAGGGGTGGAGACAGTGGTATAAGAGGGTCCTTATGCTGGGCACAGTGGCTCCTGCCTGTAATCCCAGCACTTTGGGATGCTGAGGCAGGAGAATCACTTGAAGTCAGGAGTTTGAGACCAGCCTGACTAACATGGCAAAACCTCATCTCTACTAAAATTATACCAACAACAAAAAATTAGCCCGGCATGGTGGCACATGCCTGTAATCCCAGCTACTCAGGAGACTGAGGCATGAGAATCTCTTGAGCCTGGGAGGTGGAGGTTGCAGTGAGCTGAGATTGCACCACTGCACTCCAGTATGGGCCACATGGTGACACTGTCTCTAAACAAAAGAAAAAAGCCTCCTTAGATTCAAACCGGATTCCGGCCTCGGTTCCACTGGTCACCATCAACTACTTTTCATCTCTAAGTCTCTGTTTCTTTAGCTTCAAAAGGAAGTTAGCATTTTTCTTATGGAGGTGCTGGGGATTAAATGAGAGAACACATGGAAAGCATTAGGCATGGAGCACACTTAGCAGATGGTGATTGGCTCCCTCTGCTTTTCCACCAGTCTGTGGTCTACAGTTTAAATGGTGGGAAGATGGACAGGAGATTTGAGGCTGGGGAAGGAGGCATGGGGTTCTAGGCAAGGGGGGAAGTCTCTTAGGCCTGGAGCAAGGGGCCAGGGCAGGTGACAGAGCCCCACCGTGCCCTCGTTACCCTATTAATGGGCCCAGAATCTGGAAGCCAACCACCACAGGCCCTCATGCCCAGGGACTTCCTGAAGATACAGCTGAAGAGCCAAGAGTCTCAGAGTCTGCAGCAGCAGCAGTGAGACTAGTACCAGGGTCACCTGCAGCAGTACATGGTCACCCATTAGCAGCTGACCTCTGAGAAGGAGGCGCCGCACAGGCATTTACTGCTGCAGACCCAGCTTGTGGACCAGCTGCAGCAGCAGGAAGCTCAGGGCAAAGCGGTGGCTGAGATGGCCTGCCAAAAGTTGCAGGAGACCCAGGAGAGGGAGTCGCTGAGGACAGGGCCCCGAGGAGGACGACCTGGCAACCTCTATGCCTTCTCACTCTGTTTTCCATTCCCTTAGGAGTTCCTAGAAGCTGCCAGCCAGCAGAACCAACAGCTAGAGGCCCAGCTGAGTCTCATGGCTCTCCCTGGACAAGGTACAGGAGACCACTCAGAGGAAGAGGAGAGGGCCCCAGGAGGAAGGGGGGACTGTTAGCAGCATAGGATTGAGGGGTTGGAAGAGACCTTTAGAAGAGCTGGTTGTTAAGCCAACCGGGTGTCTGCACTAAGTTCGGCATCAATATGATGACCTCCCAGGAGCAGGGGGCCACCAGGTTGCCTAAGGATGAGTGAACTGGCCCAGATCAGAAAGGGAGCAGGTCAGAACTCCCGCACCACCGCTAGTGTGACTGTGCCTGGGCAATATAGAAGATCTTGGATCTTATAAGAAAACTAAAGAACAGCAGCTCGTTCCCCTCTGGGGAGGGGCTGGCTCAGGGTAACACAGTGAAGGTGGGGACAGAGGTGGGCCCACAGTACTTCCCTTGTTGGGTTTTCTGAGGACCCCTCTGGCCACCTCCCCACAGGAGATGAAGGAGGACATCTGGAAGGTGAGGAGGAGCAGGTGTCTCAGCTCATGCCAAGCATCCCAAAGGGCCTGGAGAGCCAGGAGGCCACGGTGAGTCTGACTTTCCCTGTGCCCGCTTTGCCACCTTCCTCTGTGGTCCCTCCCAGACCCCCCTTATGCTCTTGCTTTCCCCGCCTTCTGATTTCTCTGGACATTCACCCCTTCCGGGAGCCAGTGGTCAGACACCACTTCACCTGTGACCAACAGGTGCACTCTCTGAGACCCCAAGGGAATGGGCTGTGCTCCACCTCCCTGCCCCGTTTGTTCTGTGTATGCCCCTACAAGAATACTCAGCTCTTGCCTTCAAGTGGCATTTTTCAACTCCACTGGAGCCAGTTTCCAGGAGGAGCAGGCACGGCTATGTGGGCAGCGGAAGGTGTGAAGGCTGTGCTGCCTGCACCTGGCTCACCTGGTGGCCTCGGCCTGGAAGGAGCCAGAGGAGAGGCCCCAGCCCCAGGGACAGGGGGTGAGTTTGTGTGTGGGGAGAGCTACCGGGCCCTGTAGGAGGCCATGGAGAAGGTGAAGGTGAGCGAGTCCTGGCATGGGCCAAGAAAAGTGGGGGCGGGGCAGGACAGGTCACTCCCGTGATGTGACCCTATTATTTTGGCTCCAGAGCAGCTTTATGGACCTCCCGAGGGAGAAGGTGGATGGGAAGCAGCAGGTGGAGAAACTAGAGCTTGGATTCTTCCAGCTCTCTGGAGCGACAGACGGCATGAGTAAGCAGGAGGCCAGGGCACGGGCACGGGGAGCTGCAGGGCCTTCAGAGAGGCCCCAGTGTCTGAGCCGTGTCCTCTCACAGGAGAGCACATCACGGTATATGAGAGCCAGAGGGCAGGGCCAAACACGCGGCACCAGGAGGAGGAAGCCAGCAGGCTGGCCCAGAACGAGGAGGAGATGAAGGTAGAGGGTGTGCAACATCTCTGCGGGGTTGGGGTGAGGGTGGGTGCTGGCGCCGGCTCAGGCATGGTAACTGAGCACCCCTCCCTTCAGGTGAAGCTGCTGGAGCTGCAAGATATGGTGTTGCCGGTTGTGGGCGACCACGAGGGGCATGACAAATTCCTCCCTGCTGCCCAGAACCCTGTTAATGAGCCCGCTCCAGGGGCCCCAGCCCCCCAGGAACTTGGGGCTGCGGAGGAGCAGAGTGGTGAGTAGAGCCCTCAGGCGGGGTGGGCAGGCCAGAGCAGGGGAGGCTCGCAGTGTACTCAGAGCCCCGCCTCCCTCTCTCTGAAGATTTTCAGGACAGCGTGGAGCCTGCACCGGGACAGGCCAGGGAGGGTTCTCCCCGTGACAACCCCACTGCACTGAAGATCCTGCAGCTGCTTCCTGTAACGCAGGACACCCAGGAGCACCCAGGCTTGGCCACCAAACCCTGCGTGCCATTCTTTTACCGGGCAGCCAAGAACAGAGAGATAAACATCATCATCATCTGAGAGCTGGTCAAGAAATTTAAAATCAACAACAAAAAGTTATGGGGTTAATCTCTTACACAATTCATCTACTTCTTGGAATGTTAGAACCCCTGATGTTTATTTATGTTTCTAATTTACAGTTTAAATTTATTTATAAAAAGTTAAGGGAGAGGGATCTTTCCCTGATATTCACTCTGGCATCCGTTAGCATTGTTGTTTTTAATTGATAATTGTAGGTCATTAGCTCACATATCGAGTTTGCCCTTACATGGTGGGAGTTCAAACACACAAAGACCCACTATTTGCACAAAACTATTCTTACTGGTTTGGAATAGGCTGCCCTGCTTTTTAAATGTTATTGCAGCATGTATATTCATTACAGAATTCAGATAAAATTTGCTTATGTTCTGCTATTATGTTTGATCGATTCCTAATCACAGTGAGCTCTTCAAATTAGCTCAATACATGGTTTGCCCTCAAGTGCACACTGTTTCTTACTTTGTAATATGCCCCTGTGAATACTGACATTTAGAGTTGTTTAAAGGCCAAGAAGTGGAAACAGCCTTTCCCCTATTTTCTGTGTATTGGGGATGGGAGTGGTAACATTTTGGGGAGCTTTTTAAATCTCACAGAAGAGGAAAGTGGCCTGCTCTGGCAGGTGTGTGCAGGATAGAGTGTGATTCATTTGTTCTGGTGCCAGGAATGAGCGCGGTTCTATGGTAGTTCCCTTAGGATTTGTATGTGCTCTGGGCTCATGAAGATATCGCAGCATGAGCTGCAGCAGTTGGACTCTTTCTCAGTGACCTAAAAGGGATTATTTCTGAGGAATGAAAGGCTCCCGTCATTGACTGTGGATGTGGAAAATCTTTTCTAGCTTAGAGCTTTCATATCCACAATACATTTTAAAGTCAGAGTTCATGTTACCTGGTTTAATCACATGACGACATGTCCCAGTACACAAAAGGGCACTGCTTTTCATTCTTCTTAGTGTATTTAGTGACGATCATAAGAAACACTTTCAGAGTTTAAATGTCCCTGGAACAGGCATACAGGCTCTAGTCAAGAATGAATTCGAGTGAAGGAAAGCTGTGTGACACCTGGCATTCCTCTATGTTCACGGAGCTTCTTTGAGGCTAGAAGACTGATTTTACCATCTAGTCCTCTCTGGCTAATACCTATTCTTCAGCGACATTGGTTAATCTGACATAGGAATTACTTCTTTTCCTTGAATGGAAAACACTTTAAAAATAATAACAACCATTTTAATAAAGTAATACATGTGAGAGTATTTGTTGAAACAAAAAGTAGTTTTAGTGGACAGTGTTATACTACATTTGAAAATCAAGAAGTTTATGCAACTTAAAATATTTACAAACTGCAATGCAATCCACTGTTTGTGAATGTCAAAGTATTATGAGTAAAAGTATCTACACAATCACAGAATTATATTTCCTCACAAAGTTCTTTATGAAGAGTGAAATATGTTTTTGTACCTCTTGGTTTCAGTTAGAGGCATATTTTGTGCCATATTTATGTGCCTATACAGGATGAATGAATTATTTCAGTCATATGTTGCCTAAATCATAACTTCATGATGCTTGAGAAAGAATCAACAGTTAAAACTTCATGAAGTTCTAATGTGTGTGTTCCAAAATACATCACAGTATTAGGATGTAGGGAGAGATGTAAGTGCGCTCCCTGGGGTGTGCAATTCTAGTTACTAGACCATCTCCATTTTTAGCATTTGGCATCGTCATGATACTTTTATCAATATGACATTAATAGGAGAGCAATAATATGATTTTACAGATGAAATAACAGATTTGCCTGCATTCACTGAAAGAGTACAAATATTGGTGCTTCAAATGACTCTTCCAAATTGTATGAATTTATCAAAGTATTGGATAAACCCAGTTTCAGAATGATAAAGAAAAACTGTTAGACCAAATAGTGTGGCTAATTAACAGTGGTACAGTTTCTAAATACCACTCTTTGTGTAGGGATTTTGTCCTATGTTTCAGAAAAAGCTAAAAAGAATGGAAATCCTATGACAATAACAAGTGTTTCTTCAAAGCATGCAGTCTTTGCAATACCTCATTCAGCCAAGTATTTGTTCTCTTCCTCATTCGGTATAAGGCAGCTTTCAATTTGCTTAGAAGGCAACACTAGAAGGTTAGAGATCATCAGAAATATAAAATTTGAAAATGTGAGTTCAACTGAATAAATTTGAATTTCTGTTAGAAGAATCAAAATACCTATTTAAAGATTGCAATATATGGTCATTATTTTTAAAGTTTTTGATTAAACCTGATAGGTTTTCCAGAAATAAAAAAAAAAAAATCAGTTCTAAAACCAGAGCTGATATTTAGAAAATGTGAAAAGGTACATCAGCCCTATCCATAATACAGTTTCTCTAAAACTGTATCTTACAGAGTCACTTTAAAATAAAATAAAATAACTATTCAAAAATATAACTGCTATCTTAATGTTTTGAAATCAGTTAAAGCATGTTAAAATGCAAATACTGTAGTTTAATAGAAAGAACCTGGGGGAAGGAAAAGTAGAGAAAGAAATGCCAATTACAATGCCAAGCTTTATTTGCCGAATTTTCTTAGAATGACTTTTACCAATTTATGAATTCCTGTCAACAGAATGTATAATGGAAGTACTGAAAGACTGTTGTCTAAAGTGCCATTATTGACTGCTACTATGATGCTACTGCAATGCAGTAAGTTAGGAAATTGTTGCAAAGTGCTGTTTTTGCCATAAAATTTTGTGTGTCTTGGAAACTATGGTGTTAAAGATATTGAGACTGTGCAAATGCTGGGCACGCTTGGCATGAGATCATCGGATTTTATTTTTACAAAATTGTAACTATGCAAGTGTGTTTATTAGAAAAACACAAACCAAAGTTACGGGATAAAAAAGTTGTGGATGAAAAAGTTATGGGATAAACAATGTTGTGGAAAAGTTGTGGCAAAAAAAAGTGTTGTGGAAAAAAAGTAGAATAACACTTTATGACAAGTTTTTAAAAAAGTATTATGAAAAAGAAGTTATGGGATTAAAAAAAAGTCATAAGATAAAAATAAATAAAAGCAGGCCCCTGTCAGCATAAGCCTGGAGAAGTGGGGCTGGAGTCTTCACCCCCACCGTGTCCCTACCACCCCTTCCCAGTCACCCCTTTACCATTAAGGTAGCAAGACAAGATCCCTGTCTAATGGGGGGCAGACAACCAGTCCCTTTGCCACCTTGACCAGGGCTGAGTCGTTACATTCCTGGACGATGATGTTTGTTATTGAAGAGCCAGAGGCTGGTGGAGCTGGTTTGTTTGGAGGAGGCCTGATGGCCTCCCTACTCTCACCAAAGCAACTTTTCCCTCAGGGGAGCTCCCATCTTCTTATTCAGAGAGGCAGCTGAAGTGGGACAGTGGGGCTAAGTGTAGAACAGGTGAGGGCACGGGCTGCTGGGGTGGCCCCCCTTCCCCAGTGTACATATAGCATCTGTGTAACATTTTGTATATTCCAGGGGTTAGGGCCACCCTCTGTATTGTACCTCATGGAGGTTGGAGCTGGCATATGGGGAGGAGGTTCTAGTCATTACTTATGGCTGGGAGACTTATTTATTGATAGCATAGGACAGAGGAAGGAGGAGGGGATGGGGTTGTGGCTCCCTGGTGATATGACTCCTGTTTATTTTGCTTTTCATTATGGAATAAATGGATTTAGCCTTACTGCTCAGCCTGGTGGGTTCCCGTTTCCCTCACTGGGTCCTGGAGTTTGTGCCACTGAACGAAGAGCCCAGAGTGTCTGAGCATGTCCAGCTCAGCTGTTGGGGACCTTCCAGGCCTGTTACCTGTATGCTGCCTGGTGACACCTGGTGGATTTCACAGGGGCTGCCATGGTGCCTATGGGGCACAGTGAGGCCCTGACAGCCAACAGGCTCAGAAGCCTGATCTACCGGTGGCCGGGAAGGCAGATACCAGCACTCAAGGGCACTGACTTCCATCCACCCCAGGCATCTTCCATTTTGTCCCCCTGCCTCCCTCTCCTGTCTGCGCCTCGTGACCAGTTCTATCTGTCCCTCCAGAGTGCCCACTGCCCCGCGGGCTCCCTCCAGGCTGAGTTCATGGCCCTGCTCTCTAGTGACCAGAGCAGGCTTCACAGGATAAGAGCCAGCTAAGCTCCAGGGGCTTTCCAGGAAAAGTGTCCCTCAGAAAGGGTGTGGCCTTTTCACCACTCCCAACAACACCCTAGAAATGGCTTGGCCTTTTCCCTCCCTGAGCTCCACAGAGAACACAGCCAGCGGAGGACACATTCCCCGTCATCCAGAAATGAGTTTGATTCTCAGCCGAGGGACAGCAGGACTGGTAGAGACTGTCAGTCCACACAGCTGCCTGCACAGCTCCCCCATGCTTGGTGGGGGCTCGGAGGGATGGCGGAGGCTGGCTGTCCACAGGCCAGGCATGACAGGGAGGCTCACTGGAGGTGGTGCAATTTGGAGGGGAATGTCGGGGGAGAGCTTTCTCTTGTTGGGCCACAAGATTCCACAAGGACAGCACGGTGACTGATTCCCAGCGCTAGAGGTGAGGCAGTTGGCCATGTGTAGGGTGTGTGTGTGTGTGTATGTGCATATATATATATATGTATATGTATGCATGTAGTTATAGATATTTATAGAACAGCACAAGGCATACCACAGAGTATTTGTAGATATTTATAGAACAGGGCAGGGCATACCACAGAGTATTTATGGATATTTATAGAACAGGGCAGGGCATACCACAGAGTATTTATAGATATTTATAGAACAGGGCAGGGCATACCACAGAGTATTTATGGATATTTATAGAACAGGGCAGAGCATACCACAGAGTATTTATGGATATTTATAGAACAGGGCAGGGCATACCACAGAGTATTTATGGATATTTATAGAACAGGGCGGGGCCTACCACAGAGTATTCATGGATATTTATAGAACAGGGCGGGGCGTACCACAGAGTATTTATAGATATTTATAGAACAGGGCAGGGCATACCACAGAGTATTTATGGATATTTATAGAACAGGGCAGAGCATACCACAGAGTATTTATGGATATTTATAGAACAGGGCAGGGCATACCACAGAGTATTTATGGATATTTATAGAACAGGGCAGGGCATACCACAGAGTATTTATGGATATGTATAGAACAGGGCAGGGCATACCACAGAGTATTTATGGATATTTATAGAACAGGGCAGGGCATACCACAGAGTATTTATGGATATTTATAGAACAGGGCAGGGCATACCACAGAGTATTTATGGATATTTATAGAACAGGGCAGGGCGTACCACAGAGTATTTATGGATATTTATAGAACAGGGCAGGGCATACCACAGAGTATTTATGGATATTTATAGAACAGGGCAGGGCATACCACAGAGTATTTATGGATATTTATAGAACAGGGCAGGGCATACCACAGAGTATTTATGGATATTTATAGAACAGGGCAGGGCATACCACAGAGTATTTATAGATATTTATAGAACAGGGCAGGGCATACCACAGAGTATTTATGGATATTTATAGAACAGGGCAGGGCATACCACAGAGTATTTATAGATATTTATAGAACAGGGCAGGGCATACCACAGAGTATTTATGGATATTTATAGAACAGGGCAGGGCATACCACAGAGTATTTATGGATATTTATAGAACAGGGCAGGGCATACCACAGAGTATTTATGGATATTTATAGAACAGGGCAGGGCATACCACAGAGTATTTATGGATATTTATAGAACAGGGCAGGGCATACCACAGAGTATTTATGGATATTTATAGAACAGGGCAGGGCATACCACAGAGTATTTATGGATATTTATAGAACAGGGCAGGGCATACCACAGAGTATTTATGGATATTTATAGAACAGGGCAGGGCATACCACAGAGTATTTATAGATATTTATAGAACAGGGCAGGGCATACCACAGAGTATTTATAGATATTTATAGAACAGGGCAGGGCATACCACAGAGTATTTATAGATATTTATAGAACAGGGCAGGGCATACCACAGAGTATTTATAGGTATTTATAGAACAGGGCAGGGCATACCACAGAGTATTTATAGGTATTTATAGAACAGGGCAGGGCATACCACAGAGTATTTATAGGTATTTATAGAACAGGGCAGGGCATACCACAGAGTATTTGTAGGTATTTATAGAACAGGGCAGGGCATACCACAGAGTATTTATAGATATTTATAGAACAGGGCAGGGCATACCACAGAGTATTTATAGATATTTATAGAACAGGGCAGGGCATACCACAGAGTATTTATGGATATGTATAGAACAGGGCAGGGCATACCACAGAGTATTTATGGATATTTATAGAACAGGGCAGGGCATACCACAGAGTATTTATGGATATTTATATATAGGGCAGGGGCATACCACAGAGTATTTATGGATATTTATAGAACAGGGCAGGGCATACCACAGAGTATTTATGGATATTTATAGAACAGGGCAGGGCATACCACAGAGTATTTATGGATATTTATAGAACAGGGCAGGGCATACCACAGAGTATTTATGGATATTTATAGAACAGGGCAGGGCGTACCACAGAGTATTTATGGATATTTATAGAACAGGGCAGGGCGTACCACAGAGTATTTATAGATATTTATAGAACAGGGCAGGGCGTACCACAGAGTATTTATAGATATTTATAGAACAGGGCAGGGCATACCACAGAGTATTTATAGCTATTTATAGAACAGGGCAGGGCATACCACAGAGTATTTATAGATATTTATAGAACAGGGCAGGGCATACCACAGAGTATTTATAGATATTTATAGAACAGGGCAGGGCATACCACAGAGTATTTATGGATATGTATAGAACAGGGCAGGGTATACCACAGAGTATTTATGGATATTTATAGAACAGGGCAGGGCATACCACAGAGTATTTATGGATATGTATAGAACAGGGCAGGGCATACCACAGAGTATTTATGGATATTTATAGAACAGGGCAGGGCATACCACAGAGTATTTATGGATATTTATAGAACAGGGCAGGGCATACCACAGAGTATTTATGGATATTTACAGAACAGGGCAGGGCATACCACAGAGTATTTATGGATATTTATAGAACAGGGCAGGGCGTACCACAGAGTATTTATGGATATTTATAGAACAGGGCAGGGCATACCACAGAGTATTTATAGATATTTATAGAACAGGGCAGGGCATACCACAGAGTATTTATGGGTATTTATAGAACAGGGCAGGGCGTACCACAGAGTATTTATGGATATTTATAGAATAGGGCAGGGTGTACCACAGAGTATTTATGGGTATTTATAGAACAGGGCAGGGCATACCACAGAGTATTTATGGATATTTATAGAACAGGGCAGGGTATACCACAGAGGGGGCACAAGTTTTCAGTAACGGTCACACCTGGATGTGTCAGCTCAGCACTACAACAGACTAAGTCACAGATGAAGGGGTCTGGCTTTGGGGCTGGGGAGCCACTGTCAAGTCACAGGACACCCGCCCAGGCAGGCTTGGAAAGGGAGGCCTCAGAGAAGAGGAGGATCTGTTTAGAGGTCAAAGTGGGGCCTGGGGCTCTCAGGACAGGATGGATTTGTCTGACCCAATCAGCTGGCAGTTGGAGAGAAGCAGAGAGAAAATGGGGAGAGAAAAGTGAGCAGAGAGCTGGTGAGGCAAGCGCAGAGCAGGGCTGTGCTGCGGCAGCTGTGGAAGAGCCGGGGAAGGGAGGGTGCAGGTGCAGGTGTGGCAAGATCCCTGGAAAAGAGGGACTGGAAGGAAAAGGGAAGGAAGATGGAGGAGCCAGAGCTCTGCAGTTAGTGCCTGGGGATGGTGGCGGCCCTCCCCAGCCCACACACACTGGCCTCTCCCATGACACCCAGGCAGTGCACCCACAATTCAGACCAATGCTCAGTCCCCTCAGGCTTCCCTCTTCTCTGGTCACCCTCTCTTCCAACCCACTGGCCCAGGGCCACCTCTCGCCTTGGGGAGCCCCACTCAACAGTCAGCAGGCCTGACAGAGAAAGAACACTGCTTGACCCAGGATGGTGAACCTAAAAGGAATGAATGGCTGGAGTGAGCGCCAGAGGCCCCTCTGGGTGGTCAGAAAGCCCAGAACCCTCTGAAAGGACCCTGGGGGAGGCAGGAAGGGCATATGCCACTGGCCATAGACTTATAAATCTAAGAGGGGAGCCTCAGCTATTTGTGGCGTCTGCAGGCCGCATAGGTGAGGCTGGGCCCTTCCTGCTGGGAAAAGCAGAAGAGGGAGAGTCTGTAACAGGGGAGGTGGGTGGGCTCGCTAGGCGGAGCTCAGCTGAGCCAGCAGGCACTGTGGTCCCCTTGGCTGAATAGCACAGTTGACCCCTAGGAGCAACAGGCCAAAGTGCCTTAGTCCGCTGGCCAGTGGTAGGGCTTCAGCGGGGGCCAGGGACCCTGCCTTCAGTCACACGCTAGCAGCTATGATGGTACCTGGGAGGAAGGGACAGGGCCTGTGTGTTCCTGCCTGGCCCGTGAGGTGTGTTGTGGGATGACCACGTGTATGGGACTCTCAAGATTTTATTCTAGATCATCACTGGATTGCCGACAGATAGAGGAGGTGGGACCCTAACTATCACCGCTGCTCTGCAGTGGATTCGGCTCTTGGCACTCCCAGGCTGGGAGCTGGATGCCCTGCCCTGGCAGCATGGCTCAGACTGCATGACAGGTACCAGGTACGGCATGCCAAGGATGGTGTTCCTAGGCCTCTGGCCACCTCACAGTTCAGCTTCACACACACCCCCCTCCAAGCTCCCAGCCCCTACACCATAAACCACGAGCTCTGTGCCCTCTCTGATGACTCCAGAAAGCACCCACATCTGCCAGCTTGAGAATGGAGCCTGTTCCAAGAGCCCACAGGCTCAGCCATGGAAGCCCGGGTGCTTTGGTGCTGTGGGGGCCAGGCCTGGTACCTGAGTCTGGCTGGGACGCTCTGCACCTGCAGCCAGGAGTCGTCCATGGGCCCCCGTGGGCATGTTGTTGGTGGTTGTGTTG
The DNA here is from genome assembly GCF_043159975.1 of Macaca nemestrina. NCBI lineage: Eukaryota > Metazoa > Chordata > Mammalia > Primates > Cercopithecidae > Macaca > Macaca nemestrina. Next base: position 125,753,610 of record NC_092131.1, on the reverse strand, counting down.
ATGTCGCTGATGATGCTGGGCACCTCCCTCAGCACGTGGTGCATGCACAGCATCTCGTTGCCCCGCTGTGCCTGCTCTGCCGACTCCTCCATCAACGTGTTCTTGTCTCCACATGAGTGCAGGTTTGCCAGCAGATCTGAGAAGATGAACACCTTGATCTTAGAGTGGGCAAAGAGGGAAGGAGGTTGGGACCTGATGCCTGTGCCACCCTGGCCACCTGGCCAGGCCCTTCTGGGACTGTACACTGGACTTGGAGCCCCAAGTGTGGCTTTTCATATGCAGCTTCTACACCACTTAGACTCAAAGACCCACTTCCCCACTGCCTTTTTTCACTCAGATGGGGACACTGAGGCCAAGAAGAAAAGTCACCTGTCCAAGTCACAGATCTGGGAGGGGAGTCAGGACCTATCATGCCACCAGGACACCTGTCTACTCAGTTTTTTATTTTTGGAGACAGGATCTCGCTCTGCTGCCAGGCTGGAGTACAGTGGATGAGACCACTGCTCACTGCAGCCTCAACCTCCTGGGCTCAAAGTGATCCTCCAATGTTAGCCTGTTGAGTACAGGCACATGCCACCACCAGGCTCGGCTATTTTTAAAATGTTTTTGTAGAGACCAGGTCTCACTATGTTGCCCAGGCTGGTCTCAAACTCTGGGGCTCAAGTGATCCTTCTGCCTTGGCCTCCCAAAGTGCTGGGATTACAGGCATGGGCCACTGTGCCCAGTCCCACGTTCTAGTTCTATGGGACAGCTCTGGTCTTGACTGTGCCCCTCTCCCTGGACCTGGTCCCATAGGGCTGATTGGCATTTCTGCCAGGCCAACATGGCCACCTGCATCCCCAGTGCCGCAGGAGCCTCTGCCCCCATGACGCGGTGCATGCACATTGTTGATCATGAGGTGCATGGTGGTCTTGGGCATGAGACCAACCAGGAGGTCCCACATGGTCTTGTTGACAATGGCCACATAGGAGTCCACCAGGCTCTGTGTGGTCTCCATTTGCTGCTCCAGCTGTGGGTCCATGGAGTGCATGAAGCTGTTGGAGCCATTCTCCTCGGCCTTGCTGGCCTGCCATGGAGAACACAAGGGCATCAGGGTGGCCAGGCCATGCAGCCAGGCTCCAGGCATCCCCAGGATCTCAGCCCCTCTGAGGGTACCTGGAACACTGAGGCACAGGGAGAAGCAACCGGCCAGAACACACACCCAGCTCCCCACACACTCTAGAGGGTTTCACGTCTCTGCCTCTCAGGACCCCAGGCTCCCTTCTATTCAGCCTTGTCTTAGTTCTGACTCTAGTACCCAGAATTTGCCTCCATTTCCCAATCCAGAAATTAGAAAAGAACATGTGTGAGGGGCCAGGTTTTCTAAGGCTGGATGGACACAGGGCTTATGGCAGGTCTGGGGGTGACAGTGCTGCTGTGGGAGCCTCCAGGAGGGCTCATCCCTGGAATCCCCCCGGGTATCCTGGTGCCCCCAGCTGCTGCTTGGCATGAGAATTCCTGGCTGGTGGGGACACACAGGTACTTGTTTGGATTGGCCATCTGGTCCAGTCCAAGGAGCTGGACCTCCAGCCCCTCGGGGAAAAAACTCACTTTTGATGTGTGACAACAGCTGCAGGCAAGGGGAGGGAGAGGTGAGCTGAGCCTCGGCCTTAGAAGCCAGAAGCCAGTTCATGCCCGGGCCTTGGTCTACATGGGAAAGGGATGTGGCCTCGGCTAGCTCTAGGGTCCTGGGTTATGGTAAGGGCCCTCCCTTATGGACTCAGTGACTTGGGCTGACCCAGCCCCTCCCCGAGCCTCATCAGTGAAACCAGGACTGGGCCAGGGCCCTCAACACTTCCCAGATCCAACCTCTGGCTTTCTCCCAGGAGGGCAGGAGATCAGACAGAGGTGACCCAGGCTCCCCTGTTTACCTCAGCCTCCTTGTAGAGCCTCCCTCTTTCTGCCTGTGTGGTGGGTGGGGCTGGAAGGAGGGGCATTCACCTGTGGGTCTCTGACTTCTCTGCCCAGGTGTGCCTGGAGAGCCTGGTCTATACCCGGTGCTCTGCTACACCCCATGGCCTGACCACACTCTCCCTGCCTCCAGAGCAGCCCTGGCCCAGGGAAGAAGCTGGTCTCTGTATGGAATGATAGGTAGAAAATGGAAGTGGGGACAACAGCTCTGGAAAGGAGTCTAGGAGGAGGTGCCTTCCCAAGGATGTGGAGAATTTTTCCAGAATGGAGCTTGACTGGTGCAGGCAAACATCAGGAGGTGGGGAGGATGGTTCCCTCTGTGGGAGCCGGGGTGACTTGCTTTGGCCAAATGGTGGTTGGCTGTAGGTAGGAGCGGGCAGAGCTGGGGTGCCCAGAGCCTGGGGTCCCTGTCCTTGCTGAGGACTGGAATACAAAACAAGTGTCCCCTGCCCTCTGGCTGGGGGACATCCTCTACTTCCAAGCCCAGACACACACCAGCTGCCACAAGCCCCTGAGGCTCTTCAGAGGACCAATGGGCAGCAACACCCATGCTGGGCCAGCCTTCTGGGCCCACCTGCACCCTGGTCGGAGCCCATGACTGAGGGGACTCTCTGGGGACAATGGGGGCAGTCTCATGCTGCCCTCTTACAGGTGGATCAGTCCCTGGGATCTGGTGTTGGGCTGGGGTGGGCTGAGGCTGTTCTCTGCTGGGGTGCCTGGTGGACAGCAGGTGGAACAACTACTTGGCTTTCCTGGACCCCAGGACACAGCTGAACACTGCACTTTACCCTGGATGCCTTCGGATTCTCAGGGGACTCTGAGAAGGAAGAGGGGGATGCCCCAGCAGGAGGCCAGGGCCCTGGGCCAGGTTTGCTCCCCCTAGTCCCTCCAGCAGGCACCTCCTCTCCAGATCGACATCACCTGATTCCTGGAGGCCTGGGTTACTGACCAGAGCCCCAACTCCCTCACCACAGCCTGTTCTTACATCAGACCAGCTAGTATATGAGTTCAGAGCTGAAGCAGGTGGAGAGAGAACACAGGGCTCTGTAAGAGTTCTCGGCTCCCTGCTGCGGTGGGCCTTGTAGAAGACCCCCAGAAATCTGCAGCTGCTGTAAGTCACTGGGAGGAAGCTGCAGTAGACATGTGTTTCCCAGCCTGGTAGATGCAGAGGGGTGTACAGGTCCCTGAGTGGGAGGCCCAAACATGGCCTTGGATGTGGCAGTGCAGGAATTCTAGCCAGCTCTGGGGCCCTGGGCAAGTCATTTAACCTCTCAGAACCCCACTCCTGGTCACCATGGGGCTCTTGTGTGGATGTAATGAATGCCTCTGGCCTCGTATGTCCCATCAGTGGAAGCTTGGCGTGGGTGGAGACCCCCGAGACTGAACTCAGTGGTGGGATCCAGCCTGCCCAGCTCTCCTACTTAGAACCCAGAGCCAGCAGGGTGGGCTTCCTGGAGACGCAGGTGCTCCTTTGGGCTGGGGAGCATGAGCAGGGGTCCCTTTGGGGAGGTGGAAGAGGCTGTGGTCAGTGGAGGCCATCATGATGCAAAGCTTGGGCAGAAAAGGCATGATGATCTCTGAGACCCGACAGAGCCTGGACTGATGACACTGTAGCCACCTCCTCCAGGTGCCGCTCAGGCGGTGGAAGCTGAGCTAGTGCTGGGCCCCCAGGTCCTGAGTGAGGCCTCGACAGTCTTGGAAGCTGTACCCAAGGTGGCTTCATGTAAGGGCGCATCTAAGCACTTTTTTTTTGAGATGGGGTCTTGCTCTATCTCCAGGCTGCAATTGGGTGGCATGATCAGAGGTCACTGTAGCCTCAAACTCCTGGGCTCAAGTGATCCTCCACCTCAGCCTCACAAAGTATTGTAATTACAGGCCTGAGTTACGGAGCCCGTTTTAAATCTTAATAAATATCTCCCCCGGTCTGCTTCCCTGGCTGACACGCATGCTGGCATCTTGCGCCTAGACAGACATGTTTCTGGAGTTGGTTCCATTTGTTCGGAGGGATTCCTCCCTCTCAATGACCACATGTTACAGTATGTGGCTATTCTTACACATTTCTGTATAGAACTGAGGGTTAATGTATTAATGTCAAAGTTCTACTGGTTTTTGAGGCTGGGTGGAATGTTTGGGTTAATTTAGCTGTGGGCATCTTGACAATATAGGCTTTCCCTCCGGGAACAGTGATTCTGGGATGCAGGTTTTGCACATTCCGGTTTATTGCTTGGCTCACTGCCACAGAGGGATGGCACTGCTCCACACGCCATGCCCAAGACATGTCCCACCTTATCTTTCTAAATCAAGCTGAATGTTCTCAGCTGACAGCATATCATCAGTGTGCGGGGACTCACTCCCCACAACCTGAGATGAAGCGAGGCGGAGACTGGAGCAGATCCGTGCTGAGTGCATTCATCCTTCCTGATCCACACTGATGCTGGCCGGTGCTGTGTCTGAGCTGACAGAGGGCACTGATTCAGGAACTGGGCGGGGGGCAGTGCTGGAGAAATGCCCCTTCATCTCCCTTAGCTCCTCCTGTCCAGTCAACACTTAGCCACCAAGGCCCCTGAATTCCAGGCCCCAGTCACCACTACCAGGGTGCTGCATGGGAACAAAGTGTAGGCACAGAACCTGGAATTCAGGTCACTCCTCCTTCCAGTCAAAGCCTCTAGCCCTCCCAGGTGATTCCAGCCTCATTCCTCCATGGGCCAAATATCCCAAACAAAGGCCTGGACAGGGGGTCTTTATCCGAGTGCCCAGAAAACACACACGGAAAGGCTCTGTATGCCCCCTGTGGCCTGCCAGAGGTAAGAGCCTGCCTATCAAAATGCACAGTCCTGGTTCTTGCAGGGAGGTGAGGAGCAGAGGAAGAAAAGGTCCATCTCATTCTTTCAACAGGAGCCTAAACTTGAGAAAGCCAGACGCAGTACATTTCTTAATCCTGATACTTTTATAACTGGTTACAGCGGGATCACATGCACAACTGTTTTCCAACATCTTTCAACAGGCCACATAACATCCTGTACCTTCTTTATTTTTTTATTTTTATTTTGTAAAGCCAGGGACAGTGAGTGGCTTATGCCTGTAATCTCAACACTTTCGGGGGCTGAGGCAGGAAGACTACTTGAGGCTGGGAGTTTGGGACCAGCCCAGGCAACATAGCAAGACCCAGTATACAACAGAGAAAGTCCCTGTCTCAAAAAATATCTTTTCCAAGTGCAGTACCATGATCACAGCTCATCGTAACCTCCAACTCCCAGGCTCAAGTGATACTCCCACCTCAGCAGCTGGGATTCTCAGAGCACATTGCCACATCTGGCTGATGTTTTAATTCAGTCTCACTATGCTGCCCAGGCTGGTCTTGAACTCCCGGCCTCAAGAGATCCTCCCAGTGTGACCTCACAATGCACTGGGGTTACAGGCATGAGCCACCATGCAGCCCCTGCAAAACGTAACTGTTCTTCAGGTGCTTCTTTTGGACCTCCTAGCTAGACTGCCATTGGCAAATACTAGTTTATTATTTTCCCACATTTATGTTAATGGATTTCCCATGTTTTATTTGTCTAGTCTAGGGTTTCTCAATAGCAGCACTATTGGTGTTTTGGGCTGGATAATTCTTTGTTATGGAGCTGTTTGAGCCTCGCAGGATGTTTATCAGCATCCCCAGCCTCTGCCTGCCACATGCCAGTAGCACTCCTCAGTGCGACAGCCAAAATGATTTCAGATATTGTCAAATATCCCCCCAGGGGGCAAAATCACCTCCAGTTGAGAACTGCTGACCTAAAAACCTCTGGAACAATGTTAGATCATGGTAATGATAGCACATACTGCTCCTGATCTTTTTTTTTTTTTTTTTTTTTTTTTTTTGAGACGGAGTCTCGCCTCTGTCACCCAGGCTGGAGTGCAGTGGCACGATCTTGGCTCACTGCAAGCTCTGCCTCCCAGGTTCACGCCATTCTCCTGCCTCAGCCTCCAAGTAGCTGGGACTACAGGCGTGCACCACCATGCCCGGCTAATTTTTTGTATTTTTTAGTAGAGATGGGGTTTCACCGTGTTAGCCAGGATGGTCTCAATCTCCTGACCTCGTGATCCGCCTGCCTCGGCCTCCCAAAGTGCTGGGATTACAGGCATAAGCCACCACACCCGGTCTGCTCCTGACCTTAATGGGAATACCTCTAGCATCAAAGTATAGTAGTACCTGTATACTACTGTCTGGGCTGTGATTAGTACACTGTATTAGTCTGTTGCGGGAAGTCAGGGACCCCGAACAGAGGGACCAGCTGAAGCTGCAGCAGAAGAACATAAATTGTGAAGATTTCATGGACATTTATTTGTTCCCCAAATTAATACTTTTATAATTTCTTACACCTGTCTTTACTGCACTCTCTGAACATAAATTGTGAAGATTTCATGGACACTTATCACTTCCCCAGTCAATACCCTTGTGATTTCCTATGCCTGTCTTTACTTTAATCTCTTAATCCTGTCATCTTCTTTGTAAGATGAGGATATATGTCACCTCAGGACTCTGCGATGATTGCATTAACTGCACAAATTGTTTGTAGAGCATGTGTGTTTGAACAATATGAAGTCTGGGCACCTTGAAAAAAGAACAGGATAACAGCAATCTTCAGGGAACAAGAGAGATAAGACTTCTGGTCACCAGTGAGCAAAGTGGAACAGAGCCATATTTCTCTTCTTTCAAAAGCAAATAGGAGAAATATCGCTGAATTCTTTTTCTCAGCAAGGAACACCCCTGAGAAAGAGAATGAGCCCTGAGGGTAGGTCTATAGACGGCCCCCTTAAGGGAACCGCCTTTTACGGTCAAAGCTTTTACAGTCAAAGCGAAAGGATGAAATAAGCCCATCTCCTGTAACACTCCCAGGCTTATTACGACTGAGGAAATTCCCACCTAATAAATTTTGGTCAGACAGGTTGTCTGCTCTCAAACCCTGTTTTCTGATAAGATGTTATCAATGACAATGTGTGCCTGAAACTTCATTAGCAATTTTAATTTCACCCCATCCTGTGGTCCTGCTATCTCATACTGCCTCCACTTGCTTTGTGGAGTATTACCTTGTGAAGTATGTGATCTCTGTGACCCACACCCTATTCATGCACTCCCTCCCCTTTTGAAAATTGCTAATAAAAGCTTGCTGGTTTTATGGCTCAGGGAACATCACAGAACCTGCCGACATGTGATGTCTCCCCTGGACACCCAGCTTTAAATTTCTCTCTCTTGTGCTCTTTCCCTTTATTTCTCAAACCAGCTGAGATGCCTAGGAAATAGAAAAGAACCCACGTTAACCATTGTGAGCGGGTTCTCCTGACATTAGTCCATTCTCATGCTGCTATGAAGAAATACCCAAGACTGGGTAATTTATAAAGAAAAGAGGTTTAAGTTGACTCACAGTTCTGCATGGCTGGGGGGGGCCTCAGGAAACTCACAATTATGGCAGAAGACACCTCTCCACAGGGCAACAGGAGAGAGAAGGAGAGCCAAGCAAAGGGGAAAACCCGTAATTAAAACCATCACATCTCGCGAGAATTCACTCACTATCACGAGAACAGCCCCCATGATTCAATTATCTCCACCTGGTCCCACCCTTGACATGTGGGGATTATTGCAATTCAAGGTGAGATTTGGATGGGGATGCAAAGCCAAGCCATATTATATCCTTTATATTAGCATACTGTATCAAAGTATAATTTTCTTTTTTTCTTTTTTTTCTGTGAGACAGAGTCTTGCTCTGGCTCTGGCTGGAGTGCAGTGGCATGATCTCAGCTAACTGCAACCTCTGTCTCCTGGGTTGAAGTAATTCTTGTGCCTCAGCCTCCCAAGTAGCTGGAATTTTAGGTGTGTGCCACCCCCAAGCTAATTTCGATTTTTTTTTAGTAGAGATGGGGTTTCGCCATGTTGGCCAGGCTGGTGTCAAACTTCTGGCCTCAAGTGATCTGGCCACTTTGGCCTCCTGAAGTGCTGAGATTACAGGCGTGAGCCACTGCACCCAGCCTGAAGTGTAATTTTCACAATGTGAAAAGCATGACTTTCATACAAATAATGAAGGAATATGTATAAGATATTTTCTTTAATTCGCAAGGGCGTCAGCAACATGGTGAAGCTAGTTCAAGGAACTTTTTGAGAGACAGTGTCTGTAGTGCTCCAGGAAGGGCATTCTGAAATGTATTCTGATATAGAGACAAAACTTGCTAATATCTTACAGTGAGGCTGGGCCTGGTGGCTCACGCCTGTAATCTCACCACTTTGGGACGTCAAGGCAGGCAGATCACCTGAGGTGAGGAGTTCAATACCAGCCTGGCCAGCATGTTGAAACCCTGTCTCTACTAAAAATACAAAAATTAGCCAGGTGCAGTGGCGGGCGCCTGTAGTCCCAGCTACTTGGGAGGCTGAGGCAGGAGAATCACCTGAACCCTGGAGGCGGAGATTGCAGTGAGCTGAGATCCTGCCACTGAACTCCAGCCTGGGCAACAGAACGAGATTCCGTCTCAAAAAAAAAGGTGGGGGGGCCAGGTGCGGTGGCTCACGCCTGTAATCCCAGTACTTTGGGAGGCCGGGGCAGGCGGATCAACTGAGGTCAGGAGATCGAGACCATCCTAGCTAACACAGTGAAACTCCATCTCTACTAAAAATACAAAAAAATTAGCTGGGCGTGGTGGCGGGTGCCTGTAGTCCCAGCTGCTTAGGAGGCTGAAGCAGGACAATGGTGTGAACCCAGGAGGCAGGGGTTGCAGTGAGCCGAGATCGCGCCACTGCACTCCAGCCTGGGCTACAGAGCAAGACTCCATTTAAAAAAAAAAAAATCATATTGGGAAATAAAACTGACATCTTTGGGCGTTATCTTCTCTACTGGACAGAAACCTCTAAGTTAACATATACACATATCTCAAGAATATTCATAACATATTATCTAGTATATTTCTCTACATTAGTGGTTTTCAAAGCATGGTCTCAAGTTGGAAGCATGAGCGTCACCTGGGAACACAGACATGAAATGCTCAGGCCCCAACTCAGTCCTATTGAGTTAGAAACTGGTGTGGGGCCCAGCAGCTGGTTTCACAAACCCTGCAGGTGATTATGATGCACTCTAATGTGTGAGAACCACTGCTCTAAACAGTGAAATCATCTTTTTTTTTTTTTTGAGACGGAGTCTCACCCTGTTGCCCAAGCTGACTGAAATGCAGTGGTGTAATATCAGCTCGCTGCAAACTCTACTTCCTGGATTCAAGTGATTCTTGTGCCTCAGCCTCCCGACTGGCTGGAATTACAGGCACCCACCACCACACCCTATTTTTTTTTTTCCAGTAGAGACGAGGTTTTGCCATGTTGGTCAGGCCACTGGTCTCAAACTCCTGACCTCAGGTGATCTGCCTGCCTTGGCCTCCCAAAGTGCTAGGATTACAGGCATGAGCCACTGTGCCCAGCCTTTTTTTTTTTTTTTTTTTTTTGAGATACTCTCATTCTGTCGCTCAGGCTGGATGGAGAATAGTGGCACCATCATGGTCCACTGCAGCCTCCACCTCCCAGGCTCAAGAGATCCTCTCACGTCAGTCTCTTAGGTAGCTGGGACAACACATGTGCACCAGCACAAGTGGGTAATTTTTTGTAGAGATTGGGGTCTCCCTATGTTGTGCAAGCTGGTATAGAACTCCTGGGTTCAAGCGATCCACTGGCCTTGGCCTGCCAAAGTGCTATGGTTACAGGTCTTATGTTCTTAAAAAATTTTTTGACATGGTATAGGATAGTCTAGTAACTTAAGGTACTGTTGTTTTCAACAGGCTAGTGGTTATGATTTGTAAAAGAACTCTTCGGGGCCGGGCGCGGTGGCTCAAGCCTGTAATCCCAGCACTTTGGGAGGCTGAGACGGGCGGATCACGAGGTCAGGAGATCGAGACCATCCTGGCTAATCTGGTGAAACACCCTCTCTACTAAAAAGAAATACGAAAAACTAGCAGGGCGAGGTGGCGGGCACCTGTAGTCCCAGCTACCTGGGAGGTGGAGTTTGCAGTGAGCTGAGATTCGGCCACTGCACTCCAGCCTGGGCGACACAGCCAGACTCCCTCTCAAAAAAAAAAAAAAAAAAAATGGCCGGGCGCGGTGGCTCAAGCCTGTAATCCCAGCAGTTTGGGAGGCCGAGACGGGCGGATCACGAGGTCAGGAGATCAAGACCATCCTGGTTAACATGGTGAAACCCCGTCTCTACTAAAAAATACAAAAAACTAGCCAGGCGAGGTGGCGGGCGTCTCTAGTCCCAGCTACTCGGGAGGCTGAGACGAGAATGGAGTAAACCCGGGAGGCGGAGCTTGCAGTGAGCTGAGATCCGGCCACTGCACTCCAGCCTGGGCTACAGAGCGAGACTCCGTCTCAAAAAAAAAAAAAAAAAAAAAAAAAAAAAAAAAAAGCTCTCTTCGGAAATGAGCTCAATTTTACCATGAATTGGTACACTTTCCATTTCTTTCTATTCTATAGAGCAGTTTACTTGTCATGAGCTCTGTCTTTTGAAAACTTGAAAGCCTGCAACAATAAAACCAGCTGCACCTGGTGCATGGGATAGGCATGGAATTGAGGAGCGAGCTCAAACTACGGTCAGCCCTCTGTATCCTCAGGTTCTGGATTGTTGGATTTAACCAACTGTGCATCGAAAATATTTGGAAAAAAGTAAAACAATTAAAAAAAAAAAAAAAACACAGGCTGGGTGCAGTGGCAGGTGCCTGTAGTCCCAGCTACTCCGGAGGCTGAGGCAGGAGAATGGCGTGAACCCGGAAGGCAGAGCTGGCACTGCACTCCAGCCTGGGCGACAGAGCAAGACTCTGTCTCAAAAATAAAAATTTTTTAAACTTTATAACAGCTATTTACAAAGCATTTACGTTGTATTAGGTATTATAGTAATCTAGAGATGATTTAAAGTATACGGAAGGATGTGTATAGGTTATATGCAAATACTATGCCATATTATATCAGGGACTTGAGCATCTGTGAATTTTGGTATCTCTGGGGTCCTGGAACCAACATCCTGAGGTTACCAAGGGACGACTGTTTTCAATTTCTTCTTTGGTTATTGGTGTATTCTCTAATGTATTTTTGTTGTTCTCTCTTTCTGTTTTTGCCTCTTCAAGTCAATGTCGGAAACTTAGTTGTTCTAGTCTACGCATTTGCTCAGTTACCAGTAAGCAGACTACCAATGCAATCTAAGCAACTTATTTTTCTTCCCCATCAGATTGGCAAAAATTAAGATAAGCATCTATTGATGTTGAAGCTGTAGGGCGGTTTCCTGAGTATGTTAATTACGACAGCCCTTTTTGCTAGGCACCTAGAAGATTCATCAAAATGAAATAAAATACCCATGCACTTGAAGAAGTTATCTGGTTATGTCCTTATCTGGGTGCTGGTTATGTGAGCTCCACAGTTGACGAAAACTTATTAAGCTTTATATTTATAATAGGTACAATTTTCTGTATATGTAGTACATTTCAATAGTTTTTAAAATGTCTTTTGCCACAGCCCGCAGCTGTGTATAATACTATTTGCTTAACAGTGGAAAACATGGCAATGACCTGAATCTCCCTGGCTCCCGGGATCCTACCCCCTTAAGTTAAACAAATGAAATAACTTCCACTGTCTTTCCTAATGTCTTAATTCAGTCCTCAGTTAAACTGGCGGTTGGCGCCAGTTTTGTCCAGGGAAGGATTCTGGGAGACAGAAGAGGAGACGCCAGCAGTTCGCTGCGGGAACCTCCAGTGGGCTGCGGTCCGCTCCCAGTCTCACGCGAGCAAGCCCCGCCCTCCCAGAGGCGGTTAGTCCCAGTCACGTGATCATCGACTCAGCTGACCCTGCGGGACCGGAAAAAGGAATTCCCGGGCCCTAGCTTCCTGGCGCGATGGTGAGGCACCAGGGAGTAAGGGAGGGTTAGGTTGCTGGAGCGGGAATGAGGGGGCGCCAAGTGGCTCCGGAAACGGGGGGCGGGGGGGGGGGTTGTCTGTACTGGCCTCTCGGCAAACACTGTGTGCGGGCGTGAGGGCTGTGGGTCTGGTAGAGAAAAGTCCACTGCCATCCCGCTCCGGAGCCGGAGGCGGGGGTGGGGGGCGGGTAAGACAGAGCAGGTGGGTCGGCTTAGAGTCCCTGTGCTTCCCTAGCGAAAGGAAGGGCCCCTGTCTCCCGGGGCAGGAACTAGGGCTTATCTCGAGCTGGGAGTCCTTTCAGGTCTTCTCCAGCTCCAAGAGGACCTCCCAAGGACACCCCCTTCCCCAGCCCTGCTGTGGGACTTAGACAAGAATGTGCTTAGACTCAGGCTCACTCTTGCATACTGTTAGGAAGCCCCTCCGCTCTTTCCAGAGCCAGAAAGTAGTAGTTCTGGGGTTGAGATCCATCCATCCCTCCCTCCCTCCCTCCCCCCACCCATCCATCTCCCCATCCATCCCCATCCATCCCCATCCATCCATCCATCCATACGTTCTAAGTGCCTAGTCTATACCATGAAGTGTGCTAGGCACTGGGAGGACTTGAGCTGCTTGGGGAAGGGGAAATCGGAGGCTTGAACTGGCAGTCATAGTTAAGGCTCCGGGGGCAGAGACCTAACCACGCCTTGTGTGTAGTGCTAAGGGGGGCTCCCTGAGGGTGCCATCAACCTTAAAGGTGGATGGCAGGAGCTGGCTGGCTGAAGTACAGTTTGTGTACCAGGGGTTGGGAGGCAAGGGTGGGAGGCCTGTGTCTTCAGACAGGGAACAGCATGTGCAGAGACCAGGTTAGAGAGAGCATGGCTTCCCAGGAATGAATGCATTTCCCATAGCTGGGAGAGTATCATCTGGAGGTTAGGGAAAGATGAGGTTGCATAAGTAAAGATCAAATCTTCCTGGCTCTTGGATCACCACAATCAAGATAATGAATATATCCACGCGCCCCCAGAATTTCCTTGTGTGAGGGGCTATTTTAAGAAGTATAATAAAGAAGGGATGTCCTGGCCGGGCGCGGTGGCTCATGCCTGTAATCCTAGCACTTTGGGAGGGTAAAGAGGGTGGATCACCTGAGGTGAGGAGTTTGAGACCAGCATGGCCTGGGCAATGGAGGGAGACTCTGTCTTATTTTTTTATTTTTTATTTTTTTAAAAAAGAAGGGCTGATCTGATGAGGTGTCACTTACAGGATAGCAAGCCACTGGCTCATGCCTGTAATCCCAACACTTTGGGAGGCTGAGACGGGCGGATCAACTGAGGTAGGGAGTTCAAAACCAGCCTGGCCAACATGGTGAAACCCTGTCTCTACTAAAAATACAAAATGGCCGGGCGCGGTGGCTCAAGCCTGTAATCCCAGCACTTTGGGAGGCTGAGACGGGCGGATCACGAGGTTAGGAGATCGAGACCATCCTGGCTAACACGGTGAAACCCCGTCTCTACTAAAAAATACAAAAAACTAGCCGGGCGTGGTGGCGGCGCCTGTAGTCCCAGCTACTCGGGAGGCTGAGGCAGGAGAATGGCGGGAACCCGGGAGGCGGAGCTTGCAGTGAGCTGAGATCCGGCCACCGCACTCCAGCCTGGGCGGCAGAGCAAGACTCCGTCTCAAAAAAAAAAAAAACAAACAAACAAAAAAACAAAATTAGCAGGGTGTGGTGGCACATGCCTGTAATCCCAGCTACTTGGGAGGCTGAGGCAGGAGAATCACTTGAACCTGGGAAGCGGAGATTGCACTATTGCATTCCAGCCTGGGCAACAAGAGTGAAACTCTGTCTCAAAAAAAAAAAAAAAAAAAGGGATACCAAGCCACACAGAGTGCAGCAGGCATGGAGGCAGGAGCAAGGCTGGTGTCCCCGAGCAGCAGCAGGGAAGCCAGAGTGGCTGGAGTTGTGTGGGTATGGGGAAGAGGGGAGAGAGGTTACTCATCTGTGTGAGGCAGAGGAATTTGTTTTATCCCCTGCAGTACCCCTAGCACTTAAGAGTGGGAGCTAGTACAGAGAAGGTGCTCGATTGATGTTTGCTGAGCAGACAGATGCCTGGAGTAGACCTCGGAGCAGGGTTTGGTGGCAGGGTGGGTCAGGAGAGAGTTCACTCAACAGCCTGGTGATAGGGGAGAACAAGAGGCCAGAGGGTATCCACCTATGATGGGGACCAGGGGTCCCTGCCGGGCAGCAGTGTAGGAAACACACGGATCCTGGCCACACCTCAGCCCTCCCTCCAGCCTGAGTACCTGCCTCCCTCCCTTGCAGAGGTTCCGGTTCTGTGGTGATCTGGACTGTCCCGACTGGGTCCTGGCTGAGATCAGCACACTGGCCAAGATGGTTGAGTGCACAGGGTCTACTCTGGGTGGAGGAGGGGTGCTGGGCTGGGGATTGTGGGTGTAGAGGATGGTGAGGTTTCTGGGGTTAGGGCCTCAGTGCTCTCAGCCTGTGCTATCATGCTTTGTGACCATGATCAGTGGCTGGCCTCCTCTGAGCCAGTCCCCAGGAAGGAGGCGTGAGGTTCGCCAGCCTGGCTGATTTAAGGAATTCTCTTCCAGTCCTCTGTGAAGTTGCGGCTTCTCTGCAGCCAGGTACTAAAGGAGCTGCTGGGGCAGGGAATTGATGTGAGTACAAGACCCAGCACCCCATTGTCCCATGACCTTATGACCCCCAGTGCCCTGAAGCTCTGCACTAGGCCCAGGGAGACGGGTGACCCAGCCTGTCAACCTCTCTGGGCACCTCCCATACTTCTTTCCAGCCTATCTGTTCCTTATCACAGGACCCAGGCTGGGGGTGAGGGGCTGGTGAGCACGGGCCTGGCACCCCCTGAAGGTCTCCTTTTCCTATAGTATGAGAAGATCCTGAAGCTCACGGCTGACACCAAGTTTGGTGAGTACCCCGCTGAGTCCACAGGCCCCAGGCAACCCTGGGACCTCGGCCTGGTGCCTGGTATAGAGGGACCCCCCCACCCCTCCCTGCTGCATCCTTAACTTACCTTCCCTAGTGGAGGAGCATGAGGGAAAGAAAGACATTGACAGTCCCACCTTCCTGTTCTCTGCCAGCTCCTGGTGGAGCAGGAGCAGTGCCTGTGGCTCCAGGAGGCCTGGGAGCTTTGTGCTGAAGTTAATAGGGCAACAGGGAGGTGGCTGGGCCCACAGCGACACCCTCTGTCCCACCCACGGGTCCTTCAGAGTCAGGCGATGTGAAGGCCACAGTGGCAGTGCTGAGTTTCATCCTCTCCAGTGCGGCCAAGCACAGTGTCGATGGCGAATCTTTGTCCAGTGAACTGCAGCAGCTGGGGCTGCCCAAAGGTACGGGTTGTGGGTGGGCAGCTGGGCAGCCTGTGGGCCAAGGGCTGCTAGAGAGGGGGCCAGGCCCTGTGACCCTATGGTGTACCCTGCCCTGTCTGGGCCAGGAACCCAAGCCCAGCCCCCACCTGCTACCTCCAGAGCTACTCCATTCTACCCCTAGAGCACGCAGCCAGCCTGTGCCGCTGTTATGAGGAGAAGCAAAGCCCCTTGCAGAAGCACTTGCGGGTCTGCAGCCTACGCAGTAAGTATGAGGCCAGCCAGGGTCTGGGCTCATTCTAGAAGGTGCATGCAGCATGCAAAGTGCTAGTTCCAGGGAGATGACTTAACCATGGTCACATGGTTACTAGCAGCCATAGAGCTGGGACCTGGCCCTGGGTCTCCTGACTCCAGCCCAGAGTCCAGCCAAGACCTCTTGCCACTGAGGTCTGCTGTAGGTGATCCGAACTGATTATCGGGCACCTGCCCTGTTATGAGCCTGGGTCAGCGGGATGGGAGCTTCTTAGAGGCCACATAGCCTTGAAGGGTTGAGAGCTTAGCCAGGGTGTCAGCTGAGAGCCACTTGGCTTGCCTGCCTTTGGTCCTGAGAGCCACCCACCCTATCTCACAGTGAATAGGTTGGCAGGCGTGGGCTGGCGGGTGGACTACACCCTGAGCTCCAGCTTGCTGCGGTCCGTGGAAGAGCCCATGGTGCACCTGCGGCTGGAGGTGGCAGCTGCCCCAGGGACCCCAGCCCAGCCTGTTGCCATGTCCCTCTCAGCAGACAAGTTCCAGGTCCTCCTGACGGGTGAGGCTCAGCTTTCCTCGACGGGTGAGAGGCTCTCCCAGATCCTGCCTGACAGCCTCCCGGCTGCTCACCTCTTCCCTCTACAGAACTGAAGCAGGCCCAGACCCTAATGAGCTCCCTGGGCTGAGGAGAAGGGCATTCCAGGCCTGTGTGAAGCCGCCCTGCCTGTATGGAATCACTCCCTCTGAACTGCTCTTCAGGAGGCAGCCCTAGTTCTAGGATGCTGAGGTCCTGGCCTGGACTCTGGCCTCCCAGATCCCCAGCTGCCTCACTTCTCTCTTGAGAACTCGGCTCAGGGCTCCTGAGGACGTTTCCCAGCATTACCTTCCCTTCCCTCGAAAGGCAATTGTTGGCTGTTTTCATGAGCAGGAAAAATAAACAGAAGTATAAAGGAATGTGTGCAGGGGTTCTGTTTGGGTTCAGATCAAGGGTTTTGGTGAGAGAAACAAGTGACATACGGGCCTCCTTGGTCCATCGCTCATTTTCTTTTCTCAGTTGCTGATTGAAGGTGGTCACAGGTGAGGCCAACTGAGGACCAAAATGCATCTGCTTGTCTAATGAGAGGAAAATCAGGGTTCTGTCTCCCAGACCTGGGATGCTCTTGGCTCTGCTGTCTTTGCCCTCTGGCTATGTCCTCAGGCTAGCAGCAAGTTGGCCACCCCAAAGCCAAATGCCCCTTGTACAGAAAGGAGATTGCCCTTGTTTCACTGCCATCTTTTATTTATTTATTTAGAGATGGAGTTTTGCTCTTCTTGCCCAGGTTTCACTGCCATCTTATTTATTTAGAGACGGAGTTTCACTCTTCTTGCCCAGGCTGGAGTACAGTGGTGCGATCTCGGCTCACCACAACCTCTGCCTCCTGGGTTCAAGCGATTCTTCTGCCTCAGCCTCCCGAGTAGCTGGGATTACAGGCATGTGCCACCATTCCCAGCTAATTTTGTTTTTTTTTTTTTTAGTAGAGACGAGGTTTCTCCATGTTGGTCGGGCTGGTCTCGACCTCAGGTGATCCACTTGCCTTGCCCTCCCAAAGTGCTAGGATTATAGGTGTAAGCCACTGCGCCTAGCCACTGCCATCTTCTTTAGGAAGAGAGAAGCGACCATGCCTGAACCACTCATTGGCAAGAGGAACATTGCCAATGTTATGGACTGAATGTTCATGTTCCTCCAGAATTCATATGCTGAAGCCTTTGTCCACATGCACACACCACCAGATAAGGACCATGTGAGCATACAACAAGAAGGTGGCTGTCTACAAGGCCAGGAAGAGGGCTGTCAGCAGGAACTGAGTCTGCTGGCACCTTGATCTTGAACTTCCCAGCCTCGAGAACTGTGAGAAAGAAATCTCTGTGGTGTAAGCCACCGGTCTGTGGCATTGTTATAGCAGCTCGAGAAGACTAAGGCAGATGGGCTCCCAGGACCGGCCCAGACCAGCCAGGGCCCCTTGTAGAAAAGGCTGATGCCAAAGTTGGCACATGGAGGGTACAAGGAGGACCCGCCTGGAGTACCTTTCAGTGTAAGGAACCTATCAAAGAATAATCGCTTGTTCCACTGGCCAAAGATGAGACAATTTGA
The DNA here is from genome assembly GCF_043159975.1 of Macaca nemestrina. Classification (NCBI taxonomy): domain Eukaryota; kingdom Metazoa; phylum Chordata; class Mammalia; order Primates; family Cercopithecidae; genus Macaca; species Macaca nemestrina. The sequence continues at coordinate 125,736,050 of NC_092131.1, read as the reverse complement.
ACATCAAAAGAGATAAGTACTGACTCTACTCTGACTTCTGCTTCTGGAAAAATGAAGTAGGTGTTTTCCGTATTCCTCCCACTAAGTACAGTTAACAACCCTGGATGTTACATATAAAACAAACTAAAAGACTGAGCGATGGAGAGAAGGCAGCCTATCCTGGCCGGGATCCTCAGGACCTGAGGCTCCACACAGCAGAGAAATTCCTGGAATCTGGACCCCACGGCCCAGTCAGGTTGACACATAAAACTGATCATCACCGATCTGTAGGACTACACAAAAGTGCTAACATTCATGATTAGCGTCTCAGAAGGTTAAGGAGGAAGAGAGTAGAATGGAAAAAGTATTCAAAGAAATAATAACTAAAGGCCAGGTGCAGTGGCTCATGCCTGTAATCCCAGCACTCTGAGAGGCTGAGGTGGGAGGATTGCTTTAGACCTTGTGCCTGGCCTGAGCAACATAGGGAGACTCAGTCTCTACAAAAAAATAAAAAATTAGGTGGGCGTGGTGGTGCATGCCTATAGTTTCAGCTACTCAGAAGGCTGAGGCGGGAGGATCAATCGCTTGAGCCCAGAAGTTTGAGACTGCAGTGAGCTGTATCATACCTCTGCACTCCAGCCTGGGTAACAGAGCTGAAACCGTGTCTCAAAAAAAAAAGTATATATAGACGTTGGAATACTATTCAGCCCTTAGAAAGCAGAAGGTTCTGTCATTTGTGACATGGATAAACCTAGACAACATGATGCTAAGTGAAATAAGCCAGGCACAGAGACACATACCACATCACCTCACTTACGCCTGGAATTGAAAAGAAGTCTTGGGGCAGTGGCTCGTGCCTGTAATCCCAGCACTTTGGGAAGCCAAGGTGGGAGGATCGCTTAAGCCCAGGAGTTTGAGACCAGGCTAGGCAACATGGCAAACCTGTCTCTATAAAAAATAAACAAAATTAGCTGGGTGTGATGGTACATGCCTGTAGTACCAGCTACTTGGGAGGCTGAGGTGGGAGGATTGCTTAAGCCAGGGAGGTCAAGGCTACAGTGAACCATGATAGTGCTCCTGCACTCCAGCTTGGGCAACAGAGTGAGACCCTGTCTCAAAAGAAAAAAAAAGCTAAATTCATAGAAGTCGACAGTAGAATGGTGGTTAGCAGAGGCTGGAGGAGAGAGGGGTGGGTTGTGGTCAAAAGGTACAACATTCCAGTTAGGAGGAGGAAGTTCTGGTGGTTTATTGCACAGCGTAGTGACTAGTTAATAACCATGTATATTTCAAAATAGCTAAAAGAGGGTTTTAAATGTTCTCATCACAAATAAATGATATTTGAGGTAATAGATATACTAATTAGCCTGATTTGATCTTTTTTTGTTGTTTTTTCTTTTTTCTTGAGATGGAGTCTCACTCTGTTGCCCAGGCTGGAGAGAAGTGGAGTGATCTCGGCTCACTGCCGCCTCCACCTCCCGAGTTCAAGTGATTCTACTGCCTCACCCTCTGTAATAGCTGGGGCTACAGGCATGCACCATCACCCCTGGCTAATTTTTTGTATATTTTGTAGAGACAGGGTTTCACTATGTTGGCCAGGCTGTTTTTATTTTTTTTTATTTTTTTTTATTTTTTGAGACTGAGTCTGGCTCTGTCACCCAGGCTGGAGTGCAGTGGCCGGATCTCAGCTCACTGCAAGCTCCGCCTCCCGGGTTTGCGCCATTCTCCTGCCTCAGCCTCCCGAGTAGCTGGGACTACAGGCCCTGCCACCTCGCCCGGCTAGTTTTTTGTATTTTTTAGTAGAGACGGGGTTTCACCATGTTCACCAGGATGGTCTCAATCTCCTGACCTCGTGATCCGCCCGTCTCGGCCTCCCAAAGTGCTGGGATTACAGGCTTGAGCCACCGCGCCCGGCCTAGCCAGGCTGTTTTTAAACTTCTGACCTCAGGTGATCCACCTGCCTCAGCCGCCCACAGTGCTGGGATTACAGGCATGAGCCACCATGCCCAGCCAATTTGATCATTCCATAATATATACATGTAACAAAACATCACACTGTACCCCATAAATGTATACAGTTATTATTTGTCAATTAAAAATAAAATTATAGGTAAGTCAAACTGGTATTCTAAAAAATGTTCAACTAGCCACAGTTGGGCAAGAAGAAACAAAAATGAAAACCGGAAATAAACAAAGTGATAAAAAAAAAATCACAAGGAGACTAGCCTGAGCAACATGGAAAAACCCCATCTCTACAAAAAAACCCCAAAAATTAGTCAGGTGTGGTGGTATGCACCATTGTCCCAGCTACTCAGGACGCTGAGATTGGAGGATCACCTGAGCCCAGGAGTTCGAGGTTGCAGTGAACAATGATCACACCACTGCACTCCAGCCTTGAGTGACAGAGTGAGACCCTGTCTCAAAAAAACAAAAAATAAAAAAGAGCTTATCCTGTCTTTTTAGTCAGGATAACCAAATAGCCTTGGTCAATGAGGTAAAGCTATACTTGACAGATGGATTCTATCAAATATATTAAGAATGACAATTAGAAAATCACTTTCAGGCTGGACACGGTGGCTCACGCCTGTAGTCCCAACACTCTGGGAGGCCAAGGCGGGTGGATCGCTTGAGGTCAAGAGTTCGAGACCAGTCTTGGCAACGTGGTAAAACCCTGTCTCTACTAAAATATACAAAAAAATTAGGCATGGTGGCTCCCGCCTGTAATCCTAGCTACTGGGAGGTCGAGGCTGCAGTGAGCCAAGATTGCGTCATTGTACTCCAGCCTGGGTGACAGAGTGAGACCTGTCTCAACAACAACAACAAAAACCTAAATATTTTATTTTCTTTTGAGACAGGATCTCAAAGCGAATTTTTGTATTTTTAGTAAAGACGGGGTTTCACCATGTTGGCCAGGCTGGTTTTGAACTCCTGGCCTCAAGTGATTCACCCCCCCTCGGCCTCCCATAGTGTTGGGATTACAGGCGTCAGCCACTGCGCCTGGCCAAAACCCCAAAACTTTATATTCATTGAATATCTACTACCCATTTCCTCCTTCCCGGCAGCTCCTGGCAACCACCATTCTACTTGCCGTTTCTATGTGTTTATTTAGATACCTCATATAAGTGGAATCATGAGGTATTTGTCTTTCTGGGTGTTTTTCCTTGTTTGTTTGTTTTATGAGACGGAGTCTCCCTCTGGCGCTAGGCTGGAGTGCAGTGGCACGATCTCGGCTCACTGCAACCTCCGCCTCCCAGGTTCAAGCAATTCTCCTGCCTCAGCCTCCCAAGTGTCTGGGACTACAGGCGCCCACCACCACACCCGGATAAGCTGGACCTGACCTGGGTCCTGTTTGCTTCTCTATCTTCACCTCCCATCACTACCCGCAGCTACACTCCAGCTACACAGGACTTCTTTGAGTTCTTTCAGTGACCAATCTCTTTCTCGCCGCAGGGCTTTTTCACTTTTTCCTTCCGCCCAACATGTCGGGTTTCTTCCTTTTTGCGGGCTGGTGCCTTCTGATTTCAGAGACTCTCTCCAACACAACCATCTGAAATGGGTCTGCTTCCCCGCCTTTTTTGTTGTTGTTGTTGCTTGGCTGCACTTCTGACCGGGCCGGCAGTGATGATGTTTGTTTATGAGTTAGGTCTGACTGTTCGTTGGTGCTTAGGGTCCCCACCGAGTCCCTAGGGCATGCGCGTACCGCGCACCTGTGCACGCCCTGCGCGCACCTGCAAGCGACTCCGCTCTGGCTCGTAGCTGCTGTTTCCTCCTGGGGGTGCCGACCCTGTCCCAGGCTAGCTGGGTGACTTCCCCCAACCGCAGAGACAGCGGCGACCCGGGGCCTGAGACCTGCGCCCGCATCCCGCCGGCGCCAGGCAGTGGGAAGTCAGGTTCCTCCGCCACCTCCCAGCCAGGTAACTGCCCCGAAGCCTGCCCCACAGCCCGGAAGCCCCCCGTCCCCCAGCTCGGGGACCCCACCCCGAGGACTCGCTACCGCCTCCCTGAAGGACTACACCTCCCAGCGGCTCCCAGCGCGCTCCTGGGCGCCGCCCGTCCTGGCCGTAACCCTTTAGTGGCTGCAGTGGCGAGGAATGGAGTGCGGGTTCCCGGGGAGGGGGCGTGTAGGATCCGGGTGCGGGAGGTGCGCTATAGGGCTAAGAAGAGGATGGGCTTTGGGGGGCCCTGAGGAGGAGGGGAGTCAGGACTAACCGAGGACAGGGTTGAAGCGGGGGCATGGGGAGGGCGGGCCCTAGAGCGCCGCTCCTCCCCCAAACTAGGATTTGGAGCCTCACGTTCTCCCAGAAAACGAACCTGTGGGTGCCAGGCCAGGGGCGGCGCTCAGGTGCGGAGGGGGCAAGGTACGGGCGTCTGCCGTCGCTAAGTGCCCCCTTCCACTTGAGGCACACCTTCGCCTCCGATCCCAAACCGCCCGGGGACAGAGGCAAGTGGCAAAGCGGGGAGGGCGAAGGTGAGGAGTGGGTACCCCCACCCCAGGGACCAGGCGCTGCCGCGGGCCCTTTGCCTCCCCCCGGCCCGGGGCCGGAGCTCAGGGAGCCCTTCCTGCTGCCCCCCGTCCTCCTGCGGAGCCATGGGGTCGGCTCCAGCGCACGGCAGCAGACCCCTCGCCTCGTCCTGGCCCATGCCCTGACCCGGGGGCGGCCGCGGGGGTGTCCGGCCCGTGAGGCAGGCCCGGGGGCTCGCTGCGGCCTAGCGGCCGATCCCGCTGCTCCCTTGCGCCAGGCCGAGCTGCTCTTTTTCCCTCGGTGGTGCGCGTCCTAAGTGGGTGGGGTGGGGTGGGGGGCGCAGGGAGGGGCGGCCACGCTACTCTAAGACCCTTTCACATGGTGGGAAGGCCCGGAGAAAGAGACAGCGTGTGCGGAGAGGGTGCCCCCTCAGATGGGGGGTCGGGAAGTCTCCCTCAAGTGTCCAGGACAGAGGGACAGCAGGGGCCAAGGCGGAGATGAGATCAGTGAGTGAGGGGAGCCCGGAAGAAGTGAGGCTGCAGCCGCGGCCCCGCAAGGGTTCGGACTTTCCTCTAAACGGGGCGGAAGCCCATGGAAGGAAGCGGTTAGCAGCAAGGCAGAGTCCTACCCCCTCTGCAGCCCCAGCTCCCAGTGCCCTGGGCTTTCCAGGCACTTGTCCGGGTAGGGGATTCAGGGCAGTGGCCAGGCCCGCACTTTCCTGCCAGCCTCAGCTGGCCACATGCCCCTCTGACCCTCCGAGTTCTCCTCTAAAAATGGGGCTGACAGCCCCTACCTCACAAAGTCCACACCCGGCTCCACCTGCTACCTTCCTCCCCAACAGGGCTCCGCCGCCCCCCTCAGGATGCCTGAGGGCCCTGAGCTGCACTTGGCCAGCCAGTTTGTGAACCAGGCCTGCGGGGCGCTGGTGTTCGGCGGCTGCGTGGAGAAGTCCTCTGTCAGCCGCAACCCCGAGGTGCCCTTTGAGAGCAGTGCTTACCGCATCTCAGCTTCAGCCCGCGGCAAGGAGCTGCGCCTGATACTGAGCCCTCTGCCTGGGGCCCAGCCCCCACAGGAGCCCCTGGCCCTGGTCTTTCGCTTTGGCATGTCCGGCTCTTTTCAGCTGGTGCCCCGCGAGGAGCTGCCACGCCATGCCCACCTGCGCTTTTATACGGCCCCGCCTGGCCCCCAGCTCGCCCTGTGTTTCGTGGACGTCCGCCGGTTTGGCCACTGGGACCTTGGGGGCAAGTGGCAGCCAGGCCGCGGGCCCTGTGTCTTGCAGGAGTATGAGCAGTTCAGGTAGGGCCAGCACCAGGTGTGATGAACCTGTTAGTGCCTTCTTGGTCAACACTCTGTAACACTAACACTCTGTTAGTGCCTTCTTGGTCAACAAAGGGCAAGTCCCTGCTCCTTCTGGGCCTCAGTCCCCTCATCTGCAGATCAAGACAGTGACCCTGTCCTGGGTCAGCTCCCTGAGCCAATGGACATGGAAACTCAAAACTAATTGGAGGCCGGGTGTTGTAGCTCATGTCTGTAATCCCAGCATTTTGGGAGGCCGAGGCAGGTAGATCACTTAAGGTCAGGTCGAGACCAGCCTGGCCAACATGGTGAAACCCTGTCTCTACTGAAAATACAAAAATTAGCCGGGCATGGTGGCACATGCCTGTAACCCCAGCTACAGGCTGAGGCAATAAAATCGCTTGAGCCAGGGAGGCAGGGTTGCAGTGAGCCGAGATAGCACCACTCCACTGCAACCTGGGCAACAGAGCATGACTGTGTCTCAAAAAATAATGATAATAATAACTGATGGGGCAGGAGAGAGGAGAGTCAAGAGGAGGATGGGTAGGCACTGCCCTGAGGACATGTGGCCAGTTAGTGTCAGAGAAGCTGGGGCTCCCACTCACAATCCCACACCACCTCTCAGGGCTCCCAGGAGGCTGAGAAAGTAGAGGGGCTTTAACATGGTAAGTGAGGCTGAGCAGAATTGTTTCAAGGGGATGGGGAGGGGACTACCTCATGACATGGCTTCCGTCTTGGGCTTTGTGGTCTCCCACATCCGGCCTGCCCACTACTCTGTGTCCTGTGGTCTCCTCTGTGCCGCTTCCCTGCCTGCAGGAGGGTATAACAGCCCCACCTGGGATGTGATGCAGGTCACCTCAGATGGTACAGTGTTGGCCACTTCCTTTCCTCTGAAGAAGAAACGTGTATGAGTCTCTGCTTCGTGCCAGGCCTTGTTCTAGGGGCTCGGGGTACAGCAGTGAACAAGATGAATGTGGCCCCTGCTCCCACAGAACTGATGTTCACATAGGGTAGGGGAATGAGAAATGGACCCATGCCTGAGGAAAACCCAACGGGTGAAGGAGGTAGAGGATGACTTGGCCGAGGGTGGGGGTGCATTAGCAATGGCCACTCTAGGGAGGTTTGAGCTGAGGCCTGACTGATGAGAAGGAGCCAGCCAGAGGAAGGCATTGGAACTGACAAGAGTCACAAATGCAGAGGCCTGGAGTGGGCTTGGCAAGTTCTCCCCTTCTGGGGGACCCTGGGTGTCCGTTGGCCCTTAGGGGACTTGGATGCCTGTGGGATGGGTCGGGGATGTCTCTGGTGCCTTAGAAGGCCATTGACTCCTGGCCTTCCCATGTGTGAACCCCAAGCACATCCCCAGGGAAACATCTGTCTTTGGTTCTGGATTCCTCCAACCTCAGCCTTCCTGGGGAGTCATGCCACAAGTTAACTCTGCCAGCTGGCTCTGAAGTTTCTCTCAAACCGCGAGCATTTGGGCTGTTTTCTTAGTCCTCCAGCTGGGGCGTGTGGCGATTGGATTCCCACAGGGATCAGGGCACCTCCCAGGCTACCCTTGTACCTTCACCCCAGAACTCTGTCTTCTGGTCCACTCATCACACCCACTAGTCAGTCTTGCCACGACCCTTTTCCGCAAAGAAACAAGATGCGCATCCTCTTTACTGTGGGGAGGAGACACCCATGACCCTTGGAGGTGGGGTGGGGGCTGCTAGGGCCCTCACTGGTACCCCACATATCTGCTGCACAGAACCAGACAATATCCAGGATCTTGAGAAGAATGGACCCTAACAATGGCAAACCCACATATAGTCTCTAACCCACCACAAATGCTATACAGGGAGCTCCAGACTACAAACGCACTTGAGGTCCTGTGGCCACACTGTTCTCATGTCCTGAGGAGTCTGAGGTGATAAACTCACAACCTCATATACAACCTCATGTTGCTTTTTTTTTGAGACAAGGGTCTCACTTTGTTGCCCAGGCTGGAGTGCAGTGGTGCCATCACAGCTCATTGCAGCTCCAGGGCTGAGGTGATTCTCCTACCTCAACCGCCTGAGTAGCTGGAACCACACGAGCACACCACTAAGTCCCTGGCTACTTTTAAAATTTTTGGTAGAGACGGAGTCTTCCTTGTTGCCCGGGCTGGTCTCCTGGGCTGAAGCAATCCTCCTGCTTCAGCTTCCCAGACTGCTGGGATTATAGGTGTGAGCCACCACACCAGCCTCACGTTACTTTAGATCAGTATTTTTCACCTTTCACAATGAATTTATTTTTAATTTTGTTTTTATTTTTTGAGATGGAGTCTCGCTCTGTGGCCCAGGCTGGAGTGCAGTGGCATGATCTCAGCTCACTGCAACCTCTACCTCCCTGGTTCCAGAGATTCTCCTGCTTCAGCCTCCCAAGTAACTGGGATTACAGGCACCCACCATCATGCCTAGCTAACTTTGTATTTTTAGTAGAGACAGGGTTTCACTATGTTGGCCAGGCTGGTCTCGACCTCCTGACCTCAAGTGATCTGCCTGCCACGGCCTCCCAAAGTGCTGAGATTACAGGTGTGATCCACCGTGCCCGGCCGTCCTATCACAATGAATTTAAATCCCATGATGTTCCCATTTAACAGACAGGAAAACTGGGGCAGGGAGAAGAGAAACTGGAACTCCCAGTTTCCTTCCCCTTGCACCCAGAAATAGGTTCTCTGAGCCCCTCTCCCCATCCCATGGAGAGTGGGAATGGGTCTTAGGCACCCAGACTGTGTCCCTCCAGGGAGAATGTGCTACGAAACCTAGCGGACAAGGCCTTTGACCGGCCCATCTGCGAGGCCCTCCTGGACCAGAGGTTCTTCAATGGCATTGGCAACTATCTGCGGGCAGAGATCCTGTACCGGTCAGCAAGCAGGCATGGGCATGGGGACTGGGGTGGGCCAGGTGTGCCCACATTCCCCACTGCCTAGCATGGCTTCCCCTCCCCCCACTACAGGCTGAAGATCCCTCCCTTTGAGAAGGCCCGCTCGGTCCTGGAGGCCCTGCAGCAGCGCAGGCCGGTGAGCCCAGAGAGGGATGGAGCACATGTGCTGGCACACTGGTGTCCATGTGGGCTGGCAAGGAGATGGGTGGGGTCAGGTGTCCACAGCTTAGCTCAACAACGGGGGTGGGGAGGCGATGAACCACCCAAGGTCTGGCCAAGCTCACAGGGAAGGTCAGCTGCCTTTACATTGCCCCACTGACAGACAGGTCCTGCCCCTGCCCCTGCCCCTGCCCCTGCCCCTTCCTCAGAGCCTGAAGCTGACCCTCAGCCAGAAGATCAAGGCCAAGCTGCAGAATCCAGACCTCCTGGAGCTATGCCACTCAGTGCCCAAGGAAGTGGTCCAGTTGGGTGAGGCCAAAGATGGCGGTGACCTCTGCTTCAGCAAATGATTGTGTAACCCTGGGGCACTTGTCCCTCTCTGGGCCTGATTCACTCATTTGGAAGTTTGTAGCCCTAGTTATTCAATGGACTAGGCCTCCTGACTTGTCAATAGTGTTTCCAGGCCGGACGCAGTGGCTGCCTGTAATCCCAGCACTTTGGGAGGCCGAGTGGGGTGGGTCACCTGAGGTCAGGAGTTCGAGACTATCCTGGCCAACATGGTGAAATCCCATCTCTACTAAAAATGCAAATGATTAGCCAGGTATGGTGGTGGGCACCTGTAATCTCAGTTACTTGGGAGGATGAGGCAGGAAAATCGCTTAAACCTAGGAGGTGGAGGTTGCAGTGAGCCAAGATCACGCCATTGCACTCTAGCCTGGGCAACAAGAGCAAAACTCCATCTCAAACAAAACAAAACAAAACATAGTGTTTCCTCCAAGCTGCCCATGAGACAGGCAGGACAGGGATTCTTTCATATATTCACACACACACACACACACACACACATACGTGTATATGTATTACTTTTGGTAGAGATGGGATCTTGCCATGTTGCCTGGACTAGCCTCAAACTGGGCTCAAGTGATCCTCCCACCTCTGCCTCTAAGTAGCTAGGACTACAGGCTCACACCACGACACCAGGCTAATTGTTAAAATTTTTTTTTGTAGAGACAGGATCTCCCTGTGTTGCCCAGGCTGGTATTGAACTCCTGGCCCCTAGGGCTCCTCCCACCTAAGCTTCCCAAAGTGTTGGGATTACAGGTGTGGGCCACTGCACAGGGCCAGGACAAGGATTCTTAATCCCACTCCAGGATGGGAAACCCATGGCCGAGTGGGAAGAAACCAGCTGAGGTCACATCACCAGAGGAGGGAGAGTGTGGCCCCTGACTCAGTCCATCAGCTTGTGTAGCTGAGGTCTGGGCCAGGTCTAACCAGGCTCTCCACTCCTCCCAACCTGAGCCTGCCCTCTGATCTCTGCCTGTTCCTCTGTCCCACAGGGGGCAAAGGCTACGGGTCAGAGAGCGGGGAGGAGGACTTTGCCGCCTTTCGAGCCTGGCTGCGCTGCTATGGCATGCCAGGCATGAGCTCCCTGCAGGACCGGCATGGCCGTACCATCTGGTTCCAGGTTGGGCCCTACTGTTCACACAGGCAAACAGAGACCCCAGGAAGCTGATGCGTGGAAACGTGGGCTCACAAGAATTGGGGTGGAGATACTCAGGGCCTGTCTAGACCCTCCAAGGATCACACTGTTCCTGAGGGTCACATCCCTCCCCTCCCTTGCGTCCCAGGGTCGCAGCTAGTGGAAGTAGCCCAAGGGCAGGGCAGCTTTGCTGATGTGGACTCTGACATGGGGGAGGTCTTAGAGGCTTCCTGGGGGAGAAGCTACATTGATCTGGATGGGTGTGTGTGAGTCCCACCTCTCCAAGGAATACTGCCCCTGTGCCAACCCAGGCTGATTCCTGAATTATCCCCATCCCATTTTAGGGGGATCCTGGACCCTTGGCACCCAAAGGTAAGCTACTCCTAATGTAATAGGCTAAGAGAGCAGAAAGGACTTCACACCTGCAAGGGCTACAGCACCCTTCTCCACTCTATCCCCCTGCAACCCTGGGAGTCACCCCTGGGCAGGATAGGACCCTCCAACTCCAACAGCAGTGTCCTGCAGGGCGCAAATCCCGCAAAAAGAAATCCAAGGCCACACAGCCGAGTCCTGAGGACAGAGTGGAGGTATCGCTGCCTGCTCCCGCCTCCTCTTCCCCTGCACTCTCCAGCCCTGGCTGCCCCTCCTAGGCAGCTGCCTTACCCTAAGAGGGCGGGGGGAATAGTGGGCCCTAACCAACCTCTAAACTGCTCTCTGAGCCCCTCAGGGACCCGTGTCTCCTCCATCCAGGACCCTTCGCCTCCAAGCAAGGCCCTTTCCAGGACACGAAGGGCAAAGAGAGACCTTCCTGAGAGGACTGCAACTCAGCGGCCTGAGGGGCCCAGCCTCCAGCAGGACCCAGAAGTTCCCACAGTGCCCAAGAAGGGGAAGAGAAAGGGGCGACAGGCGGCTTCCGGTGGGCTTTCCTCATCACTCCCAGCAACGGGCTCTACAGGAGAGGATGGGATGGTGGCCTAGGAGCGCGTGAACAAAGGTGGGGGAGAGGCTGCCACGGCAGCCCCTGGGAGTCTGAGCTCACCATCTTGCCTGTTCTTCCCCCAGGCCACCGCAGACCCCGGAAGGTCAAGGCTGACACCCCATCCTTGGACCCGGAGGGGACCTCAGCCTCTTAGCAGGAGGGTCTCCTTGCTGCACTCACCCTTTCTTGTCTTGCCCTGAATCTTGGGGTCTGAATTCTTGGGAGCAGGCAATATCTGAAGGTGCAAACAGGCCCTATGGCTGTTCCCTGCACAACTCTCATGTTTTTAATTGTACCCCACCTTCCACATCTTTAAAGCTCATGTGAAAAATGCTGCATTTTTAATAAACTGATAAATTTGAACTTCTTGGCACCTCTTGGTCTGACATGGCCAGGTAGGAAGGGCCTGCTGCCCAGTCCTGGGGACAGGAGGCCCAGCTCCTCACAAGGCAAAACTGAGCCCCCATACCAGTCCTCAAGTCTCTGGCTCTATCAGAGGACAGTTTGCCTCTGCAGGGACAGCCCCTCAGAGGTGGTACAAAGACCCTGGCCCCAGGCCGCCCAGGAGCCATAGCTCCTCCAGTTCAGATTCTCCAGGGTCCAGGGCTGTTCCCCCATCCTGGCAGGAGCCAGGCAAAACCCACCCTTCGGCCCCTCCCCAGCCCCAGGCCCAGGCCCTTTGCCTGCTGGCACAGAGGGGAGCTTCTCAACTCATGGTCTCTTCATTGGCTTTTGGTCACTCGAGGTCACCAATCTCTTGTGGGGGCTGCAACCCAGACCCTGCACACACAGGTACTTTAGGATCTTGCCCCTACCCACCAAATACCTGGGAAACCATCCCACCCCAGACCTCCCACCCCGACCCCAAGCCTGAGGATGGGCCCTAAGGGGAGCGAGCAGTGGCTACCAGCAGGGTTCCTGATCCAAGGATTTATTCCACAAGAAGAGACTGATCCCTGCTTTAGGCTGGGGAAACAGAAATTAGGAGTCCCCAGAACCTTCCACAAACAAAACCCCAGCCCCAGGGACTCAGTGTGGTGGAGGCTGAAGCACGAGCAACAGGGACAGCACTTGGAAGGGAGAAAAGGTGAGCTTCAGGCGGCTGTCCCGAAGGGGCAAGTGGCCAGCAGGGTCTGGTCGCTCCAAGAGGTCGCAGCTGGAGAACAGGAGGGGCCATGAGGGCTCTGCGAGGGCGAGACTCTACCCCCACTCCCATCCCGCACTGCCACTCACAGGATGGCCTCCTGAACCGGCAGCGACAAGTGCAGCCAGCAGTCCACGTGGCTGCCGTGGGCTTCATACAGCCTCAGGACCAGCGAGCGGCGCTGGGGGCTGCTCTCCGCCTGCAGAGGGACAGGGCTGGTGAGCGGGGGCCGAGGGCGGGCCCAGTCCAGGACCCCGCCCCCAGCACATCCCACCCCTTGCCTGCTTGACAGTCTCCAGTACGACCGCGGGTGAAGACAGGGAAAAGGCACTCCAGGAGGTGGCGGGCGCTGGGCTGGGGGCTGGCAGAGCCAATAGGGGGAAGTTTAGGCTGTAGGCAGCTTGGATAACGCCAGCATCCTGGAAAGAGCCTGGGGAATGACCAGGAAACAATGCTGGTGGAGAGTGGGGGCTACCCTCCCATGTCCCTAGAAGGAACAGGGAGCCAGGCTGCTGGGGTTTGGGCTCACAGAAGGGCAGAGAGGTGTCTAGGGATGCAGGAAGGCCCCACCGTCCCCAGCACTCACCCTTGTGGGGCATCAGCGCATAGGTGAACTCGTGGCGCCCCATGTCAGCAGTAGCGTCCGGGGCTTTAGGCGCCCGCAAGCTGGGGTAAGGAGAGCGAGTAGGGGCCAGGCTGAAGCTGGTGGAGTTGTGGCCGGGAAGACCCATGTCCCCATGCCAGCTCCCAGGCCTGGTGGGTACCCCACTTACAGCGAGAGGCTGAGGATGCTGCCTTGCACTGATGCGCCATACTTGCAGTCGTTGAGCAGGGCCAGTCCAAAGCCGTGTTCTGACAGATCCATCCAGCGGTGGGCCCACACCTGGAGAGCAGATCCAAGACCCACTTGGTGGCCCTGTGCCCCTCTCTGTGCTTGTAGACTCCAGAGCTCCTGTCACTAGGCTGAGCACAAGCTCTAGAACCACACAACTGAACTCCAGCTCCCACTGCACGGGGCTCTGGGCATGCCACCCAACCTGCCTAAGCCTCAGTTTCCTATCTGTGAAATGGAATGAATAAATAATAGTACTTACCCCACCGAATGATCATGAGTATCAAATTAAATGCAAAACTTTTTTTGTTTTTTTCACACAGGATCTCAGTCTGTCACCCAGGCTGGAGTGCAGTGGCATGATCTGGGCTCACTGCAACCTCCGCCTCCCGGGTTCAAGTGATTCTCCTGCCTCAGCCTCCCAAGTAGCTGGGATAACAGGGCATGTACCACCACACCCGGTTAATTTTTTTTTTTGAGATGGAGTCTCACTCTGTCACCAGGCTGCAGTGCAGTGGCATAATCTCAGCTCACTGCAACCTCCACCTAAAGGGTTCAAGCGATTCTCCTGCCTCAGCCTCCCAAGTAGCTGGGACTACAGGCGTGCGCCACCACACCCAGCTAATTTTTTTTTATTTTTAGTAGAGACGGGCCTTCACCATGTTGTCCAGGATGGTCTCGATCTCTTGACCTCGTGATCCGCCCGCCTCGGCCTTCCAAAGTGCTGAGATTACAGGCCTGAGCCACTGCGCCCAGCCAATTTTTGTATTTTTAGTAGAGACGGGGTTTCACCATGTTGGCCAGGCTGGTCTTGAACTCCTGAACTCAGGCAATCCACCTGCCTCGGCCTCCCAAAGTGCTGGGATTACAGGCATGAGCCACCGTGCCCGGCCAATGTAAAGCATTTAGTGCAATGCCTGGCACGCACCTTAGGAAGCAGCAAATGTTGATTATCCTCTTCCTCCCCAGCCCGTACCACACAAGCAGTCTCCCCAGCCAGGGAGGAATCCAAGGCCACTCGCACCCTGCCATGTCAGACCTCAAATCGAGCCCAGTCCCAAGAAGTATTGTAGTGGGTAGGTCGCTGCAGGTGCCCAAACTGGATCTCATAGGTAGCCTGGGAACTCCGCACGCGAGCAGGGAACTCCACCTTCAGGAACTTGTGGGCCTCATGCCAGTGTACCTGGGAGCAGGATGGAGGGTGGAAGTCAGGGAAGGAAGAGACACACCCAGGCCTGGGGCTGACCCCTCCTTACCAAGCACACTTGGGGAAAACAGCCACCCTGTCCCCCCCCAACCACTACCTCGGTGTGGAAGCGGACATAGGGGCAGCCAACATCCAGCACGACCTCCTGGCTAAGTCGACTGTTGGGGCTAATCTGCAGCAAGAACCAGGCGCTGCCCCGCAGGCCACCCTCGGTGCCCACTGCCAGGGTCCCTGCCTGGCCCAGCACAGGCTTCCTATGGGACAGGGGTGGACATACTGAGCCAGAGCAGCCTGTGTTCCTGCCACCTCCACCATCCCCACATGCTGCCCAGCCCATACCGTGTCTCCAGGTGGTAGTCCATGACATCCCATGCATCCCAGTACAAGGGGACATCATCAAACAGCACAAACTGGTTCCCCACGGCACCCTCAGCAATGGCCTCCCTGGAAGGACATGGGATTGATGCTGTACAACCATCTGACCTTGCTCCCTCCAGCTGCTCTTGGTGGGGTAGGAGTGAGTAGACCCAGGGGACAGGCGACTACTGCCCAGCCTGCCCTGCTCCATGTGTGGGTTCCAGCCCACAGCCACTGGTGGGCTGCTGTGGGCAGTGTTGCGGCCAGGGGACAGAGGAAACGGGCTGGGGTCTCCTTGCCAGGCACTGGGAAAGGGCAGTAAGGAGTTGGCACCTGCCAGAGGCCACCAGGACCAAGGATGTCAGGCGGCCAGTCGGGTCCAGCTTCACTCGGATGATGCCATTGTCCAGAGTCACGGAGCCATCAGTCTTTGTGGGAGGAGGCCTTGAGGCTGAGTCTGTAGGGGCTTCCCACACCAAAAGTCCTCCCACCCCAACCCCAGCCCCGCCTCACTACTTGCTCCAGGCAGGGGAGCTCAATTGTCAGAAAGCATCCCAGCACAGCTCCTGCCCCCTAGGACATGCAGGACTCACCTCTTGCAGTACGAACACAGGCTGCTGGGGCAGCAGGGGCTGCAGTGAGGTGGGGGGAGGAACAGGAGCATAGCCCATGCTGGGCACCGTCACCAGGGCTGGGGGTGAGGCCTGGGCATCAGTGCAGCCTTCCTGACCTTTCAGGAAGCTTGCGTAGGTGGGGGTGGGGTGGTGGAAGATGAGCTACTACTCTCCAGTCAGGGGCACCCAGATCCCTAGGGGTATCCCAGGCCTGATCTGTCTGGCCTCCATCCTTCCTGCTGCAATAGCAACCCTTCCCCTCAGCTTGTACCTAGGCTGTGGGCCCCACCCGGCTTGGGCAGGGCCATCACTTCGGTCCGCTTCCAGGGCAGCGTGTTGACGATGAGGAGGCCCTCGGGACCTGGCTCCCCAGCACACAGGGCTGCGGCTGCGGTGCTGAGCAGTGTATTGCCATGGGAACGGATGTCTGAGGAGAGACTGGCTGGTCATAGGTGGGCAACAGGTCTGGAATGAGCCCATGGGTATCCCACAGGAGACAGTCCGGGCTCAGCCCTGGCATTGGAGAGAGCGGGAAGGACTATTGTGAGCCTAACCTTCGTAGTGGCACATGGCTTCCTCTGCAACTATCTGGATGCAGCTTCCCGTCACCACATCATGGAACTGGTTCAGAAGCAGGAGCCTGCAGGGGCGAAGGGCAGGGATGGGAAGACTGGGAGGGGCAGCCACAGAGGTATCTGCAGTGAGCAGTCAGGTGGGTGGCAGGGACAGAACCAGGCTGACCTCCAGAGGTGCTGCAGCTGGGCTGCTGGGTATAGGAACTGGGCACTGCGGGCCAGGGCCAGGCTACTGAGCAGCTCCACATCGTGCAGGATTCGCTCACATTCCCGGTTCCCCTTCTTGATCTGAGCCCGGGATGGGAAGATCAGTCTGGAGCCTGCTTAGGTGTCCCAGGACACCTTCCAAAGCCCTCCCTTGCTCAGAATCCCTGAGGACCCCCCCCCACCAAGGGCCTCGTGGAGAAGGCCTCTGGAAGTGACCTGCCTTAAATGCCTTCCCTCTTCTCCCCGCAGCCCCAACCCCTTTCTTCAGGGACACTGCCTCCTTCAAGCCTTCTTGACCAACCCAGGTCTTGAACTTCTCTCCTCCAAACTTCTCTTCCCCTAGATCTGGCCTGGGCTCTCTCCTCTGCTGCCTTCTCTGACCCTCTGCAGATCAAGGGCACACCCTCCCTGCACGGCCCTGCAACCTGCCCCTGACCTGGGCATGGGTGGTGTATGTGCCATTGTGCAGCTCCAAGAAGAGCTCCCCAACCCATGTGCACAGCTGCCCCGAGTCACTCTCCAGTGCCGAGAAGAGCTGCCTTGGAGAAGATAGCTGCACCCTGAGGAGACCACAAGTCTGGGTCTCCCAGCCTTGGAGACCACATGGCTCACCCTTCTTCCACACCAGAGCAAAGGATCCAGCCCCTACAGAAAGAAGCCACTCCAGAAAGCTCCCCGTCCACACATTGCCAGCCCCGGATGCCCTAGGAGAGCCTCTCTCTCTGGTGGGCTGGAGCCCTTACCACCTTCAGCTTTTCCCCCACCCATCCCCAGGGTGGAAGTTTGGAGGAACCCGTGGTCTAGGATTGGGACAGGACAAGGTCCAGATGAGGGGTTGGGTCCAATGTCTGAGGGAAGGCAGGGCTCATGGCAAGGGCCCAGGTTGGGGCTAAAGGAGAGCCAAGGCCCGGCCTGACCTGGGCAGCCCATCCGTATTGCTCAGGCGCTTCAGGCGGTCCAGCATGGTCTGGGTGGGACCACCACCCCCATCCCCAAAGCCAAAGAGGAAGGCACTGTGGTTGGCCCGCCCCTTGTCCCGGTTGTTGGCCACAGTCTTCAGCACCTAGACAGGTGAGGGCAGGCCAGCATGGATCAGCCTGGGACAAGCCAGCTCTCTCCAGCCTGCCCCTACCCCACCACCCTAGGTGACCCCTCACCTCCTCCACGCTGCCCTGCATCCCATAGGAGTCGCCAGGTGGGAAGTGGACCAGTACGCGGGAGCCATCCAGCCCCTCCCAGAAAAAAGTATGGTGCTACCAGCAGAGAAACAGAGGCAGGGCAGAGAGGCCAGAGTCAGGGCTGAGGCAGCGCCAGGCCTTCCAGACTTGGTCCTGCCCCTGCCTGCTATGTGACCCTGGCAGAAGCAGAGTGAGGGTTTGGTGGTCTGTCTAGGACCCCTCAATAAGGGGGAAGAGGCAAATGGGCCAGGTGGGACTTTGACCCACTCTGACCTTGACCCCCCCTGGGTCCCTGCTTACTGGGAAGGAATTCACCAAATTCCAGCTCAATTTCTGGGTGAGAAAGCGCCTGATGCCACAGCCGTGCATGATCTGGGGAAGCTGTGCTGAGTAGCCAAAGGTGTCCGGCAGCCAGAACTGCTGGGAAAGAGGATCCTGGAGTGCAGGAACCAGAGCTCCAGGTGGACTCACCCCAGCCTCAGCCCCTCAGCACTCCAAGTCGAGCGCCAGCCCCACTTGCCCACAGCCTGATGCAGCAGCTCTCAGCCTACCTCGGAGCACATCTTCCCAAACTCCTGCAGAAAGAAGTTCTGGCCCTGCAAAAACTGCCTCACCATGGCCTCTCCACTGGGCAGGTTCCCATCCTGGCAGTGAAAGAAGTGGGAGGCAGCCCAGGTCAGTGCTGGATGGGGAGCAGGCAGGCACTCAGGCCAACCCACTCCCTGCAGGAGAAGCCAGGGCTGCTCCAACATGGGAGTTACAGCCGGAACTCAGTAAGGGCCCCTGTCCTTCAGGCCTGACTGTCCATCTGCCTGAAGGGGTGCCTAGGACTAGGCCATGCAACTTGTCACAGTGCTGGAGGCTCTCCTCCCCCTTCAAGTCCCAGGCCCTGAGATCCCAGGCACTAATGAGCCAGCCCTGCCACACAGGGGATGAGTGGCCTGCGGAAAGTCACCAGCAAAGCCAGGAGGGCTGGGGCTACCTGAAGGAAGGCCGTTGTCATACGGTTCAAGGCTGAGGGGTGCTCAGTGCACTTACCATCTCCACCCAGGTGCCCCCCACAGGCACAAACTGCCCACGGCGCGCAAACTCCTGGAGGCGGGAGTGCAGGCCAGGGTAGCGGTTCTTCACCCACTCCAGCTGCTGCGCCTGTGGGCAGGTTGAGGGGAGCTGGGCCCAGAGTGATGAGGGCCCCACCCAGGACAGAGCATATGGGACTCAGTGGGTGGCTAAGGGTGAGGAGCAGCCCTGCCCCCAGGCCCAGGAAACCTTCAGGGCCTGTGGAGCTCCAGGGAGGGCCACGTGCTTCCCTTCCCCCTCACAGCTGTCCCTCTGACCTGGGAGCAGGCAAAGATGAACTCAGGGTTTCGCTCCATGAGCTGCAGGGCGGTCACCCAGCTCCGGGCACATTTCCTCACGGTCTCTTTGAAGGGCCAAAGCCAGGCTAAACAGGGAGTGGGGTGGAGGATGGAGGGAGCGGCAAGGCTGACCAGGCCCGTGCTGGGGTTCCAGAGGGTCACCTAGCCTCCCTCCCATCCCAGGCCCTTCACCCTGGAAAGCCCTGTGGTGTCTCTCCTGAGCGGTCACTTCACTTCACTCCAGCAAGGTGGGAGGGGGGGCTGGGGAAAGGAGGCGGCAGTGCTATAAGTCCAATTATACAGGTCAGGAAATGGAGGCTCCAGGTCCCGGAATAGCTTCAGTCCTCTTGGGGAATTAGACATCCCCTAGAGGATCCTCCGAGAGGCAGCAGGGACTACCCTGCCACTGCACACACTTGACGGATACCTGGGAACAGGGGCATGGCTCCCAGGATGGAGCCGGCTGTCCTGCCAGAGGTGCTACAGCCTCTCCTGACCCCCAGGCCGCAGTTCCTTCCTTACCAGTTTAGAACCTCTCACACCTTACCCTACATCTTGGCACAGCAGAGAAAGCCCTTGTTCTGTGATCCCAAAACTCCAGCTGCATCAGAATCAATACCTTCAGGAGCTTGTTAAAAACGTGGATTTCCCATAAAACTCAAGACACTGCAAACTTGAGGAAGCCTCTCTGGAATCCCCCAGCCCAGGTGGAGTAAGTACCTCTTCTGTGCTCTCCAGTGCCCCAGACTCCCCACCATTGTGACACCAACTCTGCCTGCTGAATCCTTCTCTATAATCCTACCCTCAATATCTAGCATGGGCCCCACGAGGCATCATATTTTGTTGAAAGAATAAATGAGGCTGGGCACAGTGGCTCATGTCTATAATCCCAGCACTTTGGGAGGCCAAGGCAGGCGGATCACCCAAGGTCAGAAGTTCGAGACCAGTCTGACCAATGTGGTGAAACCTCGTCTCTACTAAAAATACAAAAATTAGCCAGGCGTTGTGGTGGGTGCCTGTAATCCCAGCTACTCAGGAGGCTGAGGCAGGAGAATCACTTGAACCCAGGAGGCAGAGGTTGCAGGGAGCCGAGATCACACCATTGCACTTCACCCTAGGTGACAAGACTAAGACTCCATCTCAAAAAAAAAAAAAAAAAAAAGAATAAGTGAATCCAAAGCAAGCAGAGCCCACAGTCCAGCCCCCTGGTCCCATTTTACAGATGGGGAAAACTCAGGTCCAAGAGGGGCAGGAACTTGCTGAGCATCACACAGTGCTTCTAGGACACATCCAGGTCTTCAAGGGCACTCCTGCCTCCCCAGCCAGCCCAACCAGCTGCTGTCCTACCTGTATCAATGTGGCAGTGCCCTGTGGCATGAATGGTGTGTTGGCTTTCACCTCCACGTTGGCCAAAGAACCTGGAGGCCAGGGCCTGGGCCACTGGGAAGGTCTCGGGCTGGGCAGGGTCACACACGTTCACCATCTGGTTGGCTGTGTACAGGGCCTGAAAGCTGCGCTGGTTGTCCTTCCCGAGGCCCTGCAGCAGGGTTCTGCCCCTTAATCCCCTTTTCAAGTATGGCTTCCAGACCTAGGCCCCACTGATCTCCTCAGCGCTCTCAGCAGAGCTCCCCTGACCTCCAACCCTTTTTCCCTGCTGGTCCCCCTGCTCAGCACCATCTCCCTCCTCCCTTTCACATAGGAAAATTCTCTCAACCCTCAAGCAGGTGGAAACCCTCTTCCTACTCTGGATTCCCAGAGTCCCATTTATCTGACCCAAAGAACAACCTTCTTGGAGCAGGGCTCTAGAGGGTAGCAGGGGGTACAGGGGGTGTCAAATACCTTGGCTATGCCCAGCAGCAGCTCCAGATCCACCAGGAGCATGTGGACATCTCGGTGGAACACAGCCAGCTCAGCCCGGCTCAGCTGGAACATCTTCTCAGGATCAGGGGCTGCAATGATGCTTCCCTTCCCGGCCCCCAGGAGCCCATTGCAGGCTACTTCCACATAGAGGGTGAGGCTACAAACATGGGGAGACAGCCTCAGGCTAAGGGACTGGCACAGCACTCTGGGGACTTGAGGAGGGGGCACCCAGGAGGCATCCAGCTGAGGCCAACCTGTCTGCTTTCAGGATCCACTACCCAGAGTATCCCACAGTGTGTCAAGAGCGCATGTGGGAGGGTTGGGGTACAAATACCAGATGGATCCTATGTCCTGCTGTCAGAGAGAATAAGTAGCAGTTTGGAATCATGTAAATTACACTGCTGTTTAGTCTTATATTTCCAAAGTTGTCTTTGCAAAGCACTGCCTTGGTCTTGGAACCCTCTTTGCATATTAAAACATGTTCGGATCTCCCAGGCTTGAACTTTTAGACCCAAGATCTAAAACCAACATGGCTTACATGGGCGGGCCATTCATTGGAGAACAGGCTGGGCTGTGGTGATGCCATACTCAGGCTTCAGAGAACAAACACGACTTCCTTAGGGAGGCCTTGCTGACTCCACTTCCCCACTAAGTCTAGAGCAAATTCCTCAGTGGACAACCCAGGATTTTCTTCCAGAGCCTTCAGCTTTGTAATTATATGAGTAGACCTGTCTCCCTTTGTTGGCAAGGACTATTTTATTCACCACCATACTCCCAGTGTCTGGAAGCATCTGAAACAGTGTTCAATCAATATAAAATACAATAATAACGTCTAAGAAGTGTGTTTAATGGTGTCATAAAATGTCCAGGTTATAACATGGAATGTAAGAAGTCAGGATACAATCTCAACTAGTAAAAACTACACCAGGATGAGTCGGGCACAGTGGCTCATGCCTGTAATCCCAGCACTTTGGGAGGCTGAAGTGGGTGGATAGCCTGAGGTCAGGAGTTTGAGAACAGCCTGGCCAACAGAGTGAAACCCCATCTCTACTAAAAATACAAAAAATTAGCTGGGCATGGTGGTGGGCACCTGTAATCTCAGCTGCTAGGGAGGCTGAAACAGAAGAATTGCTTGAACCTGGGAGGCGGCGGTCGCAGTGAGCTGAGATTGTGCCATTGCACTCCAGCCTGGGTAACAAAAGTGAAACTCCATCTCAAAAAAACAAAACAAAACAAAACCCAAAAAAAACAAAAAAAAACTATGCTGGAAAGATACACCAAGAACATGAATACTGGGCTGGGCACGGTAGCTTGCACCTGTAATTTCAGCACTTTGGGAAGCTGAGAAGGGTGGATTACCTGAGGTCAAGAGTTTGAGACCAGCCTGGCCAACATGGTGAAACCCTTTCTCTACTAAAAATACAAAAAAATAGCTGGGCGTGGTGGCACACACCTGTAATCCTCTGCTACTCAGGAAGCTGAGGCACGAGAATCACTTGAACCTGGGAGGTAGAAGTTGCAGTGAGCTGAGATCGCGCCACTGCACTCCAGCCTTGGCGACAGAGGGAGACTTTGTCTCAAAAAAAAAAAAAAAAAAAAAAAGAACATGAATGCTGAGATGTTAATAATGTTCATCTCTATTCTAGGGAGTGGAATAACAGTAGTTATTTCTTTCTTTGTGCTTTCCTGTATTTACCACAAGGCAAACATTATTATTTTTGAGACAAAGTCTCACTCTGTTGCCCAGGCTGTAGTGCAGTGGTGTGATCATGGCTCACTGCAGCCTCGGCCTCCTGGGCTCAGGTGATCCTCCCACCTCAGCCTCCCAGGTAGTGTGGGTCACTGCACCCAGCCCATTATTTTTATGGTTAGGAAAAAATCATGCTTTTAAAAGCAAACAATGAGATGTGAGGATGATTGTGCTGGAGCAGAGGGGTGCTTCTGAGATCACTCTGGGCCTCAGCTCCTCCTTGCTCACTGGTACTCCCTCCCTGACAGCACTGATCAACCAGGGCACAGGGACTCACCTTCGGGGGTCTCTTTCCCCCAGCCTGTCAGTCAGGACATAGCTGGTCTTCTTACCCTCTTTGGTTAAACCCTAGTAGGGAGGGGAGTGAGAAAGACAAGGCTTGAGGCCTTTGGACAGTTCAGATAAAGTGTAAGCCATGGGGAGACAGGTCCCTCCATCTGGTCCCCAGCTCTGGGTCCTCTCTCCCAAGCAGGGCCAAGATTGGCAAATCAGGGACCCTTGGCAGTAGATGCCCCAATTCCCATGGCAGCCAGCACCATGAGCACCAAATAGCCCCTGTTTACCAGTGGCAAAGCCATGGTCTTATGGGAAGGGCCCTGGAAAGGGGTTAGGCGGCCTGAGTGTGGATTCTGGTGGCCTCTGCACCCCCAAATAAATACCTGAAAAGAAACTCCATGAAGTTAAGGGCAGGTTTGCCTCATTCTCTGCCACACCCTAGTGCTTAAGGGTATGGCCCAGAATGGACACCAGGGGATATTTGCTGAGTCAGTGAAGGGAGGGAGGGAAGGTCTCTGCCTTCTTGTAGCCAGGAAGAACAGTCTTAACCCCAGATTGAGTCAATCCAACTTGAAATGGAAGCTGTGTGAACCTGAGTGAGTGAACTAACCTCTACACATCTCAGTTTCTTAATCTGTAAATGGGTATAAAGACCTACTAGATAGGAGTATAAGGACTAAACCTGATAAGGGTGGAGCATGAACAAGACATTTAACAGTGGTTATAGCTGGGGAATGGGATGGGTGATAGGGAGAGATCCATTACTTTATCTAGAACTGTTTGAAATGTTTTCCTATAAGTTTGTATTACATGGAATAAAAACTAAGGACCAATAGCAGAGATGCCCAAGTGACAACTTCCTTAGTCCTGAAATCCTGATACCACCCTGTAGGCAGAGCAACTCAGCTGTAGCTTCTCTAGAGTCCACAGGAGAAGGGCTGCAGTCATTTCAGGGCTGAAATGTGGCCATACCTGGCCCTAGGGCAGGGTTCCTCACCTGGACAGGTTCCCCATCACGCCACACCAGACCTTCTCCATCACTTTCCCAGCAAAGGTGAACTTCCTGGCCTACCCATGCCTCTGGGATGGTCAGTTCCACCCGGAACCAGCAGGTCCACCATCTGCAAGAGAGCTGTTGTGATAGGCCCAAAGGTAGAAGCCCTATCCTGATATCCTTCCTTGGATAAAGTATCGGCCGGGGCTTGAAACTCTCCAAGAATCTGCAGTGTCACAAGGTACTCAGCTTTGAGCCACAAGAAAGGAGCCACAAGGTGAGAAGCAAGATGAGGGAAAGAGGCAGAGGCGTCAAAGGTAAGTGATCCCTAGGGTGCCCTTCCTAAGGGATGTCCAGAGGCGGCTACGTGGGGATGAAAACCATCCCCTGAAGACTGAGGGACCAGGGAGCTGTTCCCAGCAGAGGGTGCTGCTCGATCCCACATAGTTGCCTAGGGCAGACGGCGGACAACGAAGGTGTGGCCGGGAGCTGGGTTGGGACTTCCCTTAGACCCGTAGCCCCGCCCACCCGCTGGGCGTTACCTACGTGGGTCCGAAGCTGCAGCCGACCTGTGCTGGGCGGAAGTCCCGCTGGACTGCCTCCTGGTAGGGAAGCCTATCTGGCGTCAGGAAGCTGGAGAGCGCAGCCACAGGGCAGCTGGCCCCAAAAAGCCTGCGTAGGACGGGCCAGTGGGCACATGCTGGAGGCCGCCCGGTTTCCGCCTGGGTGCCAGCTGGCCAGTGGGGCCGCACTTTCCCTGGATCCTCCGCCAAGAGGGCTGCCTGGCCGCGCTGCGGCAGTCCATTCCCTACCCCCTCCTCCCCGGCCTCTGCCCTGCCCGCGGCGAGCACTTCATCCTGCGGCCCGGGTGGCTGCAGCTTGGGTTTCTCCCCGGAAGGAAAGCCTGAAGCACACGGATGCGGTCGGCCGGCTACCGAGACCAGGGCCACACCTGCCGCGGAGGTTACAGTCGGTAAAGTAGAGTGGCGACACGAACTTCTCCACCCGTTCCACTGTGGTGCGCCAGTGCTTCAGGGCCGGCGCAGCCGCCATCGCCGAGCTCTCGCTCCTCTTTCCGGAAGGCCCCTGGCGCTACAGTCCCGCTCCACGGCAGGAAACCAAAGGTTCCGGCGTCCAGAGGGCGCCTCCCGGTCCCGGGCAGCTTTTCTTGGCACACCGGCGGCACTCGGAAGCCCAGCTGCTGTCTGAACCTTGAGCCGAGTTGGAAGCTAGAAACTGTGTTTTTGAGGCTCCCCTATGTTGTCCGAGATAGTGGGCCGCAGGGCAAATCTCAAAATAAAATGGGAAATTTGACGATGAGAACTCCTGAAAGTCTCGGGACAGAGACTTAGGCCATTCAGCAAGAAGGGCACTAGCCTCAGCTGCTGCAGACCCAGCCTCAGAAGCAGCAACCGGCAGGGAGACCTCTGGCTCTAGCTGTCGCTGAACACAGAAAGTGGTGTTTGCTTAACGTGGAGAGCCAGACTACCCGGAATAGGTGTTTTCATACCGGACGGAGGTCAGGGTGTTAGTGAGCAGGAAAGTAGAGCTATATGCCCAAGTTACCACGACTTCCTCGATTACAGGCTTTACTGAACGTATATTGCTAACTCTTGCACATCACCAGAAACTCTGGAGTTTGAGGTGGCAGAACAGTCATGGCATTGACGATTCCAATGGAAAAATGTATTTCACCATACAGGACTGTAGAGTCCAGGGAAGTCATAATACCAGAAACAGAACTCCAGTTTCATTCTCACCCCTAGTACTCCACTGACAGCTTTGTTTTTTTCTCCTGGGGTTGCCAAGAGAGTGTCTATAAAATCATTAGGAACAACAACAACAAAAAAAATACACAAGATTAGCCCTGATATTTTAATGGAAATACGGACCAAGTTTACAACATTTCAAATGCAAATCACACGGAAAGGTGACTAAGTACAGAATACCAAATGTGATTTAAAATAAAGATAACCTGCTGCTGCATATAATACAGGTTGGGTTTAGAGCTTGGAGCTCAGATGTCAGACAGCAGGAGGAATAAAAATGCTACTTGTGAAAACCCAGGCTATAGGTAAAACTGTCTTCTGTTGGTTGCACTGGTGGGTTGGGACTTTCTCCTGACTTTGGCCTTGAAATCCTATCCTGACCTGCAGGCAGGTGCTCTGGATGTAACACTGTGCAGGGGCAGCAACAGCCAGGGCTGACCCTGATCACACCCCACCAATTTCCCCTATGGTTCCAGGTCAACATGACCTTTCTTGAGGGAACACAGGGGAATAGGTGAATCATTTCTGAGAAAACCTCAGGATCTTTCCCCAAAATCAGTACATATGACCACTCCCAAGTCGACATTGCCCCAGTTTTGCCCTAAAATCTTATCCCACAAAGCTCTTTTTGGCACCCTACACTTTGGCTCACAGTCTCCTCTCCCCAGTACAAAAGCAGCCTAAAATCAGGCCGGCTCTGGTGGCTCACACCTGTAATCTCAGCACTTTGGGAGGCCGAGGTGGAAGGACAGCTTGAGGAGGGGAGTTTGAGACCAGCCTAGGCAGCATAGCAAGACCCTGTCTCTACAAAAAGTTAAAAAATTAGCTGGGTGTGGTGGCATGCAGCTACTCAGGAGGCTGAGGTGGGAGGACTGCTTGAGCCTGGGAGGTCAAGCCTGCAGTGAGCTATGATCGTGCCACTGCACTCTAGTGTGGGTCATAAAGTGAGACTTTGTCTTTAAACAATAATAAAAGCCTAAAATCAGGTCTACCATGTATTTTGAAAATCCAAGAGCCAAAAAATTTTTCTTTTTGGTGGTGGTGGTGGTGGTGATTTTTAACTAAAAAGCAAACATAAAACACACAAAACATTGCTGCTTACGACTAAGACTTGCGGAATGGTTGCTGAAGAAAAATCCACCGGAGTACTGGGAGGGGCTCAGTTGGTCTTTGTTCAGAAAGTCCAGGTTAACCACATAGAAAAATTCTAATCATTCATGTTTAAATGCTAGTTTAAATTTATGTAATTAAAAAAATAGGTATCCCATTTCAAATTCTCTCCCTCCCAACCCCATTTATAAGGTATACCACATGCCTTATACACACTTTTTTTCAAATACTGGTTTGGTATTTAAGTTGCTCACCCCCATCCATCACCAATGTGAATAAGAAAAAATATATAGAAATACAAACTACATAGCTTGACAACTTACCCAAATATAAAATATTTTCAGATAGTTGAACAAGGGGAAAAAACATGTACTAAAAGACTGAAGTATTCTAAGATTTTGGAATATTTTGATTTGGAACAAGTAACAAGTATTTAAAGCAAAATCCTGTTTCTACCCTGGATAAGGAACTGAAACCAAAATCCCTGCTTCACAGTATTTTCTGGTGAGGACAAGGGACGTGGGTTGAGAGTTTATTCCTTAAGTAAGAACCAAGCTTTATTTATTTACAAAAAAAAAAAAAAAAAAGTTGGGGGCAAAGGGGAAGACAAGTTTTACACAAAAGTACTACAATGATAACTCCCTTTGGTAAAAAGTGTAATAAATGTCTTGTACATCTGTTCATAGGTACTAAATCTGAAGCCACACAGTACTATGGTACACAAGAAGCTAGAGCAATTATGCTAGCACATCAAAGCATATTTCTTTTAATAAAAAATTGACAGTATGTACATTATGTACAAAAAAACAAGTTAAAATCGTGTGTGTGTGCATGTGTGTGTCAGAGAGTAAAGCTGGTGGATGGCACTAGGGTAGACTAGTAAAGAGGCAGATACAAAACAGTTCCACGGGAGCTAAAAAGGACGACTGATTTGAACTCGTTGAGGTTGAGAACCAAAGGAAAGGGTAGGCAGCAAGGGATTCGTCAGGAATAAAATCCACAAGATGATCAATCCCAAAGCCAAACTGCAGGTCCCAGATAAAACCTAATGGGTGATCTTAGATGTGCTCAAGTGACCAGAAAAAAAAAATCAAATCCAGTTTTTTTTTTTTTTTTCCTTTTGTGGGGAGGGGAGAGGAGCACTGACCATGATAGTTCCAATCCATTTGAGTATTAAGTCCTTCCCCAGTCTGTTTTGTAAATGCATCTCCATCCAGTCAAAAGTGTGAACAGCATCCGGTTCCCTCACTGAAAGTTAGGCCACAGGAGACTCCAGTCTTAGCTCTGCTGGTGTGTGCAAGCAAACTGCACGTCTTTGCTTGCAAGGACTTCCTTCCCCTCCAGGGCAGGCTATACCCAAAACCCTTTGGAAAAGTTCCAGCTTCAGCTTTGTAAGGTATTCATGTTCCTAACAGGTAGCCCACTTGGTGCCAGGCTGCACCAGCCACACACAGGTCAGGTGGCCATGTCCCAGAGAGGCCCAGTGAGGCTTGAAAGGCATCTTCCTTGTTTCTTCAGTGTGTGAATGCATAGGCCTACACACACACCCCCACACACACCCCAAGTTATCTGCTCTGGCTTTGCAGTTAAGGGGCTTTGAATACTGTGCCGTATTTGACACGATACTTGTTAATGCTCACAAAATGCAGGGTCTCTGTATCACAGGTGGTGGTACAGGGCACCAGGCCCTCCAGCCCCTCACCCATGAGCCACTTGCTGGTCTCTGCTGCCATTTCACGGGGCACATGCTCCTTGGTCCATTTATCTACCCAGGCCTGGAATCTCTGATGTAGACGCTTGCTTACACGCTCATGGGACTGCAAAACAGAAAAAAAATATTTTTTATTAAATGAAGCAGAACCAAAAAAGAGCCCTTCAAATACAAAGCCTAATCTTCTTCTAAAGGAGCAAAGGAGAGATTGGGCTCAAGTCTTAGATACTGTTTTTTTCTTTTAAAAAAAAAAAAAAAAAAAAAAGCTTCTCTGTTTATAGAGAAGTTAAAGTAGTAAGAACATAGAACATGTGAGGGCATGAAAATCCATAACGCCTCCAAAGAAATGTGAACACAGGCTCTGGGCTGAAAAAGCTCAGTGTTCTCAATTTTAGCATGCATTAGTATAACCTAGGGAATGTGTTAAAAAGACACATTTCCGACGAGGCGCAGTGACTCACGCCTGTAATCCTAGTACTCTGGGAGGCCGAGGCAGGCAGTTCGCTTGAGCTCAGGAGTTTGAGACCAGCCTGGGCAACATGACAAAACCCCATCTCTACAAAAATACAAAACTTAATCGGGCATGGTGACACAATCCTGTAGTCCCAGCTACTCGGTAGGCTGAAGTGGGAGGACCGCTTGAGCTGGGAGGTGGAGGTTGCAGCGAGCTGAGATCGTACCACCGCACCCCAGCCTGGATGGCAGAGCCAAACCCTGTCTCCAAAAACAAACATACAAAAACCCAAAACCCCACATTTCCTTGGTTTTACCAATCTGCTCTAATGTATCCTGGGTAGGACCCAGTGAGCCACTGATCACTTCTATCAGCATGGAAATCCACTTCTAAGCCAGATAGTGCAAAGCAAAGGGCTTAAAACCCACTCTCCCTCCATTGTGTTACCCTACCCTGGCAAGCAGAGTCCAGGCTTGCCAGATCTTCTGCAGGGGGTTCTGTTCCCACCAACACACCCAGTAAAAATTTATTGGTGACCACATGCAAGGATACTAGAAGAGATACAAAAACAAAACTGCTGTTGCCCAGTGTCCCAAATAATGTGAATCAGAGACAGGCAGACACACACACATAGCAAAAAAAATTTGTCAGGCGTGGTGGTGCACACCTGTAATCCCAGCTACTCGAAAGGCTGAGGCAAGAGAATCTCTTGAACCCAGGAGACAGAGGATGCAGTGAGCTGAGATCATGCCACTGCGCTTCCCTCCATGCCATGAGAGAAGTACAGCAGACTCCTGAATAACACGGCTTTGAATGGCACAGGGCCACTGATAGGCAAGTTTTCTTCCACCTCTGCCAAACCCGAGACAGCAAAACCAACCCCTCCCCTTCCTCCTCCCTCTTCAGCCTACTCAACAAGATGAGAATGAGGACCCTTTATGATGAGCCACATCCACTTAATGAAGAGTAAATATATTTTCTCTTGCATATGACTTAACATTTTCTTTTCTCTAACTTCCTTTATTGTAAGAATATACAGTATAGGCTGGGCACAGTGGCTCACACCTGTAATCCCAGCACTTTAGGAGGCTGAAACAGATGGGTTGTTTGAACCCCTGAAGACCAGCCCTGGGCAATGTAAGGAGACCCCGTGTCTATTTCCATTAAAAAAAAAAAAAAAAAAAGAAAACAAGAAAAAAAGAATGCAGTATATATAATACATACAACATACAAAGTATGTCTATCAACTGTTTATCAGTAAGCCTTCCAGTCAACAGTAGACTATCAGTAGTTCCATTCCGGGGGAGTCAAAAATTATACATAGATTTGACTGTGCAGGGGCCAGTGCCCCAAACCCCGTGTCATTCGAGGGATAATCATACATTAAATTGTATGCTCAACATCTCCCACTTGAAAGTTTTGTAGTCCTTTCAAACTTAAAACGCACTTCGTCTGTCTCCTAAACCTCATAACCCTTTTCTATTAACAGGTGAGCCCCTAAAATATCCACTTAAGCAAAACAAACCAAAAAACCCCAAAACGAATTAGGCACCATCCTTGATGTCCTCCTTTTGCTTACCCCCACATTTGATCCAATACCATCTCTTGTCAATTAAATATCTAAATTATATCTACATCCAGGCGTGGTAGCTCATGCCTGTAGTCCCAGTACTTTGGGAGGCTGAGGTGGGTGGGTCACTTGAGGTCAGGGGTTTGAGACCAGCCTGGCCAACATGGTGGAACCCCATCTCTACTAAAAATACAAAAAATCAGCCAGGCGTGGTGGCGCGTGCCTGTAATCCCAGCTGCTCAGTAGGCTGAGACAGGAGAATCGCTTGAACCCAGGAGGCAGAGGTTGCAGTGAGCCGAGATTGGGTCACTGCACTCCAGCTTGGGCGACAAGAGTGAAACTCTGTCTCAAAAATAAACACATAAAATCTACAATGTAATTCTTGCAATTCCACTGCCACCCTAGTAGTCTGGGTGGTCCCCAAATCTCATTTGGACAAGGGCACCCTTGAGTGGTCTCTGCTCTTCCAACTTTATACATACCCATCTCCACTCTCCTCATAGCACTCCAAGCTATCTTTGTCAAATGTCCCAATGCATCTCAAACAAACTCCAAACCATGGCCTATTAGACAAAGTAATGTGGCCTCTGCCTACCCTTCTAACTTCATGCAACCTTGAGCCACAACGGTGTCTGTAGTTTCTTGAATATGCCATGTTCTTTCCTCCCAGCCTTGTACTTGCTGTTTTGTCTAGAAAACACCCATCCTCTACTCTTCACCAGGCTAATTCCTTGTCATTATTCAGGCCTCAAGCATCACCTCCTTTGAGAAGCCTCCTCCAGTGAAAGCAAGGCCTGTATGCTAGTTACCCTTGATCACTGCACCTGATTTGTTTCCCTGGTAGTGCATATCATCACATTACTTCATCTGATCAACTTCATGGCTGTAGTCCCAGGGCCTGGCATAACACCCTGTACACAGCTGCAGCAGGAAGGTTTCACAATTGAGACAGAATGTAAAAACAGGTAGAATTCATACAAGCAAACGATCAGATACTACTTGAGATGTAAATATCCATGGTAAATACTGGGAGTAAATTCACTAAAAAGGTGCCACCAGGTATTTATGTGCTCTTACGGGCTGAAGTGTGTTCTCCCTAAAATTCTTATGTTGGCTGGGTGTGGTGGCTCGTGCCTGTAAAGCTAGCACTTTGGGAGGCTGTGTCAGGCAAGACTGTCTCAAACAAACAAAAAATCAAATATTGAAGTCCTGGCCCACAGTACTTCCAAACGTGACCTTATCTGGAGGCAGACATACACACAGGTAGAAACACCATATGAAGATAAAGGCAGGGATCTACAAGCCCAGGAATGCCAAAGATTGCCAGCAAAGAACCAGAAGCTAAGAGAGGCCTAGAACAGATTGTCCCTCACAGTCCTCAAAAGGAACCAACACTGCTGACACCTGACTTTGGACTTCTAGTCTCCAGAACTTTTGTCGTTTAAGCCACACTCTGTGGTACTCTGTCACAGCATCCTTAGCAAACCAACATACCTACTTCCTCAGCTAAGTCTCAGCTCCAAGAACAGGTTTGCATAAACAAAGAGAAACAATCAGAAGACTCTGGGCCTCCCCTGCTCCTAGCTAGGGTGGCAGATGTGTACAGAAATTAGTTACTGGTTCTCACCTGATGAGCCCGGAGCAGGGCAGTCCTCCGATACATATAGTCCTCTGATTTGATCACATACACCATCTTGTAGGAATTCAGCTTGAATCTACACTCCAGCTTATCCAGACTATCCACATTCTCCATGGTCTTCTTACTGTTTCCTTCCTTCCCTTCCTTTTCCTGCTGCTCTCGACCACGCTGACATTTCCGGATCCGCCGTAGATTCCTATGGCAGAAAAGCCCTGAAAGATGAGAGCTTATCCAGACACAGATTCCTGTGACTTCCCCCAAGTGAGTTTTCTTTATTATATGCTTACATAGTACTCATCCCAATTTGTTAAATACATACAAAAATGTTCCGTTGTTTCACTGCAAAAAAAATTTCAACTGCAAAGGTACACAGAATAAAAAGTAGAAATCTTCACCCATCCCCTACTTGCCTTAGCAGATGCAGCCAGTTAAGAGTTTTAATGAGAAACTTCTGGGCCTCCGTCTGTAAATTTACACATGTAATTACCAGCTGTAATTCTGCTTTGGGATTTGTTTTTAAGACAAAATAGGATCATACTATATATTCTGTCCTCAACTTTTCACTTACTGTCATGAGTATTTTTTCATTTCATGACAGATTTGTCTTATTCTCTTTAACTGCTGCAGAAAAATGTACCCCAATTTACCATTCCTTAACAGTTTATTTCAACTGAGGTTCCTCATCTGAACCACATAACAAAAAATTATTTGAATGCCTATTTTTAAAAATTCCCCCAGATGATATAAACTAGTGCCACTCTACATAGACAAGAAAGAAGATAATTCACATGAATGGATGCCCTGAGGGGTGGGAGGCTTGCTAAATCTCCTCAACATCCAGTGAAGAAAGGTTATCAGCTAGACAATTATACTGTTTCTCATAACTTGCTATTAAAAACACTGCTTCAGGTTGGCCGTTGTGGCTCATGCCTATAATCCCAGCACGTTGGGAGGCAGGTGGATTGCTTGAGCTCAGGAGTTTGAGACTAGCCTGGGCGACATGGCAAAAACCCCTTCTCTACAAAAAATAAAAAAATTAGGCAGGTGTGGTGATGTGTGCCTAGAGTCTCAGCAACTTGAGAGGTTAAGGTGAGAAGATCGCTTGAGCCCAGAAGGTGGAGGTTGCAGTGAGCCAAGATCCCACCACTGTACTATAGCCTGGGAGACAGAGTCAGATACTGTCTCAAAAAAAAAAAAAAAACCCAAAATATTGCTCTAGTGAGTATCTTTGTATACATGTATTTCTGTAGACAGCAGTTCTTTGTCCAAAGGGTCCCAAGACCCTTTTAGGAGATCTGTGAGATCAAAACTATTTTCATAATAATACTAAAATATTATTTCCCTTTTTTGCTGTGTTGACATCTGCACTGGCACCATAAACGTAATGGTGAATAAAAATGGTGGTGGCGCCAAATTGTATTTGCAATATCGAACAAATTGTTACCAAATTCCAATATCAATCTATATACATCACTGAGCTTTTCATACAGTTGTCAAACTCTATTGGTTTATCTTGTACCATGAATGAATCCTTTTACTTCCACGATTTTGTAACCTCATGCAATTGCAATTCAAGTCTTTGAACTTCACACTGACTGCACAATGACATTAAGTGAAAAAAAGCCAGTTTCACTTAAGAAGGTTTCTGATGGGCCAGTCACAGTGGCTCACACTTATAATCCCAGCACTCTGGGAGGCTGAGGCAGGCAGACCACTTGAGGTCAGGAGTTTGAGACCAGTCTGGCCAATTGGGGGAAACCCCATCTCTAATAAAAGCACAAAAATTAGCCAGGCATGGTGGCGCGCACCTGTAATCCCAGCTACTTGAGAGGGTGAAGCAGGAGAATCACTTGAACCTGGCTGGTGGAGGTTGCAGTAAGCCAATATCATGCCACCACACTCTAGCTTGGGCAACAGTGAGACTCTGCCTCAAAAAAAAACCAATGTTTCTGATGAAGGAGTAACATTTTTTATTAAATCCCAACCCCTCAGTTTACATATTTTTAACATGCTGTGTGATAAAATGGGAACTACATATAAAGCACTTTTGTGTGCTAACGTACAACGGTATTTTTTTTTTTGAGACGGAGTCTCGCTCTGTCGCCCAGGCTGGAGTGCAGTGGTCGGATCTCAGTTCACTGCAAGCTCCACCTCCCGAGTAGCTGGGATTACAGGCACCCGCCACCTCGCCCGGCTAGTGTTTTTGTATTTTTTAGTAGAGACGGGGTTTCACCGGGTTAGCCAGGATGGTCTCGATCTCCTGACCTTGTGATCCACCCGTCTCGGCCTCCCAAAGTGCTGGGATTACAGGCTTGAGCCACTGCGCCCGGCCAGTACAATGGTATTATTAAAGAAAAGTACTTGAGCAATTGCTTGAGTTGTAAGTGGATCACCATTTTTACCTGAAAGAACAACTGACTAAATATAGTCAATCTCAGCCAAGTATTTGGCAGATGTTTTCTCAAAAATGAACAAGGGAGCCTATCACTTCAAGGAAAATAATGTTGCCAATAATAAGATTAGAATTTTCAAGTAAAACTATGAATTGTGGTGAACTGGTATTAGCCACCCTGAGCTTGACAGCTTCCCAATACTTAAAGATGTGTTTGATGACCTAGTGATAGTGATATTAATCAATGTGATTTTTTTTGGAGACACTGTAAAATATATCAACATTTAGTAGGTCTGTACAACTTAGTGAGCTAATGTTTCCAAATAGCCAATTGCATAGTTACAAAATCATAGAGGAAAAAAAGATTCCTTCATGATACACATGAATGAATGTGAGAGCTCAGTGATGGATAAATTGATATTGGAATTTGGTAACACATGTGAGAGACACATGATGGATTTTGACAACTGTATGAAAAGCCCACTGATATATAAATTGATATTGCTACTAACCTTTAAGAAACTATTGGCTGGGCACGGTGGCTCACGCCTGTAATCCCAGCACTTTGGGAGGCCGAGACAGGCAGATCACGAGGTCAGGAGATTGAGACCATCCTGGCTAACATGGTGAAACCCCGTCTCTACTAAAAATACAAAAAATTAGCCGAGCATGGTGGCAGGTGCCTGCAGTCCCAGCTACTCGGGAGGCTGAGGCAGGAGAATGGCGTGAACCTGGGAGGCGGAATTTGCAGTGAGCCAAGAAAGCGCCACTGCACTCCAGTCCGGGCGACAGAGCGAGACTCCATCTCAAATTTAAAAAAAAAAAAAGAAAGAAAGAAACTATCACTGGGGTCAGGTGCGGTGGCTCACACCTGTAATCACAGCACTTTGGGAGGCTGAGGTGGATCACCTGAGGTCAGGAGTTCAAGACCAGCCAAACCAACATGGAGAAACTCCATCTCTACTAAAAAAACAAAAACAGCTGGGTGTGGTGGCACATGCCTGTAATCCCAGCTACTTGGGAAGATGAGGCAGGAGAATTGCTTAAACCCGGAAGGCAGGGGTTGCAGTGAGCCAAGATCGCCACTGCACTCCAGCCTGGGCAACAAGAAAGAAACTCCGAAAACTAGCCAGGCGAGGTGGCGGGCGCCTGTAGTCCCAGCTACTCGGGAGGCTGAGGCAGGAGAATGGCGTAAACCCGGGAGGCGGAGCTTGCATTGAGCTGAGATCCGGCCACTGCACTCCAGCCTGGGCAACAGAGTGAGACTCTGTCTCAAAAAAAAAAAAAAAGAATGAAACTCCGTCTCAAAAACAAAAACTATCACTTGTGGTTTTGTTGTCATATCAAAGAATATCCAGTTATCTGAAGGATCTGAAAATACTCCTTTTTCCAGCTATCTGAAGGATCTGAAAATACTCCTTTTTCCAGCTACACATTTGCGTGAGGCCAGATTTTCTTCACATATTTCAACCAAACAACATAATGCAACAGATTGAATGTAGAAGCAGACATGAGAATCCAGCTGTTCTTCTAGTAAGCCAGACATTAAACAAATTTATGAAATACAAGCAATGCCAGTCTACTAATTTTTGTTTTGAATTAGCTTTTCATTAAAAAATATTATTAAAAAATATAATGGGATATATATATACACATATATATATATATATATATTTTTTTTTTTTTTTTTTGAGGCAGAGTCTCGCTTGGTTACCCAGGCTGGAGTGCTGTGGTGCGATCTCCACTCACTGCAAACTCTGCCTTCCAAGTTCAAGCGATTCTCCTGCCTCAGTCTCCCGAGCAGCTGGGACTACAGGCGCCCGCCACCACACCCAGCTAATTTTTTGTATTTTTAGTAGAGACGGGTTTCACTGTGTTAGCCAGGATGGTCTCAATCTCCTGATCTCGTGATCCACCGCCTCGGCCTCCCAAAGTGCTGGAATTACAGGCGTGAGCCACAACGCCCGGCCCAATATTGTTATTTTTCAAATGAATTAAAGATTGAAAACATTTCTTTGTTTTTATTTCTAACTTGGTAAATATTACCAGTATAATCCATATAAACAAAAGCTTTTGGAGAACTCATGCTCTAAGAGTGTAAGGGGTCTCAAGGCCAGTAAGATGAGCCCCTTAGCTGTCAGACAAATCATTAAAAACTGAAATTCTGGAGGGAAGGTTCCATACACTTCAACTATCCTGCCACCAGAACGATTATATCAATTTCTTTTTTCTCACAGTACATAAATGTGCCTCCTTCCTCATATCCTGGTGAGAGACACATGATGACAGGTTTATTGTAGTATGTTATTAGCATGGAGCCTGTTTTGTTGAGAGGAACCTGACACAGAGCAACTGCTCAAATGTGTTAAATGATTCCATGAATGGAGAACCTGGCAGGGCCCATTTTTCTGGTACCCCTTTGCCCATGTTCTCATTAGGACTCAGTAAGTCTAATAACACTGGGATGATACTTTCTTGGAAACCTAAGACATAAGATTTCAATTCAAAACTTTTAGGAAGGAAGAAAGCCATTCTACCCATTTTATACTTCTTAAACTCTGTTATCATATACTTGGAGGATCAGTATCACAATCTGCCTATATACAGAGGGAACATTTTTAAAATTCTGTGCAGAAAAGAGTTAATGTAGCAGGCCTAAGACTGCTATTCTTTGAAAAGCCTGCTTATAAAAGTTGGCCCTTGGCTAGGGGCTGGGATCTTGGATTTTGGGCAATGTTCTATCATTCCTTAACTCATGTAAGTGTCACACTGTACCTAAAGTATCTGTACAAACTCTATAGCTTATGCTGAAAACCTGCTTTCTTTCTGAGAGTTTGGGATTTTGGTACATGCTAGACATATAGTGCTTAGATGACTAGATATCAATAAAAATCGTGGCATAGTCTCTAATGAGCTGCCCTGGTAAGACAGCATTTTACATGTGTTGTCACACTCATTGTTGGAAGAATTAAGAGTGTCCTGTGTGACTCCACTGGGAGAGGATTCTAGGAAGCTTGCACCTGGATTCCTCTAGCTTTGCCACAGGCACCTTTTCCCTTTGCTGATTTTGCTTTGCATCTTCTTGCTGCACTGTATCAGTTTGACTATATGCAGAGTCCTGTGAGTCCTCTTCCATCGAACCATGGAGACTCTGACACACATTGCCATCCAAAGTAGGGAGGTTATTGTTGATTCTCTGTAAGTCTCACCTCCCGGATGCTTTGACACATGCTCCAGGTAAGCCCATGTTGTGACAGCCATATAAACCTTGAATTAGCATCCCCAGCAGACAGAACAAATGAATAAAATATATGAAAGCCAAGAACGTGAAAGTCATTTAATTCTCCATTCCTAAATCACACACAGTACGGACTGCTGACAAATGACATGGCTCACTCACCTGGGGAGAAATACTGGTTTCTGTGCTAGATGTTCACGAAGCTCAGGAGAGGTAGTATCTGAATTCATGTATCGCTCCACGTAGTCTGACCAGCGCTAAGATGGCAAACACAAAATACAGGTAGAAGGAAATCACAAAAACAGCTCGTAACGCATTGGGTACTCTAGTAAATTCTATGACTACAATGCCCCAAATTCATAAATTTCAAGATCAAAAAAGTCCCTTTCTATAAAGACATGATTGTTAGTAGGTACTGGAACACAGATTAAAAATTCTGTTAGCCAGTAATACTGTTAAGTTTCTCTGAGGTGCGCTAAGGTTATCGGAAGTCATAAACAGGTAGAAGCTGGCTCACTGACAAGTTTCATTTCCCCACAGAGGATTTTGTTAAAGAACAAAATTTACAGTGGCAAATGTGTGAAAGTTTCCTTCACATTACAATCTAGATTTCTGACATCACTTTAAAAAACAAAAAGATCTGCCAACAAGCCAACATTCCCACCAAACAGGTCATCCCACATGTCCCCCGCAACATCATACATATGGCCTGCATCTCCCATGTACATTATCTGCCATAACTAATTATGATAATCACACCTGTCTATTCAGGGGTTGAAAACTCTGTGCTTTATCAGTCCAGTATAAAGTAAACATGACCCAAAGAATCCAGATGACACGAGAAAGACAGTACCTCATTTGTTGTTTTTTATACTTTAGTAAAAAACAGGAAAGCTGCCAACCATAAGACTTACTTAGAGGAGATAGCTTTACTAAGTGCAAGATGAGGTTAACATCTATAACCAGGCAGCCCTTCTCTTCAGCTAAAGACATGGCTGGATTGACTTGTACTTTAAGCATCCAGGTCCTGACCCTTAAACAGGCCTAAGGTGCCTTGGCCTTTTGGCAGACAGGGTCACTAGACAGACTCTCAAGACACACCAGCTCTGCTTGGCACCTGGGGTGTGTGATGCACTTGCTCATACCTCTGCTTCCACAGGGTCATCCGAATTCTCCTCTTCTGTGTCCAGAAGCTCAATAGTCAGCTGGACCTGGCCTTGGCTCTGAATAAACATAAGCTGCAAATAAGAAACCTAAGCGTAAACAAAAGACCGTCTCTATAGCTATAATCTATCTTCTCAAGGAAATGAGAGATGCAGAGGCAATAAACTTAGTAAACTTTGCTCCAACTGAAGAGATGAGGAAGATACTGGATCTTGGGAGGCCAGTGATAAAGGCAAAAGTCTACACTTACTACAAGTAAAATGAAATATGTTAAAGAAAAAAGTACCATTTCATGTTTCAAACTTCTAGAATTCACTAACATAATAATCAATGCCAGTAAGAATGTTTTACAAAACAAATATTTTGTTAGAAAGAAATATGGCACATGTAGCCAGAACCAAAAAATGTCAATGCTCTGTCCATTGATAATCCCACTTCTAGGACATAATAGACAAGGTAACTATCAGAATCACACGGAGAAGATCAGAGCCTGGAAGGAAACCTGAGAATTTTTTATTTCAACTTTCTTCATTTTACAGAAACAAAACTGAAATTCAGAGAGTTCTGGTTTCTCAACGCACACCACTAGTCAATAAACACACAGATTCAGAAGCTAGATCTAGCTCAGTGTTCTTCCAAAGCTTTAAAAAATGATCTCTACTAGTAAAGCTTACAACCTGACAATAACATAACATATATACACAAATACAGTTACTTCCAAAATAGATTTTGGGGGATGGGGGGCAGACCCTGCATTTTTACAATTTATAATTTAAGAATTGCAAAATCTGTCTCCAGTATTCATAACAGGATGTCATTAACCAATCCCCACAGTGGGTTGGACGTCTAGGTTGTTTCCAACTATCTGCTTTTATAATTATCCATTATAATGGTGAAAAATTGGAAACAACCTAAATGTCCAATAATACAGGCATTAATTCTCTAAAAAGTGAATATCAAATAGCCATAAAAAAGACATTAAAGACCCAGAAGTGTTGCTAATTGATCAAAAATACATTAAAGACCATTTCAGGTCAGATGCAGTGGCTCACACCTGTAATCCCAGCACTTTAGGAGGCTGAAGCGGGCAGATCAGTTGAGGCCAGGAGTCTGAGACAAGCCTGGCCAACATGGCAAAACCACATCTCTACTAAAAGTACAAAAATTAGGCAGGGTGCAGTGGCTCATGCCTGTAATCCCAGCACTTTGGGAGGGCAAGGAGGGCAGATCACCTGAGGTCAGGAGTTCAAAACCAGCCTGACCAACATGGTGAAACCCTGTCTCTACTAAAAATACATACACACACACAAAAGCTGGCCATGGTGGCACGTGTCTGTAACCCCAGCTACTCAGGAAGCTGAGGCAGGAGAACTGCTTGAACCCAGGAGGCAGAAGTTGCAGTAAGCTGAGATAGTACCACTGCACTCCAAGCCTGGGCAACAAGAGTGAGCCTCCAACTCGGGGGGGGGGGGGGGGGGGGGAAAGACCATTTTGTCCAGTATAAACTCTTTCAAAATATATACTCAAGCATAGAGAAGTTAGAAGCATAGAGATGTCATCAATGATAATTTCAGGAAAGAATTCTAAGGTGACTTTTTTTGGTTATCTGTATTTTATTTTCCTTTTTATTTTTTGGGGACAGAAAATGCTTGCTCTGTCACCCAGGCTGGGGTGCAGTGACGTGATCAGGGCTTACTGTAGCCTCGACCTCCCAGGCTCAAGCAATCCTTCTACCTCATTCTCCCGAGTAGCTAAGAGTATAGGTGCACGCTACCACGCTGGACTAATTTTTGTATTCTCATATTTCTTGCAGAGATGCCGTTTTGCCATGTTGCCCAAGCTGGTCTCAACTGATCCGCCCACCTCAGCCTCCCAGTGTGCTGGGATTACAAGTGTGAGCCATGTGTGCCGGGCCTATTTTTTTCTTTCTATAATGATCATGACCATGGATTTCATGTACCAACATTTTTCTAACAATAATATTTACAAAGCATACTATGAAAAATGTTCAGAGAAAAAGAAGAATACAAAATTGTAAAAATCATATATAACTAGTTTTTTTTTTTTTTTTTTTTTTTTAAAGACAGGAAAGAAACAAAGTAGATTGTCCAGGAAGACAATCACTTCTACTTTGTATTTCTCTGGTGAACTCATTAAAAGTTCCAGGAGTAGAATCACAGGTCAACGTACCCTGGCTTTAACTTCTGGTTCAGAGAATCCTAACAACTTACATTGTCACCAGCAAGTTCTTTGACTACCTGAACAACTCTCACCTTAAAGCAATTCTCATCTGACATTAGCTGCTCAGCTTTCCGCTGATACGTTGACTCCAGGAGGCTCCTTGAGTTCTGTGTGTTCAGCTGGCCTCCAGTGGCCCCATTATTATTTTCTGCCAGGTAAAGGTCAGTCACCTGCACACAGATCTCATCACTCACGATATGCTGCAGCTGGAATCAAACAAAGGCAAGATGTTAGTGAACACAGAAAACATTTCTCCACTATACAGTCAACGTTCCTTTGACTGATCTAGTCACTCAACTCAAAAAAAGGGGTTTTTTTTTGGGGGGGGGGGAGCTGGCAATTTTGGAAAAAAATTTTTTTTTTTTTTTTTTTTTTTTTTGAGACGGAGTCTCGCTCTGTCGCCCAGACTGGAGTGCAGTGGCCGGATCTCAGCTCACTGCAAGCTCCGCCTCCCGGGTTTACGCTATTCTCCTGCCTCAGCCTCCCGAGTAGCTGGGACTACAGGCGCCAGCCACCTCGCCCGGCTAGTTTTTTGTATTTTTTAGTAGAGACGGGGTTTCACCGTGTTAGCCAGGATGGTCTCGATCTCCTGACCTCGTGATCCGCCCGTCTCGGCCTCCCAAAGTGCTGGGATTACGATTACAGGCTTGAGCCACCGCGCCCGGCCAATTTTAGAAAATTAATCACACAAACCACTGTATCATTTTCTTGGAGAATAATCAAGCCAAGATTTTCAGCCGTATCAGTGGTCCATGGTAAAACTTTCATATCTATTTAAAATAAAAACCATAGAGAACTCAGAATAATTGTACTATTTAAAATTCTAAGGATCTTTAAATAGTTTTCTATAGGTCATATTTTTATTGCATTTTAAAATCATTTACAATTTGCTTTCATACATATTTTCTCCCATTTGATCCTCACAACTGCCCTGGGAAGCAGGCTGGAGAGAGTTGGGGACAGTTAGGAGACAAATTTACACAATGCATCAGAAAGGTGGCTCACGTCTATAATCCCAGCACTTTGGGAGGCTGAGGTGGGCCCATCACCTGAGGTCAGGAGTTCAAAACCAGCCTGGCTAACGTGGCGAAACCCCAGCTCTACTAATAAATACACAAATAGCCTGGTGTAGTGGCAGGTGCCTGTAATCCCAGCTACTCGGGAGGCTGGGGCAGGAGAATCGCTTGAACCTGATAGGTAGAGATTGCAGTGAGCCGAGACTGCACCACTGCAAAGCTCACCATGAGCTGGGGTGAGGAAGGGAGCCTTGGAGAATCATGAATGTAATATCTATGTTTTTATTCCCAGCCCAACTACAAAGCCTGAAACTCATTAAGTATTTAAGAAATAGCTGCTGAATTACTGCCTGGGGTGCTCAGCTGAAGAAGCAGGGTTGGGACTAAAAGTCAAGGTTCCTGACTCCTATAGCCCAATACTTTTCCAAACACACCACCTATTTTTCTATATCTGATAGAAAGTATAGGGCTTACATTGTACATAATGTTAACTCACTTTCCATACAGGCCAATCATGACTGACTATCCAGTACTTCTGTGACAATCTTAGGAAACTAATGACTAGAAAGTTGAACCTTTCAGAGTTCCCATTCTCATGTCATGCTATTTCTATTTTGAAATAAAAATTCTTCCAAATGAAACTTTATCACCAAAATGACAGAAGTGAAAAATAGATACAAGAAGAAAGCAAAACATTAATTTCAATATCGATTTGTCTATTTTACTTTAAGATTATCATAAACACCAAGCCATTCTATTTTTAGGAAGATACATTCTTTTTGAAGTGTTAGGAACCACGATAACTATTTATTCTTAACTTTAAGTCCTAAATGACCAGTATGTATATTAGTAGATAACTGGACACAGTGCAAGGTCAGACGGGTGACTGAGTGTGGCAGAAAGGGCAGTATCTCCAGCAACTACAGATGGATAAATAAATCACAATAAGTCCAGATAAAGGATTCTGATACAACCATTAAAATAATGCTGATGAGTACTTGATATCATGTGCAAAAGATTAAGTGTTTTAGAGAGAAAAAAGGTGGAAAAAATAGATGGAAAGCATGACTTCAATCATGCATACAGATGCTTCCACTTTATACTTTTTTTTTTTGTTTTTTGAGACAGAGTTTCACTCTGTCACCCAGGCTAGAGTGCAGTGGCATCGTGATCTCAGCTCAGTGCAGCCTCAACTTCCTGGGCTCAAGCAACCCTCCCACACCTCAGCCTCTTAAGTAGCTGGGACTACAGGCATGTGCCACCACGCCCAGCTAACTATTTTGTATTTTCAGAAGAGATGGGGTTTTGCCATGTTGTCCAGTCTGGTCTCAAACTCCTGAGCTCAAGTGATCCACCTGCCTCAGCCTCCCAAACTGCTGGGATTACAGGCGTGAGCCACCGCCTCTACTTTATACGTTCTTGTTGAAGTAGACGTATTACTGATTCCCCCCACCCCCACACCCTCTTTTTGGATATCTGGCCCCTCCTCGAGTCTTTGGAAAAGGCAGCACTACAATCCAGGGGCAACTATGGAACTCCTACCCCCACTGCTGAGCAGATCAGATTCTCTATCCTGATAACTGGAAATGACACAGAGTGTTCAATATATTTTTTGAGGAGGAGCATCTGTATGGAAAGGTCCAGTAACACTGGGATCAGGGGTACTGGGAGGGCAAGCCAAAGCCTTAGAGGCTGGAGGAGCCTGGAGCACGTGCTGAATGCCCATCTGCAGAGCAAAGCACAAGCATGGAGCAGAAGTCCACAGTGAAGGCCTGCAGGAGAGAAAAATAACCTCCCAGCCCAGTCCTTCCATGGTGTGGCCCTATTTTGAGTTCTGTACTTGAATGTCTGTGAGGTTGCCTATTGTATTCTTAACACAAATCCCTCTTAAGCCAGTCTACTATAGGTAAG
The DNA here is from genome assembly GCF_043159975.1 of Macaca nemestrina. Taxonomy (NCBI): domain Eukaryota; kingdom Metazoa; phylum Chordata; class Mammalia; order Primates; family Cercopithecidae; genus Macaca; species Macaca nemestrina. Next base: position 125,692,226 of record NC_092131.1, on the reverse strand, counting down.
ATAAGTGTAATGGCTTGACTTGGCTGGAGTGCAGTGGCGCGATCACGGCTCACTGCAGCCCCAACTTCCTGGGTTCAGATGATCCTCCCACCTTAGCCTCCTGAGTATGCTGGGACTACAGGCATGTGCCACCACGCCCAGCTAATTTTTTTGTATTTTTAATACAAAACAAGGTTTCCCCATGTTGCCCAGGCTGTTCTCCAACTCCTGGACTCAAGATACATGCCTGCCTTGGACTCCCAAAGTGCTGGTATTAGAGGTGTGAGCCTTGACTTTGAAATATATGTTGTACATCCAGTCAACAGCGAAATCTGAGGGAACACCAAATACGAGGAGAATGAGAGAAGAGATACCTCCAATTAAAGGAGTTGGGAAGCTTGAAAATGTTTTAAAAATAGGCTGGGCACAGTGGCTCATGCCTGTAATTACAACACTTTGGGAGCCCGAAGTAGGTGAACCGCTTGAGCCCATAAGTTTGAAACCAGCCTGGACAACATGGCGAAACTCCATCTCTACAAAAAATACAATAAATTAGCCAGCGTGGTGACCCCTTTGGTCCCAGCTACTTGGGAGGCTGAGGTGGGAGGTCGAGGCTACAGTGAGCTGAGATCACACCACTGCACTCCAGTCTGGACAAGAGAGTGAGACCCTGGGTTGAAGAAAAAAAGTCACTGTTTTGGGGTTTTCTGGATGAAACCTCTGTTTCCACTGGAAAAAAAAAAAAAAAAGCAGGGGTGGACTGGGTGGTGATAGTATTTATTACTGATTCAAAATCATAACCAGATACTTAGAATAAATAACTATATCTCTTGTTTCAAAAATCAACCTCAGAATTATTAAAAGTTTTATTGGATTTTTTTTTAAAGCTGTGCTGGTGGTATGAAAGACTTTGTTCCTAGCTGAAGGAGCAGCAAGCCTGTAATCAGCAACATAAGCACAGGGTAACTGGAGTCTGCATTTTATATGAATTTCAGGGAAGTTAAGGAAGATTAGTCTGAAAAAGTATGACTATGGGTGACTATGTATCCATCTAATGATTTCTGCCAGTTACCATCCAGACCTCTTAAGGGAAGGCCTAATAACTTCTTCAACTTATTGGAAACAACTATTTGACAACTTTCCCCCAGATGTTAAGGTTCATTTATGTGAAGGGCTCTTCCTAAATCACGCATAGACACTGTGGGAGGAGTGCAAAGGCATGCACCCTTCCAAAACCAAGGCAAAAGCAGGGGTACTTTGCAAAAGATTCAATATTTTAGCCCAAGAGAACATTAAGCAACAAGCTCTTTCCTTCTATAGTGGCAGTGTGGACTCTAGAATTAGAAATTGCTTTTTGCAAGTTTTCGCTTAAGTATTTCACTGCCTTTCTGCTGAGCTGTTCTATGGAAGAGGGCTGTAGGTAGCCACGGTGCCCAGGTGGAACAGCATGATCCTAAAGCCCTACTTACACAAGGAATCGCAGCGGCCCATGGCCACGTGGTTAACCAGCCAGCCCAGAAGATCTGCAGATGCAAGCAAAAGCACACCACATTGACCTGCACCCTGCATCTGGACCCATCTGGCCCATGGTAAGGTGTCCCACAGTGAGGTATCACACCAAAGTACAAGCTGGCAGGGGCTTCAGCTCAGAAGAGTTAAGGGTGACCAGCATCCACAAGAGGGTAGAATAAGTCCACCACGTCCCTGCGGGCCAATGTTCAGCACCTGAAGGAGTAAGACTCCAAGCTCAACCTCTTCCCCAGGAAGCTCTTAGCCCCCAAGAAGGGAGACAGTTCTGAAAAACTCAAATCAGCCACCCAGCTGACAGGACCAATAATTCCCATACAGAATGTCTATAAGAAGGAGAAAGTCAGACTCATCACTAAGAACTTTAAGGTATTTGCCAGTCTTCACATGGCCCACATCAATTTTCAGCTCTTCAGCATATGGGTAAAAAGGGCCAAGGGAGCCACAGAACAGGATGCTGAAAAGGAAAAATGAAGCCCTACTGGGGACTTGCAATATATCAGCAGTAAAGCTGGGTCTCCAAAAAAAGGAAAAAGCAGTTAACCAACAATCTCTCTGGGAGTTCAGAACTCAAGTCCAAGAAGTAGAAATGTGACTATCTGTTACAAGCTATTTTTCATATCATTGTTGTAAAGAACATGTTTACAAGTTCCCAGGGTGCCACAGGAAGAACACACAAAACCAACCACAAACCTGACTTACAGGGAACCACAGATAAGTGAGGTGGGTAGAGTATTGTAAAAGATGTATGTGAACCCTCTTATAAAAATAATTTCAAATATTGAATAATGCAAGTACGTAAGAGTTACCAACACCTTGACCAGGCGCAGTGGCTCATGTCTATAATGCCAGTGCTTTAAGAGGCCAAGACAGGAGGATCACTTGAGACCAAAAGTTCAAGACCAGCCTGGGCAAACTAGTGACACCGTGTCTCTATTTAAAAAAAAAAACAAAAAACAAAACAAAACAAAAAAACAAAAAACTTACCAACACCTATGGAAGAGGCAAGGTTCCACACTGTGTGCTTGCCCATGGCAGACAAGGTAAGAGATAGACAAGTTGGGCAGGAAGCTGGGGTCAGGACCACTGCCCTCTACAGGTGGCCCACAAGAAAAGATATGGGGTAGGTAGGCTCATACACTGCAACTTTGTTAACATGAGAAATCAGGCATCACATTAACCTTCCCTCCTCTCTTCAGAACCTTATGTTCATAAACACTGTTATATGAAAAAGTTGCCTTTCCTTTTCCTTGTCTTTTCTTTGCCTGGTCCATCTCTAGGTAAGGATTTCTTCCCTCACTCACCCTAGCCTCCTCCATGCCCTCACCTGTCTGACAATGCTCTGGATCAGTTTGTCCATGGTAAAGGCAATGTAGGCATGAATGGTGAACATCTCTCTCAGTGAATCTTCATACTGTGATGAGTCTATGTTGCCATCCAGCAGGCTCCGCACCATGTCCAGGAAAGCTGGGTAATAATCTTCTACATCAACATCCACTGTGGGAGAGATGGGATAGGTGAGGCCTTACCTTGCTAAGAAAAGACTAGGGATAGAGTACAGGGCAAATCCCACAGCTGGCCTAAATGGCATTTGAAAGTATGAACGCCAGGTATTCAAAATGTACTCACTCATTCCAATGTAAACAGAGATGAATTCTGACAGGTGACTACAATCACCAGCACTATCTGAGAGTGACTCTGCAACTTTAACAGCGGCTTCTAATATTCTGACTGACCATGCTAGAAAGATAGTTCTTTATGGTACTGCTGGGCCATTTTAGCAGAGGAAAATATCCTAGGGAAGCCAGTCCTTCAAAGAGCTGTTGGCTCCCCTGCTGAGAGAGGAACCTGCTCTCCCAGACTGCACAAGAGCATTCCTCACATGGGTCACTTGCTCATAAAGCTATTTCAATGAAGCATAAAGTACAGATGAGAAAAGGCAGACACAGCCATACTCCAGCACTGGGAAACCTCTTGGGAACAGAAAAACAGGAGTGCAAATTAAATCCTTTATGAATAATGAAGTAATCTGCATTTGTCAAAGTCCTTTTGTTTAAACATGGATTTGCAACATTGTATTTCACAAATTGCATTAAATCATCTGTACTTACTGCACATGAATCATTTCAACCACTAGCTAGAATAAATCTCATCAGTTGTTAGAGACATTTGGCAACTAGTAGAGGGCACAAGGAATGTTAAAGAGTTTTGCCTTTAGTTTACTAAAGACTCGTTTATATAAAGTTCGAAAACAGACAAATCTAATCTCTAGTGTTAGAAATCAAGAAAGTAGAAAAAGGATTGGTTATTAGAGTACTGGTTATGTTTCGTTTCTTGAATATAGGTACGTCTAGTCTGTAAAAATTCACTGAGCTTCACAATTCTGATTTGTATACTTTTCTATATATATATGCTGAACCTTGTGTGTGTGTATGTGTATATATATATATATATATTTTTTTTGGTAGAGATGGGGTCTCACTTATTAACCAGGCTGTTCTCAAACTCCTGGCCTGAAGTGATCCTCCCACATCGGCCTCCCAAAGTGCTGGGATTACAGGTGTGAGCCACTGCACCCGGCCTATACATTGCATTTCAACAAACAGTTGACTAAAACGAAAAGAGTTACAAAACCAACTATTTGTCACTGACTAATTGGTTACTTGCTAGTCGTGTTTGTGCTGGGGGAAAAATGCTAGGAGCAAAACCGAGTTGTCTCCATTTATCTGAAGTCTGATGAATTCATTAAAAACAGGCAGAACAGGACAATTACTGTTTAAAAGAGGCAACTGGCTTGAGTTTCATCACAGAGTATCACATTGTTTAGGTCCATAGAATAGGTATGGGCTTTAGACTCCAAAATATACCACTGCTATGAAAACTGCTTTTATGCCAGAATGAAGTCTTGAGTCCAAACAAGCTATGGTAAATGTGAGGGTTGGCATTATCAGACAAGACAACATTACGTAAAGCCTCAAACCAGGTTAAGTCCATGGCCAAGCCAGGAATAAGCCATTTTATTTCTAATTTCTACCCAAGTAGATTGAATCACCATAATGAGGTCTAAAATTTATCTTTTTCAAGCTAGGACTAGTCCAGATAAAAGCTTTCAGAACTTCCAGTGTCATTAGCTCCTCAACAGATAGAAGGCTAAGGCCGTATCTGGGCTTCCTACATCAGCAACACTTTAAAAAAAAAAAGATACACTCCTCAGATTGACTATTTCCTTAAGAGCCCAGAAGAAATCCTTCATGAAAAAGCTTTTGGCTCATAGCTCAAGTACTTAATTTATGAAGTGAACTGGAAGCAGGCAGTACAAAATTACATAAAGCACATGACAGCGTCCTGAACCCTCACTTACTTTCCTTTTCCTGGGTTCTACATCTTTATCCCTGTCCTGCCTGTTCTCCATGTCTCACATCACCTCTTCAGTTCCAGTCTCCTTCGCATAAATTATTTCTACATATTAGGAATGAGCCATAAACCCTACTGGTTAAATGGAAGTCCTGCCCAAAAATATGAGAAAATTCTGTTTTAAGCACTAGGAATTTATGTTCTGTCATGGATTGAAATTGACTGTGACAGTTTAGTCTCTATCTGTACTTTGAAACAGCTGGCAGTAACCCAGAAATCTGCCATTTGACAAATTAACAGCGATACCCCTTTCCCTGGTATGTCCACAACACCAACCACTGACCAAGTGTCCATGATCTAAGCCCTGCATAGGATACTTTGCACAAAGCAACAGCACAAGGCAACTAGCATCTCCATTTTTCAGATAAACAGGTTCAGAGAGTTTAACCAACTACACAGACTCTAAGGCCTGTGCTCTATTAATAAAAGAAGCAGTCCCAAGTCTAGGTAGCTCTAAGGTCCTCAACCTCACACATCCTCTGTAAATCAAAGGTCTCAGCACTCACTAGGTTCTTTGAGACGTAGCTGAATGGCAGGGCTGTCACTCTTGTCTCGCTTTATGCCCAGCACTTCCCGTTCCCATTCTCTCTCTCGGTTTTCTTCTTCAATTTGTCGTTCGGCTTGGGAACAAATCCGTAGCAGCCTCAGGCAGAGAATCTGGTGCAGTCGCATAAAAATATACCAGTTGTTATTGACATAGAAGAGGTTGTATACTTCATCCATTCCTCTTAATTTTTGAGCTGCTGTGTTACTAAACAGTAACTTGGACTTAGGGGGACTGCTCCCAACACCATTGTGCTTCTTAACTGCCCCTGTGGCTTCATCTACATCCATCTCTTCTTCTTCCTCTTCCTCCACATCTGAGAGATCACCTCTTTGGGCAAAGAGCAAATCTGGAATAAAATGATGCATGATTTGTTTTATCTTATACTTGTCCTCCTTCTGAATGCCTGTCTGCCTCTTCACATGGTGGATAATCAGAGCAGCAGCATCTTCCAGTATTTGTTTGTCTTCATACGCAAGTGAGAGGTGTGGGCCAACAGGTACACCAGCATTCTCCTCCGTAGCCTGCTCTTGCCTCTGATGGGACAGAGACACAAAAATATTCTGTGAGGTGTCTACAGCGACAACATGCCTACGAGACCACACCAGCCATACATCCCATTATCAACTACAGTGTCTATGTTTTTCTAATAAAAAACTTAGGACCTGGGGTTGGGAGCGGTGGCTTACACCTATAATCCCAGCACTTTGGTAGGCCGAGGAGGGCGATCACTTGAGGTCAGGAGTTTGAGATTAGCCTGGCCAACATGGTGAAACCCCATCTCTACTAAAAATAACAAAATTAGCTGAACATGGTGGTGGGTGCCTGTAATCCCAGCCTTCGGGATGCTAAGGCAGGAGAATCACTTGAACTCATGAGGCAAAAGTTGCAGTGAGCCGAGATCGTACTGCTGCACTCCAGCCTGGGCAACAGAGTGAGACTCTGTCTCCAAACAAAAAACAAAAACAAAACTTAGGGCCAAACCGTAACAATAATTTTGTCCCTCTTCCAGAAACAAATAGGTAATGACGGAGATGTGGTTTGATGTCAAAATACAGGTACCTTCTATACACCAATGACTTACAGGGCGAGTGGGACAGAACTGGAGCCATCTTTCTTTTTCTTTTTTTTTTTTTTTTTGACAGGGTCTCGCTCTGTCACTTAGGCTGGAGTGCAGTGGAACAATCCTGGTTCACTATAACCTCCATCTCTCGGGTTCAAGCCATTCTCATGCTTCAGCCTCCTGCGTAGCTGGGATTACAGAAGTGTGCCACCATGCCAGGCTAATTTTTGTATTTTTGTTAGAGATGAGGTTTCACCATGTCCCCAGGCTGGTTTTGAACTCCTGGCCTCAAGTGATCTGCCCACCTCAGCCTCCCAAAGTGATGGGATTATAGGCGGAAGCCACTGTGCCCCGTGGGACTATCTTTCAAAATTCTGGACTAGTATTTATATAGAGGATATGATATGAGGTCTGTAATTTACTTCTGGGGTGGGGGTACGGAGGGTGACAAAGTAACATCAGCAAAATATGGAGGATTAAGTTTATTTATTTTATTGATTTTGAGACAGAGTCTTGCTCTGTCACCCAGACTACAGTGCAGTGGCATGCTCTCAGCTCATCGCATCCTCTGCCTCCCGGGTTCAAGACATTCTCCCACCTCAGTCTCCCAAGTAGCTGGGACTACAGGTGCAACCACCATGCCCGGCTAATTTTTGTATTTTTAGTAGAGACGGGGTTTCATCATGTTGGCAGGGCTGGTCTCTTAACTCCTGACCTCAGGTGATCCGCCCGCCACGGCCTCCCAAAGTGCTGTGATTACAGGTGTGAGCCACTGTCCCCGGCCTGATTGAGTTCACCTAAGAGCTCATTTTACTATTTTTAAAATTCAGGATCACCCCACTCCAGGAATTCCCAATTGCACTGCATTTATGTTTCTATCCATCTGCTAAAACTGAGCCCATGGAAACCAGAATTGATTGCTTATTCATCTCTGATCCTAGCTCCTAGTACTATTTATAGTTCTAGTAGGCATGCTGAATAAGCAAGGATTACAAAGAGTTTGGTGGTCAATGACAAGTTTTGAAGCTATAGTAAGGAGAGATGGGACTATATGAATACAAGGTATTGTTTGAGGGAAACAGGCAGTGGGAGAAGTGGAAAATGGAGGCAGGAGGTATAAGTTGAAACCAGGATAGTAAACTAGGGAACTAGTCAAATAGCTTAGGTATAAAGGTAAAATTTAGATTTAAAATAGTAGAATGAAGAATAGAAAAGGCTATGACAGCTATAAAGCAGGAATCAACAGGTCTTAGAGAGTCTCACCTGCATTTAACAAAGGTAATTTCCAGAAATCAAAGCTGTGCTAAACATAGACTAGAGTCCTCTCACAGATGTAGAAAACCCCAGCTCACCTCATCATAGATACTCTCAATCTCATTGAGTAAGCTCTTAGACCTCAGGACCTTTGTGTCATTCTGTTTAAAGTTGATCCCCTGGTGGTCCAGAGACTTCAAGTAGTATTTCTCATTTTGTTCTCGCCATACTTTGTTAAAGCCTCGCTGAGCTTCTCGCCATTCTTCCTCTTTCATCTTCAACCTAGTGAAGTGGGAAGGGATGGAAACAACACATGGGAATTCAGAGGGTTTAGAAGAAAGAAATTTGCCAGGTTTACTTTCTTTCAAGAAAAGTCAAAGCTATATTAGGTCTGTCAAAATTATTGGCAACTTGGGATGTTATCAAACCAGTCTTGAACTCTGTTTCATGAGGAAATTACTTATCTAAGACTTATTTTGGGGAAATGAGTTATCTCAAAGTCAAATAATTTACCTAGAATGGTTACTTATCAAACAGCATTCCAGGGAATACCTTTGAGATGTAAGTATTCCTTGCAAAAAGAGTTCTTGTTTCTCTGCTGTAGGACTTTGTAAAATGTTCACAATGCTAATAGAAACACAGAAGTCCAAGAGCAGAGAACTTGCACAGTTATGTTCCTCTGGATACAGTCTGGAAAGTTCTGATCAGAACTGATTCTAATAAACCAGAAGAGAACAGGCTAAGACAAAAAAACAGCACTAAAACTGAAGAATAACCTATATTTCAAAAGCCAGAAGTTAAATACTACAGGCAAGAAGAAGAAACCATCAATCTGTGCCAGCTCTTGAGGGGAAGATGAGGGAGGACAAATAAAATCTGGGTATTTGTGAACTGTGCAGCAACTAAGAATTAGTTTTTACCAGATGATACTGAGAGAACCAAGCTCCTAACAAAGGATTTACAGTGTGGTCAATAATGACATGGGGCTGGGCATGGTGCGGCTGGTGCCTGTAATGCTAGCACTTTGGGGAGGCCAAGGCAGGAGGACTGCTTGAGCCCAGGAGTTAGAGGCCAGCCTGGGAAACATAGCAAGATCTTATCTCTATTAAAAAAAAAAAAAATAAAAATTAGCTGGGTGTGGTGGTGTACTCCTGTAGTCCCAGCTATTCAGGAGGCTGAGGTGGGAGGATCACCTGAGCCTGGGAAGTTGCGGCTGCAGTAAGCTGTGTTCTTACTACTGCACTCCAGCCTGGGTGAAAGAGAGAGATCTTGTCTCAAACAAACAAACAAACAAAAAAACCACAAAGATGTTAACAACAGTTAGTCCTGAGCGTGGCAGGAACATGGGTGGTAATTATCTTCTTTTCTGTATTTTAAAATACTCCCCCAGGGTTGGGGAGAAAGAGAGGTCTCATGGGACAACCAGGTTGAAAATGAGAGACTTATTTAATGGGACACTGAACCAGTAATGAAGTACACACTAAAGCACTAAGGGCACATTTGCTCAGGTACCTTTTAAGGACAATCGGAACAGCAATGGAGGGATTCTTTCTCAGACCATCAATGATGTCAGCTGCTTTATCAGCATATATCCTCTGGAGTGCTTTTCTATGGATGACTTCTGATGTGCCCCCAAGGGTGTTGTCCAAGCGAAATTTGGCTTGTTCCTCAGCAGACAAGCGGGAAAGCTTCTTCTGTATTGCTTCCAGAACCCGGATTGTTGCCAGATTGGTCTCTAAAACTACATCAAGCTGAAGAGGAAGACAAAGAAGGGTATGCTCAGGACCCAAATCAGAATAGAATAGAGTAGTGATTAGAAAAATAAGGTAGGGAGTCAAACTCCTTGGATTTGAATCCTGGTTCTGCCCTACTAGCTACATAAGACTGTTTCTTTATCAGCAAAATAGGGATAACAGCACCTATTACTCTCACAAGCCTATTTCTGGATTAAATTATACAATCCACATAAAGTATTCAGCGCAATACCTGGCACATAAGAACCACAGGATGAAGCTGGATAAACGGTAGTTATCACCACCACCACCTGCACCGTGTGCTTTGCTTAAGACTACTGATCTTAGACCGGAGGAACCTAACAAGAGATGACTTTACTGATACTTTTCCCTGAACTTTCCTGAATTGCTAAGATCCGTTATGAACAAACAATAACAATCAAAACAATACCAAAAGACGGCTCTGTCTTGAGAGTTTTTTTTTTAACTTGAAATATTTAAATATATTCAAATACTAAAATACTCAATAGCCTTGTTCCACATCCAGTAATAATAAGAGCAGTGACTATCATACCCTAAGGAGTTCACTGTTGTATCTGCGGGTAATGATTTAAATTCTTATTGGACTCCTAAATGAACAGTCTACAACCAAATGTTTGCAGAAGTGTTCCCTAAATTTTCTTGTTTTGGAAATGTGGTCATCATTTTGTCAATACTTCTGGCCCCTCTTGCTCTCCAATTACCGACAAAAAATGGACTAACTTCCTGACTCCCTTATGATTGGATAGGGTCATGTAACTAGTTCTGACAAATGAGTTGTTATGAGTTGAGAAAAAGTAATGTTTATCGCTTCTAGGCTGGAGCATTTAAAGGTGTGAGATCCTTCTGAGATCTCTTTTCCTCCTAGTGACTAGCAACAATCATAATGGTGGCAATCCCTTGGCCTGAATCCCCAAGTGATTCTGATATGCCAAATCCCCTGCTAAACATCAATGTACATGTAGAATGATTAGAAATTAAACCCATTGGCTTTACAAGTCACTCAGATGTGGGAGCTGTCTGTACTGAAGCATTACTAACCTATCTTAATTGGTAAACATGTTCCTTCAAACTCGCTCATCCCACCAAATCTTAAACACATGCTTACCCCACTTCTTTCATCTTTGCCCTTGTAGTCATAAATGGGAAATGAAGTTGCCTCTCATTTGGAAGCATACCAGTTGAGAGGGGATAGGAACATTCTGTCAAAAACAGATGCCAAGCTCTGCTAACTCATCAGCTAACCTTACTAAACATAAGTAACAAAGAAATGCTTGCTTTTTTTTTTTTGAGACAGATCTCGCTCTGTAGCCCAGGCTGGAGTAGAGTGGCGCAATCTTGGCTCACTGCAAGCTCCGCCTCCCGGGTTCACGCCATTCTCCTGCCTCAGCCTCCTGAGTAGCTGGGACTATAGGCACCCGCCACCGCGCCCGGCTAATTTTTTGTATTTTTAGTAGAGACGGGGTTTCACCGTGGTCTCAATCTCCTGACCTCGTGATCCGCCCGCCTCGGCCTCCCAAAGTGCTGGGATTACAAGCGTGAGCCACCGCGCCCGGCTGAAATGTCTTCTTTAGCTTGATAGCACTCCCTATGGAAGTTAACATCTGTCATGATTTAGTTTTCTGCAAACAGGTGCAACTACTTATAAATGCTGGGGCAAAGATGGCCAACCACCTGCCAGTGGCCAGGCAGCATGTGGCTCTTAATTAAAAACACACCAGAAACAGCTGAAGCAAGTGTGAGGATGGAAAGCTGGCAAAGAGCTAAAAGAGTACTTAAAAAAACAAAAACAAGATACCTATCCATACAAATAAGCACAGCCAGTCAATTTAATGTAATAGATACACTAAATAGGATACATGTCATTTTACCTCTTTAGACAAACCAGACTTCCCTTTTTTAAAATGATAATGTAAACCAGACATATAAACACATTGGGGATTTTGAGCCCACTTTCAGTAGTCCCCCTCCTGATACAGGTGGTATGGGGCCCTCTACCACCTCATTTATTCACTCCACTCTTCCCTTCCTAACTACTTCAAAATAAAGTTCCTGGGACAGGCGCAGTGGCTCACGCTTGTAATCCCAGCACTTTGGGAGGCCAAGGCAGGTGGGTCACTTGAGGTCAGGCGTTCAAGACCAGCCTGGCCAACATGGTGAAACCCGTCTCCACTAACAATACAAAAAAAATTAGCCGGGTGTAGTGGCATGCACCTGTAGTTCCAGCTACTTGGGAGGCTGAGGCAGGATAATGGCTTAAACTCGTGAGGCAGAGGTTGCAGTGAGCCGAGATCACACCACTGCACTCCAGCCCGGGTGACAGAGCAATACTCTGTCTTTAAAAAAAAAAAAAAAAAAAAAAGGCCCTAATTTAACCTTCTTTCAAAAGGAGCCAATCAGGCCAGGTATGGTGGCTCATGTCTGTAATCCCAGCACTTTGGGAGGCCAGGGTGGGATGATCACTTGGGCCCAAGAGTTTGAGACCAGCCTGGGTAATGTAGTAAACACTGTCTCTGTAAAAAAACAAAAAATTAGCCGCAGGGGGTGGGAGGCAAGGGGAGGGAGAGCATTAGGACAAATACATAATGCATGTGGGGCTTAAAACCTAGATGACGAGTTGATAGGCGCAGCAACCCCCATGGCACATGTATATTTATGTAATAAACCTGTACGTTCTGCACATGTATCCCAGAATTTAAAGTTAAAAAAAAAAAAAAAAAAATAGCCAGGCATGGTAGCACATGCCTGTAGTCCCAGTGACTTGGTGGTGGGCAGGGGTGGGGGTCTGAGTGGGAGGGTCATACTTGAGCCTGGAAGGTTGAGGCTGCAATGAACTGTGATTGTGCCACTGCACTGCAGCTTGGGCAACAGAATGAGACCCTGTCTCAAAAAAAACAAAACAAAACAAAACAAAGCAATCAATACCAGAAACATGAAAGAAAAATTCCAGTTCTCATAACAGAGCTGGTTTACTAACCATGGCAAGATACTTGCTAAGGGTAATGATACATACAGATCTTAAATAATTTAAAAACAGTTTCAAGAAAGTACTATAAACCTTAGGATGCTGATTTTCTTCACCATGTAAAACACAATAATCTTAAAATGCCATGCAAAATCAAAAGAACTATTATTCAGTCATCAATGGACCATTTCAGTTAAAAGGGCTAGCTAAAGTGGCCTAGATAAGTCACATTTGCCATAAAACATGTACTAATATATTTGACCAATGCACAAAGCATGGAAAGTACCACAACAAGCATTTACCACAGAAGAATGTGAGCCTCTGGCTCTTCCATCTTAATACCCCTCAGAGATAGGTATTAAGATAGTCTTTCACTGAGCATCTCCCATATCCCCCAACTTCAAATGCCAAAGAAGCTTGTACCTCAAAGCGCTCATCTTCACAACGATAAATATGTTCTTCATATTGAGTCTTCTTGGAACTCACAAAGGTGGAGTCCTCAGACCACGAAGGGAAGGAAACCCAGGTATCATTTAAAACCTTTGGGTAGAAGAAGAGAGACTGAAACAAAAGCCTAAAACAGCTTTCTGGTGATTAAGCATTCTCAATAAAAAGACAAAACTCTAGCGGAGAAATAGGCAACTAACATTACTTCACAAATTTCACCTTTAGCAAGTTTACAAAAAGGTATTAGTAAGAAAAGCGTTCTGAATATATGCGGAAATATAATTCCAGTGCTTTGGGAGGATGAAGCGGAAGATCACTTGAGCGCAGAAGGAGTGACCCCATCTTTACAAAACTAAAAACTTCTATTTTTACATTTTTAGCTGGGTGTGAAGGCATGTGTAAGTCCCAGGTACTTGGGAGGATCATTTGAGCCCAGTAGGTTGAGGCGCTTTGAGCACTCCAGCCTGGGTGACAAAACAAAATCCTGTCTCAAAAACAAACAAAAAAGTAGAAAACATTTTTTTAAAAAAAAGGACTAAAAGCATTCTTAATTTCATCATTCATATAAATTCTCAATCCTTGGTACCACCACTCCCTTCTGGAAAAAGCTGAGGACCCAGGGCTGATCCTTGTTAGGGAAGGAAGGCCTTACCTCTTTACAGAGAGGAGTCCTTCCTGTACACTTGGGCTGCTGGTAACTCTTTGGTAAGGCTCGATAGCTGGAGCCCAATCGTTTACAAGAAGCATAATCTATCTCCATAGCAATGCCCTCTGTGGCTCGTTCCTTTGGATAAGTTTCCAGATGTACAGACTCCTTATAGCCCAGAAAGTTTTTAAACCAATTAAACAACTCAGGGAATTTCCTGAAGAATCAAACCAAAAAGTGACAAGCAATTAGGGGCATGATGCAGTTATCCTGAGGTATGACTACTACCACCTGGTTTTAGCAGATCAGAAATCTGCTACCAGGGACAAATTATTTCCTGCCTAAGAAGAATTGCTTCTGAGCATTTGGTTTCCCCTTTTTCTAATAAAATACTCTCAGATCAGTTAAAGTGGTGATAAAAGAGTTGTACCGAAACCAGGCAAAATAACAAACCATTCTTTTGATCAAGAATATTGCTTTAGGCCGGGCGCAGTGGCTCACGTCTATAATCCCAGCACTTTGGGAGGCCGAGGCGGGCGGATCACGAGGTCAGGAGATCAAGATCATCCTGGCTAACATGGTGAAACCCCGTCTCTAATAAAAATACAAAAAATTAGCCAGGTGTGGTGGCGGTCGCCTGTAGTCCCAGCTACTCGGGAGGCGGAGGTAGGAGAATGGTGTGAACCTGAGAGGCGGAGCTTGCAGTGAGCCGAGACTGCGCCACTGCTCTCCAGCCTGGGTGACAGAGCGAGACTCCATCTCAAAAAAAAAAAAAAAAAGAAAAAAAATATTGCTTTAATGTTCACATAATTCTTAGGCTGTCAAATATAGTAAAGATTCCAGGCTCGGCGTGGTGGCTCACGCCTGTAATCCCAGCACTTTGGGAGGCCGAGGCAGGTGGATTACCTGAGGTCAGGAGTTCTAGACCAGCCTGGCCAACATGGTAAAACCCCCATCTCTACTAAAAAAAGTACAAAAATTAGCCGGGTGTGTGGTGACAGTAGGTCAAAGTAGGAGAATCACTTGAACCCAGGAGGCAGAAGTTGCAGTGAGCCAAGATTGCGCCATCACACTCTAGCCTGGGGAACAAGAGTGAGACTTCGTCTCAAAGAAAAAAAAAAGAAATAATAATAATAATAATAATGATAATAATTTTTTTTAAAATTCCAGAACTCTGGGAGAGATTTTTCTTGATAAACATCCAGCACTGGTCAAAAGATCAGGAAACCACTAGTCTTGGCCATTAGTCAATAAATACTTAATGCCCTCACTATTTTCTCATCTCTAGAGTTAGACTAGAAGACTTCTTAGGACTCTTTTGGCACTAACATTTGAGTCAACTGACCTATCTCAAGTAAATTAACTTTGCCTATCACATACTCTCACAAATCAAATATTACCTGGCCTCCATATCATGAATCAGGGCTGAGCCCCTCACTTCACTTACCCCAGGAAAGGAGAAACTAGTTGCACAAGCTCAGCACGAGAGATCACCTCCTGGTTAAAAATAACAAGACAGCGCAGGAAATTTTCATAGGCTTCTGCACTCCGAAGAGCCTTTCGGACCTTATGGAGACAACAGGAAGAAAAACAGTTTTTGTTTTTCTTAAAGTGGGGAATTGAAAAGGGCCTTGCTCTGTCACCTAGGATGGAGTGCAGTGGTGTAATCTCAGCTCACTGCAGCCTCCCACCCTCAACCTCCCAAAGAACTGGGACTACAGGTGGGAGCCACCATGCCTGGCTAATTTCTAAATTTTTTGTAGAGATGAGGTCATATATGGCCCAGGCTGTCCTGTCATTAGTTTTTAAAAATTGGGGAAATCTGTGGCTGCGCGTGGTGGCTCATGCCTATAATCCCAGCACTTTGGGAGGCCAAGGTGGGTGGATCACTGGAGGCCAGGACTTCGAGAATAGACTGGACAACATGCTGAAACCCTGTCTCTACTAAAAATACAAAAATTAGCCAGGCATGATGGCACATGCCTCTAATTCCAGGTACTCGGGTGGCTGAGTGAAACATGAGAATCACTTGAACCCGGGAGACAGAGGTTGCAGTGAGCTGGGATAATGCCACTGTACTCCAGCGTGGGTGACAGAGCAAGACGCTGTCTCATAAGTAAAAAAATAAAATAAAAATGGGAAATTTGAACTGATATTTTATGATGCTAAGTAATCAATGTTAGTTTTTTTAGATGTGACGATGATTATGTTTGCAAAAAGGAGGTTTTTTTTGGTTTTGTTTTGTTTTTTAAACGCAGTCCAGCTCTGTTGCTCAGGCTGAAGTGCAGTGGTGCGATCTCAGCTCATTGCAACCTCTGCCTCCTGGGTTCAACCAATTCTCCTGCCTCAGCCTCCTAAGTAGCTGGGATTGATTACAGGCATGTGCTGCTACACCCAGCTAATTTTTGTATTTTTAGTAGAGACGAGGTTTCACCATATTGGCCAGGGTAGTCTCAAACTCCTGACCGTAAGTGATCCACCCGTCTTCACCTCCCAAAGTGCTGGGATTATAGGCATGAGCCATCGTACCTGGCCACAAAAAGGAGTCATTTTTAAAAGAAACTTACTAAAATATGTATGGATGAAATAATATATCTGCAATTTGTCTCCAAATAAACTGGGATGGGTGGGAATATATATGAAACAAACACACCGGCTAGGATTGGGAACTGCAAAAGCTGGATGGTAGGTACGTGAGGAATCATTTTACTATTCTCTTTACGCATGTTCAAAATTTTCCAGCTGGGCACGGTGGCTCACGCCTATAATCCCAGCACTTTGGGAGGCTGAGGAGGGTGGATCACCTGAGGTCAGGAGTTCGAGACCAGCCTGGCCAACATAATGAAATGCCATTCTACTAAAAAAAAAAAAAAAAAAAAAAAAATTAGCTCAGCGTGGTGGCGGGCACCTATAGTCCCAGCAACTTGGGAGGCCGAGGCAGGAGAATCGCTTGAACCCGGGAGGCAGAAGTTGCAGTGAGCCGAGATCGCGCCACTGTACTCCAGCCCAGGCAATAAGAGTGAAACTCCGTCTTAAAAAAAAAAAAAAAGAAAAAAAAAATTACCGTAGTAACAATTTAAAAAATGAGATCTCGGAGTATACCTTCTCATATGCTTGATTCTCCAGACCATATCAGAATTACCCCGGCTTTTGTTGCCTCTTTTTTTTTTTTCAGACGGAGTTTCACTATTGTTGCCCGGGCTGGTGTGCAATGGTGTGATCTCGGCTCACTGCAACCTCCGCCTCCCAGGTTCAAGCAATTCTCCTGCCTCAGCCTCCCGAGTAGCTGGGATTATAGGCGTCTGCCACAATGCCCAGCTAATTTTTTTTTTTTTGTATTTTTAGTAGAGAGGCAGTTTCACCATGTTGGCCTTAAACTCCTGACCTCAGGTGATCCACCCACCTCGGCCTCCCGAAATGCTGGGATTACAGGCGTGAGCCACTGTGCCCAGCCTGTTGCCTCTCTTAACACATGTTTATAGCAAGAATCTTTGCCAAGATTGTTTTAAACTCTGGTAATCTGGAATAATGCTCTCTTAAGATACTTCTGTCCTCTGATCTGGTCTTTTTTCTTCCTCTATTTACAGTATTGAGCATCTTAATACCAAAAACCCAAAAATGATCAATGGCATAGACAAAGCAAAACTAGCCTAGCCAGATTACCAATCTGGGGCTTCAGTTCCAAAGTAAATATTTAGCACTGTGATCCTTTGGTGAAGACCACAGACTGCCACCAAACCAAGTGGCTTACCAGCAACCCCTGCTCCAGACTTCCGTATGCTTTTCGTTAACTATTCATCAGTAGACACTATATGGAATCTAGACTTTTAAAGCTAAAGATAAAAGAGCACTGTACCTGTTATACTGTATACCCTATTTACCTTTACTTTTTATTAGCTTTTAAACATACACAAAAGTAGACAGAAATATAACAAACCTATGTACTCAACCCTAACCTCAATGATCTATAGTATATTTTGTTTCATTTATACTCATTTCTCCTACCACTGCATTTTAAACCAAATTCCAGACATTTCATCTAGATATAGTATATATGTTTAAGAAAAAGTACTAAGAAAATGCTATTAAAGGACAGGGCGCAGTGACTCACACCTGTAAAACTAACACTTTGGGAAGCCAAGGCAGGCAGATCACCTAAGGTCAGGAGTTCCAGACAGCCTGGCCAACAGAGTGAAACCCTGTCTCTACTAAACATACAAAAATTAGCTGGGTGTGGTGGTGGGCACCTATAATCCCAGGTACTCGGAAGGCTGAGGAAGGAGGATTGCGTGAACCCGGGTGGGGGGGAGGTTGTGGTGAGTCAAGATGGCGCCATTGTACTCCAGCCTCAGCAATGGAGTGAGATTGTCTCAAAAAAAAACCATTACTCTTAGAAATTAACTTATTTTCAGAAGATTCCTTAAGGCAAGGCATGGTGGCTCATGCCTGTAATCTCAACACTTTGGGAGGCCAATGCTGAGGCTAAAGGAGGAGGACTGCCTGAGCCCAGGAGTCTGAGACCAGCCAGGGCAAAACAGTGAGACCCCCCCCTCTCCAAAAAAATTTTAAACATTAGCTGAGTGTGGTGGTGTGTACCTGTAAGTCCCAGCTACTCAGGAGGGTGAGAAGGATCACTTGAGCCCAGGAGTTCCAGGCTGTAGTAAGCTATGAAAGCACCACTGAGTTCCAGCCTGGGTGACAGAGCGAGACCATCTCTTAAATAAAAAAGGCCAGGTGTAGTGGCTCACACCTGTAATCCCAGCACTTTGGGAGGTGAAGGTGGGCGGATCACCTGAGGTCAGGAGTTCAAGACCACCCTGGCCAACACAGTGAAACCCCATCTCTACCAAAAATATAAACATTAGCCAGGCGTTGTGGCAGGCGCCTGTAATGCTAGCTACTTGGGAGGCTGAAGCAGGAGAATCGCTTGAACCCAGGAGGTGGAGGTTGCAGTGAGCTAAGATCACACCACTTTACTCCAGCCTGGGCAATAACAGCGAGACTCCGTCTATAAAAAAACAACGCAAAAATGTAAAAAAGATTCCTTAATAGCATCTAATATTGAGTCTGTACTAAGTTCAATTGCCTAATTAATATCTTAAAAATTGGCTATTGGCCAGGTGTGGTGGCTCACACCTGTAATCCCAGCACTTTGGAAGGCTGAGGTAGGTGGATCACTTGAGGTCAGGAGTTCAAGACTAGTCTGGCCAACGTGGTGAAACCCTGTCTCTACTAAAAACACAAAAATCAGCTGGGCACAGTGGCAGGCGCCTGTAGTCCCAGCTGTTTGTGAGGCTGACGCTGGAGAATCGCTTGAGCCGGGGAGGCGGTAAGCCAAGATCGCACCATTGCACTCCAAGCTGGGCAACAGAGCAAGCTCTGTCTCAAAAATAAAAATAAAAATAAACTGATGTTTAAATGCAGAATCCAAAGTCTGCATGTCACATTTGGCTTATATATTTCTTAATTCTTAATTTACAACAGCTCTCCTTCCCCACCCTTTTCTTGACATTCATTGGTTGTGATCTAGACTTCTACACTTGTCTAAAAGCACCAACCGCCCAAGCAGAGTTTGGTAATGGTTCACATCAGAGCTAAGAACTCAACACTCTTGCAGGATTCTCCTGCAAAAAGCTCACACAGGCACGGCAGACAGAAAGAGATTAGGAGATACCAATCAAGGAGATGTTAAATCATCTGCTCTTCTGCAAAACCCAAGAGGCACAAAATAGAGTCAATCACCACAGATCAATCCAGGTTGATTTCTACCAGTGAGAAGTCCAACAGTTCCTTGAAGTCCATCAAGTTGACTCCAAGGAGCAAATCACACTTAAGTTTATGTGGCCAAACTAAGGCACCACACAACATCATTTATGCCAATAATCTCAACTCTGGTTGCTCATTAGAATCACCTGGGTAGCTTTGAAAACATGCAAGTAAATCACAATTCCCCTGAATGCTATATATATGCATACTACAAATAACTATTATAGCAATAAGATTACAAGTCATCTTAAATCCTCAAAAATTGGTACAGGCACTGGTACTACCTGCCACACAGACCCGGATATCTACAACAGCGAGCCCCAAACATCTTTCAAGAGAAACATAATACATTTTCTAAAAATCTGTCTTCTGCCCCAAACTGCTTCATAAAACCAAAGCAAACAATGCTACCATTTTTCTAGCTATGCTAATAGTACTAGCAGACTCAAAGGACTCACAACTGGGAAACTATGTTAAAAAACAGAAAGCCCTAATTAGTTTGACACCTTTAAAACAAAACCTTTGGGGGGATAAGATGATTTTCTTTTGGCATTAACAGGCACTATCAAATCTAACTCATCCATTACTCACCTTATCGAAAAATAACGATTCTGTTCC
Organism: Macaca nemestrina; assembly: GCF_043159975.1. Taxonomy (NCBI): domain Eukaryota; kingdom Metazoa; phylum Chordata; class Mammalia; order Primates; family Cercopithecidae; genus Macaca; species Macaca nemestrina. The sequence continues at coordinate 125,672,231 of NC_092131.1, read as the reverse complement.
ACCACCATGTTTGCTGGCATCTGTCATAGAAGAATCCTTTAGATTGAGCAGTTTGGGTTTCTTCTGCAAAAGAAAGATACAAACATGTGAGATTCAAAGAGTGGTTTTCTCTGAATTTTATTTTTGTCTGTTCAATGGTTTCAACACTGAAGCCACTGCTGATTAATAATCTGAAACAAATGAGAGAACTCTAACCAACTCACTCCATACCCTCTAAGATTTCTACTCATAAATGGTTTCAACACTGAAACCACTGCTGATTAATAATTTGAAACAAATGAGAGAACTCTAACCCACTCACTCCATACCCTCTAAGATTTGTACTCATATTTTCTATTTCAGTTTGCCTGTTAAGTTTCTTTCTCCAACAGAGGTTCAAAGATCATTCTACCCCGAAATGTTTTCTCCAAAAATCATCATGACATTACTGTGACAAACTTTTAGATCAGCCTTACTTTTTCTAGGGGCCCAAAGTAACTTCATTTAGACTCTAATGCCACTGTTTTGTTCTCCTACCAGTTGAGGGAGAAGAGGCTGTTTGTAAAAAGAGCTGGTGCACGTGGCCTGAAATTGACAGAAATCAATCTTTAACCCTGAATAATATTTCAATTAAAAATTTACTTAAAAAGCATAATTTGCTGGGCATGGGGGCTCACGCCTGTAATCCCAGTGCTTTGGGAGGTCAAGGTGGGCAGATCATGAGGTCAAGAGATTGAGACCATCCTGGCCAACATGGTGAAACCCCGTTTCTACTAAAAATACAAAAAAATCAGCTGGGCGTGGTGGTGTGCGCCTGTGGCTGAGACTACTCAGGAGGCTGAGACAGGAGAATCGCTTGAACCCGGGAGGCTCCATCTCAAAAAAAAAAGCATAATTTTTCTAATAGAAGAAATAACTATCTTGCCAGAAATATCCCCTCAGACTAATTTAATATTGTTCTTTTAAAGGGAACCAACAGGCCATGATATAATCCTGTCAAGCAAGAAGTTACTTTTGAAATCCACCACTTACTCTCTACGAAGAAATGCACAAACTTGGTGAGAAGTAGCACATTTACCTTGGCTATCTCAGAGTATACTTTCTTAAGAGCCGCAGCCTCTGCTTACACTGCCTATGCAGAAAGTAGGTGGAGAATTGTAAGCCCCCACTATATTCTTTCCACCTGTAGGTAATCAAGAGTGGGAGGACGTAAATCCAAGCATGGAGTGTATCTACTGAGCTGATTCTTGCTACCCATGTAACTAATTCTCTTTACTGAAGTGAAGAAATAGAAACCATTATTATGTTCAACTTGATTTCAAAAGAAACCATGACAAACACTAATGAAAAAGGATACTTCAAAAGTGTCAGTAACACCTAGTATGTGAGACCTTGTAGTCAGTCACTTACTATTTATCAGTCACCTCTTACTATTAGAGGATAGAAACACCTCTTACTATTAGAAACTTTTGTCATTATTTAATTCTGCAGACACATCTATCTCTTCCATATTACATATTGCTTTGAAATTCACTGAAGAATTCAACATTCAATACATATAACTAGCCCTCTCCCTATCATAGCTGTGTTACATCAAAGAAGGGAGCAAGCTGTGCTTTCTGCAGACGGACCATCAGTGTTAAATGTAATAAAAAACATCATGTAATGGATTACTAATAGGAGTTTAAGACTTCCCTATGCTACAGCCCAAAGGTCCTGCCTTGGAGATTAGATGATACAGATAAGATCTGGTAACCCAACAAAGAACTCTGACCAGGACAGGGTTCTAGACCAAAGAGACCTCAAAAAGCACACGCACTCTACTCACAAGAGGACCTCAGAGATCATTTATTTCTGAAATAATTCTCAAACTCAAGAATGTTCTTTCTTAACACAAGGCAGATTTAAAGCATCAAATAAGAAGGGGCCAGGCACGGTGGCTCATGCCTGTAATTCCAGCACTTTGGGAGGCCAAGGCGGGTGGAACTCCTGACCTCAGGAGTTCAAGACCAGCCTGGCCAACATGGCGAAACTTCATCTCTACTAAAAATGCAAAAATTAGCTGGGTGTGGTGGCACACGCCTGTAGTCCCAGTTACTCAGGAGGCTGAGGCAGGAGAACGGCTTGAACCCAGGAGGCAGAGGTTGCAGTGAGCCGAGATCATGCCACTGCACTCCAGTCTGGGTGACAGAGCGAGACTCTGTCTCAAAAAAAAAAGAAGTAAAAAAAATTTTAAGTATTGGAAATTCTTAGTAGCAACCAAAACATTAAAGAAATGGCAGCTCATTGCAAAGAAGATAATAAAGAATTCAAAAACGTACAGTAATCCAAGCAATCAATGTTATTCTAATACTCTTTTGTAAAGCCAGATAAACTTTGCACTGAGTTTCTGTGACACATACTAACTTGCTCCAAATATCAAGGACCCAACTGTTAACGCACTTAAGAACACGTGACCACCCCTAGCGTACCTCTCCCTTAGAATTGCTTGTGAGTGTCAAAATGAGCAGCTGCTGCCCATTCTCACCTTAACTGGAGGCGTGGTTCCTGTAGGGTGTCTGCGGATCTGGCAGCCATTCTGGCTGGGCCTCTGCGGCTTGTTGTTCAGTTGGGGCTTCTTGACAGTGCCTCCATGATCATTTCTCACAGAATCAACCTTCTCAGCAGTTGTTTTGCTTAAAAGCTGATTAAGACACATGAAAGAGATTAATGCTCTTATCAAAGTAAACAAATATCATCTAGGAAAAGTCCCCTTCTGAGCACAGTTTTCCAACTTCTCTAAGATAATAATAATAAATAGTGTAATTCTTACAAAAAAAAAACATACCACGGAGCTGTTGGCATCTGGTAGGAATTGTCCAAACTCTGACAACAAATCTTCCTGGTTTTTAAAGAGACGAGCAACCTGGGCATACACCTCCTGCTCTGTCAACGCTGGAGTGTAGTTTCCTCCAGCTTCCTTGGCATTTCTCTGCTCTTTCTGAGGAATTGCAAATGAAGAGATCACATTAAAGGGCTACTGTTTTGAGTCGCTCATCTTTGCACACTTTCTGGAATCACTGTTATCTATTCAGGCTGCATGTAAGAAGAAAGTCTATGTTCTCAGCACCCGTTCTGACCACAAACGAAAATTTCAAGTTGAGAAAAAAGTGCAAGATGGTGGATGACAATTCCTTTCAAAACTAGGGTAGTAAATTTTTTTGAGATGGAGTTTCACTCTTGCTGCTCAGGCTGGAGTGCACTCATCTCGGCCTCCCAAAGTGCTGGGATTACAGGTGTGAGACACCATGCCCGGCCTAGGGCAATAAATATTAATGCCCAGGGGACCACTACCAACTGATAAAACCTTAGAAATTTCTCCTCCTCCTACTGTAGATTAACTAGACTAAATAAGTCACCATCTAACTGTCCCAGATAAAACAGAGTTTCATTTCATGGGACAGTGACTAAAAATCCTGACTGAGGCCAGGCGCAGTGGCTCACACCTATAATCCCAGCACTTTGGGAGGCCATGGCGGGCAGATCACCTGAGGTCAGGAGTTTGAGACCAGCCTGGCGAATATATTGAAACCCCATCTCTACTAAAAATACAACAAATCACTTGAACCCAGGAGGTGGAGGCTGCAGTGAGCCGACATTGCACCACTGCACTCCAGCCTAGGCAAAAAGAGCAAAACTCTGTCTTAAAAAAAAATCCTAAATGAATGTTGCAGGGCAATCAAGTCAGGCAAATAAAACTGGCTTTATAGCATGGGTGTGGTGGCTCACACCTGCAATCCCAGCACTTTAGGAGGCCGAGGCAGGCGGATCACAAGGTCAGGAGTTCGAGACCAGCCTAGCCAACATAGTGAAATCCCATCTCTACTAACAATACAAAAAATTAGCTGGGCATGGTGGCAGGTGCCTGTAATCCCAGTTACTAGGGAGGCTAAGGCAGGAGAATCACTTGAACCTGGAGGCGGAGGTTGCAGTGAGCCGAGATCGCACCACTGCACTCCAGCCTGGGTGACAGTGCAAGACTCCCTCTCAAAAAACAAACAAACAAAAACACTGGCTTTATAAACACGCATGGTAGTTTCTAACTGGCTAATTTCCAGTATGAATTAATGGACACAATAATGGTTACTTAAGTTGTTCTTTGACTAGATGGCCTGATTAAGACAAGCTGAATGGATACTCTTCTTACCTGATATGTGTGCAAAATCTCCAGGAATGCTTTGTAGATGTCTGGTTGGCCCTGGAATCTGTTCTTGATCTTATTAACATAGTTGATGGCATGATTAAATTCCACAGGTTGATTGTTCTGCAAGGATGGGGCCGTTCCCAATGAGATTGTCACTGGTGTGTGAGGCTGGACCGGCGGAGAACGTGGGGATGCATACGGTGGAAGTGGGGGAGTCTGCTGACTGGCAGGAGTATGTGCTTGTAGTTGGGAGGGCTAAAAAGAAAAAAAGTCTTTATTCTCCTCAGATGCATAGATGAGTTGATAGAAGGAAAGTTCAAACTGAAGAGAAACAAAGTGTCAACGTATATCCTTTATTTACTCACTCAGGCCAGGTCATTTTAGTCCTACACAAATCATACTGGGCAACAGTGGGAGTTGTAGAGAGTTTCAAACATGCTGATACAAATATCTCAGTCTCACATTTTCTAAATAAAATCTTAAAACTGGAGCCATCTCCAATTACAGTGAAGAATTTTTCATATGCAATGTTTTAGCTTAGTAGCTCAACAAGTACACATAGAAAAAATCTCATTCTACACAGCCTTTTGATGTCAACAAAAAGACACCTCAATTGTTGCAGCAGCTCCACATAGTCTTCTATGCCAACTCTGTCCTATAGAACTGAGATGATGGAAATGTCCTTTATTTGCACTGTCTTAAATATACAGCCACTAGCCACATGTGGTTACTGAGCACTTGAAAGCTAGTGCAAATGAAAAACTGATTTTAATTTAAATTTAAATAGTGCTATGTGGCTAGTGGCTACTGTGTCAGACAGTGTGGTTCTAGACCAAGAACACCCCATCTTCATCATCATCACCATCACTGTTCATTAGATCTTCTACTTAGCTTGATATAATCTGGTAAGTGAAATAACTTTCATAAAATAACCATGTGGGCAGTAGCACAATTTGACCATAAGAGGATGGTTTCTGTTTGTGCTATCAACTACTACTACACAAAGTCACCACCTGTTGGGATGTTCATGGTTTTATAAGCAGAAACTGTAAAGAGAAAGACCTTGAAAATTGTTGCTGTGTTGATTTAAATAGATATCTAAGTGGTGTGTAAATGTGAACCATGTTATAGTGAAGTGACTACTGCATTTTTCTCTGATGAAATCTTTGTAACCTTGTGTCTCAGTATCTAAGTCTTATATAAAGGGGAAATGTCAAAGGAAGGTACTTTCTAGGGATGCATTCACATTGATGCAATATTTTCCAAGTGCTCACCTTGCTGACTTTGGCAGGTGGGGGCTGAGGAGCTGGCTGGGCAGGAGCTGGGGCTGACTGGGTTGAAGGCTGGGAAGGATGTTGGGGTGGTGGTTGAGGCTGGGGCTGGATGCCATGGGTGGGAATCTGATGAACCTGGCCAGGAGTTGTCACATTCACCATGTCATTGGTCTGCACCTCAATTTTGTAGCCAGGGGGCAAGAAGGTGTTGAATCCCATTATCAGATCGGGGTGGCCTTTGAATAGCTGGGACACACGACTAATCACTCCTGGGGTGTCGATGCTAATAAAAAAACAAAAAGAAAAGTGATGAACTGTAAGCTTGACAAACACCCTGGTCATAAAAAATTTCATGTTTCTTTTTTCTTTTGAGATGGAGTCTCACTCTGTCACCCAGACTGGAGTGTAGTGGTGCGATCTTGGGATCCTGGCTCACTGCAACCTCCGCCTCCCAAGTTCAAGTGGTTCTCCTGCCTCAGCCTCCCAAGTAGCTGAGATTACAGACATGCGCCACCACACTCGGCTGATTTTTGTATTTTTAGTAGAGATGGGGCTTCACCATGTTGGCCAGGCTGGTCTCGAACTCCTGACCTCAGGTGATCCGCCCACCTCAGCCTCCCAAAGTGCTGGGATTACAGGCATGAGCCACCTCACTCAGCCAAAATTTCACTTTCTACTAGGTTTTCTCTAAACAGGAAAACAGATAATCTACGCATTTTAAAATTAACACACAAAGAACTCTGAGACTCAAAGATACTCGGCCACAATTTTTTTTTTTTTTTTGAAACAGAGTCTCATTCTGTTGCCCAGACTGGAATGCAGTAGTGTAATCTTGGCACACTACGGCCTCCGCCTCCCAGGTTCAAGCAATTCTCCTGCCTCAGCCTCCCATGTAGCTGGGATTACAGGCACCCACTACCATGCCCGGCTAATTTTTGTAGTGGTCAAAATTCTGAACAGAATATATGTTCATGGTAATAATCCTACCAAGCAGATACTCAGACAATACATAGAAAGCGACATATCCCAAACAAGATCCACTCTTTGATATATCAGTATATATCATTTCAGCACAAATCTACATTGTTCAGATGAGTTACAACAGTGAACCATGAGTACAACAGTTTACAACAGTGAACCAGGCAAGAATATAAGGGTATCTAAATCAATTCAGAAACCAAGTAGCCTAAATCACTACCAGTGCTACTTCCCTGATTGAGATAAAGCACTGAAAAACTTTAGTTAACAAAAATTTACCAATAAGGATAAAACAGTCTAGTGGCCATAATTTCCATCAATAAAGGAATGCATAAAATAAAGGCATGATTTTGAAAATTCAGCCGCAGAAAGGAGCGTCCTTTATCTTCCAGTAAATAAACTATCTTCTCCTTTCCAAAATCAATATGCCAGATACAAAGCTTGAGTACAATCACACATCTTTTACCTCTGAGATTTAAATTCCTTCATGATGTCAAGGAAATCATTGTAGACCTGAGGCTGACTACCAAATTGCAGCTTCACCTGGTCAAGATAAGACAGCGCATCCTCCACCTGAGGCAGGGATAAATATCAAGGTTATAAAAAGAAAGTAAACTCACAATTACAAAAAAAAAAATTATTTATGCCTAAGTATGCTTAACACAGTAAATAAAATAAAAATATATTAAATATATACTTAAAAGTTAGTATAGATGTCAGTAATAAACTCAAGCTTAAAATAATAATCAACTCATAAAGTCTGTAGCCTTGCCTTGGATAATTTTGAACAGAATGATCAGTAAAGAATAATTACAATGATATGTCATTTATTCATTAATTCATTTCACAAGTATCTACTAAACTGCAACATGCCAGGCCCAATGTGAGTACCAAGGATTCAATGACAAATAATTTGTAGCCCCTCGTCTACAGACGTTTGTTTGTATGTAGTCAGGAATCATAACACAGCGGGTAACCCAGTAACACTCAATGCCTGGAGATGACATGGGAAGGACACGTCTTCCCCACCAAAAAAAGTGAGGCTTCCCTAGGAGGTAATATATAAACTGAGACCTAAAGATGAGTATAAGCTAGCAAAAGTAAAGACCAGTGAAAAAAATCAAAGGCAGCAGCATGGGCAAAATCCTAGACAGGATACAATATGGGATATTTAGAAATCTGAAAAGTTTAGTTTGGCTGGAGGATCTGTAGTGAAGAGGAGCACTGGAAGGAAAAGTAACAAGATGAGACAGAAAAAAAAGCAGGATCTAGATTCTGAAAGGACTTGTAAATCTTGTGAAAAAGCAATTTAGATTTTTATCATCTGCATTTTCGTGTACGCAATTCGACTGCAGTGTTGAGAAAAAATAGGCACAAGAGCAGAAAAGACTGAAAGGAGGTAGGAAGACCAGTTATGCTACAACAATAACTGAACAACTCATGTGAAAACAGTGGCTTGAATTATAGTACTGGCCCAGAACAAGAGAGACAACTGCATAGATAAAACAGCTTGTTGGGTAGCAGAAGTGACAGGATTGGGTAACTGACTGAATAGGGGAGCTAAGGGAGAGCCAGCATTCAAAAGTGATCCACCACAGAGCACTGTGAGGAAGAAGAGGCCAGAGTGACTATCGGACCGATCAAAGCTCACATGCCACTGCATCCTGCACCCAGCACTTACATCCTTCCGCATCACCACCACACCCAAGAGAAAGCCTGAAGGGGATGCCAAAGGAGATACAGCCAAGGTGAACAACGACCCAGAGAAGATCTGCAACGTTGTCTGTTAAACCTGCTCCTCCAAAGCCAGAGCCCAACACTAAAAAGGCCCCTGCAGGCCGGGCGCGGTGGCTCACACCTGTAATCCCAGCACTTTGGGAGGCAGAGATGGGAGGCTCATCTGAGGTCAGGAGTTCAAGACCAGCCTGACCAACATGGAGAAACCCATCTCTACTAAAAATACAAAAATTAGCCAGGCAGGGTGGTGCATATCTGTAATGCCAACTACTTGGGAGGCTGAGGCAAGGGAATCACTTGAACCCAGGAGGTGGAGGTTGTGGTGAGTCGAGATCATGCCATTGCACATCAGCCTGGGCAAGAGCGAAATTCGGTCTCAAAAAAAAAAAAAAAAAAAAAAAGTTCCCTGCAAAGGAGAGCGAGGAGGTACCCAAAGGGAAAAAGGAAAATGCTGACACTGTCAGGGAAGGGATTAACCTTGCAGAAAATGGAGATGCCAAAACAGACCAGGCACAGAAAGCTGAAGGTACTGGAGATGCCAAGTGAAATGTGTGCATTTTTGGTAACTGTGTACTTCTAGTAACCATAAAATTTGAACTATAAAGTTATGAAGTTTGTAAATTTCGAAATACCATTGTTTAAATCAAGATTTTAAAAAATGCAGAATTTTGTTTTGCTTTTTCTAAAGCTGTGTTGTTAGCACACAGAACACTTCATTGTTGTTTTGGAGGGAAGGATCACAGGTCAGTAGAATGTCTTTGAAGCTGGACTGATGTGGGGAAAACACCTTTCCCTTCTAGTTTTGAGAGACTTCCTCTTGGCTTATAGGAGAAGAAATTCCCTGACTTTATTTATGTATTTATGTAGAGATGGAGTTTTGCTATTGTTGCCCAGGCTGGAGTGCAGTGGTGCAATCTCGGATCACTGTAACCTCTGCCTCCCAGGTTCAAGTGATTCTCTTGCCTCGGCCTCCTGAGTAGCTGCGGTTACAGGCGCCCTCCACCATGCCTGGCTAATTTTTGTATTTTTAGTACAGACGGGATTTCACCACATTGGCCAGGCTGGTCTCGAACTCCTGACCACAAGTGATCCGCCAGTCTCGGCCTCCCAAAGTCCTGGGATTACAGGCATGAGCCACCATACCCAGCCTAGATTCCCTGACTTTTGACACACAGGGCCACCTTGGCCCAAACACCTTGTGCGATGGAAAAACAAATTCATTTTTACATCCTGTTCTCCCTTCCCACCTTCACAGACTTAACTCCCTTATACCCAGACACCTGTTGGGACCTAACCCCCAGTAATTGGTTACCAGTGTGTGTCAGACAGTCAAACTTTCCAGTGATGCCACTGAAATGGCAGCCCTCAAAAGAGCAGTGGTTCCTTTTCTAGACTGTGGATCTTCAGATAAGTACTGCCATTTTCATTTCACTTCCTGAAAGTCAGGGTCGACTTGTGAAAAGCTGTTAAACAACACGCTAAATGTGAAATGTCAACCTTCACTCTAAACTTGCCCTGTTCAGAGCATCACATGAAGAATTCACTGGGTTTTATAGTGGCTTTTCGTGTTTTTTTTGGTAGTTCATTGTTAAGGATTGTCCATGTCCTGCCTGAAATACCATGACTGTTTATGGAAAGTATCTTTAAAGCCGGATACAGTTTGGCCTGGGGAGAAAAAAAAGTGACCTATCACAAAGAAGAACAGGTTGGAAAGGTTAAGCTATGAGTCTGATTTAGGACAGAGACACCCAAAAGAAATCCCCACTAGGTGTTTCCTATTTACTCTGAGATGAGTAAGTTTTTTTGGTGGTTTAATTGAAGCCTAAATATTTAAAATTATACAAAATATCAGGTTCAAGAAATTTCAGGAATAAATATTTGATGTGATTTAAGCCAGTCTTTTTCTTTTTTTTTGAGATGGGAGTCTCGCTTTGTCTCCCAAGCTGGAGTGTAATGGTGCAATCTCGGATCACTGCAACTTCTGCCTCCTAGGTTCAAGTGATTCTCCTGTCTCAGCCTCCTGAGTAGCTGGGATTCCAGGCTCATGTCACCACATCCAACTAATTTTTTTTGTATTTTTAGTAGAGATGGGATTTCACCATGTTGGCCAGGCTGGTCTTGAACTCCTGACCTCAACTGATCCACCCACCTCAGCCTCCCAATGTGCTAGGATTACACGAGTGAGCCACCACACCTGGCTAGGCATAGATAGTCTTTTGATTTGTTGCAAAATGGAACACTTACGTTCAAATCAATCAGTAATTGGTGCTATGGTCTGAATGTGTCCCGCAAAATTCTTACATGGAAACTTAATCACCAATATGATAATATTAAGAAGTGAGGCCTTCAGAAAGTGATTGTGGAGCCCTTATGAATGGGATTAGGGACCTTATAAAAGGGCTGGAGTGAACCAGTGTTGGTCCCTTTGGCCCTTCTCCCTTCCACAGTGTTAGGACACAGCTTTCAGGCACCATCTTGGAAACAGAGTTCAGGCCCTCACCAGACACCAAACCGGCACCTTGATTTTATTTTATTATTTTATTTCATTATTTATTTTATTTTTTGAGATGAAGTCTTGCTCTTGTCACCCAGGTTGGAGTGCAAAGGCGCGATCTCAGCTCAATGCAACCTCTGCCTCCCGGGTTCAAGTGATTGTCCTGCCTCAGCCTCCTGAGTAGCTGGAATTACAGGCGCCTGCCACCACACCTGGCTAATTTTCGTATTTTTAGTAGAGACAGGGTTTCACCATGTTGGCCAGGCTGGTCTCAATCTCCTGACCTCGTGATCCGCCCACCTTGGCCTCCCAAAGTGCTGGGATTACAACAGGCGTGAGCCACCACGTCCGGCCTATTTATTTATTTTGAGACATGGTCTCACTCTGTCACCCAGGCTGGAGTGCAGTGGTATAATCTCAGCTCACTGCAACCTCCGCCTCCTGGGTTCAAGCGCTTCTCGTGCCTCAGCCTCCAGGAGTAGCTGGGATTACAGGTATCTGCCACCATGCCCGCCTTATTTTTTTGTATTTTCAGTAGAGACAGGGTTTTACCATGTTGGCCAGGTTGGTCTTGAACTCCTGACCTCAAATGATCTGCCCACTTCAGCCTCCCAAAGTGCTGGGATTATAGGGGTGAGCCACCGTGCCTGGCCAACACCTTGATTTTAGATTTCCCAGCCCTCAGAATTTCTCCAGAACTGTGAGAAATAAAATTCTATTATTTAGAAATAGATTATCTAGTCTCAGGTATTTTGTTATAGCAGCACTAATGGATTGAGACAAATAGCTTTTTTTTTTTTCTTTTTGAGACGGAGTCTTGCTCTGTTGCCCAGGCTGGAGTGCAGTGACACTTTCTCGGCTCACTGCAAACTTCATACCACTCTCCTGCCTCAGGCTCCCAAGTAGCTGGGATTACAGGCGCCTGCCACCATGCCCGGCTAACTTTTTTTGTATTTTCAGTAGAGATGGGTTTCACTGTGGTAGCCAGGATGATCTCAATCTCCTGACCTCGTGATCCACCCGCCTTGGCCTCTTAAAGTGCTAGGATTACAGGCATGAGCCACCACGCCTGACCCCAAGACAAATGGCTCTTTAAGAGTTCTTCAGAGTTCCATTATGGCCATGGGTTAATCAGTGTTTCAGTGTTGCTAGAAATCAGATTGTATACTTGGTCAATACCCACTTGTTTGATGGTTAGTTTTTCTATACAAATATTATGACAATTTCTGTTGAAATTCAATGGACTATTTTAATTCATATTCTGAACTTTCCATAGTAAAATATTTCATTAATGACCAAGTTAAGTGAACACAAAATGCAGTAAGTTTGCAAAAGGAACCAAGACTTTGGAAGATATTTAAGAAAAGGACGTATCAATACACAACAAAAGAAGAGTTATCAGTAAGATATGGTATGGTATAAGGTAACTACTGCAGAGAAGGAAAAATGTACAGAAACCCAAAAGAAAGCAATTATGTGTGATAGGTGTATGTCTAAAACAGAAAGGTACTGAAAGTCGCAACAAACCGCTGTTTAAAAACTAGTTCTAGGCCGGGTGTGGTGGCTCACACCTGTAATCCTAGCACTCTGGGAGGCCAAGGAGGGTGGATGCCTTGAGGCCAGGAGTTTGAGAGCAACCTGGCTAACATGTCAAGACCCGTCTCTAGTAAAAAAAAAAAATACAAATATTAGGTGTGGTGGTGCACGCCTGTAATCCCAGCTATTTGGGAGACTGAGACATGAGAATCACTTGAACCCAGGCAGGGGAGGGTACAGTGAGTTGAGATGGCGCCACTGCACTACAGCCTGGGCAACAGAGTAAGACTGTCTCAAGAAAAAAAAGGTAAAATAGAAGTTATAGAATAACCCTATGCTTTAAAAACCCTGCATGACACTCACATAATAAATAAGACACCTACAAGTAAGAATAGTGAGGAAATTATCTCATCACCCAAAGCATAGTCCAACTCTTATATAAACTTTCTTTAAATGCATGTATACAGTTCTAGGAAGCACAACTTAAAAAAAAAAAAATTGGATGTAGTTATTTAGAAGCTACAGATTTAAGGAAGCACTTGGGGAGACCCTTAGACTCTGCTGATAAAGTTTCATAGCTCACTTGAACAGGGATTTACTATTAAGGCCCTGAATCTCCTGAAGTCCACAATCTTGTTGGAGAGAAAAACACAAGCAACTATAAAGAGAACCTGCTAAACATGTACCAAATATCACTGCTGCTGACATTCAATAACTAAATAACACCAAACATGCCTCAAATCGCTCAAATCCCTTCTTGTCACCACCAATCTACCAAAGACAAAAAAAAAATAGACAATGTTGAGGCTTGAAATAATGTGTAAGCATTCTCACTGAACGTTTTTCTTTCTTTCTTTTTTTTTTTTTTTGAGATGGAGTTTCGCTCTTGTCGCCCAGACTCGAGTATAGTGGTATGATCTTGGCTCACTGCAACCTCTGCCTCCTGGCTTCAATCAATCCTCCTGCCTCAACCTCCTGAGTAGCTGGGATTACAGGCATGCGCCACCATGCCTGGCTCATTTTGTATTTTTAGTAGAGGCGTGGTTTCACCACATTGGTCAGGCTGGTCTTGAACTCCTGACCTCAGGTGATTCACCCACCTCGGCCTCCCAAAGTGCTGGGATTACAGGTGTAAGGCACCATGTCCGGCCTACAATATTGTGGAATATAAATGACTTATTGAAGTTGATTCAAATGCTTGTAATGCATTTTAAGACCGATCCAAAAATGACAGGCAATGTGGGAATACTGGGTTAAATTACATGGAGGTACAAGAAGCATTTTACCTCTCCTCATTAGAAAGGAAATTCAACAAGTTATTTTATGTAGGAATATAGTCAAGAGCTTGTGACTAAAAGAACACAGCAAGAAATCCTAACTCTATCCATGACTCACTCTATAACCCCAAATCCAAAACCCTTCCTTGTTTCCTTGCCAGTTTCCGTAAAGCAAACAAAACATAATCCATATACTTATACCAAAGAGTCCTGTGAGGAAGATGGGTAAAAACTGGTTGTGCTTTGATAGGGCTGATTGAAAAAGGCTATAGAAATAAATATGTTTTTGTTAGTTTAATAAGCAAGTTTATAAGCTATTTTGCAACATTAAAGCATATCTACTGTCATAGAGTGTTAATACAGAATTAAATCACATGCAACCAAGTTTTAAAAAAAATATTCTCAGGACTTAGTAAAGTGCTAAGCCCACAGCAATAATACATTTTGGTACACAGTCATCACTCTACAAGAGACCGAAAATGTTTTAAAGAAAACACCAATATTCCTTATACACATTTTCCCAAAGACAGAATTCAGAGTGAAGCTTCAGGCCTAAAAAATCTGCACTCTCTTTAAAAGGCTATGCATTAGTCAATATTATGTAAGCCAATAGAGAGAGTAAATTTTACAAAATTACTCTAAATCACTTAGCTTTGCCGTACTTTATAACATTTATGTAGCATTTAATATTCTTAGGCCAATATTAAACAAGTTCCCAAGAATCCACACCAATGAGGGCAGGGATCATGAAGAACTAAAGTAAGTACCAGGGAAAACAGAAGAAAGAACCATTTGCTGCATATGGATGTGTCCTTAGAGGGTTTATTTCTCATTCCTGCCTGCAAGCAACATAAGTAGGCTGCCATAACCAAATGAAGAGTTAACATCTCTTCAGAGTTCCATCATTTATTATTTCCTGAACTTAATTTTATATAAATGTAAAATCAGAAAAATTGAAACCTGAACACTTGCTGCAACAATCACATATTTTGAAAAGTAATATTCAAGTGGTCAGAGATACAAGGTTAGCTGGGAACACAAGCTTCACTTCTCCAGGGATGCCCTATGAATTTCAAAGCACTAAAAACCTACCACACATACTCAGCGGAAAATATGAAAACACTGATAATTCATTCACAGTTATAGTTTTCCCTAAACTTTATCAAGATTCCCCCCAAAAAGGAGCATGTGTTTACTAAGGATGGACTTGATGATGTGAGTCAATTCAGCTATTCATAAACAGGAATAAAAAGATAAAGGTAATAAGAACATTACAGGCATGAGCTGGGCATAGTGGCTCACACTTGTACTCCCAACACTTTCGAAGGCCAAGGTGGGAGAATCACTTGAGGCCAGTAGTTTGAGACTAGCCTGGGCAACACAGTGAGATCCCCATCTCTGAAACTAAAAATTAAAAAAAAAAAAATTTAAAAGAATTTAAAAAGATTCAACTGTAAGACATATTACCGGGCCAATTGCTGTACAAACCTGTAGCCAATCATGTATGTGCTCAATAGAGAGATCAAAAGGAAGCAGTCAAAAAATGAATTTTAAGGTTTATTTTGTATGAAAATGGCCCCACAATCCTGGTAACATTTGAGTGACATGCATTTCATACAGTCCAAAAACATCTGAGTATATTCTTCTCTGGATCAGGCACTGGTGCCAAGATAGGAAACAGAAGCAAATTTTACAAAACAAAAACAGTAAAACTTGTGATTCGACAGCTAGTATCTCAGGTTAGAAGTTGTACCACCACAACCGACAAGCTGCAGCCAGTATTTCCTGCTAAAGATAAACTTTTTGACCCAAGAAAAAGAGCTGAATACCACCTTCAGCCTTTGAAATTGCTGCTGTCCTTGCACTGGTGCAACTGGTGGGGCTGGATGAGCGTGACTCTGGACCACCTGGCCTCCATGGGGTTGCACAGCTGTTGGGTGATGATGGCTGCTATGAACTGCTGCTATGGCGGGCCCATGACTGCCGGAGCTCTGTGGCATGGCTGAAACCTGGGGTGAACAGAATACAGACAGGAAACTTCAAGGCTTGTATATTCTTCCCCAAATGTGTCTAAATAACTAACACAAATGTACAAAGATAATTAATTGGAAACCCAAATTTCTGCTGGGCATGATGGCTCACACCTATCTCACCTACATGGGAAGATCGCCTGAACTCAGGAGTTCAAGGCTACAGTGAGCTATGATCATGCCACTGCACTCCAGCTTGGGCCACAGAGTGAGACCACGTCTCTAAAAAGAGAAAAGAAAGCCTGGGCAACATAGTGAGACACCATCTCCACAAAAAATGAAAACTTGGCCAGGCGTGGTGACATGCACCTGTGGTCTCACCTACTCTAGAGGCTAAAGGAGGATTGCTTGAGTCCAGGAGTTCAAGGCCGCAGTGAGCTGTGATCACACCACTGCTCTCTAGCCCAGGTGACAGAATGAGACCCTATCTCTAAAACAAACAAACAAACAAACAAACAAAAAAACAACAACAAAGAAAAGAAAAAGAAGGAAACCCAAATTTTCCACAAAAGGAACTGGTTAAATACATTACAGCCCACCCAAGTTATAACCAAATTATTTGTAGCTATTAAAAATTATATAGTTTAGCTGGGAACAGTGGCTCACACCTGTAACCAGCACTTTGGGAGGCCCAGACAGAAGGTTCACTCGAGTCAGGAGCTCGAGACCAGCCTGGCAAACGTGGCAAGACCCCGTCTACTAAAAATACCAAAAAAATTAGCTGGATATGGTAACACGCATCTGTAATCTCAGCTACTGGGAGGCTGAGGCATGGAAATCACTTGAACCTGGGAGGTGGAGGTTGCAGTCAGCTGAGATCACGCCACTGCATTCCAGCCTAGAAAACAGAGCAAGACTCTGTCTCCAAAAAGAAGAAAAAAAAAATTATATAGTTTATCTCAAACTATATAATTTGTGGTAAAGGATGAATGTTTTTCTTAAAGTTCCAATCCATCAGGGACCACAACCTTTATAAAAATCCAGTAAAATTACTATGAAAGTGAAAATAAAAAATACACAAACCCCCCAGGCATGGTGGTTCACGCCTGTAATCCCAGCACTTTGGGAGGCCGAGGCGGGTGGATCACCTGAGGTTGGGAGTTCCACCCTGACCAACATGGAGAAACCCTGTCTCTACTGAAAATACAAAATTAGATGGGCGTGGTGGCGCATGCCTGTAATCCCAGCTACTCAGGAGGCTGAGGCAGAAGAATTGCTTGAACCAGGGAGGTGGAGGTTGCAGTGAGCCGATATCACGCCATCACACTTCAGCCTGGGCAACAAGAGTGAAACTCCATCTCAAAAAACAAAACAACAACAAAAACAAAAAAAACATAAACTCGTAATTTTTTTTTCTTGCCTTTTTATTGAGACAGGGTCCCGTTCTCTCACCCAGCCTGGAGTGCAGTGGTACAATCATGGCTCACTGTAGCCTTGACCTCCCCAGGCTCAGATGATCCTCCCATCCCAGCTTCCCGAGTAGCTGGGACTACAGGCATGTACCACTATGCCTGGTTAACTGTCGTACTTTGTGTAGAAACAGGGTTTCACCATGCTGCCCAGGCTGGTCTCGAACTCTTGGGTATGGAGTCCACCTGCCTTGGCCTCCCAAAGTGCTGGGGTTATAGACATAAGCCACTGTGCCCTGACTGTACCTTTCATTACTGGATTTTACAAATAAAGAATGATCATGTCCAATTGCTAGAATAGTTTCTAAACACTCTCAATTTCTATACTTATGCCATTACGAACTCGTAACAAAGGATACAGATTAGCCATTTGTAAGCCACACTTTCAACAGTGATATAGAGATATATTTGAATATGAAAAAAAAGTTCATAATCCACAAGTTGAATGTATTCATGTACTGTATATAGAATTAAACTTTTAAATAGTTCTTTTTTTTTTTTTTTTTTGAGACGGAGTCTCGCTCTGTGGCCCAGGCTGGAGTGCAGTGGCCAGATCTCAGCTCACTGCAAGCTCCGCCTCCCGGGTTTACGCCATTCTCCTGCCTCAGCCTCCCGAGCAGCTGGGACTACAGGCGCCCGCCACCTCGCCCGGCTAGTTTTTTGTATTTTTTTAGTAGAGACGGGGTTTCACCGTGTTAGCCAGGATGGTCTCGATCTCCTGACCTCGTGATCCGCCCGACTCGGCCTCCCAAAGTGCTGGGATTACAGGCTTGAGCTACCGCACCCGGCCTTTTAAATATTTTTTTAACGCACATTACACTGGGTGACAGAGGAAGACCCTGTCTCAAAAAAATAATAAAAGCACATTACAAAGCGGTATGATAAAAAGATTTTAAACCTTAGACAACTAATATATAGCAAAATGTTAGCATTTAATCTTGTGGTTACAGAATTAAAGATGACTCTTACTTTGTTCTTTTTGTTTTTTTGTTTTTGAGACAGTCTAGCTCTGTCGCCCAGGCTGGAGTGCAGTAGCACAATCTCGGCTCACTGCAACCTCTGTCTCCCAGGTTCAAGTGATTCTCCTGCCTTAGCCTCCTGAGTAGCTGGGATTACAGGTGCCTGCCACCACACCCGGCTAATTTTTGTATTTTTAGTAGAGACAGGGTTTCACCATGTTGGTCAGACTGGTGTCGAACTCCTGACCTCAAATGATCTACCTGTCTTGGGCTCCCAAAATGCTGGGCTTACAGGTATGAGCTACCGCGCCCAACCTACTTTGCTTATTTTGCTTATCTTGATTTGCTATGAGCATTATATCTAATGTAAAATAAATTTTTTACCCAAATTGTTGATGGTTTGGCCTCAAACAAATGTCTTTTCTATTCTTTTATCTCAATCTTTCTCTTGTCCTCTTATAAGTTTGAGGAAATAAAAGCCAAAACCACTTTCCTTCTATATCTATTGCAAGAAGTGCTATAAAACATTTTCAGAACTTTTTTCCTTTTTCAGAACTGTTGATCACCACAGAAGACAACAATCTGTCCAAATGCCTGAATGCCCCGTCCCCAAAATAAGGAGACTAAATAACATGAAACTTTCTTTCTCTCAACAATGTTAAGTTTTATACCACAATTTAAAGAGAGAATAAAACTTTTTTCAAATCCTCACATTTATAAAAATTATCCTGGAGGTAGATGAAGAAATGAGAGGGAGAAACCAAGTGACTATGCATAAATCCACAGAAACGATACAAGGCATATTAAGAGTAAAAAGAAACTATTTAGACAATTCTAAAAGCTCTAATGTACCTCAAAGATGGGCTATTATTCTGAGCTTCTATATTCCAGGATGCATGTTTTTTACAGGGTTTACAGGCTTTTACTAGACTGACTTATACAAGCACATTCTAGTTTCCATTCAGAAGAAATGTAACTATCCCATATGTAGAAAACAGTCATTAACCTGTTTAGATCATGAAAGTAATCACCCAAGGTAAACAAGCAACTTTCTTTTCTTCCAAGTCCTAAAAGATGCCATCTGTTGGCAGTCTTCTGACTGCTGCCCCAGCCCCACAGGAAGGGATCAGACTGCTTCAAGGGGACTCCTGAGGAAGAGTGATGCCTCAGGAATCACCATTTCCTACTTCAGCTGCATTTCCTCTTCTTTGTATTTTTATACTAAATTCCTAGAAATGGAAATGCCAGGTCAAAAACTAACAAAATAATCTGACACAAACTGCCAAATTGTTTTTAAAAAACATTACCTCAGTTTATGGGTACCCCAGTACCCATATATTTTTAAGGTCACTAACAAATGAGGTTGAAGGCCTCTCCAGACCAGTTATATGTTAAAGTAGAAAGAT
The DNA here is from genome assembly GCF_043159975.1 of Macaca nemestrina. Taxonomy (NCBI): domain Eukaryota; kingdom Metazoa; phylum Chordata; class Mammalia; order Primates; family Cercopithecidae; genus Macaca; species Macaca nemestrina. The sequence continues at coordinate 125,652,969 of NC_092131.1, read as the reverse complement.
ATCCACTATATATTAAATGAAAAGAGCAAACAGCAGACCAGTATGTAAGGTATGATCCAAATTGTACAAAAAGAAAAATGGAAAGGCCAGGCAAGGTGGCTCATGCCTGTAATCCCAGCACTTATTGGGAGGCCGAGGCGGGCAGATCACTTGAGTACAGGAGTTCAAGACCAGCCTGGGCAACATGGCAAAACCCCGTCCCTACAGAAAAAATACAAAAATTAGCCAGGTGTGATGGCATGCATTTGTAGTCCCAACTACTTGGGAGACTGAGGTGCGAGGATTGCTTGAGCCCAGGAGATGAAGGGTGCAGTGAGCTGAGATCATGCCATAGCATTCCAGCCTGGGTGAGAGTGTGACTCTCTCTCAAAGAAAAAAAAAAAAAAAGGTAAATTTAGATAGCTAGATAGATTGATATACATATGCTTGTATATGCATACAAAACTGGATACCCAAGAAATTCACCAGTGGGAGAAAATCTGACACATGACAGAAAAAAGTCATTTTGTATCTTTTTTAAAAAAAAATCAAAGTGTGGCAGGGCACAGAGGCTCACGCCTATAACCCCAGCACTTGGGGAGGCCAAGGCGGACAGATCACTTGAAATCAGAAGTTTAAGACCAGCCTGGCCAACATGGCAAAACCCTGTCTCTACTAAAAATACAAAAATTAGCCAGGCATGGTGGTGTGCACCTGTAATCCCAGCTACTCAAGAGGCTGGGGCACGAGAATCACTTGAACCTCAGAGCCAGAGGTTGCAGTGAGCCAAGATCATGCCACTGCACTCCAGCTGGGGCAACAGAGCGAGATACCATCTCAAAAAAATAAAATAAGGTCGGGTACAGTGGCTCACACCTATAATCCCAGCACTTTGGAAGGCAGACACAGGCGGATCACCGGAGGTCGAGACCAGCCTGGCCAGCATAGCGAAACCCCATCTCTACTAAAAATACAAAAATTAGCTGGGTGTGGTGGTGCACGCCTGTAATCCCAGCTGCTCGGGAGGCTGAGGCAAGAGAATTGCTTCAACCTAGGAGGCAGAGGCTGCAGTGAGCCAAGACTGCACCATTGCACTCCAGCCTGGGCAACAGACAGAGATTCTGTCTCAAAAAAAATAAAATAAATAAAATAGACTAGGCGTGGTGGCTCATGCCTGTAATCCCGGTACTTTGTAAGGCCAAGAGGAGCAGATCACCTGAGGTCAGGAGTTCAAGACCAGTCTGGCCCACATGGGGAAACCCCATCTCTAGTAAAAATACAAAAAATTAGCCAGGCATGGCAGCAGGTGCATGTAATCCCAGCTACTCGGGAGGCTGAGGCAGGAGAATTGCTTGAGCCCAGGAGGCAGAGGCTGCAGTGGGCCGAGATCACACCACCGCACTCCAGCCTGGGCAATAAGAGCAAAACTCTGTCTCAAAAAAAAAAAAAAAAAAAAGAAAGAAAGAAAAAGAAAAAAAGAAAAGAAAAAATAAAAATAAAAAAAAAACTGAAGTGATATATTACTTTCACAATAAAAAAGGGCAAAAACCAAATTTCTTCACTTCTACAAAACAGAGTAACAGATGATCAGTGTTGGTCAGGACATAGAACAACAGGAATATACAATGCTTGGGGGAACTTGCTAAAGATGCATATACCCTGTGACACAGCAATCCCTTTCATAGGTACTTGACAAACTCCTGTATGTCCTCAAACCTGCTGACTGGTTTGCAACAGGGTAAGGAGTTTGCACCACAATGTAAATCAGCTATGGCAGACCCTTGAATAACACGAGTTTTTGTTTTGTTTTTAAGGAGACAGGGTCTTGCACTGTTGTCCAGTCTGAAGTACAGTTGCTTGACCACAGCTCACTGCAGCCTTGACTTCCTGGGCTTGAGCAATCCTCTCACCTCAGTCTCCCAGGTAGCTAGGACTACAGACGCACATCACTATGCCTGGCTAATTTTTTATTTAATTTTTAAAATTAATTAATTAATTCTTTCTTTTTGAGACAAGTTCACACTCTGTCACTCATGCTGGGTGCGGTAGCATATTCACTGGAGCCTCAACCTCCCAGGCTCAAATGATCCTCCCACCTCAGCATCCCAAGCAGCTGGGAACACAAGTGTGCACCATTATGCCCTGCTAATCTTTGTTTATTTTTAGGAGACATGGGGCTTGCTATCTTGCCCAAGCTGATCTCTAACTCCTTGGCTCAGGCCATCCTCATGCTTCCAACTTCCCCAAGTGTTGGGATTATGGGTGCAAGCCACTGCACTCAGCAACAACACAAGTCCACTTACACGTGGATTTTCTCCCATCTCTGCCACCCCTGAGATGGCCAGACTAACCCTTCATCTTCTTTCTCCCTCCTCAGCCTACTCAATGTGAAGACAAGGATGAAGACCTTTATGATGATCCACTTCCACTTAATAAACAGTAGATATATTTTCTCTTCCTTACGATTTTCTTAGTATTTTCTTTCTTCTAGATTATTTTAAGAATACAGTATATGACAAATATACGAAATACATGTTAATCAACCATTTATGTTATCGGTAAAGCTTCTGAACAACAACAGGCTATTTGTATTTAAGTTTTGGGGAGTCAAAAATTATACATGGGCCGGACACAGTGGCTCAGACTTGTAATCCCAGCTCTTTGGGAGGCTGAGGCGGGAGGATAGCTTGTGGTACGCACCTAGTCCTAGCTACTAGGGAGGCTGGGGCACAGGAGGACTGCTTGAGCCCCGGAGTTCGAGGCTGCAGTGAGTCATGATCACACCACTGCACTCCAGCAGGAGCCACAGAGCAAGACCCTATTTCCAAAAAAAAAAAAAAAAAAAAAAAAGAAAGAAAAGAAAAAAGTTATACATGTATTTTTGACTGCATGGGGGAGGGGGGCGGTCAGTGCCTCAACTCCCACACTGTCCAAGAGTCAGTCATATTTCACTATAATGATGTTTAATTCAGCTGTCTTTTTAAAAAATAAATAGCAAAACTGTCTTAATAAGTGCATTGATTTAAATTCTGGCACAAGCTTCTTATTTTGTCATGAATTGCCAATGAGTGCACTAAGAGAATATCAGAATGTTCACAGCAGCACCTTTGTAAAAGCAAAAACCTGGAAACAGCCCAATAGTCCAACGGTAGAATTGACAAATAAATTAAGTATATGCATATAATTTACACTAGAGTGAAAATGGTGGAATTACAGCGATCTATAAAAATGTGAGTTTTTTTAAAAAGTGAGTCAAAGAAGAAAATGTTTCCATTTATATAAAAGTTCAGCAATATCAAAACTAAACAATTATGTTAGTTTTTTTTTAAGTAAATAAAGTCAAGGGAATGATAAATACAAAGTTTAGATTAGTGGCTACCTCTGAAGGGAGGGAAAAGAAGGGAGCAGAGTGGGATATGCAGAGAACTTCAAAGGTCATGACAACATTCTTTTTTTTTTATAAATTTGTATGGTGAGTACACAATTTTTTTTTTTAACCTTACACATTCTCAACAATTTTTAAATATCTAACAGTATTAAAAAAATGTTTTATAACTGCCTAAAATCACTATTCCTCCTCCCTCATTCTAGTCCCTTGGTTCGCTCCAGCTTACCTGGTAGCTGGGTGTTACAGAGTACTGAATTCCCGTGGCTGACTGCATGGTCTCAGACACTGCTTCATACACAGGAGGGGCAGGGGCAAGCACCCGGTGCTGGTGAGGAAAAGCCTCTGTGCTGCCAGGGATCCGACGCTGCTGGGCTGCATACACCGGTGACTCCTGGTCATCCAAACGCCGCTTCATTCTGCGCTCATGCTCAGGGATGCACTACAAAACCTGCAGAAACCAAAAGCAATAGCATGCAAGTCAATTCTCACTCCAGTATGATGTACGTAACTTAGGACCAGTCACCCAAGTTTAGTAAAAGCCTGACTCCCAGAACTGATCATCTGTTTCATCTTAGTAATGTTTAAGTGTATGTGGGCATACCGCCCAACCACAGTGAACAAGTTATAAATGAAAAACACATTTAAATAACATAGTTTTAATTAATTTGGTACTGTGAAGTTGAAAAATAGGCTCCAATTTAAAAATACAAACACAACCTTTTATCCCATTATTCTCTAGTTTTCTCCTCCAGTGCTATTACTCCTAATATTAATTACATATCCACACGCTGCAAAAATATTCAAGCACTTCTTAAATCCTCTCAAAACCTACTACTATAATTGTGGTGTAATTTAAAATTTGTTTCAACAATTAAAATGGTATCATGGAAAGAACACTGTGCCAGGAATGGGAAGACAAAGATTCTAGACTTGCCAATTTAAAATGCTATGTAATTTCAACAAGTTCCCCATTCTATATGAATTTGTTTCTCCAACTATAAAGTAAGAAAGTTGGAACAGATCACGCCTAAGTTTTCTTCTGGTTCTAACAGTTATAAGAAGAGATTCTCTTAGCTTAATAATACCTCTGTGGGAGACAATTTCCTTCCTGCAGGACACAAAAAGTCTATGAACATTTGGCCCAGGAATCTACTTGGGTCTTTGGAGTCTTTCCACATCAGTATCACTAACACAAGCGTAACACACCATCAGTGAGAAAGAATGCATCAGCCATCCAAAGAAAAAAGGCCCCACCACTTTTCCAGTCCCCAAAAAATATCTTAAATAAGACACCACTGCTATGGAAAGAAGACAAAAATTACAGTAATAGTGGGAGATTTGGCAAACCACTCCCCTCATCTAAAGTAAAGTACGTTAAAAAAATAATAATAATCTTTACCTAATTCTTAAGTCTACCCAAGATCTTTTCTTTATCCTCTGGGAGCACACAAACCCTGAAGGGAAAGTAGTCTTTACAAGGACTCTCCATGGCTGTTTCACCTTTTCTTTGTCCTCACGATAGTCCTCAATCTGGCCGCTACTCTAATCCTTAGATATGAAATCCTGTCTCAGGTTTTTCTCACATTTCACACACCTAAGTGGGAACCTGACACAGCAGCACAATGATTAATTTGCAAGCTGGCCACTTTTATCTTTCTGTAAACTCGAGCCACAAATACACTCTCTGTGGCCTATATAACTTCAGACTAAGTCTCTCAGCTTTGTGTGTGATAATATGTGGAACTCAGTTAAATGGAGTTGAGAACGTTTCTTTTCTTTTTTTTTTTTTTTTTTTTGAGACGGAGTTTTGCTCTCTCGCCCAAGCTGGAGTGCAGTGGCACGACCTCGGCTCACTGCAAGCTCCGCCTCCTGGGTTCACGCCATTCTCCTGCCTCAGCCTCCCCGAGTAGCTGGGACTACAGGCGCCCACCACCGCGCCCGGCTCATTTTTTGTATTTTTAGTAGAGATGGGGTTTCACCGTGGTCTCGATCTCCTGACCTTGTGATCCGCCCGCCTCGGCCTCCCAAAGTGCTGGGATTACAGGCGTGAGCCACCGCGCCCGGCGAACATTTCTGACAGTTGCTGATAAGTAATTTAAAATGTCTTAGCTAGTTATGCTTTCCTAGGTTTTTCTAGTACAAAGCAGCATGTTTAGCTTAGTATTCCAAAAGCTTTTAGACATATTAAGAGGTTGAGAATATAGATTTATGCATGCTATTTGATATTTGAAGAGCCACTAATCAACTACGAACACTAAACCTCAACGTGCTTTGGGATGAGGAACTGAGTCTAATCATAGGTAGAGTAAAATGTCTTTTTGGCTATTTCTTATATATGTTCATGACTTTCAGTGGTTTGGTCTTGGGTTCTGTTGGTTGAAAACTGATGCTTAACTCATTGGAGACTAACCTCTGTAACCAAAAATGAAGTCAATACTTTATAGGCTGGATGCAGTGGCTCACACCTGTAATCCTACAACTTTGGGAAGCTGAGGCAGGCAGATCACCTAAGGTCAGGAGTTCAGGACCAGCCTGGCCAACACAGTGAAATGGTGTCTCTAGTAAAAATACAAAAATTAGCCAGGCGTGATGGCGCACATCTGTAATCCCTGCTACTTGGGAGGCTAAGGCACGAGAATCGCTTGAATCCAGGAGTCAGAGGCTGCAGTGAGTGGAGGTCCCGCCGCTGCACTCCAGCCTGGGCAACAGACTGCAAATCTGTCTCAAAACAAAACAAAAACAAAAAACAATTATAGAAATGTTATGATAGGGCAGCACTGGGTTTAAAAAAAAAACTTTATAGGCTGGTCACAGTGGCTCACACCTGTAATCCCAGCACTTCGGGAGGCCGTGGTGGATGGATCACCTGAGGTCAGGAGTTTGAGACCAGCCAGGCCAACATGGTGAAACCCTGTTTCTACTAAAATTACAAAATTAGCCGGGCATGATGGCATGTGCCTGTAATCCTGGCTACTCAGGAGGCTGAGGCAGGAGAATCGCTTGAACCTGGGAGGAGGAGGTTGCAGTGAGCGAGATTGCACCACTACACTACAGGCTGGGCGACAGAGCGACTCTGTCTCAAAAAACAACAACAACAACAAAAACTTTATAAATAATAAGCCAAAATCAGATGTGAAGAGCACAGCACGACTATAGAAAAAACACCAGAGTACCTTTTAAGAACTGGATTCTATCGGATGGGAGAATGTTTGAGGGCAAAAAATAAAAACAAACAAAAAAGAACTGGATTCTACTCCAAACTCTTATCTACCATGAAGCTTTCTAATTTTGGCCCTATTTTCAAACAGGGGCAAAAGGAGGGGATCAGCCTACATTAGTGATTTCCAAATGCTGGTTTATGAACCATAAGGAAAAAGAAGAAGTGAGCTTTTCATAGATTAAGTATCACAGTACTATGGTCTATTCTGATATCATATCCTATCTTTTGGCTGTTAAAATATCGTTTGTTTTATAAAGCGACTGGGATTTCATATGGTACTTAACTTCATCTACCTCCAGAGTTTGCTTTCCATACCACCTCTACAACACTGCAGAGGCTGAACTTTCTCTGAACCATACTTTATTTCTTTAACAATTACCACTCACAGTTCTATTCCTAACTCTCTCTCTCAAATACATTGCTTCCACTCTAATCATACCCCTTGTTTCAGGGCCTGATCATCCTTCACAACAACCTTATAAGCAAGGTGTTCTCTAATTTATGAATGAGGAAATTGAAACACAAAGATTAAGTAAACCGCCCAAGGTTGCACAGCTAGTAAGAGGCAAAGCTGGGATATAAATCCAGGAAATCTGTCTCCAGAGCCTGGTTCTTAACTACTTCACTACCTTACCTCTCACAGAAGAGAAGAAATGAAGGAAGAGTCAGTCCCTTTACTTATTTAAGGCACACATGCAGGGAGCAAGTTCAGCTGTTTTTAACCTTTCACATACTTAGCTAACTCATCCTTCTTCAGCCTAAACCTAATAAAGCAGAAATGCTTCAGCAGCATTCATTCATTAAAAGCAAATGCTTAGTGAGTAGATATGAAGTCCGTAGATGATTTCAGCCCTTGCCCTCTAAAAGTATAAAAACTAGTTGGGGAAACCATACATAGTCTCACTAGTAATAAAAAATGTGTAAAGTAGGCCGGGCTCATGCCTGTAATCCCAGCACTTTGGGAGGCCGAGGGGGGGCAGATCACTTGAGGTCAGGAGTTCAAGACCATCCTGGCCAACATGGTGAAACCCTCCCTCTACTAAAAATACAAAAATTAGCCGGGTGTGGTGGTGGGCGCCTGTAATCCCAGCTACTCAGAGGCTGAGACATGAGAATCACTTGAACCTGGGAGGCGGAGGTTGCAGTGAGCTGAGATGACGCCATTGCACTCCAGCCTGGGCAACAGAGCAGAACTAAGTCTCAAAATAAATAAATAAATAAAAAAGGCTGGGCACCATGGCTCACACCTGCAATCCCAGCACTTTGGTTGGCCGAGGTGAACGGATCATCTGAGGTCGGGAGTTCGAGACCAGCCTGATCAACATGGAGAAACTCTGTCTCTACTAAAAATATAAAATTAGCCGGGTGTGGTGGTGCATGCCTGTCATCCCAGCTACTCCAGAGGCTGAGGCAGGAGAATTGCTTGAACCTGGAAGGCAGAGGTTGCAGTGAGCTGAGATCACGCCATTGCACTCCATCCTGGGCAACAAGAGCAAAACTCCGCCTCGGGGGAAAAAAAAAAGTAATCTACTCCAAAGCAATTTAAAAAAAAATGATGCAGTGTGGGTAAGGATACAGGGAAACACTGATGGAGGAGGCTTTAATTGGTACAGCCTATTTAGTTGGCAACTTGTAGGTATTTATTAAAATTTTAAATGTGCATACCCATTCCAAGTATTATGGAAAACTATGTAAGAATCAGATCAAAGCTTCTCCACAAATATAAATAATGAACGCTAAAACATACTAGATTTTGGAATACTAAAACTAGCAATTCCACTTTCAGGTCTCTATCCTACACATCTGCCAAGTATATTTATTGCAGCAAAGTATGAAAATCTAAATGTATATCAATAGCTAAATAAACGTGATCATGCATATTATGCAAAACTGTGTAGGAATCAGAAAGATCAGGGTTTATCCACAAGTACAAAGAATGAACTCTAAGACATACTAAGTGAAAACAGCAGGCTAGGTCGGATACGGGGGCTTACACCTATAATTCCAGCACTTTGGAAGGCCAAGGCGGGTGGATCACCTGAGGTCGGGAGTTCGAGACCAACCTGACCTACATGGAGAAACCCTGTCTGTACTAAAAACACACAAACATTAGCCGGGCGTGGTGGTGCATGCCTGTAATCCCAGCTACTGGGGAGGCTGAGGCAGGAGAATCGCTGAACCCAGGAGGTAGAGGTTGAGGTGAGCCAAGACGGTGCCATTGCACATTCCAGCCTGGGTAACAAGAGTGAAACTACATTTCCAAAAAAAGAAAAAAAAAAAAAGAAAACAGTAAGCTGTGGAATACATATAGCATGATCTCATGTATGTATACACACACAAAACGTACTAAAGATTTGTACATTTTATTATATGCAACATTTGCATCGAAAGAAAAATGTGGCTGGGCACAGTGACTCATGCCTGTAATCTCAACACTTTGGGAAGCTGAGGCTCAAGGATGGCTTGAGCCCAGGAGCTCGAGACCAGTCTGGGCAACAATGGGATGACCCTGTCTCTACAAAATAAAAAAAAATTTTAGCTGGAAATGGTGGTGTACAACTATGGTACTAGCTACTCCACGGACTGAGGTGGAAGGATCGCTTGACCTCAGAAGTTGAGTTTGCAAGGCTGTAGTGAGCAGTGATCATGTCACTGCATTCCAGCCTGGGCAACAGAGTGAGACACCGAGACCCCGTCTCAAAAAAAAAAAAGAAAAAAAAGAAAAAGAAAAAACATGCTAGCGAGGCACAGTGGCTCACAAAGTGCCTGTAATCCCAGTACTTTGGGAGGCCGAAGCAGGTGAATCTCTTGAGCACAGGAGTTCAAGACCAGCCTGGACAACATAGCGAGACTGTCTCTATAAAAAATACAAAATTAGCCATGCACGGTGGCATGCACCTGTAGTCCCAGCTATTTAGGGGGCTGAGATGGGAGGATCATGTGAGCCCAGGAGACGGAGGTTGAGGTAAGCTGAAATCTTGCTACCGCACTCCAGCCTGGGCAAAAAAGAAAAATGCTATAAACAACATTAAACTCTAGATAATGATAAACATGCTCAAGTACTAAGATGAAGAATACTAATGTCTGCAATTTATTTTGAAATACATCAAAAAATTAGATTCATTGACGGAGGGCTGGATAGGTGGACACGCTTATGTTAAACCAAGTAGTAGAAAAATGATAATGGTAAAATCTAGGTAGTGTGTATATGGGTGTTCATTATATTTACTAAAATTCTATCAACTTTGTTGTATATTTGGAAATTTTCTTGATAAAGTCTTGGAAAAAAAAAATCCACAGATTCTGAGGGTTAGGAAAAAAAAAAAAAAAAAACAGGAAGAAAAGCCAACAATACAAACCAGCTCCTGAGTGGAAAAAATAAGTACTATAAATTGGGAAAGGGGTACAGACAGGTACACTTCGGAAGACTCTATAAAGGTAAATAATCAGCTACATCTTGAAAATTAGAGACGAATTAGAACACAGGGGTATAGAGCATGAAATTAAAATATTATAGTAAGTTTAGACGTATAGGCAATAGTTATTTACAATCTTTGCCAAGTCATTCATCCCACAAGTAATTAGCAAGTGTGTACGTCATACCTGGCGCTGTGTGGAGGGTTATAAGTCCAGCACTGAGTCAGAGATTTCCTCCCTGACAACAGCCAAGTCTTCCATATATGACTGCTATCAGCTGACATCCTCCTCACAAGAATCCTGTCAGATAGGCAGTCCCAGAACCCTCCTTTTTTTTTTTTTTTTTTGCAATAGTATACCATTATGTCCACCAGGCTGGAGTGCAGCAGTGCAATCATGGCTCACTGCATCCCCAATCTCCTGGGCTCAAGTAATCCTCCCACCTCAGCCTCCCGAGTAGCTGGGACATAGGCAGCGCCACCATTATCTGGCTAACTTTTGTATTTTGTACAGACAGGGTCTCGCTATGCTGCCCAGGGTGGTCTCGAACTCCTGGCCTCAAACAATTCTCCTGCCTTGGCCTCCCAAAATGCTGGGAGTATAGGCATGAGCCACTGCGACCAGTCAGAACCCTCTTCTTTTGAGGGAAACTGATACTCAAATAACTTGTTTAAGGTCACATACCTAGCTAAAGGAGCAAGAGGTTGAATTCTTCCTCCTTGGAATATATGACCAATCTAAAGTAGAAACACTGGACAGATCATAAAACCATGCTTGCAGAGGGGTACAGTATAATTCTAGAATATAAAATATTTGAAAACCAAACGATGGAACCACAAAGTCAGTCACAAAAGTATTGTCAAGTCCTGCTTTAGCCAACATGGTTGGTCTCCAACTGTTTCAAATTTGGAGTTTACAGTACTATCGGAAGTCTAGTCTATGAAAACATAAAAAGAAAAAAAACAAAAGCACTTTGACGTACAGAAACTATGGAGAGAAGACTAAATAATGGCAGCAGAACATTTAAAAGTCACCTGGCGGGCACAGTGGCTTGTGCCTGTAATCCTAGCACTTTGGGTGACTGAAGAGGATCATTTGAGGCCAGCAGGTGGAGGTTACATTAACCAAGATTGTACCACTGCACTCCAGCCTGAGTGACAGAGGAAGATCCCGAACACACACACACAAAAAAACAACTACAGGTCCTAAAAGTCACCTGGCCATGTGTTATAATAAAAGGTGGGGGCTGGGCATGGTGGCTTACACTTGTAATCCTAGCACTTTGGGAGGCTGAGGCGGGCAGATCACTTGAGGTCAGAAGTTCTAAACCAGTCTGGCCAACATGGTGAAACCCTGTCTTTACTAAAATACGAAAAACAAATTAGTCGGGTGTGGTTGTGGGTGCCTGTAACCTCACCTATTCAGGAGGCTGAGACACAAGAATCACTTGAACCCAGGGTGTGGAGGTTGCAGTGAGCCGAGATCGCTCACTGCATTCTAGCCTGGTCAACAGACCGAGACTCCATCTCAAAAACAAACAAACAAACAAAAAACGGGTGGGATGCTGGGTGTAGTGGCTCACATATGTAACCCTAGCACTTTGGGAGGCCGTGGTGGGAGGACTGCTTGAGTCCAGGAGTTTGAGATGAGCCTGGGCAACAAAGTGAGACACCATATCTACAAAAAAATTTAAAAATTAGCTGGGCATGGTAGTGAGAGCCTGTAGTCCTTGCTGCTTAGGAAGCTGAGGTGGGAGGATCACTTGAGCCTGGGAGGTCGAGGCTATAGGTAGCTGTGATTATGCCACTGTACTCCAGCATGGGTGATGGAATAAGACCCTGTCTCAAAAAAACAAAAGTCTATCCCAGTCAGTTTGTTTAAATGCATACTCTTAAAACAAAAAATAAAATAAATAAATAAATAAATGCATACTCCTTATTTTTTATAAATGCATACCCTTGATATAATGGAAAGTTTCTCTTCAAAAGCAAACTTCTATCAAAGTTATTAAGTCAATGTAACTTCAACCCAGTGCAAATTTGAGTAGTCTAATTCAAAATTTGTCCAAAAGTCCACCTCTGGTTTAAAATCTGCTAAGAAAAAATCTATTACAGAATGAAAGGCACTCTATTTAGATTTCCTATAGTGATTAGAATTATTACTTCACAAAATTAACAACCAGCTCTTCTCAAAAGACACCGTTAGATCTAATATCCAAGCCTCCTTTGAACTCAGTTTTTACATTTTTCTAAAGCAGCGGTCCTCAACTAGGGGAGATTCTGCCTCCCCAGGGCACATGTAGTAATGATGGAAGACATTTTTGGTTGTCACAACTCAGGAGGATGGAGTGCTACTGACATCTCACAGGTATTGTAAAAGGATGTTGTCAAACATCCTACAATGCACATGACAGTCTCCTCACAACAAATTATTTGGCCCCAAATGTCAACAGTGTGCCAAAGTTGAGAAACCTAAATCTAATCACAACCCCAACTGTCGTGTGTGTGTGTGTGTGTGTGTGTATATATATATATTATTATTATTATTATTATTTTTTTTTTTTTTTTTTTTTTTTTTTTTTGAGACAGAGTCTCGCTCTGCCGCCCAGGCTGGAGTGCAGTGGCGTGATCTTGACTCACTGCAAGCTCCACCTCCCGGGTTCCCGCCATTCTCCTGCCTCAGCCTCCCGAGTAGCTGGGACTACAGGCGCCCGCCACCTCGCCCGGCTAGTTTTTTTTTGTATTTTTTTAGTAGAGACGGGGTTTCACTGTGTCAGCCAGGATGGTCTCGATCTCCTAACCTTGTGATCCGCCCGTCTCGGCCTCCCAAAGTGCTGGGATTACAGGCTTGAGCCACCGCGCCCGGCCTATATTATTTTTTAGATAGAGTCTTGCTCTGTTGCCCAGGCTGGAGTGCAGTGGCGCAATCTTGGCTCACTGTAAGCTCCACCTCCCAGGTTCACACCATTCTGCGGCCTCAGCCTCCTGAGTAGCTGGGACTACAGGTGCCTGCCACCACGCCCGGCTAATTGTTTTTTGTGTTTTTTTTTTTAGTAGAGAGGGGGTTTTACCGTGTTAGCCAGGATGGTCTCAATCTCCTGACCTCGTGATCCGCCCGCCTCACCCTCCCAAAGTGCTGGGATTACAGGCGTGAGCCACTGCTCCCGGCCTTGTCATGTATCTTTTGTGAGCTTTGGTGGGATTATCTTAGGCTGTGGCTTGACAAATTATACAAAGGTAGTCCAGGACAGTCATCTTGGTTATGGAACGACATCAATGCTTTTTTTTTTAAGACGGAGTTTCACTCTTGTTGCCCAGACTGGAGTGCAATGGTGTGGTCTTGGCTCACTGGGACCCCTGCCTCCTAGGTTTATGTGATTCTCCTGCCTCAGCCTCCCAAGTAGCTGCAATTACAGGCACCTGCCACCACACCCGGCTAATCTTTGTATTTTTAGTAGATATGGGGTTTCACCATGTTGGCCAGGCTAGTCTGGAGCTCCTGACCTCAGGTGATCCACCCGCCTCAGCCTCCCAAAGTGCTGGGATTACAGGCGTGAGCCACTGCACCCGACCATCAATGCTTCTTTTACGGCATATGATACACCTTTAACCTGCATTATACCATTACACATTGGCCAGACACTCTGGCCTAGAGTTTTTTAGAACTCTTTTTTTACGCCTGGTCCCCTTTCATCCCTTTCTTGGTTTACTGTCAAGTTTGATCTGTAAAACTCTTCTGACTCAAAATTTTACAGCTGTTCTGATACCATAATGCTCATCGAGTCTATAAAAATAAAAATAAAAAATAAGGCCAGGTGTGGTGGCTCACACCTGTAATTCCAGCACTTTGGGAGGCTGAGGCGGGCGGATCACCTGAGGTCAGGAGTTCGAGACCAGCCTGGTCAACAGGGTGAAACCCCATCTCTACTAAAAATACAAAAATTAGCCAGGCGTGGTAGCGGGCGCCTGTAATCCCAGCTACTTTGGAGGCTGAGGCAGGAGAATCACTTGAACCTGGGAGGCAGAGGTTGCAGTGAGCCAAGGTCACGACATTGCACTCCAGCCTGGGCAACAGAGCAAGACTCCCTCTCAAAAATAAAAATAAAAAATAAAAATATTATTATTACTTACTATTTTAATAAGAATGTAAGTAGCAATTTCCTTTTTTTTTGAGATAGAGTCTCACTCTGTCACCCAGGCTGGAGCGCAGTGGTGCAATCTCAATTCACTGCAACCTCTGCCTCCCAGGTTCAAGCAATTCCCGTGCCTCAGTCTCCCAAGTAGCTGAAATTACAGGTGCGTGCCACCACACTTGGTTAATTTTTGTATTTTTAGTAGAGATAGGGTTTTGCCATGTTGGCCAGGCTGGTCTCAAACTCCTGACCTCAAGTGATCTGCCCGCTTCAGCCTCCCAAAGTGCTGGGATTACAGGCGTGAGCCATCGTGCCCAGCCTTAAGTAGCAAATCTAAATTTTTATTCCGTACTTTCCTGGGCACTGGGGGATATAAATATCCAAAATGTGCAACATCCTTTAAAATGCAACCAACTACTCATCAAATGTCATGCAAGAACCTGGAACATAGCCATTCTATACATTTTTTCTTTCTTTTAAGAAACAGGGGGTCGGGCTCAGGCCTATAATCCCAGCACTTTGGAAGGCTGAGGTGGGCGAATCACAATGTCAGGAGATTGAGACCATCCTGGCTAACACGGTGAAACCCTGTCTCTACTAAAAATACAAAAAATTAGCCAGGCATGGTGGCAGGCGCCTGTAGTCCCAGCTACTCGGGAGGCTGAGGCAGGAGAATGGCGTGAACCTGGGAGGCAGAGCTTGCAGTGAGCTGAGATCGCACCACTGCACTCCAGCCTGGGTGACAGAGCAAAGACTCTGTCTCACAAAAAAAAAAAAAAGAAAAAAGAAAAAGAAACAGGGTCAGCCGGGCACAGTGGCTCACGCCTGTAATCCCAGTACTTTGGGAGGCCAACTCGGGTGGATCACGTGAGGTGAGGAGCTCAAGACAGCCTAGCCAACATGATGAAACCCCATCTTTACTAAAAAAAACAAAAAAATTAGCCGGGCATGGTGATGTGTGCCTATAATCCCAGCTACTCAGGAAGCTGAGGCAGTAGAATTGCTTGAACTTGGAAGGTGGAGGTTGACCGAGATCTTGCCACTACACTGCAGCGTGAGCAACAGAGCCAGACTCCGTCTCAAAAACAAAAAACAAACAAACAAAAAACAGTGTCTTGCTCCATTGCCAGGCTGGAGTACAGTGGCATGATCATAGCTCATTACAGACTGCTGGGCTCAAACAATCCTCCCACCTCAGCTTCCTGAGTAGCTGGGATTACAGAGTGGCTAATTAAAAAAAAATTTTTTTTAGAGACAGTCTCCCTACATTGCACAGGCCGGTCTTGAACTCTTGGCCACAAGCGATCCTCCTGCCTCAGCCTCCCGAGTAGCTGGTACACACCACTACACTTGGCTTCCACTCTGTAAACAGGTACACACCACTACGCTTGGCTTCCATTTTGCAAATTTTGATTCCAGGTTTCAGGTACAGCTCTAGTAAGGTTCTAGCTTATCACCTCTGGGTCTTTTTTTCCCTTTCTGCCCATGCATCATCAAGTGAAATACTTTGAAAACTCACTTCATAATTTTGTCGGAGAGAACAGTCATCTTCTTTGCTCCATAATCGTAAGCATTCTCATTTTTAGACTAATAAATGACAATCAGAATGAACAATCCAGGCTGGGCGCAGTGGCTCGTACCTCTAATCCCAGCACTCTCAGAGGCTAAGGTGGGTGGATCACGAGGTCAGGAGACAGAGACCATCCTGGCTAAAATAGTGAAACCCCATCTCTACCAAAAATACAAAAAATTAGCCAGGCACGGTGGCATGCACCTGTAGTCCTGGCTACTCGGGAGGCTGAGGCAGGAGAATCACTTGAACCTGGCAGGCAGAGGTTGCAAGTAAGCCAAGATTGAGCCACTGCACTCCAGCCTGGGCAAAAAGAGTGAGACTCTGTCTCAAAAAAAAAAAAAAAAAAAAAATCCAATTTTTTTTTTTTTTCATTTTTACATACTTTTTCATTCTAACCATCTACATACATGTACATAACTTTGGCACATGTCCATTTACAAACTGCATCAACTAAGTTTTTGGTGTACAAATATCCTGAAAGATGAAAGAATACTATCATACATCTTTTTGGCAAAGTGCAGTGGTTTTTGTTTTTTTTTTTCATTTCTTAAAAATAGAATCTCACTATGTTGCCCAGGCTGGTCTCAAACTTCTGAGCTCAAGTGATCCTCCTACCTCAGCCTCCCAAGAAGTTGGGATTGCAGGCATATGCCACTGCACCCAGCCCAGTTCTGATTCTTATAAAAAGAAAATCACATTCTAGCTGGGTGCCTGTAGTTCCAGTTATCTGGGGGTAATGAAGCAGGAGAACAGCTTGAGCTCATGAATTTAAATCCAGCCTGGGCAACATAGTGAGACAGATCCCCTCTTTAAAAAAATAAAAAATAAAAATTAAAAAAATCACCATCGGGCATGGTGGCTCACAACTGTAATCCCAGCACTTTGGGAGGCTAAGGCAAGTAGATCCTGAGGTTGGGAGTTTGAGACCAGCCTGACCAACACGGAGAAACCCCATCTTCTACTAAAAATACCAAAAATTAGCCAGGCATGGTGGTGCATGCCTGTAATCCCAGCCACTCGGGAGGCTAAGGCAGGAGAATCCCTTGAACCCAGGAGGCAGAAGTTGCAGTGAGCCGAGATTGTGCTATGGCACTCCGGCCTAGGCAACAAGAGCAAAACTCCGTCTCAAAAAAAAAAAATAATAATAATCATATCCTAAACTCATCTAGGGTACAGTCACATATGTATATGGGTGGAAACAGGATCCTGCTATGTTGCCCAGCCTGGTTTTGAAGTACTGGGCTCAAGTGATCCTCCTGTCCCAGCCTCCCAAGATGCTGGGAATATAGGTGCATGCCACCATGCCTGGCTGAAGACTCGTATTTTACAACTTGGTTTATATAACTTTACCATCATCCTAACAGTATAGAGTACTACTGTCACACAGCATTCATCTACAAGTTCCTCCGAAATGTCTTCTATGGTCAGTTTTCTTCTCTTTGCCATTATAGGAGGAAAATGAAAAACTATGGATTTTTAAATATGTCCAATGAAACCTTAAAAGTTGAAAAATAGTATAAAAATTACCATGTACTCCTTCCCCTAGATTCTCCAAATGTTAACATCTTACATAATGCTTAAGATGGTATCTCCCAACTTCTTTTATACTTTCTTGAAAGATGCTGTAGGCTGGGCATGATGGCTCATACCTGGAATTCCAGCACTTTGGGAGGCTAAGGTGGGTGGACTGTTTGAGCCCAGGGGTTCAAGACCAGCCTGAACAACATGGCAAAACCTTCTCTCTACAAAAAAAATACAAAAATTAGCCAGGTGTGGTGGCACATGCCTGTAGTCCCAGTTACTTGGGGGGCTGAGGTGAGAAGATTGCTTGAGTCTGGGAGAAGGTTGCAGTGAACTGAGATTGCGTCACCGCACTCCAGCCTGGGTGACAGAGTGAGACCGTGTATCCAAAGAGAAAAAAAAAAGTTGCTTTAAGTTTTAGGAAAAGCAATAAGAAAATTGAAGGGCTGTGGTGCACACCTATAGTCCCAGCTACCTAGGATGCTTAGGTGGGAAGATCACTTGAGCCCAGAAGCTTGAGCTATGATCGTACCACTGCACTTCGGCCTGGGCAACAAAGCGAGGCCCCATCTCTAAAAACGGACGTGTAAAACTAATGATTTATTTCATTACTGCATATCCTTTTAAGCAATTCTGTAATTCTCCCTTTGTCATATTATTTTAGTCCTTTTTAGCATATTTGGGAATTGATGAGTAATGATGAAATAATTCCTAGGATGATGAAATACCAAAATATTTCAATATATAGGAAAAATAAGATCAGTAAAACTCCATAACGTTGTTTAGATGTACAAGTGGTAATAGCTAAAGTGAGTTTATTACTTTGGAAAAAAAATAATTTTCAGGCTGGGCGTGGTGACTCATGCCTGTAATCTGAGCACTTTGGGAGGTCAGGAGTTCAAGGCCAGCCTGGCCAATATGGTGAAACCCCATTTCTACTAAAATTACAAAAATTAGCCAGGTGTGGTGGTACACACCTGTAATCCCAACTATTTGGGAGGCTGAGGCCGGAGAATCGCTTAAACCCAGGAGGCGGAGGTTGCAGTTACCCGAAATTGTGCCACTGCACTCCAGCCTGGGGACAGAGCAAGACTCCATCTAAAAAAAATATTAAAAATAAAAATAAATTTTCTCTTTGCTGTTTTGAAGACCTCCAATAAATAAAAGTCATGAAATATACATCTTTACAAGTAGTCAGTACTGCTTTTTTTAAAAAAAACTCAAAACTATGAGTCCAGACCACGTGGGGTGGCTCAGGCCTGTAATTCCAGCACTTTGGGAGGCCGAGGTGGGCAGACTGCTTGAGCCCAGGAGTTTGAGACCAACCTGGGCAATACAGAGTTCAATGACACTGATGTTACATAGACATTTCTTACTACCATAGGTAGAAAGTGAACAGGAAATTATTTCGTTCAATTCAAAATGTATTAATAATTGTTATCAACGTTAATTTTCTGATTTGATCATTGTATTGTGGTTTTAAAAGATACACTTGGGGAATCTAGGTGAAGATTATAGGGCCCTTATTTGTATTATTTTTGCAACTCTCTTTGAAGTCTGAACTTATTTCCAAACAAAAAGTTTTTTAAAAAATTAAGCATTAGGCCAGGCATGGTGGCTAACACCTGTAATCCCAGCACTTTGGGTGTCTGAGGCAGGTGGACTGCTTGAGTCCCGGAAGACCAGCCTGGGCAATATGGTGAGACCCTGTCTCTGTTTAATATAAGAAATTTAATCTTTCAAAATATCTATAAGGCCAGGTGCAGTGGCTCATGCCTGGAATCCCAGCACTTTGGGAGGCCAAGGCGGGTGGATCGCCTGAAGTCAGGAGTTCAAGACAAGGCTGCCCAGTGTGGTAAAACCCTGTCTCTACTAAAAATACAGAAAATTAGCCAGGCATGGTGGTGGGCACCTGTGATCCCAGCTACTCAGGAGGCTGAGACAGGAGAACTGCTTGAACCTGGGAAGGGGAGATTGCAGTGAGCCGATATCGTGCCACCGTACTCCAGCCTGGGCGACAGAGCGAGACACTGTCTCAAAAAAAATTAAAAAAATGAGCCAGGTGTCGTGGTGGGTGCCTGTAATCCCAGCTATTCGGGAGGCTAAGGCAGAAGAATCACATGAACCTGGGAGGTGGAAGTTGCAGTGATCCAAGATTGCACCACTTCACTCCAGCCTAGGCGAAAAGAGCGAAACTACATCTCAAAAAAAAAGAAAAAAGAAAAAAAAATTTATAAAAGACAGAAAAAGTAAATAAAACAAAAATTTAAGTATTAATAGTAGGGGAGGGTCAGGCTCATAATCCTAGCAGAGGGAAGATTACAGAGAGACACTGTAGGTGGGAGGACTGCTTGAGGCCAGGAGTTCAAGTCCAGCCTGAACAAAATGATGAGAACTTGCTGCTCTCAAAAAAAAAAAAATTAAAAAAATAAAAATAAAATAAAAAATAACAAAGCATTATAAGCAGGGTATGGTGGCACATCCATATAGTCTGATGTTTTGGGGAGGCTTAGGTGCGTAGATCACTTGAGCCCAGGAGTTTAAGTCCAACCTGAACTAACATAACAAGACCTTGTCTCTAAAAGGAAAAAAAAAAAAAATTTTTTTTTTTTAAATTAAAAAGGAGGCCAGAGGCCGGGCATAGTGAGTCACACCTACAATACCAGCACTTGGGGAGACTAAGACGGGCAGATTACTTGAGCCCAGAATTTCGAGACCAGCTCGGGCAACATGGGCAAACTCGTCTCTTTAAAAATTACAAAAATTAGCTGGGCAAGCTAATGTTAGCATGCCCCTATAGTCCCAGTTACTTGGAAGGCTGAGGTCAGAGGCTCACCTGAGCCCAGGAGGTCGAGGATGAACTCAGCCATGATTGTGCCACTGCACTTAAGCCTGGGAGGCTGAGCACCATGGCTCACGCTGATAATCCCAGCACTCTGGCACTTTGGGAGGCCAAGGCGGGCGGAGCCCTTGAGATCAGGAGCTACTAAAAGTACAAAAATTAGGCCGGGCACAGTGGCTCACGCCTGTAACCCAACACTTCGGGAAGCCGAGGTGGGTGGATCACTTGAGGTGAGGAGTTCGAGTCCAACCTGGTCAACATGGTGAAACCCTGTCTCTACTAAAAATACAAAATTTAGTTGGGTGGGGTGGTACAGGCCTGTAATCCCAGCTACCCGGGAGGCAGAGGTTGCGGTGAGCTGAGATTATGCCAAGCCGAGATTACACCACTGCACTCCAGGCTGGGGGACAGGGCAAAACTCCGTCTCAAAAAAAAAAAAAAAAAATAGCCAAGCATAGTGGCACATGCCTGTAATCCCAGCTGCTCAGGAGGCTGAGGCAGGAGAATCACTTGAAGCTGGGTGTGTTTATGTGTGTGTGTGCAATGAGCTGAGATAGTACCACTGCACTCTAACCTGGGCAACACAGTGAGACCTTGTCTCAAAAAAAAGAAAGAGAGAGAGAGAGAACGAGAGAGAGAGCGAGAGAGTGAGAGAGAGAGAGAGAAAGCAAAAGAAAAGCAAAAGAAAAAGAGCATTACAAAGAATAAAACTTAAGATGGCTCTTGAAAGGACAGGTGGATGTGTCACTCACATCTCACACTGCTTTTATCACATTAGCTCTTCTGCTCCCACACAAACACACAAACATGGGCACACAACATCTTTAACCATCTATGTATCCTCTACTATGCTCAACATACTGCTTTGTCTGTCTGTGGTGGAAACCAAATCATTCATTCGTGTATACATCCTCTAATATTTACTGAGCACATACTATGCACCAGGTGTTTTAGGAGTTGGAAATACAACAGTAAACAAAAATTCCTTCCCTCAAGAAGCTTACACTTTAGTGAAAGATGACACAACAGACAAAATATAATATTTAGAATATTAGGCAGTGACAGGTATCAAGAACAAAAGGCAAGGAAGAGTTTTTGAAATTGTAGATAAAAATGGCCAGAGAATACCTACTGAGAAGGTAACTTTTGAGTAAAGGAAGTGAGGGAGCTAGTCATGCAGAAATTAGTGGAGAAAGCCTTCTAGGCAGAGGGGACAGCAAACCCAAAGACCCTCATGTCTTTGTGAGGGCTCACATGTGCTTGACATTTTCCAAAACAGCATGAAGGCTGGGTAGCTGAAGAAAAACGAAAGAAGAACTAGTCAGAAATGTAGTCAGAGAGGTACTAGGATGAGGGTGGCAGGCAGAGGGTACATCAGATTTGTTCTTACAGGTGTTTTTTTCCTTTTTTTTCTTTTTCGAGACAGGGTCTCATTTTGTCATCAAGGCTGGGGTACAGTGGCACAGTCATGGTTCACTGCAGCCTAAAACTCCTGAGCTCAATCCTCCTGCCTCAGCCTCCCAAGTAACTGGGACTACAGGCACATACCAGCATGCCTGGCTAATTTTTAATTTTTTTTATAGAAACAGGGTCTTGTTACAATGCCCAAGCTGGTCTCAAATTCCTGGCCTCAAATGATCCTCCCACTTCAGCTCCCAAAATGCCGGAATTACAGACATATCTTTTCTTTTTTTTTTCTTTTGAGATGGAGTCTCGCTCTGTCGCCCAGGCTGGAGTGCAATGACGTGATCTCGGCTCAGTGCAAGCTCCACCTCCCGGGTTCACGCCATTCTCCTGCCTCAACCTGCTGAGTAGCTGGGACTACAGGCATGTATGCCACCATGCCCAGATAACTTTTTTGTATTTTTTTAGTAGAGACCGTGTTAGCCAGGATGGTCTCGCTCTCCTGACCTCTTGATCCGCCCACCTGGGCCTCCCAAAGTGCTGGGTTTACAGGCATGAACCACCAGGCCCTGGCCCATTACAGACATATCTTAATAAGGACTCAGGTTTAATACTCAGACTGAAATGGAAAGCCACTGGATGGTTTTAAGCAGAGAAGTGACAAGGTATGACAGGTTTCAAAAGAATCACTTGGGTTGCTATGTTGAGAAGAGATTTAAGAGTCGCAGTAACAAAACAAGGAGAATAGAATCCAAGCTAGAGATGCACAGGCGCTGACTAGGGCAATGGAGATGCAGATCCTAAGTGGTCTAATTCTGGATAGTATTTTGAATATAGAGCAAATAAAATTTACTGATGGACCACATATGAAAAAGACAGAGAAGAGTCAACAATGTCTCTTAGTTATCCAAGAGGAGACATCAAGTGGAGACCTTGAGCGGGCCACTAGACCTATTAGTCTACGGTAGAGGGAGAGATCCCCGTTAGAGAGTCATCAGCATTGTTTGGATTTTAGAAAGGCAATATGGTACATATACTGTATCATCTCTCTATCCCAGCTAGGGCTGGGGTAGATCCCCGTAATCAAGCAGTAGCATTTCTGCATCATGCGGGACAGCCCAGGTCAGGTTGTACCCCAAAATTAGTTGTGGAACTAGACTTACCAAAAAACAAAAATTCTTGCATTTCAGAACTGCAAATAAAGGACGTGGACCTGCATATCCTCCAATAGCCCATATATCAGCAAGCCTAGCCCTGGAGAACACCAAGAAGACTCATGAAGGGTCTACTGTCATGCTGAAAAATATGGGTAACATACAAGCACACAGGACAAAAAGGGGGTAAGGAAAACAAAAGCAAAAGGGGCAAATAAGAAATACGTCAGTTAGAAATTGCCACCAATGACCAGGCACAGTGGCTCACGTCTGCAATCCTAGCACTCTGAGAGGCTGAGGCAGGAGGATCTCTTGAGCCCAAGAGTTCGAGACCAGCCTGGGCAACATAGGAGGACTTCATCTCTATAAAAATATTTTAAAAATTAGCCGGGTGTGTGGTGGCACACACCTGTAATCCCAGCTACTTGGGAGGCTAAGGTAGGAGGGTCGCTTAAGTCCAGAAGGTCAACACTGCAGTGAGTTGTGATCATGCCACTGCACTCCAGCCTGATGACAGAGTGAGACTTCGTCTCAAAAAAAAAAAAAAGACATTATGCGAAGAAAAGACATTATGCGGCTGGGTGCAGTAGATCATGCCTGTAATCCCAGTACTTTGGGAGGCCGAGGTGGGCAGATCATGAGGTCAGGAGTTCGAGACCAGCCTGACCAACATGGTAAAACCCTTCTCTACTAAAAATACAAAAATTAGCTGGGAGTGGTGGTGCCCCAGCTTCTTCTTCGTGGAGGCCGAGGCCGGAGAATCGCTTGAACTCGGGCGGCGGAAGTTGCAGTGAGCTGAGATTGCACCACTGCACTCCAGCACTCCAGCACTCCAGCCCAGGTGACAGAGCAAGACTCCGTCTCAAAAAAAAAAAAAAAAGTCTAGTGCCTAACACAGTATCTGTGACACAGTAAGTGCTCAATAAGTATCATCTTTTATTATTCAAGGGGCAAGGAAGGTGTATTTTGAAAAAGCATATACCACGTATTTTTTTTTTAAAGGCCTACAGAAAGTAAAGCTTAACAAACTCTTGGCTGGTGGAATTGCCCAGAAAAGTGAGAAAGCCTTGAAAAGCACTATGCTGAACTACTGAATGCCATGGACATAACCTTTTAATTCCAATTAAAATTCCTGGGTACTAACATCTGCCATGCACAGCTCTCCAGTGTCTTGTCTGCTTACACTGAAGATGTAAAAAGAATTATACTTTGCCAGGAATCTTGTCAAATTACTACACACCTCCTTCCTTAAAAAAGAAAAAAAGTCTTTCTCTGTATGTAAATTATTAAAACCCTCTTAATTACGAAGTGCCAATCTTTCTAAGCTATTTATCTCTGAGCAACATTATAGTATATAAAATAATTATCTGGAGATTATGAAGCATTTATGAAACCGCTCCTAATACAGCAAAACCAAGTTCTTACTTGAATCCTTAAAGACTCTTCTGTGTTCCCCAGTATACAGCATTGCAAATCATGGGAACTACTATATGTAGACCAAATTTTCCTCAGTGGTCAATAGTTCTCCACTATCTGTTTATGGCATCAGGAAAAAAACACCTGGATTTTTTTGTCTCCCCATCAATTCTATTACAGCCATCATTAGCTAAACTAAAATGCTGTTGCTTTTGCAACTTTCTTGGCAGACAAGATAGAACCTACCCTTTTCACATAAACACAGCACAGGGCACCACTCAGGCCCTACTAACCAAAGCACAAATCTAGAATTTCACTTCAGATAATTAACCAGAGGCTCATTTAGACATTACTGCATAAATAAACATTGGTTCCATGTTTATTTTTCTCATGAAAAATGTGAAAAATATTGAAATAATTTCTCTCAATAGGAAAAGATAATGTATCAAGTGAAAGCAAAAACCTCATCTAATGTGGTTCTGCTATAGGTTAGATTTGAAATGTCCTAAGGCAACTCTCCAATGCAGGCTGGAGAGCAACGCTACAGAAGTCACATACAGAAGGCTACCCTGATCCACAACTTCACCCTACTCTGAAATATAAAGGGCAAGAACACTGTACTATGTATACTATAAATAGAAAGTGGTCTAGATGATCGAACATAATTACATAAAACCAGAAAGAAAAGACTTCTCACCTATAGTTACCTAAATAGCAAATTCTTTGGGAAACCAAATTTTTTCTGTTTGTTGAGACGGAATTTCGCTCCTGTCGCCCAGGCTACAGTGCAACGGCCCGATCTCGGCTCACTGCAACCTCGCCTCCCGGGTTCAAGTGATTTCTCCTGCCTCAGCCTCCCCAGTAGCTGGGATTACAGACTCTTGCCACCATGCCCAGCTAATTTTTGTATTTTTAGTAGAAATGGGGTTTCGCCATGTAAGCCTGGCTGGTCTCGAACTCCTGACCTCAAGCGATCGGCCCGCCTCAGCCTTCCAAAGTGCTGGGATTACAGACATGAGCCACCGCACCCGGCCAGGAAACTAAGTTTATATAGTAGAACCATGTGCACAATGAAAGCATTCAAAACTACAAGCGTCAGAGATATCACAATATTTTATTCAAAGTCTGAATTTTTCTTAAAAAAAAAAAAAACCTATTTTATAAACAGACCAGTTTTGAGATTAAAATGTAAATCCCAACTTTCCTGTTATAAATCTCAGCCTTGTAAAGAGGAGGAGCTTCCACTGCCTTTTCAAGGCTAACTTGGTTAAAGTCCTAACGCACCGAAACAGACGCCAAGTCTACTACCCACCACCCATTGGCTCAAAGGAAGCCCCGCCCCATACAGCCACGGTAACTGAACATCGAGGGAACCCCAGAAAGGTTTTCTCTCCGCCACATTTCTAGTCTCTGATGACTCCCTGCCCCTCCCCGACCATCACCACCGCGGAAACAGGGTTCCAGCACCAGCCACACACGCTCCTACAAGAGGACCTTAGGCACTTCGCCCCAATAGATACAACCAGGAGGGTGGTGGGGGTGACCATGCTCCCACTCTCCCAGCTGCACGGTGCCAGACACGCTGCATGGAGCAAACAGAGAAAGCAGCTCCGGCACAGGGCCCTTGTGCCCCAGGCAGAAGGCATGACCGAGCCACAAGAGTAAGTCCTGACACCTCCGCAGCTCTCAGTCGGCGGGAGCCCCTCCCTCCCCACGGAGACATAAGGCGGGGCAGACCTAGGCGGCGAGACTCCCAGCCAGACCCGACAGCGGGCTTTCCCTAGCACCGCCTCATTGCCAAGGAGGCGGAAACCCAGGGCCGGGGTGGGAGGCGGGGGACGGCCAAGGGGAGTGGCATCACGGATCAGTACGGCCCCTCCGGCCAACCGGATCCCGAGAAGGCGGAGAAACTCAGACTTCACGCCCCCTCCCTGCCGCGCCCTGAATCTACACGCGGGAGACCCCCCTACCCGTCCCCGACCCCAGCAGGCAAGAGCGCGGCCGCCAGCCCGAGGCCCCGCCCACCCCAGGAGGAGGAGAGGGGGTGGTCGGCCGCAAACCGCACTCAGCGAGAAGCCGGCCCCGCCCCTTTCTCCACAATCGCACGCGCGCGCCGGCCCCGCCTCTGAGCGGCGGCGCGAGAGCCCGCCCCCCTCCGCGCGCACCGGGACTACGCTCTCCTCCCCCTCCCGCGAGGAGAGCTACCCTGCTCCGCCCCCCACCCCCCTCACACAGCCACACACCTCCCGCCCGTCTGCTCTACGGGAAGCCGAGGAGGTCAGCCCCCCCTAAAAATACACACCCTCGAGTCCGGCGTTACCCGCCACTAGGCTCCTGCCCGGCCCCCGGCCCAGCGTGCTCTCACCGCAAAGCTGCTTCGGCCGCTCGTCACTGCGTGTCCCTCTCGGCGTGAGCCGCGAGCTCAGCAGGGAGGCCCTGAGAACGGCGCGGGGCACAGGCCCGCCGAAGCGGACTGCCAGCTACCTCTCCGCTAACCAAGCGGTCACAGGCCCCGGTGCCCAGACTGGGAAGGAGGGAGGGAGGGAGGGAGGGAAACTCCGAGGGGGGAAGGGGAGGGGGGAAGATGGAGAAACCGTCTCCGCCGCCTCTACCGCCGCGGCCGCTTCTCTGTTACCCGGGAAATCCCGCCCACTCCCCCGACCCCGCCCCGCAGGGGGAAGACTCAGCTTCGTTCCAACACAGGACGCAATACCCGCCCGTCAAAGACTGAGCCAATCACCGAGCCCTGCCTTATGACTTCCCGCCCCTTCCCCCTCGACTGGGAGGGGAGGGGGAGCCGCTCACCTTCTCCACGCCCCTATTGGCGGGGAGCGTCCCTAACTCAACCCCGCCTATTGGAGACAGACTGCTGAAGCCCACCCCCGAGCCACAACGCTATTGGAGGAAGCGGGGAAGCTCTTCCTGTCTCATTGGAGGACACCACATAACCCGCCCCGCAGCGTCTCAGCCACAGGCCTAACAAGTTGGCTCCCGCCTCCGCCGGTCATCGCATTGGAAGGCTACCCCTGGCTCTCCCACCGCCCCAGTAAGGTAAGTAACCGATGTGGGGTAAAATGTCTCTAAGTGAAACAGGCTCCGCCTACTGCACTGCCGGGCCAGGCCCCGCCCCAAGAGTTGGATTGGCTATCTTGGCACTGGTAGGACCCTCCATTGGCCAGGGCGCCCGTCTAGGAAGGAACTTAATTCCGCTCTGCGCGAGGAGGCTGAACCTTAGCAGTCCTTTTGTGGAATGTTTACACTAGAGACTGAAGCTCGGAGTTCCAGGGCCCGAGACAGGAGGGGGAGCGGAGCTCATCAGCGGAGACTCCACATCCTAGGATTTGAAGGAAAGGCAGTCCACCCCGGCGGACTCTCTTACAAAAAAAATGAGAATGCGAACTCATCCTCCCTATCCAGTTATCTTTGCAGTTTACATTCTACACACTGCGTCCTTGTAAACACAAATATCCGGAGCAGCTGGCAACTCCTTTCAGTCAAGTAGAGTACAGAACTAAGGTCTGGAGACCTAGGCAGAGAAATAACCCATAACCCCAAGGGTTGCCAGCGCACTCCCTAGAGCTGAATGTGCAGTCCTAAGAGGGCGGAGATAACCAAAAGAGAGGCGGGCCCTAACAGCCACCGCCCTGGCAAGCCTCCGGAAGGCGGAGCGTGAGGCACAAGGTACTCACGATCTCCCGGGTGGATCTGTAGGCATCCTCAGAACTGAGAAAGAAGAGAAAAGGACCAAAACAGGCCACAGCATAAATTAACCTTTAGAACATGCCACACTCAGAGAAGGGATAAAACTTCCGTAGTTGGGGACATAACGCTGTTCACCTTCTCCTTAGCCAGGAGTGTTAATAGTCCCTGTGCCCTCTCTGTGTAGGTAACAGTGCCTCGAACGCACAGTGAGACAAAATGCTTTCAATTCCTAGTTTGCTTTTATTTATTCACCAAATAGGGCGTGGGCCTGACGCTGACCTTACTTTGGGGGGCGCTCTCTCGGCGCCAGGAGGGGACGGGATTACGTTGTTACCGCTCTCCCGAAGAAGTAGAATCCTCCTCCCGGAGAGCTAAGACCCCAAGGGACAGGCCCAGGGAACCCACTCCTAGGTCCAACTCTGTCCTCCCTCTGCAATCCAGCGGAAACGGCCAGGAACGAGCTCTGGCAGCAGGTGGGCCTCACTCCAACGATGGCTTCGAGCCGCGAAACCACAGCAGGGAATTGCGAACTCCAAGGGTAGCCGACAGGTGGAAGCAGCCTCGCCAGTAGCCAAACCCTGCCCCAGGACAGAGGTCTAAAAGTAAGTCAGACCAACAAAGCGACCCCCGGGCCAAGCTGCTCCCAGGTTAGGAGGAAGCGGCACTCCAGCAGAACTGACCCAAGGCTACTTTTAACTTTGCTCCGCCTTCCACCACTAGACTGAGTAGCACAGGGCATTCCCACCATGGTATCAAGAACTACTCAGAACCCAAGCCAGCATTAGGCTGCCCACGACTTCCCGTGAACACAGGGTACCACCTGCGCTGGATCTCGCCTAAGGGCCCGAGGCCAGGGTACTAGGTTGTCAGAGTCTCGGATACAGCCAACTAAGGACAGCTGCTACCATG
Source organism: Macaca nemestrina (assembly GCF_043159975.1). Lineage (NCBI taxonomy): Eukaryota > Metazoa > Chordata > Mammalia > Primates > Cercopithecidae > Macaca > Macaca nemestrina. The sequence goes on along the minus strand of NC_092131.1, from coordinate 125,624,312 downwards.
CCTAGGGAAGAACAAACACTTCCAGCGTCTGCAGAGTTCTCGAGCTTAAGCTTAGGGAAGTCAAAGGGCGCGGAAATAGCCAAGCGACAGGGTTAGAACTTGAGTACTTGGCCCCGGCCTCGAAGGGCAGATCTCAAACCCTGCAGAACCTACGAAGCTTCGCTCCCGAAATCCACTCCGCACTGTAATCCCCTGGCTTCACCCCGAAGGCTACCAGGTCTCCAGCCTCGGTGGAACCTTTGTGTGGCTTCTCGGCTCTCCCCGCCCCCCTCGCCAAGGGCGCCGAGCCTAGGACTTCCGGGCGGGAGGGCAGTTCGAAGGAGCTAGGCGGGCCTCACACATGTGCGGAGCGCGCTCAAGAGCGAAGGAGGGAGGCGGGGAACAAGGCTGGACTTCCCCCTCCGAGCTCTCTCCGCCGGAGGAGGCCGGGCTACCCGTCCCACCAATCCGAGGCGGGGGCGGGACCTTGCGCCTCGCGTCAGCCGCAAGAACCATCCCTCCTCCCTCCGCGGAAAAAAAAATCCTAGCAACTTAAACTCCAGCCCGGCCTCCCGATAGGCGGAGCTCGGGAGAATGTCATCCAATCCACATCCGAGAAGGGGAAAAAAAGGGAGTCTCGTCCAGCCAGTGGAAGACAAGAGAAGGCGGGGCCTCCGGGCGAGCCTGAGGTGGGTGGGAGAGAGGAAACGGGCCCGCCCCTCAGCTCCCCTCCAGGCGGGTTGCACAAGCCACCAGCGGAGTAGATAGTAAACAGTCTGGGCCGAGGAGTGCAGGCAGGGGCCGCTCGGCGCTCGGTGGACTGGGCCCCTGCGCCTCCTCTCCCGGCGTCGCCCCGCCCGGCCGGGACGGTTCCCGCCGGCGCCCCGCCTACCCGCCCGCCATCCCGGCTGACAGGCGCGCCCCCCGCGCCCCTCCCCGCCCGCTGATGCATTTCCTTTTCCCGATTCCGAGCGTGGAGACTGTTTTCCCAGTTTCCGACCTTCACTGCCCCTTTCAGGCCACCCCCTCGTGGGCGCGCACACGCCCGCGCCCTCGCCCCCGCCCCATCCGCGCCGAGCGGTCCGCAGCGGCATCTCGCAGGAAGGGGGAGCCCGGCGGCGGCACGGCCGGGGGAGGGGAAGAGAGCAGCAGTCGCCGCCGCCGCCTTGGGGTGGGCGGGGAAGCAGGCAGCTCCATGTTTGCAAGGGGATCAGCCGGGACCGCGGGGCGAAGCCGCCGAGTTTCTGGGGGTTTTCCGTACCACCGGTGCGAGCTCGTTGCCGGCTCGTGGCCTGCCGGGTGCCGGCACCAAATGCTGACTCGACCGCCAAGGCCAGGGAGTTTGGAAACCCGGCAGCTCGCGGGGCTAGCGGCGAGGCGCAGGGGATCTTTCCGGTGGCCTCTCCCGCCCCCGGCCGCCCCTCCCGCAAGTCCAGTGTTGCCCCCGCCCCCAGAGTCCATAACAACCGCGGGCCCACAGTGCCCGCGCCTCTCCGGAGCGCGCCCACCGCCCCCTCCAAGTTTGCAGGCAGAAACAAAACCCTCGAGGCGGCTGCCGCCCTTGTCCAGCGTGGGTAGCCAGGAAAGCCGCGGGCCCCGGCTCGCTCGCTAACTCCAGCTCTCGAGCAACTCCGGGCTCCGCGAGCTTAGTGGGCCCCGCCGACCATGCTCGAGCCGCCGCCCCCTGCCGAGCCCGCACGCCGCAGCTCTGGCCCGGTTCTAGTCGGTGTGCGGAATCTCCCTTTTCTTTCTAATATTTTTCTGTTTTAAAAAACGGCACAACAGGAACTGGGGGTCTCCTGCCCGCCCCTTCTCCAGTCCGCCGCCAAAACCTACCGAAACGGACTGCTCGGTGAGATAAACTAGGCAACACGGCCGGCGCAGGGACGACCCCAGGCCGGGCCCACCCCCTCCCCACGGCTCCGGCCCGGCTGGGAAACACACACACTGGCGAGCGGGCGGCGCCAAGAGCTCTCCTTCCTGGCCTGTCCCTCGCCTACCTCGGCCGCGGAACTCCGAGCCTCCCCTCAGCTCGGTCCCAGGGCCCACGGGGCCCACACCACGTCGGGCCGGCCAGACCGAGCGGCCGGCGGACTAACCCCCCAAACGCCTGAGATTGGGGGGACCAAATTAAAAGCAGCTGTTTAACATACCTTCCGAGCCAGGCGAGGAGTCCTGAATGGGGGGAACGCCCCCCACGGGCTATTGGCTCCCCGGCGCTCACGTCAGTCACCCTGGGCCCGCCTCCGCCCTTCGCCCCGCCTCTTCCCCTTCATTGAACGCCCCCTCCTTCCAAAAAATATAAATAAATTAATTGAACTAAACGCGAGTGGGAGACGCATCCGTGGTAGAGGCCCTTATAGCTCCCTTTCCGCCGACTCAAGTTTCTTGAGGTCCTCGGACTGGAGGGAGGCCTTCTGGGACTCGGAGATCCGCTGGGTGGACGCGGAGGAGGAGCCAGCGGGGCTACCCGGCCCCAACTTCCTTCACACACACAACCCATTTGGAACTAGGTAGGAGAGGAGGGTAGGAGCACCCTGGCCACTGGCTGAAGTGGGCAGACCCCTCTGGCTGTGTGACCTAACCGTGTTCGGTCCCCTCTGTTAGGCGCCTAAAAATGAGTGATGCAAACGGGAAGCTCTGCGTCCGCGGGCAACAGGCACTTGTCTGAGCACCTACTGTGGGTGAGGCAGACATTCATACCGTACCTGCTGCTGGGTGCAAATACAGACTGGATGACATGCTTACTCTACTCCTCCAAGGGCTCCAGATTCAGCCGAGGAGATTCTACGTAAAGAACTAAGTCAAGGCAGGAATGTGTATGAAAATAGGAGTTTGTATGTAAATAGGAGCTCAGAGAAGAGAGATTCCTTCTCGCTGAAGGAAAATTGGGAAAGGTTTCATGGAGGAGGTGGCATTCAAGTTGGGTCTTAAAGATTTCATCCAGCAGAAGTGGAGGGGCAGGTCATTTTCAGCAAAGGACACAAAGGGGTAAATGCAAAAAAGGACCTTCATATGTGGCTGTAGTAATTTTAAAAAGTGGGGGTGGGGAGATGGAACAAACAGTTTAAGACTTTTAATTGGGTAAAATTCTTGGATGTGCACAGCAGAATGTGCAGGCAGCACGGTCACAAGGCCCACAGGCCCAGAACTATAGTGTAAGATGTTTGGCACCCTGGCAGAAAGATGGGTTCTGACGATGCACTGAGAGAGAAGTGTCTATAGGCAGCAAGGGGAGGCCCAGAGGCTGTTGTATTACTGTATTTGGAGACTACAGAAGTGTCTCTTGTGGAAGGAATAGCCGAGGGAAGAGAAGGCTTCTTTTCTCTATCAAAGCCACCCAATCCCAAAGCTTTCCCCACCTTCAGCAGCCCTCAAGTCAAAGCTTTGACTCAGATCCTTCCTTGCATCGTTTGCTTTATTTATCATAACTTTCAACCAAAAGGAGTTTCTAGGGACAGAAGCTACCCCACATGTCTGTATTGCAGAGAGCTGAGCCTAGAGCCAGGGCACACAATGTGGGGGAAAAAAAAAACACACAAAAAAAACCTGTTTGTTGAGGCATTGAGGAAAGGAAGTTAATGTGGCTAAGGTGGGGTGTGCAGAATGTGAAGGACCTTGGCGTCCATTGGGCAGAATGAGGGCCTGCTGCCGGTTAGGAAATTATTGGGAAATCTATCCCAATACTTCAGGAGACACGTAAACAGGATTGACCAGAACAGTGACAGTGGGTGAGAAGAAATTTTTTTTTTTTTTTTTTTTTGAGACGAAGTCTTCCTCTGTCACCCAGGCTGGAGTGCAATGGTGTGGTCTCAGCTCACTGCAACCTCTGCCTGCCAAGTTCAAGTGGTTCTCCTGCCTCAGCCTCCAGAGTAGCTGGGACTACAGGCTACAGGCGTGTACCACCACACCTGGCTAATTTTTGTATTTTTAGTAGAGACGGGGTTTCACTATGTTGGCCAGGTTGGTCTCCAACTCCTGACCTTGTGATCCACTCGGCCTCCCAAAGTGCTGGGATTACAGGCGTGAGCCACTGCGCCCAGCCCATGAGAAGAATATTGAAGGAGAGCCTGTATTTGAGAAAGACTCAAGGGGAGTGGGTGAATGATTCAGTGTGGGTAGTAGAGGGAAAGAAGTAGCCTGTGGCCTGCTGTGTGAAGAGTTGATAGAGCTTGAGGCTACTAGTTAGGTAATCTGGGTTCTACACTTAGCATGGTGACTGGTGTTATAGTCTTAGGCAAGTCTCTTCCTCCCTCTGAGCCTCAGTTTCCTTGTGAAATAGGGGTGGGAATTGGAATAGAAAGACTCTAAAGACCTTACATAGGATCCAAGTGGGGGAAGCTTGCCACTGAGGAGACAGGGTAGGTGGGAAGAACCGATTTTGGAAGGGCAGTGGGTCACCCCAAGTGGAGTCTGGAGACTGGAATGTGGGCAGTAGCTCAGTCGATTGAATTATTGGGCAAAAAGTATGGAGAAGGAAAGGCCAGGAGATAAGGACTATGTGTTCAGCAGGAGGCCCACCCTGGCAGAGCCATGGAGGTCAAGGTTCATCTTCCCTAGGGTGAGGACCCAGTTTTTCTTCAGAACAGACATCCCAGCTGGGCAACATAGCAAGACCCTGTCTCTACAAAATATTTAACAATTAGCTGTGCGTGGGCTGGGTGCTGTGGCTCATGCCTGTAGTCCCAGGAGTTTGGGACGCCAATCACCTGAGGTCAGGATCACCTGAAGGCAGATGACCTGAGGCCAGGAGTTCGAGACCAGCCTGGCCAACATGAAGAAACCCCGTCTCTACTAAAAATTTTAAAAAATTAGCCAGGTGTGGTGGTAGGCGCCTGTAATCCCAGCTACTCAGGAGGCTGAGGCAGGAGAATCACTTAAACTGAATGAGCCGAGATCGCACCACTGCACTCCAGCCTTGGCGATAAAAGCGAAACTCCATCTCAAAAAAAAAAAATTAGCTGTGCGTGGTGGCACATGCCTACAGTCCCAGCTACTTAGGAGGCTGAGGCAGGAGAATCACTTGAACCCGGGAGGTGGAAGTTGCAGTAAGCCGAGATCACACCTGCACTCCAGCTTGGGTGACAAGAGCAAAACCCTGTCTCAAAAAAAAAAAAAAAAAATTAGCTGTCCATGGTGGCAGTATGCCTACAGTCCCAGCTACTTGGGAGGCTGAGGCAGGAGAATTGTTTGAACCTGGGAGGCGGAGGTTGCAGTGAGCCTAATCATGCCACTTCACTCCAGCCTGGGCGAAAGAACAAAACTCTTTGAGAGTTGTTTTTGAGACAGCGTCTCAAAAAGAACCCAGCCGGGTGCAGTGCCTCACACCTGTAATCCTAGCACTTTGGGAGGCCCAGGTGGTTGGATCACCTGAGGTCAGAAGTCCAAGACCAGTCTGGCCAACATGGCGAAACCCCATCTCTACTAAAAATAGAAAAATTAGCTGGGCATGGTGGTGGGCGCCTATAATCCCAGCTACTCAGGAGGCTGAGGCAGGAGAATCACTTGAACCCAGGAGGCAGAAGTTGCAATGAGCTGAGATTGCGCCACCTCCCTCCAGCCTGGGCCGGGAAGAGTGAAACTCCATCTCAAAAAAAAGAAAAAAAGGCCGGGCGCGGTGGCTCAAGCCTGTAATCCCAGCACTTTGGGAGGCAGAGACGGGTGGATCACGAGGTCAGGAGATCGAGACCATCCTGGCTAACACAGTGAAACCCCGTCTCTACTAAAAAATACAAAAAAACTAGCCGGGCGAGGTGGTGGGCGCCTGTAGTCCCAGCTACTCGGGAGGCTGAGGCAGGAGAATGGCCTGAACCCGGGAGGCGGAGTTTGCAGTGAGCTGAGATCCGGCCACTGCACTCCAGCGAGGGGGACAGAGTGAGACTCCGTCTCAAAAAAAAAGAAAAAAAAAAAAAAAGAAAAAAAAGGCCGGGCACGGTGGCTCAAGCCTGTAATCCCAGCACTTTGGGAGGCCGAGACGGGTGGATCACGAGGTCAGGAGATTGAGACCATCCTGGCTAACACGGTGAAACCCCGTCTCTACTAAAAAACACAAAAAAACTAGCCGGGCGAGGTGGCGGGCGCCTGTAGTCCCAGCTACTCGGGAGGCCAAGGCAGGAGAATGGCCTGAACCCGGGAGGCGGGGCTTGCAGTGAGCCGAGATCTGGCCACTGCACTCCAGCCTGGGCAACAGAGCGAGACTCCGTCTCAAAAAAAAAAAAAAAGACAAAAAAAAAGAAAAAAAAAAGAACCAATTCCCTGATGTCTGGATCCCCATCTCAAATTCATTCCTGCTCTATTTCTTAATGGCTCTGGCTGAAGGCATAACAGATACTGTGTCAAAGTGAGATGAGGCAGATTGGTGGTGGAGCAGAAAGAACTAGTCTGGAAGCTGAGTCCCCTGGTTCCCACTTAGTCCCTTCTTATCTGTGGATCAGCTTCCTCTCCTATAATAAGAGGATAACATAGCAATCCTTGCCCTGTTATGAAGATCAAATGTGATGATAAAGTGTGCTTTATCACCTGGTAAGGTTCTGAGCTGCTGTGGAAGCCAAAGACCCAGCATTTGACAGTGATACTAGGTAGCACATGTGCTATGGATGCAGTTACTCATGGAGGATTTACAACTGGAACAGTTACCGCCACTCAGAGAACCAGGCTTTGCTGACACTGTCCATGGTCCTATGTGTGCCACACTGGTGGGGACCTCCTTCTGAACACTTGGCAGACTGAGTTTCTTGAGGACAGACACTTTGATTCACCTCTGAGCCCCCAGAGCTCACTGTAGTCAGGTACATGGGGCCCTTTGGAAGGGTCCAGTGATGGTTTCTGACTCAGTATGTTGACACCTGGACAGCAGAGCAAGTCCCACATTCTTTGGAAAAGAGAATCCTTGATTTGGTGACATTGTCCCAAATGTCACCTGCCAGCTGCCAGCTGCACTGAGGGGTTGCATCCATGCTACTCCCCCCACTACCCTATCAGTGAAGACAAAACTAAGTGGACTTTGTGAACCAACTGGTATAGGTAAAAATAATAATGATAATAACAAAATAAAATTAAGTGGACTTGGGTAAGGGCCCTCCTAGGAGAAATCACATTGGTAGGTCAGGTTCTGTTTCCTGGAGGCCCCTTTTATGTGAAAAGTCTCATAGACCAGCCTGGGGAACACAGTGAGACTGTCTCTACAAAAACTAAAAACAAATTTAGTTGGGCATGGTGGCATGTCCCTGTGGTCCCAGTTACTCAAGAGGCTGAGGCAGGAAGTTCACCTGAGTCTGGGAGGTTAAGACTGCTGTTAGCTGTAATCACACCACTGCACTTGAGCCTGGGAGACAGAGCGAGACCCTGTCTCAAACAACAACAACAAATTCTTGTAGAGTTTGTGAGTTAGGGATTATTATCCTTAGTTATAGATGAGCAAACTGAGGCCAACAGCAGTAGAGTGACTTGCTCAAGTCAAATAGTTAAGGGAAGTCTAGGTCCAAAGCCTGAGCTTTACCTACACTCCCACATGCTGTCTTTGTGCACTCCAGCTGGTGACCCAGGTTGGGGCCTGGAGAAAAACAGCCTGACTCCCCTGTTGTTCCACACTCCTCACCTCTCTAACTTAAAGATCAGTTTATCCTTAATTCTAAATGATTTCTGGCCTTTTCCAGAAAATTATCCAGAAAAGCAACATTTGTCTGATGCACATACATACATACACAAAAGACCTAAACTCACAACACATAAACTCAAATCTGTCACACCTCCTGACACCCTCAATCTCACAGGCATCTCACATACACCCTCTCTCATTCACAAAAAGGACTCATTCAAAGTTCTTTAGGGCACTTATGGTAGGTGGTGATTGAGAGACATTTAGGGCCTGCATTCCAGTGACTCTGCCAAGGATATCAGTGCCAGCACCCTGTCGACACAATCTCTGAGGGCTAATTCTCTCAGTAATATCCAGGTAAGGAGGATATGAGGCTGGCTCCCACAACCCAAAGCATCTTCTAGGTTCAAGGCAAGATGATTTTGGCAAATCATTTATCTTTTCAGTTTCTTTATCTGTAATCTAAGAATCAGAATACCTACTTCAGTGGGAAGATGTGAGATTTAAAATTAAGTGTGCCTGCCAGGCGTGGTGGTTCACACCTATAACCCCAACACTTTGGTTAAGGAGGTCAGGAGATCAAGACTATCCTGGCTAACACTGTGAAACCCCCGTCTCTACTAAAACTACAAAAAATTAGCCGGGCATGGTGGCACACACCTGTAATCCCAGCTACTTGGGAGGCTGAGGCAGGAGAATTACTTGAGCCGGGGAGCCAGAGGTTGCAGTGAGCCGAGATGGCACCACTGCATTCCAGCCTGGGTGACAGAGCAAGACTCTGTCTTAAAAAAAAAAAAATTAAGTACCCCTAGCATTCAGTCAAGAGTTCTACCTTTTTTCCCCTCCTTTATCTCATCCCTACTTCCCTCTTCTCCTGGCCATTCAAATGCAAAGCCCATTTGAGCAATGAGCCCTGCCAGCAGGCCTAGAGGGCCAAATAATCCCATGATGTGAAGAAACTCCATTTTTCTTGCAACCAGGTTTAGATGGTATATATTCCATAATTTCTGATTTCTGGGTGGCCTTGGAGGCTCGGAATTTTTGAAGGAGTTTTATGACTGCTACTCACTGCCTTGAAATGTTTCACTGGCTGAGCAGTAGTTTACCCTTCTGGGACACTCAGCATGTTCCTCAGTTTACCTGGCTTTATGTTTTCAAAGTGTTTACTTCTCTTTACCTTTTTTTTTTTTTTGAGACAGAGTTTCGCTCTTGGTGCCCAGGCTGGAGTGCGATGGCGCGATCTCGGCTCACCGCAACCTCTGTCTCCCGGGTTCAAGTGATTCTTCTGCCTCAGTGTCCCGAGTAGCTGGGATTATAGGCATGCACCACCATACCTGACTAATTTTGTATTTTTAGTAGAGACGGGGTTTCTCTGTGTTGGTCAGGCTGGTCTCAAACTCGGGGAACCTCAGGGGTTCCGCCTGCCTTGGCCTCCCAAGGTGCTGGGATTACAGGCGTGAGCCACCGCACCTGGCCTGGCTTTTTTTTTTTTTTTTTTTTTTAAAGCAACAAGTTCCTTTGTTACTGCTTTTTAAAAATAGAATAGCTTGCCATATGATAATTTTTTATTTTTATTTATTTTTTTAGAGACGCAGTTTTGCCATGTTGCTCAGGTCGGTCTGAAACTCCCGGCCTCAAGTGATCCTCCCACTTCAGTCTCCCAAATCGCTGGGATTACAGGCCTGAGCCACTGCACCCAGCCAGCAAGGTCCTTTGTTCAAAGAAAATCTTATTCAGAAGCCTAATGTATAAGAGATCAAGGTGGGCCTTGTTTTGGTTTAAGTGAGGACAGCCTGAGCACTGCAGTCAATTCCTTCACATCTCTCTCATGCAGCCTCCCTGACAGCCACATAGTCCCTTCGAAGACTTCTAATGAACCCACATTTCAGATCTTGTTCATTCGTCCCAGCCACTACCTACCTCTCAGCAGCCTGTGACAGAGCAGCCTGGCTTTGTGCTCAGTTACCTCTGCCTGTTCATTAGTATCCTTCAGCAGCTCTTCTTCCTCCACCCATTATCTAAATGTTGGTGACATCCAAACATATCTCCTCTCTTGCCTTCCTCATTCTCACTTCAAGGCTCATTGCTTCTGTCTAACTAAGTCCTAAATTAACATCTCCAGACCAGTATCTGCCCTGAACATCAGACTCCAGACTTCCACTGGATGCTGGCCGGAGAAAATTTTTTTTATTAAAAATTCATTAAAAGTCAAGAAAGAGCCCCCAGATAAAATGGCCGACTTACTCAGGTGCACATCTGGCCAGTCTTGAGGCTTTAAGACAAACAGCAGCATTAGAGAAGGAGCCAGATTATAATGTGCAGGGAGGGGAGACGGACGTGAGCCTGGAACATATTCCCCTCAATTGCTGAAAGCACTATAGTATCTCCATCCAACACCCCCAGCCAGGATTCTAGTGGAGTTAGCTATGTCCACCATGGCCTTAGCCTGAAAAATATGGGTATTTAAGACTTCAGCAGGCCACATTTAGCTCAAAACAGGAGGATTTTATGACAACCAAGGTGAAGAAGGGAGATTTAAACATTGTACCAAGTTTCAAAGTTCTAGATTTTTTTTCCCCCAAGAAAACATCTCCAAGTAAAAGTGCTAGATTTCTATTTGTGGAGAAGACCCCAGTCTTCTCTGTAGCCAATTATAAGCAGTACAGTCCAAAACACTTGATATTCACAAGTGTCATATAAAGGGAACTACAGGGCAGATACCTCCTAACAGAAAAAGATGGTTCCCAGGCTGATGGGCACTTCCACTCCTGCCCTTGGTAGGCTCACAGTGGTTTGTGGGTAGTAACCAAGGCCAGAGAGAAATCTAAGGACTCGGTTGGCAGCTCTGGGACCCTTGGTCAGTTCATGCTTTGCCTCTGAGTCACCCTGTAGACCCCACATTAAGAAACAGGGAAACTTTAAAGGCCTATAGGCTGGTCTTGGAGATGACAGGGACCTGACCTGCTTTTCCTCCAATTAGAAGGCCAAGGGGGAAAAGAACTGAGGGAAGCTAGGGGAGTAGCAGCAGCTTGAAAGAAGAGACTCTGAAAACACACTAAAACTGGGGAGGCTGTTTTACAGGGTATGGTGGCCCATGCCTGTAATCCTCTCATTTTGGGAGGCTTAGGCAGGAGGATCGCTTGAGGCTGGGAGTTTGAGACCAGCTTGGGCAACAGTGAGATCCTGTCTCTAGAGAGAGAGAGAAAAAAAAAAGCAGATTTCCTGCTTGAGCCCAGATGTTGAGACTGCAGTGAGCCATGATCATGCCACTACACTCTAACCTAGGCAACAGAGCGAGACTCTGTCTCTGGAAAAAAAAAAAAAAAAAAAAAGTGGGGCGTGCCAGTGGGAGCTGACTCAACCCAAGTAAGGGCCTAATAGCTCCTCTATGGGTGTTTGCACTGTCCAACAAAGCACTGGACCCTTACAGTCAGAGGACCCATGGTAGGATCATCTGGTGTAGCCCCTTTTTTTACAGAGGGAACCTAGGACTTGGGTTGGGTTGAGTGGTAAGACCTCAAAACCACCAAAGAGCTGGGTCACTCTAGAGGAGCCTTTCTACTTGGCCAGTGCCTCTTGGCCCAATTCCCTCTAGGTCTCTGATTTATAAAAGTTTTTGTATGTGTGTCTGTCTGTCCCAATAGACAAGAAGCATCCCTTTCAGGGAAGGAACCAAATTTCCCTAGGGCTGTGATGCTAAATAGTCTATTCTCCCAAGAACAAGTCCTACTCTGTCATTTACCTGCATACTGTCACATGAAGACTGACAAGGGTGGGCCTCCTAGGCTGAGGATGCTGGCGCACCCTTCACCTCAGAAGTCCCATCCTAGCCAACAAGGATGGGCAAGATGAAGGGAGCAATGGGAAAAAGGACATGGGGATTCTCTCATGTTTGAAAAATTATATAGCATAGGAATGTTAGAGAAAGGTGAAAAAAACAGCAATCAAATCAGAAGCAGAAGCCTGCTTTAGCTCACAGTGTTTTCTTCTTTCCTGAACATTGTCTTTCTTTTTTATTTATTTACTTTTTTTGAGACGGAGTTTCACTCTTGTTGCCCAGGCTAGAGTGCAATGGCACGATCTCAGCTCACTGCAACCTCTGCCTCTCAGATTCAAACGATTCTCCTGTTTCAGCCTCCCGAGTAGCTGGGATTACAGGCACAAGCCACCGTACCCAGGTAATTTTTGTATTTTTAGTAGAGACGGGGTTTCATCATATTGGTCAGGCTGGTCTCGAACTCCTGACCTCAGGTGATCTGCCCACCTCGGCCTCCCAAACTACTGGGATTACAGGCGTGAGCCACCGCACCCAGACCCTGAACATTTTCTCTTGCTTTGTTCAGTAAGTCTCCTATATGAGAACCCCGACTTGCCAAACAGATTCTGGGTTGCGTCTCTGCCTTCCCTTTCCCTCCTCCTTTAACACCTAACACAGGTAGGATCAAACTGGTAAAAGCTACAAACAATGGCAGTGGGAGGAGTTCCTCGAGTTTTATTGAAAATTTAGGAGACATCAATTCGTTAACTCTCTACAGAGTCAGAAACATGAACTAAATCTGTGGTTCCCAAACCTGGATCATCCTGTCACTCACTAACAACCTACTGGATGGACCCAGGAATCAGCATTTTATGGAGCTCAAGTGATAGATAACCTCACCAATCTTCAGATATGCAATGAGGAATTCAAGCATAACTTTATATTCACAGGGCAGTTGGGTTACAGCCTCTTCAAATAAATGACAATTTAAAGTTACCTCCTCCAGGCCTTTTATCATTAATCCCATTTCTTACACGTTCCACTAAACCCCTAACCTCTCTGGTTTCTCAAATTTCCAAGAATCTCTGTTCACTTCTTATGTTTGTGCACTCCCAAGAGAATGGAGGCTTATCTGGAGAAGGAACTAGATTAATCTTCTGCTCTACACTTGAGCTCCTGATTATAGTAAGAAACTCAATAAAAATTTATTGGCAGATCAGAAGATGGATCCTTAGAGGAAGTCTAGTGTAAGAGTTGAAAGAAGGTACTTTGGAGTCAGATGGTCTGGATCCTGGCTGTAGCAAATTAACATTCCTGTCTCTCAATTTTTTTCTTCTGTCAATACCTACCTCAAAAGGTTGTGGAGGGTGAATGAAATGATACCTAGAAATTAAACAGTGCCTGGAATAGAGTAAGCATCCAGTAAATTGGTTGCTATGACTATTATTAAGAACACCTTAATATTTCCCAGCCACAATTGCCCCAACTGGGCAAGCCATCACCAGCCAACAGGTGTGATATGGGGAGTGGTCTTCCATGGACAAAGCTTCTGGTTCCATTCTTTCTACGAGAGAAATGCAAATGACTCAAAATCTTCTCACAAACACCATGTATCCATAGATAGGGAGTTTCCTGGGGAGAATGACAACCCTTTTGGTACTCTGCAGACATGAGGACCCTACATCAGGAGGTCCTAGCTAGGAAAGTCAGTCAGACATGAGGACCCTACATCAGGAGGTCCTAGCTAGGAGAGTCAGTCACCAACCCTGTCGCGCTTCGAGTCTACTACATGAAGCATGGGCACAAGAACAACAACCTGGAACTTAAGAACTATTTATACTCTGAAAGGACAGCTAAACAAACCTCTGTTCTCCAAAGACAAGATCTCCATCTTCCATGCAGTGAGGAGACCACAGGCTTTGTAAGCAGACCAACTTGAGCTCGTTTTAGAGCAAATCACTGTAACCCTCTGGACCTCACTTTCCTCATCTATATAGAAATGAGAAAGGGGTGCACAGGAGAAGGGAGAGAAGATAATAATATCTCACTGAATTGTTGTGAGGTTTGAATGAAGCAATGAGGAAAAAAGCACCTAGCATAGCACTTAGCACATCTCAAGCACTGAACTGGTGCTGGTCCCTCTGTCCAGATATAGGGCCATGGCTTACAGACAAGGTGAACTCATAGTGTCAGAACTCTAAGTCTCAGATACTGAAGCCTTGGGTCCCTCCCTGCCTCCCTCATCCCTCCCAGACCAGCTCCTGGACCCCCTCCCTCATGTCCCAGGCTGCTAAATTGATGAAGCTAAAAGGGTTTTGATCATGTCGGTATATTTATATGTAAATACAAAACTGTATCACTGTAAGATATTGAATATGAACATTACAATTATTTTCTGAATCTGCCTCAGTCCATTGATATTAAATACAAAAATGAAATGATTGTAAAAAATAAGAATATACACATTCAAAGAGCTTATTACAATATAAAATTATTGAGGTCTCATCAGCTGCCAACCTCATCTTCTGTGACAGGGGAAGGTTTAGGAGTTCCTGGGATTTTCTTGGGAATGTGGAGTGCTAAGGACTCTTGATTTATCCCTAGCACATAAGGATGAGTGGGCTGGGAGCAGGCAGGGACAGGCTGGGTGGGTAGGGGACAAACAGTGATTGCAGGGGACCACCTCACTCAGCCAGAGGGTAAAGCTTTTTATTGACACAGAACCCACCCAGTTTGAGGGTCTAGCAGGCTAGCAGGCAGGAAGAGATGGGCATCTCAGTAGACGGCCAAGCTTCATAAAGGAACCATCCAGCAAAAGAAAAAGGGCCCCAGCCCATCCTCCCAGGGAGGCATTTTCTTAGTAGTTTTTTCTCTCTCATACCTGGGCTACGCCTCCTTCCTTCTAAGACTTCGTACCGATTGCATGTGGCTCTGGCTGCTCAGTGAGTTCATCTCTACCCTCCGCCTCCCATCCATGGGATAGTGAAAGCAAAGAGAGAGTATGGAATCACAGTGGAGGTCTGTTCCCCAAATTGGCCAAGTAAACACAGAAAAATCATCAGATAAGGGAAATCCATGCTGAGCTAACCCAGTGTCACCACAAACTAATACATTCGTGGCTCCAATAGGAGGGAGATAAGTCATTACTTAAGGAAGGGGCCCTGTGGCAGGAACATGGAGAAGTGTGTGTGTCCTCTTCCACCACTCTGTAGCCTGACAACAGGAGACATGATCACCAACCCAAGCTAGTCCAGGATAAATAGCAGGGTCCAAGAGCAAGGAGTCCTGAACTGCAACACAGAGCCCCAGGAACTTCTACAAAGGAATATCTGTGTGTATATGTATTTATAGAATACGATCATATTATCACATACAATATATATTATATACACACGTACATATGGACCCATACACATAAGTACACACACGCACACACACAGAATGACAGGACTCGAATACACGCCCTACTTATAAACGTGCTTGGCACTCAGGACGATCTCTAGAATATGTAACTTGGTCAAGCTCTCTGGGGAGAAAGGCAAATGCTCATCAAACCTCCCCATAAAATCCTAGCAAAGGGAAGGAGTGGGAGACAGGAGACCTCCAGAAAGAGAATGGTGGGAGAAAGGAGGAGGGAGGTTCCTTCCCCACTTACCTCGGGGACCCTGGCAAAAATCAATAGCCACAATTTGGTTTTAATAAGGCACAGTTTGATAGCAGGTGCTAGGAATTAAGAACACATTGCTGCTGGCCCTTTCTAGTGGCAATTTCACCACATTTATCTAGCCAAAGGGAAAGGCTGCCTTGTGTGCACACGTGTGCCGGGAGACAGAAGAAAGAAGTTGATCCATGGCTTCAGCGTAACTGATGGCAACCTATAGGCTCAGCGGTGTCCAGGGTAGTTTAAGGAAGGCTGGCCAGCAGGTAGGAGGTTCGTGGGAGAGTTACTGACCCTCCACAGCCAGCAGGTTTTGGCCAGAGGATACCATGCCCTCCTTCTCTGCGAACTCCAGGATGGCCTTGTAGCAAAAATAGTACTGCTCAGGGGTCTGGATGCTGAAGGCCCTCTGGGTCCTCATGCGTGACACCGTCTGGAACACATTAAGGGTGCCAAGCTCCTCCAGCTGTGCCAGGCAGATGTCCAGTGAGCAGAAGGTACCTGAAGAAGGAAGGAAGTGATCACATCTGGTTTACCTCTCCTCTCCTCCTCCCTCTACCAAATAACCCAGGGAGAACTGAATGAATGAATTCAAAGGCAAAGCACCTCTTGGCAGAAGGCCAGGTGGCCTTAGGCCTGAAAGGACTCGAGGAGGAGGTCACAGGGAGTGTTGGAGGCCAGAGAAATGAGAAGGCCTCTTACCTCTCAGGACATACACTGGGGTAACAGGAAGTGGAAACGGGAAGGTGACATAAGGGAACTTCCTGCTTCAATCCCAGACAGACAGACTGACAGCACTCCCACACCTAATTTCCAGAGTCCACAAGTTTTTCAGAGGCCTAACACAAACCTATTCCCAACTTTCTCCCAAAGGACCTTTGAACTAGAAAGGCCAACATTTTCTACCATGTACATGCCCTTAAGACAAAAGCTGCTAACTGGCTCCAGAATGGAGAACACAGCACAGGGTGGGGAGTCCCTCCAGGGAGGGCTATATGGGAAGGAAGCAGCAGACCAGCTGAGCTCCCTGGGATACCTGCAGCGACAGTGCTAACAAGTGACAGGATCAGCGTTATGATGGGGTATATAAAACATCAACCCCTAGAGGACTTGGCTTGTGAAATATATATTCTGGCCATCACTTGGTCCACCAAAAGGACATTAGAAGAGGGATTTTTCACAGCAATTCACCACCAAGGGAGCAAGTGAGTTCCTTCTCCAATCACAGATGTGGGCTAAGAGCTTTGTTTTTCCTCCTCCACCCCTACTGCCTCTGCAGACACCAACAGCTGCATTAGGTGCATTACCTGTCCTGCCAATGCCTGCACTGCAATGGACCACAATGGGTGGCTCAGAGCACTGCCCTTTGGAGCGTGCTCCCATGTTGCTCACAGCCAGGCTCTGCTGGTTTCTGACCACTCTCAAGAAGTCAATGAGGGAAGCTGCTGAGGAAGGGACACCATAGTCTGGCCAGCTCAAGAACTGGAAGTGGGTCACCTGGCGTTTCTGCCGTTCCTTAGATGAGAAAAGAAGTAAACGTTAACGAGGTTATTTCTGCCTGCCCCTAGCTACCACTGGCTTTTCCAGATTCTCAACACCCTGGTTATCCCTACCACCAAGGCTCCTATCCACCACTGTCAACTTTTCCCGTAACTGCTTCTTTACTATAAACCCAAAGGAAGGGTTGGTTAATTGTTTGGAAAAGAGAGAATTCCTATACTGTAAGATCCAGAATTTTTTTTTGAGACAGGATCTCACTCTGTCGCCCAGGCTGGAGTACGGTGGCATGATCAAACTTACTGCTGCCTTGACCTCACAGGCGTGTGCCACCATGATCAGCTAATTTTTTCTATGTTTTGTAGAGACGAGATCTCACTGTGTTGCCTAGATTGTCTTGAACTCCTGGGCTCAAGTGATCCTTCCACCTCTGCCTCCCAGAGTGCTGGGATTATAGACGTAAGCCATTGCATCCAGCCCCAGATTTCTTTCTTTATTTTACTTTTTTTTGAGACAGTCTCTCACTGTCGCCCAGGCTGGAGTGCAGTGGTGAGGTCTCTGCTCACTTCAACCTCCGCATTGTGAGTTCAAGCGATTCTGCCTCCCAGCTAATTTTTTCTATTTTTTAGTAGAGACAGGGTTTCACTACATTGGCCAGGCTGGTCTTGAACTCCTGACTTTGTGATCCGCCCGCCTCAGCCTCCCAAAGTGCTGGGATTACAGGCTTGAGCCACCGCGCCCGGCCTTACCCAGCCCCAGATTTCTATAAGCTTTACTCCTATTTAATGTTCCTCTTGTGCTGCAGTAATATGGCTATATTGGCTGTGAGTTAAATATCCTCATCCTGTCCCTAGAAAAACAGAAGCAACTCATAACCTCCCTGGTATCCTATCTATTCCCTCTGGAGATTTTCATGACAGTAAGTATTCTCCCCCTGTTTCAATAAGGTGAGAAAAAAGAAACCTGGATTTACCTCTGTGTTGTGAATTTCTAGTGTTGTTTTCTTATAATGATTCATGTTCTCCACGCCTAGATTGGTCACTGTGAGGAAGCCAAATCGGATCCGAGAGTCTTTTTCTAAAGGCCAGTACTGGCCACACTTTCTCCTGCCGCCTTCTTCAAAGCTGAAGACACACAGAGCAAGGTAAGCCTTCCATCCTTCCTCTCCACAGCAGTAACCGGGCTTCCACAAAGACCTGATATACCCCCAGGCAGCAATATCATCTCTTGCATTGCTTCTAACTTACACCATTTATTCTCAGCAGAAAGGAAAGGAAACCTCTTCATTCTAAACAAATGTACTCACAGCCAAAGTTTCTGCATGTACTCATATAGCATACAGTTACTGAGCACTTACTACAGCATTTAGTCTTTTTCCTAATATGCAATAGTACTTCTCATATATGTGGGATAAATACCAGGTGAACAGAGAAAAAAACAGTATAGTAGCTGGGGGTAGTAGTACATGCCTGTAACCCCAGCTACTTGAGAGGCTTAGGAAGGAGAATCACCTAAGACCAGGAGTTTGAGACCAGCCTGGGCAACATGGTGAGACTCCATCTCAAAAAAAAAAAGAAAAAGAAAAAGAAAAAAAAAAACAGTAGAGAAAATATGATAGGTCAGAGAGAACTCTCTGGCCTATACCTCAGCCACTGCTTATTGTATTCCCCAATAAGAGATGTTGGATAATAGAGAACTGATAAACACACATCTCCTGGAATGTTAGCAGGAGGTTTGTGTAAAGGCCTAAAGTCCCAGCCCAGGTAACATGGAAACCCTGTCTCTACTAAAAATACAAAAACTAGCCAGGCATGGTGGTGGGTACCTGTAGTCCCAGCTACTTAGGAGGCTGAGGCAGGAGGATTGCTTGAATCCAGGAGGTTGAGACTGCAGTGAGCTGAGATGGTACCACTGCACTCCAGCCTAGATGACAAAGCGAGACTCTGTCTCAAAAAAAAAAAAAAAAAAAAAAAAAAAGCTTAGGCTGGGCGCAGTGACTCGTGCCTGTAATCCCAGCACTTTAGGAGACTGAGGTGGCGGATCGCCTGAGGTCAGGAGTTCAAGACCAGCCTGGCCAACATGGTGAAACCCCATCTCTACTAAAAATACAAAAATTAGCCAGGCATGGAGGTGGGCACCTGTAATCCCAGCTACTTGGGAATTCTTCTGCTGAGGCAGAAGAATCGCTCGAACCTGGGAGGCAGAGGTTGCAGTGAGCTGAGGTCGCACCACTGAACTCCAGCCTGCGCAACAGAGTGAGACTCTGTCTCAAAAAAAAAAAAAGCCTAAATCTACCTTGCCACCCTCCAGTGCCCCCAAGGTATTCCAAGGTAGAACTTCTCCCACTACCTCCTCTCCAAATAAGAGGTGGTTATAACAGTGCTAAGGAAGGAAATTGAACATTCATTTTTTTCCTTCCTCATCTGAAATAGGTTATTCCTGAAATTTGCCAGATTTGTAGACCAAACTTTCAAAAATATTCCTTTCATTAAAACCTTCCTGGCCGGGCGCAGTGGCTCACACTTACAATCCCAGCACTTTGGGAGGCTGAGGTGACAGATCATGAGGTCAGGAGCTCAAGACCAGCCTGACCAACATGGTAAAACCCCATCTCTACTAAAAATACAAAAATTAGCCGGGCATGGTGGCACATGCCTATAATCTCAGCTACTCAGGAGAATCACTTGAACCCGGGAGGCGGAGGTTGCGGCGAGCTGAGATAGAGCCATTGTACTACCGCCTGGGTGACAGAGCGAGACACCATCTCCAAAAAAAAAAAAAAATTAGCTGGGCGTGGTGGCACATCCTAGCTACTCAGGAGGCTGAGGCAGGAGAATTGCTTGAACCTGGGAGACGGAGGTTACAGTGAGCCAAGATCACGCCACTGCACTCCAGCCTGGCGGCAGAGTGAGACTCCATCTCAAAAGAAAAAAAAAAAAGTAGCAACAAATGGAGAGCAAAGGGGATCTGGTAATTCGGTAGTCAGGAAGAGAGCACCCCTCTGGAAATAGGGAACACATTAAAGAATTGTCCCATGTTTCCCAGAACTTCCTTTAGTGGATAAGGCCAGGACCTCAAAATAGGGTATAACTGGCACAGGGTTGCCAGAGCCAGGGATTAAAGCTTTAACAAGTTAGATCTATTCATCTCCACGATATCCGGGTTGTGGATTAGCTAAGAGATATCTCAAAATCTTTGCCATGGCTTTCCTAATCCTCAAAAAAATTTTTTTAAAAAATTGAGACATAGTCTCGCTCTGTAGCCCAGGCTGGAGTACAATGGCGTGATGTCAGCTCACTGCAACCTCTGCCTCTTGGGTTCAAGTGATTCTCCTGCCTCAGCCTCCCGAGTAGCTGGGATTACAGGCAAACACCACCATGCCTGGCTAATTTTTTGTACTTTTAATAGAGATGGGGTTTCACCAGGCTGGCCAGGCTGGTCTGGAACTCCTGACCTCATGATCCGCCTGCCTCGGCCTCCCTAAGTGCTGGGATTACAAGCGTGAGCCACTGCACCAGGCTGGCCCACATTATTTCTAAAAGCTAAACTTCCCTCTTCAATCACCTATGCTTAGGGGACAGAGTAGAGGTGGAGACCAGTGGAAAAAAGGGATTAACTCACCGGGTGGTCATGACAATCACCAAGACTTTTTGCTCCCATACCATGAGCCAGAAATCACGATAGGTATTCTCCAAAGGACCTGTAATAAAAATAGAATACAAGAAACATGACTCTGGGAAACACTTTTTTTCCTTTGTAGGCTCTTCTGTTTTACTCCCCAATGGTAACTCCAAACCATAGATGTTAGCTCCTTGCTCATCTTTCCACATCCCTGCTATTCAGTGTGGTCCGTGGACAAATCACACCAGCATCGTATGGGAGAGTGTAAGAAACATGAATCTGCATGTTAACAAGATCCCCAGGTGAGTCATAGGTAGGTTTGGGAAGCACTGCTACATACCCTCTCAGAGCCTTAATCATCAGAACTTCAGCCATCACATCAGGCCGACAGTGTCAACTGTGTATGAGTCTCTAGCTGTTTTCATCTCACCTAAGCTTCAGTTTTATAATCACAGATTGCTTACTAAACCATTAACCTTCTGTTTCCCATCATCTCAGATCCATTATGTCTGCAACTAAGTCTCCTCCTTCAAAATTAGCTTTATCTTGGCCAGGTGCAGTGGCTCATGCCTATAATTCCAGCCCTCTGGGAGGCCAAGGCAGGCAGGTTGCCTGAGCTCAGCAGTTTGAGATCAGCCTGGCAACATGGTAAAACCCCGTCTCTATGAAAAATACAAAAATTAGCCGAGTGTGCTGGCACATGCCTGTAGTCCCAGGTACTTGGGAGGCTGAAGCACAAGAATTGCTTGACCCCAGGAGGTTGAGGTTGCAGTGAGCCAAGATTGCACCACTGCACTCCAGCCTGGGCAGTAGAATGAGACTCCGTCTCAAAAAAAAGAAAAATTAGCTTTATCTTGCAACTTTCTTATCTCTGTTAACAATACTAGCATTCTTAAATCATTCAGTCTTAAAAAGTTGAAGTCAACACTGACTTACCCATTTCCTTCATCTCTCACAAGCAGTCACCAAATCCTAGAGATTTTTTACCTTTGAAATGTTTTTGCTTTTTATTCTTTTGCCCCCCATTTTCTCCCCATCCTGCTCTTCCTGCTCAATTTCACTGACACAAAGACCACATCATCTTCTGTCTAAGTTACTGTAACACCCTCTTAGTCTATTTTTCTGAATAGGCCTTTTTCCGTTCCAGTCTACTCTGGGAAACCCCACCAGTTTAATCTTTCTTAAAAGTTTCTTCATCAGAACATAGACACACCATGCTCACCTTGGCCTCTATTCTTTTGCTCAAGCTGTCTCCATTACCTCCAATGCTATTCATTTTCTACCCATTTTCAAGTGCCGCCTCTTCCTTGAAGCTTTCTCTGACCTCCTTATTCCTTGTGAAGCTTCTTCTCTTTTGCTTTTGATGGCATAGCTGGCTAACCATTTAATTTATATACTCTTCCATCCATTATTTTACTTTGTGGGAATTAATGATATCTCAGTAAACATTATCCTAAGGGATTACAGGCATGAGCCACTGCGCCTGGCCGAATTCTCCTTTTTTAGTTAGAACCTGCATAGGGCTGAGCACTCAGCAATAACTTTGAAGATACTTGTGGACTACCAACTCCACTTTGATCAAGACAGTAACCGGCCAGGCGCAGGGCTCACACCTATAATCCCAACACTTTGGGAGGCCAAGGCGGGCAGATCACTTGAGGTCAGGAGTCCGAGACCAGCCTGGCCAACATGGTAAAACCCAATCTCTACTAAAAATACAAAAATTAGCTGGGCATGATGGCGGGTGCCTGTAATCCCAGCTACTTGGGAGCCTGAGTTAGGAGAATTGCTTAAACCCGTGAGGTGGAGGTTGCATTGAGCCTAGATCGCACTGTTGAACTCCAACCTGGGTGACAGGAAGACTCCATCTCAAGAAAAAAAAAAAGTAACAACTCAAGATAATTCCTCATACTTTCCGGGTGTTTCTTCCCTCTCTGCTTTCAGGAAAGCAGGGCAGTACTAATGGTTAATTTTGGCCTAGAAGTCTGCTGGTTCTACTACCATTATTGCTAAGTCTTTTAGCAAGCACTAACATGATACTGGAATGCCCTCTCTGCAGAATTGGATGATGTCAAAAGCATGTGAGGTCTTAGAAATACGCTAAATATCCAATAAGAGAGGATTAATTAAATTATGGCATGTCAAGTGTAATCCCAGCCCTTTGGAAGGATGAGGTAGGCAGATCACTTGAGCCCAGGAGTTTGAGACCAACCTGGGCAACATTGTGAAACCCTGTCCCTACAAAAAATACAAAAATTAGCCAGGTGTAGTAGCACATGCCTGTAGTCCCGGCTACTCAGGAGACTGAGGTGAGAGGATCACCTGTGCCTGGAGAGACCGAGGCTACATTGAGTCATGATCATGAACCATGATCATACCACTCTGTCACCCAGCCTAGGTGACAGAGTGAGACCTTGTCTCAAAAATAAATAAATAAATAATAGCATACCCATAATTTATACAGTCTATAAAGCTGATGTTGTAAGAGCTATATTTTTTGCTATGGAAAGGTATTCACAGATACCATTAAATGAAATAAGAGATGTGTATAGAAAGAGCATATTTGGTTAAATTAAAAGTTTAGTTTTTTTTTTTTTTTTGAGACCGAGTATCACTCTGTCACCCCGGCTGGAGTTCAGTGGCGTGATCTCAGCTCACTGCAACCTCTGCCTCCCGGGTTCAAGCGATTCTCCTCCCTCAGTCTCCCAAGCAGCTGGGACTATAGGCGCCCACCACCACACCCGGCTAATTTTAGTAGGGACTGGGTTTCACCGTGTTAGCCAGGCTGGTCTCGAACTCCTGACCTTGAACTCCTGACCTCAGGTGATCCACCTGCCTCGGCCTCCCAAAGTGCGGGAATTACAGGCTTAAGCCACCGTGCCTGGCCTTTTTTTTTTTTTTTTTTTAAGACAGAGTCTCACTCTGTTGCCCAGGCTGGAGTGCAGTGGCACAATTTCGGCTCACTGCAACCTCCACCTCCTGGGTTCCAGCGATTCTCGTGCCTCAGCCTCCCAAGTAGCTGGGATTACAGGCGCACACCACCATGCCTGGCTAACTTTTGTATTTTTAGTAGAGACAAGGTTTCACCATGTTGGCCAGGCTGGTCTCAAACTCTTGACCTCAGGTGATTCACCCACCTCGGCCTCCCAAAGTGCTGGGATTACAGGCTTGAGCTGCTGTGCCCAGCCTGGTTAAATATTTTGTATGCCTATATCTGCATGTATGCATAGATAAAGGTCTAGGAGGAGACGCTGTAAAATGTTAACATTATCTCTGGGTCCTAGGGTTATAAGGGATTATTTTTATTTTCTAAATGTTCCACAATGGACATGCATTACCCTAGTATACACATCAAGAAGACAGTAAGGACACCTTTTCTACATCTCTGACCCTCAGCCTCATCCACATCCTACTCTCCTGCACCACAGCAACTCTCATATACTTCATTTTCCACATTCAGACAACTAGCAGAATTGGAGTACTGAGCAGTCAGAGCACATGGTAACTCAGTTACCAGACTCAGACTGGGCAAACTTCTCACAGGCTCAAGAGAGATACTTAGAAGGGAAAGTTGTACTTCCCAGCTTAGACCCTTTAACAGTAGACTTCTCTCAAGAAATAAAGTCAGCAGTTTATACTGACATAGGTGAAACAATCCACTGACTTGGCTTGTAAAAACTTCTGAATCAAGCAAACATGGGTTCAAACCCTGGTTCTGTCACTTACTAGCTGCATGGTCCAAGGTCATGTCAACTTTTGGGTTTCAGTTTGCTCATCTATAAATTAATAAACTTCCCTTGCAGAGTCTCTAT
This sequence comes from Macaca nemestrina, assembly GCF_043159975.1. Lineage (NCBI taxonomy): Eukaryota > Metazoa > Chordata > Mammalia > Primates > Cercopithecidae > Macaca > Macaca nemestrina. Next base: position 125,600,391 of record NC_092131.1, on the reverse strand, counting down.
AATAATTAGATAGCATTTATGCATCTGATATATAATAGGTCTTCTCATTAGATTACATCATTAGTAGAAATATAGGCCAGGCACAGTGGCTGATGCCTGTAATCCCAGCACTTTGGGAAGCTGAGGTAGGCAGATCACTTCAGGCCGGGAGTTCAAGACCAGCCTAGGCAACATGGCGAAACCCTGGTTCCACCAAAAATACAAAAATTAGCTGGGCATGGTGGCAGGTGCCTGTAATCCCAGCTACTTGGGAGGCTGAGGCAGGAGGATCATTTGAGCCCTGGAAGTGGAAGGTGAAGTGAGCCGAGATCACATCATTGCACTGCAGCCTGGGCGACAGAGCAAAACTCCATCTCAAAAAATTAATTAATTAAAAATAAAGAAGTTGCAGACATTATGATATTTTATTCCCAAATACTTGAGCATTTACTAGGAAAACAAGGACATCTTCCTATACAAGAATACCATTATCACCTTAAGCATACATTAAACATGGATATAATGTTGGCTAACACAAAGTCTCCAATTGTCTCAATAGTTTGTCTTCAATAGTTTTTTTCTCCCAATTGAGGATCTAATCACAGATCCTCTTATTTTTTTTCTTTTTGAGACGGAGTTTTGCTCTTGTTGCCCAGGCTGGAGTGCAATGGCGCAATCTTGGCTCACTGCAACTTTCGCCTCCTGGGTTCAAGCGATTCTTCTGCCTCGGCGTCCCAAGTAGCTGGGATTACAGGCATGTGCCACCACGCCCGGCTAATTTTGTATTTTTAGTAGAAATGGGGTTTCTCCATGTTGGTCAGGCTGGTCTCGAACTACCGACCTCAGGTGATCCACCTGCCCTGGCCTCCCAAAGTGCTGGAATTACAGGTGTGAGTCATTGCGCCCAGCCTTTTTATTTATTTATTTATTTTTGAGGCAGGATCTCGCTGTGTCAGCCAGGCTGGAGTACAGTGGCGCAATCTCGGCTCACAGCAACCTCTGCTTCGTGGGCTCAAGTGATACTCCCACCTCAGCCTCCCAAAGTACTGGGGTTACAGGTGTGAGCCACTGTGTCCGGCCATGGTTCTCTTTAGTCTCCCTTTAATCTAGAACAGTTCTCTGCCTTTTTGTTTTTTATGGCATTAACTTTGGAGAGTCTGAGCCAGTTTTCTTATAGTATGTCACACAATCTGGAGTGTTTCCCATAACTAGATTCAGATTTTAAAACTCGCAATACACAATGCAGGTGATATTTATTTCTCAATGTATCATATCAGGAGTTATACATAATGTCCCTTTGTCCTTTACTGGTGATACTAAGTTTGATCACTTGATTAAGGAGGTATCCACCATATCTTGCTCTGCAGTGGTCAAAGGGCCTTATGCCCATTGATGGTTTGTTGTCTTTTTGTGTTATGATTTCCTCCTACCATCTTTGAAAGTGACATGATATTCTTGAGATGGAGAGGCCAGGTCAGAAAGAGTACTAGGATCATAGGAACAGTTATAGAAACTCCATCTGAAATCCTCCTAGAGGCCGGGCATGGTGGCTTATGCCTATAATCCCAACACTTTCGGAGGCCGAGGTGGGCAGATCACGAGGTCAGGAATTCGAGACCAGCCTGTCCAACATGGTGAAACCCAGTCTCTACTAAAAATACAACAATTAGCTGGGCGTGGTAGCACACACCTGTAGTCCCAGCTACTCAGGAGGCTGAGGCAGGAGAATCACTTGAACCCGGGAGGTGGAGGTTGCAGTGAGCTGAGGTGGTGCCACTGCACTCTAGCCTGGGTGAAAGAGCAAGACTCCGTCTCAAAAGAGAGAGAAAAAAAATGAGAAATCCTCCTAGAGTTCAGTTTTCACTGTCAGACTTACTAGCACATATTATCTATGTCAGAACATTTATTGGAGTGCTCTGTGATGGTATAGGAACCAGCCTAGGCCTATTAGGACAGCAATACTCATTCCTAGATTGGACTCAATCTCTGGGGTGTCCGCTATTCTTGGCCTCTTACTAGAGAGGAAGAGCATGAAGAGCTCACTGGCTGATGAATTCTGATACCCTACACCCTTGCCAATATTAAGAAATAGCCCAAAACTTGCAGGCCATAGTGTTATGTGTTTAAATCTCCAGTTTATCTCCATGCGGTGAGTTTCCAGGCACACCTGGTACAGAAACCCCAGACTTCTTATCTGCTTTTCTCAACCACCACCAATCTTTATAAAAGGCCAGGATCTAGTGGCCAAAACCTCCACTCAAGTTACCATTCGTTTAAAAATTATGCTATCATTTGGCACAAGGAATCATAAGTAGATGGCACAAAATCAACATGGGAGGGACGGACCAGCTTACCTTGTGTGCCAATGTAAGCATTCTTCTGCTTGTAGCCATCCATGAAGCTGGCATTGATGTAATCTGTCTAATGATAAAAAAGGAGACATCACTATAGCTACACAGAATATACCATTTGGGTCATAAAATGATGTACTCAGTAAGTAAAACCCAAGGTGTGAATATTCTCTTCTTGTTGAGCAGAAAATGAGCAGTGAAATGGTCAGCTCAAACCCTCAGTTCAATAAATGGTGCTGGGACAAGTAGATATCTACATGCAGAGAAATCAAGCTGACTCCTTCCTCACACCATACACAAAAACTGCAAAATGGATCAAAGACCAAATGTAAGGGATTAAAACTATTAAAACTCTCAGAATAAAATGTAAGGTAAGAGTAAATCTTTGTGACCTTGGTTTAGGCAAAGTCTTCACAGATATGACAGATATGACACCAAAGGCATAAGTGACAATAGAAAAGAGATAAACTATATTAAAATTAAAAACTTATGCCAGGCATGGTGGCTCACGCCTGTAATCCCAGCAGTTTGGGAGGCCGAGGAGGATGGATCACGAGGTCAGGAGATCGAGACCATCCTGGCTAACACAGTGAAACCCCATCTCTACTAAAAATACAAAAAAAAAAAAAAAAAAAAAAATAGCTGGGCATGGTGGCAGGCACCTGTAGTCCCAGCTACTCAGGAGGCTGAGGCAGGAGAATGGCATGAACCCAGGAGGCAGAGCTTGCAGTGAGCCAAGATGGTGCCACTGCACTCCAGCCTGGGTGACAGAGCAAGACTCCGTCTCAAAAAAAAAAAAAAAAAAAAAATCTTTCATCATTAGCCATCAGGGAAATGCAAATCCATACTACGATACTAATCACCCACTAGGATGACTACAGATATCAATTATAGATAATATTGCTGGCAAGGATGTGGAAAAACTGAAACCCTCATACACATGTATACCATGCTTATACATTGCTAGTGATAATGTAAAATGCTGCAGTTACTTTAGAAAACAGCCTGGTTGTTCCTCAAAAGATTAAAAAGTTACCATATGACCCAGCAATTCCACTCCTTAGCAAAATAATAACATACGTCCATACAAAACCTTATACATAAATATCCATAGCAGCATTATTCATAATAGCCAAAAATGGAAACAACTCAAATGTCCTTCAACTGATAAATGAATAAAGGTGGTATATCCATACAATGGAATATTATTTGGCAGTAAAAAGGAGTGATGTGATAATACATGCTATGACATGGATGGACCTAGAAAACATTACACTAAGTAATAGAAGCCAGACACAAGAAGTTACATAGTCTAGGATTCTCTTTGTATGAGATCCCTAGAACAGGCAAATCTATGGAGATAGGAAATAAATTAGGGTGGGTTAGAGGGAAATAGGTAGTAACTGCCAATGGTGTGAGGTTTCTTTGGGAAATGAAAAACATGTTCTAAAGTTGATTGTGGTGATGGTTGCACAACTCTGTGAATATATTAACAGCCATTGACTTATATACTTTATTTTTATTATTATTATTTTTTTGAGATGGAGTCTCACTCTGTCGCCCAGGCTGTAGTGCAGTGGCGCAATCTCGGCTCATTGCAAGCTCCGCCTCCCGGGTTTATGCCATTCTCCTGCCTCAGCCACTCGAGTAGCTGAGACTACAGGTGCCCACTACCATGCCTAGCTAATTTTTTGTATTTTTAGTAGAGACGGGGTTTCACCGTGGTCTTGATCTCCTGACCTCGTGATCTGCCTGCCTCGGCCTCCCAAAGTGCTGGGATTACAGGCGTGAGCCACTGCGCCTGGCGACTTACATACTTTAAATAGGTAAATTGTATGGTATGTGAACTGTTGGAGGCCGAAAGAATGAGGGTCATGATCAACTCAGTATACCACTGGAGGCTATATGAGCAAAAAGCAAACTTCTCATGAAAGCAGGATGTTAGCAAACTGACAAACTGCGTCTGCCACCAAGAAGGAATGCCGAGGGCAGTCACGACCAAGGCACAAGTGTTGCTTGTGATTAGGCACATCTGAAGCCTGTCAACAATAATATGAACCTGTGATCAATTAAGCAGCTGACCAATAGTTACCTCCTCCTCCCTGCTCTTGCTACCCAATAAATACAAAGGGCTGTAGAAGCTCAGGGCTGCCTTTGCTCAGTAGAAGTAGGGAGATGTCTTCTTCTTCCCCATGTTACCCTTCCTTTAGAGTAGTTATTTTTGTCTTAAGTTTTCATTTCTATGTTTGTTCCCCTTCATTCAGTCTCCTAATGACAGTCTCAAGTATTAACAGTAGTAACTGCCCCAGTGACATCTCAAGTAGTAACAGTGGCAGTATGCCAGAGTGAACTATAACTCAACAGAAACTGTTATTTACAAGAAAAGGGTCCATCAGGACTTGCAACACTGTAGCACAGGACCAAATGAGCAAGGCAAGCAAGTAGGAATATCTGGTCCGTCCTGCCATACACAAAAGGCAAAATGTGAATGGAGAAGAAATAAAGCTACACCTCATACTTAGGACCATTAACAGGGCAGGCCATACACCTGAACTCCATTACTACCTGAATTAATGCAAAGCAACTTCCAGTCAAATTCAAAGGCATCTCAATGAATAGCTCCTGACTCCCTCACTTCCAGGGTATTCTCCCACCTTTTAATGTCCTCAGTCTTAATTACTTCAACATCATTTTTTATTAATACCTACTCAAAAGATCCTTTGATCCAGGCTGATAAAAGAGAAACATCGATCAGCTGCAGTTTCATGTTATAGTATAACTAGTTGAGAGTTGAATGGATGGAGGCAGTGGAATGGATAAGGGAAGGTGTGAAGGGTTACAGAGGACAAAAGAAAAGTTTCAATAGCAAACTAGGGAAAACTCATAACCCACTGCACTACAGAGAGGTCAGACTGACTTTCCTCAACCTATCACTCTTTCTCCTGTGGGTCCTATCACTGGGAGGGCAGTCTGAACTGTCAGTATTCCATAGCTAACCTCCTAAGATATCTCTACCTCATGGTCAAACCCGTGTTATTTGGATTTGTGTTCCTTAGCCAGTCAGTCTACCAGTTTATCACTCTACTACTTATTTAGTCAAGACTTTCCTCCTTAGAAACTATTTCTTTGACTAAATAGTGGAGTGATAAACTCACAGTTTTCCCTCCCATAGCAGCTAGTATTGGCCTCATACGATTACTGTCCTACCCTAACTCAGACAACTTCACTGAGCTAACAGACCACTTGCAGCAGACTCAGCATGCTAAAAGCCTCACTCACTTCCAAACAGGCTTCTCAATCCAGGGTGCAGTTAGCCTAAGCCTATCCTCTACTCAACCTGGCACATACAAATGGTATAACCTCTTGAGGACCAAGGGAGAAGGTATGGAAAAGTACAAAAGATTTACCTGGTATATGCCAGTCAACATTAGTAAGAACATAAGGAGGAACTAACTTCATGCTTCGAAAAGAATTGTCACTTCTTTACATTATTGCTTTATAACTAAGAACTATCAGCTTTAGCATTGGTCTCTGAGACTGCTGATTTTTAATTCCCAGGGAATTAAAATTTTTAATTTCAGCAACTTTGGAAGAATCATTGGATATTAAAACTGAAGGCTGGGCACAGTGGCTCACGCCTGTAATCCCAACACTTTGGGAGGCCGAGATGGGCGGATCACGAGGTCAGAAGATCGGGACCATACTGGCTAACACAGTGAAACCCCATCTCTACTAAAAATACAAAACAAAACAAAACAAAAAAATTAGCCGGGCGTGGTGGTGGGCGCCTGTAGTTCCAGCTACACAGGAGGCTGAGGCAGGAGGATGGTGTGAACCCAGGAGGCGGAGCTTGCAGTGAGCTGAGATCGCGCCACTGCACTCCAGCCAGGGCGACAGAGTGAGACTCCGTCTCAAAACTGAAAATGACCCAGAGGCAAAGTATATACTTGGGGGCAAATTGAAATAGCAGGAAGAACAAACCCGGCACACTATGTTATGGGCCATTGCTATAGACTGAACATTTGTGTCCCCCATAACTTTAAATGTATACATCCCAACCCCAAACCCTCAATGTAATGGTATTAGGAGATGGGGCCTTGAGACAGGTGATTGAGTGATGAGGACCATGAGGACAGAGCTCTCACAAATGGGATTAGTACCCTTGTAAAACAGAAGAGTTCTGAAGTGCTCCCTCACCCCTTTCCCTTCTGCCATGTGAGGATGCAATGAGTAGACGGTGGTCTATGAACCAAGAAAGGGGCCCTCACCAGACCCCAAATCTGCCAGCACATTGATCTAGGACTTCCCAGACTCTACAATAGTGCGAAATAAATTTCTGTTGTTTATAAGCCATCCTGCCTGTGGTATTTTTCTTGCAGCAGCCCAAACAGATTAAGGTAGCCGTGTTCAACAGAAACTGGGACTAACAGCTTTAAAATTCCAGAAGCAAATCAAGTGAACAAGTCACTAAAAAGCCTGAATCCTCCAATTAACAAGGTATTGTATACTTGAAAATTGCGGACAGCAGATTTTAAGTGTTTTCACCACAAAACAAGGTAAATATGTGAAGTAATGCATATGTTAACTAGCTTGACTTAGCCTCTCTGCAATGCACAATATTTTAAAATATTATACTGTATACCATAAATATATAAAATTTTATCACTTAAAATTTAAAAACAACTAAATATCAGGAAACAATGGAAAAATAGCCCCATAGGTGGAAATTTCATGACAGTGTTAAGTCCCCAAAGCTAAGTAAATAATTTTTTTTTTGCTTTCCTAACCCCCCAAAGTGAATAATGTCAAAAAAACACTAAAATCAAAATAAAACAAACAAAAGCCTAAATACTCCATTTGCTATAAAAATAAAGCCTCCACTAATGTTTCAGTAAGGAGAGGGACTACAAATCAGACAATGATCTTCATATTAACCACAGGATGACTAGAAGAGTCTCCCGGTACACTAAGATTCACTGATTCACAAATATGTCCTGAGTGTCTAATACGTATCAGGCACTGTTCTAGGTACTGGAGACAGGGAAATCAACAAAATGGATAAATACAGATATCTCTGACTCCAAAGCCCCAACTCAACCGCTGTACTCTACTCCTTCAGGGCATATATGATGATGATCTCAGCAGTACTTATGAATTTACCCTCCAGCCAGCCAGTCTCTTAGCTCAAATGCTCCTGCAGGAAAATCTTCTCCAAGGGTCCTGGATAAGGCTGTGAATTCAGTTTATGTGCTTGAAACAACAGGGACAAGAGAGTTGGAAACCATGATCCTGGGGTCCCAACCCACATATCATATATGCCCAAATACAAGGCAATAATTTTTCCAAAAATTATTCCCCAGAAAGAGAAGGGATATAACAAGTCCTTACAGTGTGTATCATGTTTTTTTTTTTTTTTTTTGAGACGGAGTCTCGCTCTGTCGCCCAGGCTGGAGTGCAGTGGCGCGATCTCGGCTCACTGCAAGCTCCGCCTCCCGGGTTCACGCCATTCTCCTGCCTCAGCCTCCCGAGTAGCTGGGACTACAGGCGCCCACAACCGCGCCCGGCTAATTTTTTGTATTTTTAGTAGAGACGGGGTTTCACTGTGGTCTCGATCTTCTGACCTTGTGATCCGCCTGCCTGGGCCTCCCAAAGTGCTGGGATTACAGGCGTGAGCCACCGCGCCCGGAGTGTGTATCATGTTAAAGAGGTACTATTTAAATTACTTTACTTTGCTGGCGCAGTGGCTCATGCCTGTAATCCCAGTACTTTGGGAAGTCAAGGCAGGCAGATCACCTCAGGTCAGGCGTTCGAGACCAAATGATGAAACCCGTATCTACTAAAAATACAAAAATTAGCTGGGTGTGGTGGCATGCACCTGTAATCCCAGCTACTCAGGAGGTTGAGACAGGAGAATCGCTTGAACCCGGGAGGTGGAGGTTGCAGTGAGCTGAGATCACGCCATTGCACTCCAGCCTGGGCAACAAGAGCGAAACTCTGTCTCAAAAAAAATAAATAAATAAAAATAAAATAACTTTACTTTGAACAACACCTCAGTCAATGCTGCTTTTTTTTTTTTTATGAGATCACCTAACAAAATTGGTTTTTTTAGAGACATCACCTAATAAAATTGGTATATCAGAAGGGAAAAAAAGGAAGATAATAATTTAGTCATTCATCTCAAAATTCTAAGGTTGGATGTTGCTATAAACAAGTTATATTAAAAAGGAATTTATGGCCAGGCACACTGGCTCATGCCTGTAATCCCAGCACTTTGGGAGGCCAAGGTGAGAGGATTGCTTGAGCCCAGGAGGAACCTGGGCAACAGAGTGAGACCCTAGCTCTACAAAAATTAAAAAAAAAAAATCAGGCATGTGTAATGGCATGTGCCTGTAGTCTCAGCTACTTAGGAGGCAGAGGTGGGAGGATCGCTTGAGCCCAGAAGTTCAAGGGTGCAGTGAGCTATGATCAAGTCACTGCACTCCAGTCTGGGTAACAGAGTAAGACCCTGTCTCTCTATTTTTTTTTTAAGGATTTTACAAAGGAATAAGTGAATGAATCACATTATAGGGGATGCATAAGACGCAGGATGAATTAAAAAACCAACTTGTCCTAATGTTACCCTAACAGATTTTCCTGTTTTAGGATAAAATTTCAGTCACAATGCCACACACTTAAAAATAAATAAAGACACTGTACTCTGGAAAACCTTGTTAGACTGACTCAAAAAGTGGCCTGTAATTCCAGCACTTAGGGAGGCTGATGCAAGAGGATTGTTTGAGCACAAGAGTTCAAGACCAGACTGGGCAACATAGTGAGAACTTGTCTCTACAAAAATATTTTAAAATTAGCCAGGTATGTGGCACATGCCTGTGGTCTCAGCTACTTGGGAGGCTGAGGTACAAGAATCACTTGAGCCCAGGAGGTCAAGGTTGCAGTGAGCTGTGATCACTGTACTCTAGCCTGGGCAATAAAGCAAGACTCTGTCTTGAGGGAGAAAAAAAAGTGGCTCAAATGTGACAAAGACACTAAAGACACCTTTAACTTTAGTTAAAGGTGTATGTAAAGTGTTTGAATAAAATGTTTGTTAAATATCTCGTAATAGATTACATATGAGGTTTTTAACATGTAGATATAATCAAATTAATATATTAAATAAATAGTCATTTGACCATTTCATCTCTATCCCTAGACATTTATGTATACATAAGTTGTCCACAGTTTCCTCAGATACAGATGGAGAAATCAGAGGTCACTTAAAATCAAGGTTGCTTTGTATTGATGCATATATACTCACCAAAGGAATTGGACTATATGACCATGACTTTACAACTAAGGAGTAAAGGATAAATAATTTAACACCTATGAAGCACCTACAATATATCAGACCTTGCACTATCAGCATTCATATAAAGAATTTCATTTAATTTCCACTCAATACTGTGAGATGGGCATTCAAGGACTTGCCTATGGTCACAGACTAGTATGTAGCAAAATATAAACTCAAACCTAATCTCTCTGGCCTCGGAGTCTACTTTCATTCTACTAAAGTATTAGTAAGCTTAACTCTGGAAGAAGCTCAATTTCCCCCAGTGCACGTAAAAAGATTACATTTATCTGTCTACCTGAGTATGGCCACTTCGCTTTGTTAGCTTCACTCTAGTTTGGTCCAGGCAGGGTACATCCCCATAACGGTTTTTCTCTAGGTTTCCCGGAGACCTGAAGGAAATGAAACAAACAAGCAAGAATAAAGAAAAAGTAGGGACAGTATGTATGTACAAAGTCTGACTATGCAAAAGGGGTGTCAATTACTCTTAGGGGTGGAGACATGGAAGCTTTTCAATCTCTAGCCCATACAGTTCCATATCATTTAACATTTTTTGTGGTAAGTACATACTACTTCTAAAAGTAAACATATCTCCATTCAAAAGACAGAGGGAAACCAGGCATGGTGGCTCACACCTGTAGTCCCAGCACTTTGGGAGGCAAGAGGATTGCTTGAGGCCAGGAGTTTGTGACCCCTCTGGGAAATGTAATGAGAGCTTATCTCTCTCTCTTTTTTTTCTTTTTTTTTTTTTTGAGGCGGAGTCTCGCTCTGTTGCCCAGGCTGGAGTGCAGTGGCGCGATCTTGGCTCACTGCAAGCTCCACCTCCCGGGTTCACACCATTCTCCTGCCTCAGCCTCCGGAGTAGCTGGGACTACAGGCGCCCGCCACCACACCTGGTTAATTTTTTGTATTTTTAGTGGAGACGGGGTTTCACCATGTTAGCCAGGATGGTCTCAATCTCCTTACCTCGTGATCCACCCGTCTCGGCCTCCCAAAGTGTTGGGATTACAGGCATGAGCCACCACACCTGGACTAATGAGAACTTATCTCTAGAGAGAAGTCAAAAAATTAGCCAGGCATCATGGCACACACCTGTACTCTTAGCTATTCAGGAGTCTAAGGTGGAAGGACTGCTTCAGCCCAGGAAGTCAAGGCTGCAGTGAGCTATGACGGTGCCACTGCACACCAACCTGGGTGACGGAGAGACACCTTGACTTAAGAAAAAAAAAAGAGAGAGAAGCTGGGCATGGTGGCTTATGCCTGTAATCCCAGCACTTTGGGACGCCAAGGCGGGTGGATCACCTGAGGTCAGGAGTTCAAGACCAGACTGGCCAAGATGATGAAACCCCGCCTCTACTACAAATACAAAAATTAGCCAACTGTGATGGCACACACCTGTAATCCCAGCTATTCAGGAGGCTGAGGCAGGAAAATCACTTGAACCTGGGAGGTGGAGGATGCAGTGAGCCAAAATCCCACCACTGCACTCTAGTCTGGGTGACAAAGCAAGGCTCTATCTCAAAAAATAAAAATAAATTAATTAAATTTTAAAAGAGAGAGAAAGAGTGGGGATGGGAGTCCCCACTCTTTCTCTCTTTCTGCCAAACGGCCAAGGCAGAAATTGGTACTAAGAAGTGGGGTGCTGCTGTAACAAATAACTAAAAATGTGGAAGCAGCTTTGGAACTGGTTAATGGACAGAGCTGATAGAATTTGGAAGTACATGCAGAAAAAGCCTATGTTACCATAAACAGGCATAAAAGTCTATTCTAGTAAGGGATCAGAAAAAGGAGAGCTGTAGAGAAAGCCTCAATCTTCTTAGAGATTACCTAAATGATACTGATCAGAAAACTGGTAGAAATATGGGTGGTAAAATCCATTTTGATAAGGTCTCAAGACAGAGATGAGGAGCACATTAGTAAAAAAGAGAGAGGGAGAGAAGGGGAGAGTAATGGGGCATACCACCAAAAAAACTCTAGCTGCAGATAAAAATTTCTACTACTTATTTGTCAAAAGATTTTCAAACCAAATCTCCTAAATTCCAATTTCATTTACTTTTTGAGACATCTCAAAGGTTTCCAGGGTCACCCAGGCTGGAGTCCACTGGCACAATCACAGCTCACTGCAGCCTTAATCTCTCTGGGCTCAAGTGATCCTGAGCCCAGGAGTAGCTAGGACTACAGATGAACACCACCACGCCCAGCTAATTTTTAAATTTTTTGTAGAGAAAGGGTTTTGCCACATTGCCCAGGCTGGTCTCACACTCCTGGACTCAAGCAATCCTCCCGCCTCAGCCTCCCAAAGTGCTGGGATTATAGGTGTGAGTCACCAAGCCTGACCTTAAATGCCAGTCTAACACATATTGACTCCACTCCATTCACCCAGTAGCTTCACTAAAATGATGATAAAGGAATATTCACTACAAACCCAAAAAGTGACAGTGGAGACATCAGCACACAAAGAGTGTTCAACCCATTTTGACAGAGAAAAATCAGGAGGATTTTGGCTGACATGGCCAAACATAGAAGCTAGGACCAAGGGAGGTACCTATAGAGAGACAAGATGGCACACCCTCAGAACTCCCTTACCATGGAAAGCAAGGTGAGGAACAGAGCTAAAAATGGGAATAAAATGAAAATCTGAATGTTATATAGTGAAAATCCCTGACCCATTTTCACTGTCCTGTCCTACACTCATATTCAAGCTCAGATCCCATCAGTGGATCCAAAGGATGGGAGAACTCTTCTCTGGATAAAGTAAACAGCATCAGGTTAAAGAATTCTGTCATTTGGAGTATACCCAACAACAAGCTAGTTGTCTGATCATTATAATCTGAAGCTCATCCATGCAAAACGAGCTTCCATGCAGCTTGTTTTTGTTTTGTTCATCACTATCTGCTTTCGTAACCATGCAGCTTTTAAGGACCATAAATGTGAACTAAAAGCCAAGGATCTCAATGTAATTAAGGAAAGCCCCTAACACAAATACTTTAATACACAATTCAAATAACACAATTCAGGCTGGTCATGGTGGCTGATGCCTGTAATCCTAACTCTTTGGGAGGGCCAAGGTGGAGGATCACTTGAGCTCAGGAGTTCAAAGACCAGCCTGGGCAACATAGCAAGACCTTGTCTCTACTGAAAATTTTAAATATCAGCTGGGCATGGTGGTACATACCCGTAGTCCCTGCTATTTAGGAAGCTGAGGTAGGAGGATCACCTAAGCTTGGGGGACAGAAGCTGTAGTGAGCTATGATTGCATCACTGCACTCCAGCCTGGGTGACAAAGTGAGACCCTGTCTCAAAATCAAACAAAAAACAAACAAATGGAAAAACTCATAATTCAAACACATGGGGGCTACAGAAGTTTTAAAAAAAAGTCAGTAAGAGAAAACCTCTAAAAGGCTATCATTAACATCCTCAAAGAGAAAAGAGATGATACAATTATACATAAAATAAGAAGAGTACAATGAAAAAGGAACAGAGAAGAAAAGCTCTTGGAAATTAAAAATAATATCAAAAATAAGAATTTTAATAGATGAGATAAAAGAGAAAGTTGAGGAAATTTCCAGAATACAAAACAAAATGAAAAAAGTGATGAAAATATGAGAAAAACTGGCCAGGCACAGTGGCTCATGCCTGTTATCCCAGCACTTTGGGAGGATGGGGCGGGCGGATTACTTGAGGTCAGGAGTTCAAGACCAGCCTGGCCAACATGTTGAAACTTGTCTCTACTAAAAATATAAAAATTAGCAGGGTGTGGTGGTGTGCGCTTTGTAGTCCCAGCTACTCAGGAGGCTGAGGCATGAGAATCGCTTTAACGCGGGAAGTGGAGGTTGCAGTGAGCTGAAATTGCACCACTGTACTCCAGCCTAGGCGTCAGAGTGAGACTGTCTCATTTAATTAAAAAAAAAAAAAAGAAAAAAATGAAGAAAGTTAAGAGAATCATTCTGAGACACAAGTCAGTAAACTATGCCCTGGCCACTTGTTTTTGTAAATGAAGTTTTACTGAAACATAGTCAAGCCCATTTATTTCTGTACTCACTAAGTATACATTGACAGTGTTGAGTCAGTAAACTATGCCCTGGTTACTTGTTTTTGTAAATAAAGTTTTATTGGAACACAGTCAAGCTCATTTATTTCTGTACTCACTAAGTATATTTTGGCAGTGTTGAGTACTTGTAACAAAGACTGTAAGCCCCACAATACTGAAATATTTACTATCTTGTCTTTTAAGGAAAAGTTTGTCAATTCTTACTCTAGAAGATCCAACCAGACTGATAGGAATATATATATATTTACATATATAGAGAGAGAGAACTAACATAATGCAAGGAAAGAAATCATTTAAAAAACAATGTAACAAGAAAAACCCTGTAACTAAATAACAAGCCTTCAGATTAAAAGAATCTATCAAGTAACTATTGTAATAAATTTTAAAAGAGGACCTACACTAAGGCACATCATTGTTAATTTTTTGGGGGGCGGGGTGGGGACAGAGTCTCGCTCTGTCCCCCAGGCTGGAGTGCAGTGGCGCAATCTCAGCTCACGGCAACCTCCGCCTCCCAGGTTCAAGGGATTCTGCCTTAGCCTCCGGAGTAGCTGGGATTACAGGAGACTCCCCACACCTGGCTGATTTTTATATTTTTAGTAGAGACAGGGTTTCGCCATGTTGGCCAGGCTGGTCTTGAACTCCTGACCTCGGGTGATCTGCCCTCCTCGGCGTCCCAAAGTGCTGGGGTTACAGGCGTGAGCCACCATGCCCAGCCTCTCTCAATCCTTTTAAATGATCTATTGTTTTTCTTTTTTCTTCCCTGAGCATTTTAAAGATAATTTCTTTTTCTGTTTAAGAAATTTAGACTGGGTGAAGTGGCTCACTCCTGCAATCCGAGCACTTTGAGAGGCCAAGAAGGGCAGATCTCCTGAAGTCAGGAGTTTGAGACCAGCCTGGCCAACATGGTGAAACTCCGTTTCTACCAAAAATACAAAAATTAGGTGGGCATGATGGCACACGCCTGTAGTCCCAGCAACTCAGGAGGCTGAGGTAGGAGAATCACTTGAACCCAGAAGGTGGAGGTTGCAGTGAGCCGAGATTGTGCCACTGCACTCCAGCCTGGGCGACAGAGTGAGACTCCATCACAAACAAACAAACAAATAAATAGATTGAGAAAGAATAAGATCAGACAATTCACAGACAGCATAACTAGTAATTGGAAAGGCATTGCCTTAAAAATTCTGAGATAAAGTTATTTCCAACCTAGACTCTAGCAAAACAGAATAAAAGTAAAGAAAGAAGATGGTCTACAATTAGGAAACAAGATCCAACAAAGGAAAGAGGGAAAATTACAAGATAAAAAGTGAGGAACAAGCCTACAGAATAACCAACCACAGTTTAGACTAGAACAAAAGAAAAAGTTCTGAAAGTGAGGTCTCAGGAAAAAAAAAAGACACAATTGACTATCTGATACATTCAACCACTTGGAAACTAATGATGACACTGTAAAATAATTCTGATTGTGCATATAGAAAAATAATGAAGGGCCAAGCACAGTGGCTCACACCTATAATCCCATCTCTTTGGGAGGCCAAGGTGGGCAGATCGCTTGAGGTCAGGAGTTCGAAACCAGCCTGGCCAAAATGGTGAAACCATGTCTCTAATAAAAATACCAAAAAAAATTAGCTGGGCGAGGTGGCAGGTGCCTATAATCCCAGCTACTCAGGAGGCTGAGATACAAGAATCGCTTGAACCCAGGGTGTGGAGGTTGCGGTGAGTCGAGATCATGCCACTGCACTCCAGCCTGGGTAACATCAAAAAACCAAAAAACAAAAAGAAAAAAAGAGAAAGAATGAGGAACGTACACAGAAAACTAAAGGAAATGAAAAAATTTGGTAATTAACTCCAGAAGAAACAAAAAATTGAATTCATAAGATTATTAGGCCAGGTGTAGTGGCTCATTCCTGTAATCCCAGTACTTTGGGAGGCTGAAGCAGGTGGATGGCCTGAGCTCAGGAGTTTGGGACCAGCCTGGGCAACATGGCCAAACCCCATCTCTACCAGAAATGCAAAAAATTAGCCAGACGTGGTGAAGCATGCCTGTGGTCCCAGCTACTCTGGAGGCTGAGGCGAGAGAATTGCTTGAGTCTGGGAAGCGGAGGTTGCAGTGAGCCGAGATAGAGCACTCCAACCTGGGTGACAGAGTGAGAGCCTGTCTAAAAAAAAAAAAGAAACAAAAAAGGCTGGACACAGTAGTTCACACCTGTAATCCCAGCACTTTGGGAGGCCGAGGCAGGTGAATCACTTGAGGCCAGGAGTTTGAGACCAGCCTGGCCAACATGGTGAAATCCCACCTCTACTAAAAAAAAAAAAAAAAAAAAAAAAATTGTTAATATATTTGATCATTTCATAGTAGCCCATGTAGCTCTCCAGTAAAAATAATTTATATAGTCACAATAATGTACAATGATGATTCAATTTAAGAATGTTACATGTAATTATTATATATCGGAAGAGTAGTCAAAAGGAAAGTGGAGACATAGTATAAGAGCTAAATGAGCACCTACAATAAAAGTCACTAAAAGTACTATTAAGTTTTTTTTTTGTTTTTTTGAGACAGAGTCTTGCTCTGTATTCCAAGCTGGAGTCCAGTGGCACAATTTTGGCTCACTGCAGCCTCAACGTCCCAGGCTCAAGTGAGCTTCCCACCTCAGCCTCCTAAGTACCTGGGATTACAAACACACGCCACCACACCCAGCTTATTTTTGTAATTTTTGTAGAGACAGGGTTTCACCATGTTGCTCAGGCTGGTCTTGAAATCCTGAGCTCAAATGATCTACCCACTTCAGCCTCCCAAATTGCTGGGATTACAGGCATGAGCCACTGTGCCTGGCATATTATAAGCATTTTAATTTAGAATTAGGGATGAAATACCAGGGGCAACAGCTACAAGAGGTGAATACATGATTATAGGTAATGGAACTGAGGGTAAAATGAGAGTTTGCTATTTATTTTGTCATTGCTTGTCTTCTCTTTTTTTTTTTTTTTTTTTTTTTTTTTTGATATGGAGTTTTACTCTGTCGCCCAGGCTGCAGTGCAGTGGCATGATCTCAGCTCACTGCAAGCTCCACCTCCCGGGTTCACGCCATTCTCCTGCCTTAGCCTCTGGAGTAGCTGGGACTACAGGTGCCCGCCACCAGGCCGACTACATTTTTTTTTTGTATTTTTAGTAGAGATGGGGTTTCACCATGTTAGCCAGGATGGTCTTGAACTCCTGACCTCATGATCTGCCTGCCTCGGCCTCCCAAAGTGCTGGGATTACAGGTGTGAGCCACCGCGCCCGGCCATTGCTTGTCTTCTTTAGAACTTTTGGTTTTGAAAAAAAATTATTTGCACATATTAACTGAAAGCAAAGAAATTACAAAGGTCACACATATAAAATAATACTCTATATTGTTCATAACTGCTTATGTATATATAACAGTATAAACAAAATAAACTATGAAGAAACACCATATTCATACTAGTAGCTGCTTATGATGACTGGGGAGAACTAAGAATGAGGATTAGAAGGAATTTCAACTTTATAATAAATTCTTTCTTTTATATAATAACAAAAAAGATAGCTGGGCACAGTGGCTCATGCCTAAAATCCTAGTGCTTTGGGAGGCTGAGGTTGGAGAATCACTTGAGCCCAGGAGTTTGAGACCAGCCTAGGCCAACAGAGCAAGACTCCATCTCTACAAAAACTTCAAAAAAATTAGCAAGATGTGGTACCCCACACCTCTAGTTCCAGCTACTAGGAAGGCTAAGGCAAGAAAATCACTTGAGCCCAGGAGGTTGAGGCTGCCGTAAGCTATGACAGTGCCACCGCACCTGCACTCCAACCCCCAGAGCAAGAACACATGTCTCTCTTAAAAAAAAAAGGGGGGGGGGCGGCTGGGCACGGTGGCTCAAGCCTGTAATCCCAGCACTTTGGTAGGCCAAGGCAGGTGGATCATGAGGTCAGGAGATTGAGACCATCCTAGTTAACATGGTGAAACCCCGTCTCTACTAAAAAAAAAAAAATTAGCCAGGCGTGGTGGCGGGCACCTGTAGTCCCAGCTACTCGGGAGGCTGAGGCAGGAGGATGGCATGAACCCAGGAGGTGGAGCTTGCAGTGAGCCGAGATCATGCCACTGCACTCCAGCCTGAGCGACAGAGTGAGACTCCACCTCAAAAAAAAAAAAAGGCCGGCCAAAGCGGGTGGATCACCTGAGGTGAGGAGCTCAAGACCACCCTGACCAACATGGCAAAACCCCGTCTCTATGAAAAATACAAAAAATTAGCTGGGCTTGGTAGTGGGCACCTGTAATCCCAACTACTTGGGAGGCTAAGGCAGAAGAATCGCTTGAACCCAGGAGGCAGAGGTTGCAGTGAGCTGAGGTCACGCCATCGCACTCCAGCCTGGGCAACAAGAGCAAAACTCTGTCTCAAAAAAAAAAAAAAGAGATGAAGTAAATATAACAAAATATTAACAAGAGTCAGTATTGATTCTGTAGTAGGAACATAGTTGTCTATAGTGTCATACTGTGTATTTTTCTGTATCTTAAAAAATTTCAGCCCGGCGCAGTGGCTCATGCCTGTAATCCCAGCACTTTGGGAGGCCGAGGCTGGCAGATCACCTGCAGTCAGGAGTTGGAGACCAGCCTAGTCAGTATGGTGAAACCCCATCTTTACTAAAAATACAAAAAAAATTAGCTGGGCATGGTAGCGGGCACCTGTAATCCCGGCTACTTGGGAGACTGAGGCGGGAGAATCACTTGAACCCATGAGGCAGAGGTTGCAGTGAGCTGAGATCGTGCCACTGAACTCCAGCCTGGGTGACAGAGTGAGACCACATCTCAAAGAAAAAAAATATATATTTCCCCCTTCCCATACAAATATGCCTAATGAATAAAACCAATCCTAAAAGATTACATACAGTATGTATCTAATTTTTTTACATTTTATATAATGTTATTTGATATAACAACAATTTGGAAAGGACAAAATTATAGAAATGGAGAATAGATTAGTGGTTGCAGGGGTTAGGAATGGGGAGGTGGTGGGAAGGAGGTATATGTTTATTAAAGGGCAACGAGGCTGGGTGCAGTGGCTCACGCCTGTGATCCCAGCACTTTGGGAGGCCGAATCAGCTGAGGTCAGGAGTTTGAGACAAGCCTGGCCAACATAGTGAAACCCCAACTGTACTAAAAATACAGAAGTGCGCCAAGCATGGTGGTGCATGCCTGTAATCCCAGCTACTCAGGAGGCTGAGGCAGGATAATCACTTCAACCTGGGAAGCAGAGGTTGCAGGGAGCCAAGATTGTGCCACAGCACTCCAGCTTGGGTGACAGAGCAAGACTCCATCTTAAAAAAGTAAATAAAGATAAAAATATTGAAGGGCAACGAGGGGAGGCTTGTGGTGATAGAACTCTTTGTATATTGACTATGGTGACAGATACACAAACCTACATGTGTGACAAAACTGCATAGAACTAAACACACACAAACAAAGTAAAACTGGGGAAGTCTAAATGAGATTGGTGGATTGTATCAATATTAACATTCTGGCTGTGATATTACACTATAGTTCTGGAAGATGTTATCATGGGATAACTGCAGAAAGGGTACATGTGATATGTCTCTATTATTTCTTACAACTGCAGGTGAATCTACAATTATAAGAAAAAGTAAAAAGAGAAAAGGGAAAGAAAGTCTCTTGGTCCAGGGGAATCCTGGGCAAGAGTGAATATACACTGATAGCCACTTCATAATCCAGAATTCCAAGAGAAACAGTTTGTTCTGTGTTAAGTAGCTCTACTGGGAATTGGTGTCAGAGGCCTGGAGCTGATGAGGATTCTAGGTTCTAAATTATCAAGTGGGGAATCAATCATTCAATAGGCAAGACTAGTAAGTCCTCTCATTGGATGAGGGATCTGTTCTCTGATTGTCAAATGGTAGCTGGTTTGGATGATGCCAACAAGACGATCTAAACCCACTTTTTTTTTTTTTTTTGAGACAGTCTTGCTCTGTCACCCAGGCTGGAGTGCAGTGGCATGATCTCAGCTCACAGCAACCTCCATCTTCTGGGCTCAAGCAATTCTCCTGCCTCAGCCTCCCGAGTAGCTGGGGCTACAGGTGCATGCCACCATGCCAAGCTAATTTTTGTATTTTTAGTAGAGATGGGATTTCACCATGTTGGCCAGGATGGTCTCAATCTCTTGACCTTGTGACCCACAGCCTTGGCCTCCCAAAGTGCTAGGATTACAGGCGTAAGCCACCACGCCCAGCCAAACCCACTTTTTTAATGGAGGAGGGAAGACTCCATAGTAGAAGTGACATCTCAAGGGCCTCACAGCAGTTGGTAGCTGCAGAAGCACCAAGAGCAAGGTGAAGAATCCCCAGGAAAAGTGTGCATACTCTTAGATCAGCCTAGCATTCCTCCCTGCTCCAACGTACTTCCTTGATTTAAGACTGCAAGGGAGGTTGGGCACGGTGGCTTATGCCTGTAATCCCAGCATTTGCGGGGCCGAGGTGGGCAGATCACTTGTCAGGAGTTGGAGATCAGCCTGGCCAACGTGGCAAAACCCCATCTCTACTAAAAATACACAAATTAGGCCAGGCACGGTGGCTCACACCTGTAATCCCAACACTTTGGGAAGCCAAGGAGGGTGAATCACCCGACGTCAGGAGTTTGAGACCTGCCTGGCCAACACGGTGAAACCCCATCTCTACTAAAAATACAAAATTAGCTGGGCATGGTGTCACATGCCTGTAATCCCAGATACTCAGGAGGCTGAGGCAGGAGAATTGCTTGAATATGGGAGATGGAGGTTGCAGTGGGCCGATATCGTGCCACTGCACTCTAGCCTGGCCAACAGAGTGAGACTCTGTCTCTAAATAAGTAAATTAATTAATTAATAAACACACACACACACACACACACACATATATATACACACACACACACAAATTAGCTGGGTGTGGTGGCACACACCTGTAATTCCATCTACTTGGGAGACTAAGGCACAGAATGGCTTGAACCCACGAGGCGGAGGTTGCAGTGAGTTGAGATCACACCATTGCACTCCAGCCTGGGCAATGGAGTGAGACTCTGTCTCAACAACAAAAAAGACTTTAACGGAATAACGGTTCTGTTTGCAAAAGAGATTGGATGTAAACAGGGAGTCTGGTAGCTGGGCATAGGTAGCACCTATAATTCCAGCACTTTGGAAGGCTGAGGCAGGAGGATCACTTGAGTCCAGGGGTTCAAGACCAACCTGGGTAAGATAGGGAGACTCTACAAACAATTTTAAAAAATTAGCCAGGCATGGTGGTGCATGTCTGTGGTCTCAGCTACTCAAGAGGCTGAGGCAGGAGAATCAACTGAGCATCAAGTGATGGAGGCTGCAGTAAGCCATGATCATGCCACTATGCTCCAGCCTAGGGGACAGAACAAGACTCTGTCTCTAAAAATAATAATAATAAAATAATAAATACAATAAATAAAATGAAATAAAAATTAAATAAAAATAGGGGTCTGGAGCTGGTAGGGAAGAAACAGAGCTGTATGGGAGAAAAGAATACTTTCCCTTGTTGATATGGGATCTGTGTCCCCTATGTCTCCTCTTATTTTCTTCTGCATTCTTGCTCTGATTGACTTCCTTCCCAAGTGCCTCTTCTCTCTGACTTTCCCTGTCTCATTATTTTCCCTCTTTGCTTTGCTAAAAGACTCTGTCCCTGCATCTTATTCACAGCACACTGACTACACTGGGCAGGAGTTACAAGAGAGAAGAGGTACTCACAGAATCCTAGATTTCTAAAACATTTAAGCTACAAAGGTAGGTGAATATCAGAGTCCAGCAGTCACATATTACACAGAGGAAAACCGAAGTGCTGAGAAGGGAAATAACTTGTGTCGCTCACAGAGGGAATTTTTGGTTAAGTTGGAATATGAGGCTGGGACCCACTAGGACAGCTTCCCTAATTTTCTTTCCTTTTTTTTTTCTTTTTATTTTTTTTCCTTAGACAAAGTCTTACTCTGTCACTCAGGCTGGAGTTCAGTAGCGTGATCATAACTCACTGCGGTCTTGACCTCCCCGGCTCAAGTCATCCTCCAGCGCAGCTGGGACAACAGGAGTGTGCCACCATGCCTGGCTAATTTTTTTGTTTTTTATTTTTGTAGAGGTGGGGTCTTGCTATGCTGCTCAGGTTGGTCTCAAACTCCTGGGCACAAATGATCCTCCTATTCCTTTACTCCCAAAGTGCTGGGTATAGGCCTGAGACACTGCACCCAGCCCTAGTTTCTGCAGTTTTCAAAAGACACAGCTCACTAGTTGGAGAGAAAGAGATTTCTGGGGCAGCCAATTAAAACATGGTAAGAGAAATGACAGTAATATGGTAGATAAATAATCTGACTGGGTGCACTGGCTCACGCCTGTAATCCCAACCCTTTGGGAGGTTGAGGCAGGAGGATCACTTGAGCCTCGGAGTTTAGGACCAGCCTGGGCAACATGCTGAAATCCCATCTCTTCAAAAAATAAAATAGTAGCTGGACATAGTGGCACATACCTATAGTCCCAGCTACTCAGGAGGCTGAGGTAGGAGGATCACTTGAACCTAGGAATTTGAGGAAAATAAAATAGAAGAAAAGGAGAAGAGAAGAGAAAAAAGAAAAAAGGCCGGGTGTGGTAGCTCATGCCTCTAATCCCAGCACTTTGGGAGGCTGTGGCGGGCAGATCACCTGAGGTCAGGAGTTCGAGACCAACCTGGCCAACACCGTGAAACCCTATCTCTGCTAAAAATACAAAAATTAACCAGGCGTTGTGGTGCGTGCCTATAATCCCAGCTACTTGGGAGGGTGAGGCAGGGAGAATTGCTTGAACCTGGGAAGTGGAGGTTGCAGTGAGCCGAGATCATGCCATTGCACTCCAGCCTAGGTGACAGAATGAGACTCCATCTCAAAAAGAAAAAAAAAAGGAAAGAGGGAGGGAGGAAGGAAGGGAGGATCTATGTTCTATGGCCAACAGTACTTATCAAGTAGTTATGAGCCAGAGTTATAAACTAGCTAGATGGTTTTGTGGTAAGATTTGAGTAGAATGAAAATCTCAAGGGGTTAAAGTCCTATGAGGCAACTGTACTCTCTTACTAACTGTGGATTATTTTAAGTGTACTACACCCCTCCTCAAGATGTAATGTTATACCATAAATGTTATGGGGAGAAACTGCCTAAATGAACAAACCAGCGCTCACACTGAGAACTGGAATAGAGAGTAGCCTATTTTGAACCTACTTTAAAAAAAACACTTGCATTTCAGAAAAATATCCAAAAATATGTCCAACAGGTTTATCCTGTTGGTACCAAAGACCTTCAGAAATTTCAGAGCATAGGATGTTGGCAAGAGCACCAAAGCAGAAAGTACCTCTTTCTGCATGCAAGAAACCATCATTTATGTGGGAGTGATGTTGGCTAACACAAGGAAGGGTCTCTGTTAAGCAAGTGAAGGGTGGAAGGAGCTGTTGCCAGAGCCCGCCAGAAGCATCCTGGTAACCAGCTGCTGGCCCACACCTTTCCTACTTACATGGAACAGTGGAAAGTGCCAACAGGGTTCTCACGACGAATGTCTTCATATTCCTCATAGATTCCTTGCTTTTGCCTGGCGTTAACATAGTCCACCAACTCTTGGATGGTCATAGCATGGGGACCTGGAACATGTACTGAGTCCCAGTCTAAGGCAGGAGGGAGGGAGAACAGGATGATCTCATCGAAGGGATCTGGATGGCCGTTCACCTGTGGTAGGAACTGGAAATTCCAAGTGGCGAGATCAATTTTGACGTACCCACCCAGGTTTTCTGGAAGACACTCCCTGGGCAGATGCTGCGTGACCTCAGATGTCTTTAGTATCTGAATCTAGAAAGTTAGAAAGAACCATGTGAGTATGTGGGGAGAGGGAAAGGCATATAGAGAGTGATAAAGAATAAATGTGTTGGGCCGGGCGCGGTGGCTCAAGCCTGTAATCCCAGCACTTTGGGAGGCCGAGACGGGCGGATCACGAGGTCAGGAGATCGAGACCATCCTGGCTGACACGGTGAAACCCCGTCTCTACTTTAAAAATACAAAAAACTAGCCGGGCGAGGTGGCGGGCGCCTGTAGTCCCAGCTACTCGGGAGGCTGAGGCAGGAGAATGGCGTGAACCCGGGAGGCGGAGCTTGCAGTGAGCTGAGATCTGGCCACTGCACTCCAGCCTGGGCGGCAGAGCAAGACTCCGTCTCAAAAAAAAAAAAAAAAAAAGAATAAATGTGTTTATATCAGGTTTGGGGGATGGGATGAGATTTTCTTGAAATACAAGGTATACTGTAAAAGTAATAGACTACATTTCATCTGCCTGAGATTTAAGTCCTATGAATTTGCCAGATAAAAGTATGAACTCCCAGAATGTATATAAAATTCACTCCTGGAATTAGGGACACTGTTATACATCTTCTGAAAGGATGATATAGTGAATGAAAGCTTTATATTATTAACAAGGCTTCCCAGCATCGCTGCATGCTGGTGACTCTTTTTTTGGCCACTAAGAATGCATAGGTAGTAGTTATTTTTGTCAACCCCATACTCAGACAACCAATTCTAAGACCTGTTGGCTTGTGTTTTACTCAGCTTGGTATAAGTGTTCACAAAGATAGGATTCTATGAAAGCAACACACCCAGAGGCAGGGTAGCCCAGGAATAATGTTAGATAACACTTTTGTTTTGAGACAGGGTCTCACTTTTTCACCTAGCCTGGAGTATAGTGGCGCGATCAAGGCTCACTGCAGCCTCAACATCCTGGGCTCAAGTGATCCTCCCACCTCAGCCCCTCAAGTAACTGGGACTGCAGATGCACACCACCACGCCCAGACAATTTTTTTGTAGTAATCATAAGACTTAATGCTGCTCTTTGCTTGGACATAGCCATGCTGGAGCAAATTAGCTTAACTGGTTCTCCTTAGGATCTCTGTGGAATGGGGATGCTCTTCCTCCTAAAAGCTCATCTCTTTTGCTGTTGCCTCTTCTTGGAATGCCTTCTTTTCCTCCTCTGCCTCTTCATGGACCAGCACAGCTCACCTCTTCTGTGAAGTCTTTCCTGACTGCTTGAGGCAATATGCCCCTCTGCATTCCTGCAGAGCCAAAGTTCTCATACGTGTATCTCTGTGTTCCCTATCAAGACCATAAGCTCCTTGAGGGTGGACTATCTCACTTAATTTTTAATTATCAGGAACCAGTGCTTCATCTACAAAAAGTACTTAATATATTTTGAGTTTATACATGTATGCATAATTCCTATCATTCAAGTGCAAGAACTTGCCTATGGAATCCTCTCAAAGAGTTATCTTAGAAAAGATCTCTCCAGCTGGCATGGTGGCTCACACCTGTAATCCCAGCACTTTGGGAGGCTGAGGCAGGTGGATCACCTGAGGTCAGGAGTTCGAGACCAGCCTGTCCAACATGGTGAAACACCATCTCTACTAAAAAAAAATACAAGAATTATCTGGACGTGGTGGTGGGAGCCTATAATCCCAGCAACTTGGGAGGCTGAGGCAGGAGAATCACTTGAACCTGGGGGTTGGAGGTTGCAGTGAGCCAAGATCATGCCATTGCACTCTAGCCTGAGCGACAAGAGCAAACCTCCATCTCAAAAAAGAAAGAAAAGATCTCTCATGGCCGGGCATGGTGCTCACGCCTATAATCCCAGCACTTTGGGAGGCCGAGGCGGGTGGATCACAAAGTCAGGAGATCAAGACTCTATCTTGGCTAACACAGTGAAACCCCATCTCTACTAAAAATACAAAAAATTAGCTGGGCGTGACAGCATGCGCCTGTAGTCCCAGCTACTAGAGAGGCTGAGGCAGGAGAATCGCTTGAACCTGGGAGGCAGAGCTTGCAGTGAGCTGAGATCGCACCACTGTACTCCAGCCTGGGAGACAGAGCAAGACTCCATCTCAAAACAAACAAACAAACAAAACAACAACAACAACAAAAAACCACGGTGGCTCACGCCTGTAATCCCAGCATTTTGGGAGGCCAAGGCGGGCGGATCATGAGGTCAGGAGTTCGAGACCAGCCTGGCCAATATGGTGAAACCCCATCTCTACTAAAAATACAAAAATTGGCTGGGCGTGGTGGCGTGTGCCTGTACTCTCAGCTACTCGGGAGGCTGAGGCAGAAGAATCACTTGAACTCAAGAGGCGGGGCTGCAGTGAGCCGAGATCATGCCACTGCACTCCAGCCTGGGCGACAGAGTGAGACTCCGTCTCAAAAAAAAAAAAAAAAAAAAAAAAAAGAAAGAAAGAAAAAAAAGAAAAGATCTCTCCTACTTTGTGTCATTAGGTGTTTAAGTAGCTAACACAGAAACAAATGTCTTCATTTTCATATGTCCTATCTTTTAATGGCTGCAATCAGTAACTGAGACCATAAAACTTTTAATCATGGGACACTCAGGAGATTATAACAGAATTAAAGTTTTCGGTTTTATTGTGGTGACAGGGTCTCACTATACTGCCCAGGCTGGTCTTGAACTCCTGGCCTCAAGCGATCTTCCCGCCTTGGCCTCAGACTCCCAAAGTGTTAGGATTATAGGCATGAGCCACTACACTCGGCCCAGAATTAAGGTAATTTTGAACGCTTTTGAAATTGGGAAGCAACAAGATGTTCTGAGAAAACAAATGCCAGGAATAAACGTAGAAAGAGACATAATGAAAAACTTTCCTCCACAACCCTGGTGGTCAAAGGGATTGAATGATGTTTCCAGTTGAACAAATTCAAATGCCAGTTCAATGAATACAATTATATTACAAGCTGTTAAATATTAAAGGCCTATGCAGCTCTAGGATAAATTTTGGAAGTAGCAGCTATCTCTAAGTTACCTCCAGGACACAATCCTTCAGTACTATCTTATGCAAGGTGCTATAGGAAGTGAGAACCAGATAAACTGTGTCTAGTTTCAAACTTCAAGAAGCTTGTAGTACAGTAAGAGAGGCAGTCTGTATTGAACTGACTAATGAATCAGGTAGAGAATATGAGTGAATGCACTAACAGAAGCAGAACAGGCTCTAGGAGACACGCCAAGAGGATTTTTTGAAGGTAGAAAATTAGTTGGCAGGAATTCAGTGGTAGAGATGAGAATGTATCTATTCCCCTCCAAATAAAAAAGGGCGAGCTTGCCTTACCCTCTCCCGGACTTTGTCCTTCAGGAGGAGGCTGATGATGGAATAGGGCACTCGGAACCATATGGGTGCCCCCACAATCAGTACTTTCTTCAAACGAGCTGGAAATGCTCCCTGTGGAGAAAACACATAAGTGTAATGGAACCTGTGACTCTTCAAGCCCAAGTTTAGGTTTTCTGCTCTTCTCCCCATTCTTACCCAGCAGGGGGAGTCTATAGCCTAATTCAGGTTTGACCTCAGCAGCTACAGGAAAAGTGGTTAAACAAACTAAAGAAATTAGAAGCTGATTTACCTTTAAAAATAACAATGTTAAGTTCTTGTCTACCATAAGCTTTATGAATCAGAAACTATTCTGACTTCTCAACAGATATCCTACACATACCACACATCAACATACATATGTGCCTCCTAAAAAAGTTCTGTTACTAAAATGAAGAAAAAATGATATTATGAATAAACTGAACATTAAACATTTCTCGACCAGGTGCGGTGGCTCATGCCTATAATCCCAGCACTATGGGAGGCTGAGGTGAGTGGATCACTGGAGGTCAGGAGTTCAAGACCAGCCTCGCCAACATGGTAAAACCTGTCAGTACTAAAAATACAAAACTAGCCAGGTGTGGTGGCAGACACCTATAATCCCAACTACTCAGAAGGCCGAGGCAGGAGAATCACTTGAACCCAGGAAGCAGAGGCTGCAGTGAGTTGAGATCACGCCATTGCACTTTACCCTGGGCAACAAGAGCGAAACTCTGTCTCAAAAAAAACAATATGGCTGGGCGTGGTGGCTCACGCCTGTAATCCCAGCACTTCTGGAAGCCGAGGCGGGCAGATCACTTGAAGTCAGGAGTTTGAAACCAGCCCGGCCAACATGGTGCAACCCCATCTCTACTAAAAATACAAAGATTAGCCAGGCATGGTGGCATGCGCCTGTAATCCCTGCTACTTGGGAGGCTGAGGCAGAAGAATCGCTTGAACCTAGGAGGTGGAGGTTGCAGTAAGCCAAGATCGCGCCACTGCACTCCAGCCTGGGCAACAAGAGCAAAACTCCATCTCAAAATAATAATAATAATAATAATAAATAAATAAAAATTTAAAAATTTAAAAAATTTCTCTTTCATAACTTTTCATTCAGTCTGATGTATGCATAATCATTTTTTAATCTATTCGTTCATCTATGTATTTACCAATCAATAAATATAATCTAATGTGCACTATGGCAAACGAGATCTAAAAAAAGGAGATACCCTCATCCACACATGATATGAAGATGAAAAAACCATTCATTCCTACTCCACAGTGCTTAGTTTTTTTGTTTGGTTGGTTGTCCGGTTTTTGTTTTGTTTTGTTTTTGAGACAGGGTCTTGCTCTGTTGCCTAGGCTGGAGTGCAGTGGTACAATCACTGCTCACTGCGTCCTGTACTTCCCAGGCTCAAATGATCCTCCCACCTCAGGCTCCCAAGTAACTGGGACTGAGCCACTACACTTGGCTAATTATTGTATTTTTAGTAGAGACAGAATTTCACCATGTTGGCTGGCTGGTTTTGAACTCCTGACCTCAAGTGATCTGCCTATCTTGGCCTTGGCCTCCCAGAGTTCTGGGATTATAGGCATCGATCCACTGCTCCTGGCGTGAAGTTCTTAATTTTTTTTTTTTTTTTTTGAGATGAAGTCTCGCTCTGTCACCCAGGCTGGAGTGCAGTGGCCAGATCTCAGCTCACTGCAAGCTCTGCCTCCCGGGTTTACGCCATTCTCCTGCCTCAGCCTCCCGAGTAGCTGGGACTATAGGTGCCCCGCCACCTTGCCAGGCTAGTTTTTTATATTTTTTAGTAGAGACAGGGTTTCACCATGTTAGCCAGGATGGTCTCGATCTCCTGACCTTGTGATCCGCCCGACTCGGCCTCCCAAAGTGCTGGGATTACAGGCTTGAGCCACCGTGCCTGGCCAAGTGCTTAATTTTAATATGGTTAAATGTTTTCTTTTCTGGTTAGTGTATTTTGTGTCTTAAATCCTTTTCTATTTTAATGTCAGAAAAAGTACTATTTTTTTTTTTTTACTGGTCTACCACTGATTCCACCATGTGTATTGATTTTTCTAAGTTGGTTTTTTATTGTAAAATATACACAACAAAATTGACCTTTTAAAACATATTAAGTGTACAATTATTGGCATTAAGTATGTTCACAATTAAGCCATCACCACTATTCATTTTCAGAACTATTTCATCATCACAAACAAAAACCCTGTACCCATTAAACAACATATCCCTATTCCCTTCTCCCCCTAATCCCTAGTAACCTTGGTTCTACTTTCTGTCTCTATGAATTTGCATATTTTTGGTCCTCATATTATTGGAATCGTACTATAGTTGTCCTTTTTTGTCTTGTTTATCCTACTTAGCATAATGTTTTCAAGGTTAATCCATATTGTAGCATGTCTCAGAATTACATTGCTTTCTAAGGCTGAATAATATTTCCTCATAAATATACCAATTTTTCTTATCTATTAATCCGTTGATGGACATTTGAGTTGTTTCCACTTGTGCACATTGGTTGTTTCCACTTGTCCATTTGAGGAGCTATTTTCTTTTAAAAATTTAAACTTTTGTTTTTGTCCTTTTGTTTTTTTTGAGATAAGGTCTCACTCTGTTGCCCAGGCTGGAGTACGGTGGCACCATCATGGCTCACCATAGCCTTGACCTCCCAGGTTCAAAGTGATCCTCCTACCTCAGCCTCACAAGTAGAATGTGCCACCATGCCTAATTTTTGTATTTTTGTAGAATAAAAATACAAGTGGTTTCATCGTGTTGCCCAGGCTGGCTTCAAACTACTGGGCTCAAGCAATCTGCCTGCCTTGGCCTCCCAGTGTTGGGATTCCAGGTGTGAGGCTCCACACCTGGCCTGTTTTTGCTATTTAAGACTTTAATCTATCTGAAGTTGATTTTTGAACATAGTATGAGATGTAGGAATCTGACATTTTTTTCTATATGGGTAGCTGTTTTGTTTTCCACCTTTACGTATTAAAAAGTCCCTCCTTTCCCCAACTTAGACTTTCTATTTGTCAGTTTTAACAAAGTCACAATATCCGGGGGAATAAATATGACACAGGTAATTTAATTAACCATGTAACCATCATTCTGATTATTCAGTTTGTTTTCAGGCCTAAATAATCCTGATATGCTCATTTTATCTTTTCCTTTTCATTCTTTTTTGAAACTCAATTCATTTTTTTTTTTTTTTTTTTTTTTTTTTTAGTCTCACATGGTCACCCAAGCTGGAGTGCAGTGGCACGATATCTGCTCAAGGGTTCAACCAATTCTCCTGCCTCAGCTTCCCGAGTAGCTGGGATTACAGGCGTGCACCATCACGCCTGGCTAACTTTTTTGTATTTTTAGCAGAGATGATCTTTGACCATGTTGGCCAGGCTGGTCTTGAACTCTTGGCCTCAAGTGATCCGCCCATCTCGGCCTTTCAAAGTGCTAGGATTACAGGCATAAGTCACTGTACCCAGCCTCCTTTTAAATTATTTTAAGAAGCTGTTTCTAAGACTGGGATTATTTGGCTAAAGATTATGAATATTCTTTTTTTTTTTTTTTCTTTTTTTTAAAGACAGGGTGTTATCAACTGGGCTGGAATGCAATCATATGATCATAGCTCACTGAAGCCTCATATCCTGGGCTCAAGTGATCCTCCTGCCTCAGCCTCCTGGGTAGCTGGGACAATAAGCACATACCACCACATGCAGCTAAATTTTGTAGAGTCAGGGTCTTGCTCTGTGGCCTAGACTGGTCCTGAACCCCTTGCCTTAGGCAATTCTCCCACCTCAAACTCCCAAAGGGCTGAGATTATAGATTTAAGTCACTGGAGTCAGCTTAAGATATTATTTTTAATTATCTAAAATAAATATGCAGTAAATACTCTTTTTATAAATCTTTGTTTTCCTGATTGTTTCCTTAGCATATAATCTCAGAAATACAACTGATCAAAGGGTATGTGCATTTTTTTTTTTTTTTTTTGAGACGGAGTCTCGCTCTGTCGCCCAGGCTGGAGTGCAGTGGCGCGATCTCAGCTCACTGCAAGCTCCGCCTCCCGGGTTCACGCCATTCTCCTGCCTCAGCCTCCCGAGTAGCTGGGACTACAGGCGCTGCCACCACGCCCGGCTAGTTTTTTTTTTGTATTTTTAGTAGAGACGGGGTTTCACCGTGTTAGCCAGGATGGTCTCGATCTCCTGACCTCGTGATCCGCCCACCTCGGCCTCCCAAAGTGCTGGGATTACAGGCGTGAGCCACCGCGCCCGGCCGGTATGTGCATTTTTAAGGATTTATAATGCCAGATGCCTTCCAAAAGGTGTTAACAACTTACTGAACTGACAGTATATGAGGGTGCTATAGAGTCATTTATTTATTTGAAAAACAAACAAATTTTTATTGTCTAGAAATATATATTTTAAAAATCCCCCAGAAAAGATGCTATTCTCTCATTTTCCCATCCTCTTCCTCTTTCCACACCTCTGAGACAAAGGACATTATTATAGTTTAGTAAAACTTCATCCAGATGTCCAGACAATACCCCAACTATGTATTCTTCTGTATTTGCAAGCTACATGTTCATATAGATACATCTATAGATCTGGTTCATCTACAGATACCAGTTAGCCTTTGTAATCCATTCCCCACTTAAGTTTCACCATCACTGGCTTTTCTGTTAATCCCTTGAGGAAAGGTTTGGGATTCAGGGGTAAATCCTTTATAACCACAGGAGAACGCTGCAGGCTATTCTCCACTGACCAAGCTGCCACCCATCTCTCGTGACTGCAGCAGGTACCCCCAGACAGTCATGTAAATGGACTAGGCCCAGGTCTGTAGTTCTTTGCTCTGAAAAAACAGATGTAATAGCTTCTATTTTCTATTTATCATTTTGTGGAAATAACAGGTGTTTCCCTAGAATGGTTTTTGATTTGGTGTTAAAAGGACCTTGGACATTTAGGCCCTGAAATAAATTGTTGCATCTTTGAAGGAAAAGATGAAAGTAGTTTATCACACTTCAGTGAAGAGGCCTTTGGAGAAGTTTGTTCTAGATGCTGTATATTCGCCGTAGAGGAGTGCTGGGGATTCCCCAAATCAGTAGAACTAAAGGAAAACTGAAGAGAACAGAGTGACCTGTCAGACTGAGAATCAGTCTTTTGAGGCTGGGCATGGTGGCTCACACCTGTAATCCCAGCACTTTGAGAGGCCAAGGTGGGCAGATCACTTGAGGTCAGGAGTTCGAGACCAACCTGGCCAACATGGTGAAACCCCATCACTACTAAAAATTAGCCGAGTGTGGTGGTAGGCACCTGTAATGCCAGCTACTTAGGATGCTGAAGCAGGAGAATCACTTGAACCCAGGAGGCAGAGGTTGCAGTGAGCCGAGATCACGCCATTGCACTCCAGCCTGGGGGACAGAGAGACACCCCGTCTCAGAACAAACAAACAACAAAAAAGAATCAGTCTTTTGAAAGTGGCAAAAAGGGCTGGGCACAGTGGCTCACGTCTGTAATCCTAGCACTTTGGGAGGTCAAGGCTGGTGGATCACTTGAGGTAAGGAGATCGAGTCTAGCCTGGCCAACATGGCAAAATCCTGTCTCCACTAAAAATACAAAAATTAGCTGGATGTGGTGACAGGTACCTGTAATCTCAACTACTTGGGAGGCTGAGGCAGGAAAATCGCTTGAACCTGGGAGGAGGAGGTTGCAGTGAGCCGAGATAGCACCACTGCACTCTATTATGGGAAAAGGAGCGAAACTCTCTCTCAAAAAAAAAAAAAAAAGAAAGAAAAAAAAGTGGCAAAAAGAGTAGGCTAGAAGATACTAGCTACAATTCCTCTTTTTTTTTTTCTTTTCTTTTGGATTTCTTGGGAACGATTTCTTCCTAGTTAGACCGCCAGTGTTGCATGGTAACCCCATCCATGAAAAGGGCTGGAATATTGAAAAACTGCATGAAACTAAGTTCTGTGGGTCGGGCACAGTGGTTCACGCGTGTAATCCCAGCACTTTGGGAAGCCAAGGTGGCTGGATTGCTTGAGCTCAAGACCTTGAGACCAGCCTAGGCACTATGGTGAAACTCCATCTCTACAAAAGATACAAAAATTAGTTGGGTGTGGTGGCGCATGCCTGTAATTCTAGCTACTCAGGAGGTTGAGGCATGAGAACTGCTTGAACCCAGGAGGTAGAAGTTGCAGGAGCCAAGATCGTGCCACTGCACTCAGCTTTGGCAACAGAGCAAGACTTGGGTCTCAAAAAAAAAAAAAAAAAAAAAGAACTCTGTTAGTCAAAGAACTTCATAAAAAGTGAAAAAACAAGCTATAAATTAAGAGACAGTTTACTGTGCGCACACATTATATGTGTGTATATATATATGTATCTTTATGGATTAGAATCAATAATATATTAAAAACTATTAATTCCTAAATGGAGAAATCATAAATAGACATTTCACAGAAGAAGAAAAAATATACAGCTAACAAATATATGAAGAGATAGTTAATTTCACTAATAAAAGAAACGCAAGCTGTACCACAAGATACCATTTCATATCCATTTGATTGAGAAAAAAATTAAGAAATCTGACATTAGTAAGTGCCGAAGAGGATGCAGACCAACGAAAATCATTACACATGGCAAGGGGGTACGACCACTTTGAAACACAGTTTGACATTGTCTTATAAAGTTAAATCTTCACAGACTTTAGGACCCAACAATCCACTCCTAGGTGTATACCCTAGAGCATGCATTCTCAATGGGGGAGATATCACCTCACCAAAGGGGTAAAATTAGTAGAACAGGGTGAGGTGAGCCAGAAAAAAAAAAAGAAATCGGGCCGGGTGCGGTGGCTCACACCTGTAATCCCAGCACTTTGGGAAGCCGAGGCGGGCAGATCACGAGGTCAGGAAATTGAGACCATCCTGGCTAACACGGTGAAACCCTGTCTACTAAAAATACAAAAAAATTAACCGGGCGTGGGGGTGTGCACCTGTAGTCCCAGCTACTTGGGAGGCTGAGGCAGGAGAGTGGCGTGAACCTGGGAGGCGGGGCTTGCAGTGAGCCGAGATCATGCCACTGCACTCCAGCCTGGGCGACAGTGCGAGACTCCATCTCGGGGGGGAAAAAAAAAAGAAATCTTACTCTTTTTATGTATACAGAGTACATAAAGAGGCCAGGCACAGAGGCCATACCTATAATCCCAGCACTTTGGGAGGCCAAGGAGGTGGTACTGCTTGAGCCCAGGAATTCAAGACCACCCTGGGCAACATAGCGAGACTCTGCCTCTATTAAAAAATAAGGAGAATCACTCAAACCTGGGAAGCGGAGGTTGCAGTGAGCCGAGATGGCGCCACTGCACTCCTGTCTGGCGACAGAGTGAGACTTCGTCTCCGAAAAAAAAAAAAAAAAAAAAAATGCACAGGAACATTCTGAGTCATAAAAGTGGAATGGGCTGGGTGCCCTGACTCACTCCTGTAATCCCAGCACTTTGGGAGGCTGAGGCACACTTATGTGTATAAGGTGTATATGAAACATACATAAATTTAGGCTGGGCGTGGTGGCTCACGCCTATAATCCCAGCACTTTGGGAGGCCGAGGCGGTGGTCAGGAGTTTGAGACCAGCCTGGCCAACGTGGAGAAACTCCATCTCTACCAAAAGTACAAAAATTGGCCAGGCGTGGTGGCGGGCGCCTATAATCCTAGCTACTCAGGAGGCTGAGGCAGGAGAATCACTTGAACCAGGAGGTGGAG
Source organism: Macaca nemestrina (assembly GCF_043159975.1). Lineage (NCBI taxonomy): Eukaryota > Metazoa > Chordata > Mammalia > Primates > Cercopithecidae > Macaca > Macaca nemestrina. The sequence continues at coordinate 125,565,748 of NC_092131.1, read as the reverse complement.
GTTGGCAGTGAGCCGACATTGCACTACCACACTCCAGCCTGGGCGACAAGAGCAAAAAAAATAAATAAATAAAATATAAATAAATTTTAAAGAGTACATAGAGATATGCAGTATATCTATGGTATTTAAATTTCATTAGAAGAGGAATTATTAGGGGAAAAAAATACTGAAAAAGGTTCCTTAGTGAGGCAACAATGAAAAAAGGTTGAGAAACACTCCCCTAGAGACCCTCTTACACATATGCACCAGAAAACATGTTTAAGAATGTTCGTAACAGCACCATTCATAACACAGGTTGGGTATTCCTTATCCAAAATACTTCGGACTAGAAGTGTTTCAGATTTTGAATTTTTTTCAGATTTTAGAATATCTGCATATACATAATGAGATATCGTAGGGATGGGACCCAAGTCTAAGCAGGAAATTTATGTATGTTTCTTTTTTTTTTTTTTTTTTTTGAGACGGAGTCTCGCTCTGTCTCCCAGGCTGGAGTGCAGTGGCACGATGTTGGCTCACTGCAACCTCCACCTCCCCAGTTCACGCTATTCCCCTGCCTCAGCCTCCCGAGTAGCTGGGACTACAGGCACGCCCACCACCACACCCAGCTAATTTTTTTTTTAGAGATGGGGTTTCACCGTGTTAGCCAGGATGGTTTCGATCTCCTGACCTCGTGATCCACTCGCCTTGGCCTCCCAAAGTGCTGGGATTATAAGCGTGATCCACGCTCAGCCTAAATTTATGTATGTTTCATATACACCTTATACACATAAGTGTGCCTTAGCCTCCCAAAGTGCTGGGATTACAGAAGTGAGTCAGGGCACCCGGCCCATTCCACTTTTATGACTCAGAATGTTCCTGTGCATTTTTTTTTTTGGAGACGAAGTCTCACTCTGTTGCCAGACTCACTCTGTCGCGAGATCGCAGTGGCGCGATCTCCGCTCACTGCAACCTCCACTTCCCAGGTTTGAGCGATTCTCCTGCCTCAGTCTCCCAAGTAGCTGGCACTACAGGCACACACCACCATGCCCAGCTAATGTTTGTGTTTTTAGTAGAGACAGAGTTTCACCATGTTGGCCAAGATGGCCTTGATCTCTTTTTTTTTTTTTTTTTTGAGACGGAGTCTTGCTCTGTCGCCCAGGCTGGAGTGCAGTCGCTGGATCTCAGCTCACTGCAAGCTCCGCCTCCCAGGTTCACGACATTCTCCTGCCTCAGCCTCCCGAGTAGCTGGGACTACAGGCGCCCACCACCGCGCCCGGCTAATTTTTTGTATTTTTTAGTAGAGACGGGGTTTCACCGTGTTAGCCAGGATGGTCTCGATCTCCTGACCTCGTGATCCGCCCGTCTCGGCCTCCCAAAGTGCTGGGATTACAGGCTTGAGCCACCGCGCCCGGCCGGCCTTGATCTCTTGACCTCATGATCCACCCACCTCGGCCTCCCAAAGTGCTGGGATTACAGGCATGAGCCACCATGCCCAGCCGTTCCTGTGCATTTTTTACCTTAATTTCTCCCACTTCACTTTTAAGGTCATTTCTTGTTCTATGGAAGCAGAGAGTAGTCATCATTTACAGATGGCCTTTACATTGAACATAATTTCTGAAGTTTGTATCTTTCCTAAATCTTTTCCCAAAGAATTAAAAAAAAAAAAAAAAAAAATCCCAAGCATTGAAGGAAAGTTGAGAGGGCCTTCCATAGCCTTACCTTCAGCAGGTTTAGGACTTTCTTGCCAAGATCCAGCTCAAAGTTGGCATAATTGGAACCACACATGTCATAGATAAACACGAGTCCATTCCTCTGAGTTTCAAAGCTGTAAATCAACCATTGAACAAAAACATTTGTAAGTAAGAAAATGGATGAGGCAGGTTGAAAGCCTAATGCCAAAACAAAACCCGACAGTATGAAACATCTAGGATCAAAACAACTGCCTGACTGCACATTGGTCTTACAAAAAGATCTCTTATCTTTTGTATCTGCTATGTTTATTAAGGCAGATTTATCCAGATTTACCAAATGCCAAACTCGTAGGTTGAGAATGATCTATAGCAACTAAGTTATCAAAATCTGAACTGTTTTCTCCCACCCTTCTGAATCTACCTACCCAAATCCTGTAACATATTCCGTACTCAACCCCAAAGTCTCCTCTTCCATGAAAGTCTCGCTGGTAACTGTAATCAAATATGCTACCGATCATTTTTTCCTTTAAAGCCCCATAAATCTTTCTGTGGATTTTTCTTGTGGCCTTAATATACTCTATGTAGCCATCTAATTCTATCCTAAAGGACAAGAACTTGTTGTTCAACTCATTACACCCAATAGTCCCTAGCACAGCCCTTAAAAATAAATGGTCACTGAATTGTAATTCAGTAGACTGGAAGCCCATCTCTAAGAAAATGTTTCAGACCTATGGAAAACTGTGTAGAACAAGAATGCCTCTAAGCTCATTGATAGTAAATCTGTCTCTTACGACCCAATAGAGGAAGACAACAAACCCATAAATGGCCTTTGGAAAGCATTCCTAAAAAGTAGATTAAGGCGGCATGGTGGCTTATGCCTGTAGCCTCAGTACTTTGGAAGGCTAAGGAGGGCGGATAGCTTGAGCCCAGGAATTTGCGACCAGGCTGGGCAACATGACAATACCTCATCATGTAGTGACCTGTGCCTATAGTCCCAGCTACCCAGGAGGCTGAGGTGGGAGGGTCGCTTGAGTGAGGAGGTCGAGGCTGCAGTGAGATCATGCCACTGCACTCCAGCATGGGAGACAGAGTGAGATCTTATCTTAAGAAAAAGTAAGGCTGGGCGCAGTGGCTCATGCCTCTAATCCTAGCACTTTGGGAAGCCAAGGCAGCCGGATCGCTTGAACCCAGGAGTTTAAGACCAGCCTGGGCAACATGGCAAGACCATGACTCTATTTAAAAAAAAAAAAAAAAAAAAAAGGGAAAGGAAGGAAAAAAAAAAGTAGATTAACAGGTATTAATAGTAAGCCATGGCCGGGTATGGTGGCTCACACCTGTAATCCCCACACTCTGGGAGGCAGAAGCGGGTGGATCACCTGAGGTCAGGAGTTCGAGACCAGACTGACCAATATGGTGAAGCCCCATTTCCACAAAAAATACAAAATTAGCCGGGTATGGTGGCACATGCCTGTAATCCCAACTACTCAGGAGGCTGAGGCAGGAGAATTGCCTGAGCCCAAGAGGCAGAGGTTGCAGTGAGTCGAGACTGTACCACTGCACTCCAGCCAGAGCAACAGAGTGAGACTCCATCTCAGGGGAAAAAAAAAAAAGAGTAAGCCTATTCCCAGACCAAAATTAGGAACATTTGAAGATATAGAAAGTATTCCTCAGTCCAATTTCCCAGATTTATAAAGATTTCTCAAAGATGTACTCTTCCACCAAGCCAGATTCGTACGTATTATATGTGATTTGCAGACCCAAATGGTCATTAGGAATAAATTATTTGATTGGACTACTCACAGATGACAGCAACAGTTTTCACATCTATTTAGAATTGAGAAAATGTTTGGCACAAAATACATTCCTGAAATCTCAAAGTTATTGTTTTTTGTTTTGAGACAGAGTTTCACTCTTGTCACCCAGGCTAGAGTACAATGGCACGATCCCGGCTCACTGCAACCTCCGCCGACCGGGTTCAAGCAATTCTTCTGCCTCAGCCTCCCGAGTAGCTGGGACTACAGGCATGCACCACCACACTTGGCTAATGTATTTTTAGTAGAGACAGGGTTTCGCCATGTTGGCCAGGCTGGTCTTGAACTCCTGACCTTAGGTGATCCACCCACATCGGCCTCCGATGTTGGGATTACAGGCGTGAGCCACCATGCCCAGTCTCAAAGTTATTTTGTATCTTACTATTTTTGCACCAGCACCTCCTGGGAACCTCCATATCTTCATCCCTTTAACAAATTCCAAGGCAGAAGCACCCGCCCATGAGCTAACATTTCAAAAATGTCTAATTCTGAGGTACATGAAAGTTTCTCCAGCAGACTTGGTTTCAACTGGCACCTAATGTGTTACATTAGTGTTAAATCTTTACTCCTTTTTCTTATTTATTTACTTATTTTTAAATTTTTAGTAGAGATGGGGTTTCATTATGTTGCCCAGGCTGGTCCCAAGCTCCTGACCTCAAGTGATCCACCCCCCTCAGCCTCCCAAAGTGCTGGGATTACAGGTATGAGTCACTGCGCCCTACCCTTGACTCCTTTTTCACAACCCAAGAGAGACTATGATCCACGAAGATCCAAGATGCTGTTAAAATGTGTGGCACAGGACAGGTGCAGTGACTCACACCTGTAATCTCAGCACTTTGGGAGACTGAGATGTGAAGACTGCTTGAGGTCAGGAGTTTGAAACCAGCCTGATGAACAGAGTGAAACTCCATCTCTACAAAACAATTTTTAAATTGAACAAGTTTAGTAGTACGTGCCTGTGGTCCCAGCTCCTTGGGAGACAGAGGCAGGAGGATCATTTGAGCCTAGGAGTTGAGGCTACTGTGAGTTATGATGATGCAACTGCACTTCAGCCTGAGCAACAGAGTGAGACCCTGTCTCTTAAATAAAAAGAACGAAACAAAGAAAATGTGTGGCACAATTATTGAACAGGCTATCCAGATCTAGATACTTGCTATTTCTCCATGAGCTCCTAAAGGGTCAAATTCAACTTATGGGCTCTCTGCTCATGACTCCAGCTTGTGGCAGGGGACTAAAACAAAAACAAGTCAGTAAGGGGGCAAAGAGAATTTAAGAAAAAGAAGCTTGGATGCATAATGAATGATCCAGGTTCTATATTCCCAGATCAAAGTGCTCATCCTGTGAAGGCACATAAAACATGAATGCAGTAAGATTTTTACACTTTAGGGTATAGAATAGACAGATAGATGTGTGTGTGTTTATATATATGTGTGTATATATTACACACATATATATATACACACACACACACTTTTTTTTTATTTGAGACAGAGTTTTGTTCTTGTTGCCCAGGCTGAAGTGCAATAGCGCGATCTCTGCTCACTGCAACCTCAGCCCAAGTTCAAGCGATTCTCCTGTCTCAGCCTCCTGAGTAGTTGGGATTACAGGCACCCATCACCATGCCCGGCTAATTTTTTGTATTTTTAGTAGACATGGGATTTCACCATATTGGCCAGGCTGGTCTCGAACTCCTGACTTCAGGAGATCCAACCCCTTGGCCTCCCAAAGTGCTGGGACTACAGGCATGAGCCACCAGAATATATATATATTTTAAGACAACATTTTGCTCTGTCGCCCATGCTGTAGTGCACTGGCACAATCATGGCTTATTGCAGCCTCAACCTCCCAGGGCTCAGGTGATCCTCCCAGTTCAGCCTTCTGTGAGTGTCTGGGACTACAGGCAAACTTCACCATGCCCAGCTGGCTAATTTTTAAACTTTTTGTAGAGACGAGGTCTTGCTATGTTGCCCAGGCAAGTCTCGAACTTCTGGACTCAAGCGATCCTCTCACCTGGCCTCCCAAAGCATTGGGATTACAGGCATGAGCCACTGCACCCAGTTTAAGATTTACAATGGGCCGGGCGCGATGGCTCACGCCTATAATCTCAGCACTTTGGGAGGCCAAGTTGGGTGGATCACGAGGTCAGGAGATCGAGACCATCCTGACTAACATGGTGAAACCCTGTCTCTACTAAAAATACAAAAAAATTAGCTGGGCATGGTGGCCAGCGCTGTAGTCCCAGCTACTCAGGAGGCTGAGGCAGGAGAATGGCATGAATCTGGGAAGCGGAGCTTGCAGTGAGCCAAGAAAGCACCACTGCACTCTAGCCTGGGGGACAGAGTGAGACTCTGACTCAAAAAAAAAAAAAATTTACAATGACAGCTGACTGATTCCCTACTGAGTTTGATTCCTGAGCTACATGTTACAGAAAACACCAAGAAGTTTAAAACACAGTCCCTGACATTTGTTTTTAAAACACTGAGAAGCCAGATGCAGTGGTTTATGCTTGTAATCTCAGCATTTTGGGAGGCCAGGATGGGAGGATCACTTAAGGCCAGGAGTTCAAGGCTGCAGTGAGCTACAATCATGCTACTGCACTCCAGCCTGGGTGACAAAGCAAGACCTAGTCTCAAAAAAAAAAAAAAAAAAAGGAAAGAAAGCAACTGAGGATAGGAGATCCATGAGAGGCTACCAATGAAACAAGATGGTTACAGATCACTTTGAAGAAGATGGATGATGGATATGTGGATGTTCATGATACCATTCTCTCTCTACATACAGAGATTCAGATATTTTCCATTATATATGTTAAAAAGAAAGTTCCCTGCCCTCAAGAAATGGGTGGTTTCATCATGTTTCCCAGGGCTGGTCTCAAACTCCTGGGCTCAGACAATCTGCCAGTCTCAGCCTCCCAAAGTGCTAGGATTACAGGCATGAATCAATGCACTTGGCCTCAATATAGCACTTCTAAGCCGGAGGACCAGCCAAAGATGTCAAGAGCAGTAAGAAACTGTAAATTGCAAGCACCAGGGAAAAAGAAATAGCAGAACAACAGCGTGAGAGGATAGAAATAACTCTGCCCAAGAGTGAAGAAACCAGGATCTTAGAACCAGCTGGACTAACATGTGATGACTGTAAAAAACTTCTTGGGGCTTGAGTTTAATTGTCAATTGAATTGTAACAATACCATTTACCTTAGCAGGGAGAGAGTGATGACCTGAGCTCATTCTTTATGCTTATGCACCTGTTTTTATTAAGGATGGTTTTTGCTTAACTTGATACTTTTGGACTTCTCCCTAAATGTTTTTTGTTGTTGTTGTTTGTTTTGTGTGGGCTTTTTTGTGTTTTTTTTTTTTGAGACAGGTCTTCTCTGTCACCCAGGCTGGAATGCAGTGGCGTGATCATGGCTCACTACAGCCTCACCCTTCTGGGCTCAAGTGATCCTCCCACCTCAGCAACCTCTCCCACCTCCCCCAAGAAGCTGGGACTAAAGGCACACACTACCACACCCAGCTAATTTTTTGTATTTTTATCAGAGACAGGGTTTCACCATGTTGTCCAGGCTGGTCTCAATTCCTGGCCTCAAGTAGGATCCGCCTGCCTCGGCCTCCCAAAGTGCTAGGATTATAGGCGTGAGCCACTGCGCCTGGCCAAAAGTTAAATTTTAAAAAAATTTTTCATAATCTGCATTTCTTTTTTGTATGTTTTATATTGGCTATATTAATGTGGTAATTAATGTTTATTATTTATAAATATAGATTTGTGAATTTTTACTTGTTCTTCACTACTAGAAATGTGCAAAAAGTTTGGAGTTTTGTATTTTTTAAATTTGCCTGCCCAGAGAGACAGGAAGGTCCATGAAAGTAATGACCTTCCCATTATATTCCCCACAGGGCTAATACCTTGTGTAGCATGTAAAATACTAATTTGGGGCCAGGCATGGTGGCTCACGCCTGTAATCCCAGCACTTTGTGAAGCTGAGGTGGTTGGATTACCTGAGGTCAGGAGTTCGAGACCAGCCTGGCCAATGTGGTGAAACCTAAAAATACAAAAATTAGCTGGGCATGGTGGCAGGCACCTGTAAGCCCAGCTACTTGGGAGGCTGAGGCAGGAAAATTGCATGAACCCGGGAAGTGGAGGTTGCAGGGAGCTGAGATCACACCACTGCTCACTGCTCTTCAGCCTGGGTAACAAGAGCAAAACTCTGTCTCAAAAACAAAACAAAACAAAACAAAAAAACCTCATTTGGGAATACAGCTTATTGTTAAAACACCATTCTGGAAAGAAGGATTGCTCACCTGGCTTCCCATTTATGGATATCTCAATCCTGACTTCATTGTCAGTTGAGTTTAAATCTATGTGATCAGTCTTAGTACTCAGAAGACTTTATTAACTTGAGGTTTTATAAAGAGAACATAAAAAGATTGAGACTGATTAAATCTATGTTATGGAATTTTATAAGACTCAGTATAAAATGGATATGAAATCCCAAATACTATAGAAGACAGTTCTGTTTTTCATGCTTAGACCCTCCTTACTAAGGAATACTAAGAGAAGGTAAAGCCCTAAGTAAGATGTGGTTACAAAACATGTCCATTTCTCCTTGGTGTTGGCTCTGAGCGTTCGTCCCTTGCTTCTACTGCCCCACAAACATCTGGTGTGGATATGGTTGATGGCTTCCTCCTTGGAGGCCCTTCTGCTTTTAGAGAGCTCTCTATCTCTGTTAATTCCAATTGCTCTAAGTTCAGACTTCCCCAGGATTTCCTTAAGTTTCTTTAACTTGAGCACTCTCTTTTCTTAATTACACATTGCTTAAAGGAACTTCCTTGCTCCTTTAAGAACCTGGGTTCAGCCGGGCGCGGTGGCTCAAGCCTGTAATCCCAGCACTTTGGGAGGCCGAGACGGGCGGATCACGAGGTCAGGAGATCGAGACCATCCTGGCTAACACGGTGAAACCCCGTCTCTATTAAGAAATACAAAAAAAACTAGCCGGGCGAGGTGGCGGGCGCCTGTAGTCCCAGCTACTCGGGAGGCTGAGGCAGGAGAATGGCGTGAACCCGAGAGGCGGAGCTTGCAGTGAGCTGAGATCCGGCCACTGCACTCCAGCCTGGGTGACAGAGCGAGACTCCGTCTCAAAAAAAAAAAAAAAAAAAAAAAAAAGAACCTGGGTTCTGAGTTATTTTATCTGTGTATCTTCTGCTGGGCTGCCCTGTCTCCCAGAAGACTTCTAGATGGAACTGTAGCACTGGTTGATAGAAAAGTATATGCTGTTTACCAATCCATTTTTTTTTCTTTTTTTTTTTGAGACGAAATCTCGCTCTGTCACCCAGGCTGGAGTGCAGTGGCATGATCTCGGCTCACTGCAAGCCCCGCCTCCCAGGTTCATGTCATTCTCCTGCCTCAAGCAATCCGCCCACTTCAGCCTCCCAAAGTGCTGGGATTACAGGTGTGAGCCACTGCACCCAGCCCTCCCCTGAATGTTGAGTCTCAAAATCCTCTGAACTAAATGGCATTATTCCTGTTATGCAGACAAAGAAACTGAGGCCCTAGAGGGTTCTGATATGAGCAAAAAGAACCAGCACAGGTCACCTACCCTTCATTCTCTTCCAATAAGTAGTTTTCCATACACTGAAGATTGCCGATAATTGACTTTCTCAGCTTCTGTTTTCCTGACATAGAGCCAAGGTGGTAAAGAGAACACCCACCGGCCAGGCGCGGTGGCTCAAGCCTATAATCCCAGCACTTTGGGAGACCGAGGCAGGCAGATCACGAGGTCAGGAGATCGAGACTACGTTGAAACCCCATCTCTACTAAAAATAAAAAAAATTAGCCAGGCGCAGTGGCAGGTGCCTATAGTCCCAGCTACTCGGGAGACTGAGGCAGGAGAATGGCGTGAACCTGGGAGGCGGAGCTTGCAGTGAGCTGAGATCACACCACTGCACTCCAGCCTGGGTGACAGAGCAAGACTCCGTCTCAAAATAAAAATAAAAATAAAAATAAAATAAAATAAAAAAAGAACACCCACCATCTTGATAATGCCTGCAAACATGCCGCATCCTGAAGGACAGGGACTGTTTTCTATTCATAGCATTGCCCAGGGCACATCCTAGGAGAATGGTGAAGGCACTGCTGAATTTAATCAAGTAAAAAACTGTCACTTTCCTACCTGCATGTAGAATACCTAAAAAATAGTCTCAGTGCTTACCTATCCACAGCTCTGTCTAGCAAGTAAAACAGAGCCTGAAGTACCACATGTTGGACTGACTTGTGGGGATGATGCAACCTGGCAGTAAAGAGGGCAATGGAGGCTCCTGTTGGGTCCCGAACATTCTAAAGCAAATAAAACAAGAAACATTTTAAAAAATCAAATAGAAAATCACAGCAATTACTAAGACATACACTGGATAAGGGTTTGATACATGTAGAAAACAGATGCTAAGAATAATTCCCTGACTTCACCAATTGCTCCCCAAAGGGAAGAATGTTAATATCATCCCTTGCCTGATTCTCTCAGGACTCCCTGGACCATATTTCTGTGACAAGAAAAAAAAAAACACACATTCTCTTTGCTCTTCAACTGCAGACAGATCAAAGGATGGCTCTGCACTGGCTTCCTAGCTAACTTCCCTGGCAGAATGGCAAAAGAAACAAGCAGCAGCAGAGAACCAGGGAACAGGATCATGATTTCCACCCTCTGCCTTAAAAGTGCCATTGTATGTTTACTTGAAAGGCTGAGGTCTCAACTAAGTGGAGAGCTTGCGTTAAGTATGGAAGCATGGGTGTCTGACACATTGCATACCTATCCCAAAGACCATGATTAACCTTAATGGACCAACTGAAGAAACTTTTCTAAGTCTACTGTACAACTGATTTTCCATAATTTAATTATTCAATTATCATTCATAACTGTAATTACTAGAAACTATTAGTAATTCAGTTGTTACTAAAATAATTTTATACCAAACTGCATGGCTGTTTCACATCTGCTCCTAACTGTGGAGACTCTCTAGATTCAGGATAAGGTATATAGGAACAAAGTCCAAACAGGACACCAGTTAAAAAAGGAAGTAATAAGGCCCTACGAGATAGGGTCCCTAAACACTCACTAAGATGGTGAATTTTCCACTGAGGATCTCAGAACGAAGAGGTTCCTCATGAGGTTTCAGCTTCACAATGCCTTCCTTCCTTCGCGTTTCCTAAAAAGGAAGCATTCCAAAATGTATTAATATGAAAATACTGTATATTCAGGACAGTGCCATGTAACCACCAAATCTCAGAGATAAGGTGGTTATCAGTGAGTGAATGAATTATAAATTTCATAACTAAATAAATTTCATAACTAACTCTACTTCATTTAGTTGAACTAGAATTCAACTAAATGGGCCGGGTGCGGTGGTTCACGCCTGTAATCCCACCACTTTGGGAGGCTGAGGCAGGCAGGTCACCTGAGGTCAGGAGTTCCAGACCAGCCTGGCCAACATGGTGAAACCTTGTCTCGGCTATTAGCCTGGCATGGTGGTGCGTGCCCATAATCCCAGCTACTCAGGAGGCTGAGGCAGGAGAATCGCTTGAACCCAGAAGGTGGAGGTTGCAGTGAGCCAAGATAGCACCACTGCAACTCCAGTCTGGGCAACAGAATGAGACTCTGTCTCAAAAAAAAAAAAACAAAAAACAAAAAGAATTCAGCTAAATGAATAATGAAGTCAACTAAATGGATTATGAATTTCTTTGTAACCTGCCTCCAAGCCAGCCAAGCATTTTCAGAATTCCTGTCCAAATCTACTTTATCAGCCCCTCAGGTAGGGTATTTTTCTCTGACTCAGTAAGAATCCTAATCCTAACCCTGAAGAGTAACCAGTATGTTACATTCAGGTGCAGGATCAAGGTTCTTAAACATGCAGCAGCACTGACATGGTACCAGGACACTAAAATATGGACCTCAAAAATGTCTGGACGCATACATCCTCACACATTTTCTAGGTTTAGGCCTCTCCTATGTTTAAATAGGAGTCTTCTCTCCACCTGATATTGTCTCCAACAGCAGCTACGACGACTTCATTTTCCTCACTCTGATGACCAGATTCTTTTTTTTTTTTTTCAATCAAGACCGAGTCTCACACTGTTGCCGAGGCTGGAGTGCAGTGGCATGGTCTTGGCTCACCGCAACCTCTGCATCCAAGATACTCTCTTGCCTCAGCCTCCTGAGTATCTGGGATTACAGGCACATGCCACCATGCCTGGCTAATTTTTGTACAGACAGGGTTTTGCCATGTTGCCCAGGTTGGTCTCGAACTCCGGGGCTGAAGTGATCTACCTGCCTCGGCCTCCCAAAGTGCTGGGATTACAGGTGTGAGCTACCGCACCCTGCCTCTTCAGTCCTCCTCTTAAATGACAAGGTTGACCACTTACATTTCCTTTCTCCAGAGACATTCTCTACCTTTACATATCGATAACAAAAAAAAATATTATCTTGGTTTGTCCTATTTCATCAACTGCTTGTTTTTTTTTTTTGGTTTTTTTTGTTTTTTTTTTTTGAGGCGGAGTCTTCACTCTGTTGCCCAGGCTGGAGTGCAGTGGCACCATCTCGGCTCACTGCAAGCTCCGCCTCCCGGGTTCGCGCCATTCTCCTGCCTCAGCCTCCCGAGTAGCTGGGACTACAGGCGCCCGCCACCGCGCCCGGCTAATTTTTTTTTTGTATTTTAGTAGAGATGGGGTTTCACCGTGTTAGCCAGGATGGTATCGATCTCCTGACCTCGTGATCCGCCCATCTCGGCCTCCCAAAGTGCAGGGATTACAGGCGTGAGCCACCGCGCCCGGCCCAACTGCTTGTTTTTAAACCTCTTAGGCTGGGGACGGTGACTCACGCCTGTAATCCCAGTACTTTGGGAGGCTGAGGTGGGCAGATCACTTGAGCTCCCTCCCTCCCTCCCTCCCTCCCTTCCTTCCTTCACAGAGTCTCACTCTGTTGCCCAGGTTGGAATGCAATAGTGTGATCTCGGCTCACTGCAACCTCCACTTCTTTGGTTCAAGTGATTCTCCTTCCTCAGCCTCCTGAGTAGCTGGAAATGTGGGTGCCACTATACCCAGCTAATTTTTGTAGTTTTAGTAGAGATACGGTTTTGCCATTTTGGTCAGGTTGGTCTCAAACTCCTGACCTCAAGTGATCCACCTGCCTTGGCCTCCCGAAGTGCTGGGATTAAAGGCATGAGCCACTGCACCCAGCCCTAGTCTCTCTTTCTAAATAGTAATCTCTGCCCCTGGAACACAGTAAGTATAAAATAAGTATCTGTTGAGTAAATGAATAAATATTGAATGAGTTGGTCCACAACATAGATGTAACTGAACTTCAGTTAAGCTAATCCTAGTGCTTGTTATCCCAGTTTTTTTTTTTAGGGAGATTTTGTATTTCTTTAGAAGGATTCTGACCCCAAAGTAACATGCTGTATAGTGTTTTATCAAAGACACTACAAACTGAGAAAGCAAACAGAAGCACAAAACCAAAGTGTGTGCCCCCTCAAAAAACAAAAATCAAAACAAAGTAAAATCCAGATGCCGCTACATTTGCATAAAGATGCTTTAAGATAATGGACCTAGCTAAATGCAGTTGCTCTTCTTTTCCAGGGTTAAAACTTCCCTTCCTAAAAATAAAAAAAATAAAAAAATAAAATAAAAAACAACTTCCCTTCCTAAACTGCCCACTAAGCTCAGCATTCATCTGAATGGCAAGTTTCTAAAAGCCCTAGACATCCTAAAAACCAACAGATGTTCATGTGGCCAGAGTCCAGTGAAAAGAGCTAGGATTAAAATTCTAGGAAGGGTGAACCCCTGTCCTGCCACCAGGATGCTGTCAGGCTACTTCCTCCATCTCAATCATTAGATGTGGCATCCTGGTGTACAATCAAAACTTAGATACAAAAGTAGTGACTTCCAGCAGCTGCCTTGCCCAGCTTCAGCTCTCACAAAGGCTCCTAGATATGGATTCATTTTTTATGGGAGTGGGGAGGAACACTTAGAGAACCGATGTGTGTGTCGAGCATGATAGGGACAACAGCAACACTAAGCCCAACTGCCACAGGTCTAGTCCACCCCTGAGCAACATACTCTGTAGGAGTGGAACAATTCTATGGCACGGAGCACATCAAACTTCCTTGCCATGAGGAACTTGACAGCCACATTCCAAGACAGCGGGGAAACATTGTACTGAACTGTCCACTTGTTAATCTCTTCGAGAAACTGCTTGGTAGCCTGTTTGACAAAGAAAGAAAGAATAATTAGTAAGAAGAGAATATATTTATGGAGTCAAAAAACAAACAAGTAAAAACTATCATCCCTTCCCCAAGCAAGTCTGAACCAGTTTGCTACAGGGAGCAGAGAAAGACAAACAAAAAGGTAGAAACAGGTCTGAAACTGAAATAGTTAAAATTTGTATAATTCAGTGAAGCCAGAAGCCAGATCTAGGTTCAGAGAACAGGACTTAGCACAGGTACGCATGAAAAAATGAGGGGGGAGAAGAGCTATCCTGAATGAAATGCAAATTACTGGTCCCAAAGCAAAAAAAAAAAAAAAAAAAAAAGCTGGGAGGCCACATTTTGGGAGGTGGAAGCAGGAGGATCACTTGAGGTCAGGAGTTCAAGACCAGCCTGACCAACATGGTGAAACTCCATCTCTACTAAAAACACAAAACTAGCCAGACGTGGTGGTGCATGCCTGTAGTCTCAGCTACTTGGGAGGCTGAGGTAGGAGAACTGCTTAAACCCAAGAGGCAGAGGTTGCAGTGAGCTGAGATCACGCCATTGTACTCCAGCCTGGGCAACAAGAGCAAAACTGTCTCAAAAAAAAAAAAAAGAAAAAAAAAAAGAAAAGTGGCCAGGCCTTCCAAAGGATTATTGCCTAATACACAGTGTAGTATAGCAGTCTCAGCTGCTGCTTTGGTCCCACAAGCCAATTGGACACAGCAAAAGAATCAGAAAATGGTTTTGGCTTTGGAATTTGAAACCAATAAAACTATTAAGAAGAATTTAACAAATCAAAAGAGCAGCTATTCTTTGTGCTGACTGACCCCACCACACCTTTTCATGCTTTACATGGCAACCCCAAAACTGGATACTAGTATCCACAGTCAGTAATAGCCCCTCTGGATAGTGGTTTTGGAAAGGGGAGGAAATTTTTCATTTTTACTGTCTGAGCCAGGCTGGCAAGATGCCTGCTTCCAGAACTGTTTCTATCTCTCAACTAATTCATGTTCATTTATGTACTCTCACCCTATTTCTCCTTACATTATAACCAATTTCCTTTTTAGACAAACTACTTTTCTCTTTCTTCATTTTAGAATGATTTAAATTGGGATTTTTATTTTTTTCTTTTTTTGAGACAGGGTCTCACTCTGTGACCCAGGCTGGAATGTAGTGGCACAATCTTGGCTCACTGCAGCTTCAACCTCCTGGGCTCAAACAATTCTCCTGCCTCAGCCTCTCAAGTAGCTGGGACTATAGCCATTGCATGTGTCACCATACCCAGTAATTTCTTTGTTATTTTTAGTAGAGACAAGGTCTCACTACATAGCCCAGGATTGGTCTCAAACTCTGGGGCTCAAGAGATCCTCTCACTATCCCTCTCAAAGTGCTGGGATTACAGACATGAGCTGCTGCCCTCAGCATTTTTTTTTTTTTGAGACAATGTCTCACTCTGTCACCCAGCAGACTGGAGTGCAGTGGCACAATCACTGCTCATTGCAGCCTTAAACTCCTGGGCTCAAGGGATCCTCCCGTCTCCGCCTTCTGAGTAGCTGTGACTACAGGTGCATACCACCACACCTGGGTAATTTTTTTGACTTTTTTGTAGAGACGAGGACTCCCTCTGTTGGCCAGGCTGGTCTTGAACTCCAGTGCTCAAGTGATCATTCCATCTTGCGTTCCCAAAGTGCTGGGATTGCAGCTGTGAGCTAAATTAGGATTTTTTTTTCCCTTTTTTTTAGACAGTCTTGCTCTGTCGCCCAGGCTGGAGTGCAGTGGCGCGATCTTGGCTCACTACAACATCTGCCTCCTGGGTTCAAGTGATTCTTCTGCCTCAGCCTCCCAAGTATCTGGGACTACAGGTGCACACCACCACGCCCAGCTAATTTTTGTATTTTCAGTAGAGACAAGGTTTCACCATATTGGCCAGGCTGGTCTCCAACTCCTCACCTCATGATCCGTCCACCTCAGCCTCCCAAAGTGCTGGGATTACAGGTGTGAGCCACCATGCCCAGTCAGGAATAATTTTTTTGTAGGCATTCTACACTACTAAAAGCTTCATGCACAGCTATTCTGTCCCTTCCATCCAGAAACTTTTCTCAGCTGTTTGTCTACAATATGATGAATCTGATGAGAATTCTGAATTTTAACCATACTTCTATTCCCAATCAACCCACAGTTATGAGTTATTTATTCATATTTAATAAGCACCTGTTATTTGTGTTTTTTTGTTTGTTTTTTTGTTTGTTTGTTTTTTGAGATAGAGTGTCACTCTATCTCCCAGGCTGTATGTAGTGCAGTTGCCCGAGCTCAGCTCACCACAACCTCTGCCTCCCAGGTTCGAGCAATTCTCCTGCCTCAGCCTTCCGAGTACTACGCCCAGCTAATTTTTTGTATTTTTAGTAAATATGGGGTTTCACCATATTAGCCAGGCTGTTCGCGAACTCCTGACCTTGTGATCCGCCCTCCATGGCCTCCCAAAGTGCTAGGATTACAGGTGTGAGCCACCATGCCTGGCCATAAGCACCTGTTATTTGTTAAGCTAATACTTGCACTGAGAGGTATAAGGAATACAAAAATGAGGTTTGCTTCAAAAGGTATAAAACTAGCTTACCATGTGACCATGGACAAGGTAATTCTGTCTTTGCTAATTTTTCAATTGAAAAATAAAGGGAGGGCTGGGCATGGTGGCTCACAACTATAATCCCAGCACTTTGGGATGCCAAGGTGGGTGTATCATTTGAGGTCAGGAATTCAAGACCAGCCTGGCCAACATGGTGAAACCCTGTCTCTACTCAAAATACAAAAATCAGCCAGGTATGGTGGCGCATGTCTGTAATCCCAGCTACTCGGGAGGATGAGGTAGGAAAATTGCTTGAACCCAGGATGTGGAGGTTACAGTAGCCAAGATCGTGCCATTGCACTCCAGCCTGGGTGACAGAGCGAGACTCTGTTTCAAAGAAAAAAAATGGTTGGGTGCGGTGGCTCATGCCTGTAATCCCAGCACTTTGGGAGGCTGAGGAGGGTGGATCACGAGGTCAGGAATTCGAGATCAGCCCGGCCAATATGGTGAAACCCTGTCTCTACTAAAAATACAAAACTTAGCTGGGCGTGGTGGCATGCGCCTGTACTCCCAGCTACTCAGGAGGCTGAGGCAGAAGAATCGCTTGAACTCAGGAGGCGGGGTTGTAGTGAGCCAAGATCGTGCCATTGCACTTCAGCCTGGGCGACAGAGCGAGACTCCACCTCAAAAAAAGAAAAAGAAAGGGAGGGCTGGGTGCGGTGGCTCACACCTGTAATCCTAGCACTTTGGGAGGCCAAGGCAGGAAGATCACTTGAGGCCAATTCTAGCCTGGCCAACACAGTGAGACCCTGTCTCTAGAAAAAAAAAATTATATATATATAGAAAAGAAAAATAAAGAGAAAAAGCATAATAGCAATGACCTACTTCGGAGTCTTGGCAACAAGTCCTACCTTGCAAATACAATCCAAATTGCTACACACTGGTTAAACAACTGGCAAACTAAAATCCCAGGAGAGTCAGCAATACCTCATAACAGAGCATCTGATTCATCCTCCAATTTCTAGGAAAGGACAAAAGTACTTGGGGAAAGTCTAAACGGCCTGAGGCTGCACCTGAGCTTTACAGCCTTACAATTAAGGCAACATAGCTTACACCATTGGAGAAGGAAAGCACCAGCAAAACCAATCAGGCAAAGTGCATGAAAAGAGCCAAGAAATAAAGGCCATGAAGAAAAGTTTTCAGAAGATCATTTTGGCCTGGAACCAGCTAAAGCCACGCCAGAGAAAATAGTTTGACTTGCCTCTGTGGAGTGAGTAGCCAGCATCAGAATGAGGAAAGATGGAAGGAAAAAGAAGTGAGCACAGAAAGATCCCAGAAATAAAACTCTAGCCAGTCAGTAAATTCCCCAGGAGACTTGGTACCTGTTTGTTTGTTTTTTTGAGATGGAGTCTCACTCTATTGCCCAGGCTGGAGTGCAGTGGCGCAATCTTGGCTCACTGCAAGCTCCGCCTCACCGGTTCATGCCATTCTCCTGCCTCACGAACTCCTGACCTCGTGATCCGCCCACCTCAGCCTCCCAAAGTGCTGGGATTACAGGTGTGAACCACCGCGCCCGGCTGAGACATGGTAACTGATTTTTAATTAACCTATTATATTTTAAATCCAGTTCTCTAGTGGGCCTCTCTGATGTTGCTTATAGAATAAAACACCAGAATAATAGAACATATTTTTCCTGCTACTTAGCTGGGTATACAATTTCTAATGAGAAATAATCAACAGATAAATCAATGTATAAGTAGAATCAGAAAATCTAAATGACCAAGAGGTGATATGAACTCATCACATATCCATCTGTTAAGATAACTTTTCATTTTTTGGCCGGGCACAGTGGCTCACGCCTGTAATCCTAGCACTTTGGGAGGCCAAGGCAAGCGGATCACGAGGTCAGGAGTTCGAGACCAGCCTGGCCAACATAGTGAAACCCTGTCTCTACTGAAAATACAAAAAATTAACAGGGTGTGGTGGCAGGTGCCTGTAATCCCAGCTACTTGGGAGGCTGAGGCAGGAGAATAGCTTGAACCTAGGAGGCGGAGGTTGCAGTGATCCAAGATTGTGCCACTGCACTCCAGCCCAGGAGACAGTATGAGACTGTCTCAAAAAAAAAAAAAGATCTTTTCATTTTTCATAAATAAACCATGTCCTAATAAGAGAAAGGCACACAGGTTTCACACACTTCCTTCAAAGTACATCTTGCCTTCCTTTTTATTAAGCTCAGTTACTCCAAGTTTCTTAGTGTTCTGTAGCTCCCAAGAGCTGTTGCCTTGAGCTGACCTCTGTCCTCCTGCTGGTCAGGATGTTATTCTTGGCTTTAAGCACAGGAACAGTTCCTCCTGGTTTGGTCTGACCAGGCCTTGCATGTAGAGAGTCCAGTGTACTGTAAACAGTGATGTGATATTTACAGATACAAATACACACGCATAGCACCTGCTCTGTTCAGCCTCAGATTACCCTCCTGCATACCCATCCCTCTGGTGGAAGAGATGAACCTCTAAAAGGAGTCAGAAAGAAGGGTCTCATCTTCAACAACCTTCCTTTAGACAGTTAATCAGATTTCTCCCTCTGTTTACACATGGGTTTAACATAACCACTGAGTACAAACTAATTTGTAGCCCTACTGGTTACCAGAAAAACAAGTCCCAGCAACTTTAATGAGCAACACACTCTTCAGAAGGGATAACTGAAATTCTCGAAATTAAAATTCAGTGTATTTCCTAGTGAAAGAAAGAATGGGTCAAAAGATGAGTCACAGCTTAGAAAATATTTTAAGTCCAGGACAGTGGTTTGAATCTATCTACGCTTATGAAACACAAGTTGTTAACACCTGGCAGCTAAGGAAGAGCTGGAGTTCAAACAGCTCTGGTCTTCCTTTGGGATAAGATCTGAATCGATAATATGGAGAAACTAACATTACCACTTACAACTCTCCTTAACCAGTTTTTCAGGTAAGAGTGAGATTTGTTTTGTTTTGCTTGAGATAGGGTGTTGCTCTATCACCAAGGATGGAGTGGAGCGATCATGGCTCACTGCAGCCTCAACCTCCTGGGCTCAATTGATCCTCCTGCCTCAGTCTCCTGAGTAGCTGAGACTACACGCACGCGTCATCATGCCTGACTAATTTTTTCATTTTTTAGTAGAGACGGGGTTTCGCCATGTAGCCCAGGCCGATCTCAAATTCTTGGGCTCAAGCAATCCGCCTTCCTCAGCCTCCCAAAGTGCTAGAATTACAGGCATGAGCCACCATGCCTGCCTGGCCTCAAGGGTAAGATTTGTTCCTGCATAGTCAAAAAGCATACTATAGTTACCTACTCCCATAATCATGTTTAAATAAATAAAAACAAGTTTCTTGACTATAGCCATGAAGATAAAGATACTGGAGAACCTGCTATAAAACAGCTGAGAAAGCTGTCAATTAAGCAGGGTACACACTGGACACAATTCACTAGTGTTCAAATAATGGTATCAGAGAGAATAAAACCAACAACATAGTCTCCATGTTACATCAAACTCTCAAGAGCAGCTATAATTTTGAGATGAGCTTTGGGTAAGGAACTAGTCACTCAAGAGGTCAAGAATAATGTGCTGGCACTCTCAGTTCCACAGGTAGTACCTTAAATCCTATAACCCAAGACAACCTAGGAGAGTGAAGAGCCAGACCGATAAGAAACCTGCTCCTGAAATTAAAAAAAAAAAAAAAATTTTGTCTCCTGAAATTTCAGTCAGCTAACCACAAAGGAGAAAGTTTAGTGTGGTTTTGGAGATTATAAAGTACCAATCCATCTTCTTATTCACTACTGTGTGTTATTTGGGCAAGTCATTTAACCTCTCTGTGCCTCAATTTCCTCACTTTGAATGAGAAATGGATGGAAGAGCACCCACTGCCATACCTAGCACTTGGTTGTCTCTGATTGGATGAATGTTCATTCTCTTTTTTCTTTACTCTGGTCATTTCACACTAAAACTTCTTTCAACAGAGATAGAGTTTCTTAGAATCATATGACCTCTGTTGCTTCCCTTTAGCCTCTATCAATGCAATCTCTCTAATCCATTTTATAAAAAACCATACATTTAAACTAGAAATATGTGTTCAGGCCAGGAGTGGTGGCTCACATCTATAATCCCAGCACTTTGGAAGGCCAAGGTGGGAGGACTACTTGAGCCCAGGAGTTAGAGACCAGCCTGGGCAACATGGTGAGACCCATCTCTACAAAAAATTTTAAAATTAGCCATGCATGGTGGCACATGCCTGTGGTCCCAGCTACTCGGGGAGCTGAGGTGGGAGGATTGCTTGAGCCTAGGAGGCCAAGGCTGTAGAGCGCCAAGATCATACCACTGTACTCCAGCTTGGGTGACTGAGACTCTATCTCAAAAAAAAAAAAAAAAAAAAAAAAAAGGCCAGGTGCAGTGGTTCCCACCTATAATCCCCAGCACCTTGGGAGACCAAGGTAGGTGAATCACCTGAGGTCAGAAGTTTGAGACCAGCCTGGCCAACAGGGTGAAATCTCATCTCTACTAAAAATACAAAAATTAACCAGGCATGCTGGCTTGCTCCTGTAATCCCAGCTACTCAGGAGGCTGATGCAGGAGAATTGCTTGAACCCAGGAGGCGGAGGTTGCAGTAAGCCAAGATCACGCCATTGTACTCCAGCCTGGGTGACAAGAAAAAAAGAAAAACAAAAGAAATAAGCATTCAACTGAAAACACTTTTTTAAAGGACCAATTCTTCCTCATTCAGGGCTCTGTGGCTATAAAAAAAAGCTGAGGCCAGAAGTATTTAGACTTCAGTTCCCATCTTTTCGTCCCTACTTTCAGACTACTCTGGTAGCTCCAGAGATTAACACTGCCATCCTAGGCACAAGCTCCTTTTAACAGCGCAAACTAACTATGGAAAGGTCTCAATACAATAAAGAAGCAGGTGTTGATACAGGTGTTGTGCAGAACAAATACCATGAAAAAATGCAGTCAGTCATCCTGCAATGAAAACCGAAATAAGGAAAGTGATTCAATGTAAGACGCAATGTCTGGCTTTCTTTTTTTTTTGTTTTTGAGACGGAATCTTGCTCTGTCGCCCAAGCTGGAGAGCAGTGGCACAATCTCGGTTCACTACAAGCTCCGCCTCCCGGGTTCACACCATTCTCCTGCCTCAGCTTCCCAAGTAGCTGGGACTTCAGGTGCCTGCCACCATGCCCAGCTAATTTTTTTTTGTATTTTTAGTAGAGACGGGGTTTCACCATGTTAGCCAGGATGGTCTCAATCTCCTGACCTTGTGATCCACCTGCATCAGACTTCCAAGGTGCTGAGATTACAGGCATGAGCCACCAC
Organism: Macaca nemestrina; assembly: GCF_043159975.1. Lineage (NCBI taxonomy): Eukaryota > Metazoa > Chordata > Mammalia > Primates > Cercopithecidae > Macaca > Macaca nemestrina. The sequence continues at coordinate 125,544,132 of NC_092131.1, read as the reverse complement.
ACCCGGCCGCAATGTCTGGCTTTTACCAAATTTGAAGATACTTCTGTATTTCAACAAATATGCCATTTCTCCATTATTTCAGTGACGGATGCATTAATGAACTCCTTCCTCTCATGCCTCTCTCCTTCATTGTGAATTACTGCCTTTTTATATATATTGATACCTTCAGTCCACATTAATCTGCTGGGAGACAGACTCTGAGCAAAGACACTGGTTTGCTATAAGGCAACAAGAGGTTTGATGAATTTCCAAACTAAAACTACAATTTTTCCATAAGCACTTTGTTAATGTACCAAAAAAGGAAACAAATCCAGTCCCTTTAATATTTACTGGTTTATCTCAAATATTTTCCACTTATCAGGAAAACATTGCCTTTTCTTAAAATGTGATTTTAAAAGAGATAATGCTTTCTTAAATAGGCTCTTACTGCATTTGGGAAAAGTTTTAAGTATATTTTCTAATTTTATCGTATTATAAAACAATGTAATAACAAAAATTTGCAAAAAAGTGAAAGGCCAGTCATAATCCCATCACCCTACACAAGTGTTTTCATGTTTTTTAATGATTTAAAAATTGAATTCAGGCCGGGTGTGGTGGCTCACGCCTGTAATCCCAGCACTTTGGGAGGCCAAGGCGGGCGGATCACGAGGTCAGGAGATCGAGACCATTCTGGCTAGCATGGTGAAACCCTGTCTCTACTAAAAAATATAAAAAATTAGCTGGGCATGGTGGCGAGCGCCTGTAGTCCCAGCTGCTCAGGAGGCTGAGGTGAGAGAATGGCGTGAACTCGGGAGGCAGAGCTTGCAGTGAGCCAAGATCGCACCACTGCACTCCAGCCTGGGCGACAGAGTGAGGCTCTGTCTCAAAAAAAAAAAAAAAAAAAATTGAATTCAATGGAAACATACTAATAAATACACAATTTTATAAGTATATATCACCACAAGCACCATACACTTTTAAAGAAAAACTTAGGGAAGGGGAGAAGAAAGGATTAGTCAAACATTCACAACAAGTATTTGCTGAGGGCCCATTCTGTGCTAATCAGTACAGTAGTTGTTGAGAAGACACAACATAGATCGCTCCTAGGCCTTTGGCTAAGATCAAGTGAGAAGACACACACAGAGACATACAAACCCTATTCCAAACAGTTTACAATCATTTAACTATGGAGACAGATGTATAAATAAGTCTTCACCATATAATGTAATAAGTTCTAGGAAGGCTCTATGAACAGAATGCTATGGGATTCAAACTTTCTCTACGGATATAAAAAAATTTTTTTAGGAGTGCCTTGAAGGATGAGTAGGAATTTGTCAGGCAGAGAAAAGTACTCTAGTCAGAGAAAACAAAATGTTTCAAATCAGGGTCATAAAAGAACAGGGCTTATTGGGGATATCACATGGATATCACATAGCTAGTGTGTCCAATGTGTATGAGGGAGAACAGTGGGAGATGTGTGAACAGGGGGACTGAACCAGACCAGGAAGGCGCTTGTAAGCTACACGTCAAATTCCAGACATGGTCCTATAAACATAAAAGATTCAATAGAGATCTTTAAGCAAAGGGATGAGATGATGAGTTTGGTTCCCCTCTCCCACCTCAAAAAATAACTATAAGCAGTGGGGAAGTCAGACTGAAAGGAAAAAAAATCTAGCAACAGGGAGGTAAGTTCCCTGAAGACAGGGATCATATCTATTTTATTCACCTAGTTCCTAGTACTGTGCCTGCCACAAAGCACTTACTTAATAAATACCTACGATAAATGAATTAATTAATTACTGAAGTCTCAAGAATATTAACATTTAGAGGGCAGACAGAAGATGAAGAACAAAGGAACTTTTAAATTTTCCTTTTAGAAATACTAGTGATTGCAGGCTGGGCGCGGTGGCTCACACCTGTAATCCCAGAACTTTGGGAGGCCAAGGCAGGCGGATCACCTGAGGTCAGAAGTTCGAGACCAGCCTGACCAACAATGTAAAACCCCATCTCTACTAAAAATACAAAAATTAGCCAGGCGTGGTGGTGGACGCCTGTAATCCTAACTACTCAGGAGGCTGAGGCAGGAGAATCGCTTGAACCCGGGAGGCAGAGGTTGCAGTGAGCCGAGATCGCGCCATTGCACTCCAGCCTGGGCGACACAGTGAGACTCTGTCTCAAAAAAACAAAAACAAACAAAAAAAAAAACTAGTGATTGCTGAAAATCAAAGAAATGGAGATTTAAACACAAACAAGAGGAATTGTCAAATATCTTCCTTAAAAAAAAATAGGCCAGGCTCGGTGGCTCACGCCTGTAATCCCAGCACTTTGGGAGGCCAAGGTGGGCAGGCCATGAGGTTAAGAGATCGAGACCATCCTGGCCAACATGGTGAAACTCAGCCTTTACTAAAAATACAAAAAACTTAGCTGGGCGTGGTGATGCACACCTGTAGTCCCAGCTACTCCGGAGGCTGAGGCAAGAGGATCACTTGAACCCGGAAGGCGGAAGTTGCAGTGAGACGAGATGGTGCCACTGCACTCTAGCTGGGTGACAGAGCGAGACTCTGTCTCAAAAAAAAAAAAACTTGCCAGGCACAGTGGCTCATCATGCCTGTAATCACAGCACTTTGGGAGGCCGAGGTGGGCAGATCACGAGGTCAGGAGATTGAGACCATCCTGGCTAACACGGTGAAACCCTCTCTCTACTAAAAATACAAAAAATAAGCCGTGCGTAGTGGTGGGTGCTTGTAGTCCCAGCTACTCAGGAGGCTGAGGCAGAAGAATGGCGTGAACCCAGGAGGAGCTGAGATCGCGCCACTGCACTCAGCCTGGGCGACAGAGCAAGACCCCGTCTCAAAAAAAAAAAAAAAAAAAAAAGGCTAGGTGCGGTGGTTCACGCCTGTAATCCCAGCACTTTGGGAGGCCAAGGCAGGCAGATCACCTGAGGTCAGAAGTTTGAGACCAGCCTGACCAACACTGCAAAACCCCGTCTCTACTAAAAATACAAAAATTAGCCAGGCGTGGTGGTGGGCACCTGTAATCCCAGCTACTCAGGAGGCTGAGGCAGGAGAATCACTTGAACCCGAGAGGCAAAGGTTGCAGTGAGCTGAGATCGTGTCACTGCACTTCAGCCTGGGAAAAAGAGCGAGACTTTGTCTCAAAAAACAAAAACAAAACAAAACAAAACCAAAAAACTTCACAGTAAAGATAGCTCTCACATTATAGGCTTCTCCAAGGAATGTAAAGACTTGGTTTAACATCAGGAGATCTATCAAAGCAATTTTTATGTTAACAGGAAAAGAAAAAAAGTATATAACCTTCTCAACAGATGCTGAAAATGCACTGCATAAAATCCATCACACATAAGCCCCATAATTTTTTTGTATTAAAGATGGGAAGGCCAGCAGGTCTGCTATTACCACCATTATGCAACATTGCACTGAAGGTCATGCCTAACACAGCCAAAAGATGCGTAACAACCTGATGCATAAAGACAGGAATTTTAGGCCAGGTGCACTGGCTCCAATCTATAATCCCAGCACTCTGGGAGGCCACGGTGGTCGGACTGCTTGAGCCAGGAGTTCAAGACCAGCCTAAACAACATGACAAAACCCGTCTCTACAAAAAATACAAAAATTTGCCCAGCATGATGGCACACGCCTATAGTCCCACAAGTGGGAGGATCACTTAAGCCCGGGAGGCAGAGGCTGCAGTGAGCTGAGACTGCACCACTGCATGGCACCCCAGCCTGGGTGACACAGCCAGACTCTGTCTCAAAAAAAAAAACAAAAAAAACAAAAGGAATGTTAAGGAAGAGAATAAAATTCAGAAACCATACGGTGTATATCTAAGTATATAGTATATGAAACAAATAATATGACAATTAGTAAGCAAAAAGTATTATAGGAATTTATATATGCATATAAGTATTTGTAGGATACACAAAAAACTGGTAATAATGGTCACCTCTGGGGAGAAAAAATGAACTGAGGCTGGGTGCAATGCTTCACACTTGTAACCCCAACACTTTGGGAGGCTAAGGCAGGAGGATCACTTCAAAGTCCAGGAGTTCCAGACCAGCCTAGGCAACAAAACAACACCCTGTCTCTATAAAAAAATTAAAAAATAAAAAAAGAAAGAAAAGAAAAGAGAAAGGAAGGAAGGAAGGAAGGAAGGAAGGAAGGAAGGAAGGAAGGAAGGAAGGAAGGGAGGGAGGGAGGGAGGGAGGGAGGGAGGGAGGACGGACAGACTGGGAAACAGCATGGGAAGATAAACTATAAGCAACCCTTAAAATTTGTTTTTTTGGCTGGGCGCGGTGGCTCACGCCTGTACTCTCAGGGGTTTCACCATGTTGGCCAGGATGGTCTTGATCTCTTGATATCATAATCCGCCTGCCTTGGATTATAGGCGTGAGCCACCGTGCCTGGCCAGTGATTTATCTTTAGTAAACAAATTACCATTTACTATCTTCTCTCTGAAGGAAGCTGGTATTTAGAAGATTTTTTTTTTTTTTTTGAGATGGAGTCTGGCACTGCCGCCCAGGCTGGAGTGCAATGGCTCAATCTTGGCTCACTGCAACCTCCGCCTCCCAAGTTCAAGTGATTCTCCTGCCTCAGCCTCCCGAGTAGCTGGGATTACAAGTGTATCTGGCTACTTTTTCTATGTGTTTTTAGTAGAGACGGGGTTTCACTACTTTGACCAGACTGGTCTCAAACTCCTGACCTCGTGATTTGCCCGCCTTGGCCTCCCAAAGTGCTGCAATTACAGGCGTGAGCCACCGCACCCGGCCTAGTACAGAATATTTAATTGGAGGGCCACGAAGACAGAAATGTTCACCTATTTGAATATGTGAACTTTTTTTTGTTTTTTGAGATGGAATCTCCCTCTGTCACCCAGGCTGGAGTGCAGTGGTGCGATCTCAGCTCACTGCAACCTTGGCCTCCCAGGTTCAAGTGATTCTTCTGCCCCAGACTCCCGAGTAGCTGGGATTACAGGTGCACACCACCACACTAGGCTTACTTTTGTATTTTTAGTGGAGACGGGGTTTCACCATGTTGGCCGGGCTGGTCTCGAACTCCTGGCCTCAAGTAATTCGCCTCAAGCAACTCCCCTGGCCTCCCAAAGTGCTGCAATTATAGGCGTGAGCCACCACTCCTGGCCTGAATGTGTGAACTTCTAAATTATATGTCACGTTTTATTTATTAGCAAGTGTGGAATATAGAATTTCTTATGGCTAAGACCTGTAAAGGTATCATTAAAAAATTTAAAGACATAGAATACCCCACAGTTTCTCTACCTTTTTGAAGGAAAGCATCAGAAATAAAAAAACAAAAGTGGGCCTGGCGCGGTGGCTCAAGCCTGTAATCCCAACACTTTGGGAGGCCGAGGCGGGCGGATCACAAGATCAGGAGATCGAGACCCCAGTGAAACCCCGTCTCTACTAAAAATACAAAAAATTAGCCGGGCGCGGTGGCGGGCGCCTGTAGTCCCAGCTACTCAGGAGGCTGAGGCAGGAGAATGGCGGGAACCCAGGAGGCGGAGCTTGCAGTGAGCCGAGATCGCGCCACTGCACTCCAGCCTGGGCAACAGCGTGAGACTCCGTCTCAAAACAAAACAAAACAAAACAAAAAAAAAACAAAAGTGAAACTGACTTTTAGAAAAGTTTAGTCCATAGAGATACAGCAAATAAATAGGCACAATAAAAGAAAGGGGAGTAGAGTCAACTAAGTTTGAGTGCACTGTAAATAGTTTTTAAAAAAATAAGGTGTGACGGGCACATTGGTTTACGCCTGTAATCCCAGCACTTTGGGAAGCCAAGGCAGGTGGATCTCAAGAGTTCGAGACCAGCCTGGCCAACATGGCAAAACTCTGTCTCTACTAAAAATACAAAAATTAGCTGGACGTGGTGGCACATGCCTGTAATCCCACACTCAGGAGGCTGAAGCAGGAGAATCACTTGAACCCAGGAGGTGGAGGTTGCAGTGAGCTGAGATCGCACCAGCCTGGGTGACAGAGCACGACTCTGTCAAAAAAAAGAAAGAGAGAGAGAGAGAGAGAGAGGAAGGAGGGAGGGAGGGAGGGAGGGAGGGAGAGAGGGAGGGAGGAAGGAAGGAAGGAAAGAAGGGAGGGAGGGAGGGAGGGAGGAAAGAAGAAAAGGAAGGAAGGAAGGAAGGAAGGAAGGAAGGAAGGAAGGAAGGAAGGAAGGAAGGAAGGAAGGAAGGAAGGAAAAGAAAATGTGAAGCAGGTCTCATTGGAAGCACTACTTCTGCTGCCTTCCTGTTTGTACTTTTCAGCTGCTGAGAATGATCCAGACGGCTGCTGGGTGAGGTGATTCACGTAATCCCAGCACTTTGGGAGGCTGAGGTGGGAGGATTCCTTGAGACCAACATGGGTAACATAGTGAGATCCTGTCTCTATTTAAAACAAAAAAAGGATGATCCAGGTGGGATGGGATGACTCACACCGGTAGTCCTAGCACTTTGGGAAGCTGAGGTAGAAGGATCGCTTGAGCTCAGGAGTTTGAGACCAGCCTGGGCAACATAGGGAAACCTCATCTCTAAAAAAAATAAATAAAAATTAGCCAGGCATGGTGATGCACACCTGTAGTCCCAGGTACTCGGGAGGCTGAGGTAGGAGGATCACTTGAGCCTAGGAGGTCCAGGCTGCAGTGAGCCGTGATCATTGCACTTCAGCCTGGGTAACAATGAAACCCTGTCTCAAAAAATAAAATAAAATAAAATAAAATAAAATAAAATAAAATAAAATAAAGAGACAGGATCTTGCTCTTGCCCAGGCTTGAGTGCAGTGGCATGATCATAGCTCAGTGTAACCTTGAAGTCCTGGGCTCAAAGGATTCTCCTGCCTCAGCCTCCCTAGTAGCTGGAACTACAGGTGTGTGCCACCACGTCTGGCTACTTTTTAAATTTTTGTAGAGATAGGGTCTCACCAGCTGAGACTGGTGTCGCAATCCTGGCCTCCAGTGATCTTCCCCCATCAGCCTCCTGAAGTGCTGGGATTACAGGCATGATCCACCACACCTGGCCTCATTTTATTTATTTATTTGTTTGTTTTGTTTTATTTTATTTTTCTGAGACAGAGTCTCGCTCTGTTGCCCAGGCTGGAGTGCAGTGGTGCAATCTTGGTTCACTGCAAGCTCCACCTCCCGGGTTCACGCCATTGTTCTGCCTCAGCCTCCCGAGTACCAAGTAGCTGGGACTACAGGCGCCTGCCACCACGTCCGGCTAGTTTTTTGTATTTTTATAGAGATGGGGTTTCACTGTGTTAGCCAGGATGGTCTCGATCTCCTGACCTGTGATCTGCCTGCCTCAGCCTCCCAAAGTGCTGGGATTATAGGCGTGTGCCACCGCGCCCAGCCTCATTTTGTTATTATTATTTTTATTATTTTTGTTTTTTGAGAGAGAATCTCGCTCTGTTGCCCAGGCTGGAGTGCGGTGGTGTGATCTCGGCTCACTGCAAGCTCTACTTTCTAGGTTCACGCCATTCTCCTGCCTCAGCCTCCTGAATAGCTGGAACTACAGGCACACGCCACCACACCCAGTTAATTTTTTGTATTTTTAGTAGAGACGGGGTTTCACCGTGTTAGCCAGGATGGTCTTGATCTCCTGACCTTGTGATCCGCCCACCTCGGCCTCCCAAAGTGCTGGGATTACAGGCGTGAGCCACCATGCCTGGCCTTTATTATTATTATTTTTTGTTTTTGAGACGGAGTCTTGCTCTGTCACACCCAGGTTGGAGTGCAGTGGTGCAATCTCGGCTCACTGCAACCTCCACCTCCCAGGTTCAAGCAGTTCTCCTGCCTCAGCCTCCCAAGATTGAGAATCGCTTGAACCTAGGAGGCTGAGGTTGCAGTGAGTCGAGATGGTGCCACTGCAGTCCAGCCTGGTGACAGAGCAAGACGCCATCTCAAAAATAAAATAAAATAAAATAAAAATCATTAATAGGACTACTCCCAGCAATCTAGATAAATGTACATACTGGGAACTCAGAACAAACTGCTTAAAACTACATCTGGCACAGAATCTTTCACAGTGAGTTTACAAACATTTTCTTACTTTAAAAGATAACCCATACTATCAGGTCTCTTTATTCTGATATCCACGTGTTGCAAGATAGGAAGTCTTTCTTGTTCACCCATTAAGGGACTATGTGAACTTCAAACTCAAAGCCCTACACATCTCATCAGAAAGAGTAAGGCCAAATAACTATGAAGAAAGGCCTAACACCCATCTGCCTGATGAAACCAAACGGGATGGTTCTGAAACCATGGGACTCTTCCATCTACCACATCAAGCATTATGCAAGAACCCAAGAAGAAAAAAAGCTAACTGCTATTAAAGGATTAATATCACACTGGGAACAGAACAACAGGAAACCAGGGTTGACCACGTAAAGCTTCCCATCTGAGTCCAAAGCTTCAGGCAACACTGAGGGGCCACAGTTAACTTGAGCTGTTAAACATGAAAAGCTCCTCAGTGTTAATGACTTCCTACCAGCAGAAGTGAAAGGCTAAGGTTTATTAGCACTCCATCAGCCAAACGTCACAGCCCAGATCAGGAATAGTTTGTCTCTAATACCTGATGAGCAGAAAATGTTCTATTCCTTTTCAAATGCTATTTCTGTCTCCCTTGGCTTATGGTTCCTTTGCATACATAAGACAGCATTAGTCACATATTACAGTAAAGAAAGCAATTCAATGCCTTCATTTTTTTAGAGCAAGATTTTGCCCCTCCCAGTTCACATAGACCAAACAGCAAGGTCCTGCAAGAAATCACAATGGTAGCAACCATGTGTGAAGCATTTAAGATATACCAAAGGAGTCATACTATATCATACTCAACACTGACAAGCTAGGTATTATTAACCGCATAAAGAAATCAAAGTCTCACAGAGCCAAAGCAAACTGTCCATGGTTACTCAACCAATAAATGGTAGAGCTGAGGTTTTGAGCACTGAATCCAAGTCTTTTCAAATCCTTATAGTCTTTCCACTCCACTAAATGGGCATGAGAAATACAAGACATATCATTCATCTTATTAGGTAATATATATGTCATTTGTTGATCTACACACAAAATTACTCTTGAAGAAACTCATATAGCATCATCAACTGTCTCAGAGGAGAACTACGTAGCTGGGAGACATGGTGAGAAGATTAATATTTTCCATATTCCTTTCTGTATCTTTTTAAGTTCAAATCATATGACTATATTATCCACTCAAAAAATAAAAATAAAACATATTAGTTTTATATAGGCTTTAAGTAAAATATACATAACAGGAATTTCTGAACATAGTATTTTTGCAGGCCGGGCGCGGTGGCTCAAGCCTGTAATCCCAGCACTTTGGGAGGCCAAGAAGGGCGGATCACGAGGTCAGGAGATCGAGACCATCCTGGCTAACACGGTGAGACCCCGTCTCTACTAAAAAATACAAAAAACTAGCCGGGTGTGGTGGCAGCGCCTGTAGTCCCAGCTACTGGGAGGCTGAGGCAGGAGAATGGCGGGAACCCGGGAGGCGGAGCTTACAGTGAGCTGAGATCTGGCCACTGCACTCTAGCCTGGGTGACAGAGCGAGACTCCATCTCAAAAAAAAAAAAAAATTAAAAAAAATAATATTTTTGAAACTATGCCACCAAACAATAATAAATTTGTTGCTAATCTTCATTTCAGGGCCAAAAATTGAGTTAGGGAGCTCTACATAGGGGTAAAGGATGACAGCTGTTTTATGAACTGCTAGCCCTAGATGGGGATGCTTCAATGCACTGCAGGAGTGTGCCACACTGACTCTCCTGTTGGAGACATTTGCCAATAGCATATTTACTAAAAACAAGCTGGCATCTCTCCTCTCAGGTTTAAAAAACACTTCCCAGGCCAAAGTTATCAGAGGATGAAGAATTCCCAGAGACAACAGAGGAAATAATTAAACAAGGAAACAAGGAAGTAAACAATTCTAAATTGTCATAGGAGAAAATTCATGTTAGGAGGTTGAAAGGCAGAAGAATATAACACAGAAGAGCACAGAAAAAAACGAAATCTGCCAAGTAAACAAGAAGCTCCTGGCCAGGCGTGGGGGCTCACACCCATAATCCCAACACCTTAGGAGGCCAAGGCAGAAAGATCCTTTGAGCCCAGGAGTTTGAAACCAGCCTGGACAACATAGGGATATCCAATCTCCACAAAACATGAAAATAAATTAGCCAGAAGTGGCAGCGTACAGCTGTGGTCCTAGCAGGATGCTGAAGGGGGAGGATCACTTGAGCCTGGGAGTTCAAGGCTACGTAGAGTGAGCCATGATGATGCCACTGCATTCCAGCCTGGGTAACAGAGCAGAACCTGTCTCAAAAAGCAAAACAACAACACACACACACACACACACACAAATAAGAAGCTCCTCATCCACCAACAAGAGCAGTCATCTAGGTTCCCAAAGGGAGGTAACAGGGGTAGCTGGTCACACTCTCCACAAGAACCTGAAGACAGCTTGCCAACTGCCACTCATTCCAGCTAATGAGGGGGTGACCCACACAACCAGAAGAAACCTATAAAGTCTTTCTGGGGGAAAAAATCTTTAAAGAGCTTGGTAAACATAGAGGGTGGGGGGGCCTTTGGTAACATTTTTTTTTTTCTCTTCCTCCAACTGATAGCTGACACTTTAGGAAAGAAAGGAGGAATGTAAATGGCTGTGAGTAAATTGAAGTTGGCTTTCCAGATCATGCTAAAACTTTCTTCCCCTTCCTCTACTCCCAAACCTGGCTTATTCCTATTTATTCTTCAGGTCAGACTAAATCCCACTTCATCCTATAGATTTCTACTGCTTTCCAACTAGCACTGACCAAACAGTATTATAAAGCTTATGTTATTGTCTATCTGCTCCCACTGAACTGTAAGCTTGGGAAGATGCAGGGGCCAAGGGTTCTATGCCACAACTGCATACTCAACACCAAGCACAGTGATGTCATTCTGATAAATAAATGTGTCAATGGTGATGGGCTCTTGGCCTGCTAAAAGAGTGCTGTTCAGAGAGTAGGAAGAACATATTTGAATACTTGCCAATCTGATTATGAAAACTTAAAATTTAAAATACATGAGAGGGCCGAACATGGTGGTTCACACTTGTAATCCCAACACTTTAGGAGGCTGAGGTGGGTAGAATGCTTGACCCCAGGAGTTCAAGACCAACCTGGGCAACAAAGTGAGACCCCTATCTCTACAAAAGATTTAAAATAAAATAAAATTAAAATTAAATAAAACGGCCGGGCACGGTGGCTCAAGCCTGTAATCCCAGCACTTTGGGAGGCCGAGAAGGGCGGATCACGAGGTCAGGAGATCGAGACCATCCTGGCTAACACGGTGAAACCCCATCTCTACTAAAAAAAAATACAAAAAACTAGCCGGGTGAGGTGGCGGGCGCCTGTAGTCCTAGCTACTCGGGAGGCTGAGGCAGAAGAATGGCGTAAACCTGGGAGGCGGAGCTTGCAGTGAGCTGAGATCCGGCCACTGCAGGGCGACAGAGGGAGACTCCATCTCAAAAAAAAAAAAAAAAAAAAAATTAAACAAAACAAAATAAAATAAGAGGAGAGCAAAAAGTTCCTAAATAAAACTGGGAAAGAACATCAGGAAAATAACATGAGAAGAAAAGCAATGGAAGAGGTGACTATTAAATTACAGAAGAAACTATCTGGAAATTAGATATCTTAATTCCCTGACAATATCTTAACGTCAGACATCTATAATAGGATATACAAAATAAAATAAAGTAAATTTATGGCCAGGAGCAGTGGCTCACACCTGTAATCCCAGCACTTTGGGAGGCCGAGGCAGGTGGAATCACTTGAGGTCAGGCATTCGACATCATGACAACAGCCCGGCCAACACTGCGAAACCCCATCTCTACTAAAAATACAAAAATTAGCTGGATGTGGTGGTGCACGCCTGTAGTCCTAGCTACTTGGGCGGCTGAGGAACAAGAATAGCATGAGCCAAGGATGGGAGGATGCAGTGAGCCAAGATCACACCACTGCACTCCAGCCTGGGTGACAGAGCAAGATTCTGTCTGAAAAAATAAACAGATAAACTAAATTTATTGACTTTGTAAAGTAAGACAAGGTCTCTACCCATAAAAATTTGAGTTTGGCAGAACTGTGAACACAATACACCAATGAATGGGCAAATGTAATTCAAATCTTTATTATTTTTATTTATTTATTTTTGTCTTTTAAGTCCAAAGTAAGTATTCAAATCTTAAGAGGGGAAGGGGAATGACAGCACATCCCAAAATGATATTCCCTGGAGAAATCCACAAACCACACTAGAAAATTTCTGAATGAAATAAGAGAGTAATGGACATGACACAGCTATTGAGAGACCCCTTCAAACTGCTCAATAACAGAAAATATGAATTGTTTTCTTGACTCAGATCCCAAAATTGTCAGGGTGATAATGGTGTATAAAAATAGGGAACTTTGGCAAGGCGCAGTGGCTCACACCTGTAATCCCAGCATTTTGGGAGGCCGAGGCGGGTGGATCACGAGGTCAGGAGATCAAGACCAGCCTGGCTAATACAGTGAAACCCCGTCTCTACTAAAAACACAAAAAATTAGCCGGGCGTGGTGGCACATGCCTGTACTCCCAGCTACTCAGGAGGCTGAGGCAGGAGAATTGCTTGAAACTGGGAGAAGGAAGTTGCGGTGAGCCGAGATCATGCCACTGCACTCCAGCCTGGGCCACAGAGCGAGACTCTGTCTCAAAAAAAAAAAAAAGAGAGAAATAGGGAACTTCATGAACCTTGACATTTGCTGGATATCACATTTAACTTAAAAAGGGTGGGTGGGTACAGAAAGCCTGAGAAATTATTGTGGATAGTTTCATCCTAAAATGATAAGAGAACTACTACACTGGACATTATCCAGACTAAGGAGAAATACTAGGTGAAAAATTGACAGGGTTTCAAGAAGAAAGTAACCACGTAATCCTTACAAGTGTGATAGCCAACAACTAAGTGTTGTCAGGAGGCAGTTAAGAATGCAAGTTCTAGCCAGAGCACCAGTCATTCTACATTAAAGACCCAGTTCTGCCACAGCAGAACTCTGACTCAGGCAAGTCAAAAACCACCTGTGCCAGACTAGGCACGGTAGCTCACGCCTGTAATCCCAGCACTTTGGGAGGCCTGGGTGGGTGGATCACCTGAGGTCAGGAGTTAGAAACCAGCTGGCCAAATGGTGAAACCCCGTCTCTACTAAAAATACAAAAAAATTACCGGATGTGGTGGCGTGCACTTGTAATCCTAGCTACTAGGGAGGCTGAGGCAGGAGAATCGCTTGAACCCGGGAGGCAGAGGTTGCAGTGAGCCAAGATCGCGCCACTGCACTCCAGCCTGGGTGACAGAGTGAGACTCCATCTCAAAACAAAACAAAACAAAACAACCCTCTGTGCCATACATTTTCTCATCCAAAAAAGGAAACCTGCCTATGCCGTCTCATATGATCAAATAACTGACTATCCTTGAAGGCATTGTGTAAAACTTACTACAATGCATAAAGTAACACCAGACCTTAACAATAGCTAATATTTACTGGATATAGGGTTGTTTTTTTCTTTTTTTTTTTTTTTTTGAGATAAAGCCTCACTCTGTCACCCAGTTTGGAGTGCAGTGACTCGATCTCGGCTCACTGCAACCTCGACCTCCTGGGTTCAAGCAATTCTCCTGCCTCAGCCTCCTGAGTAGCTAGGATTACAGGCATGCACCACCACACCCAGCTAATTTTTGTATTTGTAGTAGAGACGGGGTTTCACCATGTTAGCCAGGCTATTGTCGAACTCCTGATCTGCCTGCTTTGGCCTCCCAAAGTGCTGGGATTACAGGCGTGAGCCACCATGTCTGGCCCCTACTGGGTATAGAGTTCTAATCACAAGTCAGAGATTAAGATTTAGATGGATTATCTAATTCTCTCAATAGCCCTTAAAGATTGACACTATTATTATCCCTATTTTACAGATGAGAAAACAGATTTCCAACTGTTAGGTAACTTGTCCAAAGTCCCAGAACAAGAAAAGTGGTAGAGCCTGAATCAAAACACAGGTTTTCTGACTTTAGAGAGCCCACATTGTAACCACTATATTACAGTGCTTTCAAAATGCAGATTTGACTAAACTAAAATATCATAATATAAACTTTTTTTTTTTTTTTTTGAGATAGAATCCCACTCTTGTCACCCAGGTCGGAGTGCAGCGGCATGATCTCGGTTCACTGTACCCTCCACCTCCCAGGTTCAAGCTATTCTCCTGCCTCAGCCTCCCAAAGTGCTGGGATTAACAGGTGTGAGCCACTGCACCCACTCAGATGCTGGTGTTTTGTAAAGAAATCCTTAAAAGTGAGATAATATGAATTATGCAATTTATAAATTATTCCAATTTCATTTTTTTTTTCTTTGAGACAAGGTCTCACTCTGTAACTCAGGCTGGATTACAGTGGTGAGGACATGGCTCACAGAAGTCTTGACCTCCCACATGCAAGTGATCCTCCTGCCTCAGCCTCCTGAGTAGCTGGGACTACAGGGGTGGACCACCACACCTGGCAAATTTCTGTATTTTTTGTAGAGACAAGGTTTCACCATGTTCCCCAGGCTGGTCTCTAACTCCTAGGCTCAAGCGATCTGTCTACCTTGGCCTCCCAAAATGCTGGGATTACAGGTGTGAGCCACCGCACCTGGCTGCTAATTTCAATTTTTTTTTTTTCTTTTTTGAGACGGAGTCTTGCTCTGTCTCCCAGGCTGGAGTACAGTGTTGCGATCTCCGCTCACTGCAAGCTCCGCCTCCCAGGTTCACGCCATTCTCCTGCCTCAGCCTCCCAAGTAGCTGGGACTACAGGTACCCGCCACCATGCCCGGCTAATATTTTTTGTATTTTCAGTAGAAACAGGGTGTCACCGTGTTAGCCAGGATGGTCTCCATCTCCTGACCTCGTGATCTGCCCGCCTCAGCCTCCCAAAGTGCTGGGATTACAAGGCCTAATTTCAAATTTAAAAAGGGAACAATCTGAAGAGACTAGCGCAATCAAAAAGCATTCTCAAGTATAGATGTTAAAAGGCCACTCACAAACATGTACAAAAAATAGAGGGCATAGTAAAAAAAAAAAAAAAAAAAAAAAAAAGAGTGGTGGCTCTAACCTAAAAGAAGAGTAACAGCCCATAATGAGGCAAGGCTTGTTAATAAAGCTAAGGATAACAAGAAGAGTTTCGTGAGAACTGTCTAGATCTTGGAAGGCTGGGGCAGGATTGCTTGAGACCAGGGGTTCAAAACCAGCCTAGGCAACATGGCAAGCCCTCGTCTCTATTAAAATTAAAAAATTAGACGGGTGTGGTAATACATGCCCAGCTACTCGGGAGGCTGAGGTGGGAGGATTGCTTAAGGGAAGTTAAGGCTGCAGTGAGCCGTGATTGCATCATTGTACTCTCACTTGGGTGACAGAGTAAGACCCTGTCTATCCCCATCCCCCACCCAAAAAAAAACTGTCTTGATCAATTCCTTTTTCCATTTCTCTGTCAAGTACAATGTTCAGTTTGAAGTGGGAAAAAACAAGCCCTGTAGAAAAAGACAAGTGAATTTCAAAACAGCAGAGACCCTAACAATCTGACAATCCTGAGAACTCCAAGGAAGCCTGATAAAACCCTGTTGTAGATCTTTGGGGTTTTTTTTGTTTTTTTTTTGTTTTGAGACAGAGTCTTGCTTCTTTGCCCAGGCTGGAGTACAATGGCGTGATCTTGGCTCACTGCCACCTCCACCTCCCGGGTTCAAGCGATTCTCCTGCCTCAGCCTCCTGAGTAGCTGGGATAACAGGCGCCTGCCACCACATCCGGCTGATTTTTGTACTTTTAGTAGAGATGGGGTTTCACCATGTTGGCCAGGCTAGTCTCGAACTCCTGACCTCAGGTGATCTGCCTGCCTTTGCCTCCTAAAGTGCTGGGATTACAGGCGTAAGCCACCATGCCCGGCCAGTGGGGTCAATTTTAAAGGACATAAAAAATAAAAAGATTGGCCGGGTATGGTGGCTCATGCCTGTAATCCCAGCACTTTGGGAGGCCGAGGTGGGCAGATCATTTGAGGTCAGGAGTTCCAGACCAGCCTGTCCAACATGGTGAAACTCCATCTCTACTAAAAATACAAAATTAGCTGGGCGTAGTGGCGCATGCCTGTAATCCCAGCTACTAGGGAGGCAGAGGCAGAAGAATCGCTTGCACCCGGGAGGAGAAGGTTGCAGTGAGCCAAGATCGCACCATTGCACTCCAGCCTGGGCAACAAGAGCAAAACTCCATCTTGGAAAATAAATAAATTAATTAATAAATAATAAAAATAAAAAGTTTTTTTCTTTTTTGTTGAGCAGGGTCTCACTATGTTGGCTGCTCTTGAACTAGACTCAAGTGATCTTCCTGTTTTGGCCACCCAAAGTGTTGGGATTACAGGCATGAGCCACTGTGCCCAGCCAAAAATTAAAAGATTTTAAAGGAAAGGCCTAGAAGGAGAAAGACAAACAAACCAATGCTTACTGAGTGCTTATAGTGTGCTGGGCCATGAGGGAAGTACTTTACATCCATGTTTTATTCAACCTTTCCAACAGGCCCATTTGTAGATATTAAGACTTTTAAAACAAATTTTTTTCAGACACGAAATCTCACTATTGCCCAGGCTGACCACGAATTCCTAGGATCAAGGGATCCTCCTGCCTCAGGCTCCAGTGTAGCTGGGAGTACAGGCATGCACCAACCACCCTGCCAAGGACTGTTAAGACATTTTAAATATGAGGAAATGAAGGCCCAGAGAAGTTAATGACTTTACCAAGTCACATTGCTTCCCATGATACAACCAAGACTGCAAAACCAAGTCTAACTCTAAAACCCATGCTCTTTCTTTTTCTTTTTGAAACGGAGTCTCACTCTGTCACCCAGACTGGAGTGCAGTGGCACAATCTCGGCTCACCGCAACCTCTGCGTCCCAGGTGGGTTCAAGTGATTTTCCTGCCTCTGCCTCCCGAGTAGCTGGGACTACAGGCATGTGCCACCAAGCCCAGCTAATTTTTTCTATTTTTAGTAAAGAGGAAGTTTCACTATGTTGGACAGGCTGGTCACCCCATGCATGCTCTTTCCATTAATTTACTCTGCATCTGTCTCAATTGATGGCAAGGAGCACATTACAGAGGCATAGCATCCGAAACAAGGAGGCTTACCAGACCTCATCTGTAATATAGACGGTCCCCAATTTATGATGGTCTGACTTACAATTTTTTTGACTTTAGCCAGGCGTGGTGGCTCATGCTTGTAATCTCAGAACTTTGGGAGGCCAAGGTGGGCAGATCACTTGAGGTCAGGAGTTCAAGACCAGCCTGAACAACATGGTGAAACCTCGTCTCTATTAAAAATACAGCTGGGCGTGGTGGTGCATTCCTGTAGTCCCAGCTACTTGGGAGGCTGAGGCAGAAGAATTGCTGGAATCTGCCTGGGAGGTGGAGGTTATAGTGAGCCAAGATTTCACCACTGCACTCCAGCCTGGGTGACAGAGTGAGACTCCATCTCAAAAAAAAAAAAAAAGAAAAGAAAAGAAAAAAAAATTTGTTTTGATTTTACAATGGTACAAAAGTGATAAGCATTGCCGGGCACAGTGGCTCACGTCTGTAATTCCAGCGCTTTGGGAGGCCGAGGTGGGGGTGGATCACCTGAGGTCGGGAGTTTGAGACCAGCCTGACCAACATGGAGAAACCCCATCTCTAATTTAAAAAAAAAAAAAAAAAAGTACAAAATTAACCGGGCATGGTGGCGCAAGCCCGTATTCCCAGCTACTCGGGAGTCCAAGGCAGGAGAATCACTTGAACCCAGGAGGCGGAGGTTGCGGTGAGCCAAAATTGTGCCATTGTACTCTAGCCTGGGCAACAAGAAGGAAACTCCATCTCAAAAACAAAAAAACAAAACAAAAAAAAAAAACAAAAAAAACAGTGATAAGCATTCAGTAGAAACTGTACTTTGAACACCCATACAACCATTTTGTTTTTCACTTTCATTATTCAATAAATTACATGAGATACTCAACACTTTATTATAAAATTAGCTTTGTGTTAAATGATCTTGCTTAATTCTAGGCTAATGTACGTGCTCTGAGCATGTTTATGGCTCAGATATGAGCTGAACATCATAGGATAAGCTATGCTCAGTAGGTTAGATGTAGTAAATGCATTTTCGACTTACGATATTTTCAACTTATGATGGGTTTATTGGGACATAACCCCACAGTAAGTCAAAAAGCACCTAGGCTGTCTTCAGTTCTGAGTGCTGAACTTTAAAAGAGTCACTACCAAACTAGATATGGTCCCATAAAAGATTTAGATAAGGGCACTGGGTCATGCTGACCAGACAGAAGGAGGGCCTTTAGCTAAGAGAACAAATATATGGTAAAAATAGAACACAAATCCAAAAGATCAAAACTGGATGGAGCAATAGGCTAGAATGGTACTCAAAAGCAACAGGCTTTAGAGTCAGACAGCCAAGGGTTTGTATTCCAGATTCTATCACTCACTGTTTAGAATCCAGGCAAGTTACTTAACTTCTTTGAACCTTAATTTCAACATCTATAAAACGGGGATAATACTACACAAAATTGCAAGAAGGGAGACAGGGTAATATTTGTAAAATTCTTGGGACATAAGACTCAACAAATGGTAGTACACATTAAATCTAACAAAATGAAATTTAAGGATAAGTACAAGTAAATCAATTTTAGAAGCACCAGATGAAACTTAACAGTACATAAGAAAAGAATTAGGGATCTTAGTTGACTTGAATCTGTGAGTCAATGGCTTGCTAAGACTGTCAAAAATTATTGTGAATTTGGAGCCCATTACAGAAGCACAGTGTCTAAAACAAGGAGTCCTATCGGACTTCATTCATGATACTGTCTTTAGTCCTGAGTGCTAAACTTTAAGAGGGTCACCGGCAAATTAGAATCAATCCAGGACAGATGAGAACAGTTAGTAGCTCTGAAAACACAGTAACTTGCCTCTTCTTCCTGGCTCTATATTCCCTCCACTCCATCCAAAGCTACCTGACTACTGCATCCATCTCTATGCCCCAGTAACACTTTCATGCTCATATATCCCCCGCTACAACATATTCACGTCCCTCAGATTCAATTTTGCCCCAGTCCCAAAGCCCCAAATGGATCTGAAAGAGTAATTTGTTCACTTCTAGTCCAAAAATCTAGGATGTGGCATGTCAGACTTGCTGCTAATCTGGCCCTGACCTGCAGATTAGACTTGCTGCTAATCTGCACCAAATCCAATGGCCCCTGCATTCTTCCTGAGGCTGAGACCCAACCCTGTACCCTGGGTAACTCAATCAATCCTAGTCTGAGTCACATACTCAAGAAACTAGGACTCTTCCTGAATGTCTCCTTGACCCACAGCTCCATTACTCCCTTAAAGGGATGCAGCTGGTCAGGAGTATACACTTAGGCAATGTCAGTCATTTCAGCCATTTCAAACCTGCTAGACCAGTACTTTATTTTTTTATTTTTTATTTTTTTAATTTTTTTAAGACAGAATCTTGCTCTGTCACCCAGGCTGGAGTATTGCAGTGGCACAATCATGGGTCACTGCAGCCTCAACCTTCCAGGCTCAAATGATCCTCCCACCTCAGCCTCCCAAGTAGCTGGGACTACAGGAGTATGCCACCATGCCCCGTTAATAAAAAAAAAAAATTTTTTTTTTTTTTTTGAGACGGAATTTTGCTCTTGTTGCCCAGGCTGGAGTGCAATGGTGCAATCTTGGCTCACCACAACCTCCGCCTCCTGGGTCCAAGCGATTCTTCTGCCTCAGCCTCCCAAGCAGCTGGCATTACAGGCATGTGCCACCACTCCCAACTAATTTTGCATTTTTTGTAGAGACAGGGTTTCTCCATGTTGGTCAGGCTGGTCTCAAACTCCCAACCTCAGGTGATCGCCCGCCTCAGCCTTCCAAAGTGCTGGAGTTACAGGTGTGAGCCACCACATCTGGCCTTTAAAATTTTTTTGTAGAGACAGGGTCTCCCCGTGTTGCCCAGGCTGGTCTCGAACTCCTGGACTCAAGTGATCTTCCTGCCTCAGCCTCCTAAAGTGCTGGGATTACATATGTGAGCCACCATGCCCAGCCTAGATCAATACTTTGAAATCCACAAAGGCCCTCAGATAAACTCAGGAACAAACCTATATATGCTCACAGAATGATACAAGTTGATCAGCTTATTGTACCTAAGAAACTATTTGCAAACCTACAAAAAATGAAGTCTTAAATAGCAGCCTATAATCTGGATGTCCTCACTGCAGTGAGGCATCAGCTCCCCAGCAGAACCCAGATAGTAAAATCTAGTAACTCCCATGTCTAGACTCTCAGGGCAACTGACACTGGAGTAACATGAGCTTCCCTATGGAACGGTCTTGTCAAAATTGGCAGGTTTTCCTGGCTGAATCAGAACAGCCTGTGTCTTGTTTCATTCAATACTCCCTTGGAAGCCAAGCATCTCTCTAGGGAATGCCATCTGCAGTGGATATCAGGTGTCTCAATGCCCTCTTTGCAACCATGCAAATATCCTGGTTCCATTTCTATATCTCAAGAGACTCTGCTCTTTCTTCAGATGAGAAAAATCATGATAAATGCTAGTCTTTGAGAAGTCTGCCTTGCTGTTCCTCTTCCAGGGAACAGTTCAGTTCTAGTCCAGAACCAAATGATTCCTGGAGCTTTCATCCAGTTCACACTGCTTCTATACCTAGTTCCAGAGCCAATTTGTAAATTCAAGACTTCCCTTCCTGAACTGTACCTGAATGTCTAAATTCACTTCTAGATGTTTCCTTGATCAACAACAGCACCCTAGATATTCTCTGGATCACTCGTTGTCAGACTTTGAGTATGCATTTAGAGACGTTAAAATATATATTACTGGATCCCACCTCTGGAGTTTCTGATTCAGTAGGTCTAGGGCAGGACTTGAAAATGTGCATTTTTATGTTTTTATTTACTTTTCATTTTATTATTTTTTTTGAGACAGTCTCTCGCTCTGTCGCCCAGGCTGGAGTGCAGTGGTGTGATCTCAGTTCACTGCAACCTCCACTTCCCAGGTTCAAGCAATTCTTGTGCTTCAGTCTCCTGAGTAGCTGGGAATACAGGCATCCGCCACCATGCCCAGCTAATTTTTGTATTTTTTGTAGAGACGGGGTTTCGCCATATTGGCCAGGCTGGTCTCGAACTCCTGGCCTCAAGTGATCCACACACCTCGGCCTCCCAAAGTACTGGGATTACAATTATAAGCCACTATGCCTGGCTGAAAATTTGCATTTTTAACAAACTCCCAAGGGATGCTGATGTTGGTGGTCAGGGAAACACACTTTAAGAACCACTGCTCTAGCCAGGTGCAGTAGCTCATACCTACAATCCTAGCACTCTGGGAGTCTGAGGCAGGACGATCCCTTGAGCCCAGGAAATGGAGGTCGCAGTGAGCTATGACTGCACCACTTCATTCCAGCCTGGATGACAAACAAAGCAAGACCCCCGTCTCAAAAAAAATAAAAATAAAAAAAGAGAGTCACTACTCTAGATCAACTTTTTTTTTTTTTTTTTTTTTTTTTGAGACAGAGTCTCGCTCTGTTGCCCAGGTGGGAGTGCAATGGCACAATCTCGGCTCACTGCAACCTCCGCCTCCCAGGTTCAAGCAATTCTCTGCCTCAGCCTTCTGAGTAGCTGGGATTACAGGTATGTGCCACCACACCTGGCTAGTTTTTGTAATTTTTTGTAGAGACAGGGTTTTGCCATATTGCCCAGGCTGGTCTCAAACTTCTGAACTCAAGTGATCCACCTGCTTCAGCCTCCCAAAGTGCTGGGATTCAGGTGTGAGTCACCACACCTGGCCTCACTTTCGTTATTGTGGTAAAATATACCTAACAATATTTATCATTTTTACTATTCCTAAATATGCAATTCAGTTGCATTAAATAAATTCACATTGCTGTGTAACTAGCACCTCTCTACAACCCAAAACTGTTTTATCATACCCAGCAAAAACTCTGTACCCATTAAACAACTCCCCCTTCCCAACTTTCCACAGCCTCTGTTATTCTACTTCCTGTCCCTATGAATGTACCTATTGTAGGTACCTCATACAAGTGGAATCATACAACCGTTGTCCTCCTGTGTCTGGCTTATTTCATGAAGCAGAATGTTTCCAAGGTCCATCATGGTATAACATATATCAAGACTGCCTTCCTTTTAAGGCAGAGTAATATTCCATTATATGTATATACACCATCTTGTTTATTCATCTGTTGATGGACACTTGGGTTGTTCCACCTTTGGCTATTGAGAACAGTGCTGCTGGATCAGACACGGTGGCTAATGCCTGTAATCCCAGCACTTTGGGAGGTCAAAGTGGGCAAATCACCTGAGGTCAGGAGTTCAAGACCAACCTGGTCAACATGGTGAAACCCTGTCTCTACTAAAAATACAAAAATTAGCCGAGTGTGGCAGCGCATGCCTGTAGTCCCAGGTACTTCGGAGGCTGAGGCAGGAGAATCCCTTGAACCTGGGAGGCGGAAGTTGTAGAGAGCTAAGATCACGCCATTGCACTCCAGCCTGGGCGACAGAATGGGACTGTCTCAAAAAAAAAAAAAGGATAGTGCTGCTATGACATGGGTGTACAAGTATCTCCTTGAGGCTCTGTTTCAATTCTTTTAAATATATACTTAGGCGTGAAATTTCTGGGTAATCTGGTAGTTCTATGTTTAATCTTTAGAAAAACTGCTAAAGTGTTTTCCACAGTGGCTGTACCATTTTACATTCCTAACAGCAACGCCAACACTTGTTTCCCATTTTGTTGTTTCACTTCTAACCATCCTAGTAGGTAGCGCTTAGCCATTATTATTATCGCAAGTTTTGATGTGCGCTTTTACCAATACTAGTAGCACTGTAAAGACAGCATGACAACAATGAGAGGTTCTGACTAGTTTGCAGCTTCAAATGGTTCCAGCAGCTCCATTCAAAAGACAAGTTTTCACAATTGCTTCTAATTTTCTTGAAAAATCACCTCCAAGGCTAGCATTTACCTAGCTTCATGTTGACTAAGAAAGAAAATGGGCTGGGCATGGTGGCTCACACCTGTAATCCCAGCACTTTGGGAGGCCAAGGTGAGTGGATCACCAGAGGTCAGGAGTTCAAGATCAGCCTGGCCAACATGCCAAAACCTCACCTGTACTAAAAATACAAAAATTGGCCAGGCGCAGTGGCTCACACCTGTAATCCCAGCACTTTGGCAGGCCGACACAGGCAGATCACTAGGTCAAGAAATCAAGACCATCCTGGTCAACATGGTAAAACGCTGTCTCTACTAAAAATACAAAAATTAGCTGGGTGTGGTGGTTTGCATCTGTAGTGCCAGCTACTTGGGAGCCTGAGGCAGAACTGCTTGAACCCAGGAGGCGGAGACTGCAGTGAGCCAAGATCACGCCACTGTACTCCAGCCTGGCAACAGAGTGAGCTTCTGTCTCAAAAAAAAAAAAAAGAAATACAAAAATTAGCTGGACATGGTGGCACGCGCCTGTAATCCCAGCTACTCAGGCGGCTGAGGCACAAGAATTGCTTGAACCTAGGAGGCGGAGGTTGCAGTGAGCCAAGGCCACACCACTGCCCTCCAGCCTGGGCGACAAGAGTGAGACTCTGTCAGAAAGAATGAAAGAAGGAAGGAAAGGAAGGAAAGGAAGGAAAGGAAGGAAAGGAAGGAAAGGAAGGAAAGGAAGGAAAGGAAGGAAAGGAAGGAAGGAAGGAAGGAAGGAAGGAAGGAAGGAAGGAAGGAAGGAAGGAAGGAAGGAAGGAAGGAAGGAAGGAAGGAAGGAAGGAAGGAAGGAAAGAAAGAAAGAAAGAAAGAAAGAAAGAAAGAAAGAAAGAAAGAAAGAAAGAAAGAAAGAAAGAAAGAAAGAAAAGAAAGAAAGAAAGAAAGAAAGAAAGAAAGAAAAGAAAATATTTGGGGTGGCTGAAGAAAAAAAAAAAACGAATATTTTTTTCTTTTTAAAAAATTTCTCACAGGGTGTGATGGCTCACACTTGTAATCCTGGCACTTTGGGAGGCCAAGGTGAGTGGATCACTTGAGGTCAGGAGTTCAAGACCAGCCTCGCCAACATGATGAAACCCCATCTCTACTAAAAATACAGAAATTAGTTGGGCGTGGTGGCATGCGCCTGTAATCCCGGCTACTGGGGAGGCTGAGGCAGGAGAACTGCTTGAATCTGGGAGGCGGAGGTTGTAGTGAGCTGAGATAGTGCCACTGCACTCCAGCCTGGGCAGCAGAGTGAGACTCCATCTCAAAAAAAAAAATTATTTTCTCTGATAACTTAATTCCATAATAATGTTGTTTTACCCATAAACAAAATGGCACACTGGCATTCAGTTTCCGGAAATGTCTAATGGTTTCTCTAGAGCATTTAGAAATTAATCTAGAAAGGTTATTTTTGAAAACAAAAGTATGTGGAAAATCCTGTATATTTAATCTTGCTAGCTACATCACTTCTAAGTCCCTAACCTAGCCAGAAATACCATTTTTTCTTCATTTTTGGGATTTTCAAGGCATGGAAGAGCTAGAGCCTCCTTAGTGAGGCAAATGGCCATCCCCAAATAAAAATGTTTTATTGTCCTCATGTATTACGTTTAAGTGTTCAGGCCTTTCTCTCAGTAACTCTTTTCCTTCATGATTCCAAGAAAAAATCAGGAAAATATAGAAAGTACAAAAGAGCAGTAAAAATAACTTCCTGGCAAGGTGCAGAGGCTCACACTTGTAATCCTAGCACTCTGGGAGGCCAAGGGA
This sequence comes from Macaca nemestrina, assembly GCF_043159975.1. NCBI lineage: Eukaryota > Metazoa > Chordata > Mammalia > Primates > Cercopithecidae > Macaca > Macaca nemestrina. The sequence continues at coordinate 125,519,281 of NC_092131.1, read as the reverse complement.
AGAGGATTGCTTGAGCCCAGGAGCACGAGACCAGCCCAGGCAACACAGTGAGACCCCCATCTCTATTTTTTGTTTTTTTTTAATTACTTTAAGGTCGGGCGCGGTGGCTCACACCTGTAATCCCAGCACTTTGGGAGGCCAAGGCAGGCGGATCACAAGGTCAAGAGTTCAAGACCAGCCTGACCAACATGGTGAAACCCCGTCTCTACTAAAAATACAAAAATTAGCCAGGCATGGTGGCTCATGCCTGTAATCCCAGCTACTAAGGAGGCTGAGACAGGAGAATCACTTGAACTCAGGAGTCTGAGGCTGCAGTGAGCCAAGATTATACCACTGCACTCTAGCCTGGGTGATGGAGTGAGACCCATCTCGGAAAAAAAAAAAAAAAAAAGTACTTTAAAAAGCCAGGCACAGCGGCCCACGCCTGTAATCTCAGCACTTTGGAGGCCAAGGCAAGTGGATCACTTGAGGTCAGGAGTTCGAGACCAGTCTGACCAAAAAGGTGAAACCCCATCTATATTAAATATACAAAATTAGCCAGGCATGGTGGCGCATGCCTGTAATCCCATCTACATGGGAGGCTGAGGCAGGAGAATGGCTTAAACCCAGGAGGCAGAGGTTGTAGTAAGCTGAGATCACACCACTGCACTCTAGCCTGGGCAACAAGAACAAAACTCCAACTCAAAAAAAAAAAAAATTACTTAAAAAAAATTCCATTGTTTGGAAAATTTTTGTCCTCAACTTTCTTACTCTTGACAGAAGTTGAAAAAAAATCTAGCTTAAAAAAAGAAAGGGAAAAAAATATGGGCAAAATGAAAGTATCATGGAAAAACAATTTCAAAAGCTGTTGTCTTGTCCCAGATATTGATATGAAATATACTTTCCCATTATACTCACTGTGGTACTTGAGAGATTAAACTGTACATATGTAAGACTATGGCTCCAGCTGGAGTGCAGTGGCATGACCATAGTTCATTGCAACCTTAAACTCCTGGGCTCAAGTGATCTTCCCACGTCAGCCTCCCAAGTAGCTGGAACAACAGCATGTGCCACCATGCCCGGCTACTTTGTTTTTTATTACTTTTTTTTGAGACAGAGTTTCGCTCTTGTTGTCCAGGCTGGAGTGCAATGACATCATCTTAGCTCACCACAACCTCTGCCTCCTGGGTTCAAGAGATTCTCCTGCCTCAGTCTCCTGAGTAGCCAGGATTACAGGCATGTGCCACCATGCCGGGCTAATTTTGTATTTTTAGTAAAGATGGGGTTTCTCCATGTTGGTCAGGATGGTCTCGAACTCCCAACCTCAGGTAATCCTCCCGCCTCAGCAGCCCAAAGTGCTGGAATTACAGGTGTGAGCCACTGCACCCAGCTAATTTATTATTATTACTTGTGTAGACATGGAGTCTTGCTATGTTGCCTAGGTTAGTCTCGAACTCCTGGCCTCAAATGATCCTCCCACCTTGGCTTCCCACACTACTGGGATTATAGGCGTGAGCCACTGTGTCTGGCCAAGATGGATTTTCATAAAGGCAAAGAGCAGACCTTCTATTCTGAGAGGTACAGCCAGAGGTTTATATGAACTCCCCAACTTCATTAACCTCATTAAATCATATAATTTCTGTCATACGTAAATGTACATTAAACAGCGTCACCTCAGAACAATAAATAACTGAGAACAATGTAGCCACACCTCTACAGGGAAACTTGTGAATGGCTGAAACCAGGAATTTTGAACCCACAAATGTCCAGGGTGAGCTATTTCTGGGGTGTGTGTGTCATACATAAACATACACGGTTAAAGGCAGATGAAGTGCACTGGAGACAGCAGTTAACCAGAAGAGTGAGTCTCAGTTCTTCTACTGAAAGCCTCAGAATATCATCCCTATATCTTAAAGACAATCATCCTAAGCAAAACAATACCTGCTTCGTAGGCTATGTGAGGAACAAACAATTTCAAAAAAGTTTCACTCATTCTTCAGCAAACCTAGTTTAGTTTAGTTTTGTTTTTTTTTTTTGTTTTTCTTTCCAACTTTTATTTTAGGTTCAGGGTATACATATGCAGGTTTATTACATAGGTAAATTGTGTGTCACAAGGTTTGGTGTACAGATTATTTTGTTACCCAGGTAATAAGCATAGTACCCAATAGGCAGTTTTTTGATCCTCACCCTTCTCCCACTCTCCACACTCAAGTAGGCCCAGGTGTCTGTTGTTCCCTTCTTTGTGTCCATGTGTACTTAACGTGTAGATCCCACTTGTAAGTGATAATGTGTGGCTTTTTTTTTTCTTTTTTCTTTTTGAGATGGAGTCTCACTCTGTCGCCCAGGCTAGAGTGCAGTGGCACGATCTCAGCTCACTGCAACCTCTGCCTCCCAGGTTCAAGCAATTCTCCTGCCTCAGCCTCCCAAGTAGCTGGGATTACAGGCACCTGACACCGTGCCCAGCTACTTTTGGTATTTTTAGTAGAGAAAGGGTTTTGCCATCTTAGCCAGGTTAGTCTTGAACTCCTGACCTCAAGGGATCCACCTGCCTTGGCCTCCCAAAGTGCTGGGATTACAGGCGTGAGCCCGCGCGCCTAGCTGGCATTTGGTTTTCTGTTCTTGCATTAGTTCGCTTAGAATAATGGTCGTCAGCTCCATCCTTGCTGTGAAAGATACGATCTTTTTTATGGCTCTGTAGTATTCCATGGTATATATGTACCACATTTTCTTTATGCAGTCCACTGCTGATGGGCACTGAGGTTGATTCCATGTCTCAGCAAACATATTTTGAACCCTCCAATATATACTAAGAATTCAGAAGTTCGAGTCCCTGTCCTCATTGCATGTAGCAAGTCCTCCTCCTTGACAGGTACTCTATAGTTTAATAATTGCCTTCAAAGAACTAGAAGGCAATTCCTGAAGGATAGAGAGTTCCAACCTTGCTATACAAGGACCTGGCACATACCAACAGATAATAAATGATTGTTGAATGAACAAACTATATTTCTGCTTATGATCTAAAAAATATCCTCAGTTGACATTAACATGAAAAATATAAAATAACACTGTGTGGTGATTATCAGGGAAACAAAGACACTTCATAGCAACACTCAGAAACATTTGGAGGTATACATGTACTGAAACATCACAATATGTACAATTATTATGTACAATTATTATGTCTTTTTAAAAATAGAGATAGGGCTTACTTTGTCACCCAGGCTGGAATGCCGTGGCGAAATCATAGCTTTGTAAACTTTGTAACCTCAAATTCCTGGGCTCAATCGACCCTCCTGCCTCAGCCTCCCAAAGTGTTGGAATTACAGGCTTAAGCAACCACACCTGGCCAAAAACAACAATAACTTGAAAAGGAAAAATAAAAATGACACCACATTATCATGCCATGGCAAGGCTCAACAGTGTTCTGTCATATAAAATCCATCTTGAGTGCAGTGGCTTATGCCTGTAATTCTAACACTTTGGGAGGGCAAGGTGGGAGGATCCCTTGAGGTGAGGAATTTGAGACCAGCCTAGGCAACATAAGACCCTCTCTCTATTAAAAATAAATACATAAAAATAAATTGTGGCTGGGCACGGTGGCTCACGACTGTCATTCCAGCCCTTTCGGAGGCTGAGGCAGGCAGATCACAAGGTCAGGAGTTTGAGACCAGCCAGACCAACATGGTAAAACCCCGTCTCTACTAAAAATACAAAAATTAGCTGGCATGGTAGCATGCGCCTGTAATCCGAGCTACTCAGGAGGCTAAGGCAGGAGAACTGCTTGAACCCGGGAGGCAGAGGTTGCAGGGAGCCGAGATTGTACCACTGCATTCTGGCCTGGGCGACACAGCAAGACTCCATCTCAAAAATATATATAATAATCATCATCATCATCATTTTTTAAAAAGCTGAATAAAATCCCTCCATCTCTGAAAACCCCTGCAAAGGGTGTGGAAATGGCTCATTTTACCCTCTATGATGGTTATGCTATAGAACAATTGGTTTTAGACTAGAACTTTTCAGTATGAGAAGTCAATTGCTGCGATCAGTATTTGGTGACACATAGTTTCATAAGTACTAAATGTGTTGAGCAAAGACCTATCTTTAACTTTAAAGTGAAAACTTCAAACTGTTCCTAACTACAAAATTTTTCAGAGATAAACCATGGTTTCTCAACTGTGGTGCTACTGACATTTTGATCAGATAATTCTTTGCTGTAGGGAGCTGTCTTATGCATTAGAGGATGTTTAGCAGCATTCCTGACCTCTACCCACTAGATGCCAGTACCACCTCCCACAGTCATGACAACTAAAGAAGTTTCTAATATTGACAAATGTTCTAGGGGGAGGATCATCCTGATAGGGAACCAGAGATAAACAATGGAATGATAATTTTTTTCATAAAGACTGTTTAAATAAGATATGGAAGATAATACAAACTGTCATTCTTAGCACTCATTTGCGAGTCATTTTTAGATCATCAGATGACCTTTTAATATTTTATGTGAAAAGCAGCAGCAGAAGCAGACCACCACCACCAGTGCACCTAAAGGTAATGTGTAACCTAGAAAGAAGAAATAAACCAATGAACCAATGGATGATGCAAAAAGTCTTAACAGTAAAAAATGAGCTAAGGTAGCCTCAGTACTCTGCTATGTCTATTACTCATGCATGGTAACTGTTAGAATTCTTAGGCTATCTTGAAATCTTTTATTTCAATGCTACAAAGTCAGACTCCATTTTTCTTCCTATTCTTATCTAAAAACAAAAACAAAAACAAAAAGTTTCCTGTATCACAGAGAGCAAGAATACTTACCACTATTTATTGAGCATTTTGTAAATACAAGGGATTTTACTTAATTAAGCAGATCTCCAAAAAACTTAAGGAAATAAGACAAAATAGATTCAGAAACGTTAAATAAAACACCAAGAGCCACAAAGGAAGCTGAGGGATTCCTGAGGTCTACCAAAGGGTCATCACCATCACATCCCAAAAGGCCTAGGTTTTACTTATAAATCTTTTGGTTTATAAAAAGGCCAGATTTGCAATAATATTAAAAATTGAGATCTCAGCATTTAATAGTATAATCTTAAACGTGTAAAGAACACATAGTACTTTTCAGAAAATGTTATCATTTTTCATTATAAAAGAAACATATGGGGCTGGGCGCAGTGGCTCACACCTATAATCCTAGCACTTTGGGAGGCTAAGGCGGGCAGATGACCTGAGGTCAGGAGTTCGAGACCAGCTTGGCCAACATGGCAAAACCCCATCTCTACTAAAAATTTAAAAACTAGCTGGTCATGGTGGCGGGCGCCTGTAGTCCCAGCCACTTGTGAGGCTGAGGCAGGATAATCACTCGAACCCGGGTGGTGGAGGTTGCAGTGAGCCGAGATCACATCACTGTACTCCAGCCTGGGCGACAGAGTGAGACTGTTTCCAAAAAAAAAAAAGAAAAGAAATATATGGGCTGGGCATAGTGGTTCATGCCTATAATCTCAGCATTTTGGGAGGCTGAGGCAGAAGGATAGCTTCAGCTCAGGAATTTCAGATCAGCCTGGGCAACATAGTGAGGTCCTATCTGTATTTATGAGAAAAAAAAAATTAGCTGGACGTGATGACACGGGCCTGTGGTCCCAGCTACTCAGGAGGCTGAAGTAGGAGAATCACTTGAGCCGGGGAGGTCAAGGCTGCAGTGAGCCATAACTGTGCCACCACATTCCAGCCTCGCAATAGAAACATATGATCATTGTAGATAATCTAAGTAGCCCATTTTTTTTCTTTCTTTTTTTTTCAGATGGAATCTCACTCTGTTGCCCAGGCTGGAGTGCAATGGCATGATCTTGGCTCACTGCAACCTCTGTCTCCCATGTTCAAGTGATTCTCCTGCCTCAACCTGTGGAGCAGCTGCAATTACAGGCGTACACCACCACGCCTGGCTAATTTTTTGTATTTTTAGTAGAGACGGGTTTTCGCCATGTTGGCTAGGCTAGTCTTGAACTCCTGACCTCAGGTGATCTGACTGCCTTGGCCTCCCAAAGTGCTGGGATTACAGGCGTGAGCCACCGCGCCCAGCCTTAAATAGCCCATTTTTTAAAACACTGGTTGTAATAATGATGTATATAATGAATTATATCATCATATTATCATACTGACATGTATCTCTAATAATGATTCACATCAAAACAAATGCAAAGGTAAAGATTAGCTAGGTGTTCAAGCAATGAACAAGTAACTAATGGATGAACATCCCAGACATTTCAGTCCTAAAGTCACAGATGACCTTCTTTAGAACCTGCCCAGAATTTACTGTAGAAATAAATTTTGGGCCGGGCGCGGTGGCTCAAGCCTGTAATCCCAGCACTTTGGGAGGCCGAGGCGGGCGGATCACAAGGTCAGGAGATCGAGACCACAGTGAAACCCCGTCTCTACTAAAAATACAAAAAGTTAGCCGGGCGCGGTGGCGGGCGCCTGTAGTCCTAGCTACTCCGGAGGCTGAGGCAGGAGAATGGCGTGAACCCAGGAGGCGGAGCTTGCAGTGAGCCGAGATCGCGCCACTGCACTCCAGCCTGGGCAACAGCGTGAGACTCCGTCTCAAAAAAAAAAAAAAAAAAAAAAAAAAAAAGAAATAAATTTTGGCTTCAGAATAATTCAATATACCTACCTGTGCTACCTACACTGAAAAAAAAGACAAGTACTGTGCATGTATGTTGTGGATGGGTTTGGTATTTCAGAGGAAACTGGTACATACTACAGAAACTGCCTTTCCCAGAGAAAAAATGAAATGCTTATCTCAGAAGCAGAAATTAAAGAAAAAAATCATCTCTAATCTACCCTTTTGGTCTTATCATTTTATAGTTTGGACCTAAGAGATCACCAATCCTTAATAAATAAGGTTTCCCATGAATTCTGGAGCTTCTCTGCCTCCTGTCCGCACCCTCCATGTCCATGCTTAACAACCTAATGCCAGCCAGGTGCAGTAGCTCACGCCTATAATCCCAGCACTTTGGGAGGCCAAGGCTGGAGGATCACTTGAGCCCAGGAGTTTAAGACCAGCCTAGGCAACAGAGCGAGATCCTGTCTCTACAAAACAAAAAATAAAAAAATCTAAGTGGGCATGGTGGTGTGGTGGTGCACACTTTTAGTCCCAGCTTCTCGGGAGGCTGAGGTAGCAGGATTCCTTGGGTCAGGGAGGTCAAGGCTTCAGCAAGTTTATGATCATGCCACTGCACTCCAGTCTGAGTGACCGAGTGAGACCATGTCTCCAAAAAAAAAAAAAACAACAACCTAATGCTGGACAGACACAGTGGCTCATGTCTGTAATCCCAGCACTTTGGGAGGCCGAGGCTGGAGGATTGCTTGAACCCAAGAGTTTGGGACCAGCCTGGGCAACAAAGCAACACCCCTATCTCTATTTAAAAAAAAAAAAAAAGTGCCAGGCATGGTGGCACATGATTGTAGTTCCAGCCACTAGGGAAGCTGAGGAAGGAGGATCACTTGGGCCCAGAAGTTTCAGGCTGCAGTGAGCTAGGATCAAGCCACTACACTTCAGCCTGGGCAACAGAGCGAGACCCTGTCTCTTAAAATTTAAAAAAATTTTAAAAAGTGAACCAAACGCTTAAGAAACTAACTCGGTTAGGTTCCTAAGGGGCCTTTTCAAAATCAGATATAAAAGTGCTGATGCCAGGCCCTCCAGCACTGAGAAGTGTAGGCTAAACTACTTTTCTAGGAACATCTTGCCTTAGTCCAAAAGAACAGGAATAGAAAACAGTGGTTATTTTAGTGGTCAGGAAGAGCAACCAAGATCTCATATGGAGGTGTGCTTAGGGGGAAAATGTTAAAATAATTGATTAGGAAAAAGAAAGTACCAGAATTGTCTGATATACCAAGGCAGGATGGTAGACAGAAGCAGTGAAATGGCTGATATTACACTAGAGGTTGTATCTGAACAAATAATCAGGGTTAGGTTCTATGACTTCTTATCTTGGCACTGCAATGGACCAGCCACACTGCCGTAAAATGGGGCTTAATATTTAGAAAATAAAGTTTAAGTATTCCAAAATTACTATGTTTTTTCCAAGATAATAAAGGCATAAAAGTCAGAAAATGAAACTCAAATATACCCGCAATGAGTCTTAACTTTTACCTCTTTAAAACAGTTTAGCTCCTGGCCAGGCAGGGTGGCTCATGCCTGTAATCCCAGCACTCTGGGAGGCTGAGGCAGGCTGATCGCCTGAGGTCAGGAGTTCCAAGAGCAGCCTGGCCAATAAGGTGAAACCTCATCTCTACAAATAATACAAAAATTAGCCGGGTGTGATGGCGGGTGCCTGTAATCCCAGCTACTTGGGAGGCTAAGGCTGGAAAATCCCTTGAACTCAGGAGGCTGAGGTTGCAGTGAGCAGAGATCGTGACAAGAGTGAAACTCCACCTCAAAACAAAACAAAACAGTTCAGCTCCTTTCTAAAGGAGGGTCTTTTCAAGTCATTCATAAGTACTAGGTTGGGTTCCTTAGAGAAAACCTCCAGGCCCCTTAATATTCACAAAATAAAAGTCTAAGACTCTTGATGTGCTCAGAAAGTTTTTCCTTTTTTTTTTTTTTTTTTTTTTTGAGATGGAGTCTCGCTTTGTCACCAGGCTGGAGTGCAGTGGTGCAATCTCAGCTCACGACAACCTCTGCCTCCCGGTTCAAGCAATTCTCCTGCCTCAGCCTCCCAGGTAGCTGGGACTATAGGTGTGCACCACCACTCCCAGCTAATTTTTGTATTTTTACTAGAGACAGGATTTCACCATGTTGGCCAGGATAGTCTTGCTCTCTTGACCTTGTGATCCACCCACCTCGGCCTCCCAAAGTGCTGGGATTATAGGCATGAGCCACCACACCTGACCAGAAATTAATAGTGAAATTCTCACATCCAAATGAGATTTTACCTAATTGCTATATACAATATCATAAACTATCAGCAGTAATGAAAATAATAAGAGTTCTTCACCTTTCCTTCCTTCTTTCTCTCTGTAGAAGGCCTCAATTTAACATCATGAATCATTTGGTCCTTGACATAATGGTAACTTCCGGGAAGACAGATGACATTTAGCACAGGACATGTAAGACTGTGGGAAAAGGGAAGTTCTTGGCCACAAGAAATGGGACAAAACCCTTGCCCTTGGGAAAAATGCCAAAAATCTCTTAAGTACACGGTAAAGCAGTTAAATTTTTAGCTTTAAAAGATTCCATTATAAAAATACAAACCAGACTGGGCACAGTGGCTCATGCCTATAATCAAAACACTTTGGGAGGTTGAGGCGGGAGGACTGCTTGAGCTTAGGAGTTCATGACCAGCCTGGGCAACATGGTAAAATCCCCCTCCACAAAAAATATAAAAAATTAGTTGGGTGTGGTAGCATGCCTGTAGTCCCAGGAACCCGGGAGGCTGAGGTGGAAGGATCACCTGAGCCTGAAAGGCTGGGAGGTCGAGGCTGCAGTGAGCTATGATCATGCCACTGCATTCCAGCCTGGGTGACAGAGTAAGACCCTATCTCCCCCCCCCCCAAAAAAAAAGCAAAAACCACATCATGCAATTAGAATAATTAGAATAGGCTTTTGAAAACTACATTATAAAAATGGAAGATAATAATTTTCTGGAATTCATAAGAACCTGTACTAGGTGATGGTCCCCAGGGTGGATATGAATATTTTTTCCCCTCATAATTGGCTTAAACTAACATGGTTCTAAAATTTTTTGCTATTCAAAAATGATGAGGATGAGCATGGTGGCTCATGCCTGTAATCCCAGCACTTTGGGAGACCAAAGCAGGCGGATCACCTGAGGTCAGGAGTTTGAGGCCAGCCTGACCATCATGGTGAAACCCCGTCTCTACTAAAAATACAAAAATTAGCTGGGTGTGGTGGCAGGCACCTGTAATTCCAGCTACTAGGGAGGCTGAGGCAGGAGAATTGCTTGAACCCAGGAGGCAGAGGTCGCAGTGAGCCGAGATTGTGCCACCACACTCTAGTTTGGGCGACAGAACAAGACTGTCTCAAAAAGAAAAAAACAAAAAACAATGATGAATATCATAATAATGGCTAACTTTACTGACTACTTATTATATAACCATTGGGCTAAGTGCTCTACATGCATCTCCTTACTAATCCTTACAACACTGTAAGGTCTAAATAACATAAACTTTAAGAATTTTCGAAAAAACAAAAGACATAAAATTAAAATAAAAAAAACCAAAAAAATAATTTTCAGGCTGGGCATGGTGGCTCATGCCTGTACTCTCAGCATTTTGGGAGGCCAAGGTGGGTAGATTGCATGAGCCCTGGAGTTCAAGACCAGCCTGGGCAACATAGTGACACCTTATCTCTATTATTTAAAAAATAAAGTAAAATAAATTGGCGATGGCTCACGCTTGTAATCCCAGCACTTTGGGAGGCAGAGGCGGGTGGATCACAAGGTCAGAATATAGAGACCATCCTGGCCAACATGGTGAAACCCCATCTCTACTAAAATACAAAAATTAGCCGGGCATGGTGGTGCACACCTGTAATCCCAGCTGCTCGGGAAACTGAGGTGGGAGAATCGCTTGAACACAGGAGGTGGAGGTTGTGCTACTGTGCTACAGCCTGGTGATAGAGCAAAACTCCATCTCAAAAAAATAAATAAATAATAAAAATATTAATAGAAGCATAAGTACTTTAGAAAACTACTCTATTGTCCTATCAATCACCACTGGGATATCCCTGCAAAACCAAAAGACCCTAAACAGCTATAATTACACAGAATTTTAATCTAGTAAGAGTTCTAGTTAAGAGTCTTGGCAGGGCGAGATGGCTCACACCTGTAATCCCAGCACTTTGGGCTGCTGAGACAGGTGGATTGCCTAAGGTCAAGAGTTCAAGACCAGCATGGGCAACACGGTGAAATCCCGCCTCTACTAAAAATACATAAATTAGGCCGGGCGCGGTGGCTCAAGCCTGTAATCCCAGCACTTTGGGAGGCCGAGACAGGCGGATCACGAGGTCAGGAGATCGAGACCATCCTGGCTAACACGGCGAAACCCCGTCTCTACTAAAAACACACACACAAAAAAAATTAGCCGGGCGAGGTGGCGGCGCCTGTGGTCCCAGCTACTCGGGAGGCTGAGGCAGGAGAATGGCGGGAACCCGGGAGGCGGAGCTTGCAGTGAGCTGAGATCTGGCCACTGCACTCCAGCCTGGGTGACAGAGCGAGACTCCGTCTCAAAAAAAAAAAAAATACATAAATTAGCCAGGCATGGTGGCAGGCACCTATAATCCCAGCTACTCGGGAGGCTGAGGCACGAGAATCACTTGAACCCGGGAGGCAGAGGTTGCAGTGAGCTGAGATCGCATTACTGCACTCCAGTCTGGGTAACAAAGCAAGACTCCGTCTCAAAACACAATACCATAATGACAATAAAGATTAATACTTATATATAGAAATTGTCCTTCACACTGCCAAACTGCCAGCCCATTAAGAAAGGCTTTTACGGCCAGGCATGGTGGCTCATGCCTATAATCCAAGCACCATGGGAAAGGCAGGCGGATCACTTGAGGTCAGGAGTTGGAGACCAGGCTAGCCAACATGGTGAAACCCCATGTCTACTAAAAAGAAAATACAAAAATTAGTCGGGTGTGATGGTGCATGCCTGTAGTCCCAGCTACTTGGGAGGCTAAGGCAAGAGAATTGCTTGAACCAGGAAGATGAAGGTTGCAGTGAGCCGAGACTGTGCTCCAGTCTGAGTGACAGAGAGAGACTCTGTCTCAAAAAAAAAAAAAAAAAAAAAGAAAAGAAGAAGAAAAGCTTTTACAAGCCTTCTTGTGCAAAAGAACAACAAGATATAAAGAAAACAAAATTTTACTGTAGTTGTGACCACACCTTGAAATGGAGAGTTGACAACTCTGTTTTAAGGAACAAACTCTTTTCCTATAGTAATTTCATCATAATTTCTTGCACAGAGTATACAATATGTTTCTGCTGGCAATATACAGTTGAGTAAAGGCTTTCTAAATCTTTTCCTCTGTACTTTCCAAACTATATTTTAAGAAACATTAACAAAACCAAACACATATATCAATACCAAAACCCACAAAATTAGCTATTTTATACCCACTTAGGCATCTAAGTAAACTGGCTAATGGCTTTATGGGAAGTAATGTACTGTAAAAGAGGAAACACTGGCAATGAAGGCAGAAAACCTAGACCTGGGTGGAAATCATGGCTACATAACTTGCTAACTCTCTGACCTTGGGCAATTTCCTTCTCTCAGTCTGAGTTTTCTTATTTGCAAAGTGAGAGTAGTAATTCCAATCTTGGGAGGGAGGATTAATTGCATGTGAAATGCCCACCACAGAGCCTGACTCCAAGCAGGAGTTTAGAAAAGATATTGCTATGATTGTTATTCATACAAGTTCCTTAAAAGCAAGAACATCATATTTGTCCTTGTAGCCCAACTGTAGGCTTTATAATTATTGAGGAGCTGAAAAAACAAGAAACACCAAAGTTACAAATGAGGATTTGTATCCGTTCAACACACGCCTAGACAGAAAATGAAACTAAGAAGTAATCATGACTTTCAAAAACTGTATCAACGCATACATAAGAGTATAAATCAAAGTATATACTGCCATTTGATGGGGAAAAATATCAAAATATGCAATGTGCTTATTTTTAAGCCACTCTGAAAGAAGATGATGCTGCCTGTAAACAAATCAGGAGTACAACTACTCTTCATTTATTCTGCAAGTATTTCCGTAAGTGCCAGTCATTATGTTGGTCATTATGCTAGGCAATGTGCATATGATGGGGAGCAAAAGCGAAAATAGTCCCAACCCTCATAGAGCTTGCTTGCAGTCATGTAATCACACAAATAAGTGTTAACTTGTGATAAGTGATGTGAAGGATGGGTAAATGGTGCTCTGAGAACCTATTAGGTTAGAATCTAATCTAACTGAAATCAAGGAAGGCCTTCCAAGGAGGTGAAACCTGAGAGCTGAAGGATAAAGAGGAGGTTAACAAAGGGAGGTGTTTCCAGATGGAGTAAAGTAGCTACTGCAAAGACCCTGTAAGCAGAAGCAAACATGGCAAGAACGCAGGACTATAAGGGCAGTGTGCATGGAGCAGAGACAAGTATGAGAATTAGCTAGGGTCTAGGCTGCACAAGGGCCTATATCGCCTACATTCAAAAGTTGTACTTTGATCTCAAGAGCAATGACAAGGCCTGTAATCCTAAGGCTTTGGGAGGCTGAGGCAGGAGGACAGCTTGAACCCAAGAGGTCGAGGTCATAATTACACCACTGGACTCCAGCCTGGGTGACAAAGTGAGATCCTGTCTCCACAAAAAAAAAAAAAAAAAAAAAAAAAAAAAAAAAAAAGAGCAACCAGAAGCCACTAAAGAATTTTATGAATGCTTCTTTGTGGGGCAGGCAGGCTGAGGGGAAGATGAAATCAGATTTTCAATAGGACTCTGGCTTCTGGCTTCTGGAATACGGATGGATCAGGTGGGAAACAAAAGTCCTGTCAGGATACAATAGTAGCTCGGAATAGGGTGATGGCAGTGATGGTGGAAGAAAGCCAATGAATTCAAGATATATTCAGGAAAATCTAACACTGTATTGTACACAAGGGCAGAGAGATAGCAGTGTCCAAGACACTGGGTTTCTGATTCATATGACTGTACAGAAGGAGAAGGAGATACCACTCAGGAGGTATTCTGCTTCCGAAATGTCTTTAAGGAGCCGGGCGCAGTGGCTCACTCCTGTAATCCCAGCACTTTGGGAGGCTGAGGTGGGTGAATTGCCTGAGGTCAGGAGTTCGAGACCAGCCTGGCCAACGTAGTGAAACCCCATCATTACTAAAAATACAAAAAATTAGCTGGGTGCGGTGGCGGGCACCTGTAATCCCAGCTACTAGGGAGGCTGACGCAGGAGAATTGCTTGAACCCAGGAGGCAGAGGTTGCAGGGAGCCAAGATGGCGCCATTGCATTCCAACCTGGCAACAAGAGCAAAACTCTGTCTCAAAAAAAAAAAAAAAAGAAAGAAAGAAAAGAAATATCTTTAAGGCTGTTCACACAGGCCAAAAAGGGCCTAAGTGCACTACACTTTTGCATGAAAATGTGTAAACCCAGTTTGATCCCCTACTTTAAATAAGGGTCTAAAAGATTTTTTGCTATTTACAAAAATCAAACTGACTCTAAAAAATACAAGGATTTTCCCACACTGAAGAAATTTCAAAGATTCTGCCACAAGCTTCTAAATCAACTTCCAGTGAATGTTAAATTGGTTTGAGCAATAGGGCAGCATTATGGAGTGAATGTGTCATTTCCCATGAGGACCACTTTGATAAGGCTAACACTTATTTACTGCCAATTAATTTAAATATTTTAAATAAATCTTAATAGTTAAGAGTACTCTTGGCCAGACGCAGTGGCTCACACCTGTAATCCCAGCACTTTGGGAGGCCGAGGCGGGCGGATCACAAGGTCAGGAGATGGAGACCATCCTGGTTAACACTGTGAAACCCCGTCTCTACTAAAAAATACAAAAGATTAGCCGGGCATGGTGGCGAGCGCCTGCAGTCCCAGCTACTCGGGAGGCTGAGGCAGGAGAATGGCATGAACCCGGGAGGTGGAGGTTGCAGTGAGTCGAGATCGCGCCACTGCACTCCAACCTGGGCAACAGAGCAAGACTCTGTCCAAAAAAAAAAAAAAAAAAAAAGTATCCTTGGCCGGGCACAATGGCTCAGGCCTGTAATCCCAGCACTTTGGGAGGCAGAGGCGGGCAGATCACGAGGTCAAGAGATCAAGACCATCCTCCAACATGGTGAAACCCCGTCACTAGTAAAAATACAAACATTAGCTGGGCGTGGTGGGCACCTGTAATCCCAGATACTCCCGAGGCTGAGGCAGGAGAATCGTTTGAACCCGGGAGGTGGAGGTTGCAGTGAGCCGAGATCACGCCATTGCACTCCAGTCTGGGCAACAAAACCCAAACTCCGGCTGGGCGCGGTGGCTCACGACTATAATCCCAGCACTTTTGGAGGACAAGGTGGGCAGATCACGAGGTCAGGAGTTCGAGACCAGCCTGGCCAACATGGTGAAACCCCATGTCTACTAAAAATACAAAAATTAGCTGGGCATGGTGGCAGGCGCCTATAATCCCAGCTGCTCAGGAGGCTGAGGCAGGAGAATCATTTGAACCCTGGAGGCGGAGGTTGCAGTGAGCCAAGATCAGGCCACTGCACTCCAGCGTGGATGACAGGGCGAGACTCCGTCTCAAAAAAAAAAAAAAAAAAAAAAAACCGAAACTCCAACTCTAGAAAAAAGAGAGTACTCTTATGTGACATTAAACTAGAATATGATAACATCAGGCATTACCATAATTAGAACTATACTGTTTTTGTTTTAATATTTTGAAATGCTTGTAAAAAATAATATTTTGTAGGAAAAAAAGAGATAAGATTTTAAAAACACACAGACACATAATCTCTTGCCTTTAATAAATATTTTGCCATTTCCATCCTAGTCCTTGTTAATGCCCATCACATTCAATTCAGGGTAAAAAATAAGGTTTTTACTAGTTAAACACATTTGTATATGTGTATGCACTATATACAAAGTAAAGCCAATATATGTCAATACTATCAATACTTTAATATTTACTTTTCCTGGTTTTAGTTTTCAAATTTGCAACGGATGCTATTTGCATAGAATACTGATGCCTTTAAGTCTTAAAAACAGAAATCTGCCTGACCCAAGAAAAAGGATGAAAGAAAGAGATTTGTCCCTTTAAAATCAGCCAACACGTCCTATGTTAGTACTGAAGTACTTTCCAATTCTGGCAGGATGGGCTCCATGGCCACCTGCTTGCACTAGGGCCTGACTAGCATTTTATTAACATCCAACTGCAATTACCAGGACATTCATTACCACTGCTTGTACAAAGCAGAATTCTCTTTAAATTTTTTTCCCATACTGATTTCATCACCAGGTGTCAAAAGGCAAAACCGTGGCCTGAGGCCAAATAGAAAAATGTCATCTCTACAAATGAGGAGAAAAGACAAGGACTTTAAAAAATCAGGTCAACAAGCCCATTAGCCAATAATAGTTTGTAAAACTAGACTGTCTTCACACTAGAGGCTGTGCTAGCAAATGTGGTCCTTGGAAACAACCGCTGTAGAGCTTGAAATGGGTTGCCAGCATGGTTTGCCTTTTTCGTTTTTCATGTTTATTTTTATTTTTTTATTTATAACATGGAATCAGACTATGACTATAATGGAGCATAGCTATGGCGGGGTATAGGCACTGCCAAGGAAGAGACAGCGAAAAGCCCGTAGGGTTCCCAATCTAAGCTAGCAGACCTTCCCATCTTCCTCAGGAGTGGTCCCTGTCTCTGCAGCTGGAATGTGCGGGAGGGAAAGTTACAAGGGCCCCCAAAATGAGACAGCAAAACACTTCCTTCCGAGAACTAAAGGTCATAGGCTTTTAAGGAACAATAGAGCTCAATGTAAGCTTCAGAAAGATGATGACAGTCAGATGAGACGGGGGTAGGGAAGCAGGGGTGAGGAGATGCTCCCCGTCTGGGATAGCTAAATAGGAGAGTCAAGGCCAGGAACTTTAGAAGCACGAGAAGGGCTGGATCTTCCAGAACCTGCCCCAGTGGGCCTGAGAAACCTAAGAGGCTCCTCTGAAAATCTAGGGCATCTATGCATCCAATACTCTCAGCCCTCTCCTCGGGAAGGGAGATAATCCCCACAGGAAGCACCCCCCAAACTGGGGCTTTTCCTACCCTTCAAAAGCCACAAACCCTCACGGAAAACATTTACAAGGGAGTGGAAAGGCCGGGGGCAAGCAGCGGTTCTGCAAACCTCAGGAAGGAGGCCCCTGGATCCAAAGAACTTTGCCCCTGGAATAGGGGGTGGGGTGGGGAGGGCACCGTCTGAGGCCCGTAAGCCTCGGGGAAAGAAGCTGCAGGAACTGGAGCAGGGTCCCGTGGGTGCACTGACGAGGGGGTGGCGGCCTGGGGCGCGGTCGCCGGTGAGGGAGGCCCGCGGGCCGGGCACGAGAGCGGGGGCGCTGCGGGCCCGTGGCTGCAAAGAGCCGGGGCTTGGGAGGCAGAGGCCGGCGTAGGCCTCGGGGGCCCGGACACACCCACCGTGGCGGCCTCGGGCCCGCTTACCTGCTCCTCCTCCGGGGTCAGCTCCGGCGCCATGTCGGGCCGGGGCGCGGTCGCGGGCTCCATCCCCCAGCCACCGCCGCCGGGCGGACAGAACTCGCTCGCGAGCGCGGGAGCCCGGCACGCTCGGCCTCCGCTTCCGCGTCCCCGCGCCTCAGCAGCCCCGGGCAGGCTCGAGCATGGTGGGGCCGGCCAGGGCCCGGCGCCCGCAGCAGCCGCAAACGCCGCTTCTGCTTCTTTAAGAAAAATCTCTCCGAACTGCCCCTCTCTTCCGGGAGGAAATCCTTTTTTATATTATTCGCTCCTTTCCTCACACTCCCCCTTATCTCCTGGGGAAGAAAAAGTGCAGGCGAAGAGCTAACAGCCGCTCGGGATTTAAAAGGAAATCGGAAATCAGGAACTTTTAGAGCCGGGAGCGAAGGGTCGGCGGAAATTTCACGAAGGCCGCCGGCCCCCTCGGCGCCCCGCTTCCTCGGCCGCACTCCCGCTTCTCCACAGCGCCACAGCACTCGGGGCCGCCCAGCCGGGCCGTCCTCGCGGACGCTGGCCCTGCGACCTGCGCGGCTGCCTCAGCCAGGCTTCTTGCGGGCGGCCGCAGCGAGAGGGAGGGAGCGAAGAGGGAGCGAGGGAAACGCGCCCCCCTCCTGGCTCACGGCCAACGCTGCGGCCGCCCCGCGGCCGCCCGAGCCCCCCGCGGCTCCATTGAGAAACTGAGCGTCTCATTCACAAGCTGGTGGCGAGGAGGGCCCAGCGGAGCGAGGACGCCGTCCGGGAGGGGGAGACAGAGAGGAGCCCGGGCGGGGGAGGGGACCCGGGCGGGGAGGGGACCCGGGCGGGGAGGGGACCCTAGCAGGACGGAAGGCGACTCGACTGCGGGAGGGAGGAAAAGGAAGAAAAGAGTGTATTTCGTGAGGCTCAGATCTTCGGAGGAGGAGGAGAATACATTCGTTTGCAAATTATCTGCTGACTGGCACCTCTCCTGGGGTTAACTTGCCGCTGCCACCTACGCGTGAGAAACCCACAATCCTCATCTATTTGTCACTTGCAGCCTGAAAGACCCTGGAAAGGTTGCCTGCCAGGCCAGGAAGCTTAGGTGGAAGGAATCGCACCTGCCTCCCTCTCTCTCCCTCCTTACTGGCTGTATCCTGTAATTCTTCTCCAGTGTAGTTAATGTTAATCCCCCACAGAAACATCAGACTCCGAACCTCATTCAGGAATGACGCGGCCTTTGCAGACCTTTGATTTTCACTAGGGCAAGTGCAGCAAAGGATTCAGGATTAGGTGTACACTCTTGGAATCATTTGGGGAGGAATGCATAGAGAAGGCAAGGCTGGGTCTAGTATGTTGTTGCATTATTCCAAGCCAAAGATAAATATTCCTAAGGGACTCAGAGAAGTCCACAACTAGTTCCAAGGCTGAAGCCCTGGAGCCAGTCCTGTGAGAGACCCAAAGGAGGGGCCTTCACACAACAGGAGGGTGCTGTGAGTTGTGATGCTCCCACGATTTTTTTTTCTTTTTTTCTTTTTTTTTTTGAGACTGAGTCTCACTGTGTCGCCCAGGCTAGAGTGCAGTGACGCCATCCCGGCTCACTACAACCTCCGCCTCCCGGGTTCAAGCGATTCTCCTGCCTCAGCCTCCTGGGCAGCTGGGATTACAGGTGCGCGCCACCACGCCCGTCTAATTTTTGTATTTTTAGTAGAGACAGGGTTTCACCATGTTGGTCAGGCTGGTCTCGAACTCCTGACCTCGTGATCCGCCCGCCTCGGTCTCCCAAAGTGCCAGCATTACAGGCAGGCGTGAGCCACCGCGCGCCCGGCTATTTTTTTTTTTTTTTTTTTTTTTTTTTTTTTTGAGACGGAGTCTCGCTCTGCCGCCCAGGCTGGAGTGCAGTGGCCGGATCTCAGCTCACTGCAAGCTCCGCCTCCCGGGTTCACACCATTCTCCTGCCTTGTGATCTGCCGGCCTCGGCCTCCCAAGGTTTCTTTTTTTGTTTTGTTTTGAACAGAGCCTCACTTTGTTGCCCAGGCTGGAGTGCAGTGGCGTGATCACAGCTCACTGCAGCCTCAAAGTCCTGGGCTCAAGCAATCCTCCTGCCTCAGCCTCCTGAGTAGGTAGGACTACAGGTGCACACCACTGCACCTGGCTAATTTTTTTTTTTTTAATTTTTTGTAGAGATGGGGGTCTTGCTATGTTGCCCAGGCTGGTCTCAAACTCCTGGTGAACCGCCTTTGCAAAATTATAACTGAGGATTTTATGACAGTGAAAGAAATCAGACCTGACTCTATCTTGCTTCTAACCCTTAAGCTGTCCTTGTTCATTCCTGGGCATAGGCCGAACTAACTTGGGGAAGGAACTCAGTTCATGGTTTGACTCTGAAACAAAATTGATAACAGCCCTTCCCGAAAAGACCTCCTTCTTCCCTGGGGTCCAGTCTGCCTTTGCAAGATGAACAAATTAAGCTACAAAGATTAGAAATTACAATTTAGGGGTCATGCAGCCTTGGGCTCCAAGAGTCTAAACCTCCCCAGATTGCTCCTGGGGATAACATCACTATTGTAAAACCTGAGATCAGTGCTTGAGATATTTTGCAGACCCTGCACCGGATGGATCAGCTGATACCACACAGACCAGTAATCTGGCCCAAAGAGGTCTGCCATCTCAACCAGGAACAGAAGACAGCAAGAAAAACTCATTTCAACTCCCTATGATTCCATCCCAAGCCTGACCAATCAGCACTCCCCACTTCCAAATTATCTTTAAAAACTCTGATCCCTTAATGCTCCAGGGAGACTGATTTTAGTAATAAAAAAACTACAGGCCAGGCACGGTGACTCACGCCTGTAATCCCAGCACTTTGGGAGGCTGAGGCAGGCGGATCATGAGGTCAAGAGATCGAGACCCACTTTGGGAGGCCGAGACAGGCGGATCATGAGGTCAGGAGATCGAGACCATCCTGGCTAACCCAGTGAAACTCCGTCTCTACTTAAAAAAAATACAAAAAACTAGCCGGGCGAGGTGGCGGGCGCCTGTAGTCCCAGCTACTCGGGAGGCTGAGGCAGGAGAATGGCGTGAACCCGGGAGGCGGAGCTTGCAGTGAGCTGAGATCCGGCCACTGCACTCCAGCCTGGGCGACAGAGCGAGACTCCGTCTCAAAAAAAAAAAAAAAAAAAAAAGAGATTGAGACCATCCTGGCCAACATGGTGAAACCCCGTCTCTAGTGAAAATACAAAAATTAGCTGGGCGTGGTGGCACACACCTGTAGTCCCAGCTACTTGGGAGTCTGAGGCAGGAGAAGCGCTGGAACCCAGGAGGTGGAGATTGCAGTGAGCCAAGATCACACCACTGCAGTCCAGCCTGGCGAAACAGCGAGACGCCATCTCAAAAATAATAATAAAACTCCACTCTCCTGCACAGCTGGCTCTGCGTGAATTACTCTTTTGCCATTGCAATTCCCCTGTCTTGATGTATTTGCTGTGTAGGCAGCAGGCAAGGTGATCCTATTGGACAGTTATACTGGGCTCAGGTGATCTTCCTGTCTCAGCCTCCCAAAGTGCTGGGATTACAGGTTTGAGCCACTGTGCCCAGCCTTCTAGGGTTTTTGCTTTTGTTTTTGTTTGAGATGGAGTTTCACTCTTGTTGCCCAGGCTGGAGTGCAGTGGCACGATCTCGGCTCACTGCAACCTCCACCTCCCAGACTCAAGCGATTTTCCTGCCTCAGCCTCCCTAGTAGCTGGGATTACAGGCACCTGCCACCACGCCCAGCTAATTTTTTGTATTTTTAGTAGAGATGGGGTTTCACTATGTTGGCCAGGCTGGTCTCGAACTCCTGACCTCAGGCAATCCACCCACCTCAGCCTCCCAAAGTGCTGGGATTACAGGCATGAGCCACCACGCCCGGCTCCTCCTAGGATTTTAAAAGCAATCCCTGACCTCAACTAATTTCTGCATTAATGCAATAGGAACTTCAGGCTGCCCTTGGCGAGAATCAGAGAAGATATCCTTGGTGTTTGAATCTTTATCTCAGCTAGGATATTTTCTACTTTGCATCAATACGGCTGACTGGAGGTTGACTTCATCACTACTTTAGTTTCAGTATTGCAACCAGTCTGGAACTTTTTTTTTTTTTTTTTTTTTTTTGAGCAGGAGTCTTGCTCTGTCTCCCAGGCTGGAGTACAGTGGCGCAATCTCGGCTCACTGTGACCTCTGCCTCCTGGGTTCAAGCAATTCTCCTGCCTCAGCCTCCCAAGTAGCTGAGATTACAGGCGCTTGCCACCACACCCTGCTAATTTTTGTATTTTTAGTAGAGACAGGGTTTCACCATGTTAGCCAGGATGGTCTTGAACTTCTGACCTCAGGCAATCTGCCCTCAGCTTCCCAAAGTGCTGGGATTACAGGCGTGAACCACTGCATCCAGCCTATTTTCTTTTTATTGAAGTGTAATATACAGAAAAAGTGCAAATATAAGTGTACCACTTGATGAATTTATTTTATTTTATTTTTTTTTTTTTTTTTTTTTTTGAGACGGAGTCTCGCTCTGTCACCCAGGCTGGAGTGCGGTGGCCGGATCTCAGCTCACTGCAAGCTCCGCCTCCCGGGTTCACGCCATTCTCCTGCCTCAGCCTCCCGAGTAGCTGGGACTATAGGCGCCCACCACCTCGCCCGGCTAGTTTTTTGTATTTTTTAGTAGAGACGGGGTTTCACCGTGTTAGCCAGGATGGTCTCGATCTCCTGACCTCGTGATCCGCCTGTCTCGGCCTCCCAAAGTGCTGGGATTACAGGCGTGAGCCACCGCGCCCGGCCGAATTTATTTTATTTTTTGAGACAGGGTCTCACTCTATTGCCCAGGATAGAGTGCGACAGCACAATCCTGGCTCACTACAACCTCCACTTCCTGGCTTAAGCGATCCTCCAGCCTCAGCCTCCCAAATAGCTGGGACTACAGGTGCACACCACCAGGCCCGGCTCATTTTTGTATTTTTTGTATAGACAGGGTTTCACCACATTGCCCAGGCTGGTCTCAAACTCCTGAGCTCAAAGCAATCCACTCACCTCAGCCTCCCAAAGTGCTAGGATAACAGGCGCGAGCCACTGCGCCCAGCCAGATGAATTTTCATAAACTCATGTGTCTGTGCCCAATGCACAGATCAAGAAATAGAATATTCTCAACTTGCCAAAGCCTTGCCTTTTGCCCACCTCCCACTCCCCACCCCCTAGTCAGTTACCACTCTGCTGAAGGGTAACCACTATCTTGCCCCCACTTTTTTTTTTTTTTTTTAAAGAGACAGGGTCTCTCGCTCTGTCGCCCAGGCTGGAGTGCAATGGCGCGATCTGGGCTCACTGCAACCTCTGACTCCGGGTTCAAGCGAATCTCCTGCCTCAGCCTTCAGAGTAGCTGGGATTACAGGTATGCACTACCATGCCCATCTAATTTTTGCATTTTTTTTAGTAGAGATGGGGTTTCACCATGTTGGCCAGGCTGGTCTCGAAGTAGTACAAGTCATTGATTGGAGACAGGAGAGGATGGAGTCTCTCAACTCACTATTTACACTTCACATTTGTTTTGCCCACTGATCCTCAGGACACCAGGGGTCAGTGATTTATCCAAAGTCACACAACTAACTAATTAGTATTGAGCTAGAACTTGAACCCAGGCATTCTAACTCCTGATCTAGGGACTGGGTGAGGAGGATAATTAATAAAGATATTTAACTGAGTGGGCTGAGAGAGAACTCAGCAGTGTTTTCAGAGGCACAGCTGTGTGTGTGGGCGTGTGGGTGTGTAAGGGAAGAGAATCACTGTTTTAACAGGACAATGTTTGGAAATTTCTGAGCACAAACATGAATAACAAAACAAAGTACAAGGCAGCTGGCTGGCCGGCCACTTTGTTCTGAGAGGTAAATCCAGGAGACCCAGAGTAGAGAGGCAGCTACCTGGCTTGCCTCTAACTGCAGGCTTGAACCAATGAACTCCAATATGGTACTGTCATCCTGACCAATCAAATCTTAAAGGCTGGGCTGGGCACTGGGGCTCACACTTGTAATCCCAGCACTTGGGAGGCCCAGATGGGTGGATCACTTGAGGTCAGGAGTTGGAGACCACCATGAACAATCAACATGGTGAAACCCCATGTCTGCTAAAAATACAAAAAATTAGCCAGACGGGATGTTGCATGCCTGTAATCCCAGCTACTCGGGAGGCTGAGGCAGGAGAATTGCTTGAACCTGGGAGGCGGAGGTTGCCATGAGCCAAAATCACGCCATGGCACTCCAGCCTGCGCAACAAGAGTGAAACTCTGTCACAAGAAAAAAAAAAAAAAAATCTTAGAAGACTGCAGAATGGCTTGTAATATCAAAAGACTGAAAATATTATGAGGCTGGGCGCAGTGGCTCACACCTGTAATCCTAGCACTTTGGGAGGCTGAGGCAGGCGGATCACGCAGTAGAACAAGACCATCCTTGCCAACATGGTGAAACCCTGTCTCTACTAAAAATACAAAAATTAGCTGGGCGTAGTGGTGCTCGCCTGTAGTCCCAGCTACTCAGGAGACTGAGGCAGGAGAATCGCCTGAACCCGGGAGGCAGAGGTTACAGTGAGCCGAGATCGCCTTACTGCACGCCAGCCTGGCAGCAGAGCGAAACTCCGTCCCAAACAAACAAACAAACAAACATTATGGCCCATCAATAGAAAACTTAGTAAATAAATTACAGTACACACATACACTGAAATAACAGGCTGACATTGTGTCCTTACATTTATCCCACAAACTGTTCTAAATGACTTTCATTCATTTACTCTCACCATATTAGTATAAGAAAGGTGAAACTATGATCCTTATTTTACAAAAGGCATATATAGTAGATCCATATGTACTGACATAGCCTCCTTTTTTTTTTTTTTTTTTCCCTGAGACGGAGTCTTGCTGTGTCACCCAGGCTGGAGTGCCGTGGTGCAGTCTCAGCTCACTGCAACTTCCGCCTCCTGGGTTCAAGCAATTCTCTGCCTCAGGCTCCCGAGTAGTTGGGAATACAGGCATGCAACATCCTGTCCAGCTAATTTGTTGTATTTTTAGCAAAGACAGGGTTTCACCATGTTGATCAGGGTGGTCTCGAACTCCTGACCTCAAGTGATCCACCCACCTGGGCCTCCCAAAGTGCTAGGATTACAGGTGTGAGCCAACGTGACTGGCTGCTTTTTTTTTGGTTTGAGATGGAGTCTCGCTCTGTTACCCAGGTTGGAGTGCAGTGGCACGATCTCAGCACACTGCAACTTCCACTTCCTGGGCTCAGGTGATTCTTGTGCCTCAGCCTCCCAAATAGCTGGGATTACAGGGGTGAACCACCACGCCTGGCCCCTCCTTGCTTTTAAATTTAATTTTATTTATTTTTTTTGAGGCAGAGTGTCACTCTGTAACCTCAGCTGGAGTGCAATGGCACAATCTCAGCTCACGGCAACCTCTGTCCCCCAGTTTCAAGTAATTCTCCTGCCTCAGCCTCTCAAGTAGCTGGTTTTACAGGTGTGCACCACCACATCTGGCTAATTTTTTTTTAATTATTATTATACTTTAAGTTCTAGGGTAAATGTGCATAATGTGCAGGTTTGTTACATATGCATACATGTGGCATGTTGGTGTGCTGCACCCATGAACTTGTCATTTACATTAGGTATTCCTCTTAATGCTATCCCTCCTCTCCTCCCACCCCATGACAGGCCCTGGTGTGTGATGTTCCCTGCCCTGTGTCTAAGTGTTCTCATTGTTCAATTCCCACCTATGACTGAGAACACGCAGTGTTTGGTTTTCTGTCCTTGCGACAGTCTGCTCAGAATGATGGTTTCCAGCTTCATCTATGTCCCTAAAAAGGACATGAACTCATCCTTTTTCTTTCTTTTTTTTTTTTTTTGAGACGGAGTCTCGCTCTGTCGCCCAGGCTGGAGTGCAGTGGCGCGATCTCAGCTCACTGCAAGCTCCACCTCCCAGGTTCACGCCATTCTCCCGCCTCAGCCTCCGAGTAGCTGGGACTACAGGCGCCCGCCACCACGCCCGGCTAGTTTTTTGTATTTTTAGTAGAGACGGGGTTTCACCATGTTAGCCAGGATGGTCTCAATCTCCTGACCTTGTGATCCACCCGCCTCGGCCTCCCAAAGTGCTGGGATTACAGGCTTGAGCCACCGCGCCCGGCAACTCATCCTTTTTCATGGCTGCATAGTATTCCATGGTGTACATGTGCTACATTTTCTTTTTTTTTTTTTTTTCTTGAGACGGAGTCTCGCTCTGTCACACAGGCTGGAGTGCGGTGGCCGGATCTCAGCTCACTGCAAGCTCCGCCTCCCAGGTTCACGCCATTCTCCTGCCTCAGCCTCCCGAGTAGCTGGGACTACAGGCGCCCGCCACCTCGCCCGGCTAGTTTTTTGTATTTTTTAGTAGAGACGGGGTTTCACCGTGTTAGCCAGGATGGTCTCGATCTCCTGACCTCGTGATCCGCCCATCTCGGCCTCCCAAAGTGCTGGGATTACAGGCGTGAGCCACCGCGCCCGGCCTACATTTTCTTAATCCAACCTATCACCAATGGACATTTGGGTTGCTTCCAAGTCTTTGCTATTGTGAATAGTGCCGCAATAAACATACGTGTGCATGTGTCTTTATAGTAGCATGATTCATAATCCTTTGGGTATATACCCAATAATGGGATCGCTGGGTTAAATGGTATTTCTAGTTCTAGATCCTTGAGGAATTGCCACACTGTCTTCCACAATGGTTGAACTAGTTCAAAGTCCCACCAACAGTGTGAAAGAGTTCCTATTTCTCCACATCCTCTCCAGCACCTGTTGTTCCTGACTTTTTAATGATCGCCATTCTAACTGGTGTGAGATGATATCACATTGTGGTTTTGGTTTGCATTTCTCTGATGACCAGTGAGGATGAGCATTTTTTCATGTGTCCGTTGGCTGCATAAATGTCTTCTTTTGAGAAGTGTCTGTTGATATCCTTCACCCACTTTTTGATGGGGTTGATTTTTTCTTGTAAATTTGTTTAAGTTCTTTGTAGATTTTGGATATTAGCCCTTTGTCAGATGGGTAGATTGCAAAAATTTCTCCCATTCTGTAAGTTTCTCGTTCACTCTGACGGTAGTTTCTTTTGCTGTGCAGAAGCTCTTTAGTTAAATTAAATCCCAATTGTCTATTCTGGCTTTTGTTGCCATTGCTTTTGGTGTTTTAGTCATGAAGTCCTTGCCCATGCCTATGTCCTGAATGGTATTGCCTAGGTTTTCTTCGAGGGTTTTTATGGTTTTAGGTCTAACACTTAAGTCTTTAATCCATTTTGAATTAATTTTTGTATAAGGTGTAAGGAAGGGACGCAGTTTCAGCTTTCCACATATATATCCAGCTAATTTTTGTATTTTTAGTAGAGACAGGCTTTTGCCATGTTGACCAGGTTGGTCTCGAACTCCTAACCTCAGGTGATCTGCCCACCTCGGCCTCCCAAAGTGCTGGGATTACAGGCGTGAGCCACCACACCCAGCCTAAAATAGACATTTTGTTTTGTTTTGTTTTTCTGAGACAGAGTCTCAATCTATCACCCAGGCTGAAGTGCAGTGATGCGATCTCGGCTCACTGCAACCTCCGCCTCCTGGGTTCAAGTGATTCTCGTGCCTCAGCCTCCCGAGTAGCTGGGATTACAGGCGCCCACCACCATGCCCGGCTAATTTTTGTATTTTTAGTAGAGACAGGGTTTCACCATGTTGCCCAGGCTGGTCTTGAACACCTGACCTCAGATGATCCCCCACTTCAGCCTCTCCAAGTGCTGGGATTACATGTGTGAGCCACCACACCCAGCCCAGAATAGACATTTTATAAAAGAAGACATTTAAATCTCAAACAGGCACATGAAAAGATGCTTAACTTCACTGATCATCAAAGAAATGCAAACTGAAACTACAATGAGGCCAGGCATGGTGGCTCATGCCTTTAATCCCAGCACTTTGGGAGGCTGAGGCGGGTGGATCACTTGAGGTCAGGAGTTCAAGACCAGCCTGAGGCCGGGCGCGGTGGCTCAAGCCTGTAATCCCAGTACTTTGGGAGGCCAAGGCGGGTGGATCACGAAGTCAGGAGATCGAGACCATCCTGGCTAACATGGTGAAACCCCGTCTCTACTAAAAATACAAAAAACTAGCCGGGCGTGGTGGCGGGCGCCTGTAGTCCCAGCTACTCGGAGGCTGAGGCAGGAGAATGGCGTAAACCCGGGAGGCGGAGCTTGCAGTGAGCCGAGATCGCGCCACTGCACTCCAGCCTGGGTGACACAGCGAGACTCCGTCTCAAAAAAAAAAAAAAAAAAAAAAAAAAAAAAAAAAAAAAGACCAGCCTGGCCAACATGGTGAAACCTCATCTCTACTAAAAATACAAATATTAGCCAGGCACAGTGGCGCACACCTGTAATTCCAGCTACTCAGGAGGTTGAAGTAGGAGAATCGCTTGAACCCGGGAGGCGAATTGTGCCACTGCACTCCAGCCTGGGCAACAGAGTGAGACCCCATCTCAAAATAAATAAATAAATAAAACTACAATGAGATACCATCTCATCCTGGTGAAAATGGTTTTTATCCAAAAGACAGGCGATAACAAATGCTGGGAAGGATGTGGAGAATAGGGAACCCTCGTACACTTTTGGTGGGAATATACATTAGTACAACCACCATGGAGAACAATTTGGAGTTTCCTAAAAAAAAAACCTAAAAATATAGCCAGGTGAGGTGACTCATGCCTAGAGGCTGAGGCAGGAAGATCACTTGAGTCCAAGAGTCCAGGAGTTTGAGTCCAGCCCGGGCAACACGGTGAGACCTCATCTCTACAAAATATAAAAAAAATTAGCTAGGAGTAGTGGTGCACACCTGTAGTCCCAGATACTTGGGAGGCTGAGGTGTGAGGATCACTTGAGCCTGGGAGATAAAGGCTGCAGTGAACTGTGATTACACCACTGCGCTCCAGCCTGGGCAAGAGAGTCAGACCTTGTTGAAAAGGGAGGAGAGGAGAGGAGAGGGGAGGGGAAGGGAGGGAAGGTGTAGTGGAAGAGAGGTGTGAGGGGAGGGGAGGGGAAGGTAGGGGAGGGGAGGGGAGGGGAAGGTAGGGGAGGGGAGGGGAGGGAGAAGGGGAAGGAAGGGGAGGGGAAGAGAGGGGAGTAGAAGGGGAGGGGAGGGAGACAGGAGGAAAGAAAAAAGCTGAAAATAAAGCTACCAATCCCCCTCCTAGGTATATACCCCAAAGAAAGAAAATCAGTATACTGAAGAGATATCTGCACTCCCATGTTTATTGCCGCACTATTCACAATAGCTAAAATTTGGAAGCAACCTAAGTGTTCATCAACATATAAATGGATAAAGAAAATGTGGCACAGATACACAATGGAGTACTATTAAGTATAAAAAAGAATGAGGCTGGATACGGTGTCTCACACCTGTAGTTTCAGCACTTTGGAAGGCTGAGGGGGCAGATCACTTGAGGCCAGGGGTTGAAGACCAGCCTGGCCAACATGATGAATCCCTGTCTCTAAAAAAAATATTAAAAATACAAAAATTAGTTGGATGTGGTGGCACACACCTGTAATCCCAGCTACTCGGGAGGCTGAGGCATGAGAATCGCTTGAACCTGGGAGGCGGAGGTTGCAGTGAGCCAAGATTGTCCCACTGCACTCCAGACTGGGTGACAGAGTGAGACTCTGTCTCAAAAAAAAAAAAAAAAAAAAAAGAAAAAAAAAAAAAAGAAAAGAGATCCTGTCACTTGCAACAACATGGATGGAACTGGAGGTCATTACGTTAAGTGAAATAAGCCAGGCACAGAAAGACAAACTTCCCATGTTCTCACTTATTTTGTAGGAGCTAAAAATTAAAATAATTGAACTCATGGAGATAGAGAGTAGAAGGATGGTAACCAGAGGATGGGAAGGGTAGTGGGGGGTGGGGGAGAAGTGGGGATGGTTAATGGGTAAAGAAAAATAGCAAGAATGAATAAGAGCCAGGTGCAGTGGCTCATGCCTATAATCCCAGCACTTTGGGAAGCCAAGGCAAGTGGATGGCTTGAGCTCAGGAATTTGAGACCAGCCTAGGCAACATGGCAAGACTCTGTCTCTACTAAAAATACAAAAAAGATTACTTGAGCCTGGGACGCAAAGGTTGCAGTGAGCTGAGATCACGCCACTGCACTCCAGCCTGGGTGACAGAGTGAGACCCTGTCTCAAATTGTTAAAAAATTAAAAAACTAAAAAAAAAAAAAAATGAGTAAGGTGTATTTGCTAGCACAATAGGGTGACTATACAGTACAAAACAATTTAATCGTACATTTCAAAATAATTAAGAATATAATTGGATTGTTTGTAACACAAAGGATAAATGCCTGGGATGGATACCCCATTTACCTTGATGTGATTATTACGCATTGCATGCCTGTATAAAAATATCTCATGTGACCCATAAATATATACGTCTACTATTTGATGTACCCACAAAAAAGAAAAAGAGAAAGAAAAAAAAATAGCATAAGTTTCAGGTCTCTGTCTAGAAAGCTTATCCTCCCCTCCCCGCACCTTCTTCACCAAACATATCTGACTCATCCTTAAGGTCACAGCTCAAAAGTCACTTCCCCAGCAATATCTTCCTTGATTACTCCCTAAACTGAACTGCACTTTCTAAGACTCATAGCACCCTTTTATTCGTCAGAGAGCTGATCACAATTTGTAATTATGCACTTGTTTCTACATTCATTGGCCTAGTGTTTGTGTGCCCTACTAGACTGTATGCTTTAGGACAGCAGGACCACATCTGTCCTGTTGGCCCCTGAACTCCCAGCGCCTAGAAACTAGTACATAGTAGGCAAGCCCTTGATAAATGTGTGTGGAATGACTGAATCAAGGAAGATGGCCACCTCATCTATGAGACCTATCTTACCATTTTCCCCTTTGTTTTGTAAGCTCCTCTCAAACATTGCTCCAAAATCTCTACTGCCTATAAAAGAGACTTGCGTTGTGCTATAATGATGATCTGAGGCTAGGTGCAGTGGCTCACGCCTGTAATCCCAGCACTTTGGGAGGTTGAGGAGGGCAGATCACTAGGTCAGGAGTTCAAGACCAGCCTGACCAACGTGGTGAAACCCCATCTCTGCTAAAAACACAAAAATTAGCTGGGCACAGTGGTGCAAACCTGTAATCCCAGCTACTCAGGAGGCTGACGCAGGAGAATCGCTTGAACCTGGGAGGTGGAGGTTGCAGTGAGCCGAGATTGCGCCATTGCAATCTAGCCTGGGCTACAGAACAAGACACCATCTCAAAAAAAGGAAAAAAAAAAGATGATTTGGCTATAAAAGATTCACCCCACCCTGCCAAAAGAAATGAAGGTGGGCACAGTGGTGTACATCTGTAGCCCCAGACACTCGGGAGGCCGAGATGGGAGGATTGCTTGAGCCCAGGTGTTCAAGACCAGCCTGGGCAATGTAGTGAGATCCCATCTCTAAAAATATATATATCTATATAGAATGCAGTGGTACAATTACAGCTAATTGCAGCTCTAACTCCTGGTCACAGGAGATCCTCCTATCTCAGCCTCCCAAGCAGCTAGGATTACAGGCACATATCACCATGCTCAACTAATTTTTAAATTTTTTGTAGAGACAAGGTCCTGCTCTGCTGGCCAGGCTGGTCTGGAACTCCTGGCCTCAAGAGATCCTCCTGCCTTGGCCTCCCAAAGCACTGGGATTACAGGTGTGAACCACCATGCCCAGTCTCATTTCTTTATTAGAAAGGACAGCTAGGGTGACTGCCTTTCCCTCCTCCAATGTACAAAGTGAGTTTTTAGGCTATCCTTTTAATCACATACACAGAACTAAATATAGTTCTTGTTCCTAGAAGTCTGCAGCATATCCAAGCACCTGTCAGCAGCCTGCCACACACCTCCATTCAGTCTTCTCAGCAAGGTCACCCCTCTGTGCAGTAGCAGAGAGGAGGGGCTCTCCTCCAGAGTGCATTCTTGTTCCACCTTAGTATTTCTTCATTCACTCAACTAAAAGTTATTGATGTAACAAGTGCCAGGCATAATGCCAGGCACTTGGGACCTAAAGATGAGGAAGACCAGGTTCCTGACCTCATGGAACTTGCTAGGTAATAGAAGGAGTGTGTAGTAAAGAACTTAACCTTGGGAAGAGAGTTCTGGCCTTTGCCCTTGGCTCCTGGGAGGCAACCTCTAAGCCCTTGGAATGTCTTGCCTGATAAAAGTATCTTTGTTTACCAGGAGGCAGACCTTAGGCCACACCGGATGGTCTAACAATGTGATTTAGGCAGAAGTCTTTGGGGCGTACCAGATAGTTTAGCAATGTGATGAGGGAGGAGGGGAGACTTTGGATCACACTTTATCAGCTAGACTTCTGGAGGGGCTGGAGACTGAGGTCAGTCACGTAGGCAGACAACCAGGTCCACATGAATGAGCCCCAGTAAAAATTTTGGACATCATTCCAGCCGGGCGCGGTGGCTTATGCCTGTAATCCCAGCACTTTGGGAGGCCAAGGTAGGCAGATCACCTGAGGTCAGGAGTTCGAGACCAATCTGGCCAACATGGGGGACACCCTGTATCCACTTAAAATACAAAAATTAGCTGGACGTGGTGGCAGATGCCTGTAATCCCAGCTACTTGGGAGGCTGAGGCAGGAGAATTGCTTGAACCCAGGAGGCAGTGGTTACAGTGAGCCAAGATTGTGCCACTGCACTCCAGCCTGGGCAACACAGCGAGACTCCATCTCAAAACAACAATAACAAAAAACAAAACAAAACAAAAAACTTTGGATGTAAAAGCTCAGGTGAGATTCCCTGATTGGCAAAACTCTGAATATTGTTATGTATACTGGGAAAATTAACTCTGTCCATGATTCCACTGGGAGCTCTGCATTTGGAACTTTCCTGCTTTCTGCTCCATGCATCTCTTCCCTTGGCTGACTTTACTCTGTTTCCTTTCACTGTGATAAACTGTGACTGTGACTATAACAGCTTTCTTCTTTTTTTTTTTTTTAGATGGAGTCTTGCTCTGTCACCCAGGCTGGAGTGCAGTGGCACCATCTTGGCTCACTGCAAGCTCTGCCTCCCGGGTTCACACCATTCTCCTGCCTCAGCCTCCCAAGTAGCTGGGACTACAGGCGCTTGCCACCATGCCCAGCTAATTTTTTTTTTTTTTTTTTTTTTTGAGGCAGAGTCTCGCTCTGTCTCCCAGGCTGGAGTGCAGTGGCGCGATCTCGGCTTACTGCAAGCTGCACCTCCCGGGTTCACGCCATTCTCCTGCCTCAGCCTCCCGAGTAGCTGGGACTACAGGCGCCTGCCACCTCGCTCGGCTAATTTTTTGTATTTTTAGTAGAGACGGGGTTTCACCGTGTTAGCCAGGATGGTCTCGATCTCCTGACCTCGTGATCCGCCCGCCTCGGCCTCCAAAGTGTTGGGATTACAGGCGTGAGCCACTGCGCCCGACGACTGTAACAGCTTTCAATGAGGTCTGTGAGTCCTTCTGGTGAATTATATAACCAGAAGGTAGTCTTAGGGGCCCCCAAACTTGCAGCTGCTATCAGAAGGATAGTCTGTGGACTATTCCCTGAGTTTGGGAAATATATATGTAAATACATAAGTGTGATAAAATATTATAATCACTGTGAGAGCTGGCTGTATGGATGGGGAGGGCACAAAGAATGGCTACTCTACCTGCAGAGGAAAATGTTCAAACAAGTGTCTTTTGAATGGAGTCCTTCAAAGATGAGTAGGTATCTCCACCAGGTGAATGAAGTCAGAATGAGAGGGGATGGTGTAGGAGAAAAGTATGAAACAGAAGCGTTTATACACAGAACTGTAAAGCAGCATCACTGAAAAGTAGGCAGCAAAGGAGGCAAGGTAATTTATGAGGCTGGAGACATATACTAAGGTCAAGTCATGAATGAATTTGCATGGCAGGATGAGAAGCTTCACATGTATCTTGCAGGCAACGGTACATCCTTGAAGTAACATGATGAAACTTACATTTTTAGAAAGGATCGCTCTGCTATGGCAGGGATGGATTCAAAGGGGAAAAGACTAGTGGCAGGGAAGCTAGGTAGGAGGATCTGGCAGTACCCTATGAGAGAGATGATGAAGGACTGAATTAAGGTTATAGAGGAAATGAGAGAAGTGGGAATTAAAGGACATGGTGACTCACTAGCTGTGAAATATAAGAAATGGAATCATCATTCCATTTCTTTGTGCCCTCCCCATCCATATAGCCAGCTCTCACAGTGATTATATTTTATCACACTTATGTATTTACATATACATTTCCCAAACTCAGGGAATAATCCACAGACTACCCTTACTTCTGATAGCAGCTGCAAGTTTGGGGGCCCCTAAGACTACCTTCTGGTTATATAATTCATCAGAAGGACTCACAGACCTCACTGAAATCATTCTGATGATTCCTAGATTCCTAATATGGGTGACTAAGTGCCACTAACAGGGACAAGGATCCCAGGAAAAGCACGGTTGAGGGGGATTGAGGAGGAAAGGTATAGAGTTCAGTTTGGGACATGCTGAGTATTAAGGTGACTGGAGATGAATGGCAAGTAGAGAGATACAGGTCTGGAGGTATCAGCATATAGATGGCAGCTGAAGTCAGATAAGAAAAAGTTGGGGAAATGTCCTTTAGATTTGGAAAAGAGGAGACCACTAGTCCTTTGATGAGAGGACTTGAAGTGACAGGAAGAGAAGCCAAATTTCAGTAGGTTTAGACGTGAATGAGAAATGACCAAGTGGAGAAACAGCAAATGTAGATAAATCACTGCCAAACACAAGTGGATTAGGGTGACACAAACTCTTCCAATGCAGCCACTGGAACTCAGCATGACTTTTTCTGAGTTAACATTAAGACTGTAGGCCAGGCGTGGTGGCTCACACCTGTAATCCCAGCACTTTGGGAGACTGAGGTGGGAGGACCACGAGGTCAGGAGATCAACAGCATCTTGGTTAACACGGTGAAACCCCATCTCTACTAAAAATACAAAAAATTAGCTGAATGTCGTGGCACGCGCCTGTAGTCCCAGCTACTCAGGAGACTAAGGCGGGAGAATCATTTGAACCCAGGAGACAGAGGTTGCAGTGAGCTGAGATCACGCCATTGCACTCCAACCTGGATGACAGAGTGAGACTCAGTCTCAAAAAAAAAAAAAAAAAAAAAAAAGGCCAGGCGCGGTGGCTCAAGCCTGTAATCCCAGCACTTTGGGAGGCCGAGACGGGCGGATCACGAGGTCAGGAGATCAAGACCATCCTGGCTAACACGGTGAAACCCGTCTCTACTTAAAAAACATACAAAAATCTAGCCAGGCAAGGTGGCGGGCGCCTGTAGTCCCAGCTACCCGGGAGGCTGAGGCAGGAGAATGATGTAAACCCAGGAGGCGGAGCTTGCAGTGAGCAGAGATCCGGCCACTACACTCCAGCCTGGGCGATAGAGCGAGACTCCATCTCAAAAAAAAAAAAAAGATTGTAAATACATAGGTGTGGTAAAATATTATAATGACTGTAAGAGCTGGCAGTTTTTGTAACAACAACAAAAGACAGAGAGAGAGTGAGAGAAATACGACCAGGGGACACACTGCTATTCAATGATCAATAGATAATACTGGCTCCTCAGTTAAAAATGTAAGGGGCACTCTGAGATAGGTCCTTCAAGCTACCATTCAAAAATATCAAGTTGTGCTTGTTGATAATTTTGGCTGATATATCCTTTGATTCAATAAG
Organism: Macaca nemestrina; assembly: GCF_043159975.1. NCBI lineage: Eukaryota > Metazoa > Chordata > Mammalia > Primates > Cercopithecidae > Macaca > Macaca nemestrina. The sequence continues at coordinate 125,484,337 of NC_092131.1, read as the reverse complement.
GCTACTTATTCTGGATCTACTGGTTGAAAACTCTGGTCTTTTCTAGGTGCATGGGTTCCAGCAGTACTTGAGATAAAATAGCGATCTCAAATAGTGGTTCTTTGCTAACTCATGCCAAGCTGGCCCTCCTGCCAAGGCAAGCAAGGTAGGCCATGGCAATAGTATCAGTTAGAGACCGGGTGTCATGACTCACGACTGTAATCCCAGCACTCTGGAAAGCCAAGATGGGTGGATCACTTGAGCCCAGGAGTTCAAGACCAGTCCGGGCAACATGGCAAAACCCCGTTTCTACAAAAAATACAAAAATAGTCAGGCATGCTGGCTGTAGTCCCAGCTACTTGGGAGTTGAAGTGGGAGGAGAATGTGATTGGCCCGTCTTGAGTTATGAACCTGACACTTGACTAAGGGAAGGCAGTTTTCCCAGACTATAGCATCACTCAAATATACTGCATGGGAAGATGACTCCACAATAAAAAGAAACTGGGGGCTGGGCGCAGTGGCTCACGCCTGTAGTCCCAGCACTTTGGGAGGCCAAGGCAGGTGGATCACCTGAGGCCAGGAGTTCGAGACCAGCCTGACCAACATGGAGAAACCCCGTCTCTACTAAAAATACAAAATTAGCCGGGTGTGGTGGCACATGCCTATAATCCCAGCTACTCAGGAGGCTGAGGCACTTGAACCCAGGAGGCAGAGGTTGTGGTGAGCCAAGACTGCACCATTGCACTCCATGCCTGGAAAACAAGAGTGAAGCTCTGTCTCAAAAAAGAAAAAGAAACAAACAAACAACAACAAAAAAGAAACTGGGTGCTGTTTAGAGGGTTGGCTAGAAAACTAATATGCAGTCATAGCAACCTATAACACAACCATCTTTTTTTTTTTCCTTTTTTTGAGACAGGGGCTCACCCTGTTGCTCACATTGGAGTACAGTGGTGCAATAATAGCTCACTGCAGCCTTGACCTCCCAGTGATCCTCCTGCTTCAGCCTCTCAAGTAGCTGGGATTACAGGCGTTAGCCACCATGCCTGGCGAATTTTCGTATTTTTTTTAGAGACAAGGTTTTGCCATGTTGCCCAAGCTGGTCTCAAACTCCTGAGTTCAAGTGATCTGCCCACCTTAGCTTCTCAAAGTGCTGGGATTACAGGCATGAGCCACCATGCCTAGCCAACACAACCATCTTTAAAACAGGTGGCAAAAGGTGGTTTGATAATCCCTAAAGAAATATGACCAGGTGGAGGCCAGGCACGGTGGCTCATGCCTGTAATCCCAGCACTTTGGGAGGCCAAAGTGGGCAGATCACGAGGTCAGGAGTTCAAGACCAGCCTGACCAACATGAAGAAACCCTGTCTCTACTCAAAATACAAAAATTAGCCACGTGTGGTGGCACATGCCTATAATCCCAGCTACTCAGGAGGCTGAGGCAGGAGAATTGCTTGAACCCGGGAGGCAGAGGTTCCTGTGAGCTGAGATCATGCCACTGCACTCCAGCCTGGGCGACAGAGTGAGACTCCATCTCAAAAAAAAAAAAAAAAAAAGAAATATGACCAGGTGGAGCCTAGGCAACATGGCAAAAGCCCATCTCTACAGAAACTACAAAAAGAAAAAAAAAGAAATCAGCCTGGCATGGTGGTGTGTACCTGTAGTCCCAGCTACTCGGGAAGCTGAGGTAGGAGGATCATTTGAACCCAGAATGTCAAGGCTGCAGTGAGCTGTGTTCACACCACTGTACTCCAGCCAGGGTGTTACAGCAAGATCCTATCTCAAAAACAAACAACAACAACAACAACAACAAAAACAGGTGGCCAGGTGTGGTGGCTCATACCTGAAATGCCAGTGCTTTGGAAGGGCAAAGGAGGAGGATCACTCAGCCCAGGAGTTCAAGACCAGCCTGGGCAACATAGTGAGACTCCAGCTCTACATTAACAACAAAAAAGACACACAGAGAATGAGAGAAATATGACCAGGGGACACACTGCTATTCAATGATCAATAGATAATACTGGCTCCTCAGTTAAAAATGTAAGGGGCACTCTGAGATAGGTCCTGCAAGCTACCATTCAAAAATATCAAGATGTGGGTTGGGTGCAGTAGCTCATGCCTGTAATCTCAGCGCTTTGGGAGGCTGAGGCGGGTGAATAATGAGGTCAGGAGTTTGAGACCAGCCTGGTCAACATGGTGAAACCCCACCTCTACTAAAAATACAAAAAATTAGCCAGGCATGGTGGCGCATACAAGTAGTCCCAGCTACTCAGGAGGGTGAGGCAGGAGAATCGTTTGAATCAGGGAGGAGGAGGTTGCAGTGAGCAGAGATTGTGCCACTGCACTCCAGCCTGGGCAACAGAGCAAGACTCCGTCTCAAAAAAGAAAAAAAAAAAAATCCAGTTGTGCTTGTTGATAATTTTGGCTGATATATCCTTTGATTCATGCCGCTGTCTCCAGAGTGCGCCCTTTGGGGAAGTAGTCCTTCCAGACCTGATTATTTCTGAACACAGCGTGGCCAAGTCACTATCGACACTAGCATGAACAGCTCCTGAACTGATACAGTTGGCTGCTGACAGCACAGACTAGAGTGCTCAGAAAATTATCAAACAGAGACTAAATGTCTAGGCACCTACAACATGTTCCTTGGCAAGAGGAACACAATGTTCCTATTGCAAAATTGACCTAAATTCAGGAAAGAGCTTATTGATGCAGGCAAATGCTTGAATCTGCAGCCAGCAGGATCATCAATGGATGAGGGTGGGAGGCGGGAATCTTCCTTCTCCAATTTTACAAGGTCAGCTTGAGCAGCTCTCTAAGAGCCGACACTGAGACTAGTTCCACTGGATGTACTGAAGTTGTGTAATCAGGCTCCAAATTACTACTACCTCTGCCCGAATCTGTTCCCAGAACTAATCAACACAAAGGGACCACTGCATGTCAGACAAGAGCTGACCTGGACCCCTGTGAAAATTTGTCCACAGGACACTAGTGCTGCTGGAGGGAATGGTGAAGTACTTGCATCCACGACAGAGTCCTAGAAAGATGGGAAGCAATGTGGGAGCCGACTGAAGACACAGGAAGTGGGATCCATTTCCTGAACACAAGGCAGAAACTAATTAGTTAGTTTCCAACACAATCTTCCATTCTCACAGCTGCCAAAGAGCTCTAGTTTACAAATCTCAAGGGACCTTGCCTACTCAAAGTTTTTTCTTAGCTCCCTTCATCCATGACACAAAATCTAAAGCCCCCTATATCTCTCCAGCATCTTCTCCCAAACTGTCCTGGTAGGCTTCTTTTCTCATGGGAGTGTGAGCTCCTCAAGGGCAGGGACTAAGTCCTGTCCACCTCCATAACCCCTCCACTCGGCAGGGGCCTAGGACAAGGCTTATCTCCTGGTAGGCACAAATGTTTGCAGAAGGAGTGAATGAACTCCATTTGCATTTTATCTCTGGCAATGTCTAAACCAAAGAAAATCACACTTGTCTTCTCAGAAGAGGGAACATATTCAAATACCCAGAATTGCAGTTCCTGGTAAAACCTTTCAGCAGCAGCAAATGGAAACTCAGCAGAATCTTTGAGTCTAAAAAGAGTGAAATGGGCCAAGACTTGAACGGCCATGGTTGAAGTACCCCAGAGGACTGGGGTGGGAAGGGGAGATTCATGGCTATCTAAAGCTTAAGAACCACAAACCAGTTCTTTCTTACAAATCACATATATATATTTACATTGTGGATCTGGGATACACTTATCACAGTAGGAGCTGCTCAAATCAATCTGAATGCTACCCAATCTGGGAACTTCCCCATAACTGTTTAAGCCAGCATTTCAGATTATAGATAAGCTGTTTCCAGCCAGACTGGCTTTGGAAAGTTCACTCTAAAGAATGAAGTCACCTGTTGTCACTGTCCTCCTGCCCAGGATTCCTTTTGGGGCCGGGTACCATCCTGTGGCTCGTTAAGGAGGCTTCCCTCTTTAATTCTCCATGAGGCTTCCAGGGTGGTCTGGGCTATGGGGAGAACTCTTCAACTTGGGAGTAGAAAGGTGCTCCAACTCATAGTGCCCATTTTCAGAGGCCGTGTGTGTGAGTTTCTCCTTCATGCCTTCCTTCTGGCTCTTTTTGTGCTCCATAATCTGCTGGAGCTGGTGCCCAGCATAGTCTGGCTTGGTGGTCAGCGGCCCAGCTGGCACAGCTACACCAAGGACATCTGATACCATGTAGGGACGCAGCCAGCCCACCAAGGGAGTGCTTCCGGGGCTGTAGTGGGTCTGCTTGTGGTAGAAGAGAAGTCCATCTACCTATAAGATGGGGGGAATTTCAGGATCAAAATGACTTCTGGGGCCACATGTTTCTAGGAGAGCCTATACACACAAGGACAGCTCTTGTGGTCCAACTCCTTTTTCTGGGTCACTGAAAGAGGAAAGAGTCCCAGCTTCTCACATATGCAGTTTCTCTAAATAAAGAAATGGCCTAGAAAACTAAATTTGAGAAAATAAAAACATTGGCTGGGCGTGGTGGCTCATGCTTGTAATCCCAGCACTCTGGAGGCTGAGGCAGGCAGATTGCTTGAGCTCAGGAGTTTGAGACCAGCCTAGGCAACATGGTAAGACCTCATTTCTACTAAAAATACAAAAAAATAGCCAGGCATGGTGGCACATGCCTGTAATCCCAGCTACTCAGGTGGCTGAGGCACCTGAACCCAGTAGGCAGAGAATGCAGTGAGCTAAGACCGCACCACTGCACTCCAGCCTGGTGACAGAGTGAGATGCTGTCTCAAAAAAAGAAAAAGAAAAGAAAAGAAAAACATAAATAGCACTTTTCTGTTTACAGAGTGCTTTCCTGCCCACTATTTCCCTATCTTACCCATGACGGTGTCTGAGAGAAGGGGCTGCTCATACTCAGGGAGTTCTGAGGACCTCCTTAAAACACACAGTGAGTAGGAAGCAGGAATTCAACTTGAACTCTGGTTTTCTGTCCCTAGATTCCACGGACTTTCCACCACTTAGGGGTCTGTTTTACGGTGGATGAGCTCTGTGCATGGAATGAAAAGCAGAGGAACTGGACAGGCCCCTCTGAGGCACCAGACTGCTGTGTACAGGGGAAACAGGCTGTCCAGATGCCCTGCTTCCCTGGCTACCACTGGCTGCCTAAACCTCCCCCTAAACTGTTTGTGAGCCATATTCTGGGAAACAGTTTTTCTCAACGGGAAGACCTCCTCCACATTTTATTTTCTATGATTTAGTGACTCATCTCTAAAAAGCATTTATTGTCACTGGGGCATAAGGGTTATAAATAAAGATGGTATTCTTACCACCTTCTTAATTGACTGAAAGAAATGCTGGCAACTCAGCCTTTGCCATTTCCTCATTCGGGAAGCTGTGATCCTTACACAAAATTAAATCCAGTTCAAGCAAATGCTTGCAGTGACTAGGCAGTTTTTTTTTTTTGTTTTTTTTTTTTAATCTTTTTTGAGACGGAGTTTCACTCTTGTTGCCCAGGCTGGAGTGGAGTGCAGTGGTGCAATCTCAGCTCAGTACAACCTCCACCTCCCAGGTTCAAGAGATTCTCCTCCCTCAAACTCCCAAGTAGCTGGGACTACAGGCATGTGCCACCACGCCTGGGTAATTTTTGTATTGTTAGTAGAGATGGGGTTTCACCATGTTGGCGAGGCTGGTCTTGAACTCCTGACCTCAGGTGATCCACCTGCTTCAGCCTCCCAAAGTGCTGGGATTACAGGTGTGAGCCACTGTGCCTGGCTAAGGCAGAATTTTTAAGGGAATGATGGGCAAAGGAAAATGTGCTTGTTGAGCCTAGAGAAGGTAACTGCAGGTTCTGAGGCCGACAAGACTGTCGAGGACTTGGGAGCCTCTGGGGCTGTGAGACTTTTTATTTTTGAGACAGAGTCTTGCGCTGTTGCCCAGGCTGGAGTGCAGTGGCTCAATCTTGGCTCACTGCAACCTCTGCCTCCCAGGTTCAAGCGATTCTCCTGCCTCAGCCTCCCGAGTAGCTGGGACTACAGGCGTGTGCCAATATGCCCAGTTAATTTTTGTATTTTTAGCAGAAATGGGGTTTTGCCATGTTGGCCAGGCTGGTCTTGAACTCCTGACCTCAAGTGATCCACCAGCCTCAGCCTTCCCAAGTGCTGGGATTATAGGCGTGAGCCACCGTGCCCGGCTGCTGTGAGACTTTCAGTGCTAAAACAGGGCGAGTCGTCAGCAAACTGGAATGAGGTAGTCACCTGACTCATGCGCCTGCTCAGCAAGTGCTCCCGTCCCCAGGGGCCATCTTCTTTGGTGATGAAAGGATTAGGGGGTTTGGACATTTGTTGGGGTCATTCAGTCACAGAAGCCCTTTCACTTTATAAGCAGCCACGACAGTCAAACCAGGGACCTGGGTCTCAGCTTGCAGTAGGAAGAGGCACACAAGAAGGATCTAGGCATGGGAGTCTTGCTCCTATCTGGGCCTCAGTGTCTCCATCTGTAAGATGAGGGAGTTGGACGAGCTGTCCACTGGCCCTTCCAGGGCCAGCATTCTGACTTATCCAGCAGGGGTGGAGCTCAGGCTCTGAAGGGCAGCAAGTACATCCTTTCTCCAGAATCAGCTTTCAGTCCCTTTCTGATGCTTTGACACAGCACAATCAAGGAATATTTTAAGACTTTGTGTAACCAAGTCTCTCTGCAGCCTATTATCATGTCAAGGCAATAAAGACAATGGTTTCGTTACCTCAAAAGGGAAATCCATAGACAGCACATCACACAGGCTTTCGGGAGTGCAAGGGAAATTCTTTAGCCCCACAAATTTAAACTGAAATAGAAATTAGAACAAGGAATTAGCACATGTTATAAATGATATTGGCCCAAGCAACTGAAAATCTCTGTCAGGCCGGGCATAGTGGCTCACACCTGTAATCCCAGCACTTTGGGAGGCAGACGCAGGCGGATCACCTGAGGTCAAGAGCTCAAGACCAGCCTGGCCAACATGGTGAAACCCCAACTCTACTAAAAATACAAAAATTAGCCAGGCATAGTGGCATGTGCCTGTAGTCCCAGCTACTTGGGAGGCTGAGGCAGGAAAATAGCTTGAACCCGGGAGGGGGAGGTTGTGGTGAGCTGTGATCGTGCCACTGCACTCCGGACTGGGCGACAGAGCAAGACTCCATCTCAAAAAAAGCAAAAAGAAAAGAAAATCTCTGTCAAAGAAGAAAAATCTGTAGTCCCAGCTACTTGGGAGGCTGCTGAGGTAAGAGGATCGCTTGAGCCTGAGGTCAAGGCTGCAGTAAGCTGAGATCGCGCCACTGCACTCCAGCCTGAGTGACAGAGCCAGACCCTGTCTCAAAAACAAAACCAAACCAAATTAAACCAAGCCAAAACAAAAAAACAAAGAAGAAGAGTTTTCAGTCTCATCCTTCTCTACCAATTTCCCTGTACTTACTCTCTTAACTACTAGGTCGTGGTTCCCAATCTTCCCCTTTGGTTTTAGAGATGAGATCTCACTCTGTCACCCACGCTGGAGAGCATTGGCACAATCACAGCTCACCGCATCCTCAAATTCCTGGGCTCAAGGATTCTCCCACCTCAGTTTCCCAGTATGTTGCGATTATAGGCATGAGCCACTGTACCCAGCCCTAACCTTCTTTAATCCACAAGAATCATCTGGGGAGTTTTTAAAAATTACTGATACTCGGGAGGCTGAGGCAGGAAAATGACGTGAACCTGGGAGGCGGAGCTTGCAGTGAGCCGAGATGGTGCCACTGTACTCCAACCTGAGCGACAGAGACTCCGTGTCTTAAAAAAAAAAAAAAAAAAATTACTGATGCTGGCCAGGTGTGGTGGCTCACACCTCTAATCCCAGCACTTTGGGAAGCCAAGGAGGGCAGACCACGAGGTCAGGAGTTCGAGACCAGCCTGACCAATATGGTGAAACCCCATCTCTACCAAAAATATAAAAATTAGCCAGGCATGGTGGCGCATACAAGTAGTCCCAGCTACTTGGGAGGCTGAGGCAAAAGAATCACTTGAACCTGGGAGGTGGAGGTTGCAGTGAGCTGAGACTGCACCACTGCACTCCAACCTGAGCAACAGAGCAAGACTCTGTCTCAAAAAAAAAAAAAAAATTACTGATGCCCAGGCCCTACCCTGCGATTCTGACTGAACTGGTCTGGGGTGGGATCCAGGTTTTTGTTTTTTTGTTTTTTTTGAGACAGGGTTGCACTCTTTTACCCAGGCTGGAGTGCAGTGGCACAATCACAGCTCACTACAGCTTCAACCTCTTGGGCTCAAGTGATCCTCCCATCTCAACCTCTCAAATAGCTGGGACTCTATAGGTGCATGCCACCATGCCTAATCTGTTTTTGTATTTTTTTGTAGAGATGGGGTTCTGCTGTGTTGCCCAGGCTGGTCTCAAACTCCTGGGCTCAAGCAATCCACCTACCTCAGCCTCCCAAAGTGCTGGGATTATAGGCACATGTCACCATGCCTGGCTAATTTTTTTTGTTTGTATTTCTTTTGTAGAGACGGGGTTTTACCATGTTGCCCAGGCTGGTCTGGAACTACCGAGCTCAGGCACTCCACCTGCCTTGGCCACCCAAAGTGCTGGAATTACAGATGTGAGCCACTGTGCCTGGCCCAGGTATTTTTTTAAAAGCTCTCCAGTGGGCCAGGCATGGTGGATCACGCCTATAATCCCAGCACTTTGGGAGGCCGAGGCAGGCGGATCACGAGGTCAGAATGAGACCATCCTGGCTAACACAGTGAAACCCCGTCCCTACTGAAAATACAAAAAATTAGCTGGGCGTGTTGGCGGGTGCCTGTAGTCCCAGTTACTCAGGAGGCTGAGGCAGGAGAATGGTGTGAACCCGGGAGGCAGAGCTTGCAGTGAGCTGAGATTGCGCCACTGCGCTCCAGCCTGGGCAATGGCGCGAGACTCCGTCTCAAAAAAATAAAAGCTCTCCAGTTGATTTTAACATACAGTCAGGACTGAGAACCACTGTATTATACTAGGTTGAGAGGTTGTGTGTTAATTCTCTTGGCCCCATGACAGCTACCACTAATAAAGGGCCAGTGAAATCCTTTTCACACCTGCAAGGGTTTTTAGACTGAAGCAGCATAACAAAGTGATTAGAACGACAAACTCTAAAGTCAGATTCCTTGGGTTTGAATCCCAGTCTGCCAATCATGTAACCTCCATATACTTCCATCTTGTAAAATGGGACAATAACAGCACATATCTACTTCATAGCGTCGCTGTGTGGATTCAATGAGATAATATACATAGAGCACTTAAACCAGTGCCTTAGAGAAAGCAGCCTTCCCCTTCCTCAATGCATGTTCCTCCAGGACCTAGATGATAATAACATCACTGAAAGTACTGATCATATTTATTCTCCTATAACTGGTTGTCTAATTCCCTTTAACATTTTTTTTTTTTTTCCTGAGATGGAGTCTCGCTCTGTTGCCCAGGCTGGAGTACAGTGGCACAATCTTGGCTCACTGCAACCTCCGCCTCCTGGGTTCAAGTGGTTCTCCTGCCTCAGCCTCCCAAGTAGCTGGGATTATAGGCATGCACCACTACACCCGGCTAATTGTTTTTGTATTTAGTAGAGACAGGGTTTTGTCATGTTGGTCAGACTGGTCTCGAATTCCTGACCTCAAATGACCCACCTGCCTCGGCCTCCCAAAGTGCTGGGATTACAGGCGTGAGCCACCACATCTAGCCCTTGTCTTTAACATTTTTTGTAAGCAATCCAAGCAAATACCAATCTGCAGGGCTAATAAAATGCCCTGAAAGTAGTTGTCACATATTTAAATCACTGAGTAGATAGCAAGATGCCTGGGCTATCACACTGGACTGTAAGACTTTGAGGAAGGCAGTCCCCTCTCTGAGCCTATGTTCTCATCTATAAAATGAAGGCGCTGAATAGAGGAAGGCAATCTCTGCTCAGACACAAGAGCAGTGGTTCTTGAAGTGTGGGTGCCAAACCAGCTGTAGTAGTACCACCAGAGAACTTGTTAGAAATGCATATTCTCAGATCCCACCCTAGACCTACTGAATCAGAAACCCTGGGAGTGAGGACTAGGAATCTATGTTTTACCAGGCCTCCAGGTGCTGCTGATGCATGCTCAAGTTTGAGAACCAATGAACTAGAATTCTATTTTTTTTTTTTTTGAGATGGAGTTTCGCTCTGTCACTCAGGCTGGAGTGCAATGGTATGATCTCAGCTCACTGCAACCTCCACCTCCCAGGTTCAAGCGATTCTCCTGCCTCAGCTTCCTGAGTAGCTGGGATTACAGGAGCATGCTACCACGCCCAGCTAATTTTTGTATTTTTAATAGAGACAGGGTTTTGCCATGTTGGCCAGGCAGATCTTGAACTCCTGACCGCAAGTGATCTGCCCACCTCAGCCTCCCGAAGTGCTGGGATTACAATCGTGAGCCACTGCACCTGGCCTATTTTTATTTTTTTTTTGAGACGGAGTCTTGACCGCCCAGGTTGGAGTGCAGTGATGCGATCTCAACTCACTGCAACTTCTACCTCCCAGGTTCACGTGATTCTCCTGCCTCAGCCTCCCGAGTAACTGGTATAACAGGCATGCGCCACCATGCCCGGCTAATTTTTTACATTTTTAGTAGCGATGGGGTTTCACCATGTTGGCCAGGCTGGTCTCAAACTCCTCACCTCAAGTGATCCACCTACCTTGGCCTCCTCATCCGCCTGCCTCAGCCTCCCAAAGTGCTAGGATTACCGGCATAAGCCACTGCACCCAGCCATCAATCATTATTTATTGAGTGCCTACCATGAGTATTATGTTAGGAGGACTTGTATATAATAATTTGGTTCTTGTAACAACCCTGTAAATCAGATGTTATTATCCTATTTTACAGATGGAAAAATCTAAGGGTAAGTGAGATTATTAACTTAACCTAGTAATAATTATTTTTAGTCTTTTTTTAGTTATTATTACTTCAATAGGTTTTTGGGGAAGAGGTAGTGTTTGGTTACATGAATAAGCTCTTTAGTGGTGATTTCTGATATTTGGTGCACTCACCACCCAAGCAGTATACACTGTGCCCAATTATCTCTCACCTCCCTTCCCCTTCTCCAGAGTTCCCAAAGTTGATTGTATCATTCTTAAGGCTTTACATCCTCATAGCTTAGCTCCCAATTATGAGTGAGAACATAGGATGTTAAATTAGTAATAAAAGCCAAAAATGGAATTCAGATCTACATGATTGATACTCTTCCCTTTATACCATGCTGCCTCAAAAAAGATCATTTTATACATAATGATTGTATTTAGATAACAGACCAATCCACACTACTCCCCATAAGGAACTCTGTGATCCTAACACCAGGTCTTACAGGATTGAGCTTGGTTTTCTCTCCCAGTCCTTCTTCTTCTGGTAACTTTGAATGCATCCAGTAGAATCGGAAATCAGTCTGCCACAGAGAAGGGAAACAGAAAGATTAAATACTTTCCGTTTCAAACTCTAATATAAACAAAAACACCCTATTCTATTTTTTTTTTTTTTTTTTTTGAGATGGAGTCTTGCTCTGTAGCCCAGGCTGGAGTACAATGGCACAGTCTCGGCTCACTGCAACCTCCGCCTCCTGAGTTCAATCGATTCTCCTGCCTCCCGAGTAGCTGGGACTACAGGCGCCCAACACCACACCAGGCTAATTTTTGTATTTTTGGTAGAGACGGGGTTTCACCATGTTGGCCAGGATGGTCTCGATTTCCTGACCTTGTGATCTCCCCACCTCGAGCCTCCCAAAGTGCTGGGATTACAGGCATGAGCCACTGTACCTGCCAGGCCTCTTCATTCTTTTAAATTATTTTGCTTTTGGAAATTTAAAAAGGCACATATAGTCCTTTGTTTAAATTATAAAAATATATTTGGTTTTAGTTACCAAATTTGTAGGTTGTGAATACATGTAATAAAATATCCTTCAGCAGAATTAAAGCAAAATATGTTCTAGATTGAATTTATGTTCTGAGTTGTAGGCTAGGTTCTGCATTTGGGCAAGATACTTAAGACCCGTGCTTCTTAACATCTCAGCTTCTGTATCTATATGTCAAGGACAGGCCAGGTGCAGTGGTTCATGCCCAGCACTTCGGTAGGCCAAGGCGGGTGGATCACTTGAGGTCAGGAGTTCAAGACAGCCTGGCCAACATGGTGAAACGCTGTCTCTACTAAAAATAGAAAAATTAGCTGGGTGTGGTGGCAAGCGCCTGCAATCCCAGCTACTCAGGAGGCTGAGGCAGGAGAATTGCTTGAACCCAGGAAGCAGAAGTTGCAGTAAGCCAGATCGCACCACTGCACTCCAACCTGGGTGACAGAGTGAGACTCCGCCTCAAAGAAAAAAAAAGGATAATAATAGTACTTACCTTACAATAAGGAGGTGTTGTAAGGGATTTAATGAGCTAATGCACAAAGCGCTTAGCAATGCACATCTTGATTGTTATTGTTTGAATGAGATGCACTTTAGAATTCTGACTACCAACACCTAGCGTGTTTCGGAAACCTAGTGTGCAGGAATGGCTTAGAAAGAAGCAGACTATGGCAACAGGCTGCATGAAGATCACTGGAGGCCTGTTCACACATCGGCCTTGGGCCCATGGCTTCTGGTTCAGCAGGTCTGAGAATGTGCATTTCTACAACGTTCTGATATGCCTGGTCTGGAGACTACACATTGAGAACCACTATAATAAACTAATTGACAGGGAGCAAAAGGAAGTACAAAAACCCCCAAACCCACTATTATACAACTGGGACAATGATGGGGAGAGTGTTGTTAACAGGGATGGAGGCCTGTGGGGTTCACTCAGCCTCACCTGATGACTGCTGCTGTTACCTATTAAGAATCAGCAATAGTAAAATGTTGGGGGTATGGTGAAACTAAAGGGGAGAATATTGGGGCCTCTCTTCACTTAAAAAGTCTCCTCCTAGAGCTAACCTTTGAGATTTGAGGTTCTGGGTCATACCAAGGAGGCCCTGCCATTTTCAGGGTCAGGATGTGGTTGGTGAAGGAGTGGAGGTTGCAGGAGTCTAGTAGATGGTGACTTACATTCAATTCCACCTTCTCTTCCTGGGGCTGCCTGCACAAAGTGGCACCCCCACCCCCTTGCCCCACAATCTTCACTGCCAGAAATCCTCCCATACTCTGGAGAGAGATAAGGGGGTGGGTGCAGCTGCTACCAAGTCCCAGCCTACACCCCTGCCGTTTCTCTCTTTCCTCCTCTCAAGAACTGCATGTTTCTCTTAGTTCCTCCTATTTCTCTTTTAAAACTAAGCTAATTTAAACACACTCAAAGATGCAGGGAGCATTAGATAATGTTCTTGATATACCACATCCTGTACACACCAAGAAGTTGGTCACGTACCAAACCCACATGCTGAGCTGTTTTCCCGGGAGGAGAGGAGAAGACAGGAAGAGCCATGAGGGGAGGATCCATCCCTACCTGGCAATCATAAAAAGGGTGTCCCCGCCAGCACATCACATCCAGAACGTAGTAGGTCTGGTTTACCTCACTGTAAATGCAATCTAGAATGGTGTAGTCTGGGGACACAAAGCAGAAAGTTAGCACAGAGTTCTTCTTCCAACCAGGTTCCTTCCACCACAACCTAGGGAGCCCCATCCTAGAGGCTCCAGTCCAACAATCCTCAGTGCTTGCAGCAGTCACTGGCACTAAGGACTAAGGATTCACTGGGGAGAGAACCCTGCCTGGCTACCAGCTACAGCTTCATGGTGACTTGGGGTAAGACAGCACAAGACGGATCAAGGCAAACCTTAAGCAAAGTGAGAATTCTGAAGTTTTAGATAAACTGGCACATTTACTCACCTCAGAGAGGTTTAAAAGCAAGTCATCTTCCATTTTAGTTTACAACTGCTTTTTGAGTTTCTATCATAGGCACTGTGTTATGTGGGGAATATTAACTATAAATATTCCCTGCCTTTAAGGAAATTACCATTTGGTTAAGGGGATAAGATGATCACGGAAGAAAGAACTAAGAGTTAAATTACAGAGCTCATACTAACAGCAACAGGAGTTCCAGAAAGAGAAGTCTGGAGCAGCAGGAAATGCTTCAAGGGAGAGAGGCAATACAAATAAGAGTCTTCTGGGACCAGGAGGGTTTAAACAACACGGCAGAGAGGTGAAGAGAGGGCATTTCAGACCCATGTACTGATGTGGCATGAGCAAAGGCCCAGAGGCAGAATGAACTGGGCACATGAGGGGAGGCAAGTCAGCTGAACAGAAGGTGGGTATAACGAGTAGGGAAGACATGGGATGGGGGGACAAAGCCTGCATGTGAAAGGCACTAAACACCAGTAAAGAAGTCAGATCTAGGCCGGGTGCAGTGGCTCACACCTGTAGTCCCAGCACTTTGGGAGGCGGAGGCAGGCAGATGGCTCTGAGCCCAGGAGTTCCAGACCAGCCTGGGCAACATGGCAAAACCCCATCTCTACCAAAAGTACAAAAAATTAGCCGGGCGTGGTGGCGCACTCCTGTACTCCCAGTTACTCAGGAAGTTGAGGTGGGAGGATCACTTGAGCCTGAGAGGTAACGGCTGCAGTGAGCTGTGATCATGCCCCTGAACCCGAGCCTGGGCCACAGAGTGAGACCATGTAAAAAAATAAAAAAGAGAAGTCTGGGCTCAGTACAGAGGACATGAGGAACTTCCAAAGGAGCCTGAGCAGGTAGAGAAGAAAGCAAGCCTAGATCTGTCAATTCCTGCCTGAATAACCATGGGTAAGTTATTTCTCCTCCATGACCTTAGTCCACTTAGCTAGGCCCAGTGGGGAGGAAGAAGCTAAGGTTACAACAATGAGAAAGGAGAAAAGGGAGTTTGGCAGGGAAGCGCCAGCATCAGTTGACTGTACCATTATAAAGCTTGGTATTCTCCAAGGGACATTTCCCCCCAAATCTGCATCTGTTGTCTCGTAATAGAAGTCCAAAGACATGCTGACCTTAATTCAGGAATTTATGGACCATCAGGCCTCATGGGACTGCATTTATTCTGTACCTGAGGAGGCTTGACCTTGAAGGGGAGGTGCTTGGTCCAGGGACCAGGATGGTGTCTACATGCAGTTTCAAAGATAAGCTTTCAGGCCAGGTGCAGTGGCTCACACCTGTAATCCCAGGACTTTGGGAGGCCAAGGTGGGCAGATCACTTTGAGGCCAGGAGTTCAAGACCAGCCTGGCCAAAATGGTGAAACCCAGTCTCTACTAAAAGTACAAAAATTAGCCGGGTGCAGTGGCGAACGCCTATAATCCCAGCTACTCAGGAGGCTGAGGCAGGAGAATCACTTGAACCTGGGAGGCAGAAGTTACAGTGAGCCAACATTGTGCCACTGTACTCCAGCTTGGGCGACAAAGTGAGACTCTGTCTCAAAAAACAAAAAAAAACAAAGATAAATTATCAAAGTGGGTCTTTAAAGCACATTACACTGTCTTTTACTGATTAATAAGTAGACACTCTATGTAGGTACCTTTTGCTGTTGAGTTTCGCCTATTGCCTCCTGGCAGAAGGGAAGAAAACCTGTTGACACAGTAGCCACTCTTGGTGTAGGCACTGGTAGAACCCTGCGTGGAGAGAAAGTTACCATTCTCATTAGACCTCAAGGTCTCCTCGCCCTCTTGCTTCCTCATTCTGCAGGAATGTTACTGGACCAAAGATGACTCTCAACAAATCCTTCCTGCAGGACAGTGTTTCAAGCTCCACTCCAGGCACAGCTGTTGTGGTGGATGAGGAAAATGGAGCAACAAACAATCCCTCCCACTACAGACTAGGCCTACTGGCATGGGGGCAGACAGTTACTCACCCTGGAGGCCACAATAAGAGCTCTTTTTCCAACAGGGCACACGACCACAATCCATTCCCGCCCCAAATCTGAAGGAACGTCAATTAACCACTCAGAAAGCATCAACTGGAAATGCAAAAAATAGTGTTAAAGATCAGCAAAGGTGTGCTACTTGAATGTCTACAATGTCAAGGCATTCATATCCTGTGTGTATATTAAAAACCCGAGTGAAAGAATGAGGGCAGAGAGTTGGACATGGTGGCTCACACCTGTAATCCCAACACTTTGGGAGGCTGCAGCAGGTGGATCACCTGAGGTCAGGAGTTCGAGACCAGCTTGGCCAACATAGTGAAATCCCGTCTCTACTAAAAAATACAAAAACTTAGCTGGGTGTGGTGGCAGGCACCTGTAATCCCAGCTACTAGGAAGGCTGAGGCAGGAGAATTGCTTGAACCCAGGAGGCAGAGGTTGCAGTGAGCAAAAATGGCACCATTGCACTCCAGCCAGGGCAACAAGAGCGAAACTCCGTCTCAAAAAAAAAAAGAATGAGGGCAGAAAAGGCTGACAGTGGCACCTCCATCCCATGTGCTCTAGGGAGTTGGTTGTGTCTCCTGCACAGCTGACAGGATGATGGGGGCCACTGACTGTGAATTTCGGCTTCTCTCCTCCATCTCCACCTGCACCCACACCATGCTTACTGCCTCACCTCCCGGGTCAGGGTGATGAACGCTCTTCCTTTCCTTACTTTGTCCATCTCCTCCTATCATCATTACTATTATGTTCCATGGTCACATCTCAGAGATGAATAAGATCCCTGACCTTGAGATGCTCTTCGACTAGACCAGCATTTCCCAAACTGATGCCCCAAATACAGTACTAAAGGATGTTAGGAAATCTGCCTTAAAAAACCAGACAACACCAAACCAAACCAACAAAAACAGTGATGTGGTGAAATTAATTTGGGAAGACAAACTCTTCCACTCAGTCTCTTCCATCTGTAAAGACTTTGTCCCATGGGCCAGGCGCGGTGGCTCACACCTGTAGTCCCAGCACTTTGGGAGGCCGAGGTGGGCGAATCATGAGGTCAAGAGATCGAGACCATTCTGGCCAACATGGTGAAACCCCGTCTCTACCCAAAATACAAAAATTAGCTGGGCGTGTTGGCGGGCACCTGTAATCCTAGCTACTCAGGTAGCTGAGGCAGGAGAATAGTTTGAACCCAGGAGGCGGAGGTTGCAGTGAGCCAAGTTCATGCCACTGCACTCCAGCCTGGCAACAGCGCGAGACTTCATCCCAAAAAGAAAAAAAAAAGACTTTGTCCCATCAATTAATCCCTCCCATTGAATCTTTCATTTCTCCTTCCCTTTAGACACTCACTCCCAGTCTTAAAAAAAAAAACTTTTTGTGGCCGGGCGCAGTGGCTCACGCCTATAATCCCAGAACTTTGAGAGGCCAAGGAGGGCAGATCACGAGGCCAAGAGATCAAGACCATCCTGGCCAACAGGGTGAAACCCCGTCTCTACTGAAAATACAAAAATTAGCTGGGCGTGGTGACGTGCACCTGTAGTCCTAGCTACTCAGGAGGTTGAGGCAAGAGAATCACTTGAAGCTGGGAGATGGAGGTTGCAGTGAGCCGAGATCGCACCACTGCACTACAGTGCGAGACTCTGTCTCAAAAAAAAACTTTTTGTCACTCAGCATTTCTGCTGAGCTACTCCACTTTCTCCTAGTTTAAAACTACCTAATACTTCTTGATGCTGCCTTCCTGCTCACTCTGACAGTCACAGTCCAGATTTGCTACCCACAGTCCTACTGAAGGCCCTCAGTGACCTCTTCCCATACCTCTTCCTTTTGTTTTTTTTTTTTTTTTTGAATTGGCGTCTCACTCTGTCACCCTAAGCTGGAGTGCTGTGGCACAATCTCACTTCACTGCAACCTCCACCTCCCGGGTTCAAGCGATCCTCCCATCTCAGCCTCCCTAGTAGCCGGGACTACAGGCACACGCTGTAGACTCCGTCTCAAAAAAAAATGAGCCCGGCTCATTTTTGTATTTTTAGTAGAGACAGAGTTTTACCATTTTGGCCAGGCTGGTCTCGAACTCCTGACCTCAGGTGATCCACCCACCTCGGCCTCCCAAAGTGCTGGGATTACAGGTATGAGCCACCAAGCCTGGCCTCCCATACTTCTTCCTTATCCTTCCCACTCTACTCCTTGCCCTATATAATGCTACCAGCCACATCTTTCTTCTTGACACACGTTCTCTTGGCCCCATGACATAGCACTACTCTGTTTTTCCCTCTAAACATTCCTCCACACACTCCCCCAAAATATGTAATCTTCAGGGGGCTGTTTTAGGTCCCCCTTTTCTCTTAGATGCTGTCCCCATTAGGGGTGGATCTCATCTATTTCTATAGCTTCACTTGTTACTTCTAAGAGGATGCCTCCTAATGCTCTTTCATCTCCAGACTTCTTTCCTCCACACCCACCTATATTGCCAGATGTCTGTTTGGTATCTCTTTCTCTGTTTGTCTCCTCTGCACCTAAAACTCAGTATATCCAAAATGGAATTAACTACCTTCTGTTGCCTAAGTACTTCCACCCCTGAAACACCTACCCTTCCCTTCTGTATCTCATAACCTTGTTAATGGCATCACCACTCTGTTACTGAATCTTAGATTTTAAGCATAATCTAGACAAATTAGACTACATCAAAATTTAAAAATTCTGTGCTGCCAACAATATCACCAAGAAGACAAAAAGACAACCCACAGAATGAAAGAAAATATGTGCAAATCATGTATCTGATAAGGAACTTGTATCTAGAATATATTAAAAACTCTTATAGTTCAATAATAAAAAGATAAATACTCAATTAAAAAATGAGGCAGGCAGATCACGAGGTCAGGAGATCAAGACCATCCTGGCTAACACGGCGAAACCCCATCTCTACTGAAAATACAAAAACAAATTAGCCAGGCGTGGTGGCGGGTGCCTGTAGTCCCAGCTGCTTGGGAGGCTGAGGCAGGAGAATGGCGTGAACCCAGGAGGCGGAGCTTGCAGTGAGCCGAGATCGCGCCACTGCATCCAGCCTGGGTGACACAGCGAGACTCCGTCTAAAAAGAAGAAGAAAAAAAAAAAAGGGCAAAGGGCAAAGGATTTGAATAGACATTTCTCCAAAGAAGATATACAAATAACCAACACGCACAAGAAAACATGTTTAACATCAGGCCAGCGCAGTGGCTCACGCCTGTAATCCCAGCACTTTGGGAGGTTGAGGTGGGCAGATCACAAGGTTGGGAGTTCAAGACCAGCCTGGACAATATGGTGAAACCCCATTTCTACTAAAAATACAAAACTTAGCCGGATGTGGTGGCAGGGGACTGTAGTCCCAGCTACTTGGGAGGCTGACACAGGAGAATTACTTGAACCCAGGAGGCAGAGGTTGCAGTGAGCTGAGATCGTGCCATGGCACTTCAGCCTGGGCAAGAGAGCGAGACTCCATCTCAAAAAAAAAAAAAAAAAAAAAAAAAGATGTTTAACATCATTAGTCACTAGGGAAATACAAATCAAAACCACAAGACACCACTTCACACCCACTAAGATGGCTATACTTTAAAGGATGGACAATAACAAGTGTTGGCAAAGCTGTGGAGAAATTGGAATACTTACATGTTGCTGGTGGGAATGTAAAGTAGTGGAGTCACTTTGGAGAACAGTCTAGCACTTCCTCAAAAGGTTAAACAGAGTTATCATATATAGACCCAGGAATTCCACTTCCAGATATATACACAAGAGAAATGAAAACATATGCTCACACAAAAACTTGTAGTACATGAATGTTAATAAGGGCATTATTTGGCCAAGTGCAGTAGCTCACACCTCTAATCCCAGCACTTTGGGAGGCCAAGGTGGGTGGATCAGCTCAGGTCACAAGTTTGAGACCAGCCTGGTCAACATGGTGAAACCCGCGTCTCTACTAAAAGTATAAAAAGTAGCTGGGTGTGATGGCGCACACCTGTAATCCCAGCTACGAGGGAGGCTGAGGCAAGAGGATCACTTGAACTCAGGACATGGAGGCTGCAGTGAGCCAAGAACATGCCACTGTACTCCAGCCTGGATGACAGAGTGAGACTCTACCTCAAAAAAATAAATAAATAAAATAAATTTAAAAATCAAATAAAAATGGCATTATTCATAACAGCCAAAAAGTGGGAGCATCTCAAATAGCCATAAACTGAAGAATGAATAAACGAAATGTAGTCTATCCATACAGTGGAATATTATTTGGTAATAAAAAGGAGTGAAGTACTGATACATGGTACAACATGATGAACCTTGGAA
The DNA here is from genome assembly GCF_043159975.1 of Macaca nemestrina. Taxonomy (NCBI): domain Eukaryota; kingdom Metazoa; phylum Chordata; class Mammalia; order Primates; family Cercopithecidae; genus Macaca; species Macaca nemestrina. Next base: position 125,464,218 of record NC_092131.1, on the reverse strand, counting down.
ACCTCATGCTAAGTAAAAGAAGCCAGTAACAGAAGTCCACATATTATATGATTCCCTTTCTATGAAATGTCCAGAATAGGCACAGAAAGTAGATTAGTGATTAGGGGCTACAGGGAAGAATGGAGAGTGACACTAATTAGTATGGGGGTTTCTTTTGGGGATAAGGAAAATGTTCTAGAATTAAATAGTGGTGATGGTTGCACAGTCTTGTGACTACACTAGGGCACTGAGTCAGGTTTATTATAGTGATCTGCTGTTTCATGGCCTGAACTTCACCCTGGCTGGTCTGGGGTGGCTGGGCAGGCTCACTTTATTCAAAAACATTAAACTACACAATAAAAATAGGCAAATTGTATGGTATATGAATTATATCTCAATATAACTGTTTAAAAAATAGTCATAGCAGCTAATACTTGTGGGGCAGTTATGGGCTCTGGACTAGGTATTTAAGGTACATTAGCATTATTTCATTTAATCCTCCTACCAATCCTGTGTGATAAGTACTATTACTATCCCCTATTTTACAGATAAGAAACCAAAGACTTAGAGTGGTTAAAATATCTTGCTTAAGGTCAACACAGAGCCTAGCTTTGAGATCAGATCTATGTGACCTCAAAGCTTACATCCTTGACCACTTCTTATACTGCCTTTCATATCCAGTCCACTGCTAAGTTCTTCTATTCTATCTGGCAACATTTATTTTTTATTTATTTTATTTATTTTTTATAGAGATGGGATCTTCATATGCTGCCCAGGCTGGTCTCAAACTCCTGGCCTCAAGCAATCCTCCTGCCTTGGCCTCCCAAAGTGCTGGGATTACAAGTGTGAGATACTATACCTGGCCTCCCTGCATATATATATATACATATATATATATATATGTTTGTTTGTTTTGAGATGGACTATAGTTTTGTCACCCAGGCTGGAGTACAATGGCATGATCTCGGCTCACTGCAGCCTCCACTTCCCAGGTTCAAGTGATTTTCTGCCTCAGCCTCCCAAGTAGCTGGGATTACAGGCACCCACCACACTTGGCTAATTTTTGTATTTTTAATAGATGGGGTTTCACCACGTTGGCCGGGCTGGCCTCGAATTCCTGGTCTTAGCCTCCCAAAGTGCTGGGATTACAGGTGTGAGCCACTGTGCCCGGCCCCTACACATATTTTTGAGGCCTGTTACATCTCTTCTGCCATACTCCTTCCTCTAACTCTATGCCACTCCACCCTAACTGGACTGCAAACTGCTCCTGGGCACACCATATACTCCTTTCCCGCTTCTGGGCCTCGTGCTCAGCCTGTTTGTTCCCACTGCCTGGAATGCCCTAAAATGCACTGCACTTCTATATATTAATGTCCTACTTACCCTTCAAGGCTGCCTCTTCCTTCATGAACCCTTCTCTGATTTCACGCCCCCTCCTTCCTCCCTGGTTGGAATCTCACTTTTTTTTTTTTTTAGATGGAGTCTTGCTGTGTCACCCAGGCTGGAGTGCAGTGGCATGATCTCAGCTCACTGCACGCTCCGCCTCCCAGGTTCAAGCGATTTTCTGCCTCAGCTTCCCAAGTAGCTGGGACTACAGGCGCCTGCCACCACGCCCGGTTAACTTTTTTTTGTATTTTTAGTAGAGACAGGGTTTCACTGTGTTACTTTTTGATAGCACAAAACATCTTCTACACCTATTCTAGGAGTACAGGGGCTATTTCTGCTCCACATCTATCTTCCCATGTCATAGCATAGTTTAACACAGAGCAGGTCTCTCAATAACGCTTACTGAACAAAACTGAATTGTACTTTGTCACAGAGGATGTTATCTATACTGTATTTGGGGTAAAGAAACGGGCTGTGGGAGTGCATGCAAGAACCATATTCCATTGTTTTTTATTTAGAGATGGGGTCTCACCGGGCGCAGTGGCTGACGCTCTGTAATCCCAGCACTTTGGGAGGCTGAGGTGGGGTGGATCACCTGAGGTCAGGAGTTCGAGACCCACCTGGCCAACATGGTGAAACCCTGTCTCTAGGCCGGGCGCGGTGGCTCAAGCCTGTAATCCCAGCACTTTGGGAGGCCGAGGCGGGTGGATCACGAGGTCAGGAGATCGAGACCATCCTGGCTAACATGGTGAAACCCCGTCTCTACTAAAAATACAAAAAACTAGCCGGGCGTGGTGGCAGGCGCCTGTAGTCCCAGCTACTTGGAGGCTGAGGCAGGAGAATGGCATAAACCCGGGAGGCGGAGCTTGCAGTGAGCCGAGATCGCGCCACTGCACTCCAGCCTGGGTGACACAGCGAGACTCCGTCTCAAAAAAAAAAAAAAAAGAAACCCTGTCTCTACTAAAAATACAGAAAAGTAGCCGGGAGTGGTGGCAGGCATCTGTAATCCCAGCTACTCAGGAGGCTGAGGCAGGAGAACTGCTTGAACCCAGGAGGCAGAGGCTGTAGTGAGCCAAGATTGCACCACTGCACTCCAGCCTGGGCAACAAGAGTGAAACTCCATCTCGGAAAAAAAAAAAAAAAGAGATGGGGATCTCACTATGTTAGCCAGGTTGGTCTTGAACTCCTGGCTTCAAGTAATCCTCCCACCTTGGCCCCCCAAAGTGTTGAGATTACAGGTATGAGCCACCACACTCAGGCCCAGGCAGGGGAGAATTCTGAGATGACAAGATGGTTCTAGACGCAAGTATATAATAGCAGGGTAGACCTCTCTCCCAACTTGGACCCATACCCTGCTTCCTGAAATACCTGAGCTGCCTGGAACACAAGAACAGTCTCTCCCCATGCTTCTTTCCCTATGGTACCACAGCCATGTTGGTTTCCTCTCCGGATCTAAAAGGGCACTGAGTCAGGTTTATTATAGTGATCTGCTGTTTCATGGCCTGAACCTCACCTTGGCCAACTGGCTGGTCTGGGGTGGCTGGGCAGGCTCGCTTTATTCAAGAGCAGCTATACTTCCCACCTGCCACCGCCTGAGTGTGAAATTTCAAAACTGGCCTCATAGTACACTGCCTGGGAAAGATTCTACCACCCAGAGAAGTGGAAGGAGTCAGTGGTAGTCTGGGCAGGCCCCATCCAGAACAGTTGTGCAGTGACAACTAAAAAAAATGACAAGGACAAGGAGTCTGTTACTATATCAATAGCTCAGGGACTTTCTGCAGTGGGCTGGCAGCCTTTGGTAACAGCATAGACTAATAGTTCCCAAACCCCACCACCCACAGACTCCATCAGTGATTCCTAGTCAGTCCATAGCACAGTAAGCCATCTCTTCTTATCATCCCATACGCTCTATGTACATTGGCATGTTCTTTGCAGTTCCTATTCCTTTTCCCTGCCTCATTCTCCTCTCTTTATGACAGCATTTATTTCAGTGGGCTTTGACTGCATAGTAAAGGGAGTGAGATTAGTTGGGTCTAATCTTCTCTGGACCACTTACTTGATTAGCATAGCGTTTTGGTAACTTCTTGACAGTGTCAATGTCCATTTCTTCATCATCTTTCTTATCTTCTTCCTCACTCTCCATCCCTGTCCAGTCATCTTCAGCCAGTCTTCTGGCATGGTTCACATAATCCAGCCGCTTGCTGGAAGGAAAAAAAAGGCATAAGGACAGATCTTTTTTTTTTTTTTTTTTTTTTAGACAGGGTCTCACTCTGTTGCCCAGGCTGGAATGGTGCAATCTCAGCTCACTGCAGCCTCGACCTCCTGGGCTCAAGTGATCTTCCCACCTCAGCTTCCGGAGTAGGTGGGACTACAGGCACATACCACCACCCCTGGCTAATTTTTGTATTTTTTGTAGAGATGGGGTTTCACCATGTTGCCCAGGCTGGTCGCAAACTCCTGGCTTCAAGTGATCTGCCTACCTCAGCCTCCCAAAGTGCTGGGATTATTAGGCACAAGCCACCACGTCTGGCCAGGGCAGGTCTTTATGTCTTCTAGGAAGATGCCCTATAATGCGACACATTTAATTCGAAAGCTCCAAATTTGGGAGCAGCTTAGGGATTCTGGTGGAAGTAAGAAATGATGGAATCTCCTTTGCAAGGCTAAACCAGTGACTGCCCCCTCAAAATCCTAAATAGGGAAACCCCCTCTGAATACACTCAGTCTTCCTCAGAGTTTCCTAAGAATGCAAAATAAAATATCTAAAGAAATTTCCAAGGTTCACTAGCTGGAAAGGCTAATTTCACCCCTACCCCATCCCACCCCAGATGAGAGCTGACACCTTCCTGCCTAGCAGACAGCTCATCCAAAGACCCCAGGGACGGAAGAGAAGAGCCACTGAGATGTAGTGAGAAGTCTAAAGCAAGGACAGCTTCTGGAGATTTCTGCTTTATACACCTTTTTTGTTTTTAAAGAGAACTTTTTCTTTTGTAGGGACTGTAGGTGTATGCCACTGTGCCCAGCTTATACAGCTTTCTCAGAAGCCTGGTCTTTCTCCAGTTCCTGTCTAACTTTCAAAAAAGGCCACTTAGTTTACAATTTAATATATTTTATTTATTTGTTTCCCTTTATCATTATCTTGTTTTAAAACAACACATGCTAGAAAGTTTGGGAAACTGAATAGAAAAAAAAAGAACTTTTTGGAACCTAATTGTTTCAAAGTGATTTGGAAATACCACATAACCTCCCACACTTGATTTCTTCAATGCTAAGGCAGGAATTCCACCACTGAGGCAGTGAAACCAACACAGCTGGTTTCTCTTAAACACATACATGTTCATGCTCACTACAAAAAGGCGCACACCAGAGAGAACATATGAAAGCACAATGGTCTTTTATCTCGAGAATAAAAGAGCTGGTATATTTGTACATGTGTGAAAGAAAGTCTGCCTGTGGTTATTTCCTGAGCATTGTCTGTCATCACAAAAGAAGAAAACTGCCCAGACATCCATCAGGAAGGACTGGCTAGATGGCATTATGAAGTATCCATTCCATGGAATACCTGGCACCATGAAAAAGGAATGATGTGGTACTTTATGAACTGATATAGAATTTCTCCCCCAAAACACCACTAAATAAATGTGCAGAACAGTATATAGTATACTGCTACTTGTGTTTTAAAAAAAAAAAAAAGGCCAGGCGCAGTGGCTCCTGCCTGTAATCCCAGCCCTTTGGGAGGGTGAATTGGTCAGACCATTGAGCTTACGAGTTCAAAATTGGCTTAGGCAACATAGTGAAATTCTGTCTCTACCAAAAATACAAAAATTAGCTGGGTGTGGTGGCCTGTGCCAGTGGTCCCAGCTACTTGGGGGGCTGAGGTTGCAGTAAGCCAAGATCATGCCACAGTACTCAGCCTGGGTGACAGAGTTTAAAAGAAAAAAAAAAAAAAAAAGGCCAGGCACGGTGGCTCAAGCCTGTAATCCCAGCACTTTGGGAGGCCGAGACGGGCGGATCACGAGGTCAGGAGATCGAGACCATCCTGGCTAACATGGTGAAACCCCATCTCTACTAAAAAATACAAAAAAACTAGCCGGGCGAGGTGGTGGGCGCCTGTAGTCCCAGCTACTTGGGAGGCTGAGGCAGGAGAATGGCGTAAACCCGGGAGGCGGAGCTTGCGTGAGTCGAGATCCGGCCACCGCACTCCAGCCTGGGTGACAGAGCGAGACTCCGTCTCAAAAAAAAAAAAAAAAAAGCTTTTATACATATATTACCACACACACTTGCTCATATATACATAGAATATCTTCAGAAGGGCCGGTCGTAGTGGCTCACATCTGAAATCCCAGCACTTTGGGAGGTCAAGGTGGGAGGATCAGTTGAGCCTAGGAGTTCAAGATCAGCCTGAGCAACAGAGGGAGACCCTATACCTACAAAATATTAAAAAATTAGCCAGGTGCTATGGAGTGTGCCTGTAGTCCCACCTACTTCAGAGGCTGAGGTGGGAGGATCACTTGAGCCTGGGAGGTTGAGGCTGCAGTGAGCCAGGATCTGCACACTCCAGCCTGAACAACGGAGTGACACCCTGTCTAATATATATATATATTTGGAAGGATACACAAGAAACTAATAATACAGGAGAGGAACTGGATAGCTATGGGACAGAAATGGGAAGAAGACTTCACCATATACTCTTCAATTCATTTATTTTATTTTTTTGAGAGAGAGTCTAGCTCTGTTGCCCAGGCTGGAGTGCAGTGGCGCGATCTTGGCTCACTACAACCTCCAGCTCCCGGGTTCAAGTGATTCTCCTGTCTCAGCCTCCTAAGTAGCTGGGACTATAGGCGTGCACCACCATGTCGGGCTAATTTTTGTATTTTTAGTAGAGACAGTTTTTTGCCATGTTGGTCAGGCTGGTCTCGAACTCCTGACCTCAGGTGATCCACCCGCCTCGGCCACCCAAAGTGCTGGGATTACAGGCGTGAGCCACTGTACCTGGCCTCTTCTGTATATTTTAAATTTTCAATCATATAAATGTATTACCTATTCAAAGATAACTACATTTTTAAAAATGGGGAGAGGAATGATCTGGAAATGTATTCTGCAAAGCCACCCAGAGCCACAGGGAACCAACCATCTCTGCCAAACACAACCAGTGATGCAACACTGGGCAAAATGCAGACTGTATGGAAACTATGCAGCTGTTAGTAGTTTCTTCTGATCCCTAATTCCTTAATTTATGACCCAGAAGAGGCCCATGCTGCACTGAGAATATAAGAATCGGCCCCACCTTCAGAGCAGCTCAGCCTTAAACACTCTTATCCTGCCCTATTTCCCTGTTTGCCCATCTTGGCACTTAGAATTAAGTGTATGGAAGACATTTCCTCAGATTCTCTTAGAAATTATTTGTCTTGAACTCCCAAGAGTGCCACAGAAACATATGGGTTGACGGCAGATGGGAAGACCACACCAATACCAGCATTCAGAGTACAGAAGCCAAACACAAGCATCCCAGGAAATGTGGGGAGTGAAAGTCTGGGCGTGGCTTTCACAAGTTCCTAAACCACAGAGCTCAGTACAGCTGCCAGGAAAAAAAAGAAAAACTTAACCAAATAATTGAGCTTTCGGTTTAAAAGTTTGGTCTCTCCCTACTTCCTCATCTCCTAAACTCTGGGTATAAAAAAAACCTATTGGCCGGGCGCGGTGGCTCACGCCTGTAATCCCAGCACTTTGGGAGGCCGAGAAGGGCGGATCACGAGGTCAGGAGATGGACACCATCCTGGCTAAACCCCGTCTCTACTAAAAAATACAAAAAATTAGCCGGGCGTGGTGGCAGGCGCCTGTAGTGCCAGCTACTCGGGAGGCTGAGGCAGGAGAATGGCGTGAACCCGGAGGCAGAGCTCGCCGTGAGCGGAGATCGCGCCACTGCACTCCAGCCTGGGCGACAGAGCGAGACTCTGTCTCAAAAAAAAAAAAAAAGAAACCTAACTCTGCCAGGATTTACCCCTCCGAATCCCAATCTGTGGGCAAGAAGATCAGCCAGCCAACAAAAAGTCTACTTTGAAGGGGGACTCTGTAGAGACAAGCCTAGAGCCTTCGGAATGGTTCACAGCTCCTAGCCCAGAGAAAGAAGCCAAGGAGTTAAAGCTTCCTTACGATTTCTGCAGTTCCAGTAACCGCCGGCGGCGCTCACTCTGCTCCAAGGAACTGTACTTGGACTTGTACTGGGATAGGCGGGGGTGTGGGGCAGCTGTGCTGTTCAGATCTTGAGACACAGAAAAGCTACTAGCCAGGGCTTGACTCAACTCTTCCATCTTCCCTACAAGAAAAACGTAAGAAAATGGTTCATTCATTTCATATCATCTCCTGTATACAGGCAGTTATGCAGTTATGACATAATATGATGTCCACATTCCTGAAAAAACATTAACTTAATGCAAAATCACAATTGTTTCCATGAGAAAAAAGGAACTTAAAGGGTAAATTAGTCATATATTAGCAATAACATTATTTCCTTTTTTTCTTTTTTTTGAGACAGTGTCCTCTCTATCACCCAGGCTGGAGTGTAGTGGCGCAAGCATAGCTCACTGTTGCCTCAATCTACTGGGTGAAGCAATCCTCCTACCTCAGCTTCCCCAGTAACTGGGACCACAGGTGTACACCACCACACCCAGCCAATTTTATAATTTATCGGTACAGACAGGATCTCCCTATGTTGCCTAGCCTAGTCTTGAACTCTTGGGCTCAAGCAATCTTCCCTCTTCAGCCTCTCAAAGTGCTGGGATTATAGGTTTGAGTCACTGCGCCCCGCCTTTTCTGAGCAGTTCCTCTATAGTTTCCTGAATAGCCACCACTCATTAACCAATGTAACTCTCTATGCAGTTTATTCAACTGTTTAATTGAATTAATTTCTTTTTTTTTTTTTTTTTTTTTTTGAGACGGAGTCTCACGCTGTTGCCCAGGCTGGAGTGCAGTGGCGCGATCTCGGCTCACTGCAAGCTCCGCCTCCCGGGTTCCCGCCATTCTCCTGCCTCAGCCTCCTGAGTAGCTGGGACTACAGGCGCCCGCCACCGCGCCCGGCTAATTTTTTGTATTTTTAGTAGAGACGGGGTTTCACTGTGGTCTCGATCTCCTGACCTTGTGATCCGCCCGCCTCGGCCTCCCAAAGTGCTGGGATTACAGGCTTGAGCCACCGCGCCCGGCCAAATTAATTTCAATTAATTCACTTACTTTATTCAATTGTAAATTGAATTAATTTATTTAATTCTCAACTAAGTGTCAACTCATATTATGAAAATTTAGTTCCAGAGGAAACACTGGTTCTAGGGTCCCTGGAGGAAGACAAGAGGAGTCAAAAACCCCAAACTTGCTGGGCGCAGTGGCTCACGCCTATAATCCCAGCACTACTGGAGGCTGAGGTGGGTGGATCACGAGGTCAGGAATTTGAAACCAGCCTGACCAACATGGTGAAACCCCATCTCTACTAAAAATACAAAAATTGGGTGCCGGGCGCGGTGGCTCACGCCTGTAATCCCAGCACTTTGGGAGGCCGAGGCGGGCGGATCACAAGGTCAGGAGAGCGAGACCACGGTGAAACCCCGTCTCTACTAAAAATACAAAAAATTAGCCGGGCGCGGTTGTGGGCGCCTGTAGTCCCAGCTACTCGGGAGGCTGAGGCAGGAGAATGGCGTGAACCCGGGAGGCGGAGCTTGCAGTGAGCCGAGATCGCGCCACTGCACTCCAGCCTGGGCGACAGAGCGAGACTCCGTCTCAAAAAAAAAAAAAAAAAAAAAAAAAAAATTGGCCGGGCACGGTGGCTCAAGCCTGTAATCCCAGCACTTTGGGAGGCCGAGACGGGCAGATCACGAGGTCAGAAGATCGAGACCATCCTGGCTAACACGGTGAAACCCTGTCTCTACTAAAAAAATACAAAAAACTAGCCGGGCGAGGTGGCGGGCGCCTGTAGTCCCAGCTACTCAGGAGGCTGAGGCAGGAGAATGGCGTAAACCCAGGAGGTGGAGCTTGCAGTGAGCTGAGATCCGGCCACTGCGCTCCAGCCAGGGCGACAGAGCGAGACTCCGTCTCAAACAAACAAACAAACAAAAAAAACCAAAAATACAAAAATTAGCTGGACGTGGTGGCAGGCACCTGTAATCCCAGCTACTCGGGAGGCTGAGGTAGGAGATTCGCTTGAACCTGGGAGGCGGAGGTTTCAGTGAGCCGAGATCGTGCTACTGTACTCCACCGTGGGCGACAGAGCAAGACTTCAAAAGAAAAAAGAAACTCTAGCCAGGCATGGTGGCTCATGCCTGTAATTCCAGCACTTTGGGAGGCCAAGACAGGAGAATCACTTGAGGCCAGGAGTTCAAGACCAACCTGGACAATGTAGTGAGGCTATGTCTCTACTTTTTAAATAAAAAAGTAAAAAATTATTTTAAATTATATTTTATTTTTAAAAAATCTGGCTGTTACTTCCTCATAGTCTAGTTTTGTTTTGTTTTTAGGTGGGCAGAAAGAAGGTTTCAGGGTTACTTATGTGGGACTCACTTGGAAAAGAGCTAGGATGTGGAGGGCTGCTTAACAAGTAACACCAATGCGCCAGTAGTGTGAAGAACTTACATAAAGTACATTAGGGAAACAAGACAAGTAGATGTCATTTTGAAAACAGACTTCCCACTTCAGGTGGACCCTAAAGAATGGGAGTGGGGAGAAAGGTGAATTCACACTTTATTCACACTTCTGTGAGCCTTAGACTATAAGAAAACAGGAACATTTGGGAGAAATCTGACTCGCACTGCTGGGCTGGCCCAACCCTCTGGTTCTAGTGTAAACCAGAGGGCACCTCCAGTGCTTAACCTCCATCCCAGGCCAGGTCCAGTGCTCTCAGCACCAAAATCAACAGGTTCATTCCAGAGCCTCTACAGTGAAAAATACAACTCCATAGCCCTCTACTTGGCCAGTGAGTTACTTTCCATTGCCCAAGTGAAGTCAGATCTTTTTCTTCATTTGAAACATTAGATTTTGTTTAATTAATTAATTTTTTTGAGATGGAGTCTCGCTCTGTCGCCCAGGCTGAAGTGCAGTGGTACGATCTCGGCTCACTGCAAGCTCTGCCTCCCAGGTTCATGCCATTCTCCTGCCTCAGCCTCCCGAGTAGCTGGCACTACAGGCGCCTGCCACCACACAAGGCTAATTTTTTGTATTTTTAGTAGAGACAAGGTTTCACCGTGTTAGCCACGATGGTCTCGATCTTCTGATCTCGTGATCCGTCCGCCTTGGCCTCCCAAAGTGCTGGGATTACAGGCGTGAGCCACTGTGCCTGGTCGATTTTGTTTAATTTAAAAGGAACTTAAAAATTGTGGTTTGCCAGGTGCAGTTGTGCTTGCCTTTAGTCCCAGCTACTCTGGAGGCTGAGGCAGGAGGTACGCTTGAGCCCAGGAGTTTGAAGCCAACCTGAGCAATATAGCAAGACCCTGTCTGTAAAATGAAAAAAAAAAAAACTGTGGCTAAATTCACGTATCATGAAATTCGTCATCTTAACCATTTTTAGGTGTACAGTTCTGTAAACTTAAGTATGTTCAACACTGCTGTGCAGAACTCTCCAGAACTCTTTTTATCTTGAATAACTGAAACTCTATAACCTTTAAACATAAAAGAAATTTTTTTTTTTTTTTTTTTTTGAGACAGAGTTTCGCTCTTGTTACCCAGGCTGGAGTGCGACCCCACCATTTCAGCTAATTGCAAGTCCCGCCTCCTGGGTTCACGCCATTCTCCTGCCTCAGCCTCCCTGGTAGCTGGGATTACAGGCGTGCGCTGCCACGGCTGGCTAATTTTGTACTTTTTTTTTTTTTTCCAGTAGAGATGGGGTTTCTCCATGTTGGTCAGGCTGGTCTCGAACTCCTGACCTCAGGTGATCCGCCTGCCTAGGCCTCCGAAAGTGCTGGGATTACAGGCGTGAGACGCCGCGCCCCGCCATAAAAGGAACTTTTTAGTAGATAAGATTAGCCTATTATCAGTGTGAATTTAAGATGTGTCTTTTTTTTTTTTTTTTTTGAGACGCAGTCTTGGCTCTGTCGCCCAGGCTGGAGTGCAGCGGTGCGATCTCGGCTCACTGCAAGCTCCGCCTCCCGGGTTCACGCCATTCTCCTGCCTCAACCTCCTGAGTAGCTGGGACTACAAGCGCCCGCCACCACGCCCGGTTACTTTTGTTTTTGTATTTTTAGTAGAGGCGGGGTTTCACCGTGTTAGCAAGGATGCTCTCCATCTCCTGACCTCGTGATCCCGCCCGCCTCGGCCTCCAACAGTGCTGGGATTACAGGCGTGAACCACCACGCCCGGCATTTTTTTTTTTTTTTTTTTTTTTTTGAGATAGGGTCTCGCTCTGTTTCCCAGGCTGGACGGCAGTGGTGTGATCTCGCCTCACTGCAGCCTCCACCTCCTGGGTTCAAGTGATTCTCCTGCCTCAGCCTCCTGAGTAGCTGGGATTACAGGCGTGCACCACCATGCCCGGCTAATGTTTGTATTTTTAGTAGAGAAGGGGTTTCATCATGTTGGCCAGGCTGGTCTGAAACTCCTGACCTCAAGTGATCCGCCTGCTTCAGCCTCCCAAAGTGCTCGAATTACAAGCATGAGCCACTGCACCCGGCCTGAGGCATGTCTTAATATCTTTGCAGTGCAACCAGGGATTGCCATTCCTGAGTGACTGAGGCCTCATGATGAGTGCTTGGGATTCATATGGTATGTTATTCAAATCATCCATAATGGTATATATGCTATTGTCTCTACTTTTCTGTACTTTTGTGTAAATTTGAAATCTTTCATAATAAAAAAATTTTTAAAGTCATTATGTCTTCAGTTCATCACCAAAGTAATGACCAAATCCAAAGCACCTTTACTAGGCCTATCATGCACTATCTTGGTGTGGGCTCCCGCTCTGCCAAGAACCACACAACCTTTGAAGCTGATGTCCTGGATACTGGGGCGGTTCCTTTACCTTCCTTCAAGGCTGTTCTTGGCGAGCTCCTGCTGTTTCAACCCATTCCTTGGATGGTGCTGCCTCCAAGTGTTCGGACCTTAGCCCAAGGTGGTTTTATTCTCCACCATTATCCCCCGCCTCCAACTCCCTAAAGTACGACCCCACCAGGCCCCGCCCACGCTCCACCCTCCCTCCCTGTCTAGCCCCTTCCCCCATCCGTTCCCCCTCCTTCGCGTCTTCCCATCCGGCGCCCCCGCCTCGCGTTCCCTGGGTCCACATCCTGCCAGCCTCCGCGTTTCCCTACCCCTGCTACCGGGCTCCAACCCCGGGGACCCTATCTGCTCCATTCGGCCGTGCGCGCCGCCACCGCCCCGCACCGCCTTTTTCTAGGCATGGGGTCATCTAGGCCATGCGTGATTCACCCCTGCCCCACAAAAGTCCCTGAAGGGTCCTGGCCGGACAGTACGGAATAGAAGAACGGAAACTCTCCCAAAAGGAGTCCCCGGCCTGGCTCTACCCCTCCAGATGACGCCCCGGGAGGCCAGAGTGCGGGGCCGGCCACAGGGAGTAACAGCCCGGCACCGAGAGGCAACTCGGCAGCTGGCGGGGCCCGGGCTCGAACCCAGGGACTCACCCAAACCGAGGTGACCGTCGCACGCGCCGCTGCCGCCACCGGGACCGACCAATCACCTGCCCTGGGAGAGCTGGGCCCGCCCCCCCTAGCGGCTGCCGCACCGCTGGGCCCACAGGCCTCGAGCCCTGAGTTTCCGGCTCCTCCCTACTTTGCGAACGCTGGGAGTTCCGTTGCCTGCAGGCCGTTACTTCCGCCTTCAACGGCTGGCGCATTTCCCAACGGCTAGGGTGGGGGCCCTCCTGCATTTGCTTTGCACTGTCCGGGACCCTTCCTGCAAGATGACTTGACCAGGCCGAGGCCTCCCTCCTGAGCACAAGCTCTCGGGGCTCCTTTCGCCAATGGGAGGAGGCTGATCTTGTGGCCCGGCATTCAAGGCCCTGGGTCCTGCCGCCTCCCGCAGATGCTCCCGGGTCTTAGGGCTGCACCTGGAGTCCCCTTCCCCCTCCTGCGCCCGTCCTTTTAAACGGACAGTGCCAATTGCGTGGATTACTCCTCCTAACCCCTCACACCCAAGTTTCAGACACAGACCTTCGCTCCCCCACTTGCCCTTACAAAAGCAGAAACATATCCCGATTATTGCCTGTTTGCTGCTGTTGCCAGCTTCTTTCTCACTCGGCTGCGGGCTGAGTAATGGCAGGGACCTGGCTTGATTCCTACTTAAGTAGCCAGAGTCCAGCATAAGGGATGGTGCTCAGTAGACCCTGGGTGAAGGAATGATTGAATTGGTGCAAGAGATTAGGGGAAGCGGCAGAGATTTAGGAGATTCAGTCCTACCAGGGTGTAGCCTCTGCAAGTCGGGACAGCTGAGATTACAATTTTAAAACAATATTTATTGAATGCTTACATTCATCCACACCCTGCTTCACACCCATCATCTCATTTAATTTTTTTCCTTTTTTTTCTTTTTTAAGCCAGTAGATATTAACTCTCAATCATGACACGAAGAAGTAGACACACTGAAGCTCAGAGAGGTTAAGTAATTCGGCCAAAGTAACATAACTTTCAAGGAAAATGTTTGAATTTGCTGAATGTTTGATGTATAGAGAAGTTGACTACTAACCTATGACAGAAGCAAAGTATCCACCTTTGGCACATTTTTTAGTCCAGGGAATGCTAAGATGTGGACTTGTGTATTTCATGCACATTACACCATACATTCAGACTAAAAATAACAGGAAATTAGGCTGATGAAAGGCTACTACTAGACTGGTAAAAAGGGTGCTGGGGCCCTCGAAGGCCAATTTTTTTGGACCTGAGATTTTATCTAGGTGGCTCTTTCAGTGGCCAGGCTGAGCAAATCTGTCCACTAGGGTATTTATTTGGTGCATCCACGAATAAAAGCTCATGTCTGCCTGATTTATGAGACTGACAAAAAAAGAGAAGCCCAGGGCCTGACTTCACTAGGGAATTTTGACACACAGGATATTAGGTATTTTGTATCCAAACAACCATCCCTTACAACCACGGAGGTCACATCTAATGGTCAGGACTGCACAGAAGAGAACAAAGACCCTAAACGTTGGAGGAAAATAGACTGAGACTGAGAAAGAAGTTCCCAAATTCATGCATGGAGGTCCAGGAGAAAGGTTCTAGTTCCTCACTTAGCTGAATAACTTCCCGTATCACTGAAAAAACAAAACAAAACCAGGCCAGGCACAGTGGCTCACGCCTGTAATCCCAGCACTTTGAGAGGCCAAGGTGGAAGTAGCCCATGAGTTTGAGACCAGCCTGGGCAACATGACAAAATCCAGTCTCTACAAAAAAAAATTAGCTAGGTGTAGTGGTGTGAGTCATGATCCCAGCTACTTGGAAGGCTGAGGTGGGAGGATCACTTGAGCCCCAGCAGTCAAGGCTGCAGTGAGCTGTGATTCTGCCACTACACTCAGCCTGGAGACCCTGTCTCAAAACAAACAAAAACCAAAGCACCTGGCCCAGGGGTTCATTTAGAGCCAGTGGATGTTTCAGAAGGGGCTACCTCTGGAATCTCAGCTTCAGAATGTTGGCCACATACACACACTGTGCTTAACGGCTTTAAATCAATTAATTTAAGAAAAAAAAGCCTGACTACATGTATTTAAAAGGGCAACATTGGCCAGGTGTGGTGGCATATGCCTGTAATACCAGCACTTTGGGAGGCCAAGGCAGGCGAATCACCTGAGGTTAGGAGTTCGAGACCAGCCTGACCAACATGGAGAAACCCCGTCTCTACTAAAAATATAAAATTAGCCGGGCATGCTGGTGCATGCCTGTACTCAGCTACTCAGGAGGCTGAGGCAAGAGAATCGCTTGAACCCAGGAGGCAGAGGTTGTGGTGAGCCAAGATGGTGCCATTGCACTCCAGTCTGGGCAACAAGAGTGAAACTCGTCTCAGAAAAAAAAAAAGTAATTGCAGTTTTTGCCATTAAAATTAATGGCACCAACCTAATATAATCTTGCTAGATAGATGTGGATGTCTGCAGAAAGCTGTAAGTCTGGAGACTTTATAAAAATCAGAGATTAGCAAGTGTCGAAGTGATAAGGAGTCACACTAATAGAATTTTTCTTTGATGTAATCAGAAAAATTCAAAGAGGACAGAAGAGGGAAGAACCACTTTCTCACTCTATTATTCAATGACATTAAAGTGGAATCTGTGTATCCCTTAAAATCTTCTAGTTGCCCATGGGCAGGAGAATCCTTACCTAGAGAAGAGGAGGTTGAGAGCAGGAAGGTGTCCAGCCCAGAGAGGAAGTGGAGGGCGGTAAGATCACAGAGGCAGCTGGGACACAGGGGCAGGTAAGGGCCTGCAGGCCACAGTGGGGAGTTTGGATTTTACCTCCATTGCTGAAGAGGTTTTTTTTGGGGGGGGCTGCAGAGGGGCTTTATTTTTGTTTTTGAGACAGATCTTCCTCTGTCGCCCAGGCTGGACTGCAGTGGCATGATTTCTGCTCACTCCAACCTCCATCTCCCGGGTTCAAGCAATTCTGCCTCATCCTCCTGAGCAGCTGGGATTACAGGCATGCACCACCATGCCTGGCTAATTTTCATATTTTTAGTAGACATGGGATTTCACCATGTTGGCCAGGTTGGTCTCGAATTCCTGACCTCAGGTGATCCGCCCCCCTTGGCCTCCCAAAGTGCTGGGATTACAGGCATGAGCCACCATGCCTGTCCGCAGATGAGGGTTTTTAAATAGTTATGAGATAGCAGATTCCGGCTTTAGTGAGCTCTCACTGGCTGCTTGGTAGAGAACTGAATGTAGGCAACTAAGTGTGGAGGCCTGGAAGTCAGTGAGCAGACCTGGCATGAAAGTATGTTGGGGGATGTGATAGGAAGTAGCTGGATTAAGATATAATCTAGAAATAAAACCTGGACATTTTGTCACTCTTTTTATTGAGATGGAGTCTTACTCTGTTGCTCAGGCTAGAGTGCAATGGTGTGATCATAGCGCACTGCAGCCTCAATCACATGGGCTCAAGTGATCCTTCCACCTCAGTCTCTCAAGTAGCTGGAACTACAGCTGCATGCCACCACACCCAGCTAATTTATTTATTTATTTATTTATTTATTTGAGACGGAGTTTCACTCTTGTTGCCCAGGCTGGAGTGCAATGGCGCAATCTCAGCTCATTGCAACCTCCACCTCCTGGGTTCAAGCAGTTCTCCTGCCTCAGCCTCCTGAGTAGCTGAGATTACAGGCATAAACCACCATTACTGGCTAATTTTGTATTTTTTAATAGAGATGGGATTTCTCCACATTGGTCAGGCTGGTCTCAAACTCCTGACCTCAGGTGATCTGCCCACCTTGGCCTCCCAAAGTGCTGGGATTATAGGCCGGAGCCACCAGGCCCGGTCTAATTTATTTTTTTAGAGACGAGGTTTAGCTATGTTGCCCAGGCTGGTTTTGAACTCCTGGGCTCAAGAGATCTTCCTGCCTTGGCTTCTCAAAGTGTTGGGATTACAGGTGTAAGCCCCATGCCTGGCCAGTTTATTACTCAAAAAATAGGGGAAATTAGCAAGAATTATACATGCGTCCTAGTCTAGTCCCCAGCCAAGACTTTCCCCTTGAGGTTTATTAGATCTGAGAGAAAATAGGAAAGGGAACAACTTCCTCCCTAACTCGATGCTGTTAAAGGCCAAGGCCATGCACTGTCTCAGTCATCCTGAGGACCAGTGCTTCTCATTGGCCGCTTGGAGACACCTTGTAGGACAGTAAAGTCAGTTATGGGCCGGGCGCGGTGGCTCACACCTGTAATCCCAGCACTTTGGGAGGCCGAGGCGGGCGGATCATGAGGTCAGGAGATGGAGACCATCCTGGCTAACATGGTGAAACACCGTCTCTACTAAAAAATACAAAAAATTAGCTGGGTGTGGTGGCAGGCGCCTGTAGTCCCAACTACTCAGGAGGCTGAGGCAGGAGAATGGCGTGAACCTGGGAGGTGGAGCCTGCAGTGAGCTGAGATTGCACCACTGCACTACAGCCTGGGCGACAGAGCGAGACTCCGTCTCAAAAAAAAAAAAGTCAGTTATGGCTGGTCGCGGTGGCTCACACCTGTAATTCCAGCACTTTTGGAGGCTAAGGCAGGTGGATCACGAAGTCAGCAGTTTGAGACCAGCCTGGCCAATATGGTGAAACCCCGTCTCTACTAAAAATAGAAAAATTAGCCAGGCATGGTGGCAGGCGCCTGTAATCCCTGCTACTCGGGAGGCTGGGGCAGAAGAATCACTTGACCCAGGAGGCAGAGTTTGCAGTGAGCCAAGATTGTGCCACTGCACTCCAGCCTGGGCAACAGAATGAGACTCCATCTCAAAAAAAAAAAGAAGAAGCCAATTATGCTAGGAGGAAGAAGCAGACGTGAAAGGGTGGCAAAGTCAGGCAACAAAGGGAGTCACAGGAGCCAGGCTGCAGAAACTATAGCCACACGGGACCCTAAAGCTCAAGGGAGCCAAACCTCTTCCCTACTCCCACCGCACCCCACCCCACCCCCATTCCAAGGTCCCTGAGCCAGTCCTGGGTGAGAGGAATCATGAAAGTGGTTAAGGGTTAAGGTCTTGGGCCCTGGAGCTAGATGGCCTAGATCCAAATCCAGACTCAGTTACCTGCTGGCACGGTTGCCTGGGTTTGTTATTTCACCCTCTGTGCTCAGTTACCCTCTCTGTAAAATGTGGTTAACAACAGCACCTAGCTCATAAGGTTGTTACAGCGTTCATTGAGCTAATCTAGGTGAGGTGATTAGACTAGTACCTGGCACAGAGTAAGTCTTTAAAAATGCTGTTTTGTTAGTCTTTAACTTGTTATAAAATAACCTCTCCATGACTGATTTACTTGTATCTACAATAAATAAATTGACGCCTACTTAGGTGAGCCCAAGAGAATCTCTTCCCTGCAGACAAAAGTGCTTGCCCAGACTTGAGGGGAAATAGTTTGCCGGGTTAGGTACAGGCAGAGGGTGAGGATTTTAATCCAGACTTTCAGCCCTTATGGACTCCAAAATCCCTGATTTTTTTTTTTTTTTTTTTTTTTGAGACGGAGTCTCGCTCTGTCGCCCAGGCTGGAGTGCAGTGGCGCGATCTCGGCTCACTACAAGCTCCGCCTCCCGGGTTCACGCCATTCTCCTGCCTCAGCCTCCCGAGTAGCTGGGACTACAGGCGCCCACAACCGCGCCCGGCTAATTTTTTGTATTTTTAGTAGAGACGGGGTTTCACTGTGGTCTCGATCTCCTGACCTTGTGATCCGCCCGCCTCGGCCTCCCAAAGTGCTGGGATTACAGGCGTGAGCCACCGCGCCCGGCAATTTTTTTTTTTTTTTTTTTAGACGGAGTTTTGGTCTTGTTGCCAAGGCTGGAGTGCAGTGGCACGATCTCAGCTCACTGCAACCTCTGCCTCCGGGGTTCAAGTGATTCTCTTGCCTCAGCCTCCTGAGTAGCTGGGATTACAGGCGCACGTGCTACCACGCCTGGCTAATTTTTTGTATTTTTAGTAGAGATGGGGTTTCATCATGTTGGCCAGGCTAGTCTCAAACTCCTGACCTCACGTGATCCATCGCCTTGGCCTCCCAAAGTGCTAGGATTACAGGCGTAAGCCACTGCGCCTGACTTTTTTTTTTTTTTTTTTTTTTTGAGACAGGGTCTCACTCTGTCACCCAGGCTGGAGTGCAGCAATGTGATCTTGGCTCACTGTAACCTCCACCTCCCAGGCTCAAGCAGTCCCCCGATACCAGCCTTCCAAGTAGCTGGGACTACAGGTGCTTGCCCCCACACCCAGCTGATTTTATTTTATTTTATTTTTTTAGAGACGGACTCTTGCTCTGTTGCCCAGGCTGGAGTGCAGTGGCATGATCTTAGCTCACTGCAACCTCCGCCTCCCGGGTTCTAGCAATTCTCCTGCCTCAGGCTCCCGAGTAGGTGGGATTACAGGTGCACACCGCCACGCCTGGCCAATTTTTTGTATTTTAGTAGAGACAGGGTTTCACTGTGTTGCCCAGGCTGGTCTCAAACTCCTGAGCTCAGGCAATCCACCAGCCTCAGCCTCCCAAAGCGCTAGGATTACAGCACTTAGAGCGTTTACAGCACTTTCAGCCACTGCGCCTGGCCTGATTTTAGTATTTTTAGTAGGGATGGGGTTTCGCCATGTTGCCTAGGCTGGTCTTAAACTCTTGACTCAAGCAATCCACCCACCTTGGCTTCCCAAAGTGCTGGGATTATAGGCATAAACCTGGCCAAAATCCCTGATTTTTATCCCATGGACCCATGGAATGTTACCTGCCCTGTAATTTTTTTTTTTTTTTTTTTTTTTTTTTTGGGAGACAGGGTCTTCCTGTGTTCCCCAGGCTAGAGTGCAGTGTTGAGATCACAGCTCGCAGCAGCTTCTACCTCTTAGGCTCAAGTGATCCTCCCACCTCAGCCTCCCTGAGTAGCTGGGACCATAGGTGCATGCCACCAAGCCCAGTTACTTTTTTTTTTTTTTTTTTTTCCCTGTAAAGACAAAGTCTTGCTATGTTGCCTAGGCTGGTCTCAAACTCCTGGGCTCAATACTCCCACCTCAGCTTCCCAAAGTGCTGGGATTACAGGCGTAAACCACTGCACCTGGCCCCTGCCTTATATTTTAAGGGGTCTACTTTCACTCCTGATTTTCAGCTCATTTGCTGAATGAGTGAGTGATTTGGTTCATCTCTGCTGAGACTTTGCCCTTCCATGCAGGGAAACAGCCTGGCCCCAGGTAGGGGGGAAATGTCCTTTACAAACTGCCCAGGGGCTTCAAAGTTGGGACCCATTCTTGGATTTTTTTTGGGTTTTCTTTGAGATGAAGTTTTGCCCAGGCTGGAGTGCAATTGCCTGATCTCGACTCAGTGCAACCTCCACCTCCTGGGTTCGAACGATTCTCCTGTCTCAGCCTCCTGAGTAGCTGGGATTATAGGGGCCCGCCACTATACCAGGCTAATTTTTTGTATGTTTAGTAGAGATTTCTTTGTATGTTTAGTAGAGGTTTCTCCATGTTAGCCAGGCTGGTCCGGAACTCCTGACCTCAGGTGATCCACCCGCCTCGGCCTCCCAAAGTGCTGGGAATATAGGCGTTAGCCACTGCACCCAGCCTTTCTTGGATGTTAAAACCAAGGTTTGTCCTAAAGATTGCACAGCTTTCCTGAGCCAGGGCTGGGGATTGTTGGGGCAGCAAAGCACCTCTAAATTTTTCTCTACTTTGCAAGTGTTGACAGCACTCTTTTATATCCTTTTCTCTAAATCAGAAACAGAGCAGAAACTAGAGCCATCTCATCCTGCCTCTTCCTATCATAGAAGGGAGATGGAGGGAGGCCTAGAGAGAGAAGAAGCTTATGCCCCTAGTCCCACAGCAAGTCACAGGCAGGCAAGACCCCTTTTCCCTGAAGCCCCTGCAGCCTCTCTGCCCCTCTGGTGCTGGAATAGGATGCAGCATCTGTGTGATGTTTGCTCTGTGCCAAGCACTGGGCTAGGAACAAGCCCTGTGCTTTTCAAAGTGTGGTCCCCTGACTAGCAGCACCAAAATCACCTGGGAACTTGTTAGAAATGCAAATTCTCAGGTCCACCCCAGACCTCCTGAATCAGAAACATGAAGGGGGCCGGGCGCGGTGGCTCATGCCTGTAGTCCCAGCACTTTGGGAGGCCAGAGGTGGGCAGATCACGAGGTCAGGAGATCGAGACCATCCTGGCTAACATGGTGAAACCCTGTCTCTATTAAAAATACAAAAAATTAGCCTTGTGTGGTGGCAGGCGCCTGTAGTCCCATCTACTCGGAAGGCTGAGGCAGGAGAATGACCTGAACCCGGGAGGCGGAGCGTGCAGTGAGCTGAGATCCAGCCACTGCACTCCAGCCTGGGTGACAGAGCAAGACTCCGTCTCAGAAAAAAAAAAAAAAAGAAAGAAAGAAACATGAAGGGAGTGGAGACAGCATTTGTTTTCACAATCTTTCCCAAGGTTCAAATGTGGCATGCTCAAGTTTGAGAACCACTGCTCTAAGCCATAGTAGGCTCACTCCCGGTGTAACTGAGTGGCTAAAATTGTAGAACCCGGAGCCAGAGGGAATTAGGTGCAACCTGCCTCCATCACTAACTCTGTGACTCAGGTAAGCTATTATCTTTGAGCTTTAGTTTTGTCAGCGATAAAATAGCCACAATAATAGTGCCCATAAGGTTGTTGTGAGGACTACATGAGACAGCACAAAGCCTAGGGCGTAGTAAGCACTGTCGGGGTAGCCATTATTAGCTAGCTGAGTGATTATTTATTTTATTTTTTATTTTTTTGAGACAGTCTTGCTCTGTTGTCCAGGCTGGAGTGCAGTTGCACGATCTCGGCTCACTGCAACCTCTGCCTCCCGGGTTCAAGCAATTTTCCTGCCTCAGCCTCCCAAAGTGCTGGGATTACAGGCGTGAGCCGCCATGCCTAGCAGATTTTTTTTCTTAAGTCTAAAGCTTTTATTCTTGTTTTATTTATTTATTTATTTAGAGACGGAATCTCACTCTGTTGCCCAGGCTGGAGTGCAGTGGCATGATCTCGGCTCACTGCAACCTCTGCCTCCCAGGTTCAAGCTATTCTTCTGCCTCAGCCTCCCAAGTAGCTGGGTTTACAGACATGTGCCATCACATCCGACTCATTTTTATATTTTTGCTAGAGACGGGGTTTCACCATGTTGGACAGGCTGGTCTTAAACTCCTAGCTTCAAGTGATCTGCCTGCCTCGGCCTCCCAGAGTGCTGGGATTGCAGGCATGAGCCACCGCACCTGGCCTGAATTTTGAGGTTTTTATCTGCTTGGGTCATGGGTGCAGGATCCAATTACTCCAAGGGGGCTGATCTATCTGCCATGCCTTGTGGGTCTGGAGGGCCACAGAGGTCCTGCCTTGTACAGTCACTTTCTTTTCCTCCATGAGATCCACAATCTTGGGAGTCCTGAGGATGTTCCTCCAAATGGGCAGACTATGCCCAGCCACCAGAGCTGGAGAGCAGGATTCTCTCTCCTTCCACTTCTAAAGGGACAGCACTGAAATAAACATGGTCTCTGGAGTCACGTGAGACTGGACTTGAAACCTAGCCTTGGACAAGTTCTTATTCCAATTGTTTCCCAAACTGAAGTTACAGATACCACCAACTACCTTGCAGAGTTGTTGGTAAGAGTGAATGGCAGCCTAGCATTAGCAGGGCCTAGATGAGAGTTCGTTCCCTTCCTAACTTGAATATCACCTTTTCCTTAAAGCCTTCCCAGTACAATGTTTGCTCCCTCCTCACACCTTTATACAGCATCCTGTGGAGACCGATCACATTGTCTAGTGCTGCTGCTTTTCTCTGCTGGTTTGTAAATTCAAGTTCAGAGACTTTCTGAACTCTGACACACACCAAGGGCTGGGTGTGCTGATACTGACACAGTCCCAGTCCATTGCTTACTGGCTACATAATCTTTGGTAATTTGACCCAGCTCTGCCTCAGTTCCCTCATCTGAAAAGTTGAGAATTGGATTTTCCACTTTATAGGATTGTTGGGAGGTTGAAATGGGCCAATACAGGTGGTGCACTTAAAAATGGGGCTGACATATAGCAGAAGTACTTGGTATGACATCATCCCATGATGTAGTAAGTCCCCTTCTCTACATCATTTCTTCACCAAATGCTGCCTCACCTGGGGAAACGAACAAGGAACCCCTAAAAGCCAATCCACTGATCTCAGCATCCT
The DNA here is from genome assembly GCF_043159975.1 of Macaca nemestrina. Taxonomy (NCBI): domain Eukaryota; kingdom Metazoa; phylum Chordata; class Mammalia; order Primates; family Cercopithecidae; genus Macaca; species Macaca nemestrina. The sequence continues at coordinate 125,441,077 of NC_092131.1, read as the reverse complement.
ATTTATTCTCCTTTTAGAGGACCTGGCCAAGCACGGTGGCTCACACCTGTAATCCCAGCACTTTGGGAGGCTGAGGCAGGAGGATTGCTTCAACTTAGGAGTTTGAGATCAGCCTGGGTAACATACCAAAACCCTGTGTCTACAAAGATTAAAAACTAGCCAAGTGTGGTGGCACATGCTTATAATCCCAGATACTGGGGACGCTGAGGTGGGAGGACGGCTTGAGCCCAGGAGATGGAGGCTGCAGTGAGCTGTGCCAGCTCCACTGCACTCCAGTCCGGGCCTTGTGTGAAAAAAAAAAAAAAAAAGAAAGAAAAGAAAAAATAATAAAGAAATCTTGAGTAAAACTTGGTAGTCTCCCTTCTAATTCTCTATCACTGCTGTCATCTAAATTTTCAGGAACCTCCCAGGCCACTTCTAACCGCTAGATGGCCAAGCTACAGGGTGATTATTTCCTTAGGCAAGCAAACATCCCAGCCCTCTAATACGGTATTTCCTGGGGCTGGAATATCAACAGGAAGTTATGTGAGGAAGAGCTCTGCCAAAACACTCATTCCAAGGAAGGGACTGGTAAAGTGACAAATTTGCCCAATCCTGTACAACATCCTGCATCCTCCACATCTGGCCCCTGTTGCACATCTCATCCATAGGCAGGTCGCTCGCTGCTGACCCTATTCTTCTCTGGGATCCTAGGGCCTACAAATATGACTCTATATAAGAAAACCAGAGTCTGGGTACAGTTTGCTCATGCCTGTAATCCCAGCACTTTGGGAGGCCGAGGCGGGCGAATCACGAGGTCAGGAGTTCCAGACCAGCCTGGCCAACATGGTGAAACCCTGACTGTACTAAAAATACAAAAATTAGCCGGGCGCGATGGCGGGTGCCTATAATCCTAGCTACTCGGGAGGCTGAGGCAGGAAAATTGCTTGAACCCGGAAGGCGAAAGTTGCAGTGAGCCGAGATCGCTCAACTGCACTCCAGCCTGGGTGACAGAGCGAGACTCCATCTCTAGAGAAAATAAAGGAAAACCAGACAGATTAAAAAGTTGCACTTACAAAGCAGTTGGGGCATTTATTGGCATTTAAACAAGGGAGGAGATCCTGAACACCAGTCTCGCTCAGTTTATAAAAACTTAAGGCCAAACTCTCCATCATCTGTACACAGCTTAACCACGGCCAGGAGCAAGAATTGGAGTTAAACGAATTGAACCAGTCCAACTACAAGACTAGATAAAGGGAAACAGGGCGTAGGGATTTGCGGTTTTTCCTTTTAGATTACCAAGTTTCCAACACAAGAAGCCAACAATACCCCAGTGCAGCACCAACTTACTTCCCACTGCTTTCCAAGGCAGAGTCAATTAATAATCAGTAGTCCAAGTTCTAAGAACATTTCCTGGAAAACAAGGACGCATCTCCCGTAGCTCTATGCAAGGCCTGCCACTGATGAATCAAGTTCTTAAGAACCTACGACCATCTGACACCCTTGGGGAAAGCACCCTCATAGAATCTCCAGAATCAGGCCTCAGTTTTCCCATCTGTAAAAGACAGCCATGGAAAGTGGGAGATCCGCTAGGCTTCCAGATCGAAGTCATCGCGCTCCTCATTGTACTCCAGCACGTGCCGCTTGATCTTGGACGAGTCCACCCAAGTGACAAAGTCCTCCATGCTGCGCGTGACAAGGAAGGCGGGGTCGGTAACCACATCAGGGCCCACGCGTACGTGCCCTTGCTCCACAAAGGCTACGGCAGCCTGAAGGTGCTGCGCCATGCGCAGCTTGAGGAGCACGGTGGGAAGGCGGCGGCGGCAAAAGGACGAGGCCGTGACGAAGTCGCAGAGTTCTAGCGAACCGCGCGTGGGCACCAGGCCGAGAGCATACAGCTTGTCCAGCAGCGCGGCCGAAGCGCGCACGCGGAACTGGTCGCGTTCGGGCAGGTCGCGCAGGCGCCGCGCCAGTTCACGGACCGCACGGCTCAGCTGGTTGTAGCGCGTGTAGTCCTCACGCCGCTGCAGCCGGTAACGCCGCAGTACGCGCAGCTCGTGCAGGTTGTGGTCGGTGACCTCCCAGTTCAGGAAGTCCACCTGCTTCAGCAGTTTCTGCTCGTGGAACTTAAGCTTCCGCACCATGATGGCGGCAGCCGCAGCACCAGGACCCGAAGCTGATAGTGCGTTTCAGTACCCGCGCGATTTCCGCCGCGGCGCACCAAGACCTGGACGGTCTGGGACCCTGGGCCAATGAAAGAAAGGCTTAAAGTCTCGCCCTCATTTTCCATTGGCCAGGGTGGGACCACGCCCCTGCACTGGGATCTCGCGTTTCTTTTCTGCGCGTTTGCATAGGGAGGGGGTAGAAGCACTGCGCGGGGGGGCGGGTCCCTAGGCGGCTACGCGGGGTTTTTAGTAGCCAAGACTGTATCCCTTTGTGCGGCAATCATTTCCTCCTAGACTTCTGTCCTTTGGGGACTTTCAGAGTCTCCCCCGCAAGAGCTGAAGAGGCCATTTCTGGGGAAGAAGGGTGACTGCGGCTTGTTGATTGGGTTTACTGTGCTAACTTCCACTGGGCTCTTGCCATGCCGTGGGGGAGCTTGCCGGAGCCGGCTGTCCTGGGACTGACCTGGTAGTCCCCGCCTCCCGCCAGCGTCAGGTCCTTCCCCTGGCAGGCAGAGCGATCTCTCATTGTCACGTTGGGCTGGGTAGCACCGAACCCATGAAATCCCGATTGCCTGGCCGCTTCCTAGGCGCACATTATAATCGGGATCTATAAGGGAGCCGCCTGGACATCTGTATTATTAACTAAGGTGTCAGATGATTCATAAAACCCAGCAAGTTTGAGAAACTTGGACTATAAGTACAAGTCCAAACCCTTTAGTCTGTGCTCAAATGAATTATCCTGACATAAATTTCTGGCCACCAAGTATTGAATTAACAAATGTAATGCTGTTTCGGCTAGTTGCAGCTGTAAGTTACATCTGGTGTAGCGCTGCAGACCTAACCCCTTTTTGCCCAGGCATTTAACTTCTCACTGATCATTTTTGTTTTGTATGCTTTTCATTGTCTTTTACAATACAATATTTCTGGGTGGGGCGCGGTGGCACACGCCTGTAATCCCAGCACTTTGGGAGGCTGAGGTGGGAGGATCATTTGAGGCCAGGAGTTCAAGACCAACCTAGGCAAAAAAAGAAAAGAAAAGAAAAGATAAAAGCGAGATCCTGCCTCTGTAAAAATTCTTAAAGAATTAGCCAGGCATGGTGGTGTGTGCCTGTATTCCTGACTACCTGGAAGACTGAGGTGGGAGGATCACTTGAGCCCAGGACTTGGACGCTGCAGCGAGCTACAATGGTGCCACTGCACCCCAGCTTGCACAACAGAGCCAGACCCTGTCTCAAAAAATATATATATTTAAAAAAAATTCGATATCTGGAAAATAATAAACATAATATGTAAATTATAAAGTATAATAAATACTCATGAATTTAGCCAGTTTAAGAAAACATCACCAGGCTAGGCATGGGGCTCATGCCTGTAATCCCAACACTGGGAGGCCAAGGTGGGAGGATCACTGGAACCCAGGAGTTCAAGACCAGCCTGGGCAACATAGTAATACTCAGTCCCTGTGGACAAAAAAAAAAAAAAAATTAGCGAGGCATGGTGGCAGCACCCATAGTCCCAGCTACTGGTGGGGGTTTCGGGGTAAGAAGGGGGAGGATCCCTTGAAGCCAGAAGTTCAAAGATGCAGTGAGCCATGATCACACCACTGCACTCCAGCTTGGGCAACAGAACAAGATCCTGTCTCTAAAACAGAAAACTAATACAGATCATTTGCTTTTTAAAATCTAATGGTTTTTTTTTTTTTTTTTGGAGACGGAGTCTTGCTCTGTCACCCAGGCTGGAGTGCAGTGGCATGATCTTGGCTCACTGCAACCTCCGCCTCCTGGGTTCAAGCTGTTCTGTCTCAGCCTCCTGAGTAGCTGGGACTACAGGCACCCGCCACCACGCCTGGCTAATTTTTTGTATTTTTAGTAGAGATGGGGTTTCACTGTGTTAGCCAGGATGGTCTCCATCTCCTGACCTTGTGATCCACCTACCTCGGCCTCCCAAAGTGCTGGGATTACAGGCATGGGACACTGCACCTGGCCCCAGAGTAGGTCTTACTGAGAAGGTGATATTTTATAGGGTGTAAGCCATGTGTGGATATCTAGAGGGAGAACATTTCAGGAAGAGGAAACAGTGGAAATGCCTTAAGGCAGGAATGTGCCTGGCATGTCAGAAGAATAAGAAAGCTATTTTGGCTGGAGCAGAGTGGGCAAGGAGGAGAGGAAGAGATTAAAGAGCTTGTAGTCCCTTGAAAAGACTTTGGCTTTTATGTTGAGAGGCAGATACTTCGGGGTTTTGAGCAAAGGATTGACACTTATGTTTTTTGCTTGTTTTTGTTTTTGAGATAGGGTCTCACCCTGTTGCCCAGGTTGGAGTGCAGTGGTACAACCAGGGCTCACTGCAGCCTCAACCTTCCAGCCTCAAGCGATCCTCTTGAGTAGCTGGGACTACAGGCACATGCCACCATGCCCGACTATTTTTTATTTTTTATTTTATTATTATTATTTGAAACAGAGTCTTGCCCAGGCTGGAGTGTAATGGCGTGATGTCGGCTCACTGCAACCTCCGCCTCCCAGGTTCAAGCGATTCTCCCTGCCTCAGTCTCTCAAGTAGCTGGGATTACAGGCACCTGCCACCACGCCTGGCTAATTTTTGTATTTTTGGTAGAGATGGGGTTTCACCATGTTGGCCAGGCTGGTCTCGAACTCCTGACCTCAGGTGATCTGCCCACCTCGGCCTCCCAAAGTGCTGGGATTATAGATGTGAGCCACTGTACCCGGCCGCTAATTTTTAAATTTTTTGTAGAGATGGGGTCTCACTATGTTGTCATGGCTGGTCTTGAACTCCTGGGCTCAAGCGATCCTGCTACGTCAGCCTCCCAAAGTGCTGGGATTACAAGCATAAGCCACCACACCTGGTTCAGAAATTCAATTTTGGACATTTTGGGTTGGTGGCATCCATTAGACTTCTGAGGGGAGATGTCAAGGAGAAATAGATATATGAGTTAGGAGTTTTTTTTAAAAAGGGCTGGAGATTTTAAAAATTGGGCATTACTAGAATGAGTGGTATTTGAAGTCATTCGGCTGGATGAGATCATCAAAGGAGTGCCTGTGGATACAAAAGACAAGAGGACAACTCTACTGTGGTTACTCTAATGTTAAGAATTATAGGAGGCTTGCTGGGCACCGTGGCTCACGCCTGTAATCCCAGCACTTTGGGAGGTTGAGGTGGGCGGATCACGAGGTCAGGAGATCGAGACCAGCCTGGTTAACATGGCAAAACCCCGTCTCTACTAAAAGTACAAAAAATTAGCCGGGCATGGTGGCAGGCACCTATAATCCCAGCTACTCGGGAGGCTGAGGCAGGAGAATGGCATGAACCCGGGAGGCAGAGCTTGCAGTGAGCCGAGATCACACCACTGTACTCCAGCCTGGGCGACAGAGCAAGACTCTGTCTCAAAAAAGAAAAAAAAGCCGGGCGCGGTGGCTCAAGCCTGTAATCCCAGCACTTTGGGAGGCCGAGACGGGTGGATCACGAGGTCAGGAGATTGAGACCATCCTGGCTAACACGGTGAAACCCCGTCTCTACTAAAAAATACAAAAAACTAGCCAGGCGAGGTGGCGGGTGCCTGTAGTCCCAGCTACTCGGGAGGCTGAGGCAGGAGAATGGCGTAAACCCGGGAGGCGGAGCTTGCAGTGAGCTGAGATCCCGCCACTGCACTCCAGCCTGGGCGACAGAGCGAGACTCCGTCTCAAAAAAAAAAAAAAAAAGAATTATTGGAGAGAAGAGGATGAACCAGTGAGGTAGAAGGAATATCAGGAGAGTATGTTCTCTCCAATGCAAATGAAGAAAGTGTATCCAGGAGGAAGGAGTGATCAACCAGGTCAAATGCTACCAAAAGGTTAAATAAGAGAAGGACTGAGAATAATACCATTAGGGTCCAGCAACACCAAGGATATTGATGACCTTGACAAGAATAGTTCAGTGGAGTGTGGGAGTAAAAGATTGGCTAGAGAGATTTAAAGAGAGAACAGGAGAAAAGAAATTGGACGCACTTAGGAGAGAGAGTTATTTCAAGGAATTTTGCTGCAAAGGTGAGCAGAGGAATGGGGCAATAGCTGGTGGGGAAAGTGGAGTAAAAAAAAAATTTGAGATGGAGTCTTGTTCTGTCGCTAGGCTGCAGTGCAGTGGCGGGTGCAATCTCGGCTCACTGCAACCTTGGCCTCCCAGGTTCAAGCGATTCTCCTGCCTCAGCCTCCTGAGTAGCTGGGACTACAGGCACACGCCACCACGCCCAGCTAATTTTTGTATTTTTAGTAGAGACGGGGTTTCACCATGTTGCCCAGGATGGTCTCAAACTCCTGAGCTCAAGTGATCCACCTGCCTTGGCCTCCCAAAGTGCTGGGATTACAGGTGTGAGCCACTGCACCCAGCCCTGATGCTATTGTTAAACTCAGTTTAGAGAAAGGCTATGTGGACAGAAGATAGATCACAGGGAAGAGGGGTCCTAAAAGCATGTGGGGAAAACGTATATTCAGTCTTAGAGATACTAGGAGGAACTGTGTCTTTAGAATCAAGGCTGCCCCATGACAGGAAACAAGGTTTTAAGGTTACTTGACTAAGAGACTCGTCATACCTTTTCCCCTCTTGGAGGTTCCGGACTCACTGAGCTAACTTTCTGGTAACTGGGCTTCCCAAGGGGTAGCCCAAACTGCCTTGATCTATTGATGCAGAAATTCAGTTCTGCTTGACAGTTTTATTTCGCTGTGCAAATTAATACCTAGCCTTCTGGGGTTTGTACACAGGCCTTTATTCTGGTCAAATGCCAGACCTGCAAAGCTAGTCGGATGCACTCACTCAACCAGTGAAACTGGGTTTTGGGGCCAGTGGTCTGGGAACCATGTCCCTCAAAACAGCCAAAGGTATCCATCTTTAGCAGAACTACCTTGTACCAGTTAATCTGCAATAAGTGACTAGAGAGAGAATGAAGGGAAGATCTAGCTGGACAGGGTAGACAAGACTCCAGGGTACAGCCAGGAAAGGGGATCCTCCTGAAGCCTTTGCCTCATCTTAGGCACCTCTTCCTTCAGGAAGGTTTCCTTGATCCTTGCTCCACCCAGGCTGGAGTAGGTATCCTCATGTGCACTTTTCATGGCACTGACTAGTCACACTGGGCAGGGAGCATTTGTCTACTTGTCACAACACATCTGAGCTTTTGGAAAATAAGGATAATGTCTTAATTGTCTTTGTAGCTCAGGGGCCTGGTGCAGAGTAGATACTCAGTTAATGTTTCTTGAGTGCATGACCTGGCTGAATGAATGACTGAGAATGGATTGATTAAAGACGAGAGAGGATCGACTGTAAGCCCCCCAGGATAGGAACCCCGACTGACTTGTGGTGTACTCCCCAGTGCCCAGCACAGTGCCTAGCAGATTCAGTGCCCAAAGTGTTCCCGATATGCTGACCGAGGATCAGATCCCACTTGCCTCAAGACTCTCTACCTGACCACCTCTCTCCTTGCTGCCCCTGGCTAGTACAGAACATCCAGTCCCGCTGCCGCACTAAGCAACACGGAACCGGGTGGCACCTAGACTTGTTCCCTGTCGCTGCAGATGTAGGGCAGATGTAGGGTAGTGTCTTTCCCTCCTTCCAAGCTAGTCGCCCAGGGCAGGGTCGCCCTATCTGGCTAGGGTGCTGCACCCTCAGCTGTCGGTATCTTAGGTCAGACGCCCGGAACGCGCAGGCCGTTTCTACCCCTCCGGAAAACAATCTCCGAGCTGCGCCACGACCCCGTCCCTGCGGAGCAGGAGTGGGGAATGGGAAGGTGGGAAGGCGAGCCCGCGACTCTGCTCCCCAACCCCAGCTGGCACGGCTTTTCACGCACCTCTCCCCGCCCGGCCCGATTTCCCCATCCTGGCTCTGGCGCGGTGCTCCTTGCAGCCCCACGCTTTGCAAACTTTGGGAGTTTTACTCCATTTGCGTCACGGAAAAGGCAGGAGGATGACGGAGTCCAGGAAGCGAGGCAGCAGTGGCTGGCAAGCTCCACCGCCGGGCGCTCCAACCACGGGGGCGTGAGGTGTCTCCCGGCGAGGGCAGACAGACGGAGGGAGAGCAGAGGAGGTGGCGGTCCCAGAGACCAGCCCCGGAGGCTCTCGGGCTCCCTCGTTCCCGGGTCGTTTCCTCCCTCTTGCCTCCGGGACTGAGCGAGGGCACTGGCCAGATGGGAAGCCGCGCGGAGGAGTAGGCGGGGGCTCGGCTGCAGCGCCCCGGGCCCGCGGGAGGGCGGAGCTGGCCGTCCCTGCCCCGCCGGGACGCACGGAAGTGCAGCGGAGTTTGCCCGATTCTCCAGCCTGCTTCCCCCTCCCTCCTCCCTCTCCCCACCCCTCACCTCCCCTTTGGCGATCCCCTCCTTCCTCGGGACGCCACCTCCCGGAATCGCGTTTTTGTTTTGGAGCTGCCTTCTCGCTGGCGGCGCGGAGGGTCTGCGAGCGCAGGGGAAGGCAGGCTGGGGGCGCAGCCCGCCCCCCACTGGCCGGGCCCCGCAGGGCGGAGCGGAGGACGGACGGACGGACAGACGGCCAGCCGCGCCATCTGCTCGCCGGAGCTCACTCTCCAAACTCCAAACTGTTGAGTGTGTGCGTGCACGCGAGGGTGGGGGTCGGGGGTCGTAAGTCCCGGGTGAGGAACTGGTTTCTGCTGGGGTTACCTTTGGACGGGGTTCCTGGGATTCAGAGCAGGGTCAGCGTCAGTCTCAGAAACTGCTGAGGAATTAGGCAAACAAAAGAGACCACTCAGCGACTGGCCAGAAGTCGCCCGACCGCCTCGTCGCGCCCCCTCCTTCCTCCGGGGTTGGGACTGGCCACTTCTGGGGCGGGGAGAGGGCGCCCGAGCCGGCGGGGGCTCCGGCTGCGCAGCCGGGGTCGAAGAGTTGGCGGCCTGTTGTGTAAGCCTCAGTCCTTGTTTTCCCGGCCTGGCTCGTTGTGAAGCCGGACACATCCACCCTTGGACTCGATTCAGGCGGCTGCTGCTTTTCTCCTTGCCCCTCTTGGATTTTCCGGATATTTGAAAACCCAGTGGCCCAGGAGCAAGAGGAGGAGGAAGGAGGAAGGGGCAGATCTGCAGAGGAATGTGAGAGCCTCCCAAAGCGAGAGTGGCCAAAAGAATCTGGGAGCCAGAGGGACAGCCGAGCCCTGCCTGGGTTTCTGGAATGGTGGTTTCCGAGTGAGTCTCTTCTATTTTAGAACGTTGTTCCAGTGGAAAGTGTCGAATTTTTCCCCTCGCAGGGCAGATTTCTCCAGGTCACTTGACTTTTCTTCTGGGAGTAGGAGTTAGGAGAGACTCCCCTCTAATCCCCCAGGGGCTGCTAAGGGAGGAGGCTATGGACATGAGCCCTCCCTGCTCACAAGCATATGCCCGGAGACCTGATAGGGCAGTTTCTGGGCCGTGGACATTGCTTTGAAGAGCAGGAGATTGGACAGCATCTGTGGGTGCTGAGACCCCACCTTAGGACCTGAGAGATTGAACTGTGTAAGCGCCATTCAGCTGCGAGTGCATTCTTGGACTTCCTTGTGAGCATCCTGGGTCTGGACAGGACCCTCTCCTTCCCATCTGTCTGTACCACCCAGCCCAACCATGGCACTGAAAGGCCGAGCCCTCTATGACTTTCACAGTGAGAACAAGGAGGAAATCAGCATCCAGCAGGATGAGGACCTGGTCATCTTCAGCGAGATCTCACTGGATGGCTGGCTGCAGGGCCAGAACAGCCGTGGGGAGACAGGGCTCTTTCCTGCCTCTTACGTGGAGATCGTCCGTTCTGGCATCAGCACCAACCATGCTGACTACTCCAGCAGCCCTGCAGGCTCTCCGGGGGCCCACGTGAGCTTGTACAATAGCCCCAGTGTGGCCAACCCAGCTAGGAGTGGTGGGGGCAGTGGCTTCCTCTCAAACCAGGGTAGCTTTGAGGAGGATGATGATGATGATTGGGATGACTGGGACGATGGATGCACAGTGGTGGAGGAGCCACGGGCTGGTGGGCTGGGCACCAATGGGCACCCTCCCCTCAACCTCTCCTACCCTGGTGCCTACCCCAGCCAGCACATGGCCTTCCGGCCCAAGCCACCACTGGAGCGGCAGGACAGCCTGGCATCTGCCAAGCGAGGCAGTGTGGTGGGCCGTAACCTCAACCGTTTCTCATGCTTTGTGCGTTCTGGAGTGGAGGCCTTCATCCTGGGTGATGTGCCCATGATGGCCAAGATCGCTGAGACATACTCCATTGAAATGGGCCCTCGTGGCCCCCAGTGGAAGGCCAACCCCCACCCATTTGCCTGCTCTGTGGAGGACCCCACAAAACAGACCAAGTTCAAGGGCATCAAAAGCTACATCTCCTACAAGCTCACACCCACCCATGCTGCCTCACCTGTCTACCGGCGCTACAAACACTTTGACTGGCTCTATAACCGCCTGCTACACAAGTTCACTGTCATCTCAGTGCCCCACCTGCCTGAGAAGCAGGCCACAGGCCGCTTCGAGGAGGACTTCATTGAAAAGCGGAAGCGGAGACTCATCCTCTGGATGGACCACATGACCAGCCACCCTGTGCTCTCCCAGTACGAAGGCTTCCAGCATTTCCTTAGCTGCCTAGATGACAAGCAGTGGAAGATGGGCAAACGCCGGGCGGAGAAGGATGAGATGGTGGGTGCCAGCTTCCTGCTCACCTTCCAGATCCCCACCGAGCACCAGGACCTGCAGGACGTGGAAGATCGCGTGGACACTTTCAAGGCCTTCAGTAAGAAGATGGACGACAGTGTCCTGCAGCTCAGCACCGTGGCGTCAGAGCTGGTGCGTAAACACGTGGGGGGCTTCCGCAAGGAATTCCAGAAGCTGGGCAGTGCCTTCCAGGCCATCAGTCATTCCTTCCAGATGGACCCCCCTTTTTGCTCTGAGGCCCTCAACAGTGCCATTTCTCACACGGGCCGTACCTATGAAGCCATCGGGGAGATGTTTGCTGAGCAGCCCAAGAATGACCTCTTCCAGATGCTGGACACACTGTCTCTCTACCAGGGCCTGCTCTCTAACTTCCCTGACATCATCCACCTACAGAAAGGTAAGACCCAGTGCAGGCAGGAAACCCATCCTGAGTCTGACTCTCTGCTGGGCCCTGGGGAGATGGGGATGGCCTGGATAGAATGGAGCAACTTATCTTTATTTCTCTGTCTCAATCATTCATTTAACAAATGTGTTGGACTGGGCATGGTGGCTCATGCTTGTAATCTCAGCACTTTGGGAGGTTGAAGTAGGAAGATCAATCACTTGGACCCAGGAGGTTGAGTGAGCCCGATTGTGCCACTTCACTCCAGCCTGGGTGACAGAGTGAGACCCTGTCTCTAAAACAAACAAACAAACAAACATGTTGAGTATCAACTCTGTATCTGTGCAAATGTGCTTCTAGGTACAGGAATATTGTTGTGCACAGGCCTGGTCTCTGTCCTCATGGAGTTTGATATTTACCTTCTTGTCAATTCATTCATTTTCTCTGGATCTCATTTACCCATCATGCATGGTGTCATGCTGGGTTCTGAGAACACACAGATGACCGGGCCCCAGGCCTTGCCCTGGAGGAGCCGGTAGGCCCTTGGGAGACAAAGACCCAACCCAGACAACAAGAGCTCAGAGTGGGGGCCTGTCTTCTGCCCCTTGCAAGTTCAACTCCCCACCTTTGCAGCTTTGCAAGTTACTCTCACCACTGTGTATTCTCTCTATGAGCGTCTTGTCTGTGTGCAGGAAGATCCCTGTCCCCATTTTGCGGATGAAGGAGTTATTGTCCACAGAAGAGTGGTTGCACAGCCTGTGGCCCGGCTGGGACTGTCCTTTCCTCCTGCCACCTCCCCAAGGACACGTCCATGTTGGCCGCTTCCCAAGCCTAGCCGTGTTTTCAGTTGTCATGACCCCCTCCGTTGGGGAGGGACAGGATGGGCCTCTGCCTGTTACTGCTGGGGCTGTCAAGGAACTGCCGGGGAAATGACTCATCCTGGGTCACACAGGGGCACCCTGGCTGGACCAGGCTGCGGAATCAGGGGTCCAGGGCACTGCCCACATGGCCTATCCAACTCCTGCTTCCCAAGCCTGGCTTCTCTTCTTGCCTGAGGAGACAGCCAGTGACTGCCCCAGCAGGTACCTGAGTCCTGGGGACAGCTAGGAGGGCAGATGTCAGGAGAGAGGTGTGATCCTCCCTGGGGCTGCTGGGTAACTCGTATGCAGGGTGTGGAGCTGGCTCCCTGGCCCTTGGGCCCTGAGGTCAGGCCTGGCTTGGTGGGGAGTTTGACTCTGGGTGGGGCCAGGAGGCAGACCTCTGGACTGAGCCTGGGGAACAGGAAACATGTCACCCACCACCACCAGGGAGGGCCTGGGGTAAGCTGGCCTTACTTTCCTTTACCAAGAGGTTGACTTCTATAACTTCTCTAGCTTCCAGCCTCCTTTCTCCCCTCACTATATCCTCTTCCTCTTCCTGTTTTTTTTTTTTTTCTTTTTTCTCATCTCTACCTTTCTTCTTCCTCCTCTGAACTCCACGAAACACAAACCTGAGTGCTAGTCTTGGCTCTGCCCCTAGATTGCTGTGCATCCCTGGGGAGTGCCTTTGTCTCTCTGGGTCTTAGTTTCCTGGTCTGTAAAACAAGGGAAGGTCAGGTCTTCGAGGGAGTGGGTGGGAAGGGACTCTTGGGGAGGGTCTGGTTCAGAAGCAGAATGACACCTTAGCTCTGACTCTGAGCTCTGGGGCAGGAGTAGGGCAGGGGAGATGGCCAGGCCTGCTGGGGGCCCACTGGGGCAGGTGTCTCCCTGAGCAGAAGTGGGAAGGCTGGTTCAACCAGCTCCTTAGATGGCTTGTTCCTGCGCAGGCAGCAGGAGGGGGAGCGCAATGATTAAACAGATGCTCCCATGTAGTGGCTGGGGACCCCCACCCAGAACAGAGGTGAGGGCATTAGGGCAGCCCCACACCCAGGAAGGACACCAGGGCCTCCCAGGCTGAGGGGGAAGCCGGATTGGCCTTTCTGACCCTGGGCAGAGAGACCAAACTGAGAGAGGCCATTTCTGAGTTTCGACTTGAGGTGTTTCTAAGAGTCAGGGGCCACTGTCCTCTGTGCTGATGCATTTGACCTGAAGCAGAGGCCAGCCCACCTCCTTCCCTTCCCGGGATGAACCCTACCAATGGGCTAAGCCCCCTCTGGCTTACTCTAAGTTCTGGGCTCCGCACTGCTCCTCCGAGGCCTGTGGTGTGGGGCAAGTTAGGGAGCAGGTACTGAGACAGAACTGGACAGGCTTTGGGGACCACAGCCCAATGGGGGTGATAAGGAGGGGGTCCTATGCTGGCCCTAGGGGTGGAGCCCTTCTCACAGAAAGGAGAAGAACAGTTGGGTCCTGGGCCCCAAGGATTCTGTTCAGCTTGTCTGGACATCTGAATGGGTGGTGAGTGTGTGGGAGGAAGGACAATGGAGGCCTAGGTGGGAGTCAGGAGACCAGGATTTGGACAAACTTTGCGTCTGACATGACTTTGGGAGAGATTTCTCCCCTCAGTCTCTAGGTGAACAAAATGGGACCTGAGGGTCTTCATTTCCTTAGGAGGGCTCCATGTCATGTGAAACTTACATTAAACAAATTTGTATGCTTTTCAAAAATAAAAATAAAATGAAATAAAATGGGACATAAACCCTGGCTGGAGCTGAGAGGAGCCTGGTCTTCCCACGGGCCTAGTCCCTGTAGCCCAATCCAGGGGTCTCCTAAGAGAAGGGTAACCATAGGCAGTTTGGGGCATAAAAGGGGGCCCTAGCAATAGTGATCCCAGGACAACAAGGGGAAAGTGTCCAGGACTGTCCGGGGCAAGCCAGGACCTATGGCCCCCCAACTTAAGAGCCAGCAAGAGCAGGGCTGGTCCTAAGGCTCATGACAGGTCAGGAGGGCAATGTGGTCACCTCCGTTTTACAGACGAGGTGCAGCAATGCAGATGAGCCTCAGAGCAGGAGCTGGCGCCCAATGTGTCTGACTCCGCAGCCCAGGATTTCTACTGTGTTTCTACTGTGCCCGCCAGACAGGGGAGGGGATCCCCAGGGATGGAGAGCTGAGCCAGAAGGGGAAAGAGGAGGGAGGAAGGCTTGGGTGCTCCTTCACTGGTCCCATGGGCTAGAGATAGGCCCAGGACCACAGAGCATCCATAGAGGGGCCACAGGGACAGCGTGATCAAAGCAAAGTGGCCATTGTAGGGACAAGTTCTTGCTTTGGGGACAGATGGGTTCAGCCTCTGGGTTCTAAGCCATTATCTAGCCCTCCCTCTACCTCACCCCCCTAGGCGTAAACAAAGAGAATAATACTCTGCTGTGAGCTACCACCTGAAGGTACTTGCTGTGAGCTCATGGATAGAAAAGCAGTTTGCACTGGGCTCCGTGGCTCATGCCTGTAATCTCAGCACTCTGGGAGGCCAAAGTGGGCGGATCACAGGAGTTCGAGACCAGCCTGGCTAACATAGTGAAACCCTGTCTCTACTAAAAATACAAAAAAATAGCCAGGCATGGTGGTGGGCACCTGTAATCCCAGCTACTTGGGAGGCTGAGGCAGGAGAATCACTTGAACCTGGGAGGCGGAGGTTGCAGTGAGCCGAGATCAAGCCACTGAACTCTAGCATGGGCAACAGAACAAGACTCCATCTCAAAAAAAAAAAAAAAAAAAGAAAAGAAAAGTAGTTTTCAAGCTATAGCATGTAGCATCTGGAGCTCCTATTCTATCTCAGATACGATCCTTTCTACTATGTACATATTAGTTCAGTTAAGCCTCAACTATACTATAGGGCGGGTACTATTATTATCCCATTTTACAGATGTGGAAACTCTAAAGCACTATACCGTATGAGAGGTTGTCAACAACATCACATCTAGGGCAACCTGTCCCACTGGGCAGTGGGGAGACCTGGAGCCCAGGCAAGAACAGTGGCATGCTGGAGAGGACACAGCTAGGACTAAGACTCAGACCTCCTGCTCCCTCCTGCCCCCAACCTGGGGTGGATGTTAGCTATCTCCAAGAGGTAGCAGCAAGATGGATTGAGGTGGGAGCTTAGGGAATATCCCTGGGACTCTGCAGCTGGTGGGCTCCAGCCCTCCTTTCTGCATTTCTGGGACCCAGCCTGTAAGAGGAGTGCTGAGGCAGGAGGTCCTCCTGGGTCCTCAGCTCTCAGGTTAAGTCTTAAGTAGAATGTAGGGGGGATGCTGGACAGGCCGGAGCCATGACTCCCAGCCTGTGGGGTGGGGTGCATTAGCATTAGCTGGTCCTGGCCCCAGAGCTGAGTCACAGGGTGGAGGGGTAACGGAGAGTAGGGTGGGGCCTCTGTTTCCCCCCGACCTCTGTGGCCTTTGCTCCCCATCCCTGGCCTCCTGCCTGTCTTTGGATACCTAACCATTGCAATGGGTTCATTCTTACTCTTTGGGCTCCTTATTAGCAAAAGAGACCTTTCCTTCCTTCAAGGCCATGGGCAGGAAAAGTCTACAGATGTACTTCCACTGTGCCAACTTTCTCAGGCAGGTGGAATCCAGGCTAGTTCAGTATCTCCCGTTTAGCTGGGTTCCTTCTGTGGAAGTTTAACTCCAGTTTCTTCACCCTGCTGTTTTCTACCTTTCTTGTTACGGTTCTTCCTACTCCTTGGGACCTTCTTGAATCCCTGTGTCCAATGTCTGGGGGCCCCACACACATGCCCGAAGGACCTAGCATGTACTCCCTGCAACAGAAGTGGTGTCCAACCCCCAGCTGTGGAGGACCAGGCAGGACAGAGGATGGGAGTTCTGGGCAAGTTCCTGTCCCTCAGGGCCTTGGCCTCCTCTGTACAGTAGTAGGGTGGAGGTGGAATTGAGGGTCGGACACCTGACCTTTTGGGCCTTTCCAGCTCTGATGTCTCTTTCTGGGTCCTATCCTGGGCCTTGGGGTGATCCCCCTTCTGCTGCCCAGGGCTGGGCTGTTGAGATGGTGCAGGAGGTGGTCCAGGGAAGGTGGCAGAAGGACTGAGTGGGCTGGGAGCTGGGGACTGCAGATTTCTTTTGGGTGCTGTGTGAGCAGCCCTGGAGACTCTCTGAACTTGAGTCTGTTTGCCTGAAATGCTACTATTAGCCGATTAGCCATGCACTTGTCAACTAACATGGATGCTGTCCCTTCTAAAGGCATCCAGAATTATTCCCAGCATGTAGAGCCCTGGGCCTGATATACAGTAAGTGCTCAATGAATGCATTTAGAAAGCACTGGACAATTTCAGTCAGGGAGTGAAGAGAATACCATCTAGACGGCCCTCAAGAGCCCTCCTTAAAGGAGAAGTGGGAAAGCATGGATATTGAGCATGCTGTCTGTGTGCAGTGGGTGCGTTTGAAGTGCTCAGGGGTGTGCTGTTCGCTGTGCCAACCCTTCCCACCTCCTAATCTTCTTTGCATGGTGGATTCCCTGTAGCCCTCGGTGACTGAGTGCCAGGCACAGGCAAACTTCCTTCTCTTCCCAGCAACTGTCCCTACTGGCTTAAAGGCAGAATTAGTCAAGTCCCTTTTAATTCAGAACTGAAATTCATTCACCAACTGCTTGTTCATTCATTCAGATTCTTCTAAATTGGGTCCTCTGCTCAGGTTCATCTCCACCCCCCATCTGTTACCTGGTTATTACACAACCTCCTCTAGTTCCCTGGGGGCTGGGATGAGGAGGGAACAGGGCGTGCATGTCTGGGAGATACACCAGGTGGCCTTTGAAGAGTTGCTTTAGAATCATAAGTGTGATGGGGGTGGGAGTGGGGAGCCAGGGCACAGGTGACATGGGGGAGGCATTCTGTCAGGGGAACTGGGAGAGGCTCCAGTGTAGAAGTGGCACCTGATCGGGACCATGAATTATGAATAGGAATCCAGGGGGCAGAGGTAGGAAAGAGCCAGGTGAGTTTGATGAACATGGGGGTCACTGCGGAATGCATGCAGGGGCCAACTCCAGAGGTGAGGGCGCCCCAGGCCAGGCAGATTGGTGTGGACCTTGATCTGTTGGTGGTGGAGAGCCAGGAAAGGTGCCCAGCTTGGAAGACCTCTTCAGATGCTGCAGAGAACCTGTCAGAGGCTGGGGCAGAGGGCAGGGAGCCATGGGGGGACTGTTGTGGCAGTCCAGTGATGGACAGGGTTGAATCAGTTCAGCAGGCCTATATCAGGATCTGCTGTGGGCCAGGCCTTGTTCTGGGTACCAGGGACACACAGAGGTTGAGGACAGGCTGTATCCTCATTGAACTCATAGTCCATCAAGCAAGGCTGTGACTGGTCACGTGTGGGCTACTGGTGGCACTGCAAATTTGGAGGGAAGATGATGTGCTTGGTTTAGGAGGTACTGAGGGTGAGGACCTGGGGAATGTCCTGGCAGAGACACCCAGGTGGCTGGAATGTGGGTCTGGGGCTCGGGAGTGAGGTCCGAGTTGAACTGATGAGGGTGCTGTCTGCCCTCAAGGGTATAGGGAGCACATGGAGATCAGAGCCCTAACACGCTGTCCTCTGCTCTGCCTATGCCAGGCGCCTTCGCCAAAGTGAAGGAGAGCCAACGCATGAGTGACGAGGGCCGCATGGCGCAGGACGAGGCAGATGGCATTCGCAGGCGCTGCCGCGTGGTGGGTTTCGCCCTGCAGGCCGAGATGAACCACTTCCACCAGCGCCGTGAGCTCGACTTCAAGCACATGATGCAGAACTACCTGCGCCAGCAGATCCTCTTCTACCAGCGGGTGGGCCAGCAGCTGGAGAAGACCCTGCGCATGTATGACAACCTCTGACCGCGTGTGCCTAGGCCCCCTCCTTCCCCCGGGCCTGGTCACTGCAGTGTACCCCACTTTCCCAACCTCCCTATACCAGCAGTGGCTGGGGGAGGGGTCAGCAGTTGGGGAGAGAAGCGGCCTGTCCTGCCTCCTGGGAGAAGGAGCTTTCAAGGAGTCATGAGTACCCCTGGGAAATTCCCCACTCCTTAGAAGTGGGGCACAGCAGGGGTGAGAATGGAGCCAAGAGCCCTCGAGGCCAAGGCCTGGGCTGCCGGTTAGTCGGTGAAGGTCAGGCCAGGGTCTCAGCCTCCCCTAGAGCCTATTTTGCTTGCTCACCTGGCCACTGCTGCCTTATCCATTCAGCAGACACCGAGGCCTGCTGCACCCCTGGGTCGGACACTGGGCACCCAGGGCTGTAACTTGCCTGCTCTTCAGGAGTCCTCAGTGAAGGTCGGGGTTAGACATAGACAAAGTCAATGCAGTGTGACTGATGGTTAAGTGAGGGATTTCTGGAAGCTCATAGAAGGGGCCACAGCATTCCACTGGTCAGGGAAGACTCCATGGAGTAGGCAACATTCGGACAGTGTTTTAAAGGATGACAAGGGCCTGCCAGACAGTACATGGGGAGAAGGACTTTCAGGGGAGAGGAACAGCATGGGCAAAGTTATGGAGACATGCAAACATCTCCCTCTTCTCTCCCTTACTTTCCAAGCAAGTTAGGTGTGCTTTCCTTGGGGATTCTGGCCTGTGTGGTAGGAAGGGATCTCCCTTGCTCCCATGTTGCTGACTGTCCTTGCATCACCCTGTCCCCTGCAGGAGGGGGCTACAGGCCATCTCCCTCCTGTAGGCCTCTGACTACCCTCCACTTTTGGGCCCCCAGCTTCTCTCAGGTAGGAGACCATTGCAGCATCCTTCCCTCCTCGGGTTCAAGGTGCTGAGGTATAAGCCCTGGGCCCCAGATCCCTGGTGACACCTTCCTGGAGAAGACTCTCGAAAGCGACTGTATATTTGAGTTCACCAGCAATAACTCCCCACACTCGAAGCAGGTCCAAACCCAGGATCCCAGGGTCCTTGGGCTCCTTGGCACTGTCTTCCCCAGATCCCTCCTGTTGCACAATGGGAAACCTAAGAGGAAAAAGACAGGGGCCTGCCTGCCTGCCCACCCGCTCTCTGCCTGCCTCGCTGGAATGCAGGCCCCCGCTCTGGGTTGGGTTGTGCTGTCTCTGACCTATGTTTACATCCCCAAGGAGTTACTGCCTCCTCCCCACCCAGGTCAGGGTGTGGTCCAGCAGCTTGTTGTGGGGTGCTGACCTGTGTCACCACTGCCCTCCTTGCCCCCAGGGGGGTCATGGTCTCCTCCTGGATACTGCTGCTTGAATCTTTTTTCTTGATAAACCTTTTACAATTAAGATAACACAAGCATGACTTTTTCTGTTTGGATCCCAGAAAGGTGGAGGGCGGAAGAAGGATAGAGGCCTAATTGCTCCTGGGAGGCATTGGATGAGATTCTGAGGTCCTGGTGGGCACACATTTACCACAGGACCTCAAAAGTTGGGGGGAGGGCTGTGCTGGTGGAAGGTGCCAGCAGGCAGGAGGAGCTAGAGGTGGCTGTGGACCCCCGGGTGGATCCATCCCTCTCTAGAACGCACTGTTGTCTCTAAAATGGGTGGAGTGCTGCCCCGGGGGACTGGCTGTATTGCCTTGTGATCTGGGGCTGAGGGTTGTATGAGGAAGGGACAGGATGCTGTGCCCCAGGACAATTTAATAGATGGTGGCTCCTCTCCCCAAGCAGCCATGCCCTGGCCTTGCCCTTGAAAAGCCCTAGTCCACAGGAGAGAAGTGGGGGACTCAGAAGCTGTGTCTCTTCCCCAAGCTGTCCTGGGTATCCAACAGAGCAGAGGCTCCCACACTGGAAACTGAAGAGGATGCTGGCTGTGCCCTTGGGGGTGCCCTGGTCAGGATGAGCAGATCTTGCTCTTGGATCTATTCATCCACAGAGGAGAGGAGGGTACTGGTTGAGACTTGGCTCTCCTTTGGAGGCAATGGGGACTTGGTGGAGAGAGGGCTTCCGGGGTCAAGGCCGTCAGGGAAGGTTGGCTAGGCCAGGGACCAGGGAGCTTGTGCAGGAAGATGGGGAAGGTCCAGCAGGTGCGGTGGGGGAAGGGGCGGGCAGAACTCCCTGTTCAGGGCATAGAGTCCTCAGAGGAACTTCTGGAATGAGTCCCCCTGGCCCTTGGTCAACATTAGGTCAGATTTGGGACTTTCTGAGGAATTTTCCCCTCTCCACCCTGCCCCATTTTCTAACCCATCCGAGGAACTTCCCGCCCTTAACCTCTTCTCAGCTCTGCCCTCCATGTAGCCGTCTGCAGAGGAGCTCAGCAGTGACTGCTGGGCCAGGCCGGGGCAGGGCTGGTGGGAATGCTCCTCCTAACCCATGGTGCCTGGAAAGTCCCCTGCTCATGCTTCCTGCTCTGGGAACAGTGTTGTCCTCTGTGTGCCTTCCTTGAGGGGGGACCACCTCCCAGGCCTCCCATCCTCAGGGTGAAACTGTCAGTCTGATACTTTTCTCAGGAGGGACTTGGATGTAGGAGAAGCATCAGGAAGTGGGGTCTTGGGATAATGCCAGGCCTGCTCCTGGTATCCTGAGGTCTCTGGGCTGGGGCAGGTGTGTGTGTGGTGAGGAGGGAGACTGTCCTGGCCCTCCTCTCTCTTTTCTTTCTGCCTCTATGGGGGTGGGGGTATTGGGAGAACTTGGGGCTGTTCTGGGGTAGCTAAGCCCCTTTCTTAGAGATTGGGGGACCAGTGTCGGGGGCATCCTGGTGATGGCAGATGCCTGCCTCGTCACATGCCAGGCAGATGTTCCCGACTCAGCTGGACCCAGCTGCTCGTTTCCTCCCTCGCTTTGCTCTGAGGAGGCAGAAAACAAGGCCTCTCTTTCTGCCCTGAGCAGCTACCAGCGCCCAGGGTAGGGGATCCCCTGGTCACCAGTCTTGGCCCAGTACAGGAAAAGGAATCCGCTTTGTGGCCACAAGTGGGGGCTGGGGATGGAGGCAGACCTCGGATCCTGCATCTCGTCACCCGCTGGACACAGGAGGGCTATGAAGCACTGGGCCATGACTGCGCCACTGGCTGGAGCAGAGCCAGGCCTGGGAGAGGCAGGTGGCCCCATCGGCCCCTGCTCTGCACCACCTCCCCCCAGATGACAAAGCCATATGTCTTCCACGTGTCTACACACTCACAGACTCACGCACGTAATCGCTCAGTCTCACAACAAGCACATGCAGTCACATACCTGCCCACAGGCACATAGGCCACACAAGCATGCCTGTGTACTCACACAGTCATATTGCCACACACTGTTACACATTCACGGCCATATCCACACATGCCTTGCCATCCATTCAAAGCACCAGTGGCTACTTTGTCACACACAGCCACACCACAGTCCCATGCACATGGTCGTAGCCTCACACAGTGACACACACTCAGGCACACACTGCCACAAAGCCATGCTTGCACAGAGCAAAGATGTCACAAGCATCTCTGTGCCTGGACTGCACCTGCACGACCTCCCAGGGCCCCCACCTCGTCAGAGATTCAGGAAAGCTTTGCATGGAGACACCACCCCTGGAGGGGGTGTCTCCAAGCGGGAGTACAGTCAGTCACAAGCACCACGTGCAGGCACACAGGCAGAGAGGTCTAGGGATGCAATTGGGATGACTAGATACCACCAAGTTCAGCTGTTTATTGCACAGATGGGCACCTGAGGCCCAGGGAGCAGTGGTGGCTGGCCTTATCACCCAGCAGGGCAGGGGATACTCTGGGTCCAGTGCCTGGCTCTGGGCAGACTCTGTGGCCTGGCCCTGCCCTCCCCTGGGCCAATCCTCTGGGCCAGGCTGCCTCGGAAGGCCCCTGGCTGAACTGATCCAGCAGAGCTCAAGGCAGCTCCCATCTCAATCTAGAGCCAAGCTGCAGTGGCCATGGGAGCTGGAGCCAGGATGCGGTGGGCAGGGCCTGGGCGGGAGGAACATTCCTGCACCATCTCCTCCCGAAGCATGTGAGGACCCGGCCCGCCCTGCCTGCCTGCCCGCTGACTCAGGCCTCCAGGAGCCAAGCCTGCTCAGCTCCCCCACCCACCCCAACCTGCTTCTCCACTAGTTCGGCTCTGGTTCCTCTCTCCATTGGCTGGGGCAAGAGGAGACGGTGAGCCCTGGCAGGAAGACCATGGGGAAAAATCAAACCTCACCACCCCCAGACATAGCTCAGAAGGGCTGATTGTGAAACCCAGCTCTCTTCAACATAGTTGAACACAAACTCTTTTTTTTCTTTTGGTTTTGTTTTGTTAGTCAAACCCCAGTGCAACGCAGTCTGTTTAAGAAGTAGTGCTCACATAGCTGTGGCCTGGGTCTGTTCAGCAGCCCTGGTAGGCAACATTTATTCCTTTTCACAGCGAAGAGAAGACTTGGCCAGAGGGAAGATGGGACCTGCCTGGATTCACACAGGGAATCTCTGGCGGAGCTGAACTCGAATCCAACTCCCTGCCATCACTCCTTAGAGTCACATTGATGAACTCATTTGGGCCAAAAGAAGGGGAGGCAGGTTTCTCCTCTAGATCAGTGAAAGAATAGGAGGCTGGTGAACCCAACAGCTGAAATGTGAAGGGTGAGAGGGTACGGTGAGTCCCACCAGCCCTGAGGGATGAAGGGTCTGAAGATGGTGCTGCGCGGTGACAGCTGCAGTGACTCAGGAGCTCCGTTTACAAAGGAACATGAGTGAGGAACATAACTTCATTTTTAAAATATCTGACCTGAATTTCTCTTTTCCTCCCCCATTCCCCACATGGTAGAAGTGTAATCTCAAATCAATTTGGGGACCCCTTTTTTCCCCAGGGATGCGTAGAACTTTTGGGGATGGCACATTTGAAGACCTTAGGGAGCCCCTAGCACTTTGCATTTTAAAGGCTGAATCCTACACTCTATCATACATATTAATATTTACCTGCATTCCACATTAAAGGGTTCAGTTTATGACTTGACAGTGTCTTGTCTTGTAGATACTTAATTAAACTGTATTAATTTTGATTTTGCCCCTTTCTGTTGGTGCTCTGCTCTCTTCCCTCCTCCCCACCCTGCCCACCCAGTGGCACACATTGTTATGGTTGCTTCTTGCAGAACTCCTGGACCTGGATGCTGCCGTTGGGCCTGCGGTGCTCGCCATGGTCCTGGTAAGCATTGGGTCCTCTGATCATCTTGCCCTGCCTCCTGCCTTTCCCCTGCATGCTCCCTTGATGCCCATCCTGAGGCTCTGTGTGTCTGGCTCCTTCTCTGCTTTTGGGCACTCAGGGCTCCCTCCATTGCCCTGTACTAAGGGGCTGACAGAGGTCCTTTCTGGGGCCTGTGGTGATCATTCCACAGCTTCCACTTCGCGGTCAAGCACAGGGAGCTCTAGGGTGCTGCTTAGACACCCCATGCCACCCTGTTTCTTCTGGGGTCTGGCTGCCTTCTTGGGGTTCTACCTAGAAAGGGGATATGAGTCCCACTGCTTCAGAATCTCCCAGCCTCTGGGGATTCTACCATCTCCCAATGCAGGCAGCACCGTGATGGGCACTGGATGGTCGTTATTTTACAACCACCCCATGTGCAAGAGATTATTACCATCATTTTACACACCAGGAAATGGGGTCCAGCGAGGGAGGTGCTGGAGTACTCAAGGCTGGTGTGAAACAGTACCCAGGCCTGGGCCACCTGTGCTGAGAGGCAGATGGCCAGTGCCAGGGCTGGGTGTTGGAGGCTGGCTGAAGCCTGGAGGCACCTGGAGCCGTTTCTAGGCTGACCTGCACCCCCTTGCTGCCATTTGGCAGGAGTGCTCTGGGGTTGGAGCAAGGGAGTATGAGGCTCCTCCATATAGCCCTGCTGCCCCCAGATAGCAGCAGCCCCCACCCCGACCCCGCTCCTTTCCCTTCACCACCCAGAGACAGGACCGCAGAGTGGCTGAGCCAAGTGCAGATCCTGCCCAGTGCAGCCTTGCTGTAGGGATGTTTCTTAACTGCTTCATGCTTGTTTCTCCACTGAGAGGGGAGTTCCAGATGGCTGTTAGGAGGGTGACGTGAGCAGAACACATCATCTGGGCAGTGCCTGCACAGCCAGCGCCACTGAGGAGCAGCTGGGGTCATCAGCCTGAGTAGAACTGGAGCAGCTCTGGGGAGAGACAGTGCTATGAGTATTGGTACCCCCACTTCATAGGTTGGAAAACTGACTGGGCAAGCCCTTTAAAGCTACACAGTGGGTAGATGGCAGAGCTGGGCCTGGAACTAACCATCCCCAGACCTTGAACCTTGCCCTGTGTTGCCACACTGCCTCCATGGGGAGCAGATTCCTTGGGGTCCCTGGCTGTCATGGTACTTGTCATCCAGGGCAGGAGGGGTCCACTGGGCCACTGATAGTTACATGTACAGGATAGCACAGCCCAAGGTTAAGAGACCGTCTCATACCCAATGCCTCCCATAAACAGATTCACTGGGTGACCTCAGGTGAGGTCATCACTCAGTCTCAGTTTCCTCCAACATCACTCAAGTGATGGTTATCACGATTACACATGGCCACGAGTTCACGATTGTCAACACTGTCACTGCCTCAGGCCGGCTGCATCTCAAAGCCACACAGGTCAGCCTGGTTGTGTGGGCCTGATCGCACAAGAGCTACCATTTTTTCAGTCCTACTCTGTGCTGGTACCATGACTGTTTGGAAGGTAGGAACTCCTATTGTCAACATTTTCCAGAAGACGGTGGCTCAGAGGCATTGAGTCACTGCGAGATTGCGCGGCTGCCCCATGGCAGGCCTGGGCTGAGGTCTGCCTGCACTTGGAGCCGTGTCCTTCCCACTGCACCAGGCTGCCTTTTGAAGGCTGCGGGGCTAGGCAGGGCGGGGGCCACCATCCTGCTGCAGTGTGAACACAAGTATGCTGGGAATTGAAGGGAATGGGGAGGGAGAGGGGCAGGTGGCCGTGGAGGGGCAGGTGGTGGGTATTGGGTGGAGGTGGCTGTGTTCCTTCAAGTCAGTGAGTGAAAGGGCAGAGGGCTTGGCCCACAGAGAGTGCTGAGCAAATATTTGTAGAGAGATAATTTTCTGGAAGGCCTGAGGCTGGGGCATGGGGTCAGGTTCTGGCTGTGGAGGAGGGGGCTAGACAGGTGAGGCCATGGGCAGTGAGCTGGGGGAAGAAGCAGGACTCTGGTCTCTGAGAATAACTCAGTCAGGAGCCTCCTTACTCCAGCAGACAATATGGGGGCAGTGAGAGCTGGCAGGAAAATGTCGAGACTCCGTGGGGGCTTGTGAGTGCTGAGCCAAAAAGGGCTCTGGCCCTGGGGCTGGGCTGGGGCGTCAGGTGGGGCAGGCAGAGGTAGGGTGATGGAGTCTTTGCCTGCGTCTGGTACCCGGAGTGTGTGGACCCACCTGTATGGTTGCGGGTACCTGTCAGTGTGTGCACCTGTACCTGCGTATATGTCCCTGTGGTGGTGCTTGGTACCTATAGTCATTCAGCCACATGAGCTTTTCCCTGTGTTTCTCAGCCTGGAAAAGACAATTCCTTTCACCCTGAACCTCAGGCCCACCTTGGACTCATGCCTGGCTCCTCTCTTTCTCTCGCTCCACATCCCATCCACGAGTACAACCTTGTTAGCCCCCCAAAAGAGACCCCAAATCTGATGCTCTCACCACCTGGGTCCAAACCACTAGGCTTGCTTGCACTATTGCAGCAGCCTCCAAGCTGCCCTTCTGCTGCCTCTCCTGCTCCCTAATGGTCTAACAGGGGCCAGAGTGATCTTTTACAAAAACACGTGAATGTATGTATACATATGTACACATATACACATACACACACGTGCACATACACATATCTATAAATATGTATTTTTTTTTTTTTAGAGACAGGGTCTTGCTATATTGTCCAGTCTGGTCTCAAACTCCTGGCCTCAAGTGATTCTCCTGCCTCAGGCTCCTGCACAGCTGTGATTATAAGCATGAGCCACTGTGTCCAGCTCAGAGTGAACTTTTAAAACCATATTATTATTATTATTATTAAAGACGATGTCTTGCTCTGTTGCCCAGGCTGGAGTGCAATGGTATGATCTCAGCTCACTGCAACCTCCGCCTCCTGGGTTCAAGCGATTCTTCTGCCTCAGCCTCCCTAGTAGCTGGGATTACAGGCATTCGCCACCTCGCCTAATTTTTTTTTTTTTTTTTTTTTTTTTTGTATTTTTAGTAGAGATGGGGTTTCACCATGTTGGCCAGACTAGTTTTGAACTCCTGACCTCAAGTGATTCACCCACCTCGGCCTCCCAAAGTGCTGGGATTACAGGCATGAGCCACTGTGCCTAGCCTTAAAACCATATTCTAAATCAAATCATGTCTCTGCTTTCAACCTCAGGGCTTCCTCCATACTTAGGAAAGTTTCCAAACTCCTAGCATAACCCACAAGGCTCCTTTCTGGTCTTGTCTCAGACCCCTCTGCCCTTCAGTCATGGAACTCCAGATCACTGGTCTGCTGGTTTCCTCTTCCACGTTTGCTCAGACCTCAGGGCCTTTGCATTTGCCGTCTCCTCTGTCTGGAATGTTCTTCCTCCCAGATAAACATGTGGTTCTCACCTCAATTAATTCAGGTCTCTGCATAAATGTCACCTCCTTGGAGAAGCCTTCCCTGACCCTGAAATCTAAAGAAACTTCCTCATCCCTCTGTTTCCTTACCCTGCCTTATTTTTTCTTCATTTTACTTATTACCAGCTGCCAATTATAAATGTGTATGTATTTAACTCTTATTTATTTATTTTTGTCGCTGCAACCTCTGCCTCCTGGGCTCAAGCGATTATCCTGCCTCAGTCTCCCAAGCAAATACAGGCCTGCCATGGTGGCTCACACCCACCACTTTGGGAGGCCGAAGTGGGCAGATCACCCGAGGTCAGGAGTTTGAGACCAGCCTAGCCAATGGGGCGAAACCCCATCTCTACTAAAAATACAAAAATTATCTGAGCGTGGTGGTGCATACCTGTCATTCCAGCTACTCAAGAGGCTGAGGCAGGAGAATCGCTTGAGCCTGGGAGGCGGAGGTTGCAGTGAGCCAAAATTGCACCACTTCACTCCAGCCTAGGCAACAGAGTGGGACTCTGTCTCAAAAAAAAAAAAAAAAAAAGTTTCAAACATACACAAAAGTAGAGAAACAAGGCCGGGCGCGGTGGCTCAAGCCTGTAATCCCAGCACTCTGGGAGGCCGAGGCGGGCGGATCACGAGGTCAGGAGATCGAGACCATCCTGGCTAACACGGTAAAACCCGTCTCTACTAAAAAAAATACAAAAAACTAGCCGGGCGAGGTGGCGGGCGCCTGTAGTCCCAGCTATTCGGGAGGCTGAGGCAGGAGAATGGCGTAAACCCGGGAGGCGGAGCTTGCAGTGAGCTGAGATCCGGCCACTGCACTCCAGCCCGGGCGACAGAGCGAGACTCCGTCTCAAAAAAAAAAAAAAAAAAAAAAAAAGTAGAGAAACAAATATAACAGAACCCCACATGCCCACCTCTTGGCTCCAACAGTTCTCAACACTGGGTCCCTATTTTACTCCCCCGTACCCTTTGCCTTCCAGCGGACTCCAACATCACACAGTCTCATGTGTGGCTACTTCAGTGCAAAGGTTATATTTTAAATGTAGCTGTTTCTGGTCTCCCACGGTAGAAAGTAGCTTTCTGGGGAGTTGGTGTCTGTCTGTCTTGCTCACTGCTGTATCCCCAGCTCCGGGCACAGCGCCTGGCTCTCAGTAGGTGACTGAGGAGCTCTGCATGGCTGTGTCTGCAGGTCTCTGGGGAGGGCATGTGTGTAGGTGCTGGTTTGCACATGTCCACCACCATGTCAGCGAGTGTCTGCGCATGCCTTTGTATGCGGCTGCATGTGGCAGTCCTGTGAATACGTGTGCATGTGTGTGTGTATGTTGCCACAGCAGCTGATGGCTAAATGCGTGCCTACTCCCTGATGTCATTTCCCACACCCCTGGGGACCCAATGACTCATTCTGGGAAGTGTTTCCCTCTTTCTCAGCAAGGGATGGGGTGTGAAGGGGTGGAAGAGGGGTGTGCACCAGTCTCTGCTCAGCCTTCTGGAGGACCCAGAGAGCCCCGTCTTGTCCTTCCTTACTAGCAGAGCGCTGTGCTGTCCCCACCAGTACAGCAGGCAGCCTCCTTCCTCCCTGGCATTGAAACCCAGCCAGATGGGCCAGCATTAGCTGGATGGGGTGGGGGGGGTGTATGAGGCGTGGTAGTGGCCCATCCTGGCCAGCTCCGAAGGCTTCTAGGGTGACTGCTGGGTAATTGGGCAACTGAGGCCACTTAAGCTGGGGACAACTCGGGGTAGATGTCTGGTCCAGTGCCCCAGCAGTGCCGCCACTCCCCCGCAACAAGTTCTGCATCTTAAAGGGCTGGCCCTGGAAAGTGGGCAGTGGTGGAAGACCGTGCTCTCAGCCCAGCACCAGGTTCATTCCAGGGGCTCTTCGCTGTCGGGCCAAGAGCTCTACAGTGGCTTCTCAGCCTGCTCTCCAGCGCCCCTTCTGCCCCCAGAGGCCAGGGTCCACGTCCTCTGGCTCTGCATCGTCCTTCTCACCTCCCACCCTGCCTTAGGCTCAGCTCTCCCCCTTTTTCAGGGCCCAGCCCAGACAACCCCTGTGTTCCAGGAGGGGCCTGCCCCTTCCACCTGGGCAGTTGGGTTCTTTGGGGCTCCTCCCTCTTGGATCCCTGCAGCCAAGACCTCCCCACCACGTAGGCCAGATGGTCCCCACCCACTCCACCCCCAACCTCAGGGAGAGCCTTCCGAATCAGTGAGGTGGGTGTGCAGGAAGGAAGGGCAGAGTGGCACTGCCAGCTGCTCCCACCCAGAACTGTATCCCTTGCTGCACACCTCACTTTATTCCCTGCCACAGCCCAGTGAAGAATGTCCCTGTGTCTCTCTTTGCCAGATGGGGAACACATGCATTCGGCCATCCACAGAAGGACTGAGCATTTGTTCAGCATCTACTATGTGTCAGGCACTGAGATAGCCGCCATAAATTATGATAATAACAATAACGTCAGCTTCTACCATTTATCAAGCACCTACAACATGCCAGAACCATATGCTGGGCCATTCAATAGGAGGAACCATCATAACAGCACCAATAATAAGAATGGTCGGCCTGGCGTGGTGGCTCACGCCTGTAATCCCAGCACTTTTGGAAGCTGAGGCGGGCAGATCACTTGAGGTCAGGAGTTCAAGACCAGCCTGGCCAACAT
Organism: Macaca nemestrina; assembly: GCF_043159975.1. Lineage (NCBI taxonomy): Eukaryota > Metazoa > Chordata > Mammalia > Primates > Cercopithecidae > Macaca > Macaca nemestrina. Next base: position 125,411,910 of record NC_092131.1, on the reverse strand, counting down.
GATGAAACTCTGTCTCTACTAAAAATACAAAAATTAGCCGGGCATGGTGGTGTGCACCTGTAGTCCCAGCTACTCGGTAGGGTGAGGCACGAGAATCGCTTGAACCTGGGAAGCAGAGGTTGCAGTGAGCTGAGATCGCGTCACTGCGCTGCAGCCTGGGTGGCAGAGTAAGACTCCATATTAAAAAAAAAAAAACAAAAAAACAAAAAAAACAAAAACAAAAGCAAGGCATGGTGGCTCACACCTGTGATCCCAGCCCTTTGGGAGGCCGAGGCGGGCGGATCATGCAGTCAGGAGATCGAGACCATACTGGTTAACACAGTGAAACCCCATCTCTACTAAAAAATAGAAAAAAAAAAAATTAGCCACGCGTGGTGGCGGGCGCCTATAGTCTCAGCTACTTGGGAGGCTGAGGCAGGAGAATGGCATGAACCCGGGAGGTGGAGCTTGCAGTGAGCCGAGATCGTGCCACTGCACTCCTGCCTGGGCGACAGAGTGAGACTCTGTCTCAAAAAAACAAAAAACAAAACAACAACAACAACAAAAACAAAAACAAAAAAAGAACAAAAAAAAAGATCAACATTTACTGAGCATTTACTGTGTGTGAGGGGCTGTTCTAAGAGCTTTGCCTTAACATTGACCCTTTGGAGAGAAACCTTGGTTCTGATATACTGTTTTGGTAGATCTGCACTCAGGGAGAGGGCAGAAGCTGGGCTGGGGCCCTCTGGCCAGACACAGCATGAATGCTGGAAGGGACAGGAGGAGGGCTTCTAGGCAGAAAGCAGGCACTGAGCTCCCAGGCCTGGCTCAATACTGTCTCGAACCAGTGATCCCTTCTTGAGTTAGAACAGGTGGGTGGACTTGTACAAGCTCACCAAGTGGACAGTCACTGCCTCTGCCCTCCCTCCTTCAGTTCATGGGTTCTCTCCCCAGACTCTGAGCTTCTCAGGGCAGATTAGGGAGCAGAGGTCCTGGGGCCTAGAACCTTGGTGGGGTACCTGGGCCTTGCTTCAGTCACTTGTCCAGGTGCAGCACTCACAAGGCAACCTTTCAGCAGGGCTGACTCAGAAGGGGCCTTTCTAGCCTGAGTCACTGACTTCCAGGAGTGCTCAGGCTCTGCCAGCCTCACCCACCTGCCTGCCTGCCTAGCAGCCCTTTAGGTCACCCCAGCCCAGGCGCCACCTTCCCCAACAAGACTCAACGAGGCTCCCCTGCCGCACTCTGGTTCTTGAAGGTCTCTGCCCTGGCCAGCATGTCTGGCATCCCTGGCCCACTGCCTGGCCCCAGTGTCTCTCCAGGTGCTGGGCATCCCACTGCTGAGAGACATATCCGTGGCATCTGAAAGGTTTCAAGCCTCTAGGAGGCCTAGCTCTGCCAGCAAATTGCTTTGTGACTGTGGGTGAGTCACACCTCTTCTCTGGGCCCCTGATTGAATGCAGGGTCATGTGGGTGGGGGGAGAGGTGAGGGCATCTGTGGCTCTGCTCTGCTCCTTGTCCCCGAAGGTTGGGATCAGGTGAGCCCTGTGAGTGGTTAGCCCAGCTGGCACAGCGCCCCACGAGCCTGGATGTTCTGAGGAGGGCTGTTGGGCAGGGGGAGGCTGAGTGTAAGGGGGTTTGGGGTCACCTCCTCCTCCTGCCCCACTTAACTTTGCTTCTATCTGTGGTGAACTCCCACGTGTGATTTGGTGAACGCGTTCTGCCCATAGGGTTCTGAGATAGACCCAATAGGCAGAACACATTCAGGCAGATAGACCTCAGGTGTCTGGGTGGGAGGGAGCCTGGGGTGAGTCTGAAGGAAGTGTGCAGTGAGCTCTGAAGTGTCTGGGAGGGAAAGATTAAACCCACCCCACAGAAACCCAGGGCCTGGGGCCAGGTCAGCCTGGGCCCTAGCAGAGATCTGGGGCCAGAGCAGCCATCGAGAGCCCAGCCAGCAACCCTGGGGGTGAGGGGAGCAGGGGAGCCAGGGTGGGAACCCAGGAGAGATCTGGGTAGGGGGGGTGGTCAGAGGCCTCTTGGCTTGAGGGCATGTCTAAGGGAAGGGCATGTGCTACTGTTCTGGTAGTAGATGTTTGCTGGACATCTACTCTGTACCTAGCATGGGCACAGTGGTGGCTGGGCCAGGCTACACACGGCCTTAGTGGAGTGTGTAGAATTGAACGATGCGTACTGCAGGGTATGGGAGTCTGGGGCCTTCACCTGGGCTGTGGCTCAATAACCCAGGAGAGGAGTAGAGTTGGTGGGGTCCCAAAAGCACTCCCAGCACCAGGATAGCCCACAGGCTGGGGGCCATAGACCAGCATTCCTTCTGTGGGCAGGAGAGACAGTGTGGCACCTCTGTGGGACAGAAAGCTCTGGGTGTCCCCTGCCCTCCTTCCGACCAGGCCTGGCTGGCAGCCTGACAGGTGGCTTCTTTCTCCTCTCCTGCTGGCTGCCCTGCTCCTCCACGGGGGGCCCTGTGCATTACACAGGCACTGACCTGTGACGTTGGCCAGACATTTCCCTTCATCTCTTCCCCTGACAGGTGAGACCAGATGGGCAGGGAGGGGACAGGAAGGGAAGGAGCAGCCAGATTGCAGAAGGTGGGGTGGTGGGGCTACTGCCCTCTTCCCAGGGTTCCGTCTTTGGGAGGTAAGGATGGGAGTGGGCTGTTTCCTGCAGAGCCTCCCCATTGGATCAGATCTGGCTGCTGGTTCCTCTGCTTCCCTCTCTTGTCCTCACTGGAGTTCCCTGGGGACGGAACCCATGTCAGAACCCATCCCTCCAAACCTGCAGCGGATGGGGACTTCGCAAGAGTGAGAGCTGAAGTGGAATAGAAAGCCCTGGGACAGGGCTCGAGGTCTGACCCTTCTTCCAGCTCAGCCACTAGCTCACTGTGTGATCTTGGTCTGGGCCCTGCGTCTCCCATTTCAGTATCCCCTAATTAAAGGGTGAGGGGAGGACTTCAGTCAGGACTTACACTGTGTCATGTGTCTTCTACTCACCAAGGACCTTGTTTTTTTTGTTGTTGTTGTTTTTTTGTTTTTTTGTTTTTTTTTTTGAGACGGAGTCTCGCTCTGTCGCCCAGGCTGGAGTGCAGTGGCCGGATCTCAGCTCACTGCAAGCTCCGCCTCCCGGGTTTGCGCCATTCTCCTGCCTCAGGCTCCCGAGTAGCTGGGACTACAGGCGCCCGCCACCTCGCTCGGCTATTTTTTTGTATTTTTTAGTTGAGATGGGGTTTCACTGTGTTAGCCAGGATGGTCTCGATCTCCTGACCTCGTGATCCGCCCGTCTCGGCCTCCCAAAGTGCTGGGATTACAGGCTTGAGCCACCGCACCTGGCCGGACCTTGTTAAAACAGTCTGATTCAGCTACTCTGGGGTAGGGCCTGAAAGTCTTCATTTCCAACAAGCTCCCAGGTAATGCCCGTGCTGCCAGTTCATGGACTCCACTTTGAGCAGCAAAGATTTAGGCAACTCATCGAATTTGAGTCTGCAAGACACAGAGACTGTGTCTCTTGGGCCCTTTGCAACCTCACGAGGCATCAGAAAGAAGCCTTGGGATTAGCTCCAGGCTCTGGACTAACTGCAGACCTCAGGTTGGCAGGCAGGGGAACTCCCCTAGTCCCCTGCTGAGGCTGTGTTTGGATAGAAAAGTCCCTTCTTGGCCACTGGGCGATTTAATCCAGGGCTGTTTCTGTCTCTAGGGGCTCACAGGACATCTGGAACGTGAAGGAACACAACACAACCCACCAATTATCTCGGTGGTCACAGAGGGCCCTCCAAGGAGCTGACAGAGGGCTCTCCAAGGAGCTGACGCCCTTTGTGAGGCTAGCAGCCATCAGTTAAATACTATAATTCATTACACTGAGAATAGAAATGTAACCAGGATGTAGCTGAACATGCCCAGCTTTAGCTGCCGTTTGGCTGGGCCTTCCATGGAAAGACCAGCCTTCTCTAAGGAGAGGAGGAAGCAGACAGAGGCAGCGAGCGCTCCCACTCTGGGCTTCCCCTCCCTGACCTGCTCACACCACTGGGTGAAGGCACATGTCAGGGTTAGGTAGTTATTCACTGGCATGCCTGCGGCTCTTCAGGAAGGGCTGATTGGATTCCTATCTGCATCTTCCACTGCATTTTTGGCACAACATGCCCTTGCTGTTGCCTGACCAATCTTAGCGGTAACTCCACAGGGATGGCATTACCTATGAGAGGCCCTACGGTCAGAGTGGAGCTTTGTAGAGGAGCCCAGCGGGTCTGGTTCTCTATCTTGGTTCCACCTACTTACCAGAGCTTCCCGACATGTTACGGCCAGGAATGGGAGATCCAACCAGAGATGTCTGGAGTTCTGCCCAGGAAGAACCTCCACCTCTTTGAGATCTGGAATCCTCAGGGCCTGGAGGAAGAGGCCAGCAGCCCTGGCAGTTCTCATTGGTCAGGGGAATTCAGTATGGGGTGGCGGAAGCACTTCTCTAGCTTCCTATTGGGGGATGAGTGTGCCAGCTCAGTGGGCTCCGTGGCTGCCAGATCAACCGGCTTAAAGGGCTGGCTTCTAGGATGCAGAGAAGGGCTCAGAGGGAGCCCTTCTCTAGCGCCTGAGAGGTGGTAGGCAGGGTTTCTAAACTGGGGTCCTGGAGATCTGGGCCCCTCTGGCAACTCCTACCCTGTCCCCTTCCCCCACCCGTGGGCTCACTTTGCAATTCTGCTGATGTCAACTTGGGTGGCTTAATGGGCAGAAAATCCTGACTCCTTTGCTCAACTAGGCTAGCTGGGACTGCAGGGGGCCCCGGGTGAGAAGCATATACTTCTGAAATTTGTGTGTGCCCATGCGTATGCGTGTTTTTCTTAGGTAGGTAGGTATTTATCTCTGTGTTGTGTGTCTGAAGGTCATGCATGAGCCTGTGTTCACATACACAATGGTGTGCACAAATGCACATTATGCATTTGTGTGTGTTTGCGTGGAGAGGGTCAGGAGCTCCCAAACATTCCTGAACACTTGTACACGGGTTGGGTGTTATCTCCAGCACCTGGGAGGAACTGGCTCCTTAAAGGAGGGGGATGGTGAGTTACTTTGTAAAGTAGAGACAAGCCCCTTAAGCCCTGGGGCAAGGGATTTACATAAACCAAGGCCCCACGTTTAGGTTGGGTTCTCAGCTCTGGTGAGCCAGTGAAAGACCCTCTCCCAGGTCCTAGCAGAGCTGCTGGCACAGTGCCCTGGGTGCTAGCCCACTGTCCCGCACGGGCTCAGAGGAGCTGGAACTGTGTCAGCTGGTGCCAGCTCCCTGGGGGCAGGGCAGGCCCGGCCAGGCTTTGTGAACAGAGTGTGTTCTCAGTCCTCTGGGGGAAATCGGAGACCAGGCCAGATCCTGCCTGATGGGTCTGTCACCCTCTTCTCAGCTTACACTTCCAGTGAAACTGGTCACCCTGGGTAGAGAGTTGCTCCAGATATCAGGGCCCTGGGGCTCCAGCCCGAGCTCCTGGGAGGGGAGGCAGATCATGGGATGTGGTGTGGAGATACCCTTGGCCAGGCCCCTGTCTGAGGCTGGCCTGGGGTGCCGGAGAGACCAGGCTTGTAGAAGGAACTGAATGAGCTCACACCGAGGCCTGAGCACAGTGAGCTCGGTGCAGAGGGATCTCTGGGGCTCTGGTCACCCTCCCTGGGGAGTCCTGCTTTTCAGTGTGGCAAGAAGCGCCTTGCTATGTAATGGCCCTCTTCCCCTCCCTGACTCTTAGTCTCCCCTGGGTCCTCTGGGGGCCCTAACAGCAGGATGTACCTGGTCTCCTGCCTGAAGCCTCTGAGAGGAGGACCTAGGAGGCTGGACACTGAGATGTGAGAGATGTCACAGGAGGGGCGGTCCGGGGCAGGATGGGGAGGAGCCTTCTCTCTTGCTCTCATTCCTGGTTCAAATGTTTCAGATGTTGGGGCGCAGGGAAGAGGTGACTCTGGTCCCCAGATGCAGGTCAGCTGCCAGAGGCTGGCCAGGGCTGTCCACCCACTGACCTGGCTGTGCTCAGAGGCCTCTCACGTTTCTCTTCCTCTCTTCAGTCTACTCTCAGGGCCAGGCATATCCCCTGGGACCCAGAATTTGTCTCCATTGCCCCCAACCCTGCGACACCCTCAAGAGAGGTCTAGAGGGTGGTGACTCAGCAACTCAGAGAGGGCCTTCTGGAGATGCTGCGGCCTCAGAATCCCTCTGTAACCCAATGCTGGCCTCTCAGGCCTTGCGCAGGGATGCCTGGCTTTTCTGAATCCTTGCTGCTTCCTCTGGCTTGGAGAAGCAGCACCTTTGGTCCTCCTGTTGGGAGGGTGGAGACCAGCAGAAGCCTGCCTTGTAAAAGTTTCTAGGAGGCACCTATGGTGGTTCTCCTCCCCCTCCCCCTTGGTACCACGTCCCAGCCTTGGGATCCCCAAGTCCCCCCACTCCCTTCATTTTGCTGCTGCAACCCCTTCAGAGGTGGCTGGGGAGGAACAGGGGTGTGGAGGTCAAAACTCAGGCTAATAAATCTAGGGTGGGGAGCATTTATTTTAATTTTTGTCTTGAAGCTCTTTGTAGAGGACCTAGCCTTTCCCTACTAAACTGAAGGGGTTTGGTCCCATCACCCAAAGACTGGCCCACCTGCCCACACACGTGGGGGCACAGGAGGTCTGGGAGGCCCCAGAAGGTGGAAGTTCAGAGGTCTACCTGGCCCTCTCTATCCCACTGGCTGAGGCCAGGCCAGAGGGCCGACTCCAGGGGCCCTTTGTATGCAAGCCGACGCAGACAAAAAGGCCCAGTGCACAGTTAAGACACAAACACCACACAGCTGTCCAGAACCTCCAAAGCACTGTTTATCCAGGCTCCATGGAGCCAAGTGCCCCCAGCTGCCTGCCCCCTAGTCCTCAGGGGGGCACTGGCACTGCAGTGGCCTCGGCCTAAGACCCTCCATGAGCCCCAGCCTAGCCTGCTCCAAAGCCGCTGACACATGCATGCTTAGCCCTTGCCCCATCAAGGTGGGGCCCTGGGAATGAACTGGCTGCAGACCCTCCTCCATCCCACACCCCCAGGGGATCCATCAGTCCTTGCTAGCTCAGCACCATGTTAAATAGCTTCCTCGCAATCTCCCTTAAATAAACCCATCCCCAGAGCAACCTACCCACCCTGCACCCTGATTATATTATTCTATTGGCTTATGCCTTCTAGAGTGGAGGCGCTCTCTCCTCCTGCCCTCTACTCCAAGGAATACCATCTCTGTGAAAAACCAGGGAGGAAAGTTTTTCTCTCAACTCTGGGGCAGAGACAAAGGGTGGCCTGGGTTGGAGTGGAAAAGCCAGGAATACCCTCCTCTGTCCTTTCCCTCCCCAGGGTACTTTCTTCTCCTTGCCCTCTTAGCAGCCTGGGTCAGACGTGACTTACCCAAGGTCACAGTCCCAGGACCCAGAATCATGACCCATGTGAGAGGTTACCCTGGTTTTGACAGCCTAAACCAGCTCCAGGGCAGGACTGAACTTAAGCCTGCCTCCACCGTGGCCCCTGCAGTTCTTCAGGCTCGGAGTGAGCCGAGGGAGGTTCCAGCTCTTGATTCACTCTGTCCAGGACCCCTGGGACTATCTCCCAGGACCCTCCACCCCTGGTGTCTCCAGGTCTCTCTTGCTCTGGGCAGCACCCGGGCATGGAAGCAATGGGGCCCAGGACATAGGCAAGCCTGTCCCTGGCCCGATCAGCATCTGGGCCCAGGCCAGGCCTCACACCCAGTACTGGCCATTCTTAAGGGCAGGGTTGGGTGTCCGGCAGAACTGCAGCAGCTCTGGGTCAGGCTGGCCTCCCGGAGGGGGCCCCTGGCCAGGCACAGCTGTGAGCGGGATGGCCTGGCCTGGCTCCACCTTGCGAAAGGTCTCGGTGTCACCAGCCAGACCATTGCGGGGCTTGGCAGTCAGGACCTGGACGTCATGCTTGCCCGTCTTGTTGCGTTTTCGGAGGTAGAAGAGCAGGGGCAAGATGAGCGCCAGGAGCAGAAGGACCAGGCACACGGGGATGATGACACTGAACATGTTGGCCTCAAGGAAGCCCAGGAAGCCTCCCTTGGCCACAGCAGGCACAGGGCTAGATGCCATGGGGCCTGGCTCGCCTGTGGGGGTGCTGCTCTCTGGCTTCCCTGCTTCCGTCCGGGTGGCCTCAGGGACACTGAGCAGGGCCACGCTGTAGGGCCGGGCAGCATTGTAAGGCTCAGTGGCAAAGTCCAGGGAGGCCACAGCAGGTGGGACGCCCTGTGCCCACAGCTCCAGAGTGAGACTGTCGCCTGTGGGGCTGGGGGCCCTTCCCTCTGGCCTGCCCACCTCCAGCCCCAGCCTCCCATCCTCAAGGTCCTGCTGAGTGAACTGCTCCACCAGCTGACTGCCCCCAGGCTCCGTCCTGGCTCGGGGCACACGGACCACGCGGCCATGCCGGGGTCCCTCCAGGAGGCGGAAGCGGGGCACACTGCCTGTGCGGTTGGCCAGCTCGCCAGCATCTAGGATGGTTGGGTCCAGGCGCAGGGTAGCACCCTGGGGCCATGGCCCACCTGCCCACACGTGCAGCAGAGCCCTCACAGTGATGTTTACTACGGCTGATGCGTTGACACCCCTAGCCAGTGCCAGGACTCTGAAGTGGTCATGAGAGGAGGAGAAGTTGGTGAAGGCAAAGACCACCTCGCCCTGGTCTATCTGGAGTTGGCTGAAGGCCGAGGCGGGCCGCCCACCCACCAGGAGATGCCCGTACTTCGGTCCCTGGATGAGGCGGTATGCTGCCTCTGGCTCCTCCCTATCTGAAACCACCCGGAGCTGCTGCTGGCTCAGTGAGGAGCGCCCCAAAGCTTGGGGCACCTCCAGGGGTGCCTGCAGCTGCACCTCGATGGCGGATGGTAGGATGTCCACGGCCAGGGACATGGGCAGCGGTGGGCTGGCCCCATCAGACATGCTCAGCTGGAAGACGCCTGCCACGCTGCTCCCGTTGGCCACGAAGGCCAGCCGCCCCAAATCCACATCGGCTTGCGTGAAGCGGGTCACGGGCCCCGGGCCACCACCCACCAGGCTGAGGAAGCCGTTGTGGGGTGCCCGCTGGACCTCATACTCAATCTCCCCAGGAGCTGAGTCTGGGTCCACGACGTTCAGCTGGGCCCGGGAGATGGGGGCGCGAGAGCCTCGGGTGATCCGGAGTGGGACAGAGGCCTGTGGCTGAGGGGGCCGCTCATTTACATCCCGCACCGTGATGGCAAAAGCCTCTGAGGTTTGGGGTCCAGCCACGGTGGCCCCTGCTGGCCCCTGGAGGTGGGCACGAAAGTGGAAGCCATCCTGTTGGGTACCCCCACCGCCATGGGCATACACTAGCTGCCCTGCAGCCAGCTGGGACTGCAGGAAGTGGGGCTGCCCAGCGTGGAGGGGCTCCTCAGACACCAATAGCTGGCCCCGGCTGGGGAACTGCGTGACCTGGAAGAGCACATCATGCTCTAGGCGCTGGGATGATGGAACGCTGGCCAAGAGGTTGGAGGCATCCAGGGCAGCCATGGTGATCTTGGCCCGCTGGCCCTCGGGGACCCAGAGACCTGGGGGTGGGACACAGGCTATGAGGGTCCAGCCCACTGAGGGAAGAGCCATGGACCCTCAGCTGGAGGTGCCCCAGGGCAAGGATATGCCTCCCCCACACCCTCAAGCCAGGTCCTCCAGGGTGGGGCTCAGGGTTCCCAGGAGGACAAGGACTGTGTCCCCGCTCTGATGCCAAAGCTTCCCCACTCACCTTCCCTGTGACTTCCCAGGTTCTGGGGGCTGAGACAGGAGCTGCTGACCCTGGCCTTGTGTCCCTTCCTCCTGGGCCCTTCCCATTGTCCCTCCCCACAATCTTGCCAGTTCACCATGCTGTTCACCTTTGTTCTTCCAGAGGTGGCTGGGGCGCTGGGGACAGGCAGCCTCAAAAGACACAGCCACAGCAAGGGTGGCAGCCACGTCCCGGGCAGGTGGTGAGGACAGCTGGAGCTCTAGGGTATCATGGGCCTCCCAGAAGGGCTCGGTGGGCATCTCATGCTCATACAGAATATTCCCAGCATAGACCTAGGGGAGACACCATCGTGGGGTGAGAGGCAGGTCCAGTCCGGCTTGTCCAGACACTGAGCACTTCTGTCTCCTCAGGCCCCACTCTGGGCTCTCCTGGCTGTGCCCAGGTCTGTGCGTGTGACCCACTCTCTCCCTCACTAACTCAGTGGGTCACATCAGGCAATGCAGTGCAGAGCTGGGCTCTGGAGCCGGAGTCTGGGCTCAAACCCCAGCTCTGCCACCCTGGGGAAATCGCCTAATTTCTCTGACCTCTGGGGAATGCAATGATCTGTCTGTGCTGCTCTCTAAAGCAAGTACTTCTTCTTGTGCACAGGATCTTATCCCCTCTTGCCTTCTGAAGACACCACTTCTACTGTCTTCTGGCTTTCTCCTATGATGCCAGTTTCCCCCCAGATGCATCATTCCCTTCATTATGCAATTATGCTATTCTTTTGTCTCACTTACATTAAAGCTATTTAATTATTATTACTACCATTATTGAGACACCGCAGTGGCATGATCATGGCTCACTGCAGCCTCGACCTCCAGGGCTCAAGCAATCCTCCCACCTCAGTTTCCCAAGTAGCAGGGACTGCAGGCAGGTGCCACCATGCCCGGCTAATTTCTGTTATTGTTTGTTGAGACAGGGTCTCACTGTGTTGCCCAGGCTGGTCTTGAACTCCTGGGCTCAAGTGATCCACTTGCCTCAGCCTCCCAAAGTGCTGGGATTACACGCAGGAGGCACTGCACCTGGCCAGAGAAAACTATTCTTGACTTCACATTTTCCATCAACACCACCCCTGCCCCTTTGCTTCTCTTTGCAGCAAAACTTCAAAAAGCATAGTTCACACTCTCCCCCAGGCATTCTTGGGTCTCTCTACCCAGGATTTTGCTCCCCCATCACCATATCTCCTTTTGCCAAGGGCACCAGGGGCCTCCGTGTTGTTGGATCCAGCAGTCAGCTCTCAGCCTCCTCTTATCTGCTCAGTGGCACTGACGCCACCAAGCAGCCCTTCCTCCAAGAGAGCCACGGACTCCGGGATACTTCAGTCTGGGGTTCCTCCTGCCTCACAGATTCTCCTGGCTGTTCCTCCTCTTCTCCCCAACATCTTATGGCCAGGTCTCCAGGTTCTTTTCTGTCTACAGGCACTCTCCATGGGTCCTTGTTCAGTTTCCTGGCCTTAAATGCCAGGTGTGCTGAAGACCCCCTTATTTGTAGCTCCAGCCCAGCCTGCTCTCCCCTGAACCCCAGATTCATGTTTGCAGCCGCCCCTGCGGATATCTAGTGGACATCTCAAACTCAACCTGCCCCAGCTGCACTCCCGATCGGCCCCACCTGCTACAGTCATCCCGCTTCAGAGACCATAGCTCCGTTTTCAAGGGCTCAGACCAAACCCTTGGAACCACCCTTGCATCCTCTTTCCCTCAAACCACCTCATCTCTCACCTGGATTATTGTAACAGCTTCCTGTGTCCCAACTGCAGTCCCCCACCCATTACATTTTGTTCTTAACACAGCAGCCAGAGGGAGCCTTTTGAAAGGGAAGATTATGGGGCTCTTTGGCTCACATAGTGCGGTGTCTCCCCATCTGTCCACTAAGGCCTGGCTGTGACCACATCACCCCGTGACCTCAACTCCCCTCACCTCCAGTCCAGCCACACCTGCTGTTCTATGGGGCTGCCTGCAGTTCAACACCAAAGAATATTCTTGGGCCGGGCGCGGTGGCTCAAGCCTGCAATCCTAGCACTTTGGGAGGCCGAGGCGGGTGGATCACGAGGTCAGGAGATCGAGACTATCCTGGCTAACATGGTGAAACCCCGTCTCTACTAAAAATACAAAAAAAAAACTAGCCGGGCGTGGTGGCGGGCGCCTGTAGTCTCAGCTACTTGGGAGGCTGAGGCGGGAGAATGGCGTGAACCCGGGAGGCGGAGCTTGCAGTGAGCCGAGATCACGCCACTGCACTCCAGCCTGGGAGACACAGCGAGACTCCGTCTCAAAAAAAAAAAAAAAAAAAAAAAAGAATATTCTTCACTCCAGGAAGAAAAGAGGTCTCCTCCCACTAAAATCAAAATGTGTTCTTTTGGCCTATCTTTTGTTCCCCACCCCTTTTTTTTTTGAGACAGAGTCTTGCTCTGCTGCCAGGTTGGAGTGTAGTGGCGTGATCTCGGCTCACTGCAACCTCCACCTCCCAGGTTCAAGCAATTCCCCTGCCTCAGCCTCCTGAGTAGCTGGGACTACAGGTGCGCGCCACCATGCCCAGCTTATTTTTTGTATTTTAGTAGAAATGGGGTTTCGCCTGTTAGCCAGGATGGTCTCGATCTCCTGACCTTGTGATCCACCCGCCTTGGCCTCCCAAAGTGCTGGAATTACAGCCATAAGCCACTGCGCCCAGCCTTATTTTCCCCTTTTAGGAAACACTGGGAACTATTTTTCTTCTCAGAGAAAAACAGGACTTGCACAATAGTAACATGGAAACTTAACAGGGTCTTAACCTGTGAAGACTCTAGGAGCAGAACCTGGAGTAAGGGGAAGCAGGGGCCACAGTAAGGGCAGCAGGGCCCGGGCTAAGCAGGGCCAGCCCAAGGGGAGGCAGGGCCCAGTCTGAGGTGGGGGCAGGGCCCGGTCTGCGGTGGGGCAGGGCCTGGTCTAAGGGAAGCAGAGCCTGGGCTAAAGGGCAGCTGAGCCCAGTCTGAAGAAGAGCCGAGCTATCTACATAGGGGCTAGCACCTGTTCTAAAGGAAGCAGCTGCTCCTCTGCTTTCACTGTAAGAGGGAACACAGGCCTTTTAAGAAAATGGGAATCAAGTTTTTTGTTTAATTTCCCAAAGGTTATATGTTGACAATTAACTTCAAAGTATTAGCTGCTGTGTGCAGGCCAAAGAAACACATCTGTGGGCCAAATCTGGCCCAGGACTAAAGAGCTGCCAGTGGCAACTTCTGGTCCAGGCTGAATGGTAGGCAGGAAGGAAATGGAGCCCCCAGGAGTGGGAGTGGGAGCTGATGCCTGGATACAGGAGCTCTGTGGGTGGGAGTGAGACAAAACACAGGGTCCTGAGCTCTGGGGAGCAAGCAGTGTCCTCCGGTGAAGGAAATCCTGGACTCGCAGGCAGAAGTTTTGCCTCTTACTCGCCATGTGCTCTAAATAAAGTTACCCTGCCCTCTAAGAGCCTCCGTTTCCTTATCTGAAAAATGGGGACACCTGACCCCTTCCCTGCCCAGTTCAGTGTTGTGGGACAGGGCTGCTGTCAAGACAATCCCCAGTCCTGCCCTCCTCCCCGAGCGGGCCAGGTAGCCCACATAGCCTCTTCCCCGCTTTCCTGGGTGGCACTGCCAGCCTGGCCCCCGGTGCCAATTCAATCTAGTCCTTCATATTGCTGGGGCATGGGGAAGCTCTGAGTAACGTGGGACTATAGAGTGCGAGAGGGTTGCTGATGGCCAGGTCCCGTGCCCTTCCCATTCCTGGGCATTCTTGACAAAGGCTCCCAGCAACCGAGGGTACACAGCAGCTGTAGACACCAGCCTGATGAATATCTCATTGTGGGGAGAGGGCCATAGCAGGAGTGGGGCTCCAGGGAAATACAGAACCTGGCCTGGGAGGTGTTGATGTGAGAAGCCCAAGAAACTATTCCACCTGTCAAAGCCACCTCCTTCCAGATGCCCAAAGGCTCCCCATCTGAGCCACTTGCTGGGCGGGAACCTTGGCTTTGCACTTGCTGAATACCATCTGCGCCTCTCAGGAGGGAGAGTGCCAGGCTCAGGAGGTCCCTGCCCAAGCAAGGGAGCTTGGAAAGGGGGCTGGGGTGTGCTCTGCCATTTTTGAGGGCTGGCGGGGGGACCCCTCTGGAGGTACTTGGGGCAGTACCGCGTGCCGTGGCTCCTGAATGACAGAGTCGGCTTTGCGCCCCACAAGACCGCTCCCTACTCAGAACTCACTGTGATCATGTGCTGGGTCCAGATGCCCCTGCAGCCTCCTGGCGGGAGCACCACATGTGCCGCTTGCCTGGGATGGCCCTTGGAAGAGTCTGCCCCGTTCTGCCCTGCTATGGAACAACCCCGTTCTGCCTTCGGGAAGAGGTGTTCATTTAAGCGATGACTGGACTGGCCCCCATGGCACATTATCACAGAGTCTGCTGCTACCCACGGCTGAGAGCTCTAGTTCTTCCTAGTGGTCTCTGAAGCTACCAGGATGGATGAACGGTGGCTTCACCCTCTTGGCCGACTCAGCTGCCTTTCATCAGCTCATCTGCCCCTAGGATCCACTCTGCCTCTGGCTGGCACCTGACCTGAGCCCCAGCCTCACACCTCTGCCCACAGGCCCAGCGGCTACTTCACCTCCAACTCTATCCCCCACCAAGCACTGCCCCTTGCCAGCTATTGGGGTGCCACTAGTGCCCCCACATGGTGCTCCCTCTCTAGACCCTCGGGTCCGGCTGTAGCTTCCTTCTGGAAGCTATACCCCAAGACCCCAGCCCTACTCTGGGGCCCTGTATCCCCGACTTTCTGTATCCTTCTCCCTCCTTATGGAACATGAACTTGCCCTGCCAGCCTGGCAGCTCCTGGAGGGCAGGACACCAGGGCCTGGACCATGGCAAGACCGGGAACGTCTGCTGCCAGTGATGCTGGAGCTGGCACCCATGTCCACGTGATGTCCATGGCACCGCATCCACCTGAGGCTGGTGGTGTCTGAGTGGTGGCTGCAAAGTGGGGCCCTTACCTCTGCCTGAGTGAAGTTCACCAGGGCCTCCCCTGTGCTGTCCTGCTGGGCATGGAACAGCCGGCCTAGCTGGGGGCCCTGCACCACACGGTAGAGCAGGAGCTGGGGGTCGGTGCCTGCGCTGGAGCTGGCTCTGAGGGTCTGACTGCTGAGTGGCTGCACGGACCCTGCCAGAGGCAAAAGGGGCTATCAGACTTTGACTGGGAGCCAGGCCCAGGCCTGTGTCTGCAGAGAGGCAGTGTGACCCTGGCGTGCCACCCTCAGCTCTGCCCCAGCTCCTGGCACCCAGGAATGCCCACGATCAGCACACCCACCTGGGCAGACAGTCAGTGTCCGGCTGCCCTCCAGCGAGAGGAGCACTTGCTTCTGGGCCGTCACTCGGAAGAAGTGTCCAGAGGAAGTGTGCTCGCCATCGGAGAGGCCGAAGCGGAAGCCTCCATCCAGGGTTCCTGGGGACAGGGGCATTGGGTCCAGCTGGCCCGAGCTGGCTCCCCATCTCAGGGCAACCCCGTGGGCAGCAGGAACCTGAGGCCCGGCCCTCAGCACCCACCTCTGTGTGAGAACAGCACGAGTCCGCCATCCAGCTGGGCCTGCGTGAAGCTGCGCACCTCGGTGCCCGGCGCCGCCCGCAGCACTACCCGTCCGTTGCTGGGCTGCTCGATGGTGTAGACCAGATCCTCGGACCCAGAGTCGCCGTCCGTGCTCCTCAGAACCTCCGCAGGGATGGGCGCAGTGGCCCCCTCCCACATCTGGGGACACAGGCCTGTGAAGGTTCTGCCTTGCCCTGCTCACCCACCCCTTCCTCCCTGGCTCTGGGCTGCCACCAGGGTTCCAATTCTGCTGTGTCTCAGGCCCTCAGGTGGCATCGAGGCTGGCACCGCTCTGGCTCCCCTGCACAAAGGGCCCTCCCCACGTTCACCTTCCCTGTCACCCCAGGGAAGGCCCCAGGGAAGGTCACCCTCCAGGCCCAGCCTCCTTGCTCTTCATCTGCCCTAGTCCTGCATGTCCCTCAAGGCCAGCTTGTGTCCCCTACCCCGGAAGGCCCCTGTTCTTACCCTCACCAAGTTCTCACCTCCAGAAACCCCCAACGCTGACCAACAGTGCTCCTTAATCTGTCTCACTGGTGGGGCAGGGGTCTCCTTTCAGAGCCTCCGTGCCTTGGCCAGGGCCGGGCACAGGTGGCAGTGGTGATTTTAGAAACGGGCCCTCCCTCCGGCTGAGGGAGGGGTGGGTGGCGTGGAGAGTTGGGGGGCTGATGGTTGGCATGTTCTGCAGCACAGAATCAGCGCTGCGATGGGCCCAGGTGCTTCCAGAGCAGTTACGGGCCCTCGTCATGTTGGGTGAAGGGGACCCTTTTTCAGGTCTCCCACTTGCAAGCAGAGCAGGCGCCTGTTCCTGAGGTCCTGGTACCAGTCTTGCTGGGTCAATTACTTGCAGGCAGAGCTGCAGTGGGACTCACATGCCCGGGAAACAGAGCCTTCTGGCATTCCTGGGCTCCCTGCCCCGGCCCCAAGGAGCCCTCAGGCCCAGCCCTGGCAGGAGGGGCCATAATGTTGCAGGGCTGGACCCTAGCACTGGGCTTCTGGAGCAAACACAGGTAGATGGCACCACCTGGTGGCCACGTTGCCACACAGCCGTCCCAGCCTGTGGTTCCAGAGCACTGTGTCCCACTCTTCTGTGGCCTCTGCACCACCACGCTGCCCGCTATGGGCACATCCTAGACCACCAAGGCCTCCCCCGCAACCCCTGCCCCAGGTGCCCCATGTCAGAGACAGCCCAAGTCAGTCCTCTTGTGGAACCTTCAGTGGCTCCTGCTGACCCAGGAGGACGCACCCCAGAAGTTGGCATTCAAAGCCCTGCCATGTGGGCTTAGTAAAGCTATGCCCTTTCTGTTCTACCAGAACTACTTTTGCAACCATGGAGAAGTTCCATCCCATGTCTGGGCCTCAACTTCCACCTGCAGAGTGGGGCCCTTACCTCTGCCTGAATGAAGTTCTCCAGGGCCTCCCCTGCACTGTCCTGCTGGGTGTGGAACAGCCTTGTGCAGGAGTTTGGGGACCCAAGCTGTAGCCTTCACTTGCTGGGTGAAGGTGGGAAACAAGAGCTTCCGCCCTGATGCCTGCCCTTAAGGGTTTGTAAGTGATTCTGTCGGGAGTTCTGGTCCTGAGCCACAGGAGAAGGAACAGCAGAGCCACCCGTGGCCGCTCAGAAGTCTGCCTACCTTACTTGCAAGCGTCCAATAACAAAACCTCCCACCTGTGTTCCGTTTCAGCACAATCTCACAACTCTCCTTCCAACAACCCCGTGAGGCATGCAGCAGCGTCCCCATTTTGCAGAGGAGGAAACTGAGGCTCAGACAGGGGGAGCTCTGTGCTGGGAAGTAGGGGACGCTGGCCTCTTTCTCGAAGCAGACATGGGGGATGGTGCCAGGAATACTGTCACCTGCAGGCCTGTGTTTGTAGTGAGGACGGGGGGTTGGTCATTGACAGGCAGGACGGTGACAGTGAAGGCCACAGGATGGCTCTGGCGGTCCATCTCGGAGGCGTTAGCCATCAGGACAAAACTGTCTGTCAGTGTCTCGCTCCCGTCGTGCACGTAGCGGATCAGTTGCTCTTCCACCTACGGGCAGGCCCAGGGCTAGTCAGGCCCCAGCAGCACCCTTCATGTCCTGCCTTTAGGTGCAGGAGGAGGCTGACTCTTTTAGGGCTTCATTTTCCATTGGTGGAAAATGGGGACCATAAGTTCTGGCTCCAAGGAGTTGTGAGGAAGAAAAGAGATATGGTAATTAAAGCACAGGTGCTTCTGAAATGCGACTCCCCATCTCCTCTCTGTGTATAACCCCCAGACTGGGAGTACCTGGGGCTCCCTCCATTCTGCCCCCAGAGCTGGGCTGCAGCCCCTGGGCCTCTCTCACAGCCATACCTCTCTCCAGGAGAAGGCGCTGAGGGTCCTGGCTTGAGGTTCGTCCTCTTTCTGTAGGGCCCCATGCCGGGGTGGCTCCAGCACCTGCAGACCGAGGCCCGGGAGAGTGGGGAAGTAGGGCCCGGTGACACGGAGCAGTGGAGGGGCCAGGGTGAGGCTGCCACCCTCAGGGACGCTGAAGTTTTGCATCTCCAGTGGGATGGCAGCGGGCAGCACCTCCAGCTCCATGCGGACACCCTCGAGGGGAGCACCCAGGCCCGAGGCCACATCCAGTGAGAAGGCATCGCTCCAGGCCTCAGGGCGGGAGTGCAGGTACAGGACTCTGCCCGTGTTCACTGCCTCCTGGGAGAAGCTCTGCACGGGGTCCAGGCTGGGTGGCTCATCTGCCAAGACGCCACGAGACACCATCACCAGGTAGCCAGCACTCGGTGGCTTCTTCACTGAGAATACGATGTCTGCCGGCGGCACTCCCTCCTGGGCTGCCTGGTTAACAGAGGTCATGAGGACTCACGGGGCCACAGAGGGGGTCTCACAGGGGTCCACTGTGGCCCTAAGCAGCCAGAACAGGCTTGATCTTGCCTCACTTATTCCTCCAGATACCACTGCTCCTCATTTAGACAGACAAACACACATGTGGGTTCACACACACAGCAGCTAGACATGCAGCTGGTCACATTTTTTGTTTTTTGACAGTCTCACTCTGTCACCCAGGCTGGATGGAGTGCAGTGGTACAATCACGGCTCTCTGCAGCCTCAACCTCCCAGGCTCAAGGGATCCTCCCACCTCAGCCTCCCAAGTAGCTGTGACCACAGGCACGTGCCACCATGCCCGGCTAATTTTTAAATTTTTTGTGTAGAGATGGAGTTTCACTGGTTTGCCCCGGCTGCTGGTCACATGTTAATACCCACCCCACACACGGTTACAGGGGGTCAGTCACACAGCTTGAGATGCACTCCCCCGGGGAGGTGCATAATCACATATCCCCAGACTCAGTGACACAGACACACGAGTTCATCATATGCTGACATAGTCACACATGTACATATGCACGTGTGCACACACACACACACACACAGGCCCCCCTGCTCAGGATCTGTTCAGGCCTGTGGCTGGTTTGCAGGCAGCGTCCTCCCCAACCCCTGCTATTACCACCCAGGACCATCAGAGGGCGCCTCACCCCACCCTTCCTGGAGGCACAGCCGCCTTCAGCGCAGGCCCTACAGAGCTCAGGCCCCAAAGGCCACATGGGCTCCCTCACCTGACCGGCCAGCCATGAGAGGCTAAACCACGCCCAAACTCACATTCCCGTTCTATGCCTTTGCCCGAATGTTCCTTCTGCCTGGAATACCACTCCCCATTCTCTGCTCCTGATGGCCTGTGCTCTTAGAGCCCGGCCCAAACGCTGCCTCCTTCCTCGAGGCCTTCCTGACGCCAGATCTGCTGGTTTGCCATGGGCCCCAAGCTCCAGACATGCAGACCAGAAGGGTCTCCGAAATGAGCAGTGTAGGGGGGGACACGGGGGTCTGAGGAGCAGCCGCCTGTCTCTACGGTCAGCAATCCCCAAAGCTCAGGGCCCGTGATGCCCTCCCAGGGAACTCACTGCAATGCAGAATCTCGGGCTCCACTTCAGAGATTCTGTAGGGCTGGGTGGGGTCCAGGAATCTGCATGCTCAGCCACACCATGGACACGAGAGGACATGACCTCTGGAGGCACACACAACTTCCAGGAGGATGGGTGTACAGCAAGCTCCCCAGAAATTTAGAAACACATCCGAGGCACGTGCACACATGTAGCCTGGGGCCACCACAGCCACAGCCCAAGTCACATGTGTACTTGTGACACTGCGGCATGGAGGCTGGGTGGGAGGCCCTCTACCTGGCCCACACCCCTGCTCATCACCTCCAGCTCCTCACCTCCAGCTGGTCCCTTCTGATCTCAGCTGCCTCTCCCTGGAAGACGTAGATCTTCTTGTGCCGGACCAGCTTCAGTGGGGCCAGCGGGCTCTCTAGGGCAACGGTCACTTGTAGGGTGGCATCTGTGTGCACTGGCCCCGCTTCCACAGAGAAGGCCAGGGTGTCGCGGGGGCTGAGGCTGCCATTGTGGCTATAAAGAACGGCCCCATCCAGCAGGTCCTGCTGGGAGAAGGCTGTGGCTGGCTGACCAGCCCGGAGTACCTGTCCCCACCGAGGGCCGGCTGTGACGTGGTAGTGGACCTCATCCCCACTGCGGATGTCAAGGTTGGTGTCCAGGTGGAACACAGCTGTGTCGATGGTGCCCTGGCCTCCTTGAGGGACCACAAGTCTGGAGCCGTTGGCCACACGGAGGTAGGGCTCTGAGGCCTGCACCTCCAGCAGCGCAGTGGCCTGGTGTTGCCCATCGGACACCTGCAGCTGGATCCAGCCACGGTCGGCCCCTGAGTGCACAAACAGGACCCGCCTCTTTCTGAGGTCCTCCTGGGTGAAGCGGTAGATGGGCCGCGTGGGCTCATCCACGGCCACGATACTGCCAAAGAGGAGGTCCTTGCGGGTCAGCACCAGCTGGGCGTCAGCAAAGCCCGAGTCAGCATCGCTGAAGGCCACGTCGTCTGTAGTCAGCAGCCGCCGCCCACCCCGGGCCACATGGAAGACGCGGCTGATGGTCTGCACAGGGGCGTGGTCATTCACGGGTTGGATGGCCACCCGGAAGACTCCCCGTACCTCCTCCCAGGCCATGTCACCACTGCTCTCACCCTGGCGGGTAGCAACAAATGGGATATCATCTTCTGTGGTCTCGGAGTCATCATGCTGGTAGACCAGCCGGCCATGCAACAGGTCTTCATTGGTGAAGGATGTCACCATAGTGGTCTTGTCCTGTGTCCCACGCCAAGCCAACCTCCCATGGCGGGGCCGCTCCATGACCTCATAGAGGTAGCTGGCACTATTGAGACTCTTGACAAAGAGGTGGTCAGCAGAGAGGACACCCTCACCACCCTCGGGCACCATGAGGAGGACATTGGTGAGGACGGGTGCGTCTGGGTCACCACCAATGTGGATGGGGAAGGTATAGAGCGGGGAGAAATATGGCGGAGCTGTGACACGGAAACGGAAGGTGTCCTCGACTGCCTCCGAGGCACGTGCCGTGGCCCCATAGGTCACCCGGCCAGCCTGTATGTCATCCTGGGTGAAGCCCTGACCATCTGACAGCCTCGTGCCCTGTAGTTGAAGGTTGCCTTTCCTGGGAGCCTGAACCACCTCATAGTGGAAGGCTGGGGGGCTTGGGCCTGCCTCCTCCAGGCTGGCCTCCAGGTGGGCTGTGGTGAGGGTCTCCTGCTGGGTGTTCTGAGTGTGCAGTGGCTCCAGCCGCAGCATCCACACGGTGGCTCTCTGGATGGTCACTGGGAAGGACAGATTGCTCAGGATCTCCTGGCCCACCTGCAGCTCCAGGGCTAGGTCCTCCACGGTGTCCTCGGTGCGGTGCTGTGGGTCGGTGCTCAGGTACCTCACGCGGCCCTGCTCCACATCCCGCTGGTGGAACGCCTGTGTAGCCCACCACTCAGCACCCTCCACCCCACCTGCCCCCTGCTTCTGTAGCTCCCCGAACTGCAGGGCTCCGGTGACGCGGAACAGCACGCTCACATCCTGCCCCACGGCATTGGTCTCCACCGACAGGTTGGCGGGCAAGATGGGCATGGCAGAGCCTTGGGCCAGGCGCAGCCCTGTGCTGCGGTGGATCTGTATGGCCGGCCGGACGGCCACCACCTTCAGCGTGGCCGGGGGGCTGGCCTGTAGTCCATCGCTGACCCGGAATGTCAAGTCCTGTGCAGGGCCACCGCGGTGGACATAGACTAGGCTGCCGGCCTCCAACTCCCGGCAGGAGAACTCGGTTGCCGGCTCCCCAGGCTGGTCTCGGCGCTGCACGGGGAGGCCAGAGGGGGTGCCAAGGAACTGGAAGGTGAGGCCCTCACAGGCAGAGTCTGGGTCATAGGCCTGGAAAACCTCGGGCCCCAGCGGCTTCTGTGTGTGTTCCAGGATCACCATGAGGCTGCCATGTGGGAAGATGATGCGGGGAGGGTCATTGACAGGGTTGACCTGGATGGGCAGGAGGTAAGTTTGGCCCCTCCGCAGGCATGAGGGCATAGGCACCCGAGCCGTCACTGACACCTCCAGCACCAGCTGGTCGGAGGTGTCCTCAGAGCCATCATGGATGAAGCGGGCCTTGCGGTTCACCACGTCCAGGAGGGTGAACATTTTTCGCGCCTGGGCTCCTGGGATGTCCAGCTCGAGCTCGCCATGGCGTGCCCCTTGGGTCACACTGAACAGCACCTGGGATTTGCGCAGTTCAGCCTCCATCAGGTCCAGCGTGGGCTGCAAGTGCCGCCACTCAAGCCAGGCTGTGCCCCCCTCGGCCACCACCAGTGGGCTGATAGTCAGCAGCTGGGTGAAGTTGGCAAAGACAGGAGGTAGACCTGGCTCAGGCACGCATGGCTCAGGCAGCTCCATGGCAGGCCAAGCCTCGGGGGCCAGGGTGGAGAAAGCTTCATAATGGCCATAGGCATCGTCCTCATACTCCTCCTCCTCCTCCAGCCTGCAGCCAGCCACCATGTTGCGTGTCAGCAAGGCTTCCCGCAGCCCCCGCCTCTGGCCATTGACACTGAGGTCTTCCATGCAGCCCAGCAGGGAGGCACTGGTGGCCTCTGGTGTCAGGCCCAGGCGGTGTTCCTGGAGGTGACGAGAGGCCTCTGCATCCAGCCCCCCAAGAAGGAGACTGCCCCGTGGCTCCAGGTAGCTGAGGACTCCTCGGTTCGAAGTACGCGTGGGGTACTGGTCCACGGAGACTTCCAGCTGGTGAGCATTGATATGGACACTGACCTCATGGGGCTGCCCGTCGGCCACAGGCACACTGTTGTGGAGCAATACGGTACCCTGGCCCTTCTCCACCACGGCCCGCAGGTGGCCCTCAAATATGTCCACATAGATAAAGTCCCCACGCCGGCCCCCTGCCTGGAAGGCCAAGGGTGCCTGCCGGCTCTGTGTGGTGAGTGTAAACTCTAGGGTTCCTTCATCCTGAGTGCCCCAGGCAGGGAAGGCAGCCAGAGAGTGGGGCCCAGAGAAGCCCAGGGCCACATCATCACCAGCAGAAAACTCTTCAGCACAGCCCTCATGCACGTCAGGGGTCAGAGGCCGGAGGAGACTGCGGCCATTGAGGGTGGCTGCATGGAGGCAACCCCTCAGGGGTCGGCTGGTTCCCCTCAGGTAGGGCAGGCCAAGGCTCCCAGTGCCCCCAACAAAGAGCCCATAGGGAACCTCGAGGGGGGCTCCTGGGACTGCAGAGGAAGCGTTCAGAAACCCATCGACTGACAATGTGGCCCAGCCCTCTACGACAGTCAGCACTGTAGTGTGGGGAACGGAGTCACTCAGCAGCGTCTCTGCTGGGGTCTGCAGCCTCAGCTCCTCCTGGCCTAGAACAAGTCTGACCTGAAGAGAGATGGGGAATGGAAGATGGGGGACAGCACTTTGAATCCATCATTTCCCTTATAAAAGCATAGAGCCAGGCGTGGTTGCAGTGGTGACGTGGTGGCTCACACCTATAATCCTAGCACTTTGGGAGGCCAAGGTGGGAAAATCACCTGAGGTTGGGAGTTCAAGACCAGCCTGGCCAACATGGAGAAACCTTGTCGCTACTAAAAATACAAAATTAGCCAGGCATGGTGGCGCATGCCTGTAATCCTAGCTACTTTGGAGGCTGTGGCAGGAGAATTGCTTGAACTCGGGAGGCAGAGGGCAGTGAACTGAGATCATGCCATTGCACTCCAGCCTGGGCAGCAAGAGCGAAACTCTGTCTCAAAAAAACAAAAACAAAAACAAACAAAAAAAAAGCGTAGTGGGTTCCCCACACTTGGGGCCCCAGAGTGGAAAACCTAGGACAAGGACCTCTAGTGCCACTCCTCTTGCCGTCCTGCCATCTCTTTACTCATCCTCCAAACACTCACCAAAAAGAACTCTGGGCCAGGCCTGGATGGGCTCTGGGGACCCTGATGTGAATCAGGTGTGGTCCTCGCCCACAAGGAACTGACATACAGCAAGATGCTGTCTTAGAAATCCAACCTGTATTTAAAAATGTTTCCCCTCTTTCCTTGAGTGAGAGGTGCCAGAAATATTGTCTTGGAATCTGGATTTCAACTCTGGAATAATGGGTAACTGGGAATCCCTTGATCAGTCCCCCTCAACAGGGCAAAGTTTCTTGGGGTCATTGAAGGCAGCCAGGCTCACTGTTCAGAGACAGGCTAATTTTTAAATTGAAATTTAAATACTATATGTTCTGAGAAAAAGCTCCCTGACCTGGGGTGGAAGGAGATCTTGGGGAGAGATGGATATAGTTCTGTCTCCATGACATTAACAGCAGAAATGGCTCTGGTACAGTGCTCCCAGATGGTAGAATGGGAGGTGGCAGAGTATGGGAACTGCAGAATCAGGGCACTAAGAACTATAATTTTGGAGTCCTGGTATGGAGCATCTCTGTAGGGGTGTGGCATCATTGTACTTGCAGAACTGGACAGTCATCAGCACCAGCCTGCACCACACCAGCGTTTAACAGTGACACCCTGTGGCAATGAGAAGCAATGAAAGCAGCAAACTGATCAAGCCCTCGTCCTCTCCCCACGGGGTGTGGAAGGAGATGGCTGCCCCCAATTTTTTTTTTCTTTTCTTTTTTTTTTTTTGAGATGGAGTTTGGTTCTTGTTGCCCAGGCTGAAGTGCAATGGTGCAGTCTCAGCTCACTGCAACCTCCTCCTCCTGGGTTCAAGTGATTCTCCTGCCTCAACCTCCCAAGTAGCTGGGATTACAGGCATGTGCCACCATGCCTGGCTAATTTTTTTGTATTTTTATTTTTTATTTTTATTTATTATTATTATTTTTTTGAGACGGAGTCTCGCTCTGTCCCCAGGCTGGAGTGCAGTGGCGCGATCTCGGCTCACTACAAGCTCCACCTCCCGGGTTCCCACCATTCTCCTGCCTCAGCCTCCCGAGTAGCTGGGACTATAGGCGCCACCACCACGCCCGGCTAATTTTTTGTATTTTTAGTAGAGATGGGGTTTCACTGTGTTAGCCAGGATGGTCCCGATCTCCTGATCTCATGATCCGCCTGCCTCGGCCTCCCAAAGTGCTGGGATTACAGGCATGAGCCAGCACGCCCAGCCTTTTTTTTTTTTTTTTTTTTTTTTTTGAGACGGAGTCTCGCTCTGTCGCCCAGGCTGGAGTGCAGTGGCGCGATCTCGGCTCACTGCAAGCTCCGCCTCCCGGGTTCACGCCATTCTCCTGCCTCAGCCTCCCGAGTAGCTGGGACTACAGGCGCCCACAACCGCGCCCGGCTAATTTTTTGTATTTTTAGTAGAGACGGGGTTTCACCGTGGTCTCGATCTCCTGACCTTGTGATCCGCCCGCCTCGGCCTCCCAAAGTGCTGGGATTACAGGCGTGAGCCACCGCGCCCGGCCTACGCCCAGCCTTTTTTGTATTTTTAGTAGAGACAGGGTTTCACCATGTTGGCCAGGCTGGTCTTGAACTCCTGACCTCAGGTGATCCACCCGCCTTGACCTCCCAAAGTGCTGGGATGACAGGTGTGAGCCACCGTGCCCAGCCTTTTTTTTCTTTTAAAAATAGAGATGGGGCCGGGTGCGGTGGCTCACGCCTGTAACCCCAGCATTTTGGGAGGCCGAGACGGGTGGATCACGAGGTCAGGAGATCGAGACCATCGTGGCTAACACGGTGAAACCCCATCTCTACAAAAAAAATTAGCCAGGCGCGGTGGCGGGTTCCTGTAGTTCCAGCTACACAGGAGGCTGAGGCAGGAGAATGGCGTGAACCTGGGGGGTGGAGCTTGCAGTGAGTGGAGATCACGCCACTGCACTACAGCCTGGGTGACAGAGCGAGACTCTGTCTCAAAAAAAAATAGAGATGGGGGGTCTCACTGTGTGGCTCAGGCCAGCCTTGAACTCCCAGGCTCAAGTGATCTTCCCACCTTGGCCTCCCAAAGTGGTGGGATTATAGGCATGAGCCACTGCACCCAGCCTGGCACAAATTTGGAATAAGACCCTGGGTTCTTAACTCTTCATGGTTTGGGAAAAGACTCAAGAAAGAGCCACAAGACTCCTCACTAAAAAAGCTTGCGGTGTCTTGAAGGATGAAATGGAAAAATGAGGAAGCTGAGGCAGTACTGGTGCTGTTACTGTCGTGGACAGGCAGTGGTGCTGCAGAGAAATTGGTGCAGTGCCACAGGGATGCACAGGGGTCATGGGGACCCAGGAGGGGGCCTCGCCCAGGAGGAGGGGACGTCCACACTGAGACTTTAAGGAGAGGCTGGAGTCAGGCATGTGCAGGGAATGGGTGAGGCACGCACCTGGCAGAAGGAGTGTGGTGACCAAAGGCCTGGCATCAAGCGACTGTAAGATGGCCGGGAACTGAAAGCAGTTCAGTGAGGTCAGAGCACAAAGGGCCAGCAAGGGCTTGTGGTGGGAAACGTGGTTGGAGGGAGCCCGTGGGCAGAGCCAGTTCATGAAGGATTTGCCATTTCTAGGCTGCTGCTGCCCATCCCACAGTGGAGAACTTGAGACCCTAAGATAAAAGTGACTTACACAAGGTCACACAGCCAGCTGGGGTTCACTCAAAGCTAGAGAAGGAATCCCACCCTGAATCCCGCCCGGATCCCAGGGGGACGTCGCTGACCTGCAGGCGTCCAGAGTAGAGCTGCAGCAGGAGGTGGTCAGCTGGGCCTGCTGCCAGGAGAAGGAGGGCTTCGGGCTGGGACGTGGAGAACTGCAGCTGTAGGTCTATGTCGGTCAGAGCTGTGGCCACAGGCACCTCCAGGTGGTTCTCACCGAAGAAGGAAGCTGTGTGAGAGAGGGAGCTGTGGTCCAGGCTCAGATGCTTGCCTGGAGGAGGTGAGGTGCCACAAAGAGGTACCGGTGGGTTGAAGAAAGGGGTCCATGCCGGCGCACCCTCATGGTTCTGCTATATGGTGCTGTCTGTGAGTACTGCCTGGATCCCAGCATCTTCTTGGTCCTGGCACCAGAAGGCACAGCCTCACCTTGTGTCCAGCCAGACCTTGACTTTGCAGGAGGTCAGACCCAGAAATTCCCAGCAACTCAGGTCTCCTCCTTAGAGGTTCCTGGAGCCAGAGGCTTTTGCCAGCTCTGACTCACTTCCCCTGGGCCCCAGAGGAGTCTTCCTCCCGGGTCTGGGTCCCCTACCCCCCCAAAGGGAAACATCACTGGCCTGATCACCTGGCTTGCTGGTCACAGCCCCGAGGAATGGAGTTTCTGGAGAATCACCCCCAGTCCAGACTGATCCCTGCTCAGATTCCTTCTCCTAAGTGCCCTTGTGCTTGGGCTCCTGTGCAGTGCCCACCGTGCCATGCCCCGCCTCCATGGGTTGGCTGAGGCCACGGCTGGGATCTGGCAGTGGTGTCAGCATGGCCCACCTATCCCTGCTTCTCTCTCAGGCCATTCTTCCACCTGCCATTGAGAGTGGGGGCGGGAGCTTATTAGCCTGAGTCTGAGAAGGAGCAAAGGCTCTGAGGCCAGATGGAGACCATGTGCAGGGTCAAACCAAAGTGGGCCCACACTTCCTCCATTACCCTGCTATTGCTTCCTGCTGGAGAGCTATTCACAGTCCCCGATGAGCAGTCAGATCCGGCCCCATTGTTTCCACCATGGCCAAGGAACCAGGGATGAGAACAGCTGAGCTCCCAACTTCCCCAGGCCACCACGCAGGCTGAGGCTGAAGACAGGGGCTGGAAGGGGCTGAGGATCTGCTGGGCAGACCAAAGAGGGCCTCGCCAGGCAGAAGGCCATGCCTGGGCTTGCCTGGGGTTAGTGGCTCCTATACAGGGCCCATTCTGTCCCACACCGGGACTCCTCCTCTTTTGAATTGCTGCTTCCTCCAGACAGTTTCCCCAAATTAGCCTCCCTGACGTCCAACCTGCCGCCACAATTTCTGGTCTATGCCTTTTGTGGTGATAAGAGCCAAATATAACTTTGACTCTGCCTGCAGATGTTCAGGGCTGGGGGACAGACAAACACGGGTTAAAAACGGTGATTCATCCCTGTTGGGTTTCCCTCAAACCCTGAGAGCAAGCACAGGCTGACGGCCTTGATAGGGATGATCCGGCACCGGCCCCACATGTGCTGGTCCCTGGCCAGCCTGAGCCAGCTGCCATCCGCCTGAGAAAGCAGCTTCAGCCATTGGAAGAGTTGGAGACTTGTACGCCCTAAGGGCAGCCTGTAAGAACCCCTTGGGCTGAATTAAATCCCCTCTAGTTATCTCCTCCTGCCAGTACTGCTGGCAACACCAGCACCTTGTCTGGGAAGCTAAGGGAATCAAGCGAGCCCTGCAGACCATCTGCATAGAGATGGCCCAGCAGGCTCAGCAGAGCTTGGTGCCAGCAAAGGGCAGACCAGGGAACTGCAGGTGGCGGCCACCTACCGGGGTGCCTTATTTACAAAGACATTGATTCCTAAAAGCAAAAGACAGCACACTAAAGTGAGGGAGGCCATAGCACAAGGGGTGGGGGCACACGGCCCTGCAGGATGGAGCGGCTCACAGCAGCTGCCAGGAGCCGACTATTGAATTTTCAGGAATTTTGAGAGCCAGGTGATACTGCCCATAGTGAGAATATTTATACCAGGAAAAGAGGCAAGCACTGTAAATAAGGGTTCCCCCTCCCCAAGAAAGCCCATTGCTAAACATTTACCTACCCAGCACATGTCCCTGCCACTACCCACCCTTGCACTAAAGGCATATGTAGACCAGCCAAGGCTTGGTCAATGTCAGGGCTCTGGGCCAGACAGGAACTGAATTAGATGGTTGGCCCTAACCACTGAACCACCTGCCTGCAGCCCCCTCCCAGCAGAAGACAGTAGAGCCTGTTTGGCTAGAGTGGGAGGGTGGCAGGAAGCAGAGGTACTTTCCAGAGCACTGGGGTCTGAATGGGTCCATTGAGGGGCTGGGCCCTGCTGCTTCCTGTGGGGCTGAGTGGGAGGGGCTCACACAGGCTGTCTTGTGCTGCTGGAGCGCATAGCCAGGCAGCCCCCCATCCCAACAGAGGCCTCTGAGGCCTTGCTGGCCAGGGCTTTGGAAACTCTGACAGTGCCACTCCCTCCACCTCCTGGTTTCCTTTTTCTGCCCCTCTTACACTCTCTGAGGGGCTTCAGTTGCAAGAACCCAGAATCCCTGTCTTGGAGGTGGTTGGCAGGGACAGTTGAAGAGGGGCTTTGAATGGAGAGGGTGTGCAGGATAAAGATGTAATAAGCTAGGAGTCAATCCAGAGGACTTCCTGGAGGAGGTGACAGTGGTGTACAGTCACAGAGAGGGAGGAAGCAGCAGTCTCTGAGGACAGCAGCAAGGCCAAGTGAGAGACTGGCAGGGGTACACAGGTCCCCCTTGGGGGGGTTGAGGAGGGTTTCTGCTCTCTCACCCCCTAGAGACGCTGATTAACTTGAAGCAAGAGAAGCAGAGGGGAAAGTAGAATGGGTCAAGCCAGGCTCAGCTGCCTGCCTGGGGGGAGGGGGGAATGGAGGAGGTTGTGGGGAGACATCATCACAGGCTGGATCGGACCTGCCCTTGACTCTCCTGGGTCAAGAGGACCCACGATTCATCAAAACACCCGTCCAGACCTACAGCAGCTCCATGGGCTGCCCTCTGAGACAGGAGAAGGGGCCCACTTCAGGCCTCAGTGTCACCATTCTGTAAAATGGGCACATCCCTCCCACCTCTTCCCCCTCCTGACTGTAGGGATTAGTCCTGGGGGTCCCTCCCTGGTCTAGGAGTTTGCTGTCCATATGGATGTGGAGAAGGTTAATAGCATGGGGTGTCTGGAGGTGCCAAGCCTTGGGCATGAGAGGAGCAGGATGCCCCACAGGTCTGGGGGCCCGTGGGAGGGGCAGGAAGAGTGCTGCGTGTATGGGCTTCTCTCTGGAAGGTGCGTCGGTGAGCGTCCAGGGCTGTATATTAATAGATGTGTATTTGTGTGTGCCCGCAAGCATGTGGGTGGCTGCTGGGGGTGTGCTTTGGGTTTGAGTAAGGCTGTGTGTTTGTGTGTGCGTGCGCGTGTGTGGGCCGGGAGCTGCCAGGACAGAGCAATGATTGTGCCTGGGCCTGTCCTGCCCTTCGCTGCCCGCCTGCCATTACTTGGCTGGGCCTGGCTCCATGAAAGGGGCTGTGTGTTCTTGGAGGGTTCCTGCCCCTCCTGCTCGGCGCCCATAGAGAGGTTTGCTAAAGGTGGGTATGTCCTCAGGCTTCCCACCCTTCCTCCTCATGAACAGGGCACTGCTGTCTGGGCCTGAGGGTGGGGTGGCTCCATCCTTCCTGAGACCTAGGCCTGGGGGCACAGACAAAGCCTGTGTCCTTCCCTCCCAAGTCCCTTCTCAGGGGCTAGGGGAAACCTCAGTCAAGGTCCCCAGCAAGCCTCCTCTGGCAGGGCAAGGGCTGCGCTGGCATCTCCGGGCTCCCTGGAGGCACTGCTAGGAGGAGTGTGGATGGGCCCCTGAGGCTTCCATCCTGACGCCCAGCCCTCTGTCTGACACCAGGCTCCGGGGACAAGGGGTCTCCGTGAGGGGAGCATCTCTGCCCATCAGGCCCGTTTCCCCCTGCCAGGGCCCCACCTTCCCCAGCCAGCCCAGGGCCAGGTCTCAGGCACAGATGCCTCTTCCGGGCTGAGGGTTGCTGTGGGCTCTGTTCCTTCTGAGTCCTCAGAAGGCTGCCTCTATCCCTGTATCTGCTCCATCTCTCCTTCGACTCTGGCCATCCCTGCTGCCAGGCTCTGCCTCTGCTCCCCCTGGTCTCCCCCTAGCTCTTTGGCTCCCTCTTCCCTCTGCCCCATCCTGGCTGTCTCTGGGCACATCACCCTTTGCCCTAGGACAGTCTGGAGGGCCTGGCCCGGGGCCTCCTGCCTCCCCAGCCCGGGGCCCCACCCTTCATGGGTGCTGAGTCCCACAGCGTCAGCGTTCTCTGTAGCTCAAGCCTGCGGCAGGGCACTCAGCTTCCACCTTCCAGACAGACACACTGAGGCTCCAGAGAAGCGATTTGACAAAGAGAAGCAGAAAGAGATCCAGCAGGCCCAGCATCACCCGTGTGAGCCCCACCCACCCAGGCACCCCCACTACACCCCACTCTCTGGCAGTGGATCCCTGTGTGCCCCACTCCTACCACATTCCCGGTTGCCTGGGGGCAGCCCCACAGCCAGGCTGCGTCATGGGAGCAGTAGCATTCCTGGGTGTCTGCTGCTGCCTGACTTTATAAGGGAGAAAGTCTGGGAGCCTGAAGCTGCTGGGCAGGATGGCTGGTGGGGAAGTGCCTGGGCCCGTAGTTGAGGGTGAGGGCAGGAGACCTGGACATCTGTATGTGGGGGAAGGACACCCAGTGCCACAGAAACAGAGCAGGAGGTGAGAGGTGGAATGCGTAAGGGAGACCCATTCATTCATTCACTCAATCACAAATACAGCAATGCAGTGATGGGAATCAAAGAAGACAGCTAACATGGGAGAAAGTTATTAAAACTGAGAAGGAGAAATCAAGATGCCCTCCTCCATAAAGACTGAATTCACATACAGACCAAGGCCCGAGGAAGGGGATGGAGGAGGAAAACTCGAGGGAGACAGAGAAGGCGGGATGTTGGCAGCAAGCCTGTTGCTATGCACAGGAGTGAGGAGGGGACGCCCAGCCAGCCTGCTGGCGAGGGAGGGCCCTGCTTCAAGATGAAGCTGGACTTCTCCACCATAGCCCCTCGGAGTTTTGCACCACGGGTAGAGATCCTGGCTCCGGGTCTAGGCAGGCAGGGGTGAGGGAGTCTGAGGGGGCTGTGGGCTGGGGTGCTCTGGGAGGGCCAAGGCCAGGATGAAGGGCTCTCTGTCTCCCTTCATGGGTGTGTGTGTGGTGGGGCGGGGGTGGGGTCGTGGCTCACCTGGGGGCTGAATGCTGGCTGTGTGAGAGCATGGACAGGCCAGGTGCGCTTCCCCAGCAGCAGACCCTCCCTGAGGTCACCTGGCCCTCTAGACCTCAGGTCAGTTCCCCTCCCCTTGCACCTCCAAGGGACTCCCCGATTTTTCTTTCACCAGCAATCTACTTTCAAGCCAGCAGGCGGGGCGTGGGCGTGTGTGTGTGCGAGAGTGTGGGTCAGTGTCACGTGTACACATGTGTGTGGCAGCAAGGCAAGCGAGGAGGGGGGGTGCTGAGTCCACGGTCTGGCCCCACTGTGGGCCCTGGATACTGAGCCATAACTGGAGGCTCCCTCCCCAGCACATTGGTCTCCCTGGGCTCCTCAGGCAAGGGAGAAGCTGTCTGATGTGCTTACTCAGGTGCCAGCCCCTCTCAAACCTCCTCTCGGCAGACCCCCCAGGCTCAGCCACACACACTGAACTGTCGCCTTCCCCCAACCTGTTACTCTGAGGGTTACAAGGGGGTAGGTTACAGGGGAGACTTAAGGTCAGTCTAAGGGGACCACATAACCTCCCCAGTGATGACATTGGGGTCACCAGGGCTCAGGCTAGATGGCTCATCGCTGGCCAGGGTGGGCTGCCTGGGAGACACTCACACACCTGCAGACCCCACAGGGCTCACTGCCCATTAGCCACTCTTCCTGGCTGCTTCCAGACTGGGATTCCACCACCCAGGGCCATTCTCATGGCCCACGGACTGCCTGCTCCTCTCCTGTCCCATAAGCTACCGAAATGTGGACAACAGTAGGTTAGTTCCAAATCCCATGGAGCTTACAACAGCAGCCGTCCTCTCAGGAGACACTGCTTTATCCCAGTGGAGCACTGGGGTGCCAGGCACCTGCTCGGGTGACTGCCTCCATGTCTAAATGCTGCAGAGACCTCTGTTGGGGTCAGGGCAGCACCAAGAACTCTTGAGCCAAGAGACACACACTGAGGTCAGCTGACCTTCTGTTTAGTGGCCTTTCCGGTCCCCTGCAAGGCCAAGGAAGCCAGGGAGGAAAACAGTTTCCTCAGCTATTGGCTGGGCCCTGACCCTGGTCACTGGCCTCAGCTGTAGTCCTCTAACCAAGCGCTCTGAGTCACCCACCTGGAGGGGCATGTACTGGGGAACATTTCCAGTTAAGGGAACCCGTCTGGAAGAAGAGTGGAAGCAGGGGCAGGTGGGGTGGGAGAAGCTGAGCTTGGTCCACAGAGGCTGATAGGGGCCGCACGCTGGGCTCCCGGCCACATGTCCCAACCCTGGGGCCTAGTGGAGCACAGAGGAAGCAGGAGGGGAAATGAGAGGTTTTGAGGGAAGAAGCAGCCCAGAGTCCACCCAGGCTGGAGGGTTGGGCCGGGGGAGGAGGAAGCGGGGCCTCAATGGTGTCTTTGTGCAGGCCCTGCTGCTCCCCAGGCCTCAGGCGAGGAGGGTGGGGTGGCTGCGGTGGGGAGTGGTTCCAAGAGGCTTTTCCCTGCCTTATAATTTTCCCCCTTGTACAGGGAGATGGGTGGGTTTCCAGGCCCCTTCCGTAACCTCCTTTCTCCCCACTTTCCTGGCCCTAGCGGATCTGGGACCCTCACCTCAGTGGACCCAGGCTGGGGTAAGGTTTCTGGCAGGGAAGAGAAGAGTGAAGGACCCTCACTTGGCACTGGGGCTGCCCAGCACCCCCCCTCCCAGGCCCAGCAGGCTCCTGGGAGGCATCTCCCATTTTACAGGTGAGGAAACTGAGGCTCAGAGAGCGCAGTCCTCTGCGCTAGCCTGTGGAGCAGCGGCAGGGCTGGGACTTAAGCTCCTGCGGGTGTGGCTCCAGAGCTGGGGGCTGTGGGTGTCGGCAGGGCACATGCACCGTGTGTGCACCCAGAGAGGCGTGGTGGGTTTACTTGCTGCCTGTGAATCGGAAGTGGAGCATCTGCCGAGGGCCCCAGTGGGAGGAGGGTGTGAGAGCTGGACCCCAGCCTGGGGAAGACACACTCTTTCCCTTCTTGTCCCCTGGGGCTCTTCTGTCAGGGCCGGGTGGAGGGGGCAGCGAGGAGGGGAGGGAAGCATCTGCTCTCCTTGGAAGGTTTGGCAGCCCCGCCTCTCTGGCTCTGGAGCTGGCTGCATGGGGACGGCCCTTCTGCAGGGGCTGGCGGGGGATGACTCAGTCTAGAAGTCAGTGATAAGTGCCAGCCCTGCCCACTGGGGACTTGGAGGTCCGGGAGGAGGGTGGAGAGACAGGGGGTCTGGGTAGGAGCTGCCCCCAGGAGGCTGAGGGCCAGGCTCTCTCCTGGGTCGCATCCAGGACCAGGCAGCCCATGGCTCATCTCTGAGTCTCCCCTTGGCTCTGGCAGCAGAAACCGCCAAAGACAGGGCTGTTGGGGCGGCGTCTCGGGGCTTCCCCAGCCTGGCGGGCTGGGTCTGGAGATAGTGAGTGTGAGTTGGGGTGGGGGAAGAACAGAGGAAATGGTGACTGTGGGTCTGGATGGCTGCCTGGACCTGAAATCTGGTGGCACAACTTGTGCACAGTAGCTTGTGTGCCTCCTCCTCAGTTCCCCTGTCTGAATACAGGGCAGATGCCTAGGTCAGGACTCACACCCCCAGCCCACACACAGGGCTCAGAGCCATGTGCTTCCATGCTTTCCCTGGCCTCAGTGTCCCCATCTGTAAAAGGGGACCTGGATAGAGGGACCCAGATCTGGCCTCTGACCAGCCCAGCAGACTGGCAAGAGGTGTGGCCACTACTGTGGGTACAGTAAAGCCACCTCTGGCCTAAATGGCCACAGGTCCGGCCAGACTGGAAACTCTTGAGGACAGGACCAGGGCCCACATCCCCTGCCCAGGGCGTGTGTGCAGCCAGGAGGCCCACAGACCGGTGATGAGGGAGGTGACATCAGTATCTAAGGGAACGAAAGGATCAAATGAGGTAGCATTTGGCCTGCATGAGGGGTTTTCTATCAGGCAGAGCTGTCCCACCACAGCAGGCCCGGGCACTGGTCGTGCTCCATCGGGAGGGCATTGCCGGGAAGGTGCACCAGGAAACCTCAGTGTCCTTGCTAGTGGACCTCTGAGCTAACCAGGCCCATCAGAGATCCCGAGACTGAGACCTCTCTTCCTGGGCAGGCCTGGCTCCTCCTGGAATAGGTTCCCACCTAGCACCACCACCTGTCAACTGCCTGGAAGCCTGCAGCCTGTAGGCTCCCCTGGAGCTGTGCCCACCACGGCCACACTCCCTCTGGCCCTCCTTTTCCCTCCCGGCCTCAGACCCAGCCTCTTTGCTGATGCACCATGTCTCTCTCCCTGGCACCAACTCTCCAGGACTCCCGGCCCACTGCCAGTGTCCCTCAGATGTCCACGCCACGAACACCCATAGGAACCCCCAAGCCCAACCCCACCCAAAGCAAGGAGGACTCAGTGTCCTCTCCCCTACAGCCTGCTCCCCAGCCCCGTGAAGGCCCAACTGTCCACCCGTTGCTGAGTAGACATCTGAGGGTTGCGCTGGACTCTCCTCCTCCTCCTCCCTCCCCGTGGCCACTGCTAACTAATACTCAGGTTCCATCCTTCCTGCTCCCAAACTCTCCTTCAAATTCATCTCCCTCTCTTGCTCCCGGTCCATCCATAAGGCAACTGGCCACGGTCCTTGGTCCGGTTTAATGAATCTCCTGCCTCCCTTTGCTAATAGCAGCCCCAGTTAACCCAAACTGAAAGCTGCTCCCTCAGCCTCCCTTGCCTGGAAGCCTTTGGTGGCTCCCCCTGCTCCAGGGTCAGGACCCCACCCCCGAGTGGCACTGAAGGCCAGGGTGCCCTAGACTCTGCCTGCCAGAGTCTCCTGCTGTCTTCCACGGACACGCCACGCCTCTGCCTCACTAGATCCTACACTGCTTTTGCACAAGCCTAGCAGGGCCCGCCTGCTGCCTTCGCTCAGGATGGGCCTGCTGCCCGGCCATCTCTTCTCTCCTGTCTGCCTGTGAACTGTCCTCATGCTCTTTCAGGAAAAAAGCCCAAAGCACCTTCTTTGTCCTTGGGGTGCAAACACACTCGCTGTGGCCCAGGGGCTGTGCTGTTGTCACCTCTCTCCATTTACACTGTGAGCCTTGGGGACCAGACTAACCTTGCTTGGGGACAGGAGGTGGGAGGAAAGGAGGGAGAGGCTGCCTCTGGGAGCTTGCCTCAGCCCTCCCCACCTTGTCTTACCTCCAGGCTCCTTTCCAGGCCTCCTCTGCCCTCCAGGGCCCCAGGGCTGAGGCAGAGGACTGGACACAATGGCCTGGAAGGGCTCGAGGGACTGTCACAGCCAGAGACTGCTTTTCTGGGCCTGTGGTGACAGTCTGGTGCTTGTTTTTAAAGAAAATAGAATCTGAGCCCCTATTTATAGACGGAGGCCACAGCCACAGACAGGAGACGATGGGGTTTGAGGCTTACGGCCCCTGCTCTGGCTTGGCTGGGAGGTGGGGCCATTCCCAGGCCCCCCTGCCCGCCTTTCTCAACTCCCAAGGAAGTGCCTGTGGGATCCTGACACTCCCTGGGACAGGATGTAGCCTGCACTTTCGGGCCAGGGAGGACCTGGTGAGGGGGCGGAACATTTCTCAGGATTGGTCCCTGGGGCCCGGAGTCCCTTGTGGGAATGGGAGGAGGTGAGGGTCTGTTATGTCTACTGAGAAGGCAGAGAGGGCCCTGGGGAGGGGTGGGGTGCTGGCAGCAGGGAGCACTCTGACTGCCACGAACCGGAACCGGGTAAAGGAGAAGGGAAGGAGAACAGAGCAGGATTGGAAAGATGGGCAGACAGAGAGACAGGGTGGGAAAGACAGACGGAAAGAGATGGAGGAACCAGAGCCAGGGGTGGGAAGGGACAGAGAGATGGAGAGAGCAGGATGGGGGGGCGGACAGAGAGACAGGGGAAAGCTCTGCAGCCCGGTTGACCCTTAGCAGGGGCAGACAGAAGCCGTGAGTGGAGACTGAAGTGTGGCTTCCGTCCCATAGAAAGTCTTCATGGTGCTCCATGCAGCGTGGTCAGAGTCTGGGTAGAGCCGGTGAGGAGGGAGGGAGCAGGCGCCTCTGTGGCCTTCACCCCAGAAGGCCAGGCCTTGCCCACCCCCAGCCCCCAGGGCCCAGGGCCTGGAGACCCTCTATTCCTGGCAGTCCTGCAGGGGAGGCCCAGACCTGTTGGAGGCAACACAATGCGGTGGGGCAGAGCCCAGATTGACCTTGTCACCAAGATCCCCAAGGACTGTCTTGGGCACGGCCAGGACCTCAGGCCAGGATCTCGAGGGACAGGTCTGGTCTCTGGCTTGTTATGGGATGAGTTCCCTAGGCCTGGAGGGCTCACAAGCTAAGGCTATGGCCTGGACTCACTCCTACTGCCAGCCTCTACTCAGACCCCTCCCTTGGCTGCGCTTGTAGGGGGCTGCGGGGTAACTGTAGCCTGGGGCATGTGTCATGGAGCCACAAGCAGTGACTCAGACAGTTAAAAAAGGAGCAGCTCTGAGTGGTGACTCAATTGGCTCTGGAGGGGCTGGGTGGGTCTGGCTGGTACAAGATGGGGTGGTCTGGGTTTATTTTTGGCAGGGCGGGGCTGGGGCCAGGGGTGGAAGATGGGAACCGGGGGTGGAGAGGAGCCGCTGCTCTCATCCCGGGGAGAGCCCCGGGGCTCCATGCCAACTTAGGAAAGCGGCTTTCCAGTGCCAGGGAGCCCTGGCAGGCTGGCTGCTTCTCAGCCCCACTCCAGGCCTAGCCTGCCTTGCTGCTTGGCCCAGGACAAGCAGCTGGCTCTCTAGATAGAGGCAGAGCCCCCTGTCCTGTTCCCAAGAGGCTTAAGCGCAGAATTTAGAGCTGACCCAGGAGACTGAAGATTCCACTCAGAGGCCCAAATAGGGCCAGGGGTCTCCCCAAGGTCACACAGCGGGGCCAGGAAGCCCAAGGGCTGTGGCACCATCACCCAGCTGGCTGAGGTCTCTACAATATCTCCCCAACTCCAGGGCTGTCCACGGTTGGAGGGGCAGCCCCTGTCTGAGTACCCACCCCTGGAGGGGCTCAGCCAGGCTCCAGATGGGTGGCCAGAAGCACATGGGCCCCAGATGCCCAGAGATGGAACCTCGGCCAGGAGCAGCCACCTGGATTCCGTTAGCACATGTGGGTGGGGGGCCTGGCCAGGCCCTGCCCAAGGGTCTGTGGAGAAGAGTCACCACTATGGGGGTGAAGGCATTGGGAGCCTGCACAATAGGATCTCAGCCTGGGAGCTGAGGCGTGGGCCAGCTCCTGTCCGGGGTCCCTCCGGTGTCCCTGCCCTGAGCTGCACACCCCGCTCTGCAGTCACCTCAGTCACCTCCCCACACCTTCCCCTACGCTGAGCTCACACATACACCCATACCCCTGAGGGGTCCTAGCAGCCCAGAGCGGAGAGGGCTGTCCCCTCCCCTCAGTCTGGATTTCTGCTCCTCGTGATGCAGCCACCACTGCTTATATCATGAGTGCTGGTAAGAGCACCATGGTGACTCTGGCAGGTGAGCTGTCTCGCGTCCCTGGGCCCTGGCCTCCAGCCCCTGCCTCCAGAGAGGGACTTGCGAGGGGCTGGTAGAGAACAGAGAAAAGACAGGCTTCTAGAGTCCCCCATCCCATAAAAGGTCCTGGTGCCTGCTCATTCTCTTCTCCCCACCCACCTGCTCTGGGGACCGGGGGTTCCTGCTGTGCCCCGGCCCAGTGAGCTCCATCCTAGGGGCTGCTAGGCTTGGGAGAAATAGGCCCTGGGGAGGGGCTGTCCCCAGTTCTTCTAGCACTGGGAGAGGGGTGTGGGCCTCAGCCCAGTTAGCCAGACAGATGCAGACCCCCAGCCCCTCCCACCTTCTGAAGGGTCCTGGGCTGGCAGGCAGCCGCTGGCTGATCCCCCCTCAAGAGCCCACCTCTCCTTTTCCACGTCACCTGGTCCCAGACAGACTCACAGGGCCACCTCCTCCAAGCCTTTGCCTCGGAACCTTCCTTAAAGATTCCTAAGCAGAAGCCCCACGTGGCCGGGCCGCTCCACCCTGGGAAGAAGATGCTAATAGCAGAGTGACTGCAGCCTCAGGAGCAGACGCCACTGAGCATTGATTCCAGGCACAGTGTCTTGCTTAATTCTCACAACACATAAGAGGTTGAAATTATTTATCCCCATTTTATAGAGGAGAAAACTGAGGCTCAGAAAGACAGAGTTACTTGCTCAAGGTCACGCATGGTGTGTTAGGGCTGGAATTCAATCTGAGCCCTCTAACGCCGTGTTTTACCACCCGTGCCTGGCCTCCTGCTTCCCTGTATGGGTGCCCACAGCTCAGCACTCAGAGGACGGAGAGGTGGGGCCTGGGTCAGGGCTGAGGGGCAGGGGAGGAGCTCCCTCTCAGCTGCCCGCAGACTCCCAAAAAGGGAGATTTGCTCCTTCCTTGGCCAGGGTGGGAAGTAAGAGTGTGTGTGTGTATGTGTCTGTGTGCATGTCTGTGTATGTCTGTGTGTGTGTCTGTGTGCGTGTGTGTGTGCGTATGAGTGTCTGTGTGTCTATGTGTGTATGTGCGTGTCTGTGTGTGTGTGTGTATGCGTATGTGTGTGTGTCTATGTATGTCTGTGTGTGTGTCTGTGTGTGTCTGTGTGTGTCTATGTCTCTGTGTGTCTATGTGCATATGTGTCTGTATCTCTATGTGTGTGTGTCTGTGTGTGTATGTGTCTGTGTCTCTATGTATCTGTGTGTGTCTGTGTGTGTGCATTTGTCCGTGTCTATGTCTCTATGTGTATGTGTCTGTGTGTGTCTCTGTATGTGTGTATGTCTGTGTGTGTATGTATGTGTGTGTCTGTGTGTGCATATGTCTGTGTGTGTGTATGTGTGTGTATGTCTGTGTGTGTGTGTCTGTGTGTATGTCTGTGTGTGTGTGTGTGTATGTGTCTGTCTCTATGTGTATGTGTGTGTGTGCGTGTCTGTGTGTGTGTATGTCTCTCTATGTGTATGTGTGTGTCTATGTGTCTGTGTGTGTGTATGTATGTGTGTGTGTGTGTCTGTGTGTGTGTATGTGTCTGTCTCTATGTGTATATGTGTGTGTGTCTGTCTCTGTGTGTGTGTCTATGTGTGTGTGTATGTGTGTGTGTATGTGTGTATGTGTGTGCATGTGTGTGTGTCTGTGTGTGTGTGTGTATGTGTGTGTCTATGTGTATGTGTGTGTCTATGTGTATGTGTGTGTGTATGTGTGTGTGTGTATGTGTGTGTCTGTCTGTCTCTATGTGCATGTGTGTGTGTGTCTGTGTGTGTGTGTCTGTGTGTGTGTGGCTAGGCCTCAGGCCTGCCTGGGTGGCCTCCAGCTGCAGGAGAGCTGGTCTGGCCCCAGCCGCTGTGCACAGGGAAGGGGCAGGGAGAAGCGGGTGTCGTGGGAATCAGTGTCCTGGTCCTACTGGTATTTATAGCTGCCCCTTCCTGAAATGTGGGTGGGGGAAGGGGCTGCTCTTAGGTGGGAACGGAAGTTGGTCTCCTCTCCCCAGCCCCCTCTATCTCCCCAGAGAGTGGACTGGCCCAGGCCAGAGGGCCGGCCCTGGCGGTGGGACGAGGCACTGTGTCCTGAGTTGGCGGTTTTCCCTGGGGCTGCTGGCTCAGGGGTGGGACACTCCTTGCCTGCTGAGCAACACTGTGTGTGTGTGTCTGTGTGTGTGTGTGTGTGAGTGTATGAGTGTGAGCGTTGTGTGAGTGTGACAGTGTGTATATGTGTGTGAGTGTGTGTGTGTAAGCGTGTGTGTGTACGCACACACATAAGAACTTTTTTTTTTTAGATGAACCTCACTCACTCTGTCGCCCAGGCTGGAGTGCAGTGACGCGATCTTAGCTCACTATAACATCTGCCTCCCAGGTTCAAGTGATTCTCATGCCTCAGTCTCCCGAGTAGCTGGGATTACAGGCATCGCTAGCACACCCAGCTAATTTTTGTATTTTTAGTAGAGACACTGGGTGTCAGGCTGAAGAAGGTCATGGACCGGGGACAGAGGCCAGGTGAGGGTGGGGGGAGAAAGGCCTATAACCCCACAGAGATGGAGGGCAGGGCCCCAGGAGAGGCACAGTCCAGGTCATGGGTCTCAGAGCAATCTGTGGTTAGAACAGGCTCCTGGGGGTGGCGATGCTGGAGCTGAGCCTTGGAGGATGAGGAAAGGGAAGGCCGGTTGCATGGAGCAGCTTGAGCAGAAGTGGAAGGGTGCCAGCTGTTACAGGTTATTATCTGATGGCCTAGTTCTACCTGATCAGCCAGTCTGTGGGACACAGGATCACCTTGACCAGGGAGGATGATATATTTGGGGAGAGAAAGACATAGTGTAGCACAGTTGAGCATCCCTAATCTGAAAATTCAAAATCCAAATGCCCTTAAATTTTTGAGTGCCAATAGGATGCCACCAGTGGAAAATCCCACACATAAGAACTTTTTTTTTAGATGAACCCTCACTCACTCTGTCGCCCAGGCTGGAGTGCAGTGACGTGATCTTAGCTCACTGCAACATCTGCCTCCCAGGTTCAAGTGATTCTCATGCCTCCGTCTCCCGAGTAGCTGGGATTACAGGCGCCGCCAGCACACCCAGCTAATTTTTGTATTTTTAGTAGAGACAGGGTTTCACCATGTTGGCCAGGCTGGTCTCGAACTCCTGAGCTCAGGTGACCCACCCACCTCAGCCTCCCAAAGTGTTGGGATTATAGGCGTGAGCCACCACACCTGGCCTCCACACATAAGAACTTAACATAAATTTCTCTCAGGCAAAAAATTCTTTAAAAAAATCTATAACGTTACCTTCAGCCTATGTGTACAAGGTGTATATGAAACACAAATCAGTTTCATGTTTAGACTTGGGTCCCATCTTCAAAATATCTCATTATATATAACAAATATTCCAAAAGCCAAAAAATTCCTAAATCTGAAACACTTCAGGTCCCCAACGTTTCAGATAAGGGACACTCAGCCAGTGTGGCATGAGGGCCAGCAAGCAGGGGCAGGAGCAGGAAGCTGGGGCAGGAAAGGCCACACAGCCCCAGGCCTGCTGTGAGGAAGCTGGGACCATCTTCTGCTCCCTGCTTCCAGTCTCCCAGACTTGGGGAAGGACATCTTCCAAGAGCCCTTACTACCAATCTTCATGGAACCCAAGAATTCATGCGGCTCTGCATGAATTGGGGTGGGGCAAGCATCCCATAATCCCAAGCTCAGCCGCCTCCAGGCTGGCTCAGCTGGAAAGCCCTGGGGTGCGTTGGAGCACAGCTGGAAAATCCCTGGTTGGCTCAGTGATCTCTACACCCCTCTGGGGACCAGGCTGTGAGCCCTACGATGGGGGAGACCCCTGAGCGAAGCAGGTGGGATGTGTGCTCCCGGGGAGCTGCTGGTCCTGAGGGTGAAGCTACCGCCCAAACCAGGGAGAAAGAGTAGGGAGCTCACCCCCTAATCTGCTGAGGACTCGCTGTGTGACTCTGAACAAGGAGGCTCCTCTCTCCGAGCCTGGGTTTCCCCAGGATCCACTGGGGGCTGGTCTGGGGTCAGGGGTTTCTGCAGTAAGTTCCGGAAAGGGAGAAAGCCTCACTGACACGCCTCAACCTTAGGCCACGGGAGAGCCACACTGAAGTGTTGAAGCAGGAGCGATGGCTGGAGGCCTGGCTAACACACGCCAAGGCTGGCAGAGCCCGCGGGCTCCTCCACAGGCTGGGAGCGGCATGGGCGTGGGGAGGAGCTGAGCGAGAGGCAGGAATGCTCAACAGGACAGGCACTGTTCCTGACGGGGCCCACCCCTGCCGCCAGGCCACCTTGATGGCAGCCCTACAGCTATGACCCTACAGAGAGACAAACGTGGCTTCATTGGCAACCCCAGCTTTTGGTGGGGGCTCATTTGAAGGGGATTTGCTTAGGCTGTGAGAAAGTGGGGAGGGTTTGGAGAGGGAGAAAATGCTGGCTGGTGGGGGATGGGGAGACAGGAACAAACATTTGGAGTCCTCAGGGAGCTGCCTGTCCCTGCAGACCTCTCTCTTTCCCCTAATGGGGCCTAAGCCC
This sequence comes from Macaca nemestrina, assembly GCF_043159975.1. Classification (NCBI taxonomy): domain Eukaryota; kingdom Metazoa; phylum Chordata; class Mammalia; order Primates; family Cercopithecidae; genus Macaca; species Macaca nemestrina. Next base: position 125,369,321 of record NC_092131.1, on the reverse strand, counting down.
ACTGGTGGGTGGCTGTCCACCTGGCCTGATGTGGGGAAGCTCACTGCTGTTGGGGTAAGTGAGAATACCACGGCCTGTGTGCCCAGAGAGAGACCTGAGGCAGTCCCTGCTTTTCTCTGAGCCTCAGTTTCCTCATCTGTAAAATGGGAATGTTGGACAGATATGGTGGCTCACACCTGTAATCCCAGCACTTTGGGAGGCCCAGGTGGGAGGCTTGCTTGAGCCCAGGAGTTCGAGACCAGCCTGGGCAACATAGTGAGAACGAGACCTTATCTCTACAAAAGATAATTACCCTGGTGTGGTGGCACATGCCTGAGGTCCCAGCTACTCAGGAGGCTGAGGTGGGGAGATCGCCTGAGCCTGGGAGGTTGAGGCTGCAGTGACTTTCCTGACCTGCAGGGCTGCTGTGGGGCTGCAGGACTGACAACATGGTTAGTACGCACTATGGGGTGTCCCTGGAGGTAAGAACGCAGCGATAAGACAGCTCTATCCTCTCCCGTTTGGAGTTACGGACCCTCCAGAGAAGCGGAGAGAGCTAGGAACCCTTGCCCCACGGAGGAGCCAAGCACAAAATTGTTCATACAAATTCAGTTCCTTCAAAAACTCCTCATACAAACTCAGTAGGAATGGTAATAAAGTAAATTTGAAACCTGCCCTAAGCCTGCAGCTGGAGGAAGAGTCAGCTCTCTCTACAAGGCTCTATTGAATTGACATATGCTGGGGCGGAGGGCATGTTGAAGGCAAGAGGAGAGCTGGATGGGGCGGGAGTCAGGGGGAAAGGCAGTGAAGGAGCAGAGGGACCAGGGAGGGATCAGGCTCCAGTCCCAGACCCAGAGGCCTCTTGTTCATTTGTTCCTGGCCTTGAATAGAAGACACAGCTCAGGGTGGCACGCCGTCCCCATCCTGTGCTCACTTCCTTCCCCGCAAGCGCCACTGACCCAGGTCTTTAAGGTAGGGGACTCGGAGACAGAGGCAGTAGCCTCTGTCCCGGGATCCTGGTCCTGGCCACCTTGTCCAGGTCTGTGAGAGTGGCCGTGTGCACGTGTGTGTGCCCACGTCTGTGTGCGCCAGTAAGTGTGGACATCAGGGCTATTTCCAACTCCCCCTCCCCTGCCCGCCTCTCCTGGGCAGCACGCCCAGTTCCCAGACATAGCCTATACACTTCCTCCACGAGCTCCACACGCACCCCACTCCCCTCCTGCCATCATCGACAGCCACCTGGCTCACCTGGCGTGGCCCACCCCGGTCCCCCCAGGCGGGCAGCACTAAAAGGCCCTTCTTGTCCTGCCTGGGCGGGCAGGCGTAGGGAGGGAGGCTCCGTTACACTTGGCTCTAGAACAGTTTTTCTCGAGTCCAGGTGGGCTGGGCCAAGGGCGCTGGCCACTGGGCCCCGGCCTGCTCCAGAGGCCTGGGGCGGCACACAAGGTGTACACAAGGCTTAGTGCCTGTCCCGAGCACCATTGGTCCCCTCAAGCCATCATCAGAGGCAGCAGGATCTACCCTGCTTCAGTTTCTTGTACCTGGTGTCCCTGCGGCCCTGCATGCTAAGATACCCCCATCAATTCTGAGTTCCCATCCAGGTAACACACAAGCCCTCCCTGCCAGGTACTCCCCCACCTGGGTCCCACTTCAACTCCTCATATTCTGCCTTTCAAAGTCAGCGATGCCAGGGAAGAGGTGTGGGAGCCACCATCCCTGCCTGCCCTGTGCTCACTGTGACCCCCCGACTAGAATGTCACCTCCTTCCTTCTCTGCCTGTCCTTCCAGTATCGGCTCAAATCCAGTCTCCCCTGACGCCTGGCTCTCTGCTGGGGCCTCCCACACAGCTGAGAAGGAGCTGGACACTGCATCTGTCATCCACACTGTCACAGTGGCCCAAGCCCAGCCCCCACGCAGGCTGGGAGCACCCTCAAAGCAGGGCTGGGGGCTCTTCCTAGGCTGCTGGGGTTCTTGGTGGAATTCAGAGTACTTTTCTTCCTCTCTGGGGCCTCAGTTTCCCTCTCTATACAAGTGGGAGATTGGTCCAGATGGCCTCTAGGGTGCTGACTGCCAGGCCCCCTGACCCAGATGCCTCAAACGTTGATGAGTGGAGGGAGAGTCTCCCAGCATGCCTCACTTGGATACAGGAGGACAAGGACCTTTGCAGCCAGGGGCATCCGGGAGGGGTGAGAGGGACGCTTCCCTCAGGCAGGAGCTGCCCCTACTGCAGAAATCAGGACAGGGAGCTGGACCAGGAGTGGTGACAGAGATGGGCTGCTGGACAGGAGCTCTCCCACCCCCTCCTCATTTCTGAGTCCTCCTAAAGGCAGGGGGTGGTATAACTTTATAAAACCCCACAGCACCATGCTGTTCTCTTGCCCTAAAACCCTGGTGGCATCTCCTCTGCAATAGGGCATAAGGCCGTGGGCCTCATTTTGCCATTTAAGGCTTCCGTGCCCCAGCCCAGTGGTTCTCCCTGGCCTGTGCTCGAGATGTGCCTCCCAACCAGGCTGCTGGCCTTCCTGTCTCAACACCCCTCTGCTTACGCCCACCTCGGTACCTCTGAGTCAGTGCCCCGGCCTGGAGGACTGACTCCCTTTCCATCCACCAAGGCATGGTTTGAGGACCACCTGTGTCCCGCCCCAGCTTGCCCCTGATTTTCTCCCCTCCGTACTTTTCATCCAGATATTTGCTGTTTGAGATTTAATTTGCCTTTCTGCCTCCTGAATGAGTCTCAGTTCAGTCTCTCAATATCCTGTGCCCCTGAGCCTAGCACCATGCCTGCATGCTGTCAGGGATAAGAAGGTATTTGAGAATGGCTCTCAGTTGAAGCGCAAGGAGGTGGGGGTACTGGAATCCCTCCTTGGCTGGAGGCTGGGGCCTGGATGAGCTGACTGCCCTGGTCACCTTGGATGCTCCCTTCCCCTCGCCCGGGCTGCCCAGCCCATCCCTCAGGCCCTGAGATCTCAGGGGATCTGGTCCCTGCAGGAACAGGGAGCCTGGGGATCCAGCCCTGATTCACCCCGGGGGGTCCTCCCTTGACTCACTTCCCTTCTGGGAACCATGTGATGCCCTCTTTTAGAGCTGCTTCTCCATCTGAAGGGAGAAGGGTGTGGCCTGGGCCCTTGTGAAGGAGGCTCAGGCCCTTCCTTGGCTCCATGTTGCTCTTGGGAATGATCTCGAAGGTGCAGCTGAAGCACTGAATCACACATGGGTAGTGATGATGGATGGGCCCTAAGGCCACAGTTCTTATGGCATAAGTAGAGCTGCCTTCGCTGAAGGAAGAATGCTGTCATGTCGGGGTTTCTGGCATGGAGACAAAGAGGGGATACATCCCAGCACTTCTGTGAAAGCGAACTTCCATTCAGCCTCTGCTGGGTCAGGCGTCAGTGCTGGGATGAGGAGGTGTGGCAGGGGGTGGTCCAGGGCTATCTGTAGGACAAGCCCCCGCTGGGGCACAGTGTATCTGAGGGGCACCGGCTCTGCCTCTAGGAGGCTGAGAGTGGGTGGTGGGTGGGGGGTCCTGCCTGTCAGGAAGAGGAGGAGAGAAGGAAGAGGGGAGGTGGCGGATAGACAGACGGATCCTCAGGGGAGCAAGGAGAGGGGAGAAGGGGCAGAGCTGGGGGGTGGCTGGAGGGGTGTGTGTGGGGGCTGCTCACAGGGGAGGGCAGGGTGGCTCCTTCCTCATTTCCCGCCTTATTCTCCCCGTTCCTGGCCCGGGGCATCTGAGGCTGGAGGACCCACTTCTCACTGTCGCCGGGTCCCTTTGGACCCCAACATAGTCACCCCAAACTTGCCTGGCAAACAAAGCCCGGCCAGCATTGGGGTGCCTCCACTGGTGTCTCGGGCAATCCAAACGGGCAAAGCCACGCCCTAAGCAATCTATGCCTGGGGCACCTGCCCCCGCCCCTAATTGGCCAGCCTTGGCTAGCTAGAAACCCCATAACCTGAGATAGCGGGGTCCCGTGTCCACCCCAGGATTGAACCCCTTGCGACCCCAGCCAGTGGTGGGAGAAGCGCAGCCTGCTTGACTCCCCATCTACGGGCCACTTCTGGCTCCTCCTGTCCCTTTTCCCTCCCGGAGGAATCCCTCTAGTTCTGCCAGGTTGGGTCGGGGTCTCAGGACCCTCACTCACCGGTGGATGCAAGTCTGGCCAACATAGCCAGGGTCAAAGCCAAGGCCAGGGCGGGGGCTGGAGGTGGGGGCCGCCGCCCGGACTGCATCCCGGCGGGCTGGGCGGCAGGACTTGAGAGGAGCCAGTGGAGTCCTGAGAGCTGGGAGCTGAGTGGAGCCAGCGGCTCTGCTCCTGGGCGCGGGCCGGCTCCGGGTGTCCGCGCACTTAACTCCGGGGGCGGGGCAGGCGCAGACCCGCGCGCCCGCTCGGGTTTCAGGCTTGGGCTCCCCCACCTGCCCCCACCCTCAACCTTCTTAAAGGGCCCGTGCGGGGCTGCTCCTCTCCGGGGCAGGAGTGAGGGGGGCCCTTACAGCTGGGCCAGCCCCCAGCCCCACCCTAAAGACTGGGAACAAAGTCAGAGAGAGGCCCAGACACCCTGAACTCTGGCCCCAAGAGCCAAGCCCGGGAGACCCCCTCAGGGAGGAGGCATGAGCTGGGCCAGCCCCCACTTTCCCTGCTTTCTGCCTTTGCTGGAGTTCAGGAGACCCGTCCACAGGCACACTCCAGCCTTAGGAGGAAGGACAGACACCCGCCACAGGCAGCTTTTGGGCTGCTTTGCCTCGGAGGCCCCCTGGGAACTTCTCCGGACTCCAGAGGCACCGCCCAAGGTCCTGTGGGGCACTGCCCATGGGTGCAACAGTGACCTTCTCTGTCTGGAAGGGCCTCACCTCAGTCTCCCTGTCTGTAAAGGAGAGATGTCTGGATTTCCTCACAGGGCAAAGAATTCTCAGTCCCGCCATGACATTTGCCTCAAAATAACCTTGCAAGGTGGGTGATGAGCATCCCCTCCCCCATTTCATGGAGGATGAAAGTGCAGCTCAAGCTGAAAATGGCTCTTACAAGACTCCAGGTGGAAAGTAGATCCAAACTGGGGCCAGAAGCCCAGGTCTCCTGACCCCTGAATCTGGGTGTTTCAACTTCCCAAGGCTGCCTCCGGGAAATCTGGCCCTGGATTTAGCTCCTACCTAACAGCTTCAGGCTGGGGCCCTTCTGCTGGCTCCCTTCCAGGCAGCAACATCAGCCTAGTCCCAAACAGGAGAAAGGACAACGTTATTGTAGCTTCCGGTGCCTAGAGGCTGTGCCTGTTCTCTGTCCAGTCCCAATGTTACCAGGTCTTGGTTTACTTTCTCCATCCAGGTCCCTCCATCTGTCTGCTCCAGCCCATCTCTAGTACAACCCCACCTTGCACCCTCTTCCCAGCTCCTCCCTTTGACCAGTAACAGTCCCACAATGTGTACAGCACTTCATACTTTGCAACGAAACTGAGGCCTATTTTGCAGATGAAGAAACTGAGGCTGAAAGAGATTAAGGGACTGGAGCTAGTCTACATAGCTGCTGAGAGGTGGGGCCAGGTCTTTGACCCTAAGTATAGTGCTCAGGTGTGATGGTGCCTGGTCTGTGTGGGGGTTATGAGTATTGGTCTTGAAATCAGAGAGACCTGGGTTCGAATCCCAGCTCCTCTACTTGGCTGTCAAACCTTGAACAAGTCCCCTCACCTCTCTGTGGCAGTTTCCTCATTTGTAAAATTGGGTTAATGAGGATTAAATGCTTCAATGTACCTGAAGTCCCTAGCGCAGGGCCTGGCATACAGTAGGTGCTCAAGAAATGCTTATCCTTTCTCCTCTGCCTCTGTCATCCTGCACATTCCCTGTGATTCACGGTTTACATATAGCTTTACACATATCACCTCCCTTGTTGTAAAGCTTGAACTTTCTCCTCCAGAGGCTGATGCATACAGTAGGTGTGCAATAAATGCCTGCTGTAGTTGACTAAGAAACCAATTGCTGCTGTTCTGTAGGGATTTTGGCAAACCTAAGAGCTTCCATCCAGGTGCCCTAGGAGGCCTGGGATGGAGGCTGTGCTAGGCTCTGTTGCCCAGGCTGGAGTGTAATGGCGCAATCTTGGCTCACTGCAACCTCCGCCTCCCGGGTTCAAGGGATTCTCCTGCCTCAGCCTCCAGAGTAGCTGGGATTACAGGTGTGCGCCACCAGGCCAGGCTAATTTTTGTATTTTTAGTAGAGACGGGGTTTCACCATGTTGACCAGGCTAGTCTTGAACTCATGACCTCGTGATCTGCCCACCTCAGCCTCCCAAAGTGCTGGGATTACAGGCGTGAGCCACCGCGCCTGGCTGTCCCTTGTTTTTCCTTCTCCTCAAGTCAGCAGGACACCTGGTCCTCATTAGGGGCTAATTACTGACCAGCTATGGGGCTGGGGTTCGGGGGTCTGCTTGGAAGACTGTGTTTGGAGGAAAAGAGCTTTCTTTTCAGGAATGAAAAAAGAAGACAGAAGGATTTTTGCTCTATGAATCAAAAATTTGGGTGAAGATCCCTACTGGCCCCATCTCCCCTTCCCTTCCCCCTCCCCATCTTCCCTGCTCCCCACCTACACAGATGTCTATGGAGCCTCCAGACAGGGCACTCCCGCCCACAGTTGAGATTCAAGTCTGGATTAGCTGGGAGCCTCCCCCTGCCTTGTTGCTAGCTGTGCAGAGAAACACAGGCCTGGAAAATAATGGCAACCAGCACAGCGGCAGTAACCCGGCTGGCGCATCTCTGCTGGGGCTTCCCAGTTTACAAAACATTCACCTGCTCTCTTGACAACATTGGGAAGTGTATGTGTTGGCCGACAGTGTCCCTGCTTCCAGATGAGGAAACTAAGGCTCTCAGTGAAAAAGGGATGCTGTGGCTCCAGCGCACACAGGCCTGGCCTTTGCTCAGCCGTAACCTAGGGCTGGAACTCTGGACCAATGCTGGGCAGCATCATGCCAGGCAGACTGGCAGAAAGTCAAGGCCCCTGTGTGCCTTTGAAACTGACCACTGACCGCCCCCCACTGTCTTGGAACAAAGGCTGCTGGACCAGCCGTGCCTGCTCCGCAACTGTCCCCTCTCCAGCTCCTCAGCAAGCTCCCCCGAGGCCCTGAAGCCTCAGTGCTGAGCAGAGCTGACCTGGGCCTCCCTGGCATCCTCAGGTCTGGCTTGGGCCTTCTCCCTTCTGCCTTCCAACATTTGCCATGACTTTGCTTGGCCAGGCGTCCTTGGTGGCCATCCCTGATTGCCCCTAGCTCCCTGGCCACATCTCACCTTCCTCCAGCAAGCCCTCCTAACCCTCCTTCGTGCACGGTGACTTCTCTTTCAAACGATTTCCTGGAGTCCTGATCTCCGTAGCTCTCCAAGTTTCACCTGGGGCCTGCCTAGCTGGGTCAGGAGGTGTGCATGCCTCCCCAGCCAAGCATGGGACAGGGGACAGGGTGGGAGGGAGGAGGAAAGAAGGAGGCTTAGAACACTCTTAGAAGAAGGAAGAAGGATGTTCCCACCCAGGGGCAAAAGAAGATTCACAATTCTGTGAAGCTACAGTGACCTGTGGTATGTGTTGCCTCCATTTCTCCAATTGTTCTCGGAGAAGAAGACAACAGAGGGCTCAGTAATACCCACCTCCCTGCCAGCAGAGTTCAGCCAAGCATGCTAGCCAGGCGCTGCTGGTCACTCCTACCCTTCTTGGTTCTTAGACTAAGAGTCCCCGCTCTGGGCAGTGGCTGTGGTTTGGCCCCACCCTTGGCCAGGGCGTTTTGCACCCTGGTCGCCTGGGCCCCACCCAAGGAGCCTGTGGCCAAAGCCAGCTTGCTGGTAAATGGTGTGTGCCTGTGCCCTAGATGGGGTGGTGCCCAAGCAGGGCTGTGCTCCTGCTGCCCAGGGCCTGCCCTCAGGGAATTGGCCCTCTGCCATGAAGGTCACAGAACCTAGGCCACTACTGTGCAAGAGGGCACGGGCTTTAGGCACTGGCTCAGTGGCCCTGCAGTTTTGTGGCCAAGAGCTCCACGGCAGCGGGCCCTGGGCCTGGGCCTTTGACCTGGGGCCTCTGTTAGGAGTGGTGCTGATCCTGCTTCTGGCAGAGGCACACATAGGGCTCCTCCAAGTACAGGCAGCCAGGCTCAGGAGGGGCGGGAGCAGCCAGTCCCAACAATTTCAGTTCGGGAGCTGGAAAGTTATGTTTGCCCCCCTCAGGAGCCAGGTGTGGGGGAGGCCAGTGGAGGGCTTTGCCCTGGGCTCTGATCCACGCACAAGCCATGCTGGGAGGACAAGGGCCAAGGGCGGTGAAGGAGCCTCTCGGAGCCTTTGCTCTGCAGAAGCAGGCACTTGTCTTCCATACCACGTTCACAAGGCTGGTGGCTTCAGTGGCTGTGACCAGCTGGCCACAGCTGACTCCTCTGGGGTTGTACTGTTTCTAAATATTAGTTCCTACTGTTAACCCTTGCTGTGCCACCCCAGTAGACAGCCGGCTGCCAGACAGAGCCTCTTAGAAGGAGAGTGGACAGTCCCCACCTGGATGAAAAATTTGTGAATATATTTGCTTGAGGGCTGGGTTGGGGCTCCCAGCAGAAGGGTGAGAAATACCTGCTTAGGGCTGGGAATGAGGCTTGCAGTAGATGTCAGGGGATGTGGGTCTGAGCTGGTCACTGGGCAGGGCAGTGGAAAGAATGTGGGGTCAGGAGCCAGGAGCCCGGTCCTGCCAAGCCTTTTTTTATGTGGCCCCAGACAAGTCACTTCATCTTTCTGTCCCACTTTCCTCATCCGTAAAATGTACAGTCACCGAGGTGCTTGGATGATGGCCTCCAACAGAAGTGCCGGAGCTTTATAAACTCTGAAGACCTGGTGGTTATGATGATTTTTATGTCAGGGTCCTGCTGTCTGTCTGACTCCCTGGAGTCCCTTGGAGAAGAGGCAAGACTGACAACCAAGAGACAGCTGGAGCAAGCTGGCGGGCCTGCTGTTAGCCTGTGTGGAGCTTTAGTGGGGACGCCACCCTACACAAGAATACACAGCTTAGAGTTCAGCCCCTACTGGCCCCATTGGCTGTTGTCCTTGCACAGTGAAAAGCCTTGTGGTAGCCAGCCTCTGAGATGGCCCTCGGTGAGCCTCACCTTCTGGCATTCATGCCCTTGGGTAGTTCCCTCTCATGTTGAATACAGATGACCTGTGCCGCCAATAGGGTGTTGCAGAAATGATGGGGTGATGTCCAAGATGAAGTCAGAAAAGATATGGCAGCTTTTCTCTTGCCCTCTTCTGATTGCAGCCACCATGATAGGAGGATAATTAAGTAGCCTGTGGAGGTGCCGATATGGAGAGGAACTGAGGCCTCTTGCCAGCAGCCAGCACCAACTCACCACTCATGTGAATGAGCCATCTTGGAAGTGGATCTGCCAACCCTAATCAAACCTTCAGATGAATACAACCTCTACTTTTTTTTTTTTTTTTTAAGATGGAATCTAGCTTTGTTGCCCAGGTTGGAGTGCAGTGGTGTGATCTTGGTTCACTGCAACCTCTCCCTCCCGGGTTCAAGTGATTCTCCTGCCTCGCCCTCCCGAGTAGCTGGGATTACAGGCACATGCTACCACGTCCAGCTAATTTTTGTATTTTTAGTAGAGATGGGGTTTCACCACATTGGTCAGGGTGGTCTTGAACTAATAACCTCAAGTGATCCACCTGCCTCGGCCTCCCAAAGTGGTGGGATTACAGGCGTGAGCCACCGCACCTGACCTCTACTGACATCTTGACTGTCTGCCACCTCCTGAGAGACCTGGAGCCAGAACCACCCAGCAAAGTCACTTTTAAACTCCTGACCCACAGCAACTGTGTGCAACAGAAGGAGAGTGCTGTTTCCAGCAATTAGATTTTGAAAGTAATTTGTGAGATTACTGATAGAAGCCAGCACATCGTAGATGGCAGTCCATTGAGTCAGACCCGGCACGTGCCTGGGGCTCAGAAAGCAGGACTCTGCTTCCATGAAAAGGAGTGACATTCCTTGATCAACAAATTCATTCATTCAACAAATATTTCTTAAGCACAGATCATATGTCAGGCACTATGCTGATGCTGAGGGCTGGGGACACAGGTGAATAAACACAGGACCCTGTTTTGGGGGAACTTACAGGCTCCCCAGAGTGACTTGGTGATTGATTGGATGTGGGAGTCAGGATGAGGGAGGTGTGCAGGACAAGCCCAGGTTTCTGGCTTGGGCACTTAGAAGGGTGGGTGGTGGTGTCATGGATTGAGATGGACAGGGACTAGGGGGTATCTCACAAGGAAATCTTGGGGCATGTTGATTTTGAGGTGCTTCTGAGAAACCCAGGTGTGCAGGCTGCTGCATATGTGAGCCTAATGCTCCTAAGAAGGTCTAGCCAGGGGGAGTTATACTTGGGAATTCCTGGGGTATCGATAATGGAATTAAAGCAACCAGAGGAGATGAGACTGCCCGGGAGAGAGGAGCGTGGTGCAAAAATGAGAGGAAGACCAGCACTGAGCCCTGAGACACCAGTGTCTCTTCCTTAAAATGTTTATTTTGACATAATTTCAGACCCAGATAAAAGTGGCAAGATGATTACAAATGTTTCCCACATACTCCACCTAGATTTCCCAAATGTTAATTATTTTCCACATTTTAAATTCTTTTCTCTCGCTCTTTTTTTTTTTTCTTTCTTTTTTTTGAGATGGAGTCTCGCTCAGTTTCCAGGGTGGAGTGCAGTGGCGCAATCTCAGCTCACTACAACCTCTGCCTCCCGGGTTCAAGCAATTCTCCTGCCTCAGCCTCCTGAGTAGCTGGGACCACAGGCACGTGCCATCACGCCCGGCTAATTTTTTGTATTTTTAGTAGAGATGGGGTTTCACTGTGTTAGCCAGGATGGTCTCTATCTCCTGACCATGTGATTCGCCCGCCTCAGCCTCCCAAAGTGCTGGGATTACAAGCATAAGCCACTACGCCCGACCATCTCTCTCTCTATTTTTCTGAACCATTTGAAAGTAAGTTGCAGACATAATGCTCTTTTATTCCTAAATATTTCAGTGAGTGTTTCCTCTTTTTTAATTTTTTTTTTTTTTTTTTAATGAGACAGGGTCTCGCTCTGCTGCCCAGGCTGGAGTGCAGTAGTGCCATCATAGCTCACCACAGCATCAAACTTCTGGACTCAAGGGAGCTTCCTGCTTGAGTAGATGGGATTACAGGCACATACCACCGTGCCTGGCTATTTTTTTTTTCTTTTTTGGTAGTGACAGGGTCTCACTGTGTTGCCCGGGCTGGTCTTGATCTCCTGGGCTCAAGCAGTATTTCCTAGAACAGGACCTTCTCTTTCATAACTGGAGTGCAATGATCAAAATCGGGAAATTAACATTGGTACAATACTTTGAACTAAACCGTAGACTTTTTTTCTCCGTAGCTTTGCCAATTTTCCCAAAAATATCCTTTATAGCAAAATAAAACACCAGCTTTCTTCTGAGTGTCTATTCATCTGGCATGGTTATTCAGTGTTTCATTGTCTTCCATGATGTTGCCATTTTTGACAAGTACAGGCCAGTTCTTTTAGGTGAATTTTGGTTTGAGTTTGTCTGTTTTCCTCATGATTAGATTCAGGTTCTGTATTTTGGTGGGAACGCCTGGGAACTGATGCCATGCCCTTCTCACTCAGCTTATCAAGAGACACATATCTGGCTGGGCACGGTGGCTTACACCTGCAATCCCAGCACTTTGGGAGGCCAAGGAGGGCAGATTACTTGAGGTCAGGAGTTTGAGACCAACCTGGCCAACATGGTGAAACCCTGCCTCTCCTAAAAATACAAAAATTAGCTGGTCATGGTAGCAGGCTCCCATAATCCCAGCTACTCAGGAGGCTGAGGCAGGAGAATTACTTGAACCCAGGAGGCAGAGGTCATAGTGAGCTGAGATCACGCCACTGCACTCTAGCCTGGGTGACAGAGCAAAAGACTCTGTCTCCCCCCCAAAACCCAAAAAAACCCCCAAAAAGACAAACAGAACCAAGAGGCACACATCTATTGTGCCATCATTAGGATGTTGACTGGTATCACTTGGTTGAGGTGATGCCTGCCAGGCCTCTCCCTTGTAAAGTTACTGTTTCCTCTTTGCAATGAATAAGCATACACCAACATTGAAAGGTCAGGTTGAGGAAGGAAGCCAGGAAGCAGGGGCAGCTGAGAAACAGGAGGAAAGCAGGAGGGCATCCTGGAGCCGGCAGCAGGGGCAGCATGAGGGAGGCGGGGCTGGCATTTGAGGCCAGTGCTGCTGAAAAGCCATGCATTAGAGGATGAAGAGTGTCCCCTGGAAGCAGCTGCCACCTGCAGGTGGCAGGTGTCGAGTTAAGCCTGGTTCGGGTGGAGTAGTGGGCCTGGAGCCAACAGGCTAAGTCCAGTGTGAGAGGGAGGTGAAAATAGAGATGACCGGAAAACGCCTCTGTGGGGGAGGTGGTCTGTGGGCTGGGCAGAGAGGGACAGGCGGTGACGGAGAAGCACGTGGGCTGGGGGACGGTTTTGAATAGGAGGGGACTTAGGATATCTAGAGTGTGACAGGAGGGAGCCAGATGAGAGGCACAAGTCCAAGGAGAGGGGTGCAATCCACAGTGTCCCGGGGGGAAGTGGGAGCCGATAACAAAAGACGCGGCGGTTCTGAGGCTGTGATGGGGGGTGCTTGTCAGAGCCCAGCCTGATGGGGCAGGTGGATGCGGGGGGCGGAAGGATGGCCAGGCCAAGAGAGAAGAGTGAGCCATGCGGGGGATGATCCCATGGGTGGGGGAGAGGAGGAGGGCAGGCTGCCCAGAGGTGGAGGTGGGTGGCAGGTGGCGAGGAGGGCAGGTCCAGGGTTCTGGTCATGAGACTGTCCTGGCAGCTTTAGCTGCCTGATGCAGATGGACAAGGCAGACCTGGGGTATACAGAGCTGGGATGTTTCAGGAAAGGGGCTGGACGAGGTGGGTGGTGAAAGCTGGAGGGGCCTGAAGGATGAGGCAGAAGTGGAGGGAGTACAGGGTCAGCACTGGGGTCTCAGCGGTGGGGGGCAGGGGATGGCGTCCCAGGGAGTCTGGTGGTCAGTGCTGTGGTGGGGGACTGGCCTGTGAGGGAGTGGAGTGGAGGGGTTTCTGAGGAGGTCTGGGAACGGGGAGGCCAGGGCATTGGTGGTGGTCCCTGGGGAGGCCCCAGCTATCGGGGTAATGGCAGGAGTTGGGGTGGGGTGGAGGTGGCCTTGTGCCATGGCTGCTAGGTTTATGAGTAGGGACCCAGGGCAGCCCTGAGGAGGTGAAGGGGACACACCTGGACACCAGGGCCCCAGAGGAATGGTGCATTTGATGGGGAGAGCACAGTCTGAGGACCAAGGCAGCCAGAGAGACTCTGAGGCACAAGGGATGTGAATGACCGAGCAGCCAGCTTCGGAGAGGGCCGAGGGCCACCTCCAGGGGCATGCTGGGTCTCCATCAGAGCTGGAAGAAAGGGAGCATTTGGAACAAATTGGAGTGGCTTGTGACCTGCTGGGGTGCGGGGTGGCCTGGTTTCCAGAAAAGCTGTGCACCAGGATGATGGGGCAGAAGCAGTGAGAGAGGAAGGCAGGAGGGTCCCTGGGACTGAAATACTTGGGGACTGCCCCCTCACCAGGAAGCTGGGGATCCCAGCCCCAGATCCGGCCCCTCTCAACACTGGGGGACCATCAGGGCTCGCAGCTTCCTACAGGAAAAGCTGACGTGGATGGGGCTGAGGACATAGCATTGGTCCTGGCTTGAGGCCACTGAGGCTGGGTCACTCCCAGCCTGGCCCAGCTCTCCTGTCCCCAGAAATCAGAGGCTCGGTTGCCCCATGGGCATGCAGGGGCACTCAGAGGGTCTGCTGCTGGCGGGGCTGGGCCCCCGTCCTCTGCTGCTCTGAGCCCTCACTGTGCCTGCTGACTGGAATGTGCTCAGAGTATGGCTTGGTTTCTATTCAATCAGAGAATATGATCCAAGGAGAGCCCTGAGTTTTGTGTCCTGGTTCCATCTCTGCTACTTTGATGTAATAGGAGACTTTGGGCAAGTCCTTGTTCCTTTCCAGGCCTCAAGTTTTCTTAACTGTGTACTGGGGTGATGACAGACACCCTGTCTAAAACCAGCAGTCATCTGGTTCCTGAGATGGACACCGCTGACCCAGTTCAGGTCAAATTCACAGTCTGAGTTACGAACCAGTGGAGGTGACAGGCCCCAGGCCCCCAAAGCCTGTTGCCAGCACGTTTTCAGGCCTGGGGCTCATCTATCCCTCAGATGGGGCTGGCTGCCTTCCCTCCCCTTCCGTGTGTCCTCTCATACCGCCCCCCAACTCCAACTGCTCCCCTGCCAAGGGAGTGCTCTTGGTCACAGGCACAGGAAGTAGCCCCTTGAGGGCTCAGCATCACCCCTCTGTCCTCCTTTATTTGCTTCCCACTCCTTTTTGTATCCATTGAGCTAGACATGGATCTTTAAAGATACCACGCCCTGGGATAGGATTCTGGGGAGGATCTATCAGACAGTCACACCTTAGTGATAATTGACTTGATCTTTTGCCAAGGGAAAAACAGACTTGACAGAAGGGAGGGCATGTCCAGAGCCTGGGAGGTAGGTGGGAGAGGCAGGCGGTAGAGAGCCCCCAGGGGGCTGTGTGTGCTGCACAAACCCTTCACCCATGACCCATCCACCTTTTCCATTCCTTTCCCCAACCTTAGGGCACCCACTGGGAGTGAAGCGCTGGCTGATATGTAACGCCATCTCTCCCTTTGCCCTCCCTGACCCAGAGTCCTGGGGACCCCCAGGCCACTTGGCCTGGTTGGTGGTGGGGGATAGTGGGATAGTCAGGGTTCTATAACTAAGCTCCCAGCATAGAATTTCCACGCCACAGTTCAGGTGCCATGGCAACCAGGGGAAATAAACACTCCGAGTTTCACAGTCCAAGTTCTGCCGTGACGTCATCTCCAGCTCCAGCCTGCTGGGGCCTGTGCTGGCTGTGCCCCAGACAGCCTCAGCTGCTCAAACCGGAGAACAGTCTTCCTTCCCAGCTTCCTCAGTGTCTGGGGTGGGAGGTGGGGTGTCTCAGGCAGGGCTACCCCAGCTCCTTGCCTGCTGTTTAGACCCTGCTGTAGCTGCTGCTGCTCCCTCCCCAGCCCCAGCCATGAAACCGCCCAAGGGGACCAGGAGCTCTGTGTACTTTGCACAGCAGCGAGAAAAGGAGCCATTGCCCTCACGGCAGGAGGTCAAGCAGACCCCTGTCATCATGGCCATGATAAAAGGTGAGAGCCATCCCCACCCTGGGCTTGGGCCCCCTCCCCTGTCGCCAGGACTCCTTTCAGCCTGCCACCTGCAAAGCCCCTTCCAACTTCCTTGAAGCCTTTCGGAAGACCTGAGCCTCCAAGCTGACCCTCATGGGAAGTGTTGGCTGCTGGCATTGTCCAAGTAGGTGCGGGAGGAGGGGAGCATGGGGCTGCAGTGAGGCCCGCTTTGGAAAAAGACTAGGAGCCTTTGTCCTAGCTTTAGCTTTCCTCACTTCTCTTCAATTTTACTCTCAAGGGACAGCAGACACTAATTCTTCTATGTTAGTAATGACTGACTAGTACTTTAAGTGGGAGTAGTTTAGTGCAGGGATTAAAGGTTTGGGTTCTACTGGATGATTGTTTAGAATCTTCACACTACCAGTTTGTGATATGTGGGTAGATTGATATTTCTAAGCCTCAATATTATGTGAAATGGGAAAAACAAGAGCATCTACCTTAGAGCATTGTTGGGAGGCTTAACGGAAATAATCCATATCGGATGCCTAGTGGAGAACTTGGAGCAGAATAAGTTCTCAATTAACTGTAACTATTAGCTTCTTATTATGCATTGTCTGTCCAAGAGAAACTGCATTTTATCTGGAAATACTGCCTTCCCCCAAATGAAGCAGCTGGATGGATGCTGGGTTTGTGGCAGTGCGATAGCAGCAAGAACAAAGACCCCCAATATTCCCATGGTGCGCTGTATTGGGGCTTCCCCTGCCTCTGACCCGGTGGGCCCAGGTTGAGGACTGTCATGTCCATCGTTACAGGTCCGGGGCCCGCCAAGTACCTCCGGCCATCCTGCACGGGTTACATAGATCATGACATCTCCATGTTCAAGGCACCAGCTTATACCCTGCATAGCCGGCACTCAGAGAAGCGTGAGCGTCGCCACCCGAGTCATCCCCCTTGGGTTGGAGCTGTTGTTGGAGGTTGAGGGGAGAGACATGGAGCCATTCTCTGTAGCCACTGGGAATCTGAGTGGGACACTCAAGGGGCCCCCTGGGTCCAGAGGAAGCCAGCAGGGATTGAAGATGGGGCAACTCCATGGGCGAGCCTGTAGGGGATCCTGGCGCTGTCCAGCTGGCACAGCAGAGTCTCCTTTGTCTGGCCTTTGGCTGGGGCCCTTCAGCTCCGGTCGCCATGCTCTGCTAGGGTGACTTGCCATGTGGCCAGGCAGGAACAGTTAGGGGGCCAGGGGGGAAGTGGTGGCCCCCAGAGCTCCCCAGGTGGCCTAGAACCCCCTGGAAGGGCAGGAGCAGCGGCCACAGATGACTTAAGCTGCTGGGCAGGGTGTGGTGGCATGCACCTAGGGGTCTGAGATCTGGGGTGCCTGTCAGGCTTTTCTCTGGGGACAACAGCCATCTCAGCAGGGGAAGCCTCTGGCCTGGCTAGGCCTTTTCTGAATGCCAACAGCAGCCACAGGGCTATTACTTCTTGGCCCCAATCCCTGATTGGGTGGGTGGTTGCCCAAGCTGCTGGGCAGCTGTTATTTTACTGTTCCTCTGAGCAAGTTCTTGAAAATATCAGGTCATGTGTTAAAAGTCCAATTTTACAGATGAGGAAATCAAGAGTCCCCAAACACCCAGGAGCCACAGAATCTGAAGTGGGAGGGAAATCTTGCCTGGAGGCGGGCCAGGTGCTCAGTGGGGCAGCCTTTGGGGCTGACCAGGCCCTCTCCTTGGTTGCCCTGCAGGGAACGTGGGCCACAGCAGCCCTGGGCCTTGCTATCTCTTGGATCCCAAAGTAACTCGGTTTGGAATGTCCAGCTGCCCGCAGGTCCCCATGGAGGAGCGCATCTCCAACCTGCGTAAGATGGGGTTATGGACAGATGTTGGGGGTTGGGAGGTTGGGGGGTGGAGTGCACCCTTAGGACCTGGCAGGGGCAAAGGGTCAAGACTGTCTCCTTGGGAATGTCTGGATGCTGGTATCTCCCTGCAAGACACCGACATTGCGATGCTGACATCACCATGTCTTGAAGTCAATGTTATGACATGCAGCATGTCACCAGGTGATGTTATGATGACATGGGGCTCCTGTTGTGGATGCAATATTGTCATGCAAATGAACTTACAGACTGTAGTGATCTCAGGATGTTTCTGTGTCCCGATGTCAGGATGGCCTAAGTGGCCATCTTTTTTTTTTTTTTTTGAGATTGAGTCTCACTCTGTTGCCCAGGCTAGAGTGAAGTGGTGTGATTTCAGCTCACTGCAACTTCCGCCTTCCAGGTTCAAGTGATTCTACTGCCTCAGCCTCCTGAGTAGCTGGGATTACAGGTGCACACCACTACGCACAGCTAATTTTTGTATTTTTAGTAGAGATGGGGTTTCACCATGTTGGTCAGGCTGGTCTCGAACTCCTGATCTTGTGATCCGCCTGCCTCAGCCTCCCAAAGTGCTGGGATTGCAGGTGTGAGCCACCGCGCCTAGCCTAAGTGACCATTTGGATGTCCCTGCCCTGCTGCTGAGGTGGTCAGCCTAAGGTCACAGTGGATAACCAGGACCATCAGTTGGCTAGCAGAGAATGAGGTCGGTTCCCTGCTCTGAGAGCCCTCCCTTCCCACCACTCCCTTTCAGGCCTGAACCCCACCCTCGCATCCTGCCAGTACTACTTGGAGAAGATCCACCCACCGGGGGAACGTAGGGCTCCCCAGTACACGTTTGGCTACCGGCGCCCATACAGAGTGATGGACCCCAACCCGGCCCCCAACCAGTACCAGATGCCACTCTTGCTGGGGCCCAACACCCCTGTCAGCCGAGCTGCTCCCAGCTACAGTCTGGCCTCCAGGGACAAGAACTGGTTCTACAAGGAGGATGTGGCAGGAGGCCCTGGACCTACCAGGTACGCCCGACCTGAGCCATCCACCTATCAGAACCGCAGCCCCACCTACAGCATGGCCAAGCGCTTTGCCTACCCTCTGGACCTCACACCACGGCCTGGCCCTGGCTCCCACGAGGTCCAGCAGGTCACTGTGCACAAGCCCCACATCCCTGCTTTCACCATGGGCATCAAGCACTCACTCCACCTGTGCCCACTGGTCATCGATGTTCGTGACTGAGGCCCCTCCTGGGGCACTCACTTCCCCTCATCCCCAGAAATTATTTTTCTACACCAAATTGAGCGATTTGACCAAGATTTCTAGTAGCAGAGCCGGTGCCTGCTGAGCGTCCGGCACACAGAAGGCATTAGAGATATATTTTCATGTATTCGTTTTCTCCTTTTCTATTCACAGTTGCTTCCTGTGGGTCCTGCTCTGGGTGAGGGGCTGGGGACACTGGAAGGAATGGTACAGTCCCTGTCCTTGAAGAGTTCCATTCTGGTTCACCAGATGGGGAACCATACGTCTGTCCTCCAATGAGCCCCAGGCAGGGACTTGGGAGAGCTGTTCCAGTCCTACCACTAACAGTCTGTGTGGCCTTGTGCAGCTCCTGCCTCTCTCTGGGCTCAGGATTGCCCTTTAGACAGTGCAGTGGGTAGGCCTGGAAGAGGTCCAGGTTCCCCCAAGTTCCAGAACTGTGGGACTGTGCTGACAGGGGACAGTCCCAGAGACAGGGGCAGGGCAGGTGGGGGTGAGGGCAGAGGAGTGGGGTCCCTCTGGTTGGGAGTTGGGAGAGGAGTTCCTTGGGGAGGGACCTAAGAGGACAAGAGGAGACTGTGCTGGGGAGGGCGAAGGTGGAGGTGAAGGTGAGAGCAAAGCATGCAGGTGCAGTGACAGGGAACTGGGGAGGTGCAGAGCGGCAGGGGCCTGGGGTGCAGGGGTGGAGCTGCTAACGAGGGCCACATGGTGGGCAGCTGGGAGGGGCCTCGGGCTTTGCCCTGAAGGTATGAGGGCCGGAAGATGCTTTGGGCAGTGAGAGAAGCTCGGACAGGATGGGCAGAGCGGGAGGCAGCTCTCAGCCGGGCAGACTCCTGGGAAGGGTCAGCTTGTCACATGCTGTTTTTGGGGAGTCACTTGCTATGTCCCCAGCCTCAACAACTTAGCCGGGCAGTGCCTGTCAGAGAAGCAGCCATGAATTAGCCAGGAGAGGGCAGCGTTGCCTCAATCTTCAAGCCCAGGCCTGTGCCCACCCACCCAGGCCCCCATCTGCTCTGGCTTTGCTGCTGCTGGGCGGACAGGCGCCAGCTCCTGTTGGTCTTGAGGAGGCAAGGGTCTCTAGGGCCGACATTTGTCCTTCCTCCGTTCTTGGCATCCAGAGCCTCAATTCACCTCTACTCCTGGACACAGGAAGGTGTGAGAGGAGTTCTACTTTGACCTGGCAGCTTGAGGCCAGCGAGAGGCATGGAAGGGATGTGGCTGAGGTCAGCGGAGGGGCTGGGAGGGAGGGTGGGAGCCATGGAGTGGAAGTGAGGTGGGGGCGGTGAGAAGAGCCCCCAGACCCGATGGCTCAGGCAGAGGCACGCCATTCCGCAGAACAGAGGGAGACGGGAAGAGAGCACCGCCTCAGAACCAGTGTCTAATGACTCATCCTTATAAACCTGAACAATTTCCAGGTTTTAATTTAAAGCAAAAATTGAGGCTGGGTGCAGTGGCCCACACCTGAAATCCCAGCACTTTGGGAGGCCAAGGCAAGCAGATCGTTTGAGGTCAGGAGTTCAAGACCAGCCTGGATAACATGGCGAGACCCCGTGTCTACAAAAAAATACAAAGATTAGCCGGGCATGGTAGCGGGCACCTATAGTCCCAGCTACTCAGGAGGCTGAGGGGGAGGATCGCTTGAGCCCAGGAGGTCGAGGCTGCAGTGAGCTGTGATTGTGCCACTGCACTCCAGCTTGGGTGACAGAGCAAGACCCTGTTTAAAAAAAAAAAAAGAAAAGAAAAGAAAAGAAAATTGAATTGAAGACCTAACTTTGGACAGAAAGGAACAGAGGATATAATATTATTTGGAATATTTTTAGAAGCACACATACAACTAAATATTTAGAAAAGAGCCTGTGGTAAACCCCACTAGGGATGTCCTTGACTCTGGGCCCTGAGGTCCCCTCTCTATCTCACCTGCCCCCAGGCCCTGGGCTTTGCGTCTGGGCCTCTCAACAAGGCTGGCCTGGGCTGGCTCTTGGGAGGCTGCAGGAACTCGGGGATCCATCTGTCTTGTAGCAGATTAGAAAGATGTCATTTTGGCCGAGCGCGGTGGCTCACACCTGTAATCCCAGCACTTTGGGAGGCTGAGGCGGGCGGATCATGAGGTCAGGAGATCAAGACCATCCTGGTTAACATGGTGAAACCCTGCCTCTACTAAAAAACACAAAAAATCAGCTGGGCGTGGTGGCAGGCGCCTGTAGTCTCAGCTACTCGGGAGGCTGAGGCAGGAGAATGGTGAGAACCCGGGAGGCAGAGGTTGCAGTGGGCCGAGATCGCGCCACTGCACTCCAGCCTGGGCGACAGAGCGAAGACTCCGTCATTTTGCCGACAGTGCCATTTATCACGGCAGCTGCAAAAATTAGTGATGCTTGGTCTGTAAGTGTTGGGTGGGGTGGGAGCTGGCAGGTGACAGCAGCCAATGCTCCCCGGCATTACCAGGTCAGGGAACTGCAGGCCAACCTCTGAATAGGGGTTTTCTGACTTAACACTGAGCCCAGGCGAAGGCCCTCTGTTGGAAAGATGAGGAAGCTGGCGCTCAGAGCCTGGAAAAAACTTTGGCCATATGACAATTGTTATTACTATTATTATTATTATTATTATTGAGATAGGATCTTGTTCTGTTGCCCAGGCCAGGGTACAATGGCACAATCTTGGCTCACTGCAGTAGCTGGGACTACAGGCACACGCCACCACACCTGATTAATTTTTAATTTTTTTTGTAGAGACATGGTCTTGCTATGTTGCCCAGGCTGGTCTCAAACTCATGGCCTCAAGTGATCCTCCTGCTTGGGCCTCCCAAAGTGGGATTACAGGCTTCAGCCACCATGCCCAGCCCACGTGACAGATTAGTGGCCCATCTCTAAATAAAGGTCTAGGTTTCGTGTGTGACCAGGGCCAGGGCTCGTCGGGGGTGAAGTGCTTTACTTCTATTAGGACTAAGTATTACTTTTGCCTTTATGGCTCAGTCTAGGACAGACCTTCAGCCTGGCCCCAGCTGCCACCAGACAGGGGCAGGATTGGGAGCTGGCCCTGGAACTAGGACTCACTCTTGGGATGGGTTTATGGTCCCAAGGGAAGGGGAGAAGGAGGATGGAGGGTTCGGAAGGAATATCTGGGGGGTGAAGATGTTCAGATGAGAGATGGCCCCACCATCAGAGGGATGCCAACTCCAGGGAAGATGAATGGGGCCTCCCTTGTGCCTCGGTCTGCAAAAAGACAGGGTCATTTAGCTTGGGATCGACCTCTGGATGAAGCAGTCCCATCGCTTGACGCTGCCTTTCCTGTGGTAGTGCCCCCAGAGAGGTGACCTGCAGAAGGTCAGGCATGGCCTCCCGGGTCTGGCTGAGTGCAGCATGGCCCCTTCTGAACAACTCAGGGGGTTCTCACTTGACCTTGCAGGAAGCCCTGGTTTGATCCTTGTAGGACTTGAATCCGTATCTTCAGGTCACTAGACCCCACAGCCCAGCACTTGATCACACACAAAGTCCCCATCCATGCATTCATTCATTCAACAAGCATTTGCTAAGCTCCTGCCCTGTGCCAGGCTCTGGCTGGGCCCAGGGATATGGAGAGATAATCTTCACCTGGAGCCCTGGCCTCCAGGACGTCTGAGGCTGTGTCAGTGGGAGGGTGGGAATTCGCCCTTTCCCACCACAAGCAGACGTTGGAGGGCGGATGAGGCTCGGTGCCTGGCAGGAAGCCAACCTGAGGTTCCTCCTTTCTCTCTAGAGGGCAAGACAGGCCTGACTCCATGTTGAGTTACCTCAGCCAGAGCTTGGTGGTGACATCGCAGTCCCATGAGCACTGGACACTGGCTGGGGTGGGGGCTGGTATCTGTTGTTCCATTGTTGCTGGAGGAAGCCCCAAGGCCAGCCACGACTCTGGTTCCCAGGACCTCGGATGATGGTGGCCCTGGGCCAGAAGCGGAAGAGGGGCCCTGCCTTCAGGGACACACAGATACACCATCTGGAGGCACACAGGTAGGGGCTGTGCACACACACATGTCCCTTACTGCACACATGTGGGGCAAGACACACGCACAAATGCGCAGACCCACACCTTACTCCACACACACACACCTGGTACCACCACTGCCTTCAAACACATGCTTCATGCTAGTCACAGGGAAAAAGCAGACACGACCCACGCTTATACCACACATGTGCACAGGCCCCACGCCACGCACGGCCACACCTCTTACTCTCCCCACCCCGCCCTGTCCCTCTCTCCCAGGCATCTCATCTCATGCACAGATACATGCCCACCCAGGCTCACTGGTGCCCCCCGCTGCCCTGGAGAAGCAAGTCCACAAACCATGAGATGCCCCGACATGCAGAGAGAGGTGGGATGGGTGATGGGAGGGAGGTCAGAGAGTACCTGCATTCCCACAGGAGAGGGGACCACTGGCTTCTGTCAGCCCTCCATCCTCGGGCCTGGCCTCTGGGCACTGTACATGTGCTTGTGAGAGGGCATCTCCATGAAGACAAGCCAAGTGCCCACCCCTGCTCCCAGCACACAGAGACGCCCACCCTCGGGGCTGCTCAGGGATGGGAGGCCTAAACAGGAGCTCCTGGCACCTGGCTCCTTTCAGGGTGGGGTGGGGGGCTGGTGGGAGGACATATCCCCCTGAGTCCATGGCCCTGCTCACTGGTGGAGAGTCGCCCGCCCCTCCCGTTCCCTCTGCTCCCTCTTCCTGTCTGCATCCACATCCTCCCAGCTGGCCTTTCTCTCCCCTAGATCCTCTCCCAGGACCAGCTTTCCTTTCCCTTCTCTCTCTCTCTCTCTCTCTCTCTCTCTCTCTCTCTCTCTCTCTCTCTCTGTCTCTCTCTCTCTCTCTCTCTCTCGCTCGCTCCCTGTGTCTCTGTGACTTGCTTATCCTCTAGAATAATGATTGACATTTTCAATTACCCCCAAAGTAACAGCCGTTCTTGGGGCCTGGCAGAGGAGGGCTGCACGGGCGCGGGCACGGGCGCTGGTTTGTGTGTGGGGTCTGCAGGTGGCGGGGGTGGGGACGCCCACAGTCCCACTGTCCTTTGTTTGCTTTTTCTCATCCGGAGCCTTCATTTTTTCCTGGAAGATTGGAAGCACGTTTCCCTTCAGAGGAGGAAGGGAGACAGAAGAGAAATAAAAACTGTCATCGTCTTGTAAACACAGCGTAGCACCAAGTAGGGGCTCGGCAGGAGAGAGGGACATGAGGGAGAGGCCAGGACAAAGAAAGGGGGCCGAGAGGGATGGGGTGGGAGTCAGAGAGCAAGGTGGGAGGTGAGCAGGAGCCCCCCTCAAGGCCGGGGGGGTGGGTGTCCTGCAGGAAGGACTGATGGGAGGGGAACGAGGCGAGGCTGATCCAGGGCCATGGGGGGGGTTTTGAGGAGACACAGCGTCTGCTGAGTGCCAGGCAGGCCCCGGGAGGTAGGCGCTATTCTCCGAATCCCACCCTGCGCCAGGCTCTGGGGGCGCTGAGGTGAGTGACAGATACGTCTTCGCACTCGTGGAGCATAAACTCTACTGGAAACAAAGCGGTGGCTTCGTGTGTTCAGCACTTATATCAACTGAGGTTCAGAGAGGGTGGGGGACCTGCCCGACGACACACAGCCGGAAGTGAGGGGACCAGGATCCCAGCCAGATCCGTGTGACCGCAGTCTCCTTTCACATCGCCTCTGCTGTGGGCACACTTTACTCTTATGTGACCTTGAACAAGTCCTCCCCTCTCGGCCATCAGTTTGCCCGTCTGGAAAGCAGCCAGCATGCTGGCTCTCTGCAGGGCTGCGGGTAGCGTCAGATGTCTGGATGTGAAGGACCCTCAGCTCTGGCTCTCTGCCGAGCTGGCTGGCGGGTGGAGGAGCAAAGACCACCAGGTGCTGGGGGAGGGACTGGCCGGCAGGGAAAGGAGGCCGGATCGCAGATTTACTCCCTGCTGCCGCTCAGTGGCAATAATTGGGTACTGCAGAGGGTTGGTCTGGACGGCCACCTTCAGTTGGCACAAGGGCCAGAGCAGAAAGGCGCCTCTAGGGAGTGTTGTCTGGTCCTCCCTGGCCCCATTTCTCGGATGTCCAGAGAAAGGAGGGACTCCTCCTTAGGTCATCCAGGGCAGAAGCTTGGGCTGGGCTTTCAGGGTAGGGTGCTTCCCTCCATCCCTGTGGCACTCAAGAAGCCCCCAGTCAGCTTCAGAGCAAGAGAAACAGTTCTACATCCTCTGCTTGATGCCACCACCTCCAGGGAGCCTTCCAGGGTCTCCTTCAGTGGGAAGTGGCCTCACTCCTGCCCTGCAGTCCCACACTCAAACTCTCCTTGCTCCTCCTGCCCCACCCAACCATGACTGTCCTCCTGCCTGCAGCAAATCAGTCAGTGGAGCCCCTTGAGGCACGAGAGATGGTGGAGAGCCATTGTCACCACTCAGGGAGCATGTGCCAGGGGCCCACTCTGTCCTGCGGCTCTGCCTGCGTCCTCTCACTTGAACCTTGTAAGAGCCTTGCTAAGTTGGGGTTATTTTGAGCCCCATTTTTCAGGTGAGGGAAGGGCATAGAGAGCTTATGACTTTTACACACAGAGTGGTGGGGCAGGGACTCAAACCCAGGTCTGTCTCTTCTCTGGAGACGCGCCTGCATTTGGAGGTGAAAACTACCCCCGTGGCCATATGACAGTCCACTGTGACCGGACACTGAAATGACCAGTCCAGGGGGCTTGTGGGCTGGGGTCTGGCTTCACCACTGTGCTGCTGGGTGACTTCCGGCAAGGCCCGTTCCTCTCTGGACCCTGGGGTGTGTGTGTGTGTGTGTGTGTGTGTGTGTGTGTGTTCTGGGCTACCTCAGAGATCCATTCTGGCTTTGAGTGTGGCATGTCCCATCTTGGGCAGGTCCCAAGGCTTGGGCCCTGGGAGGGAAGGGTTTTGAAGGTCATGGGGAAGGGTTGCAGATGGCAGAGTTCTGGCTAAGAGCTGGACCCCTTGGGTGCACCTCCTGCTTGCGTGTCAGTGTGTAGGGCTAGGGATCAAGGGGAGGTGTGGACTGTGAAGGCACGAGGGATCCGGCTTTGGGACAGGTATGGGGCTGGCCCAAGGGCCTGGATGCTTCTCCCTCCACTGCCTGCCACAGAGGGAAGCTTGTCTTGCAGGAAACAGCCTCATCCATCAGCGGCAATGGGGGGCTGACAGCGGCCACTCCCCGCCAGCCCCGGCTGGAGGCAGACTCATAAATCCCACGCCAGGCCGGGCTGTAAATTCCTGTGATTCACATCCAGCCTCTTGGAGGACAGAGACATTTGGGGCTGTGGGGCTGGCTGTTCTCTCCCGGACAGGACAGGTGGGTACTGGGGAGAAGCCCCTTCATGGGTCCAGCCGTCTCAGATGGCCCCTCTGAGGAGATGCGATGCTGAGCCACCTCTGCCCACGCCCAGGCCACCGCTGCCTGGGCCATTCCTGTGCCCTGGCCCAAATCACCCTGGAGGTCACGTGTGTGGACACGCTCTGTGGCCTCAGAGATCTCATAGGGCCCGTGGCCCTGTGGCCCTGTGAGTGGAGGATTACCCAGGTGCCGAGGCAGGAGACTGAAGGCACAGACTGTTTCAGCAAAACAAAGAAAACAGAATAAGAATAGTCAAAATACAAATTAGATATAGAGGTGATCATGGATAATTATCAATTATTATTATAAACATTATTAATCATTACCTTTTAATTACTAATATAACCTAGGAATAACCGGCGGGTATAGGGTCAGCTGCTGAAGGGACATTGTGAGAAGTGACCTAGAAGGCAAGAGGTGAGCCCTCTGTCATGCCCACATAAGGGCTGCTTGATGGCTCCTTGGTCAAGCGGTAACGCCAGTGTCTGGGAAGGCACCCATTACTTAGCAGATCGCAAAAGGGAGTCTCCTTTCCTTGGAGGAGTCAGGGAACACTCTGCTCCACCAGCTTCTTGTGGGAGGCTGCATATTACCCAGGCCTGCCCGTAGTCATCTGGAGGCCTAAACCCCTCCCTGTGGTGCTGTGCTTCAGTGATCACGCTCCTTGTCCACTTTCATGTTCCTCCCGTACTCCTGGTTCCTCTTTGAGGTTCGTAGTAGATAGCAGTAGAAGGAATAGTGAAAGTCTTCAAGTCTTTGATCTTGTAAGTGCATAGAATAAAATGCTGATGTATGCTGCCTTCTCTCTCTCTGCTCCGGCTGCCTAAGAGGAAAGGGCCTCCTGTCCTGTGATCAAGTGATTTGCTTCACCTTGTCAATCACTTAGAAGATTCATCCTCCTTACCCTGCCCCCTTGTCTTGTACGCAGTAAATATCAGCGCACCCAGTCGTTTGGGGCCCCTACTGGTCTCTGTGTTGTGATGGTAGTAGTCTCCCAGGCCCAGCTGTTTTCTCTTTATCTCTTTGTCTCCTGTCTTTATTTATTACAATCTCTCGTCTCTGCATACGGGGAGAACACCCGCTAAGCCCCGTAGGACTGGACCCTACATGACCGGGAGGGTTGGCTCCATGAGCCCCACAGTGAGGTCTCCTGCCAATCTGCAGGGCATTCTGTCTTGGGGTTGTGAGGACACAGTGGGAGATTGGGGCCCAGTCTGTACATCTCTCATTCCAGGGAGGCCAGGGCCCTGAATCCACTGTCCCTTAGGCAGGAAGGGGACAGGGACACTCAGGTTAGGGCTGCAGCCATTTGTCGACTTTCATCAGGACTTTTGCCACACTCACATGCCACCGGAACTCTTCTTAGTGTTTTTTAGAAATCAGCTTACTTTTAAAATTTAAGTATGTGTTTTAGCCTCGTCTTTAGCCATATTTGTGAAATCAGGGTCTGATATACTAGTCAAATACCCTCACACATGTACACATACACATGTGCACACACACACTCACACAGACACACACATATACACATATATGTGAAAATATACACATGAAATATATCCATGAAAGTAAACACATAGTTAAAATAGCAAATGCTCAGCTCCGTGTACCATCTAATCCTGCTTTAGGTTTAGAGTGGCTCTAGTCTCCCCCATTATGGGTGATTCCTTACGGGTGATACAAAACGGGTTCAGCTGGCTCACAGAGCTGAGCATTTACCAGCCATTCTAGCCTTCCCCCACTTTACAGACAAGAAAACCTAGGTCCAGAGAGGTGCAGGGCCTGCCCGAGGTCGCACAGCACTGGGATTAGTGGCCAGCCTGCCTGACTCCCAGTTGAGTGCTCCTTTGTGGAAGCACACTCCGTGTCTGCGGTGTGCAGGGCTCCTTCCTCCAGAAGCACATGTGGACTCACAGAGGCCTTTTGGAGACAGTGGCCTAACACGCCTCCTTCCCCCCCACCTCCCAGTGCCCAGCACCCTCACTGGCCGGCACGGAGCTGGGTGTGCAGCCACTCGGCACACTGATCCATACACGTGGGCAGAGTCACAACACAGAAGCTTGCCTTCACACAGAGGCATTTGCGCCAGCTCCCTGCACACTCGTGCCTGGTGTGCTCAGAGGACCACCTGTGCTGCTCATGGAGACAGGGCTAATGTCCAGGAGACAGGAGACAGCTAATGTCCAGCTGTCATTTCTCTACCTCAGGTCAGAGAGTCTGACCCACTTAAGAGCCTTCCATGGCTCCCTACGGCCTACAGCATTGAGCCCCAAAACTCATACTCTTCAGACTTCGAAGATTCTCCACCCTATGCCCCCCACCCTCCCCACAGAGCTCTTCCTCATTCTGTCTCTGTTCCCTGCTTTGGCCAGCAGCTGTCCTGGATGCGGCCCACACTACACCTCTGCCCACACTGCCACACTGCAGCCTCTTTACCCAATACCCTCCAATTCCTCGCCACGTAATTCTTTCTCAGTCATGCCCCGGACTGCATTGAAGCCAGGCTGTCTTAAAGAAGCTCTCCCAGACTGCCCTTTTCACCAAGGCAGGGTCATGACTTGCCAAATGTTTTGCTTGCGTGTAAGACTAGAGTTGGAGCAGGCATCAAACCTTACATCCCATATGTCACACCTCACCACAGACCTGGGTGCCAAATACCCTGAAGAGTCTGAACTCACGTTGGTAGTTAGCAAAGTGCTCCTATGGCCACATCTACAGTTAACACAGCATCCCTATGGCCACTGTCTCCCTTGATCCCCACAGCCACTCTGGGAGAAAGGCAGAAAGAAATCATTTGATAGAAAGGACGCTGAGGCTCTGGAAGGGAAAGGGACTTGCCTGAAGTCCCAGGGTGAAGCAGCATCTCTGGACTCCCAGTCCAGTGCTCTTGCCCAATACCATGCTGCTTGCCTCTACCCATCTCCGTTGGTCATCAGAGCATCATAGAGCAAGCCCCAATCCTTGCCTCATTTTGATTTATGGGCGCTGGACCCACAGCCCCACCCTACAGTCATTTGGAGACAAAAACAGATGCTATTGTTCTTCCTTAGAGAACGTGGCCAGTGGAAACAGGGCACACTGGGAATCGGAGTGAATGTCCTTGCAAGAGGGCCATGGGTCAACAAGTCCAAGCCAAAAGATGCAGAACGCTTTTCCTTAGAAATCTTCGGAAGTGAAGCAGGCTTCAGACACTCCTGTCCCTGCCCCTGCAGCCAGCCCTACTATATTGGTTTAGATCCCGTAGGGTGGGGCGGGGGTGTGGGCGTGGTGGGGGTGGAGGAAAATATCAGATTGCCCATGGCCCCCAGGCTCCTGTCCTGGTCCAGGCCTGGGTGCCATTCTTACACACTCACACTCGTGTGCAAGCTCCCCCCCACACATAACACACCTTGATGGTCACACAGTCACAGCCTGGTCTCTGCTCCTGTGGGCCAGTGGCCGGACACCCCTTGGAATGGCTCAAAGGAGTCAGGACTTGGAAGTGGGGACATCAGGGTAGCTGAAGGAAATCCACACAACCAGAGCAGATCGGAGTTCAGACTCTCTGACCTGAGGTAGGCTCCCCAGGGGCTGGGAGAGGAGTTGGAGGGAATGGAGGATGGAGCACACACAGAAGAAGAAAGGAGGAGGAATGCAAGGTGTAGGGCAGCTGCCAAGAGTGAATATGGAGGGAAGCACCATGTAAGTGCTGGAAAGAAGCGGGCAGGTGGGATGAGCCCCATAGCCCCCTCCCTAAAAACGACCACCTCCGGGACTCAGTACTCCTTTGGGGGCAGGCTCTGTCAGCTCTCGGCCACTCAGGGCTCCAGCACCCACGGTCCGAGTGCCTGGGATGGAGACGGCCAGTTCTGGCTACCAGGTCCGATACTCTGGAATCCAGCCCCATTTCTCTCCTGGCCACGTCCGTCCGGCGGCCTCTCCCGCCCTATTCAGCTCCTACTCACCTGGGGACCCCGGGCGGGAGCGCGAGGGCACCTGCCAGGGGAGGGCCAAAGGGGTCGGGGAAGCCCCCTGGTGCCTGCGTCAGGCCAGGACGCTCTGCACCTGCGGCCAGGACGCTCTGTACCTGCAGCCAGGAGTCATCCACGGGCGCCCGTGGGCGTGCTGACAGTGGTCGTGTTGATGTCACCAATGGTGCTGGGCGCCTCCCTCAGCACGTGGTGCATGCGCAGCATCTGGTCTCCCCGCTGTGCCTGCTCTGTCCACTCCTCCATCAGCATGTTCTGGTTCCCACTCAAGTACAGGCTGGCCAGCAGCTCCAAGAAGATGAACTCCTTGGTCTGAGAGTAAAGGGGGAAGGAGGTTGGAACCTGATGCCTTGCTGCTCTGGCCGCCCCACGGGGCCCTGCTGGGAATGTGTGCTGGACTTGGAGCCCCGAGTATGGCTTTTCAGGCGGCTTCTACACCGCTTAGATTGGAAGATCTGCCTGCCCACTGCCCTTTTCTCACTCAGATGAGGACACTGAGGTCCAGAGGAAGAGTCACCTGTCCAAAGTCACAGTTCTGGGAAGGGACTTAGGATCTATCATGCCACCAGGACACCTGTCTACTCAGTTTTTAATTTTTGGAGATAGGATCTCGCTCTGTCACGAGGCTGGAGTACAGTGGGCGAGATCATCGCTCACTGCAGCCTCAAACTCCTGGGGTCAAAGTGATCCTCCAACGTCAGCCTGTTGAGTAGCTAGGACTACAGGCACGTGCCACCACCAAGCCCAGCTATTTAAAAAAGTTTTTATATAGAGATGAGGTCTCATTATGTTGCCCAGGCTGGTCTCGAACTCATGGGCTCAAGTGATCCTCCCACCTCGGCCTCCCAAAGTGCTGGGATTACAAGCACGAGCCACTGTAATCCCACGTTATATTTCTATGGGACAACTCTGGTCTGGACCGTGCCTCCCTTTCTGAGGATGGTCCCACAAGGCTGGTCCGCATCTCCCCCAGGCCAACATGGCCACCTGGGTCCCCAATGCCACAGGAATTCCCTACCCCCATGAGGCGGCACATGCACGTTGTTGATCATGAGGTGGATGATGGTCTTGGGCATGAGGTCCTGCACATTCTTGTTGACAATGGCCATGTTCTGAATGGTCTCCACTTGCTGCTCCAGCTGTGGTCCATGGAGTGCATGAAGCTATCGGAGCCATTCCCCTCGGTCTTGCTGGCCTGTCATGAAGAACACAGGGCATCAGGGTACACAGGCCATGTCGCCAGGCTCCAGGCATCTCCTGCAAGGGTACCTGGAACATTGATGCAGAGAGAGAAGCAACTGGCCTAAACAGACACCCAGATCCCCACATGCTCTAAAGGGTTTCAGGTCTCTGCCCATCCCTATATCTCTCAGGACCCCAGACTCCCCTGATTCAGCCTCATCTTGTTTCTGACTGTAGTACCCAGAGTTTGCCTCAATTTCCCAATCCAGAAATGAGAAAACAACATCTGCAGGTCCTTTGCTTAAAGACCTGGCCAGAGCTGGTGCCAGGCTGCAGACGCCTGGCAGGAAGCAAGAGAAGGTCACACTCACTTTCTTCTCGTCCTGGGGGGCCCACACACCAACACTGCCACCACTGCTGGCACCAGGGAGCACAGCCAAAGTAGACACACACAGCGGGGAAAAGGGGAGAGATTGAGTGAAGCTGGGACACTGCACCCCAACTCTAAGGCTCCTCTAGACAGTGCCACAGTGAAATAGGGGAGAAAAGAGAAAGCAGTCACAGGATGAAGGGGTGGCCTACCCCTCTACACCTGTGGGTGTTTCTCATTAGGTGGAACTAGAGACTTGAGAAAAGAAATGAGACACAAAGACAAAGTATAGAGAAAGAAAAAGTAGGCCCAGGGGACTGGTGCTCAGCATAAGAGGGCACTGGTCTCTGAGTTCCCTAGTATTTATTGATAATTATCTTTGCCATCTTAAAGATAAGGGAGTGGCAGGATAATAGGATCATTGTAGGGAGAAAATCAGCAGTAAGACATACGAATAAAGATCTCTGTGACATGAATAAGTTTAAAGGAAAATGCTGTGCCTTGATATGCATATGCAAACATCTCCATAAACCTTTTAGCAGCATTGCGCCAGCAAGTCCCACCTTTGGCCATAAGGTGGTTTTCTCCTATCTCAGTAAACAGAGCATACAATCGGGTTTTACACCGAGATGTTCCATTGCCCAGGGACGGGCAGGAGACAGATGCTTTTCTCTATCTCAACTGTCAACAACCGCCAAGAGGCCTTCTTTCCTCTTGTACTAGTCCTCCTCAGCACAGACCCTTCACGGGTGTCAGGCTGGGGGACGATCAGGTCTTTCCCTTCCCATGAGGCCATATTTCAGACTATCACATGGGGAGAAACCTTGGACAATACCTAGCTTTCCTAGGCAGAGGTCCCTGTGACCTTTGGCAGTGTAAGTGTCCCTGGTCACTTGAGATTAAGAGAATGGTGATGACTTTTAACCAGCAAGCTGCCTTCACACACTTCTTTAACAAGGCACATCCTGCACAGCCCAAAATCCATTAAACCTTGAGTCACCACAGCACATGTCTCTTGCAAGGACAAGGTTGGGGGTAGGGTCACAGATTAACAGCATCTCAAATACAGAACAAAATGGAGTCTCTTATGTCTACTTCTTTCTATATAGACACAGTAACAGTCTGATCTTTCTTTCTTTTCCCCACAACAAGAAACCAGCATCATAGAAAGGGCATGCAGGAAATGCCATCTGTGGCAGAGAGGGAGACACAAAACTGCCACTGGAGAAGGATGGGAGGACCAGAAAACTTAACTCTGATCTCACCCCCAGAGTAGATAGTGGGGAGGATTCCTGGTTATTTCTGAGTCAAATAAGGGCTCAGAGACATGGCATGACTTGGCATCGCTGTGGATGGTGCCCCAGGGCCCCCTAGTATCAGCAGCTTGCCCCTCCTCTCCTTGCCCTGCTGCTCACCCCAACACACTCAAGGTACACGCCAGCCCTCAGAAAGGAGGACTTCCAGCTCTTCACCTCCTTCTGTGTCTCACGGGCCAGCTCCAGCTGCTGATAATCCTTGTAGAAATTCCTGCAAGACAGGGCAGGCAGTGAAGGCAGATGGGCAAAGCCCCACCCTCCCTGGGGGCTAAGGGTATGCCTGGACTTTGGGGTCATCATACCTGAGGCAAGTCCTGGCTTGCTCATTTCCCAGCTGTGTGATTCTGGGTAAATCCCTTCCTTTCAGCCTCAGTTCCCTTATTGGGAAGATGGGTTAATAATAATTCCTGCCTTGTTATGGTTTGGCTGTGTCCCCATCCAAATCTCAACTTGAATGGTATCTCCCAGAATTCCCACACGTTGTGGGAGGGACCCAAGGAGAGGTAATTGAATCAGGGGGGCTGGTCTTTCCTGTGCTATTCTCATGATAGTGAATAAGTCTCATGAGATATGATGGGTTTATCAGGGGTTTCTCCTTTTGCTTCTCTCATTTTCTTCTGCTGCTGCCAAAGTAAGAAGTTCCTTTCACCTCTCGCCATGATTCTGAGGCCTCCCCAGCCATGTGGAGCTACAAGTCCAATTAAACCTCTTTTTCTTCCCAGTCTCAGGTATGTTTTTATCAGAAGTGTGAAAATGGACTAACACATTAAATTGGTACCCTTAGAGTAGGGCATTGCTGAAAAGATACCTGAAAATGTGGATGTGACTTTGGAACTAGGTAACAGGCAAAGGTTGGAACAATTTGGAGGGCTCGGAAGAAGGCAGAAAAATGTGGGAAAGTTTGGAACTTCCCAGAGACTTGTTGAATGGCTTTGCCCCAGAATGCTGATAGTGATATGGACAATAAAATCCAGGCTAAGGTGGTCTCAGATGGAGACAGGGAACTTGTTCGGAAGTGGAGCAAAGGTGACTCATGTTATGTCTTAGCAAAGAGACCGGTGGCATTTTGCCCCACCCTAAAGATTTGCGGAACTTTGAACTTGAGGGAGAAGATGTAGGGTATCTGGCCGAAGAAATTTCTAAGTAGCAAAGCATTCAAGAGGTGACTTGGGTACTATTAAAGGTATTCAGTTTTATAAGGGAAGCAGAGCATAAGTTTGGAAAATTTGCAGCCTGACTATGCGATAGAAAAGAAAAACCCATTTTCTGGGGAGAAATTCAAGCCAGCTGCAGAAATTTGCATAAGTAGCAGGGAGCCTAATGCTAATCCCCAAGACCATGGGGAAAATGTCTCCAGGCCATGTCAGGGACCTTCATGGCAGACCCTCCCTCTTGGGCCCACAGGCCCAGGAGGAAAAAGTGGTTTTGTGGGTTGGGGCCAGGGACCCTGTGCTGTGTGCAGCCTAGGGTCTTGGTGCCCTATGTCCCAGCCACTTAGCTGTGGCTGAAAGGGGCCAACATACAGCTCAGGCTGTGGCTTCAGAGGGTGGAAGCCCCAAGCCTTGGCAGCTTCCATGTGGTGTTGAGCCTGTGAGTGCACAGAAGTCAAGAATTGAGGTTTGGGAACCTCCACCTAGATTTCAGAGGATGTATGGAAATGCCTGGATGCCCAGGCAGAAGTTTGCTGCTGGGGCCCTCATGGAGAACCTCTGCTAGGGCAGTGCAGAAGGGAAATGTGGGGTCAGAGCCCCCACACGGAGTCCCTCCTGGGGCACTGCCTACTGGAGCTGTGAGAAGAGGGTCACTGTCCTCCAGACCCCAGAATGGTAGATCCACTGACAGCTTGCACCATGTGCCTGGAAAAGCTGCAGCACTCAATGGCCAGCCCATGAAAGCAGCTGGGATGGAGGTTGTAACCTGCAAAGCCACAGGGGTGGAGCTGCCCAAGACCATGGGAACCCAACTCTTGCATCAATATGACCTGGATGTGAAACATGGAGTCAAAGGAGATCATTTTGGAGCTTTAAAATTTGACTGTCTCACTGGATTTCGGACTTGCATGGGCCTTGTAACCCCTTTGTTTTGGTCGATTTCTCCCATTTGGAACAGCTGTATTTACCCAATACCTGTACCCTCATTGTATCTAGGAAGTAACTAGTTTGTTTTTGATTTTACAGGCTCGTAGGTGAAAGAGACTTCCCTTGTCTCAGATGAGACTTTGGATTGCGGACTTTTTGGGTTAATGCTGAAATGAGTTAAGATTTTGGGGGACTCTTGGGAAGGCATGATTGGTTTTGAAATATGAGGGAGGACATGAGATTTGGAGGGGCCAGGGGTGGAATGATATGGTTTGGCTGTGTCCCCACCTAAATCTCAACTTGAATTATATCTCCCAGAATTCCCACGTGTTGTGGGAGGGACCCAGGAAGTGGTAACGGAATTGTGGAAGCTGGTCTCTCCCGTACTATTATCATGATAGTCAATAATTCTCATGAGATCTGATGAGTTTATTGGGGTTTCTGCTTTTGCTTCTCTCTCATTTTCTCCTGGCACCACCATGTAAGAAGTGCCTTTTGCCTCCTGCCATGAGTCTGAGGCCTCCCCAGCCATGTGGAGCTATAAGTCCAATTAAACCTCTTTTTCTTCCCAGTCTCGGGTATGTTTTTATCAGCAGTGTGAAAACGGTCTAATACATCCCTCTTCAGATCACTGTGACGATTCAGCCAAACATTATCCTAAAAAAAATAAGTTAAAAGTCTTGCTTAAATATGACAAGCTTATAAAAATCAACAGAAACATTATATTAGAATTTCTAAAGTAATTTCCATTGAAATCAAGAATAAGAAAAACTGCTGCTTTCCCCAGTGTTAGTCAACATTATTTAAAATGTTTAGCTAATTAAACTGAAAAAAAAAAATTGGTATGTATATTGTACAAAAAAGGTAAAATTGCATATTTTTGTATATAATAGAGAACAGAGAAAATCTAAGATTTTAATAAGATAAATACTACAATAAATAATAAAATATGATATGTCAAATATATATATATGTCAAATATATATATACAGCACATAAAAATTAGCCTTTCTCAGTAGGAAGAATAACTAGTCATGGATGTAAATTTATTTTTTAAATAACACATAAAAGCATTATATATTGCTTAGGAATACATATAAAACCATTATCTATTATTTAGAAATGCAAAAATACATTTAAAAAATGTTTAAATGTTTGGGAATTATAAACACTGGCTTCTAGACACTAGTCACATATCTAGAAAGGGGGAAGATGAAAGAATGTCATCACATTCAATAAATATGTCAAAATGTTAAAATCTAGTAAGTATGAGATGAGGGTGCATGTTGCTCGGAATATTATTTTTTATATTTCTCTGTATATTTGAAATATTTAATAACACAATTTTAAATTTGAAATATCTTCTTTAAAATCATGGTAAGGCCAGGCGTGGTGGCTCACACCTGCAATCCCAGCACTTTGGGAGGCTGAGGTGGGTGGCTCACCTTAGGTCAGACGTTCGAGACCAGCTTGACCAATATGGTGAAACCCGTCTCTACTGAAACTATAAAAATTAGCCAGGCGTGGTGGCATGCACCTATAGTCCCAGCTACTTGGGAGGCTGAGGCAGAAGAATTGCTTGAACTTGAGAGGCGGAGGTTGCAGTAAGTCGAGATTGTACCACGGCACTGCAGCCTGGCAACAGAGCAAGACTCCATCTCAAAAATAAATAAATAAATAAATAAATAAATGTCTGGGTGCGGTGGCTCACGCCTGTAATATCAGCACTTTGGGAGGCCTAGGCAGGCGGATCACGAGTCAGGAGGTTGGGACCATCCTGGCTAACACAGTGAAACCCCATCTCTACTGAAAATACAAAAAAAATTAGCCAGACATGGTGGCGGGTGCCTGTAGTCCCAGCTACTTGGGAGGCTGAGGCAGGAGAATGGCCGTGAACCTGGGAGGTGGAGCTTGCATTGAGCCAAGATTGTGCCACTGCACTCCAGCCTGGGTGACTCCATCTCAAGAAAAAAAATAAAAATAGAAAATAAAAATAAAAATCATGATTAAAAACAACAATAGGCCGGGTGTGGTGACTCACACCTATAATCCTAGCACTTTGGGAGGCCAAGGCCGGTGGATTGCCTGAGCTCAGGAGTTTGAAACCAGCCTGGGCAACATGGTGAAACCCTGTCTCTACTAAAATACAAAAACAAAACAAAACACGAAAACAACAACAATAATGGCTAAGAACGTTTGTATATTAAGTAATTTTTAAAGACAGAAAACAAGATCTAAG
Organism: Macaca nemestrina; assembly: GCF_043159975.1. NCBI lineage: Eukaryota > Metazoa > Chordata > Mammalia > Primates > Cercopithecidae > Macaca > Macaca nemestrina. Next base: position 125,332,513 of record NC_092131.1, on the reverse strand, counting down.
CAAGTGGAGAGACATGCTGGTACTCCAGAAAGGATAGTGTTAATGTTAATTCCTAGAAAAATTAATGTATAACTATGATGCAATTCCCACTAGAATCACATTGAATTATGTCTTGGTCCATTTTGGCCACTGTAACAAAATACTATAGATTGGATAGCTACTAAACAACATAAATTGACTTTTCCTAGTTTTGAAGACTAGGAAGTCCAAGATCAAGGCACAGGCAGTTCAGTGTCTGGTGAGAGCCCATTTCGTTGTTTATTTATGGTGCTTTTTTGTTATGCCCTCAGCGGGGGAAGGGACAAGCAAGCTCCCTTGGGCCTCTTTTATTATTATTTTTATTTTTATTTTTATTTTTTTTGAGACAGAGTCTTGCTCTGTCGCCCAGGCTGGGGTGCAGTGGCCGGATCTCAGCTCACTGCAAGCTCCGCCTCCCGGGTTTAGACCATTCTCCTGCCTCAGCCTCCCAAGTAGCTGGGACTACAGGCGCCCGCCACCTCGCCTGGCTAGTTTTTTTTTTGTATTTTTTAGTAGAGACGGTGTTTCACCGTGTTAGCCAGGATGGTCTCGATCTCCTGACCTCGTGATCCGCCCGTCTCGGCCTCCCAAAGTGCTGGGATTACAGGCTTGAGCCACCGCGCCCGGCTGGGCCTCTTTTATAAAGGGACTAATCCTGTTTATGGGAGCTCTGCCCTGACATCCTAGCTACCTCCCAAAAGCTCTACCTTTTAATACTGTCACCTTGGGGGATAGGATTTCAACATAGGAATTTGGGGAGGGCACGAACATTCAAACCATAGCAAGTCATTTTACAAAAGTACATGAAATGAACGTAAAGTTCAAATGAAAAAATAAATGAATAGGCAAGAAAACTATGAAAATAAAAAATAGAAACAGGGAGAATTGCCCTACCAAATATTAACCTATATGATAAAGTCAGTATAATCAAAACAACATTAAAAGATGAATAAAAATGTATCCATGGATCAGAAATTGATCCCAAAATCAATGTAAGTGTATATAAGTATATATATATACTTATATTAGTATATATAATATGTAGTATATATAGTATATATAATATATAAAAGTATATATTATATGTAAGTATAATATTATATATAAGTAACTATATATAGTATATATAATATATAGTATATATAAGTATATATAATACATATAAGTATATATAATATATGTAAGTATATATGTAAGTATATATAAGAACATAAAATATAAAACATAAAGTATATATAAGGACAAAAAATATAAAAAATATTCAGTGGGAAAAGGTTAATTTTTTAAATATAAGCTGGCTATCAATCTGGAAGAAAACACGATCTCATGCCATTCATAAAAATAAGGTTCTGATGGTTTAGAAATTTAAATATAAGGAATAAAGAATATGAACATGGAATGCACAGAAGAGAAACATGTGTTTTATAATATTATGACAATACACTCAATGTCATTAGAACTCAGGAATAAGTGAACTGAATACTTTGTGGTTTTACCAATAACTTGGAATATGATGTAGTTTTTAAAAATATTGATCCAGAGTCTCACTTATTGAGACAGAGAGATGAAAAAACCACATTGCTTAAGTGTGATTTTTTTTAATCAATCATAAAACATACTATACTTAAATATACCAATTTTTATAGGTCTGTACAAGCATAAGGAAAGATATGGACTAAGGGACATCGAGCTGTTACTATTGCTTGTTTTTGGGGTGAGGATGGAAGGGACTGCAAGAAGATTATTAACGTTATTCTTATATATATATATATGTATATATTTTACTTTTTAAAATAAGTAGACTTGCTGATATAATTTAAAAATAATAATTTTAAATATTTAGGCATATTGAGAAAAGAAAACCAAAGAGGCTTTGCAGACGCCCCCGCCGTCGGGAGCCCGGTACTATCAGCCGTGGCTAACCCCACTGTGTTCTTTGACATCGCCATCGACGGCGAGCCCTTGGGCCATGTCTCCTTCAAGCTGTTTGCAGACAAGTTTCCAAAGACAGCAGAAAACTTTCATGCTCTGAGCACTGGAAAGATAGGATTTGGTTATAAGGGTTCCTGCTTTCACAGAATTATTCCAGGGTTTATGTGTCGGGTGGTGACTTCACATGCCATAATGGTACTGGTGGCAAGTCCATCTTCGGGGAGAAATTTGATGATGAGAACTTCATCCTAAAGCCTACAGGTCCTGGCATCTTATCCATGGCAAATGCTGGATCCAACACAAATGGTTCCCAGTCTTTCGTCTGCACTGTCAAGACTGAGTGGTTGGTTGGCAAGCATGTGGTCTTTGGCAAGGTGAAAGAAGGTATGAATATTGTGGAGGCCATGGAGCGCTTTGGGTCCAGGAATGGCAAGACCAGGAAGAAGATCACCATTGCTGACTGTGGACAACTCTAATAAATTTGACTTAGGTTTTATCTTAACCACTAGACCATTCCTTCTGTAGCTCAGGAGAGCACCCTCCACCCCATTTGCTCACAGTATCCTAGAATCTTTGTGCTCTTGCTGCAGTTCCCTTCCATGTCTAGCTGGATTGCAGAGTTGAGTTATGATTATGAAATAAAAACTAAATAACAACAGCAAAAAAAAGAAAAACAAAGGAAAAAAATGAATTGGACTCAAGAGGTATAATGGCTATTATCCTAGAGTGGTGGTAGAAGAAAGGAAAGGATGGAGAGAGATTAAATAAATTAGTTGGTTATTGACACTTTTTTTTTTTTTTTTGAGATGGAGTCTCACCCTGTCACCCAGGTTGGAGTGCAGTGGTATGATCTCGGCTCACTGCAAACTCCACCTCTCAGGTTCAAGCCATTCTCCTGCCTCAGCCTCCTGACTAGCTGGGACTACAGGTGCCTGCCACTAGGCCAAGCTCATTTTTTGTATTTTTAGTATAGACAGGGTTTCACCATGTTGGCCAGGCTGGTCTTGAACTCCTGACCTCAGGTGATCTGCCCACCTCGGCCTCCCAAAGTGCTGGGATTACAGGCCTGAGCCACTACACCCAGCCTGAAACTAGTTAAGCACAGGCAGAGTTCCTGGGGCCCAGAGGGATACATGAAATATAAGGCACAGACCTTACTCTCTATTGGCATAAAGTCTGATCATGGATGAAATTAAAACACTTGAAACCATTTACATATAATGACACAAGCCCCTCCAAAACTGTCAGGTTATTCATGTTTTATATAATGGTAGTTTCCTTTTCAACAGGTGAAAAATTAAAATTTTATTAACATGTTATAGGGTTGAAAAATTGACATGTATGTTTTAGAATCAGGAGTTGTGGAAATAGGAAAACTTGACGAGACCTGAAGAAATAGATTAAAACCTGTTTGGGGATGTTTTGGAAAGTTCTAGAGCAGATGCTTTACATATGTACCCACTTCGTGGGACAGTGTTTTGCTAAAATATAAATAATTATATTTCTGTAAATGGACTTTTTCCCCGAATTTTAATAATTTAAGTGTTCTTGGCATGAAAATGTAGAGGAATATTAAACTTTGCTTTTAATTTTAGTAGCGTAATCAGAACCAACTCTACAGGAGACAGATGAGCTTAATTATGTGGCTGCTTGCATAGAAGCTGGGTTCCCATTGGGATCAGGTGTAAGAAAGGGTGATTGTCAGGATACTTCTCCCTCTGGGAAGCAGAGGTCAAGATAGAATTAGAAACACAGCAGATTTCTTGGGGGAAGTGCCTGTGAAAGATAAAGGACCAAGGGAGCAAGAGCAGGCAGGGAAACCCTTCGGACTGTAAGTCAGGTCTGACGCCTATGAAAGAAACAAGAGAGGGAAGGAGAGAAGGGTGAGAAGAGCCTACTCTCACCCTGTTTTCCTGTGCAGCTGTCAGAAAGTCAGCCTGTTCAAGAAGAAACCACAAAGCAAAGACTTGCCATGAGACGAGTCCTGCGTTAGGCAGGAATGGTCAGGCTCTAGTATCCCTGCCATGCTCAATCTTTTAAGACAGCATGGTTTCAGTGTGTGAGTGTGTGCATGTTGCACAGGATCCAGAAGGTTCTGCAGCTGGAGGCTGTCAGCTAACTATCCTCTATGCAACAGACTCTCTTGAAGGGAGATTTGAATGGCACAAATCCAAGACCACTGCAGTTCACCCCATGTGAACTATTTTCCCCTGCATGATCAGGGAGCTGCTCCTTCACAGTTACTGTGAGCTTTGCTTCCTGGGGAGAAGCTCAGAAGAGGGAGGTCAGATGAACCTCAACCCCCATCTCCTTGGTTAGTTTTGGAGTTGCAACTGGCACTCATTTCCTCTCTTCTCCACTATGTATTCTAATGCCCTTTACCCTTGGCTATGACCTCTGCAAGTTTTGGATGCTTACTTGGTGACGTGTTCCAGACCACATTACTGCAGGGGCTGAGTCGTGAGTAATCTCTGGCCAAAGTTGCTATACAAAGGGGTCCCTTCACAGTACAGGTGGGTATGGGAATACTAAGAGGCACCCAGGTAGGTCACCTGAGTTCCATATGTACACCATGCCTCTGCCCATTGTATAAAAATGTTCTTACCTTTGCTTGCTGATCAAGATAAATTACTCCTGCCAGGATGGTGACTTCTCTTCTCACTTGCTGGTCTCTGGAGACAAAGAGCCCAAGGTGCCCTGGAAGGCTGCCTTAACCTTGTGTTCAATGGAACTCTGGATTTGCTCCCTGGCTAGAGTGCACCCACTTTGAGGACCAGGAGCTCTAACCCTACAGAGACCACAGTTGTGCAGCCAGGAAGTGAAAATGTCCCCTTTGAGTCATTAGAAGGGGTGAGAAGATGGTAGAAAGGAAGGCACTCCTGCTCCTGCCCCTTGGTTCCTGGGTCCATGCATTCTTCTCACTGGAGACACAGCTGCATGCGTGAGGACAGGCCTCCCCAGGTCTTTGATTCAGTGCATATGCTGCATCCTGGAGGATGACACCCGCTCTTACAGAATATTGTGTCTGGGCTGGCACTGAAGTTGGGCAGTAAGAAGGTTATTGCAGTGCTCTTTCAGGCTGGCTGCTTCTGGATGGTTGTGGTACAACAAGTTGGCCCTGTGGACATGGGCTTCCTTTAGTGTGAAGTGCGTCTCCTGTTGGATGTTAAGTTGTGTGGGATTCCATGCCTGTGGATCAGATATTCCATAAGCTTCCAAATAGGGAGCTTAGCAGGCTGAGGCTCCGTGGGCAAGAAATGCAGACTTTTACCAGTATAGCTATCTATTCCAATAAGAATTAATCACTGGCCCTCCAATGAGGAAAGGGAACCAATGTAGTCAATTTGTCACCAAGTGGCAATTTGGTCTCCTCAGGAGATAGTGCCATATAGGAGGGTCAGCGTTGGGATCTATTGCTGGAAGATTGGATGTTCAGAGGCAGCCATAGCTAGATCATGGGAGTTCATGCTGTTGGGCCCAGCTCTGCTTCTGTGGCAGCTTCATTCATGGGCAGGTCATGCTAATTCTGGGGCAACTAATGACAAAGGCTGGATAACACTGGCTGCCCAGGTCATTTTTGCCTACTTGCTTTTTCAGTGCTTCTTCCTTGGAGAATGTTTTCTGTAGGGTCATCACTTTCTTCGTGCTTCCAAGAACCACGCAGACATGAATCTGCCTATCTCCTAAGAGACACGGTGTTAAATCCAGTGTCCTAAGACAGTGTCCCAAGACTATGAAGTCTTGCTCATCCAGTCTTATATTCTGGCCTCTTTGATGTAACACCCTCAACATGAAATCCCAGGAGTTCTTCCCTTGGCTTCTGCCAGTCCATGGTGGCTAATTCTAGCTGTTTTGGGATGTGATCTTTTTCTTCCATCATTAGGCACAGCATGTCCTTAGAAGTGGTATGCTGGGATTTAGGTCTGTTTATCCATCTGGCACCAGGAGAAGAGAGAGTATTCTGAGGGGACACTTGTTGTATTGAAGAAAAGAGGCCTCTGCAGTGTCCTCCTTCCTGGGCAAAGGTCTCAACTTGTTGTGGGGTGAGGCACTTCTGCAGCCTCTAAGGGCTTGAGAGTTTGCAGAGCCACAGTCTTCAGGGGTCCTTCACCCAGATGTCCTTATCCCATGTTTCAGGATCCCAGCTTTTCTCAACTAGGGCCTTGACCTTAGCATAGCAGACCTGCCTTGCCTGACCACTCATTGACTTTGTAGTTCTGCAACTCTATGAAATGTTGACTTTATACCGCAGCTATGCCCACTTTGCACTGCTGAACACAAGAATGCTGTGTAAGCTACCAAAAAGGACCTTTGTGTATCATACTTATTTTTTAAATTCAGGTTGATGAAGGTAAAATCTACATAAAATTTAGATGTATACTTTGATCAGTTTTTGACAAATGTATATATTTGTGTAAGAACCATCACAATTGAGATAGAGAACATAAGCGTCACCCCACAGAATTCCTTTAGGATGCCCCTTTGTAATTAATCTTCTTTCCAACCCCAGCGCTTGGCAACCACTGATCTGATTTCTGTAGCTGTGACTTTTTAGAGGTATCATATAAATGGAATCACTCATGAGGTCTTTTGCACCTTGCTTTCTTCATTTTAACACATTTGAGATTCATTCACATTGTAGCACGTATCAGTACTTCATTCCCTTTTGTCGTGAATAGTATTCCATTGTATAGATGCATCACAATTTGTTTACCCATTTCCTATTAGGTGGGCATTTGGGTTGTTCCAGTTTTGGGTAATTATGAATAAAACTTCTAAAAACTTTCACATTCAGGTCTTAGTGTGAAGCTATGCTTTCATTTATCTTGGGTAAATGGCCAGGAGTGAGATTGTCTTTTTTTTTTTTTTTTTGACAGGGTCTCACTCTGTCACCCAGGCTAGAGTGCAGTGGCACAACCTCGGCTGACCGGGGCAATCTCCGCCTCGCAGGCTCAAGCAATTCTCCTGCCTCAGCCTCCCGCTTAGCCTTACTGCCTGGCTAATTTTTGTATTTTTAGTAGAGACGGAGTTTCGCCATGTTGACCAGGCTGGTCTTGAACTCCTGACCTCAAACGATCCACCGGCCTCGGCCTCCAAAAGTGCTGGGATTACAGGTGTGAGTCACCGTGCCTAGCCAGACCTTGTCTTTATAAAAAAAGAAAAAAAAAAAAAAGAAAGAAAGAAAGAAAGAAAAATGTAAGGTTAAAAAAAGTTAAAAGTTGGCCGGGCGCGGTTGCTCAAGCCTGTAATCCCAGCACTTTGGGAGGCCGAGACGGGCGGATCACGAGTTTAGGAGATCGAGACCATCCTGGCTAACACGGTGAAACCCCGTCTCTACTAAAATACAAAAAAAATTAGCCGGGCGAGGTGGCGGGCGCCTGTACTCCCAGCTACTTGGGAGGCTGAGGCAGGAGAATGGCGTGAACCCGGGAGGCGGGGCTTGCAGTGAGCTGAGATCCGGCCACTGCACTCCAGCCTGGGCAACAGAGCTAGACTCCGTCTCAAATAAAATAAAATAAAATAAAACAATTAAAAAAGTTAAAAGTTAAAGACAAAGAGGGAAGAGATGTGGCTATAAAAGAATGGCAAGAGGGAGACCCATGATGATGGTCCAGTTTGAGTATCTTGATTAAGGGGGTAGTTTCACAAGGCTACACATGTAATAAAATTGCATAGAACTATACACACACACACACACACACACACACATCACACAAATGAGTCTACACTGGTAAAATACGAATAAATTCTATGGCTTGTACCAATGTCAATGTTTTTTTTTTGAGATGGAGTCTCACTCTGTCACCCAGGCAGAGTGCAGTGGCGCAATTTCAGTTCACTGCAACCTCTGCCTCCTGGGTTCAAACGACTCTCCTGCCTCAACCTCTTGAGTAGCTGGGATTACAGGCATGTGCCACCATGTCCCACTAATTTTTCTTTTCCTTTTTTTTTTTTTTTTTTTGAGACAGAGTCTTGGCACGATCTTGGCTCACTACAACCTCCACCTCCCGGGTTCAAGCAATTCCTCTGCCTCAGCCTCCCAAGTAGCTGAGACTACAGGTGCACGCCACCACACCCGACTAATTTTTTGTATTTTAGTAGAGACAAAGTTTCACCGTGTTGCCCAGGCTGGTCTTGAACTCCTGAGCTCAGACGATCCACCCACCTCGGCCTCCCAAAATGCTAGGATTACAGGTGTGAGCCACTGCACCCAACCTTTTTTCTTTTTTTTTTTTTTATTTTCTCCAGGTGGAGTTTTGCTGTTGTCGCCCAGGCTGGAGTGCAATGGTGCCAACTCGGCTCACTGCAACCTCTGCTTCCCAGTTCAAGGAATTCTGTCTCAGCCTCCCAAGCAGCTGGGATTACAGGCACCTGCCACCACGCCGGCTAATTTTTGTTTTTTCAGTAGAGACAGAGTTTCACCATGTTGGCCAGGCTGGTCTCAAACTCCTAACCTCAGGTGATCCACCTGCCTTGGCCTCCCAAAGTGCTGGGATTACAGGCGTGAGCCATCATGCCCGGCCAATCGTCACTATTTTTCTAATTAAAAGTGGTACATCATTGTTTAACATGTGATTAGCAACCACAAAAACCCACTGAATGAATATCAAAGTGAAGGTCCTGCCTGTAGGGATTCAAATAACATAATTTTTTCTTTTTTTTTTTTTTGAGATGGAGTGTTGCTCTGTCGCCCAGGCTGGAGTGCAGTGGCGCACGGTCTCTGCAAGCTCCGCCTCCCAGGTTCACGCTATTCTCCTGCCTCAGCCTCCCAAGTAGCTGGGACTACAGGTGCCCGCCACCACGCTTGGCTAATTTTTTGTATTTTTTTTAGTAGAGATGGGGTTTCACCATGTTAGCCAGGATGGTCTCGATCTCCTGACCTCGTGATCTGCCCGCCTTGGCCTCCCAAAGTGCTGGGATTACAGGCGTGAGCCATGGCACCCGGCCAATTTTTTCTTTTAATCAGTCTTGGAAGGATAAAGGGAATTTAAAATAAATAATATTTGCACTTAAAACATGGAAAAATCATACATTATTTGCTAAGAGGTTTGGCAATAACTTGACTGTCATTTGCCTTAAAGGTGCTTGCCAGCCTGCTCTCAGCGGGAAGACCAGGTTAGACCCTTGTGTAGGAAAATCAGATTATTTCCTGGGTCTATCTCCTGATCATTAACAATGATTGTTGAATAAGGACTACTCCTTTCCCTCATGATCAGGAAACCCTGAAGATAAATTTGTTCTGCTCTGTTTTCAAGGCTTTGTGCCCACCCAAGCCTTCAAAGAGACTGTGGCAGCCTCAGCTGATGGCTCTTTGCTTCGTATCATAAAATCCCAAGAGAAAGGTGGTGTATAAGCTTAACATTTGCTCATTTCCCTTAAGCAGGCATAATACTAATATTCACGGAGGCCTGCGAAGAGCCACTTGATGCAGAAGCCAGGTGACTATAAGTGATAGAGGAAATTTACCTGAATTGGTTCAAGATGTGTGTTGCTAGGAAACTATGTCCACAGGCGAATAATCATATTGATTCTAGGAAAATGGTGACACTAAGTAAGCAAACAGACAGGTGCAGCCACACAAACTCCATTTAGCCTTTTTATGCTCCTTAGATGAAAGGCTTGCTCTTGTTTTGTATTAAAGTCGATAGATGATCTTGAGGAAAGAGAAGAATAAGGAATGATTATTTTCTATGATCATCATATTATTAGTTAGGTATATTTACCAAGCCCTTTTGCAGACATTATTTCTAAATTTTAAAACAACTTTTCCCTTTTTGCATAGGGAGAGGTTAAGTATTTCCCCAAAGTCATAGGGCAGAGTTAGGATTTGGAAGCCAGGTCTGTCAGATTTCAGCCTGGGCTCTTGTTACCACAGCTGCCAAATGATCACATCCTGTGGTCAGAGGAAAATATTAAAATAAAATAAATGGCTGAGAGTGATGGTTCACACCTGTAGTCCCAGCACTTTGAGAGGCTGAGTTGGGAGGATCCCTCGAGGCCAGAAGTTTGATACCAGCCTGGGCAATATAGTGAGACCCTGTCTCTATAAATATTAAATTTAAACAAATAACAAGAAATGTATTTGTGGGGAACAGAAGGATGCTGAACGTGGCCTTAGATTCCATTTTTCAGGAATTGGATTTCTGTTTGCAGTGAAAATATTTTCTGGTGTTTTCCTAATACATAATAGAGGAAAATACTTGGCGTCCCAATTAGATTGGGACCACACCTCCCAAGCGTGTGGAGGGCAGGGCCGTATCTCTGTTGTGTCCGTGGTGCCCTATTGTAAAATGGGTATAACAAGGCTTCCAGGTTAGGAGCCAGCAGGCTGTCATTTGTTAATTATAATGACATTGGGGAAGTCACTTAGGACATCTGAGCTTCATTGATATCTATATGGGGATCATGGCACCCATGTTGCAGACATGTTTAAGGGGTCTGAATTTTATTGCACAATCCTGGGGGTAAGACTCACATTATTTTTCTAAATCAAATTTAACCTGACTTCAAACCCTATATGTCAGGGTGGGGCAATCTTTCCTTTGGGGAGTTGGGGCGCTGCTTTTGGGATGTATGGAAAACAGAGAAAGATCTTTATTATTCAGTCCATCTGATTGCCACTGAGATGCTCGTTGTCTAAGCCAATGTTTACTAGAGTTGTCTCTCTGAAGTTCAGGTTCTACTGTCTCACAGCTGCTCCCAAGGCCATGGCTCTTGGTGGCCAGTCCTCTGGTGGCCAGGAATAGCACTGCTCAGGAGTGGGCCAAGAGCTTCCACCACCCAAGGAAATTCCCTTTGAATCCCTTTTCCTCAGTTCAGGGCAACATTTCCCAGTGTATAGTTGCCCTGTTATTACTGCAACATAACATGGTTTCAGAGGTATGCTGAGGGAGAGACTTTTTTAAATTTCAAGAGTTATATATTTAATGTGTATTAACAATTTGAGCTAATATATTAAACCCATGATCTATAGCTTCCTTTTAAAATAACTTTAAAATGTCAGTCAATATAAAGTGAAAAATAATAATTTCATAATATTACCATCAGTAATAGCAGATATTGCAAAAATCTTGAAGAGTTACAGGGATTTCTGAGGTCTGGGAAACATTTGTTAGACACAGTGCTGTTCAATAGAAATATCACATGAACCACAAATGCAAACCACCTATGGATATGTACTTAAAAATTTTCTGGCTGGGCGCGGTGGCTCAAGCCTGTAATCCCAGCACTTTGGGAGGCCGAGACGGGCGGATCACGAGGTCAGGAGATCGAGACCATCCTGGCGAACACGGTGAAACCCCGTCTCTACTAAAAAAATACAAAAAACTAGCTGGGCGAGGTGGTGGGCGCCTGTAGTCCCAGCTACACAGGAGGCTGAGGCAGGAGAATGGCGTAAATCCGGGAGGCGGAGCTTGCAGTGAGCTGAGATCCGGCCACTGCGCTCCAGCCCCGGCGACAGAGCGAGACTCCGTCTCAAAAAGAAAAAAAAAAAAAAAAAAAAAATTTTTCTAGGAGCCACATGCAAAAGAAACAAGTGATATTAATTTTGATAATATGTTTTATTTAACTTGATATATCCAAAATATTATCATTTAATATGTAACCAATATGAAAATTATTTGAGATATTTTACATTCTTTTTCCTTTAATGCAAAGTTGTTGTTGTTGTTGTTTTTGAGATGCATTCTTGCTCTTGTCACCCAGGCTGGAGTACAGTGGTGTGATCTCTGCTCACTGCAACCTCTGCCTCCTGGGTTCAAGCAATTCTCCTGCCTCAGCCTCCCGAGTAGCTGGGGTTACAGGCACCTGCCACCACGCCCGGCTAATTTTTGTATTTTCAGTAGAGACAGGGTTTCACCATGTTGGCCAGGAGGATCTATGAACTCCTGGCCTCAGGTGATCCACCCACCTCAGCCTCCCAAAGTGCTGGGATTATAGGCATGAGCCACCGCACCTGGCCAATGCAAAGTTTTTGAAACCTGGTATACATTTTATATACCTACTGCACATCTCCTTTACACTAATCGTGTCCCAGGCACTCAACAGCCACACATGGCTAGTGGCTACTGTACTGCAGGACGCAGGTTTAGGGAAGTGAGGATAGATTCTGCCACTTAAGCCTCCAAATCCCACAATGGCTGTTGCCAAACATTTTTTGGCTCGGGTACCTCCAAAAGAGTTTTAGAAACCTATGTGCCCCCTCCCCACCTTCCTTTGCCTCACAGACACACATTGCTAGATTGATAACTATAAGTTCTATAAGATTAAGTAGTTGTTAGCGGTATAATTTGCAGTCTTGTAAATATTGACTTTAGGCCAGGCATGGTGGCTCATGCCTGTAATCCAAGCACCACTCCAGCCTGGATGACAGAGCGAGACTCTGACTCAAAAAAATAAAATAAATAAAAAATAAATATTGATTTTAAAACAAAACTATAACAGCATTTTTAGAATAGTCAATGGAATGTAAATATCATAGCACTCTGTTCTCTACCATCGTTCAGTTATAGAAATCATTGAGTAAAGTCTTGCTTTTCTTCATTCTTCTTCTTAAAGTTGTATTTCTTTTCTTTTTTTTTTTTTTTTTTTTTTTTGAGACGGAGTCTTGCTCTGTCACCCAGGCTGGAGTGCAGTGGCCGGATCTCAGCTCACTGCAAGCTCCGCCTCCCGGGTTCACGCCATTCTCCTGCCTCAGCCTCCCAAGTAGCTGGGACTACAGGCGCCCGCCACCTCGCCCGGCTAGTTTTTTGTATTTTTTAGTAGAGACGGTGTTTCACCGTGTTAGCCAGGATGGTCTCGATCTCCTGACCTTGTGATCCGCCCGTCTCGGCCTCCCAAAGTGCTGGGATTACAGGCTTGAGCCACCGCGCCCGGCCTTAAAGTTGTATTTCTATTTCTCTTTCCTCTACCTAACTTTATCTAAAGTTCTCTTATTGTCTCAAATGAGCCTCTCTGCAAAAGGAATTTATATATAAATTTAAATTTAAGAACGACTTCCTGTGACCATAAAGCTGTGTTATTTAAACAGTACAATTATTTTGGAAACCCTTATCTAAACAATAGAAGTGGTCTTGCCTCCCGCTTCGTTCGTGTAGCCATGGATGAATATTTCAGGCGGTAACAAAGATCAGACCCTACTTTTACCCTGGGGTGTAAACTAAGCCCAATGAAGGTAATCTTCAGAACTTGTTTAAAGATGTGCTTCAGCTCCTTAATAACTATTTTTGTTCTCAATAGGTAAGGTTTTGGTTTAATCTTGACACATTAGAAGGAGTCAATCTGAGAAGCTTGGATGGGAGGGCAAGGACAGTTAAGAGTCTAGGATGAGTATGTTTCTGGGTAGTCTCTATCCCATTTTGTGAAATCCTCTCATTACTAACATCCAAATAAATGCACACTGAAATCAATAAAATCCTATACCTAAACTGATTGGAAAGCAGGAACAATGAAAAAAAAAATATATGTATAAACAAGGACTTCATTTTAAATATCTTCTTCCATGAGTTGCAAGAAGCAGGGCCACTAATCAGGATTTGATGAGATCAACAGGGCTTTGTGTGCCCCCGTTTTTCAATGGGGAAATTACATAGTGGGAATGCAATTTTATTTAAAATGGACACATACAGACCTAAATGGTGGGTGGCTCACAGACTAGAGAAAAAAAAGATTTCAGGGCACCTCCAATGGGACACAGGAACTAGGAGGAGGGCTACATAACAGTAAACTTGAGCCTGTTCTCTGTGCCCTCAGATGTTAATCTTCACAGCTTCCAGTTACATCCCTCTCGGATGCGAATAACGGTATTTCTCAAATTCCCATGTGGGCTGTTAATGACATGTTATAGAAGCACAAACTATTGGAAATTTTTTGTTTTGTTTTGTTTTGAGACAGAGACTCACTCTGTCACCCAGACTGGAGTGCAGTGGCGCAATCTTAGCACACTGCAACCTCTGCCTCCAAGGTTCAAGCAATTCTCCTGTCTCAGACTCCAGAGTAGCTGGGATTACATGCATGTGCCACCATGCCTGGCTAATTTTTGTATTTTTAGTAGAGAAGGAGGTTTCACCATGTTGGTCAGGCTGGTCTTGAACTCCTGACCTCATGTGATCCACCTGCCTTGGCCTCCCGAAGTGCTGGAATTATAGGTGTGAGCCACCGTGCCTGGCCTGAAAGTTTTAAAATTGGATTTCATTCTTACTGATTTCTCAATTACACATCTTTCAATAGGCTTTGGCATCTAGAGTTAATGACAAATAACAACCGTTATTCACCAAACACCTAGAATCTGTTGGGCACAGCGCTAAGCCATTATATGTGTTATTTCAGCCAGGAGTTTGAATATCACACCTTGGAGAGAGTTTGGTGCTGAAAACTGGCTCCCACAACCTAAACGCACATGATACTGACTGAGTCTCAACTCAGTGGATTAAGTTTCAATGGGGAACATGCCCTCCCAGTGATGAGAAAAGGGTTGTCCATGAGCCATCCCTCCAACCTGGAGTAATAATCAGAAAGTAGCAGACTGAACATGGAGCCAGGAGAGAGAGGCAGCTGGTGCTGAAGGATCCTTCAACCAGACAGGAGGACAAGTCCCCAAATAGCCTTGTCTGACCCTCTCTTGTTTGCAGTTCTTGGGCAGAATGTATGGAGAATGAAACGTGCTGAGATGAGGAGGAAATGCCCAGAATACTCCAGGCTTCGTCTCTGTCATTCCTAGAAGAGCCTGCACTGCTTGGCTCAGCAACCCAAGTGGCCTCTGAGGTATAAAACCAGAGCAGAATGCTTTCAGGGTGCCTCAGCTGTGGTGCTATATTAGTCCAGTTTGTGTTGCTATAAAGGAATATCTGGGTAATTTATACAGAAAAGAGGTTCATTTGTTTTATGGTTTTGCAGGCTGTGCAAGAAGCATGGCACCTGCATCTTCTCAGCTTCTGGTGAGGTCCTCAGGAAGCTTCCACTCATAGAAGGCAAAAGGGGAGCCAGCATGTCACATGACATAAGAGGAGCAAGAGAGAAAGGAGACGGTGCCAGGTTCTGTTAAACAACCAGATCTCATGTGAATTAATAGCGTGAGAACTCACTCATTACCATGGGGAGGACACGAAGCCATTCATGGGAGCTCTGCCCCCATGACACTAACACCTCCCACTAGGCCCCACTCCAACACTGGGGATCACATTTCAACATGAGATTTGGAGGGGACAAATATCCAAACTATATCAGGTGCAAAGTAGGGCACATACAGATAAGTCTGCATCTACCGTGGGCAGCCTCCCTGAGCCTTGGGGGCCAGCACATCATGGATCCTAGACTTGTTTTGGCCCTTGCTGCCTGTCTGGGAGTACTAAGTTGCTTTGCCTGACATGCTGCCCAAGTGCCGTGTCTCACCAACACTGGCAGCTGGGTTTGGGCAAAACCTCCTGCTAGATCTAGAAAACTGCTAGATCTAGGAACCTTAGTAGTAGTAGACGTTGGTGAGTGTTTAGAGTTCTCCCCTGGGATTAATAAGTACACAGAATTCCCCTGCAGGGATTGATACCCATACACAGTATTCTGCTTAACAGAGACCCTGGTGGTGCTGATGAGCACCTACTCCCCACGCTCCACCACACCTTCAGGGAGTCCAGAATATCCATGCCCACCAGAAAGTCAGGCTCTTCTTCGGGACAATATTAGACTCTAAAAATTATTATTATTTTTTCAGACACAGGTTCTCACTCTGTCACCCAGGCTGGAGCGCAGTGATACAATCATAGCTCACTACGGCCTCCAACTCCTGGACTCAAGTCATCCTGCCTCCTCAGCCCGCTGAGTAGCTGGTACTACGAGTGTGCACCACCAAGCTCAGATAATTTTTTTTTTTTTTGTAGAGAAAGGGCTTCACTATGTTGCCCAGGCTGGTCCCAAACTCCTAGCCTCAAGTGATCCTCCCACCTCAGCCTCCCAAACTGCTGGGATTCCAAGCATGAGCCACCACACCCAGCCCCCTGTAAATTCTTAACTCACAGTCATCTCCGTCCTAAATTTGATGAGTTTAGATCTTCTTCCTTGTGTCTTAATCATTCCATCAATTTTTCAACATATTTTTGCTCTTTTCTAAACATGTAGACAGTGTTACGTCATGTACTGACAAATAAGGTTTATCAACAGACACACGTAATGCCAACGATCCCACGGCTTTCCTGGGAAGATGAGTCTCCTGCCCCTTCCTTTGCAATGTCTTCCAGATTTCATCTCCACTGTACTTATAGAAATGATGTTCTCAGCCCTCCACTCATGGCCTCCGACCGATTCTGGCAGTCAGGCCTGCCCCGGGATCCCCACAAATCTGACTGACAGAAATTTGTGTGACCTCTTTGCTAGGTTTCACTGGTTATTAGTGAATATGTGGTGTGTTATCTTCCCTTCTCTTAACTACCTTGTCTTTGGGGGCAAATGCAAAGCAATTCTGTACACCTCACCTCTCTCCATCCAAGCCAAGCCAAGGGCCAGAGTCCCCAGGTGACTATCCTGCCCTGTGGTCAGGCACACCTTCTGGCTCTGCTATAAGGCAAACTTGGTCTTTTTGTTTCTGCTAGCCTGCAAAAAAATTAACAATCAACCATTGCCAAGACCACCTCGGTCGGGGAGACCCTAACCCAGCAACGCTAGAGGAATTAAAGACACACACACAGAAATAACAGAGGTGTGAAGTGGGAAATCAGAGGTCTCACAGCCTTCAGAGCTGACAGCCTCAAACAGAGATTTACCCACGTATTTATTGACAGCAAGCCAGTGATAAGCACTGTTTCTATAGATTATAGATTAACTAAAAGTATTCATTACAGGAAACAAAGGGATGGGCCCATAATAAAGGGATGGGTCTGGCTAGTTATCTGCAGTAGGACCATGTCCTTCAGGCACAGAATGCTCATGCTATTTTTTGTGGTTTAAGAACGCCTTTAAGCGGTTTTCCATTTTCCGCCCTGGGTGGGCCAGGTGTTCCTTGCTCTCATTCTGGTAAATTCACAGCCTTCTAGGGTGGGTGTCATGCCCATCACGAACATGTCACAGTGCTGCAGAGATTTTGTTTATGGCCAGTTTTGGGACCAGTTCATGGCCAGATTTTGGGGGGTCTGTTCCCAACAAACTATCACAACCTTTATGCCACATTTATCAATCTTAAAGGGATGCCTGGACTTTGAAAGCTTTTTAGCATGGTTGGCTGCCCAAGAAGTCAAAGACCAGACCAGCCAATTGTGTCAAAGTTGACCTCGTTCTTTAGAGCCATAACTAATACTTGTTTGTTTGTTTGTTTGTTTTGAGACAACGTCTCGCTCTGTCACACAGGCTGGAGTGCAGTGGTGCAATCTCAGCTCACTGCTACCCCCGCCTCCGAGGTTTAAGCAATTTTCCTGCCTCAGCCTCCTGAGTAGCTGGGACTACAGGCACATGCCACCACACCTGACTAAATGTTTTGTATTTTTTTTAGTAGAGGCAGGGTTTTGTCATATTGGCCAGCCTGCTCTCGAACTCCTGACCTTAAGTGATCCACCCGCCTCAGCCTTTCAAAGTGCTAGGATTATAGGTGTGAGCCACTGTGCCCAGCCTACATTTTTATTTAATATATTTTAAGTCACTGTGCTCAAATAAGCAGTAAGATTTGGAATCTGATCGACAGTTCTTATTTTGGGGCATCAAGGAAAATTTCCAGCTCAGTGAACAAACAGGCAGTTTAATGTGGTATAGAACAGTGGCTTTCAAACTGGCTTCACGATAAGAAATCCATGTTAAATGATAACCCAGTGCATGCACGTGCACGCACACACACACACACACACACACTCCTACATCACTGAAACAGAAGTATCTTCAAGCAGTGCTGCACTAGAGGAAAATGCACATGAAAGTGATTTCTTAGGAAATATTCCCAGGGAAAAGAGAGAAGTGAGAAAGTAGGAGTAGCAAGATGCCACGTAAGGGTACAACATCAAGTCAAGTCCCACGGAAGGGAATTTTGATTCATTCCCGCAGAGGGCCCAGGGAACATCATAGGTCACACCTCAAAGTCATCCCAGTGAGATGGCAAAAGAGCTGGAGTATGTCTGTCCCCACCCTCATCAGTCATTGGTTAAGGGCTGTGCCGGGAGGGAAGGGACACAAATTCTCAGGCGCTTCTGGCTCTCTTGCACCTTCCAGCAGAATGCTGGCTTCTGTGAAAGAATGCACACTGGAATCCAGCTGGTCTACAAAGAGATGGCAGAGGGATCCCAGATGACATAGGTAGAGCAGGGACAGCTTCTGCTACAAACACCCTATATTGCTTTTGTTTTCTGATATTTTTCACAGCAAAGCAAACTTTCTTGTTGCTCTGCTAACTTTGTTACCGCTCACCCATCTGCCTTCCATCTTCCAGCATTTTGTTGCTAGTTCTTGTCTGTTGTTGCCTCTTCTGTTCTCTTTATCCTTCCAGTTTTTATAAGATTGTTTTTATTCCTTTTCAGTCATTTCAGAGATGCTTCAGGATGGAGCTGTGATAAACACATGTGTTCAGTCCACGATGTTTAACAGGCACTGCCTCCTGATTTTTCCATATGAATTACTGAAGAGTAGGTAGCAGACTGTCTTGATGCCCTTCCCCATGTCCCCTGAACTGAGCTGACCTGACCTGCAGCTGCAGTGAACTTAGGAATCCTAAGCATGCTGACGGCTTGCCCACTCAAGCACCTGCCTCATTCTGCTTCTCTGACTGAGGATTTCCTCCAGTACAACAAAAGCTTGCCCAACCTTCACAAGGCATCCTAGAATTGCTGGGGACAGAACACCCCTCAACCCATGAAGGATGAGGATCAGTGGATTAATATCCAACCATCCCATACCTTGGTGGGACTATTATAAGGCATTCTGTGTGGTTCCTCAGAGGTCCCAAATGGGAATGAGCCCAAATTGCCCACAATAATAACCCATTCATCAATTCAGTTTTCTGTTTCACCTCTCTCACTTTCCACACTCACTCACTTGCTCTACCTGGGATCCTCTCCAAGAGAGACTCTTGTATCCAAAGCTTTGTCACAAGGTTTGATTTTGGAAGAACTCAAATTAAGGTAACGGGTACTGGAAGTGACTATAGAAAGTATATTCTCAATGGTATGGTGGCAACAAAAACCCCACTGGTGGTGGTGAGTAAGGTGGTGACAAACCCTGGCACTTCGAAGATTCCATACCTACACTTGACCCATGGTGTACTTGGATGAGGTAAAGGTGAAAGAGAAGCTTAGCTTATGCAGTAGTGCTCATCCTCCTGAAGGATGTGGGGTTGTGATAGTCACAGGAATTGAAGAGTTGTCTTGTTCTTGTTAACTGCCTTAGAAGAATTGGGAAAAAAGAAAGACAGGTTTATATCATCCAACTATCCATTCACAGCATAGCAGTGAAAGCCAGAAGGCCTCCTTGGAAGGATTTAAAGTGATCTCCATTTCCTTAGCCAGGCGTGGTGGCTCACACCTGTAATACCAGCACTTTGGGGGGCTGAGGTGGGTGGATCACTTGAGGTCGGGAGTTCACAACCAGCCTGGGCCAACATGGTGAAACCCCGTCTCTACTAAAAATACAAAAATTAGCTGGGCATAGTGGTGCACGCCTGTAATCCCAGCTATTCGGGAGGCTGAGGCAGGAGAATTGCTTGAACCCAGGTGGCAGAGGTTGCAGTTGGCCGAGATCATGCCACTGCTCTGCAGCCTGGGCAACAGAGAGCCAGATTCCATCTCAAAAAACAAACAAACAAAAAAACTCCATTTCCTACAACCAGGAAAAAATGTTCTAAAAAATGACACTCAGGGGTTCATTGCAAGAGTAACAGAACTACAAAGCCGACTGAAGGCACAGTCCAAGCAGGCCTCTGATGTAAAAGTCAAAGCCCTAGAGGAAGGAAACGGTCCCTAGAACCACTGGGGTGCAGGCAGGCATCTGGGTAGACATGTTTGAGAACCTTGAACCCCTACATTCCCTGAACCCTCCAGTCTAGAAGTATCTTGCACCCCATTAGTTGAAGAGAACAGCTTCCCACTGCCTAGAGACTCTACACAGTCCTCCTCTGAAGCAGACACCTCCAAGATTGCTTCAAGGTCTGCCACTGCCTGCCCCCATTGCGTCTATTCCAAAAACTAGGAACAAGTCTCAGCAGGCCCTGAGCAGGGCAGCATAGCTCTTGCTGTGAGAGATGTGGCAGGTTGTATTTTCTAAAGAAGGCTGCAACAATATCTCTCATCCCATGGCCTGACAAGGGCAAGGTAATCAAGGCTCAACCACTCAGAATTGAAGGTGCAGTCATTCACTGAGCAAGCAACGATGACTAGTGGAAGTGCTAGCCAAGGATTCGGGAAATCTAGAAGAGGTGGTGGAGCAGAGGGATGATGAGTATAGATTATAGCCTTGGGACTAGTGGCAGCAGTGAAGATTGTAACTTGTTCCACATATTCTTCTATTTTCAATCATTTTTGGAGATTGCAGCCAGCTACAACCCTGAAATGTCAGTAACAAAGCAAACTCAGGGTGGGCATGAAAGGAACGAACATGGTAGTCACTACTGATACCCTGCCCACGGCCCACCTGTTAGTTCCCCTGCAGCTTGCAAACATGTCCATACACACTGACATCTTCATACCACGAGTGCCGTAACTCTGCTTCTCTGCTGAGGCCCTTCTCAGCCCGTGGTGAGAGTAGCCTGGAAGTGCTGAGGGCATAGTGCCCCCAAGGTCAACCTTTAATCAATAAGGTTCAAGAGTTAGAAGATAAGCACTCCCAACTTCCCCATCCCTCAGTGAATTCCTCCTGAGGCGTATTCTACACGGTTTCTCAGAGGCTCCCCAGTGGAAGTGAGCCCCAGTGGCTTAGGAAAATGGGACCTACTAATTAAGGCACCCCCTTCGTTCTTTTCTCCTTTCTTTCTCTCCCTTTCTTCACTCTATCCCATGAAGTTCCTGGGATCACCAAATAAACCATCTGTAATCAAGTCTTTATCTCAGTCTGCATTTTGGGGAACCCAAACAAAGATGTAAGTTTTCATCATAAGTCTGCCTGTCTACATTTATTTCTTATTTGCTACAAATATTATTGGTAATTTTCTTGACAAAAGTAATATGCTGTCAGTTGATAGGCTTAAATAATACATATTTGTAGTGATACCTGCAGTAAAAATGTGAAGAGCAATTTTAAAAAGTTATTTTCATTAGTTTATGAAAAACGAAGAAATTGAACTTTGAAAAAATGCAGCAGTACATCCTAACACTGTATAAAGAGGAATATTTTCATAACTGTAGAAATGGTTGGCAGGGCTGCCAACTATCCAGGGATGATTTTGAAATTGCTGTCATTGGCCAACTACTATGACCAACGAAATCAACATTTTCACAATGCAGGCAAAATAAACATCATAAGTCAAATTTAATAGGTGTATGTTTTTCCTTTAAGAGTTGTTGAACTATCTAGGATACTCAGGCCTTTATTTTTCATTTTACAGCAGAGTTTTTACATACACAAATACACATACACACACATTTGCATTCAGACATACATGCACATATCTTTTTGTATTTTAAATATTTTCAAAGTGTAGCTCTGTAGACTCATGTATTTTAACTTTGGTAATGGATGCAGTATTCCCTTTGGAATCCAGCTTATGAAGAAATTCATGCTGAGGGGAAGTATATAGTAATTCTTTATCTCCTGCATATACTAGGAAACACTCTAGGAGGGATATTACTAAGACAAATTTAGAAAGACCTCCACATGCAGAGACAAAAGTGTCAGTGGCATACTGAGAAAGCCAGTGAGTGGTCAAAAATCAGGAATAAACAAGCTTTGCTCATTTAAAACCATATAAATATTTGTTGATACATCTTGTTTTGTTTTCACTTTTGATGGTATGTTAGTTTGTGAAACCAAATGATATCCAGATTCTTTCTTCCCATAGGCTTATTAATACCGAAATATGGCATATTTGCCTCCATATACAGGCTTTGTTGAACATCAATTGTTTCTCTCTACCTTTCTCCATTTTAAACATGTGATTCTAGTGCGAACTTCTAATTATGGACCCCTGATCTCTCTGTTCCAGTCATAGGGCAGGAATGTGGTTAATTACCTGCATCAAGCATTGTCTTTAGTGATTGTTCAAAGAGGCTATGAAAGCTAAACCAATCAGAGGCCTTCCCCAGAATTCTGAAGTGGAGTTCCACAGGGAGGAAGAGCTTTCTATTCTAGTGATGATGTCTGGAAGCAGCCATGTACCTCCACCACATGGAGAAGGCTGGTATGAAAGAATGAAGTCGAATTGTACAGACACATGATACAAAGTGCCAAGTCCTCAGTTCTAGAGCTGGAGAATCCCACTGGCCAAATCTGTGCCCCCTGTCTTCTGGGGGGTAGATCATGAGGTCAGAAGTTCGATACCAGCCTGACCAACATGGCGAAACCCTGTCTCTACTAAAAATACAACAATTAGCTGGGTATGCACCTGTAGTCCCAGCTACTCAGGAGGCTAAGGCAGGAGAATCACTTGAATCTGGGAGGTGGACGTTGCAGTCAGCCAAGACCATGCCACTGTACTCCAGCTTGGGCAATAGAGTGAGACTCGACCTCAAAAAAAAAAAAAAAAAAAAAAAAAAAAAGAATCACAAACACAAAACATATAGCATTGTTCCTTCCAAAACACCAGAGAAAGTATCAGAAATGCAAAGTCCCCAGAAAAACCCGACTGAAATACTAAGGACTCTCCTAAGTCAGCTCCGACTTGCACTGCGTGACCTTGACCTAACATGCAACTTAGTCACTCAATCTCAGTGACCACCGAATAAACAGAGATAGTAACACTCATCTTTATATTCTTACGGGGGCATCTTAAGGATTAGCAATGGATCAGATGTCAAAGCACTTTGAGCTTCATTGGAAGAAAGACAATTATCTCAACTCCATTATTATCTATTTTATGAAGTTTCAGACATGCTCATACATCTCCAATCCAGTCTTGGCCCCTCAGTAGTTTATCTTAAAAATGTTAGCTCTAAGTTCTAAATTTATCTTCAAAGAATCAATATGTCAGTATGTTCAATTCTTTGCCTTCTACTTTTAAACTTAACTTCCTTGTAAAGCAACTTTTTTGATTACCTACTCCACCCTGACTCATTCTGATCATCTGCTCCACCCTGACTCATTCAGATTACCTGCTACCTGCTCCACCCTGACTCATTCTCCACCTTGCATAACCATTTTTTTCCCACCAAAGCACTCACCCCTGTCACTCTCTTTAAATCAGCCAATCGGAATTAGTTTAGCCTGCGCGGTCTAACCCTAGACAATGGGTGAACGACACAGCACCAGGGGCCATGTGTGTCAGAGATAAGAACCCCTTCCCCTCCCTTGTCCAAGTGTGTGCTCACCATTGCTCCATCTGTAAGGGCGCACCCTTCTATAGAAGTAACTTGCCTTGCTGAGAATCAAAAAGAAAATTTTATATTCGAGTGCTATGTCTTTTGCGGCACGAAAACTTTATATATAACAACAACAAAAACCCATCTTTGCAAAAAGAAATGTATTTGCAAGGACACAAAACCACATTATTTCTAATTCCAAAAAATTGAGTCCTTAAGAATCCACCAGTAGGGGAATGGTTAATAAACTACGGCACATCCATATAGTAGCACGTATCAGAAACTGTGGTATAATAAAGGCTACCTTTGGGTGGTAATGACAGGGACGGGGCTCAAAGGAGTCAACTGGGATGCTGGAAATTTTCGGTATCTTGATTTGGCAATGGTTGCATAAGAACAAACATGAAATTTAAGATCTGTGCATTATACTATATGTATTTTTAAATATTTTAAAAATTATACTCACAAAGATTAATCACTAATGATTTAAGATAATCCTTCTGATATGAAATGAAAATAATGTATAAACACAAAACCAGCAGGGCAGAAAAACCACAGACACAGTAAGTCCCCAATTCCCTTTAAAAATGGACTCACACAGGAAAAAAGAACCAGATGGCAGCTACAAAATACTGAGAGCGGTGGAAATTGCAAACGACTTTAAATAAATATTATAAAAGCAATACAAAATTATTTTTAGGCCAGGCACTGTGGTTCATGCCTGTAATTCCAGCACTTTGGGAGGCTGAAGAGGGAAGGTGGCTTGAGGCCAGTGTTACAAGAAAGGGGTCCGGATCCAGACCCCAAGAGAGGGTTCTTGAATATCACACAAGGAAGAATTCAGGAAAAGTCCACAGTGCAAAGTGAAAGCAAGTTTATTAAGAAAGTAAAGGAATAAAATAATGGCTACTCCATAGACAGAGCAGTCCTGAGGGCTGCTGGTTGCCCAATTTTATGGTTATTTTTTGATATGCTAAACAAGGGGTGGATTATTCATGCCTCCCCCTTTCAAGACCACATAGGGTTACTTCCTGATGTTGCCATGGCATTTGTAAACTGTCATGGCACTGGTAGGAATGTAGCAGTGAGGATAACCAGAGGTCACTCTGGTCACCATTTTGGTTTTGGTGGATTTTGGCCGGCTTCTTCACTGCTATCAGGCCGTATCAGCCACTGTGACTGATAAGGCCATAAAGACCTTATCAACAAGGTCTTTATGAGCCGTATTTTGTGCTGACCTCTTATCTCATCCTGTGACTTAGAATGCCTTAACCATCCGGGAATGCAGCCCAGTAGGTTTCAGCCTCTTTTAACCCAGCTCCTATTCAAGATGGAGTTGCTCTGGTTCACAAGCCTTTGACACCGGGAGTGGAAGACCCGCCTGGGCGACAGCTTGAGACCCCATCTCTACAAAAAGGAAAAAAATTTTACAAATTACTACATCATAAAGACTCAGATAACGACCTCCTCAATAAAAAGGGGGGAAAGGTAGGAAAAAAAGGTGAAAAAAAGAGAAAAAAGATGAAGAAAAAGCTAGTAGGAAAATGGAAGCACTCAACATGTATTTTACTCAAATGACTAGAAGAAACAGTGGCATATGGTGTAAGAGAACCCTTCCTACTTGAGAGCCTAGGAAAACTGCCCGGTCAGCTAATTTGCCGTCTGACTTGGGGCATCACACATCCCTTCCTTTTTTTTTTTTTTTTTTTTTTTTTTTTTTTTTGAGACGGAGTCTCGCTCTGTCGCCCAGGCTGGAGTGCAGTGGCCGGATCTCAGCTCACTGCAAGCTCCGCCTCCCGGGTTCACGCCATTCTCCTGCCTCAGCCTCCCGAGTAGCTGGGACTACAGGCGCCCGCCACCTCGCCCGGCTAGTTTTTTATGTATTTTTAGTAGAGACGGGGTTTCACCGTGTTCGCCAGGCTGGTCTCGATCTCCTGACCTTGTGATCCGCCCGTCTCGGCCTCCCAAAGTGGTGGGATTACAGGCTTGAGCCACCGCGCCCGGCCCACACGTCCCTTCTGAACCTCAGTTTCCCCATCTGTAAAACGCGTCGGTTGCGCGGGATGTCGTCCAATGTCTCTTCCCGTCCAAAGTCTGCGCTTCCAGGTAGGAGACGCAAGGAGCTCTCAACCAGGGAGAAGCGTCGGGGACTGTTCTCGGGGCGTAGCCGGGCGCGTAAATCGACGCTGCCCGGGCCCGCGGGAGACGAAGTGTGACCCAGATGCCCCAGCCCAAGCAGGGCTGCCGGCAGCTGGCTCCAGAGCCGCTATTCCCTCGCTTCGGGCTACTGAACGGGGTCCGCGCTGCTCAAGGCCTGCCTCTCCGGCTCACCTCTAGGGAGACCACGTCCCGCAGTAGCGGATGCTCTGTGTGCAAAAGCAGCCCCGGCCTCGGCCCGCCCCAAGCATTGGCACTCAAGCCTGTGGGGTACAGGGAACCCTGGGCAGGAGAGGTCCGCCCACCGCCGCGCTCATTGGCTTCCGAGAAGGGCCCTGGGAATTCTGCCTTTCTATTGGCTGAGACAGCACCCGTCGGGGGGGGGGGAAGGAGTCTGGGCCCAAGGCATTGTGGGAGACGTAGTCCGCCCGGAGACAAACCCGATCGCGGTCCCCGGAGCAGGGTTGGGGCTGATAGCCTGGGCAGTGCCCGCAGGCCAGAGGCAGGAAAATCCGCAAACTGGCCGTCAGGACCCCAGTGTTGGCCAGAGCTGTGACCCGAGGCAAGCCATTTCACTTCTCTAAGGCCTCTGTATATTCGTCTATAAAAAGTGAAATGTGGAAGGACGGACTGGAAGGTCGTTTTCAGTTGCGAACCCGTGGCAAGGATTATTGTTAGGCGCCCCCGACCAGCGAGAGAGGACCCTGGGCAGGAAGGGAATCCATGCAGGAAAAATCCCTCATCGCCCAAGCCTGGCGTCTCTTTTCCAGTTTGCAGCTGTACACATGCACCCGGCCTTCGCACACCGCTTTGTTTTCGCACGTGGTATACCTGTGTTTGGAGAAAGGCTCTGCCCACCTCCTCTGCCGCGGAACTCCCATTCTTTCAGCTCCTCCTTGGTGGAGCCTGCCCTGTCATCACCTCCCTAGGCAGAGACGCTGCTCCAGCACAGCTGTTGGACGTCTTCATTTTATTTAAAAAAAAAAAACAAAAAAAGAAAGAAATAACATACACGCACACACACACACGGAGAGAGTGCGCGAGAGAAACAAGATCTCTCTCTCTCTCTATATATATATTTATTTATATATTTATATCTATCTATCTATCTATCTATCTATCTATCTATCTATCTATCTATAGATATCTATATTTATCTCTCTCCTTGAACTCCTCGCTTGAGCCCAGGGTCTCCTCGAACTCCTGGGCTCAAGGGATCCTCCTTCCTCAGCCTCCCGAAGTGCTGGGATTACAGATGCACCTGGCTGACTCTCCATTTTAGTACCCACCACCATGTTGCTTACTTGTCAGTCTCAGCATGGGGTGCCGGAGAGTGGGAGGTTGGCCTGTATCTTGGTGTTCCTAGGACTGGCGCTGTTGAAGAAATGGTTGCCCCAACCCTGCTTGAAAACAGGTGAGAAGCTGCCTAGAAACTCAAGTGGAAAATCTCAGAATGGAGAGAGGCACCCTTCATGGTCTGTGATGGAATAGTTGTATATTTTGCACAGAGCAATTACTGGAGGCACATGCAGTGAAATGATTGCCTTTTTTTTTTTTTTTTTTTTTTTTTTTTGAGACAGAGTCTTGCTCTGTTGCCCAGGCTAGACTGCAGTGGTGCAATCTCGGCTCACTGCAACCTCCACCTCCCGGGTTCAAGTGATTATTCTGCCTCAACCTCCCGAGTAGGTGCGATTACAGGCATGTACCACCACGCCCAGCTAATTTTTTGTATTTCAGTAGAGACAGGGTTTCACCATGTTTGCAAGGCTGGTTTCAAACTCCTGACCTCAAGTGATCCGCCCATCTTGGTCTCCCAAATTGCCAGGAGGCATGAGCCACAGTGCCCGGTCCTTTCCCATTTTTAATTGGATTTATTTGTAAGAGCTCTTTGTATATTAAGAAAATTATCTCTTTGTCACAACTGTTGCTACTATTTCTCAGTTTGCTGTTTGTTTTCTGCTATAGAAATTTGAAGTTTTTATGCAGTCAAATTTGTTAATCTTGTCTTTTTATAGCGTCTGAGTTTTGTGTTAGAAAATCCTCTGCACCGGCCGGGCGCGGTGGCTCAAGCCTGTAATCCCAGCACTTTGGGAGGCCGAGACGGGCGGATCACGAGGTCAGGAGATCGAGACCAGCCTGGCTAACACGGTGAAACCCCGTCTCTACCAAAAAAATACAAAAAACTAGCCGGGCGAGGTGGCGGGCGCCTGTAGTCCCAGCTACTCGGGAGGCTGAGGCAGGAGAATGGCGTAGACCCAGGAGGCGGAGCTTGCAGTGAGCTGAGATCCGGCCACTGCACTCCAGCCTGGGCGACAGAGCGAGACTCCGACTCAAAAAAAAAAAAAAAAGAAAAAAAAAGAAAATCCTCTGCACCACTCCAAAGAAGTGGAATTCACCTGTTTTTCACTAATTAACCTCTTTAATCCAAAAAAGAGATGCAAAGTGAAGTTTAGCTAGTGAATTTTATCCACTACCCTGGTAGCATCTTTATTAGTCCAGACTGACCACATGCAAACAGCACCACCTCCAAGTCAGCCTAAGAAGTCTGCACTAAGCAGAACTCCAGGTCATAACCCCTCCAGTGATTTTCTGGGGGTGACATTTTATTAACAAAGATGGGTTTCCCCACATGTCCATTCTTACCAGTAATGGAAATTTACACAAAAGGGAAAAGATACCGGGGAGGTTGGGGATGCACAGCTGGAACTTTCCAGCAGCCCAAGAGTTCATTTACCTCTCTGTTCCTAACCCATGTCAACCCTTGACCACAAGAACTGGCACTAGCTTGTCATGAAGAGTCCTAGAGAAGCCGTCTCCTCTGTGTCTGATTCTGGGAGGCTGGTCTTTGCCAGTGTCAACTATCCTACATGAGACAGAGAAAGTCACACTTAAGACCAATATATGGCATAACGATCCTACTGAGAAGGGCCCTGGTAGCCGAGGCAGTACTCTAAGACCAGCCTGCCACAGTGAGGCAAGCCTGGAAACAAAGCCAAGTTCAAGGTTGCTCCCCCAAGACATTCCTTTCTCTATTGGCCAAACCACAGGGGTGAGAGAGGCTCAGTTCCACCAGGAAGCATTCTTGGTTAAAAGCTTGAGAACTAATCTGGCTAACTTAAGTAAAAGGGACTTATTGAAAGACAGGGAAGTGACAGAATAGAAGGAAGCTGATGGATCAGGCTTGAGAACAGTTAATAACTGAGAAACAAAGAGGAAGGCCCCAAGAACCACAACAACAGTCTCTTAACAGAAACGGTTCAGCCTGCCCACCCCACGACCTCTGGTGGTACTACAGCCATCTCTGTTTCCCCGCCTTTCTCACTCAAATTTCCACGAGCAAGGAAAGAGCATTTGGTTGGCTGAGTCTAAGTCACATGTGCACTCCCTGGCTGCAGCAGGGCCAGAGAGGATCCGATCTGGATCCTAGCTTTTCTTACTAAGACCCCACACAAAGGCAGATTCTCCACTCTGGAGACTGAAGGTCTATTAGGCAGAAACAGTGTCACTACTTGTCTTTACACTCTGAGCAAGAAGGGACTTCTCCCCAAGGAATGCTAAACCTAAGGCATTTGGGGGCTCTTACATCATCTAGAGTTGATGAAAAATGATGTGGGTGGGGATGGGGAGAACTGCTTTCCATAATAGTTCTTTCCATAACAGTTTTGATTGGAGAGTTTAGTCCATTAACATTCAAGGTTATTATTGATCAGTAAGGACTTACTCTTGCCATTTTGCTATTTGTTTTCTGGTGCTTGTGGTTTTCTCTTTCTTCTTTCCTTTCTTCCTGCCTTCCTTTTTGTGAAGGTGATTTTCTCTGGTGGTATGATTTAACTTCTTGCTTTTGTTTTTTTGTGTGTGTATATTTTTTTTTTTTTAATTTGAGGTTACCACAAGGCTTGCAATACTATCTTATCACCCATTGTTTTAAGCTAATAACTTTACACTGCTTACATAAAGGACCGAACAAGCAAAAAGAAAATGAACAAAACTCTACACTTTAAATTTGTCCCTCTGCTTTTTAACGTTTTGTTGTTTCTACTTATATCTTATTGTACTGTCTATGCCTTGAAAAGTTGTTGTAGTTGTTATTTTTGTTTGGTTCATCTTTTAGGTTTTTTTTTCTTTTCTTTTCTTTTTTTTTGAGACAGAGTCTTGCTCTGTCACCCAGGCTGGAGTGCAGTGGTGCCACCTCAGCTCACTGCAACCTCCACCTCCTGGATTCAAGTGATTCTCCTGCCTCAGCCTCCCAGGTAGCTGGGACTACAGGTGTGTGCCACCATGCCTGGCTAGTTTTTTTTGTTTTTTGGTTTTTTTTTTGTATTTTTAGTAGAGATGGGGTTTCACCGTATTAGCCAAGATGGTCTCAATCACCTGACTTCGTGATCCACCCGCCTCGGCCTCCCAAAGTGTTGGGATTAAAGGTGTGAGCCACCGTGCCCAGCCTCATCTTTTAGTCTTTCTACTTGAGTTGTTTGCACACCACAATTACAGTGTTATAATACTCTGTGTTTTTCTGTGTACTTACTATTACTATAGTTTTGTACCTTCAGATGATGTCTTATTGCTCATTAATGTCCTTTTGTTTCTGATTGAAGACCTTCCTTTAGCATTCCTTGTAGGATTGGTCTGGTGTTGGTTAAATCCCTCAGGTTTTGTTGTATGGGAAAGTCTTTATTTCTCCTTCATGTTTGAAGGATATTTTCACTGGAGATATTATTCTAGGGTAAAAGATTTTTCCTTCAGCCCATAACATATATCATGGCACTCTCCCCTGGCCTGTAAGGTTTCCACTGAAAGTCTGCTGCCAGATGTATTGGAGCTCCATTGTATGTTATTTGTTCCTTTTCTCTTGCTGTTTAGGATCCTTTCTTTATCCTTGACCTTTGGAAGTTTGACTATTAAGTGCCTTCAGGTAGTCTTCTTTGGGTTAAATCTACTTGGTGTCCTATAACCTTCTTGTACTTGAATATTTATAGCTTTCTCTAGGTTTGGAAAGTTCTCTGTTATTATCCCTTTGAATAAACTTTCTACCTCTGTCTATTTCTCTACTTCCTCTTTAAGGCCAATAACTCTTGGCTTTGCCCTTTTGAGGCTATTTTCTAGATCTTGTGGGGATGCTTCATTCTTTTAAATTTTTTGTCTCCTCTAATTGTGTATTTTCAAATAGTTTGTTTTCAAGCTCACTAATTTTTTTTCTTTTGCTTGATCGATTCCACTATTAAGAGACTCTGATGGATTCTTTATTATGTTAATTGCTTTTTTCATCTCCAGAGTTTCTGCTTGATTCTTTTTAGTTACTTCAATCTCATTGTTAAATTTATCTAATAGAAATCCAAATTCTTTCTCTATGTTATCTTTAATTTCTTTGAGTTTCTCCAAAACCACTATTTTGAATTCTCTGTCTGGAAGGTCACATATCTCTGTTTTTCTCTGATTGGTCCCTGGTGCTTTAATTAGTTTGTTTGGTGAGGACATGTTTTCCTGATGTTTATGGATATTCAATGCCTGAGCACTGAAGAGTTAGGTATTTATTGTAGTCTTCTCAGTCTGGCAGTGCATTACCCTCCTGGCTTTCCTATGTGCCAATACACATGGAGTATTCCCAGCCAGAGAGGCTCCCTCAAGCCTCAGTGTTCAGGGTTTTTACTGGAGCTTCATCACAGAGGCATGCTTGATTGTCCACGTGGATCCTCTCAGTTTTGAGTTTCCAGTTCTTCCAGGGGTGGCCTAAAGTCCAGACTCTAAATCTCTTAGTCGGTTTTCCTGGCCTGGCTAAATCCCACACTAAATCTCATTATTAGACTATCCGTTATGACCCAAGACCCCCAGGCAAAGATACCCCTGTTAGGCATTACATGTTTCAACAGATTACCTCCCAGGAGTCTAGGACAAAGGCCAGACCTCTTTTTGGTCAAGGTTAATTTTTATTTGAAGCTATACAACATGCCGTCACTCTGTTATCCTTTCTGTTTTATCTTTAAAATAACCCTAATTGATGGGCAAGGATGTTTATTATTATAAACAAGATCTCAAGAGGGAAGACACTTGGGCAAGGTTGCACAGTTGATCCTGGACTCATGGTACAAGACTCTTTCACTCTTTGAGAGCCCCAAGTCCTGAGAGGAAGATGGAAACAAGGTGTGCATATGTGTGTGTGTGCACATGTGTGTTTGTGTGTGTAAATGTGTATCTAATGAGTATGTGTGGATATGTGTATGTCTCTGTGTGTTTGTGTTTATATGTGGATGTTTGTGTGTCTATAAGTATTGTTATATATGTGTGTATCTGTCCAGTGGTGCACATCTGGAATGCCAGCTACTCAGGAGGCAGATGAAGGAGGATCACTTGAGCCCAGGAGTTTGAGACAGAGAAAATTTCAATGATCTTCTTGCAGTTAGGAAAAGAAACCTGGGGCTGGACATAAAAAGACATAAAGCACAGCACAAAGAAGCAGAGAAATATCTAATGAAAAACAAGTGACCAAGAATTAATTAGTTCATCTACAAAGAAATATAGCACTTTAGCAGCAGAATGCAACTGGAAGATAATTTCTTTTAGAACCCTGATAATCTTTGTGAGAAAACTGTCGATCACATATATTAATTGCCAAAATGTGCAGGACTCTGTGCAATATAACTGGCTGGTAAAACCATCTTTCTAAAACTCATTATGCTACAAGTGGCATTCAACTCTTTCTCAACCAAGATTTCACAAACCTATCTCCAGCTTCCAGATGGTGAGGGAAAGTGTGATGAGATTTTTTGATAAATTGTGCTTGTCTCTGAGCCCATCTCCTCCTATTGAAGAGAAGGAAAATGAGGCGAGCACATTACAGCCCTGCCGACAAAAGTCACAAGATAAGCAAATAATTATTATTTAAAACCAGAGAGTCCTATAATTTATTTATGAACGCCACACATTCTATATTAGATCATCCATTTCAATTTACTTGTATTCTTTGAAGCAAATTTGTAAGATTTGAATTATTCAGAAAATGCTCCCAAGCTAATAAAACACTTTAACCACAGGAAGTATCATGCCACACAATATGGTGTGGTGGTGAAGGGTGCAGGCTCTAAAACCAGAAAACACAGGTTCAAGTCCTGGCTCTATCACCTTGGCAAGGTTACATGGTCTTGTTGTGCCTCCATATCTCCATCTAAAATGTAGGGATGACAATAATAGTGTCTATTTCATAGAGTTGTTTTGAGGAAAATAATATATATAAAAAGCACTTTGAACAGCAGTTATTGCTATTTAAGTGTTTGCTATTGTTATTTTAACATTTCAGATTATAAATATCTACCCTGTTATTCAGATGACAAGCATCCCTAAGCTGATAACATGATGAAGAGCTTTTGGTTTTCTCTCTTATTTTTTTTTTTGAGATGGAGTCTCGCTCTGTCACCAAGCTGGAGTGCAGTGGCGTTATCTCAGCTTACTGCAAACTCCACCTCCTGGGTTCTCACCATTCTACTGCCTCAGCCTCCTGAGTAGCTGGGACTACAGGCGCCCACCACCACGACTGGCTAATTTTTTTTGTATTTTTAGTATAGACGGGGTTTCACCATGTTAGCCAGGATGGTCTTGATCTCCTGACCTTGTGATCCACCCGCCTGGGCCTCCCAAAGTGCTGGGATTACAGGTGTGAGCCACCGTGCCCCACCACTTTTGGGTTTCTTAATTTCCATCAGCTTTGTGAGGGAAAAAAATACCACATGAAGAAGAGCAACTGAAGCAGGCGTGAGAAGGAAGCTTGGCTTAAGATTGGAGGGTTTGAATTTATTAGGCTTTTGTCTTCCAAAAATTTCCTAAGCTCCATCGATAAGAAGATGTTCAATAGCAATCTAGCTAAAAAGGACAACAGACCCCACAAGATACTGAGTAGACATAAAAATAGAAGGGTAATAAATGAAATATGGAAAACTACACAACCAGAAAAATAAAGAACTACCAGTACCCAAAACATGGCTAAATCTCACAGGATTATGTTGAATGAAAGAAACCAGCCACAAACGTGCACATACTGAATGGTTCCATTTATATGAAGTTCAACAACAAGTGAAACTAATTTTGTCATGTTTTGGGTGCTGCCAAGATGGGACCTTGAACAGTGTGTCCTAACATGGTGGAAAGGACAGAAAAACAAAAGAAGAAAACTGAGCTAGGTAGCTCCCTCAAGCCCTTTCATAAGGTCCCTAATCTCATTCATGAGGGGGCTCCTCCCTCATGACTTAATCATCTCCCAAAGACTCCACTTCTTGATGCTATCACATTGGGGTTTAAGTTCAACATGAATTTTGGAGGAGACATAATCATTCCAACCATACCAAATATACTTTACTAAAAAAGAAGAAAAAAGAAAAATCTTGTCTCTAAACATATTTTAAGAGTTTATATATTTACACTCCAGTTTTCCACTTGCTTACATACATATTTTTGACTATGAGTGTCATTCTTAGCTGAGAAAAGTTTCAGTAAGTTAATTTGTTTTCTCACATTATCTATTAATATCTTATTCAGATAAAACCAAATTTCTAACCTAGATTTTAGGTTAAGACAGGAACCCACAGTCATTTGTTGCAATGTGAGAATGACAGAGAGAGATATATATATATATAAACTAGCAGAATCCAACTATAAAAATAAATTTAAGAGCACATTTCTCTACTAATGACTCCCGCAGACAAATCATTACTTGGATAGCAATGAATCAACCAAAAATGGAAGTGAGAACAGTTTGAGTCCTTTTCGCGATGGATGGATGTTTATGAGACTATTAAGTGAAGAGGGTTCAGAAACAAGGGGATAAATGGCATGCTAATTTGGGGTTGAATGGAGTAATGAGATGATCTTGGAAATGTAAGAATCATGCTTAATGGGACTTGTCTACTTGCAATTCAATAAACCAATATAGTAAATTCAAAGAGACAAAGGACATGAGCACTCAGGATAAAATTACAGGAATAGTGCTGGGCGCAGTGGCTCACGCCTGTAATCCCAACACTTAGGGAGGCTGAGGCAGGCAAATCACCTGAGGTCAGGAGTTTCTGATCAGCCTGGTCAGTGGGGTGAAACCCCATCTCTTCTAAAAATACAAAAATTAGCCAGGCATGGTGGTGGGTGCCTACAGTGCCAGTTACTTGGGAGGCTGAGGCATGAGAATCACTCGAACTGGAAAGCAGAGGTTGCAGTGACCAGATTGCCCCACTGCACTCCAGCCTGGGCGACAGAGCGAGACTCCGTCTCAAAAAACAAACAAACAAACAAAAATTTACAGGAATAAATTTGGCAAAGAGGCACCAAAGTTGAGATAAGGGTCACTGTTCCACGTCTGACATCTTTAATTCTTGAGTCATGGGAATGGCAAGCCAGGAACAGAGTCTTCTGACTGGAAGCTAAAACCAGCCTTTGGGGTGGCTTCAGAGAGACTGTTCAGGCTCAAGATGCGAAAGCAGACGTTGCCTGGTCGAAAATATCCCGAATGCAAGAGCATTTTCAAAAACAGTGGTGCTCGGGGAAAAAGAATGCTATGTGTTTAAAAATAAATTAAAAAAAAAAAAAAAACCAACAAAAAATGAATAGAAACATGGAAGAAAAAGTGACTAGACGGTAGGGTGACCATAAGGTTATGTTTGTTGTCCTGGTGCAATTTTTTTTTTTTTGAGACGGAGTCTCGCTCTGTCGCCCAGACTGGAGTGCAGTGGCCGGATCTCAGCTCACTGCAAGCTCTGCCTCCCGGGTTTACGCTATTCTCCTGCCTCAGCCTCCCGAGTAGCTGGGACTACAGGCGCCAGCCACCTCGCCCGGCTAGTTTTTTGTATTTTTTAGTAGAGACGGGGTTTCACCGTGTTAGCCAGGCTGGTCTCGATCTCCTGACCTCGTGATCCGCCCGTCTCGGCCTCCCAAAGTGCTGGGATTACAGGCTTGAGCCACCGCGCCCGGCGTCCTGGTGCAATTATTATGGTGCCCCTTTCACTCTCTGAAGTGTCTGGATTTGGATGAAAAAGCATATGATCACCCTACTAAAGAGAGGAAATTAGCCAGAAGACCCATGTGTCTATTTTAAAAGATATGGACTGGCCCACAGCCGGGTACCGCTGCCCAGCTGAGCGGTGTGCACCACCTCTGCCTCGCCCCACCCCGCCCTGCCCCGGTCTCCAGGAAGGCTGGAGCGGAACCCTTGGCTCCCGCGCTGTTCTCGTGCCATCTGCAGGTTTTATGGGGGAACTGCTTCTCTGCATACCACTATCCTCCACCCCACCTCCCCATCCTGACCCTGGACAGCCTTGGACTTGGCCAAAAGACATCTAGAGCACGGGAATCCCTGGCTGGGAAGTGGGCTGGACCCGACAGTGAAGTCCACGTTACAGAATCAGGCGGGCCCAGCTTAAACCAACAAACCTAGCTGCTCCTCTTCCTACCCACTCCTGTCCTGTCTCATTTTGTAGACGGGAAACTGAAGCCTAATTCAGATTTTTCATTGGTAGGATTGTGAAGCATATAGCTGGAGCCTCCCAGGTGCTATTCCCCACATCTCTGTCTTTCCTCTAATAAGAAACCAGTCAGGACTGCTGGTGGCATGTGCCTGTGGTCCCAGCTACTTGGAAGGCTGCCTGGAAGGATGGCTTGAGCCTGGGAGGTGGAGGTTGCAGTGAGCTGAGATCATGCCACTGCCCTCCAGCCCTCCAGCCTGGATAACAGGGTGAGATCTTGTCCCCCCCCCCCCCGCAAAAAAAAGGGGTAGGCATGGTGGCTCACATCTGTAATCCCAGGACTTTAGGAGCCTGAAGTGGGTGGATCACCTGAGGTCAGGGGTTCAAGACCAGCCTGGTCAACATGGTGAAATCCCATCTCTACTAAAAATACAAAAATTAACTGGGTGTGGTAATGTGCACCGATAGTTCCATCTACTCCAGAGGCTAAGGTAGGAGAATTGCTTGAACCTGGGAGGCAGAGGTTAGAGTGAGCTGAGAAGACACCATTGCACTCCAGCCTGGGCTACAAGAGAAAAATTCCATTACAAACAAACAAACAAACAAACCAAACCCATAAATGGCTCACACATTGGAATTAGCAAGGAAGAGCTTTAAAGCAACTATATACATACATTAAAGAAATATCAATACTTGCTGAAGATGGTTAAAAGATAATTTAAAGAAATAATTTTTAGTATAAGTATGTCCTAAATATGCATGGTACACGCATACTAAGTAATTATTTGTAATCAGAAAACTAAATTTAAGTGGGTGTCCTATATTTTACCTGGCATCTCTACCCCAAAGCCAAGCAGGAGAGAGTCCAGAGTGCTATCTTCCAGCAGATGACCTAGCCTAGGACAGGGCCTGACCAGGGGCAATTGTGCATTGGATGGGTTAGAGATGTTAGTCATTCAATGTGTCTAAGGTTTTGCCAGACCTGCATACAATCAATATTATTTTTATTTAATATTTTGGTCTAGAGCAACTTTATAAATTTTAACCTTTTATTTGGAAATAGAGATTCAGAGGAAATTTCAAAGATGGTACAGAGAGGTTTCATGGACTCTTCACTCAGTTTCCTCCAAAGGTTCTATTTTGGATAAATGTAGGACAATATCTAACAATGTCACATGTCTAGGTCTATGCCATTTTATCACATATGTAGACTCCTTTAACCACTGCTACAGTCAAGATACAGAACTGTTCCACCACCATGAAAATCCCCCTCCTGCTATTCCTCTGCACTCATTCCAGGCTCTTTCCCTCTACTATTCCTACTCCTGGGAACCGCTAATCTGCTTTCTGTCTTTACAATCTTCCAACTTCAAGAATACTATAAAATTTTAAAATTAGCCAGGCATGGTGGCACGAGCTTGTAGTTCCAGCTATGTGGAGGCTGAGGCAGGAGAATCGCTTGAACCCAGGAGGTGGAGGCTACAGTGATCCTGCCACTGCAGTCCAGCCTGAGAGACAGGGTGAGACTCTGTCTCAATGAATGAATGAATGAATGAATGAATGAAGGCCTGGCACAGTGGCTAACACCTATAATCCCAGCACTTTGGGAGGCCGAGGCAGGTGGATCAGTTGAGGCCAGGAGTTCAAGACCAGCGTGGCCAACATGGCAAAACCCTGTCTCTACTAAAGATACACTGACATCATGGTGTAAATACTCCACTAAAAATGACCAAGATCATGCCACTATCCTCCAGAAGGGCCAGAGTGAGACTTTGTCTCAAAAACAAAACAAAAATCAAACAAAAAAAGAACATTATACAAATGGAATCACAAAGTATGCGGCCTTTTGAGATTGGCTTTTTTTTTCCTACTCAGCAAATGCCCTTTGAGATCCATCCAAGTTGTACATGTTCCTTTTTATTTATTTATTTATTTTGAGATGAAGTCTTGCTCTGTCACCCAGGCTAGAGTGCAGTGGCGCGATCTCAGCTCACTGCAACCTCCACCTCCTGGGTTCAAGTAATTATCCTGCCTCAGCCTCCCGAGTAGCTGGAATTATAGGCACCCACCAACGTGCCTGACTTTTTTTTTTTTTTTTTTTTTGAGACAAAGTTTTGCTCTTGTTGCCCAGGGTGGAGTGCAATGGCATGATCCCAGCTCACTGCAACCTCAACCTCCTGGGTTCAAGTGATTCTCCTGCCTCAGCCTCCCAAGTAGCTGGGACTACAGGTGCCTACGACCACG
This sequence comes from Macaca nemestrina, assembly GCF_043159975.1. NCBI lineage: Eukaryota > Metazoa > Chordata > Mammalia > Primates > Cercopithecidae > Macaca > Macaca nemestrina. Next base: position 125,294,319 of record NC_092131.1, on the reverse strand, counting down.
CCCAGCTAATTTTTTTTGTATTTTTAGTAAAGACAGGGTTTCACCATGTTGGCCAGGATGGTCTTGATATCTTGACCTCGTGATCCATCCACCTTGGCCTCCCAAAGTGCTGGGATTACAGGTGTGAGCCACTGTGTTCGGCCACCATTTTATATTTCCACCAGCAATGTATGAGTTAGTTTTGTCTGCATCCTCGCCTCAATAATTTGATATTATCACTATGTTTGATTTGAGCTGTTCTAATAGACATCTAGTGATATCTTACTGTGGTTTTAATTTGCATTTCCCCAGTGGTTAGTGTTGAAGATCTATTCATGTGCTTTAAGCCAACTCATTTTTTTTTTTTTTTTTTTTGAGACGGAGTCTCGCTCTGTCGCCCAGGCTGGAGTGCAGTGGCGCGATCTCGGCTCACTGCAAGCTCCGCCTCCCGGGTTCACGCCATTCTCCTGCCTCAGCCTCCCGAGTAGCTGGGACTACAGGCGCCCACAACCGCGCCCGGCTAATTTTTTGTATTTTTAGTAGAGACGGGGTTTCACCGTGGTCTCGATCTCCTGACCTTGTGATCCGCCCGCCTCGGCCTCTCAAAGTGCTGGGATTACAGGCGTGAGCCACCGCGCCCGGCAAGCCAACTCATTTTTAAAACCTAAATACATGTATTTAAAAAGGAAACTTTTGCTTTAGGAGGCCAAGGCAGGTGAATTGCTCAAGCCCAGGAGTTCACCACCAGCCTGAGCAACATGGTGAAATTCCATCTCTACAAAAAATACAAAAATTTCTGGGCATTGTGGTGTGCACCTATGGTTTCAGCTACTTGGGAAGTGAGACAGGAGGATTGCTTGAGCCTGGGAGGTCGAGGCACCATGAGCCATGATTGCACCATTATACTCCAGCCCGGGTGACAGAGAAAAGCCCTGCCTTAAATAAATGAATAAAAGGAAATTTGTGATTAGTGGTTCTTAAAGTGTGGTCCCTGAAGCAGTAGCATCAGCATCACCATCACCTGAGAACTTGTTAGAAATGCAGATTCTCAGGTGCCACCGCAGACCTCCTGAATCAGAACCTCTGAGGAGTGGGTTCAGTGATCTGTGGGTTAACAAGCCCTCCCGGTGAGAATCAGTCTCATTTACTACAAATAGAAGGTAACGGTAAAAATAAATGCATCCGCATATCACCTGAAATCCTCTTGTGGGCACCAGGTTCACACACCACACTTTCGGACAGGAGTCCCACTCACAGAGGCTATGACAAGAATGCTCCTGTCCCTGGGGCTGTGCGGTGACAGCTCACACAGCTCCACGTGGCAGTTCTGAGTTTGGGAAGCACTGATGCAGTCCTACCACAGCCCTTCCTGCCCTTCACTGGGCTGAGAAAATCCAGGCTCTGAGGAGGGCGAGACTTGCCCAAAGTCACCCAGCAACATGGTCAGTCTCCTTTCCCAGGGCCCTCACAATGCCTGGCCTGTTTAAAGCCTGCCTCTATTCACTGCTGGGTGAAAAATCCAGCTCCAAAACAGAATATGGGGAAGGATACTATCTTGTGCAGCTTATGTTTATAGCTGCAGATACATGGGGAAAAAAGTCAGAAAATACTGTCGAAGCAGCTATTTGGGAGAGAAGGGGTTTGCTGTTTTTTGTGTGTGTGTTAATTTTTCTATATTTCATAATTTTTATCACAATAATCATGTTTAGTTACATAATCAAAACTTATTAAATATAATATTAAAAATTGACATGAAGCCTGATCCAGCCATGGCCTATTATTGGCAGAGTCAGGAAGCCTTCCAGATAGAGCAGCCCCGCACCTGTCCCAGGTCACACCCTGGGCCTGGGCACATGCTAGGCCCTACATCTGGACATTCTCACCCTGTGGTGGCCTCCACATCCATACCCACCAGCACCTCCTGTGGGCGAGGCCCTCCCCTGCATCCAGCCCTGAGCACCCCCTAGCCCAGAGGGCATCTCATGGTGTGAGAGTCCGCATGTCTGTCTCTAAAGAGAGGAAAGCTCCTTGGGACATGTGTTCCGCTTGACCATCACCCCGGCCTGGTACAAAAAGGTGGACAGTGAGTATTTGGTGAATAAATGAATGAATGATTGGAATGAATCCCCAAAATGGTAATTTCGTGAGGCCCTTCTCCAGTTGGCCCAGGTGGAACCAGTTCCACTTTTCACAGCAAAGCCAGGTGTGAGGAGCGGGGCAAGTATGTGTGAGGGGCCAGGTTCTCGAAGGCTGGATGGACACGGGGCTTGTGGCGGGTCTGGGGATGGCAGTGCTGCTGTGGGAGCCTCTAGGAGGGCTCATCCCTGGAATCCCCCCGGGTATCCTGGTACCTCCAGCTGCTGTGTGGCATGAGAATTCCTGGCTGGTGGGGACTAACAGGGACTTGTTTGGATTGGCCACCTGGTCCAGCCCAAGGAGCTGCACCTCCAGCCCCTCAGGGAAAAACTCACTTCTGATGTGTGACAACAGCTGCAGGCAAGGGGAGGGAGAGGTGTGCTGGGCCTCAGCCTTAGAAGTCAGAAGCCAGTTCATGCCCCTATGTGGGAAAAGGATGATATACGTGGGAAAGGGATGGGGCCTCGGCTAGCTCTAGGGTCATGGGTTATGGTCAGAACCATCCCTTATGGACTCAGTAACTTGGGCTGACCCAGCCCCTCCCTGAGCCTCATCGGTGAAACCAGGGCTGGGCCAGGGCTCTCAACAACTCCCAGCTCCAACCTCTGGCTTTGTCCCAGGAGGGCAGGAGATCAGACAGAGGTGACCTAGGCTCCCCTGTTTACCTCAGCCTCCTTGTGGAGCTTCTCTCTTTCTGCCAGTGAGGTGGGTGGGGCCAGAAGGAAGGGCACTCACCTGTGGGTCTCTGACTTCTCTGCCCAGGTGTGCCTGGAGAGCCTGGTCTATACCCAGTGCTCTGCTATACCCCATGGCCTGGTTGCAACCTCCCTGCCTCCAGAACAGCCCTGGCCCAGGGAAGAAGCTGGTCTCTGCATCAAATGATAGGTAGAAAATAGAAGTGGGGATGGTAGCTCTGGAAAGGAGTCAAGGAAGAGGTGTCGTCCCAAGGATGTGGAGGTTTTTTCCAGAATGGAGCTTGACCGGTGCGGGCAAACATCAGGAGTTGGGAAGGGTGGCTCCCTCTGTGGGAGCTGGGGCGACTTGCCTGAACCAAACAGTGGTAGGCTGTGGGTAGGGCAGGCAGAGCTGGGGTGCCTGGAGCCTGGGGTCCCTGTCCTTGCAGAGGACTGGAATGCAAAACAAGTGTCCCCTGCCCTCTGGCTGGGGGACATCCTCTACTTCCAAGCCCAAACACACACCAGCTGCCACAAGCCACTGGGGCTCTTCAGAGGACCAATGGGCAGCCACACCCATGCTGGGCCAGCCTTCTGGGCCCACCTGCACCCTGGTCGGAGCCCATGACTGAGGGGACTCTCTAGGGACAATGGGGGCAGTCTCATGCTGCCCTCTTACAGGTGGATCAGTCCCTGGGATCTGGTGTTGGGCTGGGGTGGGCTGAGGCTGTTCTCTGCTGGGGTGCCTGGTGGACAGCAGGTGGAACAACTACTTGGCTTTCCTGGACCCCAGGACACAGCTGAACACTGCACTTTACCCTGGATGCCTTCGGATTCTCAGGGGACTCTGCGAAGGAAGAGGGGGATGCCCCAGCAGGAGGCCAGGGCCCTGGGCCAGGTTTGCTCCCCCTAGTCCCTCCAGCAGGCACCTCCTCTCCAGATCGACATCACCTGATTCCTGGAGGCCTGGGTTACTGACCAGAGCCCCAACTCCCTCACCACAGCCTGTTCTTACATCAGACCAGCTAGTATGAGTTCGGAGCTGAAGCAGGTGGAGAGAGAACATAGGGCTCTGTAAGAGTTCTCGGCTCCCTGCTGCAGTGGGCCCCATAGAAGGCCCCCCAGAAATCTGCAGCTGCTGTAAGTCACTGGGAGGAAGCTGCAGTAGACATGTGTTTCCCAGCCTGGTAGATGCAGAGGGGTGTCCAGGCCCCCAGCGGGAGGCCCAAACATGGCCTTGGATGTGGCAGTGCAGGAATTCTAGCCAGCTCTGGGGCCCTGGGCAAGTCATTTAACCTCTCAGAACCCCATTCCTTGTCACCATAGGGCTCTTGTGTGGATGTAAAGGACCCCCAGGGCACTTATGTCCCATCAGTGGAAGCCTAGCATGGGTGGAGACCCCCCATACTGAACTCAGAGGTGGGATCCAGCCTGCCCAGCTCTCCTACATAGAGCCCAGAGCCAGCAGGGTGGGCTTCCTGGAGACACGGGTGCTCCTGCGGGCTGGGGAGCATGAGCAGGGGTCCCTTTGTGGGGGTGGAAGAGGCTGTGGTCAGTGGAGGCCATAATGAGGCAAAGCTTGGGCAGAAAAGGCATGATGATCGGGGGATTGAGACCCGACAGAGCCTGGGCTGAGGACACTGTGGCCACCTCCTCCAGGTGCCGCTCAGGCTGTGGAAGCTGAGCTAGGGCTGGGCCCCCTTGTCCTGAGTAAGGCCTCAGCAGTCTTGGAAGCTATATCCAAGGTGACTTCATGTAAGGGAGCATCTGAGCATTTTTTTTTTTTTTTTTTTTGAGACAAGGTCTTGCTCTGTCATCCAGGCTGCAATTCAGTGGCACTATCATAGCTCACTGCAGCCTCAAACTCCGGGGCTCAAGCAATCCTCCCATCGCAGCCTCACGAAGTATTGTAATTATAGGCCTGAGGTACGGAGCCCGGTTTTAAATCTTAATAAATATTTGCTCCTGGTCTGCTTCCCTGGCTGACACACATGCTGACATCTTGCATCTAGACAGACATGTTTCTGGACTTGGTTCCATTTGTTCTGACGGGCTCCTCCCTCTCAATGACCACATGTTACAGTATGTGGCTATTCTTACACATTTCTGTATAGAACTGAGGGTTAATGTATTAATGTCAAAGTTCTACTGGTTTTCGAGGCTGGGTGGAATGTTTGGGTTAATTTAGTTGCGGGCATCTTGACAATATAGGCTTTCCCTCCGGGAACGGTGCGTCCCTCTGGGACGCAGGTTTTGCACATTCTGGTTTATTGCTTGGCTCGCTGCCACAGAGGGATGGCACTGCTCCACACGCCATGCCCAAGAGATGTCCCACCTTATCTTTCTAAATCAAGCTGAATGTTCTCAGCTGACAGCATATCATCGGTGCTGTGGGGACTCACTCCCTCCAACCCGAGATGAAGTGAGGCAGAGACTATGGAGCAGATTCGTGCTGACTGCATTCGTCCTTCCTGACCCGCACTGCTGCTGGCTGGGGCTGTGTCTGAGCTGTTAGAGGACACTGATTTGGTGATGGGGTGGGGGGCAGTACTGGAGGGATGCCCCTAACCTTCCTCAGCTCCTCCTGTCCACCTAACACTTGGCCACCAAGGCCCCTGACTTCCAAGCCCCAGTCACCACTAACAGGGTGCTGCATGGGAACAAAGTGTAGGCACAGAACCTGGAGTTCAGGTCACTCTTCCTTCCAGTCGAAGCCTCTGCCCCTCCCAGGTGATTCCACCCTCATTCCTCCATGGGCCAAATATCCCAAACAAAGGCCTGGACAGGGGGTCTTTATCCAAGTGCCCAGAAAACACATGCAGAAAGGCTCTGCATGCCCCCTGTGGCCTGCCAGAGGTAAGAGCCTGCCTGTCAAAATGCACAGTCCAGGTTCTTGCAGGGAGGTGAGGAGGGGAGGAAGAAAAGGTCCCCTTCATTCTTTCAGAAGGAACCTAAACTTGGGGAAGCCACACCCAATACATTTCTTAATTCTGATACTTTTATAACTGGTTACAGCGGGGTCACACGCACAACTATTTTCCAGCATCTTTCAATGGTCCACACAACATCCTGTACCTTCTTTGTTTTTTTATTTTTATTTTGTAAAGCCAGGGGCAGTGGTTCATGCCTGTAATCTCAACACTTTCGGAGGCTGAGGCAGGAAGATTGCTTGAAGCCAGGAGTTTGAGACCAACCTGGGCAACACAGCAAGACCCTGTATGCAACAGAGAAAAACGCTGTCTCAAAAATTTTTTTTTTTAGTACAGTGGCATGATCACAGCTCACCATAGCCTCCAGCTCCTGGGCTCAAGTGATACTCCCACCTCAGCAGTTGGGACTCTCAGAGCGTACCACCACATCTGGCTGATGTTTTAATTTTTGGTAGAGATGCAGTCTCACTATGTTGCCCAGACTAGTCTTGAACTCCTGGCCTCAAGAGATCCTCCCAATGTGACCTCACAATGCACTGGGGTTACAGGCATGAGCCACCATGCAGCCCCTGCAAAATCTAACTGTTCTTCAGGTGCTTCTTTTGGACCTCCTAGCTAGACTGTCATTGGCAAATACTAGTTTATTATTTTCCCACATTTATGTTAATGGATTTCCCATGTTTTATTTCTCTAGACTAGGGTTTCTCAACAGCAGCACTATTGACGTTTTGGGCTGGATAATTCTTTGTTTTGGAGCTGTTTGTGCCTCGCAGGATGTTTATCAGCATCCCCAGCCTCCGCCTGCTACATGCCAGTAGCACTCCTCAGTGTGACAGCCAGAATCATTTCAGATATTGTCAAATATCCCCAGGGGGCAAAATCACCTCCGGTTGAGAACTGCTGACCTAAAAACCTCTGGAACAATGTTAGATCATGGTAATGATAACACATACTGCTCCTGACCTTAATGGGAATCCCTCTAGCATCAAAGTATAGCAGTACCTACATACTACTCTCTGGTCTGTTAATAGTACACTGTATTAGTCCATTCTCATGCTGCTATGAAGAAATACCCAAAACTGGGTAATTTATAAAGAAAAGAGGTTTAAGTTGACTCACAGTTCTGCATGGCAGGGGAGGCCTCAGGACACTTACAATTATGGCAGAAGACACCTCTTCACAGGGCAGCAGGAGAGAGGAGAGATGAGCAAAGGGGAAAGCCCATAATAAAATCATCAGATCTCATGAGAACGAGAACAGCATGGGAGAAACCACCCCTATGATTCAATTATCTCCACCTGGTCCCACCCTTGACATGTGGGGATTATTGCAATTCAAGGTGCGATCTGGATGGGGACACAGAGCCAAGCCATATCATATCCTTTATATTAGCATACTATATCAAAGTATAATTTTCTTTTTTTTTTTTCTTTGAGACAGAGTCTCAGTCTGGCTCTAGCTGGAGTGCAGTGGCATGATCTCAGCTCACGGCAACCTCCACCTCCCGGGTTCAAGCAATTCTTGTGCCTCAGCCTCCCAAGTAGCTGGAACTATAGGTGTGTGCCACCACGCCCAGCTAATTTTGATTATTTTTTTAGTACACATGGGGCTCGACCTGTGTCAAACAGGTGTCAAACTCTTGGCTTCAAGTGATCCCACCACTTCGGCCTCCCGAAGTATTGGGATTACAGGCATGAGCCACTGCATCCAACCTGAAGTATAATTTTCACACTGTGAAAAGCTTGACTTTCATACAAATAATGAAGGAATAGGTATAAGATATTTTCTTTAATTTACAAGGGAGTCAGCAACATGGTGAAGCTAGTTCGAGGAGTGTTTTGAGAGACAGTGTCTGTAGTGCTCCAGGAAGGGCATTCTGAAATGCATTCTAAGATAGAGACAAAACTTGTTAATATCCTATAGGGAGGCTGGGCGTGGTGGCTCATGCCTGTAATCCCAGTACTTTGGGAGGCCGAAGTGGGCAGATCACCTGAGGTCAGGAGTTCAAGACCAGCCTGACCAACATGGTGAAACCTTGTCTCTACCAAAAATACAAAAATTAGCCAGGTACGGCGGTGGGTGCCTGTAGTCCCAGCTACTTGGGAGGCTGAGGTAGGAGAATCACTTGAACCCGGGAGGTGGACGCTGCAGTGAGGCGAGATCATGCCACTGCACTCCAGCCTGGGTGACAGAGCAAGACCCTTGAGACTGAACTCAGTGGCAGGATCCAGCCTGCCCAGCTCTCCTACATAGAGCCCAGAGCCAGCAGGGTGGGCTTCCTGGAGACGCAGGTGCTCCTGCAGGCTGGGGAGCATGAGCAGGGGTCCCTTTGGGGAGGTGGAAGAGGCTGTGGTCAGTGGAGGCCATAATGAGGCAGAGCTTGGGCAGAAGGGGCACGATGGGGGGATCTGACACCCGACAGAGCCTGGACTGAGGACACTGTGCCACTCAGGTGGTGGAAACTGAGCTACGACTGGTTCCCCTGGTCCTGAGTGAGGCCTTGCCAGTCTTGGAAGCTGTGCCAAAGGTGGCTCCATGTAAGGGCACATCTGAGCACTTTTTTTTTTTTTTTTGAGACGGAGTCTTGCTCTGTCATCTAGGCTGGAATGCAGTGGCATGATCATAGCTTACTGCTGCCTCAAACTCCTGGGCTCAAGTGATTCTCCCACCTCAGCCTCCCAAAGTGCTGAAATTATAGGCCTGAGTTACAGAGCCCAATTTTAAATCTTACTAAATATCTGCTCCTGGTCTGCTTCCCTGGCTGACACACATGCTGGCATCTTGCATCTAGACAGACATGTTTCTGGACTTGGTTCCATTTGTTCTGATGGGCTCCTCTCTCAATGACCGCATGTTACAGTATGTGGCTATTCTTACAAATTTCTGTATAGACCTGAGGGTTAGTGTATTAATATCAAAGTTCTACTGGTTTTTTGAGGCTGGGTGGAATGTTTGGGTTAATTTAGCTGTGGGTATCTTGACCATATAGGCTTTTCCTCCAGGAATGGTGATTCTGTGACACAGGTTTTGCATATTCTGGTTTATTCCTTGGCTCACTGCCACAGAGGGATGGCATTTCTCCATGCGCCATGCCCAAGAGATGTCCCACCTTATTTTTCTAAATAAAGCTGAATGTTCTCAGCTGACAGGATATCATCAGTGCTGTGGGGACTCACTTCCCTCAACCTGAAATGAAGTGAGGCGGAGATTACAGAGCAGATCCGTGCTGAGTGCATTCGTCCTTCCTGACCCACACTCCTGCTGGCTGGGGCTGTGTCTGAGCTGACAGAGGGCATGATTTGGGGACAGGGCCGGGGGAAGTACTGGAGAGATGCCCCTCACCTCCCTTAGCTCTTCCTGTCCACCCAACACTTGGTCACGAACGTCCCTGACTTCCAGGCTCCAGTCACCACTAACAGGGTGCTGCAAGGGAACAAAGTGTAGGGACAGAACCTGGAGTTCAGGTCACTCCTCCTTCCAGTCGAAGCCTCTGTCCCTCCCAGGTGATTCCAGTCTCATTCCTCCATGGGCCAAATATCCTAAACAAAGTCCTGGATAGGGAGGGGGTCTTTATCTGAGTGCCCAAAACACACGTGCAGAAATGTTCTGCATGCCCCCGTGGCCTGCCAGAGGTAAGAGCCTGCCCATCGAAATGCACCATCCTGGTTCTTGCAGGGAGGTAAGGAGCGGAGGAAGAAAAGATCCATCTCATTCTTTCAGCAGGAACCTAAACTTGGGAAAGCTAGACCCAGTGCATTTCTTAATCCTGATACTTTTATAACTGGTTACAGCGGGGTCACATGCACAACTGTTTTCCAACATCTTTCAACTGGCCATATGATACCATGTAATTTATTTTTTTCTTTTTCTTTTTTAAGGCCAGGGGTAGTGACTCACACCTGTAATCTCAACACTTTCAGAGGCTGAGGCAGGAAGACTGCTTGAGGCCAGGAGTTCGAGACCAGCCTGGGCAACATAGCAAAACCCCACATGCAAAAGAGAAAAACCCTGTCTCAAAAAAAAAGTTTTTGAGTACAGTGGCATGATCACAGCTCACCATAGCCTCCAGCTCCTGGGCTCAAGCGATACTCCCACCTCAGCAGCTGGGAGTCTCAGAGCACACAACCACATCTGGTTAATTTTTAAATTTTTGGTAGAGATGCAGTCTCACTATGTTGCCCAGGCTGGTCTTGAACTCCTGGCCTCAAGAGATCCTCCCAATGTGACCTCACAATGCACTGGGGTTACAGGCATGAGCCACCACGCAGCCCCTGCAAAATCTAACTGTTCTTCAGGTTCTTCTTTTAGGCCTCCTAGCTAGACTGTCATTGGCAAATACTAGTTTATTATTTTCCCACATTTATGTTAATGGATTTCCCATGTTTTATTTCTCTAGACTAGGGTTTCTCAACAGCAGCACTATTGACGTTTTGGGCTGGATAATTCTTTGTTTTGGAGCTGTTTGTGCCTCACAGGATATTTATCAGCATCTCCAGCCTCCGCCTGCTACATGCCAGTAGCACTCCTCAGTGTGACAGCCAAAATGATTTCAGATATTGTCAAATATCCCCAGGGAGGCAAAATCACCTCCAGTTGAGAACTGCTGACCTAAAAACCTCTGGAACAATGTTAGATCATGGTAATGATAGCACATACTGCTCCTGAGCTTAATGGGAATACCTCTGGCATCAAAGTATAGCAGCACCTGTATACTACTGTCTGGGCTGTTATTAGTACACTGTAGTAGTCCATTCTCATGCTGCTATGAAGAAATATCCAAAACTGGGTAATTTATAAAGAAAAGAGGTTTAAGTTGACTCACAGTTCTGCATGGCAGGGGAGGCCTCAGGACACTTACAATTGTGGCAGAAGACACCTCTTCATAGGGCAGCAGGAGAGAGGAGAGCTGAGCAAAGGGGAAAGCCTGTTATAAAACCATCAGTTCTCATGAGAACTCACTCACTATCATGAGAACAGCATGGGATAAACAGCCCCCATGATTCAATTATCTCCACCTGGTCCCACACTCGATGCGTGGGGATTATTGCAATTCAAGGTGAGATTTGGATGGGGACACAGAGCCAAACCATATCATATCCTTTATATTAGCATACTGTATCAAAGTATAACTTTCTTTCCTTTTTATTTTTTTTCCTTTGAGACAGGGTCTTGCTCTGGCTCTGGCTGGAGTGCAGTGGCACGATCTCAGCTCACGGCAACCTCTGTCTCCTGGGTTCAAGCAATTATTGTGCCTCAGCCTCTCAAGTAGCAGGAACCACAAGTGTATGCCACCACACCCAGCTAATTTTGATTTTTTTTTTTTTTTTTTAGTACACATGGGGTTTGACATGTTGGCCAGACTGGTGTCAAACTTCTGGCCTCAAGTGATCCTGCTGTTTTGGCCTCCTGAAGTGATGGGATTACAGGTACGGGCCACTGCACCCAGCCAGAAGTATAATTTTCACAATATGAAAAGCTTGACTTTCATACAAATAATGAAGAAATATATATAAGATATTTTCTTTAATTTACAAGGGAGTCAGCAACATGGTGAAGCTAGTTCAAGGAATATTTTGAGAGACAGTGTCTGTAGTGCTCCAGGAAGGGCCTTCCGAAATGCATTCTGAGATAGAGACAAAACTTGTTAATATCCTATAGGGAGGCCAGGCATGGTGGCTCACGCCTGTAATCCTAGCACTTTGGGAGGCCGAGGCGGGCGGATCACCTGAGGTCAGGAGTTCAAGACCAGCCTGACCAACATGGTGAAACCCTGTCTCTATTAAAAATACAGAAATTAGCCAGGTGTGGTAGCAGGTGCCTGTAGTCCCAGCTACTCAAGGGGCTGAGGCAGTAGAATCGCTTGAACATGGGACACAGAGGCTGCAGTGAGCCGAGATCATGCCACTGCATTCCAGCCTGGGCAACAGGGCAAGATTCTGTCTCAAAAAAAAAAAAAAAAAAAAAAAAAAATTGGAAAATAAAACTGTCCTCTTTGGGAGTTATCTTTTCTACTGGACAGAAATCTGTAAGTTAACTTATATACATATTCTCCAGTATATTCATAACATATTCTCTAATTTATTTCCCTACACTAGTGGTTTTCAAAGCATGGTCTCAAATTGGAAGCATCAGCATCACCTGGGAACATAGACATGCAATGCTCAGGCCCCACCTCAGTCCTGTTGGTGTGGGGCCCAGCAGTCGGTTTCACAAGCTTTGCAGGTGATGATGATGCACTCTAATGTTTGAGAACTACTGCTCTAAATAGTCAATCTTTTTTTTTTTTTTTTTTGAGACAGAGTCTCCTTCTGTCACCCAGGTTGGAGTGCAGTGGTGTGATCTCAGCTCACTGCAAGCTCCACCTCCTAGGTTCACGCCATTCTCCTGCCTCAGCCTCCCATGTAGCTGGGACTACAGGCGCCCACCACCACCCCAGCTAATTTTTAAAAATTTTTAGTACAGACGGGGTTTCACCATGTTAGCCAGGATAGTCTCAATCTCCTGACCTCATGATCCACCCGCCTTGGCCTCCCAAAGGGCTGGGATTACGGGCATGAGCCACTGCACCCAGCCTAAATAGTCAATCTTTATTTGTAAAACAAGTATCTATGAAACAATGCTCCAGTATGACATTAAAAGGGCACACCACCCACCTTTTAACTTTATTTCTGAATTTAAATATTCTGTCCGTCTGATGTTAAATTTGCTGTTTTGGTTTTCAAATACTCTTAAGACAGTTTTCATCTGTTCCTAATTTTATCTTTTTAAATAAAAAATGGTTTTCCTAATCTATCCATTTTTCTCTTCTTTAAGCTATTGACAGGAAGAAACAAAAGTTGAGCCATTCTTACATCTATTTTTTTTATTTTTTATTTTTTTAGTAAAGACAGATTTTGCCATGTTGGCCAGGCTGGTCTCCAACTCCTGCCCTCAGGTGATCTGCCTGCCTTGGCCTCCCAAAGTGCTAGGATTCCAGGCATAAGCCACTGCGCCCAGTCTTTTAAAAAAATTTTATTATTTTTTGTTTATTTATTATTTATTTATTTTTTGAGATGGTCTCCTTCTGTTGCTCAGGCTGGATGGAGTACAGTGGTGCCATGATGGCTCACTGCAGCCTCCACCTCCCAGGCTCAAGAAATCCTCTGACCTCAGCCTCTTGGATAGCTAGGACAACACATGTGCACCAACACAAGTGGCTAATTTTTTGTAGAGACTGGGGTCTCCCTATGTTGCCCAACCAGGTCCAGAATTCCTGTGCTCAAGCGCTCCACCGGCCTTGGCCTCCCAAAGTGCTGATTACAGGTCTTATGTTCTTAAAATTTTTTTTCGACATGGTATAGGATAGTCTAGTAACTTGACATATTGTTGTTTTCAACAGGCTAGTGCTTATGATTTGTAAAATAACTCTTCAGAAATGAGTTCAATTTTACCATGAATTGGGACACTTTCCATTTCTTTCTATTCTATAGAACAGTTTGTCATGAGCTCTGTCTTTTGAAAACTTGAAAGCCTGCAACAATAAAACCAGTTGTACCTGGTGCATGGGATAGGCATGGAATTGAGGATAGAGCTCAAACTACGATCAGTCCTCTGTATCCTCGGGTTCTGGATCCTTGGATTTAACCGACTGTGCATCAAAAATATTTGGAAAAAGTAAAACAATAAAAAACAAAAATTTATAAATACTTTATAACAGGTATTTACAAAGCATTTATGTTGTATTAGGTATTATAGTAATCTAGAAATGATTTAAAGTCTATGGAAGGATGTGCATAGGTTATTAGCAAATACTATGCCATATTATATTAGGGACTTGAGCATCGGTGAATTTTGGTATCTCTGGGGTCCTGGAACCAATATCCTGAGGTTACCAAGGGACGACTGTATTCAATTTCTTCTCTGGTTATTAGTGCATTCTCTAATCTATTTTTTTGTTGTTGTTTTGTCTTTTTGTTTTTGCCTCTTCAAGTCAATGTCGGAAACTTACTTGTTCTAGACTACTCATTAGCTCAAAGCTACCAGTAAGCTGACTACCAATGCAATCTAGGCAACCGATTTTTTCCCCATCAGATTGGCAAAAATTAAGATAAGCATCTATTGATGTTGAAGCTGTAGGGAGTTTTCCTGAGCATGTTAATTATGACAGCCCTTTTAGTTAGGCACCTAGACGATTCATCAAAATGAAATAAAATACACCTGGACTTGAAGAAGTTATCTGGTTATTTCCTTATCTGGGTGCTGGTTATGTGAGGTCTACAGTTGATGAAAACTTATTAAGCTTTATATTTATAATAGGTACAATTTTCTGTATGTGTAGTATATTTCAATAGTTTTTAAAATGTCTTTTGCCACAGCCCGCAGCTGTGTATAATAATGCTATTCGCTTAACAGTGGAAAACATGGCAATGACCTGAATCCCACTGGCTCCCAAGATCCTACCACCTTAAGTTAAACAAATGAAATAACTCCCACTGTCAGTTAAACTGGCGGTTGGCGCTGTTTTTTTTTTTTTTTTTTTTTTCCAGGGAAGGATTCTGGGAGAGGAGGAGGAGACTGCCAGCATTTAGACCCGGCATTTCCAGGGGGCTGCGGTCCGCTCTCAACCTCACTGGACCAGCCCCCGCCCTCCCAGAGTCCGTTAGTCAAGGTTACCTGATCGTGGAATCAGCTGACCAGGCGCCACCAGAAAAAGAAATTCCCGGGCCCTGGCTTCCTGGCCTGATGATGAGGCACCAGGGGTGAAGCGAGGGGGCGGCTGCTGGAGCGGGAACGAGGGGGCGCCAGTGGCTCCGGCAAAGCGGGGAGGTCTGCCCTGGCCTCTCCGCAAACACAGTGTGTGCCGGCGTGAGGGCTGCTGGTCTGGTAGAGAAAAGTCCACCGCCATCCGGCTCCCGAGACGGGGTGGGGGAGCCGGTAAGACAGAGGGGCCCCCGTGCTCAGAGTTCTCGCGCTTCCCTGGCGGAAGGAAGGGCCCCCACCTCCCTGGGCAGGAAGTGGGGCTTGTCTGGAGCTGGGAGGCCTGTCAGGTCTTCCCCAGCCCGGAGAGGACCTCCCAAGGGCACCACCTTCCCCAGTCCCTGCTGTGGGACTTGGACACGTGTTTAGAATCAGTCTCACTCTTCCACACTGTTAGGAAGCCCCTCTGCTCTTTCCAGACCCAGAAAGTAGTAGTGTTGGGGTTGAGACTTATCCATCCATCCATCCATCCAATCCGTGCATCCATACGTTCTAAGTGCCTAGTCTATACCACGAAGTGTGCTAGGCACTGGGAGGACTTGAGCTGCTGAGGGAAGGGGGAATCAGAGGTTTGAATTGGCAGTCATAGTTAAGGCTCCAGGGGCAGAGACCTAACTGCACTTTGCATGTAGTGCTAAAGATGCCATCAACTTTAAAGGCGGATGGCAGGAGCTGGCTGGCTGAAGTACAGTTTGTGTGTAGCAGGACAAGCCGCAGACAAAACTCAGACACCGAGTTAAAGAAGGAAGGGGTTTATTTGGCCGGGGGCATTGATAAGACTCCTGTCTCAAGAGCCGAGTTCCCCGAGTGAGCCATTCCTGTCCCTTTTAAGGGCTCATAACTCTAAGGGGGTGCGTGTGAGAGGGTTGTGATTGATTGAGCAAGCAGAGGGTACATGACTGGGGGTTGCATGCTCCAGTAATTAGATCAGAACAAAACAGGATAGGGATTTTCACAGTGCATTCCTATACAATGTTTGTAATCTATAGATAACATAACTGATGAAGTCAGGGGTTGACCTTTAACTACCAGGCCCAGGGTGCGGCGCCAATCTGTCTGCCTGTGGCTTTCATTTCTGCCTTTTAGTTTTTACTTCTTTCTTTGGAGGCAGAAACTGTGCATAAGACAATGTGAGGGGTGGTCTCCTCCCTTATTCCCCCCTTTTGAGACTCTCACTCATTTTATTAGTGGGAGTTCTCACTTTCATTTTCACTACCTATATCTTCTTACAAGACAGATCGATAGTGATTCATATAGTACACTTGTGCTGAAGCATTTTGGTGAACTAAGGTAGCGATGAAGCTTTTTATCATTTGAAGAAGTACAGGTAGCAAGCAAGGGAGGAGTAGGCAGGTTCCTATTATTATTATAACTCCTATTATAAGAGTTTTAAATCCTACTAGCACTGGGAACCATTTTCTAAACATGGCCCCAGGATCAAATCCATGCCACACTTGCATGGGCACAGGTGCCAGTTTTGTCTTATCTCTAACTATGTCTTCAACTAGTTGCCCTTGATCATCTATGTGTAGACAGCAATTAGTAAGGTTAAATTTCCCACAGACCCCTCCTTCACATGCTAGCAAGTAGTCGAGAGCCAATCTATTTTGATAGATGGCATTTCTCATCTGAGTTTCTTGCTGGGCCAGAATAGTCAAAGCTCTGCCGGTTTTATTAGTGATTATTTCTAAGCCAGCTTGTAACTGTATGATTTGGTTGATCATGTAAATGGGGGTCTGGTATCCCCATGAGCCATCTTGTGCCCAGGTAGCAGACCCATAATATTGTATAATTGTCTCAGGGGGCCATTCATCATCTTTCCAATTTCCTATAGCTATGCTTCTCTTTTCATGGGAAGCATAGACAGGGAAACCCAGGAGTTCGCCTGTTTTTCTGGGCAGTAGGAAGAAAGATGGTTTAATAGTGCCAATAACACAACTACCTGCCCACTGGTCAGGTAATTTGGCATAAGCTCTATGCCCACATATCCAGTATAATCCAGTGGGGGCTGTCCAGTCCTGGTGGGACTCCGGGTGGGTCCACACAATTTGCAACTTTGGGAATTTGCTAAATGGATTCCTCTCTGATTCGAACTCCCCAAGTGACTGTTTTTGTGTTTCCATTATACAGTTTCTGTCCCAGAAAACTAAGTCATCCTACAGGGTGAGTGAATTATTTTCCTTCTCTAACTATGCACTACTGTCTAATAATTGAGGCTTTTAGGACCCAGAAATTATCAGGGTGATTCTTTTGAGCCAAGAATTCATCAGGAACTGGGTCTGTAGGTATTAATTATCTGACTTCCCATGGCCATTGATCTCCCATTACAGTTCCTCCACATACATAAAATGAAGTGACATTGAGACACTGGGCTACATGCTTGGCTAATTGCAAAAACAAATTTCTTGTTTTTCCTGGAATTTCTTGTACTTGTACATCTAGTTCATCATAGAAAGTTTGAAACACTGGCTCAGGAGAGCGTTTGTAAACTTCTCCTCGAACCAAGATATGTACTCGAGGATCCAGTCTGGCCCCATCGATTCCTAGGGTCACATGCTCCCCTTTTTTTCCAGCGAGTATCAAGGGGATTGGTTATTACTAGCTCTAAGGGGTTACATTGTCCCTTAGTACAGGAAGGGCCATTTTTTCCTTTCTGAAGGTGGACTAGATCCTTTTTATTTTTTATCCAAGTGGCCTAAATGACACAAGACCAGTATCCACATTCATTTCCACACAGTCCTAATTCATGACAAATGTACTTATTTTCGGTCATATAGCCTTCTTCCCAACTAAAAGAGCCACATTCCCTTCCTAACTTACTGCTATTAATGACGGCGCAGGCATCAAATTTCAAGATTATGCGTTTGGGCACCGCTTTTTCTTGTGTTCTGGCTAATACTTTACTTGTATCATTTATGAGTCCTCACCCGTCTTCAGTCCTTAATCTTATTTCAAAAACTGTGGCCATGGGAGGCTCAGAGGGGTCATAACACACATCTGGTTGGTCATTTCCTGGGCTACATACCTTGTACTGAGTGTCATTATATAAACATGTTCCTTTTAAAGTTCCTAGGCATTAATAGTAACTATAGAACAGAAACATTGTTTTAACTTGTTGCCCTACCTCGGTAACCTGATGTATACACTGAGAGCAGTCCTCCATGCAGGGAAAATCAGTGGAAGTTTTTACTACACAAGTCCAAATTATAAGGAAAATGAGTCCCACAATTATTCTCCTCATGCTTCGGCCGTGCGTAGACCAGTCAGCTTCTTGGTGTTACTGGAGCAGGGCTTGTCGTCTTCCTCAGGGTCACTTCGCAGGGGTTGTCTGGGCTCAGTTTTACTTCCCAGGTTTTATTGGTTGCAGGCTTCACACAGCTGTGGTGGATCCAGGCTGGGATTCCTTCTACCTTTACAGCCATGGGGGTGGTCAGGATGATGGTCTGAGGTCCTTTCCACCGTGGCCACAAAGGGGATACATTCCAGTCCTTGATCCACACGTGATCACCTGGAGAGAAAGGGTGAACTGGGGAGAATAAGATGATGGGACATCTCTCATTTACCTAAGTTGAGATTGTTTGTGTAATTTTATCTAAAGCCTGTAGCTGTCGCTGTAATTCAATTTCACCTAACTCTGGGGGAGTGCCTGGAAGCTCCTGTAGTATAGGAGGAGGCCTATGATACAGTATTTCGTAAGGGGAGTAGCCTGTTTTCTTAGAAGGAGTGCATCTAATTTTAAACAATACCATAGGCAGGGCCTGTATCCACTTTAATTCTGTTTGCTGACATACTTTCCCCAAACTATTTTTGATAGCCTGATTCATTCGCTCCACCTTTCCAGAACTCTGAGGTCAGTAGGCAGCATGTAGCTTCCAAGTGATTCCTAATGCCTTTGCTGTCTTCTTTACCAAGTCAGCCACAAACACTGGCCTGTTATCTGAGCCGATTCATAAGGGCAGTCCAAACCTAGGAATAAGATCTCGGACAAGCACACAGAACCTCGTAGGACTTTTCAGTTCGTGTTAGATAAGCCTCCACCCACCCAGAGTAAGTACACACAAGAACCAGCAAATACTTGTTACCTCCACATTTTGGCATTTCTGTGAAATCCACCTGAAGATCCTCAAAAGGAGCTGCTCCATAAGCTTGTATGCTGGGTGGAACAGTGGGGCCTTGTCTTGCATTGTGCTGTCGGCAAGTAGTGCACCATTGTGCTACTTCTTTGGCAAGGACTGGCAAGTGTGAGATGTAGAAGTACTGGCCTAACAATTTTTCAAGTGACTCTTGACCTAGATGAGTGGTTTTGGTCACAGCCAATACGATTGTGGCTCCCAGCAACTGCAGCACAGCTACTCTCCCATCTGGCAGTCTGATCCATCCTCCTTTTATTACTTGCCCCTCTTCTGTGTGGAAGAAGTCTTTTTCTTCCTTAGAATAGGTAGGTACCAGGTCAGGTGTTTGAGGGAGTAAGGGGGCTACTACTGATACCCGGTAAGGGGTAGATGCTGCTTTTCAAGCTTCTGAATCAGCTCAAGAGTTTCCTAAGGCCACTGAAGTGGAGGCTTGCTGGTGTCCCCTGCAGTGCATGACTGCCATCTTCTGAGGTTTCCACACTGTCTCTATTAATTATAGAATTTCTTGTTGATATTTTATGTTCTTTCCCCCAGAGTTTAACAGACCCTTTTCCTTATATAATGTTCCATGCACTTGGAGGGTTAGAAAGACATATCGAGAGTCAGTGTAGATGTTTACAGTCTTACCTTCACTGAATTCTAGAGCCCAGTTAAAACAATGAGCTCAGCCTTCTGGGCTGAAGTGCCCTGTGGCAACGGTTTGGCTTCAACGACAGCATCCAAAGTTACCACTGCATATCCTGCACATCTTTCTCCTTGTGGGTTAATGAAGCCGCTCCTGTCCACGTGTAATTCCCAGTCTACTGATGCCCATGGCTGGTCCCGAAGGTCAGGTCTGCTAGAATAGACTGAGTCCAACACCTCTACACAGTTATGCTCAACTGGGTCTTTGATATTGGAAGCAGGCTGGTGGGATTTAGGTGTTACAGACTTCAATAGTTATGCGGAGATTTTCACATAGCAAGCTTTGGTACTTGGTTAATGTAGCATTTGTTAGCCAATGATGTCCTTTTGTATTCATCAAAGTTACCACAGCATGGGGGGCCTTTATATTCAGGTTTTGCCCAAAGGTTAGTTTCTCTGCTTCTTGTGCTAACAGGGCTGTTGCTGCCAGGGCCCTTAGACACGGAGGCCAGCCTTTGGAAACCCCATCTAGTTGTTTTGAGAGATAGGTCACTGGCCTTGGCCAGGGCCCCACAGTCTGGGTTAAAACTCCAACTGCCAGTTTTTCTCTTTCTGCCACATAGAGTGTAAAGGGCTTTATCAAATCTGGTAGTTCTAGGGCTGGGGCTGACATAAGTTTTTCCTTTAACTTACAAAAGGCTTGCTGTTGTAGAGGCCCCTGTTCAAAAGGCTCCCAGTCACCGCCCTTTGTAAACCTGTATAGGGTCCAGCCCCACAGGGTGGGTGAGTTTTTCTCCCCGTGTGCGGAGACGAGAGATTATAGAAATAAAGACACAAGACAAAGAGATTAAAAAAAAAAAAAAAACAGCTGGGCCTGGGGGACCACTACCACAAAGACGTGGAGACCGGTAGTGGCCCTGAATGTGAGGCTGCACTGATATCTATTGGATACAAGACAAAGGGGCAGGGTAAGGGGTGAAAGCCATCTCCAATGATAGGTAAAGTCACGTGGGTCACGTGTCCACTGGACAGGGGGCCCTTCCCTGCCTGGTAGCTGAGGCAGAGAGAAAGAGAAAGAGAGAGAGAGACAGCTTACACCATTATTTCTGCATATCAGAGACTTTTTAGTACTTTCACTAATTTGCTACCGTTATCTAAAAGGCAGAGCCAGGTGTACAGGATGGAACATGAAGGCGGACTAGGAGTGTGACCACTGAAGCACAGCATCACAGGGAGATGGTTAGGCCTCCAGATAACTGCATATGGGCCTGACTGATGTCAGGTCCTCCACAAGAGGTGGAGGAGTAGAGTCTTCTCTGAACTCCTCCAGGGAAAGGGAGACTCCCTTTCCCGGTCTGCTAAGTAGTGGATGTTTTTCCTTGACACTGACACTACTGCTAGACCATGGTCCGCTTGGCAATGGGCATCTTCCCAGACGCTGGCATTACCGCTAGACCAAGGAGCCCTCTGGTGGCCCTGCCCGGGAATAACAGAAGGCTCACACTTGTATCTTCTGGTCACTTCTCACTACGTCCCCTCAGCTCCTATCTCTGTTTGGCCTGGTTTTTGCTAGGTTATAATTATAGAGCAAGGATTATTATAATATTGGAATAAATAGTAATTGTTACAAACTAATGATTAATGATATTCATACATAATCATATCTATTATCTGTATTTTATATGACTATTCTTATTTTATATATTTTATTATACTGGAACAGCTTGTGCCCTTGGTCTCTTGCCTCAGCACCTGGGTGGCTTGCCGCCCACAACCCTGTACAAAGGTTTGGCTAGTACTGCAAAGTTTGGAATCCATAATCTGCAAAACCCCACAGCTCCTAGGAATTCCCTTACTTGCCTTCTGGTTTTTGGTTCTGGCAGGCTGCAGATGACCTGCCTTCTTTCTGACCCCAGGCTGCCCTCCCCTTTCCGAATAGTGAATCCCAGGTAGTGTACCTGCTGTCTTCAGATCTGAGCTTTCTTCTTGGACACCTTATACCCACAGTCCTCCGGGTGCCAAAGCAGGACATCAGTCCCTTTTGCACACCCAACTGCCATGGAGTGTCCCAGCAGCAGGTCGTCCACGTACAGGAACAAGACGCAGCCTAGGTCTTTAGCAGGAAACTTTTGCAGGTCTCGAGCCAGGGCCTCCCCGAAGATAGTAGGAGAGTTCTTGAACCCTTGGGGAAGCCGGGTCCAAGTGTACTGAGTAGTGACACCAGACCCCGGATCTTCCCACTGAAAGGCAAACTGCTTCTGGCTCTCAGGAGCTATTCTGACGATAAAGAAGGCGTCTTTTAAGTCCAGACAGGTAAACCAGCTGTGCTCAGCCGGCAGCAGCCCTAACAGTGTGTAAGGGTTAGGAATTGTTGGGTGCAGAGTCACTGTAGCTTGGTTGAGCAAGCACAAGTCCTGTACTGGCTGGTAGTCCTTGTCCCTGGCTTAGGGACAGGCAGGAGGGGGGTGTTCCATGGAGACTGGCAAGGAACTATAATTCCATAGGCTTTCAAGCACCTTAGATGAACCTGGATTCCTCTGAGAGCTTCTCTGGGAACTGGATACTGCTTTTGTCTAATTTGGTTGGGTCCCAGGCTTAACTTCTATGAGTACGGGGGCTTGGTTGACCACCAGTCCTGGAGGATTATCCTTTGCCTATACTCGGAGCCATTGCTTAGCTAGAGCTGGTTTTATCTCTTGGCCTGGCACAGTTAGAAAAAGTCTCCATTCTTCTTCCTGGGAGACTGTAAGGGCCATGATAACTCCTGTTCCTTTAGCCGTAAAGAGCCCTGTTTTGTAAAGGAGATGGTGGCTCTCAGCTTGCTAAGCAAGTCTCTTCTGAGCAAGGGCAAGGGACAAGCCAGGCATGTATAAGAACTGGTGAACTATCTCATGTCCCCCCACTGAACAGGTCCATGGTAGACAGAAAGCCTGCTTAGTGGAAACTCCTGTTGCTCTGATTATATCAATGGTTTTCTTGGATAAGGGGGTAACCGGGGTGGTCACTACTGAATGTTCAGCACCAGTATCAACCAAAAACTTAATGTCCTTGCCCCCAACTGTAATCCTGAATGCGGGCTCCTTGTGGGCACTTCAGCCCAGTCCCCTTCAGTCCAATAACCCTTCAGCCAGATTGAACAAAGCTCCATCGTCTTTATCTAAGGTCTCTTGTTGCAAACCACCTTGCTTTTCCTTCAGTTGGGGACACTTATCTTTCCAATGTCCTATTTCCTTACAATAGGAGCACTGGTTATGTTGCAAGCGTGGGCGATTAGTGGGTATTCTTCCTGGAACCCCCCTTTCCCTCTCCTTTCAGGGGAATTCCCTTAATGGCCATGGCCAGTAAGTCGGCATTTTGCCTAGCCTGGCGTTTGCCTTCCTTACAGCTTTCTCTATGGCTTGTTGCATCTCTATTCACAAGTACTTGAGTGGCTATTTCCAGTAACTGTGAGGTATTCATACCCACAAACCCAGCCTGTTTCTGCAATTTTCTCCTGATATCCTCCATGCTTTGACTAACTAAGGTCATGTTAATCATGCGCTGATTTTCAGGGCTATCTGCATAAAAAGGAGTGTACATATGGTAAGCCTCACACAGTCTTTCATAGAATTGCGCTGGACTCTCCTTTATTCCTTGGATGACCTCAGAGACCTTATATACATTTGTAGCCTTTTGAGCCCCTTTCTTTAGACCTTCTATTAATGCCTCACGGTACCATCTTAGCCTCTCCATGTCTGGTCCCTCGTTTGGGTCCGATTGGGGGTCTGTTCCTGGCAGTTGAATTCTTATATATTCTTGGGGGTTTTGGTAATCGGCTGGGATGTGCTCCTCTAGCCACTTAGTTGCCGCCTGGAGCACCCTTCACCTTTCATCTGTATTAAAGGGGTACGTGAGCAGCTGGTGGCAATCAGCCCAAGTAGGATTATGAGTCTGTTTAATTGTTTGGAGCAAGTCAATTAAAGCTTGAGGTTTTCAGTGTAAGATGGAGTATTACTTTTCCAATTGAGGAGGTCAGCAGAGGTGAAAGGTTGATACACAAAGTCACGCCTTTCCACCATGTGTCCATCCTCATCTACCCCAGTATATCACTGCTTTCTCAGGGACATTTGGATTGCAGTCTTGGGCCATAAGTGAGCTGCCAAGGGAGGAGTTTCTCCCGCACCTTCACTTCCTCTGTTTTCTACTCTGGGTGGTCTAGGGGTGTGGTTATCTGGTGGAGGTGGAGGTGCTGTGGGCTCAGGGGTGGGGAGTCCTTCCTCCTGATAAGGAGGGGGTATTCCTTGTACAAATTCCTGCCATGATTCTTCTGGTGTTGGGTCGGACAGGACTTTTGGTGCCGACTTACCTCGGCAGTTGGAGCGAGAACCTTCCTTAACTAACTGTCCCTTTGCTACTAGTACTGCTGCTGCCTGTCCTCTTAACCACTGTGGGGGGTCCAAAACTAGCTGTAACCATGAATCTATATATGGGAACTGATATATGTACCCTGGCTTACAGGTTACCCTGTGCCATACCTTTGAGACAAGGGTCCTGTCCAGGCTTCCTTCTGATGGCCAACCCACCTCTAATGCTGGCCAGACTATCTCACACAAAGTTCTAAGTTTTCCTGGTGTCATGGTGACTCCATAGTCTCCCTTAAATCCCTTTTTGAAATTTTTCAACATAGTTCCTAGTGGGGTGGGCTTACTTTGTGCCTGACCCATGTTTCCTCAAGACAAAACACCACAGTCACACCACACACACACACCACAAAACAAAGAATGGGTAAAAAGGGCACACACACACTTTTACAGTTTATGCCAAACCAGAATCAAAACCAAAATCAGAGTATCAAGAAATCTAAGCCAGGTCAAAACCAAAACCAAAGTATCAAGCAATCCAAGTCAAGTCAAAAACAAAAACCAAAGTGCCGGTACAGGCACACCGTGGGTGATCAGGCCATGCTTCCACTCAAATGGAGTAGGCAAGTTCCCAAGACCAATCCTGTCAAGCAATTCAAACCAAGTCAAAACCAAAACACCAAAGTGCTGATAAAGTCATGCTGTGGGTGATCAGGCCACACTTCCACTCAAATGGAGTGGGCAAGTTCCTAAGACCAATCCTATCAAGCAATTCAAACCAAGTCAAAACCAAAACCAAAGTGCCAATGAAGGCATGCCATGGGTGATCAGGCCATGCTTCCACTCAAACGGAGTGGGCAAGTTTCAGAGACTAGTCTTACCAAGTTTTAGATGTCCAGACTCCAAGTGCCCGTTCCTTCCCATTGTTCAGCCACTGCGTTGATCCTCCACGGGGACCTGCCACACACTGTTCTGGCGAGGTGTCCCATGGGGGCAAATGCCTACCTGGGAGTGCTCTCAGGATCCACATGGCTGGGTCTGGTTGGAGTCCCCTGCAGGGATGTTCCACAGGGCAGGCTTAAGCCGCCTAAGGAGCTGCCTCGACCATCTGCCAATCACCTTGATTCCTGGTCAGGGAACCAAGAAATGTAGCAGGACAAGCCGCAGACAAAACTCCTCAGACACTGAGTTAAAGAAGGAAGGGGTTTGTTCGGCCAGGGGCATTGGCAAGACTCCTGTCTGAAGAACCGAGTTCCCCGAGTGAACAATTCCTGTCCCTTTTAAGGGCTCACAACTCTGCATGTGAGAGGGTTGTGATTGATTGAGCAAGCAGAGGGTAAGTGACTGAGGCTGCATGCACCAGTAATTAGATCGGAACAAAACAGGATAGGGATTTTCATGGTGCATTTCTATACAATGTATGTAATCTATAGATAACATAACTGTTTAGGTCAGGGGTCGATCTTTAACTACCAGGCCCAGGGTGTGGCGCCAGGCTGTGTGCCTGTGGATTTCATTTCTGCCTTTTAGTTTTTACTTCTTCTTTCTTTGGAGGCAGAAATTGGGCATAAGACGATATGAGGGGTGGTTTCCTCCCTTATGTGTGCCAGGAGTTGGGAGGCAAGGGTGGAGGCGTGTGTTTTCAGACAGGGAATGGCATGTGCAGAAACTTCAGGTGAGAGAGAGCATGGCTCCCCAGGAATGAATGCAATTCCCGTAGCTGGGAGAGTATCACCTGGAGGTTAGGGAAAGATGAGGCTGAACAAGTAAAGACCGAATATTCCTGGCTCTTGGATCACCACAATCAAGATAATGAACACATCCACCCGCCCCCAAAATTTCCATGTGTGAGGGGCTATTTCAGGAAGTATGATCAAGAAGGGCCAGCCTGCCAGGGTGCAATGGCTCATGCCTATAATCCCAGCACTTTGGGCAGGCTGAGTTGTGCGGATGACCTGAGATCAGGAGTTCGAGGTCAAGATGGCCAATGTGGAGAAACCCTGTTTCTACTAAAAATACAAAAATGCCAGACATGATTGCACATGCCTGTAGTCCCAGCTACTTGGGAGGCTGAGACAGGAGAATCACTTGAACCCAGGAGGCGGAGGTTGCAGTGAGTCAAGATTGTACCATTGCACTTCAGCCTGGGCAACAGAGTGAGACTCCATCTTTATAAATAAATAAGTAAATAAATAAATAAATAAATAGGACTGGTCTGATGAGGTGTGACTTGAGCAGAGAGTGGAATGAAATCAAAGATAGCAAGCCACACAGAGAGTGCAGCAGGCATGGCAGCGGGAGCAAGGCTGGTGTCCCTGAGCAGCAGCAGGGAAGCCGGAGTGGCTGGACTTGTGTGGGTATGGGGAAGAGGAGAGAGGTCACTCGTCTCTGTGAGGCCCGGGACTTTGTTTTATCCCCTGCTGTACCCCAACACTTAGAGTGGGAGCTAGCACAGAGAAGGCACTCAATTGATGTTTGCTGAGCAGATGAATGCCTGGAGTAGACCTCAGAGCAGGGTTTGGTGGCAGGGTGGGTCAGGAGAGAGTTCACTCAACAGCCTGGTGATAGGGGAGAACAAGTGGCCAGAGGGCATCCATCTATGATGGGGACCAGGGGTCCCTGCTGGACAGAAGTGTGGGAGACACGGATCCCGGCCACACCTCAGCCCTCCCTCCAGCCTGATTACCTGCCTCCCTCCCTTTCAGAGGTTCTGGTTCTGTGGTGATCTGGACTGTCCTGACTGGGTCCTGGCAGAGATCAGCATGCTGGCCAAGATGGTTGAGTGCACAGGATCTAGTCTGGGTGGAGGAGGGGCACTGGGCTGGGGATTGTGGGTGTAGAGGATGGTGAGTTTTCTCTGGGGTTAGGGCTTCAGTGCTCTCAGCCTGTGCTACCATGCTTCGTGACCTTGATCAGTGTCTGGCCTGCTCTGAGCCAGTCCCCAGGAAGGAGGGGTGAGGTTCACCAGCCTGGCTGATGTAAGGACTTCCCTTCCAGTCCTCTGTGAAGTTGCAGCTGCTCTGCAGCCAGGTACTAAAGAGCTGCTGGGACGGGGGAATGATGTGAGTACAAGACCCAGCACCCCATTGTCCCATGACCTTATGACCCCCAGTGCCCTGAAGCTCTGCACTAGGCCCAGGGAGATGGGTGACCCAGCCTGTCAACCTCTCTGGGCACCACCCATACTTCTTTCCAGCCTCTCTGTTCCTTATTGCAGGATCCAGGCTAGGGGTGAGGGGCTGGTGAATAGAGTACTGGCAGCCTCTGAAGGTCTCCTTTCCTCATAGTATTAGAAGATCCTGAAGCTCATGGCCAAGTTTGGTGAGTACCCCGTTAAGTTCACAGGCCCCAGGCAACCCTGGGACCTCGGCCTGGTTCCTGGTACAGAGGGGCCCCCCACCCCTCCCAGCAGCATCCTTAACTTACCTTCCCTAGTGGAGGAGCATGAGGGAAGGAAAGACATTGACAGTCCCACCTTCCTGTCCTCTGCCAGCTCCTGGTGGAGCAGTAGCAGTGCCTGTGGCTCCAGAAGGCCTGGGGGCTTTGAGCTGAAGTTAATAGGGCAAAAGGGAGTGGCTGGGGCCACAGTGAAACCCCCTGTCCCACCCACAGGTCCCTCAGAGTCAGGCGATGTGAAGGCCACAGTGGCAGTGCTGTTTCATCCTCTCCAGTGCGGCCAAGCACAGTGTCGATGGTGGATGCTTGTCCAGTGAACTGCAGCAGCTGGGGCTGCCCAAAGGTATGGGTTGTGGGTGGGCAGCTGGGCAGCCTGTGGGCCAAGGGCTGCTAGAGAGGGGGCCAGGCCCTGTGACCCTATGGTGTACCCTGCCCTGTCTGGGCCAGGAACCCAAGCCCAGCTCCCACCTGCTACCTCCAGAGCTACTCCTTTCTACCCCCAGAGCATGTGGCCAGCCTGTGCCACTCTTATGAGGAGAAGCAAAGCCCCTTGCAGAAGCACTTGGGGTCTGCAACCTATGCAGTAAGTATGAGCCCAGCCAGTGTCTGCGCTCATTCTAGAAGGTTCACGCAGCATGCAAAGTGCATGGGGAGTCCAGGGAGACGACTTAACCATGGTCACATGCTGAGCAGCCACAGAGCTGGGACCTGGCCCTGGGTCTTCTGAATCCGTGGGCTCTGTGATGTGTACGTACAGGATCAGACTTTGCTCTTTCCTCCTGGCTGAACCTTCCCTAGTCCCCCATGCCCCATGTGTGAGCACCCAGCTCACTCTCGTTCCTCCCTCTCCACAGTGTGGTCTCTTGCAGCATGAGTGGCAGAAGGGGCAGCAGAGACTGTGGACCCCTCAGCTGCACCTAAGACCTCTGTGTGGTCTAGCTGTCTGTCCTGGGGGAGGCTCTTGGCCACCATTTCCCCCTCTGTAAATGAGACCGGGAGGCTGGTGTGAGTGCCAAGCACTTGAAGCAGGGCCCTGAGTGAGAATGGACATGGGAGCAGGGGTGTTCCTCGACTTTATGCACCTTGGGGATGGGAGCGGGGCTCCCTGTCTTGACAAGGCATTGCTTTACCCCACCCCACCTCTGTCCCAGCCCTGCAAGTCAGTCCTTGGGGGTCTAGGAGGGAAGAAACCCCTGGCTGTGTGACCTCGGGCTGGTGCCTGGCCCTCTCTGGCTCTGAGTTCCTGGGAAAGTCAGCACCCAAGGCATGCCCTCCAGTTTAGCACCTTGACAAGAAGGGCAGGGACACTGGGTTCAGGCCCACCCCTCTGGTCCAAACCCCTCGGCCCCAGCTGGAGGATGAGGAGATGCTGGGCTTGGGTGGGGGAATCTCCTTAGCTTGGCTAAAAGGCTCAAGGTGTCAAAGGCTCAGCCTGCCCCCCAGGAAGGAGCCTGGGCCCAGCCAGACAGTCACCAGGACAAGGGCAACTATGGCGAGCAGGAGGCCCAGGATAAGGAGAACCACGGCATAGCTGGAGATGAAGGTGTCCAGCGGGCTGGAGGCTTTGGGGCCAGGAGTGCCTAGAGCAGAGCAAGAAGGCTATGACCAGGCGCGGCCCCACCTCCCAGACTTCTGAGAAGGCAGAATCTGCACTCAGAAGGTGCTGCAGGACCAGATAGTGGGGCTAGGAGCATCTTGGAGGGCTCCATGAGCAGGGGAGGCAGGCTTCAGATCAGGGCATGTGGAGGAGGCAGATGGAGAGAGGGAGGAGGCCTGCAGAGGGAAGGAAGTACTGACCGAGGTCTGGGATGACCGTGTCTACCAAGAGGCCCTCTGCCTCCCCCAGGGTGTGCAGACACTGGCGCGCACAGTCCCACCTGAGGGCCCAGGCTGGTGCCAGCCTGAAGGTGGCACCCATTCTAGCGGTCAGTGGATCTGGACTGGTGGGAGAATCATCACACACTTCAGGGGCCTGCACAACCTTGCAGGACTAGGGGAGGCCATTTTTTCCAGCCTCCTGCCCTCGACCCCAGAACCCTGGTCTGAGCCCTGGGTCACCCAGGGCCACCCCAGACCCCCTAGAATTCCTCTACCACCACTTGGTCAAAGTTCTGCAGAGGTCTGAGGATGAGGGTCAGCTGGGGGGTCAGGAGAGGATGAAGAGGGTCACAGCTCTACCAAACCAAGCCTTATTTCTTGTGGCCCCTGGCCTACTCCTCTGATGCCAACCTCCGGCTGGCCCAGCCCTGCAGAGTAGGTGCTCAAAGGCATCAGTAGCAGTTTGTCTCATGCTGGTTTCCCCCCAGGTCCCCCTCTGGAGCCCAGTACCACAGATCTCAGGGTGGAGGGTACAGCTCAGTCTCCCTTCCCCCTCATCCCCCTCACAGGGGCTTTGTCCACCAAGGCCCCTGACTGCTAGGGGACCCACACCCACGGCCTCCCTCTTTCTGACTGCTGGTCCTTCCACAGCCTGGATACTTGAGCCCTGGGCAGAGGGGTAACGATCCCAGGACTGTCTTCGCAAGCAGAGAGGCTGCTTGGCATGAGGCCCTGACTCCTTGGGTTGAGCTCAGCAGCAGGTGTGTCACCAAGGCCCCCTGGGCAGAAGGGGCTCAGGGCCCATCACTTGCCACACCTGCATGTTCCTGCTAGGCATCCACCCTGGGGACCCAGCTTTCCCCCTGCCCCCAGCTGCTGGCAGCCCCATCTTAACTCATCCAGGGTCCTGGAGGCCATGCCAGGAAGCGGCCAGCAGCTGGGAGGAGCACTTGATGTTTCTGCATCTTTTTTTATGGAGCTCCCTTGGGTGGGAGGGGCTACAGACTCAAGGGAGACTGCAGGCCACCCCTTCCCCACTCCCTGGCTGGGTGGGCTTCCAGCTCAGGCGTCTGACTGGAAGGACGGGACTGTCCTGTCACAGAGGCAGGTCTGAGTAGTCCAGGCCCAGTTTTACCCTCCAGCAGGTCCCCTCCCATTCACTTGTCCAGCTGGCTTTGCCCAAAGCACAAGTGATGTCTATGTGGACTGTGTCCCCTGTCCCCAAAGGGAGTCTGGCTCCAGTCCTGGCTTGGAACTCAGAGACCTTAGAATTAGAGGCCACATCTGGCAGGGTGGACCAGCATGGTCTGCCCACAGCCAGGGCAGGTACCATGTTGGCAGCCCCAGACCTGACACCACGGTTTCCGTGTCCCCTCCCACTTCCATCCTGCACATCACCTACACTACATGCTGTCCCTGATGAATCCAAGCTGTCAGCTTCCGTCAGCTTGGCCACGAAGTCACCCTGACCATAAGGAGAATGGTGCAGCCTGAGTTGGGGGCTAAATGGGAACGGGCCTGGTGTGAGGTGGGGGAGGAGGGGGTGAGGCAGGTGTCTGGTGCCTCTCTGCTTATCTTCCCTTCTCCCTTGCCCACAAAGGAGGCATCTTCTCCATGTCCCTCTGCCAGCTCAGGGACATAAAATAATGCCCCAGGTCTGTCTGCCCTTGGATGTAGCCCACCTACCTTCCTGTGGGACTCAGGGCTTTGTTTTGTCCTGTGGCCCACATGAGAAGCAATTATCCCTGCTCTGCTCAGCTGAGAGAGGACAAACTGAGGCTGAGCAGGGAAACAACTCTGTCATAGTCTGCCTGTTAGTGGCAGAGTCAAGACCAGCCCTTCCCTGATTGTCAGGTCCAGTGGACACCAAGCATGAAGGCTGTATTAGCCCATTTTGCGTTGCACTAGAGGAATACCTGAAACTGGTTTATTTATTTATTTTTGAGAGGAAGTCTAGCTCTGTCGCCCAGGCTGGAGTACAGTGGCACAATCTCAGGTCACTGCAACCTCCGCCTCCTGGGTTCAGGCTATTCTCCTGCCTCAGCCTCCTGAGCAGCTGGAATTATAGCCATGCACCACCATGACTGGCTAATTTTTTGTATCTTTAGTAGAGACAGAGTTTTGAGATGGAGTTTTATTCTTGTGACCCAGGCTAGAGTGCAATGGTGTGATCTCGGCTCACTCCAACCTCTGCCTCCCAGGTTCAAGCAATTTTCATGTGTCAGCCTCCGAAGTAGGTTGGATTACAGGCATACACCTCCATGCCTGGCTAATTTTGTATTTTTAGTAGAGACAGGGTTTCACCAGGTTGACCAGGCTGGTCTTGTACTCCTGACCTCAAGTGATTCACTCGCCTTGGCTTCCCAAAATGCTGGGATTACAGATGTGAGCACCACTCCTGGCCCTGAGACTGGGTAATTTATAAAAGAGGTCTTTGCCTCACAGTTCTGCAGGCTGTACAAGCATCTGCTAGGCTGCTGGTGAAGCCTCAGGAAGCTTTTACTCCTGGCGAGAGGCAAAGAGGGAGCAGGCATGTTGCATGGTGAAAGAGGAAGCAAGAGAGGGGAGGCATCAGGCTCTTTTAAACAACCAGCTCTCCAGTGAACTATTAGAAAACTCACTCATTGAATCACTTGAACCCAGGAGGTGGAGGTTCCTGTGAGCCGAGATCGTGCTACTGCACTCCAGCCTGGGCTGTGAGTGAGATGCTGTCTCAAAAAAAAAAAAAAAAAAGAAAAAAAAAAAGAGAAAATAAGAAAACTCACTCATTACCGTGGGGAGGACACTAATCCATTCATGAGGGATCCCCCACCATGACCCAAACACCTCACACTGTAGGCCCCACCTCCAGCATTGGGGATCACATTTCAACATGAGATGTGGATGGGACAAGTATCCAAACTATGTCAGAGGCCTCCCCCTCCTTCTCATCAGAGTCTTCTGTCCTCAGTTCAGGTGCATGCTGGCCTCCATGCCTGGCTTCCTAGGAAATCATCTTGGCCCCAAGGGGTTGGGCAGGGCCACTAGGCTGAGGGCTGGAGCCCTACCTCTCCTAGTCCCAGCCTGGGTCTCCATCACTGGCTAGCCAGCTCCGCTCACTGCATTCTCTTTACACCTGCTCCCTGCAGCCCAGGGGTCAGTCTGGGTGCAGGCCTGGGTACAGGTCCAGGAGCAGATTCTGCCCCCCAGCTCATACCTCCTGTGCACCATGGCAGCCAAAATGCACCAGCGTGGCCAGGAGCACTGGCTTGTCCCTGTAATCCCAGTGTTTTGGGAGGCTGAGGTGGAAAGTGCTTGAGACCAGCCTGGGCAACATAGCGAGACCCTGTCTCTGCAAAAAATAAAACTAGGCATGGTGGCGTGCACCTGTGGTCCCAGCTACTCAGGAGACTGAGGTGGGAAGATTGCATGAACCCAGGAGGTCAAGGTTGCAGTGAGCTATGATTGAGCCACCACACTCCAACCTGGGCAACAGAGCAAGACCCTGTCTCTAAAACAAGAAACAAAGTGCGCCAGCATGTGGATACCAGCTTCTCCTGGTGTGTGGACCTGACCTCACTACTTGGCTCCATCTGTGAGTGGGAGACTGCCTCCTGTCTTCCAGAACATTCCTGACACTACACCTGTGTCCCTCCTGCATTCTCTGGTGGGCTTTGTGAGAGGGCCTGTCACCTACCTCTCTGGCTGCCCTAAGACCCAGCTCAAACCTTCCCTGTCCCTGAGAACCTTTTCCTGAACAGTCTTTCCCTGAGCCACAGGCCCCCTCATTTCAGAGCTTTTGGTGGCATGAGTACAAGGATCAACTCTCTGCTACCAGCCTGAGAGGAACTGTCCCTAGGGTTGGGTCTCTGGATGGCATGCGAGGGTCTACACCAGGACCCATATACCTGTAACCTGAAGGGTAGGCCCTTGGCTGCCCCGGCTTCACAGATCCCCATCTAGCCTGACCTTCTGGGACAGGCCTGACCCCTGCATCCTTTGGTCTTGGTCCCTACTGGGAACTCTGGTTACCCTGGCTTACCTAGGGCTGACATTAACCATGAGACAGAGTTACAACTGAGACTAATGTAGGGGTACCTGGCTCAGGGTCACCATGGCCATGCAGAGCTCAGATCCTGGCCATGTTCAACCTCCACCTCCTGAGTTCAAGTGATTCTCCTGCCTCAGACTCCTGAGTAGCTGGGACTACAGGCGCATGCCGCTACGCCTGGCTAATTTTTTGTAGTTTTAGTAGAGATGGGGTTTCACCGTGTTAGCTAGGATGGTCTCGATCTCCTGACCTCGTGATCCACCCACCTCAGCGTTTCAGTGTTGAGATTACAGGCGTGAGCCACCGTGCCTGGCCTCCCCAACACCCTTCTAGCCCTGGTGCCCTACAGGGTCTACCTTGGAGCACCTGGAGCCCAAGAAGCTGCCCCTCACATTTGTGATCCCTGGGACCCCCTTCCTGATCATGATGAAGGTGGACTGAAACCCGCTGAGGTGCCTGACGGAGCAGGGTCAGCCTCTGCCTCCTCCAGCCTCTCTGATGGGGAGGATGTTATCCCAGCAGCATGAGCTGGGAGCAGAATCAGGAGGATGGGAGGTTTTCTCTCTGGGTAGCTCTGGGCTCCAGGGTGGATCCCTCTTAATCTGGCCCTTCCCCTGTGACTCTCCTTGGCCCCAGGCAAAGAAAAGGACAGAGTGGGACCTGGGTTCTTTCTCACCCAGCTGCAACTCCCCCTGCCCCCGTCCCTTCCACCAGGTGATAGAGAACCTGGCATTCTGTGCCCCATAGAAGAGTTCCCTTTCCTTCTGGTGAGGGATGGGAACCAGCTTGGGGCGGGAGGGATGAGGGGGCAGGGGGCTCTCCCATCCCTGCCTCACATTTGAAGGATGGCATCTGGGCAGCAGCATGGTTTAGGCTAGACAAGGCGGCCCCTAGGTTTATAGCCTGGCCTCGGGCAGGATGCTGCCATGCCACCTTTTCTTCTGCATGTCCTGACCTGGCACCCTACCTAGTTAAAGATCCTCAGGCCTCCTGCCCCCTGGGCATTGCCGCCACTCCCTGCCCAGGCACAGCTGTCCTTGTCCTGGACTAATCTTCAGAGATTCTTGTCCAGCTCACAGCTTTGCTGGACATCACAGGCTGGGCCAGGCCCCCTGCCCAGCACTAACATCTCTTTGTGAGTCTCAACCAGACTGAGCTGCAGCTTCAGGGTCAGGGTAGGTGCTGACTTAATTGATGTGACCCAGGACAAGGGGGTTTATTGATGGTGTCACATCTGCTTAAGTTGTTGGCCTGTATTATCTCTTCGGGGCACGATACCCCTCTGTCCCATGCTTAGATGCCCGCATGTGGCCACAGTGCCTTTCCTACCTCCATCCCTACTTGAGGCCAGTGTTCAGGCACCTGTGGCTCCAGGCAGAAGGCTGAGTGCAGAGCCAGGCCTGGGCAGATGTTCCACAGGGGCTGCAGGAGCTGACAGCCCTGACCACCCAGCCCGTGGCCATCCATTCCCCTTCACCGTGGCTGACCCCTCATCCACCATCCTTCCAGGGGCTAGGCCTGGGCCCAAACTGACTTTTGCCTGCCCCTGGTGCCCGTCGTGTTGTTGGCTGAGCTTGATGGTCTTGCCTGTTTCCTTGATTATCCTCAATCAGAGGTTTATAGAGCCACGTGGGGACATCACATCTCCTGTCTACCAGGTCCTCACCAGAGACAGGACTGCCTTGGCCCGGGCCTGGGATAGTCAGGGGTCACACTCGCCTGTTGGGACCTAGCTTCAGCGGCTTCAGTCTGGGCAATGGCCTGATGGGTGGCTGCCCCTTCTCCTCTGCTTGGGGGAGGCAGGAGAGGAAGGTCAGGCAGGAGATCTGCTTCCTGCCCACCTGAGGCTGGTTGGAAGCAGGATGCCCACCTGTGCCTGTCTCACCTTGCTGTAGGTGCATCGGAGACTGAACCCCTCCCCTGATCTCCTGCAGGTGCAGATTCCAGGTTTCCAATGGGTGTTGGGGTGGGCTCCAGTGCTCTCCTGGCCCTAGGGAACCCTGGGCTCCATGAGGCCTTGGCCTAGTCAGATTGTTTTCCACACTGTCACCTCCCCAAACATGGGGCTGCATGCTCTGTGCCCTGGGTGGGACATTGGAAGGAGTTCCACCTTCCAGGTTTGGATCACAGTAAAGCCTCTGCCATGGGCATGTGCTGGCCGAGACAGATGGGGTTGAACCAGCCCTGTCTCTTTGGCCTTGGGTAAGTCACCTGTGCCTTGCTTCCCTTTCCCCAGCAGCCAGATGGGGATAATAGCACCTATTTCACCTGTACTCAAGTGCTCACTTGTTAGCAGGAACTGAGTCCTGGAGGAGGTGCAGGCGAAGCCATCGAGGCAGCACTGCAGCTGGACCTGGTCTGAGTCGCTGCTCCTGGCTGTGAGATGTGTGTCTCCCTCTGTTTATTCATCTGAAGGACAGGGCTGTGCTCTTCTGGGGTCACTGTGACAGTGCAGCTGGCCTGTGTGAGTTGGTGGTGGCCTCCTGAGATGGTTTGAGGTGAGCTGGAGGTGTGTATTGAATGCTCCCTCACCCCCGTGGGGAAGATCCACTTAGGGAAGACTCACATGTCTGTATGGAGGAATACAGGTTCCCTGCCCCTCAGCTGTCCTCTGTCCCTTCCCAGTCCCCTCTGCTGTCCTGCAGGCTCTGCCGGTGGCCATCCAGCTTGGTGGCCATCTGAGTGATCCACTCTTCCAGGTGGACCCTCTCTCCTCACATGGTGCATGTCCCATTGCGCCACCTCCAGACAGGCATGCTAGCCCCCAGAGCTGCCCTTCCCTGCTACCCAGCCCCCACCCCCAAGTATGTGCCACCTCCCTAAAGCCCGCTGTGTTCACCAACTGTGTTTGAACTCTGTCTCTGTGCAAGGCCTCATAAAAGCCTGAAACAGCCTGGCTTGTAGTGGGCCAGGAGACCAAAACTTGAAGACAGAGTGGCAGAGTGAAGACAGAGAGACCACCTAGTCAGCCTCAGCCCCAGGACTGTGTCCATGCTAGTCCTGGCTCCAGTGAGCCAGTTGTTTCCTGAGACGCCTGTAAGAGTTCCTGTGGTGATGGAGGTGGCTGGAGAGAAAAGGCTGCCATAACCCTCCCTCCCTGAGAAGGCCCACTGGGGAACATTTTAGGCTTCGGGGCATCCTGGGGAGCATCTTCCGGGGACCCCTCCTATACCCTGCCCCGCCCTGGCTCTCTAGTGAGAAATTGCAGTTGCTTGGACAGCTGGGCTGACCCAGGACAAATTCATTTATTAGGCTGGTCTTCGGGGTGCTGGGGTGGGGGCAGGGGTGCGCCAGGGATAGGAAGGAGAGGCCTGTGTGTTCCAGAAGTACAGAGGAATCTGGTGGCAGCCGCAGTCAACCCTGATGTGATGATCTGTCCAACAATCTTCTTTGATGTCTTGGTGCTGGCTGCTGTCTTTGGCCAGGTAAGCTCATGGTTAGGGCTCCTGGGGTCCCCTCACTGGGCCTGCCCACTGCCTGCAGGTAGAGGAGCCTATGGGCCAGGACTATCCTTGACTCCCCCTTCCAGGTCATGGGTTCAAAGACCATTCCTGGATTCCACCGCTGCCAAGCGTCAATGGGCACAGGAGCTGCTGGGGCTTTCTGGGTTAAGACCCTTGCCTATCCCTGTGTCCCCCCCTGCAGTAGGGGGGCTGCAGGGGTCAGCCTCAGTCTCTGCCCTGGGAGCCTGCTTTACCTTGGCCTGTGCCCCACACCTGCCCTGGAAGACCCCCCACACCCTCTGGCTCTGATTCACTGTAGAGCAGCCAGGGCACCCGTTGCTCACACCCTCTGGCCTGAGGCTGACTGGCTCTGTGGCTGGGTTCAGGGGTTCAGGCAGGGGGGTGGGCCTTCCCTTAGCAGCCCCCATTCCCACTCCGACCCCTTTTTAGTCTTCCTCCTCTTGTGGGCTGTACCCTGGGGCCCTCCCAGCTCCTCATACCAGATGCCTGTCTAAGTATCTAGAAATCAATATTTTAAATACCAACTTTGGATTGCTTCCTGACTTTTCCATACCCCCAAAGGGCCATCATTTCTCTTAGGACTGACAGTCCCTCCAGCCCTACTGGGCCAGACTAGGCAGGTGTAAGGGTGCCCTGTCCCAGCCCTCTTTGGGGCGGGCTTCTGTCCCCTTCCTGCTGCCTGGAAGCAGGACCACACTTTGGTGGCAGGAGGGACAGCAGAGATTGTGGACCCCCGAGCTGTGCCTAAGTCCTCTGTGTGGTCTAGCTGTATTGGCCATCATTTACCACTCTGTAAAGAAGACCGATACCTGTGGCATGGAGGGCGTGAGGCTGGTGTGAGTGCCAAGCTCTTGGAGCAGGGCCCTGAGTGAGCATGGACGTGGGAGCAGGGGTGTTCCTCGACTTCACGAACCTTGGTGATGGGAGTGGAGTTCCCTGTGTGGGTTGACAAGGCATTGCTTTCCCCCACCCCACCTCTGCCCCAGCCCTGCAAGTCCAGTCCTTGGGGGTGTAGGAGGGAAGAAGTCCCTGGCTGTGTGACCTTGGGCTGGACCCTGGCCCTCTCTGGCTCTGAGTTCCTGGGAAAGTCAGTGGTGTTGGAACTGGGGGACCTAAGGCAGGTAATCTCTTCCAGCCTCCTGCCCTCAACCCCAGACAGTGCTTCAGGGTTGAGGCACTGTCTGTGGAAGCCGTGGGGCATGGTGAAGGTGGGGAGAAGAGAGGCTTGGAGTTTGGGTTTCAGCAGAGGGATTAGCAGCGTGAGGGGTCACCTGTGTGTAGAGGAAAGGGAGTGAAGCCAGCAGTGAGGAATGAGTCTGAGTGCACCCAGGATGGTGCTGTGTCTCCTCCCACATCCACCTAGCCCTGGTCAAGGGAGAAGAAAGGCCATGAGACAAAGGGGAAACTGAGTTGGGTCCACACATGTCCTTCCAGGACCTGGAGGTGCCACTGTCTGGCCATAATGCAGTGGGAAGTGGGGGAGGGAAGATTCCCTCCCCACACCTCCTGTTCTCTGTCCCAGGTCTCCTGGCCCCCTGTGCACCTAAGTTCAGTCTCTGTCGGCCCCCAGCATCATTTCTAGGGTTGGTGGGAGGCAACTGGGAACAGGTTAGGGGTAGGTGGGGCCTGTTTGGGGGAGTCTGCTTGACTACCTGAGCTACTTCCCACAGTAGTGGGGAGCTTTTCTGGCACATTGACTGCACCACCAAGGCACTGCCGACAGTAGCCCCCTGGGAGTGTTTGCAGAAGGCCCTGGCAGGGGTGGTGATGGATCCCACCCAGAACAAAAGCAGGGTCAGGGGTCAGGGAGAACCACTTACCTGTCTGGAGAGGGTCCTCTGTGCTGCACTGTGCGCGTCTACGCTCCCA
Source organism: Macaca nemestrina (assembly GCF_043159975.1). NCBI lineage: Eukaryota > Metazoa > Chordata > Mammalia > Primates > Cercopithecidae > Macaca > Macaca nemestrina. The sequence goes on along the minus strand of NC_092131.1, from coordinate 125,256,190 downwards.
GGCTGAACACCCCATGGGAGGCCCTCCACTTCAGCACCTTGACAAGAAGGGCAGGGACACTGGGATCAGGCCCAGCTCCCTGACCCCAAACCCTGCAGCCCCAGCTGGAGGGTGAGGAGATGCTGGGCTTGGGTGAGGGAATCAGGGGTGTAAAGGGGCCTGCTTACCCCTCAGCTTAGCTCGAGTGCTCAAGGCATCAAAGGCTCAGCCTGACCCTCAGGAAGGAGTCTGGGCCCAGCCAGACACTCACTAGGACAAGGGCAAATGTGACGAGCAGGAGGCCTAGAATGAGAAGAGCCACAGCATAGCCAGGGATGGAGGCATCCAGCAGGTTGGGGCTAGGAGTGCCTAGAGCAGACAAAGAAGGCTATGGCCAGGCGGGGGCCCTGCCTCCCAGACTTCTGAGAAGGCAGAATCTGGGCCCAGAAGTTGCTGCGGGACCAGGGAGCTGGGGCTAGGAGCATCTTGGAGGGCTCCATGAGGAAGGGTGGCAGGTTTCAGATTAGGGCATGTGGAGGCAGCGAGCCCAAGGGAGGAGGCCAATGGACAGACGGAGGGGGCCTGCAGAGGGAAGGAGTTACTGACCGAGGTCTGGGATGACCATCTCTACCAAGAGGCCCTCTGTCTCCCCCAGGGTGTGCAGGTGTGCAGACCCTGACACACACAGTCCCACACAAGAGCCTGAGCTGGCACCGCGCTGAAGAAGGTGGCACCCACTCTGGCGGTCAGTGGGTCCAGCCTGGTGGGAGGATTATCACAGACTTCAGGGGTCTGGGCAGCCTGGGGGGCCTAAGGGTGGTCATCTCTTCCAGCCTCCTGCCCTCAACCCCAGAACCCAGGTCTGAGCCCTGGGTCACCCAGGGCCACCCCGGACCCACTGCAATTCCTCCACCACCACTTGGTCAAAGTTCGGCAGAGATCTGAGGACGAGGGTCAGCTGGGGTGTCAGGAGAGGATGGAGAGGGTCACAGCTCTACCAGAGCCTTGTCCAGTCATCCCCCATCTTCCTGAGGCCTCTTCCCCGATCCCCCCACTTCACCCATCTGGTCAGCTCCCCTGAAGTGCCCAGAACTCAGGGCTGGTTTTGTCCTCCAAGGCCTTGGTGTAGGGCTGGCCCAGGATCTGCAGCCAAACTTCATACAGCACCAGCTCTGCCTCCTCTCCTAGAGCGATGGGGGTGGAGGCGGCATCAGCCTGCTCTCCCTCTCCTGGAAGCCCTGGGGTGGGGCGCGCACCCAAGCTCTAATACTCCATCCAGGGGTCAGCCACCGCTGGTCTAACGGTCAAATTTCTTGCTGCCTGTTTTTATGTGGCCCATGAGCAAAGAATGGGTTTTATATGTTTAAATGGTAGAAAACATGGAAAGTAGAATAGTATCTTGTGACACATGAGAAGTACGTGACAAGCAAACTTCCATGTCCATAAAGAAAGTTTCCCGGGAATGTGGCCACATTCAATTGTTGACATCTTGCCTAGGGCTGATTTCTTGCTACAGGGGAGGGTTTGAGTAGGTGGTGACTAAAAGCCAGTGGTCTGCAGAGCCTTAAAGAGTTTCCTTCTGGCCCTGTACGGAAAACGCTTGCTAACCCCTGCGCTGATCCATCTAATGGAATACACTGCTCACTCCGAGAGTTAATCCTAGTAGGAAATGTTGCTGGTAATTTAATAGATGCTGCTTTTATGTTTTATTTTGTCCAAATTCACTCCCTGGGAGGAGGTCGTGTTGGGGCTTGTGGCCATCAAAGGTGAAGCCTCTTTAAGAGGATGCTTGGGGAGTTCTACCATCTGCTGAGAGGGTTGTGATGGGCCCTCTGTGTTGTGGAATGAAGAGGGAACACTGCCTGTCTGCCGGGAGCTGGCCTTCTGGGAAGCAGAAGAGATGGTGGTTCGGACCTGTTGAGGTGGAGGCCCAAACCAATCTGGTCTCTGGGGCGGCCGACAGGGAGAGTAGTTGTGTAGGAGTGGGTGTGAGGGCAGAGCCCGAAGGAGGGCACCTCTGACTGTACCCCCAGGAGGCTGCGGTGGTGGGTGTGGGGCAGCACTGTAGGAGGATCAGCACCTTCTGTGACTGAGGGGTCCTTGGAGAGCAGCTTCAGGCTGTGTGTGGCTGGAGGGGACTGATTTGCCCTGCGCTCTCCTAACTTGGGCGTGGACCAGCTCTCCCTGTTTGGATGGCACGAGCTGGGAGAAGTCATCCTATCAGGAGGCCCCAAGAGGAGATATGGGTTTCTTACAGCCCCGGTACTGGGACAGAGCTGAGGGTTTTTGCTCCTGACTTGGTGGGACAGATCTTGGCATGCATGTGAGGACTCAGTGAGGTCCTGGGCAATCAGGGAGTTGACGGGACCCTCTCATTCCTCTGATCTTGACTGCTTCTGGCCTCTGTCCAGCTCCTTGCTAAAGCTCTATGCCCCATTCCTCTCTATGGACCCAACAGATGAGCAAGTATTGTCTGAAGGAAATTCTGCCCATTCTGTAGAAGGGGAACATTGAGGTTTACAGAGGGGAAGAGCCTGCTGGCCCAGAGACACACAGGGATCGCAGCCCTACTAAAAATATACAAATTAGCCAGTGTGGTGGCACATGCTTGTAATTCCAGCTACTAGGGTGGCTGAGGCATGATGATCACTTGAACCCAAGAGGCAGAGGTTGCAGTGAGCTGTGATCTCACCACTGCACTCCAGCCTGTGCAACAGAGCATGACCCTGTCTCAAAAAAAAGTTAAAAACCATTTGTCCAGTATAAACTTTTTCAAAATATATACTCAAACATAGAAAAGTCTAGAAATGTAATCAATATTAATTTCAGGAAAGAATTCTAAGATGACTTGTTTTGGTTATCTGCATTTTTTTTCTTTTATTTTTTGGACATAGGGTCTTGCTCTGTCACCCAGGCTGGAGTGCAGTGACCCGATCAGGGATCACTGCAGTCTTGACCTCACAGGCTTAAGCCATCCTCCCACCTCAGTCTCCTGAGTAGCTGGTACTACAGGCACATGCCACCATACCTGGCTAATTTTTGGATTCTTGTATTTTTTGCAAAGATGGGGTTTTGCTATGTTGCTCAAGCTGGTCTTAAGTGATCCGCCCACCTCGGCCTCCCAGAGTGCTGGGATTACAAGTGTGAACCATGTGTGCCAGGCCTGTTTTCTTTTCTGTAATGACCATGACCATAGATTTCATGCACCAACATTTTTCTAACAATAGTATTTACAATGTGTACTATGATAAATGTTCAGAGAAAAAGAATACAAAATTGTAAAAATCATACATAACTAGTTTTTTTGGTTTTGTGTTTGTTTTTTTGAAAAAAAAAAAGGAAGAAAGAAACAAAGTATATTGTCCAGGAAGATAGTTACTTACCACTTTGTATTTCTCTGGTGAACCCATTGAGAACTCTAAAAAGTTCCAGGAGTAGAATCATGGGGTCAGAGTACCCTGGCTTTAACTTCTGGTTCAGAGAATCCTAACAACTTACATTGTCACCAGCAAGGTATTTGACTACCTGAGCCACTCTCACCTTAAAGCAATTCTTATCTGACATTAGCTGCTCAACTTTCTGCTGATACATTGACTCCAGGAGGCTCCTTGAGTTCTGTGTGTTTGGCTGGCCTCTGGTGGCCCCATTATTATTTTCTGCCAGGTATAGGTCAGTCACCTGCTCACAGACGTCATCACTCATGATATGCTGCAGCTGGAATCAAACAAAGGCAAGCTGTTAGTGAACACAGAAAACATTTCTCCGTTATAAGGTTCAACGCTCCTTTGATCCAGTCATTCGACTCAAAAAAGGCTTTGGTTTCTTTTGGCTAGCAATTTTAGAAAATTAATCATACAAACCACTGTATCATTTTCTTGGAGAATAACCAAGCCAAGATTTTCAACCATATCAGTGGTCCATTGTGAAATTTTCATATCTATTTAAAATCAAAACCATAGAAAATTCAGGTTAATGTAATTTTGTTGTTGTTGTTTTGTTGCACCCAGGCTGGAGTGCAGTGCGTGATGGCTTACCACAACCTCTGACTCCTTGGTTCAAGTGATTCTCCTGCTTCAGCCTCCTGAGTAGCTGGAATTACAGGCACGCACCACCATGCCCAGCTAATTTTTGTGTTTTTAGTAGAGACGGGGTTTCACCATGCTGGCCAGGATGGTCTCGATCTCATGACCTCATGATCTGCCCCTCTTGACCTCCCAAAGTGCTGGGATTACAGGTGTGAGCCACAGTGCCCAGCCTAATGTACTGTTTATTTAAAATTCTAAGGATCTTTATATAATTTTCCATGGATCATATTTTTATTGCATTTTAAAATCATTTTCAATTTGCTTTCACACATAGTCTCCCTCATTTGATCCTCACAACTGCCCTGGGAAGCAGGTTGGAGACACAGTAGGGGACTGTTAGGAGACAGATTTACACAATGCATAAGAAAGCTCACTGTGAGCTGGGTGAGGAAGGGAGCCTTGGAGAATCATGAATGCAGTATCTATGTCTATATTCCCAGACCAACTACAAAGCCTGAAATTCATTAGGTATTTAAGAAATAGCTGCTGAGTTATTACCTACAGGTGCTCAGCTGAAGAAGCAGGACTGGGACTAACAGTCAAGCTTCCTGACTCCTAGCTGAATACCTTTCCAAACACACCTATTTTTCTATATCTGATAGAAAGTATAGTGCTTAAGATTTACATAATGTGAACTCACTTTCAATACAGGCCAATCATGATTGACTATCAGTAGCTTTTGTGACAAACTTAGTAAACTAGAAAGTTGAACCTTTCAGAGTTCCCATTCTCATGTCATATACTGTTTCTGTTTTGAAATAAAAATCCTTCCAAATGAAACTGTATCCATCAAAATGACAGAGAAGTGAAAATAGACACAAGAAGAAAGTAAAACAGTAATTTCATCATCGATTTGTCTATTTTGCTTTAATAGTATAAACTCCAAGCCATTCTATTTTTAGGAAGATACATTCTTTTTGAAGTGTTAGAAACCATGATAACTATTCTTAACTTTAAGTCCTAAATGACCAGTATGTGTATTAGTAGATAACTGGACACAGCAAGGTCAGAAGGGTGACTGAGTGTGGCAGAAAGGGCAGTATCTCCAGCAACTGCAGATGGCTAAATGACAATGAGTCCAGATAATGGATTCTGATACAACCATTCAAATAATGCTTATGAGTACTTGATAACATAGGAAAAAGCTTAAGATACAATGTTTTAGAGAGAAAAAAGGGAAGGTGGAAAAAATAGATGGAAAGCATGACTTCAATCATGCATACAGATGCTTCCACTTTATACTTTTTTTTCTTTTCTTTTTTTTGAGACAGGGTCTCACTCTGTCGCCCAGGCTGGAGTGCAGTGGCATCATGATCTTGGCTCACTGCAGCCTCTTACTTCCTGGGCTCAAGCAATGCTCCCACCCCAGCCTCCTAAGTACCTGGGACTACAGGTATGTGCCACCATACCCAGCTAATTTTTTGTATGTTTAGTAGAGATGGAGTTTTTCTATGTTTCCCAGTCTGGTCTTGAACTCCTGAGCTCAAGTGATCCACCTGCCTCAGCCTCCTAAAGTGCTGGGATTATAGGTGTGAGCCACTGCCTCTACTTTATACTTTCTAGTAGAAGTAGACTGTATTACTGATGCCCTACTCACACACTCTTTTTGGATATCTGGCCCCTCCTCGAGTCTCTGGATAGGGCAGCACTACAAATCCAGGGACAACTAGGGAACTCCCACCCTCACTGCTAGGCAGATCAGATTCTCTCTCCTGCTCATTGGAAATGACACAGAGAGTGTTCGATAGATTTTTTGCAGAGGAGCATCTATATTGTCCAGTAACACTGGGACCAGGGGTACTGCCAGGGCAAGCCAAAGCCTCAGAGGCTGGAGGATCCTGGAGCACATGCCGAATGTTCATCCACAGAGCAGAGCACAAGCATGGAGTGGAAGTCCAGAGTGAAGGCCTGCAGGAGAGGAAAATCACTTCCCACCCCAGCCGTTCCATGGTGTGGTCCTATTTTGAGTTCTGTACTTAGATGTCTGTGAGGTAGCCTATTGTATTCTTAGTACAAATCTCACTTAAGTCAGCCTAGAATAGGCTAAGATAAATGTAATGACTTGACTTGGCTGGAGAGCAGTGGCTTGGTCACAGCTCACTGTAGCCTCAACTTCCTGGGCTCAGGTAATCCTTCCCGTTAAGCCTCCCGAGTAGCTGGGACTACAGGCATGAGCCACCATGCCCAGCTAATTTTTTGTATTTTTCTCATAAAAATATTTTTTCAGAAGAAATCTTATATATAATACATTGAAAATCACGGATTGCTTTTTCTTCATCTTTTTTTTTTTCTTCTGTGAACATGTAGGTGTTTGAGTCTCACAGGATATGGGCTGTTTGAAAACTATTTCATTATCTTCATCATCATTCATTTCAGCCACTTCAGATTTTCATCTCTCCAAAAACGTTGATGTACAAACCGGTGTGGGCCCCTGGGTATCCACAGTCTTCTCAGGAGTACCTAAAACCTTTTTCTTCTTCTTTTTTTTTTTTTTTTCTTTTTCTTCTTCTTACATAAAACCTGGCCTTTTGTAGATGTCTGATGATTTGTTTTTGAAATACTTTCCATTTTCTGTAAAATCAAAGAAGGAACATCATAATCATTTCCTTCTTAAGCTAATTTCTTCCTGAGTAATCCTTCTTTCCTTTTAAATCGCTCCTCCATCCATAGCTTTTGTGTAAGTGCCGATTCTGATGATACGTGTGACTGATGGATATGATGGCTGCTTAAATGGAATATTCCAGTCTTGAAAGAGTTCTTTCTGTACTTTTTCTGGTGGCATAAAATGAGTCTCCAAAAGTCTTTCACCAAACACGTAGTTGTTCATTGTTTCAGCAACTATCTTGGCAACATCCTCAGACTCAAACTACACAAATGCATAGCCTTTGCTATTTCCAGTCCTTTTATTTCTGGATAGTCTGAACCTTGAAAGAGTGCCACACTGGGAGGATAAGAAAGGATCTGGGTTTCGTTCAGTAGGTTAAGTAGGTGGCATACATAGACTATTCCACGAGAAAGTTGTTCTTGTTTCTGTGTTTTGTTTTGTTTGTTTGTTTGTTTGTTTTGAGATGGAGTTTCATTCTTGTTGCCCAGGCTGGAGTGTGATGGCACGATCTCGACTCACTGCAACCTCTACCTCCTGTGTTCAAGCGATTCTCCTGCCTCAGCCTCCTGAGTAGCTGGGATTACAGGCATGTACCACCACACCTGGTCAATTTTTGTATTTTTAGTAGAGATGGGGTTTCTGCCTGTTGGTCAGGCTGATCTCGAACTCCTGGACTCAAGCAATCTTCCTGCCTTGGACTCCCAAAGTGCTGCGATTATAGGCACGAGCCACTGCAGGCAGCCTTGACTTTGAAATGTATGTTGTATATCCAGTCAGCAGTGAACTCTGGGAAAACACCAAAGATGAGAATGAGAGAAGAGATACCTCCAATTAAAGGAGTTAAGAAGAGATGCTTGAACTTAAGTTTTAAGAAGTCACTGCAGGCTAGGCACAGTGGCTCACGCCTGTAGTCACAGCACTTTGGGAGGCTGAAGTGGGTGAACCACTTGAGTCTAGAAGTTTGAGACCACCCTGGGCAACATGGCAAAATCCTATCTGTGCAAAAAGTACAATAAATTAGCCGGGCGCGGTGGCGCCTGTGGTCCCAGCTACTTGGGAGGCTGAGGTGGGAGGCCAGCTGCAGTGAACTGAGATCCATCACTTCACTCCAGCTTGGGCAACAGAGTGACACCCTGTCTTAAAAAAAAAAAAAGTCAGTGTTTCGGGGTTTTCTGGATGAAACGTCTATTTCCATTAAAAAAAAAATAGGGTCACGACAGTATGTATTATTGACTCAAGATCATAACCAGATGCTTAGAGTAAATAATTGTACCTGTTTCAAAAACCAACCTCAGGATTGTTAAAAGTTAGTTTTATTGGATTTTTCTTTAAGCTGTGCTGATTCACTCAGGTCTGTCACTTCCAAGTCCATGTTTTACTACTTTGTAACCCTATTTGGAAGGAAAACTGCAGCTAAGATTATGACCTACCCTGAGATGAAAAGTTTCACACATATACACGACACATACCCCCACCACAGTATGATGACACAGTGACCCAACCTTAGGCAAATGGTACTACTGCCAGCAAATGCATTTTTTTCTTTATTTCTTCTAAATTTTTTCTTTGTTTCTTCTAACAGCAGCAAATGCATTTAACATTTTATTGAGATTCTCAATAGCTCCCATTTGGTTTGTATAGCAAATTGTTTACAAAGTAACTTTTTCCCATTTTTTATATTTTAATGAAAATTATGTTCTTCAGTTTTAAAGCCCCGTCCCCCTCCCAAAGAAAGATTAATAACTAACTACCAAGTAATGATTATTTAGGAAAAGAACAAAAGCAAAAACAACTTTTAAACACTTCTGGAACATGGGTAAGGGTCCAAAGTCAAGACCTCCTGGGCCCAGTGGAGGTGCTAGGCTGCCTCAGGACACCATCAGCACTTCCCCATCCACAACATCCTCAACAGCGGGGAGCCATGCGCGGACCCTGGGGGACTTCCTGTTCCACAAGCTCCCCTCTCTTTTTCCTCTCCACCCTTGCTGTTGGGCCTCCCCTCCAAATCTCCCTAACAAAGGAAGTATGGTCTTTAATACTGTTCAGCTTTGTCAGTGGAGACAGGGTACTCTAGAAAGCTGAGAGATTCCCTGGTCCAGTCTGGGGCAGGAAAAAATATGCAGTATAGCATAGATGGTTTCACTTGTCCACTCAGACACACGCTCATACTTATTCGATGGATGTATCAGATGCTTCAAAAGTCCTGATTTGTAGTAACGCAAAAGTTGCTTGTAAAAAGGAAGTTGCAAAATGGTAAAATTTTCTGCAGCGGTTAAGGCTCCTGAGGACAAAGCTGGTTCTGCTAAGTAGTTATTTTGATATGCACAGCAGCTTTCCCTGTAAGTCCTGTGTTCCAAGGGTTTCATTTAGACCACAGGAAATTGATATCAAAGTTTGTAATGCTCTCTGCTGACAAAATGTGATATATCCATCAATGGACTTCTACTCAGTAATGAAAGGAACAAATTACCAAAACCTATTATATGTCATGGACAAACCTCAAAAACATTAGCTAAGTATAAAAGCCAGACAGGAGAGCATGTATTGCATAATTCCATTGATTTGAAATGTCCAAGAAAGGCAAGTTGACAGAGACAGAAATGGTCTGATTTACCTCAAGAGGTAGGGATTCAAGCTCTCTAGAGTACATGTGATACATACATGAGAAAAAATAAGTAAAAGAAAAAAAAATTAAATATAACGAAATGAAAACAATACTTCTCCCTGATTATAAAGAAAATCACATTCTTTTTGTAATAATTTGGAAGACAAAATATTAAGAAAAGTATTTAATTTTGCCACGCAAAACATTCTGGTTTGTTGCTTTTTATACTTTTGTATGCATATAAACATTTTAAAAAGTAGAATCATAATATATAGTCTTTTGTCACTATGTTTTGGGCATATTTCTATGGCAGTAAATATATCCTTGTCATCAACATTTTTAAAAGCTTGATGTATATTAAGTTAATCATTGCCACCCCTGAAGTAAATTTTCTTATATATATATTTTAATGAACTCAAGCAAGGATTTTTCGGCTGAATTCATAGAAGTAGAATTTCTGGAGGAAAATAACATAAAACAGTTTTAAGATTTTTAGTAGAAATTTTCAAATTATCCTGCAGAAAAAATTGGTTCAGTTTATACTCCCACCAACAAGGGCGGAGCTCCAGTGTCCCCCTTCCATTTGTCCTCTTTGCTGGTATTTAAGCAGAAAATCTCATTGTTTTCATTACATTTGTTTCGTTTCTAGTGCTTTGGAACATTTTTTTTATTTTTTATTTTTTATTTTTTGAGGTGGAGTCTTGCTCTATTGTCCAGGCTGGAGTGCAACAGTGTGATCTCGGCTCACTGCAACCTCTGCCTCCTGGGTTCAAGCGATTCTCCTGCCTCAGCATCCCAAGTAGCTGGGATTACAGGTGCCCATCACTGTGCCTGGCTAATTTTTGTATTTTTTAGTAGAGACAGGGTTTCACCATGTTGTCAGGTTGGTCTCAAACTCCTGACCTCAGATGATCCACCCGCTTCGGCCTCCTAAAGTGCTAGAATTAAAGGCGTGAGCCACCGCACCCAGCCTTGAATCTTTTCTATATGCTTATTGACCATTTTTATTTTTGTGGGAAGTGCCTGTTTCTCCATTGCCTATTTTCTGGCCAACCTCCAAAGTCATATTTCACTTAATTTTTATCCTGCGGATTGAAAGCATTTAACTTAGTGATTTTAATGTAAATAGGAGCAGGACAGGCTGTAATTATCTAGGTCTTGCTCTGTCACCAAGGCTGGACTGCAGGGGCATGATCATAGCTACTGCAGCCTCGTACTGCTGAGCTGAAGCAGTTTTCCTACCTCAGCCTCCCAAGTAGCTAGGACTACAGGTGTGTACTACCATGCCCAGCTAATTTTAAAAAAATTTTATAGAGATGTGAATTTGCTATGCTGCCCAGGCTGGTCTTGAACACCTGACTTCAAGTAATCCTCCCACCTTGGCTTGTCAAAGTGCTGGAATTACAAGCGTGAACTACTGCTCCCGGCCTTGAGCTCCTTTTGTTTGCTAGTGGCATTCTTGGTATCTTTTCATATTTGAGGCTTTGGTGCTACTGCTGAAGTATTACTTTCACCATCCAGGGTTTACAGGTCTTTTGTTTGAATATTGAACAGATGGAAGTGTTTAGTTCTGCATCTTTGCAGGTATATAAAATGTGCCTAGGAGGACTCTGCTTTATATCCACTGAAAGTGAGAAGCAATACAGGAAGATTTTGCCTGGCTAGAGGCTGTGAAAGAATGGAGTATTCTGGTTTAATTCTATTAACTTGGAAGTACGAAGGTGAAAAAAATTCAAAACTTATATTTCCTGTTGATTACAATTTGAAAGTATAGCCATTGATTCCACTTTTCTTCTCTAGTAAATTTGGACATTCCAATCTACTTGGTGTTTTATTATGGAACTGCTAGTGTGCCTGTGACTTACATTGTGAAGATATGTTTTTAAAACTTGAGAGGTAAGAGGGTATAAATGGTGTTGTATGAGATCAGGCTGGATGAGAACTGACATTTGTAAATATACTTTTTAGACTGCATCTCTGATTGCCACTTGTTTTCTTATTTAACTCATAAAAATAGAACACATTGGATGGAGGGTGGGAGCAGGAGGGAGATTTATGTCTTTTAATTGCATGTCATTGTTTCATATCAAGACAGAACATATGGTTTCCCTGGCTTTGGACCTACAGAAGGAAACATGTTTTTCTACCTTTTGTATGCCAGAGGTTCTTGAACACCTGGAGGGATTATTGCAGCACAGATGGCTGAGCCTTATCCCAGAGTTACTGATTCACCAGGTCCAGGGTGGGGCCCGAGAATTTGCACTTATAAAAAGTCCTCAGGTTCTGCTGGTGCTGCTAGTCCAGAGACTACATTATTGAGAACCCTCTTGTCTACTAACTGTAAATGGTAGAACTCTAGAAAAAAGCTTAGTTTGGTGTGGGATAAGAAGCTGAGATTACGGAGCAAATCATGAAAGATTCAACCCTTGATCCCAGCATAGTGTGGAATTCAGGGAGCAATACACAGTGACATAACACAATTCTTGATTTTCATGATTGCAAGTCATAGCCAAGGATCAAGTGAGAAAATCAGTTTCATTTGCAAGGCTTAGAGAGGCCAGGTGATTCTAGAAAAGGAGGCCTTGTATTTGCTTTAAACTGGTAAAGAGTTTTGAGTGCTTATTAAATTGAAAGTTTGGTATTTTTCTATTTTATTTTATGGTTTAGTTTAGTTTAGTTTAGTTTGAGACGGAGTCTCGCTCTGTTGCCCAGGCTGGAGTGCAGTTGCTTGATGTTGGCTCACTGCAACTTCTATCTCCTGGGTTCAAGTGATTCTCCTGCCTCAGCCTCCTGAGTAGCTGGGATTACAGGTACGCACCACCACACCTGGGTATTTTTGTATTTTTAGTAGGGACGGGGTTTCATCATGTTGCCCAGGCTGGTCTTGAACTCCTGAACTAAGGTGAACCACTGCACCCGACCCAAAAGCTTTGTGTTTTTAGAGATATTAGACATGTTTCTTGCTTTAAAAAAATCTTAACATTGTAGGAGAATAAGAGAAATGTTTTAAAAGAGAGAATTACTTGTGATTATTTTACCTTATTGGAATGTTGGATAATATAGTCTGCTACATGAATCATCAGACATACTACGAATTTTACATTTCTATAGGATTTGTGTCTCAATAGAGATAATACTGATAATTCTTGTACTCCATCTGAAGATGAAAAATGTAGGCCAAAATCATAGACCATGCATAGAAGCTGGATAATGAAGACAGATCTCGAGGAACACGTAGACACACACACACTGACACACAAATATATAAATATAAACATATATATTTTTTAAAGTTTTAAAGCAAAAGCCGGCCCGTCCCCTCTCCCGGAGTAAGCAGGCCCTACCCCTTGCCCCAAGTGGGCGGGGACAGCAGTTGCATGGGCAGCTTCCCTTGTGATGCCACAGGTTCCTATGGACACACTGCTGCCTGGCCATGCCTCCTTTCCCTTTTATCTTTCTCACTGACCAATGGGCTTGGAGCATGAAGGCCACACCCCTTTTCTGTGTTCTATTGGGGCCCTGGTTACGCCTCCTCTGGCTCAGTCACACAGCTGACTGGTAGGTGACTGGAGGTGTTCCCTGATGTGGCCCCAACCCTGCCTCCCTCCCCACCCCGCGATGTTAGAAGAAACTCGAGAGAGCAAATTGGCAGCAGCCAAGAAAAAGGTAAAAAGCACCAGGTCGTGGATCCAAATCCAGCCAGAGATCCCCTCCAATGACAAGACCACAGCCAGAGTCTATACTACTCCTGAGGCACACTGGACTGGGGACCCCAACCCTGGCACCTCTGGGCTCCCCCCACCAAAGTCCTGGCAGTCAGTCCCACTCCTTCAGCAAGCAGCACAGCCCCTGCCCTCACCAATGACCCCAGAGTGACTTTGGGTGGGCAACTCCTGGGGCTCCCCACTCCATACTCAGTCCTCACATCCTGCCACCCCAAGCCCAACCTCCCTGGGTTCTTTGGGCTCACCTCTCCAAGGATGTGGGTCCCCCAGCCCCAGGACCCCCAATGCCATTCATCCCTGGGTGACTTTGAACTGGTGATTCCTGGGGTTCCCTGCTGCAGACTCTACTCTCCCCTCCTGCTGACCCAAGCCCGATCTCCCTGCACTCTTTGGGCTGGCATCTCCAAGGACGTGGGTCCCAGGCCTATATCCTGCTTCACCATCATGGATCAGAATGACTCAGCCATCTCACTAGTGTGGTTCCCCCCACCCCCAGGAGGAGTGGAATGTAGTGATGTCACAATCCCCCTATGAACTGTCATTACTGCTGCAAGACCAGCCTTTTCTCTTACAACCCAGTCCCCTAACCGTTCTCACCCAATTTTTGGTTTCTCTGGTCACAGCACAAATTTCCAGCTGGAATGGGAATGAAGAGTATGGGACCTAAGAGGCAGAGGTTTCAGGCTGCCTTACTCCCGTCACATAGACATTGACAGTGTGTAAAGCCTACCCTTTGCCTATGAGCTCAAAGTGTTGACAGTATCTCTGGGTGGCAATGGGAGAATGGGTTGGGTTTGGTTTTCTCCCAGGTTTCTACTCAACAGGAGACTTTAACTTTTTTTCTGAGTTCTCCACCTCATGTTCTAATTCTCCATGGTTCTGGGACCAGACTGCACTTCAGTCAGTGGTCTCTGAAGTGACATTTGCTCATCTTCTGTGGAATAGATCTTGGAAAACTGAACTTAACAGCTTGAGTCTTCCTTATATCATCTCAACTTCGGTACTTTGAGTGCCACAGGATAAATGTGGGAGATCTTTCTGAAGCATCAGTTTCCCTTGATTTTCTTGAGAGAGGAAGAATCCTTAATGTACTTAGGGATGACAGTCACATAGGTTTCTAAGAGCACACCAGACTTTTCCTTGAAATGAGACTTGGGTTGTCCTCTTTCTGATAAATTGCCAGATTTAACAAAAAAGTTGCCTTTGTCGTGAGGACACATTGATATAAAAGTTTGAGAGATACTGGTGTACTTATTCACACTAACAGACATGTGAGGATGTATGACTCTAAACCACACAGTGTGCAGTTCTTGACTACTTAATGTTTATTTTTCTACCTCTGCCTCTGGTTTTGGTCCCTGGCAGCTGCTGATTCATGGAAAACCCCAGAGCTTGGAGTCAGAAAACTGAGTTTAAGTTCCATTATTTCCCCCACCCCCTTGTTTTTTAGCCATAATATCAATCCCTCTCAGTCACTAAGTGATTGTGACAACACCTTGTGCAGTTGTTGGTGGCATTAAATCAGATGGTGTATAAGAGTATTTTGAAAAACTGTAAAGGAGGATGTGGCTGTAGGGGCTGGTAGTCCTCATGAGTATGACTGCTCTTCTTTCCCACAGCTAAAAGAATATCAGCAGAGGAACAGCCTTGGTGTTCCGGCAGGAGTGAAGACGAAAAAGAAAAATACTGGCAGTAGCCCTGAGACAACCACTTCTGGTGGTTGCCACTCACCTGGGGATGTGAGTCTTGGCTGGTCAGATTTCTCGGGAAAGGGCACCCAAGGGGCAATAGAGGGTAATTGTTGAGTTTGTTGGGTACTGGTTAAGAATTCTGGGTTTGAATCCTGCCTCTCCATGTGATAGGGATCTGACTTATGGCAAGTTGTTTGAGCTCTTTGGGCCTCTCTTTTCACATCTGTAAAGTAGGGGTAGTATTGTTTGACTTCCATTTTTGAAGATTAAATGAGATTCCTTGTTGTTGTTTTTATGTTAATCCCTAGTACTTGGCCGCTGTAAACACCCAGGACACCCAGGAAATGGCCATTACTGCTTGATTTTCCTCATCCCCAGTCTCAAGGGATGCTGGGCCAATGAGTTCAGACACTTGCCATCAGCCTGTCCCTTTAGGAGTCACTGAAAGGGCCCCAGTGTGTGGTGAGGAAAGCCCCAGGCATTAGGGGTAAGAGAAGATCTAACTTGCCACCAGCCTACTGGGTGACCACAGAAAAATCACTTCCCCTGGGCCTCAGTTTCCTCCTCTGTAAGATGATACTGGACAACATCAGTGTCTTTCAAACTTGCTTTTTAGCTGGAGCCCCCTTAGTTCAAGTGAACCCTTACTCAGGAGTCTGGTTTTTTTAATGGAGGTGGAGGTCTAGAGCTTTACCAGATTCATCGTCCATGCCCTGGGCCTGAGGAGAGGGGTCCAGTGAGCATATTAAGAGCTGCATTGGTCAGGTGACTCTACTCTGTGACTGCATCGCTCAGGGGACTTTTCCATCTATTTGTTCCTGCCACTGGCAAGGCAGCAGGTGGTCATTTGGAAGAATGGCACAGGCCATGGTTTTAATCTCCTCTGTTCTTCTTCAGCATTTCATTTTCCTGAACCCACATCTTCCTCCTACCCTGACTTTCTTGCTTCTCTCTAAGCCACTTCTGTCTTTCTCCCCCTGCCCTTGTTTTCCCTTGTCACCTCCTGTAGATTCAGGACATTCTGAAGGTGCTGGTGTCCAACCTTCACCATTCCAGTGGGGTAGCGCTCCCCCATTGAACAAGTGGAAGGTGAGGCAGTGCCAGGACCCCTCTGGCTTACTGTCTCCAGCTGTGCATGCCCCTGAGGCTTCTCTGGTTTGGGGGATGCTTTGCCTCTGGCTTATTTTATTTTGCTGGCATTATCCTTCAGCCTGTTTATGTCTGCTTCTTCACCTGCTTGACTGATTGGGTTTTTTCCTTCCCTGCATTTTTGATCATCTTGGAAATGGTGAGACATACCTTAAAGTTTAAAAGTAGTTTGGGAATAATGTACAGAACAGGCATGTGGGATTTGGGGCTTTTTTTTTTTTTTACTTTCCTTTTCTTTTTTCTTTTCTTTTTTTTTTTCTTGAGACAGAGTCTCAATTCTGTCACCCAGACTGGAGTGCAGTGGTGCAATCTTGGCTCACTACAACCTCTGCCTCCTGGGTTCAAGTGATTCTCTTGCCTTAGCCTCCGGAGTAGCTGGGATTACAGGCATCTGCCACCATGCCAGGCTAATCTTTGTATTTTTAGTAGAGATGGAGTTTCACCATGTAGGCCAGGCTTGTCTCGAACTCCTGACCTGAAGTGATCCAACTGCCTCTGCCTCCCAAAGCGCTGGGATTACATGCATGAATCACTGTGCCCAGCTCCTTGCTGGTTTTTTTGTTTTTTTTTTTTTTTAACTTTCTCGATATCCATAACTGTATCCCATGTAAGTTTTTTTTTTTTTTTGAATTTCTATTACCCCTGCATCATCTGCTACCCTGAAGGGTCTGGAGGTAAGAGGCCCTGGGCCGAGGTGCAGTGACCCTGCAGGCCAGCCCTCCAAGCTCCTCTCATGGCAGGGGCTGGGTGCCCCTATGCCAGCTGAGACAACCCCCACACACCCCAGCCCTAATGATTGTTCTCTCTACCTCTCCCTGCAATCGTCCTTCTACTCATCCTCTCTGCATGTGCCTCAGAGCCGGTACCAAGAACTGGAAGTAGCCCTGGACTCAAGCTCCGCAACAATCAATCAACTAAATGAAAACATAGAATCATTGGTAAGAGTCCAGTGGGGTCCCCTGATTCCGTGCTGCCAATCCTGGGTTTTAGTTTCCCCTTGGGGCTCTGAAGAAAGGGGCTGAGGGCCCCTGGTCAAAAGGGCAAATGGGGAGCTGAAGCACCCAGGCTTCACCTGGGGGGACCCCAGAGCAAGGAGCATGCAGCATGGCTCTTCTGTCACTGTCCTCTTTGCTGACTCTCTCTGCTTCAGACATCCCTGCTCCAGTCCTTGCCACATACGCCCTGGGGTTGTCACCTCTAAGGAAAGTGAGGGTTGTCAGGGGCCCCGTATTTCTGCCCTGACTCAGTCCCTAAGTTGCTCTTTGAGTCTGGACAAGCCACCTCTCCTCCTTGGGCTCATGTTTCCAGAGGAGGTAGAGAGTATCAAAGATCTCTTTAAGCTCTGACAGTCTGAGATTGAAATGCCCCTAGAATGGAAATCTCAGGGCCAAGGGCTCCCGTCTGTCCTTTTCTATCCTGTATATCTGCTTGAAGACCCGTACCTGGCCTGTATGTGCTCAGTAAATGTTTGTCAAATGAACACATCTTTCTCAATCACAAGCTGGCAGAAGGGTGGACCTTTCTCAGACTCCGTCTCTAGAGGTTTATGTTACTGTCCTTTTGAGAGAATCCAGATTCAGACTTTGAGTTCTGTGGCTGTGGGCAAAAACCAACAAAGACCCAAATCCTCTGTCCTTGGGAGCTTGAGGAGAGTTGACCAGTTCGTGTCGCCATTGGGTCTGAGAACTTTGCCTTTAAAATCCATTCTTGGTCCCTGCCTACAACTTCCTGGCTTGGGAAATAGAGTTGAGGGGACCCCCCTCAGTCACCTGAATTTGACTCTCCCCACAGAAACAACAGAAGAAACAAGTGGAACATCAGCTGGAAGAAGTAACGTGATTTCTTTGTTTGCACACAACATGACTGCTGGGTTTGGAGGGCACTCAGATGTAGAGGCGCCAGTCTTGTCTCACCCACTCCCAGCCTGGGGAAGAAGGCTCACCCCTCAGATTCCACCCCATACCCACAGGGTCCCTGATAACCTGGTCCCATGGGTGTGCCTGTCCTGGGGCATTGGTGGCATGCTGGGGACATCTCTCTTGCTGTGCCATCTCTGCCTCCCCCGGATAAGAGCTCTGTCTTCCTCTTCCTATAGGAAAAGAAAGCAACCAATGAAATACACAAAGCACAGACGGAGCAGTTAGAGGTGAGTGGAGGGTGGGGAGTTTTCTCCTGTCCTCCGGAGAATGTTTCTTTCCGTCTCTTTCAGCACTTGCTTGGCTTTTCTCCCAAATATTCAATTCCAGACAATCAACATCCTCACGCTGGAAAAGGCAGACTTGAAGACCACCCTTTACCATACTAAACGTGCCGCCAGACACTTCGAAGGTGGGAATCTGGGCACCCCATCATCCTTCACCCTGGCACTTTGACACTGGCACTTTAGGGGGACTCCTTTGGGCCCCATCTCAACCTCTCTCATTACAGAAGAGTCCAAGGATCTGGCCGGCCGCCTGCAATGCTCCTTACAGCGTATTCAAGAATTGGAGCGGGCTTTCTCTGCTGTGTGTACACAGCAGCGGGAAGAGGACAGGGTGAGTCCAACCAGCTGCCCCATCCCCTGGCAGCCTGGCTTCCCAGATGCAGGAGTGAGCCTAAAGGTCCCTTCTGCAGGATGCAGTGTCCTGCCCAGAAGGCAGCATGCTCATTTCTTGCTGCTTTTGTGTATGGTTGTTAGAGGCAGCCTGGGGCTGAGTCAGCTGCTGTGGGTGAGTTGGGAGCACTGTGGGGAGCAAGCACTGGACACAGATCTCAGAGGCCAAGTGCCTGCCCTGCCCTTACCTGGCTGTGGCCTTGGCCAAGTCCCAGGTGGGGTATCGGGTACTTGTACTGTGAAGGTACAGAAGAGAACCTTTACTATGTCACCATTTCTGTAGAGAGAGGAGAGGGGTGTGTGTGTGTGTGTGTGTGTGTATGTGCTATGATAATATACATAAAACATGTCTGTAAGTGTAAGCATTCGTAAAAAAGCTCAGCAGAGAGTAACAGGGTGGCTGGGAGACACTTCCCTTCTGTACCTTCTGAGTTTTGAACTATGCGAATGTATCATCCTTTCAAAAAGTGAACAAAAGATTAATTTCCCCCTTTCTATCTGTGTCCCCACCCATAGCAAGAAAAAATGGGCTTAGAGGATCGGATAGACCTGGGTGTTCAAATCCCAGCTCTGTCTCAGGGATCTTAGGCAAGCACTTAACCTCAAACACTCCATGATTTTCATCTACGCAGTAGAGGTTACCCTAGTAACTGTCTCAGATGATGGTTGTGAGGATTAAATGGGATTGTTAGCATGGTACCTGGTGAAGCACTCCATAAAGTTTCAAACACTGGTAGTAATAACAGAAATAACAATTGCATTATTATCCGATCTCTCTGGGCCTCCGTTAGCCAGCTGTAAATTCAATCTCTTTCCTTGTCCCTTCCAACTTTACTGAGTTCTTTTAAAAACCAGGCCACGGGCTTGGAAATGCCTTGATCTTTACTGACCGAGTTGTATATTGAGCCTCGCCCTAGCCCTTTTAAAGGGCACTGCCCGGGCTCCCCACATCAAAACTTCTCACTCTTCACCATCCAGTCCTCGAGCCGCAGTGAAGCAGTCCTCCAGCGGCAGTTACGGCAGACCATAAAGGAGCGGGCGCTGCTGAACGCACACGTGACACAAGTGAGGCTTTGCAGAGGGAGGGATGTGGAAGGAAGATGACCCCAGGTGGCCAGGAGCAGGTGAGGACCAGTGACAGCCCTTCCTCACTTCTGTGCCCATTCCTGCAGGTGACAGAGTCATTGAAACAAGTCCAGCTGCAGAGAGACGAATACGCTCAACATATAAAAGGAGAGAGGGCCCGGTGGCAGGAGAGGATGCGGAAAATGTCGGTGGAGGTGAGACCTGACCCTCCAGCCCCCACCTTAGATGGGTCACTGGATCTTTCTGGGCATCTGTAACATGGGACTAGTATAGCCAGTGGTGGTCATGGATCTGGGCTTTGTGGAGGTGGGGTCAGAGAGGGAGAGGGTAGCCTGTCCAGCCACCAGCCCCTCTCTCTAGGCCCCTTTCCCCCTGTGCTTTGGGCAGGCTCGCATGTTGAAGGAGGAAAAGAAGCATGACATACATCGGATACAGGAGCTGGAGAGGAGCTTGTCGGAACTCAAACCCCAGATAGGTAAGATGGGGCTGGTGTGATCTGGGAGCAGGACTGGCATCAGAGGGCTGTGGGGTGGCTTAGGATGCCCCAGGGAGGTGGGTGAATGGAAGGGCTTTGAGGCAGAGGGAAAGAGGTCTGTGCCAGGAGACAGCAAGTCTTGTCATCTCCATGAGTCTCAGGTTCCCTATCAGCAAAGAGGGAGGAGTGCCCGTTGTCAGCCACCCACAGTGCTCTCTATCTGACATGGCTGGGAAATTGGCTTCCATCGGGTGCGAGGAATCATTAGCAGTGAGGCCAAGTTTGGGAAGCCTGAGAGGAGCTGTGCATCAAGAGGAGGCTTGGTTTTTTTTTTGGTGGGGGGAGACAGTGGGAGGGGGAATCCAGAGGCCCTCATTGTCTGCTTCCTTTCTCAGCTGAGCCCTCATCCCCAGCACCCGCAGCAGGGCCCTCTGAGGTGGAGCAGCTACAAGATGAGGCCAAACACCTGAGGAAGGAGGTGGAGAGTTTGGTGGGAAAACTCCAATCCCAGGTGGAAAACAACCAGGCCTTGAGTCTCCTGAGCAAGGAGCAAAAGGAGAGGCTTCAGGAGCAGGAGGAGAGGCTCCAGGAGCAGGAGGAGAGGAGGCTTCGGGAGCAGGAGGGGCTGTGTGAGCAAAAGGAGAGGCTTCAGGAGCAGGGTGAGAGGCTGCGAAAGCAGGAGGAGAGGCTGCGAAAGCAGGAAGAGAGACTGCGAAAGGAGGAGGAGAGGCTGCAAAAGCAGGAGAAGAGGCTGTGGGAGAAGGAGGAGAGGCTACGAATGCAGGAGGAGAGGCTTCGAAAGCAGGAGAGGCTCGCACTCTCCCAGAACCAAAAGCTCGACAAGCGGCTGGCCGAGCCACAGTGCAGCTTCAAAGATCTGGTGGGTTGCCCCACCTGGGGAGCCTGTCTTCATCCCTAGCCCTCCAGGCCTTTGTTTCACCACCTGTAAAATGGGGCAGTGTAGCCCTCACATGACATGGTACTTTGAAAGGCACCTGTGAGCCAGAGCTCATCAGGCCCTGCTCTGATGGCTGTGGGGGAGAGGGGATGATTTTTCTAACCTGCCTCCACCCTTCCCGCTGACATGGGAGACAGACACCAAGTTCAGGGTTCTCCAGCTGCAGTGGATGGCCACTGATTGCTTCTCTCTGTCCAGAACAACGAGAACAAGAGCGCAATGCAGTTGGAGCAGCAAGTAAAGGAGCTGCAGGAGAAGCTGAGTGAGGTGAAGGAGATGGTAACCTCTGCCCCATCCAAAATGGGCTGGGAGGCGGGCACCAGCCTCTGGGGAGGGGAGGTCCCAGGCCAAAGGCAGCTCTAGCTGGAGGGAAGGTGACCTCAGCACCCTCCAGTGTAGCCCTATACCTGTTTCTTGCTTCCTGCCCTCTGATTTTAGAGGTGGGTAGCCCTGGGCTCCTCCCAGGTCTGGACATCATCATTCCAGCTAGAGGCATGGAGTTCCCCAATTATAGGGGAAGAGACTGGTAAAAGAGGTTCCTTATGCCCGGGGTGGTAGCTCACGCCTGTAATCCCAGCACTTTGGAAGGCTGAGGCAGGAGAAACACTTGAGGTCAGGAGTTTGAGAACAGCCTGGCCAACATGGCGAAACCTCATCTCTACTAAAATTAAAACAACAAAAAATTAGCCAGGCATGGTGGCACATGCCTGTAATCCCAGCTACTCAGGAGGCTGAGGCATGAGAATCACTTGAGCGTGGGAGGTGGAGGTTGCAGTGAGCTAAGATCGCACCACTGCACTCCAGCCTCAGCCACAGAGTGACACTGTCTCAAAACAAAACAAAACAAAAACCCTCCTTAGATTCAAACTGGATTCGAGCCTTGGTTTCTCTGGTCACCATTCAACTACTTTCCACCTCTAAGTCTCTGTTTCTTTAACTTCAACAGGAAGTTAGCATTTTCCTTGCAGAGGTGCTGAGGATTAAATGAGAGAATACATGGAAAGCATTAGGCTTGTAGCACACTTAGCAGATGGTGGTTGGCTCCCTCTACTTTTCTACAAGTCTGTGGCCTACAGTTTAAATGGTGGGAAGAAGGACCCAAATAAATGATATTTGAGGTGGGGAAGAAGGCATGGGGTACTAGGCAAGGGAGGAAGTTTCTTAGGCCTGGAGCAAGGGTCCAGGGGCCCAGGCATGTGACAGAGCCCCACAGTGCCCTCACTACCCTATTAATGGTCCCAGAATCTGGAAGCCAGCCACCACGTGCCCTCATGCCCAGGGCCTTCCTGCAGCTGGAGCTGAAGAGCCAGGAGTCTCAGAGTCTGCAGCAGCAGTGAGACTAGTACCTGGGTCACCCGCAGCAGTACGTGGCCACCTATCAGCAGCTGACCTCTGAGAAGGAGGTGCTGTACAGGGAGTTACTGCTGCAGACCCAGCTCATGGACCAACTGCAGCAGCAGGAAACTCAGGGCAAAGCGGTGGCTGAGATGGCCCGCCAAAGCTGCAGGGGACCCAGGAGCTGGAGTTGCTGAGGACAGGGGCCTCGAGGGAGAAGACCTGGCAACTTCGGTGCCTTCTCACTCGTTTTCTATTCCCTTAGGAGCATCTAGAAGCAGCCAGCCAGCAGAATCAACACCTAGAGGCCCAGTTGAGCCTCATGGCTCTCCCTGGAGAAGGTACAGGAGACCACTCAGGGGAAGAGGAGAGAGCCCCAGGGGGAAGGGGGGACTGTCAGCAGCACAGCATTTGAAGGGTTGGAAGAAACCTTTAGAAGAGCTGGTCATTATGCCAACCAGGTGTCTGCAATAAACTCGGCATGAATATGGTGACCTACTGGGAGCAGGGGGCCACCAGGTTGCCTAAGGATGAGTGAACTGGCCCAGATCAGAAAGGGAGCAGTTCAGAACTCCCACACCGACCGGTAGTGGGACTTTCTGGGCAATATAGCAAGATCTTGGTTCTTAAAAGGAAAAATAAAGAACAGCAGCTCATTTCCCTCTGGGGAGGGGCTGGCTCAGGGTTACACAGTGAGGGTGGGGAGAGGTGGGCCCACAATACCTCCCTAGTTGGGTTTTCTGAGGACCCCTCTGGCCACCTCCCCACAGGAGATGAAGGAGGTCATCTGGATGGTGAGGAGGAGGAAGTGCCTCAGCTCATGCCAAGCATCCCAAAGGACCAGGAGAGCCAGGAGGCCATGGTGAGTCTGCCTTTCCCTGCCCCACTTTGCCACCTTCCTCTGTGGTGCCTCCCAGACCCCCTCATGCTCTTGGTTTCCCCACTTTCTGATTTCTCTGGACCCTCACCCCTTCCGGGAGCCAGTGGTCAGACACCATTTCACCTGTGACCAACAGGTGCACTCTCTGAGACCCCAGGGAAGGGGCTGTGCTCCACCTCCCTGCCCCATTTGATTTGTGTATGCCCCTACAAGAATACTCAACTCTTGCCTTCATGTGGCATTTTTCAACTCCACTGGAGCCACTGCCCAGGAGGAGCAGGCACGGCTATGTGGACAGCGGAAGGTGCAAAGGCAGTGTTTCCCGCACCTGACTCACTTGGTGGCCTCGACTTGGAAGGAGCCAGAGGCTGAGGCCCCAGCCCCAGGGACTGGGGATGAGTTTGTGTGTGGGGAGACCTACCGGGCCCTGCAGGGGGCCATGGAGAAGCTGAAGGTGAGCGAGTCCTGGCATGGGCCAAGAAAAGTGGGGATGGGGAAGGACAGGTCACTCCCGAGATGTGACCCCATTATTTTGGCTCCAGAGCAGCTTTATGGACCTCCCAAAGGAGAAGGTGGACAGGAAGGAGCAGGTGGAAAAACTAGAGCTTGGATTCATCCAGCTCTCTGGAGCAAGAGAGGGCATGAGTAAGCAGAAATCCAGGGCACGGCATGGGGAGCTGCGGGGCCATCGGAGGGGACCCAGCATCTGAGCCCTGTCCTCTTGCAGGAGACTACATCACCATATATGAGAGCCATGGGGCAGTACCAAACACACGGCACCAGGAGGACATCATCAGGCTGGCCCAGAAGGAGGAGGAGATGAAGGTGGAGGGCATGCAATATCTCTGTGGGGGTGGGGTGGGCGTTGGCGCTGGTGCTGGCTCAGTCATGGCAGCTGAGCACCCCTCCCTTCAGGTGAAGCTGTTGGAACTGCAGGAGCTGGTGTTGCCACTCGTGGGCGACCACGAGGGGCATGACAAATTCCTCCCCACTACACAGAACCTTGGTGATGAGCCAGCTCCAGGGGCCCCAGCCCCCCAGGAGCTTGGGGCTGTTGAGGAGCAGGGTGGTGAGTAGAGCCCTCAGGCGGGGTGGGCAGGCTGGAACAGGGGAGGCTCGCACTGTGCTCAGACCCCCGCCTCCCTCTCTCTGAAGATCTTTGTGAGGTGAGCCTGGCTGACAGCGTGGAGCCTGCACCCAACCCCACTGCACAGAAGATCGTGCAGCTGCTTCCTGTAATGCAGGACACCCAGGAGCACTCAGGCTTGGCCAGCAAACCCTGCGTCCCATTCTTTTACCGGGCAGCGGAGAACAGGGAGATAAACATCATCATCATCTGAGAGCTGGTCAAGAAATTTAAAATCAACAACAATGAAATGTGGTTAATCTCCTACACAATTCCTTTACTTCATTTGAATGTTAGAGCCCCTCATGGTTATTTGTGTTTCTAATTTAGAGTTTAAATTTATTTATAAAAAGTTAAGGGAGAGGGATCTTTCCCTGATGTTCACTCTGGCATCCTTTAGCATTTTTGTTTTTTATCTGATAATTGTAGGTTATTAGCATGCGTATCGAGTTTGCCCTTATGTGGTGGGAGTTCAAACACACAAAGACCCACTATTTGCACAAAACTATTCTTGCTGGTTTGGAATAGGCTGCCATGCTTTTTAAATGTTATTGCAGCATGTATATTCTTTACAGAATTCAGATAAAATCTGCTTATGTTCTGCTATTATGTTTGATCGAATCCTAATCACAGTGAGCTCTTCATTAGCTCAATATGTGGTTTGCCCTCAAGTGCGGACTGTTTCTTAGTTTGTAATATGCCCCTGTGAGTACTGACATTTAGAGTTGTTTAAAGGCCGAGAACTGGAAACAGCTTTTCCCCTATTTTCTGTGTATTGGAGATGGGAGTGGTAACATTTTGGGGAGCTTTTTAAATCTCACAGAAGAGGAAAGTGACCTGCTCTGGCAGGTGTGTGCGGGATAGAGTGTGTTTCATTTGTTCTGGTGCCAGGAATGAGCGCGGTACTATGGTAGTTCCCTTAGGATTTGTATGTGCTCTGGGCTCATGAAGATATCGCAGCATGAGCTGCAGCGGTTGGACTCTTTCTCAGTGACCTAAAAGGGATTATTTCTGAGGAATGACAGGCTCCCATCATTGACTGTGGATGCAGAAAACCTTTTCTAGCTTAGAGCCTTCATATCCACAATACATTTTAACGTCAGAGTTCATGTTACCTGGTTTAATCACATGACGACATGTCCCAGTACACAAAAGGGCACTGGTTGATATTCTTCTTAATGTATTTAGTGAAGATCATCAGAAATCCTTTCAGAGTTTAAATGTCCCTGGAACAGGCATACAGGCTCTAGTCAAGAATGAATTTGAGTGAAGGAAAGCTGTGTGACACCTGGCATTCCTCTATGTTCACGGAGCTTCTTTGAGGCTAGAAGATTGATTTTACCATCTAGACCTCTGTGGCTAATACCTATTCTTCAACCACATTGGTTAATCTGACACAAGAATTTGCTTCTTTTCTTTGAATGAAAAACACTTTAAAAATAATAACGACCATTATTATAAACCAATATATGTGAGAGTATTAGTTGAAACAAAAAGGAGTTTTAGTAGACTGTATTATACTACATTTGAAAATCAAGGGGAAGTTTATGCAACTTAAAATGTTTACAAACTGCAGTGCAATCTACTGTTTGTGAAGCTCAAAGTGTTATGAGGAAAAGTGTCTATACAATCACAGAGTTATGTTTCCTCACAAAGTTCTTTACAAAGAGTGAACTATGTTTTTGTACCTCTCAGTTTCAGTTAGAGGCATATTTTGTGCCGTATTTATGTTAATGTGTCTGTACATGATGAATGAATTATTTCAGTTATACGTTGCCTAAATCATAACTTTATGATGCTTGGGAAAGAATCAACAGCTAAAACTTCATGAAGTTCTAATGTCTGTGTTCCAAAATACATCACTTTATAAGGATGTAGGGAGAGATGTATATGCGTTCCCTGGGGTGGGCATTTCTAGTTACTAGATCATCTCCATTTTTAGCATTTGGCTTCCTCATGATACTTTTATACATATGACATTAACAGAAGAGCAATAATATGATTTTACAGATGGAATAATAGATTTGCCTGCATTCACTGAAAGGGTGCAAATATTTAGTCCTTGTGACTTCAACTGACTCTTCCAAATTGTCTATTTTAGAGCCTTGAGTTAGAAATCATACCACTGTTAATTAGCCCCCTTGTTTGGTCTAACAGTTTTTCTTTATAATGCTGAAACTGGGTTTACCTGATAAACTGATAAATTATTTCAAAGGTATTTTTATAGTTCAAGTCACTTCACTTTTACCCTGATAAATATAAATGACTAGGAATGACCTTCAGATAGTGTTTAACATCTGTAACCAATCTGACAATAATGTGTTCATCAGGTACCTATGGGTGAAATCACACACTGGCATGTTTAAGCTGAATGTCAGTCTGGAAAAGAAATGTACTGTATTAACTGAAATACCACTCTTTGTGTAGGTATTTTGTAATTTATTTTTTAAAAAAGCTAAAAAGAATAGAAATTGTATGATAATAACTTAAGTTTTTCTTCAAAGTGCACGCAGTCTTTTGCAATACCTCATTCAGCCAAGTATTTGTTCTCTTCCTCATTCAGTATAAGGCAGCTTTCAATTTGCTGAGAAGGCAACATTAGAAGGTTAGAGTTTATCAGAAACATAGAACTTTAAAGTGTGAGTTCAACTGAATAAATATGAATTTCTGTATGAAGTAAATAATTAAAATACCTATTTAAAGATTGCAATATATAACCATTTTTAAAGTATTTGATTAAACCTGATAGGTTTCCCAGAAATGAAAAAAAAAACAACAATCAATTCCACAACCAAAGCTGATATCTAATTTAGAAAATGTGAAAATGTAAATCAGCTCTATCCACAATATAGTTTCTGTAAAACTTTGGCTTAAAGAATCATTTTAAAAGAATATAACTATGCAAAAATGTAACTATCTTAATGTTTTGAAATAAGTTAAAGCATATTAAAATATGAATACTGTAGTTTAAAAGAGTGAAACTGGGGGAAGGAAAAGTAGAGAAAGAAATGCCAATTCCAATGCCAAGCTTTATTTGCCGAGTTTTCTTAGAATGACTTTTACCAATTTATGAATTCCTGTAAACAGAATGTATAATGGAAATACTGAAAGACTGTTGCCTAAAGTACCATTATTGACTGCTACTGTGATGCTACTGCAATGCAATAAGTTAGGAAATTGTTGCAAGGGGCTGTTTTTGCCTTAAAATTTTGTGTGTCTTGAAAGCTATGGCATTAAAGGTATGAGACTGTGCAAATGCTGGGCACGCTTGGCATGAGATCATCGGTTTTTATTTTTACAAAATTGTAACTATGCAAGTGTGTTTATTGAAAGAACACAAACTAAAGTTATGGGATAAAAAAGTTGTGGATGAAAAAGTTATGGGATAAAAAATGTGGAAAAGTTGTGAAAAAAAGTAGAATAGTGTTTCATGAAAAGTTTAAAAAAATTATTATGAACAAGAAGTTATAGGATTAAAAAAATAAGTCAAGGGATAAAAACAAAAACAAATAAAAGCAGGCCCCTGTCAGCATAAGCCTGGAGAAGCGGGGCTGGAGTCTCCCCCCCATCATATTCCTATCACCCCTTCCCTGTCACCCCTTTACCATTAGGGTAGCATGACAAGACCCCTGTCTAATGGGGGTGGGGGTGAAAAACAGACCCTTTGCCACCTTGACCAGGGCCGAGTCCTTAAATTTCTGGATGGTGATGTTTGCTATTTAAGAGCCAGAGGCTGGTGGAGTTGGTTTGTTTGGAGGAGGCCTGATGGCCTCCCTACTCTCACCAAAGCAACTTTTCCCTCAGGGGGCTCCTGTCTTCTTATTCAGAGAGGCAGCTGAGGCAGGACAGTGGGGCTAAGTGTAGAGCAGGCGAGGGCACGGGCTGCTGGGGTGGCCCCCCTTCCCCAGTGTACATATAGTATCTGTGTAACATTTTGTATATTCCAGGAGTAGGGCCGCCCCCTGTATTGTACCTAGCGGAGGTTGGAACTGGCATATGGGGAGGAGGTTCTAATCATTATTTGCATCTGGGAAACTTATTTATTGATAGCATAGGACAGAGGAAGGAGGTGGGGATGAGGTTGTGGCTCCCTGGTAATGCGACTCCCATTTATTTTGCTTTTGATTCTGGAATAAATGGATTTAGCCATACTGCCCAACCTGGTATGTTCCCATTTCCCTCACTGGGTCCTGGAGTTTGTGCCACTGTGAACGAGGAGCCCAGAGTGTCTGAGCATGTCCAGCTGGGCTGTTGGGGACCTTCCAGGCCTGTTACCTGTATGCTGCCTGGTGACATCTGGTGGATTTCACGGGGACTGCCATGGTGCCTATGGGGCACAGTCCAGCCCTGACAGCCAACAGGCTCAGAAGCCTGATCTAGCAGTGGCCGGGAAGGCAGATACCAGCACCCAAGGGCACTGACTTCCATCCACCCCAGGCATCTTCCCTTCTGTCCCCCTGCCTCCCTCTCCTGTCTGCACCTGGTGACCTGTTCTGTCTGCCTCTCAGAGTGCCGGTTGCCCTGCAGGCTCCCTCCAGGCTGAGTTCATGGCCCTGCACCCTAGTGGCCAGAGCCGGCTTCCCAGGATAAGAGACAGCTAAACTCCAGACTTTCCAGGAAAAGTGTCCCTTGGAATGGGTGTGGCCTTTTCACCACTCCCAACAGTACCCTAGAAATGGCTTGGCCTTTTCCCTCCCCTGAGCTCCACAGAGAACACAGCCAGCAGAGGACACATTCCCCGTCATCCAGAAATGGGTTTGATTTTCAGCCGAGGGACAGCAGGACTGGTAGAGAGGCCACATGGCTGCGTACACAGCAACCCCATGCTTGGTGGGGGGTGGGAGAGATGGCGGAGGCTGGCTGTCCACAGGCCAGGCATGACAGGGAGGCTCACTGGAGGTGGCGCACTTTGGAGGGGCAATGTCAGGGGAGAGCTTTCTCTTGTTAGGCCACAAGACTCCACAAGGACAGCACAGTGACTGATTCCCAGCGCTAGAGGCAAGGCGGTCAGCCATGTGTAGGTGTGTGTGTGTATATATATGTGTGTGTGTGTATATATGTATCAGTATTTGTAGATATTTATAGAACAGGGCAGGGCATACCACAGAGTATTTATAGATATTTATAGAACAGGGCAGGGCGTACTACAGAGTATTTATAGATATTTATAGAACAGGGCAGGGCGTACCACAGAGTATTTGTAGATATTTATAGAACAGGGCAGGGCATACCACAGAGTATTTATGGATATTTATAGAACAGGGCAGGGCGTACCACAGAGTATTTATAGATATTTATAGAACAGGGCAGGGTGTACCACAGAGTATTTATAGATATTTATAGAACAGGGCAGGGCATACCACAGAGTATTTATAGATATTTATAGAACAGGGCAGGGCATACCACAGAGTATTTATAGATATTTATAGAACAGGGCAGGGCATACCACAGAGTATATGTAGATATTTATAGAACAGGGCAGGGCGTACCACAGAGTATTTATAGCTATTTATAGAACAGGGCAGGGCGTACCACAGAGTATTTATAGATATTTATAGAACAGGGCGGGGCGTACCACAGAGTATTTATAGATATTTATAGAACAGGGCGGGGCATACCACAGAGTATTTATAGATATTTATAGAACAGGGCGGGGCATACCACAGAGTATTTATGGATATTTATAGAACAGGGCAGGGCGTACCACAGAGTATTTATAGATATTTATAGAACAGGGCAGGGCATACCACAGAGTATTTATGGATATTTATAGAACAGGGCAGGGCATACCACAGAGTATTTATGGATATTTATAGAACAGGGCAGGGCATACCACAGAGTATATGTAGATATTTATAGAACAGGGCAGGGCATACCACAGAGTATTTATAGATATTTATAGAACAGGGCAGGGTATACCACAGAGTATTTATGGATATTTATAGAACAGGGCAGGGCATACCACAGAGTATTTATGGATATTTATAGAACAGGGCAGGGCATACCACAGAGTATTTATGGATATTTATAGAACAGGGCAGGGCATACCACAGAGTATTTATGGATATTTATATATAGGGCAGGGCATACCACAGAGTGTTTATGGATATTTATAGAACAGGGCAGGGCATACCACAGAGTATTTATGGATATTTATAGAACAGGGCAGGGCGTACCACAGAGTATTTATAGATATTTATAGAACAGGGCGGGGCATACTACAGAGTATTTATGGATATTTATAGAACAGGGTGGGGCATACCACAGAGTATTTATGGGTATTTATAGAACAGGGCAGGGCATACCACAGAGGGGCACAAGTTTTCAGGAACGGTCACACCTGGATGTGTCAGCTCAGCACTACAACAGACTAAGTCACAGATGAAGGGGGCTGGTTTTGGGCTGGGGAGCCACTGTCAAGTCACAGGACACTCGCCCAGGCAGGCTTGGAAAGGGAGGCCTCCGAGAAGAGGAGGATCTGTTTAGAGGTCAAAGTGGGGCTGGGGCTCTCAGGTCCGGATGAACTTGCCTGACCCAATCAGCTGGCAGTTGGAGAGAAGCAGAGAGAAAACAGGAGAGTGAAAAGTGAGCAGAAAGATGGTGAGGCAAGCACAGAGCAGGGCTGTGCTGCGGCAGCTGTGGGAGGGCTGGGGAGGGGTGGGCGCAGGTGCAGGGGTGGCAAGGTTCCTGGAAAAGAGGGGCTGGAAGGGAAAGGGGAGGAAGATGGAGGGAGGAGCTGGAGCTTCACAGGTAGTGCCTAGGGGCTGCAGCGGCCCTCCCCAGCCCACACACACTGGCCTCTCCCATGGCACCCAAGCAGTGCACCCACAGTTCAGACCAATGCTCAGCCCCCTCAGGCTTCCCTCTTCTCTAGTCATCCTCTCTTCCAACCCACTGGCTCAGGGCCACCTCTTGCCTTGGAGAGGCCCACACAACAGCCGCCAGGTCTGATAGAGAAGGAACACTGCTTGACCCAGGATGGTGAACCTTTTAGGTTCACCTGGGATGGATGGCTGGAGTGAGCGCCAGAGGCCCCTCTGGGCGGTCAGAAAGCCCAGAACCCTCTGAAAGGACCCTGGGAGAGGCAGGAAGGGCATATGCCACTGGCCATAGACTTATAAGTCTAAGAAGGGAGCCTCAGCTGGTTGCAGGGTCTGCAGGTCACATAGGTGAGGCTGGGCCCTTCCTGTTGGGAAAAGCAGAAGAGGGAGATGGGCTCTTCTGCTTTTCCCAGCAGGAAGAGGGAGGTGGGTGAGCTCGCTAGGTGGAGCTCAGCTGAGCCAGCAGGGACTGTGGTCCCCTTGGCTGAATAGTACAGGTGACGCATAGAAGCAACAGGCCAAGGTGCGTAAGCCTGCTGGCCGGCGGTACTGCTTCAGCGGGGGCCAGGGACCCTGCCTTCAGTCACACGCTAGCAGCTATGATGGTACCTGGGAGGGAGGGAAGGGGGCTGTGTGTCCCTGCCTGGCCTGTGAGGTGTGTTGTGGGATGACTGTTTGTATGGGACTCTCAAGATTTTATCCTAGATCGCCATTGGATTTCTGACAGATAGAGGAGGTGGGACCCTGACTATCACCCCTGCTCTGCAGTGGATTTGGCTCTCGGCACTCCCAGGCTGGGAGCTGGATGCCCTGCCCCAGCAGCATGACTCAGACTGCACAACAGGTACAGTATGCCCAGGATGATGCTCCTAGGCCTCTGGCTGCCTCACAGTCCAGCCCCACACACAATGTCCTCTAAGCTTCCAGCTCCTACACCATAAACCATGAGCTCTCTGCCCTCTCTGACAGCTCCAGAGAGCAACCACGTATGCCAGCTTGGGCATGGAACCTGTTCCAAGAGCTCACAGGCTCAGCCATGGAGGCTGGGGGGCCTTGGGGTTGTGGGGGCCAGCCCTGGTACCTGTGTCCAGCTTGGACGCTCTACACCTGCAGCCAGGAGTCATCCATGAGCCCCCATGGGCGTGCTGACGGTGGTCATGTTGATATCGCCGATGATGCTGGGCACCTCCCTCAGCACGTGGTGCATGCACAGCATCTCGTTGCACTGCTGTGCCTGCTCTGCTGACCCGTCCATCAGCATGTTCTTGTCTCCACGTGAGTACAGGGTGGCCAGCAGCTCCAAGAAGATGAACTCCTTGGTCTGAGAGTGGGCAAACAGGGAAGGAGGTTGGGACCTGATGCCTGTGCCACCCTGGCCACCCCACCAGGCCCTGCTGTACTGTATGCTGGACTTGGAGCCCCGAGTATGGCTTTTCAGATGTGGCTTCTACACCACTTAGACTTGAAGACCTGCCTCCCCACCACATTTTCTCACTCAGATGAGGACAGAGGTCCAGAGGAAAAGTCACCTGCCCAAGGTCACAGATCTGGGAGGGGAGCCAGGAGCTATCATGCCACCAGGACACCTATCTACTCAGTTTTTAATTTTTGGAGATAGGATCTTGCTCTGTCACCAGGCTGGAATACAGTGGGCGAGATCACTGCTCACTACAGCCTCAACCTCCTGGGCTCAAAGTGATCCTCCAACGTTAGCCTGTTGAGTAGCTAGGACTACAGGCACATGCCACCACCAGGCCCAGCTATTTTTTAAATGTTTTTGTAGAGACCAGGTCTCACTATGTTGCCCAGGCTGGTCTCAAACTCCTGGGCTTAAGTGATCCTTCTGCCTTGGCCTTCCAAAGTACTGGGATTACAGGCATGGGCCACTGTGCCCAGTTCCACGTTATAGTTCTATGGGACAGCTCTGGTCTTGACTGTGCCCCTCTCCCTGGACCTGGTCCCACAGGGCTGGTTGGCATCTCTGTCAGGCCAACACGGCCACCTGCCTCCCCAGTGCCACAGGAGCCCCCTGCCCCCATGAGGCGGTGCATGCACGTTGTCGATCATGAGGTGTGTGGTGGTTTTGGGCATGAGACCAACCAGGAGGTCCCACACGGTCTTGTTGACAAAGGCCACAGAGGAGTCCACAAGGCTCTGGGTGGTCTCCATTTGCTGCTCCAGCTGTGGGTCCATGGAGTGTATGAAGCTGTCGGAGCCATTCTCCCCAGTCTTGCTGGTCTGCCATGGAGAACACAAGGGCATCAGGGTGGCCAGGCCGTGCAGCCAGGCTCCAGGCATCCCCAGGATCTCAGCCCCTCCAAGCGTACCTGGAACGTTGAGGCACAAGGAGAAGCAACCGGCCAGAACACACACCCAGCTCCCCACACACTAGAGGGTTTCACGTCTCTGCCTCTCAGGACCCCAGACACCACTGATCAAGCCTCATCTTAGTTCTGACTCTAGTACCCAGAATTTGCCTCCATTTTCCCAATCTGGAAATTGGAAAAGAATATCTCCAGGTCCCTTGCTTGAAGACCTGGCCAGAGTTGGTGCCAGGCTCCCCTTGTCCTGGGAGGTCCATACACCAACATTGCCACCACCACTGCCACCTGGGAGCACAACTAAAGTAGACACACACAGAAAAAGGGGAAGGGTTGAGTGAACCTGGGACACTGCACCCCAAATTTAATGTGTTGATGAATTCAATTTGCTAATATTTTGTGGAGGATTTTTGCATCAATATTCATCAGTGATATTGGCCTGTAGTTCTCTGTTTTGGATGTATCTTTGGTTTTGGTATCAGGGTAATGCTAGCCTTGTAGAATGAGTTTGGAATGGTTGGGTAAGGTCTCTAGTTTTGGAATAGTTTGGGTAAGGTTGGTATGAGTTCTTCTTTAAATGTTTGGTAGAATTCAGCAGTGAAGCATCAGGTCCCAGGCTTTTCTTTGCTGGGAGACTTTTTATTACTGCTTCGATCTCATTATTTCTTATTGGTCCGTTCAGGTTTTGGATTTCATCAGGGTTCAATCTTGGCAGGCTGGATGTGTCTACAAATTTATCCATTTTTAGTAGGGTTTCCTATTTCTTTGCACACAGTTGCTTATTATTATTATTATTATTTTTTGAGACAGAGTCTTGCTCTGTCACCCAGGCTAGAGTGCAGTGCCATGATCTCGGCTCACTGCAACCTCCACCTCCTGGGTTCAAGTGATTCTCCTGCCTCAGTCTCCCAAGTAGCTGGGATTATAGGTGTGTGCCACTACACTCAGCTAATTTTTTTGTATTTTTAGTAGAGACAGGTTTCACCATGTTGGTCAGGCTGGTCTCGAACTCCTGACCTTGTGATTCACCCGCCTCAGCCTCCCAGAGTGCTGGTACAGGTGTGAGCCACCATACCTGGCCTTGCATACAGTTGCTTATAATAGCCACTAGTGATCCTGTGAATTTTTGTGGTATCAGTTGTAATGTTTCCTTTTTCATCTTTGATTTTATTCACTTGAGTCTTCTTTTTTCTTAGTCTTAATTAGGCTTAAAGTTTGTCAAAGTTGTTTATCTTTTCCCAAAACCAACTTTTCATTTCATTGATGCTTTTTATTGTTTTCTTCATTTCAATTCCATTTATTTCTGCTCTGATCTTTACTATTTCTTTTCTTCTACTAATTTTGGGTTTGGTTTGCTCTTGCTTTTCTATTTCTTTAAGATGCATTGTTAGGTTGTTTATTCGATGCTTTTCTACTTTTTAAAAATAGGTGTTTATAGCCATAAAGTTCCCTCTTAGCACTGCTTTTGTCATATCCCGTACGTTCTGGTGTGTTGTGTTTCCATTATCATTTAAGAAATGTTTCAATTTCCTTCTTAATTTCTTCACTGACCCACTGGTCATTCCAGAGCATATTATTTCATCTCCATGTGTTTGTATAGTTTTCAACATTTCTCTTATTACTAACTTCTAGTTTTACTCCATTGTGATCAGAGAAGATGTTTGAAATTATTTCATTTTTTTCTAACATTTTAAGATGTGTCGTGTGGCCTAACATATGGTCTATCCTTGAGAAGGATCCATGTGCTGAGGAAAAAAATGTGTATTCTGTAGCCCAAGGGAGAAGACACCCGCCCCCACTCTGCTGCAACACACAGCGCTCCGCTCAGGGATGGGGCAGTGCTGTGCTGTTGTTACCCAAGGGGCTCTCTGTCGAGGCGGGAACAGAGTCTGTTCTGTAGTGTTTGCCATTTTCCATGGTTCAAATATTCCATGGCTGATTTCAAGCTGCCACCATCTTCTCAGCCTGGGCTTGTTTGTACCCACCGTGGGGAAGGCTTTCCAGGTATTTGAAAGGATGTGGGTGTTGTGATCTAAACTGTATCTTTCTTAGGGGACACTCCAAGCCCAGTTACGCTACGGTTCTGGCAGACTCATAGAGGAACTGCCTTGGTGGTCTTGGACAAGATCTGGAGGAATTTTCTGAGCTACCAGCCAGTAGAGACTCTTATTCTCTGCCTGTAATTTCTCTCCAAAAAACAGTCTCTGTCTCTGCCTCTCTGTCTCTGCCTCTCTCTCTCTCTCTCTCTCTCTGATGGGCCACTTGGAGCTGGGGGTGGGCTGACACAATATCCCTGTGGCCACCACCACTGGGACTGCACTGGGTCAGACCTAAAGCCAGCAAAGCACTGGGTCTCACTCAAAGCTCACTGTCAATACTACCTGGCTATCGCCTATGTTCACTCGAGGCTCTGGGGCTCTCCTCAGGCCCTGATGGGTCCAGAGATGCTGTCTGGGAGCCAAGGACTGGAGTCAAAAACCTTAGAAATTTACCTGGTGCTTTATTCTAAGGCGGCTGAGCTGACACTGAAACCATGAGACAAAGTCCTTCCCACTCTGCCTTTCCCTTTCCACAGGCAGAGGAGCCTCACCCTGTGGCCACCACCACAGGCCCACAGGGAGTGCTGCCAGGCTACTGTTGATGTTTACTTAGGGCCCAAGGGCTCTTAAGTCACTTGTGGTGAATGCTTCCAGGCCTGGGACTCACCCTTCAGGGCAGTGGGCTCCCCTGTGGCCCAGGGCAGGTCCAGAAATGCTGTCTAAGAGTGAAGGCCTAGAATCAGTGACCACAGGAGCCCATTTGGTGCTCTCTACCCCATTGTGGCCAGGCAGGCACCTAAGCTGCAAGACTTCTTCTTCTCAAGCAGAAGAAGTCTGTCACCACAGCCACCATAGCTGGGAATGTGCTGGGTCTCCCCTGAAGCCAGCATGTCTCAGAGCCTTACTCCAGGCCCATCGCATACTACCTGGGTATCACTGTTGGCTATTCAGGGCCCAAGGCTTTTGAGTCAGCAGGTGTTGAATCCTGCCAGGACTGGGTTCTTTCCTTTAGAGCAGCAGATTCCCTTCTAGCCCAGGGTGTATCTAGAAAGGTAATTCAGGAGCTAGGTCCTGGAATGGGGGCCTCTCAACTCTGACAGGTGCTCTGTCCTACTGTGGCTGAGCTGCTATCCAAAATGTAAGACAAAGTCCTCTTTACTCTTCCCCTTCCTCTCCTCAAGCAAAAGGAAGGAGTCACTTTAGTTGGTGCAAGCTGTGTTGCCTGGGGTTGCGGGAGGAGTGGTGCAACACTCCCTTGGCTGCCCTGGCTGGTGTCTCTCTAGGTCTTGTGCCCCCCTGAGTCCACTGGCTCTGAGCCCAGCATGGCATTGGAACTTGCCTAGGAGTTGAAGTCCTTATGGTCTAGACTGCCTTTCAAGTTTATTTAGGGCCCCAGAGCATAATAGCCTGCCATGCCAAGGCTTGTCAAAATGCAAGCCTCAAGCCTTCTAACTACTGAAATGGGTGAACCCCTCTGGGTAGGGCTGGTCTAAATGCTCCCTCCATGGGCAGGTGTCATGTGGGTTCCACCTGGTTTTGCTTTCTCCTGTGACAGAGCAGCACTGAGTTCAGTGCAAAGTCCCACAGTTGCTGCCTTCTCCCTCTCCCAGGTGCACAGATTCTCAGCACCACAGCGGCCACTGCTGGGTGAGGGGGAGGGGTGACATTGGTGTTTCAAGACTGGTTCTCCTACCCTTTTCAGTGCCTCTTTCAGCGACATGAAGTTAAACCCAGGTACTGTGAGTCCTCGCCTGATTTTTGGTTCTTATGAAGATGGTTTTCTGGTGGAGACGGTTGTTAAATTTTATTTTCCTGCAGGGGGACTGATTGGTAGAGACTACTATTCAGCCATCTTGCTCTGCCCCTCCCCACTTACTTCACTTTAATTACTTCCTAGGAGCCCTGTTTTTAAATACAACTACATAGGGGGTTAGGGCTCCAACATAAGAATTTTGGGGAAACACAATCCAGTCTATAGCATTTGGACTTGGGGAGAGGGAGGAAGAGAACATGCACAGGAAGTTCACAGTGTAAGCAACAGTATGGAGGTGGGAAAGTTCAGCTCATGGATAGGAAAAATTGATCCAATTAGGCAGGACCACAGGGAGATGTGGTGGGATGGTGAGAGGTGGGCCACATCAAAAGAACCTTGAATGCCAGGCTGAGGTGGGACACATTTCCTGTTGTGTAGAAGGTGCCATAGGGTGGTGAGAGGTGGGCCACATCAGAAAGAACCTTGAATGCCAAGCTGAGGTGGGAGGCATTTCCTGTTGTGTAGAAGGTGCCATGAGGTGGTGGGGAGGGTAACATGGTGAAAGGATATTTGGGAGGATGGATCTGGCATCAGTGATGGGTAGGGGTAAGGACTGAACAAAGCTGGAGGCGAGGAAATTGCACACATGGCCCAGAATTCAGGCTTAGGCTGTTCAAAGGTAGTTTCCACACTGAGTTCCCATGTGGATCCAAGCATGCAGGGGGTAGATGATTTGGAAAAGCAAAACCATTCTCTTCCCATCACCACACAGTTTCCCAGCTGAGCTCATCACCAGAGCCTTACAAATCAGACAGTTGACCTGCCCCAAACTCTGTCCCTAGAAGCTGTGACCCAGAGGGAGCTCTTTTCCAGCTGTAGCCCAGGGACACTGCAGCCTGAGCAGGACTGCACCTGTTCCCTCCCAGGAGCCTCATCTCTGTCTGGCCTGGCTTTGGCTCAAATGCCTTCAGCTTTAGCTTCAAAATCTGTTGGGTCAGATTCATGAGAGCTCTGGCCTTTGTTTTAGGAATTTTTAAATAGTTTTTTCAGCTTGGTGGTAGATGAGCTCTGCTTGCTTACCTCTAAGAATTGGCTGGAACTCACAGAAAGCTGTTATACTCATAGTTATCGCTTGATTACATGGAAAGGATAAAAATTAAAATCAGCCAGGGGAAGAAAGGCGTAGGGCTGAGTCCAAGAGGACACCAGTCATGGAGTGTCCATTATCCCTTCCCCATGCAGTCAGAGTGCATTACCCTCGTGGCTTTGTTATGTGCCAATACATATGGAGTATTCCCAGCCAATAAGGTTCCCTCAAGCCTCGGTGTTCAGAGTTTTTACTGGAACTTCATCACAGAGGCATGCTTGATTGTCCACATGGATGTTCTCAATTTCTAGTCTCCAGTCCTTCCAAGGATGACTTAAAACACAGACTCTAAATCACATAGTCGCTTTTCCTGCCCCGGCTAGTCCCCACCCTAAATCTTATTATTAGTCTATCCATCATGACCCAAGATCCCCAGGCAAAGATATTCCTATCAGGTATTACATGTTAGAAATCACCTCCCAGGAGTCTAGGACAAAGGCCAGACCTCTTTTTGGTCAAGGTTAATTTTTTTTTCTTTCTTTCTTTCTTCTTAACTATATGACATGCCATCATTCTGTTATTCAACATTTCTGTTTTATCTTCAAAATAACCCTAATTGGTGGGTAAGGATGTTTATTATTATAAATGAGATCTTGAAAGAAAAGACACTTGGGCAAAGTTGCACAGTCTATCTTTGACTCGTGGTGCAATACTCTTTCCACTCTCTGAGAACCCTGACTCCTGTGAAGAAGATGAAAGGAAGGTGTATATGTGTGTGTGCACATCTGTGTTGGTGTGTGTAAATATATATCTAAAAAGTATGTGTAGATATGTGTATGTCTCTGTATGTGTATTTGTGTATACATGTGGATGTCTGGGTGTCTATATGCACGTTTATGTGTGTGTGTGTGTACCCATGCTCAGGGGGAAGGTTAAAGAGAAAATTGGCCAGGCGTGGTGGTCACGCCTGTAATCCCAACATTTTGAAAGGCTAAGGTGAGTGGACTACCTGAAGTCAGGAGTTTGAGACCATTCTGGCCAACATGGTGAAACTCCATCTCTACTAAAAATGCAAAAAAATTATCCATATGTGGTGGTGTGCACCTGTAAACCCAACTACTCAGGATTGCTTGAACCAGGGAGGTGAAGGTTGCAGTGAGCCAAGATCACACCACTGCACTCCAGCCTGGGCGACAGAGTGAGATTCCATCTCAAAAACAAAAACAAAAAAGGAGAGAGAGAGAAAATCAGCAGTGTGCAGTGGTGCACACCTGTAATGCCAGCTACACAGGAGGCGGACGGGGGAGGATCACTTGAGCTCGGGAGTTTGAGAGAGAGAGAGAAAATTTCAATAACCTTCTTGCAGTTAGAAGGAAAAACCTGGGGCTGGGCACAAAGAGACATAAAGCACAGCATAAAGAGGCAGAGAAATGTCTAATGAAAAGTGACCAATAATTAATTAGTTCTTCTATAAAGAAATATAACACTTTAGCAGCAGGATAAAACTGGAAGATAATTTCCTCTAGAACCCTGATAATCTTTGTGAGAAAACTGTTGATCATATATGTTAATTGCCAAAACTTGCAGGACCCTGTGCAACAGAACTAGCAAATAAAACCACCTTTCTTAAACTCACTATGCTACAAGTGGCATTCAACTCTTTCTCAACCAAGATTTCACAAACCTATCTCCAGTTTCCAGATAGTGAGGGAAAGTGTGATGAGATTTTTTGATAAATTGTGCCTGTCTCTGAGCCCATTTCCTCCTATTGAAGAGAAGGAAACTGAGGTGAGCACATTACAGCCCTACTGACAAAAGTCACAAGATAAACAAATAATTATTACTTAAAACCAGGGAGTCCTATAATTTATTCACGAATGCCACACATTCTATATTAGAGCTTCCATTTCAATTTACTTGTATTCTTTGAAGCAAACTTATAAGATTCAAATTATTCAGAAAATGCTCCCAAGCTAATAGAAGAAAACACTTTAACCACAGGAAGTATCATGCTACATAATATGGTGTGGTGGTGAAGGGTGCAGGCTCTAAAACCAGAAAACACAGGTTCAAGTCCCGGCTCCACCACCTTGGGAAAGTTACATGGTCTCGCTATAACTCCATTTCCCCATCTAAAATGTGGGGATGACAATAATAGTGTCTATTTCACAGAGTTGTTTTGAGGTAAAATATGTAAAGCACTTTGAACAGCAGTTAGTCTATGTAAGTGTTTGCTATAGTGTATTTTAACATTTCAGATTATAAATATCTACCCTGTTATGCAGATAACAAGAGTCCCTAAGCTGATAACATGATGAAGAGCTTTTGGGTTTCTTAATTTCCATCAGTTTTGTGAGGGAAAAAATACTACATGAAGAAGAGCAACTAAACAGGCGTGAGAAGGAAGCTTGGCTTATGATTGGGGGGCTTGGATTTATTAGGTTTTTGTCTTCTAAAAATGTCCTAAGCTCCACTGATAAGAAGATGTTCAATATCAATCTAGCTAAAAATGACCAATAGACCCCACAAGACACTGAGTTAGAGACAAAAATAGAAGGGTAATAAATAAAATATGGAAAACTACACAACAAGAAAAATAAACAACTACCAGTACCCAAAACATGGCTAAATCTCACAGGATTATGTTGAATGGAAGAAGCCAGCTTAAGTTCCAAACACACACGTACTGTATGATTCCATTTATATGAAGTTCAAGAACAGGCGCAACTAACCCATAGTGACAGAGGTCAGTATCGTGGTTAACTTTGAGGGGACAGCAACTGAGAAGGGGCAAGAGGGAGCCCTCTGTGCTGATGGGAACATTCTGTATCTTGAGCTGAGTGGTGGTCACATGAGTGTGCACATACGTAAATAGTACAGAGTTGTAACTTAAGGTACATGCACCTTGTTGTATGTAAGATACTGTCTTAGTCCATTTGTACTGCTATAACAAAATATCTGAGACTGGGTAACGTGTAAAGAACAAAAATGTATTTCTCACAGTTCTGGTGGGTGGGAAGTCCAAGATCAAGGTGCCAGCAGGTTTGCAGTCTAGCGAGGGCTGCTCTCTGCTTCCAGATGGCACCTTGAATGTTGACTCCTCCAGAGGGGAAGAATGCTGTGTCCCAACATGATGGAAAGGACAGAAAAGCACAAGAAGAAAACCGAGCTAGGTAGCTCCCTCAAGCCCTTTCATAAGGTCACTAACCCCATTCATGAGGGGGCTCCTCCCTTACGACTTAGTCATCTCCTAAAGACTCCCACTCTTAATGCTATCACATTGGAGTTTAAGTTCCAATATGAATTTTGGAGAAGACACAATCATTCCAACTATAGCAAATATACTTTACTATAAAAGAAGAAAAAATTGTCCCTAAACATGATATTTTAAGAGTTTATATATTTGAAGCTCAATTTTCTGCTTGCTTACATGCATATTTGTGACGAGTGTCATTCTTAGCTGAGAAACGTTACAGTAAATTTAAAAAAGTCTCACACTATCTATTAATATTTTATTGAAATAAGATCAAATTTCTAACCTAGATTTTAGGTTAAGACAGAAAACCACAGTCTTTTGTTGCAATGTGAGAACGACAGAG
Source organism: Macaca nemestrina (assembly GCF_043159975.1). Classification (NCBI taxonomy): domain Eukaryota; kingdom Metazoa; phylum Chordata; class Mammalia; order Primates; family Cercopithecidae; genus Macaca; species Macaca nemestrina. Next base: position 125,214,278 of record NC_092131.1, on the reverse strand, counting down.
AGAGAGAGATATTAACTAGCAGGATCCAACTGTAAAACTAAATTTAAGGGCACAGTTCTCTACTAATGACTCCCCAGACAAATCACTACTTGGATAGCAATGAATCAACTAAAAATGGAAGTGAGAACAGTTCGAGTCCTTTTTGCAATGGTTGGATGTTTATGAGACTGTTAAGTGAAGAGGGTTAGAAACAAGGGGATAAATGGCATGCTAATTTGGGGTTGAATGGAGTAATGAGATGATCTTGGAAATATAAGAATCCTGCTTAATGGGGCTTGTCTACTTGCAATTCGATAAACTAATATACGTAAATTCAAAGAGATAAAGGAAATGAGCACTCAGCACAAAATTACAGGAATACATTTAGCAAAGAGGAACTAAAGTTGAGATAAGGGTCACTGTTCCACGTCTGACATCTTTAATACTTGAGTCATGGGGATGGCAAGCCAGGAACAGAGTCTTCTGACTGGAAGCTAAAACCAGCCTTTGGGGTGGGTTCAGAGAGACTGTTCAGACTCAAGATGCGAAAGCAGATGTTGCCTGGTCGATAATATCCCGATTGCAAGGGCATTTTCAAAGACAACGGTGCTCGGGGAGAAAGAATGCTGTGTGTTTAAAAAGAAAAAAAGTAAAAGAAAGAAAGGAAACAAGGAAGAAAAAGTGACCGGAGGGTAAGGTGACCATATGTTCTGGTTTGCAAGGTACAGCTAAGGTTGTGTCTGCTGTCCAGGTGCAATTATTATAGTGCCCCTTTCACTCTCCGAAATGTCTGGATTTGGATGATAAAGCATATGATCACCCTATTAAAGAGAGGAAATCAGCCAGAAGACCTTTGTGTCGATTTTAAACGGTGTGGACTGATCCCCAACCGCGCCGGTGCCGCTGCCCAGCCGAGCGGTGTGCACCACCTCTGCCTCGACCTACCCCGCCCTGCCCGGGTCTCCAGGAAGGCTGGAGCGGAACCCTCGGCTCCTGCGCTGCTCTGGTGCCATCTGCAGGTTATGTGGGGAAACTGCTTCTCTCCACCCCACTACCCACAACTCCACATTCCCACCGCCACCTTGGACAGCCTTGGACTTGGTCAAAAGGCATTCAGAGCACTTAAAGCCCTGGCTACGGAGTGGGCCGGACCCTGCAGTGAAGCCTGCGTTACAGAATCAGACGGGCCCAGTTTAAACCAACAAAGTCAAGCTCCTCTTCTTCCTACCCAACTCCTGTCATGTCTCATTTTGTAGACGGGAAACTGAAGCCTAATTCAGATTTTTCATTGGTAGGATTGTGACGCATACAGCTGGAGCCTCCTAGGTGCCGTTCCCCACATCTCTGTCTTTCTGCTAACACTTTAAGGTAGTGGGGAAGCAAGAGAACTTAAGCTTACTAAGCTCTTACTGGGTACCGGCCAGAGTAGGCAATTTTCTCTCCAGCCTCGCAATTGATGAGAAATAGGTGATTATACAACTAGGATACAGGATCAGAGTGGGCTAGTGACGTGCTCACAGTCTCTCAGCTGAAACTGGAACCCAGGGGTCTTTGACTCTGAAGCTAGTGCTCTTTTAGGGTCTCCAGCTTCAACAATAGTTGCAAAATACAAAGAACACCATGAAAATCTAATATTGATCTATATAAGACTGTATTGCAAACAGAAACATGGAGTGTCTCCATGGGGGTGACAGCGAGGTGGGGCAATTATCTCAATTCTATGTAACCTGGGAACTCTCCAAGGAAAATGAATGAAGCATGACTGAGTGCAATTTGTCTGATAAAATCTGTCAGAACGTGGGACCTTATGCGTCCTAGGTAGTGAAGATGAGAAATCACGGTGCTGGACATTTGCTAAGGTGTTCTTTATAAAATTACTCATGGCTTCAGTGCCTCCACCTTCTTCATGACCCCAGGCAGTTTCCCCATGTCTTCATCCTACTGCCTGGCATCCTGTCCATCAAACTGTTTTTAGAGTTATGTGTTGATAAAATAAAAATCATGGGGGAGTCATTTACACCCTAGTGAGAGTCATCTAAGATTCCCTTATCTTCTCAGACCTTTTAGCTGAAGTTGGTTATGAGAGAGGCCGGGGAGGGGGAAAAGGGTCGGGGCGAGCACTCTTGGAGCTTGCACTGTTTCTTGCCGATGCCCTGGCACAGTGTGAATATGTCAATCTAAATGGAGAGCTCTATGCATGTTCTCCTCTATTCCCTTTGTCACCAATACCAACTGCCAAGGCTGAACCCCAAGAGGACTGGACTGAAGGACCTGGAGGTAATAGGAAACAGCTTGGCTTTGGATTTCAGGTCAAGTTCTGCTGATGACTTGTGTAAAATTAGACAAGTCAGTTCACCTCTCTGCACTTCAGTGACCTCATCTGTAAAAGGCTGGTCTGGACTAGATTAATGATTTTCTTTTTTTCTTTTTTTTTGAGACAGAATCTTGCTCTGTCACCCAGGCTGGAGTGGAGTGCAGTGGCACAATCTCGGCTCACTGCAACCTCTGCCTCCTGGGTTCAAGAGATTCTCCTGTCTCAGCCTCCCAAGTAGCTAGGACTACAGGCGCATGCCACCACACCTGGCTGATTTATGTATTTTTAGTAGAGACAGGGTTTTGCCATATTAGTCAGGCTGGTCTTGAACTCCTGACCTCAGGTGATCCACCCGAATCAGCCTCCCAAAGTGCTGGGATTACAGGCATGGGCCACCGCACCCAGCCTAATGATTTTCTTTAGGTTTTGCAATTGTTTTTTGTTTTAACATTATACTCAATTTTTCCTCCAACATTATTAAAGTACAATTGATAAATAAAAATTGTGGGCCGGGCGTGGTGGCTCAAGCCTGTAATCCCAGCACTTTGGGAGGCCGAGACAGGCGGATCACGAGGTCAGGAGATCGAGACCATCCTGGCTGACACGGTGAAACCCTGTCTCTACTAAAAAATACAAAAAAACTAGCCGGACGAGGTGGCGGGCGCCTGTAGTCCCAGCTACTCGGGAGGCTGAGGCAGGAGAATGGCCTGAATCCGGGAGGCAGAACTTGCAGTGAGCTGAGATCCGGCCACTGCACTCCAGCCTGAGCGACAGAGCAAGATTCCATCTCAAAAAAAAAAAAAAATTGTGTATAGTTACAGTATTCAATGTGGTGTTTTGATATATGCATACATTATAAAATTATTAAATCAAGTTAATTAACATTTCCATTACCTGATATACTTATTATTATTATTATTGTGGTAAGAACATTTAAGATCTATTTGCTTAGATCTTAGTGTTTACTAGAGGTGAGGAAAGATAAGCAGGAGAGAGTAGCCAAAGGTTGGCTAACAGGTTAACAGATACAAGAGTACATGGCTGGTCCAGGCACGGTGGCTCATGCCTGTAATCCCAGCATTTTGGGAGGCCAAGGCGGATCACTTGAGGTCAGGAGTTCGAGACCAGCCTGGCCAACATGGTGAAACCCTGTCTCTATGAAAAACACAAAAATTAGCTGGGGGTGGTGGCTCATGCCTGTAATCCCGGCTACTTGAGAGGCTGAGGCATGAAAACTGCTTGAACCCAGGAGGCAGAGGTTGCAGTGAGCCAAGATTGTGCCACTGCACTCCACCCTGAGAGATAGAGTGAGACTGTGTCTGAAATTTAAAAAAAAAAAAAAAAAAATACATGGCTGAGATCAGTGGCTCAGGCCTATCATCCCAGCACTTTGGGAGGCTGAGGTGGGAGGATCACTTGAACCCAGGAGTTTGAGACCAGCCTGGGGAACATAGGGAGATCCCATCTCTGCAAAAAATTCAAAAATTCGCCATGCATTTTTAGCTACTTGGGAGGCAGAGGTGGGAGGATCACTTGGGCTAGAGAGGTCAAGGCTGCAGTGAGCTGTGATTGCACCACTGCAGTCCAGCCTAGGGGACAGAGTGAGACCCTGTCTGGAAAAAAAACAGAAAAAAGAATACAGCTAGATAGGAGGAATAGTTCTAGTGTTCTTTAGCACTATAGGGTGACTATAATTTATGACAATTTATTACATATTTTCAAATAGCCAGAAGAGTGGATTTTGAATGCTCCCAGAACAAAGAAATGATAAATTTTTGAGGTGGTAGAGATGCTAATTACCCTGATTGATCATTATACATTGTATACATGTATAAAAATATTATACTGTACCCCATAAATATGTACAAGTATTATGTATCAATTAAAAATAATAAAAGCAAAAAATCTACTCTCTCAGCAATTTTTAAGTATACATTATTCTTAACTGTAGTCATCATGCTGTACAACAGATCTCCAGAATTTGTAAGATTTTATTTATTTCTGATCAAAATACTACATACACAGAGTTAAGAACACAATGGTATCTGGAGCAAGAAATCCCCAGTAAAACAAAAAAAGAAGAAAAAAAAAAAGAACAAAATCATAATAAAAGGCTTATATCAAAAAGCATTTCCTCTGCCCTTTCCTTTCTTGCCATTGAGTCCTAATTCCCAGAGGCCATCACTTTAAACTCATTTTGCTATTTCCTCTGGTATTTATAATCATATTTCTAAATAATGCTTATGTTGCTATTTCTTGATTTGTTTTCTTCAGTATCTGTCTACCTCCTGGCATAGCACAGTATAGGGCTTACCTCCCTTATGAGGTCTTAACCATTTCCTTGCTTCCAATCTACCAGTTTGATTGGATCATAGTCTTATGAAATCAAAATCATTTATATTCTTGTAGCTATCTAAATATTGTTCCCTAACCCAACTCTGGCACTGAAATTGTCTCATTTATTTCCTTTTTTTCTCTCAGAGTTAATAATTGCTTCGCATTTTTTTCCTTCACTTGTTTATATGTTTTTGTACCTATTACCTACCTTTTTTTTTTTTTTTTTTTTTTTTTTTTGAGATGGAGTCTCACTCTGTCACCCAGGCTGGAATGCAGTGGCACAATATCAGCTCACTGCAACCTCCATGTCCTGGGTTCAAGCGATTCTCCTGCCTCAGTCTCCTGAGTAGCTGGGACTACAGGTGCCCGCCACCATGCCTGGCTAACTTTTGTATTTTTTAGTAGAGACGGAGTTTCACCATATTGGCCAGGCTGGTCTCAGACTCCTGACCTCTTGATCTGCCCTTCCTCAGCCTCCCAAAGTGCTGGGATTACAGGTATGAGTCACCGCGTCTGGCCCACCTACCATTTTCTTTTCAGATGCTCCAACTGATTTATCAAATACCTAGTGATAATGATCCAAAAACTAAGAAACACCAGATACTGTATCAGACCTGTTATTTTCCTGGAGTCTTCCCTCTCTCCCTTGCCCTCCATCCTTCTGCTCCAATCTGGACTCAACTCTCAGCCCATGGCACGGCTGGCATCCTGGCATGTCTCTGCACTACTGTATGAATTTCCTGCTGCCTCTTCTGTGTGCATCTCGTATTCCCCGGTTTACTCTCCCATTGTGTTGCAGCACATTTTCCAGTGGCTTCCTGAGAAAGAGTGAACGGAAGCCAAGCTTTCTGACCCTCATGTATTTTAGAATGTCATTTTTCTGCCCCAGCTCCTGATTATAGTTTGGCTGGGTATAATGCTCTAATTTAAACATAACTTCTCCTCACATTGGGAAATATTGCTCTATTATTTTCTAGTTCCCAGTGTTGTTGGGAAGAAGTCAGTGTTATGTGGAGTCTTGGCTCTTTACTTATGACCTGTGTTTTCTCTCTGGAAGATTTTAGGATTTTCCCTCTACTCTTAGTTTTCTGGAATTTCCCAATGATGTGCCTTGTTGTAGGTCTTCATTCACTGTGCTAGTCACTTGGTAGACTCTTTTGAACTTGAAAATTATGTGCTTCTGTTGCAGGAAGTCACCAGCAGGTTCATGTGAGCTGGGTAATCACATTCTTTTCTTCCAAGGACAGAGGTATCAAGGCCCTGGGAACCTTATAAATGGATGTGGGGAAAGGAGGCCTGAGGTGAATCCAACAAAGCTGTAGCACCCACTGAGCTCATGTCCCAGGGCTGGGCTCTGCCTGAGGACAATAGACATGGGTGAGACCCACTTCCTCACCCAGTCCCATGGTGGGGCTCAGGACACACATGGTCCAGGAGGCCCCCGGCCCCCAGCTACATTTACATGCACCTACCTGCATGCAGCAATCAGTGAGCCCCAGGACAACGTAGGGGAAGGGGCAGCTCCAGAGAGCAGGATAGGAGGGAGGTAAATAATCATGGGGTGGGGAGTGGCCTTATGGGGAAGGGGCAAAGACAGGGCCGTGTGTGTGTGTGTGTGTGTGTGTGTGTGTGTGTTGTATATTGGGGGAAATGGGGAGAGCATCTGTAGTTTTGTCTGCCCCCTTTTCTGGCCACTGCACCCCTTTTTTCATGAATAGTTTTTCTTCCCATCATGGACTGAGTGTCTCTGTCTCCTCCAAATTCATATGTTGAAGCCCTAACCCTCTGCGTGGCTGTATTTGGAGATGAGGCCTCTCAGGAAGTCATTAAGGTTAAATGAGGTCCTAAGGGTGGGGCCCTGATTCAGTAGGATTAGTGTCCTTATAAGACGAGACACCAGAGAGTGCCCTCACTCACTCTCTCTGCACAAATACAAAGAAGAGGTCACGGGAGCACACAATATGGCAGCCACCTATGGGACAAGAGAAGAGGCGTCAGAATGAAACCTACCTTGCTGGTACTTTGTTCTTGGATTTCCCAGCCTTCAGAACTGTGAGAAATAAATGTCTGTGATTTAAGCCACCCAGTCTGTAGTATTTTGGCGTGACACCCTGAACTAATACATCTCCCGGCCCTACTTCAACCACATGACACTAGAGGGCTTGGCAGTTTTAGTGTCCCAGCTACCCAGCCAACCCAGACCACACCAAGCAGAAACTTTCTTCTGGAATTTTCTGAATCGGAACTAATGGAGGGGAGCCCCATCCTTTCTTGGGGGCAAAGCCAGGAAGATGGAAGCCTCATGCTGCCAACAGCCTGACTCCAACCTTGTGGGGAAAGTTGCTCTAAGAGCACAAAACTAGTCTGCAGACTGAGGTGGAGACAGAGACAAGGGGAGGCGCCTGCAAATCCTAATAGCATTGGTGACTCAGAGTCCAGGTATTCCTGAGGCCCAACTGTTCCCTCTCTTGCCCGTGGCTAACTTACTAACCAATGAACTTCCCTTCTTGCCTAAGACAACTCGAGTGAATTTTCTGTCACTCACCCCCAAAGAGCCCTGACTGCAATGACAGGACATGGCAGGGCTGGGCTGGCTTGGGCAGAGAACAGTGTGGGTAGAATCAGCAGGCACACAAGAAGTACAGTTATCGCGTGGCCTCCATGAGGTCTTCCTCCAGCCCCGACTGTGAGCAAGGCTGGGCTCATACGCTCAGTAGATCAGAGTGAGGGATTTGGTCAGAGATGCCATGCTCAGGGCCATCTTTCTATGGGCCAGACTCTTCATCATCAAAGGTTTTGCCATCAGAGACAGTTTTAGTCACGTCTTGGGTTCACATGATCAATTGCTGTTCTCCTGCTTTCAGGATCTGTACACTAGGCTGCCCCACCTGAGTGTTAGGAAGCCATAGGCATCCTGGCCAGAAGTCTGGACCCCAAAAAGGGCTCCTGCCAGCCTGCTAAGGGTTCTAGAGGGCAGGACCAAGGGGTAGTGGGAGGAGCCCAGCCTGGACTGCCAAGACATGTACACCACTCTTGATTCGTCTCCTGGAGCTTTTCACCCATCAAGTTTAGGTTCCCAGTGGGGCACACATAGGAAAGACAATGCCCATGTCTTCGACTAGTTTCCCCATCAGCGGTGGTCATTGCACCAAGCACCCTCCTCCATTAAAACCGGACAGACCAAAGGCCACTTTCCTAATGGATGAATCTTCTTGATCTGTCTCACATTCCCAACAGAACTCTCTCTGTGGGATGGGAAGGTGCCATCCCAGGGGAGCCCCTTTGATCCAGCCTGCAGCCAAAGCTGGTTCCCCTGCCAAGCAGGCCCTAGAGTTACACTGGAGAGTGACAGGCCTCATCTGAAGATTTCTTGCTGAGAATTGTCAGTTTCCTGAACAAGTACATCCTGGCAGTTTACTCATTTCTGAGTAAACTGTTTACTCATTTCCATTATTGGAACGCTAAGCTTGTGGAGTTATTTATATCCCACTGCTCAATGTCACTGCCAAGGTCTGATTTTTCACAAAAAAACATTTGCAACTTCTGACATAAATGGGTTAATTCAAATTAAACCCAGAAAGAGACTGCTGCTTCAGTCTCAACTGCTTGGAAATTGTGTTATGTAGAGCTTTTGTTTACTGAAAATTGTGCTTTCAGACTCTGTGCAGATTAACCCAATAGATAGAGCCAGTACACACATAGAGCACCAACAAAAGACAAGTGTGTACCTGTGTGCACACACGTAACAGAAAATCCGAAAATAAATACTTCAATTTCAGCTATCATGGAAGTTTTGTGTCATTTCTCCAAAAATCCCATGTCAAATTTTATTTTATAATTTAGTCTTGTTTTTATTTAGAATTACTTAAGAAAAAGGGGAGCTGAGTGTGGTGGCTCATGCCTGTAATCCCAGCATTTTGGGAGGCTGAGGCAGAGGATCGCTTGAGCCCAAGAGTTTAAGATCATCCTGGGCAACATGGTGAAACCCCATCTCTACAACAAATACAAAGATTAGCCAGATGTCGTGGTGTGTGCCTATGGTCCCAGCTGTGCAGGAGACTGAAGTGGGAGATTCATCTGAGCCTGATAAGTTGAGGCTGCAGTGAGCTGTGATTGCACCACCATACTCCAGCCTGGTGACAGAGAGAAACCCTGTCTCAAAAAAAAAAAAAAAGGAAAAAAGAAAAACAGAAAAAGAAAGGAAGAGGAAAAGAAAGAAGAAAGAAAGAAAAGAAAGAAGAAAGAAAGAAGGAAGGAAGGAAGGAAGGAAAGAAAGAAAGAGAGAAGAAAGAAAGAAAGAAAGAAAGAAAGAAAGAAAGAAAGAAAGAAAGAAAGAAAGAAAGAAAGAAAGAAAGAAAGAAACAGGAGCTCTGCACAACAATTTTGCAGTGTCTTAGGTCTCTAAAGATCTTAATGAGGACATAAACTCAGATTAGGCTGGGATCCTGGGCAATGTGGCCCCAAACACATTTATGGGAGGCCCTTCCAATATGAGTCTAAACTGAGATAGAGTGGGTCTCAGGAAAGGGGCTGATATGCCAGTGGTTCTCAACCTGACTGCACCTGGAGAGCTTGGCATCACCTGCAGAGCTTGAAAACATTCTGATGCCCAAGCCCCACCCTAGAGATTCTGAGCTAATTGGTTGGGGGACGGCCTGGGCACCAGGAGTTTTCACAGCTCACCTGATGATGGCACTGTGCAGCCAGGGTTGAGAAATACTGCCCTTTGCTGTCTCCACATTGTGTCTGCTTTAGTTTCCCCATGTTCCCCTAGGCTCCAGGATCTGGGAGAACTACCAGAATTGAGAATTAGCCCTCCCACCCAGCTACTTTCCTCCCCTGCTGGGGAATCTTTGAGCCTTCATTTTGGCTATAGGCCCCAATATAACTCATCAGCCCAGGGATCGGGGGCAGAAGTGGGGCTCCTGGCAGACAGCAAAGAATGTGGGCTTTGTAGTTACACAGATTCGCATTCAAGTCCCAGCTCTGCGATGTTAGAAAAGGATCTGATCCACAGTTGGTTACCCTGCGAAGAGAAGAAAGTGTCCCCCTAGCCGGCAGGATCTCTTTGAGACTGAAATGAGAGAAAGCTGGGGCAACAAGTGAGTTCCTTCTGCCCTATTTCTGTGAACTGGCCCTGTAGCTTCTCCTTGGTCCTTTGAGTTCTCAGCTTTAGCTCTCTTGCTCCTGCTCCTTCTCACTCTCTCTCTTTTCCATCCTGGATAAGTGCCCTGCTTCTCCCCACAGGTTAACCACCCTCCCCCATGCCCAGTGGGTGATGAAAGTCTTCCCTGGCTGGGCCAGCATCTCCCTGATACTTCCTTTCTCTCCTGCATTCAACCATGAAGAAGCCCAGCACAGTCTTCCTTTCTCCTGCCCCATTTCCACCGCTAGGTCACTGTCAGTTCTTACACAGACATCCCCAGTAGCTTCCACTTTGCCTTCTTCCAACCAGCCATTCTGGTATTGCAACCATATTCATCTTTAAAAGCCCCATATTATTAAGTCACTCTCTTGCTAAATTCTGCAATGGCCTTGACTCACCCTTGGCCTGAAGGATCTGGCCTCTGTCTGTCTCTGCAGCCGCCTCTTGCTTCATTCTTTCTCTCTCACTCCCTCAATCACCTCAGATCCCTGAGGGTTCCCTCCCTCCTACCTCAGGACCTTTGCACATGCTGTTCTCTCTGCCAGAAACACTTCTCTTTGACAGTAAATGCCTTCTCAAATATCCCTTAATTGGGGTGTCAACTACCCACCTCATCAGATTAGGTCCCTCACTATACGCTCTTATATCTCTTTATACTTTTTCAATTAAATAAATTTTGATCATGTGATTTATGGCCATCTCCCCTACTAGACTATAAGCTCCATAACATCAAGGACCAGGTCAGTTTTTGTTCATCATTGTAACCCCAATGCTTAGCACTGTGCCTAGCACAAACTAGGGGCCATTTGGACCAGTGTCTAGGCTGTGTAGACTTGCACCCCTGGGGAAGTGTGTGGATAAACATGAGAAATAGGATGACTGCCTCCCCAGCATGACTTGAGTGCTTCCTGGGTGTGTCTAGGCAGGTATCACATGCTGGGTGACATCAGAGAAGTGCCCTGTTTTCCTTTTATAAGAGAAGGAAAGGTTAGAGACTACAGTCAGCTGTGGGATCATACAGTGTCTGCTCTGCTCCACTGGGCTCAAGGCCCCTGGGGAATGGGGATTGGGGATATGGGACAGGGACATGGCACATGCTGCAAGTGGTTGTGGCAGGGAGCCTTATGGAGGAACAGCAGTGAGTCAGTCCCTTCTTGGCATGGGATGCAGCCTCTGCAGGCATGGGAGGCCATATTCCCCACTCTCACACCCAGTCAGCTGGGTGCTTCTAACTTGAGCTGTGGCATTTGGCATGTAAAGAAATGCATTCCTGGTTTTCCAGCTTGGATTTCATGGTAAGTAAGGGTATGAGGTCTGAGGAGGATGAGTGTTTCAGTGGAGATATCTGGATAACTTTTAGGATAAGTATATCCCAAATATTGCATGGGATATACTTATACAAAAAACGATTTGCTGTTTATCTGATATTGTAGGTTAACTGCATGTCCTGCACTTTTCTTTGCTCAATCTGGCACCCCTAAGCTTGGGGCTTCCTCACTTCACCGTGGTGCTGTTGTGCCCTCCCTCCATTACACCACAGTAGGCTCTTGGGGTACACAGAGGAGTGAAACAGGACCCTTCCCTCAGGAAACTCATGGTATAACATAAGAGATAAGAATTTGAACAGAGATCGCCAAAGCAATGCAAACTCTATTTCTGAGAATTTGGGGTCCCTTGTTGGAATAGGACAGCTTTAGAATTTATAAGAGATCAGAAATCATGGAACAGAATAGGAAGTCCAGAAACAAATCTGAAGTTTTGTTTGTTTGTTTGTTTGTTTTGTTTGTTTTTGTTTTTGAGATGGAGTCTCACTCTATTACTCAGGCTGGAGTGCAGTGGTGTGATCTTGGCTCACTGCAACCTCTGCTGCCTGGGTTCAAGCAATTCTCCTGCTTCAGCCTCCTGAGTAGCTGGGATTACAGGTGCCTGCCACTGCACCCAGCTAATTTTTGCATTTTTAGTAGAGATGAGGTATCACCGTCTTGGCCAGGCTGGTCTTGAACTCCTGACCTCATGATCCACCCGCCTCGGCCCCCCAAAGTGCTGGGATTATAGGCATGAGCCACCATGCCTGGCCACAAACCTGAATTTTTTAAGAACATATTGTTTTAGCATGTGATAAAGGTGGCATTAAGACCTCTTGAGCAAAGAAGAATTATTCAATACGTTTTGTTAGAGCAATTAATTAACCACCTGGAAAAAAATTAAGTTAGAATCATTACTGCTTTCAACCTCATGCCAGAAATGAATTCCAGTTGTTGTAAAGATGTTAACAAATAAAACTATAAACATACTAACAAAGAGAAAACATAAAAAAAGAATATTTACATGATCTTGGGGATTATGAAGGATTTTCTAAGCAAGATGCTCAGTACTGTACAGAAGGTATAAAGAAAAATTGTTCTATTCATTACAAATTTGTTTTTCTCAATAATTTCTTCTGTCTTTTCATTTGTTTTTCTGGTGTTTTGTAACATATAGAAGTTTTGATTTTTATATAATGAAGTATATCAGTGTGAGTATTCCAACTATATAAAAGTACTCATCAACAAACGGGAAAAAGACAAACACAGTAATAGAAAAATAAGTCAAGGAAATATACCGGCAATTCAGAAAAGAAGAAATACAAATGGCCAATGAACATATAAAATAATATTCAATATCAATAGTAATAATAAAGAAAAAGCAAACTCAGCATTAGTGAGAGTATTAGTCCATTCTCACATTGCTGTAAAGAAATATCTGAGACAGGGGAATTTCTGAAGAAAAGAGGTTTAACTGGTTCACAGTTCCACAGGCTGTACAGGAAGCATGATGCTGGCATCTGCTCAGCTCTGGGAAGGCCTCAGGAAACTTACAATAATGGTGGAGGGCAAAGGGGGAGCGAGGCCTCTCACATGGTGGGAGCAGGAGCAAGAGGGAGTGAGGGGGCAGGTGCCACACTTTTAAATGACCAGATCTCATGAAAACTCACTTACTCTCATGAGAACAGTACCCAGGGGATGTGCTAAACCATTTATGGGAAATCTACACCTGTCAGGCAATTATGTCCCAGCAGGCCCCATCTCCAACATTAGGGATTAGAAGTCAACATGAGATTTAGTGGGAACACAGATCCAAACCGTATCAGTGAGGGTTTGGAAAAATGAGCCTTTCATAATTGCTGTCCAAAGGTAAATTGGAGCAATTTTTCTAGTGGGCAATTTGTCAATACATATTGAACATCTTAAATCTGACCAATAACTTCTAGTATTTTATTATAAGGAAATAAAGTTGTATATCAGCTATGACTTAACTGGAAGTACTGCCTACAATGTAGCTGATCATATTTTAAAAGCTGAAAACTATACAGGTATCTACAAATAAGGTATTAGTTGAATGCATCAAGCACCATTCCCATTGTGAAACCCCATATGCAGGAGAGCCCAGGCTTGAAGCCATAGAGTATTCCTCCCCTTGCTGGGCTTACGGCCTCCCCCAGTTTCCGATATCCCTCATATTTGTAATAAGGCATAAACAATATACCTTAGCTTGAAAACAAAACAAAACAGTACACCTTTGCATTAGATCATTCTTGCATTGCTATAAAGAAATATCTGAGGCTGGGTAATTTACAAAGAAAAGAGGTTTAATTGGCTCCTGGTTCTGCAGGCTGTACGGGAGGCATGACACTGGCATCTGTTTCTAAAGAAGCCTCAGGGAACTTACAATCATGGCTGAAGGCAAAGAGGGAGCAGACATGTCACAGGGAGTGAGTGGGAGCAAGATAGAGGGGAGGTGCCACACACTTTCAAACAACTGGGTTTCAGAGAACTCATTCACTCATCACCAAGGGGATGGCGCTAAGCCACTGATGAGAGATCCAGCCCCATGATCCAAACACCACCCACCAGGCCGCACCACCAGCACTGGGGATTACATCTCAACATGGATTTGCTGGGGACACAGATGCAAACCATATCAACCTTATAAAAATAAGCATTTATTTCATTTTAAACAGTAAATGCAGAGTTTTCTTTTCTGGAAGATGTAGAGCAGTGAGCTAGAAGTAATACCTTACAATAGAATAGTTCTATAAAAATAGCTACTACCAAGTGGCTTCAGAACATTTTATTCTCCTAAAGGGATTAAATATCCCCCACAGAAAATAAAAAAGTCCTTACATCCACCCCTAAACTCATTGCTTACACAGGATTCTCCTTTGAAGTGTCAAGATAAAATATACTTCTACCTAACTTTGAGATTCTTCAGCATCCATGTGGGAGTAGCAGGACTCTGTGTGGCCTGAGGGTGGCCTTAAGTGCGTGTCAGAGGAAGGGCCAGGCCCTGGTGAGTAACCTGGGGTCAAATGGTACAGCCAACTTCTAATGAGGCCACCTTAGCCAAGTTACTCACTGTCTCTGAGCCTACGTGTTCTCATCCATGAAATGGGTTTAGTCACCCAGATTTGTTGAAACGATTAAAAGAGCAAATACCTGCAAGGCAACAGCACCATGCTAACGCAGAGCTGGCTCGTCAGTTCCAGCTCTGATCTGTCCTCTCTCACCCTCCGATTGCGAGGACTCTTCTGTCCTTTCGCCACCAGCAGCAATGTGTTCCCTGGGGAGGCTACCTTCAGTTGCAAGTTTCTTTGCACTGTTTGGTATATTCCTTTCCCAGGCACCTGAGCAAGGGCCGCTGGTTATGATACACGCACTGAGGAAGAACCTTGAATCAAGAGCAGAGCTCTGACTTTGAGCTTTGAGTCCCTGGGTGTGACCTATGGCCAGTCTCTGTCTGATTTGTGCCCCTCTTTCTCATGTCCAAAATGAGAAGACTGAACCAGTTATTTCCAATGCCTTTCCTATGGCTTTAAGATGAGGTGTGTACTTCTCACTTGGAGGAGGGGTTGGCAAAACCACTTGAATTTTAATTTGAATTGAGGCATCTTGGCAGAGGTTGTAAAATGTCCACATGGTTCAAGGAAAATGATGCCTTGCCTGTACCTGGTGTCCCTTTCAGAGGTTAAAGGCCTTTCCATTATTTTGTGGCACTAAAGATCCTGAGCTGCTGCCTGCCTTTCTCCAGTTCCGTAAAAGCATCTTAATTAAGGCCAATTTCAGAAGGCACCAAATGGTCTTCAGTTTTGTTTCCACAGCTATCTCACACGGATCAAGACCAGCTTACCTGCTCTTGCAATTTGGTCTCCGTCTCATTTGTACAACAATTTGGGTTTTGTAGGTTTTCTCAGAGAAAGAATGCTGTGGTCATTTGTGTATGGGAGTGCAGTGGCAGGTTTTGGAGGGTGAATCATTTCAGGCAATGAAGCTGAACCTGCTCCATGTCAACAAGGCAACCATGGAGGGGAGCTCGGTGACCAGCACACAGTGAGTTACAGCCATGCCAAAGCTGGCAGTGCTGTGGTGCACTTGCAAAGGGCTTTGTATGGGGAGCTGCCAGAGGAGCTTCATGAAAGATAAGGAGGATGCTTTCTCCTCCATGGAAGCCCTCACCACCAACAGCAGTAGCAGCTAAAAGGACGGAGAGGGAGAGAGAGGCCTGCAATCCCAGAAAGGAAAATGTTCATGAATAAGGCTGCACATTGGGAGTTGGATTCAGCAGAGGCTGGGATTCCTGTGATGACTGGAGTGTCTGGTTTATATCAAAGGAAGGGATGACTCAAAAGTAATGAGAAAGGCACTGGACCGGAGCTCAGAAGATTCGAATGAATTTTGTCTCTTGTGTGACCTTGGGTAAGTCACTTCCTTACTCTGTTTCTCCATTTGTACAAGCAGACGGTTGTACTAGATCAAGAAATGCCAAATAGGTTTCATCTCATGGACTTTGATCAAGTGGTTGCTTGGAAAGCTATGTTAGAAAGGGTTCTGAGGTAGATGAGGCTTGTAGGGGAAATATGCAGCTATGGATTAGCACTGTCTGCTATGGGCATAGGTTTGGGGACTAGTGGCAAATGTTTCAAGAATTTGCTATCTCTGGACAAGATGATCTCTACAGTTACTTTTGGTTCTAAAATATATTTCGTGACCCTGTGAGATAAACAGACCTGAGTAAAACCTTGTTAAACCAACAGCTGATAACAAATTGGGGTCAAAATAAGTCAATTATCACATTTATGATGGATCAATTTTATTAAAAAATTAGAAATGTTGAGTGGCCAACTTGCAACCAAATTGTCACTTGGATTGTTTAATAAATTAGTATTTTGTTGAATTTTTTAAAAATATAACTTTCTGTAAGGAACAAGCTTCCCTTTGTTTCTGCTGGGTGCCAGAAGTGTGACTAAAATTCCCAGATGGGGATCTTCCTGGTTCAGCCTTCTCTCTGTAGCTTCTGTCTGCAATAATTTAAAGAAGGGTTCTTGAAGTCAGGACTATATGAAAGTGACAAAGGGAAGTTGTTAGGGGAGATATTGACATCTTGTCAATTTTTAAAAAGTTTATAATTTCCTACAGAGGATTTTGAGGTTGAATGTTTTTCCTTTCAGGTGTAGATAACTGGATTGATCTAATCCCTGGTTCATAACACATTCTCACCACTGGTGAAATGCAGGAGCATTTTAATATGTTTATTTATTTGTAAAAATGTAATAAGCACTATTTTTAAAGGGAACACACTATGCAAAATTAAAGTTAGGACATTGACAACTTATTATAGCTGGCGACACAGCACTTCCCCGTGTTCCTGACTCCCTATCACTTCCCCCTCCACAGGGAACCACTTTCCTGAATCTCATGTTCCTAGTTGCCTTAATAGTTCCTTTCTTCTTTTCAAAATTGTGGTAAAATGCACAAGACATGAAATTTAAGTGTGCAGTTCAGTACTAAGTATATTCACACTGCTGTGACTAGTCTCCAATAACTCTTTTCATCTTGTGAAACTGAAACTCTACACGCATTTATAACTCCCTGTTTTTCCCTCCTTCCAAGATGCTGGCAACCACCATTTTACTTTCTATTTCTGAGTTTGACTACTCTAAATACCTCCTACAAGTGGAATCATATAGTATTTGTCTTTTTGCGCCTGGCTTATTTCACTTAACATAAGGTGTTCAATCCGTGTTGCAGCATGTGTCAGAATCTCCTTCTTTTTTAATATTATTAAATAGTATTAAATTATTAAATACTATTAAATTAATAATATTAAATATGTTATTTAATATCTATTTAACATAATTTAATATTTCATTGTATGAGTATACCGCATTTTATTTATCCATTCATCCATCTATGAACACTTGGGTTGCTTTTGCAACCCAATAGCCAAAAGGTTGCAATAGACTTTTGGTGATTGTGAATAAACGCTGCTATGAAATGTGTGTACAGATGTCTCTCTTCCCCTAGAGTTCCTTTTCACACAGTTTTTAATTTTATCTTTATATAATCCTAAAGTATACGTACACATTTCTTAAAATTTTTACTTATTTGCTTATTATTATTATTATTTTAAGAGACAGAATCTCCTATTGCCCAGGCTGGAGTACAATGGCACAATCTCAACTCACTGTAACCTCAAACACTTGGATTCAAGAGATCCTTCCACCTCAGCCTCCCAAGTAGCTGGGACTACAAGCCTGCACCACCACACCTGGCTAATTTTTCTAGTTTTTGTAGAGACAGGGTTTTGCTATGTTGCCCAGGCTGGTCTTCAACTGCTGGCCTCAAGCGACCCTCCTGCCTTGGCCTCCCAAAGTGCTGGGATTACAGGTATGAGCCACTATACCCAGCCCATACACATATTTTCCTTTCAGTTGTTTTTCAAGTTATAAAAAGTATGCTGTATGCATCCTTATAGGATTTTTTTTTTTTTTTGCTGAATATTATATTGTTAAGATTCATCCTTGTTGTTTATAGCTGGTGTTCATTCTTTTTGACTGCTTGTGACACCACCAGAAGATAGAGATCTTGAGATCTTTTAAGAACTGCTGCTGGGAATATACATTGGTCTGACCACTTTGGAAAACAGTTTGGCTCCATCTCATAAGGTTGAATGTTCACACTCCTCACAGCCCAGGAATTCTACTCTACATTCAAGAGAAATTCTTGCCTATATAAAACAGGGGACATGTATAAGGAATGTTCCTAACAGCTCCATTCAAAATAGCAAAAACCTATTGCCCATCAATTGGAGAGTGGGTGACTAAATTGTGTTTTTTGTTCCTTTTGATTTCCTGTCGTCTTATCATGCAAGTGGCTTTCCTTGTCTCATTCCTGATTTTAGGGGAAGGCATTCAGTCTTTCATCATTAAGGATGATGTTATCTGTAGGGTTTTCATAGTTGTTTTCGTTTTTAATCAGGTTGAGAAAGTTCCATTCTAGTCCTAATTTGTTGAATGTTTTTATCATGAAAAGATTTGAGTATTTTTATCATGAAAACATTTAATCAAATGCTTTTCCTGCATTTGTTGAGATGACCATGTGGTGTTTGTCTTTTATTTTTATTTATTTATTTATTTATTTTTTGAGACAGAGTCTTGCTCTGTCACCCAGGCTGGAGTGCAGTGGCACAATCTCGGCTCACTGCAACCTCTGCCTCCCAGGTTCAAACAATTCTCTTGCCTCAGCCTCCCAAGTAGCTGGGATTACAGGTGTGTGCCACCACACCTGGCTAATTTTTGTATTTTTAGTAGAGACAGGGTTTCACTATGTTGGCCAGGCTGATCTCCAACTCCTGATCTCAGGTGATCTGCCCACCTAGGCTTCCCAAAGTGCTGGGATTACAGGCATGAGTTACCACGCCCAACCCTTTTATTTTATTAATATAGTGTATCACAGTAATTTATTTTTGCATGTTAAACAAACTTTACATTTCTGGGATAAATCCTATATAACCCTTTTAATATGTTGCTGGATTTGTTTTGTCAGGATTTTGTTGCAGATGTTTGTGTCTATATTTAGGGAAGATACTGGTCTGTGGTTTTCTTTCCTTATGATGTTTAGTCTAGTTTTGTTATCAGGGTAGTAGAGGTCTCATAGAATGAGTTGGGAAGTGTACTCTCTTTTGTTTTTTGGAAGAGTTTGTGAAGAATTGGTATTACTTCTTTAAATACTTGGTAGAATTCAGCAGTGAAGCTATCTGGGCCTGGGCTTTTCTTTGAGGGGAGTTTTTTTGTTTTTGTTTTTGTTTTTTTTTTGATTATTCAATCTCTTTACTTGTTACAGGTCTACTCACAGTTTTTATTTATTCTCAAGTCTGTAATAATGACCCTTCCTTTCATTTCTGGTTTTAGTAATTTGAGTCTTCCCTCTTTTTTTCTTGGTTAGTATAGCTAAAGGTTTGTCAAAGAACTTTGTTGATCTTGTTGAAGAGACAACTTTTGATTTCATTGATTTTTCTCTATTGTTTTTATATTTTCTGTTTTATTACTTTTTTCTCTAATCTTCATTATTTCAATGCCTTCTTTTATAGATGAAAACACTCTGGTTCTAAGAGGTAAAGAGAGTTGTTCTAGGAAATTAACTAATAAAACATTTGATCTTTCCCTTTAAAAGTAAGTCTTAAGCTTTGGAGTATAAAATTGCAATAAATTGGTACAGCCCAAAACAAAAGTAAAGGGAACAAGGGGCTCCAGTGAGCCAATGCCCTGGGTCCCTGGAGGCATAGATTTAAACCTGTAGGAAATAGCCATCATATAGATTAGTCTTTTCAAATGCTTCTGTCACTGGACTGAGTCCAAAGGACACCCTCTCCTGAAACATTATAAAGTTTACTGGGGCACTAGATCAAGAAATGCCAAATAGGTTTCATCTCATGGGCTTGGATCAAGTGGTGGCTTGGAAAGCTATGTTAGAAAAGATTCCGAGGTAGATGAGGCTTGTAGGGGAAATATGCTGCTATCGATTAGCAGTGTCTGTCATGGGCATAGGTTTGGGGACTAGTGGCAAATGTTCCAAGAATTTGCTATCTCTTGACAAGATGTTAAACCTGTTGGTTTAACAAGGTTTTGCTCAGGTCTGTTTATCTCACAGAGTCACAAAATATATTTTAGAACTGAAAGTAACTGTGGAGAGCATTTACCATGTGCCTGATCATGTACTAGTGTACTAATTGCATGTACTATTTCATTTATTTATTTATTAATATTTGAGTTAGAGTCTCTCTCTGCTGCTTAGGCTGAAGTGCAGTGGCATGATTATGGCTCACTGCAGCCTTGACTGCCTGGGCTCAAGTAGTCTCACCTTAGCTCCTAAGTAGCTGGAACTACAGGCATAAGCCACCAAGCCAGCTAATTTTTTAAGAAACATTTTTGTAGAGATGAGGTCTGGCTGTGTTGCCCAGGCTAGTCTGGAACTCCTGGCTTCAAGTGATCTTCCTGCCTCAACCTTATTATTTCATTTACTCCTCACCATCACCCTATAAGAGTGACTGGGGGTAGGTGCTCCACACAGTAGCAATGTAGCAACCTCCACTCATAGGTGACAATAAGACTCAGTGTAGTCAAGCAACTTCTTGAAGGCCACACAGCTGGAGAGTGGCTGAGCCAGGATGAAGACCTAGGACTCTAAAGCTGTTGCTCCAGTAAATGAGAAAAGTCTCTGAGGGTTCAGGAGAGCTTCCTCCCAATAAATCTTTCTCCAAAGGTTCTAAAAACAATGACAGATCCATCTTTCATAAAGAAAACAAAACTAGCAGCCCCTTCATTTTAGGGAGGGGTGGGGTAAAGGTTAGCTAAGCTCCAGGGCATCCCATTTTAATCCTACATATTTATAAGGCAACCTGCGGCACAGCACCCCAAACCTAAAGAATCCTGCACAGTTGTCACTGTGGGGCATGGCGTGTCCATGGATGTAAAGGTTTTCCAATGTGTGCATACAGGCCAGTGGCATCACCCTCAGTCACAGGTTAAAGGGCAACTAGGTCTGGTCTGCTAGGCACCATCGTGAGAATCTGCTGAGCTTTCCAACTAGTTTATCTGTTGTTTGCAGTCAAAGATGCCCTCAAGAGAAGGGGATGTGGGTGGGAAAAGTTCTGATTTGAGGTCCTCTGATCCGGGTATGATCTCCTTCCCCAGTCTCAGGAATCAGGGGACTCCATCTCTAAACACAAGCTCAAGCCATGCCCCCCAGCCCCCTCTTCCAACTAGGTGCCACCCTCTGCCTGTCTTCCATAGACAGCCTCCAGCTGCCAGCAGTCCCTTAGGATCTGTGGCCTTAGCCTAGCTTAATTTTTTCCTCTCCAAAGAGCCATCTGTAGGGCCAGAGGCCAGCAAAGCCTAACTCATTACTGGACACGAGCTCCTTTGCCTGACTTTCAGTGATTCCTGCCTTACCCTGGGGTTTCATGTTTCTTGTCTCAACAATGTCAATTCTCATTCCTCCACAAGTTGAATTGCTCACTCCAGCTAATTGAAGCATGCTCTTCTTGACACAGATAGCTCTAGGCACATGGTTGGTGGAAAAAAAAAAAAGAAGAGCATTACGTCAATTTAATTGATCAACAAAAGTGATGGCTCCACTGCAAAGTAAAGTGATACTGCCTGGTCCTCTGAGTTCAAGAGTCTTCTAGACAAGGGGCTCTGAGCTGAAACATGAGCATGCACACACATGCATCTCTCTCGTTCTGATGAGATAATTTGGATACTTGGTTGTTATCCTTGAGCATTTTCCTGCCTCATTAACACACATGTAGCCAGCACAGTAGTAATCATAGCTAATAACGGCTAAAGCTGAGGACTTTCCTGAGCCAGGCAGTGTGCTTTAAAATTTTCACATAGACTCTCGCTGAATAATTTATATTTTTCAGATCAAGAAACTGAGGCTTACTATCACCTTTGGGAAGAAAGAAAGAAAGAAAGAAAGAAAGAAAGAAAGAAAGAAAGAAAGAAAGAAAGAAAGAAAGAAAGAAAGGAAGGAAGGAAGGAAGGAAGGAAGGAAGGAAGGAAGGAAGGAAGGAAGGAAGGAAGGAAGGAAGGAGGCCGGGCGTGGTGGCTCAAGCCTGTAATCCCAGCACTTTGGGAGGCCGAGATGGGCGGATCACGAGGTCAGAAGATCGAGACCATCCTGGCTAACACAGTGAAACCCCATCTCTACTAAAAAAAAAAAAAAAAACTAGTCGGGCGAGGTGGCGGGCGCCTGCAGTCCCAGCTACTTGGGAGGCTGAGGCAGGAGAATGGCATAAACCCGGGAGGCGGAGCTTGCAGTGAGCTGAGATCCGGCCACTGCACTCCAGCCTGGGTGACAGAGCGAGACTCCGTCTAAAAAAAAAAAAAAAAAAAAAGAAAGAAAGAAAGAAAGAACGAACGAACTGAGGCCTAAAGCTGTCAAGTATTTCACAGCCAGCAAGTGGCTAAGTCAGAGTTGGAACCCAGGCAGTCTATCCCTGGGATCCTGTGCCCTTACCCATTATCCAGTGTTTGCTACACAGAACTAATGGGTACATATTTTCAACTATAGTTTAAATAGGTGACACATTTTTCACTATATTTTAAGTGGCTGATTTTCAGTTGGGGGTATTCTACTTACACAATCTATTGAGCTGGATATTAACTGAGAACAAATAGAAACTAATGAACTCTGAAAAACATAAAACATGAGCAAGATGACGTCACTGCAAAAGACAAATCAGCACATAGCCTTCTTGTGAATGTATTTTGCTGACAGTCCACAAGCTAATAATCAGCCTGAACTCAGTAGTGCTCTGTTCCCTTGGGAGACAGACAGACAGACAGACAGACAGACACACACACACACACACACACACACCCCAAGTTGGTGGCTATGCCACCTACAAGAACTCAGTAACTATCCTGGATTAATAGCTGACAAGGCACCTCATAAGGAACAGGGATCAGTTGGAAAATCAAACACCCGGATTCAGAGACCAAGAATGAAATAATGCAGTTAACAATGGCCGAAATATCCAGAAGCAGAGAAAATGCAAAGACAGCAAACTTGTATCAGGTGGTACAGAAAGACAAAAGGGGAGCCACTGGGAGAAGTAAGCTTGCTTCAGGCAGGTGTCCCATTGGGTTAGTGACTTGAGCAGGGCCAGAGAATCAGGCTGGGACTAGGGTCTAGGTCTCCTGTCTCTTGCGTCCTTGCCAGTATAGCATAAGCCAAGATGCAAAATGGAAATGAGGAAAATACATTCAGCACAGATGACAGGTTTGGGCATCTTAATACAAATAAGGCATTGAGGAATAGCTGATTTGGAAGAGGTGAGTTGCCATGGTTTCCATGCCCACTGGACTCTCCATAGAGGAAACAGTGAGGAATCAGATGTACTCCAGCTTGCTCTTCTGCCCCAGAATGGGGTTAAGAGCACAGATGCTGGAGCTAGACTGCCTAGATTCAAATCCTGGCTCTTTTTACTGCTGGCGGTGTGAACTGGGGCTATTCCCCAATCTCTCTGTGCCTCAGTTTCTCCATTTATAAAGTGGGAATGAGGCCGGGCGCGGTGGCTCAAGCCTGTAATCCCAGCACTTTGGGAGGCCGAGACGGGCGGATCACGAGGTCACAAGATCAAGACCATCCTGGCTAACACAGTGAAACCCCGTCTCTACTAAAAAATACAAAAAACTAGCCGGGCGAGGTGGTGGGCGCCTGTAGTCCCACCTACTCCGGAGACTGAGGCAGGAGAATGGCGTGAACCCGGGAGGCGGAGCTTGCAGTGAGCTGAGATCCGGCCACTGCACTCCAGCCTGGGCGACAGAGCGAGACTCCGTCTCAAAAAAAAATAAAAATAAAAATAAAAATAAAAAATAAAGTGGGAATGATAACAGTATCTATTTGGGGGCATCACTGGAAGTATTAAATGAATTAACACATGTTAAGAGCTTAGGACAGTGTATGGCAGCGCATTGAGTAAGCCCTTTCTAAGGCTTAGCTATCACTACAATCATCTCTGCTCCTTCCTGAATCTAAACTTTGTTGCTTCTTGCTGTTTTTCCTCTGGCTTTTTTAATCAAAACCTTTTTACTCAAAACCTTCTCAGTCATTCCTTCATTAGCATGAAATTTCTACCTGATTTATTGCAGCATAAAGTCAAGCTCTTGGCCTGAGGATAAGATGTCTCATGATCTGAGCAAGCCCAGCTGTCCTGCCTTACCTGCTTGCATTCTGTGTTGTCATTTGGCTTCTGTGCCTGCCTGGACTGTCACCTTTATCCCCACTCTCCACCGGCCTGTCTCCTGGCCTATTGTTCTTCCCACATTCCTCAGTTCAGACGTCACATTCCCAAGGAGCCATTTTATCCCCTTCCACCCCTGACCCTGAACACCCAGGCTGCATTAGATGTGCCCTGGGTTAGATACATATTCCTATAGCACCCCAGTTTTCTTTCTGTCCTGTCACTGATTACACTGCCTCTAATTGTCTATCTGCCTATGACTCCACAAAATAACTGGCATCTTGGGACACAAACTGTGGCTTTTATTTTGATCCTTGTGCCCTCCCAGATATACCTTCTCCTGTCCTCCATCCTGCCCTCTGTCCTGGAGGTTGACTTGTAAGGACTGCTTCTATAGGGTTCCTAGGCCCTCTGGCTTCTGATTGGTTTAGGCCAATGAGAGAAAGCCCCAGTGGGAGACTGGAGGGAGGGGAGGGCAGTCAGGGCATTTGTTCCTGAGGCTCCCTCCCTAGGGGATGGCTGTAGGCTAGCAGCATCCCTCATGGAAGTTCACAGGAGCATTCCTCAGACTATCTGGGGTGAAGAGCTGGTTTGTTTTATATTATCTCCAATGAAGTGCACCATAGTGCTTTTACAAAACACAGTGAAACATGAATTATTAAAATATTAATTATTAGAAAAATTAAAAAGCAATAACTTGCAAGATATAAGATAGATTTCTATTCCTACATTTAAAGTCATAAAGTCATATCAAAAATAGAAAATCAGGAAAAAAAGAATTACAAAAACCTACATATGTTGCTCATTGAAAGTCTGCATATAGGTGATTAACATAGAGAATTGTTGCTACATGGCTAAGTTCTTACAGGTTTATAATCATATCTAAGTAAAAAATGATGACAATATAGTAATTGCCTACATTAAATGCCCACAATACTCTCAAAGAACAATACATATATCAATATTTTAAGTTTTCGATGTGACAAATTGCTTTTTAATTTACCTAATCTAGGTTGGATTGACAACATTGATACCCACATAGTCAGATGTATATACGAATAGTTTCAACATTGAAAAATAATCACACTTATAGTAGAAAAATCAGTTTTAAAAAGTATGTTTTTATTTTTGTATCTCTATAAAAGTGAGGTGGGCCGGGCGCAGTGGCTCATGCCTATAATCCCTGCCCTTTGGGAGGCCGAGGTGGGTGGATCACCTGAGGTCGTGAGTTCGAGACCAGCCTGACCAACATGGTGAAACCCCGTCTCTACTAAAAAATGCAAAATAGCCGGGCATGATGGTGGGTGCCTGTAATCCCAGCTACTCAGGAGGCTGAGGCAGGAGAATCACTTGAAGCTGGGAGGTGGAGGTTGCAGTGAGCCAAGATTGTACCATTGCACTCCAACCTGGGCGACAGAGCAAGACTCTATCTCAAAAAACAAATAAACAAACAAACAAACAAAAACAGGCAAATGATGCTATGTTTTCAAAATTTATCTATGATCATTTATTAGAAGACAGCATGATCAATTTATTCTATCAAGTGATACTTCTGGATCCATTCATTTCCTATTTGTGAATCTCCTTTTGATGAAAAATAAATTGAAAATGTTCTATCAGATTTGTAAGATGTTTGGTGTTAACTTTTAACGGATGTGCAATATCAGAATTATCACCAACTTCGCTGATAACTGTTAAGAAATGAAATGTACTACCCCAATTTGTAAAAATTCTGTTCTTCTAAGCTTGTATTTCTTCCTTGCATGAAAGTATTGACATCATTAAAATACTCAAGATCTCAAACAAGAAAATAGATCTGGCTGTCTAATTTACAGCCTAAAAAAGTGTGACCACACTGGTCTTCTATCCTGCAGAAGCACAGATTCACTCTAGCCTTCAAATCTTTTTGACAGAATTTTTCCCTTAAGTAACCATCATATGTCAGCATATAATTACAATTGTTTATGATCAGCATTCCATATTATTACAGAGTAAAGAAAACAATCTCAAACTGAACACATTAGCAAGTCTTTATAGAATTAACACTTTTTACTATGTCACCTAGCACACCGAAAGTTTAGCTGACATTCATTCATTCATTCATTTGTTGTTATGGGAGGTGGGTCAGGGAACCCAACTTTTCAAGAAGGAAAGCAGTGTATTTACTTGCATTCTGGTGCAAGGTTTTTTTTTTTTGAGACAGGATCTCACTGTGTTGTCCACTGCAGCCTCGACCTCCTGGGCTCAGGTGATCCTCTCACCTCAGCCTCCTTACTAGCTGGGACCACAGCTACAAGCCACCATGCCTGGCTCATTTTGTAGCAACAGGGTCTCGCCATGTTGCCCAGGCTGGTCTTCGAACTCCTGGGCTCAAGCGATTTGCCTGCCTCAGCTTCCCAGCCTCCCAAAGTGTTGGGATTACAGGCGTGAGCCACTGTATCCAGCCCTGGTGCAAGCTTCTCAATCTGAATAAGTGTCCCAGAATGTTTCCCTGTCATTTAAGCTGCTTTACCTGGACACATTCCTACACAAAACCTAAACTTCAAACTACATTTTCTGACACTAATCACACACTTTGATGTTACGGCAATGTTGAACTGTTATGAAAATTTCTAAACATCTTTCAATTGCCATACATATCTTATCATAGACTGACAACAGTGTGAAGAGACCTGCAAGACCTGCACAGGTGTGCAAATCACACTCTGAGTAACATTGCTGTCCCTCATTCTCTTATTCCAGCTTTCAGTAATCACTCCTTCCCCTCAAGTCTTCAAGCCTAGGGATGATAAGAGCTTGGTTGCTACTAGCTCTCACTTACTGCACTATTCCCCCAACGGCTTCGCCTTTATAAATTGTTATTTTGTTCATAAATCTCCTCCATGATTTATCCTAATCTGCCTTCTGAATTTATCTTGGGAAATGTTTTCTGATATAGCCTCCTAACATAGCATCCTGTCTGGCACAGACAAGATGAATAATCCATGTTTACTGAATAAATGACCTGACATTATTTTGGAGAAATAAGATAACATTTTTCAGGAGGTGAAGATGAGGAGAGGACCCACGGCATTATATGAACCCGTGCTTCTTCCTTACATGCTCATTATCCCCTCCGGATTTGGAGTCCTAGGCCAGAGCAACCAATAGCTCACGTAACACCTTTATGCAGATTAGAAAAAGGCCTGGGCTGTGGAAGGACACAGCCCCCAAAACACATGGCTTGGAAAATACAGTGTGGGCTGGCTCTCAGCCCCCCAAACCAGGTACTCTCTGCTTGAATAACACACACAATCTTACGCAGCTAGTCTGCCCTACGCTGAGCAAACTGGCAAGTCATTCAACCTTAGAAAGGTGACCAATTAAGTATAACTCTATGAATAAGCTCATTACAGCTCAGATTTTGTGGGAATGTGATATTTTTGTCTGCAGGGTGATCTTTTTGACACTTTTCCTCCTTAGCTTCTGGAATGTGAGAAGAGAGTCCTTGCTGGCATCATTCGAATAGGTAGTATTGTTATCCAATGGGGCCACAGGATTTCTGGGGGCAAATGCTTTTTGCAGTTCTTCTAGATATAATTGTGCTGCCTTGAAGAAGACCTTTAAGACCCTGAACCGTGTGGTCTGTGACTAAGAGTAGCCCAGGAGAGTGTGCCAGGGGTGGCAGGTATTAAGACCTAGCTCTTTCTGGCTACAGCTGGCATCACTTGCATAGAGGGTGCACTGATCCGTGGGATGAGTTGGGGAGTGAGGATGGGAGAGTTCAAGGGAGTAGGGTGGGGAAACTAAACAACTTGTCAGTGACTCGTGATTCAGAGCTTCCTGTTGTAGAGAAGTGATTTTGTTTGACATGGATTCCCAGAATGCCTGACACACCCACATGTAAGCGAGCCCCGACCCATCCCAGAGCCCATGGTGAGTGAGTGAACTGAAGATTCGTGACAGCTTCTGCCCTCAGCACTATTCTCTGCTCCCATCTGAACAGGCTTTTCCCCAACAGAAGCATCACAAGAGCTTATGAGGATGGGAAACGTTCCAGAGACTTGCATTAAATTTACCCTATAATTCTCAGGCCTGAGAGGGGAAGCTACCTCTTTTCTAGAAGCTTGACACACCTTAACTTCTCTCATTTCTTGTTTTCATTTATTTTTATTTTAGATGGAGTTTTACTCCTGTTCCCCAGGCTGGAGTGCAATGGCGCGATCTTGGCTCACTGCAATCTCTGCCTCCCTGGTTCAAGCAATTCCCCTGCCTCAGCCTCCCAAGTAACTGGGATTTCAGGCATTCGCCACCATGCTTAGCTAATTTTGTGTTTTTAGTACAGACGGGGTTTCACCATGTTGGTCAGGCTGGTCTCGAACTCCTGACCTCAAGTGATCCACCTACCTCAGCCTCCCAAAGTGCTGGGATTACAGGCATGAGCCACAGTGCCTGGCCAACTTTTTTCATTTCTTAATCTCCCAAACACATCGGTCAACTGCAGGTTTGATAGTAATGACAGGGATATCTACTTTGTAACCAAACCAAAAGTGGTAAGATGGGGAGGATGTGGGAAAGGCGAATCAGAGAGCCTGGGGAAAGGTATTACTCTCCCTTCCAGAACTGGAGTCAACGCAGAGACACCTTTTCATGTGGTCACTGGGTCATCACTAAAAGTAACGCTCACTGCATTTTGGAAACTGAAGAAATCTCAGAGACCATTACCCCTTTGTTTTAAAGACTAGGACACTAGAGCGTAATTAAATGTATTATGGCTGAAGATTACCCAGGAAATGACGAAATCAGGGTTAGAACCCAGGTCTGTGGCTGCTACTCCAATGTGTCTTCTACCATGCTATGCGGCCTCTCAAAGTAATTATATTTTCTACTCATTCGTTCATTCACCAAATATTTGTTGGGCACTGTTATGTGCCTGGCACTGTGAGGTGTGCTAGCTAGATCAGTAGCAGTGAAAAAGAGCAACATTGTCCTCATGGGGCTTAAGGGTAATGAGAAGACACGTTAAACAAATTGTACAAATAAATGATCACAAATGTGATGAATGCCAAGAAGAATTAGAGGGTGCTATTAGAGCTTATAAAAACATGCCTTACCTAGCCCAAGTGGCAGTGGTGGTGGTGAGATCCAGGAAGGCTTCTCAGAGGAAATGACATTTAAGCTGAGACTTGAAGGATGAGTAGAAGATAGTGAGGTGAAGGGTCTGGGAGATGGAAAGTGAAATTGAGGCAGAGGGAACTATTATGGCAAAAACTGCCATTACTTTTACACCAGCCTAATACAAAGGCAGGAAAGAGACAAAGCTTTGAAATAACTGAAAATAAACCTGTGGCCTAGTATATAAATGGTCTAGGGGGATGCGATGGGTTGGGAAGCAGAGTCAGACCATTCAGAGCCTGGCAAGCTGTGGTCAGGATTCTGGACTTTATCCTGAGAGTGGAGGGAAACCACTGGAGGGTTTTTAAATATGGAAGTGTTATGACCAGATTTTTCTTTCTTTCTTTCTTTCTTTTTAAGATTGAATTTTGCTCTTGTTGCCCAGGCTGCAGTGCAATGGCGCGATTTCGGCTTACTGCAACCTCTGCCTCCCAGGTTCAAGTGATTCTCCCACCTCAGCCTCCCAAGTAGCTGGGATTACATGCATGCAGCGCCACGCCTGGCTAATTTCATATTTTTAGTAGGGATGGGGTTTTGCCATATTGACCAGACTGGTCTCGAACTCCTGACCTCAGGTGATCCACTTGCCTTGGCCTCCCAAAGTGCTAGGATTACAGGCATGAGCCACTGCGCCTGGCCGACCAGATTTTTAAAAGATCACTGAGAAGATTGCACTAGTGGGGAGCAAAAGGGAATGCAGGCAGTGACTTAGGAGGCTCCTCCGACATCTCAGGTAAGAGAGGATGGTGGCTTGGACCAGAGCAGGGCTAGTGGAGATGGGGAGAAATGAAGACATCCACAAGCATTTAGAAGGAACTTGGTACTCAGTGCATGTGAGAAATGGGCAAGAGAAGAAGGACCAAGAGTAACTGTCAGTGTTGGCATGAGAAGAGGGAAATGGGAGTGCATTCCTGGAGCTAGGGAATGCTCCAGGAGGAGCGGGCTCAAAAAGAGACCAAGAATTGGACATGTTAAGATTGAGGGACCTGGGAGACAAAGGGGAGAAGATCAGAGAAGGCAGTTGGATGTGCAAGACTTACAGTGCAGAAAGGAGATCTGCTTTATAAGTAGAAATGTAGGAGTCAGGTCGGCCAGGCACGGTGGCTCACACCTGTAATACCAACACTTTGGGAGGCCAAGGTGGGTGGATCAGCCGAGGTCAGGAGTTTGAGACCAGACTGGCCAACATGGCAAAACCCTATCTCTACTAAAAATACAAAAATTAGCCAGGTGTGGTGGCGGGTGCCTGTGGTCCCAGCTACTCGGGAGGCTGAGGCAGGAGAATCACTTGAACCCGGGGAAGTGGAGGTTGCAGTGAGCCAAGATCGTGCCACTTCAGTCCAGCCTGGGGAAAAAAGTGAAACTCCATCTCAAAAAAAAAAAAAAAAAAATTTAGGAGTCAGGTCACAGAGATGTTAACCAAAGCCATGGGAATGGAGGAATCCATTTAGGGAGAGAGGCTAGGCCCAGAAGAAAAGAGATAAATCAAGAAAATAAGCATATTTATTTCAGGGAGCAAAATAATGTACACCTAAAAGCATATGACGTCTTTTCAGATCTGTGCTGGTTATTATGCTATTGTTTCTCAGTTTTTAACCCAGCCTTCTATTCTTGGCTTGGGTTGGCATTTCTTTTTTGCTTACAGGGAAGTAAGGGGTGCTTGAAGGAGACTGAAAGGCTGGAGAAAGGAGAAGGATTTTTTCTTTTCCTGTTTTTGCCCCTGTTCCCATCAGCATCACCCTAGCAGCAAGCCTTCATTTTGTTGGTGGCAGTTGATTCCAGGAGCTCGAGCAACTCCCTTTGCAGTATTTGCACAAATGTTATATGCCTCCTCAGCAGAAACAGCCTTGCTGCCCCCACATACCTATATCTTCACCACCAGGCCTTCCTAAAGATCATTTTCCCTGAGCCTGGTGTCCTTTTCCAGGAATATAGAAAAAACCTGGCCAAATGCCTGCATCCTAGCTACAAGGGAGTGTGGAGATGTGAGTTCTGACTCCTGCACTGAGGAGGTGGGACTCCTCATATGGGAACTGAGAACTGCAAAAAACTCTTGGCACAAGCACTCCATTCAAACCCCTGCACCAAGGACTTGATCAAACTTTAACATGGCTTCTGGCAGTCTAAGCCGGTGTCCCTGGGACAATCTAGCCCCATTTTGGATTTTTATCTGGAAAAGCTCAGAGCTGTCAAAAAAATTTACTATTTGCTCTAGCCAACACCTGAGATAGGCCCCTACCTTTCTTAGTAGAGCATTTACTAAAAATGGCCTACAATTGTGAATGCTTTCTCTTTCTCTTTGAGGCATAGATGTATTATATCTCCTACAACTCAGGAGTGTTTCTCTGAAGGACCCAAAAGCCATTCCTTTGAAATGTAATAAGCAAGAAGGACTGGACCTCTGTCTCCCAGTCTCTGTGGGAGGTTAGAATCCTAACTTTGATAATTGGCAGCTAGCAGGCACAGCTGGCCTACTCTCACTCACACTGACCAACCCTTTGTCATTTCTCACTTTAGTCCTTGTTCACATCCCCCTCTTACGCTCTCATTCTTTCTTTAAAGTACACATGCACCTCTGCACAAACTGGAATGGAGCTCCACTCTTTCCCCTTCTGTCAGTAGTTACTCAGTAAAACTTGTTTTTACCACTTTAATGAGCGGCTTTGTTTAACTTTGTCAGAACATTCCCCAAAATAAAGAGATGATTTAAAGCCTGATTGACAGCCACGAATATGGCAAATATCAATAACAGGGGTTTAACTGTTCTTTAGGTTTTTTTTTTTTTTTCACTTGCTTATCTCTTTCCAGGAAGGGCACAAGAAGTCCTGCTAAAAGACATGATCCAATAAGAGTAATAAAATAGGCTAAAAAGGAAAAATAAAAACAGTACTGAGAGAAAGGGAGTGTGTTGGTTAGAGCACAAGCTAAGCTGATATAACAAAGAGACGCCAAAATGTAGTGTTTAAATTAGAAAGGAGTTAATTTCTCTCTTACATAACAGTCAGGAAATACATTCAAGACCTGGAAAGGTGACTGCTTCACCAACATGTGGTTTCCATCACTGAGTCCAGGTTGGCTCTCTGGTCTCAGCTATTCACCAAAAGGAAGCAGGAAGTGGTTGGGGGTGTAGGAGAGTGTATGTCCCAGCTTTTTAAAGAGAAGACTTGGAAGCGGTGTGCATTCTTTCCAGGCACACCTTATTGTCTGTATCTTAGCTATTTGGTCATACTTATGGGCTGGGAAGCTAGAAAAGGTAGTTTCTGATTAGGTAGCTCCATGTCCACTGAAAACTCTTACTACGGAAGGGTACAATGGTTGGGTTAGGGAGAATAACTGAGAGACCATGAATATCCAAAACTAAGCGTCAAAGAGATAACGGCCAATATTTGCAACCTTCTATCATGGGAGGTGTGTTTGGCACGCACAGTGCAAATTGGAAATGCCAAAGGGTGAATGCCCCCAGAAGCAGCCCGTCATCAATAACGAATGGGGAGTTGGGGAATAAACACATCAGCTTTCTCCTCCAAGATTGGGATAACTGACAGCCTATAACAGCCCCAGAGTTCCTTGGAGGGACTGAGCTCCAGTAGCTGACATGGTAAATTGTTTTGCTTCCCTGTCTCATATTCCCAATCCTCTATGAGTGTTTCCTGGGGTCCCCTCCAAAATTAATTATTTGCACTAGAATGTGTACCTCAGCATTTATTTTTAGGAGAACTCAAACTAAGGATAGCTCTGGGCTTCCTGGAAATCTAGAGAGAAACTAAATAACATAACTGCTATATTTAGAAAGTAGAAAATAAATCAGTTCTTCAATTAAGACAAAGTATTTCTGCCTCCCCTGCCCTTTCACTCTCCAGTCCAAAACCAGACGGGCCCGCGGTGTGGCTCACATCCGTAATCCCAGCACTTTGGGAGGCTGAGGTGGGCAGATCACCTGAGGTCAGGAGTTTGAGACCAGCCTGGCCAACATGGTGAAACCCCGTCTCTACTAAAAATACAAAAATTAGCCAGGCGTGATGGCAGGTGCCTGTAATCCCAGCTACTCAGGAGGCTGAGGCAGGAGAATCGCTTGAACCCGGGAGGCAGAGGTTGTAGTGAGCCCAGATTGCGCCACTCCAGCCTGGGTGACAGAGCGAGACTCCATCTCAAAAAAAAAAAAAAAAA
Organism: Macaca nemestrina; assembly: GCF_043159975.1. NCBI lineage: Eukaryota > Metazoa > Chordata > Mammalia > Primates > Cercopithecidae > Macaca > Macaca nemestrina. Next base: position 125,181,117 of record NC_092131.1, on the reverse strand, counting down.
GGCAGGAAAAAAAAGTGCTACTTACCATCTGGTTCTCACATTGATCTTTTGTGGTGTTCATGTTTGTTCTGCCCTCACGCCTATAAGCTTCTTGACCTTTATTGTCTTTAGAGCTATGTGCAACTGCCTTTCACATTGTTGAAACTAAGCAAGTGTTTGAATGATGAAAATGTGAACCCTGTCTATCCAACACATCTCTTGACACACAAAGAAACCAAGGTTTCGTTATAATATGTTACTGGACACATGTTCTATAGGGAGTGACCAAAGGAGCCAGAATCAGCCCCCAGTTCCCCAACCACTTCTCTGATTTTCTTTTTCCAGGTTTTATTTTCATCATCTCTAAGTGGAGCCCAAGGCTTTTAGCAGGAGAAGCATGTTTGTAAATGTTAAAAATATCCCCGTCTTGAGTGAGCCTGGTTATCTTCCCCTTGGTCCATTAGGTCTGAAGGACTGAGCTTGTTACACTTAATTTTTTATATCTTGCAAGATGAGACCTAAATGTAACAAGGGAGATGACTATAGATTCTAGGTCCCATGACTATTCAAAGTTCTATAGTGCATTAATGATTACGGTAAACTCCAAACACGAAACAAGCCTGAATTTCCATAAATTCCTCCTGCACATAGCACCACCTTGAAGCCCTGGAGGACAAGCAGGAGGAGGTCTTGATTAACACTGCAGTGGCTCTACAGAGAAGGACCACAGGCTAAATGAAAGACCAACAAATAAGCCAGAGGAGGAAACCCTATGTAAGACCTTGTAACCTAAACCCAAAGCATAAAAAGCCCTCACTCAGCTTGGTCTGGGGAGGAGGAAAAATGTTATTTTCCTAATGGAAAATAAAACATTAAAAGTGTCAGTTAAATTGGCTGTTTGTCACGGGGCCTGAAGTTTAAGTGTTTGTAATTCAACCTTGAGCGGCATATATTTTAGGTGTCTTTTTGTGATAGAAAAAACAACAGCCACATATTTATTGGGCCTTTAAAATTTCTTTGCAAAATTCCTCTCTGATTTACCTCTCTCTATCTTAAATGTCTATAAAACAATTTAAAGTCATATATTTATGTTAACTACATAACTAACCCAATACAAATATTTTTAAAAATATAAAGAAGCAGATAGAAAACTGAAATCACCTTGCTGACGAGTTGATGGGTGCAGCACACCAACATGGCACAAGTATACATATGTAACAAACCTGCACGTTATGCACATGTACCCTAGAACTTAAAGTATAATAACAATAATAAATAAAAAATAAAAAAAAAAAAAGAAAATTGAAATCACCTAAAAAGTCACTACCAAGAAACGACCACTGTTAACATTTTGGTGTATCCTTCCAGATATATACATAATCTCATTTAATGACTGTATTATATTTCATTGTATGGTTGTACCAAAATGTATGGTACATCCAATTCTAAGACTCTGGGTCTTTTCTTTTACTATTATAACAATAGCTGGGACTGGGCGCGGTGGCTCATGCCTGTAATCCCACCACTTTGGGAGGCTGAGGCGGATGGATCATGAAGTCAGGAGATCAAGACCATCCTGGCAAACACGGTGAAACCTCATCACTACTAAAAATACAAAAATTAGCTGGGTGTGATTGCGCACCCCTGTAATCCCAGCTACTCAAGAGGCTGAGGCGGGAGAATGGCTTGAACTCGGGAGGCAGAGATTGCAGTGAGCCGAGATTGTGCCACTGTACTCCAGCCTCACAACAGAGCGAGACCCCATCTCAAAAAAAAAAAAAAAAAAAAAAGGTGAAATAAATATTTCAAGCAAATATTTGTGGTTTTATTTCATCCATAAATATCTCTAAAAGATAAGGACTCTTGCTTTTAAAATATGATAGTAATAACAGCCTGGGCATGATCGTCACATGAGCATTTTGGGAGACTGAAGACTGCTTGATCCCAGGTGTGTGAGACCAGCCTGGGCAACATAGTGAGACCTTGTTTCTGCCAAAAAATATTAGCTGGGCATGGAGGCATGTGCCTATAGTTCCAGCTACTTGGGAGGCTGAGGTGGGAGGATCACTTGAGCCCGGGAGATCGAGGCTGCAGTGAGCCATAATCACACTATGGCACTCCAGCCTGGGTGACAAAGTAAGACTCTATCTCCAAAAAAAAAGAAAAGAAAAGAAGATAGTAATAACCATACTATTGTCACATCTAAAAAATATTAAACAACAATTCCATATTATCATCAAACACTTAAAGTTCAAATTTCCCAATTGCCTCATAACTGTTTACTGTTGCCCTCACTCTGGTAACTAAATCTTGATGTGCATGCTTAATTAGTTCTTTAGGACACATGCTTAGATTTGAAGTCACTGGGTAAAAGGTATATTATACCTAGATCTAGAAAGATCTAGATGTTCTCACTTGTACCTCTTAAACACTTGTATACTTGTTTGTAGCCTTAAACATTCCAAAAGAATGTTTTGTATAAATGTGACTGGAAGGATGAGGAGAAAATCTTTTATTTGAGGCTTTCATATGCTGATGACTGAGGATGTAATGCTCTGAAAGGTTCCTAGCAATTTACCACAGTAGACGCCAGGCTGATACCCCAAGCCCTCATCATCAGCATCACTGGAGTCAGGAGGGTTTCCCACTCGGGAGGAGCATCCTTTCTTCTCAGTAGCCCAGGTGATCTTCCTGAAAGTGCTGGTGTCTCTCACTCAACAATCAAGAATCTATCTGTAGAACCATGGATCTTCCTAAGAGGAAGATACATATTCCAATCCAGTGAAGTTCCTATGCCACCCTGCCCACTCAATGCTAATTTATTTGCTATTTTATATTTATCTATAATATTTACATTAAAAATTGTAGTTTATATAGAAGCAGCAGTGTGGTGGAAACAGACAGACCTGGGTTAAAAGTCTGGCTTTATCAGTTATTTATTGCGTAATCTAAAGCAAATTACTTCCCTTTTCTGAAACTCAGTTATTTAGGGGCATAATGGTAGTTTCCTAGGTTGCTACAAAGAAGTAGTAGTTTAGGACACAGGAGGTGCTCAACAAATATGTGTTGAACAAATAAATATTTTTAAAGAGAATCCTATAATTTTCTTTGAGCCAGAAGAAATCTCAGAACATACCCTCCCTATTCTGGAAATGAGAAAACTAAGTCCAGAGAAATTCTGAAAATTCTTTTTTTGTTCATTCATTTAACAAACATTTATTATGAACTGAGTATGTGTCAGGCAAGTATGTGTTGACACTGAAGATGTAATTAGTAACATCTCATCACTGCTCTCAAGGGGTAAGGAAGGATGGACGCGGCTGTATCAAGCTGTATGTGATATTATTATAAAATGATAGAATTCTCTAGTGTTGTGCTAGATAATGGTAGGCAATAGGTACCAATACGGTAGGCAGTAGTCACACGTGGTTACTTAAATTTAAATTAATTACAATTAAATAAAATAAAAATTCAGTTCCTCAGTGCTTGCTTAGGCAGCACATATACAAAATTCAGTTCCTTAGTCACACTAACCACTTTTTAAGTGCTCAGTAACCACCTGAGGCTAGTGGCTACCATATAGTGGCAGGCATAGAGCCTTTCCATCATTGCAGAAAGTTCTATTGGACAGTGGTGCTTTAGACCTTCTCCCCAGAATAACATTCATGTGCATATATGCCCAAAGCCATACCACTTCAAGGTGTTTACACCTTGGTCTGAAAGCCCTTCATAACACAGGCAAGAGAGAAATGATGAGTGTTGCTAACTAAAACTAAAATCAAAGATAGGAGTTTTGTTATAAGCCAGAGTCCACACTTGTGAAAATTTTAGCTTAGAAAAACTTTCTGGCTGAGTTGGCTACAGTTGAATAATGAGTCACTTGTTCATTTCAGCAGGGATGGGCTCAGTTTCCTATACCTCCTGGGTAGCGCTGTGGTTGTCTGGGCCTAGTGGCCACATGCTGATGTGTGCTCGCTTTAGACAGGGAGAGGTCCTTACCACTTCCCTGACATTTTGGTGAAACTAGATCACTTCTCTCACAATTTACTTGCAGTCTCTCTAAGTAAGGATGTTACATGGGTTTCAGCTTCAGTAGGCTATATTCACTTAATGATCATTTAGTGGGTGCTTTCTATGTCCCAGGAAGCAGGCTATGTGCTACAGACATGAAGAGGATTAAGACAAGATGTTCATAATCTCGCAGAGGAGACAAATGAGAAACCAGCTAGTCATAACCAAGGCAGAGTGAAATAAGTGCTGTAACAGGCAAAGTACTGGGAAATTGAGGAAAAGGAGAGACTAAAATTCAATATAGGGGACTAGGGAAGGCTCACTGAAGAAGACAGCATTTGAACATGGCCTTAAAGAATATGTTAGACCAGAACAGCATGGAACATTTAATTGGGCATTCTTCCACATTTTTTAATCTTTTAGGTTCAGGAGTACATGTGAAGGTGTGTTACATAGGTAAACTCATGTCATAGGGTTTATTGTACAGATTATTTCATCACCCAGGTATTAAACCCAGTACCTAATAGTTATATTTTTTGTTCTTTCTCTTCCCATCCTTCACTCTCAAGTAGACCCCAGTGTCTTTTGTTCCCTTCTTTGTGTCCATGTGTTCTTATCATTTCGCTCCCACTTATAAGTGGGAACATGCGGTATTTGGTTTTCTGTTCCTGCATTAGTTTGCTAAGGATAGTGGCCTCCAGCTCCATTCATGTTCCTGCAAAAGACATGATCTCGTTCTTTGTTTATGGCTGCATGCATTCAAGTTCTTGAAATCTGAAATTCTTCCACTCTACAGGCTGTGGCAGCTCTCATTTTTTCCTCTGACACTGAACCTGCCCTGTCTTCCTGGAGACTTCCAGCCTCCCAACCCATCCTAGTCTCATGGTCCTTTATGCACTTCTAGATGAGACTCCATGCTCAGAATTTTCAAGCATATTTTTTTTAGCATTTCTTTGTCCTCTGGCTTCTGTTTTTATCTATTTTGCTAATCATCAATCTTGTTTCGCTGAAATTAATGTTATTTATTCAGTATGAGGTCTCTCAATAACTCTCCAGTCTAACTCAACATTTCTTTGTGTCTTCCCCAATTCCCTACCCTAACACAATCCTCTATGGAGAGGGCATTCCTTTCTATGAGTAACTCTTTATCCCATGTTTTCTCTTCTCTTCCAGGACCCAGTAGTATGCTTTTTCTCGTCTCTTGTATCCAATCTTCATTGCCTGTTAATGGTTCTCCCCTTAGAGGCAGATCCAGGGTTTTCAGGTCCTAAAGCTTATTTAATCTTGGGAGTCTCTTAAAAAAAAAAAAAAAAAAAAAGAATACAAAATTACAAATATCAAATTAAGGGGGGAAAGTTAATACTTACTCAGAAAGGGCCTGTGCAAGTGCAAGGGGCCCTGAAGCTTATTTCACAGTGAGCCTACCTCTGTCTGTCCTATCATAAAAACCAAACCGAATACAAAAGTTTCCCTTTGCTTTGCTATTGCAAACCATTGTTCCATTTCTCTTTCTAAACACCCTGAAACTTTTCAAGAAAGTAGGCTAGCAACATTCTCTTCACTTTAACATTACTTTGACCTCATGCCCATCATTCTATTGCAATGGTTTTCTCTGAAGCACCACTGACCTCCTAATCCCTAAAGCCTATGTCCTTTTCTTGGTCCTGAATTAACTTGTCCCTTCCATAAAGAATTCAACATGAGTCATCCTCTGACTTCTTCAAATGACTCTTTTCCCACTCAAGCACCAATGGTGAGACTTCCTCAGGGTCCCGTCAACATCCCAGGTTGTCTTCCCTCCCTTGTGACTCAATGATCACACCTATGGCATGGCTTCCATCATCACCCACCTGTGTGGCTGACCCAATTATATGTCCTTTGCTCCAACTTCCCTCATAAACTTCAAACTTAAGATACAAACTCTCTACCTAAGTTCCATCAGCACACCAAATTCAACATCTTTTTCTTGATGTGTCAATGGCATCACTCCCTCCCTGCCACCTGCTCTAGAAATTTCAAAGTGTTACTTTAAACAAATTTCCTTTCTCTCCTTCTATACTCTCATTATCTCTAAGATCTAGCAGTTCTACTCCACACTGATTCCCTAGTGTGGTTCTTTCTACTTCAATTTTTCTCACTCTTGACTCAGACTGATCCAAAGGTTCTTCATTGTTTGCAGCTGGGGAGCCTCAGAGCTGGATATGACTTGCCCCATTAATTACTGGCAGGCCAGATTTAGAATCCAGGTTTCTTGCTTCTTTTTACTGGCTGCATACTTCTAAGTCTACTATAATCCATTTTATATACAAAGGCCAGATTAATCTTTTTTTTTTTTTTTTTTTTTTTTTTTTTGAGACAGGGCCTCACTCTTGTTGCCCAGGTTGGAGTGCAGTAGTGCATTCTTAGCTCACTGCACCCTCGACCCCCTGGGCTCAGGTGATTCTCCCACCTCAGCCTCCTGAGTAGCTGGAACTACAGGCACGTGCCACCATGCCTGGCTAATTTTTTGTATTTTTAGTAGAGATGGGTTTTTGCCATGTTGGCCAGGCTGGTCTCGAACTCTGGACTCAAGCAATCCATCTTCCTTGGCCTCCCAGAGTGCTGGGATTACAGGTATGAGCCACTGCACCTGGCACAGATGACTCTTAAAAGTGATTACTCCAGTGAAACCCCGTCTCTACTAAAAATACAAAAAAATTAGCTAGGCATGGTGGCGGGCGCCTGTAGTCCTAGCTACTCGGGAGGCTGAGGCAGGAGAATGGCGTGAACCCGGGTGGCAGAGCTTGCAGTGAGCCAAGATCGCGCCACTGCACTCCAGCCTGGGCGACAGAGCAAGACTCTGTCTCAAAAAAAAAAAAAAAAGTGATGACTCTCTACCAGGCGCGGTGGCTCATGCCTGTCATCCCAGCATTTTGGGAGGCCAAGGCGGGAAGATCATGAGGTCAGGAAATCAAGACCATCCTGGCCAACATGGTGAAATGCTGTCTCCAGTGAAAATACAAAAATGAGCTGGGCACGGTGGTGCGTGCCTATAGTTCCAGCTACTCAGGAGGCTGAGGCAGGAGAATCACTTGAACCCAGGAGGCAGAGGTTACAGTGAGCTGAGATTGTGCCACTGCACTCCAGCCTGGTGATAGAGCGAGACTCCGTTTCAAAAAAAAAAAAAAAAAGTGATGCCTCTCACCAAATGAAACTATTATACTACAGTCCCTGACATGGTATTTCAGGGCTCGAAATCTGGCCAAAAATAATATCTCAGCTTTTTCTTTCTCTTGGCCCCTTGCTGTACTCTACAATCAAATGACCTCTTGAATATCCTCTGAATATGGCCCTACTTTCATGCAAATAATTCATGGAATTAGTTTCTTCCTCCCCTGAAATGTAGTTCAGTAGTTTGAACTTCATATCACATATGATCTGATGTTGTCTTTACTTGTCTAAGACTATGGGGACTCCCTAGCAACCATTCCATCCCAACAGGTTGGAAATCCACAGTAATCCCATCTACTTCTCTGTGGTGTTAGGGGTGGGCATGTGATACATTTCTGGTCAAGGACACACTAAGGGAAGTCTGCTGGGAAGATTCTTGGAAACCTTCCCATGTGTTAGAAGGAAACATAGAAGAAAATGTCCTTTCTGCCTCTGGATATTTTCATGTCTGGATGTGAACTGCAAGAACAGCTACAGCCACCTTGTTCTTAATCCAACAAAAGAGATGGAAAGAATTTGGACTTTTGATGACAGGAAAGCTCAGATCAACCAATCCTGGAGACTGTTCTGTTTTTGGACTTCCTATTATGTGAAGTAATTTATTTCCTTATTGTCCACGGCAGATTAAATCACAGTTTTCTATTATTTGCAGCCAAAAGCATCAGGAAACAATACTTTGTTTTTGATGCTAAACATTAAGCTTCTTAAAATCAGGGACTGTATCTATGTATCTTTCTAGCCCTCTTACAGCTTGGCATGCAGCAGATAGATGCTCAAAAAGCGATTGTGAAATTAGTATTTGTATGTATTTCTGAGATACAGCTAGCAAAAATACTTGCAATTTAGAAAGATCTACTTTCTCATAGCAATCTAGAGGTAACAAAATAAAGCTTAGACAGATTAAATAACTTATTTAGAATATTTTGTTTCTCAAAGTCGTACCAACTTCTCAAGAGTTTGTTGCTCTTTGTCTCAAATCCTTATCTGGGATTGCCATGCCTGTTAGGGTCCCAAGAAACTGAGGACTGAAGAAAAAATAAAGTGGCAAGCCACTTCTATGCTTAACCCAGCAATAATGCCAATACGGTAGCCTAGTTGTTTCTGGCTCAGAACCCAGGCCTGGAACCCTTTCTCTTCCCAGTTCCAGTGTATAATGTACCTCTAGTGCTGGGGTCATGAATCCCCATAAGTACAAAATTTTAGATGCAGAAGTATTTTCCTGGGAAGATGGATCGTAGCTTTCATTAGATTCTCAAAGGGGTCTGTGAGCATCTTAGTCTTCTTAAAGGCTAGATAGAAGTTGGGGTAGAAGGTGGTAGAAGTTGGGGCATGGCCAGGAAAAGGGAGGGCTGGTTTGAATGATAGGAGACTCAATTTGTAGGCTGTGGGGAGCTACTAAGTTACTCAGATAAACTGGAAGAGAGTATTTGTCTTCGTAAAGGCTAAGGAGGACTATAACATGATACAGTATCTCAGAAGTAAATGGAAATAAAAAGTTTCAGTAGACTTAATGTGTCCCTGTGTTGTTTTCTATTTTGTCATCTAAGGGGAACAGTAGCCCAGGGACCTCTTGCAGATTAGGAAGAAAGAGACAGTTAGGTGCCAGGGTTAGGTAACTCTAGGTAAGACTGGTGTAAAAGGAAAATGCGGGGCCCCTTTCTGAAAAATTACAAATTTCAAAATGGCGACACCAGAGTATTAAATCAAGCTCGGAGCCCTTCTAAGCTGGGAGCACCGTACAACTACATAGGTTGGACGCACATGCAGCTGGTCCTGCCTCTGGCACTTATGATTGCACACACTATTCTCTGCCAAATTAGGATGTATTCCTTTGAACTGCTATGCAGTCCTTTATTCATTTTTTGAGCACCTAGAATGTGCCAGTAATTGTGCTAGTGGTGGGGATTCCAGATAAAAGCGAGCATTCAATTAAATCATATCGGGTTTCTACTATGTAACAGGTCTTGTTCTAGGTCCTGGGGATACAGCTCTGAACACATTAACACTGGGCAGAGACAAGGAATAAATGGGGAAAAGATCAGACAGCGACTGGTACCCAACAAAAACTTAGCACAAGACGATGTGACACAGGGTGACTCATTGAAATTGGGTAGTCAGGGGCCTGGAGATTATATTTGAGCTAAGATTTCAATGAAAATGGAGGGCAGCCCTGGCTCCATGGGGGTGGGGGTGGGGGTGGGGGTGGGGAGGGTTATCTTAAGCTTGCGAAACAGGGCAAAAGAAGGGAAGTGGGGAGAGAGAGACTATATACGGCAGAACACAGTTGGTAGCTAAGGGAAAGGATGAAATCATGGTACACCTCCAGGAAACAGCCTGCAGGGGCTAAACCATCGACTTAGGTAAATGGATGGTTTGAGAGCAAAGGCGGGAGCAGCGAATCCGGTGAGAAGGTCCTCACAGAAACCCAGGCTAGCGAAGCGGCGGCTTAGACTAGGGTGAGAGTAGCGGAGGTAACGCTGGGTGGGCCGCACCCGCGTCTCCCACCAGGACCCCGGTCAGGTTAGCGGGTGCCGGGCCGAGGGCCAAGCTGAGGAGCCGCCCCTAGGGGCTGGCGCGAGTCTGCAGCGGCGCCGACGTGGCCGGCGCGATCGGCTGCGCACGTGTCCGGCCCCAGGCCGGAGGCGGGGGCGCGCGGGGGTCTCCGGCTCCTCCCCTACTTCTGGGGCCCGGGCGCCAGCTGGCCCCGAGCCTACAGTCCGCGGGTGCGAGGAACGGAGCAGATGGGTCGGGCAGAAGGGAGCTGGGTCAAGGCGAGGAAGGGGCGACCGGGAGCGCGCGCGCTCCGGCCTCGTGCACGCGCTGAAACGGGAGCGCGCAGGGCGCGCCGGGGTGAGGGGGAAGGGGGCGGGGTGGGGGCAGCCCTTTCCCAGGCGGTAGCGGGGGCGGCGTCGCTGTTGCCCTTTTAAGCCGCGGGGCCGCAGCCTCCTGCCGCTGGAGTCGGTTACAAAGGGAGCAGCCGCCCAGCCTGCCACACAGCTACCCGCCGAGGCTTCCGCGCCCCTCGCCATTTTCCAGCCGCGCTCGACGAGGCGGAGCCGCGAGAGCGCGGCCCAGGCCGGCCCGGCGGGGCTGTCGCGGCCGTGACGGCGGCTCTGGGCCCGGCTCCCCTTCCGCGCCCCTCCCGCCGGAGATGAGGGGAAGATGTCTGTGTCAGGGCTCAAGGCCGAGCTGAAGTTCCTGGCGTCCATCTTCGACAAGAACCACGAGCGATTCCGCATCGTCAGCTGGAAGCTGGACGAGCTGCACTGCCAGTTCCTGGTGCCGCAGCCGGGCAGCCCGCACTCGCCGCCGCCGCCACTCACGCTCCACTGCAATATCACGGTGAGGCGCCCGGCCGCGGCTCCGCGGGGCAGGGCGAGGACGGCGAGGGGGCGCTGCGAGTCCCGGGACAAAGGGGGAGCCTGCCCCGGAGAGGCTCCGGCTCCCCGGGCGGGGCTGGCCCGCCCCTTTCCCCCGCGACTGGCCCAGCCCAGGCCCGGTTGGGACTGAGAGAGGCTTGGGTGGGAGGAGGCGGAGGGCGCGTCTCTACGGCTTCTGGCGCGGGGCTGGCTTGGGGGCTTCTGGCCCCTCTCGGTCCCCGTCGCCTAGCCCCGAGGTGGGAGTCCGCGGCGGCCCGAGCCCTGATGGGGCCCATGGCGGCCCTCAGCCCGCCTGCTCCCGGGACCGCGGCGGGGCGGGGCGGGGCGGCGCGGCTCTGGCTGTTGTTTGAGCCCAGGCCGGCGACGGGAAAGGCTCATAAGTTTTAACGCCTCATTTTTGAGTCAAATTTTCCTCGTTCCCGCTTGGTCAGCCAATTATTTTTAAGTTTGCGTTTAAGGGGAAACTGACAATGAGAATGGACTTGTTGACGGAGGAAAAGTTGGAATGCAGACTCTGGTGCTGTTTGAGCGACCCGTCTCCCCCGGGCCTGGCTGCGCACTGCTGTGTTCTGGGAAGGCGCCTAGTACCGTCGATGCGGCAGGTGGTGTTGAGTGTGTATTCGTGTGGCCCCTCCCTTGTGTGTAAGCCTCGAAAATGGATAGGTGAAAGGAGATACGCGCCAGGGCTGCTCCCCGGAAAGATCACTTATGTCACAAAGCTGTAAAAGACACTTTTAAAAACTTACTCATTAAGCGGAAAGCTCATTAGAAACCCAAGGCTTGATAAAGGAATTGACGTATTAAGTTTCTCCATAAAAGTGTATTGTGAAGCTGTTCGTCGTGAAATTGATTTAGGATATTGGTCCAAACTGCAGAATATTCTCTTGGTTATAGTAGGCGTCAAGGTGGTGGTTTCGGGCTCGTCTTTAAACATGGCTAAAACCAAGTCTGTTGTTTTTAACTGTCTTTGGTTGAGTCAGTGGGTACTCAAGTGCAAAAAACCTTGATGTTATAATTGACCTTAAAATGGTTACCAGACTATCTGGGGAGAAAGTGTGTTCATTAAAAAACTAACAAACAAACAAACAAACAAAAAACAGAAGCAAAAAAACCACGCAGTCAAGTGCTGTACTGAGGAGAGAATTCATTTACTGAACGAATACGTCTGAGTGTTCTGGGCACTAGTGTTGCAGAATTGAGTGGAGCAGTCCTCGCTTTCAGAACCCCATCTTCTTGGGGGAAGAGTTCAAGAAAGTGACAAATCCTGTGGTATCATCATGAAAGCCAAAGGGAGCAACTAATTTTGACTTGGGGGAGGTGCGCTTCAGGGAAAGGCTTTGGTGAGAGGCTGAGACAGTTAGAGACGAGCTTCCACAGGTGAATACAATTTTGGAAGACTGGCGGAAGGGCATTTTAGACCGAGGAAACTCCACCCAAAGAAGACACGGAGACTTGAGAAAGTGTGGTTTGCTTAGAAGTAGAAAATTTATGCTTAGACTTGAGAGGCCCACGATATAGGCTGGAGAAGGGGAAGATTTTCCAAGAGTGGAAAACAAAGTGTAGTAGTTGTCGTGAAGCAGGTGTTTTAAGGAGACTGGCCTGAATGGCTTCGAGGATGATTACTCTGGTAGAAGTTGAGGCATGGCCAGGAAAAGATAGGGCTGGTTTGAATGATAGGAGGCTGAATCTGTAGGCCGTGGGAAGCTACTAAGTTTACTCAGGTAAGTTGGGAGAATGTAACTGCCATCCAGGACTGGAAGTGGTTCTCTCCAGTGGGTGGCATTAGGAAATGTGGTTATCTCAGTGGGGTTGGGGTGGTCTTGTTGCTGTGCCAGCGTTTAGTGCTAGGAGTACAGGGATACCAAATGTTTTGTAACGTTCAGGCAGTCTGCCACAGCAAAGAATTATCCCACCTAAAGTGCCACTGGTGCCCCATCGAGAACCGTATTGGAGGCTGGTAAGAGTCTGCTGCAGATAAAGATAAGGAGAGATGACCTGGATTAGGCAGTGGCAACAGAAATGGAGCAAGAAGTGAACGAGACACTTTCAGTACAAGGAGGGATTTAGTGAGGACTAGTGTAATGGCACCCACCGCTAGGTAGAAACTATTAAAATTGAGGTGCTAGTGAAATATAACAGACTATCAGGAGATAATTATCATGGCAGCTGCTCAGTACAAATGTCTGCTAACTCTTAATTATAGAAAAACATCAAACGTACAAAAGTTGAACAGTGTAATGTAGCCAGCCTCAACAATGATGAACTTTTGGCTAATCCTCGTCTGTACTCCGCTTTGGATTATTTTGAAGCAGATTCCGGACAGATCACTTCATCTGTAAATATTTCTGCTTGTATCTTTTGAAATTAAAGACTCTTTATTATTATTATTATTATTATTATTATTATTATTATTTGAGACGGAGTCTTGCTCCGTCCCCCCGGCTGGAGTGCAGTGGTGTGACCTGAGCCCACTGCAACCTCCGCCTCCCAGGTTCAAGCAATTCTGTTGTCTCGGCCTCCGGCGTAGCTGGGATTACAGGTTTCCGCCGCCACACCTGGCTAATTTTTGTGTTTTTAGTAGAGACGGGGTTTCTCCATGTTGGCCAGGCTGGTCTTGAACTCCACCTCAAGCGATCCACCCACCTCGGCCTCCCAAAGTGCTGGGATTACATGAGTGAGCCACCGTTCCTGGCCGTAAAGACTCTTTTAAACATGGATGAGTGTTTTGATAAAATCTACATGGCTTGTTCATGTCGATACCATTTGCTTTGAAGGGAAAGATCAAGGGAAAAATGGAGTTGGATTTCAAATGATTTGGTTTGATTTATGATTTGTTATTCTCTAAAGCTGTAACTCTTAAAAGGTAATGAGTTAGACTTATTTAACTTTTCCTCTTTAGACAGTTCAATTATTTATTGAGTTCTACATGCTAGGCTTTGTCTTCTTTATACTTACCAAGGAACATCCTTATGCAGTTTCTCTAATGTTTGAGAAACTAAGTTTTTTTTACACACGTGCATGCTAGTTCCTGAAGAGTCCTGTACAGGTGCTCTGCCGGCTTTTCCTTTCAGGCTTCTGTATCAGCTGTATTTTCCCCTGTAGAATGTGCCCCCAACCTCCACCCCTTAACCCTACCCCATTTGTCTTTATATACCTGACCATCCCTCAAGGCTCTTCTGGGTCATATTAAGTTCATGCTGATATTTCCCCTTCCTCCCATCTTTAGTCCTTACTATTTTAGCTTTGGTCATATTTTCTTATGCTGTATTGTGTAAGCCTTAAATTTTTTTTTTTATGGTGGCAGGGGAGAATATTTTATAATTATGCTTTGTGCTTTTTATCTTCCACTCAATAAATGCTTCATAAATATTTATTGAGTATATGGCCCTATTCTAGCTATATTGTATTTGAACAAAAATCTTAATTGCCTTGTAAGTTAACTGCTAAGAATTTGTCAAAAGTGCAGAGATAACATCAAGAACTTGTCATGGATAGTACAAAAAGCTCTCTAAGGGCTTGAAGGAAGTGTGTAAATTGACTTCATATGAGAGTGTAAGAAGTGAAAAAGACTGAACAGAGTAGATGTTTTACTCTGTAGGCCAAAGGAATTGAGCCAATTCTTTTCCTGTTTTATAAATTTGTCCTAATCTTTTTTTTTTTTTTTTTTTGAGACGGAGTCTCACTGTGTCTCCCAGGCTGGAGTACAGTGGTATGATCTCGGCTCACTGCAAGCTCCGCCTCCCGGGTTTACGCCATTCTCCTGCCTCAGCCTCCCAAGTAGCTGGGACTACAGGCGACCGCCACCTCGCCTGGCTAGTTTTTTGTGTTTTTAGTAGAGACGGGGTTTCACCATGTTAGCCAGGATAGTCTCGATCTTCTGACCTCGTGATCCACCTGCCTCGGCCTCCCAAAGTGCTGGGATTACAGGCTTGAGCCACCGCGCCCGGCCAAATTTGTCCTAATCTTAAATAATGAAGGGAAAAGGGTGCTCTTTTTCAACCTCAAGGAGTCCTTTTTATTCTTTTCTGTGAAGCCATGATGTGAAATATTGCCTGTTACACAAACTGAAGTATGGTTTTTCCATCTTCAGTAAATTAACCTGATTGCCATCTAATTCGTTGTTACAATCACACCAAAATGCAAAGCAGCTTGTTTTAATAACCTGTGCAGCCTTACTGGGAGCTAGTATATGGCTTTCTTTTAGTCCTTTTGAAGTATTTAACATAACTTGGCAACTCCATTATTCCTTTTATGGACTTTTTGGCATCTGGGCACTCTTGGTAGGGAATCACTGTTTTAGAATGAAAAATCTCCCCCAGTAAGTAAATTAGCTAGTAAACAAATGAAACTTCATTTTTTATATTACTTGCAGAGCATAAATTATTACCCTTTCTGCATGAGTGGCTGTTTGCTAGGCTGCTTTTAGTGGGACTTTTTTTTGATTGGTTAATTAAATTTCTATTCATTATTGCCAAAAAGCGCGTACCCCCAACAGCAAGATACTAAATTTTAGAAATGTTGGAGCTGTGAATCTAGGAGAAAGTGAGAAGTTTAGCTTTTATTTAGTAGTTAGGAGCTTAAGTAAATCACTTCTTTTACTGTGTTTCTGTATATAGTAGATAATATTTTTTGCCCTGCAAGAGAGCATATAGAGGACAGCTCTTTGGCAATGATACTGTGTTCTACAAATATAAAAGTGATGGTGTCATTTGGGGCTGAAAAACACTTTATTTTGAAAATGTTTTATAACAGCTTTTCATGGGAAATAAAGCAATGCTGTTAACTTCATCTTGCATTTTTCTAGTCTTTACTGTGATTAAAAAGTAGTCCAGTCAAAGTTGTACAAAGGAAATAAAGCTGGACTAAGGAGCCTAAGACTTTCTCTTTGGTTTGCCCTCCTGGGACAGATTACCTTTCCAAATTCAATTCACGGAAAAGCATTTGGAACTATCAGAACTGTCATGTTAAGCACCTAAGTGGTACTTTCATTCCAGAGGAATCATTGTTTTCATTTATCTGACCAATTTATAATATAGGGTCAAATTCCTAGTGGTTATCTATGCTCTCTCATCCCCATTTTTATACCTGTCTTTGAAAGGAACAGATACATGAAGAGGAGACTTAGGTTTCCCTTTCGTGAATAGTATATCCCTTAGTGTCTTGATTTTTTTTTTTTTTTTAATTTGGTTAAACTTACTTAAACCTGGAAAAAGGTAGTATTTGATAAATGTCAGCTAGTTGAGGGGTGGGGAATTGAGTTGAATGGAAATAGTCACTGCCAAATGTAAAGCATGACTGGAGAGCCAGAGTGATAAAGCAGGGGTCCCTTTTTCCAGATCCTTTGTAACAGTGTTATGTGATCTCTTCTAGAAGATTCCGAAAGATAATCCTGACTTGGAACCTAGGAAACCATCCAGTGGGTTTCTGCAGCTTAGGTGGTTCAGATCCTCATCAGCACCTTTGTTTTCTGTGCCTCAGTTTGCTTACAATGATGTTCTCAGTAGCTGTTATTTGCTGCTTGTGTTTGAATACTTAAGCATTTTCTTTTTGGGTTTATAAGCATTTTTATTTTTTATTTATTTATTTTTTAATTTTTTTAATTTTTTTTTTTTGAGACGGAGTCTCGCTCTGTTGCGTAGGCTGGAGTGCAGTGGCCAGATCTCGGCTCACTGCAAGCTCCGCCTCCTGGGTTCACGCCATTCTCCTGCCTCAGCCTCCCGAGTAGCTGGGACTACAGGCGCCCGCCACCTCGCCCGGCTAGTTTTTTTTTTTTGTACTTTTTAGTAGAGATGGGGTTTCACCGTGTTTGCCAGGATGGTCTCGATCTCCTGACCTTGTGATCCGCACGTCTCGGCCTCCCAAAGTGCTGGGATTACAGGCTTGAGCCACCGCGCCCGGCCTAAGCATTTTTATTTTAACAAGAGTTAGAAGTTTTACTCTGCTTTTGTGGGCTCTAGGTTAGCTACTTGGTTGTTTATTTGTAAAATGACTATCAGGGAACCATATGTGCGCATTTTAAGTATCTTTTGTTGTCAGAGCAGTTAGAATTTTATTAAGGTATTATATGCTAATTCTGTCAATTTACTTCATTCTCCACCCCACATTTATTGAACAGCAAAGTATGAAAGTAATGTGTCCCATAACTAGCCTTCAGAAGAATTACAACTGCTATATCTCTGAACCTTCAAGAAGTTTGTTCATCATTTAAAAAAAAATTATGAAATCCCTGAAGATAGCTGTGTCCTACATTTGGAAAGATACAAAAACTGACCATTCTGGCAGGCAGTTTTGGTTGCTGGTGCTTGAGATAGAGCCACACAATGATCTCAGTGGATTTATGGAGAAAAATAGATACAGAAAGTTAAAGACAAAAAAAATCTTTTTCTTAAGCAGTGACAGGTAAAGAGGTTGGCTTGGTTAATCTTCAGTTGTGTTTCCCTGTATTAAGACAGTTTTATGGTGGGGATGGTAGTGGTGATGAATTTGTTTGAAATTTGTCCACTTACAATAATCTTTATGGTAGCTGTCACAGACAACTTCATCCTCACAGGCCTTAAAATTACTATGAAACTAATAGGATGGATAAGAACAAAGGACCTGAATAATTAGATGCTTAGATAATTGTTCTGTGTTTTCATAACTGTGGTGAAAAAGAGCGGTGCTAGAAGCACTTAAACATTCTATGTATGGGAAAACTGCCAGAATTTGTATTGGAATTTTTGAGCACCATTCACTGTTTAAAAACTGACATATTATAGGTCGTATTTATTTTAAAGAGAAATAGTAGGAAAACTTATCTTTTCAAGGTAGATATAACCTTATCAGAATTACAAAACTTAAAGCATTTGAAAGATTGAAAACATTAATACATAGGTTTAAATGTTGGTCATTATTTTAGATGTCTTTCAAAGTAGATTGTGTCTTAAATATTAAACTGAACAAACCTTGAAAATGATGTAGAGTTTGTGCTGAAGGTTAAGTTTCCTAGGGTGGTGGATATTTTATAATATGGAAAACAAAATCTTCTTATTGTAAGACATTAAAAAAATTTTAGTCAAAACCAGGAGATATTACTTGTAATTCTACCACTCAGAATATACCACTATCAGAATTTTGTATCTTTCCAGTTATCTGCTCATATTTTTTCTCCGATGCTTATATATATTCCCTCTCCCTTAAAAAAATCAGATTTTTTTGTAATCTGCTTTTTCACTCAACAATATTGTAGATCCATGTTATAACTTACTCTTTGTGTTTAGGCGAGATGAATTCTGACCACACCGAGGTGGCCAACCTTGTCCCTATGATTCCAGATCTCTCAGAACTAGAGGTCTAGTCTCAGGGAAAACCCAGATTTTCTTGGTTTAACCCACCTGACAGCTAATCACTGGAAATGGGTGGGCTGGTCGAGTCCTTTGGTTAGGTTTTGTGTCAAGAGAGGGAGGTGGAAAGATGGGCGGGAGGGAGGTAGCAAAACTGTTCTCAATGGAACTATGTAAGTTAATATAGAATGGCAAAGGGATGTTTCTTCCAAGGAAGAAATTCTAAGGAAGGAAGGAAAGTGGAAGGGAAGGCAGCAGTTCTCAAAGTTTTGTGGTCAGGACTCCTTTACACTCTTGAAAATATGTTGAGGACCCAAGGGCTTTGGTTTATGTAAGATGTCTGTTGGTGTTTATCACTAGAAGTTAAATCAGAAATATTGAAAACATTAACTCTTTAAAAACTCATCATATATTGTTATAAATGCTTTTATGAAACAAAATTTTCTAAGCCAAAAATAGAATAGTAGCACAGTCTTACATTTTTTGCAGATTTCATTGATGTTTGGTCTGTCATTTGCTTTTGCATTTAATTTGTTGTATGGTATTTGCTTGAAATAATGTAAACAAAATCTAACTTCATACAGACACCTGGTTGGAAAAATTCTAGAATATTTTAATGGCATTTTAGATAATTGTGGATTTTTTTTTTTTTTTTTTTTTTGAGATGGGGCTCACTGTGTTGCCCAGGCTGGAGTGCAGTGGTGTGATCACAGCTCACTGCACCCTCAGTCTCCTGGGACTCAGGTGTAGGCCATCTTACCTGGCTAATTTTTTGTATTTTTTCTAGAGCTAGGGTTTTGCCATGTTGCCTAGGGTTCTTTTTTGATACTCCATCAAAACTTGGTCTTTCTTGAACTTTGGATCTTTTACCCTTGCGTGATATAACATCATGCATTGGTCATTTAGATAATAATGGTTCACCGAGATCTTCTAAATGTTGATACATTTGATTTTACAGTTTCAATATACATTCATCAATATTGCCATCAATGTTATCAGGATATACTTGGAAAACAGTGGTGGATACAAGTTTTCAAAAACTAATTTTTTGTTCAAAAACTTGCATTTTATTATAGCTGTTTTATTATTGAATTTTATTATGGCCTGTCTGTTGTTTTTCTTGAAATGACAGAATCTTATTTTTTGAGGAAAATCCGAAAACAAGTTGCAATAACATTGTCAATCATCCTTTCAAGTAAAAATGGTATTCCATTAAAGTGGTTAATTCAGTTCACGACTTAGTCACACAAGGGTTTTTTCTCAGGCAGTCTGTAGGAATGCTCCTATGTACTTCCCATTTCATCACTTGAAATACTAAAAAGACATATTCAAGATTAAGATGTAGTAAAATTTTCACTGCTTTATCATAGACATTCTTTTTATTTTTGAGACAGGGCCTTGTTCTGTCACCCAGGCTGGAGTGCAGTAGCGTGATCACAGCTCACTGGAGACTCGACCTTCTGTGCTCAATCAACCCTCCTGCCTCGGTTTCCCAAGTAGCTGGGACTGAAGGCATGCAACCACCATGCTTAACTAATTTTTGTATTTTTTTGTAGAGATGGGGTTTCACCATGTTGGCCAGGCTGGTCTTGAACTCCTGGGTTCAAGTGATCCTCCTGTCTTGGCCTCCCAAAGTGCTGGGATTACAGGCATGAGCCACCATTCCCAGCCTTATTGTAGACATTCTTAAATGAAACTGATCTTTTGTTGCTCTTCCTTTTTAAACCTTTCCTGTGCATAGTGAAGAATACCATGACTACTAGTAGTTTGGTGTTACCGCCTTTATTTGTGCTAAAGTGCCAGCATTTTTATCCACCATTGTGTCTTCACCCTCACAGCATATGTCAACATGTTAATATTCTTGTAAAAATAGTTTGGACCTGGGGGTCTGAGGGGCCCCACTTTGGGAACCATTGAAATAAGTACTTAGATCTACAGTGTATCATATCTTTCCATCTACAAGATTAAAAACATGATTTCAGTTGTTTTTCTAATTTTCTTAATATGGTTTTGAGGGGTTTCAGTCCAGAGTGACAACATATATGTTGCTTGGCTTATGCTGAAGTTTACTAGACAAATACTAACCTAATAAAATGAGATCCTAAGTGTAGTTGCAGTTTCTTTAGCCTAAGGAAAAAGAAACTTAAAAACTAAAACAGTAAAAATGGTCCAGATGGTGTATTCCCAACGTGTGCTGAAAAATTTGAGTAAGAAAATGCAGTACTCAGTAAGTAGTGTTCTTTAAGAACAGGATTAATTCTGAAGAGTTTCTCATTTAGCCTGTAAAGAGATTTGGGGCACAGTAAGAGTTAGAGGAATGAGAATAGTAAATAACCCATTATTGACCAGGTATATTATTAATGATGTCCTCCATCAATACAACTTATTCTTAAAAGAACATTTGTCAAAATTCTTTAAAAATATTCAGTTTCTGTGGCTTCAGCTATAAATCATAGTTCTCAAAGCAGTGTTTCCTAAAATTGTTTCTGCAAAATTGTTTTCCATGTTGTTCTGAACCTAGTTGTTCTGAAGCTAATATATAATAATAATGGTTTTCCCCCAATTTATAATAGAAAAGCATACAAAGTAACAGAGTAAATGTCTGTTAGTAGGTGAAAGCACATAATGCTTAGTTCGTTAGCTTTTTTCAAAAATCACATGTATTTAAAAAGATATGGGCCTGGCGTGGTGGCTTATGCTTGTAATCCCAGCACTTTGGGAGGCTGAGGCGGGCGGATCATGAGATCAGGAGTTCAAGACCAGCCTGGCAAACATGGTGAAACCCCATCTCTACTAAAAATACAAAAAATTAGCTTGGCATGGTGGCATGTGCCTGTTATCCCAGCTACTCAGGAGGCCGAGGCAGGAGAATCGCTTGAACCTAGGAGGCGGAGGTTGCAGTGAGCCAAGATTGCGCCACTGCACTCCAGCCTGGGCCACAGAGCAGGACTCCGTCTTGAGGTTAAAAACAAAATGCGTGTGTGTGTGTGTGTGTGTGTGTATGTAGTAATGGCATTTCTTGGTAGTACTTCGTTTGTGTGATAGGTTAAAACATTAGAATTTTATGGTGTTTGAATTAGTTTTCTCTTTCTCTGTAACAAATTTAGCAGCTTAAAGCAACAAACATCTCACCATTTCTGTGGGTCAGGATTTTGTGCAATTTATCTTGGGTTCACTGACTTGGCCTCTCACCAGGCAGTGAAGGTGTTGGTGGCAGCTGTGATCATCCTAAGGCAGGATAAGGAGAGAATCAGTCTCCAAGCTCACTCATGTAGATGTTGGCAGGATTTATCTCACAGGCTGTTGGACTGGGCCTTTGTTTCTAGATGGCTTTTGGTCTGAGGCCTTTTATAATCCCTTGCCATGTGGGCCTCTCCATAGGGCACCTCATCACATGGCAACTGGTTTCCATCAGAGGGAGCAATGGAAAAAGCAGGAGAAGGGTGACCAAGGCAGACATCATAGTCTCTTGGTAGCCTGATCTCAGAAGTGATGTTATTACTTTTGCTGTATTCTCTTTGTTAGAAGTGAGTCCCTAGGTCCAGGGGTGGGAATGTTTACAAGGGTGTGAATGGCAGGAGGTGAAGGTGATTGGGGCCATTTTAGAGGCTGCCTACCAATGTTGAAGAAAATCATTGACTTCTATGAGCTGTAGCAACAGACAGTGCTATGCAAGGAGAATAGCTGTCTCAAAAGTCCGGCCTCTCACATGGTTTTTAACGTGTTGTCTTTTCCCCCATACATTTTGTTTAAATCCGTGGTCATCTTGCCATTTAGTGGTGTGGTTTAATTGCATATTTGGGTTAGTCTGTATGTAAATGTTTAACATAGGTGTCTCTGTGTTAAACAGGAATCCTATCCATCTTCTTCACCAATATGGTTTGTGGACTCTGATGACCCAAATCTGACATCAGTTCTGGAATGTCTAGAAGATACTAAGAACAACAATTCGGTAAGAAAACAAGCCAAGCTATTTTCTTTTTTCCTTATGAACATTACATATAGAAATTAAATGTTAAGAGATAATATGATATAAAAGCACGATTAATGATTATAATCTTGTAGGAATTAAAGAGTAGGTTTTTTTTTGTTGTTGTTGTTGTTGTTGTCTTTCAAATTCTGTTTACTACCTGGTCTTTTTTATTTCCCACATGTATAACCTTAATTTCGATTATGAATTAGGGATCTCTTTTTCCCTGAAATCTAACCATTAAGCCAAATCAAGCATTTTGGGTAGAGATCACTAGCCAAGATGGGAAGCAGAAAAAAGACCAAGGTGGAAGTGAAGGAAGAGATGGGGAGAATGACACCAGAACTAGTATGAGGGAATTGCCTTTTCTTTCAAGGTCTGTAAGTGCAGCAAAAGTCAAAGGTATTCAAATATAAAGTTTTATTTTTGTTTTTAGTATATAAAGAAATATAACTTCTGTGTTGTAAAAATTTTTAACACTTTTTTTCTTGATTATAAAACTCATGAGCAAGCATTGTTGAAAAAATTAGTAAAATATAGACAGGAAAAAAATATTAAAATCTCCCATAATTTCTCTACCTAATATAACCACTGTTGACATGATGGTTATTTTCTACCAGTATATATTTTTTCTTTGCTAGTAAAATACATATAACTTTATACATATGTTTAAATAGTTGAGGTCATATTCTATATTGTTTTATATCAGTTTAAAACACATTTACTGGCTGGGTACGGTGGCTCACGCCTATAATCTCAGCACTTTCGGAAGCTGAGGCGGGCGGATCACTTGAGGCCAGGAGTTCAAGATCAGCCTGGCCAACATGGTGAAACCCTGTCTCTACTAAAAATACAAAAATTAACTGGGCATGGTGGCACATGCTTGTAATCCCAGCTACTTGGGAGGCTGAGGCAGGAGAATTCCTTGAACTTGGGAGACAGAGGTTGTGGTGAGCCAAGATCACACTACTGCACTCCAGCCTGGGTGAGACTCCGTCTCAGGAAAAAAAAAAGAAAATTACTGTATTTTCCCATGATATCATAAAGTCTTTATAGAAAAATAATCCTCATTATTTTCGGCTGACATGATTGGTTACCTAAAAATATTCAGAGGAACCAACTGGAAAAAAGAGTTTTTAAGATTACTGGTTAAAAGGTCTGTTACATAAAAGTTAATAGCTTTCCACAATTTTAGCTATAATCACATAGAAGATACAGTGATAAAGTATTTTTTCAAGTATTTCAACAAAAATTAAATACCTAGGAATCAACTTAGATGTGCAGGACTTTTATCAAGAACACAACAGTTTTGCTGAGTGGAAGGAAAGATTTGCGTTCTGTGTTCCTGTATGAGCAGATCTCATGTTATAAATATGTCACTTATCACCATGTCTTCATATTCGTAAATGTAATTTCTGCTGGGTGCAGTGGCTCATGCCTGTAATTCCAGAACCTTATGATGTTGAGGCAGGCAGGTTGCTTGAGCTCATGAGTTCAAGACCAGCCTAGGCAACATGGTGAAACCCCGTCACTACAAAAAATACAAAAATTAGCAGGGTATAGCCATACACACTTGTAGTCCCAGCTACTGAGGACGCTGAGGTGGGAGGATCAGTTGAGCTTGGGAGGCAGAGATTGCAGTAAGCCTAGATTGTGCCTCTGAACTCTAGCGTAGGTGACAGAGTGAGACTGTCTCAAAAAAAATATATGTATATGTATGTGTGTGTATACATATATGTATATATAAAATACATAATACGTATATATACCCATATGTATATATGTGTATATGTATGTGTGTGTATACATATATGTATATATAAAATACATAATACGTATATATACCCATATGTATATATGTGTATATGTGTGTGTGTGTGTATATATATGTAATAAATTTCAGTACAAATCCCAGCAGATTTATTTTTGGAAGTTAACAAAATGACTCTAACGTTTAAAAGAGTAAATGATAAAAAAAAAAAAATAGACTTGTTCAACCAGATGTTCAATAAAATGTTGTGTACTAACCCTGTTCCAGACAGATAAAGGCAATGGAAATTTAGAACCAGAGTCATGCAAATGAGAATTTAGCGTAAGGTGAAGGTGGTATTTTAACTTAATAAGGAAAGGACAGATTATTCTGTAAATAGTCTTAGGAAAACTATTTGAGGAAGTTTGAGTCTCAACTCTGATTTTTGTCAAAATAAGTTATAGTTGGTGTAAACACATCTATTCTTAAGAACAGAAGGCTGGGCGTGATGGCTTACACCTGTAATCCCAGAACTTTGAGAGGCCCAGGCGGGTGGATCAGTTGAGGTCAGGAGTTCAAGACCAGCCTGGCCAACATGACGAAACCCCATCTCTACTAAAAATACAAAAATTAGCCAGGTGTGGTGTCATGTACCCGTAATCCCAGCTACTTGGGAGGCTGAGGCAGGAGAATTGCTTCAACCTGGGAGGCAGAGGTTGCAGTGAGCCGAGATTGTGCCACTGTACTCCAGCCTGGGCGACAGAGCAAGACTCTGTCTCCAAAAAAAAATATTTTAAGAGTTAAGGCTGAGGCTTAGCACAGTGGTTCATGCCTGTAATCCCAGCACTTTGGAAGGCAGAGGTGGGAGGATTGCTTGAGCCCAGGAGTTTGAGATCAGCCTGGGCAACATAGCAAGACCCTCTTTCTCTTTCTCTCTCTCTCTCCATATATACACACACAAACACACACACACACACACACAGACACACACACACACGAGTTAAGGTTTGTATGGAGAGCCATGAAGGTAAGAGGTAAAAATTAAAAGTTAGATGGACACATGTTTACATCCCCAGCAAGGGGGTTGATGGGAAAGAATGGCAGACATAGTTCTGTTACCGCTACCTCCTTTTAGGAAGTTGCTTCAGAAGATCTAAAGATAATGGTTTTATAATAGCAAAAATGAGTTACTTTTCAGTGTCTAAAATATTAAGTAAATATGTTCATAAGGTTAAATGAAATAGGATATAACATTGGGCCTAGTTTTTTAAAAAGTGAATATATTTACATGAAGGAGAAAACAACTCACCTCCCACTCTTACAGCCTCTGCCAGTTTATCATAGCCTAGTTTCTTAAGAGAATAAGCTGCATGTCTTCACCTTTTTTCACTGAAGTTATTATAATCTGGATTGTACCTTCATTGTTGCACTAAAATTTATCTCCTAGTTGCCAAAACTAGTGGCACCTCTCTTAGTCCCCAAATTGACCCCTCTGCAGTATTTTGATACTGTTGATTGTTCCCTTGTTGAAACATTCCTCCATTCTTAATGTCCACCAATAAAGAGTTGGTTAAATAAAAATTATAGTGTATAGTTTTACAATAGAATATTCTGTTGTAGGCAAAAAAGAAAAAAAAAAACCAGCCAGTCTTTCCATAAGAGCATATGCAAAGTTCTAAGATACATTAAGTGAAAAAGCAAGGCATAAAATATTGTGTATAATTGGCCCCTTTAGTATACAATGTGAAACAATCTATATGCTTGTTTATACTTTTTACTTTCCTGGTGGGTACAGGAAACTTAATAGTAGAACACAATTTAAAAAATACTGGCTTCTGTGTCAGGCTCTGTGATAATTGTGATAATCTAATGGAACTTTCATCGGGTTACTGTCTTGTTTTGATCTTATCACCCTGCCTTGGTCTCCTCCAATCTCTTCTTCCTTGGCCTACTTCTTTCTTCTCTTCTCATTCTGTGCTTTCTCCGAGTAATCTTTTACTCCCATTACTTTAGTCATGACCTCTGTTCTAGGGATTCCTAAATCTGTATTTATCTCCAGCTTCAAACCCATATATCTGTCTGTATATCATATATGTTAGGGAATCTCACTTGGAGTGCCATGGGTGTTCAAAATGATGACATTTAAATTTGCATTTACCCACCTCCTAGCACTCTATCAGCCCCGTGTTTTTCCTCGATAATTCTCCTTGTGATTGTGAGTGGGGAAAAAATGAAATAATCCAACTAGTCCCCCATGCCTAAACCTGGGAACTGTCGTAGTGTTCTTTTATATACTACCGTTCTCTGACCTCCCCCCGCCAAACTAGTAATTTTCTAAGACCTGACCTTCTGAATGTCTCTTACAATTTTCTCTGTGATCTCAGTTTCTTCCTCCCATCCCTCAAATGCTTTTTTGGTGTGTGGGGGAAGGGAGGAAAATTGAAATTCCTGGAAAATGTACTACCCTGTCTTTCTTGTTGCTTGGTATGACTCCACTACCCTGCTGCCTCACTCCCCAGCACTCCTGGAGCCCCTCACGTGCCAGAGGTCAGAGTGTCTAGGTCTGTGTCCAGATCGCCTTGTGTCATCTTCATTATGCACTTAGCACACAATAGAGCATATTGGGTGGATATCAAATCCACACTGGAGCTTGGTTTCCTTTTAAGCATGAAGATTTTTGTTGGATCCTAATTTACCATTCAACCTTCCTCATTTCCATTTGCTCCATTGTCCACTTTGGGAAGGCTTATTCTTTGCTTCGTTAACCCATTCTAATCCTGTGTCGTCTTTCTTTGTCCTTTGTAAACCTGCTTCTTTCTCTTCATCTCTTTTCTTGGTCAGAGCCACCTAGGAAACTGTTCCCGACTAAGTGAAGTGAGTTGCCTTATTAGATCCCATTTGAGTCACCTTATACATTGAAAAACATTTTAAACAATGAAAACCATACTTGTACACATGATTTACCTTGCTTATTTGTTTAAAGCAAATATGCTTACAAAACAATCTGGACTTAAACATGGAAATTTACAGTTATTCTTTGCAGTTTTCCTAGTGAATTATTGTTATTTTTTAGACAGACACTTAAGAACCTACTAAGTATCAAGTGTTTTATAGGTTTCATTAATCTTTACCATTCTGGGAAAGTTTTCACTTCTTTGTTTTACAGATGGGGCAGACTCATACTCAGGGAATTAGATACGATATCCAAGGTCATCTATCAGATTGCCAGGCTCTGTCTACTAGATCACATTTGCTTCTGTACTTTTAAATGAATATGTCTAGAATATATAATTTTATAATCCATCTGTAACAGCACTGCCTGTGTGTGTCTGGGTTATTTTTTCTGTTTTTTTTTTTAATTTTTATTTTTTTTGGTAGCCTCATTAATGCATTAATGTTCTCTTGTCTGAAGTTGTAAGTTTCTCAGAAAACAGGTTAGCAGTGAGAAATTGGACAATGTCTGGAACTTCCTTCTTCTGCCCTTATTGTCATTCTGCTAGGTATCAGTTGTAGTGATTATACCCCAAGCCACAGTAACTTTCTTATACTAGAGGATCCTGAAAATATTTTAAAGACTACCTTTTAAATCTGTAAGCTGCAGTTGAGCAGTAACAAACTTTTTCATTTCCTACTGGATTGATTACAGTAGTCATAACATTATTGATGTCTTCTAAGGGCTCTTTAACATAATGCTTATTTACTGAAATGTGTTTTGTAGCTTCGTCAGCAATTGAAGTGGTTGATATGTGAACTCTGCAGATTATATAACGTTCCTAAGCACCTGGATGTTGAGATGCTAGATCAACCACTACCCACGGGTCAGGTAAAGTAAAAATTCTCTAGCGTTCAAGAGCTAAAATAAATTGTCTCAAGCAAAAGTCAAACTAGGATGATTTTTCTTTTTGTTATTCAACTTGTTTAGAAGTTAGTTTCTTTTTTGTTCCTATTGTTTTGTTTGTTCTGTTTTAGGTACTAAAAATAAACTTTACATTCTTTGGAGCTGCTGGTATTTACTATACAGGCAAATAGTTGCCCTTCTCCCTACCACCACCTTTTTGTTAATATTGCTGGTTTCCCTAAATGCTCTTGCTTCTTTCATTGTTTGTCTTTGGTTATTCAATTTCCTTCACCTGGAAATGTCATCTCCTTAAGTCTGTCTATGCTTTTTAAGAACTAACCCAAATGTTATCTCCTGCAAGCAACAGAAATTTCCACTAGTTCATGACCACTACTAACTTCATTCTGAATTTACCTATTTAGGCATCAGTTATTTATTTTTTTACTATAATACATGATAATTTAGCTCTTATACCACCCACTTACCACTCACCTCCCTTTCCTCAAATATTATCTTTAGTCATGTAAGTAATCACTAATTATCATTAGGACTTTGTAGAGTAAAGCCAAGTTTTCTAGAATATTTAGGATAGGATATTTCCTTTCTTGGTGCAGCTTTTAGTTTTGCAGTATCTTCCTCATAATAGTAATTTTTAATTTAAAAAATTATGTTGTAGCCCTTTCTGTGAGGTTTCCCTTTCTTCTGAAGCCTTTGGCTCCCCTTGCCCATCTTGGCAGGTTTTTCTTTGGGTTGGCTGTGCAGATGCCATCTTGAGGTTTTTCTCATCTGCTCTCCTGCAGTAGATCCATTGTTTCTTGGATCTCATGCCATCTTTTGTGGCTTACCCTTTCTCATTTTGCCTGACTAGGTAAAACCCTAAGAAAGCATGGAGCAGTACGTTTTCTGAGCTGTAGCTTCTGAAAAAATACTGTCCAGTGTTTGGGTTTTGGAGCCAGACCGAGATAGGTTTGAATCTTGGTTCTGCTACTTATTGGCTGTATGCCCTTGGGCTGATTCCCTAATTGCTCTGTGCATCAATTTTGAATTGGCAAAATGGGAGAACCAGTAATAGTATTAGTACCTATGTTTTTGGGGAACTATGAGGATTAAATGAGTTGGTACAAGTAAACCATTTAAAACAGTGCCTGGTGCATAGCACATCCCCATCAATGTTCACTTCTGTTATATTCTACCCTCCCTCATACTTGATTGATAGTTTGGTTGATTATATATTTCTGGGTTGAAGATAATTTTACCTTAGAATTTCAAAGTCTGTGCTGTTGTCTTCTAACCAGTCGTGGTGGTGAAGCCTCATGCCATTCTGAGTTTCAGTCATTTATGTATGGCTTTCTCTCTGGAAGCTTTTAGGAGTTTGTCTTTTCCTTGGTGTGCTGAAACAGCACAACATTATACTTAGTGTGGGTCTTTTTTCACTCACTGTACTGTGTACACCAAATGGATAGGCTTATGGATAGGCTCTTTCAAATTTGGAACCTTGAATCTTCTCATATTTTTGTTGTTAACTTTCTCCTTTCCATTTTATTTGTTCGTTTTGAAGTATCTGTTAATGGGATTTTAGACCTCTTGTCTTGAGTCTTGTATCTCATATTATTTCTGAATTATTTTTCTTTAATTTTAAAATCTAGAATATTTTTCTTTCAACTTTTGGAAATTTTATTTGGACAGTCATAACTTTAAGTTTTATTTATTATTGCTTAACCAATTATCCCAAAACTTAATAGCATAAAACAACAAATTTGCCTGTCACTATTGTATGACTTAACTGGGGCTAGTTGGACAGGTTTTCTGCTGGTCTCATTTGGCACCTCTCACTGTGTGGTTTAGATGGTGACAGGGACTGGTCATCTGGATGCTCAGCTGTAGTGGATTGTCTGAGATGGCTTCTTCGCCCACAGGTCTGCTGCCTTGGTGTTTCTTCATCTGGCCTCTCTGCGTAGCATGTCATCCTCTCAGGCCTGTTCGTGTGGCTTCTCATTCTCCAAGAGGATAGTCAGTTCCTATTTTTGGCTTCCAGAAGCACAGAAGTGGAACTGCCAGGTGTTCTTAAGGCTTACATCTGGAACAGGTCCAATATCATTTCTACCAAATTCTGTAGGTTAAAGTGAGTCTCGGGGCCCACCCAGATTCATTGTGGGATGGGCCCATCCAAGGACGAGCCCTGAGTTCTAGAAACCTTTTCTTCACTGATTATTTTTTATTCATATTCTATTTTTGTTTTATGGATGTAATATATTCATAAGTGTCTTTAAGGAGCTATTTTGATACTTTGACCCTCTCCCTAGCATCTCTTTTTTCTTTAATACTTTTTTTCTTAGTTTATTTTGGTCTTTTTTTTTTTTTTTAAACCTTTCCTCAAGTATGTATTCTATGTTGCTCATCATTTGTAGTCTTTTAATTCCCCTTTTTGTTCATATTTGAGAGAGGTACTAAAAGACTGATTGGGAGCCTGGGTGTGGTGGCTCACACCTATAATCTCGGTGCTTTGGGAGGCCGAGATGAGAGGATCACTTGAGCCCAAGAATTAAGACCAGCCTGGGCAACATATTGAGACCCTATCTTTACAAAAATAAAAAATTAGGTGGGTATGATGGCACCTGCCTATAGTCCCAGCTATTCAAGAGGCTAAGGCAGGAGGATCACTTGAGCCTGTGAGGTTGAGGCTGCAGTGGGCTGTGATCATGCCAGTGTACTCCAGCCAGCCTGGGTGACAGAATGGAACCCTATCTCAAAAAAAAAAAAAAAAAAAAAGACTGAAAGACTGATTGGGAGTTCTTCGTGGCCAAGACTTGTCAACTGATAGCTTTTAGTGGGAATTTAGGCTGATTCCCAATTGTTATTCCCTACCCCTCTATCTTATCTCCTGGTGCAATCATAAATGGTGGCTGGAACTACTCCATTCCTCTGGATATGAAATCTGTGTTTTCTTGCCTGGGGTGGATGTATGTTTGCTTGGGTTCTGCTTAAGGAGATGTGGTAGAACAGTGTTTCAGGGCCTGGAAAATGTATTCTGTATATAGGCTTTTGTTAATCTGTTTACAGTGTTGCCTATCTGTCTCGCTTTCTGGGGTACCTAGTGTCTGAGTCTAGAGCCTCTTCAGGGTGCTGTGAGATAAATTTGCCTCCTTGTTATCGATATCCCCCTAACCTCCACCTTTGTGGGCTTTGCTCCATTAATTAACCATTTTCCATTTACTGTCATTGTCTAGAGGTGAGTTCTCGTCTGCTGGTAACCGCATTCCTTTTTTGTAATTGTGTGTTTATTCTTCACCGTAATTTTAGTGGAGTCTCAGGACAAAGAGCAAATGGGAGAAATATGTGTTCAGTATTCACTTTTCCCTCTGTGTTTTTTTTTTTTTTTTTTTAATAGAGTCTCTCTGTTGCCCAGGCTGGAGTGTAGTGGCACGATCTCAACTCACTGCAACCTCCGCCTCTGGGTTCAAGTGATTCTCCTGCCTCTCAGCCTTCTGAGTAGC
Organism: Macaca nemestrina; assembly: GCF_043159975.1. Classification (NCBI taxonomy): domain Eukaryota; kingdom Metazoa; phylum Chordata; class Mammalia; order Primates; family Cercopithecidae; genus Macaca; species Macaca nemestrina. The sequence continues at coordinate 125,150,163 of NC_092131.1, read as the reverse complement.
TGGGATTACAAGCACATGCCACCACAGCCAGCTGATATTTTATAAACATCTATGATCACCTGGCCAGTTTTTTTTTTTTTTTTTTTTTTTTTCTGAGTTGGAGTCTCACCTGCCGCCAAGGCTGGAGTACAGTGGCGTGATCTCGCCTCACTGCAGCCTCCGCATCCTGGGTTCAAGCAATTCTCTTGCCTCAGTCTCCCCGGTAGCTGGGATTACAGGTGTGCGCCACCACACCTGGCTAATTTTTTGTATTTTTTAGTAGAGATGGGGTTTCGCTATGTTGGCCAGGCTGGTCTCGAACTCCTGACCTTGTGATCTGCCCGCAGCCTCCCAGAGTGCTGGGATTACAGGCGTGAGCCACTGCCCCTGACCCCTCACTTTTCCTTCTGTAGGACATTTGCAGCTTGTGTTTTTCACTGAATATCACATGGCCTTAATGCATAGAGAGCTAGCTGGTTTTTCATGATTATGCCCATGATTCTATGTAGGAATTTAACTTGTGAATTCCTAATTTTAAATCATCCTTGCATTTCTATAGTAAACACCATTAGAATGGATATGGTAATATTTTATTTTTGGATTTTTACTTCTGTATTAAGCTTATAGTTTGTTTCCTTTTAGGCTCTTATTTCAGTATCAAGGGTATGCAGGGCTGACTTTGAAAGCTTTACATCTTTGTTTCTAAGATCTAGGATGTAGATCTAGTTTACACAGTAATTTTCAACTGGAGATTTTTGCCTCCCATGGGACATTTGAAAATATCTGGAGCCATTTTTGGTTTTCACAGCTAATCATGGTAGGGGGTGCTGTTGGCATTTCTTGGGTAGAGAGGATGTCACTAAACATCCTACAACACACGGGAGAACCCTCCACAAAGAATTGTCTGGCCCAATATATCAATATTGCTGAGGTTGAGAAACGGTGGTTTAAATAAAACTCCAATCTGGAGGATGAGTCTTTGACTGTCTTTTTCCTTTTTCTATGTATTGGTCTCCAGATTTTCCTCTTCAGTTTTAGTAACTGTAGATTAAAAAAAAAAAATGATCGCTTTATGTATACTTCTAAGCTGTTGCATCATATTCACATGTGGCTGTATGCCATTTTCACTTCAAAAGTTTTATCTTGATTACTTTTCGAAGGCTCGGCTGTTTTATTATATTAGTCTTGCGAAAGAATCCTCCTTTAGTTTTATTTTTTAAATCTAGTGTTTTCTTTTTCATTTTTTGCTTATGTCTTAATTCCCCTTTTTATTTTGCTTTTTCTGGTTTAGTGGATTAATGTAATTTAAATTGCTTTTTAAACAAACATGTAAGGGTATACATTTTCTTTGGGTGCTGTTTGAGTTTATTGCACAAGTTTTAAAATCTATTTTCCAAGTAATTTTATTCCATCATTCATTCACATTGCCATACTATTAAAACTTTTTATTGTGAGAGATAAAATGTATTGAAAATATGTAAAACATAAGCTTAGTGTAACACATAATTAGAGTGAATACTTGGAAACCAACACCTAGCCAGCACCCAGGTGAAGAGAAAGGAACATTGCTTGCACTGTGGAAACCTTCTGCAGGCTTCTTCCCGATCACTGTTCCTCTATACGCTTATCTTTCCTTACGTTTCTCTAGTGTTATCACTCATGTATGCATCCTTGAACAATACAGTGTAGTGTTGCCTATTGTTGAACTTCTGAAAATCATACTATATGTATTATTTCTTTTTTTTTTTTTTTTTTGAGACGGAGTCTCGCTCTGTCGCCCAGGCTGGAGTGCAGTGGCGCGATCTCGGCTCACTGCAAGCTCCGCCTCCCGGGTTCACGCCATTCTCCTGCCTCAGCCTCCCGAGTAGCTGGGACTACAGGCGCCCACAACCGCGCCCGGCTAATTTTTTGTACTTTTAGTAGAGACGGGGTTTCACCGTGGTCTCGATCTCCTGACCTTGTGATCCGCCCGCCTCGGCCTCCCAAAGTGCTGGGATTACAGGCGTGAGCCACCGCGCCCGGCCGTATTATTTCATTTTTGTTGTGCTCAACATTGTGTGTGAAATTTGTTCCTATTTTGTGTAGCTATAGTTGTTTTGCATTGCTGTATTTATTCCATTGTTTGAATACACCCTACCATTTATCCCCTTGACTAGATACAGACATGTGGGTTGTTTCCAGTGTTGTTAGGAACAGCGAATGCTGCTGTGATCATTCTTGTCTGTATTTCATTGTACCCCGTGCCAGCGTTTCTCTGGGGTACATACTTAAGGGCGTGAGGATCAATTTCTTCTTTTACTCAAGAGTTATCTAGGAAAAAAAACTTTTTAAAAAGCATTTTCAGGTGGCTTTTCAGTTATTTTTAGTGCATCAATATGGTCAGAGAATATGGCCTGTGACCTTTCAGCTGCATTATCAGCAATCGTTTAGATTTCACTATTGGTGTTAATGTTGTCTTTGCTTATTGTTGCTTCTTGTATTATGTCTCCTGCTCCCTGCCCCTCAAGTATATCTCTGAATAATATCCTGTTTTTTTGTTTTGTTTTGTTTTGTTTTTACCTAGAAAGCATTTGCAGGGATGTGTATGGAGAGCGTCCCTTGAATACTTACTGTCTGTTATCATTTGTTCAACAAATATCTGACTCTGTATAAAGTATTCCACATTGGTGTGGAGAATCTGGAGGTGAACATACACAGACATGCTTCCTGTATTGATGGAGCTAGATATAGAATTCTGAGTTCATAGTTGAGTCTATTCCCAGTTATTTACACTTCTATCTTCTGATATTTGTTACAAATGAAAAGTCTGATGCCTATCTCATTCTTACTTCTTTCTGTTTATGTTATTTTTTCTTTCTGGTAGTTGGTATGATTTTCTCTGTAACTGTAAAGTGTGGGGGTTTTACTTTTCAGTATTCCTTTTTTTTTTTTTTTTTGAAACAGGGTCTTGCTCTCTTGCCCAGGCTAGAGTGCAGTGATGTGATCATGGCTTGCTGCAGCCTCTACCTCCTGGGCACAAGCAGTCCTCCCACCTCAGCCTCCTGAGTAGCTGGGACTACAAGTGCGCTCTGCCACCATGCACGGCTAATTTTTAAAATTTTTTTGTGGAGATGGGTTTTCACCATGTTGTCCAAGCTGGTCTCAAATTCCTGGGCTCAAGTGATCCTCCTGCCTTGGCCTCCCAAAGTGTTACAGGCATGAGCCACTGTGTCAGGCCTTCAGTATTCCTTTGGGGCATTCAGAGCCACTTAATATTCTAAAGTCTTTATTTAGCTCAGCAGCACTTATCTCTTTTCTTTCTTTTTATTCCCCTTCATCCTCTGGATGAATGTTAGATCTCTATATCTTTGATGTCCCTGAACTGTTCTCTTACTTACGTCTCTTCTGTTTTTTCCCCCATCTCCTTTTTTTCTCTGTTCTAAGGGAATGTCACTGTTTGGTTTTCTTAATCATAAATGCCTTGTTGGGTCAAGTGCATAGTACTCTGGCCCTTCTACAAGTGGTTTTTTGGGGGTGGGAGAGGGGATCTTATTTTTACTTTGTAGAATTGTGCTTGCATAGTAATCTGTTTATTTTGTGGATGCAGTATCTTCTCAATTACTACTAAAGATCCCAATTAGGTTTTAAAATTCTATTTATTTCCTTCATTAGTAATGCTTCAGATCATTTGTGCTTATTTGACTTGGCACTTTCCTTTCAGATTGCTAATTTTCTTCAGCTCACTGGTGATACATGGTTATCTCTTCATTTATAGATGAGATATACCATTGATCAGTATCCGTTGTTGATCTGAGTGTCTTCAGAATTGTCACTCTTTTCTGCTGTGGCCTCCCCCTCCTGGTTTGCAGACCTGTGCTCTTCCTGTGGCATGAGGATGGGGAGGTGGTGGCTGGTGAGCTTTCTAGCTCTTGAGCTAAAAGGAAGAGGCCGAGTCTGTTAGAAGATTTTGCTGCTGCGTTGAGTTATATTCAAACACTCTGTCTTTTCTCTCTGGTTTTGAGACTCATAGAGGCCATCAAGATAGAGTTCCTATCTAGGAGAGTGATCCTTACCAACTGTAGATGAGACAAGTACAGTAAAGAATGTCTGATTCTTCTGAAAAAAAGTGGTCCCTCCATTATTTGGATTGAATTTGTGACTTTCTCAAGCCCAGCAGTCTGATTCCATCTCCTTTGTATCTTCCAGCATGTCCTTATAGTTTTGGTTCACTAAGAGTATTCTCCTTGTATTTGTTGTTTTTCTGCTGCTGCAGCAGACTTACTCTTTTTTTGTAAAATTCTGTCATTTCAATGGGGTTTTGAAAAGAGGACCAGGCCACATCTTGAAATGAAATTCATCTTAGGACTTCCCAAGCTTAACTCACTTTTTGTTTTGATTAAATTACTTCCCCTTTTTGAGGTGGTGGGAGCTCAGCTTTCTCATTTTAAAATGAAGGATAGTAACTGGGCTGATGGTGACAGACCCGGATGCATGTGATAATCACCTCAGAGAACTTTTGAAAAACAGATTCTCTGGGTCAGCTTTGAAATTGGCATTTCAAAAATGCTCTTTCAATCACTGATGCAACCAAACTCTTTGGGACTTTTAGGCTAGGTATATAGTCTTTAGATACCCAGAATAGTTTGACTTGGAATATAACAATTTAGGGAAATGAAAAAGGGGAGAATTACATTTTGGAAGCTGCTTGCTTCCATTTTCCATTTAGTTTTTAGAAGACAATGTCTAAAGAGATGCAGATTTAAAGGAAATACAAATTAATTCTGCATAGGTATGTTTATCTACATGGAATTCTCCAGCTGACTAATCCAGAAGAGTTCTAATACCCTCCGTGATCATGGGTTTGTTTTTCTTGAGAATTATTCCATCAGAGTATCTAATAACAGATGCTTAGATACTGTTGAGACCTTTGTTGGTCTTACTTGATCTCTGGATCCTAGTTTCTTGATCTTTTACATATTCTGTGTTCTAACCTGAACTGGCCTTCATGGTTAAAGATGCATGTATAAATAGTGTCCTGGCCAGGAAGCTTATCTTTTGAACTTTGCCAAAAATGAATATGAAGGCCCTTCCTAAAACCCCATCAAATTCATTTCTGAACTTGATAAATTGTAAATTGTGTAAATTGATAAGTTGTGTCTTGTAGAGAAGTATTTTGTAGTAAAATGTTTTTAAAAAGAAAATTTGCTTTTTAGTGAGGTGGTCATTTCATAATTCTTAGTTTTGTGAAATGTCTATCAATAACACATCTGACCTTTCAAAATGTAAGACAATTGAATTTATGTAATAATTCAGGCTTTCCAAAGTTAAAAAGGTAGCTATTTTAAGGAATCGGTAGTTTGGGAGATTTTATTTTAAATAAGCCATTGATCTTAGGCACACAGCCGTACAAGTAAAATGTTTTCTTATTTTAAATTAGATTATGTTTTAACATTTTTTTCTGTTTTGCTTTGTATTTGATTGCTTTTCTTTATTCCTGAGGCATCCATTAAGTTGAATTGTTCAAAATTGTTTCATTTTTAAAAGCTGATAACTTATTTGTTAGTCAAAGCTGGATTTAAAGATAAACATTTTAATTTTAATAAACTGGTAGTGGGACTGCAGTGACAGTTGGTTGAGAGTTTGTCCCTAAAGCTATGGCACCAGTCTTTAATGTACTCAGCCTGTGCATATTTGTTCTGTGTAGCCGTGGCAGATTCATTCTTTGTTTCAGAATGGGACAACAGAAGAAGTGACTTCAGAAGAAGAGGAAGAAGAAGAAGAGATGGCTGAAGTAGGTATTTTATATAAAATAAGAGTTCATAAATGTCTTCATTTTTGAACATTTGAGTAATTCTTAAATCTTTTTTATAGACTGCTATTAATGTGGAATAATTGAAAGCACATTGTATTTGGAATGGAATATAATTTCCCAACTCTGGCTTTACCTTTAATGATATGCCTTTGAGGAAATTTATCTGAATTCTTTGGATTTGATTTCTTGGAAAACAAAAGCTCTTAACATTTAGCACTAAAATTATATTTATATTTAATATTGATCACTACTTAATCTGTATTTGGTTATATTTAGGAAGAGGAACTACTGAGTTTATAAAACTTATTTGCATAAAAGGAGAATTTGAGAACATTTTAGGGACTACTCACCAGAAGTAGTGAAACTGTCTCTCATTGAAAAATCATCAATGAATTTTGTCTTAATCTGGTTTACACTATTTTAACAGAATACTGGAGACTGGGTAATTTATAAAGAACAGACATTTATTTTCTCACTGTTCTGAAGTCTGGGAGGTCCAAGATCAAGATACCAACATTTGGCGTCTGAGGACCTTCTTGTTGCATCCTCTCACATGGTAGAAGGCAGAAGGGCAGGAGAGCAAGCTAGTCCAGTGTGTGAAGCCTCATTTGTAAGGGCCTTAATCCCATTAGGGAGGAAGAAGCCCTCTTGGCCTAATCACCTCTTAAAAGTCCTACCTCTTAATATCACATTGGCCAACACCTGAATTTTGGAGGGAGCACATTTAAATCATGGCAAATTTAGTAGAGCTCATTCCAAAGACATTGAGCTTAGGCCAGTTGTCAGTCATGGATATAATTTTAGATGTTTTCAAGCTCTGAAACTTTGCATTTAAAATCAAACTTCAGAACAAAGATCTTTGTTTCTGCGTTGACCAAATAGAAGATATATGGATTCCATGATCTTGATTTAAAAAAAAAAAAAAAAATTTTTTTTTTCTGTTTTGGGTCTTAAAATCAATGTATGCTTTTATTTTCTTAATTTGGAAATTTTTAATCTAAAATATACTTTTAGAATGCTTCAGAACTAATGAAGCAGTGTTGTAGACTTGTTTTGGTTTTTTGAGACAGGGTCTCACTGTGGCGCAGGCTGGAGTGCAGTACTGTAATCGTGGCTCACTGCAACCTTGAACTCCTGGACTCAAGCAATCCTCCCACCTCAGCCTTCTGAGTAGCTGGGAGTACAGGCATGTGCCCCATGCCCAGCTTTTTAAACATTTTTTATTGTAGAGATAGGGTCTCATTCTTTTGTCCAGGCTCATCTCGTGAACTCCAGACCTCAAGTGATCGACCACCTTGGCCTCCCAAAGTGTTGGGATTATAGACGTGTGCCACTGTTCCTGGGTATAGGCTTGTTTTATGAGTCTGGGAGTAAAATACTCTTAAAATTGTCCAGTTAGAATAAGAATTTGTTTTAATGTTTTTATGCAGTTTAGCTTAGGTGGAATAAACTGCATGAAAACGTTAAACCTTTTCTGTGGGTCCAGTATACCATGAAGCAGCCATTGTACTAAAGTTCATGAACTTTTTCTTTTTCCCCTCACAAGCTAATAAACAAGGGGCTGCAACATTGAGGGAAAACTAGAAAGGAAGGAGAATGGACTTTGGAGATGTCAGATTAGGACAGTTGGAAAGAAGATATTCTAGGCTCCTAAAATAATATGGGAAGAGGCTCAGAACAACCTTGGACATAGTGTGTTTGGGTTCATTGGATACTTTTCTTTTGAGAAGGAGTGTTGATGTGTTGAAGTCATGAAAAAACAAGATTGGCTAGAAAAGGCAAATGGTTAAAAGTCTTGAATTCGAGACAGGTGTGTTTCTATTTGGTGTGATTTTTGATAGGAAGGCCTTAAGCACGGAATAGTGTGCTGAGGATATTTTAGAAAGATAATGTTGAATTCTGTTTGGGATGTGCTGATTAATACTCAGGGAAAGTAGTTTTGTGGATGGGAGCATGACTGAGGTTGAAGGTATAGGAGGAAATATAGGCTAAAGGCATTTGTGAGAATTGTGAGAAAAACGTGTAGGATGGAAGATTGGTGCTGAAAAGTGCACACAGGGAGAAGGGAGCTCCATGAAGTATGGAGTCATGGGCAGAGTTTGAGTGAGAACAGAACATTAATAGGGCTTGAAGAGATGGCATTCCAAAAAGAAGGCTGTGGAGGTGAAGGCTGCAGTGAGCCGAGATCTTGTCACTGCACTCCAGCCGGGGCAACAGAGTGAGACTCCATCTCAAAAAATAAAAAAATAAAAAAACCAAAAAGGAGGCCTATTGAATGGATAGAAGGTAGTCATTAACCTGGTCTAGAAGTCAGTGAATTAGCCTGCTTGGGAAAGAAAAAAGTCGAGATGAGTATAAACTACTCCTTTAGAGATTTTGGCAATTGAAGTAGAGAAGTAAGGTAATTGCAAAAAGTTAGGATTTAAATTCTGCATAGATTTATATATGTGTAAGAACAAATAGTATGGGAAAGGAGGGAGCAGAATGATGTGAATAAAGATACTGGTCTAGGGGTATTCAAATTCTTTTTTTTTTTTTTTTTTTTTTTTGAGATAGTCTTGCTCTGTCACCCAGGCTGGAGTACAGTGGCATGATCATAGCTCACTGCAGCCTCAAACTCCTGGGCCCACATGATCCTCCTATCTCAGCCTCCTGAGGACCTGAGATAAAGTTCTTTTTCTAACTTTTTTTCTAGTTATAAATGTCAATAGATGCTTACTACATAAAACTTGGAAATCAGGGGAAGGCATTAAATGTCTCCAGAGATAACTAAAATTAACTGAAATTAATATTTCAATATAAGTTCTTCTGGTCTTCCTTTTTCTGTGCTTATTTCAGCATAATTGAAATTCTTTCTTTTTTGTGTTCTGTTTTTCATTTTAAAGTTTTTCGATACAGGAGAAATTATGCTATGTTAGTATTTCAGTGGCCTCTTAATATTTTGCTATTTTTGCACATGCAGATTTTGTGTTTGTTTTTGTGGTTGCAAGGTTGAAATAGGTGTCTTTATGCCTAAATTAGTGTTTACAGTTTAAACTAGTTTCTTAGAATACAATTCTAGAAGTTGAGTTTCTGGAACAAACTAAGAACACTTTGGGTTCTTGACACCTGCTGCTAAACTGTTTTAAAGGTTCCTCTTAATAGGAGATTTAGAAGATGGCTTATTTGGTAATAATTATGATTTTGTAAAGCTTTTAAATCTGCTTTACCCAGAGTCTAGCTTTTAAATAAAATATAGGATATAAAAGGTGGGAGCCTCTTGAATGGAATGGGGGGGGGCTTTTTCTCTCTCCCCATAGAATAGCTATATTTTGTTTCTTGTCCCTCATTAAGTCAAGAGTAATTTAATGTTATTTTGGCATAAGAAATTGCTGAAGAAAAATAGCTTGAATAAGCTAACATTTTTCTTCTTTTTGCAGGATATAGAAGACTTAGATCACTATGAGATGAAGGAAGAAGAGCCTATTAGTGGGAAAAAGTCAGAGGATGAAGGAATTGAAAAAGAAAATTTGGCAATATTAGAGAAAATTAGGAAGACTCAAAGGCAAGACCATTTAAATGTAAGTGTGTGTAGATATGTAGAACCTGGACTTTTGTGGTTAAATAATTATAGTTTATAAGGCAATTCATTAACATGCCGACCTCAGCTGCCCTCCTCCTCCATTCCTGCCTTAGTGGTGGACTCAGTCATACGTTTTTAAAAACAGGGTCTTGCTCTGTCACCTAGGCTAGAGTGCAGTGGCACATAGTTCAGTGTAGCCTTGATCTCTCAGGCTCCAGTAATCCTCCTGCCTCAGCTTCCCAGGTAGCTTGGACTATAGGCATGTGCCACCGTGCCAGGCTAGTTTTTTTTTTATTTTTAGTAGCGATAAGGTCTCTCTGTGTTGCCCAGGCAGGTCTTGAACACCTGAGTTCAAACGATCCTCCCATGTCAGCCTCCCAAAGTACTGGGATTGCAGGCAAGAGCCACCGTGCCTAGCCTTAGTCATATGTTTTGTTGCTGTAGATTACATTTCTTATCTATGGATAGCCACTTTTTACCCTGTTCATCTGCTCTTCACATCCTGGAACCACCTGCTGATCCCTGTACGTGCCCCTTTCCGGCCTGTTTATGCTGTTTTCTCTGCTTACCTTCCTCCCATGGGATCTGTATATTCAAATTCATTCTCTCCTACAAAATATAATTCAAGTTCTTTCTCCTTGGTGAAGGAGACTTTGGTCTGTCCTACTCTGACCCAACCAAAAGTAATTTTTCTCTTTTGACTTATCTTTTTTTTTTTTTTAAATGAAGTCACGCTCTGTCTCCTGGCTGGAGTGTGGTGGCATAATCTCAGCTCACTGCAGCTTCCACCTCCCAGGTTCAAGCAATTCTTCTGTCTCACCCTCCCGTGCAGCTGGGATTATAGGTGTGCACCGCCACACCTGGCTAATTTTTGTATTTTTAGTAGAGACAGGGTTTCCTCATGTTGGCCAGGCTGGTCTTGAACTCCCAACTTCAAGTGATTCACCTGCTTGGGCCTTCCAAAGTGCTGGGATTACAGGTGTGAGCCACCGTGCCCGGCCACAACTTAATTATCTCTTTTACATGAAGCAGCAGGATGTGAAAGGAACACTGAGTTTGGTGACAAACACACCTTTTATGGTTTCACTTTCCTCAACTCTAAAATACGGCTAGATAGTACATACCTTTTGGATGATTGCTATCAAAAATAAATGAAAATGATGTGTATATATATAAAATGTTCAGAGTAGGGAAACATCAAATGATTGAACACTTACTACTTCCTGCCTTATATTAGAGCTGTTGACCAACTCCATGAAATCTGTGTAGCAGTTAGTTTGTCTTGGGCACAGGTTCCCGAAAACAGGGAATGAATTGTTAGGCAAGTAGATGCCAAATGTTGAAAACAGGTAGATTACTCTCCCTCCTTCAATCTTATTTCTATATTAATCTAATTTATAATTTTTAGTAGAGCAAAGAAGTTTAGTCAGGCCCCAATATCTTGATTACTTAAAAAACAAAGTTTGTGTCATTTGAATTAATGATAACTGTACTTTGTGTCTTGTGATCAATTCCAGTTTGAGTTATAGTCAAAACAACTATAAATTATTGAACACCTTTGCATGACCGATACTATGCCAAGTACTTTATACTTCATATATCTTCACATTTAGTCTTCATAGCCACCATGTGAATTAGGTACTCTTCATATTTTAGAGATAGGAAAAACTTCTTATTTTGTAGATATGAAATGAGCTAGGAAACTTGATTTTTTCCTCCCCTTCAAAGTATAGTGCAATGTTTAAAATCTTTAATTTCACGTGACCAAAAAATAGTTCCGTTTATATTTAGTCTTACGATAAGATATTGATGTGTTTTCATCTTTAGAGATGTCCCTGCTCTGAAAAACTAAAACCAGTCGCATGTAGACACACGTTTCTCAGTGTCTTAATGTGCGAACTAGACCATCTGTGTAATATTCTTGCTTGCAGTCTTATGACTTAACATCTTTTTTTTTTTTATGAAGTCACTTTTTTTAATGAATGGAGCTGTATTTTAGTTAATAATGTGTCACCTTGAGTGTCTTATAGTAATTGCTGGGGTTTGGAATAGACTCATACTGAATTCTATACTATTGTGGAATCCATGGTGGTCTGGACATGTTGACTAGACTTTTTCACACGATAAGAAATAGGAAATGAACCAGACTTGTGCCTAGTTTTATATCCTCTTGAAACTTCATAATGCTTCATTTAATTGGACTTTTTTTACTTCTTAAAATGTTGAGGTTGGGTGCAGTGGCTCATGCCTGTAATCCCAGCACTTTGGGAGGCCGAGGCAGGCGGATCACAAGGTCAAGAGATTGAGACCATCCTGGCCAACATGGTGAAATTCCGTCTCCACCAAAAAAAAAAAAAAACAACCCCCCAAAATTAGCTGGACGTGGTGGTGCGCACCTGTAGTCTCAGCTACTTGGGAGGCTGAGGTAGAAGAATTGCTTGAACCGGGAGGCGGAGGTTGCAGTTGCGCCACTGCACTCCAGCCTGGGCGACAGGGCAAGACTCCATCTCCAAAAAAAAAAAAAAAGTTGAACGGTGATCCATTTTTGCTGTAATCTTTTAGATCAGGTTGAAATATCTTAAATCTTTACTTAGCTCAGCAGACCCTGGTAAACAGTGGCTTTTGTGTTTCAGGGTGCAGTGTCTGGGTCAGTGCAAGCTTCAGATAGACTTATGAAAGAGCTCAGGGACATATACAGATCACAGAGTTATAAAACAGGTAAGGATCTCTGGATCCCTGCTCTCCTTATGGTTCTTCTGCTCTTTTCTATTGTCAGATTATAAATGTCATTTCTTAAAACTGGACAGAAATGGAAATGTTTACTAGCTTTATTTTAGGAATGTGAAACTCAAATGCAATCAAGTTCCAAAAGATGTAAGAGTAAAATAGGATGAGTTTACTTGTTTTTCGGATTTTTAAAAAATGTTTTTATAAGTCCATTGGAATTTTGTCCTCTTCTTGAAAAGAGTGAACTCTTACATGTATTTTTATCTTCTGGCGAAAGCATGAGCAATATTGCTTGGAAAGTAAATAAGAGTAATACATTTCATTGTACAGAGAATGATTGCCAAGTTGATTTCTATGATTCCGCCCCCCCATTTTTGAAAGCAAGATAATCGACTCTTATTGTAGAGATAGTTATGTTATTACCTTTAAAATATGTAGGTTTTTAAAGTTTTTATTTCATTGTTTGACTTGAGTATTCTTACTCATTATGACTTGAATGTTATGGAATCTGTCGTAACTAGAGGTAAAATTCTCATATTGTTACAGATTCTAATAGTATTAAATAATGAGCCAAACTTTAATTTGAAAAGATAGCATTGGTTGGGTGCAGTGGCTCACACCTGTAATCCCTGCACTTTGGGAGGCCAAGGTGGTCAGATCACCTGAAGTTAGGAGTTCGAGACCAGCCTGGCCAACATGGCGAAGCCCTATCTCTACTAAAAATAAAAAATTAGCCGGGCGTGGTGGCGGGCACCTGTGATCCCAGCTGCTCAGTAGGCTGAGGCAGGAGAATCGCTTGAACCCAGGAGGCGGAGGCTGCAGTGAGCCAAGATTGTACCACTGCACTCCAGCCTGGGTGGCAAGAGTGAGACTGTCAAAAAAAAAAAAAAAAAAAAAAGCATTATGACCCATTCAAGAATTCTTAGTATGAACAAATCAAAATTAATTAGAACTTGCTTAAAAAAATAAAAACAAGGAAAAACCCTTGCTTTGTAGTGTGCAGGATAAGCCAAACTTGTTTCTGACTTATTAGAATTGTGGGTGTCCTTACAGTTTTTTGTGTAAGAAGTCTAAAAGTTTATCTGTAGAAACCTAATAAAGCACAAACATTTGAATACTGGTTTTATTTTTAAATGTTAAGTAATCATTTGTTTCAGCATTGTTTATATAGGAAAAAAACCAGATATTGGGTGGAATTTGTTAAAGCATATCCATAAAATAAACTACTGGAAAGTCATTAAAAAGATTGTGAATAGATTTAGGTATACTAACTTGGAAAAATGTCCCTGAAAGTTGAAGAGACATTATAAAACAACATACGTAGAAGGATTCCGTCTTTGTAGAAATGTATGTTCATGGAAGAAAAGTCTTAAGTACCTATGATTTTGCATAATCTTTTTTTTTCAGTCAGACTAAATGGTAAGCAGTTTTTCAACTCATTAAAGAATCTTCTCAATTGATGGCTGTAATGATCTGTTAAGGGCATAAGATACTCAGCTGCAGTGGTGTAATATTTACTATATAGCTTAGTCATTCCATGTTTTAAGAGAAAAATTCCTAGCTTTTGTTGACTATTCAGTTTATACATTTATACTATAGTAATAGTTATATGATCAAATGAAGAGTAGCTAACATGCTCTGTATCTTAACAGGGATTTATTCAGTGGAACTCATAAATGACAGTTTATATGACTGGCATGTTAAACTGCAGAAGTAAGTGACTTTTTAATGCTAACCCACCCTTCACAATGGTAGATTATCACAGTGGAGGCTATTTTCCTTCTAACTTGATACCTTTATACTATGACTTGTACTTAGAACTTTAGACCTTGTTTCTATAGAAATAGTTCTTAGGTTGTTTAAATGAGCTGTTTCTGAGGCTTAATAAAAAAGTGAGGAAGAGGAAGGACAGAAAGGAAGGACCAGCTGTGGGATAAAGTGTTTTATGGAGTTAGAGCAGGGGAACTTAGAAACAAAAGTATATTTAATAACTTCATGAGACTGTGATAACCAGTTTATATTTGAAATATATACAGCACTTTGGGAGATTGAGGTGAGAGGATCTCTTGAGCCCAGGAGTTTGAGACCTGCCTGGGCAACATAGCAAGACTTCATCTCTACAAAAAAAAAAAAAAACATTAGCCAGGCATGGTGGAGTACACCTGTAGTCCCAGCTACTGGGGGTGGTAGGAGGCTGAGGCAGGAAGATCTTGAGCTCCAGAGGTCAAGGCTGCAGTGAGCCATGATTGTATCACTATATTCCAGCCTGGGCAACAGAATGAGGCACCCTGTCTCTTTAAAAAAAAAAAAAAAAAAAAAAATTGCGGGGAGATGGGACTCAAATTGGATCTGTATATATAGAACAGTTGTAGAAAAATACGGATTTTTTTAGTGATTTAACTTTTCGTAGTTCGGTCCATGGCAAACTTTTCTCCTTGAACCCTTTGGCTAATAATATAAGTTTAATAAGAAAATTATACACATGTGACTATTTTCCTTTAGAATGACTGCAAACTCTGAACCCCTTATTAGATTAGATTTAGAGTATTATGGTCTCTTTTGGACATTTATTCTCAAGGAGCTGGAAGCTATAGTGACCTCTATTTTTCCTGGTGATAAAGAGCAGCTTTAGACCTTCTCTTTCTGGAACTTACCCTGGGTGCTCTATTTTAGCTGTCAGACTAGTTCATTTTTGAGTTTAGTTAAAAAAAAATCTCTTAACTTTTTATTTGAACTGTTTTTTTGTTTTGTAATTCTTAGGGTTGACCCTGATAGTCCTTTGCACAGTGATCTTCAGATCTTAAAAGAAAAAGAAGGCATAGAATATATTTTGCTTAACTTCTCTTTTAAGGTAAGAAAATAGTTACAGGACCCCATATACTTCCAATGGGGGGGCGTATATTTGTACAAGTGCTTTGGAAAAAAATTTGGTAAAGTAGAAGATACTCATACCCTATGATTCAGAAATCTCGTAGACATATTCTCTGTAAGAGATGAGTAATTAGGTGTACCAGGAGACACAGGAATGTTCAGAGAAGCATCGTTTATAATAGCCCTAAACAGAAAACCCAAGTGTTCTTTCCAATAAAATGGAGAAATGTGGTGTTTATAAAATGGTTTACAGCTATGGGGGACAAGATGGGTGGATCTTGAACACAGTTGTAAATGAGACTGGACTCCAAAACCTATTTTGTACAATTTCCTTTATATAGAGTTCAAAAATAGGTAAAACTAACGTTGGTTAGGGCATGCATTCTTAGTGGAGACAATATCACCTGCAGTGGAGTGAAAATTGATCTTTGAAGTGAAAACAATCTTAGCTATTAAAATGGTCTGCTGCCCTCCAAAGGGCCACAGAACATAAACAGATAATACGATTTATCTGTGGTGTTAAAATTCTGTGGAGCGGGGGAGGGGTGGGGGGGGTAAAATTAGGAAGAAAACTTCTAAAAAGGCTTCTTAGGGGGGCAAAAATGAAAAGAAAACTGAGAAACACTTAATCATGGATTCATACTTGGGCAGTAAAACTGCCCAAGAACAAAGAGGTGATTACATACAGGTTAGGGTAAGGAGTCCATCTAGGTGGGAGGTAGGGAGGTGTGAACTGAAAGGTACATCTGTGCAAGCTTCTTGGATACTGGCTGGAATATATTTCTGGACCAGGTTGGTGGTTACATGGGCACATAATTTACAATAGCTTCTTAAGGTATATCTCTATATTTTATGTACTTTTCTGAATTTATGTGTTATATTTCATAAGGGTTTATAAATTTTATTTTATTTATTTATTTTTGAGACGGAGTCTTGCTCTGTTGCCCAGGCTGGAGTGCAGTGACACAGTTTTGGCCCACTGCAACCTCTGCTCCTGGGTTCAAGAGATTCTCCTGCCTCAGCCTCCCTAGTAGCTGGGATTACAGGTACAGGTACATGCCACCACACCCGGCTAATTTTTGTATTTTTAATGGAGACGGGATTTCACCATATCGGCCAGGCTTGTCTTGAATTCCTAACCTCAGGTGATCCGCCTGCCTCGGCCTCCCAAAGTGCTGGGATTATAGGCATGAGCCACCACACCTGGCCTAGTATTTTTAAGACGCTAAAAATAATGGTTAAAGAATAGCAGTGGTGTCTAGAACAAATGTTAATTATTATTTTTATTTTTATTTTTTTTGAGACTGAGTCTTGCTCTGTTGCCCAGGCTGGAGTGTGGTGGCATAATCTTGGCTCACTGCAACCTCTGCCTCCCAGGTTTAAGTAGTTCTCTGCCCCAGCCTCCCGAGTAGTTGGGATTATAGGCATGTGCCACCATGTCCAGATCATTTTTGTATTTTTAGTAGAGATGGGATTTCACCATGTTGGCCAGGCTGGTCTTGAACTCCTGACCTTGTGGTACACCTGCCTTGGCCTCCCAAAGTGCTGGGATTACAGGCGTGATTTAATTATGGATCTGGATAAGATGTTATGGTTTAAAATCTGTGGATATATGAGATATTTTGATGAAAAAAACAATGCTGCTTTTGTACTTACAAAAAGGATAGTAATAATTTTCTAAAAGCTTCTTACATAGCTTTTTTATGTGTATGTTTTTCCTTGGGAATATATCTTAGGATTGAACTTCCTTGAAGTGACCCAAATGTCAGTATTATCTCTCACTTTTGCTATTGTAGAAACTGTTGTGGTTGTCAACTGGGTTGCCCTCCTAAAGTATGAGTCTAGTATATATTGACTGAAGTTGCTAATGGCTACATTTTTACTAATTCATATGGGGGAATGAATGAAGCACCCAGGCCAAAAACAAACAAAAACACACAAAAAAGGAAGGTATCTTTCTTTTTAAAAATTTAAATTATATGTCCGTATGCCTAACACCAAACTTTAGAAATAGAACCCTTTTTTTTTTTTTTAATTAGTCCCTGTAGCCCCCGGTGTGCCCCTCCCTTGTCACTTCCTCTTTGGGGGGTATCTTTACGGGAATATGAAATCTTGGACAGGAAACTGGAGGATTTGTGACTGCAGGTAGTGTTTTCATTATTTTTTCCTGCTCTAGGTAGAACTTCAGGGAGGGGACGATCTGGGAGGTAAATGGCTGAATTTCTATTGGATTTGTGTTTCTGGACCATGGCTCCTGATACCAGAAAGAAGGGCCTTTTCTGGGGTTGGAGTATTTCTTAAGAGGCCTGGGAAGAATGTGATTGCCTTGAGCTAACTGACCTTATGAAGAGGACCTTAAACTGAATTGCCAAGTTATTAGTATCGGGATTCACAGACTTTGGAGGATAGCAGGTATGACTCAGAAAGATTTACAGGAAAGAGCCAGAACAGTGTATATTTATGGCCTCTGATGCCTATGGTGACAACTTGAATAATAAGAAAAATGGAACTTGAGATAAAGCATAACACAAAGATGCAGGAGGGAATGCGACCTGATCAGCAACTTAGCAAATCCAACTTGCTATGCTTTTAAGGAAGTCACTTTTTGGTGTTTCAGGCAGCATCTGAATTACTGAATTGAATTCTGAGGTAGTACTTTAAGAATGGTCTATTTAGATAAACTTAGGTTCATTTAGAGAATAATTGCCGGGATTGGGAAGAGATTGTATTCCGTGTCCTGGGATAGCTGGCGAAATTGTGGATTTGGAGAGGAGAACATGGGGGTTGATGTTAGCTTGTCTTCAACTATTTGAAGGACTGTGTATATGGAAGCATTAGTTTTTATTTGTTTTTGGTGAACACAGGGCATAAAACTAGTAAGGCAGATTACAAAGAGGCGATTTTCAACTCAGTGTAAGGAAGTGATTTGTAACTATTTAGAGCCATTTGGTGATGCAGTCTTTAAAAAACAGAATGTGCCTCTTCCTTAAGAATAATTTAGACGGCTAAGATGTTAAGATCTCAGATAACTTTCTGATATCCTTATAGAGCCTGAGAGTCTGTTTCTGAGTTAATATATACTAAGGTAACTGAAACTTCATTTTAACAGTCACCCTCAACCTTTTTTTTTTCCTCGAAGAACTTTTTATTTCTGTAAAATATGGATTCCTGAGTTCCAGGGTATAGACTTTATGGAATAGAGTCCCCAGATTTTGATGTGGAAGAGTTATTCTGAACTGTTTACAATGAATTAAATCATACATAATCAATGAAGAGGTTTTGTAGTCATTAGGGATTCACATGTTTAAATTTCTAAATAATAGGAGGTTAAATGAAGTTGTACTTTACTAAGCTTTACATCAACCTCTATACCTTTCATTATGTCTGTTAAATATAGGTGAAAGGTGAGCTATTTTATTTGAAAGTAGATTATAATAACTGTCGTTAAGTTGCTATCTTGTGTCATTAAGTTGGTATCTTGTGGATAATCTTACATTTCTATTGCAAGTTAGAAAACGATTTCTTCTTATCCCTCATCTTATATCATCTTCCTCACTTCATATGTTTTTATCAAGTCTGATGATCCTTGTCTTTTAATTGGACCCATTCATTATTGCTGATACTTGGGTCTGAATCTCCATCTTACAGATTCATTACTATTTGTCCTTCTTGCTTCACACTCCTTTTCATCTTTCTTTTGGATTTTTTTATTACTCTAGTTTCGTACCTCTGTCAGCATGGTAGTTCTTTTTTACTACCCTACAGTTACAATATGTCTTTGACTTGTCAAAGTCTAATATAAACTTGTAAATTTATATTTTTTCCTTTTCCTTGTCAATACAAGGACCTTAGAACACTGAGGTCATGTCCTCCCTGCCATATACGTGCTGCTGTCATCATGCATTTTAATTCTATACTTATCTAAAACTCTACACATAATTATGTAATTGGTCAATATCCATTTAGATCCACATGCACATTTGCTCTTTTTTATGCTCTTTATTCTCCACATTTTCATTGAGGATCCTCTTTCTCCTGTCTGAAAATAACCTTTAGTATTTCCTTTAGTGTGAGTCTGAAGATGAAAACAAAAACCTTTATTTTTCTTTCTTTGTTTTTTGAGACCAAGTTTCGCTCTTGTTGCACAGGCTGGAGTGCAAGTGGTGCAATCTCGACTCACCGCAAGTTCCGCCTCCCGGGTTCAAGCAATTCTCCTTCCTTAACCTTCCTGAGTAGCTGTGATTACAGGCATGCGCCACCACGCCTGGCTAATTTTGTATTTTTAGTAGAGACGGGTTTCTCCGTGTTGGTCAGGCTGGTCTCGAACTCCCGAACTCAGATCATCCGTCCGCCTCGGCCTCCCAAAGTGCTGGGATTATAGGCGTGAGTCACCGTCCCTGGCCTTTATTTCATTTTTGAAGATTATTTTCATTGAGTGTAAGTTTCTAGGGTTGGCAGTTTCTTTCAGTGCCTCAAAGATATCATTCTCTTATCCTAGCTTCCATTGTTTCTCTTGAAGTATTTATGGAGGTTAAATCTTGTGAAGTCTTTGATCAGATTTGGAAAATTATCAACAACCATATCTTCAGATATTGGTTCTGTCCCATTCTTTTTTTGCTTCCAGGACTCTACGTATGTGATAAACTTTTCACTATCTTTTTTATTTTCTGCATTTTCTACCATTTTGTTTTTCTGACCTATTTTCCAGTTTACTGAATCTCTTTTCTGCTAAGTTACTGCTGTGGTTAAACTTATCCATTAAGCTACTAATTTCAGCTGTTGTATTTCTAAATTTTAGAATTTCCATATGGTTCATTTTTATAATTTGCATTTCTCTACCAGGCTTTCAGTCTTGTCTTTTCTTTCCTCGCTTATGTTCAACAGAGTTAACTCTATTATCTTGACCCCTTGTGGTTATGTGTCTGTTATTTGCTTCTCTTGTTTTCTATTTGTCTTTGTCTCATGTGGCTTATTTTTAGTGATAGACATTATATATGAAAAATTATAGAACTAATTTGAAACCTTGGATGATAATCTTCTCCAGAAAGGATTTATATTTGCCCCTGCCAGGGGCTTGGAAATTAGCAACCCAGGATTGCCTCATGCAATCAGGGGTTGAGATGATTCAAGCTGGCCTCATTCCCTGTCAGGGCAATTTGCAGTTGGTTCTTCAGGGTCGCAGCCTTAGGAGTGGGAGACTTAGCAGGGCCTCTCCTCGGTGAACGCTGGGCTGCAATGTTTATCTCTCTGTGAGCTCTGTGAGGCTGTGAGTTCTAGCTCAGCTTGTGAACCTCTTCTTTTTCTCTTCTGTAATTGGAAGAAAACCCAAGGGGGGAAAAAAAAGATCCTGCTCTCTGGTGTTCCCTTTTCTTAGCCCTGAAATTGTTATGTTTTGTTCACCTTTCTAGTTTTCAGTCAGAAAATTGATCTAAATTACCTAGTCTATCATTATTGGAATGGTTCCTTTATATAGTTCTAGTGAAGTGGAACCCCTTCATGTGTTTCATCAGTTTACCATAACACTGTTCTGTTTGGGCCTGATTTTAACTTCATTTTTATTTGATTTGGTTTTCATTTTGGTTTTGAGTACTAATTTTATGACTCTTACCTATTATCTGATAATAAATGTATACATTCTTTATAGTATCTTTTAAAATCTTCTAAATAGTATAACATTAAGGATGTTCTTAAAATTAATTAAACTTGCTTATTTGCTTTTTAGGATAACTTTCCATTTGATCCTCCGTTTGTTCGAGTGGTGTTACCTGTTCTCTCAGGAGGGTAAGTTTAAGCAATTTCTTAAAAAGAAAATTTTTTTCAGTTAAAAAAAATTTTTTTTATGGAGACGAGGTCTCACTATGTTGTTGTGGCTGGTTTTGAACTCCTGGGCTCAAGTGATCCTCCCACCTTGGCCTCTGAAAGTGCTGGGATTACAGGCATGAGGCCACTGTGCCTGGCTTGCATTTTTTTTTTTTTTAAGTGTGCACCAGAATCATTTGGAGAGCTAGTCCCAGAGTTTCTCATTCAGTAGGTCTGTGGTAGGACCTGAGTATTTACATTTTTAAGAAGTTTCCAGGTGAAGATGATACTGTTGTTCTGGGCCCACACTTAGAACCATTGATTATAAAGCATTATATTGTTGAGAGGTAGAGTTTTTAATGATTCATACACACACGTATTTATACATATACACACATATATACACACACATATTTTTACCCTAAAAAAGCTAATGTTTTTCTTTTTTTTTTTTTTTTTTTTTGAGACAGAGGCTCACTCTGTCGCCCAGGCTGGAGTGCAGTGGTCGGATCTCAGCTCACTGCAAGCTCCGCCTCCCGGGTTCACGCCATTCTCCTGCCTCAGCCTCCCGAGTAGCTGGGACTACAGGCGCCCGCCACCTCGCTCGGCTAGTTTTTTATGTATTTTTAGTAGAGACGGGGTTTCACCGTGTTCGCCAGGATGGTCTCGATCTCCTGACCTTGTGATCCGCCCGTCTCGGCCTCCCAAAGTGCTGGGATTACAGGCTTGAGCCACCAAGCCCGGCCTAAAAAGCTAATGTTTTTCAAATGTAAATTGTGATTGAGGGTTTAGAGAATGTTATGATTAAAGAGTGGTCCCCACATGCCTGTGATCCTAATTGGTACTTCTAGGGATAATCATGGGAAATCTCATGGACCTATGGAACTGGCTAATTACTTCTACAGGTAATACTTGCAGTTTAGTAGGGTCAAATGGTAATTGTATTGCTGCTTCTTGTGGTTGGAAGTCTTACAGAAGAGGGGGAAAAGATCACAATTTGTTAGGTTATTTATGAAATGTTCAGTAGGCCCTCAAAGTATGAGCAGTTTAACTTGAGAATTTTCAAACACTCGGCTAATTCTATTATGTGACATAATCTACATTATGGTGATTAAAAACTAAATATATCCAGCCCTTACTTTGATCATTTCTCTGGTTGAGATAGTAATAGTTGTATTTAGGGTAAAAATATGAGTGACTATATCAGACTTCAGAACTTTCTCCAGAAGAGCTTTGTTCCTACAGTTATTTTTAGTTATATTTGCTTTACATGCTTATATATGTGTTTTGGGGGGCTAAAATCCTGTTAAGAATCATTTCTTGTAGTCAAAATACATACTAATTTGCTGTTGATACTACAGAACTAGTTATTTGGGCATGGTGTCCATCTATAAAGCTCAGAGAAACAAAAAGTATGTGTGTTTTTTTTTAACCTTAGTATTACATATGGATATGCTGAGCTCATTTTGAGTTCTGCCACATGGTAAAGCAATATAATTTTTATTTATTTATGTATTTATTTATTGAGACAGGTTCTCTCTTTGTTGCCCAGGCTGGAGTGCAGTGGTGCAGTTATGGCTCACTGCAATCTCTGCCTCCCGGGCTCAAGATATCCTTCCACCTCAGCCTCCTAAGTAGCTGGGATGCCACCATGCCCAGCTAATTGTTGTATTTTTGGTAGAGATGAGGTTTTGCCATGTTGCTCAGGCTGGTCTTGAACTCCTGGGCTGAAGCCATCTACCCACCTCAGCCTTGCAAAGTACTAGGATTACAAGTCTAAGCCACTGTGCCTGGCCCAATATTGTTTTTTAAAATTATTTTATTTTTCTTTTTTGTTTTTAATTTTTTCTTTAAATTTTATGTATTTCAATATTGTTTAAGAGTTTACTTACCTGACACCTCCAACCTAATCTTTGCCATAGCTCCCAAAATGTTAAGCACTAATACAGTTTTTTGTTTTGTTTTTTTCTTTTTTTGAGACGGAGTCTTGCTGTCACCAGGCTGGAATGCGGTGGCGTGATCTCGGCTCACTGCAACCTCTGCCTTCCTGGGTTCGAGCAATTCTCCTGCCTCAGCCTCCCGAGTAGCTAGGACTACAGGCATGTGCCACCATGCCCAGCTAATTTTTGTATTTTTAGTGGAGATGGGGTTTCACCATGTTGGTCAGGATGGTCTCGATCTCTTGACCTCGTGGTCTGCCCACCGCAGCCTCCCAAAGTGCTGGGATTATAGGCATGAGCTACCACACCAGCCTAGTGGTTTGTTAATAGATATTTGTTTTGAGGGGATTGCAAGGTTTTGGGGAAACCAGGTTCAAAATATCTTTTACCAAAGGACTTCTTGGAGGCTTAATGCTGTTTTCTATTTTTCCCAAAATTGTTTAATAATTTACACGATAGCATCTCAGAGGACTGTGTCCTCTGGCTTACTCTCTGGGAAATGCTGTTCTGTTGGAAATCCAGAGTTCTGAGTGATTCTCATGTGTTTGCTGCTGCAGAGCAGGAGATGCTGAAGGGATTCCTTTGTGAGCAGGTGTTAGAGGTCTCCTTTTGACAGGTTGTTACAAAGTTGATCACAAATACACTATTACAGTGAGTGGAAGTTCCAGGTTGGGTGTGAAACAGTTGTTTAGAATTGTGTACAGCTTTATTTTGTTACCGCTAAAGCTTCCCTAGACTGTTTTTGGATCAGGCAGTAAAATTGCTATAAAAAGTACTTCTCTTGTCATAAAACCTAATGATAAGTTTCGGAAGTTGAATGTTAGGTAACCCAGCCAAGTATTTACATATACAAAATAAACACGAGACTGAAAAATAGTAAATTTTTAATTTTTCTCTTGCTCACAACACCAGCCTTTTACTAGCCACCAAGTCATAGTTCCTATGTTTTTCATAGTTTAGTGTTAAAATATCTTTAACGAAGCCTTTACTGACTGGGGAGAAACGACATAACTATTGTGCTTTAATTTTTTTTTTTTTTTGAGACAGAATCTCACTCTGTTGCCCAGGCTGTAGTGCAGTGGCGTAATCTTGGCTCACTGCAACCTACACCTCCTGGGTTCAAGCCATTCTCCTGCCTCAGCCTCCTGAATAGCTGGAACTACAGGCATGTGCCACCATGCCCAGCTAATTTTTGTATTTGTAGTAGAGATAGGGTTTCACCATGTTGACCAGCCTGGTCTCAAACTCCTGGCCTCAAGTGATCCATCCACCTGGGCCTCCCAAAGTGCTGGATTATGGCATGAGCCACTGGGCCTGGCCAACTATTGTGCTTTAGTTGTATGTGCTTGTTTATAAAAGTGTGTATGTTTACTCAGTATTCCCATAAGCATGGGAAAAGGAAGACAGGTCATTTTTTGTTCAAAATCTTAGAGAAAAAAAATGATCAAGGAAAAGATTTGGAAGAAATTTGCAAATTCAGAATAAATATATAAAAACATTTTTATCAGCCAGATGCGGTGGCTCACGCCTGTAATCCCAGCACTTTTGGAGGCTAAGGCAGGTGGATTATCTGAGTCAGGAGTTTGAGACCAGCCTGGCCAACATGGCGAAACCCTGTCTCTACTAAAAATACAAAAATTAGCTGGGCGTGGTGGTGGGTGCCTGTAATCCCAGCTAGTCGGGAAGCTGAGGCAGGAGAATCGCTTGAACCCAGGAGGTGGAGGTTGCAGTGAGCCGAGATCGCCCCATTGCAGTCCAGCCTGGGCAACAGGGCGAGATTCCGTCTCAAAAAAAGTTTTTTTTTTATCAGAACATTTTAAAATGTGATTATAAAATTGACCAGTATAGCTTTTCAACATTTTATTGTAAGAATTCCAAGAATTTAAGTTTATGACCTTAGTTTACCGCCTAGAGTAGAGACAAATACATGAAGTTATGAATAATGCCATTTTCAATTTTAAAATCTGTTACGTAGTTTCTTAATTGATTCTTTTTTGCCACGGTGTTATTGTTCTCATTATTCAAATGAATAATTTGAATAATAAGTCAGCTTGTGACCTACTCAAATAAATCTTCTGATTCCTAATAAAGTGTTTTTCATTATACCAAATGCCAAGTGTATGAGGGGATTACAAGTACTAAGTACTCCATTGATTATCAAATGCTAACTATGGACTTAATTTATCAGAGGTTTAAAGCAGCAAAGAGTTGCTCTGGCAACAGTGACCTGAAGACTTCATGAAGTAGGTGGGATCCCAGTTAGGCAGTGAAATGTGAGTGGGGTTTGGTCAGCTGGTGGAGGTTGAAGGAAAATGATTTACATAGGTGAAAAATAAACACAATTAGGTATCTAGGAAAGAGAATGAGATACTCAAAGTATACCAGACCAGTTTGAGCTATAACACAAGGAGGGTAGGACTTATGTAGAAGAGTTGTAGGAAATAGTGCTGATGTAATATCTTGTACTTAAAACAGTTCTGTGGACTGGTCAGACCTTTTTTTTCCCCTCTGCTAAGTAAACTATCACCCTGGCTATTCATCTTTCTGTATAACTGGTTGAGAAATGGGAGTAACAGTAAAGAAACTATTGTAAAGTAAATCTGGTGACAGCAGAAGAGAATATGAGACACGTTGTGCTCACAGAGCCTAGAAGAGTGTGACAGTAGTTGAGGACCACGCTGTTGTCTTAAGAGTGAAGTGAGGAGAACCTACATTGGTTTGGTAGTCACTGGAGTGGAAGGAGGAGTGAAATGTGAAAGCTCATTGGAGGCAAAATCAAAATGGCTTGGTCTTCATAGTGAACTATTAAGTGAGGAGGAGGAATTATTTGCTGACTTGGGAAGAAGTAGAAGCTTGCCATCTCAGTCAGGGTAAAGCTTAAGCATTGTGTGATTCCAGATAGATTATTGAGCAGTTTTCTATGTATTTCATATCCCACATCTTCTAGTTATGACCCTATTTCTTTATTTCTTGACATAGCCAAACATTTTTTAAACTAACAGCTTTATTGTGATACAGTTTATATATTATAAAACTCACCCTTTGAAGTGTACAATTCAGTGGTTTTTAGTATATTCAGAGTTGTGCAGCCATTACTACTACCTAATTTCAGAACATTTTCATTACTTCAAAAATAAACCCTGTACTGATAGGCAGTCACTCCCTATACCCGTCTCCCCCACCATTGATTCTGGCAACCTCTCATCTAATTTTTCTCTGTAGATTTGCCTGTCCTGGACATTTCATATAAATAGAATCATACAAAATATGGCTTTTTGTGACTCGTGTTTTTTACAGTGATTTTTAAATGAAATGTCCGAAGAGGCTAAGCTTAGGATAGTGTTTGCTGTACAACTTTGGCAACTGAACTTTTTTAAAGTTGAAAATACTGTATTACGGTGTCCATACATATGACATGTTATCCTTAGATGACCCTTACTTAGATCATTAATGTTTTTTCCCTAGTATTCTTGAACTGTCTCAATATTCAGCAGGAACCCTTTGGAGGCAAAGAGCAGTAAGAATTTGGAACACATATTGACAAAAGGAATGTCATTTAATACAGAAGTAGAATCGACCACTTTTAAATGTCGATGCTGCTGAAAGTGTATATTAAGGAAAAGTTTAGTTATCTTACTTTTTGTGTAGGTACTAGAACTGCTCGTCTTGTGTTCAACAAACATTTGTGTAGGTATTACCTACTCGTACAAATGCACTTTCTTTTGACCTGAAAATCCAAAAACTCCCTTTCTTCCTACCTCCTAAGACTCTGCATCCTCAAAGGAAGAGTGGGGTATCTTAAAGGAAAGGTGGTTGTGGTTGGATAATAGGTAAAATGTCTACTGTGTACTTCCTTTTCCTGAAACAAGTTCCTGTCTACCATCAGCATTTCCAAAATTTGAAGATCCTGTGTGGTGTTAACTCATTAACCAATTATTAAGCTTTGAGCAATTGTGGAACCAAAATCTAAATGAGTACCTAGATCTTCTAATTCTGTTAAATCAGTGAGTGCACATTACGTACAATACTTTTAGCCCAGTAGGAGAGTTAAAGAGTGGAAGATAGATTTCTATGTTTGAGAAATAGAATACACAAAGAAAAAAAAATTAATCCCATGAGTCTTCTGAATTTAAGTTTTTGGAGAGTTTTTCTTTTAGGTTTTTTTCCCTTCCATTAATTTTTCACTTTGAAAGGTCCTAGGGTTTGGGCAAAGCAAGTGGGGAGAGACACTTGCTTGGATTCTCCAGGATGGGGGAGTTGAAGAGGACTTCTTTCCCTAATTTTATTATTAAATTTTGTCACTATAACAATTATTAATGTTAGTGGTCTACAGTAAAAGTTTTTAGATGCCTTCTCTGCAAAGTAATTTGGTTAGTCGACACAAGGATGCCTTTGGTTAGCTGGAGTGGAAGATGTGCAGGGTAGAGTGGTCTTGGCAAGTCTTCTGGGGGGAAATACAGCATTTGGAAGGGTAGGAAGCAGAAGGAATCTCAAACAAGGGAAAGACATGGGCAGAGCCCCAGAGGACAGAACAATTTGTGGTGGACTTGGTGTCCACATAGACCTAATCAGTGGTCTTAGCTTTTGTGTTTTCAAAATTACCACAGTTTTTGTTCTAAAACTATCATTCCCTTGATTTTTTAGGCATGATATTTATGTATTTTGAAATTTAACATAAAGGAGAAATGAAATTTTGTTTGAGAAAGATAAAGGTTAAAAAATCATTACCTAAATAATGATTTTCTAATGGGAGATTTGGTTCATCCCCAGAAGTTATCTTTGGTTCAGAGAATAGTCTTCAGGCCTAGAAAGAGCTTAAGGAATTCCAGAGAGGAGCTCCATGGTCAGAACCATTTGATTCTCACAACAGAATGGGTAAAAACAGTTTGGAACCATAAAGCCATGCAGATGTTAATAGCATGGATAGGGTAAGGTCAGTGTCACTGTCGGGAAAAACTCTTGGCTGTAACATCATGGTAGAGTTTCAGATGTAAAGAACACGCGAATGCCATTTAAGGAAACTGGTTCTTCTGCCCCTATTCTTTGGAATATTTAGGGCTAAGTTCTTAGTTACTGATATCATACAAATCTGAAAGTATTATGTTCTAAGAACCATTAGAAAAAATTGACTAGAATTTCAGAGGGATTACATTAGCGTGATAACATTAGAATTTTTAAGTTACCCATAGTCCTATATCCCTAACAACTGTTTTCATGTTATTTTCTCATCTTTACTTGTATGCATATTTTCTTGGTAATGGCACTTAGAAATTGTTTAAGGAGGAATAATTCTCGAATTTTGTATGACTCCTTTTTTCTTTTTAAGGTATGTATTGGGTGGAGGAGCATTATGTATGGAACTTCTCACAAAACAGGTGACTTTTTTCTTACGGTACTCCATTTTCACCCGCAATTTAGTGTTTTGATCATGTAAATTAGATTGTAAGTAGAAAATTCTTTAATAGCTCCTACTTTTAAAGAAATTTTAGTTTATTTTTAAAATAGTTTCTACTTTCAAGAATGAAAAGGTAAACCAATAAAATGACATTGTACTTGCTGCTGAATCTATGCTAGGATAGGCATTAAGAGTGATCTTTATTTAAGGTTCTAATTTGCTCATGTTGGGCACTTAGAACATTGGTTTGTTGTTTTTTTTTTTTGGTGAGATTCTGGAAATGTTCCAATTTTACTTTTTCCCCTTGACTATAGACTTTTTAACACTGATTTGCTGCTGTTGAGTTACATACCATTTTGTTAGGCCTTCCCAAGTGGGAATCAGAAATACTGCTGTATTTTAGAGATATTTTGTTCTTCCTGTAGGGCTGGAGCAGTGCCTACTCAATAGAATCAGTCATCATGCAAATAAATGCCACCTTAGTCAAAGGCAAAGCCAGAGTGCAGTTTGGAGCAAATAAGGTACTTTTGTTAAGAATTTTACATAAACCATAAGATATATTTTATATTTATGAGCTTTCTTCCTGTCTTGACTTAATTCTTTTTTGAGATAGTTTCATTTTCATTTGGTTTGTTTTCTTCTTGTTACAAAAGTGATCTATAGAAAATAAAGAATTATAAGAAAATTAAAGATACTAATTGATAATCACTTAATGATTTAATATCTGTTCTTTTAGTCTTTGTTATATTTGCTGTAGATAAACATGTCTACAGTTGTAAACTTATTATTGGTATGTATACTATAGTAAATTAAATTAAAAATTACATGTACTTTAAGGTTTTAAAAAATTGAGTTCATGTTATAGAACTAATTCCTGATAAGCTTTTATGTGCTAGGCTCTAATCTTTTCATTTATTTATTTTTACTTTTTTTTTCTCTGTGCCTATTCTTACCAAGTTTTTTTAAAATCTTTTACTTTTTATTAACTCAATCCTCTTAATAACTTAAAAAGTAGATGCTATTATTATCTGCATTTTGTAGATGAGGTAACTGAAGCATACAGAAGTTAGTTAGACAACTTGTCTGAGGTGACAAGTGACAGAAAAAGGATTGGAACCAGACAGTCTGGCTGCCCTAGGCCCAACCAAGGGGAGCTGAGAGCAAGCCATGGTACATAAGGATGTTGTTCAGGCTGGTTTTCTTTTCAGTTAACATGAAACATAGGCTGTAACATTAATTTTAGGACATAAGTGAGACAGCCTTTCAAAGCCAGAGGTTTGTTACCATGACTTTTAGCAAGAATTTGTGGTTTAAAGGCAAGATGGTGCTCTCAGAAGCTTCCATTCACTATGGAGGGAATGGTAGTTGAGTTAAATAGTGAAATCCTGGAGCACACAGTCTTCAGGGCAGCTTCTGACCTATTTCTATGGTCAGCATCTGTCTTTCCCTGCTGCCCATAACCTCCACTTATTCTCACATAGAATCCCCTAGACTGTGATCACATTCAGATGAGAGAACTATTTTGTTTTTTCCAGGGTAGGAGGAAGTGAGTCACTACCTATACTAAGCAGTCCAGTCTCCTGTGTATAAATGAGCAAGGTTGGGGAGCCAAATCTCTTGGAGAATCTCAGGATTATGCAAGATGGTAAAGTGGTCTCATGTTAGTTATATCCACAGCTCTCATCAGAAGCAGACACAGATACTTTTTGTAGGAAAGCATCTCTAATTTAAGCCTGTAGGATTCCCAAAGATTAAAAGAATTCACTACAATCATAGCATTCAGGTAGTCAACTCAACATATTTGAGAATTGTCAGAAATAATAAATAATAGATATATTTCCCAAAGACAGTAAGTTTTGGAATTATCAGATACAAAACACATACTTCAGATATTAGAATTATGAGAAAATAGTTACATGTGAAATCTAAAATAAAGAAAAAAAGATGGAATCATAAAATTGAGCAAGCAGTAAGACTGCCAGGAATGATGAGGAAGACCTGAAAAGAAAATGGATGAAATAGAACTTATAGAAATAAAAAATATAGATGGGTATGGTGGTTCACACCTGTAATCCCAGCACTTTGGGAGGCCGAGGCAGGAGGATGGCTTGAGCCCAGGAGTTGGAGACCAGCCTGGGCAACGTGGTGAGAACTCATCTGTACAAAAAATACCCCCCTCCACCCTAAAAAAACAATTAACTGGGTATGGGGTACCTGTCTATAGTCTCAGCTACTCAGGAGGCTGAGGTGGGAAGATCACTTGAGCCCAGGAGGCCAAGGCTGCACTGAGGCATGTTCACGCCACTGCACTCCAGCCTGAGTGACAGTGAGACTGTTTCAAAATAAAGAAAAAATGTAATTGTTGAAATAAGAAACTCAGTAGATTAGATACCAGAAGAGAATTAATTGATTAGATGATTATCTCAAAAAAATACGTTAGAATGTTACACAGAGAGACATGGGGATAGATGATAGGGCAGAAGTTGGTGGGGTTGGTGGGGAGAGATCAGAGTGAGGGCTAAAATATGTCTTAGTGGAATCGCAGGAGGAGATATTAGAATTATACTAGAAAGTGAGAGAAATAGAAGTTCTAAAGGTGATAGAAGCAAGTCTACATAAATCAGTCATAACAAATGTAAATGGACTAAAGTTACCAGTTAGATTAAGTTAGTAAAATCCAGCTGTTTTAATCTTTATATTTAAAATATAAAGGTACAAAAAGGTTGAAAATTTTTATAAAGGAGAGTGATAAAGATATGCCAGTATACATTAACCAAAACCAAATGATGTAGCTTTAGTATCAAACAAAATAGGATTCTGGAACAGAAAGCATTAGTAACAATTTGATGATAAGTCTGTTAATTAGGAGGACATAGCAATTTTCGTATTTTATGTACCTATCAAAATAGCCTCAAAATACTCAGGAAAAACTGATAAAACCACAGGGAGAAAGAAGTTGACAAGTCCACTATCATAGTTGGAGATTTCAACATACCCTGCATACTACTAGTCAGATAAACAGAATGCCCCTATGTAGATTTGAATAACCAGTGAACAGTCATGGTATAATGGACATAGACCTCTGTACCTAATAATTAGATATAGATTGTTCTCAAGCATTTATGGACTATGGGAGAAAAATTAATTATAAATCCATAAAATCAGAAGATTTAAAAACAGTTGGTACCATACACACCATATCATTTAAATATGAAGCAGTTAAGGTTAGAAGGCAATAATGAAGAGATTAACAAAAAGCTATGTGAATTTGGAAATTAAACACAGCTGTAAATCATGGTTTTAAAAAGTAAAATGAAATTTTAAAATGCTTAGAATTGAACCACAATTAAAATACTAGAATTCTGTCTATTCCTCTCTCCCCTCTTCTTCCTATCTGGAACATTCAAGAAGCTAATCTTTTTCAATGAACACCTCAAATACTGAAAAACAGAAAAGGACAGATGTCATTCTCTGATCTTAGTTAAATCTATAAGTTAATAATAAAACCAGAAAACAGATATTTCTTTCTGGAATTTTATAATTCATGCAAACAGCCCTTAGGTCAAAAAGGCCTTCAAAATTAAAACTGCAGAATATTTACAGAATAGCAATAATGCAATCATTACTTATCAGAGATTAAAGGAAAGCTCAGAGGAATGTTCATTGCCAAATCCTTATGCCATTAAGAAAAGAATGAAAATGAATCAAGCCTCTAACTGATTGCTAGACAGGACAATGAAAAACCCTGAAGGAGGCCGGGGACGGTGGCTCACTCCTGTAATCCTAGCACTTTGGTAGGCTGAGATGAGTGGATGACCTGAGCTCAGGAGTTCGAGACCACCCTGCGGAACATGGTGAAACCCATCTCTGCCAAAAAAACAAAACATGAAAATTAGCTGGGTGTGGTGGCAGATGCCTGTAATCCCAGCTGCTTGGGAGGCTGAGGCAGGAGAATTGCTTGAACCTGGGAGATGGAGGTTGCAGTGAGCTGAGATCCAGCCACTGCACTCTAGTCCAAGTGACAGAGCAAGACTCTGTCTCTTAAAAGAACCTGAAGGAAAGCAGAATGGGGAAATTATTAAAGATATACAAGCAGAAATCAGTGAGTTAGAAGAATAGGAAGGGCTAGACCCACAGTACAGTAAAGCCTCTGCAGAAACATTTGTTTAAACTGGGCATTTGAGTACCTTGCTACTGATATTGAGACTGGGGAAGGCCAACATTCTTATTTTCTCTTTGTGTTTTGGGTGGTGGGCAGTAGGGTTGGAAAGTGACTACTTCACAGTCATTTGGGAATTTCAGGGTATATATATATTTTATGTACAGTTTGTTTCTGAATCTTATTTTTGTCCTTTTTGTGAAAATACTAAAAAAAACACTTTTTCATTAATGTTAAGAAAAACGTGTTACTATACATTTTATGTTTAGTTTATTAGGTGCATTATGGCAGGGCTGTACTATTTTATTTGTGTGTGTGTGTTTTTTTTGTTTGTTTGTTTGTTTGAGATGGAGTTTCGCTCTCGTTGCCCAGGCTGGAGTGCAATGGTGTGATCTCGGACTCACTGCAACCTCTGCCTCCCGGGTTCAAGCGATTCTCCTGCCTCAGCCTCCCAAGTAGCTGAGATTACAGGTGCGCGCCACCATGCCCGGCTAATTTGGTATTTTTAGTAGAGACGGGGTTTCTCCATGTTGGTCAGGCTGGTCTCGAGCTCCCGACCTCAGGTGATCCAACTGCCTCAGCCTCCCAAAGTGCTGGTATTACAGATGTGAGCCACCGTGCCGGCCGGCTTTACTATTTTAAAGAGCTCTAGATGTTGAAAAAGACTACCCTGTAGAAAAATAGGAAAAGTCCTTACATAAATTTAACATGTTAAAAAAATAGGAAAAGGGTATAAAAAGTCTGTTTACAGAAATAGAAATAAATGGCTCATGAACATATTGGAGACATGCTCAGTCTCACTCAGTAATAGAAATACAAATTAAAACTGTACTGGGAGTCCATCTAGTATATTGTCAGAAATCTACAAATATTTGAAGCACTGCACTGGTGAGGCTGCATCAAGGCACTCTTACAGATGGCTGGTGGGCAGACACATTTGTGCAGTTATGTAATCTCAAAATTACTAAGGCATGTATAACTTTTGACCCAGGAGCTCTACTCTAGGACATTTTTACCAGTACTCAGCAGATATACGTACAAGGTTGCTCATGGCAACATTATAACAGCAAAATACTGACAACAACCTGATGTCCACCAATAGGGGACTGATTAAATATTTGAATATCCATGTAATAGAAATATTTCAGTGTTTAAAACAGGTATGTTCTATACTGATTTGGAACATTCTCCAGGATATGCTAGATGAGAAAAGGGGCAGATCAGTATCTGTAGCATGCAACTGTTAGTGAAGGAAAGCCAGGACAATGGCTAATAACAGTGGGCTGTACATGAATATTTTTGTGTAATCTTAAAGAAGGACATAAAAGAAATTAGTAATAGTGGTTAACTTGTGTGGTGGAAGGGGGTTGAATGGGAGGAAACTGGATGTTTAGGGTACAAGTAGGAGGGAGAGTTTTCACTTAGGATGTAGACATTTTTGAGTCTTGTGCTGTGTGAATTTATTATGCAAAAAATTCTGCGACATAATATAGTGGATAGATGGGTACCACTATGGAGAGTGTTCTGGTATATTAATTCGAAGTGAAGATATAGGTTGGTTGTATGGTGACAAAATTAATCCTAGATTTGGCTCCTTAAAAAGATTGTATATTTTTATCAAAAGAGGGCTCCTTTAGTAAGCCAGGTGCCAATTATGGGCGTTCTTTAGATTTCTAACTTAAAATGTCATTCATATGTATAGTCGTGGAAGCTTAATATTTTCTTATCTGAAAGTAATATTTTGTAGTTGTTTTTAAAATAGAAGCTACATGAAGAACGTTTGAGTTTTATTAACATCCCGATATAATCCTTTAACTTGATTCAGCAATATAGAGAAAGACTCTAGAACCAGAAAGCTTTGTAGTTGTCCAATGGTAGGAAGACTTATAAAAATGAACTGTGAGGCTTGTTGATTTTTATTGGGGTACAATTTTGGTTTTGTTATTTTTATAAAATTGTAGAGAATAATGAACTTGAGAAATGAGGCTATTAAGTTAAAATTGTTTTTGAAATGGAGAGTCAGTTTCCTGTGTTCTTTTAAGCACAGTGTGATGCATTCATAAATTTATTGTAATAATTTTCACCTAATTACACTTGATTTAAAATGTGTAATTCTCTTTCAGAATCAATATAATCTAGCAAGAGCCCAACAATCCTATAATTCCATTGTACAGATACATGAGAAAAATGGTATGTTTAATTCAATAAGTGTTTATTGCCATTTAAGAAGTTTTAGATAATGTATTAATATTTACCGTTTTATTTTTCTGTTTTTGCTTTAGTTTCTTAAAGTACTGTTACCATAGTGAAAAAAACTTGTGCTGCATACAAAAATCTTTATTTATTTATTTTATTTTATTTTATTTGTTTCTTGAGATGGAGTCTTGTTCTGTCACCCTGGCTGGAGTGCAGTGCTGCTATCTTGACTCACTGCCAGCTCCGCTTCCCAGGTTCATTCCATTCTCCTTCCTCTGCCTCCTAAGTAGCTGGGACTACAGGCGCCTGCCACCATGCCTGGCTAATTTTTTTTTTTTTTGTATTTTTAGTAGAGATGGGGTGTCACCATGTTAGCCAGGAAGGTCTCGATCTCCTGACTTTGTGATCCACCCGCCTCGGCCTCCCAAAGTGCTGGGGTTACAGGTGTGAGTCATCGTGCCACAAACCTTAACATTGTACTTCAATCAAAATTTTTGTATCCTATACACTTGGCCTAGGTATCTCAGAGTCAGAATCAAGATTTTTTTTTTTTTTTAGTAGATTAATGCATGACTCACTTTACTTACTTGAAATCAATGGTTGTAGGAATTGAGTTAAAGGCAACTCTTTATAGATGGAGTTCTTGTTGTTACAACTGGAGTGCAGTGGTTGTTTATAGGTGTGATCATAGTGGACTGCAGCCTCAAGCTCCTGGGCTGATGTGATCCTCCTGCCTCAGTCTCCCCAGTAGCTCGGACTGTAGGCACAAGCCACCATGCCTGTAAAGTATACTTTACTTTGCTAGAAATGTGTCAGTTTGTGACTTAAGATTTGTGTTTTGTGCTTACTTATTTTAATGACAAAGCAAACTTGTCACTTTTTCAGTGATTGCTTACTTACGGCAATAGTATTCAAAACAAAATTTTCAAGCAGAAGAGAGAAACAATAAAATTTGAGGACAAGGCCAGGTTTTCATAATAATAATTTCTAGCACACAAAATTAGTAGATCCAAAGAAACCTGTGTACTACTTTGATACTTTATAGATCTTGGCATATTCATACTGTTCTAAAGTTTCATACTAAACAGTACGTAGTCTAATTTGCCTTTTTATGGAGAGCTTAGGTTTTTGTGGAGCCTGGGAAACAGATTTCTTATTTTTATTTCTTAAACATTACAACTGGCATTTAAAAAATATTTATAGAAAATGCTGTATTTGAGAGTGTGTGGGTATGTGTAAGCTTAGCTGTGATGAAAGAGTAATAGATTCAGAATCGGGAGAGATGACTTCTAGGGATTTTTTTAATCTTAAAAAATTTTTTTTTCTTATTTGTAAAAAATTGACACGTTATACTTATTGTGTACAAAGTTTTGAAGTATACATAATTGTGGAATGACTAAATCTAGCTAATTAACCTAGGCATCACCTTACGTAGTTATCATTTTTATGGTGAGACACTTTACATCCACTCTTAGCATTTTTCAAGAATACAGTATATTGTTAACTGTAGTCACCATGTTGTACAATAGCTCAAGATGGATTCTAGTCTGGCTTGCTACTAACTCTGATTTTAGGCATCGTCATTTAGTTACTGCACCTGCTGCGATGGCTTCCTCGTCATTGGTGAAATGATGTCATGGCTCTGATAACAGTCCAAGTTCCTTATATTCTAAATTGCCAGGAGTTTGTTTGGGGAAATAAGTACTTTCCATGAGGCTTACTTTCAAGTATAGAACTGAAGTGGAATAAAACTTATTCTTTTAGTCTAATATTCCACAGTCATCTTTAGCTAGAGATGCCATTAATACAGAGCTCTTGTGTTGAAAACTCAAGTACAATTTATTCATAGAAAATAACTTTCTGTTGTGAAATAGCAAAATGCAGTGTTACCAATCCAAGTATAAGTTTAATTTTTACAGTAGGCCGGGTGCGGTGGCTCACACCTGTAATCCCAACACTCTGGGAGGCGGAGGTGGATGGATCACCTGAGGTCAGGAGTTGGAGACCAGCCTGACCAACATGGTGAAACCCTGTCTCTACTAAATACAAAACAAAACAAAAAACATTAATGGGACATAGTGGCGCATGCCTCTGTAATCCCAGCTACTTGGGAGGCTGAGGCAGGAGAATTGCTTGATCTGGGAGGTGGAGGTTGCAGTGAGCTGTTTGCGCCATTGCACTCCAGCCTAGGTGACAGAGCAAAACTCTGTCTCAAAAAAAAAGAAAAGGAAAAAGAAAAAAAATTGTATAGTAGATTTAAACACCAAAATTATGAAGAGAGACTGTAGCTAGCCTTATTACATGCCAGTTCTTCTAATTTATTTAAGAATTAAGTATTTTAACTTTTTTTTTTCATTCTATTTCAGGCTGGTACACCCCTCCAAAGGAAGATGGCTAAATATGTTGACTGTTGTGTGTTTGGACTAATGTTGCTTTAAAGAAAATCTTAACCAATATGCAGACACAAGCTTTGAGTGCCCCTA
Organism: Macaca nemestrina; assembly: GCF_043159975.1. Classification (NCBI taxonomy): domain Eukaryota; kingdom Metazoa; phylum Chordata; class Mammalia; order Primates; family Cercopithecidae; genus Macaca; species Macaca nemestrina. The sequence goes on along the minus strand of NC_092131.1, from coordinate 125,113,261 downwards.
TTACAGCAGTACCGAAGACGTTAGTTAATAGATATTTTAGTGGATAATCTGTCATCTGACATCCAGTATGAAGTTACAGCCTTTGCATTTTGCTCATTTTAGATATCTTGGACTGAGCAGTGGGGCCTTTATTGTATTTCTCCTGATAAATACACATACTGGCCACTCCTTATCTCTTTTTCTTGAAAAGTGAACTTTTTAAAGCAGCCAAGTCAGCGTCAGGCTACTGAAGTTGAGGCTTTAGAGTAACTTTCCTATATTGAGCCCATGGGTTACAAGGATTTGCAATATATTCCATTTACAGCCAGTACAAGTTTAATCGATGTTCAATATTGGTTTAGAAAATTTTAAGGCCTTCTAAATCATAATAGCTTTTTCATGTCTAAAACTATTTTATGATATTGCCAAAAGGATAGGAAACCTACTCATTAAATTGTTAAACTTTTTAATGACTATGTGAAGATATGAATTGTTTCCTGAAGATAATACTCTTAATTGAGTTACATTGTTGTTCTTAGGCAAAGCAGTGTAAAACTATATCAGTTAAGGCTTGCAAGTAGTGATTTCCACTGGGGCATCAGAGTCTTGCTGGGCTGAATCTGCTGCTTGTTGGTTCAGTGTTTCTTATGAACAAGAGCCACAGTATAGAGCTTAAAGTTATTTAAAATACTAAGTCATCTTACGTTTCCATTTTATTAACGGGATGTTGCAATCATTTGTAAACTAATAAACTTATAAAGTGATTGGCACAAAGACTCCTTGAGCAAAAGCTGCGCAGTTAAGTAGAAAAATATACTTAATTTGGAGACTCTTACAGTAACTTTTGCCATAGTCAAAACAATGGCTTTTACATTGAAAGATTAATAGAAACTCTACGTATGTTAATTTTTGATGGAACCTGACTCAAATCAAGGTACTCTCCATTTTATTGCCTTACCTGAATCAGTCCTTTTTGGTTGGTAATAGATTTTTTTAATACACCCAAGTTTGATTTAAAAGTAAATTCTAGTTATTAAGCACTTTTAATAAGAAATCCAGAAGCACATTTTTCTGCACAAATCAGTTACAAAGTTCAAAAGTGTTTCTTAGGCATTTGCTTTGAGATTCAGTTTTTAACTTTGTAAACCACATCTAAGAGACTTGTCATTTCTACATTATTGTGTGTGTTTAATTTCTTCTGATTCTATTTTGGTTAAGAGAGCAGTAAATTTTCTGGTATTCTTGTTCACTTGGTTACATTTGTATAAAGTTCTCATTGCCAGTTGCTCAGATAACAAGTGACATGGCAGAATTCTTTAAAGCAGTAAAGTTCCTTAAGCCTAAGGCTAAAATCTTGAATACATTGTTGAATTCTTTAATATCCTGATGGCAAGCAGATTGATAGCTGCACATTTGGCATGCTTTGTTTTATGGATTTTATTTTTAATTGCAGATTTATTTGGCAATGTACAGTAAATTTTGTAAACTTGCATCAAGTTTATGAATAAACCATTTAAAAATTTGGTTTGTGCTGATCATGGCAAGCAAAAAAAAGATTACTTTCTCATTTTTCCATCATAAGAAAACTCTGCTTGATGTGTTTGTAAGCTCTATTGAGTTTCTGGAATAAGATACTTAAGGAGGGAAGTGGTGAGGGGAGGCTTGGAAGACAGGCAGATTTAACAATAGAAAGTGAAAGAACCTGGAAATGGTCTGTAGAATAGTCACCTTTTCCTCAGCCTTTTTCCTCTTCCGTTCTCATTATAAATTGAAGTGCTACTTTTTCCTCATGGCTATCCTTAGTTCCCCCAGTGAAAATAATCTACTTCTTAGCGTACCCATTTCTACAAAAAAAAAAAAAAAAAAAAAAAAGAGTCACAGCTACTCAGGAGGCTTATACCAGTGACAATGTCATACTATCCACCAGTGTGGGAAGGAGGATTTGGGAAATAGTTGTTTTCCATAAAAATATTTTGTTAATGTATAATATGGCCTCCTTACACACAGTTGACAGGTTATTTCACATACAAGAAGTCCAGACGTAGGATAACTCCAGTTGTACTGTACATCTGGGCTTTGCTCTGCTTCCTTGAGATTTTTCTATGTTGGTTTCATCTTTTGGTTGCATGTTATGTGCAGCCACCTTACTTGATTCAGAGGTAGATAAATGCCCCTGTGTTCTAGTGTCTCCTTAGGAGATGAGGAAATCTCTAAAAGCACCATCCCATCAAGTACACGGCCTCTCGCCTTTCCTTGGCTACATCAGGGCCCTGTGCCTACCCCTAAACCAATGGTGGTGAAAAGAATGAAACCATCGTGATTAGTTTGCACAATGGTTCTCAAAGCATGATTTGGGGAACACTGGAGACCCCTGAGACCATTTCAAGAGACTATTTTCATAATACTAAAACATTTGCCATTTTCACTCATTCTTTCATGTGTACAATGGAGTTTTCCAGAGGCTACATGTGATTTTGCAACAGATCAAATTCAGAAGCAAATATGAGAATCTGTCTGTCTTCCATTAAGACAGAAATTAAATATTTGCAAAATGTAAAGTGATGCCGCCACTGGTAAACTGTCCTCTCCCTGTTTTATATCAGCCACAAAGAAAGAACGCCCACTTTGAAAGACAATGGGGTGTCCTTCAGTAGCCAGAGAATGGAGAAAGGGAGCTCATGCTCTCAAGGCACCTTCTCCCAGAGGGATAGGAGGCTGGGGAGTTTAAAGAGTTAGCTGAGGGGGCGGGGGAGGTATGAAGGGCATACACAGGCTGGAGTTCCAGACAGGCATAGTCCCTGAACGTGCTGCTTCATACATCCATGTTCATGAGATGCCAGTGAGCTTGCTTTTTAGGGAAGAGGATTTTAGCATTATGTTAATGATCTAAAGGTAACCGGAGGGTGCCTCTTTATCTTCCTCTGGTATTCCACAAGGGGTCAGGAAGCTCTGGTGACATCTGGGCCATCTGGATTCCTTAAGCAGCTGCGCCTATAAATAGACTAAGGAAAAAAATTGGCTGGGCTTGTTGGCTCATACCTGTAATCTCAACGCTTTAGGAGGCGGAGGCAGAGGGATGTCTTGAGGCCAGGAGTTTGAGACCAGCCTGGGCAACATAGACCCTGGGTCTACAAAAAAAAAAAAAAAAAAGTCACAGCTACTCAGGAGGCTTATACCAGTGACAATGTCATACTATCCACCAGTGTGGGAAGGAGGATTTGGGAAATAGTTGTTTTCCATAAAAATATTTCGTTAATGTATAATATCTGTTTTTTAAAAAGATGTTCTGATTTAATTTTTAATATGGTAAATATTGATAGTCATAACACACATAAACTATTGGTCGTGTCAATATTTTAGGGTGTAAAGGGTCCTGAGGCCATAATGAGAACTTCTGATTTAGACCAAGTTTCTGCCCAAGATCTGGCGATCAAATCAGGGCTCCCTTAGGAAGGAATTGGCGGGAGGAATGGACGAACCTGTGTCTGCTGTGCTTCCATTTTTTGGTGGTTCTCAATTTGAGCATGCATCAGAATCGCCATAAAGTTTGTTAAAACGTAGATTGCTGGGCCTCATCCCCAGTGTCTGATTTAGGAGGTCTGGGGTAAGGACGGGAAATGTGCTAAAACTTAGTAGTTTCCAGGTGAATCTGATGTTCCTGGCGGGGAACTGGTGCACAACTTCGGGCGTGCTTCACAGCAGTAATCTCACTCAGCTACCTTAGAATGGCAGGTGCTATTTATGCCATTTTACTCATTTGAAACTTTAAACCTGAATATTACAACGAGTTAACTAAGTTTACCAAGGAATAAAGGCAGTGATTTTCACACACTAGGACAATTTTTTAAAAGCAAACACTGTCCGTTCAAAAATTGAGCTTATGATATTTAAACAGGCATTGGAACTATGAAGAGCAATAAGTACTACCTAGTCTCTGCAAGGAATTTGTGAAATTAGAGAACGATGTAAACTCAGAAATATGGCGGTGCCAGGGCAGTGAGAAGCACACAGGATTTTCACTGCAGCAGGCCTCCTGGAAAGTTGCCAGGCGCGGTGGCTCATGCCTGTAATTCCAGCACCTTTGGAGGCCCAGGCGGGAGTATCGCTTGAGCCCTGGAGTTTGAGACCAGCCTGGAGAGCATAGGGAAACCTGTCACTACAAAAAATACAAAAATTAGCTGGGCGTGGTGGCGGGAGCTTATAGTTCAAGCTATGAGGGAGGCTGAGGCGGGAGGATCGCTTGAGCCTGGGAGGTAGAAGCTGCAGTGAGCAGAGGCCGCGCCACTCCACTCCTGCCTGCCCACAGCATTACACCCAATCTCAAAAATGAAAAAACAGTTCCGAGGGTATTATGGAACGGATGGCTTCAACCTCGGTGTGCGGACTCCAGGCCAGGATATTCACCGGCGTTGCCACGCCCACCGTCCCCGTCCGGCCGGAAGTGGCGCGGGCGCCTGCTCAGTGCGCGCCGGCCAGGCAACTCTGTGCTGGCGTAATCGGGTTCCTCCGGGCCGCCGTAGGACTGGTTCCGGCGGGCTCGTGAGGAATGGAGCTGGTGGGCAGCAGCGGCGAGCGCTGCAGCTCCTCCTCCGTAGACCCACGGAGCACCTTCGTGTTGAGTAACCTGGCGGAGGTGGTGGAGCGTGTGCTCACCTTCCTGCCCGCCAAGGCGTTGCTGCGGGTGGCCTGGTGAGAGGAGGCGGAGGCGGGAAGCTTGCCTTGTGACACGCCGTGGGCATGCCCCAGGCTGGCGGGGTGGGGAGAGACCGTGGGGACCCAGGGCTCTCCCCAGCTCCCTCGCCCTATCTGAGGTTACCCGCTACCCGCGAGGTATCTCCCAGCCGTGGTGCCCCGGGGGACTTCGCTGAGGGGCGAAGTTCCCCTTAAGGTTTTCTCCACTTCTGGCTCTCTTTCCGAACCAGCGCCCTGACTGACACCTACCTCCCCCGGGGACTTTGGATCCCGCAGGGATCTCCTGCTGCTCCAGTAGGTGGGGGTTTGTGAGCTGTGGGAGAGACGAAAATGAACGTCCGTTTGCAATGCTTTGTGCGTTTGCGTCCCCAGCGTGTGCCGCTTATGGAGGGAGTGTGTGCGCAGAGTGTTGCGGACCCATCGGAGCGTAACCTGGATCTCCGCAGGCCTGGCCGAGGCCGGCCACCTGGAGAGGCATTGCTTGGTTCGCGTAGTAGCAGAGGAGCTTGAGGCAAGTAGCAAGGGGTGTCATGCACAGTCATTTGCAGGTTGGTGGTTCAGTCTTTTGAGAACTATTTTTTTTTTTTAATCCCAGTTTTGTTAATTCAAGGAACATCTTGTGCCGGGAAAAGATTTTGTAAACATCAGTTTTAGTGACTACACGGTAAGGATGTGTCATGATTTATTTGACCGTTCATCAAATGTTGAGCCTTTTAAGTATGCACATTTTCACTATTAACAACAACGCTGTGCAGAACCTTCCCTTCACCTGCTTCCCTTGAAGCAAGTTTTTGTTGTCTTTTACCGGGAAGACAACTGGGTGTGTCTTGCTCAGTGTAGCACGCCTAGAAAGCCAAGAACCAAAACTTAAAGCCAAATATTTCAACTTTCGATCCTGTACTCTTTTGCTTCTCTGGCCCCCAACTTCAAAAGGGGAGCCAACACCTGGAGAGATGAAGACTCGGACTGTGGAGTTGGAGGGACTGCAGGGTGTACCATCTCTCTGGGGAGTGGAAGGGAGCCCTTTGACAGTGAAGTGCCAACCTGCTGCTCTGTCACTCTGTTTACTTTAGTACGGCTTACAGACATAACTACGGTGCAGCTGTCACAATCAGGAAATTATCACTGATACATTTCTACCATTTTGTCCTCAGACTCGGTTCAGATTTTGCCAGTTGTCCCAGTAAGGTTCTTCATGGCAAAAAGATCTGTTCCCAATTGTAAGTTGCTCTAAGTAAGTCATGTTTCTTTAATCTCCTTTGATCTGGAACAGTTTCACAAGCTTTGCTTGATTTTTCCAAATCTTGACACCTAGGAAAATTGCAGGCTATTTTGTAGAACATCCATCAATTGTGTCTTTGGCAGGAAATAACCACAGAAGTGATGCTGTGCTCTTTTCACGGCATCCTTAGGTGGCATGTGATTTCCATTGGTCTCGTTATTGGTGGTATTACCTTTGATTACTCAATTAAGGTGGTGCTTGCCAAGTGTCTTCACTAAAATCACTGTTCTGTAATGATTGAGTGTTTTGTGAAGAGATCATTTGAAACTATGTAAATATCGTGTTTCAGTGTGTTTATTTATTTGTATCTGTACACTCTCGGAGTCTTATTTAATTCAGTGGGCTATAATCTGTTACTGTATTTTGGTGCTCAAATTACGCCCCCCCCCGCCCCCCCCCCCCCCCCCAGTTTGGCTAGTGGGAGCTCCTTCAGGCTGGCTTCAGTGTCTTTTTAGAGATGACTGCATTATCTTTGAGCACTTTTCTTTTTTCTGGCACAAGATGTTCTAAGCTTGTCTTGGGTTTTACCTGCTTTGGTCCTGGAATTGGTCATTAAGCCCTGGCTCCTTTTGATGGAGTGTGGTATTTAGAAATCAAGGTCTAGACTCTTTAAGTGTACTCCTTGCCATTGAGGGATTTGCTGCTCCAAAGCCCAGTCATTAGAGCCAAGGAGTGTATGTATGTATATACATGCATGTGTATGTATATACATCAGCATACACATACACACGTTTACAACTATATGTGGAAACTCATGAGTTCACACAGGTGCATCCTTTTCTAATCAAGTGCAGGATGCTTTCTAGTTTTGTGTCTGCTCATATTTGTACCTCCCTTTTGGGCAAAGGGAAACTGGTTCTCATCATTCTTAATGTATTTAGATATTACCTCAATGCCCCATATGTAACCACTCTTCTGTTTCCTCCTTCCTTGGGTGGTCTTTCTCCTTACCTTGTCTGGGCTCTGGAACTCTCATCCCAGGGAGCTGGCCAGTATCCAAAGGCAGGCTTGTAGAAAACTTTTCTTCTCTGGTGCTTTGTCCCAACTCCTGCCATTTTTCCAGAAGTTTATCATTTGGAAAAATTCAAAATGCAAGCAGGCTTTTTTCCTCAGAAGTGTTCTCTGGAACATCGTTTATAATAAGCGATACTAAAAACCGAATATTAATTTAATAAATAAAGCTATTAAATTATGAACTGTAAGTGTATTAATGACAAGAGCAAATGTTGATTTTAAAAGTGAAAACATTATAAAATTATATATTTAGTATCATCTGAATTATTAAAGACCAAAAGGGAGAGTAGAAAAGAAAGCCAAAATAGCTTTTTTTTTCTATTTAATGTTTTTAAAAAGTTTTCTCTCTGTGGTCATCGTTTTCAAATTTTTACCACAACAGGCATTATTTTTCTATAGCTTTAAGAGTTTATACATTGTGGTGGCTGTTAATAGCCAGACAGACTAAGGTATGAATTGTAGCTTTGGCATATACCAGTGGTGTGACTTTGAAAAAGCTACTTAACTTCTCTGAGCCTCAGGTGCTATCTCCATAAAATAAAAAGAAAAATAATTTTCCTGTGCCCTTATAGAGTTGTTGTAAGGATTAAATAATGAAAAGGTAATGCATATACCACATTACTTATAGTACCAGGAGCGTAAGTTCTCAATGGATGTCTGTTAAATATTCTTTTATTAGTATCATTATTAAAGTTCACATAGTTATAGTAATGCCCTTAGAGGAGTTCCTCCATTATAGTAAACTGCTGGTGAGACAAAAACATGAAAACTCTATCCAAATCATACGTGCTGTTTATTTGTGTTTTCCAAGTTATCTAGTGGACATGGGCACTTTTATAGCTATAAAGAAAGTTGATTTAACTTTTCTCTTAGAAATATTTTAAAGTCCGCCAGGCACGGCGGCTCATGCCTATAATCCTAGCACTTTGGAAAGCCGAGGCAGGCAAATCGCTTGAGGTCAGGAGTTAGAGAACAGCCTGGCCAACATGGTGAAACCCCTGTCTCCACTAAAAATATTAATATAAATATTTAAAAATATTAAATACTTAAAAATATCAAATATATAAATAAAAATATTAAAGTACAAAAATTGGCTGGGCGTGTTGGTGCAAACCTGTAATCGCAGCTACTCAGGTAGCTGAGGTACCAGAATCGCTTGAACTGGGGAGATGGAGTTTGCGTGAGCCCAGATTGCACCACTCCAGCCTGGGTGAGACTCTGTCTCAAAAAAAAAAAAAAAAAGAAAAAAGAAAAATATTTTAAAGTCTGCCAAAAGCTTTATAAAACAACTTGCCATTTGTAACTTCTTTGAACAGTGGAATGTGGTGCTAGCTGTCTTAACTGTGCTCTGAGAACATTTCATGTTGAGACTTGTTATGTCACTTCTTCTAGTGTGAATTAGGACGGAAAATTCAGCAGTTGCTTTTCATTGGGTGCCAGGAGAGGGAGATTCATAAAATCTCAGGACCAGACTTTTAATCCTTGTTCAGGAGTAAGAAACCTGAGGCCTAAAAGCTTGATGAGGGTTATTCTGCTGGTTTGTGGCAGAGTTGCCACTAAGACCTAAATCTGTTTTTTGTTTTGTTTTGTTTTTGAGACAGAGTCTCGCCTGTTGTCCAGGCTGGAGTGCAGTGGCCTGATCTCGGCTCAGTGCAGCCTCCACCTTCTGAGTTCAAGTGATTGTCCTGCCTTAGCCTTCTGAGTAGCTGGGACTACAGGTGCACGCCACCTCACCCGGTTAATTTTTGTATTTTAGTAGAGATGGGGTTTCACCCTGTTGGCCAGACTGGTCTCACCCTGGCCTCAGGTGATCCACCCACCGTGGCCTCCCAAAGTGCTGAGATTACAGGCGTAAGCCACGGTGCCTGGCCCCTAAATCTCTTTGAGTTCTCTCTTCTTTACTCACTATACCAGGCATCACAGATTCAGATGACTTGAAGGTCAGGCAGTTAGGTGAAGAGGGTCAGGTAGCTCAACAGAGTGGTAGCACCATGGCAGACTGGAAAGGCTTGCCTCCATTTAGCCTTAGTTAAGAGGCACGTAGTCTAAGTGTTGCCAAAATGTCCAGTTTTTAAAAAGAATCTGGAAATCCACATTTTATCTAAAAATTCGGTGGAATTTTGAACATTGGCATTCAGTTTACATTTTCTGAAAATGCTGTGTGGAGCAAGGAAACTATATCTGTAGGTCTTGGGCAGCCATGGGCCCCACAGGCCATCATGCTATCTGTCTCTTTTATTAGTTTATCTATATAGAATGTATTCTGAAACATCTTGGCATTCCCCCAAATTATAATGGACCAACTTTTTTTTTTTCCCCACTTAACCAATAGTGAGGCTTTGCTATATGCTAAGTACCTCATGGACCAACTTTTTTTTTTTTTTTTTTTTCCATTTAACCAATAATGAGGCCTTGCTATATCCTAAGTACTTCATTTTATTCTGGTAGTAAAAAATATTTGAAAATAGCTAGCTTAGAAAAATATATTCATCATTTTCATTTAATTCAGCTGCTTTGCCACTTGTCTTTAATTGGAAAGTTTAGTTGAAAACAAGTGAGTCTGAATAAGCCCAGCTCATAGGGGAGATAGGGCACAAATAAGATTAACTAGGGGTAAGGGATGTTGCATCTGAGGTCCAGAGTACTGAGGGAGTTTAGGAAAAGGTTTTGGAGAGGAGGTGGCACTTAAAGTGTCTCTAGAGGGAAACAGTCTTAAGTTCTATAGGAACAGAGCAATAGAACACATGGGGAAGTGGGTGTGTCTGGATAATATTAATAGTAAGCTAAGGGGCCCTGAAGGATGCCTTGTTGTCAAGGCTGGAAATGGAGGCTTGGAGTATTTGATTTAATGAGCAGTGAAAAGAGGAGTGATTCCCCATTACTGAGATTTTTCTGATACTGTAATGCCTGTTCATATAAAGCAAGTGTGTCTTTTGCTGGTACTTGATGTTTTTGTTCTAAGAGCTTCAGTTATTAAGAAAATGAACTTCTTGAGGGCTGGAATGAAGAAATAATAGGTGTTTAGTAAATGAACTGAAAATGAAAGAGCACGAGTGAAAAGTAAATGAGAAGTAGATTGACTCAGAATGCCAACATTGACCTGAAAGAAGGTAGGGCACCAGCAGTTTGGATGGGGTGATACTTTTTTTTTTTTAATTTAAGTTCTGGGATACATGTGCAGAACGTGCAGGTTTGTTACATAGGTATACGCGTGCCATGGTGGTTTGCTGCACCCATCAACCTGTCATCTACATTAGGTATTTCTCCTAATGCTATCCCTCCCATAACCCCCCACTCCCCAACAGGCCCTGGTGTGTGATGTTCCCCTCCCTGTGTCCACATGTTCTCATTGTTCAACTCCCACTTATGAATGAGAACATGCGGCATTTGGTTTTCTGTTCCTATGTTAGTTTGCTGAGAATGATGGTTTCCAGCTTCATTCATATCCCTGCAAAGGATGTGAACTCATCCTTTTTTATGGCTGCATAGTATTCCATGGTGCATATGTGCCATGTTTTCTTCATCCAGTCTATCATTGATGGGCATTTGGGTTGGTTTCAAGTCTTTGCTGTTGTGAACAGTGCTGCAGTAAACATGCATATGCACATGTCTTTATAGTAGAATGATTTATAATCCTTTGGGTATATACCCAGTAATGGGATTGCTGGGTCAAATGGTATTTCTCTTTCTAGATCCTTGAGGAATCATCACAGTGTCTTCCACAGTGGTTGAACTAATTTACACTGCCACCAGCTGTGTAAAAGTGTTCCTATTTCTCCACATCCTCTCCAGCATCTGTTGTTTCCTGACTTTTTAATGATCGCCACCCTAACTGGTGTGAGATGGTATCTCATTTTAGTTTTGATTTGCATTTCCCTAATGACCAGTGATGATGAGCCTTTTTTCATATGTTTGTTGGCCGCATAAATGTCTTCTTTTGAGAAGTGTGTGTTCATATACCTTGCCCACTTTTTGATGGTGTTTTTTTCTTGTAAATTTGTTTAAGTTCCTTGTAGATTCTGGATATTAGCCCTTTGTCAGATGGATAGATTGCAAAAATTTTCTCCCATTCTGTAGGTTGCTTGTTCACTCTGATGATAGTTTCTTTGGCTGTGTAGAAGCTCTTTAGTTTAATTAGATCCCATTTCTCAAATTTGGCTTTTGTTGCCATTGCTTTTGGCGTTTTAGTCATGAAGTCTTTGCCCATGCTTGTGTCCTGAATGGTATTGCCTAGATTTTCTTCTAGGGATTTTATGGTTTTAGGTCTTACACTTAAGTCTTTAATCCATCTTGAGTTAATTTTTGTATAAGGTGTAACGAAGGGGTCCAGTTTTAGTTTTCTGCATATGGCTAGCCAGTTTTCCCAACACCATTTATTAAATAGTTAATCCTTTTCCTGTTGCTTGTTTTTGTCAGGTTTGTCAGATGTCAGATGGTTGTAAATGTGTGGTGTTATTTCTGAGGCCTCTATTCTGTTCCATTGGTCTGTATATCTGTTTTGGTACCAGTACCATGCTGTTTTGGTTACTGTAGTCTTATAGTATAGTTTGAAGTCAGGTAGTATGATGCCTTCAGCTTTGTTCTTTTTGGTTAGGATTGTCCTGGCTATACGGGCTCTTTATTGATTCCATATGAAATTTAAAGTAGTTTTTTCTAATTCTGTGAAGAAAGTCAATGGTAGCTTGATGGGGATAGCATTGAATCTCTAAATTATTTTGGGCAGTATGGCCATTTTCATAATATTGATTCTTTCTGTCCACGAGCATGGGATGTTTTTCCATTTGTTTGTGTCTTCTCTTACTTCCTTGAGCAGTGGTTTGTAGTTCTCCTTGAAGAGGTCCTTCACATTCCTTGTAAGTTGTATTCCTAGGTATTTTATTCTCTTTGTAGCAGTTGTGAATGTGAGTTCACTCATGATTTGGCTGTCTGTTATTCGTGTGTAGGAATGCTTGTGATTTTTGCACATTGATTTTGTATCCTGAGACTTTGCTGAAGTTGCTTATCAGCTTAAGGAGATTTTGGACTGAGATGACTGGGTTTTCTAAATATACAGTCATGTCATATGCAAACAGAGACAATTTGACTTCCTCTCTTCCTATATGAATACCCTTTATTTCTTTCTCTTGCTTGATTGCCCTGGCCAGAACTTCCAATACTCTGTTGAATACGAGTGGTGAGAGAGGGCATCCTCGTCTTCTGCGGGTTTTCAAAGGGAATGCTTCCAGCTTTTGACCATCCAGTATGATATTGCCTGTGGGTTTGTCATAAATAGCTCTTACTATTTTGAGATACGTTCCATCAATACCTAGTTTATTGAGAGTTTTTAGCATGAAGTGGTGTTGAATTTTATCAGAGGCCTTTTGTGCATCTGTTGAGATAATCATGGTTTTTGTCATCGGTTCTGTTTATGTTATGGATTACGTGTATTGATTTGCATATGTTGAACCAGCCTTGCATCCCAGGGATGAAGCTGACTTGATCGTGGTGGATAAGCTTTTTGATGTGCTGCTTGATTCGGTTTGCCAGTATTTTACTGAGGATTTTCACATCGATATTCATCAGGGATATTGGCCTGAAATTTTCTTTGTTTGTTGTGTTTCTGCCAGGTTTTGGTATCAGGATGATGCTGGCCTCAAAAAATGAGTTAGGGAGGCGTCCCTCTTTTTCCATTGTTTGGAATAGTTTCAGAAGGAATGGTATCAGTTCCTCTTCGTACCTTTGATAGAATTTGGCTGTGAATTCGTCTGGTCCTGGGCTTTTTTTGCTTGGTAGGCTATTACTGCCTTAATTTCAGAACTTGTTATTGGTCTATTCAGAGATTCGACTTCCTGATTTAGTCTTGGGAGAGGGTATGTGTCCAGGAATTTATCCATTTCTTCTAGATTTTCTAGTTTACTTGCATATAGGTGTTTATAGTATTCTCTGATGACAGTTTGTATTTCTGTGGGATCAGTGGTGATATCCCCTTTATCATTTTTTATTGTGTGTATTTGATTCTTCTCTCTTTATTAGTCTGGCTAGCGGTCTATTTTGTTAGTCTTTTCAGGAAACCAGCTCCTGGATTCATTGAGTTTTTGAAGGATTTTTCATGTTTCTATCTCCTTCAGTTCTGCTCTGATCTTAGTTGTTTCTTGCCTTCTGCTAGCTTTTGAATTTGTTTGCTCTTGCTTCTTTAGTTCTTTTAATTATGATGTTAGGTTGTTGATTTTAGATCTTTCCCGCTTTCTCCTGTGGGCATTTAGTGCTATAAATTTCCCTCTAAACACTGCTTTAGCTGTGTCCCAGAGATTATGGTACATTGTGTCTTTGTTCTCATTGGTTTCAAAGAACATCTTTATCTCTGCCTTCATTTTGTTATTTGGCCAGTAGTCATTCAGGAGCAGGTTGTTCAGTTTCCATGTAATTGTGTGGTTTTGAGTGAGTTTTTTAATCCTGAGTTCTAATTTCATTGCACTGTGGACTGGGTGATACTTTAAGGGACTATGCAGAAGCACTCATGGATTCATGGGATCCAATTCCAATTTTTTTTTTTTTTTTGCAGAATGTTCGCATCTTACCACATACAGTTCTTTACATGGCTGATTCAGAAACTTTCATTAGTCTGGAAGAGTGTCGTGGCCATAAGAGAGGTAAATATCAAAAGAAAAGCTTTTGTTTCTGTTTTTTTTCATCATGTGCCTTCTGTTTGGAGTTCAATATTGTACTTGTCCTGAGACTTAATCGACTTTCTGAGGCTGTGGGACTGCCACCTGTAGTATGCATGAATGTATCTATCTTTGAACCTTGAGGAACCCTTTCTGCTTCAGATTGATTTCTAAACCTTGTAGTGTAATTGAAACAAATTCATTAGAAAGGTGTTTTTCTCAATTTGAGATGCTTTAATTCTCCAGGCACTTTTTATTATTAAAACAGGTTGTATGACTTTGGCTATTCAGGCCTTTTACTATATTGGAACATGAGGTCCCATTTACCAAAGTTATGTAGAGAAATGGTGCATTTTTGGCTGGCTGAGGGAAAAGGCAGAATAGGTATTCAAGATGGGCATACATAGGCCCCAAGTTAGACTTAGATAATGGATTCTTATTGTCTAATTTGAATCCAGTTAACTGTTGATGCAAATAGTAGTTATACTGCAATATCAGCTGAACAGAAAGGTACAGTAGCAAGTCTAAAATTCAGCTGTTACTGCTAAATTTGACATCACTGGGGCAAAAGCATTATATGAACAGAGAGGAAAGGCAGACTAGTGGTGCAAAAGATCAGATTTAGAATTTAAAAGCCAGGACCAAAACAGGTAAAGTGTTTGTTTTAATCAATGCTTTTAGACCTTTATTTAGAGCATTCTCGTGTCAGGTGACCTAAATATTTCCAGTATTTGCTTTTTTACTTTTTCATTGTCAGATTTGACTTTAAATGGATGATATTTAATCATTTTGCTACTGTATTTTTACAGCAAGGAAAAGAACTAGTATGGAAACAGCACTTGCCCTTGAGAAGCTATTCCCCAAACAATGCCAGGTCCTTGGGATTGTGACCCCAGGAATTGTAGGTGAGAAAAATTAGCAACTTGATGATTTCCTCCTTGCATTAATGTGGGGTCCTTTGGATTGGTGAATTATTTTTAGCTTGGAACCACATTTCTGTTTCTGGACATCTAAAATACAATAAAGTCAGTCATATTTACCATGGCTTTATATTTGCCTTATATTAATGTTTATTAAGTTATTGTGGTATTTCTCATCTCAAGGCTACCTGTATAATGCATATCCAGTAGTCATTCATAAGAGGGGAAAGATCTCATTCTGCCTCCCTCCAAATTAGGAAGTATTTGTGGGCATTTTCAGAGTTTTGTCAGTTCAAGCAGTATTGTTTCTGGTGGGTAGGGGTGAGAGGGGACTGGGATTAGGAGCAAAGATGGGCCTTGTTAGGAAATTTCTGTTTCTCTGCTTTGGTACCACTCTTTGACATTTATAGCCTGAGGCTGTGCCCCTTTCCGTGCTTGATTGCTGCTGGTGAATTTTTGCTGATTTTTATTATTTTTATTATTTTTTATTCTTTTTTTTTTTTTTTTTTTTTTTTGAGACGGAGTCTCGCTCTGTCGCCCAGGCTGGAGTGCAGTGGCCGGATCTCAGCTCACTGCAAGCTCCGCCTCCTGGGTTCACGCCATTCTCCGGCCTCAGCCTCCCGAGTAGCTGGGACTACAGGCGCCCGCCACCTCGCCCGGCTAGTTTTTTGTGTTTCTTAATAGAGACGGGGTTTCACCATGTTAGCCAGGATGGTTTCGATCTCCTGACCTCGTGATCCGCCCGTCTCGGCCTCCCAAAGTGCTGGGATTACAGGCTTGAGCCACTGCGCCCGGCCAATTTTTATTATTTTTTATTCTTTTCTGTAGTTAATTGGGGGAGGAGAGATTCTTTTGAGGCAGTAATGGTGCAGTGGTTAGATACCTGGATTGGAATGCCAGCTGTACTGCTTAGTATCGTATGACTTTGAGCAAGTTACCTAACTTCACGGGGCTTCACTATCCTCATCAAGGAAGTGGGGATGATGACAATAGTACCTTCCTTGGAGGGTTGTGAGAATTAAATGAGTTGACACTTGTAAAGCATAGAGATAACACAGAAAGCAGTAAGTAAATGTTAGCTGTCATGTATTTATTGTTATTTTTTTTTTAGATGGAGTTTTACTCTTGTCGCCCAGTCTGGAGTGCAATGGCGTAATCTCCACTGACTGCAACCTCTGCCCCTTAGATTCAAGCGATTCTCCTGCCTCAGCCTCCCAAGTAGCTGGGATCACAGGTGCCCACCACCACCACGCCTGGCTATTTTTTGTATTTTTAGTAGAAACCGGGTTTCACCATGTTGGCCAGGCTAGTCTCAAACTCTTAACCTCAGGTGATCCACCACCTCAGCCTCCCAAAGTGCTGGGATTACAGGTGTGAGCCACCACACCTGGCCACTGTTACATTTTTTAGTTCTAACTCAGTAGTACTGTACTGAGAATTGTCATTTTTAATCTTCACTGAAAGAGTTTTGATCTGAATTTGAGTCTTGTACCGTGAGGTAAGAAGAATTTCATGTGTTTACAAATGAATATTATTTGTTCAGTTGCTCTAGCTTTGGTTTCTAAAGGGCTTAACATTTTTTTAAAAAAAGAACTTATTTCTTTTTGGCTGGGCATGGTAGCTCATTCCTGTAATCCCAGCACTTTAGGAGGCCGAGGCAGGCGGATCACTTGAAGTCAGGAGTTGGAGACCAGCCTGGCCAACATGGCAAAACCCCATCTCTACTAAAAAATGTAAAAATTGACCAGGCACGGTGGCTCACATCTGTAGTCACAGCACTTTGGGAGGCCAAGTTGGGTGGATCATGAGATCAGGAGTTCAAGACCAGCCTGGCCAACATGGTGAAACCCCATCTCTACTAAAAATACAAAAATTAGCCGGGCATGGTGGCAGGCACCTGTAATCCCAGCTGCTCAGGAAGCTGAAGCGGGAGAATTGCTTGAGCCCAGGAGGCAGAGGTTGCAGTGAGCCAAGATCATGCCATTGCAGTCCAGCCTGGGTGATAGAGCAAGACTCTGTCTCAAAAAAAAAAAGAAGGTAAATTAGCTGGGCATGGTTGGCTCATGCCTGTAATTCCAGCTACTTGGGAGGCTGAGGCAGGAGAATTGTTGGAAACCGAGAGGCAGAGTTTGCACCACTTCACTCCAGCCTGGGTGACAGAGTGAGACTCTGTCTCCAAAAAAAAAAAAAAGTTGTTTTTTTATGTTAATAATATTTATTTTTAGAAGAAGAAAAATTAGAAGATTCAGGTAAGCAAAAGCAAAACAATTAAGCACCTTTAAGCACCACAGAGTTAACCACTCTTATGATGTTAACCTTTATTTATATATGTATGTAAATATAAAAAACCAGAATAAAATTTTCTGTAGACTTGTAACCTACTGTGTTAGTCTGCTAGGGCTACCATAACAAAATACCACAGACTGGGTGGCTTAAACAACGGAAGCTTATTTTGTCACAGTTTGGGAGGCTAGATGTCCAAGATTGGGGATGGCCTTTCTGAAGCTTGCTTACAGCTGCTTTCTCACTGTGTTCTCATGTGGCCTTTTCTTTGTACATAAGCATGCCTGGTGTCTCTTCCTCTTTTGGATTAGGGCCCTACCCTTATGACCTCATTTAATTTTTTTTTTTTTTTTTGAGACGGAGTCTCGCTCTGTGGCCCAGGCTGGAGTGCAGTGGCCGGATCTCAGCTCACTGCAAGCTCCGCCTCCCGGGTTTACGCCATTCTCCTGCCTCAGCCTCCTGAGTAGCTGGGACTACAGGTGCCCGCCACCTCGCCCGGCTAGTTTTTTGTATTTTTTAGTAGAGATGGGGTTTCACCGTGTTAGCCAGGATGGTCTCGATCTCCTGACCTCGTGATCCGCCCGTCTCGTCCTCCCAAAGTGCTGGGATTACAGGCTTGAGCCACCGCGCCTGGCCTACCTCATTTAATCTTAACTATCTCTTTAAAGGCCTTATCTCCAAATATAGTCACATGGGGGGTTAGGGCTTCAACATGAATTTGGGGTAGGCAATAGGGAGGGGGATGACACAGTTCAATCTGTAATATCTACCTGTAAAATTCAGAGCATATTACAAACATATTTCTATGTCTATAAATATACATTTGTCATCATTTTAATGGCTATATTCTATGATACCAGTGTAACTTTTAATCTCAATACCAGTGTGGGACATTCAGGTTTTTTCTGTTTATTTCCTATTTGAAATTATGTGATAAAATACTTGGGTATATATATACTTTATATAATTGTCAAATATTTTTAGGGTAAACTTTTAAAAATTGGAATTGCTGTGAAAGTGTATTTACTACTCCCCCAACTTTTTATTTTGAAAAGTATGGAAAAGTTGAAAGAATAATAGAATAGCATGATAAATACCCATATACCCTTTATCTAGTTTAGCAGTTGAAAAAATTTTGCAACATTTGTGTTTTCTCACTTTGCTTATACAAAATTTCTTTCTGAACCATTTGAAAGTTAAATTGCAAACATCATGACACTACACCCTAAAACTGTCAAAGCTGAAAAACTTTTACTCAGATAGTGGCTTGTTAGCTTGATGATTATCTTAGTGACCTAGACTGTGGTTATCTAGTTTTTACTGAATGTATTGATGAAACTGTTTAACTTTTTCTCTAGTGACTCCAATGGGATCAGGTAGCAATCGACCTCAGGAAATAGAAATTGGAGAATCTGGTTTTGCTTTATTATTCCCTCAAATTGAAGGAATAAAAATACAACCCTTTCATTTTATTAAGGATCCAAAGAATTTAACATTAGAAAGACATCAGCTCACTGAAGTAGGTAAGTTACTTTTATTTATCATTAACTGCTCATTTTATTGATTAATTTTGATTTCTTTGTAATTCTGGCTGGTTGGTGGATATTAGGTTCCTTTGGGAGAATCTGAATTAAGTACAACTGTTACTGGAGCTGTGGCTAATTCAAACAGATGATTCACAGAGGCCAGTATGATACACGTTTGGTAGAATTGATTTACTTTTTAAATTATTTTATTTGCATTAAAGCCCAAGAGACCCAGAGATGAAACTTTTTTCATAAATACTCTGTTGATGATAAACTTGTTTGTATTTAATTCTGAATTTTAAGGAATTCTTGCTCTAATAGTTTATTTCATTTTGCTCTATTTGTATTTTGTTAACCTATTTTTTTTTTATTCTAGTAACAAGCGTTTTAGAAGTTTTTAGAAGATGCAGGTTAGTTCTTTGTGAACTAATTAGAAAGATGGGAACAACTAAAGTGACCCTGATGAGTGTTAGGAAAGGTATGAGTTAAGGCAAGTCTATCAAGCAAGGGGTATGCTGGGAAACATCCCACAGGTAGTGTGGATGGAGCCCTGAAGTGAATTTGAAGAGGTAAAGGGTTGGCTTAATGTCTAAGCTTAGATGGGAAAGCTTAACTTAATATAATCAACAACTAACAAGTTACTCAAGGAAAGCAGCATTAAAGCCTTTTATCTATATCTGCAAATGAATTGATTGAATTCACTTAATTCATTAAAATAGCTGTTGGCATAAAAGCTATTCAGTGGTAACACCTCATTTTTGCATAGATCAGCCAGCCTGTAGAGATAAACCTCTGTTATTTGAAATGGGACTTAAACCAGGAGGAGTAAAAAATTGTGTAGCACCAAAGGTAAAATTTGTTTTACTGATGAGGAAAAAAGGGGGTATACACATTGAGACTAGTTTTTACAACTATCCCTGACAATGTGAAAAAACAAAACAAAACTTGCAAGTCGGTGAATGGGAGGGGAAGCACAGAACAAGAGGCATTAGTAGCAAAGACTAGCAGCTGGGAGCCTCTTAATAATGTGGAAGAGGGTGGTCAGGTCAAGGTAGGTGATGGGAAGTCTCAACAGCCAGCTCTGGTGTGACACAGGGTAGTGTAGCTATGAAGAATGCTGACTTAGAAATGAAATCAGTATGTTGAAGAGATATCTGCACTCCCATGTTTATTGCAGCACTGTTCACAGTAGCTGGGATATGGAATTAACCTAAGTGTCCATTAGCTGATGAGTAGATAAAGAAAATGTGGTATATATACATAATGAAATGCTCTTCAGCCATAAAGAAGGACATCCTGTCATTTGCATCAGCATGGATGAACCTGGAGGATGTTAAGTGAAATAAAGCCAGGCCCAGAAACTCCAGTAGTACATGATCTCACTCATGTGTGGAATCTGAAAATGTTGCTCTCATAGAAATATAGAGTTGAATGGCAGTCACCAGGGTCTGGGGTGGTTGGGAGGGGGTTTGGGGAGATGATGGTCAAAGGATACAAAATTCATTTTGGAGGAATAAGTTCTAGAGGTCTGTTGGACAACATGGAGACTATAGTCAGTGACCATATATTCTTTTTTTTTGGAGACAGAGTCTTACTTTGTTGCCCAGGCTGGAGTGCAATGGCATGATCTCAGCTCACTGCAACCTCTACTTCCTGGGTTCAAGTGATTCTTATGCCTCAGACTCCCGAGTAGCTGGGACTACATGCTGTGTGCACCACCATGCCCAGCTAATTTTTTTTTTTTTTGTGTCTTTTTAGTAGAAACGGGGTTTTACCATGTTAGCCAGGGTGGTCTCAAACTCGTGGCCTCAAATGATCCACCTGCCTCAGCCTCCCAAAGTTCTGGGATTACAGGTGTGAGCCACCGTGCCTGGCCCATATACTATATTCTTGAAGAATGCTAAGAGAGTGACTGTTAAGTGTTCTTACTACAAAAATGGTAACTATGTGAGGTAATGCATATGTTAATTAGATTTAACCCTTCCACAATGTATATACACTTCAAAACATGTTATACATTGATAAATACATACAATTTTATCTCTCAGTTAAAAAATAAATGGAAGGTAGTCAACCTTAAAAGATTGCAGGCTTATAGCTACTCTAGTTCTGCTACTTTCTGGCTCTCCAGTTAGGGCAAGTTTTAAAATTTTTCTAAGCCTCCATTTTCCTCATCTATAAAGTGGAAATAACTAACATTGAATTCACAGAATTGTGAAGATTAAATGAAATGACTTCCATAAAACGCTTAGCAACAGTAGATTGTAGCTAGATGCTAGTGTTGGCTTCTACCCTAGGCAGGCTTTACTGTGTGTCACACAGGCCCTTCATCTGTGGTGTGGCCTTGTAGTTTGTGGGGGGAATAGTAAGGTTTTAAGTGTCCTTAGCTCATTCAGAAGCCGCGTGCCAGAGGAGCATACATGTATCTTGGCCTGAAGTGACAATTAACGATGGCCAGTGTTTGTGGAGGTACTATATGCCAGGTACTGTGCTGCGCAGCACTTCTAATCTTCACCACAGCTTTGCCAGATAGAATTCTTAATGGAATATTTTCGATGAGGAAACTGAACTTTAATGGCAGTAGAGAGTTAAGGCTTTTAGGGTATATAAATAGCAGAGTTAGCAGAAATGTTAAAGCTGTTCTAAATTAAGGATGCCAAACTTCCTTTGGTAAAAGGTCAGATAGTGCCTTTAAAACTGACCCATTGTTAAGTGTAAAGGCAAAATGAATTTGAGGAGCAAATGTGGCTATGTGCTGAGCTTATGTGATTTTGTAATATAATGAGACTTGGAGCTATCCAAGTTCAGCAAACGAAGTCTTTTTCAGAGTTGGTCAGGTGGTTAGCAAATAGTAGGTCTGAAACTCAAAGGAATGGCTGTGGCCAGACATGTTGGTTTGAGAGCCATTTGCGTGTTGCCTGGCAGTCTGTAAAAGCATCAAGTGCCATTTTGAAGGCCTTGGAGTAAGCCAGTCCAGGGCAACTTAGCCCAGATTCTGGAAGGATTTATGGCAGCAAATTTAGTACAAGGAAGGAAGAAGATGAAGAATATGTTGATGTTGACAAGATGACTATCTATATTCAATTGGCTCATAATGTAGAACTCCTACATTAATTTTATTCAGGCTGGGTATGGTGGCTCATGCCTGTAATTTCAGT
Organism: Macaca nemestrina; assembly: GCF_043159975.1. Lineage (NCBI taxonomy): Eukaryota > Metazoa > Chordata > Mammalia > Primates > Cercopithecidae > Macaca > Macaca nemestrina. The sequence goes on along the minus strand of NC_092131.1, from coordinate 125,091,763 downwards.
ACTTTGGAAAGCTGAGGTGGGAGGATCGCTTGAGCCCAGGAGTTTGAGACCAGCCTGGACAATATAGTGAGATCTCACCTCTAGAAAAAAACTAAAAAACTAGCCAAGCATGGTGGCACGCACCTGTAGTCTCAGCTACTTAGGAGGCTGAGGTGGGAGGATTGCTTGAGCCCAAGAGGCAGAGGTTGCCATGAGCTGAAGTCACGCCACTCTACTGCAGCCTGGGTGACAGAGTGAGACCCTGTCTCAAAAATAAATAAATAAATAAATAAATAAAAATTTATTCACCATGTTAAAGCTGTCATAACTGGATGCAGATTCTGTCTCAGTGACATTCGGGAAAAGGCATGAAGGATACATATACAGTCATGTGTTGCTTAATGATGGGGATGAGTTCTGAGAAATGCATCTTTAGGCAATGTTGTTGTGCGAATGTCATAGTACTTACACAGACCTAGATGTTACAGCCTACTATACATGTAGGCTATACAGTGTAGCCTATTACCCCTAGACTACAAACATGGACAGCATGTTACTGAATACTCTAGGCAGTTGTAACACAATGGTAGGTATTGGTGCATCTGAACATATCTAAACATTAAAAAGGTACAGTAAAACATGGTATGAAAGACAGTATACCGCTATAGGGCACTTAACATGATTGGGATTTGCAAGACTAGAAGGTGGCTTGGGGTGAGTCAGTGAGTGGTGAGTGAATGTGAAGGCCTAGCCCTGTATACTACTATATAGTTTATAAACACTGTACGCTTAGGCTACATTAAATTAATTACAACATTTTTGTTCAGCCGGGCACAGTGGCTCATGCCTATAATCCCAGTCATTTGGGAGGTCTGAGGTAGGTGGATCCCTTGAGGTCAGGAATGTGAGACCAGCCTGGTCAACATGGTGAAACCCCATCTCTACTAGAAATACAAAAATTAGCCGAGCATAGTGGTATGCGCCTGTAGTCCCAGCTACTTAGTAGGCTAAGGCAGGAGAATCGCTTGAACCTCGGAGGCAGAGATTGTAATAAGCCAAGATCACGCCACTGCACTCCAGCCTGGGCGACAGCGAGACTCTTTCTCAATAAAATAAAATAAAATAAAATAGTTCTTTAATAATAAATTAGCTAGACAAAAAAATTTCCATTTATATCCTTATTCTGTAAGCTGTTTTCCACCTTTAATTTTTTTTTTTTTTTTTTTTTTTACTTTTTAAGCTTTTTGTTAAAAACTAAAACACAGACACACACATTGGCCTAGGCCTATACAGAGTCAAGCTCATCAATCTCACTGTCTTCCACCTCCACATCTCATCCCACTGGAAGGTCTTTGGGGCAGTAATACGCATGGAGCTGTCATCTCCTATGACAACAGTGCCTCCTTCTGGAATACCTCCTGAAGGACCTGCCTGAGGCTGTTTTACAGTTAACTTTTTTTTTTAATAAGTAGGAGGGGTAACCTCTAAAATTACAATAAAAAGTATAGGATAGTAAATCATAAGCCAGTAACATTCATTGTCATCAAGTATGATGCATTGTACATGATTGTATGTGCTATACTTTTATATGATTGGCACTGCAATAGGCGTGTTTACAATAGCATCACCACAGACATTTGAGTAATGCGTTGTGATACACATTAGGCAATAGGAATTTTGTAGCTCTATTAATCTTCTGGCGCCACTGTTGCATATGCTTACTGTGTGTTTCACCACGCCTGGCTGTCCTTGACCGAGGTGTTATGTGGCGCTTGACTGTATAATCATAACCCAAGTATGTGAGGTGTGCTGTGAGAGCAGAATGGGTAGATTGCTGTAGGGGTTCTGCCAGTGGGAGGGATCAAGGAGTCTTCCTGGAGCAGGTGGATTTTAAGCCCTTGAAGGACAGGAAGCATATGAGAGATACGGATGAATAATATCACGACTGAAGGAGTACAGAAACACAGGCACAGAGCCAGGAAATCCCAGAGCATGTCGGAGAAATAGTAATCATTTTGCAAGCAAAGGTTATGTGCAGGGAAGTCATGGGAACAAAGGGTGGGGCGTATTGAGGCCAGGCTGAAGAGCCTGGGCTTAGTTCCTGTACACAGTAAATAACTGTTACTCAGATGTCATTGAGCAGAGGTGAATATGGCCCTCCTGTGTGGGGAGACACTGGAAGCGGGAGACCATTTTAGAGTCCAGGCAAGAAATAACACTAGGGCATGAGGAGTAGGGAATGAATTGGAGGAAATTAACAAATGATTAGATATGAAAGAGAAGGGAAACTGGTGCCTCAGTAATTACTTTTGAGTTTTGATCCTAGGAGACAGGGGTGATGGTGGTGCAGAGACCAGAAATAGGAACACTGGGACAGGAGGAGCGGGATTGGGAGAAGAAATTGGGAAAAATCAAACCCCATTAGAGATGCTTGTTTTGGCTTTTTATTCAGTGTTGCTGCTAAAGGTCATATGGCCAAACCTTTCGTGTGCTGCCTTTTTTGTCCAGAGAGGTGACATGGCTTTTCCCTGGGCAGTACTGTGTCCTCTGTCCCCCCGAGCGTCCTGGGAATCTTTGATGAGGCCCTGATATGTAGCACTGGTTGAAGCCAGGACCCTAGTTTTGTCAGTTTATAAGAAAGAGCCAAAATCTTGAGCAGAAGAAACCCTTTTGTGATAAAATTGTTGTATTTGTTAGATCATATTTGCATTATAGTGCCAAGTATAGGAATGAGAAAACTGGAATGAAAAACAACCCCAGAATTATTGTGCTCTGTGAAACTTTCTTATAGGTGTCCTTTCCTGAGCTGCTTGATGTCAACAGTTTTGACTTATTCCAAGGCATCATTTTCTTCTGGAAATTGAAGCTTTGCCCAGCTTAAAATGGCCATCTCCGTTCTTTCACTTGCTATCTTGTGTCCTAATTTTAGGTAGAGTTGGCCTTCCATATCCATGGGTTCTGCATTCATGGATTCAGCTAACCACAGATCAAAAATATTTGAGGGAAGTGCAGCAGGAAGCCAGGTTTCTAAACACAGGAGTGGCATAATTTGATAGATCTTTTGAAAATACCAGTCTTGCTATGGTGTGGTGATCATTTTGGAGTACAAGAGTGGATGCAGGATTAACTTGATTTAGCCATTCAGTAGTGTATGTATATATTTCAGAACACCATGTTGTACATGATAAATATATGCCTTTAAAATTTTTCAGTTAAAATAATTTTTTTAAAAAAGTAGATGCAGGAGAAACATTTTACTGTTGTAGTGGTTAAGGAAAGAGGATATGGCAGCTTGGAGCAGAGCAGTGGTGAGTGGAGTTGAAGAGAAGTGGACGGATTCAAGATGAAGTTTGGGGCTGACTGGACAGGATGTGGTGACTGATGAGATGTTGGGTGTTGAGAATGAGGGAGGTGGCAGCGATGTCATGCGGGTTTGTGGCTAGTGCAGCTGTGTAGTACCATTGACTAAGGTGAAGAAGACTTGAAGGTGCAGGTTGGAGGATCAGATTATCAGTTCTGTTTTGGACGTGTTTAGAATTTGAGATGGATATATTGATTATAGACAGTTGGATATATTGGACTGGAGCTCTAGAGAATGGCCTAGAGGAAAGATACTAATCTGGGAATCATCAGGTAATTAATGATAATTGAAGCAAAAGGGACTAGCTTCAGTGATTTGAGGAGGAGGGCCGGGGAGGAGGCTCAGTAGTGCTTGTTGATTGTCCAGGGTTGGTACTGCTGTAATATTATTTTGACATCCCTCCCTTCTGCTAATGCAAAAGCTTTATTGAGACTACTCAGTAAGGTTCTCCTTGAGCCATTTCTTAGCTTTTGTTTTAAACAGTTCATTTGCACAGTCTTACATGGGATGTCAACATAAAAATAAAGCAGATAAAAGCAGAGCCTCTAGGTTGAAGGGTGAAGGGAGCATGTTAGGCCTTGAACCGAGGTTGCTCATTCTCCTCCACCTACACTGGAGGCATCTTTGGAACCCTTTGCCCACCAAAGCACAATCTGAAAGCCCCAGCTGCAATAGAGAGGAGAGAAGCTTCCTTCCCTGGCAGTGGTCATGCACTTCTTCCTCTGAACCTTCATGTAATCCAGGGAAGGGTCCGTAGACTCAGAGCAGTGCCTGGCGGCTCTACCTGTCTGTACCAGAGACAGGAGAGCTTGAGAAAGCAGCCCTAGCACTGCTCTGTGTTGGCAAGATGGGCTTCAGCTTGAGAGTCAGAACCTTTTTGCTCCTTTGAGAATGCTTGAGATGGTTAGTTGTATAGCAAACAGTTGACTCACACCTGGGATCCTCCCTCTCTTTTCCTTTTACAAATATCCTTCTGACTTTCTTCTAGGTGAAGCACAAACCTGTAACATTGCCTTTTGGGGCACAGTGATTTTCTGGGTTTCAGTTTCATTTGTGGAGATTCCCATTAGAAAAGCTTTCCTGTTGGTTTTTTACATTGTAGGGTCAAGAGAGGAAGTTCTGAAGAATCCAGTTGCCTTTGCTCTTTGACGGAGAGGATTGGAAGTGTCCTGTGTTTTCCGTAGCTCAGTAGGCACAGTTGTTTCTGGCAGCCAGTTCTGGGGTGTGTATTTAATTTTACTTTGGTCTGGTCTGATTTAGGTTCTGTAATATGGATATAATTTGCATGTTAAATGTGAATTTTGACAGTATTGAATCCTCACAGACTTTTTAGGAGTAAAATAATACGTAACAGGTTGTTACAGGCATTAAATAAGTTAATTTCTTTTGTTGTTGTTGTTGTTGTTGTTTTGTTTTTGTTTTTGAGACGGAGTTTCGCTCTTGTTGCCCAGGCTGGAGTGCAATGGCACGATCTCTGTTCACTGCAACCTCTGCCTCCTGGGTTCAAGTGATTCTCCTGCCTCAGCCTCCTGACTAGCTGGGATTACAAGCATGGGCAACCATGCCCGGCTAATTTTTTTGTATTTTTAGTAGAGAAGGGGTTTCTCCATGTTGGTCAGGCTGTTCTTGAACTCCCAACCTCAGGTGATCCACCTGCCTCAGCCTCCCAAAGTGTTGGGATTACAGGCGTGAGCCACCATGCCCAGCCTAAATAAGTTAATTTCTATAACATACTTAGAACAGTGATCTGTACTAGTGTTCATTGTGAGATTGGTGATCTGGTGATCTAGCTTGTAGATTGTTCAGGTTCTTTCTGCTCCCTGCTTTTTGATCCTTTAACTACTCCTCTTGAATTCTGCCAGCCACCAAGCAGGATAAAAATGGACTTTAATGACTTGTCAGATTCCAAAAAAATTTGAAGTAGGACAAAGTTTTAAAATTAACTGAAGACGTCATAAAGAGTCTTGAGGGGTCATAGGCAGTACCAGGTGTGAAGCAGAGAGAATCAGTGCTGACACTCAAGGGATTGAACTTGTTCTGCCTTCGAAGTTGCCCAGCCCTTGAGAAAGCAGAAGTGACAGGAAGCTAGTGTTAAAGAAAAAGCAGTGCTGACATCTATTCAAGACAGTGAGGCAGACTTTGTTCGGGAGACCACTGTGATGGAGTTTTGCATTAGGGGAGAGAGATCAGGCTCAACTCCAAATGCACCAACCACAGGTGGGGATTTTTAGCCAAGGAGGAGGGTGGGGGCTTGATGGATGAAAAATTCCTAAGAGGATGGGGTAATTCTTTGCTAAATTTACCTTAAAGATTATTGCTGGAAAGAACAGTTTCATACTATTCCAAAACCAAAGACATCTCTTGGTGGACAACTGCAGTAGCTAACTTGATTATAGTTGGCAATCCTACATGGCAGGCCAATTTATTCTGTTACCTGAGGTTACATTTTATAAGCAGTTTATCATCTTGAAAGGTTCACCGGGAGGTTACACTATTTAAAGTGCCTTATAAATACTTTTCTGGAATTGTGTTTAATGGTTGTGGTAAGTTCCTACTAATGTATCAACTTTTGGAAAATTCTAGAATAAAATCTGAAGTCAGATTCTATGGCAGGTGGCCCAGAACATTGGGTCCTTGATGATCCTTTACCTATGAATTGGGGGCAACCCAACAGACACATGAAAAAATGCTCATCATCACTGGCCATCAGAGAAATGCAAATCAAAACCACAGTGAGATACCATCTCACACCAGTTAGAATGGCGATCATTAAAAAGTCAGGAAACAACAGGTGCTGGAGAGGATGTGGAGAAATAGGAACACTTTTACACTGTTGGTGGGATTGTAAACTAGTTCAACCATTATGGAAAACAGTATGGCGATTCCTCAAGGATCTAGAACTAGATGTACCATATGACCCAGCCATCCCATTACTGGGTGTATACCCAAAGGATTATAAATTATGCTGCTATAAAGACACATGCACACGTATGTTTATTGCGGCACTATTCACAATAGCAAAGACTTGGAATCAACCCAAATGTCCATCAGTGACAGATTGGATTAAGAAAATGTGGCACATATACACCATGGAATACTATGCAGCCATAAAAAAGGATGAGTTTGTGTCCTTTGTAGGGACATGGATGCAGCTGGAAACCATCATTCTTAGCAAACTATCACAAGAACAGAAAACCAAACACCGCATGTTCTCACTCATAGGTGGGAACTGAACAATGAGATCACTTGGACTCGGGAAGGGGAACATCACACACCGGGGCCTATCATGGGGGGGGGCGGGGAGGGATTGCATTGGGAGTTGTACCTGATGTAAATGATGAGTTGATGGGTGCTGACGAGTTGATGGGTGCAGCACACCACCATGGCACAAGTATACATATGTAACAAACCTGCACGTTATGCACATGAACCCTAGAACTTAAAGTATAATAATAATAAATAAATTAAAAAAAAAAAAAGAAATGAGCATATATATATATATATATATATATATATATATAAAATCATTACTGCACTGTCAATGTGAGATGCATATTCTACTAATGTTATGTAAAACTGACAAAATTAGCCTCACAGCTTGGAGAATTATATCTAGATGTAATTAACCAGACATGCCATTTGAATGTATCCAATCTAACTATACTTGGATTTCTATCCTGGTAGAATGCTTGTAGACTCCATAACTTAATTGTTGTGAAGGCAGGCCATTAGAGGAGCTGGAAAAGAGGAACATCGCCATAGAATTAGAATGACACACGATTAGTGAGAAGCTGAGATGATGAAAGCTTCCTCTTAGGGGAGATGGAATGAGAAGGTTTGGCCACAGTGTGGGGAAATGTTAAAAATAAGCAGAGCAGGTTTGATTTGATCCACTGAGGAAAGAAGGGGACCTCAAGTGCCCACTCCAGCCAGACATTGTTCTAGACACTCAGTACCCTCCCCATATGAGAGCCATATTTTCCTTGATCAATAAGAACAAGACAGAAATTCTGCTCCTGAGACTGATTTAATTAAATTCCTTTTACTTCACTCTAATTTTCCAGAGCAATTTTCCACCTCTACTTTTATTTCTAGTTCCCATTTTTCCTGTAATGCTAACAGAAACTTTCTTTATAGAACACTTGTTGGTTATACCCACTGACCTTTTCCTTTTATTGTTTTCAACAGCAGTATAATATATTACGTTCATTTGTTTCTTAAAAAAGCATGTCTTGGTATTAAAAGCATATCATATTCATTTGTAAAAAAAAAAAAAAAAAAAAAAAAAAAGAATTGGGGGCAACCCAGAACCTTTCAGGAAAAATTGGCATTGCTCCCTACTCTTCCCTCATATTTTAGGCCTTTGAGTTTTGAGTGTCAAGGAGTTGGAGTTGTACCTTCCCTCTCTTATTTACCAGTAGCACAGGTAGTCTGTTGGTTAAATACAGAGCCTTTTTGCTCTATCAGACAGACAGCCTTGGTTAAGGTGGGTTTGTTCTCTAAGTTGGGGTAGGGGAAAGTGATTTTACTTTCTAGGGTTGTGTATTGGGAGGGGGAAGTGTTCCATTAGCTGAGAACAAACCCACTAGAGAAGATGTTGAAAGAACACCACTGGAGAAGATGGTGTTAACTGGAATGTGTGACTGAGGCAAGAATCTCAGTCATTCGAGGTTTACTGAGCCAGAGGTTGAGAGTGTATCTGGGAAAAACACTAGGCACAAACGAGTGGCCGTGTACTCTGAAAAGGTTTTCAATACATGTTTTTAAAGGAGAGAAGGAAGGATGGGGAAGGATAGGCGTGAGGTGAATGGTCATGTTCCTGTGAGACTTTAGTTAGTGCTCAGTAAATCTACATTTTACATAAGATAAGGTGAACCTTTTGAAGAAAGGAAGAACCAGTTATGCAGACGTCTCAAGTAGGTGGACACATTACTGATCTCTTGTTTTTGTGCAGCATCTGGGAAGGTAAGCTTGTAATGGACATTATCAGTGTGGAATTGAACAGATTGCAGACCTAAAGTTACAATTGACATGTCCTTGTGTTATGGGAGGATGTACATCTTAAAGGTTTTGAGGCCAGCAAAGATTTTCCTTATGAATGAATTGTGGGAGCAGTCATCTGGAGATGACTAAAGCCTTTTGCCTTTCCTGGTGGGGTGGTGGGGGGTGTATGAGGGGTTGGGTCTGGCTAATGTATGATGCTCTGACACAGGGTTGTGAAGTAGCAATATTAATTTGGAGAGAGGACGGTGCTTTGCTTGACTCAGCCTCTAGGCTTAACTTTCCCTTTGGCATAAAGGGTTTGGAGGTCCTGAGATTTTTTTTTTTTTTTTTTTAATTTACATTGGGTATGTGTTTGTTAAATGAATGGCAGTGGTTGCCTTTAGAATATTCAGGTAGGATGTTCAGTGGACAATTGTAAAAGAGCATCTAGAGCTTAGAAAACAGTAGGAAAGGTTGAGATTTAGAAGCCATGAGGTTTCTAAAAGCTAAAGCCCCGAGTGTCAGGAGATGTGGGTTTTCATGTAGAGTCTGTAATTATATTGTCCTGGGGTAGTAGTCACTTCTCTGGCATTGGTAGTCCTTGTTTGTAAAATAAAACTCTAGACTTGATCTCATAGGCCTCTCCCAACTCTGAAACTTTGTTCTAATGAAGAAAACATATTCTCTCAAAATTTTGTGGGCTAGTCTATAGGGGAAAAAAGACCCTTTAGCAATGGTTTGAGGTATATGATGTCATGAAAGCAGTATTCTTTTTACTGTCCACGTCAGTAATTTACTGTACAGAGAATTGGAAATGGACCAGAGGCAGTTTCCCAGAATAGGTCATTATTTGGTGTTAGTAATTGGTCATTCACGCATCTGCATACCCTTTGTTTCCTTAAGTAACTGTCCTCTCTGGTAACCACCTTAGGTCTGTCAAGGTGGAAGTCATGTGGTCAAATCAAATGGAAACACAAGTGTGTTAGGTATTGGATTCATTTTCCTGTCCCAAAGCACCTCTGTTTGGTAATGCTGGCAGCAGACATATATATGGCCAACAATCATGAAAAAAAGCTCCACATCACTGATCATTAGAGAAATGCAAATCAAAACCACAATGAGATTCCATCCCACACTAGGCAGAATGGCTATTAAAAAGTCAAAAAATAACAGATGCTGGTGAGTTTATGGAAAAAAAGGAACACTTATACACTGTCGGTGGGAGTGTAAATTAGTTCAGCCATTGTGGAAGACAGTGTGGTGATTCCTCAAAGACCTAAAGACAGAAATACCGTTTGACCCAGCAATCCTATTACTGGGTATATATTCAAAGGAATATAAATTATTCTATTATAAAGACACATGCACATGTATGTTCATTGCAGCACTATTCACAATAGCAAAGACATGGAATCAACCTGAATGCCCATCAGTGATAAACTGGATAAAGACAATGTGGTACATATACACCATGGACTACTATACAGCCATAAAAAAGAATGAGATCATGTCCTTTGCAGGGACATGGATGGAGCTGGAGGCCATTATCATTAGCAAACTAACACAGAAACAGAAAACCAAATATTGCACGTTCTCATTTATAAGTGGGAGCTAAATGATGAGAACACATGGACACAAAGAGGGGCACAACAGACACTGGGGCCTACCAGAGGGTGGAGGGTGGGAGGAAGGAGAGGATCAGGAAAAATAACTGATGGAGAATGGGCTTATTACTGAGGTGATGAAATAATCTGCACAACAAACCCCCATGACACACGTTTGCCTATGTAACAAACCTGCACATGTATCCCTGAACTTAAAAGTTAAAAAAAAAAAGAAAAAATTCAAATTGATAGTCTATAAACAAGCTGCCCAGAGGCTCCAGTGAAACCTGGGAGCTGTGGGCAGAGGGAGTAGGCTGTCTCTGTTTCACTCTGCCGCCTCGTAGTGGTAGCAGCTTTTAGTTCCTGTGTCACAGAATTTAACATTTTCCTGCTTTGGAAGGAACTTTCAAACACTAATTCGCCTTTACTCTCACCTGCTTCCCTGGAGGAGGTGAATAAAGCCTGTATTTCAGTGATGTAGTAGTTTCCTAGGCTGCTGTAACAAAGTACCCCACATTTGGTGGCATAGAACGAGAAGTTTATTCTGCACAGTTCAGGAGGCCAGAAGTCTGAAACTGAGATGGCAGTAGGGGTAGTGCTACCTCGGGAGGCTCTAGGGGAGGGTCTTTTTCTCTTCCTGCCGCTCCAGTTTCTGCTTCTGTGGTCACCCTGCCTTTTCTTCTTTGTCTCTCCTTTTGTATATCTTTTATTATGAGGACACTGTCATTGGATTTAGAGTCCACCTGGATAAGCCAGATGATTTAATCTCAAGATCCTTACTGACTGACATATCGAGAACCCATCTCTACCAAAAAAAAAAAAAAAAAATTAAATTTAAAATAGATCCTTTTTCCAAATAAGCTCACATGCATAGGTTCCGGAGATTGGATGTGGATATACCTTTTGCGTGGGCAGGGGGCACTGTTCACCACACTATAGGTGGTTAGCGCCTTTTCTCTCCTTTAAAAAATAAAACGTCTGTAAATTTTCACTGCTGCTAGCGCAGCTCTGTGTAAACCAGTGTTCTCTTTTGTTCCCTACCGGGAGCCAGCTTGCACCTTGGTCCACCAAGGATTGCTGCTCAGTACATAGCTGCTTCATTATTTGTGTTCATTGTATTATTTATTAATACAAATAGTCATTTGGTTTTTTAATAGAAAAAAATTATAAAGAGTTTGCATAATGTTTGTAAGAAATGAAAAACGTGATACAGAGATAGAAGAGGATATAAAATAAGATTAAAAAAATGGAAAATTTCATAGCTTAAGCCACTAAATTGCCCTTAAGGAGGAATGCAAGTTATTAACAGTAACATTTCATTTTGCAACATGTATAAAATAATTTGTTTTAAGGCTGTCTTTAACTCTTGCTCTTCATTTCTCTGCAGGTCTTTTAGATAACCCTGAACTTCGTGTGGTCCTTGTCTTTGGTTATAATTGCTGTAAGGTGGGAGCCAGTAATTATCTGCAGCAAGTAGTCAGCACTTTCAGTGATATGAATATCATCTTGGCTGGAGGCCAGGTGGACAACCTGTCATCACTGACTTCTGAAAAGTATGTCTTGTGTGTGTCTGATTTCCTCTGTGAATGAGGGGAAATGGTCCCAGGTTTTGTCACTTTGGGGTTAACAATTTAAAAACCACGTTTAAAGAATTGCTAAGATAATAGTTCATTCCATTTTGTAGTAGACATTGGCTAAAGGGCTTACTCAACATAATTCTGCTTACAGTTGAATAATTACATTTTTATATATATTGTCCTTTAAGAACTTCTTAGTTGGACTCACATTCTCCTTAAAATTTATTTTGACATTGCCTGTTGATCTTTCCTTTGACAAATGTGGTACTCTCTGTGACCTCAATGTGTCACCTCCTCTCTAGTTTCCTCTTTTAAAGGAAACACATGGTTCAAGTGTATCTTTATGCAAAACTTCTCAGAGCTTCTAATATGCCCAGTGCATTGGAAATCTGGAAGGGGAATAGTATTACCTGTGACAGTTCCCAAATCTGTCACAAAAAAAGTCACAAAACCTTTTTTTCCACAGAGCATCTTGCAAGTCCTACTGGTTTTTGGAAATTCTGTATTAGATCTTTTGAAAGGCTTTTTCAAGCTCAAAAATTATGGATCTTTGATTTTTGTTACTAAGGCTTTTGCTTTCAAAGATAAAAATATTTGCTCTTCTGTCTTGGAAGCCATTACTTCCTTTCCATCTTGAATGAAAGTACATATCATTTTGAGTTTGAAACCATTAGGTGGACATAAATGTCATTTGTTTCCAGCAGGCAAATGAGACCCTACCCCACCCTCAACGCTTGTAAACACTAGTATTTGTTCCCCACTCTGTTTAATATTTGCATCCTAGAGTGGTGACTTGGGGACAGACTTGGAGATCAGTATCTGTAAGAATTATGTAAGTCATCCTAGTTATACTCTCTCTTCTGGTAGTCTCTGTGAGCTAGATCTGGGAAAATAGCTAAAGTTGAGGTCCCTGGACTGCCAGGAAGGAGGAAAAGAGGAAAGCCAAGTACGTTGAATCCCAGGCAGTAGAATATCAAACACTGGATTTTGTGCATACATACACCGAATTCTTGGTGACTATCTAAGTTATTTCCCCTCTTGCCTAATTTTTCCTGTATCTTTGCTGTTAACTTTTAAATTGTATACCGATAGGGCAATGGTGATTCAACATACAGTTTACCTTTGAAATGCAGGTATCTCACTCGGACTTAAAACATCTGAGGTGCTAGCTTGTTAGTACAGCAATTTGTATATCATCTACTTTTTATACCTAGTATGAGAAACACCCTCCACCCCAATCATTACTTTTCATATGACCCATTAATTTTAATGTGGTCTTCATACTCTGTCAGTGATTAAGAGAAACCGTTGAGTAAATGAGTGCTCCATTTTAATAAAGTCCAGATAACCCAACTGATCCACAACCCAAAAGGAAGGTGAATAATTCTTTGAGGCAAGATTGACAATATGTATTAACAATTCTGTACCAAAGAGGAAATGTGATAAAGTTTTAAAAGCAGCAGAGTACTTCAGAAGATAGATTTTGCCCCTCACAAACTCGTTTTACTACTAGCTAGCCTTATTACCTTAGTCACTTAACCTTTTTGCGTCTTAGTTTCTCAGTAATCCAGTGAATCTTGCCCATTTTATAGATTCAGATGTTGGAAGCATGATAGAAATGTAACATACTTGTTTCTCCCCTAGTGGATGTTCACTATATTATATGCTTTATAACTTTTATCAATGTTGTATTTTCTTTTGTAAGGATATTTCATTTTTTAAAAAAACCAGGCAAATACAAAAACAAAACATGAGTTTTTACCATCAAATTAAGCTGAATTCTAGACTCAAAGCAATAAACAAGACAAAAAAAATAACATATTTTCTAGTGGACTAGACATAAAGCTAAAACTTCTAGAGTTAATAGGTTTTTAAAATTATCCCCTAAGACTGGGTACAGTGGCTCATGCCTGTAATCCCAGAACTTTGGGAGGCTGAGGCAGGAGGATTGCTTGAGTTCAGGAGTTTGAGACCAGCCTGCGCAACATAGTGAGACCCTATCTCCACAAAATGTTTACAGATTAGCCAGGTGTGGTGGCATGTGTCTGTAGCCCCAGCTACTTGAGAGACTCAGGCAGGAGGATTGCTTTATCCCAGGAGTTTGAGGCTGCAGTGAGCTATGACTATGCCACTGCACTTCAGCCTCGCTAACAGAGAACCCGATCTCCAAAAAAATAAAATCACCCTCCATTATTATATTTTTAATATATGTCTTTCAGAATTTGACAGCTGAAGTGGGGGGAAAGATGTTAACAATGTAAATAATAGCAGAAGGCTTCGTTTAATGGATATCTTTGTGTATATTAATAAAATTATAACATTCCTTTTAAGGAAGTCAGAAAGGTAAGGAAACTGTCCCTTCTAATAACCAAATATGGGTTTCAGAAATTGTTATGGATGTGCATTGCCCCTTTGTATTTGTGACTGAAAAAAATGGTGGCTTCTCTTGATCTATTTTAATAGTTTGATTTTTGACCATATTTTACTCATCTGTGAGGGTGAGCCTCAGATTAACCATAGGCTGCTAAAGGCAGCAGCCTCCCATCAGTGAATCAGGAGGATTTTGCTTCTGTACTTAAAAATTTTAATGTTTCATGAGATATTGCCACTTTTCTAAATTTTCCAGGAACCCTCTGGATATTGATGCCGCAGGTGTGGTTGGACTGTCATTTAGTGGACACCGAATCCAGAGTGCCACTGTGCTCCTCAACGAGGACGTCAGTGATGAGAAGACTGCGGAGGCTGCAATGCAGCGCCTCAAAGCGGCCAACATTCCAGAGCAGAACACCATTGGCTTCATGTTTGCATGCGTTGGCAGGGGCTTTCAGTATTACAGAGCCAAGGGGAATGTTGAGGCTGATGCGTTCAGAAAGTTTTTTCCTAGTGTTCCCCTATTCGGCTTCTTTGGAAATGGAGAAATTGGGTGTGATCGGATAGTCACTGGGAACTTTATATTGAGGAAATGTAATGAGGTAAAAGATGATGATCTGTTTCATAGCTATACAACAATAATGGCACTCATACATCTGGGGTCATCTAAATAATAATTAAAGTGGCTTTCATAATATATAACTTTCTGGTTCCGCCTTTTTCAGAAAATGGAAACTTGGGCTATGTGTATTTCAAACAAAAATAACTTTAGATATATCTTTTTTGTAGCTTTGATTGATGCTCTAAGATGACGAGGGTAGTTTTTAATATATTAGATGAAGGACAACTTTGGACATAACACAGACTAGGAGTTGAGAGCTTTTGCATCAGGCACAAGCAAACTGATTATAGTTGTGTTGCACCAGATCGTGTAGCTGCTGTGTGACGTGACCTTAGTCTTCCCGCATAGGAAGAGCAAAAGGGGATTCATCAGTAGGACAGAGATTTAAGACATTCCCTGACTACCCCTGGCGTTGTTAGCTGATGTCTTTTAGCAGAATCATGAAGACCTTTTTTCTCCCCCCTCCCCTTTTTTTTTTTTTTTTCGAGACGGTGTCTTGCTCTGTCGCCCGGGGCTGGAGTGCAGTGGCCGGATCTCAGCTCACTGCAAGCTCTGCCTCCCGGGTTTACGCCATTCTCCTGCCTCAGCCTCCCGAGTAGCTGGGACTACAGGCGCCCGCCACCTCGCCCGGCTAGTTTTTTGTATTTTTAGTAGAGACGGGGTTTCACCGTGTTAGCCAGGATAGTCTCGATCTCTTGACCTTGTGATCCACCCGTCTCGGCCTCCCAAAGTGCTGGGATTACAGGCTTGAGCCACCGCTCCCGGCCTTTCTCCCTTTTAATAAGGAGAAAAATATACTGATGGTTTGAGAAATTTTTCTCTGCCTTTCAGTTTTATGAATTTTTTCAGAAGTAACAATATTATTACTGACTTTTTACTTATTTGATAAAAATTAAAGAACTATTTTTGTTTTGGTCAGATAAATTGACAAGACTAATCAGTGTTTTATCATAAGTAAAACATTTTTCTTTTTTCCTTAAAAATCTTTTTTTTTCACCTAGGTCTATATAGCTAACTGGTAGACCAGAGTATTACATCATCTTATTTTGGTTTTATACCAATAAAACATAGCTTGGAACTCATTCAGGTAATGTTTTGCATTTCATTGCTTTTGGATGAACAAAGGAAGGAAACTAATCCTTCATAAACAAAAACCCAGAATAGTTGGTATTTGTCAGCCAGTCATTCCTGTCATATTCCCAGTAGAATGATTTTCAAGTTTGAATTTCTATACAAATATCTAAATAAGAGATGTGCAGACAGCACCAATTTTCCCTCAATATCCATTCTTTCCTTTTTGCATAATGATAGAACCTTTGATTTTTCAATTGGGTATGCCTCCTAGAATAAAGACTACATTTCCCAGTCTCCTGTGCAGGTATGACTGTGTTCTGGACAATGGAATGTGAGGGGCAATGATTTGTGTCATTAAAATGGCATGACCATTTATTTGCCCCTTTCTCCATCTTGTTGCTTGGAATGTGGATCTGGTAGTCAGCCATCTTGGACCCTGAAGAGGAGGCAACACACCATTGTGGAAGAAGGTAACAGAAGGATCCTGGTTGCTGTACAACCTCATTGAAGAAACGCCATTAAGTGGCGTGGACTATCCACCTCCAGACTGTTTTACAAGAGAGAAATTAGCATATTCCACCTAATACAATATGATGTAACTAATGTTACTTTTGTAACAGTCAGTGGTTTGTTCTAACAGGACAGTAGAACACTTGCAAGGTAAGTAAAGTCAAATGTATTAGCATTATTCCTCCTTTTCCTTTTTTATCACTTTTATCCCTTTTTTAAAAACTGAAAATATTTATCTTGCTATTTTTATATATATGATAAAAATACTTAGAAGATTCCTTTAATTTATGGTTATTCTAAATCCTAGTTCCTGAGGAAAGAAAAATTTGTCAAAACTTTTCATCTGTGAATATTTGTATTTAGCTCATGCTATTTAGCTATTATCAAAATACCTCAAAATTTTAGTCTTTGAATGTGCTCATATAGCACATAAGTCTAATATTTTTTAAACTTTATTGTCCCTGATATTAACCAGAATTGGTTGAATAGTAGAGGAAAAGGGATTTTTAAAACTGAAAATATGAACAAAATGAGCCTTAGAATTGAACGGGTTAAACAAATTAATACTCATAAAATGTTTTGCCACTTCTCAAAGGAGAGTCTGATACAGGATAATTTCATACAATATTTGATGTTGTTAAAGGGTTCCTTTTTATAGCTGAGCCTTTGGAGCTTGTTACGAACACTAAAATCATTTAGTCACATGGTTGCAACCTTAGTGCAAAGTAAAAAGGGAAAAAGTTGACCTAATAGAAACAGTAGTAGTACTGATAAGAATAAAAGTGATCCTCCCTGCCTCTGAGAGGCCTTGAAGTTCTGTGAGGAAGGGAAATGGTAATTTAGCCAAAGTTAAATCTGTGTAACTCACTTATTACAATTCTGAAAGGCTTGTCTTAGAAGCATTAAAGGAGTATTAGCTAAAAACAAACTAAATTCCTAGAGATGACAATCATTGTAGTCCTCGGTGAAATGAAAATAACAATCACATGAAAAAAAATTTGAGCATAAAAAAGAGAAGTAAAGGTATACCCTTAGCCTACATACTGAGCTGACAATCAGATCATAGAATGCTTTATTTAATCAAGACATTTAAAAATACTTATTTCATCTACATACTTTCAAAGCAAAATAATTTCTGGGGCCACAGTTTCCTTTGTATAAGACTTAAGCAAGAAATATATTTCCATGCCCTTTGATCCAAGTAAAATCTAAGGAAAAGGGAAAGTAAACCTTGAAATTAAGACCTAGAAATAGATCCACCCTTGCAGATTGATAAAAGTGGGCAATCCAGTAGGCCAGTTCACATTATAGTTATCTCAGTTTTGCTTAAAGCAAACCCTAACCCTCAACCTAGGAGGCCAGATAGCAAAAGATGTGCAACTGGTTTATATTGCAAATTTAACAAAATGAACATGCAAAGAATTACAATAGAAATAAACTTTTACAAATCTGAGAACTTTCTATGCAATCTGCAGACATTTTTAAGAATATAAATGTGCTTCCATCATTTTTTACCCAGTCTGGCCCGGGCTTGCACTGCCATAAATTCAGTTTTAATGGGAACAGAAGACTCCAGATCCTCTTGATGGGAAGAAATCATGAAATTTTAGATGATTGACTTTGATTTTCATTTGTAGAAACTGGGTATGAGTTGGCTTAATGAAAATCCTAAAATAATAAAATAAGCATTAGTAATAATATCCTTGTTAAATGAACAAAGCGAACACTTATGTGATATAAAGAATGTGGTACCAGAAACTTTATAGGGAAGAATAATAAAATATTTGCAAGACCTATTATTTTTGTTCAATATATTTATATATTATATACATATATCTACCCTATGCCACAACTGAAGACAGGTTACAAGAACATATGCTACTACAAAATAGGAAACTGGCAGAAGCCAATAAGTATCACTTAATATTTTGGTATGGAAACTTTCATTTCTTTTCTTTGAGACAGAGTTTCACTCTTGTTGCCCAGGCTGGAGTGCAATGGCACGATCTCGACTCACTGCAACCTCCACCTCCTGGGTTCAAGTGATTCTCCTGCCTCGCCTCCCGAGTAGCTGGGATTACAGGCATGCGCCACCATGCCCGGCTAATTTTGTATTTTTAGTAGAGATGGGGTTTCTCCATGTTGGTCAGGCTGGCCTCAAACTCCAACCTCAGGTGATCTGCCCACCTCGGCCTCCCAAAGTGCTGGGATTACAGGCGTGAGCCACTGTGCCCAGCCATAAGCTTTCATTTCTTAAAACAGATTTATAAAAGTTTTTGCTCTATAGTGACTGTTATCACAGCCAGCAAAAACAGGCAAGATTGATTAATTTAGAAGAAATTGAAAGAAAATATATTCATTAATGTTGCTTTTAAATGCAAATGATCAGATTGAGGAGAATTTTGAGACCATTGACATTTTTCTAATTCTCACTAACCAAAATTTAATCACTATACTTAATAAACATACTCTACTCAAGGTCTTGTAATACTAAAATTATAGGGAGGAATAAAACATAATTGACCCCAGCGACATCAGCAAAATGGGCAGACTAGGAAGCTGCAAGCTTTTGTTTCCCCATCAAAACATTAAAAAAAAAAAAAAAAAGCAACCGTCTGAACAAACTTTATTAGAACTTTAGAAAACAGTCAAAAGTTTACAGCAACCAAAAAAATTCCCAGTCATCTTCAGAATGGTAGGAAAATATTGAGTTTTTAGTGGCTCTTGCCCCGACCCCTCCCTGCATTGTGACAGTCTTGAAGCAGCAGCAGCCCAGTTCCCTCCCTTGAACTGGAGAAAACATAATAGACTTTTTTGGCATATTACTGTGTACATTTTTTTCTAACCTGTCTGGGGATACCTGAAGGACTGACACAAGGTCTCATCTTTTTTTTTTGCCTAACTGGAAGGGTGGGCACTGCTTATAAAAGCTGCAAAGAACCACAGGTACATGGGGCAGGAGGTTATAGGTGGAAACATAAAATAGAACAACTAAGGCCCAGAGGAGAATCTGGGGTAAGGCTTTGGGAAATTAGGAAATTAAGAACAGTTATATATACAGGGGGCATTTAAAATGCGACATGCATATGCCCAGGGAAAACACTTGCCCAGAAAGTTCTAAGACCTAAGCTTTCACCTTGCTCTGGTCCCTAAGCTCAAAAGCAGGTCAAAGTAAGTATTGGAGGATTACCTGGCACAAAGCCAATTTGTAAAATCTAGGATAGCACCTGGCATTTGAGGGAATTTATGTCAAAATCGCTGAATATGACATAAAAAGAAGAGAGACTTCAGTGATCACACACAAAAGGGATAGTCTTTTATAAAAGTAATTTGGAAAACTCTCAAAACGAATGGATGACAGCTTTTAAAAATAAAAAAATAAATGAACTAGAAAACCATGGGGAAAGGAAAGAATCTCTTACCTAGAGTTACCATATTATAATAGTGAATACCCAATTCTCAAGAAAAAAAATCACAAGCCTTACAAAGGAACAGGAAAATAATGCCCATTCAAAAGATCAAAATTAATTGACAGACATTGTCCTAATGAAGGACATTAAACTAGATATATACTTTAAAACAACTCAAATATGCCCAAAGAACTAAAGGAAAGCATGAACAAAAAATTAAAGGAAATCAGGAAAATGATAAATGAATAAAATCAGAATATCAACAGAGATAGGCATTATAAAAAAATTCTGGAGGAGAAAAGTATAATGAAATTTTCACTAGAGGGGTTCAGCAGCAAAGAATCTAGAAGAAAGAATCAGCAAACTTGAGATGGGATCATTGAAAGCAGAAACAACAAATCAAGCCTCCATAGTTTTAAAAGATATATATCACACGCAAAGAAGTGAAGAAGATACAAAGCATTTTTGAACCACAACAGGATGTAGTTAGAAATCAATAACAAAAGGAAAATTGGAAAATTCACAAACTTGTGGAAATTAAACAACACACTCAACCAATGGGTCAAAGAAGAAATCACAAGAGAAATTAAAAAGAGAAAAATGCAGCATACCAAAATTTATAGGATGCAGTGAAAGCACTGCTAAAGGGGAAATTTACAGACATAAATGCTTACATTAAAAAACAAAAAACATCTCATGTCAACAGCCTGACTTTGTAACTTAAGGAGGGGGGAAAGACACACTAAATCCAAGGGTAGCAGATGGAAGGAAATAATAAAGATTAGAACAGATAAATTGAATAAAGATTAGAAACACTAGAGAAAAATCAGTGAAACTACAAGTTCTTTAAAAGACCATAAAGTTGAGAAGCTGCTACCTAGATAATAAAAAAGGAAGACTCAATTGCTAAAATAAATGAAAATGGGACAGCACTCTAGATCCTAGAAAAATGAAAAGGGTTATAAAATAATACCTTGGACAACTTAGATGAAATGGTCAAAATCCTAGAAATGCAAAACCTACCACTGCTGAACTATGAAAAAAATTTTAAAATCCGAATAGAACTAGAACCAGTAAGGTGATTGAATTAGTAATCAATTCTCCTGGAAAAAAAAGCGCTGGACCTGATGGTTCTCATTTGTGAATTCTACCAAATAAGAAGAAATAACCCCAAACCCTCTTAAACTTTTTCCAAAAATTGAAGAGGAAGGATGCTTCCTAATTCATTCTGATGCTGAAGCCAGACAAATATACCACAGGAAAAGATTACAGACACAAATATACCACAAGATAAAGATTACAGAAGAAAAGATTCCTTATTTTCACTGATTCAACAATTCTCAATACTAGGAAACTGAATTTAGCAGCATATTAAAAGGATTGTATAGCATAACCAAATGGAATGAATTCCTGGAATGCAAGAATGGTTCAACATACAAAAATCAATATAATATACCATATTAACAGAATGAAGGGAGAACAACCAGATGATTATCTCCATTGATCCAGACAAAGCATTTGACAAAATCCAGGAGCCTCTTGTGATTAAAAACACTCAACAAATGAGGGATAGGAAACTACCTCAACATAATAAAAGCCAGATATTAAAAGCCCACAGTAGACACCATACTTAGTGGGGAAAGACTGAAAGCTTTTCCTCTAAGATCAAGACAACAATGCTCACTTTCACCATTCCTATTCAACACAGTACTAGAAGTTCTAGCCTGAGCTAGAAAGAGAAAAGACATCCAAGTTGGAAAGTAAGAAGTAAAATCCTGTATGTTCACAAATGATACGATCTTTAGACAACCCTAAAGATTCCACACCAAAAAAATAAATAAAACTGTTAATTCAGTAAGGCAGCAGGATACAAAGTCAACCCACAAAAATCAGTTGCATTCCTATACACTAACAATGAACAATCTTGAGAAGGAAATTACAAGAACAGTCCCATTTACCATAGCCCCAAAAATAATATGCACAGAAATTAGCTTACCCAAGGTGGTGAATGGCTTGTACAATGAGAACTACAAAACCTTGCTTAAAGATAAAAATAACTGGAAACACATCTCATGTTCATGGATTGGAAAATCTAATATTGTTAATATGTCAGTACTACTCAAAGTGATTCACTACAATCTCTATCAGAATCCTAGGGTTTTTTTTTTTTTTTTTTTTCCAGAAATAGAAAAACCCATCCTGAATTTCGTATGGAATATGAAGGGATCCCAAATAGCCAAATCAGTCTTGAGAAAGAACAAAAAATTGGAGGACTTAGACCTCCATATTTTAAAACTTACTATAATGCTACAGTAATCAAAACAATGTGATTCTGGCATAAAGGCAGACAGATCAATGGGATAGACTGGAGAGCCTAGAAATAAACCCTCTCGTCTGTAGCTAAATGATTTTTGACAAGGGTGCCAAGACTATTCGAAGGATAGTTTTTTCAACAAATAATGATGGGAAAGCTGGATAACCATATGGCTAAAGAATGAAGTTGCAACCTCACCATGTGCAAAAATTAAAGTGGACCAAAGACCTAAATGTGAGAGCTAAAACCATAAAACTCTTAGGATGTGGCAATGGTTTATTGGATATGACACCAAATTCACAGATGACAAAAGAAAAAATAGGCAAATTGGACTTCATTAAAATTCTAAAATTTTGTGCATCAAAGGACACTATCAACAGAGTGAAAAGATTACCTATGGAGTGGGAGAAAATATATATGCAGTTCACATACCTAATAAGGATTAAACATCAAGAATACACGCAAAACTCCCAAAATGCAACAACAACATAAAAACCTGGTTTAAAAAATGGCAAAGGATTTGGATAGATCTCCAGAGAAGACATGCAGATAGCCAATGAGCACATGAAAAATGCTTAACATTACTAAACAGTAAGGAAATGCAAATCAAAACCACAATGAGATACCACTTTGTACCCATTGGAATAATTTATTAAAATTAAAAAACACACAAGTGTTGGCAAGGATGTGGAGAAATTGGAGCTCTTATTACTGATGGAAATACACAGTGGTGCAGCTGCTGTAGAAAACAGTATAGTGATTTTCCAGTTAAATACAGAATTGTCATTTGATTCAGCAATTGCATTTCTGGGTATATACACAAAACAATTGAAAGCAGGGGCTTGAGGATATATTTGTATACCAGTGTTCACTGCAGCATTATTCACAGTAGTCAAAAGGTAGATACAACCCAAATACCCAACAGATGAATGGATAGACAAAATGTGTTATATCCCTACATTGGAGTATTATTCAGCCATAAAAAGGAAATTCTGCTACATACTGTATCATGGACGAACCTTTAAGACATTAAGTGAAGTAAATCACAAAAGGACACTACTATATGAATTCACTTATGTGAGGTGCCTAGACTAGTGAGATTCATAGAGACAAAGTAGAACAAAGATTATTTTTTGTCACAGGGGGCAGGAGGAAATGGGAATTTATTGTTTAAGGGGCACGGAGATTAGTGTGGGATCATGAAGAAGTTTCGGAGGTGCATAGTGGTGATTGGTACATACAACGAATGTATTTAATGCCTCTAAACCGTAAACTTCAAAATGGCTAAAATTTAAATCTTATGTACCTTTTGCCACAGTAAATTTTTAAACCACCAAAAAAAAAAAAATCATATGGCCTAGCTATTTAAAAAAGGGGGGGATGGGGTATTTAGTCATAAGACATAGAGGAACTTTAAGTGTATATTGCTAAGTGAAAGAAGTCAGTCTGAAAGGCTACATAATATATGATTTCAAAATATATGACATTCTGGAGAAAGGAAAGTTAGACAGTAAAGAGAGTGGTTGCCACAGGTTCAGTGGGAGAGAGGGAGGGGTAAATACATGGAGTAGAGATTTATAGGGCGGTGGAACTACTGTATACAATACAATAATAGTGGATACATGGCATTATATATTGGTCAAAATTCATAAAGACATACAACAGAAAGAGGACTCTTCATGTAAATTATAGGCTTCAGCTAGCCTGGGTGACAGAGTGACTTTGTCTCAAAAAATAAAGTAAAAATGTGTCAATATTGGTTAAACAAATATACCACACTAGTGCAAGATGTTAATAAAGGCCTGGGGTGGGCAGAAGCATAGGGGAACTCTGTACTATCTGCTCAGTTTTTCTGAAAATCTAAAACTTCTAACAACAAAGTCTATTAAAATTATGTGAGCGCTTTTCATTTTGTATACTCTGTCTCAGTGGCTCACCCTTATGTGTTTGTGAAATGAATGAATGATGGGTGATGAATGAATCGGTGACGCTAGTGACACACTGAATTCACAGTGCCTACACTGGGCCAGACTGTAGAGAAGCCAGCGTGCATCCCAGCCTTGACGAGGACATAGTTGAGAGACGAGCTGTTATGTTCGGCCGGTGCACATGCTTCTGCCTAAGCCATTTACCAGCCCCAGACCTTTCCACTGCTCCAAGACTTTATTTTCACACTTCCTTAAAGTTACTATTCCTTTTTCTTTTCTGGTTTTTTTTTTTTTTTTTTTTCCCTTTTTTTCCCATGTAACTTAGGTGGAAAAACTGGAGAAACTAAATTGTTCTGACCTAACCAGTTCTTAATGTTGCACCTAAAAAGATGAAAACTGCATTCTGAAAAATCATGCACTAAAACTTATAAGGAAAATAGTTTTGGAACTTTGTAACCTGTGTAGTACAATAACAATCCTAAATTTCCACTGGTATTTGCACCTAGAATTAGTCAATCTTTTGCAGTCAGACTTTTGGGTTTTTGTTTCTTCCTTTGAGAGACAGATCCTTGAAATCAGTCACTTCTAGTAGAAAGCATTTTCATCAATATTGAAAGAATGACACAGAGGTATCCATCAGTCAGTGCTTTTTTCTAATTGCCAGGTGAAATGTGAAATGTCTTCTCAGTTTTTTCATCAGTACTTGCAGCTTCTCAGATAACACAGGAAGAATGAGGTGGTTTTGAAGCCACTAAGCCGGCTACTCCTTGCACTTAAAGGATTTTCATCCTTTTTCATAAGATCTTCATGTATCCCTTAGGGTTTCTCTCTAGGTATGTGAATATTTGCTTCTGGTTGCTTCAGCACATCAGCTTTCTGGGGAGAGTCATGTTGAGCCAATGTGACTTCTGAATACTGGTATCATCCCCTACTTAGCAGTTGCCGATGGACTGATGCACATTACAGAAGCACACACACCTTGCAGCAGAATGGATTATGGTTCATGATACAACAGGTTACACAAGCGCTTTATTTAGAAAATAAAGGATTAAATTTTTAATTATTTTACCTAGTGGTGTTTCATTTTCTGCCTTTGTAAAATAAAAGCAATGATTTGGTTCACTTTGACGTTTCTTCAGTGTTCTCCATGACCTATGAAAAATAATGAAGAATTAAGATGCTTTCTCCATCGCAATTTTTCTTGCTATGCACACCTACCTACATGTCTCTTATCTTCTTCACATATATAAGCCAACCCCTTCTGTTTGTGATAGGATATGTTGAGGTAAACTAACCTAGAATTATCAAAAATTTTCAGCACCCTGACAAGACTCCTCAGAACACTGAGTTACGTCGGATTCTCCCTTCAAGTCTCACGTATAAGTTCCCTGCACACCTGCCCACACCCTCCGCCCCTCCCCGTCTTTGCTCACTGCCTCTTACCCAAAGTTCTAACAAGCCTGGTGACCTCTCTGAGATATACTAGTTAGAAAAGGGTGGTTGACGGGAAAAGATTGCTAGAGTGAGTCACTGTAACAATGACAATAGCAATGACAATAATAGATGGCAAGAAAATACCGAGGAAACAAGGACTAATAAAACCTGTGGCTAATTGGGACTATTTAGGCACAAAAATTCCCTCTAGCCAACGAGCCCTGAGACTAATACCCATATCTGTGGAAATGCAGTAAGAAAAACATGGGTTTAACCTCCCTAAACCTCAGTTTTCTCATTGTAGTGAGAATAATACCGCCTACCCCATACAGTTGTTAAGATTTATAGGAGTTAAAATACCTGAAATATTAACCATAGTACCTGGCACACATAGGCATGTTATGTGCATGATCATATCATTACACTGCTTGCTTTCCATTTCGAGAGTTGTGTCATCAGCATTAGGGCATTATTGCAGTAGGGATGATGTATAACAACAATATAAATGCATGCTAAGACTTTAGGCTGTGGATTTAGGCTAGGAATAAATTGGAAAGATTGCCTGGGGAGGCTTACATTCCAGAATCATACAAGGCGACATGAATAAACTTATCAATGAAATAAGGCTTGATGGTGTGGCAAGAAGACGTCCTTGGTGAAGGAAGGTCATTAATAAGTTTTTAAAATATAATGTACCTTTATGCTATGATTTTCATAATATGAGCTAACATTATTAAGCGTCCCAGTCTTCATAATCAGCTCTTCTCATCAGAGAATCTAATTTTATTTTCATGACATGTATCTCGTCACATTTAGTAAAAGGCTTTTGTGTATGTGTGTGGGGGGGGTGGTGATTTGTTTGCTTATAGTTATGGCCTTGCAGTTATTGAGATTGTTCAACCTTGAAAAAAATGATCAAATGAACTGTGAGCTAAGCCTAATACCTTATCCCTCTTTTAAACCTTTGTTATGATGTCTTTTTCTATTAAAAAAACAAAAACAGCAATTTAATACTTGAGTTCCTTTTTTTTTTTTTTTTTTAAACAAGTATGTCTTTATAAACAGAAGTCAAGCTGTTTTATATGTGTGTGGATTCTAAAAAATAAAATTAAGCCCTTACCATGTCACTGAACATTCTGGGAAAAAAAAAAAAAATCAAGAGGCAAACCTTTTGGGGAAAATGCTGTTGATGAATTACAAGCATGGTATTTGTGCATTCAAGATCTAATGGCAGGATACTATTCCCAAACTTGTTTATATCAGATTTGACTCCTAGCATTAACCTTTCCAGTTAACCCCATGATCAATTTAAAATCTTTCCATTCTCTGACAATTTTTTTTTTAATGGAATCTCACTTTGTCGCCCAGGCAGAGGCACAATCTCGGCTCACTGCAACCTCCCCCTCTCGGGTTCAAGCGATTGTCCTGCCTTAGCCTCCTGAATAGCTGGGATTACAGGCGCCCGCCACCATGCCTGACTCATTTTTGTATTTTTAGCAGAGACGGGGTTTCACCGTGTTGGCCAGGCTAGTCTCAAACTCCTATATTCTCTGAGAATTTCTTCATGGTTATTTAACCATCAAGCACTTTAAAAATTAATGTGGCTCCAGATATTACAAATATAGCAAAGATCTACAAACCTAACAAACGATTTAAAAGACATGTTTTTACTCATGTACAGGAGTAAAGTATGGGAACAGATTATCCCTCCTGATAAGTGATAATTCTGAGCACAATAAAACACATCAACTGATAGCATTATTTAATAATGGCATCTCTTTCAGGCTGACTGACTTTTAATTGTGGTGAAATATACTTAACAAAATTTACCATTTTAACAATTTTTAAGTTCAGTAGCATTAAGTACAGTAGTCCCTTCTTCTCCACAGGGGATACATTCATACATTCCAAGACCCCAGTGGATGCCTGAAATCACAGACAGCACCAAACCTAAATATACTATTTTTCCTACACCTATGATGAAGTTTGTAACTTGGACACAGTAAGATTAGCAATAATAATAAAGTAGAACAATTATAACAATATGACAGCATCACTACTCTTGCACTTTGGGGCCATTATTAAGTAAAATAAGGGTTATTTGAACACAAGCACTGTGATACTGCGACAGGTGCTCTGATAATGAGATGGCTAATAAGTAGCTAATGGGCAGGCGGCATATACAGTGTGGATGTGCTGGGCAAAAAGATGATTCACATCCTGAGTAGGTCAGCGGGAGATTTCATCATGCTGCTTAGAAGGGTGTACAATTTAAAACATGAATTATTTCTGGAACTTTCCATTTAATATTTCAGACCACAGTTGACTGCAGGTAACTGAAATCTCTAAAAGCTAAACCACCAATGAGGGGTTATTATTGTACATTCACATTGTGTGCAACCATCACACCATCTCCAGAACTTTTTGTTTTTGTTTTGTTTTGTTTTGTTTTTGAGATGGAGTCTCACTCTGTTGCCCAGGCTGGGGTGCAGTAGCAAGATCTCGGCTCACTGCAAGCTCTGCCTCCCAGGTTCATGCCATTCTCCTGCCTCAGCCTCCCGAGTAGCTGGGACTACAGGCGCCCGCCACCACGCCCGGCTAATTTTTTTTTTTGTATTTTTAGTAGAGATGAGGTTTCATCATGTTAGCCAGGATGGTCTCCATCTCCTGACCTTGTGACCTCGGCCTCTCAGTGCTGGGATTACAGGTGTGAGCCACAGTGCCCAGCCCTCCAGAACTTTTTCATTATCCCAAACTGAAACTCTACTCATTAAACAGTAACTCCCTATTCCTCCCCCGACAACCCCGGTGACCACCATTCTACTTTCTGTCTCAATGAATTTGCCTATTCTAGGTGCCTTGTATATGTGGAATCACACAATACTTACCTTTGGTGTCTGACTTTTTCACTTAGCATTTCTTCAGGATTCATCTATGTTGTGGCATGTATCAGAATTTCATTCCTTTTTAAAGCTAAATAATACTCTATTATAGGTATATACCACATTTTATCTATTCATCCACTGATGGATATTTAGGTTGTTTCCACCTTTTGGCTACTGTAAGTAATGCTGCTATTGAGGCAGGAGAGGTAGTCAAGGAAGTAACCATGTTCTTGGTTACAGGGGTGACCATACAGTCAACACAATAAGCCCAGCATTCACATTGGAGTCCAGCTCATTCAAGCAAAGCTCTCTCCAGTAAGGAATTTCCCTGTAGGGAGCACGTGCATTTTGATTTTACTTGTCCTCAGACTGACCCATTGCTCATTATAATTGTAAAAAACACATCCCTGAGGAGAGATTTAAGATGCTAATGAGATATGTGATGTGTGAACAAACATGTACAGCTACTGGCATGTGCACCCAGAGGACCACCCAAAACATAGTTACCAGTAACAGCTCTTCCCACCTCCTCATGAGTAATAATATTAAGACTCTCAGAAAGGGAGTCTCCCTAGTGCCAGTCTTTGCTGTTTCATTCTCATGAGCAGCCTGCCCTGAATCCTCTCTCAGGGATTCTGCACCTAACTTTCAAAATATTATTTTTCCTTTGCAATAAATTTGCTGTATGCTGCATCTCTGTTGTGTGTCTCTTGTTTAAACTCTTTTAAACTGAAAAGAACCAAGGTCTCACAACAGCCATCAACACTATGAGTGTAGGTATACAAATATCTGTTTTAGTCCATTCTTTCATTTCTTTTAGATGTATACCCAGGAGTGGAATTGCTAGATCATATGGGAACTCTACGTTTAATTTTTTTTTGAGGACTTGGCATACTGCTTTCTTAAGGTGGTCGTACCATTTTACATTCCCACCAACAATGCACAAGGGTTCCAATTTCTACGTGTTCTCACCAACACATGGTTTCTGGTTGTGTATTGTTTGTTTGTATTAGTAGTAGTCACCATCCTAAAGGATGGAAGTGGTACCTCATTGTGGTTTTGATCTACATTTCCCCAGCAATTAGTGACGTTGAGTATCTTTTTTCATGTGCTTATTGGCCATCTGTATATCTTCTTTGGAGAAATGTCTGTTTCTCCAAATCCTTTGCCCATTTTTGAATTAGGTTGTTCTTTTACTTGTTGTAGTTGAGTTTTAGAAGTTCTTTATATATTCTGCATATCAAATCCTTACCAGATACATGATTTGTGAACCTTTCTCCCATTCTATGGATTGCCTTTTCACTCTGCTGATAGTTTTTCTGATGTACCAAAATTTTAAATTTTGATGTCCAATTTGTCTAACTTTTCTTTGGTTGCTTGTGCTTTTGGTGTTATATAAAAGCAATCATGGACAAATCCAATTTCATGAAGCATTTCCCCTGTTTTCTTCTCTTAGTAATTTTAGCTCTTACGTTTAGGTCTTTGATCCACTTTGATTTTTTTTTTTTTTTTTTTTGAGACGGAATCTTGTGTTCTTGGCTCACTGCATCCTCCGCCTGCCGGGTTCAAGCAATTCTCCTGCCTTGGCCTCCTAAGTAGCTGGGACTACAGGCATGTGCCACCATGCCTGGGTAATTTTTTGTATTTTTAGTAGAGACGGGATTTCACCATGCTGGCCAGGCTGGTCTCGAACTCCTGGCCTCGTGATCTGCCCACCTGGGCCTCCCACAGTGCTAGGATTGCAGGCATGAGTCACTGCACCCAGCCCTGCTTAATTTTTGTATATGGTAATAGGTAAGGGTCCAACTTCATTCTTTAGCATGTGGATATCTAGTTTTCTCAGCACCACGTATTGAAAAACTGGCTTTTAAAAGCAACTTACTGAGGTATAATCTACAATTTACAAAATTTACCTTTTTAAAGTATGTAATTCAGCTGGGCACAGTGGCTCATGCCTGTAATCCCAGCACTTTGGGAGCCCAGGCAGGAAGACTGCTTGAAACCAGGAGTTCGAGACTAGCCTGGGCTGCATAGCAAGACACAGCAAGTCTCTACAAAAAAAATTTAAAAATTAGCCAGGCAAAGTGGTGCACACCTGTAGTCTCAACTACTTGGGAGGCTGAGGCAAGATTGCTTGAGTGCAGGAGTTCAAGGTTGCAGTGAGCTATGATCATGTCACTGCACTGCTAGAGCCTTGGGCAACAGAGTGAGACCCTGTCTCAAACAAACAAAAAAAATAAGTATACAATTCAATGAATTTTAAAATTTACGGAATTGTGCAATCACCACCACAATCCCATTTTAGAATAAATCCATTACCCTAAAAAAGATCTCATGTCCATTTGCAGTAATTCCCCATTCCAATCTCATACCCTAGGCAACTGCTAATCTATCTTAATATAAATGTAAACATACAAAGTGTGGTGTTTTGCAGTTTGTATCACATAGCATAACTGAGGTTTATCTATGTTATCATATGTATGAGTATTCTGTTTCTCTTTATAGCTCAATAGCATTCCATTTATAGATACACCACATTTTATTTATCCCTTGAGTAGTGGATGGATGTTTGGATTATCTCCACTTTTTAGTTACGAATATTGCTACTATGAACATTCATATTCAAGTCATAATATGAACATGTTTTCACTTACTTCAGGTAGACATCTAGGGATGAAATTGCTGGGTGATATGATAAATCCATGCTTAACTCTTTAAGAAACCAACAAATTGTTTTTCCAAAGTGTCCGTATTACTTTACAGTCCCACCAGCAATGTATTCCACTTTCCCCATAGCCTCACCAACACTTGTTACTCTCTTTTTGATAATAGCCGTGTTAGTGTGTGTTAAGTAGCAGCTCATTGTGGTTTTAATTTACATTTCCCTAATGACTCAAGTATCTTTTAATGTGCTTGTTACCCATTTGTGTATTTTCTTTGGTAAAATGTCTATCCAAATATCTTGCCCAGGCTGGGTGCGGTGTCTCACGCCTGTATTCCCAGCACTTTGGGAGGCCGAGGCAGGTGGATCACTTGAGGCCAGGAGTTCAAGACCAGCCTGGCCAACACCAAACCCTGTCTCTACCAAAAAATACAAAACACTAGCCAGGTGTGGTGGCATGTGTGTGTAGTGCCAGCCACTCGGGAGGCTGAGACATGAGAATCCCTTGAACCCAGGAGGCAGAGGTTGTAGTATGCTGAAGTCATGCCACTGCCCTCCAGCCTGGGTGGCAAAACATGTGTATATATATTGCCCAAACTTTAATTGGGCTGTCTTTTTATTATTGAGTTGAAAAAGTTCCTTATATATTCTAGACATGTCCTTTATCCATCTTTTATATCCATTTGCAAAAATTTTGTCCCAGTTTGTGTCTTGCCTTTTCATTTTGAAGCACAAAAGTTTTAAATTTACATGAAGCCCAATTTATGAAATTTTTTCTTTTATCAGTTGTGCTTTTTGTATTGTATCTAAAAATCTTTGCCTAATTCAGTGTCACAAAGACTTTCTCTTATGTTTTCATCTAAGGGTTTTATAGTTTTAGCTCTTATACTCAGACCAATTTTGAGGGTTTTTTTGTGCATGGTAAAGGGTCTGAATTCATGTTTTTGCATGTGAATATCCAAACTGCCCCAGGATCATCTGTTGGAATGACTATCCTTTCCATACTGAATTGCCTTGGCAGCTTTGTCAAAAATCAATTGTGGGCTATCTGGATGCCAATATCACACTGTCTTGATTATTGTAGCTTTATAGTCAGTCAGGAAATCAGACAGTATGAAGCTTCTAACTTTGTTCTTCTTTTTCAAAATTATTTTCTCTATTCTAGGTCCTTCACATTTCCATGGTAATTTTAGAACCACCCTGTCAATTTTTACAAAAACACCTGTTGGGATTTTGTCTGGGATAGCACTGCATCTATATAGGTCAATTTGAGAACTGATATCTTACAATATCGAATCTTCCAAATCTATGAACAAAATATAACTCTCTATTTATTTAGGTCTTCATTTCATTTCTCTCACCAATTTTTTTTTTTTTTTTTTTTTTTTTTTTAGTTTTCACTGGATAGGTCTTTCATATTTTTGTATGATGTATTCCTATGTACTTAATACATTGAGATTCTATCATTAATAATTCTTTTTTAAATTTCCATATCTAATTGTCATTGATATATAGGAATACAATGGACTTTTTTGAAATTTTAAGATAAGTTTATTAAGTCCAATGATGAAATCTATCAGAAGAATATTCTCCTGAAAATCATTTCTTCTTGGAGAAAAGGAAAGGAAAATCAAAACCCTCTGAGCATAGCCAGGATGCTGTGACAGTCAAGCCTCTCTACAGATGGGGACAGTCCTCTTGTCAGTGGAGTCACTCTCTGGGTCAGCAGGATTGGAGTCTGGATCATCCTCCTCATCCCCCAGCTCCAGGTCATCCATTTCCTGGAACAAAGACTCAATTACCTCCACGTTGTTTCTAGCATCCTCTAAGAACTGGAAATCAGATGGGTCAAGATTTGGATCTGTTTCAAGTAGCTGTTTCCCACTTATTTTTTCCTGCTTATTCTTTCATTTGGTTCTTTTTGATTTCCAAGAGTTCCATATCAAACACAGCTTCTCAACTTAAGAAATGCTTAACTATAAACAGGAATGCCATGAAATAATTGCTCTATGGTTTCTTCTGCTTCTTCTTGTTTCTCGCCCAAATTTTAATTGGATTGACTTTTTATTATTGATTTGAAAGAGTTCTTTTCATATTCTAGATACATGTCTTCCTCCCTTTTGGCTTTTATCTATTTCATTTAATTTTTCTTGCACAGCTGCCACTTAAGATCATCACCACACCAAGATTTCTTCAGCTTGTAATGCTAAGAATTTTTAAATGTCTGAGACATTGTCTTCTAGATTTTCCAAGAATGTTTCATAAAAAGGAGTTTCATTTGGGTATTTCTCACTGTCTGTAAACTTGAGGGTAGTCTGAACAGTTTCATTATTTTCTCCAGCCTCAGATATCACAGTAATGGTAGAGCTGGGTGGGTTTTCTTTTTTTTTCTTTCTTTTTTTTTTTTTTTTTCTGAGACTAAGTCTCACTCTGTTGCCCTGGCTGGAGTGCGGTGATGCGATCTCAGCTTACTGCAACCTCTGCCTCTTGGGTTCAAGCAATTCTCCTACCTCAGCCTCCCGAATAGCTGGGATTACAGGCTCCTGCCACCATGCCCGGCTAATTTTTGTATTTTTAGTAGAGACAGGGTTTCACAATGTTGGCCAAGCTGATCGTGAACTGCTGACCTCAAGTGATCTGCTCCCCTTGGCCTCCCAAAGTGCTGGGATTACAGGCATGAGCCACTGCACCTGGCCAGCATGACATATCTTTATTCATCCCTTTACTTTTAACCTCTTTGTGTCTTTATACTTAACATATTTTTTGCAGATAGCGTATCACATTAATTTTTATCCAATTTTACAATCTCTGTCTTAATTGGGTGGCTTAGACTTTTTACAGGTTGCTCTAGAGTTTCTAGCATACACTTTTGACTTATTACAGTTTCCCTTCAAGTGATGATGTACTGCTTGACATTTAGCATAAGAACCTTACAGTGGGGTATTTCCCTTGCTACCCTTCTAATCTTTGTATTTCCTTATTATACATTTTGCTTTTATGTATGTTGTAAGTCCCATACTATGTTGTTATGATATTTCATTAAATGGTCGATTATTTCTTAAGGAGATTTAAATAATAAGAAGAAGATCTTACATATTTACCCACGTAGTTGTCATTTCCAGTGCTCTTCCTCCCTTTATGTAAATCCATATTTCCATCTGATATTGTCCTTTTGCCTGAAGGACTTCCTTTAATATTTACTTAGTGCGGTTCTGGTGATGATAAATTCTTTCAACTTTCATATGCCTGGAAAAATCTCTATTTTGCCTTCATTTTTTCTAAATAGTTACTGGTTTTTTATGGCTTTGAGATACAATTCACATACCATAAAACTCACTCATTTAAATTGTACAATTCAATGGCTTTTAGTATATTCAGAGTTGCACAACCATCAGCACAATCAAATTTATGACACTTTCATTCCCAAAAAGAAAGCCCACATCCCTTAGCCATCACTTCCCAACATCCCCCCATTTCCTCCAATCCTAGGCAAACAATCTACTGTCTGTCTCTATAGATTTGCTTGTTCTGGGCATTTCATATAAATGTTATCATAAAATATGTGTTCCTTTATGACTGGCTCCTTTACTTCAGCATATTGTTTTCAAAGTCCATCCATGTTGCAGCATATATTACTACTTCATTTCTATTTCCTGCTGAATAATATTCCATAGTAGGAATATAATACATTTTATTTATCTATTTATCAGCTGATGGACATTTGATTAATTTCTACTTTTTGGCTAATGTGCTATGAACATTCATGTACATTTTTTTTTCCTTTTTTCACCCTCCCCAAAGTTTTTTTTTTTAGAGATGGGGTCTTGCTATGTTGCCCAGGCTGGCCTCAAACTCCTGGGCTCAAGTGATCCTCCACCTCGGCCTCCCAATAGCTGGGACTACAGAAGTATGCCACCACACTTGGTTTCATTATGGTTTTGATCATCATTTCCTGATGGCTAACGATGATTGTCTTTTCATGGGATTACTAGTCATTTGTACATATTATTTGGAGAACTCTTTTCCAATCCTTTGCTCATTTTTAAAATGAGTTGTTTCTTCATTAAGTTGTAAATGTTGTTTATATATTCAAATACATATATGTATTTCAGATCATATGTATAAGTCTCATACTTATGATTTAAAAAATTTTCTCTCAGAAGTAGATTGTCTTTTCACTTTCTTGAGGGTATCCTTGGAAGCATGAAAGTTTTTTGTTTTTAATGTTGATGAATCCAGTTTACATATTTTTTATTTTGTTGCTTGTACTTTTAGAATCATAACTCAGAATCCATTGCCTAATCCAAAGTTATGAAGATTGACACCTATTCTATTAAGAGTTATATGGTTTTAGTTCTTACATTTAGATCTTTGATCCATTTTGAGTTAATTTTTATATATGATATGAAGTAAGGGTTTAAATCCATTCTTTTGTGAGTGGATATCCAGTTTTTCCAGCACCATTTGTTGAAAAGACTATTATTACCCCCCACTGAATTGTCTTGCACTCTATAAAAAATGCATTTACTATAAATGTAAGAAGGTATGTCTGAACTCTCAATTGTATTCCATTCATCTATACGTCTATCCTTATGCCAGCACTACTTTGCCATGATTACTGCGGCTTCATAGTAAGTTTAGAAATTAGGAAGTGTGAGTCTCCTAACTTTGTTCATCTTTTCCAAGATTGATTTGCCTATTTTGCCTTGTGTTTGAAAGATATTTTTGCTGGATGTAGAATTATAGGTTTACTTTTTACAATACATTGTATGTTGTTCCACTCTTTTAAGGTGTGTTATTTCTGAAAAATGCCTGCTGAAATCCTTAGCTTTATTCTCTGTCTGTAATGTGTCTTTTTCTAGCTGCTTTTAAGACTTTATCACTGGTTCTGAGCAATTAGATTATGATGTATCTTGGTTTATTACTTTGTCACTCAGGCTGGAATGCAGGAGCACAATCTTGGCTCCCTGCAGCCTTGACCTCCTGGGCTCAAGCAATTCTCCCACCTCCCAAGTAGCTGGGACTACAGATATGCACCATCATGCCCAGCTAATTTTGTTTCTTTTTTGTAGAGATGAGGTCTCACTATGTTTCCCAGGCTGGTCTCAAACTCTTCAATTCAAGTGATCCTCCTGCCTCAGCCTCCCAAAATGCTGGGATTACAGGTGTGAGCCAGAGTGCCCGGCCTTTGTTGAACTTTTTATATGGGTGAATTGATCATTTTTATTAAATCTGGAAAAATTTTTGACTCTTATTTCTTCAGATATTTTTTCTGTTCCCTCTTCTCTCTTATCTCCTTCAGGGACTCAACATTATGCCACCTGCAGTTGTCGCACAGCTCACTGATGCTCTTTTCATTTAAAAATTTTTCTTTCTGCATTTCTTTTTTTCTTAGTTTCTATTGCTATATCTTCAAGTTCACCAATATTTTCTATTGTGTGTAATCTGCTGTTAATACCATCCAGTTTTTGTTTTGTTTTTTATCTCAGACACTAGTTTTCATCTCTGGAAGTTCAGTTTGGGTCCTTTAAAAAATATATATTCTATGTTTCTACTTAACTTTTGAATCTATGTAACACATTTATAATAACTATGCTTACCTGGGATTTCTAACATCTGTTTCAATTTCAATTTCCTTCCTTCCTTCCTCCCTCCCTCCCTCCCTCCCTCCCTCTCTCCCTCTCTCTCTCTCACTTTCTTTCTCTCTTTCTCTCTTTCTTTCTTTCTTTCTTTTTTGAGACAGAATCTTGCTCTGTCGCCCAGACTGGAGTGCAATGGTACAATCTCGGCTCACTTCAACCTCCACTTCCTTGGTTCAAGCGATTCTCCTGCCTCAGCCTCCCGAGTAGCTGGGATTATAGGTGCCCATCACTGCCTTTTTTTTTTTGTATTTTAGTAGAGATGGGGTTTCACCATGTTGGCCAGGCTGGTCTTGAACTCCTGGCCTCAAGTGATCCACCTGCCTCGGCCTCCCAAAGTGCTGGGATTACAGGTATGAGCCACCATGCCCAGCTTTCAGTTTCTTAATATTTCTCATTTTGAGCACATCTGCTGCCTCTTTGGAGGTTGGTAATTTTATTGGATGTGAAACATTATTAATTTCACCTGTTGGGTACTAGATGTTTTCAGCATTGTTGAGCTTTGATCTAGGATATAGTTATTTGGAAACAATTTGATTCTCTCGGCTCAGGCTTTTACAATTTATTAGACAGGACTGGAGCAGTGCTTAATCTAGGGCTAGTTATTCCCCACTGTCAGGGAAACACCTTTCTGTGTACTCTACCCAGTGCCACGTGAATAATGAGATTTTCAGTCTCAGTGGGAACGGACACTTTTCCTGGCCCTGTGTGAATACTGGGTACCTCTAATCCTTCAGGTGATTTTTTCTACAACCTCAAGTATTTTCCTTCCACACATGCCCTGATTAGTACTCAGTTGAATACTTGAAGATCTCTGGAGTTCTCTCTTCATACAGCTCTCTTTTTTCTAGGACTCTCCTCAGCACAATATAGTCACCTTGATCTTTTTGGACTCTTAGCTCCATCATCTCAACTCGGAGTCTGCCAAACTCAGCCTGGGGTCCCCAACCTTGCACAAAAGCCTGGAAATTCTCTCCAGGCAGTAATCTAAGGCAATCATTGGCTCACCTAGTCTATTTCCCATCTCTCAGGGTTCATGGTTCCTTTGATGACTGATAGCAATGTCTTCATAATTTTTTTTTTTTTTTTGAGACGGAGTCTCACTCTGTTGCCCAGGCTGGAGTGCAGTGTCGTGATCTCGGCTCACTACGAGCTCCGCCTCCCAGGTTCACACCATTCTCCTGCCTCAGCCTCCCGAGCAGCTGGGACTACAGGTGCCCGCCACCACGATGCCCGGCTAATTTTTTTGTATTTTTAGTAGAGACGGGGTTTCACCATGTTGGCCAGGATGGTCTCGATCTCCTGACCTCATGATCCACCCACCTCGGCCTCCCAAAGTGCTGGGATTACAGGCATAAGCCACCGCGCCCAGCTGTCTTCATAAATTTTAATGCTTCATATATTTTGTCCATTTTTTGTTGTTTTAAGTAGAAGGAAATAAATCCAGTGCCTGTTACTCCATCTTGGCCAGAAGTCTCAAGACAATTTTAAAACATCAATTTGTCTACAAGTTACCCAAAGATTTGCTGATCTCTACAGGCAAAACTCTTCTTCCTCCCCATATGCTAGCTCATTTCAAAATATTTCTGAGAAACCGGTCCCTTATATCTGTGTAGCACATTAGAGCTAACACCAGAATTTAATATATTGAGATAACATTGTTTTCTTTGGGAAAAAAATGTGATTTGTGTCATACTGATAATAAATTCATTTTTATGTAAAAAAGGGTACCTGGCCAAAAAAAAAACAACAACCAAAACAACAACAACAACAAAAAAAAACCCATAGAAAAATTTAGGCTCAGGCTTTTTTTTCTGGATAGATCTAAATACAAATCCCTATATCTAACAACAACAGTCTCGTCTAGGGTTTTAAAATAAGCATTTGTTTTGAGTTTACTCACTGTGGTGGGCACTGGTACTGCTCGTCTCTACCAGGCTGACATCATACTGGACTGAACTGGCTCTCTGAAAGTGGCCCTTCCTGACACTAGAGAGGAGAGAAACATAAAAATGGAAAATGAGTAATAGGAAAACATGTCAGAAAACCTAGAAAGAAGGTTGTTTTTTTATTTTCCCTTCTTCCCCCTTTTTACAACACATCATGGCATTCAAATGAAAGTACAAACTTGACTATTTGATGGTTTATTTTCTTTCCACAACTACCTGAAATTGTCAGTGGTGCTTTAAAACTGTTCCCACTATTTAACACATCCATTAGTGCATGTAGGTCATCATTCAGATGCTGATGATGCCGCCTGGTCTTTTTCCTTTAAGACAACAGCAAAGCTGCTGTATCTTAGTGCAATTTTTGTGCCCTTTTTAAAGAGGTTAGGTTTCATTATCAGTTGGGACCCTTATGTGACATGGAGTAGCTTTAGTCAACTATTCTAGTAATGGCATTTTACAAAGTA
Source organism: Macaca nemestrina (assembly GCF_043159975.1). Taxonomy (NCBI): domain Eukaryota; kingdom Metazoa; phylum Chordata; class Mammalia; order Primates; family Cercopithecidae; genus Macaca; species Macaca nemestrina. Next base: position 125,052,998 of record NC_092131.1, on the reverse strand, counting down.
ATTTTGGACATTTTTGAGGTAACAGTACATCAGGTTTTTCAGTCATTTGATCAACTAATATAGGTTGTAATTTATGTAATCATGATAGATTTTGGAATGTACAGTTAATTTCATTTTTTTCAATATGTCTATATGCAGTTTTAGCTTACATTAATGAAAATGAATTCAAAACTGCTTTTACCATTGCAAAATGATGTGTATTTTCTAAAAGCAAACTTGCTCCTATTCCTGAGACACTATTGATTCTAGCCCAGATTTTAGCATTAGTGGGGTATCATTTTGGACCTCATTCAATGATGGCACTAATTAGTTACTAAAGTTCAAAAGGCCCTCAGTTTAAAGCAATTTCAACCACTAATGGACCAAAAACTATTACAGAAAACAATTTCATTCTTGAAAGCGCATTTCCAAGTTCACATGGTCACTACAGAACAGCCTAGATCTTATGTAACGCTTTCTATTTATCCTGTTTTCTAGCTTTCTTTTTTTTAATTTATTTTTAACTAACTGGTTATTTTTAATTCCATTTTTGTCCTTCTGCTAATTTGGAAATTATACACTTTGATTTTCTATTATGTGTTACCCTAGACATTTTAATATTCATCTTAAAATATCAAGATCAAAATTAACTTATATATTTATCCTCCCCCCCCATACAAAGACCTTAGTACACTTCAATTACAATCCTTTCAACTTATTTACTATCATGTGTTTTAATTCCTTTTAAAAAAATACATAGGATAATATTATTGTTATAATTTATACAATATTTGTTTTGATATTCACATATTAATAGCTTTCTCTGTTCTTTCTTGCATTTCACACATGCCATATAGGATCAACTTCCTTTTCCCTGACATATATCCTTCAGGCAGAAGGTTTACTGAGGGATAACTCTCTCAAAGTTTGATTAAAAGTTATCTTCATCTTACCCTCATTCCCTGAGAGATGTTTTCACTGCCACAGAAATTTGGGGTTAACTGCTTTCTCTCAGCATATTGAAAATATCACTGCTCTGTCTTCTAGTTTTGCTTCTTTCCAACTGAGAAGTCAGCTGTTGGTTTAATTGTTGCATCTTTGACGATAATCTGCCATTCTTTTCTGCTTTTGTGATGTCCCCTTTAGAACTGGTGTTCTACAATTCCACTATGTTGCACTCATATGTAAATTTATTTTTATTTATCCTGTTTTAGATTTGTTGGGCTTCTAACATCTGTGGGTAACTTTCATCAGTTCTGAAAAGGTCTCTGCCATTACTTTTTCAAACACTGCCTCTGCCCCAGTCTCTCTTTTCTTCTGGAATTCCAATTAAACATAAGGTAGGCACACACTCTGGTCACCACGCTTCTTGACTTCTCTTCAATATTGTCCATTTCTTTTTCTCTTAGGATTACCCTCTGGGTAATTTTTTCCTATCTATTTTCCAATTCATTAATAAATTTATTGTGTTTAAACTGCTGTTTAAAGACATATACTAAATTTTAAAAATTTATTGAACTAAGATATGTACTGAATTTTTAAAAATTATATTTCATTCATTGGAGATCTGTTTTGATCTTTGCCAAATTTGCTTATTTCTTTTTTTTTTTTTTTGAGAGGGAGTCTGGCTCTGTCGCCCAGGCTGGAGTGCAGTGGCCGGATCTCAGCTCACTGCAAGCTCCGCCTCCCAGGTTTACGCCATTCTCCTGCCTCAGCCTCCCGAGTAGCTGGGACTACAGGCGCCCGCCACCTCGCCCGGCTAGTTTTTTTTTTGTATTTTTTAGTAGAGATGGGGTTTCACCGTGTTAGCCAGGATGGTCTTGATCTCCTGACCTTGTGATCCGCCCGTCTCGGCCTCCCAAAGTGCTGGGATTACAGGCTTGAGCCACCGCGCCCGGCCCAAATTTGCTTATTTCTAAGCCCTCACTTATTTTATTTTATTTTCCTTTTTTATTTTTTTTGAGACGGAGTCTTGCTCTCTCGCCCAGACTGGAGTGCAGCTCACTGCAAGCTCCGCCTCCTGGGTTCATGCCATTCTCCTGCCTCAGCCTCCCGAGCAGCTGGGACTACAGGCGCCCGCCACCACACTCGGCTAATTTTTTGTTTTAGTAGAGACGGTGTTTCACCGTGTTAGCCAGGATGGTCTCAATTTCCTGACCTCGCGATCCACCCACCTCGGCTTCCTAAAGTGCTGGGATTACAGACGTGAGCCACCGTGCTCGGCCACCTCTCACTTATTTTTTGATACATATTAAACATACTTATTTTATAGCATGTGTCTGATTCTTCCAATAAATACAGATTTCTGAATATCTTACCCTACTACCTATTGTTTCTGCTAGTTTTAATAAATTGTGCCTCTTTTATTCTACTTTTGGTAATCTTTTCATACTGTGAGACGCTTTTTAAGGTAAAGGATAAAAGTAGGCTCTTCAAGAATTGATTTGTATTTGTTTCTGCCAACCATCTGATGACATTACCAGCCTAGACTATTTTATATTCTTAACTTTTTACCCCAAGACATTCAGATAGTGTGAATTCAGGATGGAGACCCATATAATGTTTGTAATTGGAGGTTTCTTTTCTCTTGTATTCAACACCACCTCTTGTTCTTATATATATACTCTTTTGCTTCTATTATACCTATACTTTCACTCAAAAGGTATTATTTAGCCTGCGACAGGGTACTTCAGACTAGAAATATTTCCAAGTTCTGGCTCAAGTCTGCAGAGCAGCTATGGCTTAGAAGGACTCCTTTCTGAAACTTTGCTGCTCTGGGGCATTGAACACCTGTAGGGTACAATATACTATGCCCTTCACAAACTCAATGGGTTAGCAAAGGAATTTCATTTGGGGGCAACTACAACAATATTAAAGTTCCATTAATTTGTTTATTTATTTATCTTGTTAAGAGACAGGATCTTGCTCTCACACCCAGGCAGGAGTGCAGTAGTGCAGTCATGGCTTACTGCAGCCTCTCATTCCTGGGCTCAAGTGATCTTTCCATCTCAGCCTCCCAAGCAGCTAGGACTACATGCATGTGTTACCACACCTGGATAATTTAAAAAAAATTTTTGTTTTGTACACACGGGGTCTCACTATGTTGTACAGGCTGGTGTTAAACTCCTGGTCTCAAGTAGTCCTCCCACCTTGGCAGGATTACAGGCATGAGCCACGGCACCTGGCCCAAATCCTATGGATTTAATATCACACAAATCACTCTTCACAATTCCCAGTGGAATAGTAGATATTCTTATAAATCTTTTGGTCACTATGTTAGATATGTATTTCTGTCTCTTAACCTTATGGTCATATGGTTGAATTGCATTTCCTGACACTTGGATATATTATACGTCTCTTATTTTACATATATGTAAATAATATAAATATATAAACATACAAATAAATATTATCTATTTAATCTATCCATATAAAATAAGAGACGGGGGTCTTGTTCTCTTTTCCAGGTTGGAGTGCAATGGCATAATCACAGCTCACTGCATCTCAAACTCCTGGGCTTGCGGGATCCTCCTGCTTCCATTTCCTGAGTAGCTGGGAATACAGATGTGTACCACCATGCCCTGCTAATATTTTTTATTTTTCATTTTGTAGAGACAGGGTCTTGCAATCTTGCCCAGGCTGGTCTCAAACTCCTGGGCTCAAGCAATCCTCTCATTTGGGAATACAGGCATGAGCTACCATGTCCAGCCACCTCTTATAATTGAGGAGGACCATGAAACTCCTTCTGGCTAGTGAGTTATGTCAGTAGTGATGTATGTCACTTCTGGGACAGATCATTTCAATTTAAGTGTGAGAACTTCCAGAGCTTTCTTTTCCCTCTGTTATGACAAGCAGCAGCACTCAAGATGGTGTTTGCTCCAACAGTTTGAGTCCTTAAGTGACTATCATTAGCAAAGCCCTGCTTGCCAATCCATACTAATTACCTATAATAAGTGAGAAATAATCTTCTGTTTATTAAGCCACTAAACTATTAGGGTTGGTAGTTACTGCAGCCAAACCTAGACTATCCTGACATATTAATGATAATGAATTAAACAGAATTCATTATCCAATCAATAACAGATGGAAACTATATCTCCAAACTGGCACCAGAGTGATTAATGAGGGAAGCAGGTATTGGTCTTCCCCTTACCATATTTGACTGACAAAATGTTTAGAGGGATAGAATAGATCATTATTCAGCTTTCCAAACATAGATACATTTAAAGTCAAGCATAAACCTAATTCCAAAGATGGGTATTCTGGTTATCTACTTATGCATAACATACCACCCCAAACTTGGGGGATAAAAAAACTTTGTCTCATGATTCTGTGGGTTGACAGCTGGGCATCTTTTGCTTGGGGTCTCTGTGTAGTTGCAGTAAACTGGCAGCTAAGTCAGGAGTCAATTAAAGGTTCGAATGAGCTGAATGTCTGGGATGGCTCATTAAAATGGTGGGCAGTTGAGGCTGACTGTTGGCTGGAAGTTCAGCTGGGGCTAGTTCTTCCTACTGTTTAGGCTTCTTACAACATGGCGGCTGATTCTATGAGGCAGCATCCCAAGTATTCTATGATCAAGGCAGTCATAGTGCCTGCGTAGATTCAAGGAATCTATAGCAATAGACTCTACCTCTTGAAGGATGAGTGGCAAGGTCACACTACAGAAGAGTATGTGGGAATGAGAGATATCCTATGGCCATCCCTCAGAAATGCAATCTGATACAATGGGCTTATATTTAAACTTTTGTATCTGAAGTAGTCAGATGCTAAAATTATGAGAAATAAAATCTACCAGATTGCTTAAATGATATGTTTTGGAATAAACTATTTAATACCACATATTTTTAAAAAGCTGATTTCCTCCAATTTTTAATTATTCCTTGATGTAAAGTAGTTAAGAAATCAGGATCTAACAAGATACTATTTTACCTACATGTTACCTTTCTTAGCATACAAACTTCTCAAGCTCACTTGTCTCTCTTTTATGATTACCTTCAGCTCCATTTTCACAAGTATCTATGATAGAATTCAGTATGAGTTTAATAAAATTAATGATGACAGTTATGCCAGATAACTCCTGGACTTACTAAATTCTATGTTTACTTACTTTTACAAAATTTCAAAAACAATTGAAAATCAAAACAAATGAATGAAAGTAATCTTCAGTGCATATAATTGCTTCATGCAAGTAGTTTTTTCTTTTGTCTCTCTTGTGAATTACCAGTTTCCCCAAATTAATTGCCTTTTTGTCTGTCTCTCCAAATTGATTTAAATATCTCTGAAGTTAGGAAACATGTCTATTTTGTTCACTATTGTATTCTTTATGCCTAGCACATAGTGGGCACTAAGTAGCTGACCCTGCATATTAACCATATGTCTTAAGCTTACATGTACAGTATTGCATAAGTTGTTCCTTTTCTTTCACATACAAAATTTACTTTAAATACACCTAACCCAAATATTCAGGTACTTCTGGCATATTTGCTATAGTGAGTATGGGTCTACCTTAATAGTTTAGATAAGTCAAGGTAAATATTGACAACAGTAACAAAGAATAAATTGAGACTGCTTATTAAGATCCTTTCAAAAATGACATTAATAACAAAAACTGTATTAAAGAGATAACTAAACATAATGCAGTATCTGGAAAAATATCGAGAACTAAGGGCATATTAATTATTTAGTGGAATAACTACTTTATGCATTAGTTTTCTCAAAAGCATGTTTCTATTTTGCTTACCTGCAAAGGAAGTAGAAGGCTCCAATGATAAGTGTTATTAGGACTGCCAACGCCATGAAAGCTTCAAACAGGTTATTTTTAGTTTGGATGCTGGAGCTTGGGAGAAAAACCTCTTCACAACGAGCTCCTGTATAGTTTTCAATACACCTACAGAATACAATTTTAGATAAAGAATTGCATTCTGTGTTTCATTAGCTAGTTTGGAAGAAAAACAGTTTCCAGATGACGTGAAGAAAAAAGGAGACTAATTTTCAGATTGTGAACGTGGAATAGACAGGTTTTCCTATAATGCTCACAGATCTACAGTTACAACAAAACAAATGCAAATTTGTTATAATAAAACAAATTTTTACTATCTTCTTTTTCCAGTTTTCCAATTGCTTGGGAACTCCAGAGAATTACAGAGTATGCAGTGTTTTTATCTTCTAGATTTTCAATCATATAAATGTCCATACTTTATCAAAAATTTACTTTTTGTTGTATCTGGTATAATGATCTAAATGCATTTTTCCTTAAAACTGCTAACTGATTATTCCAACCCCATTTATTAAATAATCAATCCATGACCCACTGTTTAACAGTGCCTCCTTTAACATATGTCAGATTTACATAAATAACAGCATTTATTTCTATTCTTCAGTGATCTATACCATCTAATCTGAGGCCTTTGCCACACTGTTTCAATACTATTACTTTATAATATATTTGAATATCTGGTAGTTCTACTCCTTATTACTTTTTTTTATAGAATTTTAAAAATATTCTCCACTGCCAACCAAATATTTTATAGCCAATTACCTGTAGCTCTCTAAAACTATATAACAAAGAACCATAATATTTGGTATTACCGATCATTCCTTTTTCCTTGTTAATATGTTCAAAGGATTATAAAACAGAGATTGATATAAATTAACAAGAATGACACTGTTTGGCACCAGATCAATTTCAACATAGTAGCATTTAAAATAAAAAACACTTTAATATTAACGAATATTTATAAAGCAACCCAAAAAGTTATGAAGTCAAGTTGGACAACACTATACTCAGCAATAATTCTGTGTAAAAAAGTGTATGTGTGTATAAAACCAGTTTGTTTTAACCAGATTTTGTCAAGAATAGAAAGGTTGATTCTACTAAATTAATTCTCTTCCTTATTCCTTTCCAGTTTAGGTAGGTATTTAGAAATTTTATCTCTGTTTCTTCCACCTTAGACTAATAAGGATACAGGCCTAGAAAATCAACATGTGAATTAACTACTAGCTTTGACAACTAATGTGATAGTCTAATAAAGCAGTATACAAATAAATAAGAGAAAAGAATATCAAGATATAGCACAAAGGATCAATTTGAGTTAGATGAGCATATTAAAGATGTTTCATGAACTTCAAGTCCTACTCAATGTGAGGCAGTGATGTGATTGGTGATAGCTTCCAGGGGAGGTATCAGTTAAGCAAAGCAGCAGTCTAGATTCTCTTAAACTACCATAAAGATAAGATTAAGGGGACATAGGGAAAGTAAGGATAGCATATCAGTGGCAAACTTAAATGAAAGTAAAAATATTTTGGAGGGCCAGGCACAGTGACTCACACCTCTACTCCCAGCACTTTGGGAAGCTGAGGAAAGAGGATCGCTTGGGGCCAGGAGTTCAAGATCCATCTGGGCAATACAGTGAGATCCTGTCTTTACAAAAAGTTAAAAAATTAGGCCGGGCATGGTGGCTCACACTTGTAATCCCAGCACTTTGGGAGGCCAAGGTGAGCAGATCACGAGGTCAAGATTGAAACCATCCTGGCACATGGTGAAACCCCATCTTTACTAAAAATACAAAGATTATCTGGGTATGGTGGTGCACACCTGTAGTCACAGCTACTCGGGAGGCTGAGGCAGGAGAATTGTTTGAACCTGGGAGAATTGTTTGAACCGAGATTGTGCCACTGCACATCCACCCTGGTGACAGAGCAAGACTCCATCTCAAAAAAAAAAAAAAAAAAAATTAGCCAAGCATGGTTGGTACCCGTAGTCCCAGCTACTCTGCAGGCTGAGGTGGGAAGATTGCTTAAGCCTAGGAGTTTGAGGTTGCAGTGAGCTATGATCATGCCACTGCAGTCCAGCCTAGGTGACAGAGCAAGACCCTGTCTCAAAAAATATATATATATATTTTAAAAATTATATAAATATATATTTAAATATATTATATAAGTATAAATATAAATTTATATTTATAAAATATAAAAAATAAAAAAGTATATTTAAATATATTATATATATATTTTAATATTTAATTTAAATATACATTTAAATATATTTATATATAAATATATATAAATAAAAAATATATATAGTGGAAATTACAATTTATAAATTTTAAATATAAATTACCAATTTTTCCATAGTTTAAGTCAGTTAAGCTGAGGAGAAAAAAGATTAGATGAAAATAATTTGTTTCTTTCTCTTCCAGCTCCAATTCCTGCTTCCCAAAAGGGAAATGGCACACACACACACACACACACACACAAACACACACACGCACGCACCAGTAGAAAGTCCACATAGAGACCACCATCACAATCTATCCATGTGCCATCACAAAATAAACACAGAGGGAAAGGGGCAGCATTCCACACAGTAAGAGAAACTGGGTGCTAAACGGTTTTCAAAAGTATCTTGAAAATAACAAAAATAAAATAAAACCCTTCTATAATTCCTCTATTTTTTAAAATAGAATTAAGTAGGTAACAATTATTTGTCACTGCTAAAGGTTTTTTAAGGAAAAAATTTAGCCATGAGAGCAATTCCTGTCATGCTTTTAAAATAACTCTCAAGTTTTTAAATAATGTTAAAGATGGGGTTCAGTTTCCATTCTCGAAAAAATAACCAGAACCATAGATAAGTAATCCTGAAATGAGAGAGTATAATTATTTTTGATAAGGAAGATCTCTTTTAAAAGCTATAAACTCATTACTCATTACTTCAGGCTGTTCAAGTAAGATTGAAATTCAGGCCAGATACAGTGGCTCATGCCTATAATCCCAGCACTTTGGGAGGCTGAGGCAGGAGGATGGCTTGAGCCCAGGAGTTTGAGACCAGCCTGGGCAACATGGTAGAGACCCCATCTCTACAAAAAATAACAAAAATTAGCTGGCTGGTGGCGCACGCCTGTAGTCCCAGCTACTCAAGAGGCTGAGGTGGGAGAATCACTTGAGGTGAAGGCTGTAGTGAGAGCCATGATTGCACCACAGCACTCCAGCTGGAACAACAGAGTGAGATACTATTTCAAACAAAAATAAAGAAAGAAAAAAGAGGCCGGGCGCAGTGCCTCACGCTTGTAATCCCAGCACTTTGGGAGGCCAAGGCGGGCGGATCATGAGGTCAGGAGATCAAGACCATCCCAGCTAACACGGTGAAACCCCGTCTTTACTAAAAATACAAAAAAATTAGCCAGGCATGGTGGCAGGTACCTGTAGTCCCAGCTACTTGCAGGCTGAGGCCAGGAGAATGGCGTGAACCTGGGAGGCGGAGCTTGCAGTGAGCCGAGATTGCGCCACTGCACTCCTGCCTGGGCGACAGGGCGAGATTCTATCTCAAAAAAAAAAAAAAAAAGTAATTCAAAGAAGAAAAGATAAGCCAGCTTATATGACTAACCATAAATGTTTTAACTGGACAATAAATACTTTGAGTTGGAAGGAGTCAAGGGAGTGGTGTAAATACAAGTTTGTAATCAGATCAGGGTTTATGCAAATAGAAAAAGGCATACAAAGTAAACCAAGCAACACTAGGTTGTTCTATTGTCTTACAGCTGGGATAAAGCAATCACGTGCTCTTGTGGGAAAGTAGAAACCTGATGGTAATTTTAAGCAAATCAAAGGATAAACAATCTTATCACTGTTAGGTCAAACCAGAACCTAGGGAAAGGCAAAGACAAATTCAAATATTACGTTACTATCCAGGAACTGGATTGGCTAATCTAAAAATGAATTTTAAAATTTCAGATATTTACCAAACAAAAAAGTAAACACTGCCTACCAATGACTGTGTACAAGGATTCTACTTTTAAAGCTCTAGCTCATTTATGAAAATGTTATGACTTCGGTGATGACACAATTATCAAATTTGAGGCAAACAGAATTAATCGACTCCTTCAAAAGTAAATGTGGGTTAAGTGGATATAGACAACTGGTAGTACTAGCACAGCATTTACACAAAACACAAAGAGGTCATGTTGCACCAGCATTTACCCAGAACTACGTAGCTCTCAGTCTTTATGTAAGTAACTCTCTTGCTAAATTACTTCTGGACCTTACTTCTGCACAGACTGCCAAGTAGCAAACAGTTGTGCCATCTAATGAGGTGAATACTAAGCAATAAGGGATCACCCATGTTTTCCTGGAATTGAAGATGGATGCTGGAATAGGTACAAATACTCCAGTAGGTGAGAAATTCCAGAATTCTGAATCCAAGTTACACAAATTTGTTTTCTGGCTGAAGACCGCCAATTATCTGCTCCCAAACACAGAAGCTACGTTGAATACATTGACATGAAATACATTCATTCGATTCTATGGCACTGAAGGAAGCTGTTACAACATAGGAGGCCTTTCACATGAGTAAAATAAGTCAGTTTTTAGTCACGTAAACAAACAGCACCATTTAGCTCCAAGAAAGATTATTGGACTGTGAAATGGAAAAACTGGTGTCTTCACCCTATTTCCATGCTTGTTGGCTATATGATCTTGGGCAAGTCACTTAAGACTCTGTAAAATCAAAATAACATCACGTGCGTTTAACTATTTCCTAAGGCTAGTGTCAGAATCAAGCAAGAATGTCTGAAAGTGCTTTGAACACTGAAACACACTATACAAGTGTGTTTACGAGGAATAAAATACCTAAGAAAAATTATAACTAGAAAAGCTTAAGAGCATGGTGATCAATAAATGTGCTATCATTTCTCAGGAAAAAAAAAAAACCCATGTTTACAATATTATAAAAGACTTCGCTAACCAAAGGGAGATGCAATGTCAGTGCCACTTCACTTGGGCTGGTCTATCCTGGAAAGAGAAAGTCTAATATTGGCATACGTCAAATTTGGCTTCCACTTGACACTCTGTGTCAATCAAAGTTCAATTTGCAACTTACGAAAAATGGAAAAAAATAAATAAAAAATAAAACTATTAGACGTGTTCAATAAAACAACACGGGCTTGGATCCCTTTAATAAGTCAGCCGGGCGCGGTGGCTCACGCCAGTAATTCCAGCAACATGGGAGGCCAAGGTGGGCAGATCACAGGGTCAGGAGTTCAAGACCAGCCTGGCCAAAATGGTGAAACTCCATCTCTACTAAAAATACAAAAATTTGCCAGGTGTGGTGGCAGGCGCCTGTAATCCCAGCTACTCAGGAGGCTGAGGCAGGGAATTGCTTGAATCCGCAAGGTGGAAGTTGCAGTGAGCTGAGATCATGCCACTGCACTCCAGCCTGGAGACAAAGCGAGATTCCGTCTCAAAAAAAAAAAAAATCCACAGCCATATAACAACACACAAATGTAGCCAAAATCCTATGAAACCCCTACCAGATTTTTATAGGCCAAGAAACAGTGAGAGAAGACGACTAACTTCTGACTTTTGCATCTTTTATTAGCTAGTGCTATAAATGTAACTTTATTAAAGCCTTTATTAGATTCTTAATATGTAGAGATATTTAGCTAACATTCAATCTCACAACATTTTTGTTGTTTAACATCACATTTATATGACATTAGCACCATTAAAAACTGCTAATTATTAGTACGTCAAATGTATTAGTAAATTTAAGTCCAGTTATGAAACAAAATCTTAGATTTTTTTTTTTTTTTGAGATGGAGTCTCGCTTTTGTCGCTCAGGCTGGAGTGAAATGGTGTGATCTCAGCTCACAGCAACCTCTGCCTTCTGAGTTCAAGAGATTCTCCTGCTTCAGCTTCCTGAGTAGCTGGGACCACAGGTGTGCACCACCACACCCAACTAATTTTTGTATTTTTAGTACAGACAGTATTTCACCATGTTTCCAGGCTGGCCTCAAACTCCTGACCTCAAGTGATTCGCCTGCCTCGGCCTCCCAAAGTGCTGGCATTAGAGGTGTGAGCCATCATGCCTGGCCGCAAAATCTGATTCTTTTAAGATTGACTGTTACCCAGATAACTTATATGCTGAAATGAACTACATATTGTATCTAATGAACTACATATTGTATCTAACGAACTACATATTGTATCTAAATGTACTACATGTTGGGTATAAATAAGTTTTCATAGAGAATAATCCATATTTGTCACTAGGAAGGATATTGTTTATAATTTCATTGTGAAGGACTATAATTTCTTAGCTTAAGTAAGTCACTGAAAATTGGAAACATTTTATTTACTAAAACTAGCTAAGGCACAGTGAATGAAGAAGCATGTTGAACAAATGGTGAGAGTAAGCAACAGTAGGTAAACGCCTGACCCTCATTACTGAGTGTGTGCATTCGCTAGCCTTCTCCAATGGAGACTTTTTGGGGAAAACACCCATAGAATGCTGGTTGAGTCATGAAAGTACTGAGACAAAACTTTATAATTCGTTGATTTGCTTAATGTTGTCTTTTTTCTCCATATTAACAAAATATATGATTCAAGTCTTTACTCTCCTTACTTTGCTGGCCTCAAAAAATGATCAGGGAGGAAATCTAAAACTGACCTAAAAAATAAAGTCTAAGGCTGGGTGCAGTGGCTCACACCTGTAATCCCAGCACTTTGGGAGGCTGAGGTGGGCAGATCACATGAGGTCAGGAGTTCGAGACCATCCTGGCCAACATGGTGAAACCCCGTCTCTACTAAAAATACAAAAATTAGCTGGACATGGTGTTGGGTGCCTGTAATTCCAGCTACTCAGGAGGCTGAGGCCGGAGAATCATTTGAACCCGGGAGGCGGAAGTTGCAGTGAGCCAAGATTGTGCCACTGCACTCCAGCCTTGGCAACAGAGCAAGACTCCATCTCAGAAAAAAAAAAGTCTAGTGCTGGGTACACTGGCGTGCAGCTGAGTGTGTAATCTCAGTTACATGGGAGGCTGAGGTGGGTAGTTGGCTTGAGGCCAGGAGTTTGAGACCAGCCTGGGCAACATAGCAAGATCCCTGTCTCAAAACAAACAAAAATAAGTAAATAAAAAGTCTATTATATTAAAAAATCAGAAGAAAAAGTAAAACTACAAACAAAAAGTACATATATGTTTTTCTTAGTTTATCATTTTATGATACATATAGACTTGTGTATACAAAGTATCTATACATAGAAATTGTTATGTGTCAATTTTTCCTTTCTTAAATTTTAAGTAACAATTTCAATAAACATAAAATTATGTTTAAATATTATAAATAATATGTTAATGGGCCTTTCCATTGTAGAAGTGTTTCACTGTTCATGTTTTGGTAAAACTTTAAGGGTTCAGGACCATAAACCAGGAACAGCTGGAAAGACTTACACTCTTAAATCACCAGACACTCAATTAAACCACAGTTCTCAACGGACAGTATTCATGCTGGCATCTTACCTTCCCAGGCTTCAGGTCTCAACAACCTTCTAATGCAGGGAAAATCTCATGCCCCAACTTGGAATAAGACAAAGAGAAGCCAGCATCAGTTCACTTCCTGACAAAAGAAGTTAAGTATTAGAGCTGGGCAAAAGTCACAGTTGTTACTCTGCATGGTATTCCTATGTAGAAAATGAACTCTTACTGATGACATAATGGAGTATTTGCCAGCTGCCTTCCAAAGAAAATAATGGATGATAAAGACAGTAATCAAAAGGATAACCAAAATTTGGAAGCAAATGCATAATTTGGTATAACTTCATTGTATAAGAAGGAAATGAAAAATCTTTAGAGTATACGTTGACTTTCATTAGCCTTCAGCTTCTTTGAACAGCAATGAGCTAACCTGAGTTAGTTCTGAAAGGTAGTTTCTACTCTTGGATATGTGACACAAATCAGTAAGACAAACTCAGGTAAAGAAAAGTAGACCTCAGAGAGAAGGTAAGTATGTTCCCATAGTTTCATCACCATATCCTGCCATGTGTGCTTATTGTAAGCACAGTGATCTGGCAAAATGTGAGGGTTAAATAAAATTTATACTCTTTTTAAGTTTCATTCTAAGCATGGTGAGGTCAAGAAAGATGTATCAGTTGTTACTGCCAAGAACACTAATGAAGAATCTTTATCAGAAGTAAGGTTACTAAAATAAAAAGTGTTAACAAAATGCATAGCTAAACAGAAGAGTTGTTTCATGCATTTTAAACTGTTCTTTTATTATAAGCTTCAAGGCTGCTATTTCCATGCTTTAAGGTGTTTCTAAAGATCAATCTAATTCTTGATGTTTAAAAGCATATGGTATAGTGCCAAAAGTCAAAGTAAAGAGGACTTTGTTCTAATTAATATCGCAGAGACATTCTGAACTTTGTTCTTTGAACTACAACCTTCTACTAAATTTACAGATGAAAAGGCAGAAGTCTTATCTAATAAGGGTGCCAAGAGCCAGTCTATCTTAACCATTTGATCTTAAGAAAGCCTTAAAAATTTCTGGGATTAATAAAACAATTCATAAAATCCTGGCAACTCCTTTTGAAAACTGAGTTTAGTAAAACACATAGCAAGCTCCAGCAAAATTGCTGAGAGACCAAAATACAATTGAGACAACACGTCCAATGTAGAAGCACAATAAATGTTGGTTTTCAAATTATAAGTGAAACTCAACCTTAATCATTTTACTTTCATATAACTAGCGCTTCATATATTATATGTTTGTACTCTTAAACTGCTTCTCTTAAATAGATTTCAGTCTTTGTTTTATCACCTGACAAATTATAATTCCACCTGTTGAAGGCTGGGGCTGCTACTATTGTAGACAGGGGACAGAGCTGGGTCTCAGCCTAGGCAGCAGGGACGGTCCCAGGTCTGAGCCTGTGACTGTATGGGCAGGTATTGGTTGGGAATGACCCTCAGGGAGGGCCCTGGTGAAACCAGACCTTACCAAGTCACTCTGGATAATTATTCCAATGGTAATTCTTTACCAAGTTAAACCTCCTCCCATCACAGAGTTTCACCTCCACACTGTGCAATGTTTGGCTCTGAAGTGATCCTCTGGATGGGTCACAAGATGCATGGAGGAAAGTGAGACAGCAAGAAAAGGCCTCATCTAGCTCGGGATGCAGGGATAGGTGAAGACAAACTGCCTGCCCCCATGCTTGCTCTGAGAATCTTGTAAGTTCCAGCTGAAATGTTAAAAGATTAGGCCTGGCTGACCTTGTGTCTAAGTTGGCCAAGAAGTCAAGGATTGCTTCCTGGATTGTTCTCTAAAGAAAGACTGAAGCAGACAACAGAAAAAGATGACCAGGTGTCCTGTCAAATGCACCTTTCTGGGTTATCTGATTCTATAAGTACCTGCGATTTTCACTGTCTTCGAGCTATTTTACAACTCTGTAAATTGTAGAAAACTTATGCTAATGCAAATGAATTTTGTCCAGTATAATACAACAGATTGCCCTGTGGATACCGACTAGTTTCATATCTATTTGTAAATTCATTTCAACATGTCTGATTACCTGTACATATATGTGTGGTTTGAATTCTCCTTTAAGCCAGTTTTTACATCTATTGGTTCCTTCATTAATCAGTTCCTTATTAACTGTAAAAACAATAAGGGTTTTAGTTTTTATAGTTTGACCATCTCATGATCTTTGTAGAAGGTGATATAGATCTATCCCTATTGGGTGGGAGATGACAGAGAATCTGGTTATACTTTTAAAAAAATTGTCTATTTTCTTTTAGCTCAAATCAATTAAATATGTTATGCCCACTGGGAAGGAGAATACCTCTTTGATTTTGGGCCAGAGAGATTTTGTGTTTCTGTGTTTACTCTTGACTTGTGCCAAACTTGTACACATGAAGCTGTAAGCTCTGTCTCTATGGGTCCAAAATTCAGAAAGGCCTATCCCTCTCATTATGTGAGGTATAATATCCTATCTACAGAGGATATTATTAATTACAGTATAATGTCTCTTAAATTCAAGGAGCTCTGTTCTTATTGACTTATAGAGATAAATAAGTTCTTATGTAATTTGAATATTCTTAAAATTCCAAGAAAAAGGAAATTGGACTTCTAATGCTTTAAATGTGCTAAACTCAAATTCTTCTCACCAAAACTAAGAAACATTTTTTAAAAATCTAAGTTCATAATAACAGTAAAATTATGAACAGTGCCACAATAAACATATGTGTGCCTGTGTCTTTATAGTAGCATGATTTATAATCCTTTGAGTATATACCCAGTAATGGGATTGCTGGGTCAAATGGTATTTCTAGTTCTAGATTCTTGAGGAATCCCCACACTGTCTTCCACAATGGTTGAACTAATTTACACTCCCACCAATAGTGTAAAAGCATTCCTATTTCTCCACATCTTCTCCAGTATCTGTTGTTTCCTGACTTTTTAATGATTGTCATTCTAACTGGTGTGAGATGGTATCTCATTGTGGTTTTGATTTGCATTTCTCTAATGACCAGTGATGATGAGCCTTTTTTCAAGTTTGTTGGCCAAATAAATGTCTTCTTTTGAGAAGTGTCTGTTCATATCCTTTGCCCACTTTTTGATGGGGTTGGTTTTTTTCTTGTAAATTTGTTTAAGTTCTTTGTGGATTCTCTATGTTAGCCCTTTGTCAGATGGATAGATTGCAAAAATTTTCTCCCATTCTGTAGGTTGCCTGTTCACTCTGATGATAGTTTCTTTTGCTGTGCAGAAGCTCTTTAGTTTAATTGATCCCATTTGTCAATTTTGGCTTTTGTTGCCATTGCTTTTGATGTTTTAGTCATGAAGTCTTTGCCCAAGCCTACATCCTGAATGGTATTGCCTAGGTTTTCTTCTAGCATTTTTAAGGTTTTAGGTCTTAAAATTTTAAGTCTTTAATCCATCTTGAGTTAATTTTTGTATAAGGTGTAAGGAAGGGGTCCCGTTTCAGTTTTCTGCATATGGCTATCCAGTTTTCCCAACATGATTTATGAAGTAGAGAATCCTTTCCCCATTGTTTGTTTTTTGTCAGGTTTGCCAAAGATCAGATGGTGGTAGATGTGTGGTATAATTTCTCAGGCCTCTGTTCTGTTCCATTTGTTTATGTATTTGTTTTGGTACCAGTATCATGCTGTTTTGGTTACTGTAGCCTTGTAGTATAGTTTGAAGTCAGGTAGCGTGATGCCTTCAGCTTTGTTCTTCTTGCCCAGGACTGTCTTGGCTATACAGGCTCTTTTTTGTTTCCATATGAAATTTAAAGTAGTTTTTTCTAATTATGTGAAGAAAGTCAATGGTAGCTTGATGGGGATAGCATTGAATCTCTAAATTACTTTGGGCAGTATAGCCATTTTCAAGATATTGATTCTCCTATCCATGAGCATGGAATGTTCTTCCATTTGTTTGTGTCCTTATTTCCTTGGTGGTTTGTAGTTCTCCTTGAAGAGGTCCTTCATATCCCTTGTAAGTCTTATTCCTAGGTATTTTATTTTCTTAGTAGCAGTTGTGAATGGGAGTTCACTCATGATCTGGCTCTCTGTTATTGGTGTATAGGAATGCTTGTGATTTTGCGCACTGATTTTGTATCCTGAGACTTTGCTGAAGTTGCTTTTCAGCTTAAGGAGATTTTGGGTTGAGATGACAGGGTTTTCTAAATATACAATCATGTCATATGCAAACAGAAACAATTTGACTTCCTCTCTTCCTATTTGAATACACTTTATTTCTTTCTCTTGCCTGATTTCCCTGGCCAGAACTTCCAATACTATGTTGAGTAGGAGTGGTGAGAGAGGGTATCCTTGTCTTGTGCCGGTTTTCAAAGGGAATGCTTCCAGCTTTTTCCCATCCAGTATGATATTGCCTGTGGGTTTGTCATAAATAGCTCTTACTATTTTGAGATATGTTCCATCAATACCTAGTTTATTAAGAGTTTTTAGCATGAAGGGGTGGTGAATTTTATTGAAGGCCTTTTCTGTATCTATTGAGATAATCATGTGGTTTTTGTCATTGGTTCTGTTTATGTGGTGGATTATGTGTATTGATTTGCATATGTTAAACCAGCCTTGCATCCCAGGGATGAAGCTGACTTGATCGTGGTGGATAAGCTTTTTGATGTGCTGCTGGATTCAGTTTGCTAGTATTTTATTGAGGATTTTCATATCAATGTTCATCAGGGATACTGGCCTGAAATTTTCTTTTTTTGTTGTGTCTCTGCCAGGTTTTGGTATCAGGATGATGCTGGCCTCATAAAATGAGTTAAGGAGGAGTACCTCTTTTTCTATTGTTTGGAATAGTTTCAGAAGGAATGGTACCAGGTCCTTTTGGTACCTCTGGTAGAATTCGGCTGTGAATTCATCTGGTCCTGGGCTTTTCTTGCTTGGTAGGCTATTAATTACTGCCTCAATTTCAGAACTTGTTATTGGTCTATTCAGGGATTCGACTTCTTCCTGATTTAGTCTTGGGAGGGGGTATGTGTCCAGGAATTTATCCATTTCTTCTAGATTTTCTAGTTCATATTTGTAGAGGTGTTTATAGTATTCTCCGATGGTACTTTGTATTTCTGTGGGATCAGTGGTGATATCCTCTTTAGCATTTTTATTGTGTCTATTTGATTCTTCTCTCCTTTCTTCTTTATTAGTCTGGCTAGTGGTCTGTTTTGTTAATCTTTTCAAAAAGCCAGCTCCCGGATTCACTGAGTTTTTGAAGGATTTTTCGTGTCTCTATCTCTTTCCGTTTTGCTCTGATCTTAGTTATTTCTTGTCTTCTGCTAGCTTTTGAATGTGTTTGCTCTTGCTTCCCTAGTTCTTTTAATTGTGATGTTAGGGTGTCGATTTTAGATCTTTCATGCTTTCTTCTGTGTGCATTTAGTGCTATAAATTTCCCTCTAAACACTGTTTTAGCTGTGTCCCAGAGATTCTGGTACGTTGTGTCTTTGTTCTCATTGGTTTCAAAGAACTTCATTATTTCTGCCTTAATTTGTTATCTGCCCAGTAGTCATTCAGGATCAGATTGTTCAGTTTCCATGTAGTTGTGTGGCTTTGAGTGAGTTTCTTATTCCTGAGTTCTAATTTGGTTGCACTGTGGTCTGAGAGACTGTTATAATTTCCGTTCTTTTGCATTTGCTGAGGAGTGTTTTATTTCCAAATATGTGGTCAATTCTAGAATAAGTGCGATGTGGTGCTGAGAAGAATGTATATTCTTTTGCTTTGGGATGAAGAGTTATGTAGATGTCTATTAGGTCTGCTTGGTCCAGAGCTTAGTTCAAGTCCTGAATATCCTTGTTACTTTTCTGTCTCATTGATCTAATATTGACAGTAGGGTGTTAAAGTCTCCCACTATTATTATGTGGGAGTCTAAGTCTTTTTGTATGTCTCTAAGAACTTGCTTTATGAATCTGAGTGCTCCTCTATTGGGTGCATACATATTTAGGATAGTTGGCTCTTCTTGTTGCATTGATTCGTTTACCATTATATAATACCCTTCCTTGTCTCTTTTGATCTTTGTTGGTTTAAAGTCTCTTTTATTAGAGACTAAGATTGTAACCCCTTCCCTTTTTTTCTTTCCATTTGCTTGGCAAATATTCCTCTATCCCTTTATTTTGAGCCTACGTGTGTCTTTGCATGTGAGATGGGTCTCCTGAATACAGCACACCAATGAGTCTTGACTCTATCCAATTTGCCAGTCTGTGTCTTTTAATTGGGGCATTTAGCCCATTTACATTTGAGGCTAATATTGCTATGTGTGAATTTGATCCTGTCATCATGATGCTAGCTGGTTATTTTGCCTGTTAATTGATGCAGTTTCTTCATAGTGTCAATGGTCTTTACAATCTGGTATGTTTTTGCAGTGGCTGGTACCAATTTTTCCTTTCCATGTTTAGTGCTTCCTTCAGGAGCTCTTGTAAGGCAGGCCTGGTGGTGACAAAATCTCTCAGCATTTGCTTGTCTGTAAAGGATTTTATTTCTCCTTTGCTTATGAAGCTTAGTTTGGCTGGATATGAAATTCTGGGTTGAAAATTCTTTTCTTTAAGAATGTTGAATATTGGCCCCCACTCTCTTCTGGCTTGTAGGGTTTCTGCAGAGAGATCTGCTGTTAGTCTGATGGGCTTCCCTTTGTGGGTAGGTAACCCGACCTTTCTCTCTGGCTGCCCTTGACATTCTTTCCTTCATTTCAGCCTTGGTGAATCTGATGATTATATGTCTTGGGGTTGCTCTTCTTGAGGAGTATCTTTGTGGTGTTCTCTGTATTTCCTGAGTTTGAATGTTGGCCTGTCTTGCTAGGTTGGGGAAGGCCTCCTGGATAATATTCTGAAGAGTGTTTTCCAGTTTGGTTCCATTCTCCCTGTCACTTTCAGATACACCAATCAAACATACGTTTGGTCTTTTCACATAGTCCCATACTTCGTTCCTTTTCATTTTTTTTCTCTAATCTTGTCTTCATGCTTTATTTAATCAATTGATCTTCAATCTCTGATATCCTTTCTTCCACTTGAATGATTCAGCTGTTGACACTTGTGTATACTTCATGAAGTTCTCGTGCTGTGTTTTTCAGTTCCATCAGGTCGTTTATGTTCTTCTCTACACTGGTTCCTCTAGTTAGCAATTCCTCTAACCTTTTTTCAAGGTTCTTAGCTTCCTTGTATTATGTTAGAATATGCTCATTTAGCTTGAAGGAGTTTGCTATTACCCACCTTCTGAAGCCTAATTCTGTCAATTTGTCAAACTCATTCCCCATCCAGTTTTGTTCCCTTGCTGGCGAGGAGTTGTGATCCTTTGGAGGAGAAGAGGAGTTCTGGTTTTTGGAATTTTCAGCCTTTTGGCACCGGTTTTTCCTCATCTTCATGGATTTATCTACCTTTGATCTTTGATGCTGGTGACCTTTGGGTGGGGTTTTTTTTGTGGACAGCCTTTTTGCTGATGCTATTCCTTTCTGTTAGTTTTCCTTCTAACAGTCAGGCCCCTCTGCTGCAGGTCTGCTGGAGTTTGCTGAAGGTCCACTCCAGACCCTGTTTGCCTGGGTATTGCCAGCAGAGGCTGCAGAACAGCAAAGATTGCTGCCTGTTCCTTCCTCTGGAAGCTTCACTCCAGAAGGGCACCTGCCAGATGCCAGCCGGAGCTCTCCTGTATGAGGTGAGAGAACACCTGTTGACCCCTGCTAGGAGGTGTCTCCCAGTCAGGAGGCATGGAGGTCAGGGAGGTCAGGGACCCACTTGAGGAGGCAGTCTGTCCCTTAGCAGAGCTTGAGCACTGTGCTAGGAGATCTCCTGCTCTCTTCAGAGCCACCAGGCAGGAACGTTCAAGTCTGTTGAAGCTGTGCCCACAGCCGCTCCTTCCCCCAGGTACTCTGTCCCAGGGAGATGGGAGTTTTATCTGTAAGTCCCTGACTGGGGCTGCTGCCTTTCTTTCAGAAATGCCCTGCCCAGAGAGGAGGAATCTAGAGAGGCAGTTTGGCTACAGCAGCTTTGTAGCACTGTGGTGGGCTCTGCCCTGTCCAAACTTCCCAGCAGTTTTGTTTACACTATGAGGGGAAAACTGCCTACTGAAGCCTCCAGGTGCCCCTCCCCGCCACCAAGCTCAAGCATTCCAGGTCAACTTCAGACTGCTGTGCTGGCAGTGAGAATTTCCAGCCAGTGGATCTTAGCTTGCTGGGCTCTATGGGGGTAGAATCCACTGAGCTAGACCACTTAGCTCCCTGGCTTCAGCCCCCTTTCCAGGGGAGTGAACGGTTCTCTCAGTGGTGTTCCAGGCGCCACTGGGGTATGAAAAACTCCTGCAGCTAGCTCGGTGTCTGCCCAAATGGCCACCCAGTTTTGTGCTTGAAATCCAGGGCCCTAGTGGTGCAAGCACCCGAGGGAATCTCCTGGTCTGCAGGTTGCGAAGACCGTGGGAAAAGCATAGTATCTGCGCCGGAATGCACCATTCCTCACAGTCCCTCAGGGCTTCCCTTGGTTAGGGGAGGGAATTCCCCGACCCCTTGTGCTTCCCAGGTAAGGTGACGCCCCACGCTACTTCAGCTCACCCTCTGTGCGCTGCACCATCTAATCAGTCCCAATGAGATGAGCTGGATACCTCAGTTGGAAATGCAGAAATCACCTGCATTGATCTCCCTGGGAGCTGCAGGCCAGAGCTGTTCCTATTTGGCCATCTTATCACTTCTTTCTTTTGGGAACATTCCCAATCTTCTCTTCTAGCTTTTCTTTTTTTTCTTTCTTTTTTTTTTTTTTTTTGAGATAGAGTCTCACTCTGTTGCTCAGGCTGGAGTGCAATGACGTGATCTCGGCTTACTACAACCTCTGCCTCCCACGTTCAAGCGATTCTCCTGCCTCAGCCTCCCAAGTAGCTGGGAATACAGGTGCCTGCCACCACACCTGGCTAATTTTTGTATTTTCAGTAGAGATGGGATTTCATCATGTTGACCATCTGGTCTCCAACTCCTGACCTCAAGTGATCTGCCCACCTCAGCCTCCCAAAGTGCTGGGATTACAGACATGAGCTACCGTGCCCAGCCTCTTCTAGCTATTTTGAAATACACAATAAATCTAACAGTATTTTTGTACCCATTCACTAACCTCTCTTCATTTCCCCCACATCCACCCACTACCCTTCCCAGCCTCTGGTAACCATATTCAATTCTCTGCCTCCCTGAGATCAATATTTTTTGGCTTTTGCATATCAGTGAGAGCATGCAGTATTTGTCTTCTCATGCCTAGATTATTTCCCTTAACATAATGACCTATGGCTCCATTCATGTTGTTGTACATGATGGGACTTCTATTTTTTATGGCTGAATAATATTCTATTGTGTATATACCTACATTTTCTTTATCCATTCGCCTGTTGATGGACACTTAGGTTAATTATGTATCTTGGCTATCGTGAATAGTACTGCAATAAACATGGGAGTGCAGACAACCCTTTGATATACTTTTTTATTTTTTGGGATATATACCCAGCAGCAGGATTGCTGGATCATATGGTAGATAGAGGAACCTCCATACTGTTTTTCATAGTGGCTGTACTAGTTTACATTCCCAATAGTGTACTACCATTCCCCTTTCTCTATATTCTCACCAGTATCTATTACTTTTTCTTTTTGGTAATAGCTGTGTTAACTGGGGTGAGATGATATCTTATTGTAGTTTTGATTTACATTTCCCTTATGGTTAGTGATGTTGAACATTTTTTTCATCTGTTGGCCATTTATATGTGTTCTTTTAAGAAATGTCTATTCAGATTATAT
Source organism: Macaca nemestrina (assembly GCF_043159975.1). NCBI lineage: Eukaryota > Metazoa > Chordata > Mammalia > Primates > Cercopithecidae > Macaca > Macaca nemestrina. The sequence goes on along the minus strand of NC_092131.1, from coordinate 125,029,985 downwards.
GGCCTTTTTTTTTCAATTAGCAATAATTGCACCTCAGATAAACCTCATTGGCTACAATACTGCCACTGCATAAAGCTATATGTCCATTTTTTTCATCAGATTATTTGGGCTTTTTTTTTTCTGCAGAATTGTTGGAGTTCCTTATACATTCTCATTACTAATTCCTTGTGAGATGGATCACTTGCAAACATTTTGTCCCATTCTGTAGGTTGTATCTTCACTCTGTTGACTATTCCTTTGCTGAGCAGAAGCTTTCTAGCCTGACGTAATCCCATTTATCTATGTTTGCTTTTGTTGCCTGTGCTTTTGAGGTCTTACTAAAAAAAACCTTTGCCCAGATCAGTGTCCTGAGGCATTTCCCCGTATGCATTCTAATAGTTTCATAGTTTCAGGTTTTACATTTAAGTCTTTAAAATCCATTTTTGTGTATGGTGTATAGACAGTTAATAGCATTTGCCTGTGGTTATATCAGCAAAACTCATTGTACTATTCTTTTATCTCCAAATTGAGTGAATTTTGACCTCTCTTTTTCTGTAGTTGGGCTGTTTTAATGACATTTATTTGAACATATGGGTTTTGAAGAGAAGCACACAAACAAGATAATTTTATCTTGGTGCCTCTTTAATTATTATTTGTCAAGGTCAAAATAGCTAAACTTAGAATCTGGTTTAAAAGTTTACATTTTATTGAAAAGGTTACATTTCCTGCTTTAATCATAACTGAACTGTGTAAGACCAGTAAAATGCTGACCCCAAAAAAGTTGTAAACAATGATCATTCATTGGTTACCCAACTATGATACAATTTATTTTCTGGATATTATATTAAGAGCTTAACTTGAATGAGAAGTCAAACTGAATATACTGTATTTTAATGTTTAGTTTTTGTATGTCAAAGTAAATTTACTAAATTATGCTTTCATAACATAAATTTCTTGACTCCTATATATGCCCATTCTCAATTAATTTAATTAATTCTTATTAAAACAAGACAAATTACAAAGAGTTCATCTGAAACTGTACTGCAAATGGTAACTTAAGCTTCTTTGTTAGCTTTTATATCCTACAGCCACCACATGGGAGACTTTCAGAATTATTTTATTGGTAAGTCAACTAACTTACCATGTTTTCTTGAAAGATGTTTGTGGCTGTATATAAAGTATCTAAATATTACCTAACTTTTATTGATTGTTGTTACTATTTTTCACCTGATAAGCTTTTAGCATGTTCAAAATACATATATGAGAAAGAATTTGGCTTAAAAAGGTCTACAACCTAGAATTGAACAAGAACCATGTTCAGTAGTAAAAAAGTTCATTTCAGAATAAAAATAAATGGAAAAGAAAGCATGTCAAGGAATTTTACAAAGCACACAAGAAACTTTCAGCTTTTCCAAAATGTCTGGACTCCAGAGATAGGGAAAACAAAAATGGAGATTAGTGAAAGCAGAAATAATGTGGGTGGGTTTAAAAATACTGGGAAAATTCAAAATGAATACATTTTTTTCTTTGAGGATTTTTTTTTTTAACTGATGTTAGTTTGTACAGGTTGAGTATCCCTAATCCAAAAGTCTAAAATCTGAAATACTTCTGATCTCAAGCATTTAGGATAAAGGATACTCAACCTGTATAATCAAATACAGTAAACCAGCAGAAAATATAAAGAAGAATACACTCAGTATGAATGTCAGGCGTAATCTAGGGTATCTCCAAGCCAAAAGGTAAAGTATTTCAAAGTTTTCTTTGGCATCCTTTCACCTCACTTTTCAATTTTCTGTTGCCACATAGCATCCAGAGCCCGGAGTCCCAAAGGTACTTAGGACACCCTAGTGCAGAGATATCAAGGCAAGGTCTCATGTTCCAGATCACTCTTTGCCTCCTACATCCCCCAGAGACTTCACTCAGTTCTAATAAATTCATTTCTACTATTAAGTATTACTCACTAACATTCATTAGTCCTGTAAGAAAAAAAAATAAATGGCAAAGGTGGGGGGAAAGAGATTTTTTAGAGTGATAAAATAATTCCAAGGTAAATAGAAAGAAGGAATTAATAAAGTAAAGGAAGAAATAAATGAGTTAGAAACAGAAAAAGAGAATGAAACCAAAATACATAAATCCAAGAGCTGGTTCTCAGTAAAATGAAATGAAATGAACTTGAGAGAAAGCACAGTTGGTGAACTGCAGATGGCCACAAATTCTTTGTCACTCCTCTCACTGAGTGCTGGGGTCTATTTCCCCTCGCTTTGAATCTGAGTGGCACTATGACTTGCTTTGACAAGGAGAATGTGGTAGATGATGCTTCATAATTCTTAAAGTTAGGCATTAACAGATCAACAGCTTCCACTGTCGTCTATTAGAATACTCCCTTTTTGTCTCCACGTATGAAGTCTGACTATCCTCTGGGGAGAGAGACCTGAATCTACGTTAAATGTTTCAGATCCTGCCAAACACCCAGCTGAACACAGCTCCTGAGTAACCCTTGCCAATACCACGTGGAGAACAACCACCCAGCATCACCTGCTTGAATTCCCAAGAATTCTGAGTAAATTATAATATGGTTGCTATTTTAAGCCACTGAGTTTCGGGGTAGTATGTTACACAGAAACAGATAATCCTGGAAGTAAGGTTCCTAGAAGTAAGGTGTTTGTGTAACTAAAAACTGAAAAGTTTGTGGCACTGGATTTTCGACCAAGCAGTAGGTGGAGGCCTAAGGGGCAGTAAGGAAACTGCTAGTAGCGGCTGCAAGTACAATGAGGAGATTGCTATTGAAGGCTGAATGCAGCCCTGTGAGTGACCCAAGATGATACCACATGGAGTGGAACTGCCTAGGTGAGACCAGCCCAAATACCTGTTCCATAGGATTATGAACAAATCGAATGGTTGTTTTTGAAGCTACTGATTTTTAGGGTTGTTTTTTATGCAAAATAGATAACCAAACTACAAGCATAAGCGAAGATATGCCAGAGGAAATTTAACCACAGAAATGGATAATATGTTTTTAAATCAGAAAAGAGGCTATTTTGATAAATTCTTTACCAATAAACTTGAAAACCTGGATGAACTGGATAATTCTGCTTTTTTAAAAATATAATTTACAAAAAAAAAAAAATCACCCCCAAAGAAACAGAAAGTCTAATACAGACTGATTTACAGAGAAGAAAATTCAAATAGATCATTCTCCATAAAACAAATTTAGGAATTATTGCTAAGAAAACCTAGATCCAGACAGCTTCATAGAGAATTCTACCAGACTTTAAACATTAGATAATTCTAATGCTAAACCGTTCTAAAACTTAGACAAAGGAGAAAAATATTCAAACTCCTTCAATGAAATAAGGATATTATTGATCCCAAAACCTAACAAAGATTGTACCAATAAGAAAACCATAGGTCATTCTCATGAATATCAACACAAAAACCCTCAATAAAATACAGTAAGAATCAGCAGACCATAAAAGAATAGTAAGTGGGTCGTACTCCAGGAATACAAGAATGATTCAAAATCAGGACTAATAATACAATTCATCATGTAGATACAGTTAAAGAAAAAAAAAAACATGATCATGTCCTTAGACTCTAAAAAAGCATTTGATAAAATTCAATGACCATTCTTGATTTAAAACAATAAGTGGAATGTGAGAGGTTCCACTTCTGGGTATGACTTGCTAAGATGCTATAGAATGACCACCACTTCTAGCTCCCTGCAGAAAACTATAAAGACTTGGACAAGATATGAAAAACAATGATCTGAAGGTCCAGGAGAGTGAAGATATAAAGACAGATTCTGGAGGGGAGGTCATGCTATATTTGGAGGAAGTACAAGTAAATTCCTGTTTCTGCAGCTTTTAGCCTGGGGCTAAGCCACCTAGTGAGTACAGCAGCTATGGGGGCCTTGCATGGAAGAACTCTTTTTGATCTGAGGAACTAGGAAAAAGAAGCTATGAAGCCATGAATGCTGAAAGAAGAGGAGAATCCTGGGCAAGCATGAGTCAAAGAAGGGATCCCCAAGCTCAAGCTGTCTCCCCACATATCTAACGGAAACCGGAACCAGGGAGGATCAGACAAATTTACAACAGACCACCTAAAAACAAAACATCTGAACAGACTGGACCTTCTACATAAGAAAACATGTTTGCAGTAGAAGCCCAGCCAAAAAAAATTGCTTACTAAACAAAGGAAACCATGCTTATCAGAAAAATAATAGCATTTAGAATATCCATAATCTAATATTCATAATGTACAGAAACAATCCAAAATCACCAAGTATACAAAGAACCAAAAAATTAAATGTTCTCAAGAGAAAAGAAAATAAATTGAGTCCAAACCCAAGACGAACCAGATATTGGAACTAACGAACAAGAATCAAGCCACTAATACAACTATCCTCAATGAAGCGAAACATATTTACAATGCATAAAAAGTTTTAGCAGAGAAATGGTAAGTCTCAGCAGAGATACAGAAACAAATAAAAACACTGAGATCTGAAAACTAAAGAAAACCCTCTATAGAATGGAAATATAGTTACTTCCATAGCATGATAAAATATGTCTATCCCAGCCAAAAATTAGCATCAGATTTCCTGGAAAAAGTAAAGACATTCCCACCAAAGTTAAAAAACAATAAAAAGTAAAAAACACTCACTGCTACCCCTATTATTTAATATCGTACTGAAGGTCCTAACTACAATTATAGAAGATACAGAAATAAAAGGCACAGCCATTAGAAAGAGATAAGTAAAACTATTACTATTTATAGATTATATGATTATAAATCTTGAAAACCCAAAGGAATCAAATGAAAAACTCCTACAAATAGTAACATAACTCAATAAGATAGCAGGGGGAAATTAACATAAAGAAATCACTAGCTTTCTTATATACAGACAATAATTAGAAGATAGGCAGAAAAAGCCCCAGTCACAACACAAACAAAATGATGAAATAACTAAGAATAAATTTAAGAAATATGTAAAACCTATATGAGGGAAATTCTAAAACATATTCTAGGATAAATAGATTCAACTTAATAAACATATAAATTCTAAATTAATTTATGAATATAAATGTTACACTAATATGTATATGAGGAAAGCTTTAAAACACATTCTAGGTGAAATAGATTCAATCGTATAAACATATAAATCCTAAGTTAATTTATGAATATAAATGTTACTCCAATACCTAAAAACAAAAATGATAAAAGTTCCTGAAAAAAATACAAGGCAGGAAAGCGATGAATAGGCAGAGCACAGAGGATTTTTAGGACAGCGAAAATACCTGGTATGACAGTATAATGGTGGCTACACGTCATTACATTTGTACAAACCCATAGAATGTACAACACCATGGGTGAACCCTGAACTATGGACTTTGGTGATTATGATATGTTGTTGCAGGTTCCTCAGTGGTAACGAATATAGGATTCTTGTTGGCGGTGTTGATAACTGGGGAGGCCTTGCATGTGTCAGGGTAGGGGGTATATGGGAAATCTCTGTACCTTCCTCTTAATTTTGCTGTGAACCTAAAATTGCCCTTAAAAAGGGGTCTTTTTACTTAGAACCAACCCAAATGTCCATCAATGAGAGACTGAATTAAGAAAATGTGGCACATGTACACCATGGAATACTACACAACCACAAAAAAGAATTAGTTCATGTCCTTTGCAGGGACATGGATGAAGCTGGAAACCATCATTCTCAGCAAACTAACACAGGAACAGAAAACCAAACACTGCATATTCTCACTTATAAGTGGGAGCTGAACAATAAGAACACATGGACACAGGGATGGGAACATCACACACTGGGGCCTGTTGGGAGGCAGGGGGCTAGGGGAGGGATAGCATTAGGAGAAATACCTAACATAGATGATGGGTTGATGGGTGCAGCAAACCACCATGGCACGTGTATACCTATGTAACAAACCTGCACATTCTGTACATGTATCCCAGAACTTAAAGTATAATAAAAAATTGTTTTAAAAAATTGGCAAATAATTTTTTTTTTTTTAAAAGCATTTTGTTTTTTGTTTTTGTTTTTGTTTTCTTTTGAGACAGAGTTTTGCTCTGTCACCCAGGCTGGAATGCAGTGTTGCAATCTTGATTCACTGCAACTTCCACCTGCCAGGTTCAAGTGATTCTTGTGCCTCAGCCTCCCATGTAGCTGTGACTATAGGCACACACCACCATGCCAGGCTAATTTTTGTATTTTTAGTAGAGACTGGGTTTCACCATGTTGGCCAGGCTGGTCTCGAACTTCTGACTTCAAGTGGTCTGCCCGCCTCAGCCTCCGAAAGTGCTGGGATTACAGGCATGAGCCACTGCACCAGGCCAAAAAAGTCTTTAATTAAACAAAAAGGAAAAAAATAAGGGTAAATTCCATTATAACTCCTAGGAAGACTCAATGGACTCAACACGTAGTTGTATCCACAGTAATGATTTATTACAGCCAGAAGATACAAAGCAAAAACTATAAAGGGAAAAGATATGTGGGATGAAGTTTGAAGGAAATGAGGCTTCCAAGCTTCCAAGACTTCCCTCCTAGTGGAGTCACACAGAACAAGCCTAATTCCTCTAGTAATGAATTGTGACAACACAAGTGAAGTGTTATCTACTAGGGAAGCTCATCAGAGACTCAGTGTCCAAGATTTTTCATGGAAACTGTTCATATATGTATCTTCTGTCTCGCATATACCAAAATTCCAGACTCCCAAAAGGAAAGCAGGTATTCAGCATAAACCACAACACTTATACAGTTTAGGCATATGGAGACATCCTTATCATTTAGGACAAGTTTCATTTAAGTATAGAGAACTGTATGCCAGCTAAGTTTCTAAACACCAACAAGGGCCAGCTTCGCAAGGAGGCCTTTCTAAGGATAGCAGTCTAAGACCTGCTGTGTCAACTCTATTCTCCATATCTTGAATATAAAAAATCAAATTATAAGTCAACATCAAAAACCCACAAAAGACTGATAAAGTATGGAAAAATAAAAAATAAAACTTAATTATGGCCAAAATTAATCAAGAACAAAATCATAAGACAAGTGACAAACTAGAAGAGAATGTTTGCAACTCATATCTCAATCAAAAAGATAATATAACTTTTAATAGTATCTTTATTGTATAAAAAATTTCTACAATGGCTACTATAAGAATACAACTTAACAGAACAACTAGGGAAAAACTGTTGACAGAAAAGGAAACACATATGGCGCAACCTCACCTATCAAAAGATTGAATTAAAGTAACACTGAGATACCATTTCTCATCTATCAGATTGGTAAGAACCCAAAGTTAGACCACATACGCTGCTATCAGCTTGGTAAAAACCCCAAATCAGATAATGCTGTCATCTATCAGATTGGTAAAAACCCAAAGTTAGACAACATACTCTTCTAAGAAATGACGCACTTTCATATATAGTTGGTAGGAATTCACATTCCTACCCGGGACAATTTGGCAATGTCTACCAAAATTAATATGCATATACCCTTTGACCCAGCCAAATTCTTGGGATTCACTTGCACCCTAAAAAATGACATACATATAAGGTTATTAATTGTTGTATTTGCATTAGCAAAAGATAAGTAACAACCCAAATGTCTATCAGTAGGGTTAAATACAGCCTATTATCTGCATAAAATACTATGTAGCTATAGTGAAGTACTCTGTGGATTGACATGAAATGATCTCCAAAATATATTCTGAAGAGAAAAAGCAAGGTAGAAAACAGTGTAAAAACTGACAGAATATAAGATTTCAAGTTGGTATTGGCTTATATATGCACAAATATATGTTAGAAGGGGGTGGAAATAATTTTTACTATAAACCTTTTATTATGACTTGATTTTTGGACCATATAAATTTATTATCAATTTTTTAAAAAATTGTAATTAGATGAGATATGCATATTATCATTTTTTGTGTGTCCCAAGTCTTTCATTTCTTTGCCAGACAATGGTAACTATCTCAGAGGCAAAAATCAGATTAAGGATATGGCCTTCCCAAACTAAGCCTAGTTTCAGATGGGCTTAAATAGCCCCGGCATTAAGTTGAAAGGGAAGGGATGAACAAATAAGAGAATATTAATGTAAAAGATCTAAATCTAAGTTTAAAAACTATTTATTTTTGATACTTAGCTGTGTTGCTTATATATGGAACTGAGTAGAAATAGGGAGCTCTCTAGATGCTAGAATGTTTTTGAGTGAATCGCATTACCAAAGAAACCAAAAGCCTGGCCTGCAAATCCTGTTCAAATCCTAAAGCAATCCCTAGGCCCCCAGATCACAACAGCAGGAAGTGAGCTATGAAAGCTTTGTGGTCTCCAAGAAAGACATACGTTTCAATCACTAACTCAGATGTGGCCTTGGAGAAAAATGATTAAGGATGACAGAGCCAGGAATCATGGAGGTAACGGAGTAAAAAGCTGCTCCCAAAGGAGCTGCCAGAATGGCTAACTAAGGGATTTAATTCACTTCAGAGCAAGGCGTTTTCACAATTTTTGTCAAGGAAAATATGATAATTGCTATGAAGCAGTAACTTATTTCATGTTTTTCTGACTTGATTAGAATTATTCCATTTTAATTTTACCATTATATACTAGCATTACAGACTTGAATGTTGAAATCATAACTCCAATGTGATGATATTATGAAGAGGGGCCTTTCGGGGGTAATTAGGGTCATGAGGGTCAAGATGAGATCAGTGCCCTTATAAGAGACAGGAGAGACTTGCTTCCTCTCTCCCTCTCTCTGCCATGCAAGTATATAGCAAGAAGGTGTCCATCTGCAAACCAGAAAGAGGGCCCTCCCCACAAACCGAATCAGCCAGCACCTTGACCTTGGATTTCCCATCCTCCAGAAGTTGGAGAAGTTTCTGATGTTTAAGCCATCCTGTCTATGGTATTTTGTTGTAGTAGTCCAAACTGATTAAGGCACATGGGGTGGTGGGGGTCGCTAGTAACTTTTAGTGAAATCTAAGCCTGCTGGAGAAAACGATAAATTACCCAGAGATTCTGGACTTCAAATTGGATGGGAATTTAGGTGAGAAGAATCTGAATACATATTTGGATGGTCTGGGGGGAAAAGATGTTATTCTGTTTCCCAAAATAAATTTTCCCTTTCTACTAAGCAATGGGATCTACTAGAAATTGTTGCCCCAGAATACAGATAACCACTGCCATGTGAATATGACACTGCAGAGTCTGACACACATACCACCTCTTGCCAATTATAAGTGCTGTTCAAAGAACACTCTCAGACCTGTTGCCAGCAAGGAGCTTTTAGGCTCACCTTACTCAGGTTCACAACAATCCCATTAATGTTATCAAGGTGCTGACATCTGTGACATTCAAACACTATCTAGATGCTTCAGTAATCAAAAGCAGGAAGGTACACATGAATTTTCAATATACACTGTGGATGCCATCTAGGAAGCATGTTTCAAGAGCCATGACAATATAGACAGGTGTTCTAACATTCTCAAAGTGTTTCCACTACCAAGAAGATTCAGACACTTGACATTTACCTGGACATTATCCTGGATATCAAAGTAGCTCAGAATGTGAACCAAGCTTTGTAATAATTTGTGAAGACTGAGAAGCTAGTTGGGAGAAGTTCTGTAGTTACAGAACTTGTGTCAGAGGATGCTGACCTCAAAGAGGCTGACTGTTATACAACTCTTTTTTTCTTTTTTTTTTGAGACGGAGTCTCACTCTGTCACCCAGGCTGGAGTGCAGTGGTGCGATCTCAGCTCACTGCAACCTCCACCTCCCGGGTTCAAGCGATTCTCCTGCCTCAGCCTCCCAAGTAGCTGGGACTACAGGCATGCACCACCATGCTCTGATAATTTTTTAGTAGAGATAGGGTTTCGCCATTTTGGTCAGGCTGGTCTCGAACTCCTGACCTCAAATGATCTATCTGTCCACTTCAGCCTCCCAAACTGCTAGGATTATAGGTGTGAGCCACCGCACCCAGCCTACAACTCCTTCTAAGGTTCTTAGTTTTGTGTTTAAACATTTCACAAATTTCACAGGTGACAAAGTTGCTTAGGATGTGAAATATCCTGAGTCTCTTGATAGATACACATAGGTCTTTGCTGAATGAAGAGCCCTTTATATTCTACATGTCACACTGGATATTAACTCTGTGTAAATGGCATAAAATGGATGATGCCAAGGAACTAGAGATATTAAGGTTGATCTGAATCAACAAGGAAAAGTCAACAGGAAAGAGACAGGAAGTGGGTATAGAGACGGCACTACAAAGACCCTGAGGAATAAAACGAAGGTATGAATTTATCCCACAGGGTGGCAAAAATAGAATCCTGCACCTTCCTTTTTTTTGAGACAAGGTCTCACTCTGTGCCCAGGCCGGAGTGGCAGTGGTGTCATAACTCACTGCAGCCTCAAACTCCTGGGCTCAAGCGATCCTCCTATCTCAGCCTCCCACGTAGCTGGGACTACAGGCACATGCCATTATGCCCAGCTAATTTTTAAATTTTTTGTAGAGATGGGGTCTCACTATGTTGTCCAGGCTGGTCTTGAACACCTGAGCTCAAGCAATCCTCCCATCTTGGCTTCTCAAAGTGATTTGATTATAGGCATGAGCCAGCACACCCAGCCCTGAATGAAGTTTTAAAGTTTATAGTACTGTTCCTGCTTCAACTCAAAGCAATGTGGATGTTGTGGACTTATGCAAAGAATGTTGCATTTCTAAGCTTTCTTCATTCCTTTGTGTAGATCTGTTTCCATCTGGTTTCAGTTTACTTTCCCTGACAAATTTCCTTTAATGTGGCCTACCGATGATGAATGCTCTCAGTCACTGCTTGTCTGTAAAAGTCATATAATGTGAAAGATCCTGAGTCTATTGACTTTTTGGCCATTACTTCTTCAAATGCTTTTTCTGCCCTCTCATCTTTCTGAGATACCTTAACACACATATGTTAGACCTCTGTGACTGTTCCTTAATATGAAAAAAAAAAAAATCTGTTTTATTTTGGAAAGTTTTTATTGCTATGTTGTTCATTAATATTTTATTCTGCAGTATCTAATTTGTTAAGCCCATCCACTGAACTTTTCATTTCAGATATTTCATTTTTCAGCTTCTAGAAATCTCTCCATTTCATTCAGATTTTCCTTTAAATTCTTTACATATTTATAATAACTGCTTTAAATCTCTTGTTTGCTAATTCCATCATTGCTGACATTCCTAGGTCTGTATCTACTGATTGACTTTTTTCTCCTAATCACATTTTCCTGCTTCTTTGTATCTAGTAATTTTGCATTGCTTGTTGAACATGAATCTTACGTTTTTGAGTGCTAGATTTTTGTTGTCTTTGTTTAAAGAGCATTGAACTTTGCTTTGGGAGACAAAGTTACTTGTAAATCAGATTGATTCTTTTAAGGCTTGGTTTTAAGCTTTGACAGGGTACAAATGGAGTAGCATTTAGGCTGACTTTTGCTCTAATCCTGAAGAGTGACTCTTTGGATCTCAAGTGAATACCCTGGGTGTTTACCAAGGATACTTCACTCTAGCTGGTCAGAATGTAAACACATCCCAGCCTTGCCTGAGCTCCGGGGTTGTTCGCCTTCGAGCTTCCCAGAAGTTCTTTGCGCAGCACTGTGGCATTTGACACTACACCTGTCTAATGTAGCATTTGACAAGATAATAAAAAGGGATCTCTATACAGATTTCTGGAACTCTTTCTCTTATACAGCTTCCTCTCCTCTGGTAGTCCATCCACAAATTTCAGCCATGTCAGCCTCCCTGACTTCTGATCTCTTTCTCCTCAGCTCAGCAAGACCAGAGTGCTCTGCTTGGTGGACCCATCTCTCTGCACCACGGTCCGGAGTGTAACTCCAGGAAAGGAGCCTGGAAGATTAGAGGGATCTCTGACTTGTTCTCCTTCTCTCAGGGATCACTGTCCTGCACTGCCTGTTGTCAACTGTCTGAACAAAGGGTGTTTCATGTATTTTCCCAATTTTTATAGATGTTTTAGACAGTAGAGCAAGTCTGGTCCAATTACTTCATCAAGGCAGAAAGCAGAAGCCTCTATTATAATTCTTTTGATATCTGTAGGATCATCTGTATTCTTTCATTACTGATGTTGGTAATTTTCTTACTGTAGTTGGTAATTGTTTTTTTCTTTTTTTTTTTTTTTTTTGAGACAGGGTCTTGCTCTGTCATCCAGCCTGCAGTTGCAGTGGCACAATCATAGCCCACTGTACCCTCTAACTTCTGGGATCAAGTGATCCTCCCACTTCAGCGTCCTGAGTAGCTAGGACTACAGGTATGCACCACCATGCCTGGCTAATTTTTCAAATTTTTATGTAGAGACAGGGTTGCCCAGGCTGGTCTGGAACTCCTGGCCTTAAATTGTTCCTCTCACCTCAGCTTCCCAAAGCGCTGGGATTACAGGAGCAAGCCACCACACTCGGGTGATAATTTTCATATATTCTATTAATCTAGCTATGAGTTTATTAATTTTTATATAACCTTTTCAAGGTATCCATTTCCAAATATTAGGAGTTTTTCTAGACATCTTGTTAGTTATTTCTGCTAAAATTTTATCATGGTAAGAGAACGTACTCCATGGCAGGGGTCAGAAAAATGTTTTCTGTAAAAGGAAAGGGCGAAATAGCAAATATTTTAGCTTTGTGGGCCATACAGTCTCTGTTGCAACTACTCAACTTTGTTGTGTGAAAGCAGGCATTGACGATATGTAAATGAATGAGTGTGGCTTTGTTCCTACAGAATTTTAATTATAAACACTGAAGTTTGAATTTTATGTACATTTTCTGTGTCAAAATATTTTTTAAAAAAATTTACAAATGTAAAACTATTACTAACATCATACAAAAACAGGTGATGGGCAAGATTTGGCCCATAGGTCATAGTTTGCTGATCTTTGTCCAATAAATTTTCAATGATAAAATTTATCAAGACTTTTTTATAGCCCAATCTCTGTCTTGGTGAATATAACGCATACATTTAATGGAATGTATACAGTTTTGGAGGATAGGTTTTTCTATCATTATCAATTAGGTTGAGGCAGTTGACAGCGGTTCTTCATTCACTATGTCCTTAGTGAATTTTTTTTTTTTTTTTTTTTTTGTCTAATTGGTCTATTAACTACTGAGAGAGGGATGTTAAAATCTCCCATTAGTGGATTTATCTGTTTCTCCCCTTACCAAATGTTTCATGATTCTAAAGCTCTGTTATTAGGTACATATATGTACCATTTATGATTGCATGCCTTCCTGATGACTCCCTCCCCTCCCTGTTTCATTCTCTCTTTCAATATACAATCTGTCTTTAGTTGGCAAGTTTGGTTAATTTACATTTAATAAAATTAATATGTTTGTATATTGGTCTACCATCCCACTGTTTCTCTTTGTTCCATTTATTTTCTGAATCTGGGTTTCTCTTTTCTTTTCTTGCTTAACTATTGTTTTTAGAATTTCATTCTCATTATCTATAAACATTTTAGCCAACTCTGCATTATATTTTTAGTGGTTATTCTAGGGCTCACAGTACACATTCTGAACTGCACAGTCTACTTAGGGTTACTATTATATCACTTCACATACAATGCAGAAATTTTACAACTATGTTGTTTTCTTTACTTCCCTTCCCTTCAGGCCACAGTTGTCATGTGTATTGCATCTACAGTCTATATTATCCACAAAACAATGTCACTATTTTTGGTTTAGGTACTCATATGTACTTTATCTAAGCTGAGATTTAAGAGACAGTTTTATATTTACACAAATTTTTACTATTTCCAAAGTTCTTCATTCCTTTCTGTAGACTCAAGTTTCCATTTGGTATTATTTTCCCTCAGCTTGGAGACCTTTCTTTTGCATTTCTTCTAGTATAGGCTTGCTGGTAATAAATTATCTTAGTTTTTTCTTATCTGAAAATGTCTTTATATTGCTTTCATTTTTAAACAGCCTTATTGAGATGTATTATTTATATGATATAATTCACATACTGTACAATCTATCCATTTAAGGTATACAATTTAATGTTTTCAGTATATTCACAGGGTTGTGTAACCATCACCAAAATCTAATTTTAGAATGTTTTCATCTCTTCTAAAAGAAACACCACGTCCATGAGCAATCAATTGCCATTCCCCACCCCACCACTAATCAACTTTCTGTCTATAAATTTGCCTATTCTGGACATTTAATATATAAATTAATATGTGTAACACATTTAAAATGTGTAACAGAATTACACATTTGGGGTTTTTTTGCATATGTCTTCTTTGACTTAGCATAATGTTTTTATGGGTGATCTATGTTGTAGTAGTATATAACAGTACTTTATTTTTATTGATAAATATTCCATTGTGTATATATACTACATTTTATTTATACATTCATGAGTTGGACTTTTTTTTTTTTTTTTTTTTACTATTTTTAGCTATTATGGGTAATGCTTTTATTATTGTCTTCAACCTTGAAGGATATTTTTGCAAGATACAAAGTTTTGGGTTCATAGTTTTTCCCTCTAATCACTTTAAATATTTTCTTCCACTATCTTTTGGTCTCCATGATTTCTGATAAGAAATCAGTTGCCATTCATACTGCTGTTTCCCCATATGTAATGTGTCACTTTCTCTGACTGCTTTCAAGATTTTCTTTTTACATAGTTTTTCCTCCTGCCATTTGACTATGATGTGTCTAAGTTTGCTTGGTGTTTTTTGAGCTTAAATCTGAAATTTTGGCTTTCCCTAAATTTGGAAAATTGGGGGTTATCATTTTATTAAATACTGTTTTTTTTCTGCTGTGTTTTCTTTTCTCCTTCTGGGTTCCCAATTACAAGTATGTCAATCATTTAACATTGTTTGACAAGTCACTGAGGATTCGTAAAAAAAAAAAAAAAAAAAAAAAAAAAATCGGGGCGAGCACAGTGGCTCACGCCTATAATCCCAGTGGTGGACAGATCACGAGGTCAGGGGTAAAAGACCAGCCTGGCCAGCATGATGAAACCTCATCTCTACTAAAAATTCAAAAATTAGCCAGGCATGGTGGTACATGCCTGTAGTCCCAGCTACAGCTACTCAGGAGGCTGAGGCAGGAGAATCACTTGAACCCAGCTGGCGGAGGTTACAGTGAGCCGAGATCGCGCCACTACACTCCAGCCTGGGTGACAGTGAGACTCCTTCACAAAAAAAAAATCTGTTTTTCATACAGATATTTTCAACAGAGCTTCAAGTACACCTATTCTTTCTTCTGTTTCCAATCCACTGTTAAGCCCATTCAGAAATTTTTTATTTCAGATGTTATTTTTTTGTTCTGGAATTTCTATTTAATTATTTTTCCATATTTCCTGTTTCTCTGCTGGGGTTTCTCATTTGCTCACTGATAATAAGCAAATTTTCTTGAGAATAAATCCTTAAGATTTAAAATCATTATCTGCTAATTGCAATATTTGGCTCATCTCAAGGTCTGACTCCACTGATTTTCTTTACTTGAGTATGGATCACATTTTTCTATCTTCATATGTCTAGTCATTTTGAATTCTAACCCAGACCTTATGAGTGACATGTTATAGATTCTAGATTGTTACATTTCTATAACTTGGCTTAATTGAAACTCTCTCTCTCCTTCTGTTGCAACAATTGAAATATCTGTTTACTTTTCTTAGCCTTACCTGGGCTATCTAGAGTCCTCTATGCACACAAATTCAAGGCCACCCAGATACTTGGGCATATAAAGACATAAAGAACTCAGGCTCACACTCTGTGGCTCTCTTCAGGACATTCAATTTCCAGCTGTGGTGACTGCCTGCATATTTCTATCACATTTTACCACTATGTGTTGAATTGATGAGGGCCTGTCCTCAGGCAAAAAGCCATAAAAATGGGAAACTCACGCAGTGACATTCCCTTCTTCTGTGTCAACTACTTTTGTTTCTTCCTGCTTTTAGTCATTCTCCAATGCCTTCAAATAGTGTTTATACTTGTACAGAGTTTATTATTATTTGTAAAAAGGAGATATATGAGTATTTGATTATGAGCTACTCCTGCTGTACCCAAAGCAAGTTGTTTTAATCAGAACTTATATTGATAATGCTCAAGCATGAAAGTTCTTACAGAATTTAAAAATCTATGTGCTTTCACTAAGAAGAATGGTATATTAGCCACAAGAATCATATTTCTGAAAGTCAGGGCCTAGAAGACACTTAAACTAAGCAACACAACAATATATTTGTAATACACTTTGTCTTAGTCTATTTACATTGCTGTAAAGGAATATCTGAGGCTGGGTAATTTATGAAGAAAAGAGAGGCTGGGCATGGTGGCTCATGCCTGTAATCCCAGAACTTTGGGAGGCCAAGGGAGGAGGATTGCTTGAGCCCAGTCTGGACAACACAGGAAGTTCAAGTCCAGTCTAGACAACATAGGAAGACTCTGTCTCTACTATAAATTTAAAAATTAGAGGGCATGGTGGCATGTGCCTCTAGTAGTTCCAGCTACTCCAGAGGCTGAGGTGGGAGGATTGCTTGAACCAGAGGTGCAGAGGCTGCAGTGAGCCATGACTGCACTACTGCACTGCAGTCCGGGAGTCGTCTCACTCCAGAGTGAGACCCTGTCTCAAAAAGAAAGAAAGAAAGAGAGAGAGAGAGAGAGAAAGAAAGAAAAGAAAGAAAAAGAAAAGAAAGAAAAGCAGTTTATCTTGGCTCATGCTTCTGCAGGCTATACAGGAAGCATGGTGCCAGCATCTGCTTCTGGTGAGCCCTCAGGAAGCATACAATCATGGCAGAAGGTGAGGGGGAACCAGTGTATCACCTAGTGAGAGAGGGAACAAGAGAGAAAAGGGGAAGACTACAGACTCTTTTAAACAGTCAGATCTCACATGAGCTAATAGAGCAAGAACTCACTCATTACCATGAGGAGGGCACCAAGCCATTCATGAGGGGTCTACCCTCACAATACAAACACTTCCCACCAGGCCCCACCTGAAACACTGGGGATCACACTTCAACATGAGATTTGGAGAGGATACATATCCAAACTATATCACACCTCAACTATATTTAGACTGTGTATTAAGTACAAGTGGGAAACTGATGTGATGTCTAATACTTAGAGCTGAAGGAAATAAGATTATATAATGCAAATTAAATTATAAAGTCAATGAATCAGAGCAGAAGGAAGCAAAGTTCCTTTAAATAATAGAGACTAGCTGAATATGCATTAACATATCTAAAGAAGGAGCTGTCAGTCTGAGGAGTTGGTCGGCAAGGGACACTCACAGAAAGGAAAGGCACAGAGGCAAACATCAGCAGTGCCTATCTAAGCACTGTTAAGTAGACAGTGAATTGTAGCCAGAAGACCTCATGCATCACAGTTCTAAGTTACATTATCTCTCTTGTGGAAATAAATGCATCCGACTAATTACAGATACACTGTTAAATTACATAATTCTTGTTGTTTTCTTGTTTTCTCTATACCCATTAAAATATTCTGATTACAAATTTGGCTTCCTACACATGTCAGTCTACAGAGAAAAAGAACGCCTGACTCACATCAACTCAATTCTGTGTCAGTTATATATCATCATACATTAACAAATTGAAGTATCCAGCCTGGGCAACATAACGAGGCCACATCTCAATAAATAAATAAAAATGCTTACTTTAGACACTAGCTCTGTAAGCCTAATCAACATGTATCTGCTGTGAGAGATGAGATCCCTCACAACGTACTTCATTAAACTCTTAACAGTCCACACTGAGGGGAGACCTCAGACTGTGATAATACCATAGTCACACAGTAGTCCATGGGGCTACTTATTCCCTAGATACACTAACTTCATTGAGTAGTACAAATCTTTTAACTACAAGAGTTTGAAGTTCAATTATTCACATTATTAAATAAATGAGCCTTGTTTTTTAATAGAGCATATGTGTTTAGTTATAGAAGACAGTGAAATAAAGAGATACAAAAGAACACACTTTTGAAAGGTCAGGAAACTAGATAATAGTTCCTGACATAAAACCTCTTAGAGTAGCAAAGAAGAGATTCGGTCACAAAACTGGAAAAAGTGCCAAATTCCTATTTATAACCATTTATTTGTATAGCAACTAGTGACTTGCTTAGATCATTCGTCTACTAATGATAGTACTAGATCCCAATATTATATTTATTATTACTACATAGTCTTGGTAGGAATCAGATGAAATGGCTGTTTCAGAATATGAAAATAAAATTGATTGTAGATCAAACCTTGAACGTTTTCAGTGAAATGTATTATAGGAATTATATCATAAAGATCTATAAATATCAGTATTACACATTGCTACTTGATGGCCAGAATTAGCTCTATATTTGGAATTTTCTTCTAACACATACTGGTTGAGAAACATTGTAAGAAGGATGAGGTAGGTGTCAATGGGAGAAAAATTATTTTAATAGTATTTTTAAGGCTTCTCATGATCTTCTCCCCATCTGAGACTTTTGACACTCTAATACTTAGTAGACTAAGAGAAGTTGGAGATTTTCAGAGATCTGATATGTTATAAATTTAATGAGAGAAAAAAATATGTAAACTAAATAAGGGAAAAAATCATTTCAGTAACATTTCTGTACAAAATTACAAATAACTTTTTATGAGATAATTCATCTCCTAATTTTCTCTAATATAAGAAAAAATTTTTTGGTACTAATTCAACTCCATTAATATTTAATATTTAAAAATCTGTATTGCAAAGATATATATTGCAAAGATATTCTTCATAGAATTTCATCTCATCTTCTCACCCTTCTTTGCTTGGTATTAAATACCCCCTTTGTTTTAGTGATTTAGATTTCCAAATCCTTTTCCATCTTGGTTTTTCTCAAAAATTCACTCAGGAAACATTTTTGAGTAATTTATTAAATTACTCAAAATTTATTAAATTCTATGATATACACTAGATGTAGAAGATTCAAAGACAAGAGAATTATTCAGTCCCAAGGGGCTTAGATTCTATCAGAGAACAACAGACACATAAACACTAAGTACAGTAGAGAGATATATAAGATATATAAGATAGAAATATGTCTGGGTACAGTACGGGCATATAATAGTCAACAAAGTTAATACTAGCTGCCTTTAAATGCAAACGTACAAATACTGGTGACTTCATACAATGACAGTTTAATCCTTGCTCACATTACAGTCTAATGCCCAATGCCAGTCAGGCAGCCCTTATCCATCTCTTGGCCCCGATACCTGGAGAACATGGCCTCCAAGGTCACTAAGGCAGGAAAAGTGAGAGGTGGAGTTTTTCAGGAGTTGATTTTTCAGGGCCAGACTTGTGACTGGCTTGCATCCCTTTTGTCCATACTCTACCATCCAGAACCCAATCACATAGAACCAGTCTAACTGTAAGTGAGGCTGGCAAATGCAGAGGACCACATAGTTATTGGACACTAACAGCCTCTGCCACAGGGCTGAATGGCTAATTCTACCCAGAAAAGCTTCATAAAGGATACAAAGCTTGACTTGGGTTTCAGATCACTCTGCTTTATCAAATTTTATCCTAGATAATGAGAAACCCAAGAGAATTAACAGAAAAATTATTATAATGATAATAGAAGTCAACAAAGTAGTGGGGCATTCATTCACTCAACAGATAATTACTGAAAACTGACTCTATGCCTGTTCTAGAAGCATGGAAAATCTCAGTGAACAAAAAATAAAAATTTCTTTTCCTGTGGGACTTATATTCTAGCTTGGGGAGATAGAATGTAAAGTAAGTTATATAGTATGTTGGTAGATGGTAAGAAAGGAAGAGAGGGAATAGGAGAAGAATGGGTTTTACTTTTTAAAAAGTGGTCTAGGAGGCATCATTGAAAGATTGATAGTGAAGACTAAAAGGATGAAGGGGAGTTAGCCATGAGGATATTCATTTAATAAATATTTATTGAGTACTTACTATGTTTCAGGTACTGTTCTAGCAGTAAACATATAGATAAAAACTTCTGCCCTTACAGGGCTGACATTGTAATAGGAATTATGATATATAAACTGAAATGTAGGCAAGACTGGGTAGGTGCTATGCATCCCCTCTAAAAAATTCATGGTGAAACATAATCTCCATTGTGCTGGCATAAGGAGTTGGGGCTTTCTTCACCATCATGAATGGACTAGTTCTTTATAAAAAGGCTAAAGGAAACTAGCTTAGGCCTTTTTATGCTCTTCTACTCTTCTGCCATGTGAGGACACAGTGTCTGGCCCTTTTCACTCTTCTGCCCTCTGCCATGTGTTTTCAGCATTTGCCCCTTCTGCTATGTGAGATTGCAACAAAAAGGCCCTCACCAGACACCAAAAGCTGGTGCCTTGATCTTTGACTTACCAGCCTTCAAAACTGTGAGAAATATATTTCTACTGTCTATAAATTATCCAGTCTCAAGTACTGTTACAGCAGCAGAAACAGACTAAGACAGTAGCCATATTAAAAAAGATAAATCTGGATCTATATCTTAAACCATATACATAATCCAAATAGAGACTGGGCATAGTGGCTTATGCCTATAATCCCAGGACGTTGGGAGGCCGAGATGGGAGGATCATTTGAAACCAGAAGCTCAAGACCAGTATGGGTAACACAGTAAGACCTTGTCTCTACTAAAAGTAAAAAAAATTAGTTGGGCACAGTGGCACACATCTGTAGTCCCAGCTACTCAGGAGGCCAGCCTAGAGTGCAATGGCATGATCTTGGCTCACTGCAACCTCTGCCTCCCGGATTCAAAAGATTCTCCCACCTAAGTCTCCCAAGTAGCTGGGATTACAGGCGCCTGCCACCACGCCTGGCTAATTTTTGTGTTTTCAGTAGAAATGGGGTTTCACCATGTTGGCCAGGTTGGTCTGGAACTCCTGACCTCAGGTGATCCACCCACCTCAGCCTCCTAAAGTGTTGGGATTACAGGCATGAGCCACCGCACCTGGCCAGAAAGTCTTTTAAAAGTATGACTCAAACTTGAAGAGCTTTTAAAAAAAATTGATAGATTTGACTGCAGTAAAACCAAAAAACAACTGCATGGAAAACTAAACACCATAAGCTAGGTAAAAGGAAAAATAAGCTATAAATAATTATCTATAATT
Source organism: Macaca nemestrina (assembly GCF_043159975.1). NCBI lineage: Eukaryota > Metazoa > Chordata > Mammalia > Primates > Cercopithecidae > Macaca > Macaca nemestrina. Next base: position 125,008,886 of record NC_092131.1, on the reverse strand, counting down.
AATATTATAGACAAAAGGTTAATCTTCCTAATATAAAAACAATATGTAAACAAATACATTATCAAAAAGATTTTAATTAATATTTAAACAACTGAACTATGCCCAGCTTTCCTCATCACTAGGAAAACAAAAATTAACACTGAGATACTATGTTTTCATCTATCAGATTTGAAAAACTCCAGAAGTTTGACAAATCTGTTGCAAGGTTATAGAAAAACAGGTACCCAAATATATTGGTGAGAATTCAAAATAGCACAATCCTTATGGACAGCAATTTGGCAACATATATTCAAGTTACAAATGCATTTATCTTTAACCCAGGAATCTCACTTCCAGACTTTATTTTACTGATATATAATTATAGAATTTCATACATGTGCAGATTTATGTGCAAGGTAAAAAATGAGCTGGGCACAGTGGTACACATCATGTGTACTGCTGCATTTTGTGTGCAATATTCATCAATAGAGGCTTGGTTAAATACATTATGGTATATTCACACAAACAGAATACCTTCTAGTTGTAAAAAAGAATTGGGAAGCCATATATTAAAATGAGTAGATATCCAGGATACATTGTTAAGAAAAAAGAACTACAGGATAGTACATATAGCAACACTACCCGACAGAAATAAAGTGTCTAGTTTTAAATTTTTCTTAATTATTTTTATCTCTTTTAGAGACAGGGTTTTGCTCTATTGCCCAGGCTGGTGTACAGTGGCATGATCATGTTCACTGCAGCACTGAACTCCTGGGCTCAAGCGATCCTCCCACCTTAGCCTCCCTATCGGCACACACCACCACACCTGGTATTTTTGTTTTGTTTTGTTTAGTAAAGATGTTACTATGTTGTCCAGGCTGGTCTCAAACTCCTGGCCTCAAGCATTCCTCCTGCCTTGGCCTCCCAAAGTGCTGGGACTACAGGTGTGAGCCACCATGCCTGGCCCCAATTTTTGCAGCCACATTAAAAAACACCAAAAAGGGTGAAATTATTTTTAGTAATATATTTTTACTTCAATATATCCAAAATATTATCATTTCAACATGTAATCAATATAAAAGTTACTGAGATAGTTCACACTTTTTTCATATTAAGTTTTCAAAATTTAAGGATTATTTGATGCTCATTGCACATCTCCATTCAGTTCTCAGTCACACTAGCCACATTTCAAGTGCTCAGTAGCCACACATGGCTCCTGGCTACCATATGGGACCACACAAGTATACAATGTTTGTTCTTTGCTTCATTTGACAAATACTTATTGAATGACTTATATATTAAGAACTATTCTACTAAGAATGGGAGGTTAAAATATGCATTTGTATTTCCTCGAATTTGCAAAAAGAAGCACTGGAAGTTTAGATAAGGGCTTACTGCTTTCTTATAGTACACAGGGAGGAAAAATGTTAAGAGACAGAAATGAGAGAAATATACATCAATGTATCTTTTGGTTTTGGTTTTGATCTTTGAAAAATGTGAACATATTATCTATTTAAAACTTGCCATAGGAGGGGCCTACAACAAACATATAACAAGTATCCTCCTCCCAGCTAGATTTTTGTCAGATTTTGAACCTGTATGGAACAAGGGGCTACAAAGCTTAGCTCAAAAGCTCCAAAGTGCCTAACTTGAAAGTGGAGAAAACAAAGACTTAGCCACTCAATCAAAAGCTGGGTTGGGCCAGAAAGGATAAATGAAATCTCCCAGATGAAAAAAGCAGCAAAGAACAGACAAAATAAACAGAAAACAAGAAGAGAATAAAGTTAAACCCAGCTATTTCTAAAACTGTGTGAAATGCAAATGGGCTGATCACTAAAACATATGTGATAGCACAACAATAGTACAAAGGGAAAAAAGTGATTAAGGATTTAAACTGTTAGAAGATACTTGCATTTGTTGAGGAAGAATGAAAGTACTAATTGAGGGTAGACTGTAATACATTAAGAATGTATATTGTAATATCTAGGATAATTACTCAAAGAGTAATGTGTATAACAAGAGATAATGAAGAAAATAAAGTGGGAACTTAAAAAATAATTAGCCAATAAAAGGGCAGAAAAGAAGGAATGCTAGAGGAAAATGCTGGTCAACAAGCAAATGGGACGATGAGAAAACAGCAGCAAGATGGTAGACTTAAACCTAGCCATATCAGTAAGTTCATTAAATGCAGATGGACTAAATTGACTAAATCATACAATTAAGAGATAGAGACTATCAGATTGAATTTTTTAAAGACCTGTCTATATGTTTATTAAACACATACTTTAAATATAAAGATACAGATAGGTTAAAAAAGGATAGAAAGAGATATACTGTGTAAAACAGCAACAAATAGAAAGCTATACTAATAGCAGAGAGGTAGACATTACAGCAAGAAGTAATACTAAAGATAAAGCAGAACATTGTGTAATGATAAAAGGGGCAATTAAACAAGAGCACATCAGAAGTCTAAACTTATGTACATGTAATAATTAACATAGCTTCAAAAAATATAAAGCAAAACTGGGGAAAGGAGAAGCAGGCAATCTACCATCATACTTGAAGTTGTTAACATACATATCTCAGTAAGTGATAGAATAATCAGGCAAAATATCAGTCTGGAAAGAGAATGTTTGGATAGCATTATTTACCAATGTGACTTAATTGAAATTTATAGAATGCTACACCAATGAATTGCTCCTTTTCAAATATGCCTAGAACATCAACCAAAATAGATTCCATGAAGGGCCATAAAGTAAGTCTCAATAAATTTCAAAGGAACAAAATTGTAAAGAGTATATTCTCTGACTATAATGGAATTAAACTTGAAACCAATAATAAAATATAACCAGAAAATCCACAAATGCTGAAAATTGAGCAATACACTTTCATAGAATTAACAGATCAAAAAAACTTCAAAGGATGTTAGTAAACATTTGAATTAAACAAAATGAAAATATGACACATCAAAAATTGTGAGCTGCTATTAAATTAATTCTCAGAGGAAAACTTATAATTTTAAAACATTATGTTAAAATAGATGAACATAAGATAATGACAACTGTTGAGTCGTCTAACAGAAGGAAAAAAGACGAAAGAAAAGTGAACAGAGCCTAAGGGTCCCATGGGACAACATCAAACGGACCAACATACCTATTGTCAGAGTTCCAAAAAGAGAAAAAAGAAAGGGATAGAAAGAATATTTAAAGAAATAATTGTTTAAAACTTCCCAAATTTGATGAAAGACAATATAAATATCCAAAAAGGTTAATGAAATCCAAGTAAGATGAACTCAGAGAGACCCATAATGAGACACGCTACAATCAAACTTTTAAAAACCAAAGAGAGAATCCTGAAAGCAGCAAGAAAAGTGACTCCTCACATAGAAGGCATCCTCAACGAAATTATCAACAGATTTCCCTGATCAAAACTATGCAAGCCAGAAGACAGTAGGCTGATAAATTCAAATGGCTAAATAAACAAACAAAAACAACTGGAACCAAGAATCCTATATTCAACAAGCAGTCCTTCAAAACTAAGAGTTTTTAAGGCATTCTGAGATAAAAGCTGACAAAATTCATTATCACTTGACCTGTTCTGTAAGAAAGACTCAGGGAGTCCTAGGTGGTGAAATTAAGATATCCATAAAGATAAATACATGAACAATTTTAAAAGCTAGTATTACCATAAAAATAGTTTGTAATCCCATTTTTATCTTCTGCATAATTTAAGAGATTAATGTATTGAGCTGAATTCTTAGTTTATGTTTTGTAGCCACAATATACAAAAATATAATTTTGTGACAATAAATGAAAGAAGTGGGGACAGAGCTATAAAGAAGCAGTTCTTATATGTGATTTAAGTTAAGCTGGTATAAATTCAAATTAGTGTTATAACTTTAAAAAGTTAAATTTAATCCCCATGGTAAATGCAAAGAAAATAGTTATAGAATATACACAAAAGGAAATGAAAAAGGAATTTAAACATTTTACTACAGGCTGGGTGCAGTGGCTCATATCTGTAATCCCAGCACTTTGGGGTGCTGAGGCAGGCAAATCACCTGAGGTCAGGAGTTCGAGAACAGCCTGACCAACATGGAGAAATCTTGTCTCTACTAAAAATACAAAATTAGCCAGGCATGGTGGCCGTGCCTGTAATCCCAGCTACTCGGGAGGCTGAGGCAGGAGAATCATCGCTTGAATCCGGGAGGTGGAGGTTGCGGTGAGCCGAGATAGCGTCATTGCACTCCAGCCTGGGCAACAAGAGCAAAACTCCGTCTCAAAAAAAAAAAGAAAAGAAAAGAAAAAAAAGTTTTACTGCGAATAAATCAATTAAACACAAAAGACAGTAATATAGAAAATGAAAAACAAAAAAGTGATAAGGCATATAGAAAATAAATAACAAAATTACAAAAGCCCCTTCTTATCAGTAATTACTTTAAATGTAAATAGATTAAATTATCTAATGAAAGACAGAGATTAGAAAAATGGACGAAAACACAATGCAACTATGTGCTGACTAGAAGCATTTTAGATCTTAAGGCACAAATACAGTTGACCCTTGAATGATATAGGGGTTGGGGCACCAACCCCCATGCAGTCAAAAATCCACATACAACTTTTGACTCCCTCAAAACTTAACTACTAATAGCCTTCTGTTGACTGGAAGCCTTACTAATAACATTAACAGTCGATTAACACATATTTTATATGTTATATGTATTACATACTATAGTCTTACAATAAAGCAAGCTAGAGAAAAGAAAATGTTATTAAGAAACTTGTAAGGGGGCTGGATGAAGTGGCTCATACCTGTAATCCCAGCACCTTGGGAAGCTGAGGTGGGAGGATCACTTAAGGCCAGGAGTTTGATGCTAGGAGTTTGAGACCAGCCTAGTCAACACAGCAAAACCCCATCCTCCACAAAAAATAAATTACCAAGTGCAGTGGCGTGTGCCTGTAGTCCCTGCTTCTTGGGAGGCTGAGGCAGGAGGATCACTTGAGCTCAGGAGTTTGAGGTTGCTGTGAACTATGATCAAGCCACTGCACTTCGGCCTGGGCAACAGAGCAAGACCCTGTCTCTTAAAAAAAAAAAAAAAAAGGGCCAGGTGCAGTGGTTCACACCTGTAATCTCGGCATTTTGGGAAGCCAAGGTGGGTGGATCACCTGAGGTCAGGAGTTCAAGACTAGCCTGGCTAAAATGGCGAAACCCCGCCTCTACTAAAAACACAAAATTTAGCTGGGTGTGGTGGCACACACCTGTAATCTCAGTTACTCAGGAGGCTGAGAGGCAGGAGAATCACTTGAACCTGGGAGGCGGAGGTTACATCGCACTACTGCACTCCAGCCAGTGAGACTCCGTCTCAAAACAAAAACAAAAACAAAACATGAAAGAAAGAAAAGAAAATTGTAATGAAGAGAAAATATACCTCTTACTATTCATTAAGTGGAAGTAGATCATCATAAAGGTCTTCATCCTTTTCATTTTCATTTTCATGTGGAGTAGACTGAGGAGGAGGAGAAAGAGGAGGGGTTGGCAGGCAACATAACACAAAGTATATCTAATGTAAATAGTGAATGGTTCTAGTTAGAATGCAGACCAAGGAAGAAATGGCCACAAAGGTAGTTTGAGGGCCAAATGGTAGAAGGCTGAAAGAGCTAGGCTAAAAAGTGAGGTATTACTTCATGAGTGGTAGATGGGTAGGTGTGAGGGCTGTCACTGAAGAGTTTTTTTGTTTTAGCTGGACAGATGATGATAATTAGGCTCTGGGAAAATTGGTTAGGAACTATTTCTATAGACAAAGCAAGGAATTAAGAAACTCTGAGCTAGTATAATAATAGTAAGAACAGAAAGGACTAGAGAGATGAGAGATACAGCAAAGGTAGAAATATGATTTGACAACTGGACAAAAGGGCAATGACAGAGTCAAATATAAGTCTGGGGTTTCTCAGTGACAAGATGGTTGAGATGTCATAATAGAAACAGGAAATGCAGAAAACAGTATGAAGTGGGATGGAAAATGAGTTTATCACTCTTAGCTATTGCTATTACAGCCTATAGGGCTACATTAGAAATGTGCTCCTAAGATAATTGGAAAGCAGTTATTTTTATAAAATATGAATTAAAACATCTGCCATTCAATGTCACTCAGCCTTCAGGCACTATATTTTTTTCCTTTTCTCTCAGCTGCCCTTTCGTTCCCTACCCCACTCCCCTACTTCACTTCCTTCCAGGGTGTTTAGCAACTCCAGAATACATCATTCACATTACAAAGAGGGTGCCAAGACACAGAATCTCCTGCTGTTGTGCAATGTGGTGACCTTGCTTCATTCTCTATCCATCATGAACCCATGTGGCATGGTTTCAACTACTCCGTAATTACTACTCTTACATTCTGATATTAGGAAGAAACTATATACATTTTTACACCCGCTGTGGGTTGCCAGCAAACTTGGCCATTCTCTATCATTGGTAACTTTTTGAAAATACACTAAAAATGCATCTATCCAAGGTACAAAAGCAGGATGACAACCTAGGTTTCTTTCCATTTTAATGAATCTCCAAATTCCAGCATTCTTAGTTCTTTCTGTCAACTTATTCAGTGAGGTATAACAGATAGCTAGTATACAGATAGACATTAAGTGCATAGCTTGATGGACCAAGCACTCTGCCCACAATGCCATTAAATCAGGTACAAATACAAAAGCATAGGAAAACACCCTATAGGTTACAGAAGAAATCATAATGAAAAAATGTTTAAACCTAAAACTGAACAACAAACTATAAAATTTTTAGGGTAAAACAGAAATGTATTTGAAAATTTTAACATTAAATACAGTCTATTAGAAAATAAGGCTAAAGGTCATTGAGCCAAAGAACAAAGTTAAGGAATCATGCTACCTGATTTTGCTCATTATAAAGCTACGTTTATCAAGACTGGTATTGGTGAAAAGACAGGACACATAGATCAACAGAAAAGAATAGTCCAGAAATAGACCTGCACATAAATGATCAAGTGATTTTTGACAAAGGGGCAAAGGCAATCCAATGGAGAAAGAATAGTCTTTATACCCATGTAGCCATCATCAAGATCAAGACACAAAATATTAGTATTTAAAAATTATTAAATGCACTTCTTTTTTTTTTTTTGAGATGGAGTCTCACTCTGTCGCCCAGCCTGGAGTGTAGTGGCGCAATCTTGGCTCACTGCAAGCTCTGCCTCCTGGGTTCACGCCATTCTCCTGCCTCAGCCTCCTGAGTAGCTGGGACTATAGGCGTGTGCCACTACGCCTGGCTAATTTTTTGTACTTTTAATAGAGATGGGGTTTCACCATGTTAGACAGGATGGTCTCGGTCTCTTGACCCTGTGATCCACCCGCCTCGGCCTCCCAAAGTGCTGGGATTACAGGTGTGAGCCACCATGCCTGATCTAAATGCACTTCTTCTGATAAGCATTCTTGTTTTATTTTATACATGCTACATGCCATATCACCTTAGAAAGAATCCAGAATGAACATATTATAAAGTTAAGTGAAACTTGGGAGTTGTATTCAAAGGTGACATCTTTCTTCTTCCCAGCTATATGACCTTTGGCATGTCACTTAATTTCTCATTTTCTCCTCTTTTTTTTTTTTTGTATTATTTTCTAAGGTCTCCCCTGCCTCCTTTCTCTAAGATGTTTGTGAGAATTAAGTGTTGAGCAGAGTCAGCAACAAAATTTGGGGGGGACTATCTATGGAAATGTTCTATATCTAGATGTGATAGTGGTGGTGATTTCACAGGTACAAACATTTGTCAAAATTAATCCATTGCGCACTGTAAATGAATGTAGTTCATTATACATAAATTATATCTCAGAAAACAGATTAAAAAACCAAAAGAGTATACTCCTGAGGTACATCATGAGTGTTAAGTAATTGTTAATTTGTTCCTCCATTCCCTTCCCTTTACATATTCACTAGAGAAGAAAAACACCGGGGCACTATTCCCCATGTGAAAAGCCCTAAAATCTTCTTGAGATAGTTGTGAGGTTATTTCTTTTTGTCTCCTCTCCTCCATACTACATCCCAGTATCTTCAACTTTTCCTATGAATTTTACTTTTCTGTCCTTTTATGTACAGTAAGATCTTAAATCTAGATTCTATACTTCTCAGTTTGGTTAAAGAACAAAAAAGAGTAATTCATATGTGTTACAAAATATCTTTAGATCTTAAGTGTTAGCTCCACAGTATACGGCAGTACTACGATGTTAACTCATATACTAAAAAGAGGTTTATTATTACACACTTAAATCCTATTCAACCAACTCATAGGAATCAGGCTACAGAAGTACTATTTTGAAGTTTTTTATGGGCCACTGGCTGTATCTGTACTCCCGCAGTGAATTATATTATTTTAAAACAATAGTGGCTAAGATACCATTCTTTTTTATTTGCTACCACTATTAGAAAAACAATGCTTCTTTTGCTTTTTAACATATAAAGTGTAAGTTTTGGTGCCAACTCTGTTATCATGTGCTTATATATTAAAAACTCAAAATAAAATATCTCATATTAGGTTTTTTTGATTAGCAAATTCCCTAGCTATTTTGCCAGGAATATTAAGCACAGACTGCCTTCCTTAAATTGCTAAAATCAAAGAGTTCACTAAAAGGGATTATTTTTTAAAAATATGTCTAGGCTAGGAACTACCATTACCAATTTTCAAAATAAACACCTTGATTAGTGAGATTTTTATTGTGCTATTTGTTTTTGTTTTGTTTTAAAAGGATAAATTTTCCCTACATAAATACGAAGAATATGCCTCATACCTTTTCATCTTACACTTTTTGTTTACTTTTTATCACTTCTCAAAGAAGTTAGTAGACAATAAAAAAATAAAGTTAACATCTTCCCTTAGTCCATTTAACTCACCTACAAAATGGGCTGGGAATAGTAGGTATCACATAACAAAGCCCCCCATTCAGGCAAAATGACTTGTGACTGGGACCACAGGGCTCTTCGTGATCTAAAACACATACATATATAAAATAGAGAAAAGCAAATTAAAGTTTTCCTAATGCAACAAGGAATAGGAATAACTATCTTAAACTGAAGTAGCAATTCTGAAAATCAGAATGAATAATTTTTTTTTCTCAAAATGAAAGACTTAATTCTATTCCTTATTTGACAGACTGGGACTTCTATGTCTTTGAGAGAAAAATTATGTCCTAAAGATATGGCCATTAACTATAATGGGTTTAGACACTAAATAACAGAAATAAGGAATGCCTATATTAGTTAGATTAAAAGGAGGTGATTAGGATCTTAGAACAAACAGGGCCTTTCTCACTTACTACAGAGATTTGGCAGTATTACCTAGAGTTTCCCTGTCCCAAGAATTTATTTAGATTCTTGTTTTTCCTATTAGGTCTCAAATACATTAATATCTGAAATTGCGTCTGGGAAAGGATTTAGATAATTAATTTTTTATTTCCAAAGTTAACTTTAAATGTTCCTATATGACAATCTAAATGTCAGAAACCAAAAATAATCTTATAAGGTGTTGATTTGCAAGGTGATTTTAGGTAATAGCTACTAACTATAAAGACATATCTAAAGTTACAAAGAAAAATTAAAAAGCTAAGTCATAGCTTGATATACAGCCAAATCTTTTAGAATACTAAGAAAATAAGCCTCTACTTCTCTCTTGCTTCTTGTCTCTCTTTCCTCTTTCTTCAGCCTCATCTTCTTTCTTTATCTTTGACCTTTCCTTTATCTGTCTTTATCTCTCTGCCTTCCCTTTCTCCCTTGGTACCTCTGCTTCCTTCCAGCCTCACCCCCAAGACCTTTTATAAAAAATCCCTGGCCACCAAAACCATTGTATAGAAAAAATTAGAATAACAGAAGGATTCATTGAGTCATTATACTAGTAATTTATGAAGAGAAAATTGGTGAATATTTTATCTTTCAGCCTTAAAGGGGAAATTATATTGCTTTAATATTGTACGTTGTTAGTTCTTAATTGTTTCTGTCTAGGAAATGACCCAGAATCATCCATTGGGAATAAGAAAATGGCATTACTCCCATTGGGACTCCAATTTGACATTAAAATTAGTATATTAATTTAAAAAATTATCTAGCATTTATGTGCCACTAAGATATCAATGCTTGCTAAGATATAATTGCTATGAGTCAGATATCTCCACAATCAGATTTTCAAATTTTAAAACTTTTGTTTTACTTTAGAATTGAGAAAATCCTGTTTCAGCATCACATTATAGCCCAAAGAGTATAAAAATGAAAAGAGGAAATCAGAACTACAGAGAACTGGTGAAAAAGAAAGTAAAATCAACCAAAATGAATTCTTTGAGATTTTTTTTTTTTTTACACAATGCCATGCTTCTTCCTAATCAAACAACTTTCAACAAGATTATAAAATTTTTCAGGAATAATTTGGCTAAAAAATAAAATTAACATTATATCAGAATCAAAGGAGTCATCATATATGGTTTTCCACTGAGGGTGGAAAGTAACTTTATCACAGCTAAAATTAGTGTCCTTGTTTTAATCAGATTATAGTCATACATATCTCAACACTTGGCATTTATTTTATCAATAAAGAAAACTCATCTAAACCTGAATCACTATTTCTGAATCTACTTTTATTCTGACTTCTATTCCCTTTACTATTTGAGCTGATTTCAGATATAGAACAAGCTAGAATGTATCAGGTTATAAAACCAATAAAACATATATGTCTAAAATAAAATAGTTTTATGTCATAAAGGAAGGTCTCTCAAAACCAAATATTTCATATTTGAAATATTAATTTCATATTCACATCTCTTCCAATGATGTTGGAAGGGAATAATACAGCCTTGTGTTAATATACATTTTTGATCGTTGTTCTATTGCTATGGAAACATATTGACAAAAACATATAAATGTATAAGAAATTACCTGTTGGCATCTTAATTTGTAAATAGTTTCATTCTTGGTCAAGAGATTAGGGTTGAAAAACAGTACCTAAAACATTTTAAAAAATAATAATTTAGGGAAAATGGTCTTCTTTTAAGGGCATTACAAAATGTCAAATATTCTAACAGCAATATTCTTAAATGTTGAAAATAATAAAGACATTTATATACTAGGGACAAATTTTAGTTACGGCATTTTTAGATACCTATTACATTTCAATAAAAAATATGAACAAAACTAAAAGATCAATAACATACTTAATATAAATCATTGCCTAAATAATGTAATTTAATCTTAAATATCTCTCTGCAGAAAAGTCTAATAAGGCTTATTTTTAGTAAACATTATTAACATAGTAGAGTACTACATGGAATTTTACATGAACGATATGAGACAGTAAGTAAAACTGAATGAACTGAATTGACTTTCTGCTTTTTCATAAAGCTTATTTACAATCTGACTCTTAAGTCGAATCAGTAACTTCCACTTTTTCAATTTACTGAAAATAGCCAAAATGTACTACAGAAAAATCTTCAATTGCATTTCAAGTTTTTGCACTTTTATAGAACCTTTAAAACTTTTATAAAAGCACTTTTAAGTTTACCATAGATTGCACATTACATTTATCAATCCATGCGAACCTTTCTTTTAAAAAATGTCCAGGGCTGATAGGTGCAGCAAACCACCATGGCACACATGTAATAAACACACTATGTAACAAACCTGAACGTCCTGCACATGTATCCCGGAACTTAAAATTAAATTAAAAAAAAGAAAATGTTAACCACAGAAACACAAAAAATGTCTGGCATCTGGCAAAGCAATGTAGCTAATAAGACACTCTTACATATGAAGTTTCCTGCTATAACAGAAACAAAAGAATTCAAACATATATCTGAAGAGGTGAAGCATTTATACTTACATTATGATTACAAGTTCCCAATTCTGTTCTATAAAGAACACTTCTGACCTAAACAGAAAGACTCTAACAGAAATCTCAATCTACTAACACAGTTATAATATCAAGGTCTTCTCTCAAAGCCAACAGCTCTTTTCTTAGACAAGCAGAGAGGCAGAGAGAGCGAGCAAGCAATCGAGAGAGAACACACACGAGCAAGAACAGGCAGGAAGGAGAACATTAAATCTATTTGATTTTTTAAAATCACTGACTCATACTGTTTCTTTTTTCCAAACAAATAGGACTTACCCTCAATAAAAACTTACATTCACACACAAAATAAATTTTGTTGGACATGCAGTGTTTCAAAAGTTTTTGAATACTGCAGACAACAGCAGCTGTGACTTGCATTTTATAACATGTCAAAAATCTGATTTATATGGCTGCAGTGTGCAGTGTGGGCGAGGTCACGCCAGACCAAGGTGTGCACAGAGGTCAGGCACTGGCCAAGGGAGCCACCCCTTCAATTTACATGTTCAGAGTTGCAAATGGAGCAGAATTTTATTTAGAAAAGGAGTTGTACTAAGGGGCACTTCCAAATCACTGTCCAAGTTTTAAAGGTAAAAACCAAAGCACATTCTTCAGACTCATTACTTATCTTTGCTTGTCTGAATAATTCAAGACGTAGTGTAAGTTTGGGAGAAAATAAATTTTAATGTGGAGCTAATGGGTAAGTGTTTCACAAATTAAAAAAAAATATTTTTCAAAATTTATGTTTTATGAGGTTGTATCTTACAAGCCAGATAAAATTTATATAAATAATGACCTGAAGAACTTATAAAGCTAAAAGAAGGTAATAGCTATAACAAAACTTATAACACCAAGTTCAATTTGAAATGAATAAAATCATTGAACCTGACTAATACCAATGACAGTATAATGCCTGAATACTATGGCAAAGTTGTTAAATATAGTGATGAAACTTTTAAAAATAATAAACAATTTAAAAATATTGACTAAACTGTAATTTTGTTTAAATGAAGTATAGAGATCTTCATCACATAATTATCTAAAGTATGCCAAACATTTAGATGGTTATCTTTTCTAAAATGACAATTACTACTTGACTGATGTAAAGCCCAAACTAATATGTTTGTTTTGTTGTTTTAAGAAAATATTAAACTCAAAATCAAATACTCTAAAAACAATCTGTTCATTAGGAGAATGGTGTGAACCTGGGAGGTGGAGCTTGCAGTGAGCCAAAATTGCGCCACTGGACTCCAGCCTGGGCGACAGAGCAAGCCTCCGTCTCAAAAACAAAACAAAACAAAACAAAAAAAGCCAATCTGTTCATTATTACATTTTTAAAATTATACTTTAAGTTCTGGGATACATGTGCAGAATGTGCAGGTTTGTTACATAGGTATATGCGTGCCACGCTGGTTTCCTGCACCCATCAACCCATCATCTACATTAGGTATTTCTCCTAATGTTATCCCTCCCTTAGCCCCCCACCCCCTGACAGGCCCTGGTGTGTGATGTTCTCCTCCCTGTGTCCATATGTTCTCATTGTTCAATTTCCACCTATGAGTGAGAATATGTGGCATTTGGTTTTCTGTTCTTGTGTTAGTTTGCTGAGAATGATGGTTTCCAGCTTTATCCATGGTCCTGCAAAGGACATGAGCTCACCCTTTTTCATGGCTGCATAGTATTCCATGGTGTATATGTGCCACATTTTCTTTATCCAGTCTATCATTGAGGGGAATTTGGGTTGGTTCCAAGTCTTTGCTATTGTGAACATTGCCACAATAAACACACGTGTGCATGTGTCTTTATAGTAGCATGATTTATAATCCTTTGGGTATATACCCAGTAGCGGGATTGCTGGGTCCAAAGGTATTTCTAGTTCTAGATCCTTGGGGAATCGACAGACTGTCTTCCACAATGGTTGAACTAATTTACACTCCCACCAATAGTGTAAAAGCATTCCTATTTCTTCACATCCTCTCCAGCATCTGTTGTTTCCTGACTTTTTAATGATCGCCATTCTAACTGGTGGGAGATGGTATCTCATTGTGGTTTTGATATGCATTTCTCTAATGACCAGTGATGATGAGCTTTTTTTCATATGGTTGTTGGCTGCATAAATGTCTTATTTTGAAAAGTGTCTGTTCAAATCCTTCACCCATGTTTTGATGGGGTTGTTGACTTCTTTCTTGTAAATCTGTTTAAGTTCCTTATAGATTCTGGGTATTAGCCCTTTGTCAGATGGATAGATTGCAAAAATTTTCTCCCATTTTGTAGGTTGCCTGTTCACTCTGATGATAGTTTCTTTTGCTGTGCAGAAGCCCTTTAATTTAATTATATCTCATTTGTCAATTTTGGCTTTTGTTGCCATTGCTTTTGGTGTTCTAGTCACGAAGTCTTTGCCCATGCCTATGTCCTGAATGGTATTGCCTAGGTTTCTTTCTAGGGTTTTTACAGTTTTAGGTTTTAAGTGTATGTCTTTAATCCATCATGAGTTAATTTTTATATGAGGTGTAAGGAAGGGGTCCAGTTTCAGTTTTCTGCATATGGCTATCCATTTTTCCCAACACCATTTATTAAATAGAGAATCCTTTCCCCATTGCTTGTTTTCGTCAGGTTTGTCAAAGATCAGATGGTTGCAGATGTGTGGTGTTATTTCTGAGGCCTTTGTTCTGTTCCTTTGGTCCATATATCTGTTTTGGTATCAGTACCATGCTGTTTTGGTTCCTATAGTCTTGTAGTATAGTTTGAAGTCAGGTAGCGTGATGCCTTCAGCTTTGTTCTTTTTGGTTAGGATTGTCTTGGCTACACAGGCTCTTTTCTGGTTCCACATAAAGTTTAAAGTTAGGTTTTTCTAATTTTGTGAAGAAAGTCAATGGTAGCCTGATGGGGATAACAATGAATCTCTAAATTACTTTGGGCAGTATGGACATTTTCAAGATATTGATTCTTCCTATCCATGAGCATGGAATGGAATGTTCTTCCATTTGTTTGTGTCCTGAGCAGTGGTTTGTAGTTCTCCTTGAGGAGGTCCTTCACATCCCTTGTAAGTTGTATTCCTAGGTATTTTATTCTCTTAGTAGCAAATGTGAATGGAAGTTCACTCATGATTTGGTTCTCTGTTTGTCTGTTATTGTTGTACAGGGATGCTTGTGATTTTTGCACATTGATTTTGTATCCTAAGACTTTGCTGAAGTTGCTTATCAGCTTAAGGAGATTTTGGGCTGAGACGATGGGGTTTTCTAAATATGCAATCACGTCATATGCAAATAGAGACAATTTGACTTCCTCTCTTCCTATTTGAATACACTTTATTTCTTTCTCTCGCCTAATTGCCCTGGCCAGAACTTCCAATACTATGTTGAATAGGAGTGGTAAGAGAGGGCATCCTTGTCTTGTGCCGGTTTTCAAAGGGAATGTTTCCAGCTTTTGCCCATCCAGTATGATATTGGCTGTGGGTTTGTCATAAACAGCTCTTATTATTTTGAGATGCATTCCATTGTTACCTAGTTTATTGAGAGTTTTTAGCATAAAGGGGTGTTGAATTTTATCAAAGGCCTTTTCTGCTTCTGTTGAGATAATCATGTGGTTTTTGTCATCAGTTCTGTTTGTGTGATGGATTACATGTATTGATTTCTGCATGTTGAATCATCCTTGCATTCCAGGGATGAAGCTGACTTGATCATGGTGGATAAGCTTTTTGATGTGCTGTTGGATTCAGTTTGCCAGTATTTTATTGAGTATTTTCACATCGATATTCATCAGGGATACTGGCCTGAAATTTTCTTTTTTTGTTGTGTCTCTGCCAGGTTTTGGTACCAGGATGCTGCTGGCCTCATAAAATGAGTTAGGGAGGAGTCCCTCTTTTTCTATTGTTAGGAATAGTTTCAGAAGGAATGGTACCAGGTCCTTTTGGTACCTCTGGTAGAATTCGGCTGTGAATCCATCTTGTCCTGGACTTTTTTTGATTGGTAGGCTATTAATTACTGCCTCAATTTCAGAACTTGTTATTGGTCTGTTCAGGGATTTGACTTCTTCCTGGTTTAGTGTTGGGCAGGGTGTATGTCCAGGAATGTAACCATTTCTTCCAGATTTTCTAGTTTATTTGCATAGAGGTGTTTATAGTATTCTCTGATGGTAGTTTATATTTCTGTAGGATCAGTGGTAATATCCCCTTTATAGTTTTTTATTGTGTCTATTTGATTCTTCTTTTCTTCTTTATTAGTCTGTCTAGCAATCTATTTTGTTGATCTTTAAAGATTCATTGATTTTTTTGAAGTGTTTTTTGTGTCTCTATCTCCTTCAGATCTGCTCTGATCTTAGTTATTTCTTGTCTTCTGCTAGATTTTGAATTTGTTTGCTCTTGCTTCTCTAGTTCTTTTAATTGTGATGTTAGGGTGTCAATTTTAGATTTTTCCTGCTTTATCTTGAGGGCATTTAGTACTATAAATTTCCCTCTGAACACTGCTTTAGCTGTGTCCCAGAGATTCTAGTACATTGTGTCTTTGTTCTTATTGGTTTCAAAGAGCTTCTTTATTTCTGCCTTAATTTCGTTATTTACCCATTAGTCACTCAGGAGCAGGTTGTTCAGTTTCCATGTAGTTGTGCAGTTTTGAGTGAGTTTCTTAATCCTGAGTTCTAATTTGATTGCACTGTGGTTGGAGAGACTGTTATGATTTCCGTGATTTTGCATTTGCTAAGGAGTGTTTTACTTCCAATTATGTGGTCAATTTTAGAGTAAGTGCAATGTGGTGCTGAGAAGAATGTATATTCTGTTGATTGGGGGTAGAGAGTTCTGCAGATGTCTATTAGGTCCACTTGGTCCAGAGCTGAGTTCAAGTCCTGAATATCCTGTTAATTTTCTGTCTTGTTGATCTGTCTAATGTTTACAGTAGGCTGTTAAAGTCTCCCACTATTATTGTGTGGGAGTCTAAGTCTCTTTGTAGGTCTCTAAGAACTTGCTTTATGGATCTGGGTGCTCCTGTATTGGGTGCATATATATTTAGGATAGTTAGCTCTTCTTTTTGCATCGATCCCTTTACCATTATGTAATGCCCTTCTTTGTTTCTTTTGATCTTTGTTGGTTCAAAGTCTGTTTTTATTAGAGACTAGGACTGCAAACCCTGCTTTTTTTTTCTTCCCATTTGCTTGGTAAATATTCCTCCAATCCTTTATTTTGATCCTATGTGTTTCTTTGCATATAAGATGGGTCTCCTAAACATGGCACACCAATGTGTCTTGACTCTTTATGCAGTTTGTCAGTCTGTGTCTTTTAATTGGGGCATTTAGCCTGTTTACATTTAAGGTTAATATTGTTATATGTGAATTTGATCCTGTCATTATGATGTTAGCTGGTTGTTTTCCCCTTAGTTGATGCAGTTTCTTCATAGTGTAGATGGTCTTTATAATTTGGTATGTTTTTGCTGTGGCTGGTACTGGTTGTTCTTTTGCATGCTTAGTGCTTCCTTCAGGAGCTCTAAGGCAGGCCTGGTGGTGACAAAATCTCTCAGCATTTGCTTGTCTGTAAAGGGTTTTATTTCTCCTTCACTTATGAATCTTAGTTTTGCTGGATATGAAATTCTGGGTTGAAAATTCTTTTCTTTAATAACATTGAATATTGGTCCCCACTCTCTTCTGGCTTGTAGGTTTTCTGTGGAGAGATCTGTTGTTAGTCTGATGAGCTTTCCTTTGTGGGTAACCCCTTTCTGGCTGCCCTTAATATTTTTTCTTTCATTTCAACCTTGGTGAATCTGACAATTATGTGTCTTGGGGTTGTTCTTCTCGAGTAGTATGTTTGTGGTGGTCTCTGTATTTCCTGAATTTGAATGTTGGCCTCTCTTGCTAGGTTGGGGAAGTTCTCCTGGATAATATCCTAAAGAGTGTTTTCCAGCTTGGTTTCATTCTCCCCTTCACTTTTAGGTACACCAATCAAATGTAGGTTTGGTCTTTTCACATAGTCCCATATTTCTTGGAGGCTCGCTCGTTTCTTTTCAATCTTTTTTCTCTAATCTTGTCTTCACACTTTATTTCATTAAGTTGATTTTCAATCTCTGATATCCTTTCTTCCACTTGATCAATTTGGCTATTGATACTTGCGTATGCTTCACAAAGTTCTCGTGCTATGTTTTTCAGCTCCATCAGGTCAACTTATGTTCTTCTCTAAACTGGTTATTCTAGTTAGGAATTCCTCTAATCTTTTTTCATGGTTCTTAGCTTCCTTGTATTGGGTTATGATATCCTCCTTTGGCTTGGAGGAGTTTGTTATTACCCATCTTCTGAAGCCTACTTCTGTCAATTTGTCAAACTCATTCTCCATTCAGTTTTGTTCCCTTGCTGGCAAGGAGCTGTGATCCTTTGGAGGAGAAGAGGCGTTCTGGTTTTTGGAATTTTCAGCCTTTTTGCATGGTTTTTCCTCATCTTCATGGATTTATCGACCTTTGGTCTTTGATGTTGTGACCTTTGGATGGGGTTTCTAAGTGAACATCCTTTTTATTGATGTTGATGCTATTCCTTTCTGTTAGTTAGTTTTCCTTCTAACAGTCAAGCCTCTCTGCTGAAGGTCTGCTGGAGTTTGCTGGAGGTTCACTCCAGACCCTGTTTGCCTAGGTATCACTAGTGTAGGCTGCAGAACAGTAAAGATTGCTGCCTGTTCCCTCCTCTGGAAGCTTTGTCCCAGAGGGGCACCCACCAGATGCCAGATGGAGCTCTCCTGTATGTGGTGTCTGTTGACCCCTGCTGGGAGGTGTCTCCCAGTCAGGAGGCACAGGGGTTAGGGACTCACTTGAGGAAGCAGTTCTCCCTTAGCCGAGCTCGGATGTTGTGCTGGGAGATCCACTGCTCTCTTCAGAACCCGCAGGCAGGGATGTTTAAGTGTGCTGAAGTTGCGCCCACAGTCACCACTTCCCCCAGGTCCTCTGTTCCAGGGAGATGGGGGTTTTATCCATAACCCCCTGACTGGGGCTGCTGCCTTTTTTTTTTTTTTTTTTAAGAGATTCCCCTGCCCAGAGAGAAGAAATCTAGAGAGGCAATCTGGCTACAGTGGTTTTGCTGAGCTGCAGCGGTCTCCACCCAGTTTGAACTTCCAGGCGGTTTTGTTTACACTGTAAGGGGAAAAACACCTACTCAAGTCTCAGTAATGGCAGACGTCCCTCCCTCCACCACGCTCAAGCATCCCAGGTCAACCTCAGACTGCTGTGCTGGTAGCAAGAATTTCAAGCCAGTGGATCTTAGCTTGCTGGGCTCTGTGGGGATGGGATCTGCTGAGCTAGACCACTTGGCTCCCTGGCTTCAGCCCCATTTCCAGGGGGGTGAATGGTTCTGTCTCGCTGGTGTTCCAGGTGCCACTAGGGTATGAAAAAAAGCTCCTGCAGCTAGCTCGGTGTCTGTCCAAACAGCCACCCAGTTTGGTGTCTGCCCAAACGGCCGCTCAGTTTTGTGCTTGAAACCCACAGCCCTGATGTCGTAGGCACGTGACAGAATTTCCTGGTCTATGGGTTGCGAAGACCATGGGAATAGCATAGTATGTGGGCTGGAGGGCACCATTCCTCATGGCTTCCCTTGGCTAGGTGGGGAGTTCCCCAACCCCTTGCACTTCCCTGGTAAGGCGACACCCCACCCCGCTTTGGCTCGCCCTCTGTGGGCTGCACCCACTGTCTAACCAGTCCCAGTGAGATGACCTGGGTTCCTCAGTCAGAAATGCAGAAATCACCTGCCTTCTGTGTTGGTCTCGCTGGGAGCTGCAGACCAGAGCTGTTACTATTCAGCCATCTTGCCTGCCACCCATTATTACATATTATCTCCCACATTCAAAGGCAATTTTTACATAACTATAACCATTATACAGACATATCTCATTATATGCATTTTATTGCATTTTGCAGATACTGTTTTTACGAAAGGCTTGTGGCAACCCTGAGTCTGTTGGTGTCATTTTTCCAACAGCATGTGCTCACTTCATGTTTCTATGTCACATTTTGGTAATCCTTACAATATTGCAAACTTTTTCATTATTATTACATCTGTTATGGTGATCTGTGATCAGTGATCTTTGATGTTACCATTGTAATTGTTTTGGGGCACCATGAACCATGACTGTAGAAAATAGAGAACTTAATCGATAAATCTGCATATTCTGAATGCTCCCTGGCCTCTCTATTCCCTGAGACACAACAATATTGAAATTAGCCCAATTGATAACCCTACAATGGCCCCTAAGTGTTCAAGTAAAAGGGAGAGCTGCATGTTTTTCACTTTAAATCAAAAGCTAGAAATTATTAAGCTTAGTGAGGAGGTATGTAGAAAGGTACGATAGGCCTCTTGCACTGTTAAAGGAAATTAAAAGTACTATTCCAGTGAACACACAAATGATAAAATGAAACAGCCTTATTGCTGTTATGGAGAAAGTTTTAGTGATCTGGATAGAAGGTCAAACCAGCCACCACTTCCTCTAAGCCAGGGTTGTCCAATCTTTTGACTTCCGTGGGCCACAGTGGAAAAAGAATTGTCTTGGGCCACACATAAAATACACTAACACTAACAATAGCTGATGAGGAAAAAAAATCGCAAAAAAATCTTATAATGTTTTAAGAAGTTTA
Source organism: Macaca nemestrina (assembly GCF_043159975.1). NCBI lineage: Eukaryota > Metazoa > Chordata > Mammalia > Primates > Cercopithecidae > Macaca > Macaca nemestrina. Next base: position 124,988,430 of record NC_092131.1, on the reverse strand, counting down.
CAAATTTGTGTTGTGCAGCATTCAAAGCCATTCTGGGCTGCATGCAGCCCATGTGCCAGGGTTGGACAAGCTTGCTGTAAGCCAAAGCCTAATCCAGAGCAAGGCCCCAACTCTTATAAATTCTATGAAGGCCGAGAGAGGTAAAGAAGCTGCAGAAGAAAATTTGAAGCTAGCAGAGTTCATGGGGTTTAAGGAAAGAAGCCATCTCCATAACATAAAAGTGCAAGGTAAAGCAACAAGTGCTAATGTAGAAGCAGCAGCAAATTATCCAGAAAATCTGTCTAAGATCATTGAAGATGGTTACACTAAACAACAGATTTTCACTGTAGACAATACCAGCTTCTAGTAGAAGAAGATACCATCTTGGACTTTTATAGCTAAAGAGAAGTTACTGTCTGGCTTCCAAGCTTTGAATGACAGGTTGACTTCTTGTTATGGGCTAATACAGCTTGTGACTTTAAGCTGAAGCCAACACTCATCCATCATTCTGAAAATCCTAGGGCCCTTAAGAATTATGCTAAATCTAATCTGCCTGTGCTGTATAAACAGAACAACAAAACCTGGATGACAGCACATCTCTTTACAGCATGGTTTACTAACTATCTTAAGTCTACTGTTGAGGCAAGACCCTCCCCCAGCAAAAACATTACAACTCACTGAGGGCTCAGATGTTTGTCAGCATTTTTTAACAATCAAGTATTTTTAAATTAAGGTATATACATTATTTTTTAGATACAATGCTATTGCATACCTAATAGGCTATAGTATAAACATACCTTTTATATGCATTGGGAAACCAAAAAAATTTGTGTGACTCACTTTATTGTGATATTTGCTTTATTGCAGCAGTCTGAAACCAAGACCCACAATATCTCAGAGGTGTGCTTGTACACATACACACACACATAAACCATTTTAGCATATGGTGTTTGAATTTCAAAATGACGTTTTCATGAAACAAAATCAGTATCTTTTATTATTTTATTTGAACCGTGAAGCTATGATGCTGTCTACTAATATGAAAATGACTACTAAACTGTATATGGGAGATAATCTGTGACTTCATGACATTCGAGATGTATTTATTAAGAGACATATTGTGATGATTTTGTATTATTTTTTGCACCATGCAAATAAGCAGTCTTTAGGATCATGTGATTCTAAAGTAGAAAATCTATAGATTTTCAAGCTAACTTTTCACTCTAAGTCAGTGGTCCCCAGTCTTTTCGGCACCAGGGACTGGTTTCATGGAAGACAATTTTTCCATGGACTGAGGTGGGGAATGGTTTCAGGTTGAAATTATTCTACCTCAGGTCATCAGGCATTAGATTCCCATAAAGAGCACGCAATCTAGATCCCTCACATTTGCAGTTCACAATAGGGTTCACGCTCTATGAGAATCTAATGCCACCGCTGATTTGATAGGAGGTGGAGCACAGGCCATGATGCTCACTTGCCTGCTTCTCACCTCCTGCTGTGCAGCCTGGTTCCTAATAGGCCACGGTCCGGTACTGGTCTGCAGCCCGGGTGTTGGGGACCCCTGGTCTAAATGAAAGACTTGATCTTTAAAAACTATTTTTCCATCCACCTATCAATAAATGTGTACTAAGTGGCCTACTACCCTTTTAAAAAAAAGGACAGTCTCTTGCTGGGTGAGGAATGCCAGATACATAAACAAGCACAAAAATGTTTTTGGCTGATTCATATAAGCATATTTTGACTTACAAAAATGAGTTTCACATGATTAAACCTAATATTCTTACAGAGACATATGTATGTTACTATATTTACACACACACACACAGACACACACACACACACAAATTCTTAACTGTTAATGGAGAATCAGAAAAAGATTCCAAGAGGTAGAATGAATAAGAGTTTGTAAACAGAGATGAATGAACATTTCAGACAGAGGTAACAGCATGTCCAAAGGCATAAAAGAAGGAAGATCTAATGTATTCAAATAATTGCAGGTAGATCACAAGCCAGGAAATGTATAGTAGTGTGTGTGGAGTGTGTATGTTTGTAGGAGGGTGGGATGGTGGTGAAAAGAATGGCAAGAATAGATAGTGTAAAACATGCTGGATCCAGATTGTAGGCTTTATCTTAAAGGCAATGGGGAGCTTTGAAAGCTTTTTAGCAAGGGAGTGACATGATTACATAAACATTTTAGAAAATTCATTCTGATGGCAGTGTGGAAAACAAATTGGAATCTTCTGAGAACATGGTATCAGAGAAAGCAGTTTGGAGGCTATTTTAATAATAGTGAAGAAATAAGGCATAGGAATTAGGACAAAGAGAGAGATAATTAAAGACATACTTAGGAGGTACACCCACAGTAAAGTTGAGCAGGGTAAGAAAAAAATCAAGAACAACTTTCAAATGTTGCTAAAATTAAATAACTAAAGGAATAGCTATTAGGGAAATTCATATTAAAATCACAATGAGGTGATGTCAGCAAGATAGCTCACTAGAGACACCTGGCACCCATACTCCCCACCCACACAAGAAAGGACCAACGCAATGAATAAAGAGCTAAGATTTCACTAGAGTGTTGACCAGAGAGTGCTGGAGTACAGTAGGGAAGTGGGGAGGTACCTATAGTGATTGGAAGTCCAGGAGGTACCTACAGTGATTGGAAGCAACGGAGAGAGACACCTAGCCTCTGTGGCACTGTCTACCATGCCTGCATAGATTGATTTGGAGACAGGAGAGAATTTCCCTTTCAGGGAAATGGTAAGCAGAAGAATCTCATCAGCTGCTATTGCCACTGCAAATGCCCACAGTCCTTACTATAGGTGAATCCCACATCATCCCAAGCCCCAAGTCCAGTTTGGAGAGCTGCTGGGAATTCATGCAACTACACTGGATTATGTAGTTGCACGGATTATGAGCACAAGGTGTGCACTCCCCAACCCCCACCTATCCTGTGAGCCACACTGCTGCAGCACAGTGCCATCTTGAAATTAGAGCCACCTCTGGAATGCGACCTCCTCTGGGACCAGTAGCCATTGCGCCTCTCCAGCACTGGTGGTTCAGCTTCATTCCACTCAGCCCATAGATGGCTGATGCATAACCCCAGCTGTGCAAAGCCTGGGTCCAGGATGGGTTGCAAATCTGGTCCTACACAGCAGGGAAACCAATTCCCACTGCCTGCACTTCCAGCTGGAGGAATAGTCTAGCAGTCCTACCCAGGGTGAACCCACTGCTGAGCCAGCTAAACTGCTGCACACCCTCCCCTAAGTTAAGCAAGAAAGGACTTGGGGCTACCAAGTAGTTGACAAGCAACCCCTTGGGCTGTCCACCAAACAGATGGAGCAGCTACAAGCCTAGGACCTGAGAAACAGCCCTGCGGCACCCACCCCTCCTGCTGACACACCTCTGGCCTGCCCAAAGGCACCACGCCTGTAATCAGAGCCTGAGAAACAGCTTCATGGGCTACTCCTAGTTCACCTTCTCCTAGGCCTCCAAGCTGCCAACCATGTAAGTCTTGGGCCTAAGAAACAGCTCTGCAGGCTGCCCCTGGCTAGCATGCCCCCAGGCTGACTGAGTAGCTGTATGTCCACTTCCTAGGCCTGACAAACAGCCCCGGGGGCTGCCCCTGGCAGACACACTCCCAGACTGAGTGGCTGTGTGTCCATGTCCTGGCCACATCTACCAGACATGCACCCAGGCCACCCAATAAACCACCCATGTCCTAGACCAGAGAAACAACTCCAGGAGCAAACTTGAACAGACATACACCCAGGACAACTGAGAAGCCATGCATCTGCATCCCAGGCCTAAAAAACAGCCCCGTGGGATACCCCTGACAGACATGCCCTCAGGCCAGCTGAATAGCTGTGCACCCATGTCTCAGGTCTAAGAAATAGCCTTGTAAGCCATCCCTGGCAGGCATAACCCCAGACTGGCTGAGCAACCAGGTGCCTGTGCCACCAGCCAGGGTAACAACTCCAAGGCCCCGACCCCAGCAAGACTTCAAGTTGTCTGACTCACTGTGTGCATACTCGCACCCTTGACCTGAGAAAAAGCTTCACTCTCAGCAAAGCCACACCACCACTGCCAAACTCTCTCATCCTAGATTCCTGAGACACTCATAAATGTTAGTAGTGTAGATTACAGCTGAAGAAACTACCTGGAGACTATACTACATGTTAATCTAGACCCAAAACCAAGGCACCCCACCAAACTGACACCCCAAGACCCATCTATATGTATAAGTCTTTCCATAAGAAAATTGGAGGGGGCAATTGTTCCACCAAATGCATAGAAATTAACGTAGGCCAAAAAAACCAACCAAACAAACAAAAAACATAGGCAGAAAAAGCAGGCAAACATTATACCTTCAGAAGAACACAGTAATTATCCAGTAAGAATCCAGTCATAAGGAACTATATGAAATACCAGAAAAAGAATTCAAAATAGTACTCTTAAGGAAACTCAGTGAGATAAAAGAGAATATAGATAGACAGGGGCCAGGCACAGTGGCTCACGCCTGTAATCCCAGCACTTTGGGAGGCCGAGGCGGGCAGATCGTGAGGTCAGGAGATTGAGACCATCCTGGCTAACACAGTGAAACCCGGTCTCTACTAAAAATACAAAAAATTAGCCAGGCTTGGTGGCGGGTGCCTGTAGTCCCAGCTACTCAGGAAGCTGAGGCAGGAGAATGGCGTGAACCCAGGAGGCGGAGCTTGTGGTGAGCCGAGATCGCGTCACTGCACTCCAGCCTGGGCAACAGAGCGAGACTCCATCTCAAAAAAAAAGAGAGAGAATATAGATAGACAACAATGAAATTTTAAAAATTCACTATTTAGATGAGAAATTCAATAAAGAAATAGATATCATAAAAAAGAATCAAACAGAAATCCTGAAGCTGAAGGATTCAATTAATTAAATAAAAAATACAATTGAGGCTGGGCACAATGACTGACTCCTATAATCCCAGCACTTTTGGGAGGCCAAGGCGGGTAGATCACTTGAGGTCAAAAGTTCAAGACCAGCCTGGCCAATGTGGTAAAACCCTGTCTCTCCTAAAAAATACAAAAATTAGATTGGCATACTGGTGGGTGCCTGTAATCCCAGCTACTTGAAAGGCTAAGGGAGGAAAACCGCTTGAACCCAGAAGATGGAGGCTGCAGTAAGCCAAAATCGCACCACTGCACTCCAGCCTGAGTGACAGAGTGAGACTCTGTCTCAAAAATTAAAAAAAAAAAAAAAAATTGAGAGCATCAGTAAACAGACTAGATCAGCCAGAATAAGGAATTTCTGAATGTGAAGATAGGTCTTTTGAAGTAACACAGGCAGCCCACCCGCTACACACCCAAAAAAAGGCCTCCAAGATGTATGAGACATCATTAAGTGAACAAATATTTGCATTATGGGCATTCCAGAAGAAGAAAAGAAGGAGAAAAAAGCTAGTATTTCATTAAATATGTTTTCTGCATATTTAATGAAATAATAGCTGAAGTCATCACAGGTTTTGGGAGAGAGACAGATATCCAGATCCAGAAAGTTCAAATAATCCCACATAGATTCAACCTAAACAAGTCCTCTTCAATGCACATTATAGTCAAATTATCAAAAGTCAAAGACAAAGATAGAATTATAAAACTGCAAGAGAAAAGAATTAAGTCACATGTAAGGGAATTCCCATTAGTTTGAGTGGATTCCACAGCAGAAACCTTATAGGCCAAGAGAAAATAGGATATAATCAAAGTACTGAAAGAAAAAAAACTATCAGCAAAAGTATTATACCCAGCAAAGATATCCTTCAGGAATAAAGGAGAAATAAAATCTTTGCTTCCAGCCAAGCAAAAACTAAGGGAATTCATCACCACTAGACTGGCTATATAAGAAATGCTCAAGGGAATCTTACATATGGAAGGGAAAAGACAATTACCACACTAATAAAAACATGAAACTATTAAACTCACTGGTAGAACTGATATACAAAGGAGAAAGAGAAAGGATTCAAACCATTTCATCACAGAAAACCAACCAACTACAAAAATAAATAAAAGAGAAACAAAGGATACACAAAACTACCAGAAAACAAACATAAAAACAGAAGGAGGTCCTCATCAATAACAACCTTGCATGCCAATGGATTAAATACTCCATTTAAAAGATATAGATTGGCTGAAAGGATAAAAAATAAAAACAAGAGGCTGGGCGTGGTGGCTCACGCCTGTAATCACAGCACTTTGGGAGGCTGAGGTGGGTGGATCACGAAGTCAGGAGATAGAGACCATCTTGGCTAACAAGGTGAAACCTCGTCTCTACTAAAAATACAAAAAATTAGCTGGGCGTGGTGGCAGGCACCTATAGTCCTAGCTACTTGGGAGGCTGAGGCAGGAGAATGGCGTGAACCCGGGAGGCGGAGCTTGCAGTGAGCTGAGATTGTGCTACTGTACTCCAGCCTGAGGGACAGGGCGAGATTCCGTCTCAAAAAATAAACAAATAAAATAAAATAAAACCAAGACCCAACTATATACTGCCTATAAGAAACTCCCTTTATCCATAAAGACTCACACAGACTGAAAGTGAAGGGATGGAAAAAGACATTCCACAAACAAAAACCAAAAACAAGCAGAAATATCTGTATTAGACAAAACAAGACTTCAATTCAAAAGTTGTACAAAGAGAAAAAGAAAGACTTTATATAATTATCAATGGATCCATTCAGCAAGAGAATATAACAGTCTTAAATATATATATGCATCCAACACCAGAGCACCCAGATAGATAAAGCAAGCTGTACAAAGAGAAAAAGAAACATTATATAATCAATGGATCCATTCAGCAAGAGAATATAACAGTATGAATATATAGATATGCACACAGCACCAGAGCATCCAGATATATAAAGCAAATATTATTAGATTTAAAGGGAGAGACAGACTTCAATACCATAATAGTTGGGGACATCAACACCCAGTCTCAGCATTAAACAGGTCATCTAGCCAGAAAATCAACAAAGACACACTGGATTTAAACTGCACCATAGGCTAAATGGACATAATTTTCAAAACGTTTCACCCAACAACTGATTTTTTTCATCAGCACATGGGACATTCTCCAAAACTGACCACATATTAGGACACAAAACAAGTCTCAAACTTTTTTAAAAATTGAAATATCAGTATCTTATTTTACCACAATGGATAAAACTTCAAATCAATAATAAGAGAAACATCCAAAACTATACAAATACATGGAAATTAAACACCACCCTGCTGAATGGCCAATGGATTAAGAAAGAAAATAAGAAAATTAGAAAGTCCCATGAGACAAATGAAAATAGAAACACAACATACCAAAATCTATGGGACACAGCAAAAGCAGTATTAAGGGGCAAGTTTATAGTAATAAATGTCTACACAAAAAACTAGAAAGATTTCAAATAAACAATTTAATGATGCATCTCAAGGAACTAAAAAAAAGAAAGAAAAAATCAAACTCAAAATTAGTAGAAGAAATAAAGATCAGAGCAGAAATAAATAAGATTGAGAGAAAAAAAATACAAAAGACCAATGAAATGAAAGTTGGTTATTTGAAAAGATAAACAAAATTGACAAATCATTAGCTAAACTAAGAAAAAAGAGAAAACCCAAATAAAAAAATCAGAAATGAAAAATGAGACATCACAACAGATATCACAGAAATACAAAGGGTCATGAACAAATACATGCCAATAAATTTGAAAACCTAGAGGAAATAGATGAGGTCCTGCCTATATACAACCTACCAAGATGGAACCAAGAAGAAATGGAAAACCTGAACAGATCAATAACAAGTAATAAAATTAAAACAGTAATAAAACAGTCTCCTAACAGAGAAAAATCTAGGACCAGATGACTTCACCATTGAACTGTAATGAACCTTTAAAGAATTATTAAAAGTAATTATCCTCAAACTGTTAAAAAAAAAAAAAGTGATTCCAGCTGGGTGTGGTAGCTCACGCCTGTAATCCCAGCACTTTGGGAGGTTGAGGCGGGTGGATCACTTTAGGCCAGGAGTTTGAGACCAGCATGGCCAATGTAGTGAATCCCCCTCTCTACTAAAAATACACAAATTAGCCAGGTGCAATGGCCTGCACCTGTAATCCCAGGTACTTGGGAGGCTGAGCCAGGAGAATCACTTGAACCCTGGAGGGGAATGTAGGTTGCAGTGAACTGAGATGTGCCACTGCACTTCAGCCTGGGCAGCAGAGCGAGACTCCTCCTCCTTCTCCTCAAAAAAAAAAAATAAAATAAAAAAGTGATTCTATGAGGCCCGCATAACTGTGATAGCAAAACCAGATAAGAACACAACAGAAAGAGAAACTACAGGATAAATCCCCCAATGAACATAGACATAAAAGTGCTCAACAAAATACAGGCAAACCAAATACAAAATACATAAAAAAGATAATACACCTGATCAAGTGGGATTTATGTCAGGAATGCAAGTATGGTTCAACACATGCAAATCAATCAATATGATACACTATATCAACAGAAGGAGAAAAACCATATGATCATGTCAATAGGTGCAGAAAAAAGCATTTGATAAAATGCAACATCCCTTCATAATTAAAAACTCTCATGAAATTAGGTATAGAAGGAAAGTACCTTAACAAAATTAAGGCCATATATGATAGACCCACAGCTAACATCATACTGGATGGACTGGAAGAAGACAAAGATGCCCACTCTCACCACTGTTATTCAACATAGTACCGGAAGTGCTACGTAGAGCAATTAGACAAGAGAAAGAAATAAAGGGTATTCAAATTAGAAAGGAGGAAATCAACCTGTCCCTGTTTGTAGATGACATGATCTTCTATATAGGAAAACCTGAAGACTCTACCAAAAAACTCTTAAAACTAATAAATGAATTCAGTAAAGTTGCAGAATACAAACATCGACATAAAAATCAGCAGTATTTCTATACATGGATGATTAACTAAACTGAAAAAGGAATCAAGACAATCCCATTTACAATAACTACAATAACATAAAATACCTAGGAATAAATTTAACCAAAGAAGTGAAGGATCTCTACAATGAATACTATAAAATGCTGATGAAATAAATTGAAGAGGACACAAACAAACTGGAAGATATGCTCATGGATCAGAAGATTTAATATTGTTTAAAATAATCATACTACCCAAGGAAACCTACAGATTCAATGCAATCCCTATCAAAATACCAATTACATTCTTCACAGAAATAGCAAAAGAAATCCTAAAAGACGCAAAACAGATAAAGCAACCCTGAACAAAAAGAACAAAGCTGCAGGCTGGGTGTGGTGGCTCATGTCTGTAATTCCAGCACTTTGGGAGGCTGAGGCAGGTGGATCACGACATCAGGAGATGAAGACCATCCTGGCTAAAATGGTGAAACTCCGTTTCTACTAAAAATACAAAAAATTAGCTGGGCGTGGTGGCACACACCTGTAGTCCCAGCTACTCGGGAGGCTGAGGCAGGAGAATTGCTTGAACCCAGAAGGCAGAGGTTGCAATGAGCCCAGATTGCACCACTGCACTCCAGCCTAGGTGACAGAGCGAGACTCTATCTCAAAAAAAAAAAAAAGAAAGAAAGAAAGAAAAAGAAAAAAAAAAAAGAACAAAGCTGCAGACATCATGCTACAACTTCAAAATATACTACAAAACTGTAGTAACCAAAACAGCCTGGTTCTGGCATAAAAACAGACACATAGACCAATGGAACAGAATAGAGAACCCAGAATTAAAGAACCCATGCTTCTACAGCCACCTGATTTTTCACAAAGGCATCAAGGACACTCATTAGGGAAAGGACAATCTCTTCAATAAATAGTGCTGGAAAAATTAGATAGCAATATGCAGAAGGATGAAACTACTCCCCCACCCTCTAACCTTATACAAAAAGCAACTCAAAATGGATTAACAATCTAAATGAAAGACCAGAATCTATGAAACTACTGCAAGGCAACCTAGGGGAAAGACTTCAGGACACTGGTCTGGGAAAAGATTTTATGAGTAACACCTCAAAGCACAGGTAACAAAACAAAAATAAACAAATTTGAATTTCTAATTTAAAATCTTTCCACAAAGGAAACACTATGCCTGGATGGATTCATTGGTGAATTCCACCAAACATTTCAGGAAAAAGAGAGAATATTATACAAATTATTTTAGATACTAAAGAATGAACATTTCCCAACTCATTTTTCTGAAACCAACATAACCTTGATGCCAAAACTTGACAAGAAATTAAAGAAAAGAAAATTACTATCAATCCTCATGAACATAGACCAAAAAAATCCTTTAAAAATTAGCAAATTAAATCTAGTGATATAGTAAAAGGATAATATATCATGACCAGCAGGGTTTATCAGCATGGTTGGTCTAATATGTGTGAATTAATACAATTCACCACATTAACAAAATAAAAGATAAAGATTATATTGTCACCTCAATAGATTCAAAAAAGGCATCTGATAAAACTTCAATACCCATTCATGAGGGAAAAAAGTCTCCACAAACTAGGGGAACTTGCTTAAGCTTATAAAGAGTATCTACTAAAAACCTAAGATTAGCATCCTATTTCACATTGAAATATTGAAAGCCTTTCCCCTAAGATTAGAAACAAGGCAAAGATGTCCAATTTCACTATTTCTATCACCATTATACTGGAGGTCTTAATTAGCACATGAGGACAATACAAAGAAATATAAAACATAAAAACGGGCTGGGCACGGTGGCTCATGGCTACAATCACAGCACTTTGGGAGGCCGAGGCAGGTGGATCATCTGAGGTAGGGAGTTCAAGACCAGCCTGGGCAATGTGGTGAAACCCCATCTCTACTAAAATACAAAATAAATTAGCCAGGCATGGCAGCATGCTCCTGTAGTCCCAGCTACTTGGGAGGCTGAGGCAGGAGAATTGCTTGAACTCAGGAGGTGGAGGTTGCAGTGAGCCAAGATTGTACCACTGCACTCAAGCACTCCAGCCTGGGCGACAGAGCAAGATTTCGTCTCTCCAAAAAAAAAAAAAAAAAAAAAAAAAAAAAAAAATTAGCTGGATGTGGTGGTGCATGCCTGTAATCCCAGCTACTCGGGAGGCTGAAACAGGAGAATCACTTGAACCCAGGAGGTTGCAGTGAGCTGAGATCGTGCCATTGCACTCTAGCCTGGGCAAAAGAGTGAGACTCTGTCTCAAAAATAAATAAATAAATAAATAAAACCCATAAAAATTGGAAAGGAAGAATAAAGCTGTCATTATTCACAGATAAATGCTTTCCATGGTGAAAGAAAATGAGCATATGTATGGCATACATTACTCAAGAAAAGCCAGCACAGAGGGTAAACAAGAAGTAGACAGGAGAATTACCCAGTAAAAAGACTTTATATGCTAGGCACAGAGCCACCATGCTAATAACAATACATTCTTAAAAATAAGAGTAATTTAAATCAAGAAAAAGCTCAAGCTTTAAAGTTTGTTTCAAACCACTTCAATAGAGTGTTCAAATGCCAGTAGAAATAGACCAAAAAGATTTTCCAGTCAATTGGATGAAAATACCCTTACCATACATTTAAGAATTGCCTTAGATGCTGAGTTTGCAAGTCTTACAATATTGTTAGTTTTTGTGAGGCCTGACTCAGGGTACATCAGAAAAGAAAAGCAAAATATTGTGTATAAAGCCACCAAGAAAACCACATAGAGACAACAGATCTCAATATACCCCAAATCACGTCTTAGGCATTTAGATAAACAACAGAATATTCAGTGTCAGGAGCTTTCCAATTATTTTTAAAAGCTTTTGGTTTTAAAATTTAGCATAAACAAAATGAAAAAACTTCAGACTACTTTTCTAGGAAAATTATTTTGATCACAACTTGTCAGTATGTGAATAAGTAACAAACATAAAGTCTTAAAAACGTTATTTGAAGGCCAAATATAATTTTTCTATAAACTACATCCACAGAAAAATGTCTATCCTTCTTTGCCCCATATTTTCCTTTGGTTGTTGTTCGAGCATCTCCTTGTGATATAAAAAGCTGGCACAAATGGCTATTACCATGAATTAATTTTTAGAAAGGTAAAAATAGAAAAGTAAAATCTTAAACCTCATATGATTGAGTCAACAATTGGAACAAAAAATTTTCTGAAATGATGAAAACATTTAAAAGGACAACTGAAAGTAAAAGTAGATGTTCTGATATAAGGCAGAGTAAAATAGCAGTTTGGAAGTAATAAACATTTCCTAGCAGTCAGTGATGCAGAACTAAAATACTATCTTATTCAAAAGCCATGACTACATTGAACCTATCATACTGGACTCAGCAATTTCTTTCTGAAGACTTTTATTAGGTTGTAAAACTTTGTAGCATTTCTTACTGCATGGGAAACCAATTTTCAGAAGATATTCCCTAAATACATTAAAGTGCAAGTCTTAGCTATGCAGATATTCTACTCCTAAAAGTAAAACGTAAACTGGGCTATGTATCAAGAAGATGTCTGTCAATAGTAACACCTCAATAATGCAATTTTACATGTGAATTGAATCAGCCTATTGTAAAAGTTTTTTTGTTTTGTTTTGGTTTTTTGTTTGTTTGTTTTCCCCAAAAGCTTTTCCCGGCCAGGTGTGGTGGCTCACGCCTGTCATCCTGGCACATCAGGGGCCCAAGGCAGGAAGATACCTGGGGGCCAGGAGTTCAAGATCAGCCTGGGAAACACAATGAAATCCCATCTCTATTTCAAAAAATAAATCAATAAGGCTTGCTCTTACTTCATATAACCATTATTTACTAATAGGACATCATGGTTTAAAAATAAAAATGTACCTGACATTGTAGCATACAAAAGAGACTTTTATAATGTATCAGTTTAGAAAGTTTTAGGTTGTAAGTAACAGTCAACCCAGTTCACAATAGCATAAACAAATATGGATAAATTTCTCACAAGACACAACATCTTGAACAGAGTAACTGCTAAAGTTGGTTCACTAATCAATGATGTAATCAATATTTTCAGTATGTTTTCTCCACCATCCTAAGTGTGTTAACTTTTTGTATTCATTTTTATTGCCTAATGGTTCCAAGATGGTCACTTCAGCTTTAAGCATCACATCTAAGGTCAAACCCAGAAAAGGGGTTACACTCCAGCCCTGTCCTACCCTTTTATCAGAAAAGAGAAAGTCTTCCGTGAAGTCCCCCTGCAGACTCATGAACTAGAATTGTATTACATGGCCACTGTAGCAGTAAGAAAGTTTAGAAAATCTAGTATTTAACTTTTCTAATATTTATGGTAAAAGTAAGGAATAGATATTGGATTAGATAACCAATAGCGTCTGTCACAGTCCTCAACCCAACATGCACATGCACACTTCTTGTCACACCTATGCATTAAACAGAACATACTCATTCTCCCCTCAAGAAAGACAACCCTCCTATCTCATCCAATTACTGCAAACAGCTTTAAACAGAATCCCTGGGTGATTTTCTATCTGCTATATCAAGTCCAAATATGGCAATTCCTGTCTGACCATCTGAATAGCTAAAAGGTATCGGTCTCTAGACCATCCTCCTTTGTTAATATAACTGTGAAAAAGAAAGGACAGAGTAACCCCCTTAAAATTCCCATTCAGAAAAGGGAATAATGGGAAGCACACAGTTGTCAACAGCCCACAATCCACACTGTATCTTAAAGACAGAAACGGCAGATTCTTTGGCAGGCAGTAAGGTAAATTCCTTGGTTAGTCAATCTGCTAGGTCCTGGTATAAGTCTCAGGAGCATCTGCTTTGTCATTGTCCTCTTTGGCCACATCTAAGGTGGTTTCTAAACAGACACCCTTCCCAGGGGCTCCACAGCTTTTGTAGCCCACTTCACACTGGTTTGACTTAGAGTGGTGGATATGAGAATTGCCTGGAGGGAAAAACTTCTGTTTTGTTTGCTTCACATCAACTCCTTGTGTGAATAACCTAAAAAAAAAAAAAAAAAAAAAAAAATTCCACAGTAGAATGTTTCACCCTATAATGGGTGAGTGACATTGGGAGAAAAATCATTGTGTCTACTTTCTTCATCTATATATGAGGGCAGAGTTAGAAGGGGACACAATGATAATGCCTCATTCAAAGGGATATCTGAGTATCAGATGAATTTATACATGTAAAATGCCTGGAACGTAGGAAGGATTCAACAAGTGCTAGCTATTATCATTACTTTTAATTGGGAAACTTAAATAGTGTATGACCACCTAACTCCTACCGAATGGGGAAAAATCCAAGGCCTTTCCTCTAAGGACTAGAACCAGATAAGGATGTCCACTCTCACTACTGTTATTTGACATAATACTGGAAGTCCTGGATGGAGCAATTAGACAGGAGAAAGAAATAAAGAGAATCCAAACTGGAAAGGAAGAAGTCAAATTAGCCTTATTTGCAGATGACATGACCTTATACATAGAAAAACCTAAAGACTCCACCAAAAAAAAAAAAAAAAAAAAAAAAAAAAGTTTGAGCTGAGAAACTCAGTAAAGTTGCAGGAGGCAAAAATCAACATACAAAAATCAATACTATTTCTATATGCCAAAAGCAAACAATCTGAAAAAGAAATCAAAAAAGCAATCTTGAGGGGTAGAGCAAGATGGCAGAATAGAAGGTCCTACCAATCATCCCCCCTGCAGGAACACCAAATTCAACAACTATCTACGTACAAAAAAAGCACGTTATAAGAACCAAATATCAGGTGAGCCTTCACAGCACCTGATGTTAACTTCACAGTTCTGAAAGAGAAACTTAAGAGAGTAGGAAAGAATTTTGAATCATTGATGCTACTCCTCCCCTATCCCATCACAGTAGTCAAGTGGTGTGAAGAAATCTGCGTGCTTGGGGAGATTGAGAACACAGAGACTGTGAGACTTTACATTGAACTCAGTGCTGTAACAGTATAAAGCAAAACTGGGCTGAACTTAGCTGACACCCAGCTACAGAGGGAACATTCAGATAAGCCCTAGCCAGAGGAGAATCACCCATCACAGCAGCTGGAACTTGAGTTCTAGCAAGCTTTATCATTGTGGCCCGAAGTGCTTTGGGGCTCTAAATAAACTGTAAAGGCAGTCTAGGCCCCAAGAACGGCAAGTTTTAGTGTTGAGTTGGGCTTGAAGCCAGTGGACTTGCCAGTCATGAGACTTACTGAGACACAAGGCTGGGCATCTAAGGGAGTGCTTGCACTACCCCTCCCCCAACCCCAGGCAACACAGCTGTGACTCCATAAAAGTCACAAAAGAGCCACAAGCTGTGTTGCCTGGTGTTGAAAAGGGGGTAGTGCAAGCACTCCCTTTCCACCTGAGAGGAGAGGAGAGGGAGAGTAAAGAGGAATTTTGTCTTGCACCTTGGACACCAGCTCAACCACAGTAGGATACAATACTAGTCAGAACTGTAAGGCCCCCATTCCAGTCCCTAGCTCCCAGATGACATTTCTAGACACACCCTGGACCCGGAGGGAACCTGATTCCTTGAAAGGAAGGACCTATTCCTGGCAGGATGCATTATCTGCTGGCTAAAGAGCCCTTGAGACCCTGAATAATCAATAGTGATACTCAGGTAGTACGGTATGGGCCTTGGGTGAGACTCTGAGACACACTGGCTTCAGGTGAGACCCAGCACATTCCCACCTGTGGTGGCTATGGTAAGAGATTCCTTCTGCTTGAGAAAAGCAGAGGAAAAAGTGGAGACTTTGTCTTGCATCTTAAGTACAAGCTCTACCACAATGTGGTATAGCACCAATCAAGCTCTTGGGGTCCCTGATTCCAGGCCTTGGCTCTTGCATGGCATTTCTGGACATGGCCAGGGCCAGGAGGGACCCCACTTCCCTGAAGAGTGAGTCCCAGGCCTGGTAGCATTCACCACAAGCTAACTGAAGAGCCCTCAGGCCTTAAGTGAACACTGGTGGTAGCCTAGCAGTACCCCCTGTGGGCCTTGGGTGGTAGTGACCATAAGGTGAGGGTCTTCTGCCTGTGAAAAGGAGAGGGAAAAGTGAGAACTGCTTTTGATGGTTTGAAAGCCCACTTAGCCACAGTGGAATACAACACCAGGTAGACTTCTAAGGTTTTTGACTCCAGTCCTTAGCTCCCAGATGGCATCTCTGGACCTGCCCAAGGCCTGCAGGAACTTGCCCCCTGAAGGGAAGGACACAAGCCTGGTTGGCTTCACTAGATGTTGACTGTAGAGCCCTAGGGCTTTGAATGAACATAGGTGGCAGCCAGGTACTGGTTACAGCGGGCCTTGGGCAAGACCCAGTGCTGTGCTGGATTCAGGTCTAACCCAGCACAGTCCCACTGGTGGTGGCCATAGGGGTGTTTGTGTCACCCTACTTCCAGCCAGAGGTGGCTCAGCACAGACAGAGAAACTCCATTTGCTTGGGAGAAAGTAAGGGAAGAGAATAAGAATCTCTGCCTGGTAAACCAGAGAATTTTTCCAGATTTATCCACTATCACCAAGATGGTACTTCTACAAGTCTGCAAGAACCACAGCATTACTGGGCTTGAGGTGCCCCGTAATGCAGATATGGCTTAGATCTTAGATCACGACACTCAAAGTCCTTTTGAATACCTGGAAAGCCTTCCCAAGACAGGTGGATACAAACAAGCCTAGACTGAGAATACTGCAGTGAATACCTAACTCTCCAATGCCCAGACACCAGTGAATATCCACAAGCATCAAGACTATCCAGGAAAACATACCCTCACCAAATGAACTAAATAAGCTGCCAGAGACCAATCCTGAAGAAACAAAAATACATGACCTTTCAGACAGAATGTAAAATTGCTGTTTTGAAGAAACTTAAAGAAATTCAAGATAACACAGAGAAGAAATGCAGAATTATATCAGATACATTTAACAAAGAGATTGAAATAATTGAAAAGAATAAGCAGAAATTCTGAAGGTGAAAAATGCAATTGACATATTGAATAATGCATGAGAGACTCTAATAGTAGAACTGATCAAGCAGAAGACAGAATTCGTGAGCTTCAAGACAGGCTATTTGAAAACACAGTTAGACACAGATTAAAACAAAATAAAGAATGAAGCACACCTACATTATCTAGAACATAGCCTCAAAAGGGCAAATCTAAGAGTTATTGACCTTCAAGAGAAGGTAGAGAAAGGGGTAGAAACTTTATTCAAAGGGATAATTAGAGAGAAATTCATAAACCTAGAAAAACATATTAATAACCAAGTACAAAAAGGCTGGCTGGGTGTGGTGGCTCACACCTGTAATCCCAGCACTTCAGGAGGCTGAGGCAGGTGGACCATTTGAGGCCAGGAGTTTGAGACCAGCCTGGCCAACATGGCAAAATCCTGTCTCAAATACAAAATCAGCTGGGTGTGGTGGCACACACCTGTGCTCTCAGCTACTTGAGAGGCTGAGGCATGAGAATCATTTGAACCTGGGAGGCAGAGGTTGAGGTGAGTTGAGATTGCACCACTACACCCCAGCCTGGGCAACAAAGCAAGATTCTGTACCCACCCCCCTGTCAAAAAAAAAAAAAAAAAAAGTAATAGCCTTTAATGTAAGTGGACTAGACTCTTCAATCAAAAGACAAGGTGGCTGAATGGATAAGAAAAAAACAAAAAAACAAAAACAAACCAAAAAAAAAAAAAAAAAAAAAACCACAAGACCCAATGATCTGTTGCCTATAAGAAACACACTTTACCTATAATGACACACATAGACTGAAAATAAAGAGACAGAAAAAGATATTTCATACCAACAGAAACCAAAAAAGAGCAGGAGTGCTATACATATATCAGACAAAATAGATCCCATGACAAAAACTTTAATAAGAGACAAAGAAGGTCATTATATAATAATGAAGGGGTCAATTCAGCAAGAGAATATAACCATTTTAAATATATATGCACCCAACACTAAAGCACCCAGATATATAGAGCAAATATTTGAGCTACAGAAAGAGATAAACTCCAATATAATAATAGCTGGAGATTCAACACCCCACTTTAAGCATTGGACAGATCTTCCAGGCAGAAAATAAACAAAGAAACATCAGACTTAATCTGTGCTATAGACCACATGGACCAAATAGATACATACAGAACATTTAATCCAACAGCTACAGAATACACAATCTTTTCCTCAGCACATGGGTCATTCTCAAGGATAGACCATATGTTAGGTCAAAAAACAAGTCTTACAATATTTTAAAAAACTGAAATAATATCAAACATCTTTTCTGGCCACAATGGAGTAAAACTAGAAATCAATAATGAGAGGGATTTTGGAAATTACATAATAGGCTCCAGAATGACCAGTGAGTCAATGAAGAAATTAAAAAGGAAACTGAAACATTTCTTGAAACAAATGATAATGGAAACACAACACGCCAAAACCTATGGAATATAGCAAAAACAGTACCGAGAGAGAAGTTTATAGCTATAAGCACCTACATTTAAAAAGTAGGAAAACATCAAATAAACAAGCTAATGATGCATCTAAAAGAAATAGAAAAGCAAAAGCAAACTGAACCCAAAAATCAGTAGAAGAATAAAGAGCAGAGATAAAATTGAAATGAAGAAAATACAAAAGATCAATGAAATAAAAAGCTGGTTTTTTGAAAAGATAAACAAAACTGATAAACCTTTAGCCAGACTAAGAAAAAAAGAGGAGACACAAATAAATAAAATCAGAGATGAAAAAGGAGACATTACAACAAATACTGCAGAAATTCAAAGGATCATTAGAGGCTACTATGAGCAAATATATGTCAATAAATTGAAAAGCCAAGAAGAAATGGATAAATTCCTAGATATATACAACCTACCAAGATTGAACCATGAAGAAATCCAAAACCTAAACAGACTAATAACAACTAATAAGATCAAAGCCATATTAAAAAGTCTCCCAACAAAGGAAAGCTTGAGACCAATGACTTCACTGCCGAATTTTATCAAACATTTAAAAAATAACTAATACCAATACTACTCAAACTATTCTGAAAAAGAAAGGAGGAAGGAATAGTTCCAAGCTCATTCTACAAGGTCAATATTACCCTCATATCAAAACCAGATAAAAACACATTTAAAAAAAAAAAGCTGTAGTCCAATAGCCCTGGTTAACACTGATGCAAAAATCTTCAACACAACACTGGCAAACCAAATTCAATAACATACTAAAAATATCATTTGTCATGACCAAGTGAGATTTATCCCATGGATGCAAGGATGGTTCAACATACATAAATCAATGTGATACATCATATCAATAGAATGAAGAACAAAAATAATATGATTATTTCAACTGATGCTGAAAAAGCATTTGATAAAATTCAACATTTCATTGTGATAAAAACTCTCAAAAACCTGGGAATAGAAGGAACATACCTCAACATAATAAAAGCTATATATGACAGACCCATAGCTAGTATCATACTGAATGTAGAAAAACTGAGTCTTTCTTCTAAGATCGGGAAGATGACAAGGACGCCCACTTTCACCACTGTTATTCAACATGGTATTGGAAGTCCTACCTAGAGCAATCAGACAAGAGAAAGAAATAAAGGGCATTCAAATTGGAAAGGAAGAAATCAAATTATCATTGTTTGCAGATGATATGATCTTATACTTGGAAAAACCTAAAGACTTCATCAGAAAATTTAGAACTGCTAAACCAATTCAGCAAAGTTAGAGGACACAAAATCAACAAACAAAAATTAGTAGCATTTCTATATGCCAAAAGTGAACAATCTGAAAATGAAATCAAGAAAGTAATCCCATTTACAATAACTACAAATAAAAAAAAGTATCTAGGAATTCATTTAATCAAAGAAGTGAAAGCTCTCTACAATGAAAACTATACCAATGCAAGAAATTGAAAAAGACACAAAAAATGGAATGATATTTCATGTTCATAGATTGGAAGATTCAATATTGTTAAAATGTCCACACTACCCAAAGCAATCTACAGATGCAATGCAATCTCTATCAAAATACCAATGACATTCTTCACAGAAATAGAAGAAACAATCCTAAAATTTATATGGAACCAGAAAAGACCCAGAATAGCCAAAGCCATCCTAAGCAAAAAGAACAAAACTGAATAAATCACATTACTTGACTTCAAATTACACTGCAGACTTATTGTAACCAAAACAGCATGATACTGGCATAAAAACAGATACATAGACTAATGGAACAGAATAGAGGACCCAGAAATAAATCCATACATTAACTCATTTTTGACAAAGGTGACAAGAACATACTTGGGGAAAGGACAGTCTCTTCAATAAATGGTGCTGGGAAAACTGAATATCCATATGCAGAAGAACGAAACTTGACCCCTATCTCTCACCATATACAAAAATCCAAATCAAAATAGGATTATAGACTTAATTCTAAGATGTCAAACTATGAAACTACTAACAAAAAAATTGGGGAAACTCTCTAGGACATTGGAGTAGGCAAAGATTTCTTGAGTAGGCTGCGCACAGTGGCTCACGCCTGTAATCCCAGCACTTTGGGAGGCCAAGGTGGGTGAATTATGAGGTCAGGAGATTGAGACCATCCTGGCTAACATGGTGAAACCCCGCCTCTACTAAAAATATAAAAATTTAGCCAGGCGTGGTGGCAGGTGCCTGTAGTCCCAGCTACTTGGGAGGCTGAGGCAGGAGAATGGCATGAACCCAGGAGACAGAGCTTGCAGTGAGCCAAGATCATGCCACTGCATTCCAACCTGGGTGACAGAGTGAGACTCCATCCCAAAAAAAAAAAAAAAAAAAAAAAAAAAGGTTTCTTGAGTAATACCCCACAAGCACAGGCAACCAAAGCCAAAATGGACAAATGGGATCATATCAAGTTAAAAGGTTTCTACACAGCAAAGGAAACAATCAACAAAAGGCTTCTCCACAGCAAAGGAGATACTCAAAAAAGAAACAATCCACAGAATGGAGAAAATATTTGCAAACTGCCCATCTGACAAGGGATTATAACCAGAATATACAAGGAGTTCAAACAACTCTATATGAGAAAAAGCCTAATAATCTGGTATGAAAATGGACAGAAGATCTGAATGGACATTTCTCCAAAGAAGACATACAAATGGCATACAGACATATGAAAAGGTGCTCAACATAACTGAACATCAGAGAAATGCAAATCAAAACTACAATGAGATATCATCTTACACCAGTTAAAATGGCTTTTATCCAAAAGACAGACATTAACAAATGCTGGAGGAGATATGGAGAAAGGGAAACACTCACATACTGTTGGTGGGAACCACTATGGAGAACACTTTGGAGGTTCCTCAAAAAACTAAAAATAGAGCTACCATATGACCCAGCAATTGCACTCTGAGATATACACCCAAAAGAAAGGAAGTCAGTACATCGAAGAGATATCTACACTCCCATGTTTACTGCAGCACTATTCACAAGAGCTAAGATTTGGAAGCAACCTAAGCATCCATCAACAGATGAACAGATAAAGAAAATTTGGTACATACATACAATGGAGTACTATTCAGCCATAAAAAATGAATGAGATCCTATAATTTGCAACAACATGGATGGAACTGGAGGTCCCTATGTTAAGTGAAACAAGCCAGGCACAGAAAAACAAACTTCGCATGTTTTCACTTATTTGTGGGAGCTAAAAATTAAAACAATTTAACTCATGGAGGTAGACAGTGGAAAGACGATTAACAGAGGCTGGGAAGGGTGGAGCAGGGGGCTGATTGGGAGAAGTGTGGATGGTTAATGGGTCTAAATTACTTAGAAAGAATCAATAAGACCTAGTATTTGCTAGCACAATAGGGTGACTATAGTAAAAAATAATGTAATTGTACATTTAAAAATAACTAAGAGTATAATTGGATTGTTTGTAACACACAGGATAAATGCTTGAGGGGATGGATACCCCATTTACCCTGATGTGATTATGCATTGCATGCATGTATCAAAATAGCTCATGTAACCCATAAATAGACCATGCTCCCACAAAAATTAAAAATAAAGCAATTTCATTTATAATAACTACAAAAATATATAAAATACCTAGGAATCAATCTAACTAAAGAAGTGAAAGATCTATACAAGCAAAACTATGAAACTCTGATGAAAGAAATTGAAGAGGACACACACACAAAAGGAAAGATATTCCATGCTCATGAATTGGAAGAATTAATATTGTTAAAATGATAAAACTACCCAAAGCAATTTACAGATTCAATGCAATCTCTATCAAAATGTGAATGGCATTCTTTATAAAAATAGGGAAAATTTTCTTAAATTTATACGGAACTACAAAAGACCTAGAATAGACAAAGCAATCCTGAGCAAAAAGAACAAAGCTGAAGGTATCACACTACCTGACTTCAAAATTTACTACAAAGCTATGGTAACCAAAACAGCATGGTACTGGCATAAAAACAGACACATAGACCAATGGAACAGAATGGAAAATCCAGATGCAAATCCACACATTTATTGCCAACTCATCTTTGACCAACGTGCCAAGAACATATAATGGGGAAAGGTTACCAGATGCAGAAGAATGAAACTAGACCCCTAGCTGTCACCACACACCAAAACCAAATCAAAATGGATTAAAGACAAATATTTAATCCCGAAACTATGAAACTACAGAAGAAAACATTGGCGAGATGTTCCATGACATTGGTCTGGGTAAAGATTTTTGGGGTAAGACTTCAAAAGCACAGGCAACCAAAGCAAAAATAGACAAATGGGATTACATCAAGCTACAAAGCTTCTGCACAAGGAAACAATCAACAAGTTGAAGAGACAGCCCACAGAATGGGAGAATATATTTGCCAACTATCCATCTGACAAAGAATTAATAACCAGAATATATATGGAGCTCAAACAACTCAATAGCAAAAAAAACCATATAATCTAAAGTTTAAATGGGCAAAAGACTTGAACAGACATTTCTCAAAAGAAGACATACAAATGGTCAACATGTGAATGAAAAAAACATTCAACATGACTAACCAGAGAAATGCAAATCAAAACCACGATGAAATATCATCTCACCCCAGTTAAAATGCCTTTTATGAAAACGACAAGGAATAAAAGATACTGGTGAGGATGTAGAGAAGGGAAAGCTCTCATACACTGTTGGTGGGAATGTAAATTAGTATAGCCTCTATGCAGAACAGTATAGTGGCTTCTCAAAAGCCTAAAAATAGATCTACCATATGATCCAGCAATTCCACTACTGAGTCTACATCCAAAAGAAAGGAAATCAATATATCAAAGGGCTATCTGTACTCCCATGTATATTGCAGCACTATTAGCAATAGCCAAAATATGAAATCATCCTAAGTGCCTATCAATGGATGAATAAAGAAAATAGGATATACGTACACACTGGAGTATTATTCATCCATAAAAAAAGAATGAAATCCCATCATTTGCAGCAACATAGATGGATCTGGAAGCCAATTATGTAAGCAAAATAAACCAAGCACAGAAAGACAAATATCATGTTCTCACTCATATATAGAAGCTAAAACAAAGTGAATCTCATGAAGACAGAGAGTAGAACAGTGGTTACCAAAGGCCATTAATGATAGAGGAGAGGGAAAAAAGGAATATAAATGTATTTATTACCACTAAACTTGACACTTAAAAATGGTAAAGATGGTAAATTTTAAATGTATATTTTATCTCAAAAAAAGTGAAAAAAAATAGTGTATGGTTGCGGTCTCTGCAAATGTAAAATGATTTAATAATAAAGATTCACTTTATATGCTAAATATGAAATAACACAAATTCCCCAAATTAATAATTCATCAAGAATTACAGTTTCAGCCCGACACAATGGCTTGCAACTACAATCCCAGCTACTTGGGAGGCTGAGGTACAGGATCACCTGAGCCCAGGAGTTCAAGACCAGCCTGGGCAACGTGGTGAGACCATGTGTCTAAAAAAATTTTTTTTTTACTTAGCTGACTGTGATGGCACAGGCCTGTAGTCCCAGCTACTCCAGAGGCTGAGGTGGGAGGATCCCTGGAGCCCAGGAGTTCAAGGCTGTGGGGAGCAATGATCTTGTCACTGTACTCCTGGGTGACAAGAGAAACCCTGTTTCAAAAAAAAAAGTAGTTTCAAAAGCTGGTTGGAGGCTGGGCACAGTAGCTCATGCCTACAATCCCGGCACTTTGGGAGGCCAAGGCAGGCAGATCATTTGAGGCCAGAAGTTTGAGACTAGCCTGGCCAATGTCGTAAAACCCCATCTCCACTAAAAATACCAAAATTAGCCAGATGTGGTGGTGCATGCCTGTAATTCTACCTACTTGGGAGGCTGAGGCAGGAGAATCACTTGAACCCGGGAGGCAGAGGTTGCAGCAAGCTGAGATCAGGCCACTATACTCCAGCTTGGGCAACAGAACGAGACTCTGACTCAAAAAAAAAGCTGGTTGGTGAATATGATTTATAAACTCTGAGGCTACTGCCACATGGCAATATCAAACTTTCCATTCTTTGCTGCCAGAAATAGTCTTGAATTATGCATGTCTCTACAAAATGCTATAGCTCTGTATAGAAATGTAAAGGAGAAAAAAATCACAGTGCTCCCCACCCTCACTACCCTAAGCACTGCCTCTCATACATACCTTGGTCTTTCTAAAGATTTCCCATGTCCTTGAAGCCTAGAAACTCAGTCTACAATCAATATCCAAATAGGGGCCGGGAGCAGTGGCTCATGCCTGTAATCTCAGCACTTTGGGAGGCTGAGGTTGGTGGATCACCTGAGGTCAGGAGCTCGAGACCAGCCTGGCTAACATGGTATACCCTGTCTTGACTAAAAATACAAAAAGTAGCCAGGCATGGTAGTGCATGTCTGTGGTCCCAGCTACTCAGGAGGCTGAGGCAGGAGAATGGCTTGAACTCAGGAGGTGGAGGTGCAGTGAGCTGAGATCATGCCACTGTACTCCAGCCTGGGCAACAGAGCAAGACTAGGTCTCAGAAAAGAAAAAAAAATCCAAATAGGATATGTCTGTCAACATTGTTCCAGGAAAACTTCTCTGAAATAAGAGGGTCAATCAGCCTAGTTACTTTTCATATGTGTATGCTCTTCTCAGGCCTGGGGTAATTATCATGCCCTCCCACCCACAACACACATACATACACACACACAGACACACACTCTCTCTCTGACCATTTTCCTGAGTATATTTCTTCAGTATATATAATTGGTCATCCTTAACATCTCCTTGCTTACAAAGAAATATTATCTTAAAGTTCCTAATTTTTCCTCAACTTGTATCTATTTTTTCTCCTACTCAAATATTTCTTTCATTTCCATTTTATTTGCTCACCCCATATGCACAAGCCTCTTTTTCCTTTTACCTCCAACTCTCCCATCCTCACTCTCAAACTCTCCTATCCACATTCACTCTATATCCAATTCTTCAACATTTCAGTCATTCTTCCCCTTCTGCCCTATTCGTCAACCTTATCTACTGGAAAGTCTATTTCTTTGAGGACAAACCTTTTTTATTCTAAATTTATTTTTCACTTCTGTGCACTTCACTCTAATAAAAATCTGGTTCTCTTTTAGATTACAAGGTGCCTTTTTCAATAAAACCACTTACTTTACTTAATTTCTACTCTTTCTCTAACTCAATAGAAAGAATAACACCCCTTTCCTTGCTCCCACATGCCATTTTCAGATTACCATACTGTAGTCTATTTCTCGTTGTTTGAAATCTCCACCCTATCCCACATTTTGGGGAACCATTCTTAACAATCCCACATGAACACACTGTTCTTTAAATCTGTCCTCCCATCCTTCTCTCTAGTCTTGGTAGAGATGATACATTAAGAGTCCACAATTCAATTTCTGTCAGTGGTAACATATGTGTACTTGGAGAGTATTACAAGAGCCAAGAAAAATTAAATATGTTAATGATGGTCACACGGCCAAGAATGGCATAAATTGGATAAGACCTATGACTATTTCTATGCTCCTAAAATAACTATCATTCTCCATAGTCTTAAAGTTCTATAAGTTTACCTATTCTATCATTAGAAATATATCATGTTAGCCTTAGACATAAATAACCGTCTGCATTTCAAAGTAAGCCATAGCATCATAAGGTTAGAAGACCTCATGATGGGTGTATAAGCGGTAGATAAGCTTTTCTCAGCAGATATTCACTACTTGGAAAGTCTTCTAGAAAGAGGATTCTACAATTTCCAAAAGTAAATAACTACAACCTCAAATATTCTTAATTTCAAAATCTTTGATTTTTCTAATCTACTTTTTTCCTGCTGTTTTTGCCTTGTAGAGGTTAGAAAAGAACAGGCACCATCCTCTGTATGACAGCATCTCATCTACTGGAAAAGCATTATTGTTGCCCCAAGCCTTCATTTCGTTTTTGTTTTTGTTTTTTTTGAAACGGAGTCTCACTCTATTGCCCTGTCTGGAGTGTAATGGCATGATCTTGGCTCAATGCAACCTCCGCCTCCCGGGTTCAAGCAATTCTCCTCCCTCAACCTCCCAAGTAGCTGGGATTACAAGCGCTCACCACCACACTCGGCCATTTTTTAAAATTATTTTTATTTTTTTGTATTTTTGTAGAGACGGAGTTTCACCATGTTGGGCAGGCTGGTCTTGAACTCCTGACCTCTTAATCTGCCCGCCTTGGCCTCCCAAAGTGCTGGGATTACAGGCGTGAGTCACCATGCTCAGCCTAAAACTTTAATTCTATTCACGTTATTTTTAAATCACAAAGACCAGACTTAAACTTAAACTTAACCAGCAACAGCACTTTGTTGTTTCTATTTTTCTAAATAAATACATATAATTGAACATACTTCTTTTTTTTTTTTTTGAGACAGAGTCTCGCTGTATCGCCCAGGCTGGAGTGCAGTGGCGCGATCTCAGTTCACTGCAAGCTCCACCTCCCGGGTTCACGCCATTCTCCTGCATCAGCCTCCAGAGTAGCTGGGACTACAGGCGCCCACCACCATACCCGGCTAATTTATTTTTGTCATTTTAGTAGACACGGCGTTTCACTGTGTTAGTCAGGATGGTCTTGATCTCCTGACCTCATGATCTGCCCACCTCAGCCTCCCAAAGTGTTGGGATTACAGGCGTGAGCCACCGTGCCTGGCCTAATTGAACATACTTCTATACATACGGTCTTCTCAAACAGAATTGAAACCCATAAAACTAACATTACAGAATTTTCCATATTGCAGAGACTACCTTATTGTCTCTTAGTTAAATCAAACCAATGATCTAGGATTATAATTAACAAATTATGGCTACATATATAGCCCCAAAACATTTAAAAGAATGAATACTTACCTGATCTGTCCTTGGATGAAAATTTTTCCTCTAAATTGCAGAGTAGAGAGGAAACTGGTTCTCTTTTATGGTTCACACTATTTCTTCTGCTTTAATAGAATTTGTGGCCACTATAAAGAAATAAGCAAGAACAGAATATTTATATAACAATTTTAGCAATACACGAAGAGAAGGAAAGTAGAATATATATGCAAATTTCATAGGAATGTTTTTCTTTTACTTAGTGGTACCTCAAAGGACTTTTTAGTAAGAAGCAGAAGTTTCACTTTGTCGACATGTTTAATTTTTCTCCTTTTCACAACTTTTTAAGTCCCAGAAAAACTACTGTTACTATTTCCAAATAAAAGGCTAGGAGTTGGGTTAAGAGGGAAATATAATTTTACTAAAAGATTAGACGGTGGTGAGGAGCCACTTCATACTATGCAAACAGGGATTTTGGAAGGACGAGGAATTATATTTCTTTTATTATGAAAGTTACTTTTTATGTTTTGTGTTCCCCAAGAAAAAAAAGTTACAGGTATTATCACAGATAGAAGCCTAATATGGCTTGTCATTTTAATAAGGTGGTAGTCTTTGTGGGAAAGAAGAGGAAAAAAAGTAGTATATGATCTATCTTCCATTTAGAAAGTTAATTTTCTCAAAGAGCTTTTACTTTATTTGGCACTAAGATCAAGGCAATAGCTCAGATTACCTTAATCATATCAAAGTGGCATATATTAATACAAATTTTTATTTAAGTCAATAGAATGCAACAATCAATTCTTCAGAAGTTTATGGGCTTTCTGTAGTCAAACAAATAACGAACATAAAAGGTTTAAGAATAATTTTTTTTGTAACTACAAAACATAAAAAATTTATCTACCTTCAAATTTGATGCTGGTTCTTTATTTTTCTGATTCACTTTTAGTCTGTTAGAAAGTAAAAAGATAAATTTTCTCCTTTATGTAAAGATAATCATAGAATCATAAAAATTTAGAGTTAGAAAAAAACTTAGAGAACTTCTAGATAGAGTAAGCACAAGTCTCTCTAAATTAGAGACTTTCATTTATTTGCCATACTCAAAGTTACAGAATGAACTGGAGCTGGAACTCTGGAATCCAGAATGCTTTTCCTACTACTTAATGATTCCTCAAATTTATTTAGGCACAACTTTGTGTACATACGTGAGGCAGTGAGGCACCAGTGTTGAATTTAAAGTCTCTGAATCAGACTCCCCAAGTTTGAATCTCGGTTCCTTACTAGCTGTGTGATCTTGAGCAGGCTACTTAATCCCTCTGTGCCTCAGTTTCTTCATCTGTAAAATGAGATTAATAACTAGAACTCCCCAATGGGACTGCTATGAAAAAATAAATTAGTATATATAAAGCACATAGAATGTGCCTGACATATGGTAAGCATTCAACAAATGTCAGCAAGTACTAGGATTCTTTTAATAAACACATGGATATGTACTTGCTAGGTTTTATTTATTTATTTATTTATTTATTTATTTGAGACAGAGTCTTGCTCTGTCGTCCAGGCAGGAGTGCAGTGGCACAATCTTGGCTCACTGCAACCTCCACCTCCCAGTTCAAGCAATTCTCCTGTCTCAGTCTCCTGAGTAGCTGGGACTTCCAGCGTATGCTACCATGCCCAGCTAATTTTTGTATTTTTAGTAGAGACAGGGTTTCATCATGTTGGCCAGGCTGGTCTCAAACTCCTGACCTCAAGTGATCTGGGATTACAGGCATAAGCCACTGCACCCGGCCTGTACTTGCTAGGTTTTAAAATAGCCTACACTATTTTAATTATATTTTAATTTAAAATTTAATATAATTTTAAGTATTATAAAATAATTATACCACAATTGGAATAGTAGATCATTTTTGTGTTTTCAATACATGTATATGCACTCGCTGATATTCCATTTTGGCACATGAATTGTGTAGCCAAAGGAATGGGTCTTCATAGAGTACATGCAAAATTCCAAATATTAAACACATAACTGAACTCACTTAAAAACTGAATACCATTCACTTGGTGATCATTTGGGCCCATTAACATACTTAGAACATCTGACATCCAGAGGGATTTTTTTTTTTTTTTTTTTTTTGAGACGGGTGTCACACTGTCACCCAGGCTGGAGTGCGGTGGTGCAATCTTGGCTTACTGCAACCTCTGCCTCCCAGGCTCAAGCCCTCCTCCCACCTCAGACTCCCGAGCAGCTGGGACCACAAGTGTACACCACCACATCTGGCTAATTTTTAAAATATTTTTGGTGGAGAAGGGGTTTCACCACGTTGCCCAGTCTGATCTTGAACTCCTGAGCTCAAGCGATCTGCCCGCCTCAGCCTCCCAAAGTGCTAGGATTACAGGTATGAGTCACTGCACCTAGCCAGAGGGATCATTTTGTTTGTTTGTTTTTTGAGATGGAGGTCCGCTCTTGTTGCCCAGGCTAGAGTGCAGTGGCACGATCTCAGCTCACTGCAACCTCCGCCTCCCAGGTTCAAGCTATTCTCCAGCCTCAGCCTCCTGAGTAGCTGGGATTACAGGCGCCCACCACCACGCTCAGCTAATTTTTGTATTTTTAGTAGAGACAGAATTTCGCCCTGTTGGCCAGGCTGGTCTCAAACTCCTGACCTCAGGTCAGAGGGATCATTTTTTTTTATTACCCCTTCCTCTATGTGATAAAATTATTTTTCAGTAATAATCATGAAATGAAACAATAGGAAAGAGACAGTGGAAGTTGTCTTTTATTCAACTCCACTTATATACCAATAGAAAATAAAGTATTATAGTACAAAAAAGGAAATTGTAATGAAATTATCATTTTCAAAAAATAAAAAACACATATGCCTACATACTGATTTGTTTGCAGTACGAAATAACATTATACTTCTTACTTTCTTGATTTCTTTTTTAGTTTTGAAGCAACTATTAACAATGAAAAAAGAAAAAAAATCAAAGTTAAATGTATTATTTGAATTCAATTATTCAAGACGGGGCCGGGCACAGTAGCTCATGCCTATAATCCCCAGCACTTTAGGAGGCTGAGGTGGGTAGATCACTTGAAGTCAGGAGCTGGAGACTAGCCTGGCCAACACGGTGAAATCCTGTCCCTACTAAAAAAATAGAAAAATTAGCCAGGCTTGGTACCAGGCACCTGTAGTTCCAGCTACTCGGGAGGCTGAGGCAGGAGAATTGCTTGAACCGGGGAGGCAGAGACTACAGTGAGCCCAGATTGTGCCACTGCACTCCAACCTGGGCAACAGAGCAAAGCCCTGTCTCAAAAAAAATTATTCAAGAGGATACTTCCATGAAACAAAAATATTATACCTCAAAGTTTGCACTATGTTTCACTCTTAAATTTTATAAACAAACACTCTAAGTGGTCACATACAACAATGTTGAAGTAATCAAGTTCTGTTTCTTCATCCTTACAATCACTGTGCTACCATTGTTTACAAAGAATCTACTGTTTAAATGCAGGAATATGGACCATCAGGGTTGCAAACATGAACTGTGCCTAAAGTCTTGAATTACTCTGAACTTTTATGAGTTTACTTGGAAATATATACAATAACTGAGTCCATGTTTACTGAAGGACAATTGTATGAGTGGGAGTTCTCTAAATTAATTTCCATGTAGAGAACACTGTTTATTTAAAAAAATAATTAAAATATGGTGATTTAAAGTTTAAATTTGTATAGTGGCCGGACACGGTGGCTCACGCCTGTAATCCCAGCACTTTGGGAGGCCGAGGCGGGCGGATCTCAAGGTCAGGAGATCGAGACCATCCTGGTGAACATGGTGAAACCCCATCTCTACTAAAAATACAAAAAATTAGCCAGCTGTGGTGGTGGGCGCCTGTAGTCCCAGCTGCTCGAGAGGCTGAGGCAGTAGGATGGTGTGAACCTGGGAGGCGGAGCTTGCAGTGAGCAGAGATTGCACCACGGCACTCCAACCTGGGTGACAGAGCCAGACTCTGTCTCAAAAAAAAAAAAAAAAAAAAATTCGTATACAGAAATTGTTTAAAATCCAGATCCATAAGAGATTTTTCATGGAGGACTATTTTATTATTGACACAGTTTAGAATTACTGGTACATAAAAATTACTGGAAATAAAAAACAGACTTTTAGTGCGTTTATTGTAGTTTAAATTCTTCACAGATAATGAGAATTACTATTGTCCATACCCAAGATCTACTGTTCTTATTGCCTCACTCTTAGTATTCCATTCAAGGTAAAATCTGCTCTAAGTACTATCTTTGAAGAATGGGCTTGCTGCATTAAGTATTCTTAACCTACTTATGAGAAAACTTTACAATTAATTTTTATTGAGAGCCTACTGAGTCCATGGTATTATGTTTCGTATTGTATCCACACAGACTGCATGCACATGAATGTCACTAGTCAATCATTTTTGCTAAAGCCATCTCAGCAGGATTTTTTAAAAAAACAACTTAGCGGCCGGCCGGGCGGAGTGGCTCACACCTGTAATCCCAACCCTTTGGGAGGCCAAAGCAGGCAGACTTGAGGTCTGGAGGTCAGGAGTTTGAGACCAGCCTGACGAACATGGAGAACACCCGTCTCTACTTAAAAAAAAAAAAAAAAAAATTAGCTTAGTGTGTTGGTGCATGCCTGTAATGCCAGCTACTCAGGGAGGCTGGGGCAGGAGAATCACTTGAACCTGGGAGGCAGAGGTGAGCCGAGATCATGCCATTGCACTCCAGCCTGGGCAACAAGAGTGAAACTCCATCTCAAAAAAATAAATAAATAAAAATAAAAATAAAAAATGACTTAGATATTATTGTATGTACTCAAATTTAAAATAAATACCACACAAAGTCACATATATTCCATTTTTCAGGCTTTTACCAACTCAGATTGGCTTTCTACCTGTACATTCCAAATAAGAGAGGTTATATTATAACATTTAGAAGAGCTTTCAAAATATTAACATTTACATCACATTAACAATTTAAGGACTTTGGGCATTATTCAAATTTTCACTAATCACATGGCATCAGATTCATTTGTTCTATTTTCACAAGCAACTATCTCAAGAGAACAAATGCTTTAACTCTGCTATCAATCTTTTTCAGACATTCACAGAATCAACATCATCTCTATCCTCCCATAATCTTGCAGCTACATACATGTACAAATGTTCCATTTATGTGATCCTGGTACTCTTGAAAAGGTAGTCTTTTTAACTAAAAGAAAATCTGACTTACCTCAAAAGGTATCTTGGTATGGGATAGAATGCCAACTACAGCCACGTTAGAAACAAACAGGTATGTCCGGCAAGAAAGTGATATACCAAGCTTAAACCCACAGTTCCACCACTGCTTTACAACTCTTATACTTTCCTGTTGCTACTAAGCTCCTTTACTCACAAAATTCCCTCCCATTAGTCACCTGCAGTGTACTGAAGCAGCACCTGTACTATTTATAGCTCCAGGATTCCCCCACCCTCTCCTGTCAATAAGAATCACCTGGGGCAGTTAAAAATAAAAATCACAAGCCAACCCCCTCATATTAGATTTCAAGGGGTTTGAAAGGAGGCTCCAGAATCCACTTTTTTTTTTTCTAATCAGCTGAATTTATGACTCACAGAATCTGATTTTAAGCAAGTGTTCCCAAGTGAGTCTTATAAGCCAGGTAAGTTCAAGAATAATGCTCCAAGTGAAAGTGAGATCTGTGGCAGATCTTCACAGTTCCTCTAGATTGATCAGCCTCAAGGGCTATCTGAAAACAAGAGAAGGCCCAGTTTGAAGAATGCAGAATGGCGTCTTGTCCACACTTAAGTTTTCAACACCCTAAAAAATTTATCAAAGTTAGATTTTAGTTTGGGGAGGTGCTGTGAAGTAGGACATCACCAGGGGGCAGCATACAGTTGACAAATTATACATGTTTTGGGATTTTTGACTTCACAGTACAACATGAAATGGTTGCACCTACAATTTCCATAAACTCGGATTACTCAGAAAAGGAAAAAACCCAGAACACTTAAAATACCTAGGTAAACGTTATTAGCATGTAATTTTCAACACAATGGCTATTATATTATAAATAGCCATTGTAGAAAAAAATGTTTCCTTGAAGTAGCATGAACCCGAATTCAAAAATATTTTATTAGAATACAAAGATTCCTGGCAGAAATTTGAAGTGGTCTTCAAATTTCTCTCAGCAAGTTTCAAAATACTTGTCATAGTCAGAGTTAATTAGCGTTTTAACTGGATGCTTCTCAATAGTTTCAATCAAATCTTAAGTAGAGTTCTACTAAGGGGCAAAATGGAGTGGATAACAATTGGGGCAAGGTATGCCAAAGCTTTTTCTAAACAAAGTGTAGGTAGTTAAAATGCTGTCACCGACTGTCAGAAAACTATAGCTTCCCTCCCATGCATCCTCCATTAATTTTTCTTAACCCATCTCCACTTTCTCTTTTCTAGTCCGCATTTCTTCCGTCTAGAAATGTAGAAAAATCCTTTGGCAACCCAGGTAGCTTCTACAAGTATCATCTCCAAGTGTTTCTTCCTCTGAAATTCCGCCATTAGAGATTAGAGTTGAGGAGGAAATGCCGAAAGGCGAGGGAGGATCTGAAGAAATTTTACATTTTTTTCCGTTTGCCAAAAGAAGATACTTCCTGTATAAATATTCCCGTATAATTCAAGACCCAGGGGCAATTCCAAGAGGTGGTTTTGATGTCCTTCAACTCTACCATTTCCATTATGTCCATTCTAAAAAAGCTACGGCAGAAAGAAAAGACAAAGGACATTCCTGGAAGGCCAACTGGACCTAACCAAATAAAAACACTTTAGAAGAGGTACAAGAATCAGAAATCAAGGCTATCTGCAGAGCCAAAAGCCATTCTGAAACTTCGTGTCCCAGAAACAAGGGTTTCCCATCTTTTCAAATATTTTAACATAAAAATGGCAACACCCTATAGGAAAATGGCTATATTTTTAGCAAGAATTGGTGAAGACCAACGATAACAAGCTACTATGAATCTAGAAGCTGCTTAAATGGCCGTATTCACAGCAGACCCTGCAGGCACTAATTAGAAAGAGTTGTACACATTACGTGTGACAGCTTTTTTTTTTTTTTTTTAAACGACAGAGAATATCTGTGGGTGCATCCACATTGCTCAATGACTCCGCTTAACCCACCGGGTAACTGGGAACCATAGCCCCAGGACAGGCTTCTCCACCGGGGCGAAGCTGCCTCCAAGGGGCGCAATGTTACTCTTTATGCATCAAGCACAGATACACATACAGCACATACGCAGGTCGACAGTGTATCTGTGGTACTGGAATTTCATGGTGAAAGGAGATGGGGGCGTGTAAAAAGCCCTTTTAAGAGTCAGATAACGAAAAAGAGAAAAAGAGGAGAAACACTGTCCTACAATGGTCCTGAGCTGAGGCCATCAAATGAATGTACTGACAGGTATTTTTCTCGCAGGCAGCCGACTGAGAGTCAAGGGGCTCTGACTGTGCTATGACTCCGGCCACACAGAGAGAGGCGTTTTCCCCTCGGTGGCCTCCTAGCGTAGGGGGCACTGCGTGCCGTCCTCTCCCTCACCGGGCGCCCCGCGCTGATGAAATGGAGCAACTGGGAAAGTGCTCTGAAAACTGCAAAGCGCTGCGCCAAAGCGACGGGAGGTTCCCATTCTCAGCAGTACGAAATCCCCTGGGGGTCCTCCCCTTCCCCGTGAGACGCCCTCGGCCTCCGCACTTGTTGCTTCTGCGCCCCGCCTGCCTCCCTGTCAGACCCACCCTTCGCGGCCCCCTCGCCTCTCCACACGCTCGCACTCAGGTCCCGAGCCTGCCCCGCGACCCCCTCACCCATGCCACGAAGCCCGCGCTCTGCGTGGCAGCCCTGGAGATGGCCGAGCCACCGCCTCCGCCCCCTGCCCAGCTCTGGCCGCCAGCCCCTGCCCGCCGACGCCGCGGTTTCCTAGACAGCCGCGCCACCGTTCCGCAGCCTCGGGAGCGCGCGCGCGCGCGGCCGGCGGGAGGCGAGGGCGCAGGCGCGGGCCCGGCCAAGCCGCCGGCGCGAGGCCGCGCGCGCGCCCCCGAGCGCGGTGGGCGGAGGGGCGGAGGGAGCGGCAGGGCCGCGAGGGGGCGGGGGGGCGGAGAGGGGAGCCCCGGGAACGCGAGCCGAGGCCGGCGCCGCTGCAGAGCCGAGCGAATCCCGAGCCCGGGCAGCAGGTATGTGTCCTCGCAGCCGGCCGCGGCCGGAGCTTCCCTTGCCTCACTGCCCGAGTCCTGTGGTCGGGGCGGGGGGTGGGGGGACCGGTCAAGGTTTGCAGGATGCGTGCTTGGAAGGGGCTGGGATCTTGCCGCTGACCTTCATCCCCCTGGCCGGGGGAGCCAGGCGAGGGTGCGTGGGGCAGCCCAGGGCTTCAGCTCCAGCCTGGGGACCTGCTTCTTGTCACATGCTTCTTATTTATTTTTGCAAAGTGCCCTGGTTCGGGTCCAGCTGCAGATGCCTTACCTCCCATTCTTTGCCTCCGTGTGCCATCTTGCATTTATTAATAAAACATGCAAGCTGGAGGTGGGGGTTACTGCTGGGGGGAATCCCATTGCAGTATGGCAGGCGGGCGCCTATTTTCGGTTTTCAGACGTGGTATAGAGGTGGAAATCCCACACCCTGAGGATTTGTGGCTTGCTTGGTCGTGACCACTTCCTAGTGGGCTTTCCCGGTTTGTCGGGAGGTGCTTCAGCGGCAGGATGGGCTGTCTGGAAGGGATGGTGGGTTTTCACCGTCAGGCCAGAATCCCCTTCAGGGGATAGGTGCAAGCTAGGGCAGGCAGTTCCCTGCTTGCTAACTTGCCAGGGAGTCTTAAACCTAGAAAATTGTCTCCCTTGATGGCCGAGAAAAGGCCTTCAGCAGAATCCCTGGGACTTACATACTCAAACTCATTACGGTTTTGCATCTGAACATTACTAAAGCTAGCCACCTGTTGGAAGTCAGACCCCATGAAAGCCCCCATAATCTAGCTTACCCATCCCTGTTTCACAGTCACCAATACTGAGCTAGCAATAGGCCCATATGGGTTCCTTCTATCCTCTTTAATGCTGCTTGGCTTTTGTTTCTTTTAAAATAAAACCTACCTATGATTTGATGCCCTATATGTTAGAGGTTGAAATTGTATGATTTGTTTATGTTCCGTACACCTATCACATCATATCCTAAAGACTGAATTTCTCTTCAGTGCATGTGTTTATTTCCCTGGCTTTTCACCTTGCTTTGAGCAACAGTGGGGAAAGTGGGATGTATATAACTGCTTACCTCCTCCCCCAAATACCTCAACCCTAAAATATTGTGACGAAAAGAATAGTAACAGCTAGAAGCAAAAAATGAAAATGGTTATCACAAGATGTTGGGATATGACAGCTGAACCGTAATTGCTTCTAAAATGTGGTCACAGTGCCACATCTAATCACGAGAAGGACACGGTTCTAAAATGTTCACATGTATCAGGTACTGAGCTAAAACTATTTGTGTATGATCTCATTTAGTCCTCATAACAAACCTCTTGTGTCCATGTTGAAGATGAACAAGCTAGGACTTAGAAAGGTTAACTGACTTGCCCAAGGTCACACAGTCAGGGACAGGGTAAAGATGCAAACTCAAGCGCATGGGGATACTGGAGGTGAGGAGCCCTGAGGGGGCTTTTCCTCCAGGTGTGGCTGCTCCATGTACCTTTTCATTAAAATCAAGCTTATGCATGAGCACATTAGCTTGGATCCGATTTTCCATTTCATAGATTCTACACCAACTTTGTGGCTTTCCAGTAAGAAAAACTATTTTTTCACAATGGGTCGGTATGGAATTTTTTGAGGTGGCACTAAACCTATAAAAAGCGGGGTCCAAGATGTGCTTCCATTTAATTCTCCCACACAAGGAGTTGAGTTTAAAAAGTTGTTTCCCTCCAGATTTAAACTCATAAAATGTATATGCATTAAATAGAATGAATCACTCCCATTTTCCATTATTGCATCCCACCCTACCCTTCTTGCTGCCCTGCACACTGTCTTCTGGTCTTACTGCCAGTCATCAGAGCAACATTGTCTATCACACTTGCCTGTGAATGCCTTAATGGGAGGAAGAAATCCATACCAGCCATGGATCACAATCCAGTCTCTCTATGATTGTAGCAATTATGCATTCAAAGTTCTTGGAATCTGTGCATTCAGCTATGGATGTGTATTTAATCATTTTTTAAAGTGCATTATTATAATGCAGGTATTGGATTACTGGATTTTGTTAAACATTCCTAGCAGTTCTCATGGACTTAGAAATTGCTGTAGTTGCATCAGTGAAAATTCACCCAGTGGGGCTAATAGCTTTTCTACTCAGGTCACATAGTTGAGATAGTGGTGAGAAAGGTGTAGGTGAATAGAAGGAATTATTTGGAAAGTATATCCCATGCAAATAATAACTTTTAATTATAAATTGATGAATAATATTAAGTAGAAAATATGACTATCTCTTTTAATTCTATAAGCTCTTTTTTTCTTTGTCAGTGTGATTGGTTTTAGAGTACCATGATGTTACAATTTTCATTACACTGTGTTATTTTGAAACAGTATAGCAGTTTGTACATAGCATTCTTGCCTCCTGGGAAACACTCAGTTTAGGAAGAGCACATTCCCTGGTGTTTACAGAAATGCTGAGACAGGATCTTTCTGTCTTGGGGATTTCCAGTCTATGATCAGATAAACTCAAGAGGAGTCCTGATGTTACTGGGCAAGAAGCAGAAAACCAGAGGTGTTACTTGATTTCTGGGGAGGAAATGAGTTTTCCTATGGGGAGCATCACTATCTTCCTCAGTTGGGAATCTCATGATTGAAGAGTTTGAGAAACTGACTAGTCTGCTGTCTTCCATTCAAGCAGGATTTCATTTAATGCAGAGCTGAGAAGGCTTTATCATGCAAAGGCCAATTCAGGAAATGTAAAAATGTTTCTGGACTACTTTTTTTTTTTCTCTTGAAACATATATTTAAACTGGGGAAGTCATATAGGAAGCTTTTAACGCTTAAGCATTATTTTTTTTAATTCCCTTCATGAGAGTTGTTTGGGAGAGTGGGAGAAAAGTTTTCCAAGCTATGAAACTCACATGTCTTGTGGTGACTGATTATAATGAGTATTTTAGTACATTGTTGAATAAGACACTAAGAACTGGGATATTTGTTTTTCCTTGATCGACCTTGTAAGCTACTTCATTGTGAAATGTGTTTTTTCTTAAAGTATTTCTTAATTTAGTATTCTTTAAAATGAGATTTTTTTTCAGTTGTTGACAATCTTGAATCACAAAAGAAGTTTCCAGATTACTTTGAAATACTTGATTTTCATCAGTCTCTCTTTCTCTGCTTGGCAGCCATAGTAAGGGTTTTCATTTTCTTTAGAAAGTGGTTCACTTTCCATCATCTTTCAAACAGACCCAGTGGGAGTTCACATGTTAACCAAGCATACCTATCCCAGGACCTTCTCCTGTGGTCCAGGTGTCATCTAAGAACCTAAGGCTCCCTTTGGCCCTTTTTGCACTCAGTTTCCCCATAGAGAAGATGTAAGAGTTGGATCACACCAGGTGGGCTTGGGTGCAGGGTGGGATGGAGGTTACTCAGGACCAGGAGGTCAATTCTCCTGCACCAGCACAAGCCTATATTGTGATTTCTGCTTGCCAGTGTAATATGTGCTCATTGTAAAATGTTCAAACATTACAGAAATATAGAAGGTAGAAGCTCAGTAGTCCAACTTTTTGGTAATCTTACCCTTCAGCACTGACCACCACTAACAGTTTGGTGTGGATTCCTCCAGATATTTGAATGCAGAAACTAAAATATTCCTGTTTTCCAACAATACATAGATGTATACTGTTTTGCAGTTTGTTTTCTTGCACTTGGACCTCTTGGAAGCCCTTGAATGGCATACTTTTAGACATCTTTTACTCAATTGCATTGGGAGCTAGATGAGAGGAGCCCTGTAAACCAGGGGAAGAGGAGAGGAGCTGATGTTTGGTGGGTAGGAACATGTCATGTGCTGTGTCCTGTGATAGGAAGTTTCACATCCCATATTGCAGTGACCACCCTTTATGGTCAACTGTTTATATATAAGAATGGGGGAGCCCAAGGTAAATGACCTAAGGGGCAGAGCTGACATCTGAGCTCAGGTCAGCATAGCTCAAACTCTGGACTCATTCCCTTTTGCACTCTGACTGCAGGATGAAGCACTCTCTGCCCCATAGTTCTCTGGCCTCCCGTCCTATTCTGGTCCATCCACACTGGCTTCTTTGCTGTTCCTCCTGCCCCCACGCCCTTAGCACTAATGGTTTTCTTCCCTGGAATACTCTTCCCACAGGTGTCTTCATGGTCCCTCACCTCATTTCAGCTTTGCTCAAAGTCTAACCACTCCTTTAAAAGTATCCCCACTCCCACAGCATCCTGTTCCTTCTCCCTGTCTTGCTTTTATTCATAGCACCTTCTAGCATACTATATTAATTAGTTGTTAAATTTATTGCCCATCTCCCCCATGGAATTAATGCTCCAAAGGGCAGGGGTTCTGTCTATTTTGTTCACTCCTCCAACTCTGGTACTGTACAAAAAGA
Organism: Macaca nemestrina; assembly: GCF_043159975.1. Taxonomy (NCBI): domain Eukaryota; kingdom Metazoa; phylum Chordata; class Mammalia; order Primates; family Cercopithecidae; genus Macaca; species Macaca nemestrina. The sequence goes on along the minus strand of NC_092131.1, from coordinate 124,948,510 downwards.
ACCAACAAATCACTATGGCATCCTTGAATCTTTCCAGCTTCCCACACTTTTTGTTTTTGTTAGTCCTTACTGTTCTCTGTAGCGAGCAGTGAAACCTCTAAAATGCAAAAACTTTATGTATTGTTTGGGGGAAAAACAAGAAAGTGGAGAAGAATCGGGAAAGATCTGGCTTACTCTTGAGCTGGTGTTGGGGAGAGAGGAACCTGTAAAGAAGGGAAAAAAGTCACCTGAGGGTTGGGATGTGTGATGAGGCAGCAAATGGTATGTGGGGAGATGGCCTGGGATGGAGAAGAGATCTGCATGGGTTCCCCTGTAATGGGGATGCATAATGTTTTTGAAGAACTTCCAAAGGAGACTGGATTCCTTCAGCCAACCATCAACTGTCCCAGTGGCCTGAGTCACTAGAAAGGAAAAGGAATCTATGGTCATTCCTACTGGCTTTTCACACAGACAGGTAAATCCTTGCAGTGCCTGCATTATTAGCCTGTTGCATTTTTTAAACATTAAATACCTGTTGGTGTCATCCCTGTTTGAGCCAGGGTCTGAGAGTTCATTGCCAAAGCACTTACCCAATGTGTCTGAGAAGCATCACAGCCTGAGATCTCTTTGGCATAAGCAGTCCCAGGAAGGACTCTACATATGTCTTTCATGCATCTATTGTTTGCAGTAGTTTTTGAGCTGCAGCAAAATCATAGGCACTTTGGGGACTGATTCATCTGTAGAACACTTTAGAATGGACTACACTGGGATGCTAAAGGGAGTTCATGGTTTTCGGAAGCCTGGGAGAAACTGCTCTTTAGCCTCGGAGAGGCCTCCTCTCTTCCTCCCGGATGGCTCTAATTGCTGCCCTAGGCAGTCTGAATTACCCACCAGGAGAGGATTTCCCCTTCAAAAAACACAGCCCCCCTAAAACTGCTTTTGATTTGTAATAGAAACTACTTAGTAGCTAGGACAGAGGCTGATAACTCCTATTCCCAGAACTCATTAAACCAAGGAATTTTAATAAGTATTTTTGCCCTTTGCAGCCCAGGGTTTTGGAAGTCCAGGCAGCTGTTCTCCAGATTTCACTGTCAAGCCATAACACATGCAGTGCTTCAGCTTCTTTCCCTTGCCTCAAAACAGGTCTGAAGCAAGTTATTTTATCTATGATTATCTCACACTATCCCACCCTGGTTATACAATTGCCATTTTGTCCAGCCAATACAATGCATAAGGCCAATTAACCTTCTGCCCATGACAGTTTCCTTTGAAATAGTCAAATCTTTGTATTTTACCTGAATTTGATGCAGGACTTTTAAAAAACAAGTTCTATGACACTTGCTAATTCTCCTTTAACTATGACTCCTAAAACTTGTTAGCTTTGCCCATCAAAACAAAAGAACAAGGTGAAATATATTGCAATTCCTCAATAAAGAAAAGGTTTCATTGTTTTGGGAGATAGTCTCAAAAGAAAAGCTTGGAAATTTCTCTCCCATCTCTCCCTGTCTTTTCATTGTCAGTTTCTACACAAGGTTCTATCTACTATCACTCCCTTTCTTGATGCTCTGCAAGGAGCTCCTGCCCCCACCCCTCTACTGAAACAGAACTCTTAAAGGTCACCGGTGATTGCCTAATATAAATCCAATGGCTGTTTCTCAGATTTCGTTCATGATGGCTCAGCAACATCTGACCCCATTGACTTCCTCTACTCCTTGAAATGCTGTCTGTCGGCAGCTCCTTCCTAGCGGTGTCCGTGTCTATCTAGTCTCTCCTCTGCTGTCATCCTTCCTGTTCTATCAAGAGGCAGTCTGAAGTGGTTAAGAGTGTGGGCTCTGCCTATGATGTGAATCCTGGCTCTGGTACTTGCAAGAGTAGCTTTGAGTAGGTGATTTAACCCTCGTACCTCAGTGTCCTCATCGGTAAAATGGGGAGAAGAATAGCTATGGCAGAGGATTAAATAGTATGCTTAGTAAAGGGTAAGCACCCAACAAATGCTATTTTTTAATCATATAACTTCCTGTGTAGATGACTGTAACTTCAGGATAAAACCCTAATGCCTCCCTCTGGCCAACAGGACCTCTAAGATCCAGCTCTCATTTAGTTTGCTTATACCTCAGACCGTCCCCAGTATGTGTCCACTTCTGAGGCTTTGTCCCTTTGCACTCCCCACTCAACCACCCTCACCTCTTCCTATTCTGCCCCTCCTTCCCTGGCCAGAGGAGGGAAGAATGCCGAGGGCGGCCCCTGCCCAGAAACCACCAAGCACAGCCTGCTTTGTAACAGAAGACAGCCTCCCTTGGGCATGGAGCCTATCTCTCTCAGACAGAGTATGAATTACTTAAGGACACCAGCTGTGATTTATACTTTTAAAAAATGTCTTCCTCAGCATTTAGCACTATAACTTTACACATAGTGGGAATTTAACTCATATCTTTTAACTGCCAAAACATTATAGTTTTACTTGGCCCTTCCAAAATCCTTTTTCCTCCTAAATTGAAACCTGTATTGATCAGTCCTGGAGCTCATGTAAGCTTGATTTGGGATAATTAAGTCAACACCACAGGGAGAGTTACCCATGTCAGAACCTTTTTGGAACTAGGAGGGATATATAGAAATAATTGAATTAATGGGAGCACAGGGAATAATTTAATGCTTTTAAAAAGTAGCTTGAAATCCTACCAACCTATAAAGCTGTTAGAATTGTTAAGAAGTGTTTATAAGTTTTTTCTATACACTCTACTCTCAGAATAAAATGAGCTGTAAAGCTGTGAGTAGCAAATCTATCAACCCTTCAGACCTTGCTGTAGGCCTGCTCCTGAGCCACTGTGTTCTAGTCCTGCTTGCTTTCTCCTTCCTGCCCTGGTGAAGAGGACATTGAAGCTGGATGAAAATCAAAGGAAGGGCCGCCTACTTAAAAAAAAAAAAAAAAAATTAACCCCTTTATTGGCGTTGTGAGTTGGCCTGGCAAAGACAGCCTAAGTTTTCATCGGCATCTGCTGTGTGTGTCCCTGGGGTCATGAAGAGTGCCAGAGCTGTGCTGCCAGTATAACAGCTTCCCACCCCACAACCCTGGAAGCCACGAAGGACCATATGCTTTGCATCTTCAGATTCTGTAGCAGAGTTTCTCAACTTCAACACTGTTGACACATGGGGCCAGGTAATTCTTTGTTGCAGGGGCTGTCCTGTGCATTGTAGGATATTTAGCAGCATCCCTGACCCTTACCCACTAGATGCCACTGATACTACCACGACTACCCCCCAACCTCAGTGGTGACAACCAAAAATGTCTCCAGAAATTGCCACATGTCCCCTGGGGCACAAAGTCACCCCCATTTGAGAACCATTCTCCATAGGATCAATACAGAAAACTCAGCATCTTTCTAGTTTGTAGAATACAGAACTAAGATAGTTTGGGTCAAATGAAGATGAAGATTGGGTTATAATATACCTGAAAGGTAAATTTGGGTTTGAAATTACACAGAGAAGGAAAATTTAGAGTCTATAAGCAGTTGTAGGTTATGTCATAAGGAGATGTAAACAAATTACAGAAATGCAGACCATCTTCTTACTCCTAAAGGTCTCAGGTCTAGAGTTGTATCCCCTCCAAAAAAATATGTATGTTGAAGTCCTAACCCCCAATGTGACTTAGTCCTAACCCACAATGTGACTTACCAGGAGATAGGGTCTTTATGAGATAATAAAGGATAAATGATGTCGTAAGGGTGGGTTCCTAATCTGATAGTACTGTACCCTTATGTCTAGATGCAGCAGCACATTCTGGGACTGTTAAAATCATCCTTGGGGCTGGGTGCGGTGGCTCATGCCTATAATCTCAGCACTTTGGGAGGCTGACGGGGCGGATCACCTGAGGTCAGGAGTTTGAGACCAGCTTGGCCAACATGGAGAAACCCCATCTCTACTAAAAATACAGAAAATTAGCTGGGTGTGGTAGTTGGCACATGCCTGTACTCGGGAGGCTGAGGCAGGAGGATCACTTGAATCCTGAAGGCGGAGGTTGCAATGAGCCGATATCGTGCCATTTCACTCCAGCCTGGGTGACAGAGCAAGACTCCATCTCAAAAAAAAAAAAAAGAAAAAAATCATTCTTGGGTTTTTTGGTTGTTGTTTTTTTGGCATTGTATTTAAGTGCTTAAAGTATGCAAGAACACATTCCGTGACTGTTAAAATCATCCTTGGGGTGTTTTTTTGGGGGGCCATTGTAATTTAAGTGCTCAAAGTACCCGTAGGCCTTTGACAATAAGTATATCAAACCAAAAATAATCTTTCTGGAGAAATCTGAAATATTTGATTATGACTGGAGGGAATTATATTTGACCTGCAAAGGGCCAGCTCTCCCCACTAGAGCCTGCTTCTGACCATAAAGCCACTCTAAGACAGCATTTCCAGATGCTTCATAAAAGTAGGACTGACAAGGTACTTTGTGCTTTGGTGAAAGGCCACAATTGCTCAGTAATCTTCATGGCTCTTAGAAAATTTGGCTGGGGACTTGTGATTTAAAACCCACCTCCAATTGACAGTCATCATTATGTTCTTTCTAAATGCAGTAGCAGAAATTGCATGCCATGCCCAAAGGCTAAAAGTGACAGTTAAATACATGCTTTCTGAAAAACTTTAAGGCCCTAACTTTGGGAGAGACCTGATTTGGCCAGAGATTACCTCTGGCTTGTTAATTGCCTTAGGGAAGAGAAGGTGTTTACACAGATGAGCTCCAAAATGTTCCTATGAATAGTCTAGAACTAAGCCTTGTGCAGTTTCTTGAATCAAGGAGGCAAGGTAGAATTACTAATTCTGTAGACAACTGTATCTTCAGTGTTCTAGACTTGTGCTAACAGGTAGAAGGAACTCCAAAGATCATATCCAGTACTGTGGACTGAGTTGTATCCCCTCCAAAAATATATATATGTTGAAGTCCTAACCCCCAATGTGACTTAGTCCTGACCCACAATGTGACTTACCAGGAGATAGGGTCTTTATGAGATAATAAAGGATAAATGATGTCGTAAGGGTGGGTTCCTAATCTGATAGTACTGTACCCTTATAAAAAGAGGAAGAAAGATACATATCTCTCTCTCCTGCTTCCATGTGAGGACACAGTGAGAAGGTGGCTGTCTGCAAGCCAGGAAGAGAGCCCTTACCAGAACTTGACCATGCTGGCATCCTGATCTAGGACTTCCAGCCTCCAGAACCGTAACAAAATAACTTTCTGTTGTTTAAGCCACCCAATCGATGATATTCTGTTATGGCAGCCTGCACTAACTAATACATCTAACATCCTTGTTGTACAGATGAAGAAACCAGGTCCAGACAGGTAGACTTGCAAGAGGTTAAGCTACTAATGAGTGGCAGGGCTGGAACGTAGCACTTATGCTTCCTGACTCCTAGCCCAGTGTACATTCTCCTTCCCACACTTTCTCCAGTCATATGATCCTCTTATTTATCATCTCTAGATCCTACAGCACATCACTTCTGTGAGCATCAGGGTCCTTATGCTTGCCCTGTTTATCTCAGGATTGTTGCAAGGATCAGTGACATAGTAGAAAAAAGATAGTTTAAGTTTCCAAACTACAAAATATTTTACAAACATGTCATACTCAACTCAGATTCGGCCTAGTTGGCAAGAATCTATCTGCCTCTGGAAATTGTAAGTCTAGTCAAGTACGTAGCTCTGTGAGGTCACACTAGGCTAGGTCGACTCATGGGTGGGTTGGCTGTTGGCTGTAGGGAATAGATCAAAGGACAGAGAAGGCAGGAGGAGATAGGGCCTAGTTTGGTGATGAACCACCTCAAGCGAGATGATTGCTCTTCTCTTTGGTTGAGTTGTAAAAGCTGAGGTTGATATGAGTTTGCATAGTAAGAAGAATGTTCCTCTTAAAAAGGACAGACTATCAGAGCTGGAGGACACCTTAAGAGCTCAAGGTACCAGCCAGAGTCTCTGGTGTTAAGCAACAGAAACATACCCGGTGGGCTGGGCGTGGTGGCTCACACCTGTAATCCCAGCATTTTGGCCAGCCAAGGCAGGTGGATTATCTGAGGTCAGGAATTTGAGATCAGCCTGGTCAACATGGTGAAACCCCATCTCTACTAAATACAAAAAATTAGCGGGGCATGGTGGCACATGCCTATAGTCACAGCTACTCGGGAGGCAGAGGCAGGAGAATTGCTTGAACCCGAGAGGTGGAGTTTGCAGTGAGCCAAGATCATGCCACTGCACTCCAACCTGGGCAGCAGAGTGAGGCTCCGTCTCAAAAAATAAAAAAAATAAAAAAAATAAGGAAGGGAAAAAAAAAAAAAAAACCTACCCTGAGGAACTTCAGCAGTAATGACAATTTATAAGCTATAAAATATTATACAATTGTAAATACCATTCTCAGATCAACTTTTTTTTGCATTTATTGAGTATTATGCAACCTTTATTGCATTTATTGAATAGTCATAATATTGAAGTAGATCAGGAAGGAATGTGTTTATCTGGGAGTAAGAAAATCTGAAAAACAGTGGCTTAAATAGGTGAATATCTTATTTTCCTTGTGTAATAAGTCTAGAGGCAGGAATCCAAGGCTTGTCCAGCTGCTCAGGGCTGTCATCAGAGGCTGAGGTTCTATTTAGCATTTTGTTCATGGTCATGGATGGCTGCTTCACCTCCAGGCATTTCATCTGTGTTCCAGTTAGGAAGAAGGAGGAAGGATGAAGATGAAGCATGAAAGCCTTTTTCCTTCCAGGTTTTGCCTTCATATTGGAGAAGGGACTTATTTCTTTATTTTATTCATCAGAACTGTATCACATGACTACCTCTGAATGCTAAGGAGTCTGGAAATGCAACTATTTTGCTTTCTGGCCTCTAGAATAGAGGGTGACAAGGAAGAAAGGAATTGAAATGGGAGCTGTGAGCCAAGCATGTTTATGACAGAAGAACATGGGCACTTCTGCAGAGTCATAAAGTCTTTTTTTTTTTTTTTTTTTTTTTGAGACGGAGTCTCGCTGTGTCGCCCAGGCTGGAGTGCAGTGGCCGGATCTCAGCTCACTGCAAGCTCTGCCTCCCGGGTTTTTACGCCATTCTCCTGCCTCAGCCTCCCGAGTAGCCGGGACTACAGGCGCCCACCACCTCGCCCGGCTAGTTTTTTGTATTTTTTAGTAGAGATGGGGTTTCACCGTGTTAGCCAGGATGGTCTCGAACTCCTGACCTCGTGATCCGCCCGTCTCGGCCTCCCAAAGTGCTGGGATTACAGGCTTGAGCCACCGCGCCCGGCCAGAGTCATAAAGTCTTAAGAGAGCCAGCTCAGAAAATAAGTGTGGCTAGGCACAGCTCAAGAGCCCTGGGCACTACTTTAGTACTCTGGGCTACCCACTCCCAGTCAACATTGCCATACCTCTGGAACTTATTCCACCACAGCTAGGCTTTTCCATTCTTATTAAGGATTCAAAGTTCTTGGCTGAGCCCAGGTCACATTTCCATGCTATAACTACATGGCAAGGGTAGGGAGAGAGACAGTATGTCCCCTCCCTCTTGGGCTTCTGTAATGGGGAAGAGGGGACCTTGCCAGCCACCTATCTTGATGTTCCTCCAAATACAGAGAGTCCTCCAATGCTAGGCCACCAAAAATGACAAATATTTACCTTCCCACTATTTTACAGATGTGGAGCCTGAGGCCCAGAAACAGGAAAGGGCTCAGTCAGTGCCACATAGTCGGTGAAGGACAGTCTCAGGAGTTTGTCTTATCCTGACACACCCAGTCTGGTTGGTCCCAGGAAAGCAGCAACTTTCAGTCTTTTCCTTAGGCTCCTTGACGCTCCGTATGATAAAGGGGGTTGTCTTGGGAGGCAGCCCCTCTTTTTTCCAGAAGTTCCTGGGTAGATCCCTTGCTCCCCCAGGAACTTCCAGCAGCTGCTTCCTCTTTGTGTAGTGCCAAGGCTTTACAAAATTAAGAAATGCCGGCCAGGTGCGGTGGCTCCCGCCTGTAATCCCAGCACTTTGGGAGGCCAAGGCGGGCGGATCACACACAGTGAAACCCCATCTCTACTAAAAACACAAATACTAACCGGGAGTGGTGGCGGGCGCCTGCAGTCCCAGCTACTTGGGATGCCGAGGCAGGAGAATGGCGTGAACCTGGGAGGCAGAACTTGCAGTGAGCCGAGATGGCGCCACTGCACTCCAGCCTGGGTGACAGAGCAAGACTCCATCTCAAAAAAAAAAAAAAAAAAAAGAAGTACCTCCTCCCTGCAGACAACATTCAGGATTCCTGTCACGGGATGTCAAATGGGATAGTTTGTGAAGATGCTAGGTGGTAAGTATTCCTGCCTTCTGAAGAGGAAGAGCTGGGCACAACCCCACAAGATCTATAGAAAGACTGGTGAACTGTTCTGGCCGCCATTACCCACCTACAGCCTGTGTGAAGGAAAGATGAGGCATTCAAGGAGAGTTGAGTCACTGGGCAGAGTGTGAGGGAAAGTACCATCGTTTGTCCTTACTTCTTCCAGTGTGGGCGGGAGAGGGCTGTTTCTTCCCAGCCAGGAGTGAGGGCTCCAAGAGCACCTCTCCATTTGGTGCCCCTAACTGAGACCCGGTGGAGATTCTCATAAGACCTCTTGAAAAACCATAGCTCCGTCCCATGAAACATTCAGTATTTGGACACTTGCAACCCAGAGAATGCTGTCAGCCAAGGGAGAGCTGCAACCAAGTGTGAAGACTTTTGCCCCTTTACTCTACTCTTTGGCCCCCACCACCCCCACCCCAGGCCCACCACTGACCCTGGAAAGCAAGAAGCAGTGGGGGACAGGGAGGAGGAGAGAAAGAGCAGGCTTCCTCCCCTTCCCCACTGCAAGACCTCGAGCTGTGCTCAGTCTCAGCCAGGGCAGGGGGAGGAGCTTTGAACTGTGTGTCAAGTTAAAGATTTGATTTAGACCAGATTTGGCTTTTTTTTTTTTTTTTTTTTTAGAAAAACACCTGAAAATTAACCTTAATTGAGGTTCTTGAAATTGTGAGTAACCAGAAAGCTATGAAATCTGTCAAAGTTATCATCAAGGGGCAGGGAAGAGAGAGCCAGCAGGGCCAGTTTGAAGACAAAGATTGGAGTGAAATAAATGTATTTCCAGTTGTAATCACATTCAGATACTTACTAGTTACTCTCCTTTTCCAAATATGACATTCCAAGTTTTGAAAAGAAGCACTGGACCAGCCGGGCTTGGTGGCTCACACCTGTAATCCCAGCACTTTGGGAGGCCGAGGTGGGCGGATCACCTTAGGTCAGGAGTTCAAGACCAGCCTGACCAACACGGAGAAACCCCATATCTACTAAAAATACAAAATTAGCTGGGCATGGTGGTGCATTCCTGTAATCCCAGCTACTTGGGAGGCTGAGGGAGGAGAATTGCTTGAACCTGGGAGGTGGAGGTTGTGGTGAGCCGAGATTGCACCATTGCACTCCAGCCTGGGCAAGAAGAGCAAAATCTCTGTCAAAAAAAAAAAAAAAAAAAAAAAAAAAGCAGCAGCAGCACTGGACTAAGGCCTCAGGACTTCCTGAGTCTAGTTCCACCTTTTTCACAAACTAGGAGTAAGCCTCTGGACAAGTCACTAAGTCACTTCACTTTTCTGGGTCCTGGCATCCTCTTCTGTCCAGTGATGGGATTGGGCTCTATGGTTTGGGTATCCCAGAATAATTTCTCTACTTTTTGTTCTTTCTTTTTTTTGAGACGGAGTCTTGCTCTGTCACCAGGCTGGAGTGCAGTGGCACGATCTCGGCTTACTGCAACCTCTGCCTCCCGGGTTCAAGCTATCCTCCTGCCTCAGCCTCCTGAGTAGCTGGGATTACAGGCACACACCACCATGCCTGGCTGATTTTTGTATTTGTGTTTTTAGTAGAGACAGGGTTTCACCATGTTGGCCAGGCTGGTCTCAAACTTCTTACCTTGTGATCCACCTGCCTCAGCCTCCCAAAGTGCTGGGATTATAGGCGTGAGCCACCACGTCCGGCCTTCTTTTTTTTTTTTTTTTTTTTTTGAGATGGAATTTCACTCTTGTTGCCCAGGCTGGAGTGCAGTGGTGTGATCTCGGCTCACTGCAACCTCTTCCTCCCAGGTTCAAGTGATTCTCCTGCCTCAGCCTCCCAAGTAGCTGGGATTACAGGCATGTACCACCACGCCCAGCTAATTTTGAATTTTTAGTAGAGATGGGGTTTCACCATGTTGTTCAGGCTGGTCTCAAACTCTTGGCCTCAGGTGATCCACCTGCCTCAGCCTCCCAAAGTGCTGGGATTACAGGCTTGGGCCACCTTGCCCAGCCTTTTTTTTTTTTTTTTTTTGAGACTAAGTCTCGCTCCGTCGCCCAGGCTGGAGTGCAGTGGTGTGATCTCGGCTCACTGCAACCTCTTCCTCCCAGGTTCAAGTGATTCTTCTGCCTCAGCCTCCTGAGTAGCTGGGATTACAGGTACCTGCCACCATGCCTGGCTAATTTTTGTATTTTTAGTAGAGATGGGGTTTCATCATGTTGGCCAGGCTGGTCTCAAACTCCTGGCTTCAAGTGATCCACCCATCTTGGCTTCCCAAACAGCTGGTATTACAGGCATGAGTCACCACGCCCGGCCAAATTTCTCTACTTCTGTACACGGTGCAGTTCCTTAAAACAGCAGGACAAAATAATTCACACAGTGAGCTGGCTTTACAAATTGTACTTCGGTTATATTTGTTGGAAGAGTCAAGCATAGATGAATGGCATTTGGCAGAAGAAAACCTTAGTATATCTGAAACCCTTAATTATACACCGTAGGCAGCTTTGTAGCTTGGTCTGTGTCAAAAGACACCACACTATCAAATGACACATTGTAGAAATATTCAGAATTTTGCAAGAGCTTGTTCATGAGTGGCATGATTGGCCTGTGTCAGACAGTTAACATCCGCATTTCCACCTGAGTCTGCATTTGAAAACCTGAACTCTCCTGGCCTCTTGTCCAGTTCCTGTGGAGATGAGTCCATTGAAATTGACCACACTCAATGGAACGTTTGAGGCCTGTAGTTTGAGGCCACATGTTTTATTTTCAGATTTTGTTGGTAGTCGAATACTATTGCCACACTAGGTGTAAGTTTTATACACAGCTTTTCATGTGCTTTTATTGTATAAGGAATACATGAAAGTCACACATAAATTACATAATTCACATAATGCATAAATTAGAAATGCTTTTTTGCATTAAGGAAAAAAAGTCGTCTATAATCTTACTACCCATAGATAATTATTATTCACCTTTTGTGCCTGTCCTTTCAGACTGGTTATTCATATGCACATATCTGTATATGAATGATGTTTTATTTTTCATTTTTAATTGTGGTGAAGTACACATAACATGCAATTTACAGTTTTAACCATTTTAAAATGTATGGTTCAGTGTTGTTAAGTATATGGATTTGTGCAGTCGTCACCACCATCCACGTCTGGAATTCTTTTCACCTTGCAAAGTCAAAATTGTACCCATTAAACACAAAAACTCTACTCCTTTACAGCTTTGCCCTATCCCCACTTTATGATATTGACATCTCAAATTAATACTTATATAATATTGTATTTTATAATATGTTTTAATGTATTATATGTCCTCTTTGCTGAGGACAGCAAAGAGGCCTGTGGAATGAGAATGTCGAGATTGAGGGGATAGGAAATAAACTGGAAAGGGAGAATTTAGGGCCTTGTAGACCATGGTGATGATTTGAATTTCATAAAATTTACTGAGACACTTTTGGAGTATTGACAGCAGAGGAGCGGCATGACTGAGATTGAGAAGAGTCACTTGACTGCGATGTGGAGGTAGACCACATGGGGAGAGGAGGAGACAGGAAGGCACTTAGGGAGCTGTTTCAGTAACCCAGGTAAGAGATGGGGTAGCTTGAACCAGGGTGATGTCAGTGTGGGGCATGGGGTTGGACTCTGGATATATTTTGAAAGTGGAGCTGATAGGATTTGCTGATGGATTGGTTGTGGGGTGAGAGAGAAAGAAAGAAGTCAAGATTAACTTCAAGGTTTTTGGCCTGAACAATTGGAGGGATAAAATTGCCATTTATTCCAGTGGAGATGGAGGAGGAGCAGATTTTAAGTAGGGGAAAATAAAGAGTTCTGTTTCAATCATGCTACATTTTACAATCTGTGAGACATCTAATTGAAGATGTCAAGTAGACAGTTGGATATGCAAGTCTGATGTCAGGGGAGAATATGGGGCTGGAGACAGAAATTTTAGAGCCAGGGTATGTGGATGACATTTTGAGCCATGACATTGAATGAGCTCACCTAGGCCCTGGGAGAGAAGGTAGATGGAGAAGAGAAAGGGGCTGAGTAATGAGCCCTGGGGCATAGCAACAGTTAGAGGTCAAGAGGAGGAGGAAGACCCAGAGGAGGAAATTGAGAAGGAGCATTCAATGAAAGGAGAGGAAAACCAAATGGTGTGGTCTCCTGAAAGCCAGGCAAAATAGTGTTTCAAGGAGCTGTAAGTGATAGGTTGTGTCTAATGCACCTAGGAGGTTGCATGTTTTACTTGTCAATATGAAGGTCATAGCTTATGTTTGAGATGAAGCTTCAGACACCAGGGTCTGTGTCTACTTAATGATATGACATGTTGGGGTCTCCTCAATCAGACAATTCTCTCTCATTTTGTTGCTTCATTAATTCAGCGGACATTTATCAGACACTTTCTATGTGCTTCACACTTCTAGGCACAGAGAGTAACCAAAATGAATCACACCACAGCCCTTGCTTTTAAAATAGGTTAGGAGTCCAAGACTTAGATATATAGGAGTGTCAGATCTGAGTCTCGGGATTCTTAGGATTCTTTTCTCATCTATCATATACATTTTTAAATTGGGGCTGTATTTTGTCTACACAAATTATTCACCACATTCTGGAGGAGAATGAAGAGAAGGCAGTTTTTTGTTTGTTTGTTTGTTTGTTTGTTTGTTCCCCTTTTGAGACACGGCTTTTCTCCGTGTCCCAGGCTGGAGTGCAGTGGCACAGTCATGCCTCACTGCTGCAGCCTCCATCTTCCAGGACCAAGCAATCCTCCCTCAGCCTCCCGAGTAGCTAGGACCACAGGTACACACCACCATGCCTGGCTAATTTTTTCATTTTACTGTAGAAACAGGGTTTCACTCTGTTGCCCAAGCTGGTCTCAAACTCTTTGGCTCAAGTGATCCTCCTGTCTAGGGCTCCCAAAGTGTTGGGATTACAGGCATTAGCCACTGTGCCTGGCCAAGAAGGCAGCTCTTCAAGCCTTCTAACATTCCATCCTGAAGATCTGTGCCTTATTTCTTGATAGCAAATCACCTCTCCTGCTTCTTGATTATCTTTCTAGTTATCGGTTATATAAGAAAACTTTCTCTTCTAACTGAATGTTAAATATCTCATCTTCCAGGAGACAGACATCTAACTTTCTAAATACATTAACCCAATATAAATACACTCCTTCTCTTGGACCCTCAAGCAATGGGTGCTTCTTTCCTGCCTGAGAATAAACAACAGTATTGTTGATGTGGGCTCTGGCCTATGCTTAAATATTCACGCGGTCCCTTTACATTCATAAACCAACAATTTAACAAAATTCCAACAATATGCTATATTGCATCGTCGAGTCTTATTTGAGAAAGGAAATCCCACTCAGGAAGAGTTTACCAATTCCTAGGCAGAAATGATACCCACAGGCAGAGCAAGAAGACCCCATAGTTAGGCAAGATCATGAGCAGGTGTGGAGGGTAAGGAACGGTTATGAATGGTTCCTGGGAAGGTCGGGCATTAAGTGGGCTTCAAAAGGAAAAGATTTGAACAGGTAGGGCGAAAGATAATTATGCAAGAGTATTTGATAGCATATTTAAAGATGATGCTGATTGTGATTACAATTTATAATAGGCTGGCCTGAAAAGATGGATTTTTTTTTTCATCCATCTTTTGGAAAAGATGGATTCATTGCCAGAAGTAATTCATTTTTAACCATGCACACATGAAATCCAGTCATGTATTGAGGGGACTTATGATATAAAAACTCTGAATAACCTTTTTTTTTTTTTTTGAGACAAGGCCTCACTCTGTCACCCAGGCTGGAGTGCAGTGGCACAGTCTTGGCTCGCTGCAACCTCTGCTTCATGGGCTCAGGTGATTCTCCAACCTCAGCCTCCCAAGTAGCTGCGGCTATAGGCACATGCCACCACACCTGGCTAATTTTTGTATTTTTTATAGAGACAGGCTTTCGCCACGTTGTCAAGGCTGGTCTTGAACTCCTGAGCTCAAAGTGATCCATCCACCTCAGCCTCCCAAAGTGCTGGGATTAGATGTGAGCCACCATGCCTGGCCCTCAGATAACCTTTTAGAAGGATGTCGATTATGCGTAGTGATGGTGAGGTGCCTTTGAATTTGGAAATAAGCTTGCCTTAATTTGCCTATTTATTTTCATTCATGTGTGAGACATTGAAGACCTATCAACACGCATACAATCCCAGTCCTCAAAATCCACAAATGGTGGTGTGGTAAGTCAAAAGCTGGTCCTGTACAAGATATCCACAGAAATCCCTGGAACCTGTGAATGTTACCTTATCTGGAAAGGGGGTCTTTGCAGATGAGATTAAGTTAAGGATCTTGAGATAAGATAATTCTGGATTATCAGATGGGCCGTAAATACAATCACAAGTGTCCTTATAGGAGAGAGGCAGAGGAAGATTAGCTTCAGAAGAAATTGTGGCAGCAACGTGACCGTGGATACAGAGACTGGAATGATGAAGCCACAAACCGAGGAGTTCCTAGAGTGACCAGAAGCTGGAAGAAGAAAGGAATGGATTCTCCCCTACAAGCCTTGGAGGTAGGCCCTCACGACACCTTGATTTTGGACCTCTGGCCTCCAAAACTGTGAGAGAATAAGTTTCTATTGTTTGAAGCCACTAAGTTTTTGGTGATTTGTTTTAGCAGCCAAAAGAAACTAATACAGATGGTATTCATTCTTATGGGAGTAAACACATGGTAAATGTGGATTTGAAAGAACCCAATACTTTAGCCAAGGTGACCTTCTTTGTAAGGGA
The DNA here is from genome assembly GCF_043159975.1 of Macaca nemestrina. NCBI lineage: Eukaryota > Metazoa > Chordata > Mammalia > Primates > Cercopithecidae > Macaca > Macaca nemestrina. Next base: position 124,933,474 of record NC_092131.1, on the reverse strand, counting down.
GGGAAGTCCAGAACACAATTGTCATTTAGTATCCATTTGTTTAACATCCTGTTTAGAGAAAAACTGTGTGGGTGGAAGAGGGGCAATTGACCTGAGAACACAGAGAAGAGAAGCCAGAGAACTACAGATTTGCAGCGAATGTCACCGACTCTGTCAGGCCTGAATTTTGTGGTGGTGGAGACAAAAGCTTTGTTGTGGTCCTGGAGGGGTCACTGGGCTTCCCCGTGGTCTGGTTAGATCCCCTTAAGGTGCCCTGCCTCTTTGCTTTGATTCCATGCGACTTACAGTCACGGAGCAGCTTCCAAGTGTTCTGACCCGGGGCCCTGGCAGTGAATATGAGCATTTTCAATACTGGAATAAAAGCCTCCTCTCTTTCTCACACACATACAGATGAATACATTTTCAGCTTGATTTTTATTTCTTGTGAGTCTGATTAGCACAACCTACCTAATCATGCTAAGTTTGACTCAACCTTGAGTCTGACAAAACTTGAGGCCACATCCTGACACTTAGTAAATTTGCCAAGCTAAAGCCACACAATGAAAATTGATACACAGCCTTTGGGTCTTCCAGATACTATCTAATGTCACCATTGATCTCTCTGTGCTACCTCAAGGGACATCACACTTCTCCCTCAATTCAAAATCTGGGAAATGTGTTTATTCAGCAGTTTTTTTCTGGGCATTTACCTATGAGGGTGAACTGAGGAACTGCCAGGGCTGGAGAGTTCCTTCCCTAGAGGGAAGAACAACCTCAACTCCTGTGTGAGTTTCCTGTGGCTGCTGTGTTAAAACACTACCACAAACTGTGTGGCTTAAAACAATGGAAGTTTACTCTCTCGCAGTTCTGGAGGACAGAAGTCCAATATCAAGGTGCTGACAGGGACGCACTCCCTCCATAGGCTCTGGGGGAAAAGTCTTCCTTTTCCAACAAAGCCAAATTCCTTGACTGTGGCAGCATAAATCCAATCTCTGTCTCTGTCTTCCCGAGGCCCTCTCTTCTCTGCCCCACCCATAATCACTCTGGGTACCACCCAGGTTATTGCCATCTTGGCATTCATATTCTGAGCTCAGAAGGTCACAGGGGATGTGCTTGGTGGCTCACGCCTATAATCCCAGCACTCTGGGAGGCCTAAGTGGGCGGATCACTTGAGGCCAGGAGTTTGAGACCAGCGTGGCCAACATGGTAAAAAGCCATCTCTACTAAAAATACAAAAATTAGCTGGGCATGGTGGCACACCCCTGTAGTCCCACCTACTTGGGAGGCTAAGGTTGGAGAATCACTTGAATCCCAGAGGCAGAGGTTGCTGTGAGCTGAGATCGTGGCATCTCACTCCAGCCTGGGCAACACAGCAAGACTACATCTCAAAAAAAAAAAAAAACAAAAAAAGTCACAGGAAGGCAGGTCTCCGTGTTACTCTTCTTCCTTATAAGGATACTTGTCATTGGATTTAGCGCCCACCCTAATCTAGTATGACCTCAACTAATTACCTCTGTAAAGATGCTATTTTTAAATAAGATCACATTCTGACCAGGCGTGGTGGCTCACGCCCGTAATCCCAGCACTTTGGGAGGCTGAGGCGGGCAGATCACAAGGTCAGGAGTTCAAGACCAGCCTGGCCAACATGGTGAAACTCCATCTCTACTAAAAATACAAAAATTAGCCAGGCCTGGTGGCGTGTGCCTTTAGTCCCAGCTACTCGGGAGGCTAAGTGAATCCGGGAGGCAGAGCTTGTTGTGAGCCGAGATCATGCCACTGCACTCCAGCCTGGGACAGAGCGAGACTCCGTCTCAAAAAAAAAAAAAAATCACATTCTGAGGTTTTAGGTAGACATGAATTAGGGCGGTGGGGGGTGGGCAGTGCAGGGGGACATGAGTCAACCCACTATAGGTCATAAGTCTGGAAAAGATGCTAAGACTAGAGCAAATCTTGATTATGGTAAGTAAATATGAGGTCAACAACAGCACAGACTAAATAGACCTCAGTTTGTAAGTGCAAGAGCTATAAGATAGCATAAAGCTTGGCAGTAATTGAGAGGCCACCTTATCTGTGTCAGCAATGACTTAACAGTGATGTTTCCTTTTAAGATCCTTAGACCGGGTGTGGTTGCTCACACTTATAGTCCCAGCACTTTGGGAGGCCAAGGCAGGCAAATCACTTGAGGTCAGGAGTTTGAGACCAGCCTGGCCAATGTGGTGAAACCCCGTCTCTACTAAAAATACAAAAATTAGCCAGGCATGGTGGCAGGTGCCTGTAATCCCAGCTACCCAGGAGGCTGAGGTGGGAGGATGCAGTGAGCTGAGATCGTGCCACTGCACTCCAGCCTGGGTAAGAGAGCGAGACCCTGTCTCAAAAAAAATAAAGAAAAAATAAATCCTAAAGGCACCATTTCTTTTTTTGTTTTGTTTTGTTGTGAGACAGTCTCTCTCTGTCACCCAGGCTGGAGTGCAGTGGCACGATCTTGGCTCACTGCAACCTCTGCCTCCAGGGTCAAGCGATTCTCCTGCCGCAGCCTCCTGAGTAGCTGGGAATACAGGTGTGCACCACCATGCCTGGCTAATTTTTGCATTTTTAGTAGAGATGGGGTTTCACCATGTTAGTCAGGCTGGTCTTGAACTCCCGACCTCGTGATCCGCCTGCCTCAGCCTCCCAAAGTGTTGGGATTACAGGCGTGAGCCACTGTGCCCTGCCGAAGGCACCATTTCAAACTGGGAACAACTACCTGTCCATCGAGCCCTCCTGCCCTCCTCTCATTAGGATTATTTCAGCAGACTGCTTTCTACAGATGGAGCTAGTTCCCATATCACCTGCTGTTCTTTGCTGGAGCGGCCACCTGTCTCCTGGCCCAGGGCCCTCACAGCTTTGTAACTCTCCATGGACACTCCATGGATTTTTTTCTTTTTTTTTTTTTTTTTTTTTTTTTTTTTTTTTTTTTTTTTAGGACACAGGGTCTTGCTCTGCCACTGAAGCTAGAGTGAAATGGCATGATGATAGTTCACTGCAGCCTCAAACTCCTGGGCTCAAGCAATCCTCGCAGCTCAGCCTCAGAGTAGCTAGGACTATAGGCGTGCGCCACTGTGCCCAGCTAATTTTTTTTTTTTTTAATTTGTAGAGATGAGGTCTCATTTTGTTGCCCAGGCTGGTCTCCAACCCTTGGCTTCAAATGACCCTTCCACCTAGCCTCCCAAAGTGCTGGGATTATGGGCATGAACCACCGTACCCAGCACCCTGGGGATGATTCCGAAGGCCCCTTTCTCTACTGAGATAGATTTTTCTTCTAACAGCTGCCTCACCTATAATCACTCTCTCTGGTTACCACTCAGGTTATTGTCATCTTGGCACTCAGGGGTGCTGATACTATTTTTTTTTTTTTTTGAGATGGAGTCAAAAAAAAAAGGTCACAAGAAGGCATGTCTCCATGTTACTTTTCTCCCATGCTATTGACTATGGACAAGCCATTGACCTCATCTTTAGTTAGCTTAACCTGTGATGCACTCCAGTATTCCTTTCTTATCCTTCCCTTTCCAGTAAGAGGATAATGTGTTCTCTGCCAGAGTATTTACCTTCTGCATCCCCAAACTGCCTTATTTTTTAGTTTATTCATAGGAAACCCTGGAGGTCACATTATGAAAATTAAACCCACCCTTAAGGCAAAAACTGCCTGTATCACCTTGCACTGTGCCTAGGCTCGCTAATGATGATGTTCCAGCCATACTGAAGCAAAACATCTAAAGCCAATAAGAAGGGAATCAAATGAATAGGCTCCCAAGTTGCCCTGGCTCCTTGTGGTTGAGTCCGTTGGACCTAGGTTCTAGTTCCAGGTCAGACACTCACTGACAGTGTAGACCTGGGCAAGGTTCTTCACCTCCCTGAACCTGAGTGTCCATGTCTGTAAATTGGGTCTGTATACTTTGAGGTTGTTGTGAAAATTTGGTGAGATGGTGAATATATGAGAAAGCTTCCAACACTACCAGTTACATGGTCACCACACTGCAAATCTGCCCACCATGATCATGGGGACAATCCATGGTACAGCTGGAAAACAGTCCCTATCTGATGGCATCATGCAGATTCAGGAAAATGCCCCCTGGACCACATGACTGTAACAATGCTTCTCCCAACAGTAGTGTTTTTTCCTCTAGAGCTTTCCCTATTTTCCCACCCTTTTCTCTTACCTCAAAGGAAGAGTCATTCTTCCTTTTCAAAACTAATGATCTTTGTATTCTCAATTCCATCCCCCCCACCTATGTCAGAACTGTGTTTCCATGCTTCATCTCTTCATCCTCTATTGGCTGTATTGCCTGAACAAACTCAAGTCATGTCTTTGCTTAAAAACACTCTTCCCACAACCCTGTAGCCCGCTCAAAATACATAGAGTCCCTTTTTCCTTTAGATGTCAAATTTCTTGAACACTTCCAAACTTTATTAATTCAACAAATGTATGTTATGTATGACTGTTTTCATCCATTTTGCATTGCTATAAGGGAATCCCTGAGACTGGACAGTTTATAAAGAAAATAAGTTTCTTTGGCTCATGGTTCTGGATGGCACTGGTATCTGCTTGGCTTCTGGTGAGGTTTTCAGTAAAGGTTTTCACTCATTAACAGTGGTAAAAGTGAGGGAAGAAGGGAAAATGTATTCCAAGAGTTGGTCAGGTAGAGAGAAGAAAATAATATATTATAATGCTTTCAACAGGGTATTATGATGGAGTCAGGCCCTGTATGTTATTGGAGCACAGAATTGCAGCAATTAACTCGGGCTGGGGGGGTGGTACAGATGTGAAATAATCAGTAACACCTCTGATAGGATGCCTTTACTCATGGCAGAAGGTGAAGGGGAGGCAAGCCTGGCACATGGTGAAAGAAGGAGCAAGAGAGCCACCAGGCTCTTTAAACAACCAGCTGTGGCATGAACTAATAGAGCAAGAACTCACTCGTTACCATGGGGAGGGGACCTAGCCATTCATGAGGGATCCACCCCTGTGACTCAAGCACCTCCCACTAGTTCCCACCTCCAACACTGGGGATGAGATTTGGAGATGACAAACATCCAAACTAGATCAATGGTCACGTGCTAGGTGCAATGACAAGCAATGGGGAGCCGTCAGAGGTGCTGATACTTTTTTTTTTTTTTTTCTTTGAGATGGAGTCTTGCTCTGTCTCCCAGGCTGGAGTGCAGTGGCACAATCTCAGCTCACTGAAAGTAAGGCTAATACTATTAACACCAGTTTTCCTGCTCCTTGGTCTCGAGCAAGGTAACGACCAAATTCTTAGCAGCTTCTAGTCTGGCGCTTGCCTGGCACTCATCCCTCAGGTGAGGCCCATCAGTCTTTTTTCTTCAGGCTCACCAGCTTAATTGCTGTTTCTCGAACAGTCCCAAATTCACTTCCACCATAGGGAGGAAACATATTTCACCCACTTAATTCCTGCATCTCCTTTAGCTCTCATTTCAAACATTATTTCTTCAAGGAGGCCTTCCATGCCCTCACCCCCATACCATCTAGGCCAGATTCTCCTTTTGTGTGCTGGTAGACTCATCACTTCCTTTCTTCAGAACAGTTAACTCAGTTTCTAATTCTCCATGTGTGAGTGTGATTACTCGATTGTCTTTTCTGCCCTACTGTAAGTCTCATGGGAGCAGGAGCCGTGACTGTCTTAATTCACCATCCTGTGTACATCACCCAACATAGCATCTGTCCAGCATGGGCCATCATCAAACAGTGGTAGAAGGAAAGGAGGGAGGGAAAAGAGTATTCCAAGAGTTGGTCAGGTAGAGAGAAGGAAATAATGTATTATAATGCTTTGAGCAGAGTATTAGGATGAGGTCAGGCTCTGTATGTTATGGGAGCACACATTGTAGCAGTTAACTTGGGGTGGGGAGTGATGTAATCAGTAACACTCCGAAAAGATGAGCAGCCAGGCATGTGGTCGCTCATTACGAGAATGACACCAAAGTGTTGGGTTGTCTGAGGCAAGTGGATCACCAGAGCCCAGGAGTTCAAGACCAGCCTGGGCAACATAGTGAGACCCTATCTTTATGAAAAATCAAAAAAACTAGGTGTGGTGGTACATACCTGTAGTCCCAACTATTCAGGAGGCTGAGGTGGGAGGATTGCTTGAGCCTGGGAGTTAGAGGCTGCAATGAGCTGAGATTGCACCACTGCTCTCCAGCCTGGGCAACAGAACAAGACCCTGTCTCAAAAAGAAAAATAAAAGAAAAGAAAAAGAAAGGATGAGTAGGCATTAGCTAGGCAAATAAGGAAGAAAATGGCATTCTGGCAGCAGGAAGGTTTATACAAAGATGTGAAAAGACTTCATGAATTAAGGGAACTAAGTGAGGTCAGCATGACAGGCATGAAGGGAACATATGGAGAAATAGCAAGAGATGAGTTTGGGCAACTGGGACACAGATCACGAAGGACCTTGTCTATTTCTGGTGGAATTTGGACATATTTAAGAGTCAGAGATGAAGTGTTTCTTTTTTTTTTTTTTTTTTTTTGAGACGGAGTCTCACTCTGTCGCCCAGACTGGAGTGCAGTGGCACGATCTTGGTTCACTGCAACCTCCGCCTCCCAGGTTCAAGCGATTCTTCTGCCTCAGCCTCCCAAGCAGCTGGGACTACAGGTGCATGCCACCACGCCCGGCTAATTTTTTGTATTTTTAGTAGAGACGGCGTTTCACCATATTGGCCAAGCTGGTCTCCAGCTCCTGACCTCATGATCTGCCTGCCTCGGCCTCCCAAAGTGCTGGAATTACAAGCGTGAGCCACTGCACCCGGCCCAGAGATGAGTTTTTAAGTAGGGAAATAGTATGATCAGATTTGCATTTTCTTTTTCTTTTTTTTTTTGAGACAGAGTCTCACTCTGTCACCCAGGCTGGAGTGCAGTGGCGTGATCTCAGCTCACTGCAACCTCCACCTCCCAGGTTGAAGCTATTCTCGTGCCTCAGCCTCCCGAGTAGCTGGGACTACGGGCATTCACCACAACACCTGGCTAATTTTTTTTATTTTTAGTAGAGACAGGGTTTTACCATGTTGGTCAGGCTGGTGTTGAACTCTTGACCTCAGGTGATCCACCTGTCTCGGCCTCCCAAAGTGCTGGGATTACAGGCATAAGCCACCGTGCCTGACCCAGATTTGCATTTTCAAAAGAACTCTTTAGGCAACAGAAACTCTCACACATGGCTGGTGGTGTTATAAAATGGTATAGCCACTTTGGAAAGTGTTTGGCAGTCTCTTATAAAGTTAAACATACACCTACCCTACAAACTGGCAATTCTACTCCTAGGTATTTAACTAAAAGAATTGAAAATATATGCCAAAAAAGACATACAAAAATGCCCACAGGCCGGGCACGGTGGCTTACACCTGTAATCCCAGCACTTTGGGAGGCCAAGGCAGGCAGATCACCTGAGGTCAGGAGTTTGACACCAGTCTGGCCAACATGATGAAACCCCATCTCTACTAAAAATACAAAAAATTAGTTGGGTGTGGTGGCACGCACCTTTAGTTCCAGCTACTTGGGAGGCTGAGGCAGGAGAATTGATTGAAACTGGGAGGTGGAGGTTGCATTGAGCTGAGATCGTGCCATTGCACTCTAGCCTGGGCAATGAGAGCGAAACTCCATTTCAAAAAAAAAAAAAAACTGTCCATAACAAATTTTTTATAAGAGCCAAATTGGAAATGATCGAATTTTTCATCAACAGGTGGAAAAAACAAACTATGGGATACCCATACAGTTGGATACTACTCAGCACTATAAAACAGCAAACTACTCATAAATGCAGTAACCTAGATGGATCTCAGACATTACGTTGAGCTGAAGAATCCAGGCACAGAATAATCCATGCCATAGGATCCCATGTGTAAACAGTCTAAGAACAGGCAATGCTAAGCAATGGTGATAGAAATCAGGACAGCAGTTGCCTCTGGGTGTCAGAGGCTTAACTGCAAAGTCCCTAGAGAACTTTCTTCGGTGATGGAAATGTTTTATATCTTTGTTACTAGTGGAGGATGTTCGGGTTCTTGGTGTCTTGAACAAAGAATTGGACAAAATGCATAAACAAAGCAAGGAAAGAATGAAGCAACAAAAGCAGAGATTTGTTAAAAATGAAAGTACACTCCACAGGCTGGGAGCAGCCCGAGCAAGGGGCCCAAGGGCCTGGTTACAGAATTTTCTGGGGTTTAAATACCCTCTAGAGGTTTCCCATTGATTACTTGCTGTAATCATGTATGTATGTAAATGAAGTAGTGGCCCATGATCAGTCTGATTGGTTGTGGGAGGGGACTAATCAGAGGCTGAAGTGAAGTTACAAAGTTACAGCCTATGCAAAGGTCTGATTTGTTGCAGAAAGCAACCAATCAAAGGTTAAAGTTAAGTAACAAAGTTATACTCCTATGCAAATGAAGACTTGGCCCACAACCAGCCTGATTGGTTGTAGGAGGGGAACATTCAGAGGTCCTTCCAATTTTTCATCTGCCATGCAGAAAAAGGGAGCAGGTTGTGGGGGTGGGGGGGCGTGTTGCAAAGGGAGTACCTTCTGGTCCTTCTGTTACCTGGGCATGGAAAGTTGGGGCTTTCCTTTTGATTTAGTTCTAGGAAGTCAGCATGTATTGGCCTTAGGTTCCCTGCCTCCAGTCTCTCTTCTCCTGCCTCATCTTGACAGGGTTGGTGGTTATTTTCAAATCCATCAAACTGTACACTTAAAATGTGTGTATTGTATATAAATTGTGCATCATTTTTTTAAAGTACTAGAGAAAAAAGACTTCTTTGGAAGTGGTATGGAGAAGGCTGAAAGAGGGGATTGAGACTGGACATGGGGAGATTATAATAATGCAGCTGAAAATTTTTAAGGCTAGAATTTAAGCAGTGGCAGTGGGGATGGAGAAAGGGGATGAATTTCTAGATTGAGATGACAGAATTGATAAGGCTTAAGTGATTAGAGAAGAGGAAAGGGTTAAGAAAATTTGGTGTTATACCCTTTGGTAGTATAGGTATATTTGGTGAAAATTGGGGCACAGGTTTTAGGGGGAGATTTTTGGTGAAGGATATGAGTTTCAAAAATATCGAGGTTGTTGCACATCTGGGCATCTACAGGTCCACTGGACAGAACTAACAGCTGTGGGTCTGAGACTCTGGGAGAGTCCTGGGCTGGAGATAAGGACCTAGAGTCATCAGGAGGTAGGCATCATTGAAATAATCATGAATGGGAGCGTGTATGGATTAAGCAGAGACAAGAGCTAAAAACAGAACCTGGAAACCTTGACATTTAAAGGGCAGTAGGGAACACACAGCCCTTGAAGGAATCCTAGGAGACCTTAAAATGTCACATCACAGAAGCCAAAGAAGGGAAAAGTGATGAAACAAATGTGAGGGACTGATGTCAAATGCTGTGGAAGTCAAGTCAAAAAGAACTGCTCCCTCACCACTCCCTCTCTCCTAAGCCCCCCTCAAATCTCAGCAGCTGCTTTCTCAGGCTACTGGAATGTCTTTTCCTGAAGGTGTGCAGAGATTTCCAAGTCTCCAGATCCAGTGATCTATTCACCACCTCATCTCTTACAACCTCTCTGCAACCATCAAACAGGTTCTTGAAATTTTCTCCTAGGCCTTTGTGACTACAGGGTCTTTGTTACCCTCAAAGCACCCTCAGCATGGCTCTTCTTCCTGCCTCCTGAACATAATCTTTCCCCAAAGTCCTATCCTCTTTTCTTCCTCAACATCTACTGAAGTGTCTTCTAGTGGTTAGACCTATGCTAGGTGCCCATGATACCAATAAGTAAAACATAAGCCCAGCTTTTAAGGGGTTGATGGCATAGCCATAGAGGAAGATGAAAATAGATGGCAGTAAAACAGTGTGATGAAACCTTATTAGCAGGGTACTCTGGGAGTGTACAGGGAGCAGCTGGGCCTGAAGAAGTTAGGAAAGAAACAGTAAATAGAAAAGCATCAGCCAGGCCTAGTGGCTCACACCTACAATCCTAGCACTTTGGAGGGCAAGGCAGGAGGATCCCTTGAGCCCAGGAGTTCGATATCAGCCTGGGCAACATAGGGAGACCTTGTCTCTATTGAAAAGAAAAAAAAAGAAAAAGGAAAAAAATGTGGTTGGGCACGGTGGCTCATGCCTGTAATCCCAGCACTTTGGGAGGCCGAGATGGGTGGATCACGAGGTCAGGAGATCGAGACCATCCTGGCTAACGCAGTGAAACCCCGTCTCTACTAAAAATACAAAAAATTAGCCAGGCATGGTGGCGGGCACCTGTAGTCCCAGCTACTCGTGAGGCTGAGGCAGGAGAATGGCGTGAACCTGGGAGGCGGAGCTTGCAGTGAGCCGAGATCACACCACTGCATTCCAGCCTGGGTGACAGAGCAAGACTCTGTCTCAAAAAAAAAAAAAAAAAAGAAAAGAAAAAAAAGACTGGGCATGGCGGTTTATGCCTGTAATCCCAGCACTTTGGTAGGCCAAGGCGGGTGGATCACTTGTAGTCAGGAGTTCAAGACCAGCCTGACCAACATGGTGAAACCCCATCTCTACTAAAAATACAAAAATTAGCCAGGCATGGTGGCACATGCCTGTTATTCCAGCTATTCGGGTAGCTGAGGCATGAGAATCGTTTGAACCCGGGAGGCAGAGGTTGCAATGAGCCGAGATCGTGCCACTGCACTCCAGCCTGGGCAACAGAGCAAGACTCTGTCTCAAAAAAAAAAAAAGAAGAGGAAAAAGAAAAGTATAGAGTCTTCAAGAGGAAGTATTACAGGGTGTGAGCAGGGGCAGTGATCTTCAGAAGTTTCTTTTTTTAATTAATTAATTTATTTATTAATTTATTTTTTGAGAGGGAGTCTCGCTCTGTTGCCCAGGCTGGAGTGCAGTGGTGCGATCTCCGCTCACTGCAAGCTCCACCTCCCAGGTTCATGCCATTCTCCTGCCTCAGCCTCCCAAGTAGCTGAGACTACAGGCACCTGCCACCACGCCTGGCTAATTTTTTTGTATTTTTAGTAGAGACGGGGTTTCACTGTATTAGACAGGATGGTCTCAATCTCCTGACCTCGTGATCTGCCCGCCTCGGTCTCCCAAAGTGTTGGGATTACAGGCATGAGCCACCGCGCCTGGCCCAGAAGTTTTCTTAATAGCTGAATTGTAGAATTTGTGGGGTTGAAGGGTGAGAGGGAGGGCTGGAAATGGAAATGGGGAGAGAGAAATTGCAAAAGGTTGTGTATGATACTAATAAGTTTAAACATTCTATGAGCAGGAGGGAGGTAGCTAGGGTCTTAAATAGGGAAAAGATGTGGTCATGCGTGTTTTGTTTTGGGACAATCACTAACTGAATGAAGGATGGTCTGACAGGAGAGGTGAGGGCAGAGGTGAGGGCAGAGGCGAGGGCAGAGGGGCCAGTTGAGAGTTGTTTCAGTAATCCAAGTGAGAAATAATGAGGATCTGAATTAGGGTAGCAGTGAGAATAGAGAAGATGGTGAAACTCCAGAGACATTTCTGAGAGATTTGAGAGGATTTGGCAACTGGCTGCGGGCTATAAAAGAGGGAAAGATTGAGGATGACTCCATGGCTCTTAACTGGGAAGATTTGGGTGGATGGTAACTTCACAAGACAAAATAAAAACCACAAGCATGGAAACAGCCTTTGGATGGAGGTAAGATAATCAATTAAGATTTGGACTGAATAATTTTGAAATTTGTGTGTGACATTTAGTGCTTTGTGTCATTAGATAGTTGGTGGCTGAAATCATAGTGCTAGATGAGCTATTTCAGAAAGCCCATTTATGAGAGAGACCATCAGTGGGTAGAGATGGGACATCAGAGAATTATCAGTATTCAAAAGTTGGGAAGAGGGCCGGGCATGGTGGCTCACTCCTAGAGTCCCAGCACTTTGGGAGGCTGAGGTGGGTAGATTGCTTGAGGCCAGGAGTTCAAGACCAGCCTGGCCAACATGACGAAACCCTGGCTCTACTAAAAATACAAAAATTAGCCAGGCATGGTGGTGCACACCTGTAATCCCAGCTGCTCAGGAGGCTGAGGCAGGAGGATCACTTGAACCTGGGAGGTGGAGGTTGCAGTGAGCCGATACCATACCACTGCACTCCAGCCTGGGTGACAGAGAAAGACTGTCTCAAAAAAAAAAAAGGAGATAAAGAAAAAAAGGTTGGGAAAAGGATGCAGAACCTCAAAGGAAACAAAAAGAGAGGAAAACAGCAAAGGATGCAGTGTCCCAAGAACCAAGGGAATTGAAGTTTTAAGAATCAGAGGGTTATCAACAGTGTCAAATTCTATAATAAATGGGTAGGTTAAAAGTGTCTATTGGGTATGGGAGCTAAAACAATTTTAGCTCATAGAAGTAGAGAGATTAAAATTGTGACTATTAGAAGCTGGGAAGCGTGAGGAAGAGGGTAGGACAGGGAGAGGTTTTCTAACAGATATAGCTACATGGATGGAATAAGTTCTAGTATTCTGTAGTACTGGTGGGTAAATATGGTTAACAGTAATTTATTGTATATTTTCCAAAAGCTGTAAGACAGTATTTTAATATTCACAACACAAAGAAATGATATATGTGTCAGTGATGGATATGCTAATTGCCCTGGTTTAATCATCACACATCATATACATGTATCAAAATATCACTGTGTATCCTATACATATGTACAATTATATGTCAACTAAAAATAAAAGGGAAAATAATGTCCACTGGGTTTGGTAATTAGGAGATCCTGGCTAACATATCAAGATCATTTTTATTGGAAGGTAGTGAAAGCCATAGTGTTGAAGTAAGAGGAAAAAAATTGGAGAGGGCATGATGCAAACCAAATTGCTTTCAGACATGTAAAGACTCAGAAGAATTTTCTATATAATTTTACTGAAAAAAATTACCTGAGGGTGTACTCCAGCAAAAATAAAAGGAACTCAACAAAGAGGAAGACATGGGACCTCAGAAAAAAATGGAGCTAGGCCAGGATGACAGTTATGCAGCAGATCCACAGAATAATGTGTCTTAAATTGACAGTTTAAGGGCCAGGAGTGGTGGCTCATGCTTGTAATCCCAGCACTTTGGGAGGCTGAGGTGGGAGGATATCTGGAGCCCAGGAGTTTGAGGCTGCAGTGAGACATAATCGCACCACTGCACTCCAGCTTGGATGACAGAGTGAAACCCCATCTCAAACAAAACAAAACAAAAATTATCAATTAACAGAAAATTTGGGGATCTTGATAATCTATCATAAAATGGAGAAAACATTTTATTTCTGCTTCCTGTTTCTACTTTCTATAAGAAGTAGGCAATGTGAAACCTCAGAAGGATAAAGAAAAACATATGGAGGCTGGGCGCAGTGGCTCACACCTGTAATCCCAGCACTTTGGGAAGCTGAGGCAGGAGGATCACTTGAGCCCAGGAGTTCAAGACCAGCCTGGGCAACATAGTGAAACCCTGTCTCTACAAAAAATACAAAAATTATCCTGGCATGGTGGCACGTCCCTATGATCCCAACTACTCTGGAGGCTGAGGCAGGAGGATGGCTTGAACCCAGGAGGTCAAGGCTGCGGTGAGCACTGACTATACCACTGCACTCCAGCAAGAAAAGAAAAACCTATGGCAAAAGTCATGGATCAAATATGAAGCAGGCTAAAATATAGTATCATGTTGAGCAGTATGATGGAGTATAAGAAAAAAAGAAATCTATATACTTGAACTTTCTCCATCCAGCAACATGGATATAATGAAATAGTACTTTATCCCTTTCTGTTCTGATTTAACCACACTACCTGATTCTGCAGTGAATATACTGTAATTATAGTATCAATGCTGCTTATTGGTCTTCATGTTTTAGATTCAGTTTAAGAGCAATTTCCCAAAGCATGCTCAACTTTGTATAGTTTCAGAACAGAACACAAATTATTTAAAGCTCGACATGTAACAAAATATTGGTACAGCTAATCAAAGTTGGAATTTTGAGAAGGATATTAATAATCTAATAGCCGGGCGTGGTGGCTCATGCCTGTAATCACAGCATTTTGGGAGGCCAAGGTGGGCAGATCAGCTGAGGTCAGGAGTTTGAGATCAGCCTGGCCAACATGGCAAAACCCTGTACTAAGAATACAAAAATTAGCTGGGCTTGGTGGTAGGTGCCTGTAATCCCAGCTACTCTGGAGGCTGAGGCAGGAGAATTGCTTGAACCCGGGGGGCAGAGATTGCAGTGAGCCGAGACTGTGCCACTGTACTCCAGCCAGGGCAATAGAGCAAGACTCCGTCTCTAAATAAATAAATAAATAATATAGCTAATAGTCACTGAATCTATACTATGTTCTAGTCACTATTCTAAGCCTTTTATGGATTATTGAATTCATGACAATGCTATGGTTAGGTTGGTTAGGTGCTTTTTTTTTTTTTTGAGACTGAGTCTCGCTCTGTCACCCAGGCTGGAGTGTAGTGGCATGCTCTTGACTCACTGCAACCTCTGCCTCCCGGGTTCAAGCGGTTATCCTGCCTCATCCTCCTGAGTAGCTGGGATTACAGGCATGCACCACCACACCTAACTAATTTTTGTATTTTTAGTAGAGACAGCGTTTCACCATATTGGTCAGGCTGGTCTCGAACTCTTGACCTTGTGATCTGCCTGCCTCGGCCTCCCAAAGTGCTGGGATTGCAGGCGTAAACCACCACACCCAGCCAGGTGCTATTTTTATTTATTTATTTATATATTCTTTTTTTATTATTATACTTTAAGTTCTGGGATACATGTGCGGAATGTGAAGTTTTAATTACATAGGTAAACACGTGCCATGTTAGTTTGCTGCACCCATCAACCTGTCACCTACATTAAGTATTTCTCCTAATGTTATCCCTCCCGTAACCCCCCATGCCCCAACAGGCCCCGGGGTGATGTTCCCCACCCTGTGTCCAAGTGTTCTCATTGTTCAACTCCCACTTATGAGTGAGAACATGCAGTGTTTGGTTTTCTGTTCTCGTGTTAGTTTGCTGAGAATGATGGTTTCCAGCTTCATCCATGTCCCTGCAAAGGACATGAACTCATCCTTTTTTATGGCTGCATAGTATTCCATGGTGTATATGTGACACATTTTCTTAATTCAGTCTATCATTGATGGACATTTGGGTTGGTTCCAAGTCTTTGCTATTGTGAATAGTGCCGTAATAAACATGTGTGCACGTGTCTTTATAGTAGCATGATTTATAATCCTTTGGGTATATACCCCGTAATGGGATTGCTGGGTCAAATGGTATTTCTAGTTCTAGATCCTTGAGGAATCGCCACACTGTCTTCCACAATGGTTGAACTAATTTACACTCCCACCAACAGCGTAAAAGCATTCCTATTTCTCTACATCCTCTTCAGCATCTGTTGTTTCCTGACTTTTTAATGATCGCCATTCTAACTGGCGGGCGATGGTATCTCATTGTGGTTTTGATTTGCATTTCTCTAATGACCAGTGATGATGAGCATTTTTTCATATGTCTGTTGGCTGCATAAATGTCTTTTGTTCATATCCTTTGCCCACTTTTTAATGGGGTTGCTTGTTTTTTTTTCTTGTAAATTTGTTTAAGTTCTTTGTAGGTTCTGTATGTTAGCCCTTTGTCAGATGGATAGATTGCAAAAATTTTCTTCCATTCTGTAGGTTGCCTGTTCACTCTGATGATAGTTTCTTTTGCTGTGCAGAAGCTCTTTAATTTAATTAGATACCATTTGTCAATTTTGGCTTTTGTTGCCATTGTGCTTGGTGTTTTAGACATGAAGCCTTTGCCATTACCTATGTCCTACTTGGTATTGCCCAGATTTTCTTCTAGGATTTTTATGGTCCTAGGTCTTATGTTTAAGTCTTTGATCCATCTTGAGTTGATTTTTCTGTGAGGTGTAAGGAAGGGGTCCAGTTTCAGTTTTCTGCAGATGGCTAGCCAGTTTTCCCAATACCATTGAATAAACAGGGAATCTTTTCCCCATTGCTTGTTTGTGTCAGCTTTGTCAAAGATCAGATGGTTGTAGATGTGTGGTGTTATTTCTGAGGTCGCTGTTCTGTTCCATTGGTCTATATATCTGTTTTGGTACCAGTACCATGCCATTTTTGTTACTGTAGCCTTATAGTGTAGTTTGAAGTCAGGTGGTGTGATGCCTCTAGCTTTGTTCTTCTTGCCCAGGATTGTCTTCGCTATGCAGTCTCTTTTTTGGTTCCATATGATTTTTAAAGTAGTTTTTTCCAATTGTGTGAAGAAAGTCAGTGATAGCTTGATGGGGATAGCATTGAATCTATAAATTACTTTCAGCAGTATAGCCATTTTTATGATATTAATTCTTCCTGTCCATGAGCATGGAATGTTTTTCCATTTGTTTGTGTCCTCTCTTATTTCCTTGAGCAGTGGTTTGTAGTTCTCCTTGAAGAGGTCCTTCACATCCCTTGTAAGTTGTATTCCTAGGTATTTTATTCTCTTTTAGCAATTGTGATTGGGAGTTCACACTCACGACTTGGCTGTGTTTGTCTGTTATTGGTGTATAGAAATGCTTGTGATTTTTGCACATTGATTTTGTATCCTGAGACTTTGCTGAAGTTGCTTATCAGCTTAAGGAGTTTCTGGGCTAAGATGACAGGGTTTTCTAAATATATAGTCATGTCATCTGCAAACAGAGATAATTTGACTTCCTCTCTTCCTCTTTGAATACGCTTTATTTCTTTCTCTTGCCTGATTGCCTTGACCATAACTTCCAATACTATGTTGAACAGGAGTGGTGAGAGAGGGCATCCTTGTCTTGTGCTGGTTTTCAAAGGGAATGCTTCCAGTTTTCGCTCATTTGGTATTATATTGGCTGTGGGTTTGTCATAAATAGCTCTTATTATTTTGAGATACGTTCCATCAAAACCTAGTTTATTCATAGTTTTTAGCATGAAGGGCTGTTGAATTTTGTCAAAGGCCTTTTCTGCATCTATTGAGATAATCATGTGGTTTTTGTCATTGGCTCCGTTTATGTGATGGTTTACATTTATTGATTTCTGTATGTTGAGCCAACCTTGCATCCCAGGGATGAAGCCGACTTGATCGTGGTGGATAAGCTTTTTGATGTGCTGCTGGATTTGGTTTGCCAGTATTTTATTGAGGATTTTTGCATCAATTTTTGTCAGGGATATTGGCCTGAAATTTGCTTTTTTTGTTGTGTCTTTCCCAGGTTTTGGTATCAGGATGATGCTGGCCTCATAAAATGAGTTAGGGAGGATTCCCTCTTTTTCTATTGTTTGGAATAGTTTCAGAAGGAATGGTACCAGCTCCTCTTTGTACCTCTGGTAGAATTCGGCTGTGAATCCATCTGGTCCTGGGCTTTTTTTTGGTTGGTAGGCTATTAATTGCTGCCTCAATTTCAGAACTTGTTATTGGTGTATTCAGGGGTTCGGCTTCTTCCTGGTTCAGACTTGAGAGGGTGTATGTGTCCAGGAATTTATCCATTTCTTCTAGATTTTCTAGTTTATTTGCGTAGAGGTGTTTATAGTATTCTCTGATGGTAGTTTGTATTTCTGTGGGTCAGTGGTGATATCCCGTTTATCATTTTTTATTGCATCTATTTGATTCTTTCTTTTCTTCTTTATTAGTCTGGCTAGCAGTCTGTCTATTTTGTTATTCTTTTCAAAACACCAGCTCCTGGATTCATTGATTTTTTGAAGGGTTTTTGTTGTCTCTATCTCCTTCAGTTCTGCTCTAATCTTAGTTATTTCTTGATTTTGAATTTGTTTGCTCTTCCTTCTCTAATTCTTTTACTTTTGATGTTAGGGTGTCGATTTTAGATCTTTCCTGCTTTCTCTTGTGGGCGTTTAGTGCTATAAATCTCCCTCTACACACTGCTTTAAATGTGTCCCAGATATTCTGAAACATTGTGTTTTCATTCTCATTGGTTTCAAATGACATCTTTACTTCTGCCTTAATTTCATTATTTACCCAGACGTCATTCAGGAGCAGGTTGTTCAGCTTCCATGTAGTTGTGCGGTTTTGAGTGCGTTTCTTAATCCTGAGTTCTAATTTGATTGCACTGTGGTCTGAGAGACTGTTTGTTATGATTTCCATTCTTTTCCATTTGCTGAGGAGTGTTTTACTTCCAATTATGTGGTCAATTTTATAAAAAGTGTGATGTGGTAGTGAAAAGAATATATATTCTGTTGATTTGGGGTGGAGAGTTCTGTAGATGCCTATTAGGTCCACCTGGTCCAGAGCTAAGTTCAAGTCCTGAATATCCTTGTTAATTTTCTGTCTCATTTATCTAATATTGACAGGTAGGTGTTAAAGTCCCACTATTATTGTGTGGAAGTCTAAGTCTCTTTGTAGGTCTCTAAGAATTTGCTTTATGAATCTGGGTGCTCCTGTATTGGGTGCATATATATTTTGGATAGTTAGCTCTTCTTGCTGCATTGATCCCTTTACCAGTATGTAATGACCTTTTTTGTCTCTTTTTGTCTTTGTTTAAAGTCTTTTATCAGAGATTAGGATTGCAACTCCTGCTTCTTTTTTTTTTTTTTTTTTCTTTTTTTGCTTTCCATTTGCTTGGTAAATATTCCTCCATCCCTTTATTTTGAGCCTATGTGTGTCTTTGCACGTGAGATGGGTCTTGACTTTTTATCCAGTTTTCCAGTCTGTGTCTTTTAATTGGGGCATTTAGCCTGTTTACATTTAAGGTTAATATTGTTATGTGTGAATTTGATCCTGTCATTATAATGCTAGCTGGTTATTTTGTCCGTTAGTTGATGCAGTTTCTTCATAGTGTCGACGTGCTTTACAATTTGGTATTTTTTGCTGTGGCTGGTACTGGTTGTTCTTTTCCATGCTTAGTGCTTCCTTCAGGAGCTCTAAGGCAGGCCTGATGGTGACCAAATCTCTCAGCATTCGCTTGTCTGTCAAGGATTTTATTTCTCCTTTGCTTATGAAGCTTAGTTTGGCTGGATATGAAATTCTGGGTTGAAAATTATTTTCTTTAAGAATGTTGAATATTGGCCCCCACTCTCTTCTGGCTTGTAGAGTTTCTGTAGAGAGATCTGCTGTTAGTCTGATGGGCTTCCCTTTGTGGGTAACCCTACCTTTCTGGCTGCCCTTGACATTCTTTCCTTCATTTCAACCTTGGTGAATCTGATTATGTGTCTTGGGGTTGCTCTTCTTGAGGAGTATCTTTGTGGTGTTCTCTGTATTTCCTGAATTTGAATGTTGGCCTGTCTTGCTAGGTTGGGGAAGTTCTCCTGGATAATATCCTAAAGAGTGTTTTCCAACTTGGTTCCATTCTCCTCATCACTTTCAGGTACACCAATCAAATGTAGATTTGGTCTTTTCACATAGTTTCATATTTCTTGGAGGCTTTGTCGTTCCTTTTTATGTCTTTTTTCTCTAATCTTGTCTTCTCTCTTTATTTCATTAAGTTGATCTTCAATCACTGATATCCTTTCTTCTGCTTGATCGATTGAGCTGTTGAAACTTGTGTATGCTTCATGAAGTTCTTGTGCTGTGTTTTTCAGCTCCATCAGGTCATTTATGTTCTTCTCTATACTGTTTATTCTAGTTATGAATTCGTCTAACCTTATTTCAAGGTTCTTAGCTTCCTTGCATTGGGTTAGAACATGCTCCTTTAGCTCAGAGGAGTTTGTTATTACCCACCTTCTGAAGTCTACTTCTGTCAATTCATCAAACTCATTCTCTGTCCAGTTTTGTTCCCTTGCTGGCGGGGAGTTGTGATCCTTTGGAAGAGAAGAGGCGTTTTGGTTTTTGGAATTTTCAGCCTTTTTCTGCTGGTTTCTCCCCTTTCTTGTGGATTTATCTACCCTTGGTCTTTGATGTTGGTGACCTTCAGATGGGGTCTTTGAGTGGATGTGCCATTCCTTTCTGTTTGTTAATTTTCCTTCTAACAGTCTGGCCCCTCTGCTGCCGGTCTGCTAGAGTTTGCTGGAGGTTCACTCCCGACCCTGTTTGCCTGGGTATCACCAGTGGAGGCTGCAGAACAGCAAAATTGCTCCTGATCTTTCCCCTGGAAGCCTCATCCCAGAGGGGCACCTGCCAGATGCCAGCCAGAGTTCTCCTGTATGAGGTGTCTGTTGGCCCCTACTGGGAGGTGTCTCCCAGTCAGGATACACGGGAATCAGGGACCCACTTGAGGAGGCAGTCTGACCCTTAGCAGAGCTTGAACGCTGTGCTGGGAGATCTGCTGCTCTCTTCAGAGCTGTCAGGCAGGGGCGTTTAAGTCTGCTGAAGCTGCGCCCACAGCCGCCCCTTTCCCCAGGTGCTCTGTCCCTGGGAGACGGGGATTCTATCTATAAGTCCCTGAATGGGGCTGCTGCCTTTTTTTCAGAGATGTCCTGCCTAGAGAAGAGAAATCTGGTAGTCTGGCCACAACAGCCTTGTTGAACTGCAGTGGACTCCGCCCAGTTCAAACTTCCCAGCAGCTTTGTTTACACTGTGCGTGTAAAACCGCCTACTCAAGCCTTAGCAATGGTGGACGCCCCTCCCCCCACCAAGCTAGAGCGTCCCTGGTGGATCTCAGACTGCTGCTGTGCTGGCAGCCGGAATTTCAAGCCAGTGGATCTTACTTTGCTGGGCTCCGTGGTGGTGGGACCCGCCAAGCTAGATTACTTGACTCCCTGGCTTCAGTACACCTTTCAAGGGGGGTGAACGGTTCTATCTCACTGGTGTTCCAGGCGCCACTGGAGTATGGAAAAAAAGAACTGCAGCTAGTTCGGTGTCTGCCCAAATGGCCACCCAGTTTTGTGCTGGAAACCCAGGGCCCTGCTGGGAAAGGCACGGGAGGGAATCTCCTGGTTTGCAGGTTGCAAAGACTGTGGGACAAGCTCAGGATCTGTGCCGGAGTTCCTTAGGCTCAGTCCCTCACAGCCTCCCTTGGGTAGGGGAGAAAATTTCCTGATCCCTTGTGCTTCCCAGGTGAGGCAGTGCCCCACCCTGCTTTGGCTCGCTGTCCGTGGGCTGCACCCACTGTCCGGCGAGTCCCAGTGAGATAAACCGTGTACCTCAGTTGGAAATGCAGAAATCACCCGCCTTCTGCATCGACCTCGCTGGGAGCTGCAGACAGGAGCTGTTCCTATTTGGCCATCTTGCGAACAATCCTTGCTTGGAAAAGGTGCTATTTTTAAACCCATTTTCCAAGTAAGGAAACTGAGGTGTGAAGAGGTGAAGTAGCCTGCCCAGAGTTATGGAGCTGGAAAATGGAAGCCTTGAGATTGGCACCCTGGTTGTCAGGCCCCAGAGTGTACAGGTGTGCTCTGCTGTTCTGCCTTCATGGGAAAGGCAGGGAGACGTATTTGGGTGCCAACAGCATGTATTAGTCCATTTTCACAGTGCTGTAAAGAACTATTCATACCTGAGACTGGGTAATGTATAAAGAAAAGAGGTTTAATTGACTCACAATTCAGCAGGCTTAACAGGAATCATGGCTTGGAGGCCTCAGGAAACTTACAATCATGGTGGAAGACAAAGGGGAAGCAAGCACATCTTACCACCACAAAGCAGAGAGAGAGAGAGAGAGAGAGAGAGAAGGGAGGGAGAGAGAGAGAAAGTGCTGTACAAATTTAAACCGATCAGAATTCATGATAGAACTCACTCACTATCATGAGAACAGCAAGGGGGAAATCCACCCCCATGATCCAATCACCTCCCACCAGGTCCCTCCCTCAACACATGGGGATTACAAGTTGAGATGAGATTTGGGTGGCGACACAGAGCTAAACATATCACTGCCTCATAGGACATTCTAGAGCGCAGGAGATACTCACCCAAATTGATGTAGTAAGACAAGTGAATTGTAAAAGTAACCCGAGGTGGTTTCCTCTGCAGGTCGGACTAGAGATGGGAGACTGGGAGAAAAACTTATATTTTCTGTTATTTTATATACTCCTGAACCATTTGAATTGTTATTACTATGTACATGGATTACTTTCATAATTTAAAAATCCTATCCCTCCTTCAAGGCCTTGTTAAAAAGTTTCCTCCAAAAGCTTCTCTAATTCCCTCACTAAAAAATGGGTTCTCCATCCTCTGAGCTCCCATGGAATTTGATTTCTCCTCTCCTTAAAACCCACTGCTTCTGACTTTACTATAGGTGCTCTTGAAAATGTCTTGAGGACAGTCTTTGTCAGATTTTCCTGGCATATCTCCATAGCCTTGGCGCCATGCCCTGCCTGTGGTAGGTGTTTGGTCAATGTTGAATGAGCTGGATGAGTGGATTTTGCTAATGCCAGACTGTATCCATTTCCTTCAATTCAGGGAACTCGGAAGACACGGCTTAGGTATATCCATGTGTCAGTCATTTCGCTGCCCCTGGGAAGGAAGGAAATGGAAAAAGAAAGAAGTGTAGAGTGGACACTCTGCCCCATCCACCTGTAAAGACAGAATCACAGAATATCAAGACTGAAATGGATCTTAGAGCATTATGTTCAGCCCCATCATTTTTATAATACAGGTGAGGAAACTGAGGCCAGGGAATGAAAAATACTTGAGGCCAGGCACGGTGGCTCAGGCCTGTAATCCCAGCACTTTGGGAAGCCAAGACAGGCAGATCATGATGTCAGATCGAGACCATCCTGGCTAACATGGTGAAACCCCGTCTCTACTAAAAAATCCAAAAACCTAGCCGGGCGAGGTGGCGGGCGCCTGTAGTCCTAGCTGCTCGGGAGGCTGAGGCAGGAGAATGGCATAAACCTGGGAGGCGGAGCTTGCAGTGAGCTGAGATCCGGCCACTGCACTCCAGCCTGGGCGACAGAGCGAGACTCTGTCTCAAAACAAAAAAAAAAGAAAAAAAAGAAAAATACTCGAAAGCCCACAACTAAATTTCCTGTTCAATTGTAGGAGTTGTATCAGCTTAGGTTTTTAAGTAGTTTTTCCTCATCACCAAAGCAATATGTGTTTAATGCTTACCTTGTTTTTTTGTTTTGTTTTGTTTTGTTTTTTCTCTATTCTCTCTATATTTCTACCTGTACCTGGTTTTGAGCTTTTAATGGTGGTCCTTGCAAGTAATGTTGCAAGCTGGCACAGATTTTTTTTGGATGTCAGTAGATGATGGCTGGGTGAATGGATGGATGAATTAGTGACTTTCCCAGGATCACATGGCAGTCAGCAACAGAGCTGGAACTCAGCTAACCATCTTGTTGAGGGATGTCAAGTAGCTGAAGTACCTGGTGCAAAGGAGCTTCAGAGTTGCCATGACAACTACAGTAGTCTTCTAATTTCCATCATCTGAGTAAGGATCAGGACCAGAACCGTATTTACAGGCACAGAGGTTAAAGCCCAACGGAAGAAAGGACTCTGCAATAAGCAGTTTGTTGAGAACACCAGGATTGGTCTGAAAGATGGGCCGAGATAAATCATCCAGAGGACACTGTTATCCAGGTAGTGCCCTGTCCTGAAGAGATACAGGAGGTAGACACAGGTTCCAGAACTGGTGCAGGCTCTGACTCATTGGGAGACTTTGGGAAGGTCACCACTCTGGGCTTTGGCTTCTTTACCTATGACGTGATATAGTCGGACTAGTTCCTGCATCATATCCAGGGATTCTTCTAGTAGGCAAATGCTCTAACTCCACAACTGAAAAATGTCAGTATCTGGAAAATGCAATCCTATTGCTCCTAGGATTTCAGCCTCAGACCCACAAAGAGGGGTTACAGCGCTCCCACCTCCTTTATCACCTTCAGACTGCACTCCCCTCTCACAGCCAGAGCAGAGGGAGAGCACCCTGCAGGCAGGTCATTTCCCCATGCCCGGCCAGCTACCGACACAGGTTGGGGGTGGATGCAGGTGCTTGGAGGTGGCTTGATATGCTTCAAGGACTGCCCTCCATTGGACGGGGCACTTGGCAACCACTCCAGCTATGCATGGCAAAGAGCAGCTTCCCTAACTGGAATTAGGGGTGTGCCTTCCTCCTACTGCATACAGATGGAGGCTGTGGGAGGCCAACAGTACTGGGAGAAGCCACCGGGGCTGGAGGGTTAGGTGACTGGGCAACCTGCAGCAATTCTTCATCTGCCCATATCCAGGCCCCTAACATTATGTCCCCTAGTGTCTTCATGAGCTATATACCTCTCCATCCTCTCTACCTTCTTATACTCTTCCTCACTTATACCTCATTCATTCAGAAACTATTTCTTGAGCACCTGTTGTTCTTGGTGCTGCAAAGACAATTGTCTTGAAATGAAATCCCTGCTTTCAAGTAACTTACATTCTAGTGGGGAAGATCATAAATAATTATCATAAAAATGACAGAGATGGTGAGACATGTTCTGAAGAAAAATAAAACTGGGAGATAGGGAATATGGGCAGGGGTGGCTGCTATTTTAATTAGAGTGGTCAGGGGAGGCTGACCTGAAGATGTGAAGGAGATGAGAGAATGTAAGCCATGAACACCTGAGAGAAGAGCATTCCAGGTGGAAAAAGGTCCCAGAGAAGGGAGTGTGCTTGGCATGTTGGAAAAATGGACTCAGGCCGGGTGCAGTGGCTCATGCCTATAATCCTAGTACTTTGGGAAGCCACGGTGGGTGATCTGAGGTCAGCAGTTCGAGACCAGCCTGGACAACATGACAAAACTCTGTCTCTACTAAAAATACAAAAATTAGCCAGGCACAGTGACATGTGCCTGTAATCTCAGCTACTCAGGAGGCTGAGGCAGGAGAATAACTTGAACCTGGGAGGCGGAGGTTGCAGTGAGTCAAGATTATGCCACTGCACTGCAGCCTGGCGACAGAGCGAGACTCCATCTCAAAAAAAAAAAAAAAAAAAAAAAATTAAATTAAATTTAAAAATGCTGGGCGCGGTGGCTTATGCCTGTAATCCCAGCACTTTGGGAGGCCGAGGCGGGCAGATCACAAGGTCAGGAGATCGAGACCATCCTGGCTAACACGGTGAAACCCCGCCTCTACTTAAAATACAAAAAATTAGCTGGGCATGGTGGCAGCAGCTGTAGTCCCAGCTACTCGGGAGGGTGAGGCAGGAGAATGGCGTGAACCCAGGAGGCGGAGCTTGCAGTGAGCCGAGATCATGACACTGCACTCCAGCCTGGTGAAAGAGCGAGACTCTGTCTCAAAAAAAAACGGTGTATTTGGGAGTCATCGGCAAATAGACCTGCACTCTCCAATATGGTAGCCAGTAGCCACGTATGGTTCTTTAAATTCAAAATGAATTAAAACTAAATAAAACTTAAAATTCAGTCCCACAGTCCCACTAGCCACATTTCAAGTGCTCCATAGCCACATATGAGCAGGGGCTACCCTATTGGACTGTGCAGACATAGAACATTTCCATCATCCCAGAAAACCCTGCTGGACAGTGCTGATATGTCTTGAGATGCGGTGAGTTTTCCAGGGCAATGGATGGAGAAACGTGAGCATTTAGAAGTTGGGGGCCGGGTGTGGTGGCTCACACCTGTAATCCCAGCACTTTGGGAGGCCGAGGCAGGTGGATCACGAGGTCAGTAGATAGAGCCCATCCTGGCTAACACGGTGAAACCCCGTCTCTACTAAAAATACAAAAAAAAAAAAAAAATTAGCCAGATGTGGTGGCACGTGCCTGTGGTCCCAGCTACTCAGGAGGCTGAGGTGGGAGGATCACTTGAACCCAGGAGTTCAAGATCAGCCTGGGTGATATAGCAAGACCCCATCTCAAAAATAACCAAATAATAAAATTGATGATTCAAGGAGTGAAGAGGGACAATTGAGAGACCTATGTCCTTGAGAGGGAAAGGTAGATGGGATCTAATCCCCAAGCAGCAAAGTGGTACTTGGCTGGAATACAGAGAACTCACCCATAGGGTGGAGGGGAGGCAGAGTCAATGACCACGCTGCAGATAAGAGGGAGGCTGTGATGGGGGAGCATGTGGAGGTTTGCTTGTGATTGCCTCAATTTCCCAGGGGAATGAGGAGGTCATCGGCTCAGAGTGTGAACAGGGGCATTGGATGTGTGAGGAGAGAGGAGAAGGTGTAAAGTAGTCATCTAGGAAAGAGGGAGATTGGTGGGATTAGGGGATGGCAGTGGCATTGCTGGGCTGTCCCACAGGCCTGATTGAAGTTTGTGTTCCTGCCAGAACCAACTTCCAGAATTCACTGTTTTACCTCTGCGTACTCACTTATGCAATCTTTTCTTCCTGAAAGTTTCAGCCAGGCGCGGTGGCTCATGCATGTAATCCCAGCACTTTGGGAGGCTGAGGCAGGTGGATCACAAGGTCAGGTCCAGAGCCTGTCCTTAAAATAGAATATAGTTTAAGACCAGCCTGACCAACAGGTGAAACACCGTCTTTACTAAAAATACAAAAATTATCTGGGCGTGGTGATATGTCTTGAGATGCGGTGAGTTTTCCAGGGCAATGGATGGAGAAACGTGAGCATTTTGAAGTTGGGGGCCAGGTGCGGTGGCTCACACCTGTAATCCCAGCACTTTGGGAGGCCAAGGCGGGTGGATCACAGGGTCAGGAGATAGAGACCATCCTGGCTAACATGGTGAAACCCCGTCTCTACTGAAAATACAAAAAATATATATATATATTAGCACGGCTGCAATCCGAGCTACTCAGGAGGCTGAGACAGGAGAATCGCTTGAACCCGGGAGGCGTGGGTTGCAGTGAGCAGAATTCGCACCACTGTACTCCAGCCTGAGCGACAGAGCGAGGCTCCATCTCAAAAAAAAAAAAAAGGACAGAAAAAGAAAGTTTCATTCCACTTCACTACCCCCTTGTCAGCCCCACAAACCATGGTTCTCCAAGGCACAGCCTGGGATCCACCTCTGAGGCTTCCCTGGAACCTCCTCCCTTTCAACTGCCTGATGTCTCCATACTTTGCTCGTCCCTTTCTCAAATGCTGATCATGTCGCTTTGTCATTATTTGCTGACATGTCTGTTACTCTAAGGCAGGGATTAGAAAACTTCTGTAAATGGCTAAATAGTGAATAGTTTAGGTTTTCTGGGACACATGGTCTCTGTCACACTATTCAATCTGCCATTGTAGGACAAAAGCAGTCTGACAGTATATAAACGATTGAGCATGGCTGTGTTCCAATGAAACACTGCTTACAAAAACAGGCAGTGGGCTGATTGTGGCTTGTGGGCCGTGATTTGCCAACCGCTGCTCAAAGAGATGGCAGGGATGATGTCTCCATTATCTCCATAGCCCCCATACCTGGTGTGGGATCTGGGTACCAGGTAGGGGCTCAGGAAATGTTTGAATGGATGAGAGATGAATGGATGTGCTAGAGTAGGTGGTTAGGCCTGCCAAGATATGTACATTATAGAGAGCGTTCCCTCCTATGTACAGGTTCCAGCAGATTTGTCAATGGCTAGTTTTATTACAGTAACATTGTGTACAGGGAAGGTTTTCACATGGAAACATTAGCCCGGATATCCAGGAAAGATCAAAAGTGGCCTCACATTCTACTGCATCCATGCTAAACTGCCACCCTGTCTAACCAACCTCTCTCCTCCGTGTTCCCAGGTACACAGGCCCCCAGTTTAGTGGGATCAGGCTTTTCACAAGCAAGCCCTCTGTGTTCATCCTCCCTCTGCACTGTTTCTGTGTTCCCCTCTGCCTCCCATCCCCCAGCCCCTGCAAAAAGAATAAGTACTCATCAGGTACCTGCCACATGCAAGGCATGGTGGGAGAATCAAAGATCCCCACTGAAGGAGCTCATAGTCTGGTACATCCCACTGGGCGTGCCCTCTCCCTACCCATGTCATTCACAACTGACTGACTTAACCACCCCCAACCCATCTGATTTCCCCCATCCTTTCTACTCTTTTTAAAATTGACAAATAAAAATTATATATATTTATAGTATACAACATAATGTGTGTTTTTAATTTGTTTTGTGTTTTGGTTTTGGGGGTTTTGGTTTTTTAGAGACAGGGTCTTGTTCTGTCACCCAGAGCTAGAGTGCAGTGGCGCAGTCACGGCTCACTGCAGCCTCAAACTCCTGAACTCAAGTGATCCTCCTGCCTCAGCCTCCCAAGTAGCTGGGACTTCAGTGCTTGCCATCACACTTGGCTAATTATTTTATTTTTATTTTCATAGAGATAGAGTCTCACTATGTTGCCCAGGCTGTTCTCAAACTCCTGGCTTCAAGCAATCCTCCTGCCTTGGCTTCCCAAAGTGCTGGGATTACAGGCATGAGCCACCATGGCCGGCCTACAACATGATGCTTTGAAACATGTATACATTGTGGAATGGCTAGATCAAGCTAGTTATCATATGCATTACCTCACATATTTATTTTTTGTTTGTGTGTTGAGAACACTTAAACTCTAGTAATTTTCGAGTATACCATCTATTGCTGTTAACCATAGTCCCATGTTGTGTTCTTTCCTACTTCTTCCAAGTCCTGCTCTCTACTGGGCTCTCTTGGGTATGAGTTGATGGTGGATATTATCTTCCCAACCACATGTAAACTCACAGAGTACAAGGACAGTAGAGTATGCTTTCGTTTATTCTAGACCATCTCTGTCCCATGGAAATATAACGTAAACCACGTATGCCATTAAAAATTTTCTAGTTAGCACATTTTAAAAAGTGAAAAGAAACAGGTAAAATTAATTTTAATATCTTTTATTTAATCAATATATCCAGAGTATTATTATTTCAACATGTAATCAATAGAAAATATTATCAATGAGATATTTTGCATTCTTTCATTCATACAAGGTTTTCAGTTTCCAGTGTGTATTTTACATGCACAGCACATTTCAGGTGAGCTAGCCGCATTTCAAATGCTCAGCAGCCAGGCGTGGCTAGTTGCCCTCATACCAGAGTATGTCACTCACACAGGGTACATGGTAAATGTCTAATAAGTGACTGCATTTAGTACTTCCCATGAGGTGCTTTACACTTACTTTCTAATCCTCATAGCACCCTTATGATAGAAACTGTTATGCCCATTTTCCATACGAGCAAACTGAGAGTTAAGAGCTTTCTTCCACCCAACTAGTAAGTAAGTTATAAAGCTCAGATTTGAACCCAACTCTGAGTCCAGAGCCTGTCCTTAAAATAGAATATTCGAGCCCTGGAAGATTCTTTAGAAAATTATTCAACGTGTCAGCTCCATAAATATCACTTGTGTTCCCAGCACCTAGTCATGTGTCAGCCATGTCTCAGGGGCTCAAATATAGTATTTGAATGAATTAATCTGGTCTCACATTACAGATGTGGAAATTGAGATCCAGAAAGGGAAAGAGACTTGTCTAGATCACTCAAAAGGAGGAAGTCTGCACTAGAACCCACATTGCTGGTTCCTACTCTTATTCCATATCCTTCTGTCATCCCAAGAAACACAGGAGTTCAGCATCTGAAGCTTTCTTTGCTTTGGGGGAAACATTTTAGCAGGTGCCCTCTTCCCTCTGTCCGCAACCTCAGAACTTGCCATACATCGTCCTTTTTCATTCCCCTCCTCTCCTTTCTCTGGCTACCCAGCAGCCTAAAGGGTGGCAGAGCAGCTGAGCCTGGCTATGTGAGGCTCCAAGTGAAGCCTGCACAAACAAGCAAAGCTCATTGCACATGGACACCACCCCCAGTTTCTATCTCAGGGTCATGCTCTGTCGTGACAACTTGAGCCATTTCCCTGGCAGGAGGGCAGCACGAATCTCCAAGAGGGTCACGCTAACCTGCAGCCAGTGGCTGCCTGCCATGCCTGGATGCCTGGCACTGGAGCCTGGTTGCTGAGGCACCCTCGGGCTTGCTTAGCGCCCAGCCAGTCGGCAGCCTCCCAGGGAACTCCCAGCAGTCTCCTCCAGACAGGGTCACAAGAAATGTCATAGATTGTAGAAGCTTAGAACTGAAAGGGAATTTAAAGATCATTCATCCCAGCACTTTTCAAACTGTAATGTCTTATAAATCTCCTGCGGATCCTGTTAAGCTACAGACTCCTGATTCACTGGGCCTGGGATGGGGTCTGAGGATTTGCATTTCTAATGAGCCCCCAGGTGATGCCAGTGCTGCTGCTAGACCTGGGACCACACTTTGAAAAGCAAGGATCTAAAAACTCAAGAAATACAGAGGACTTGTTTGTGAAGGGCCTGGTCCACTGAACTGGGGGCCTGTGCACCTGGGAACCTAGAGGAGAGAGATAGCTAGACAGGGTAGCAGCGTAGCATTGATGTAGTAGAAGGCGAGGCCATCTTTGATTCTTCCTGGGTATCCAGGCTCATGTTTCCATGTGAAAACCTTCCCTTTACACAATGTTACATCCTTGTCAGCCTTTTGTTAGAGGTGAGAAAACTTAAGTGTGGGGGAGATTAATTAAATTCAGGGTACAAGTCTCCTAAGTAATAACTATGGCACTAACTGTGTTTACTATCTGTAGAAATTTTTGGCACTCATCATAGACTACTTTAATATCTTCTTCTTCCAACTAGACTGTTGGAAGCAAGGCTGTATCTTACTCTCCTGTGTATCTCCTTTTGGTCCCACTCGAGAGGCCACATGAGCTGTGGAAAGCACATTACCTGGGACAGGGTCACCTGAGGTCTTTGTATCAGATGTTCCTGGGATCAGAGGCACAGTGGAATGAGCCCCAAGTTGAAACCAGAAAGACCTCAGCAGGTAGCAGACCTGAAGTGCAAGGTGAGGCTGGAAGTGGAAACAGAGTGCAGGAGTTGGCAAGCTGTCCACAGGGTTGGGTAGAGTTGTTCTGAACTCAGTCCATGGATTGAGAGGGAAGGCTGCTGGCTCACCTCGTTATGTGGTGCCCAGGGCATGAGAAAGAGGCAGTGGGGCCATTTTTCAAGCAAGGAGCCAGACCCAACACCAAGTTCCTCCCAAGGCTCTAGGATTTGTTGAATAAATGCACAAAGAAAGGCCAAAAAAGACATAGCAGTGATACTTAAACATTTTTAAAGACTCCACGTGCTCGGCAACGGTTACACACTTTCTGGCACACTTCAAAAGTGGCAATAGCCAGGTACAGTGGCTCGTGCCTGGCGTCCCAACAACATGGGAGGCTGAGGCAGGAGGATCGCTTGAGGCCAAGAGTATGAGGCTCCATGAGCCATGATCCTGCCCCTGCACTCCAGCGTGGGTGACAGAGTGAGACCCTGACTCAAATAAATTTAAAAAGTGGCAACGACAGGCTTTTCTTTTTTCTTTCTGTCTTTTTTTTTGAGACAGGATCTTGCTCTGTTGCCCAGGCTGGAGTACAGTGGTGTAATCATGACTCACTGCAGCCTCAACTGCTGGGCTGAAGCGGGAGCCTGGCTAATTTTTAAAATTTTTTGTGGAGACGAGGTTTCACTGTTTTGCCCAGGTTGGTCTTGAACTCCTGGCCTCAAGCGATCTTCCCACCTTGCCCTCCTAAAGTGCTGGGATTACAGGTGTGAGCCACGATGCCTGGCTAGGTTTTTCTATTTGAGTTAAAAGTCAACTTTTCTTTTCTTTTTTTTTTTTTTTTTTTGAGATGGAGTCTTACCCTGTTGCCCAGGCTGGAGTGCAATGGCGCAATCTCGGCTCACTACAACCTCTGCCTCCTGGGTTCAAGCGATTCTCCTGCCTCAGCCTCCCAAGAATCTGGGATTAGAGGTGCACGCCACCACACCCAGCTAATTTTTTTTTTTTTTGGTATCTTTAGTAGAGACGGGGTTTCACTATGTTGGCCAGGCTGGTCTTGAACTCCTGACCTTGTGATCCACCCACCTCGGCCTCCCAAAGTGCTGGGATTACAGGCGTAAGCCACCGCACCCAGCCAAAAGTCAGTTTTTCTTTAGATCAAGCTTGTCCAACCCATATCCCACGGGTCTCACGCAGCCCAGGACAGCTTTGAATGTGGCCCAACACAAATTCATATAAACTTTCTTAAAACATTATGAGACTTTGTTGTGATTTTTTTCTTAAGCTCATCAGCTACCTTTAGCATTAGTGTATTTTATGTGTGGCCTACAGAAGCCAAAAGATTGGACACCCCTGCTTTAGATGTTACTAAGTTGGGTTCTGTTCAGAGCAGACACAAAGCCAAGCTCAAGCCCATAGACACGGACTGCCAAACAATGTGGCCCAGTAGATGCTGGAGGTCAAAGATCATCCAGGTGTATCTGCCTGCTGTGGTGCTTATTTTTCCAAAGGTAGGAAAAGAATATGATGAAAAGACAAGCCACAGTCTGGGAGAAAATATTTGCAAAACACACATCTGATAAAGGAATTATGTCCAAAATATATAAGGAATTCTTAAAACTCAACGTAAGACCAACAGTACAATTAAAAAGTGAGCAAAAAATCTGAACAGACACTTCACCAAGGAAAATATACAGATGTCAAATAAGCATATGAAAAGATCTTCAGCATCATATCAACAAGGAAATGCAAATTAAAACAACAATGGGATACTATTACACCCCTGTTAGAATGGTTAAAATCCAGAACACCAAAGATGCTGGTGAGAATGTGGAGCAACAGGAACTCTCATTCACTGCTGGTGGGAATGCCAAATGGAACAGCCTCTTTGGAAGACACACTTTCTCAGTTTCTTTCTTTCTTTTTTTTTTTTTAGATGGAGTTTTGCTTTTCTTGCCCAGGCTGGAGTGCAATGGCACGGTCTCAGCTCACTGCAACCTCCGCCTCTTGGGTTCAAGTGATTCTCCTGTTTCAGCCTCCTGAGTAGCTGGGATTACAGGTGTGCACCACAACGCCCAGCTACTTTTTGTATTTTTAGTAGAGACGAGATTTCAGCATGTTGGTCAGGCTGGTCTTGAACTCCTGACCTCAGGTGATCCACCTCGGCCTCCCAAAGTGCTGGGATTATAGGCATGAGCCACCGTGCCCGGCCCAGCCATGTACTCTTGTATCTGTTAACCTGTTAGCCAACCTTTGGCTACCCTCCTGCTTATCTTTCCCCTCCTCTAGTAAACACTATTCTAAGCCAATAGATCTTAAATGTTCTTACCACAATAAAGTGATTCTCCTGCCTCAGCCTTAGCCTCCCAAGTAGCTGGGATTACAGGCACCCGCCACCACGCCCAGCTAATTTTTGTATTTTTAGTAGAGATGGGGTTTCCCCATGTTGGGCAGGCTGGTGTCCAACTCTTGACCTCAGGTGATCCACCCACCTCGGCCTCCCAAAGTGTTGGGATTACAGGTGTCCGCCACCGTGCCTGGCCAACACTTGGCAGTTTCTTACAAATCTGAACATACTCTTACCATATGACCTAGTAATTACACTTCTTGGTATTTACCCAAATGTATTGAAATTGATGACTGCACAAAATCCTGCACATGATGTTTATAGCAGCTTTATTAATAATTGCCAAAAACTGGAAGTTACCAACATGTTCTTCCATAGATGAATGGGTAAGCAAACTGTAATACATCCATACAATGCAATATTGATCAGGAACAAAAAGACATGAGCCATCGAGCTATGAAGTGATATAGAGAAACCTTAAATGCCTATTTTTCATTTTAAGTGAAAGAAGCCAATCTTAGAAGGCTACATACTGTATGATTCCACCTATCTGACCTTCTGAAAAAGGCAAAGCTACAGAGACAGAAAAAAGGTCAGTGATTGCCAGGTATTCAGGAGGAGGGAGGGAGGAATGAATAGGTGGACCAGGGGATATTTAGGACTATACCTCTACTGTTCTGTATGATACTCTGATGGTGAACACGTGACGTTATGGATCTGTCAAAACTCATAGAAGTAAACAACACAGAGTGACCCCTAATATAAACTATGGACTTTAATTAATAATAATGTATCAATATTGGTTCATCGGTTTTAACAAACAAACGCAACATGTTAAAAATAGGGGAAACTGTAGAGGGTGGGGAAGGGTATCTACGGTAATGCTTTGTACTTTCTGCTCAAGTTTTCTCTGAACCTAAAATTTCCATAAAAAATAAAGTCTATTAATTTTTGTAATGTGCTACCAAATTCCAAGAGAAGATCAGTTGCTAGACAATTGCTCAGCCACGTTTTTCCTTAGGCACAAAGATGACCTTACACATCTGCTGCAGATGACACCTCCACCCAGCTGTCCCCAGCACAGCATTGACTTGTCGAGAGCTGTCCTTTGAGTCTGATGGATTATTGAGACTTTTTGAATGCAGGAAGCACACTCAAGGGGCCATCTGAGGGCCTTGCATTATTTCTCTGCCTTTGAAAAGCCACTAAACTAAATTTGGCAGATAAAAATGTGCCTGAGAGATTTCTTTCTTAATTTCTGATTATGAGCCCTGACCTTAAGGAGCTTACAGTCTAGAGTAGATGGTATGTGAACATAAACCACCATAACACAAGGTAAACTATGATTCATAGTCTGGGAGAGGTACAGTTGAAGTGGGCGGGAGAGAGAGGAAATCCAGCCCTTCCCACTGGCCTCAAGTGGAAGCAGTGACACCAGGTCTGAAAGTTTGGATTGGAGGACCAGGTAGGAGTGGGACTCCTCCTACCCACTCCTATGAAATATGTTCCGGGCTAGGCATGGTGGCTAACGCTTGTAAACCCAGCACTTTGGGAGCCCAAGGCAGACGGATCACGACATCAAGAGATCGAGACCAGCCTGGTCAACATGGTAAAACCCATCTCTACTAAAAATACAAAAATTAGCTGGGTGGGGTGGCAGGCGCCTATAGTCCCAGCTACTCGGGAGGCTGGGGCAGGAGCATTGCTTGAACCTGGTAGGCAGAGATTGCAGTGAGCCGAGATCACGCCACTGCACTCCAGCCTGGTGATAGAGCGAGACTGTCTCAAAAAAAAAAAGAAAGAAAGAAATACGTTCCAAGCAGAGAGAATTCCATAAGCAGAGGCAGAGAGGTGAAAAACTGTGTGTGCACATGCACTGGGAACAGATAGGTGGCTGGAGCACAGTGTAGGAAGAAGGATAAGGAATGGCTTAAAAGGCTGGGGCCAAATAGTGGAAGGCTCTGAATTCCTGGCCAAGGAATTGAGACAGTGTTCAGCAGGCAGTGGGAACCTCTGTGGGTTTGAGTCAGGGAATGAACAGATCACACTGCGCTTTGGAAGAGTCACCAGGTGGCAGCGTATAGGATGTGCCTGTAGCAAGATGCCCAGCAGTAAGAACACCCATCAAGAGGCTACTTCAAGGCAGTTACAAGAACCCAGACAGTTGGAAGCTGTCTGTTCTGCCTCTGCACTCCCATGGCCCTTTGTCAGTACTTCTCTTAGATACTTACCAATTTTCACCTTATCTACATTTTTAATTAAAAATAGTTGTAGTTCATTATAAAGGAAAATTAGACAGTGTAGAAAGATATAAATAGTTGTAATCCCACCATCCATTAAATAACTGCTGTTGACACTCAGGGTCTGTCTGTCCTTTCAGGTATCTTTTTATAGGCCAGGCACAGTGGCTCATGCCTATAATCCCAGCACTTTGAGAGGCCAAGACAGGTGGATGGCCTGAGCTCAGGAGTTTGAGACTAGCCTGGGAAACATGGCAAAACCTCATCTCTACAAAAAGTACAAAAATTGGCTGGGTGTTGTGGTACATGCCTGAGGTTCCACCTACTCGGGAGGCTGAGGCAGGAGGATCACTTTAGCCAGGAGGTGGAGGCTGCAGTGAGCCAAGATTACACACTGCACTTCAGCCTGGGTGTTAGAGCGAGACCCTGTCTCAAAAACAAAAACAAAAAACTCAGATATCTTTCTATATACATCACACTATATTGTTTTGTTTTGCTTTTATAAAAGATAACATACTTTTAGAACCTACTTTTTCAAGTAGTATTGTATAGTGGACATCTTTCCTTGCCAATATATCTAGATTTTTTATAGTTGGTTTTTTTCTTTGTTTTTTTAAATTGTGGTAAAATGCACGTGAAATTTACTGTTATGACATTTAGCACATCCACAGTGTTGTGCAATCATTACTACTATTTAGTTCCACAACATTTTCATCACCCACAAGGAAACCGCATTAAAGTCACTCTCTCCCACCAGTCCCTGTCAACCACTAATCTACTTTTTCATCCATTCTATTTCTTATAAATGGAATCACACAATATGTGGCCTTTTGTGTCTGGCTTTCACTTACCATAATGTGTTCAAGGTTCATCGTGTTTAGATTTTTTAATAGAAATATCCCTTGTTGGCCAGGCACAGTGGCTCACGCCAATAATCCCAGCACTTTGGGAAACTAAGGCAGGAAGATTGCTTGAGCCCAGGAGTTTGAGACCAGCCTGGGCAACACAGTGAGACCCCATCTTTATTTTTTTAAAAAAGAAATATCCCTTGTCTTTTTAACATAAAGCACGCTCATAAACAAAAACTACTGAGAGCTCCCCTCAAGAATGCCACTTCCCTAATTTTAACTGCTGTTAATTACCTAGGATCTAGTCATCCAGACAGTTTAGATGGTTGGGAATTGACAGGGAACTGTCAAGTTGCTGCTTTCTTCCAACATATTCTGTCTCCTTCCCTTTCCCATCACCTGATGTGAACTTGGGAAGATGTCTTAGCTTTTCTAGTCACTTTCAGCACTTAGGTTCATTTTCAGATGTTAAAACATCCCATCTAAATCAAAACTTTGGCCTCTCATCCCACTGACAGACCAGCTCTTCTGCTCTGGCCCCATGCTGTCTGCTCTCTGGCTCCTGAAAGGTGCTTTTGTAAGTTCCCTAGAAACCCAGCGCCTGCGTCCTGCCGACTCCCAATGCCCCTGGGGAGGGGGTTGCATGCCCCATTCCACTGGACATTCTGCCTAACTTCTTGGGGCTGCTTTCATTTCTCACTTTTGGCACCGTGTCTCTGGGACTCCCCTGGCCCAGGAGGCCACCTTCTTGGGTGGGGGCCTGTCAATATGCCCAGTTATTCACTTGGCCTGTAGGAAGGCCTTAACTAGACAGGGCACTTTTCATATTTGTGGCCATCCTGCATCATTCGAATGTCCCTTCTATATTTGGGGAAATTCCCACATTTAGTCCGTCTACCTGTGTGCAGCCAGGATGCAGCTATGTGACCTCTGCCAACCAGATGAAGCTGTGTGCCCTCGGATTTGGAGAGAGATGTTGGTGTCAGGCAGTGACAACAGTGATGTTTTTACTGGAGCAGTGCTCAGCAGATGCTTGGTGTTCCCAACTTTCCATACCTGGCTTTCTTGCTCCCCTGCCCTGCCCCCCGCATTCAGTGTTCTTTAAAAATTTATTCTCTGTTTAAATTAATGAGTTTAGTTTTCACTAAGAACTAACACCACATCCTTGCTTAGCCTCGCGGTTACAGGCAGCTTGTACCCACTGCAGCCCTCTCTCCTCGCCCTGCCATCGCCCACTGTGCCAGCCAGCCTGGGAGTCTGGCATGGGTTCTTCTGCTTACGCACGTCCCCAAGCTCAAGGAGACACACACGAAGCTTGTCTAAGATCCTGCTCCCTATTCCTCCGCAGTCTCGTAGTGTGCTGGGCTGATGAGGCTCCGTAGCTTACCCAGAGGCAGATGCCAGACTCCCATGCTGCACACAGCCTCACCTAGCTTGAGGGAAAAGGTTTGCACCCCTCCCTCATCCTCAGGGAATGGAAATGCTCTCAGTCTTTACTCCTACGAATCTCCTTCAGAGACACCATCCTGTCCCTCCCCTTCTTTTCTTCCCTCCCCTCCCCTCCCTCTCCTCACTAGTCAATCTCTAGCATTCTCTCCTGCCCCCATCAGGAGTGGGGGTTGCTGGACCACCTTGACCATCATCAGTGTGTTCCAAATAGAGATGGCCTGGCATCTCTCTTTAACAAGCGTGAGCTCTTACCACCTTTGCCCTTATCTTTAGGACATCTACAAAACTCTAGGACAACAGGAAAAGTCTCATTCCAGATCCTGTCTCACACATATTTTCTGTGCATAGGGATTGTCAAACATATGTCATCTTGTAACCTGCTTGTTTATTTCCTGTCACGTTACAGACAACTTTTCATGTTAATGAGAATGGCACATCCTCATCCATTTTTAAAAACCAGCCATTTTGTTTGAAGTATAATTTACAAACAGTAAAGCACATCCTTGTTCAGTGCACATTTGGAACCATCACCACAATCAGGATATAGAATATTTCCATTATTCCAGAAAGCTCCCTCATGTCTCCTTGCAGTCAGTCTCTCTCATCCCCCAACTCCAGGCAGCCATTTCACCTCATCCTTTTCAATAATTGTACAATAATTCCATAATGTAGAAGTTCCTTAATTTATTTAACTTGTCTCCTATTGATAGACATTTAGATGGCTTCCAGTTTGTGATCTTATTGATTCCTGAATTCAGTATTTGTGGAATACCTAATATGTGTTGGGTGTGGTGCTATTAGAGCAGTGATCCAACAACCTTCTGTATGTGCCTATATGTATTCTTTAGCTTATTTCCTTAAAATGTCCCCTAAAAGTGGAATTGCTGGGCCAAAGAGCATGCGTGTTAAAATAATGTTGATAAATATTGTCAAATTGCCCTCAATCAAAATTGCAACAGTTTACACTCCTATCAACAGTGAATGCGAATGACCTCTTTTCTCACATCACCAGCACGAGGTATTATAAATCTCTGCAGTCCATTAACAGAAGAATGGTTTGAACTTATGTGTCTTTGATTACTGGTAAGGTGGACCCTCTTAGCGTCTGTAACTTTCATTTGGTTTGTGGAAATCACTGCCCCAGGAGCCAGTTTCCCTCATTCTCACCCCTCACAGTGAAGCCATGGCCAGGCTCTTTCCTGGGGTCTGTGTCCACTGAGCTGGGAGAACATCTGGTCCTATAGGAAGCTGGAGAGAGGTCACCCTTTGGTTGTCGACAGCTCCCTACTTCCACTTGAACAGTCACTTTAGAGAAAGTCCCCCAAGAATGGTGTTAGCCAGTCAGAATGGCTATTAAAAAAAAAGTCAAAAAATAACAGATGCTGGTGAGGTTATAGAGAAAAGGGAACACTTATACACTGTTGGTGGGAGTGTGAATTAGTTCAGCCATTATGGAAAGCAGTGGGGCGATTCCCCAGAGAGCTAAAAGCAGAACTACCATGCAACCTAGCAATCTCATTACTGGGTGTATGCCCAAAGGAATATAAATCATTCTACCATAAAGACATATGCACGTGAATGTTCATTGCAGCACTATTCACAATAGCAAAGACATGGAATCAACCTAAATGGCTATCAATGGCAGGTTAGATAAAGAAAATGTGATACATATATACCATGGAATACTATGCAGCCATAAAACAAGAATGAGATCATGTCCTTTGTAGGATTATGGATGGAGCTGGGAGCTATTATCCTTAGCAAAGTAATCCAGAAACCAAATACTGCATATTCTTACTTATAAGTGGGAGCTAAATGATGAGAACACATGGACACAGAGAGGGGAACAACAGACTGGGGCCTACCGGAGGGTACAGAGTGGATCAGGAAAAATAACTATTGGATATTAGCCTTAGGGTCTGTGTGATGAACTAACCTGTACAACAAAGCCCCGTAACACTAGTTTACCTGTATAACAAACCTGCACATGTACCTGTGAACCTAAAATAAAAGAGTTTTTAATTTTAAAAAATTAAAAATAAAATTTTAAAAAGTATGGTGTTCATCCTGGTCTCGCCTATGATTGGACCACTTAGAAAGTGGGTCAGAGGGGCCGGGTGCGGTGGCTCAAGCCTGTCATCCCAACACTTTGGGAGGCCAAGGCGGGTGGATCACTTGCGGTCAGGAGTTCGAGACTAGCCTTACCAACATGGAGAAACCCCATCTCTACTAAACATACAAAATTAGCCAGACGTGGTGGTGCATGCCTGTAATTCCAGCTACTTGGGAGGCTGAGGCAGGAGAATCGCTTGAATGCAGGAGGCAGAGGTTGCAGTGAGCCAAGATCGCACCATTGCACTCCAGCCTGGGCAAAAAGAGCAAAACTCCATCTCAAAAAAAAAAGAAAAAAAAAAAAAAAGATAAAGTGAGTCAGAGGAACAGATTGCAGAGCAACTGGGGCCATGACCAGGGCTTCTTGGCCTGGCTCAGCCCTGCAGCCTTGGGATGCTGCTCGTCGTAGGGAAATGTGAATGGCCACAGTGTGCCACCTGCTCTCCTTTAACCCTCAGAAGACTTCCCTCCCCCTCTGAATTTGGAGGTCTCCATGGGATCGCTCTTTGTAGATCCTTAGGTTGGTCCTCTCTTGATGGATGCCGTGGTCTTCATCACCCCATTCTCTGCTTTCACACCTGAACTCCCTCTCCCATCCCTTTGCTTCTTCCTGGTCATTCTGGCCCATGACTGGAAGGGAGAGTTTGTAAGGTGGCTCTAGACTCCCTGATGTCCTAATGTTCTTTTTTTTTTTTTTTTTTGGAGACCAAGTCTTATTCTGTCATCTGGGCTGGAGTACAGTGATGCAATCTCGGCTCACCGCAAGCTCCGCCTCTGTTAACCAGGTTGGTCTCGATCTCCTGACCTCGTGATCCACCCGCCTTGGCCTCCCAAAGTGCTGGGATTACAGGCGTGAGCCACTGTGCCTGGCCCTGATGTTCAGTTTTTATTCATTTGTATCTTATGTTTTAAATGTTCAGTGTTGATTATCGCACCATAGACACTTTATTCGGTGCTAAGCGCTCATAGTTTTCCATGTTTCCCATGGAAACATGGGAAAACATGGGTTTT
Source organism: Macaca nemestrina (assembly GCF_043159975.1). Lineage (NCBI taxonomy): Eukaryota > Metazoa > Chordata > Mammalia > Primates > Cercopithecidae > Macaca > Macaca nemestrina. Next base: position 124,892,926 of record NC_092131.1, on the reverse strand, counting down.
TTGTTTGTTTGTTTGTTTCTGAGATGGAGTTTCGCTCTTGTTGAAACTCACCGCAACCTCCACCTCTTGGGTACAAGCGATTCTCCTGCCTCAGCCCTCCGAATAGCTAGGATTACAGGCATGCACCACCACGCCTGGCTAATTTTGTATTTTTAGTGGAGACAGGGTTTCTTCATTTAATCAGGCTGGTCTAGAACTGCCAACCTCAGGTGATCTGCAGGTGATCCGCCTGCCTCGGCCTCCCAAAGTGCTGGGATTACAGGTGTGAGCCACTGTGCGCAGCCGGATCCATCAGGGTCTCACACTTGATGCATAAATTTGACAGGGTGTATGGTTTTTTTTTCATTGACAAGCTGTTATTAAATCGACTTTGTACCTTATACGATGGCTTCTCAGAGACGAGGTCATCACGTGCCATACCACCGTGTTGTATACCAGGATCAACTGAAACACTGTGGCAGTGCCTGAGGTGGTCAGTCATTTTGTCTTTATTTACACATAGCAAAACTGGGCTCTGACTAAGAGATTTGCCCAGTTTTACAGCTGCCAAGTCTGGGACCATCTCCACACCCACCTCCCACATAGTCTGGGTTGCTTATTAAGCGAGCCCAAGCAGGTATTTTGATCAGTTTGGATCTTAGAGTGGTTTTATTATGTTTCCTGACCCTGAACACAAGCCCTGATGAGAATATATCTGCAGTTTGCTTTGAATTGAGGGGAGATAAGAAAGGGCCACTGAAGCTCTAGGAATAGACTCAGGGCTAGGAACTTCTGGAGGTGGAGAAGGCTTTTGTGAGAGGAGACAAGCTGGGAATGGCAGTGGGTCCACAGGAGGGTAAGCAGAAGAAGAGGAGACTGGAACGAACTAAGGCCTGGAGGTGTTTGTAAAAAGAGAACTTGGTTGTGGTTCTTGAAGGAGGCACGTGAAAGTAGAGGCGATTTCAGGTGGGACAGTTACTTAGGCCAGTGATTCTCAGGTGGAAACACAGGTTCCTGATCTCCTTGCTCAGAATCTCTAGGATGGCTCAGGAATCTGTATTTTATATATGCTCTCCAAGTGGTTCTCAGGCCTGCTGCAGCTGGAGCCACTGGTAGACACCATTGGCCTCAAGGCCATAAAGCTAATGCTTTTTTATGACCCTTGCCACTGAAGGGATACATGGTTCAAAGTAAGGCCAGGTCACTGCACCCCTGGGAAGATCCACAGCCTTTTTTGATTGTGTGGCCCACATTGACCTTCTCCTGGCTTAATCTTGTCCCATCTTTTCGGAGCCACTCAGCTGGCCTTCAGCACATATCATCTTCAGTCATTATTTACATTGTACTGCCTTGGGCCCTCCATTCCAATGAGATTGAAAACTTGAGGCCGGGTTTGGCTCATGCCTGTAATCCCAGCACTTTGGGAGGCCGAGGCAGGTGGATCACTTGCAGTCAGGAGTTTGAGACCAGCCTGTCCAACATGGTGAAACCCCGTCTCTACTAAAAATACAAAAAATAGCTGGGCCTGGTGGGCACCTGTAGTTCCAGCGACTCAGGAGGCTGAGGCAGGAGAATCTCTTGAACCTGGGAGGCAGAGATTGCAGTGAGCTAAGATTGCACCACTGCACTCCAACCTGGGCATCAGAACGAGACTCTGTCTCAGGAAAAAAAAGAAAGGAAGGAAGGAAACTTGACAGCAAGGGTTGCCTTAGACTGCTTTGCATCTTAGTGCCCAGCCCTGAGCTCTGCACTTTCTAGGATCTCCGTAAATGCCCATTACCTAAGGAGTCCTAACCAATAATATAGCCATGAGTGATGTAGAGACCTTGGTTTGCTTTCCCTCCAGTTTCTACCCTTTTGGAAGAAATGATGTTGGTTAGAAGAAAGGAAGATCCTCCCGGCATCCCAGGAGATTTATGTAGAGTGTCATCACGTAGCAGCAGCATGCAGGGGGACAGCTCCGAGTGGGCAGCCTTCCATGAAGACATGGGTTCTTCAGAGAGAGGTATTAGTGAGTGGCACTTCCTCAACTCCTAGCTTAAAGCAGGCCCTACCTGGTGCCAAGGAGCATTGTGCCACTGGTATTCAAATGAAGCACTGCCAACACTTTAACCATCGTCATCATGCAGAGACCTGTGATCTATGAAGGGAGACTGACTTCCCTGGGAATGAGGACAGGAAAGCACTACACCGGAGGGGCAAATCCAGGAAATCCTGGTGCCACTTTCCCAGAGTTTCTAGTACTATGTGGGGCACTAACCTATATATTGATATACTAGTCATTAAAAGCGAATGACTCTTCCTAAAATTCTTCTCCTTTCATAATGATTTTTATCTACTTGGTCGGGAATGCTATCAGATTTAAGCCTGCCATATTTGTACCCATTCTACTTGCCAGCTTGTGAGTCCTGGAGTGTTGGGAGGGGGAGGGCATGCAAGGAAACCCAAGGTTTAATCTCAAGGTTATGCTATTGGTTTAGTTTAGGGGGTTAGGGTTTATGGCAAAAAAAAAAAAAGGAAAATAGGGTCCTCAGGGGGACTAGCTGTTGCTGAAACAATTCATAGAAATATTGTGATGGGGGCCAGGCACGGTGGCTCAGGCCTGTAATCCCAGCACTTTGGGAGGCTGAGACAGGCGGATCACTTGAGATCAGGAGTTGGAGACCAGCCTGGCCAACATGGTAGAGCCCTATCTCTACTAAAAATACAACAATTAGCCAGGTGTGGTGGCGAGCCCCTGTAGTCCCAGCTACTCAGGAGGCTGAGGCAGGAGAATCGCTTGAACCCCGGAGGTAGAGGCTGCAGGGAGCTGATATCGTGCCACTGCACTCCAGCCTGGGCAATACAGCAAGACTTGGTCTCAAAAAACTAAAAAATTAATTAATTAAAAAAGAAAAAAAAAGAAATATTGTGATGGGGATAGTTCCCTAGCTGGCTACATATTTTCTTTTGTGTAAGGATATCTGTTACTCTTTTTGCTTTCACCATTGTCCTCCATTTTTCAGATTTTTACTATAGTGCTCTGTGGGGAAGAGGGTATAATTAAGCAAGTATTTGGACTTAAATAGTCCACAGCCACCCTTCAGAGCTTGTGATTAAGATTCTCCCCTCAGAAGGGAACTTTCCTACTTTGCTGTGAAGTGTGAATTGTTAAAGCCCTTTAGAGAAAGCAATTTCATTTTAACTATTAAAATTTAAAATACATTCTCTTTAGCCCAGTAATGTCACTACTGGGAATCTATTCCATGCAAATGAAAATACCAGTATATAATGAAATGTGTACAAGAATGTTTCTAATAGCATTTTTCACGGTGGCCAAAAAAAAAAAAAATCTAAAAAGAAACTGTATCAATAGGGCAATTTTTAACTAAATTATGGATCGTTCGCACCATGGAATATATTATATAGCCACTAATTAAAGAATGAATTAGAGTTTTACTACCTCACTTGGGAGAGGGGGATTTCTACAAGATACTGTCGAATGGAAGAAGCAAAAAGCAGAAAATTGTGAATAATATATATTAAAAATATATAATGAACTATTTTTGTACATAATTATATAAGCACAAAGAAAAGTAAGGAAAGATAGGCCGGGTGCGGTGGCTCATGCCTGTAATCCCAGCACTGTAGGAGGCTGAGACAGGTGGATCACTTGAGGTCAGGAGTTGGAGACCAGCCTGGGCAACATGGCGAAACCCCATCTCTACTAAAAATTAGCTGGGCATGGTGGCGTGCCCCTGTTGTCCCAGCTACTCAGGAGGCTGAGGCAGGAGAATTGTTTGAATCTGAGAGGCGAAGGCTGCAGTGAGCCAAGATCATGCCACTGCACTCCAGCCTGGGTGACAGAGCAAGACTGTCTCAAAGAAAGAAAAATAAGCAAAGATATACACTGATTAACATTGGTATGTGTTTTTGCATGCGTATGTATATTGAGGGAGTACAACATGAGGCAGGTAACGTGGGGAAGCAGGAAAAAAAGAAAAACAGATTCCACTAAAACATGAATTTCATGATAATTTATATAAAGCTGTATATATGCATGTGTGTATATATCTGAAAAAGGAAATTAGAAAATATATAAATCTTCCCTAATTGGAAAGGATGTCCATATATATTACTGAGTGATAAAAGCAAATTGCAGGGTTGATTTTATTTTGTTAAACACAAACCCACAAATATCAGCCTATAAATAAGAGTATGTGCTTGCCTAATTCTGAGCAAGGATTTCTGTGCCTGGGTATTGACATAGGGACCTCAAGTGAGGATGGAACAAGGAAGGTGAAAGGTTAAGATGGAAGCTGCAGAGAGGTTTAACTTTTATGTATTTATATATATATATATATATACACACACACACACATATAATACAAAGATATATATATATATATATATATATCAATATATGCAATACGAAATGTGTTATTTTATGTGTTGCAGTGGACAATTGTCTATAATGTATCAGTGCTCTATTGCCACAATAATCTCACATAACCAACCATCCTAAAAACTTGGTGGGCTTAACAAAACAAGCCTTTCTTATTTTGTTTTGTTTTTTTGTTGTTGTTATTTCTTTGAGATGGAGTCTCACTCTGTCACGCAGGCCGGAGTGCAGTGGTACGATCTCAGCGCACTGCAACCTCTGCCTCCCAGGTGCAAGTGATTCTCCTGCCTCAGCCTCCTGAGTAGCTGGGACTACAGGCATGCACTGCCATGCCCAGCTAATTTTTGTATTTTTAATAGAGATGGGTTTTCACCATGTTGGTCAGGCTGGTCTCAAACTCCTAACCTTAAGTGATCCGCCTGCCTCGGCCTCCCAAAGTGCTGGGATTACAGGCATGAGCCACCACACCCGGCCAAAACAAACCTTTAACAGGTGGCTGAAGCAAGGAAGGAGATTGTGCCTGCCAGCCTGAGGAATCATTAGTTAATCATTAGTTACAGAAGTTTACAGCTCTCAAAACTCTCCTTGGTAGTCTTTCACTATTCTCACTTCTTTGATGTAAATGTCTATCTATGCATCTGTCTCTACCACTAGCCCATGAGTTTTTGAGTGCTGTGATCATGTCTCATTTATCTTGATAACCTCAATGTTTAGCATAGTTCCTGGAACACAGAAGGTGCTAATAAATGACTGAAGAATAAATTGAGAAACAAACCAAAAAGCCCTTTATTTAGATCATGAGTCTGTGGGTCAGTGATTTAGGCTAGGCACAGCTGGGTGGTTCTTCTGGTCTTGGCTGAGCCTCTCTCACACACACCTGGAGGGCAGCAGTTGGCTGGCCTTAGTTGGGGTGATTGGGGCAATGACCATGCTCCAGCAGGCCAGCGTGGGTATATGCTATCATGATGATGGGAAAGGTGCAAGAGAGGGCAGGCCCAATCATGTGAGAGCTTTCATGTTTTCTTACAATCTACTTGGACAAAGCAAGGAGATTTGCTTGGTCAACCAAATGTCCAAGGCCAGCCATCGGGTAAAAGGGAAATGAAAAATTACATGACAAACGGGGCATTGATACAATGCAGGTAAAAAATGGGATCTATTTTTTTTACAGTCTTACCATATGTAGTATGAAAAGTGTTGAAGAAAGAGGACTTTTTCCCTCCATTTACCAAAGAATAGTTACTTGCCTGGTGCCATGTAGTAGTCAATGGCAAAGTTAATTATATCTGGGTTCCTAACATATTTTAGTTAATAGCATGTAAAGCAAAAGATTCATTTGGAAATTTGCAAAGTGTTTGAAACGTGGCATTTATACTTACAATTTGCTTGATTGAGGGGAGGGTTAGAGATACTGGGGCAGCCACTGCAGCCCTAGCTCATTGGTGGTGGTTCTCAAAATCATAGATATTTGAGTTCCCCAGAAACTGCAGAATTCTGGAGGGAAAATGACAATAGGCTGGGGCTGAGGATTGCTTGCTAGGTGGCGTTCTTTTCAGCCTAGCCCAGCCAGGGGCGAGAAGCCAGTGGATCCTTTGTCTCAGTGGGGTCACTTACAGAAGTGTTTGTTAGGGAAGCTCAAAAGTGGAAAAAAGATATTGCGGGGAAGGGAAGAATTATGATAATTGTCCTTTTGGCTTTCTTAAAAGAGTAACTGAGGCCGGGCGCGGTGGCTCACGCCTGTAATCCCAGCACTTTGGGAGGCTGAGGGGGGAGCGGATCACCTGAGGTTGGGGGTTCGAGATCAGCCTGACCAACATGGAGAAACCCCATCTCTACTAAAAACACAAAATTAGCCAGGCGTGGTGGTGCATTCCTGTAATCCCAGCTACTCGGGAGGCTGAGGCAGGAGAATCGCTTGAACCTGGGAGGCAGAGGTTGCAGTGAGCTGAGATTGTGCCATTGCACTCCAGCCTGGGCAACAAGAGCAAAACTCTGTCTCAAAAAGATAATAATAATAATAATAATAATAACTGAGTAATGATGGATGATTTGATTTTGCGTAATCTTGTTTTGTGTTTCCCATGCTGCATGAGACCATTACTAATTGATAGACTACGTCACTAAGTAAGTGAAAAAGAGGAAACCATAGAAAGTTAAAGGGGTCCACGAGAGACCTTGGCTCACCTAGAGATGAAAGCCACTGTGGGCTCTCTGCCCATTCATTTAGCAGATTTGCAGCTAATAATTTTGCAATAGTCTGGAGATTGGAGTGGGAGAATGCTCAGGTGTGTTTGATTTTCTTCATTTTAGCTCCTTGTTAATGGAGTAAAATATTAGGCGGTCAAGGTAACAACAAGGATGACCAGCATCTGTTGTACAGAAACCTTTCTCATCAAGCACAAGAAATACAACCTTCTCCTCCTGGGGGTGTGGAACATGATGTCCATGAAACATGCCAGAGCTCAGTGGCTTCTCCCTAGGAGCAGCTTCTAAAGCAGCCTTTATGATGTCAGAACTGAACCTCACGTGCATGCAATGCTATCTCCACGTAAAAGAACCCCAAGGTTTTGTGAGAGCACATGCTGCCAGCCACTCACCAACATTTGGCCAGTCTTGTTTAGAGACTCAGAAAGCTTATCTCAGCTGAGCCTCAGAACCACATCAGAAGTGTCCAAACCTGGTCTGGCATACAATTAGTTACCTATGCCATAGTCCCTCCGTGCTTCTTCCTTGCTAAGAAAACCGAGATTATGTTTATGGAAACAATATGCCTATCCCCAAGGGATGAACCTTTTTTTTTTTTTTTCTGAGACGAAGTCTTGCTCTGTTGCCCAGGCTGGAGTGCAGTGGCGTGATCTTGGCTCACTGCCACTGCAACCTCCGCCTTCTGGTTTCAAGCGAGTCTCCTGTCTCAGCCTCCCAAGTAGCTGGGATTACAGATGCAGGCCATCATGCCTAATTTTTGTATTTTTAGTAGAGAGGGGTTTCACCATGTCGGCTAGGCTGGTCTCAAACTCCTAACCTCAGATGATCTGCCCACCTCAGTGTCCCAAAGTGCTGGAATTACAGGCGTGAGCCACTGTGTCCAGCCCCAAGGGATGAATCTTGACTGAACTAGGCTCATATAGCACCCCTAACCCCCTTGGCCAGCTGTCTATTGGCCCAGGCTCCTTTGCAGCCCTGTCCTAGCTCTGCCCAGGGAGACATCAGGAAATGTGTCTGGAGAGCTTAGAAAGATGCCTCCTGAATAAAAGATCAAAGCCTTGTAAGGAGAAAGCCTTTGATTCTTTCTTCTTGTTTGGGAGTGGGTGTGAGGATGTGCAAGCTGGAGCTGCAGCAGCCATTCTGCAACCACAGGGAAACAAGCATAAGAAATCCATTACATACAAGATAGGGGCATGGAAGGATGAGAAGAGCTTGGGTTCTCTGTACACTGAAAACTAGAAAACATTTTTGAAAGAAATTGTAGCATGCACAAATAAGTAGAACGATATCCTATGTTCATAGATTGGAATAATTCATATTATTGAAATGTCCATACTGCCCAAAGCAATCTATAGGTTCAATAGAATTCCTATCAAAATTCCAACAGTGAGTTGGGTACAGTGTCTTGAACCTGTAATCCAAGCTATTTGGGAGTCTTAGGCAGGAGAATTGCTTGAGCCCAGGGGTTCCAGACCAGCCTAGGCAACATAGCAAGACCCCCAACTCTAAAAAAAAATTCAAAATTATCCAAGCATAATAGTGCATGCCTGTTGTCCCAGCCCCTCTGAAGGCTGAGGTAGAAGGATCACTTGAGCCCAGGTGTTTCAGGCTACAGTGAGCTATGATTGTGCTGCTGTACTCCAGCCTTGATGATGGAGTGAGACTCTCTCTAAACAAACAAAAATTCCAATGGTGCTTTTCACAGAAAAAAAAATTCCTAAAATTTGTATGGAACCACAAAAGACCCCAGATAGCTAAAGCAATTTTGAGGAAGAAGAAAAAAAGCCAGAGGCATCACACTTTCTGATTTAAGCTATATTACAAAGCTATTGTAGTCAAAACCACATGGTCCTGGCATAAAAACAGGCTGACCAATGGAATAGAACAAAGAGCCCAGAAATAAACCCATGCCTTTGTAATCAACTAATTTTGCACCAAAGTGCCAAAAATACACGATGGGAAAAGGATAGTCTCTTTAATAGAAAAACTGGGAAAACTGGATATTCACATTAAAAAATTAAACTGAATGCTTATCTTGCACCATACATAAAAATCAAAACCCCTATAGGAAAACATATGGCGAAAGCTTCTTGATATTGGTCTCAGCAATGATATTTTGGAGCCAAAACCTCAGGCAACAAAAGCAAAAATAAACAAGCAGAAATGACATCAAATAAAAAGTTTCTGCACATCAAAGGAAACAACAAAATGAAAAGGCAACCTACAGAATGGGAGGAAATATGTTTTAGCAATATATCTGATAAGGAGTTATCAGATAAGGAGTTAAAATCCAATAGATATAAGAAACCCATACAACTCAATATATAATATATAAGGAACCCATACAACTCAATATATAATATATAAGGAACCCATACAACTCAATATATAATATATAAGGAACCCATACAACTCAATATATAATATATAAGGAACCCATACAACTCAGTATATAATATAGAAGGAACCCATACAACTCAATATATAATATATGAGGAACCCATACAACTCAGTATATAATATAGAAGGAACCCATACAACTCAGTATATAATATAGAAGGAACCCATACAACTCAGTATATAATATAGAAGGAACCCATACAACTCAGTATATAATATAGAAGGAACCCATACAACTCAGTATATAATATAGAAGGAACCCATACAACTCAGTATATAATATAGAAGGAACCCATACAACTCAGTATATAATATATGAGGAACCCATACAACTCAGTATATAATATATGAGGAACCCATACAACTCAGTATATAATATATGAGGAACCCATACAACTCAGTATATAATATATGAGGAACCCATACAACTCAGTATATAATATAGAAGGAACCCATACAACTCAGTATATAATATAGAAGGAACCCATACAACTCAGTATATAATATAGAAGGAACCCATACAACTCAGTATATAATATAGAAGGAACCCATACAACTCAATATATAATATAGAAGGAACCCATACAACTCAATATATAATACATAAGGAACCCATACAACTCAATAGCCCTGTTAAAAAAAAAAAAATGGGGCTGGGCATGGTGGCTCACGCCTGTAATCCCAGCACTCTGGGAGGCCCAGGTGGGCAGATCACCTGAGGTCGGGAGTTCAAGACCAGCCTGGCCAACATGGTGAAACCCTGTCTCTACTAAAAATACAAAAATTAACCAGTCCTGGTGGCGTGCGCCTGTAATCCCAGCTACCTGGGAGGCTGAGGCAGGAGAATTGCTGGAACCCAGGAGGCAGAGGCTGCAGTGAGCCGAGATCGCACCACTGCACTCCAGCCTGGGTGACAGAACCAGACTCCATCTAAAAAAAAAAAAAAAAGCGGGGGGTGGGGGCAGGTGGCAAAGGTCCTGAATAAATATTTCTCCAAAGGAGAAATGGCCAACAGGTTTATGAAAGGTGCTCAACATCACCAATCATCAGGGAAATGCAAATCCAAACCACAATGAGATATCACATCACACCTGTCAGGATGACTATTATAAAAAAGTCAAAAGAGTTGGCAAAGATGTGGAAAAAAGAGAACCTTGTATATTGTGGTAGGAATGTAAATTGGTACAGCCAGTGTGGAAAACAGTATGGATACTCCTCAAAAAACTCAAAATAGAACTACCATATGATCTAGGAATCCCACTGCTGAGTATATATTCAAAGGAAAGGAAATCACTATCTTGAAGAGATATCTGCACTCATGTTTATTGCAGCACTATTCACAGTATCCCAGATTTGGAAGCAACCTAAGTGTCCATCAACAGATGAATATGTGTGTGTGTGTGTGTGTGTATAGATATGTATGTGTATATATATGTGCATATATATATATATATAGTGGAATAGTATTCAGCCTTTAAAAGAGCTCAATAATTTTGCCACTTGCAACAAGATGGATGAACCTCGAGAATATTATGCTAAGTAAGCCAGTCACAGAAAGACACTGCACGATCTCACTTATATGTAGAACCTTTTTTTTTTTTTTTTTTTTGTGACGGAGTCTCACTCTGTCGCCCAGGCTGGAGTGCAGTGGCACGTTCTTGATTCACTGCAACCTTTGCCTCCCGAGTTCAAGCAATTCTCCTGCCTCAGCCTCCCGAGTAGCTAGGATTACAGGTGCCCACCACACCCGGCTAATTTTTGTATTTTTAGTACAGATGGGATTTCACCATGTTGGCTAGGCTGGTCTCGACCTCCTGATGTCAGGTAGTCCGACTTCCTCGGCCTTCCAAAGTGCTGGGATTATAGGCGTGAGCCACTGCACCCAGCCTATATGTAGAATCATTTTTTTTTTGTTTTTTTAAAGTTGAACTCGCCGGGCACGGTGGCTCACACCTGTAATCCCAGCAGTTTGGGAGGCTGAGGCGGGCAGATCACAAGGTCAGGAGATCAAGACCATCCTGGCTAACACAGTGAAACCCCGTCTCTACTAAAAATACAAAAAATTAGCCGGGCGCAGTGGCTGGCGCCTGTAGTCCCAGCTACTGGGGAGGCTGAGGCAGGAGAATGGCGTGAACCTGGAAGGTGGAGCTTGTAGTGAAGCGAGATCTGGCCACTGCACTCCAGCCTGGGCGACAGAGCGAGACTCCATCTCAAAAAAAAAAAAAGTTGAACTCATAGTAATAAGAGAGTAGAATGATAGTTACCGGGGGTTGCAGGGGTGGGTGGTGAGGGAGAAGAGGAGATATTGGTCAAAGGGTACAAATCTTCAGTTATAAAATGAATACATGCTGGAGACCTAAGGTATTAGGTTTGTGACTAATAATGGTTAATAATAACCACCAGAGTGACTAATAGTGGTCAATAACAACATATTTTATGCTTAAATTTGCTGAGAGGAAATCTCAAGTATTCTCATTACTACCAAACAAAAATAATTATATGATATGATCGATATGTTAATTACCTTGATTGTGGTAATCATTTCACAATGTATACATATATCAAAATGTTACAGTTTATGTCTTAAATATATACAATTTTATTTGTCAGTCATACCTCAGCTATGTGGGGGGGAAAAAAGAGCCTGGGTGCCACTTCTCCAGTTCTGGAATCATCTACCTCTAGTCCTTTTTATTTTATTTTATTTTTTAATTTAAGACAGTGCCGTGATCTGTTGCCCAGGCTGGAGTGCAGTGGCTCAATCATAGCTCACTGCAGCCTCAAACTCCTCGTCTCAAGTAGTTCTCCCACTTGAACCTCCAGAGCAGCCGACACTATAGGTGCAAGCCACCACACCTAGCTAATTTTTGTATTTTTAGTAGAGATGAGATTTACCATGTTGGCCAAGCTGGCCTCTAACTCCTGATCTCAAGTGATCCACCCACCTCGGCCTCCCAAAGTGCTGGGATAACAGGCATGAGCCACCACACCTGGCCTGAAGTCTTCACTGCCTAAGTCACTACCAGGTATTCTGTTGTTTGCAAACAAAAGTATTTCTAACTGATATACCCTATCTCTGGTTCTTCAGCTTGGTCAGCATAGCTTCTGCTAATTCCAACACAGTAGCTTTGCAACCAGTTAACTTCATCTGCAAAATAGGGATAAAAATAACTACCTTGAGCAAACTTTCTGATTCAGTAGATCAGAGTGTGGTCAGTGGGTCAGCAGATGAGTATCCTCTGGGAATTTGTTAGAAATGTACATTTTCGAACACTCCAGACATACTAAATTAGAAATTTCGTGGGCAGAGCCAGCAAGCTGGTTTTTAATAAGCCCTTCAGGTCATTATTCTGGTACATGAGAAGGTTTGAGAACCACTGATACAGAGGGTCAAGTGGAATGGTTGCATGTCAGAAACACCTGGGGAACTTAAACAGGGTCTCAAACTTCACCTGCAGAGTTCTGATTTAGCATTTCTGCAGTGCACCTATGAGTTTCTATTTCCCCAAAGATCCCCAGGTGATTCAGATTAAAACCAGGCATGAGAAACACTGAAATGGGTATGAAAGCAGGTCATGTGTGCCATGGGGCCGTCACTCAAGTAAGAGGTGATGAACAGACTTGGGGGTCTCTGGGACAGGTGAGTGGAATTCTGGCTTTTTTCAGGGGACTGACTACTTGATCTAAGTGGCCTTGTTCAGCCCTAAAATTCCAAGGATGTTAGCTTAGGAAGGTTGAACTTGGCAGATCTCACTGGAACACATATATGGGTAAATACATAGACTCATGACCAACAAGTGGAAGAGACTGGAATTTGACTAAATTCTTAAAAGCAGCCTTCCCACCCACCCAGTAAATCCAAAACAGGTTTTATTTTCTACTTTTACCAGGTTTATGAAACAGCAGGTTGGCACTTTGGATGTTCATTTTTAGAGTGCTAGACTATGCCTGCTTCATGCTAGGCTTGTGTTTTGAGGGTTATTTTGTTTGGGAAATATTATTTTTAAATAACAAACAGGCTTAGCATTCCCATCGTCATAGGGAATTTTGCCTTCTAAAATGTGCTGCTTGTTATGGATTAAAACCTCCAGCTGAAGCCACCTGCTCATTGTCCATCTAAATATGATTTTATCTTCTTTTCCTCCCTCAACTTTGCCCTTGTACTGTTGAGGCCAATCGTTTCTTACCCTCTCCCACATCTCCTTTCCAGGAAAGTGCTGCTGCTTTTTCAGGGAATCTGCTCCTTCACTCAGCCTCTGCTGAGTGAATGAATGAATCCCTGGAGCTGCTTAAACAACCATAAGCACCTTGTTGATCATTTTGGAAGATACCAAGATGCTAATTTATTATTTTGAGAACAAATGACAGGGAGAAAGTTAAGCATTTTCCTTCTTTCCTTATATAAACCTTACCTTAGGCTAATCAAATAACTGAGGAGGGAAAGTCTGTCTGAATAGAAGCTGACCGATGAAAAAAAGGACAATAAAATTAAAATATCACCATTTTGCAAACCTTAATGAATTAATTGATCTAGGAAGCAATTATCAATGGCTGTTAGTATCATAAAAAGAGGGACAAGAAGACAGTATGTGTCTCCTATTGAAGTTATGGTACCACCTATGAAATCTTGCAAAAAAAATTGAAGCTGAATCTGATTAAAGTCTATAAACTAATAAAAATTTATAGGAAATATAGGGGACAGAGGAACATGTTAGAAAAATGCTAAGGAGGCTGGGCGCAGTGGCTCATACCTGTAATCCCAGCACTTTGGGAGGCCGAGGCGGGCAGATCACCTGAGGTAGGGAGTTCGAGACTAGCCTGGCCAACATGGAGAAACCCCATCTCTACTACAAATAAAAATTAGCCGGGTGTTGTGGCGCCTGCCTGTAATCCCAGCTACCCGGGAGGCTGAGGCAGAAGAATAACTTGAACCTGGGAGGTGGAGGTTGCAGTGAGCTGAGATCACACAATTACACTCCAGCCTGGGCAACAAGAGCGAAACTTTGTCTCAAATAAAAAAGAAAAAAGAAAGAAAACTGCTAAGGAAATACAATCACCATAATCCAGTCTGTGGGAAACATTATGAGACAAATGACCCAGTTTTTCCAATTAATTGCAAGGGAAAAAATGAGGTAGAGGAAGGGGAAACCTGTAGATTTAATGAGACCCAAGAGTCATATTAATCATAATGTGTGGCCTGTTTGGCTCCTGATTCAACAAACCTTAAAAAAAATATACAGGACAAATGGGGGAAATGTGAACAATGTCCGGATGTTTAATAATATAAAGAAAATACTGGCCAGGCATGGTGACTCACTCCGGTAATCCTAGCACTTTGGGAGGCCAAGGCGGGAAGATTGCTTGAGCCTAGGAGTTCGAGACCAGCCTGGGCAACATACTGAGACCTCCTCTCTACAAAAAATACAAAAATTAGCCGGGTGTGGTGGCTTGTGCTTTTCAGCTACTCTGGAGGCTGATGTGGGGGGATCACTTTTAGCCCAGGAGTTCGAGGCTGTAGTGAGTTACCATTGTACCACTGCACTCCAGTCTGGGCAACAGAGTGAGACCCTGTCTCCAAAAAAAAAAAAAAAAAAAAAAAAAATGCCGGATGCAGTGGCTCACGCCTGTAATTCCAGCACTTTCGGAGGCCGAGGTGGTTGGATCACTTGAGGTCAGGAGTTTAAGACCAGCCTGGCCAACATGGCGAAACCCCGTCTCTACTAATAATATAAAAAAAATTAGCTGGGCATGGCGGCACACGCCTGTAATCCCAGCTACTTGGGAAGCTGAGGCACAAGAATTGCTTGACCCAGGAGGTAGGGGTTGCACTGAGCTGAGATTGTGCCAGCGCCCTCTAGCCTGGGTGACAGAGTGAAACTGTGTCTCCAAAAAAAAAAAAAAAGAAAAGAGAAAAGAAAATATTGTTGACTTGGGGATGATGATAGCTTTGTGATTATTTCTTTTATTTTTATTTTATTTTTTTTTTTTTTTGAGACGGAGTCTCGCTGTGTCGCCCAGGCTGGAATGCAGTGGCCGGATCTCAGCTCATTGCAAGCTCCGCCTCCCGGGTTTTTACGCCATTCTCCTGCCTCAGCCTCCCGAGTAGCTGGGACTACAGGCGCCCACCACCTCGCCCGGCTAGTTTTTTGTATTTTTTAGTAGAGACGGGGTTTCACCGTGTTAGCCAGGATGGTCTCGAACTCCTGACCTCGTGATCCGCCCGTCTCGGCCTCCCAAAGTGCTGGGATTACAGGCTTGAGCCACCGCGC
This sequence comes from Macaca nemestrina, assembly GCF_043159975.1. Lineage (NCBI taxonomy): Eukaryota > Metazoa > Chordata > Mammalia > Primates > Cercopithecidae > Macaca > Macaca nemestrina. The sequence continues at coordinate 124,877,692 of NC_092131.1, read as the reverse complement.
CCGGCCTGATTATTTCTTTTAAAAGGAATCCTTCTCATCGTTACCCTTAGAACTACATATGCAATACAGGTGAATGAAATGGCATCTAGGACTTATTCCAAAGCAGTTGTGAGCAGTGGAGACAGGCAGGGATACAGAAAAAAGACTGCCTGTGAGCTCATAACATTGACGTTGGGTGGTGGGGAACTAGAGGTCCATGATACAATTCTCTACAATTGTATATATTTGAAATTTTCCTTCCTAAAAAGTTACATTTTTTTATTTATTTATTTATTTATTTATTTATTTATTGAGACCGAATCCCGCTCAGTCGCCCAGGCTGGAGTGCAGTGGCGCGATCTCAGCTCACTGCAAGCTCCGCCTCCCAGGTTTTTGCCGTTCTCCTGCCTCAGCCTCCCGAGTAGCTGGGACTACAGGCACCCGCCACCACGCCCAGCTAATTTTTTGTATTTTTAGTAGAGACAGGGTTTCACCGTGTTGGCCAGGATGGTCTCGATCTCCTGACCTCGTGATCCACCCACCTCAGCCTCCCAAAGTGCTAGGATTACAGGCATGAGCAACCGCACCCGGCCAAAAGTTAAATTAAAAAAAATTTTTTCAAAATCTGCATTTCTTTTTTGTATGTTTTATATTGGCTATATTAATGTGGTCATTAATGTTTATTATTTATAAATAAAGATTTGTGCATTTTTACTTGTTCTTCACTACTAGAAATGTGCAAAAAGTTTGGAGTTTTGTATTTTTTAAATTTGCCTGCCCAGAGAGACAGGAAGGTCCATGAAAGTAATGACCTTCCCATTATATTCCCCACAGGGCTAATACCTTGTGTAGCACGTAAAATACTAATCTGGGGCCAGGCATGGTGGCTCACGCCTGTAATCCCAGCACTTTGTGAGGCTGAGGTGGGTGGGTTACCTGAGGTCAGGAGTTCGAGACCAGCCTGGCCAACGTGGTGAAACCTAAAAATACAAAAATTAGCTGGGCATGGTGGCAGGCACCTGTAATCCCAGCTACTTGGGAGGCTGAGGCAGGAGAATTGCATGAACCCGGGAGGTGGAGGTTGCAGGGAGCTGAGATCACACCACTGCTCACTGCTCTCCAGCCTGGGTAACAAGAGCAAAACTCTGTCTCAAAAACAAAACAAAACCAAAAAACCTCATTTGGGAATACAGCTTGTTGTTAAAACACCATTCTGGAAAGAAGGATTGCTCATCTGGCTTCCCGTTTATGGATATCTCAATCCTGACTTCATTGTCAGTTGAGTTTAAATCTATGTGATCAGTCTTAGTACTCAGAAGACTTTATTAACTTGAGGTTTTATAAAGAGAACATAAAAAGATTGAGACTGATTAAATCTATGTTATGGAATTTTATAAGACTCAGTATAAAATGGATTTCATATCCCAAATACTATAGAAGACAGTTCTGTTTTTCATGCTTAGACCCTCCTTACTAAGAAATACTAAGGGAAGGTGAAGCTCTAAGTAAGATGTGGTTACAAAACATGTCCATTTCTCCTTGGTGTTGGCTCTGAGCGTTCGTCCCTTGCTTCCACTGCCCCACAAACATCTGGTGTGGATATGGTTGATGGCTTCCTCCTTGGAGGCCCTTCTGCTTTTAGAGAGCTCTCTATCTCTGCTAATTCCAATTGCTCTAAGTTCAGACTTCCCCAGGATTTCCTTAAGTTTCTTTAACTTGAGCACTCTCTTTTCTTAATTACACATTGCTTAAAGGAACTTCCTTGCTCCTTTAAGAACCTGGGTTCTGAGTTATTTTATCTGTGTATCTTCTGCTGGGCTGCCCTGTCTCCCAGAAGACTTCTAGATGGAACTGTCGCACTGGTTGATAGAAAAGTATATGCTGTTTACCAATCCATTTTTTTTTCTTTTTTTTTTGAGACGGAATCTCGCTCTGTCGCCCAGGCTGGAGTGCAGTGGCATGATCTCAGCTCACTACAAGCTCCGCCTCCCAGGTTCCTACAATTCTCTTGCCTCAGCCTCTCCAGTAGCTGGGACTACAGGCGTCCACCGCCACACCTGGCTAATTTTTTGTATTTTTAGTAGAGACGGGGTTTTACCGTGTTAGGCAGGATGGTCTCGATCTCCTGACCTTGTGATCACCCGCCTCGGCCTCCCAAAGTGCTGGGATTACAGACATGAGCCACCCACTGCACCTGGCCTACTCATCCAATTTTTAAGAGGAAATACTATATTCAGCCATCTAAATGTGTTGGAATATACTCAGGTTCAACAGACTATGCCCTTTTAATTTATTTAAAAAAAAAAATTATTATGGGCAGGGCACAGTGGCTCAGCCTGTAATCCCAGCACTTTGGGAGGCCAAGGTGGGCAGATCACTTGAGGTCAGGAGTATGAGAGCAGCCTGGCCAACATGGCAAAACCCTGTCTCTACTAAAAATACAAAAATTGCTGGGTGTGGTGGCACATGCCTGTAGTCCCAGCTACTTAGGAGGCTGAGGCATGAGAATCACTTTAACCCAGGAGGTGGAGGTTGCAGTGAGCCAAAATTGCACCACTCCAGCCTGGGAGACAGAGCAAGACTCTGTCTCTCAGATAATGATAATAATAATTATTATTATAACTGGCCAGACACAGTGGCTCACACCTGTAATCCCAGCACTTTGGGAGGCCGAGGTGGGCGGATCACCTGAGGTCAGTAATTCGAGAGCAGCCTGATCAACATGGAGAAACCCCGTTTCTACTAAAAATACAAAAAAAATTAGCTGGATGTGGTGGTGCATCCCTGTAACCTCAGTTACTTCTGGAGGCTGAGGCAGGAGAATCGCTTTAACCCAGAAGGCAAGGTTGCAGTGAGCCGATATCGCACCATTGCACTCCAGCCTAGGCAACAAGAGTGAAATTCCATCTCAAAAAAATAAATAAATAAAATAAATAAATAATAATAATGAAATCCAACACTTATATAGTACTTACTAAGTGTCAGGCACTATGCTAGTGTCTTACAGGCATGACCTCATGTAGTCAGTTCTGTTATTATCCCTATTTTTCAAGTGGGGAAACTGAGGATAGGGTGTAAGTAGCTCACTCCAGGTCACAGAGCTGGTAAGTAGGAGTGAGGCTCTGACTGTGGCAGCCCAGCTCCAGGGTCTATTCTTTCTGCTCTCGGAATGAGCTGAGAGGAGAAGAAGAGAAAAGCCTGCACGAAAAGACAGAACTACCGGAAGGGAAAGGGAAGTGGGAGAAAAAATACATGGAAAACATTTGAGATTTTTTAGACAAACCTTATTTTGAAGCCTCTCAAAGCTTCAGTATAAAGGGACACTGTTTGGGGGAGCACAGCCGTTTAGTGGGAAGAACTGTGGATAAGAAGTCAGAGAACCTGGGCACTAACCTGGCTCTTCTACCATCTCTGTGACACACAAAAGTCATTTTGTCACTCTGGCCTTGTTTCCTCATCTAAAAAAGAGAAATTATGCTTATTATTACCCTTCCATAGGGTAATTGTAAGAATCTATTCAACATTACTTTGAAGAAAAGTGCTAGATGGAAGAAAGTTCTAAGGACTCCCATTTTTAGATGAGCTTAGGAGGACTTTGGTTTGGCATCTGAAGGTAATAAGTTCCTATTTTTGTTTTCAGGGCACTATATTTGTATGTGTCTTGTAGAACCCACGCTTGGAAATGCTGACAGCAGGCTTCAGGACAGCTGAGCCCCACTAAACACCAAGAAAACCCATGGCTCTGGCTGCATCTTTCAACATGACCAATCCACAGTAAGTAATGCTGGGATCTGCTCTCTGGATCCAGAACTGTGGCTATAAATCTCCCAGAAGATGAAGATCTTCTAATTTAGGCAACCACTATGTACATTTCCTTTAGCAGGAGGCCACAGAAAATGGAGAAACCTTTCAAAAGCAAGACTCAAGACAAGATTAGGAAGCTCTGAAGGTGAATTAACAAAATGGGAATTGCAAGGAAATTTAGAAATCTAAGAGGGTTTCTAAAACCAGGCTTTATGAAACCTGGGGCAGAATTCTTAAGGGAGAATTGCTTTCAGTTCCCAAAACCTCAGATGCCATATGAACCAACCACTTAATTTTACCAAGCACCTGCAAGGTGGTCACTTATTTTGTGTTTTGCAAGTGGTTGGTATGAATACTAAGATGAAAACAGCACTCCTATTACACCGCACTGTCCTGGCCTATTTAGATACGGGCCTGACTGCTCTGTCATCTGGAGTATGAATCTGTTATCTATTGACACAGTAATGCTGTGTACAACCAACCATAGAACCTTAGTAGAATACAACAAAAAATGTTTATTGCTCACATGTCTGGGGTACTCAGCTAGACAGTTCCTCTGATCTTGGCTGGGATGACTTTTAAATGTGGGTCATAGCTGGCTGTCAGCTGATCTAGAGGAGGCTGGACTCTGCTCCATGTCTCTCATCCTCCAGTAGGCTAGGCTGCTCACCCTCCCATGGGTGATGTTGGAGGTACAAGAGCACAGGCGGAAATTCACAGAGCCTTTTCATGCCTCTGCTGGTGTCTAACTTGGCTCTTCTACCATCTAACATCCTGTTGGCAAAAACGAGTCACATGGCTGAATGCTGAATTAAGGGTTAGAAAAATACATTCTTTCTTTTGATGGAAAGAGCTGTGGAGTTATATGCCAAAGGGCATGGGCTCAAGGAGAGGTAACGAATGGAACCATTAATACATTTTGTCTACCCTACCATTCTTTGTATCTAAGGAAAGGGTATAGGCTAAATATAGCCTATACACTGTGGGACCTTCACTTCACCAGAAGAGGCCTTGTCTCTCTGCTGAGATGACCACCACATGGCCAGAGATGGTGCCAGGCCACTGTGACCACTGATGGGAGGGGAACGTGAGACAGAAATGTTGGAAAGGCAGAAATAGTTTGTTCGCACTTCTCAGAGCCATATCCTGTTAATTTCTCTCCATGAACACCTTATTAATCAGAAAGTTCTCTCTGTTTAGTTCAGCGATCCATAGTTTCCTTGAGTCGTCCAGAAGAAAAGAGGGAACAAATTCAACCCGGCATCTGCTTTTTGGGAAACATCTAGGGGAGCTGGGATTCCCCCCATACACACCCACGCTTTTATATAAATTGTTGAGAAACATTGAAACCTCATATTCTATGACTGTTTCGTTTAAAGATCTTGAGTCATTTTGTAAATGTCATGCAATGATGAGTACTATTATCTGTGCTTGACAAGTAGCAAAAAGCAAAGGTTTAAATAAGGCCTACAAATAAGAATCGGGCATTAGAAATTACTTGGTGAATTCAGGTGGTCTAGGCAGCCAGTCTGTGGCATTCAAATAAGAATCTCACTTTCCCCTTAATTATCGGATAATCCAAGCAAAAGAGAAGTAGGTAGATTAATCTCTGAACTTACTGGATAACTGCAGCTGTGTTTTGTTTTTGTTTTTCTTTTGAGACAGAGTTTCACTCTTGTTGCCCAGGCTGGAGTGCAATGGCCCCATCTCAGCTCACTGCAACCTCCACCTCCCGGGTTCAAGCGATTCTCCTGCCTCAGACTCCCAATTAGCTGGGATTACAGGCATGCGCCACCACATCCAGCTAATTTTGTGTATTTTTAGTAGAGACGGTTTCACCATGCTGGTCAGGCTGGTCTTGAACTCCTAACCTCAGGTGATCCACCTGCCTTGGCCTCCCAAAGTGCTGGGATTGCAGGCATGAGCCACCACGCCCGGCCTGCAGCTATGTATTGTTGGTTAGATTTCAATGGTTGTTGGAAAAGTTTAGAATTCAGAGCTCCCACACAAGTATAGGGACTTGTCACTCCAGAGCTCCTCCAATCTTCTCCATATGTCTGTTATCCATGTCAGATCATAGAGTGAGAAGGAACAGCCCTTAGGAATATTCTATTTTACCTCCTCATGTTCTGATTGGAGAAACTGAGGTTCAGGAGGAGCCCTGCAGAAGTTGGCATTCAAGCCAGCACCAGAGCCCAAGAACAGTTTACAGCAGACAGGGCTGCCATCTCAGTATGAAAACTGGGCCTTCATTATCCTGGGCACTGACCCTCAATGTTCCCTCCAATATTTAAATTTTACTCCTTGCCATTATACTATTGTTCCTTTCTAACTTTCACTGTTTGGACAAGGGCTCACTCTTGTGCCTACAGGATGAGATAGGGTCAAGGACATACTGGACAGACCAAAGATGGTGCCCCAGGAAGCTAAAGGAAAGTTTTCTAGTCCAGCATCTCTGGACAGGGTTGCTGTGGGTGTTTGGGCAGGACAGTTTTTAGTTGTTATTGACACATTGCAGAATGTGTAGCGTCCCCAGCCCTACTTAAATGTCAATAGCAATCACCTGTGGTCATGGTGGCAACTAAAAATACCTCCACAAATTGCCAAATACCCCCTGGTAGATTGGGAGGTGGTACTGCCCTGGCTGAGATGCCCGGGAATGCCACTGGAGTGGTCAGTTATTGGCCGTGCCCAAGGTGAGCCTGACAGTAACACAGGAAGAGACTCACAACCCCTCAGACATTGGATCAAGTGACTCCCATCCCCTATTCCCAACCTTAAGAAGAGACATATGGTAGGACCAGTTCAAGTAGGAAGGGAGTGGCTACCAGGGACAGCTGGAGCCTCCTGTCCTCACCACCCCAAGGCCCACTAGGTCTCTGCAAGTCTCCATGTAGGCTCCTCTATCACCACAGTACATCCAGTTGTGAACAGAAACCTGTTTTCTCTACTGTGGAATAGAGAATAGAAACATTTCGAAACACCTTTACAAAGAAACTCAGGAGACAACTTAAAAGAATATCTTCCTCCCATATAGAGTCCAGTGACCCAGAGTCCTAAAAGTCTAAGCCATAGTTTTGCTGGCTGGCAGTTTATCCATCTGGGTCTTTACCTCCCCTTCATGAAGGACCCTGCCCCACTAAAGCTCATATTTTCAGGTCTGAGCACTTCCTCTTCCCATTCTCCCATTTTTCCCCAACCACTGAAAGAGATGGGACTGTTAGGGCCTCAGTCCAGTCCTCGGGTGGCCAAGAGGGAAGAGGGGCAACCTTAAGCTTCCTCAGCCCTGCACCAGCATAGCAGCATTCTCCTTCTTTTCCTTGAGGAATGGAAGAAGTTTTTGGCCCTTGAAGATAACTCCCATTGTTCCTCCTCTCCAACCCAGGCCTGCCATAGAAGGAGGAATTTCTGAAGTTGAGATCATCTCCCAACAAGTAGACGAAGAAACCAAGAGCATTGCTCCTGTGCAGCTGGTGAACTTTGCCTATCGGGACTTGCCTCTGGCTGCTGTCGATCTCTCCACGGCGGGCTCGCAGCTCCTGTCAAATCTGGACGAAGATTACCAAAGAGAAGGGTAGGTGCTGGGACCATTGAGCTAGCTAAGAAGTCCCTGGGTTAGGCCGGGCGCAGTGCCTCACGCCTGTCATCCCAGCACTTTGGGAAGCCGAGGCAGGCAGATCACCTGAGGTCAGGAGTTTGAGACCAGCCTGGCCAACATGGTAAAACCCCATCTCTACTAAAAATACAAAAATTAGCTGAGCGTGGTGGCGCAGCCCTGTAATCCCAGCTACTCAGGAGGCTGAGGCAGGAGAATTGCTTGAACCCGAGAGGCGGAGGTTGCAGTGAGCTGAGATTGCACCATTGCACTCCAGCCTGGGCGACAAGAGTAAAACTCTTGTCTCAAAAAAATAAAAATAAATAAAAAATTTTAAAAAGGCCCTGGGTTTATATGGATATCTTCCAAGCAGCAGCAGCCAAGATGAGAGATGCTAACTAGTGAGACAGCAGAGATTCACAGCAGACCACTCAGGCCCTTTTCCTACTCACACATTACTTCCTCAGAAAAAGGTAGTGGGCACAGAAAATACCTGCCAGACGACCTCTTAGGTGACCTCTTAGGAGAATCATAAAATTTATTTTAGGACTGAGGCACTCCTTAATGACCCATCCACTCCCCTCTTGGGAAGAAGGAGACCCACAGTGATTTGGGACTTGCCCAAGGTCACAGAGCCCATAAGGGATGGACTTGAGCTGCACTTTCTCTTTATGAAGCAGACTCTCACTAGGAAGCGACCAGGAAGAATGTACCCTGCATGCAGGAACATGCTTAGGATGTAAGGGAATCTAGAGAATTTGGCTAGGAGCTCTGCAGACATTAGGGCACTCCCTTTCCAGGGAAGGCATGCAGAATATGCGGGTCTGCAATTCAAAAAGGTGGTCCTTACCTCTTCCTACTTAATTTGTCAATCAGCTTGGATGCCTTCATTTCCCAATTCACTTCTCATGAGCCTGGTCTGTCTTACAAACATACTTCCTGAAGGTGAGTGGTAGAGGGCAAGAGCTAGGTGGGGCAGGGGAGACACACCAGTTTGATGTCCTCATTTTCATGGGGCTTGGTGGCGTAGCTGAAGGCCAAAGAGGGGTAGGAACAGGTCCTAGGGTCACACAGCAGATCAAACTTCCGACTCTGACAAGGGCTTTCCCTAGCCTCACCCTGTGGCTCTTAGACACAGCATTGTAAATACTGGTAGGACCTTAGGAGCCAGTTCTGGACTTTTCTTTCCTGGGTGCTGGTAAACACTTTGGAACATGCTGGCTGCTTTGAATACAAAAATGAAGGGTTGTCAGGTATTTTAGAAGCAAACGAGAAGCCTTAGCTAAAGCTAAATTTGTAGAGCTTGGATCCCCTGGGCTTGTTTCTGGAAGGAGCTTCCCACTTCCTGAGATAAACTGCCTAACAATGGTGAAACCACATACCTTTTTTTGCAGAAACTACACCCCAGTGGCTTTCTCTGAAAATGTAACTTTTCCAAGTATTGTGCATATTGTCATCAGGACACTGGGAAAAAAAGGATAGGCAAGCAGATCGGAGGCAGCTAAGGGACACCTGCAGTGGCAGCGCTGTCCTGAGCTCTGTCAGGTCCTTACCATCTTGAAGGCTGGGCTAAAACCTGAGGCTCCTGGGCCAGGGCCAGCATCATGCACATGTGACCTGTGCAGTAGCACAGAGCCCGTGCTTAGAAGGGCTCCAACACTTGGCTAAATGCTCTGCGGCTGCTGTCTTGAAATTCTTAAGGAGCCCCACATTTTCACTGGGCTCTGCAAATGATGTAACTGGTGGGGTCCTTCTCTGAGCACCCAGCAAGTCACTGCGTCACTGCTCTCTGGTGGTCAAAAGCAGTAGTGCAGCCTTCTAACATGCCCTAGCTATTTCGGAGAATTCATTTCCTGCCCTGGCCTGAGCCTGTTAGGCCCTTTTCACGTGGAGAGTAGGATGGTATGGGGAGAAGTGGAGAAACCTCCAGGGATTCTGGTTCGGAGCAAAGCAGTGTCCACATGTGCCCCTGTAGGTGTTATCGCACCGCGGGTGGACCTTGCTATGGGTGTTCCCCCACCAGGTGTACCACACTGTGATGTACCCCTTTCAGGGGTCCTGCGCTGTGGTGTACCCCTTTCCAGGTGTCCCCTGTGTATCACTCCCTAGCCTGAACCCCAAGGCTGGCAGAGGCTTTGCCTTATCATTCAATTTGCCTCTAAATTGAGGCTTTGCAAGGTTTCTTTCCAAACAAACGAATCCAAATGAAGCGCCTGCAAGGCAGAGAGGCCCTTGATTTGATTTGAGTCTCCAGGTGTGCCCAGAAAAGCTGTTACCATTGGGTAAATAGGAAACAGCCCGGGGAAGGGATTTGCCTCACTGCTGGAGCTCTCAGCTGGGGGCCCCGATTGGCAGCCAGAGGGCTTCCTGGAGGAAGGAAGCGCAGGCACAGGACCAAAGCCAGGGGAAACTGAAGCGAAGCAAAATCCCACTGCGAGGGAGGAACGACCTCTCTCCGCCAGGCCTCTTGGCTCTTGCTGCATATCCTGGGGTTTTCCCAAAATGTCCAACCTGGTCTTTTCTGGGGCAATATAAAACAAAAGGAAGAGTCCTCATTTACAGCTCTGAGCTTGGTTTCAGTCTTGTCCAAAATGCCTCTTCCTACAAAGGCCAGTGTTATGTATAGGAATGAACCTTTTCTGTAGGGAATGAAGAGACCTCAGGGACTGCGGCAAAAAAGTGCTCCGTGGCCCCACTGCCCGCCTCCCAGTGCCCTTGAGCTCTGTGAGGTTTCAGGGCTTTTCAGTTTCCCTGAATCTGAGACTGTTAGAGCTGGAAGAGACCTAAACGCATCCATTCTAAACATTCTCAAAGACAGCAGGGCCCAGGGAGTACAAGGAGCTTGCCCAAGGTCACACAATGACAGAGACCGGGGCAGGGCATGCTAGTTCATGCCTGTAAGCCCAGCAATTTGGGAGGCTGAGGTGAAAGGATCACTTGAGCCCAGAAGTTCAAGACCAGCCTGTGCAATATGGCAAAACCCCATCTCTACAAAAACAAATTAGCCGGGCATGGTGGCACGCACCTGTCATCCTAGCTGCTTAGAGGCTGAGGTGGGAGGATCACTTGAGCCCAGAAGGTCGAGGCTTTAGTGAGCTATGATTGCTCCATTGCACTCTAGCCTGGGCAACAGAGTGAGACCCTGTCTCAACAACAACAAAAAATGACAGACACAGGAAGAGAGCCCAATCTGTATGCTCCTGATCCCTTGATCCTGGCTAGCAGCACTGGGCTTCCATTTCTCAGCCATCCCTTTCCAACATCACGGTGACTGTGGGTAACATGCATTGCCCATCTGATTCTGCTTCTAGCTACCCTGTCCAATGCCTTTAACTTCTGTTTACTTTTTTTTTTTTTTTTTTTTGAGACAAAGTCTTGCTTTGTACCTCAGGCTGGAGTGTAGTGGCATAATCTTGGCTCACTGCAACCTCTGTCTCCCAGGTTTAAGTGATCCTCCCACCTCAGCCTCCTGAGTAGCTGGGATTATAGGCGTGTGCAACCATGCCCAACTAATTTTTTTTTTTTTTTTTTTTTTTTTTTTTTTTTTTTTTTTTTTTTTAGTAGAGACGGGGTTTCACCATGTTGCCCAGGCTGGTCTCAAACTCCTGACCTCAAGTTATCTGCCTACCTCTGCATCCCAAAGTGCTGGGATTACAGGCGTGAGCCACAGTGCCTAGCCTCAGTATACTTTTTTTTTAAAGCATTTTTTTAAAATGTGGTAAAATACATGTAACAAAATGTACCATCTTAACCATTCCTAAGTGTAAGCATCAGTGGCATTAAGGACATCACACTGTTGGGTAGCTATAACCAGCATGCATCTCCAGAACTCTTCTTGCAAAATAGAAACTCTATACCCAGTAAACAATAGCTCCCTGTTCCCCCACTCCTCCAGCTGCTGGAAACCACTACTCAACTTTCTGTCCCTTTGAATTTGACTACTCTAAGTGCCTCCTGTAAGTGAAATCATGCAGTATTTGTCCTTTTATAACTGGCTTATTTTGCTTAGCATAATGTCCACAAGGTTCATCCATGTTGTAGCATGTGTCAGAATTTCTTTCCTTTTTAAAACTGAATAATCGTCCACTGTGTGACTATACCACACTTTGCTTTTGCATTCATCTGTCAATGGACACACCCCACACTGGACTGTTTTTTCTCAAATGTGTCCATATTTTAGCTATTGTGAATAGTGCTGCTATGAACATGCCTGTACAAATATCTCTTCAAAACCCTGCTTTCAGGCCAGGTGCAGTGACTCACGCCTGTAATCCTAGCATTTTGGGAGGCCAAGGCAGGCGATCACTTGAGGTCAGCAGTTTGAGAGCAGCCTGGCCAACATGGCAAAACCCTGTCTCTACTAAAAATACAAAAATTAGCCAGGTGTGGTGGCGCACACCTGTAATCCCTGCTACTTGGGAGGCTGAGGCAAGAGAATCACTTGAACCTGGGAGGTGGAGGTTGGAGTGAGTTGAGATCACACCACCACTGTACTCCAGCCTGGGTGACAGGCTGTCAAAATAATAATAATAATAATAATTAATAATACCCTGCTTTCAGTGCTTTTGGGTATATATCCAAAAGCAGGAATTGCTGACTCACACGGTAATTCTATTTTTGACTTTTCGAGGAACTGCCATACTGCTTTCTGCAGTGGCTGTTGCACCGTTTTACATTCCACCCAACAGTGCATGAGGGCTCTGATTTCTCTTTGTCTTCACCAACACTGGCTATTTTCCATTTTGTTGATAGCAGCCTTCCTAATGGGTGTGAGGTGGTTTGGTATGCTTTACATCCATGAAAATCCTGCGGGGTGAGGAAGAAGGAGCAGTCGCCTTGATGGGGGTCAGAACCTTATCTTGGCCGAGCTCCTTGACTTGCCTAGAAGCCCTTTGTCCCTCAGATAGCTGCTTAGCAGAGCCCAAATAGCAGAGCTGTCTGCTGCTCCTCTCTTCACCTCTGCACTCAGGCTGCTGAGGGCTCAGGGAGGAAAATCATATGACTGTGCAGACTGGGTGCCTCCCTGGACTCAAGGTCTCCAGCCACGACTTGATTCTCAGTTTTGCCTGGCAGTCCTCCTCTGTGGTCCTGCTTAGTCCCGAGGTGGCCAGTTCTGATTGCTTGTGTCTGCCTCAAGTCCCCTCTTTCTTGCCCTCAGCAGATGACCTCCTCTCCTAGTACCCTCAGAAGGTAGACACAGTCATGGATGGGCTGCACCGCACCCCTGTCTCTTCCTTCCTCCCTTTTAGGGCCTGCCCCATTCCTTGAGCTCTGATTGCCTTCCCCTCCCACCTTCTCAGGCACCTGCTCCATCAGTTACCTCCTCACCCCATGTCATCACACTCCAGTCTCGTGTCCTCCTCTGACTCCACCTCCCTGCTAGGTACCATTACCTCTCTTTTTCTTTGAAGTCAAACTTCTTGAAAGGCTGGAGACACTTGCCACCTCCCCTTCGCCCCTCCCATTCATGTCTCAATCTGCTGCAGTCCAGCTTCAGCCTCGTCCACACCACGGAAACTGTTCTTAAGGGCATCAGCCACTTCCTTGTTGCTTCGATCCTTATCTCTGTCCAGCATTTGAAACTGTCAGGCACTCCCTCCCTCTCCAGCCTCCTTGTGTCCACTGTTATAACCATGATCTCCTGATTTTCTTTTTTTATTTAATTTTTTAAATAGAGACAGGGTCTCACCATGTTGCCCAAGCTGGTCTTGAACTCTTGGGCTCAAGTGATCCTCCTGCCTCAACCTCCCGGAGTGCTAAGTTTACAAGCGTGAGCCACCATGCCCAGCCCCTCTCCTGATTTTCCTCCTCCTCCTCTGGCTGTTCCTTCCAGGCCTTTTAAAAATTGTTTGAGGTTCCTCTGCTTGTTCTTTCAATGTTGGGTACTTTGTTTTCTGCCTTTGGCCGTTTTCACTCTACTAATTTTACACACTAGGTAATTTCATCCATTCCCATTACTTAAATTAATCTCCTTCAACTGATAACATTCAAAGTCGTGCCTCTAGCCTAGATCTCTCTCTCTCTCTCTCTCTCTCTCTCTAACTCCCAACTTATATCCAGCTACTTCCTGAACATATTCACAGGGATCCCAAATGTATCTCAGAATCCTGGTGAGGGTCTGTGGAATGATCTATTCTTTTGCCTCTGAGTTGGCTGCATACTTGAGAGGAGAAATGTTCTTGTCTTACCCAAGTCATTGCTAAAAACTGCCTTTTCAGTGACAGCACTCAAATCCAGCCTGAGTAACAATGGCCTGCCTGTCCTGGCCATCTCAAACCCAGCAAGCCCCAGACTGCACTGTCTTTTCTCAATATGTATTTTCTATGACCCCTAACCAGTAGAACGTAGACCTCACCCACCCATCACTACCAAAATGAGCAATATGAATTTTGGCTCATTAACAAGCACCTAAGTCTCCTTCCTGCTGCAACAGGTACCAGTGGGTTCCAAAATGCCCCAAAGCTACATGAAGCCTGCTGTGGTCACCTCTAGTCACCTATAGTCAACCGTAGTCATCCTGGAGTCTGTGTTCCTCCTCCCTTGCTCTGGCTCCCTCCTGACCGTGTCCAGTGCCCATGAAGCTATTGCTGCCAATGGTGTCCCTTCTGGGAGTGCCAGTGCCAAGTGGAGGGGCTTCAGAAACCCAAAGCCCATGCAGTGTGAGCTCCATGCAGAGTGAGGAAGGAAAGCTACCCCCATGACAAGCCTGTACCATGCTGTCAATGTGTTGCTTACCTGTACCATGTTGTCAATGCACGACTTATGGCCCCAGCTCCAGTCCTATGTGCCTCTGGCCTTCACCACTCTACACCCAGGTCTCCAGTTCAACCCAAGAAGCTGGGCTGGCACATCATGCCTGCTGTATCATCTGCCTCTCCCCCGCTGCCTCTACCCCCACCCCCAGCCAGGTGCCTCCCGCCCTCAATAGTGATCACTCAAAAACCTTCATGTGTGTCCACAGAGGTGAACAGACACTCGGGAGAAGGGGAGAAGCGGAACAGGGGAGGTATCTGCACCCCAGCTGAGCTGCCACAATGCCCTGTTACGTGGATAACCTGAGGGGCCAGCTTGATGTCTTCTCCCTCATGCCTCATACTCCATCATCTCTAAGTCTTATAAATTTCTACTGCCATCATAATATCTCTTCTCTACACTGTTCTCATGAAGAACTGGTAACTCCATCAGCCAGTTGTTTTGGACTGCATGTAACAGAAAACCCACCTCACACTCACTGGGCCAGGTACCATGGAGTCCAGGGCAAGGGTGGCTTTGAGATTGTTCCAGAGACTCAGCAGTGCCAACAAGAACCAGATTCCTTTCATCTCTGCACTCTGCTGGCCTCAGTGTCGGCTTCATCCTTATGCTGTAAACTTCATCCCATGACGTCTGAGAGCCATGTGACCCCCAACACGTGGAACCTGGACCTCACCAACCCATTACTACTAAAATGAGCCATATGTGTACTTCGGCTCATTTACAAGCACCCCAGGCCTGCTTCCTGCTGTGACAGGAACCAGCCATTTCCACTGGTTCCTTCCGAGAGGGCTGCCTGTGGTCATCAGGCCACATCTTTCCTCATTCATGTCTGGCAAGTGAAAGTGGCTGCCCATCACTCTCTTCTAGGAGCAACAAAGAACTTTCCCAGAAGCCTCCAGCAGCTCTCTCCTTCATGTGTCTTTGGCTAGAATTGGGTGCGTGGCAAGGCACAGGGGAAAATCCATGAGCCAATCAGGCCTACCCCTGGAACTGTATCATTTCCCAAAGTACATTACTGTGACTCCAGTGGGACGGGGTATGTGAACATTAGCAAGAGAATCATCCACAGCTTTTAAGGAAGTCAGTTCTCCTTTCATAGCCTTCAGTCTCGAATTAGCTCTTAATTTCATCCAGCCTCTCTAGACATTGTTTGGATTGGGAAAGCTCTGCCTTCTTAGTCTGTTTCTTCAATGACTTGGTCAGTTGATGCTTTCATTCCAATGCAGTTGGACCAGTGTCCATTGTCCTGGTGGACAGTGCTGGGGCTTTGTGTTTGCACATAACCAGAGCTCCTGATTTCTTGTTCTCATTCTGTGATGTTCTCATTGGATGTCATCCCACTCAATGGTGGAAAAGTGAGGTACAGAAAAATGAGGCTCTCAGTGAGCCAATCATCTGTCTTTGGAAGAGTGACATTGAGTTTGCAAGAATCATGGTGCAGAATGGAAGTTCTGTTTTCTCTTAACCAAGTACATTAAAGGTCTGGGTAGTTTTCAGGGTCTGGGTGAGACCAGAGGCAACAAAAGAGAAAAATCAGAGAGACCAGAGTCTCCACCCTAGAGAGGCCCACAGCCCCGCAGGAGAAATGGTGGTGCAAGGTGGGGGTCATCATCCCCACTTTATAAATGACACTCTGTGGTCACATAAAGATAAAGATGCTCCCCATCTTTTTAGTGAAAAGAGGGTGCAAAGATGGTCATGGGTGAGAAAGTGGGATAGTCTTTGTCAAAAATAAAAATAAAGTAAGAAATGAAAGATATTCAGTGTTTAGTAAGACAGTTATTTATATCTTAGGGTTCTAAAAAGCCCAGCCTGAGAGGTCAGGGCTGGACTCCTAGGCATGGGAAGCTTGGAGGAAGTTTGGGTCTTGGGCGGACATAAATGGATGTTATTACTTAGAGATGATGCCAACAGCACATTTCTGCCAGAACTTTACACTCAGAGGAAAAAAAACATAATGGGGGCACAGGGATATTTTTTGAGATGTCAGGTTAGAAAAATAAGACAGACCCAATATAGCAAACATCTCTAAATAAGGACTGAAATAATTTTAGATATGCCAGCAAGCAAAGACTGGGGACAAAGAGAAGGGAGGGGTAGGGACCTACTAAGCCATAGCCCAAAATACCCTTCTCTCTTCCTGTACTGTCTGGCTTGAGGGCCACAGCCTCCAGAAAGTCTTCTGTCCTCCAACCCCACCAGACTAGGTCCTCAGCTCAGTGTACCCATAGCACCTTGCCTACCTCCATCACCACACCCAGGGGTGACACTGAGCTCTGCTCCTCTCTTTACAAGTCTGTCTCCAGTACCAGGCCAGGGGCTTCCTCACGGTGGGGATCAGATCACTTGAGCCTGGAACAGGGGTGTTGACTGATCAAGGAATGACTTGAATGAATGAATCAGTGAGTGAATGGGTAGGGCTGCATGCAAATAAGCATTAGAAGAGAAGGGGAAGCCCAGTTCCATTTGGAGGGAGTTGGGAGCTGGTCCCTAGATCTCTGTGGAGTTGGGAAGGAGCTGCAAGGGAGGCCCCAGGCTTCTTATGCCTCAGAGGTTACTGCTATGGTTGTTGGCTGGCTCACGTCTGAACGTACCTGCTAATTCCGTGCCTTCTCCACAAAGTCACCCTAGAGAAGGAAATCAGATTTGCCTCAGAACATGCCAACTTCACTTAGTAAAGTTTTAACATCCTGGTAGAGGAAGGAAAAGCCTTTGGGGGTTCAGGGTTATGAGGCAGATTGATCCCCGCCATGGCCATGCAGCTGCAGAGTCTGGAAGTTCGGCATCACATGATTTCGGATGGCTTTGCATCCTTTTTTTCTCAGGGAGGAAAAGAAAGGAGCTTCAATAATCCACTTTCTTGATGCCAGTGAGATCTGTCTATAATAAAACACCACCCCTTTCTCTGGCAAGCCAGCTGTCCCTGGCCCCCAAATTGACCCTGTGACCCCTCACTCCCTTGATATTTTTAGTAGGCTTCAGCTTCCAGGAGAATTCTTGATGCCCCAACCACAGAATAAAAGTTTAATTTAGACGAAAACATTTTTCCTGATGAGCACTGGTTAGCTGTCTTTCCTGTAGTCCAGGAACCCCAAAGAAGTTTCCTTGATTAATAAATCAATTAAGGCCGGTTGCAGTGGCTCATGCCTGTAATTCCAACACTTTGGGAGGCTGAGGCCTGCGGATCGCTTGAGGCCAGGAGTTGGAGACCAGCCTGGAGTGTGAGAACCCCTCTCTACAAAAATTTTAAAATTAGCCAGGCGTGGTGGTGTGCGCCAGTAGTCCCAGCTACTCAGGATCGCACCAATGCACTCCGGCCTGGGCAACAGAGTGAGACCCTGTATTAAAAAATAAAAATAAAAAATAAAAAAAAAGGAAAAAAGGCAATACATTCAGATGTATTATTTCTCAGCAAAATATCCGCCCCCTCCCCCCACCTGCTCGCAAGGAGCAGGGTGTACAGCGGCGGATGACCGCTAGATGGCGGCGGAGCGCCTCTGACCACCTGGGTCGGGGGGCGAGTCGGGGACGTTTCCTGGAGAGAGGGGAGGAAAGTTGAAATGCGTGGCCACGTCCCGCAAGGAAAAGTTAGGTGAATTTGTGGTGCTGGGATGGAATGGGAGTCCCCAATCATCTGCGGAAGCACCTGAATACTGACTTTGGCCAACTAGAAGGAGGGAGATCTTGGCTGACCCAGGATTTGCCAAACCACAGCAAACCTGGAGAGAGCTGGTGGGTGGGGTGCCGATTTATTCCCTGGTTCTCACCCGGTAGGAAGCTGACTGCCCCCAAGCAGCCCTGTCCTCCAAGCACAGCACAAGGAGATTCTCAGACTTGAGACCAGTTTCCAGAATTGAGGACCTCAGGGTGGCGGAGACCTTATAGGCACTTCATCCAACAGCACCGCACTGCCACCCCCAAGTCAACCTTGAACCCCTTGCCAAGGACTTGGGTGACTGCTTGAGCACAGCCCACCTACATGGCAGCCCTTCTGAGATGTGTGGTCAGTGTCCTTGGTCTCCCCAAGAAGGGGCAGCCAATCCATGGTGTGCGTTGGCCACTGTGCCCTGAGGTGGGCAGGGGTGAGGTTGCCAAGTGTATGGCCGTTTCCGCCACCCCCTCACCCCCCACCCTGAACTCTTGCCACCACACCCTACTGTTTCCCAGGGTTGACATTTCTGAGGATGCAAGAAATCTGAGATTCTGGGACAAGCAAATGTCAGACTCTGGTGACCCCAGCTGCACACAACCCTCCTCCCTCTCTCCCCGCAAGGCAGCAGGGCTAACCTTTAGCTCTGATTGCAGAACTGAAGCTGCCTGTATGGAAACTTCCATTTATTTAGCTCTCCCAGAGCGCTGGGAGAGTCACCTCTCACCTCCACCTTGAGAGTTCTGTTTTCGTGGTGTGTGTTTATGAGCCCGCGTCTCAGAGTCTGTGTGCTGCTGTGGCTTGTGCCCTGGAATAGGGTACAGGGAACAAAGGGGAAGCTTCAGTGTTTTTCCTGTGTTTCTGGCTCTCCCTGGGTGAGAAAGAAGCCCCACTAACCCTTTCAGATGGTTTGTAAAAGGATGCCCCGTAGGCATTGGGTTGATGGTTCTCACAGATTGAGATGATGCGTCTCTTTAGAGGCATCATACACAGTGAGCCCATTTCTTTCCTGCCTTTTTCCTCCCCTTGTTTTGCCTTTTGAGTGTCCTAGAACTAGGAATGCATTGGATCATCAGAGTTCATGTATAAGGCTGTAGGCTCCGTAAGGATGAAGGCTCTGATCACCCTCATGGGCCCAGTACCCAATACAGTGCCTGGCATTTGGTGGGCATATGAGAACCATGCCTGGAATGGAATGAATGTGGAAACTTACTGTGTTTATTCATGCCCCTTCTAATGACTGTGTATCTAAAATCACCATAGTAGATCGTATGATAAACACTGTGTTATGGGCTTGACATATGTTTTCAATATTTTTAAATTTCACAACAACCCTGTCAAAGCAGATTATCTCCATTTAGGGGATTAGGAAACTAAGGCTCAACGATTCCAGTCAGAGTTCAGTCAATGGTGCGACTGTGATTTGGAGACAGTAGTTGCCAGCAACAGCCAAACAGATGGAAAAGTCTGGCTTTCCCCTCCATGAAAACAGAGAAAAAGGACTTGCCTTTTATAGCAACTAGATGAGTTAACATTTGTAAAGTGCTCACAACAGCTCCTGGTGCACAATATGTATCTTAACTGTTTGTTTAATCAATAAGTCCATGTCAATGACAGAAGTTACATTTCCGCCTCATGGCTTTCTCCAATATTTTAATCATCTGGAATAAATATAGTAAAGTGGGACCCAGGAGTTTTGCTGACCATCAAAACCATTGGCAAAGTCAGCTGTGACACCCAGAGCACAGGTGTTCAGCATGCTAGAACCGGCGCGAGTGGAGCTAGGCGGGGCCTCAAATCACCTAATCCTGGGGCTTTAACCTGGAGCCTGGGTATCCTTAGATGATCCATCGGTGAGATTCAAGGAGTTCATGCACTCCCTGGAATCTTATGCACAGTGCTGTGGTTTTGTGCATTTTGGGGGTGTAGGGGCATAGCTTGTATCCACTGCTGGAGAGCTCTGAAGTCCAGAAAGCTTCTGAGCCCTTGGTCTAGCAGTGCCTTCCTGAAGGCAGAGTGACAGCAGCTGGGGAAGCCCAGGGCCTCAGGCTTCAATCCAGCTCCTCCTGCCAGGCAGCTTCCAGTCTCATTTTGATCACCTCCCTCAGCCCCTTCCTTGAGAACTTGAAGGATGAAAATCTCAAAGTAGGGCCGACAGGATTAGCTAGTTTGGCTACCTTCAGGGAGATGGGCTGATGCTGTGACTCTCCACTGCCTGTGAGCCCCTTTTAGGACACCTTGAGGGTATCCACGGTCCCCCTGCTCTGGCCACTCCCCAGCTTGCACCTCAGGAGACTCAGTGCAGTCACTCCCCTCCCCGCCACAGCCAGCCTGGCAGCCACTGCAGACCAATTGCATAGTGGATTGTGGTGTGGGAGAGGCCAGTCCCCACAGGAGCAAGCTCAGCCCTCCCCATCCTAGCGCCACACGGCTCTACTTCCCCTTCCAGATTGGGGCTGCTTCAGTGCCAGGCTTGGGAACGCTGCCTGATGGAGCAGTGGCTTGAGCCAGCTCCTTCCAGGTCACCCCTGTGGCTTTATCGCATATGAAGCCTCCGCTGGAAGTTTGTCATTTCACTTTCATGTTCTAGATTTTTTGAAATTTTTATGCAAACACCTAAGACTATGAAGCAGAAGCAACAAAGGTACTCAGCCTCCCCTCCCACCCCAGGATTTCTCTGAGGCCTCAAGAGTGACTATGGTAGAATACTTGCCCATCTGCCAGGACATACCATCTGCTTGTTGGTATTTGCAGACTCTGGCAGCCCAAGCCGGGCCCCTGGAGCTGTCCCCTCACTACAGCAGCACCAAGACAGGAAATTGGGAAACGCCTGCCCTCTCGTGGCAATTCTGGGGATAACACCACCCTGAGAAGCAGCCCTGGGGCCTTCACGGGCTGATGCTGAAGACAGAAGGAAAGCACCTTCTGTAATTAAGCAGTCAACGCTGATTTCCCCTTTGGCCCACTAAGCCCCTTGAGTCATTACTGAACCACTCAGGAATCTTTTGAAACTGGTCACATTCTATTTTGCTGCTAAAACACAGTCTTCTAGGAATGTCCGAGTCATCTGAATTTCAGATGAAATTTTACTAGCAGCTTGAGATTTTCAAATACTGGTCAACCAAAAGCCTGCAGCTTCAGCCCAGCCTCCCAGCCCCCCACCCACCCTCGAGGGCCCTGTTCTGGAGCCCTGGGGTCTGTGGTCTTGCAGTCTAGTGCAGCCCTGCCCTCTGTTTCTGCTCTTCCCGAAGAAGCCCAGAACCTGTCTGGACTCTCTTCCCCTACCCCACACACACACAGCCTGCCTGCACCATTTCCTTGATGCCCCAGGGCTGCTCGACCATGGCTTGCCTTCTTTTGTCTCATCTCTTCTGCTCCCAAACTCCCTTTGCCATGCCCCCTTTACCTTCTGAGATACCTGTTACCTCTTATTAGGCCACCAGAAGCATTTGTTCTCACCCAAAGCACCTGGGATCTCATTGAAATGCAGACTGAAATTCAGCTAGCACTGGGAAGGGCTGAGACGCCGCATTCCTAACAAGTGCCAGGTGATGCTGATGCTGCTGCTCTGTAGATGCCACTGAGTATCAACGACCCGGAACAGCCGTTTTCCATCCACCTTGATTGCACACTGGAGTCATCTGAGGAGGCCTGGGTCCTCACACAGGTTGTGGTTCAGGAGGTCTGGTGTGCAGCCTGGGCATTGGAGTTCTTAAGAGCTCTCTTGGATGCTCTAGTGTGCAGCTTGGGTTGAGATCCACTGACCTGGAGGCACATCCCACCCCCAGTCTCCATGGTCCCTGTCTCCCTGCTCCAACGCAGCCAGGCCTCACCAGACACTGTATCCCCTGGATACCATCATTTCCTTGACAGTGGTCTTCTGTCGTTCCACTCTGTCAAGTCCACCCCCATGTGCCTTGCCCTCAGGCCACTGAGAGGAGGAGGTGCACAGAGCAGGATGCAAGTGACACCCCCAACAAGGAGGCCTGCACGAACTCACTCCCAGACTGACATGGTGGAGGGGCAGGTCGCTGAGGGCAGAGTGTGGGCAGGGGACAACTGAGCTGGCATGAGAATAAAAGGACAGGACCAGAGCAGCGTGGCACAGGCGCGATTGTGCGGCTGCCTCAGGGTTCTTGGGTGCTGTGTGTTGGCTGTGCCAAGGGCTGTGGCTGCACCAGCAGCATCTGTCCTAGATGGTGGTGGGTGGTGAGTTACACCCACTGCCGAAGGGGGAAGCCCTATCCTCCTCCGGGCCCAGCTCCTGGCTCCCATCACCCTGGTGTTTCTCATGCTGGAGTTACTTCGGGGCTGAATAGAATTTTACCAGAAACAGTCCCTATGTAGTGTACATTTCAACCATGTACACTAAATCGCTCTCCCCTCACCCCCATTAGCTTTCTCCCATGTCACTTTCTCACTGAGGCCTGCTCTGACCACCATAATGTCAACTCATCCTTTACCCGTCCTAATCCCTCCACCAGCTCTGTGTGTCTTCCTTATGGTACCGTCGCCTTGTAGCACACCATAACCTGTTGTATTTATTGCCTGACCGTCTCTCCCACTAGAGCGTAACCTGCCCAAGAGCAGGGATTTTCGCCTCTCTTGATCACACTGCCTACCTTAGCTCATGGTGGGGGCAGCGTTCATTTGACTTCAAGGCCGTCATCTCCTGCCTGGCATTCGAATCCTGCCATCTGCCCGGTCCTCTACCTGACTCTTCCCTGAGGCTGAGGAGTGTGCTCTGGTGGCAGGGCCAGGCCAACTATGGGCTGACTTCAGACCACAGGTAACTCCAGACGCCCATCTCCTGCAGCTTCTCGCTAACCACCTGATGTGATTAGTAAGTTTCTCTAACAAAAAAAAGGAAAAAGAAAAAAATGACATTTAAACAGCAATATAAATTGGCTTTTCCTCCCTCGGAAGCAGGTCATGATCTGAGTCTCCTGTCAATAGGGAACTGAATATACACGGAACTAGTGCTCCTGCATACAATGCTTCGTTTCATTCCCTACTCCCTTCGGGACCCTCCTCTGGGGTAGAAGGAGCAGTATCTTAGGGATGTCCAAGGCACGAAGGTGAACAAATGCCTGGTGCCTTCTGTGGAATGTGAAGATGAGGCTTCCTGCTGGCCAGCCCAGGCAGATGGCCCTGGCAGCTGCCCTTTTTATTCATAACTGCCTGAAGGTGCTTGGCTCAGATTTCAAATGACAATGACATGGCATCAGTTTTAGGGGCCACAGACACAGGAATGGGCATTGGGGAGAATGTGGAATTGGAACCGGGTGTCCTTGGGCCCTAGAAAAGACCATGCTAGAGCCGTCAGGGAGGAGTGAGCAGGCAGAGGGCAGGGGAACCGGCTTCCGGAGGCGCTGAGGTGGCTGGAGGCTGAGCGTGAACTTAGTGCGAGAGGTGTGAAGGATGAAAATGGGGCTGGCGGAAGGGGAGACAGGAATGTCACATCCTGGGAAAAGAAGCGGGGGGAGTAGGTGATGCCGGAAGGAAGAATCAGGAGGTGAGGAGGGTGGCCAAGTGATGATAGCCAAGGATATCTTAAAATGTAAAGGCTTGTTAATGGACGGGGGCACCGTGCCGCTGGCACTGCTGCGGGCGGCAGCTTTAGGCTTCTGTGAGCCTCCAGCCCAGCAGGGCCAAAGCTGTCATCCGAGCACCTGGCTTCCCTGGCCAGGTCCTTCCCTCCTGCCCCTCCGGACAGATGGCCTTCCCATGCGCTTTTCCCCAGCTTATCCTGGCTTTCTGCCTGCATCCCAGGGTTCCCATGCTTCTCTGATCAAATCACAGTCGCCCTCACCAGGCCCCCTCTTGGACCCCTCGGCTCTTGAGTTTAGGGCTGCCAGCTTTAGCAAATAAGAATACAGGATTCGCAGTTAAATTGGGATTTCAGATAGGCAACAGATCATTTTTTAGTATGAGTCTATCATACGCAATGTTTAGGGTACACTAGAAAATTGCTCATTGTTTATGTGAAGTTGGGATGTTTAACTGGACATCCTGCGCTTGATCTGGCAACCCGCCCAAGCTCCTCCCAATTTCAGTCTGGGGTTTCCTCTGCAGCCCCTTGCGTGAAGATTGGCCCCTTGTGCCAGCATGAAAGCAGAAAGAAGTGGTTTGCAATGGACTTTGAAATCCACTTGCAGTGCGCGACGAGGGTGTTCATCGATGGCCTTCACCATCTGGCCCCCACAGACCATTCTCCTGTTTTCTGCTTGTCCCTTAATGAAAAACCCTCTCTTTTGACCTGGCTGGTTTCCTCATCTCTTGCCCCATACTCTTGGACCTGCAGGGCTCACGTCCACCCCCACAGCCCCATCCAAAAGGGCCTCTTCCTCTTCCTCCTTTGCCTGTTGATGTCCTCCTACCTGTCTTTCTGGAAGCAGCTCCCTGAGTTTGGGGACTGAACACCAGTCTTTGCATTCCCTACAGAGTTGAGGACGGGGGGCCTATCATTCCCAGAGGTGTTAGAAAATATTCAGAATGACGTGAATAAGCCCAGTGCCCCACCAGGTTTCTTGAAGAGCTGTGAACTTTGTCTGTCCTTCCAATGGCAGGGGACTCCTTCAGGCTTTCCCTGGATGGAGTGTGAGGACGAAATCTCCTTGAAGCATTCACGTTATTCCTTCCGAGAGAAGGGGGCACCTCAGGGCAGAGCCCCCTTCACAACCCCGTGTTCAGGCCATCACATATTTTATCATCGTCGTCGCCATCATCACCAAAATCCATTTCAGCTGCATTGTCTTTACAGGGCCGATCAGTTTCCTCGTTTAACTTTAGTGACCTGTGAGTTCAGGAGCGTTATCCCTGTTTACACATGGGGAGGCGGAGGCGGAGGCCACAGTGGTGAGGAGCCTTCACGCGGGGCCCCAGGGTGGCCGAAGGCAGAGCCAGAAGCGTGGCCTCCCGGGCTGGTGCTGTGGCTGCCACTTCAGGATGCCTAGTTCTTCCTCAGCAAGGGAGGCAGGCAGGTCCTGTTTGTGCCTAAACTACCAAACCGGTGCGATTTGAGCTCAGCTCCCCCATCCCTGTATTCCCCAGACCCCTCAGAGGTGCCTTTCCTGTGCTCCTGAGAGAAGGGTGTCCAGTGCCCTGCGGAGCCCATCCAGCTCAGATTCCGTGACCCCTCCCACCTCCAGACCTGCTCAGGAAAGCGTCTGTCCTCAGCAGCCTCACCTCTGCTGTGATGCCCAGAATCATATAGTCAAAGGTTTCCCTGAAAGTCCGTGGAACTCTAGTCTCGCCAGATTCTCACTCTGTGATAAAGGGTGTCACGGTCCAGCAAGTCTGGAAAGCCCTGATTCTGCAGTCTCTTTGGGACCATGATGATGCATAAGAGCATATTGAAGGCCCTAAAACGCCCCACAGAGAAAACAGCCATTTAACTTCATTGGACCCAAATTTCCCAAAACATACCCAATCATGGAAACTTTTGCATCAAATAACAACTATGAACATTTTGTGGAACTAGTGTTCCACGCAGCCTACTTTGAAAAACAGCGATCTAGTTCAAATCTTCCTTTTTATAGCTGAAAAATGGAAAATCCATTCAGTGATTCATCGAGCATTTATTAAAGGCAAATTGAGATGCTCCCAAATGCCAGAGCCCATGTCACCGCATTCTGAGCTGCACAGAAGTGCAGTAATAACACATTGTTTCCACGCTGCACTTGCCGCTTAGGCCGACTGTCCACTAACCCACCAGATGTTGGTCTCATACCCTTTTCAACTTTGAGAAGACTGAAGCACAGAGATGCATGAGCTGCAGGTTTGCATATAAGCCTGGCTGTGAGCGGTAGCTCATGCCTGTAATCCCAGCACTTTGGAAGGCCGACGCGGGTGGATCACCTGAAGTCAGGAGTTCGAGACCAGCCTGGCCAACATGATGAAACCCCATCTTTACAAAAATACAAAAATTAGCTGGGCGTGGTGACATGCACCTGTAGCCCCAGCTACTTGGGAGCATGAGGCAGGAGAATTGCTTGAACCTGGGAGACAGAGGTTGCAGTGAGCTGAGGTTGTACCACTGCACTCCAGCCTGGGCAACAGAGTAAGACTTTGTCTCAAAAAAAAAAAAAAAGAAAGAAAGAAAAAAGAAAAAAAAATGGCCAGCTCCATTTCTTAATGAGACATTTTCACCCTTTATGATGCTCCCCAGCCTCTTGAATAAGGTTGTGTTTCGCCATGAAGCCTAGAGCCAGGGAGAGAGCCCAGGAGGAGTGACGCTGGTGGGTTTGAGAGCAGGGCTTTGACTGGGGCCCACCCTCTTGTCCCCTCCCATTCTTAGCCTCTCTTCTCCCCACTTTTGTCCCCGCAGGTCTAACTGGCTGAAGCCGTGCTGTGGGAAGAGAGCAGCCGTGTGGCAGGTATTTTTGCTCAGTGCAAGTCTCAACAGTTTCCTGGTAGCCTGTGTAATATTGGTGGTGATTCTCCTGACTCTGGAACTTCTAATAGATATAAAGCTTCTCCAGTGTGAGTAGCAAGAGAGATACATATGCCAATACATATGATGTCAATATTCAATGTGCATCTGCATTCATCAGGGGTCCCCAACCTGCAGGCCGTGATCTGCCCCCACCGATGCTGCTGCCCAGCCTCAGGCCCCAGGGCTCATGGGGATGGCCACTGGGGAGGAAATACATCTGGCAGCTTCTCTCTCTGTCACCCCCAGCCTCAGTTTGCCCCTCTCTGCCCAATGTGGCCTCTGCAGTCCTCTCCCCAGCATTCCATGATCAGAAACTGATAAGATGAAAAACGTTGGGGACCCCTGTATGCATTTTTTTAATTGCTCCCATTTGGGATTTTCCAGGTTGGAATTTTCTGTAGTCTAAAGAGAGTTCCCATTTACGGAGGCATCTCAGCTTGTAGTAACTACTTACGACAGCGACCACAATGATAAGATTCCTGGTATTTTTATCCAGCTGTGAGTTGGCAGTGTGATTTATATGTATGGTGATAGTTTTTAAAGAATTTTCCGCACATTTGACGCTACAGTAACCCTGTGAGATGGGCGAGATGGATATGATCCCATATTATAGATGAGGCAAATTAAGATTTGGAGAAGTGAGATACTTGCCCTAAGTAAGAGGTATTGGAGCTGGGATTTCAAGGCACCAGGTCATTTAACTGCTTGGCCAGTTCTCTTCCTCTTGGTATTTGTCCTAGTTTCACGTTAAACCTTGTCTTCCACCTCTTCTGTCCTGGATGTCCCATAGTGACATCGCTGTCTGAGTGGAGGATCCACCGCTTACCCCCACCAGGCCTACCCCGTGCTGTTTGTCGCACCAGAGGGGCAGGGGCAGGTATCTTGCCTCTTGACTTTGGATAACTTAGTGGTTTCTGGTGCAGTTCCTGGTTACCTGTATTGCCCTGACTCAAAAGGTAGATCCTTCAAATGCAAATTTAAAACGAGGCACAGGCCAGGTGTGGTGGCACATGCCTGTAATCTCATTTGGGGAGGCCAAGGTGGAAGGATCGCTTGAGCCCTGGAGTTTGGGACCAGCCTGGGGAACATGGCGAGACCCTGTCTCTACAAAAAATGTAAAAATTAGCCTGGCATGGTGTCACACGCCTGTAGTCCAAGCTCCTCGGGAGGCAGAAGTGGGAAGATCATTTGAGCCTGGGAGGTCGAGGCTGCAGTGAGCCATGATCACGCCACTGCACTCCAGCCTGGGTGACAGAGTGAGACCCCATCTCAAATAAATAAATTAAATAAATACATAAATAAATAATAATAATAAAAGGTACAATTATCAGCCCCAAAGAGACTTCTTTTCCTTCCACTGGCAAAATCCAGGACTGTAGATCCAGTCACCCCCAAACCCATTCAGATGTCTTGGGCTTCCTTTCTCAAATGCCCTCAACTCCTTTATGGGATCCTGTGAACTCAGGGTCTGTCCAAGCTCCCTCCAAGTCACATGAGCCTTCTCTGCTCTCTGAGAGAGGATGAATGGTGAGCACAGAATTGCTTTTGTCTGATAAGCCTAGTTGGGTTTTATGCAGCTGGTGGCCCCTTGGTTCCAATTAAAGGATCTTCCAGCATAAAGTGACCGGTACTGGTTTTACACTCAACCTGTCTTCAATTAAACCATGTTGTATACTTTCCCTCCCACTCACCCGTACTGTCTGCTTTTTATGAGACCTGCCCATAACGGAGCCTTTCTTTGCCCGTGGCGGATTGTCCTCGGGGCCCTCGGCTGCTCGGGCTATGACAAGGTATTGAGGAGAACTGAGAACCCAGCCGACACTGGAATTTTGCTTAAAATTAAGTATCCAGGAGATTGATTTTGGTGGGAGATCCAATAGCAGCTCATAAAAGGCATCTTAAATTCCATAAAACGCACAATCAGAGATTTATTGCTCTTCTAAAGCAAACCGTAAAAAAAGGCACAGGAATTCATTTGATAAATAATGGGGAGAGATTTTATGTTTTCAGAATCATCTGAAGGTCTTCTTGGAGTCACATGGGCCTCAGCCTCTTCGTTCCCACTGGTATTCATGTGGCCTGACTCCAGGCTCATCTTCTAAGGGTCGCCTTGGCCCAAAGCCAGGGGGCCTCAGAGTCTCCCACCTGGAACCTGGTTTTGCAGCTGTCTTCCCCTGGCTATGCTTTGTGACCTGACTTCTACCCACCCCCAGGGTCTGCAGATCCCAGAGCTTCGGGAGAGGTTGTGGGTTCCTCTGTTTCAGTCTGGCCCTCCCTGCTGAAGGCACTGGGCACTTTCCCTTGGCCCTGGGGGGTTTCTGAGCAATGTGCCAAGCAGGCCTGGCGGCAGCTCACAAAGGAAGCAGAGCAAGCATGTTCTCAGCAGCATTCCTGCCCCTCGCCCCATCTCAGCTCTTCCCCAGTATCCCACTAGTATTTCTTTTAGGCCTCTGGGGAGCCCTCTACCCTCTGGGGCAATCCCTCCCACCCAGTCTCCATCAGAGCTCACCTGACCCTTGTCCTAGGCCCCAGCATCCTGCTTTTGGCCTTGCTGGCTAAAAACCATGCCATGCCAGGGTTCGAAGGCTGGCCGTGGCTTCACGTATTTTAAAAGGGCTTTCCAAAGAAAATGCCTTAACTCTAAGGAGTGGCTGGTGAAAGGTGGGGCGGGAACCCTCAGGGGCCAATGGCTCCTCTCACTCCCACTCCAGAACCTGGGGGCAAGCAGGGCAACGTAGAAGTTTAGCAGACCCCATCCCACTGGCTCTGCTAATCTAGGGAGGGAGGCAGACACCTCTGCCCCAAACCTGGCTCCCCTGCCAGTCCTCACTGCAGCCTTCTCTCCAAAACACCCTGGCCGACACCACCGTCTCTGCCACTCGGTTTCCAGAACGACAAGTCACAGTAAGCTCATTTAGAGTCCCCTGACTGCACAGCACTTTGGGGGTGAACTGTGGGCTGGATGTCTAAAAGCCCATCCAGCCTCGACTGAAGCTGCCTACACAGCCCAAAAGCCGTGAATGTCTTCCTGAGCCCCTTCTGGAAGGTTTCTTTCCTACAGTCTGGCTACAGCCGAAAGCCCACCAAAGACCAAGCAGGAGCTCAGAGAGGCGGCCCGTGGGGGAGAAGGAAGCAGCCCCTTGGGTTGGAGGCAAGAAGAAGAGCATCGTTGTCTCACAAATCTCCTACCGCCTTCACTGCAGACGCCAGCTAAAGCTGCCCTTGCTCTCTGACCCAATTTCCACCAGATCTAAATGTTCACGCAGGCGGGCCCTGGGGTCCCAGAGGTCTGGATGGATGCTGCGAAGCCCCCATAGCAACGCACCTAATTCCTTGCTCCTCAAATTTGGTCCTTATCCTGTCCATTGCAGTTTCCAGCGCGTTCCAGTTTGCTGGCGTGATTCACTGGATCAGCCTGGTCATTCTGTCCGTGTTCTTCTCAGAGGTATGTAGAGACTGTGGCCTTGTCACCTCCTTTGTTGGGTGACTCCTGTCCTGGGAAAACCAACGTCTACTTCTTGAAATGGTTTCTAGCATCAGGTCCCCCGCTAGCCTTTGAGGCTGCTGGGAGGGAGATACAATACAGATAGCTGAGCTCTGTGGGGGGAGATGGTACAGGGAGCCCGACCCAGCCAGGGGGGTTTGGCGCAAGCAAAACCCTGGGAGGAACCCCAGTAGATGAGCAGGTGTTCTCCTGGTGAGGGGGTGCCGATGACGCTGGTGAACGTGAGACTGAGTGTGGCATCGAGGGGCAGCCAGTGTTGGATGCGGCCAGTAAGGAGCAGGTGGGAGGTGAGGCTGAAGCCGAGTGCCCACACAGGGAAGCTCTTGGGATGCTGTGGCTGTGGCCTTGGGCCCACAGTTGGCCGGACCCTTGGGGCCGAAGCACGCAGGGGGTGGGGGAACCGGGTCACAGGGCCAAGCAGTGGACCCGACCTGGTCCTGCAGGGGCCCCGGGTCTGATGGGGCTGAGAGATATGCCTCTCAGTGTGAGTGCGAGGCTGTGTTTCCGAGATGGGGGCTCAGGGAGCATGGACCCCCGTCAGCTTTGCTGGAGTCGGCTAGTAGAGACCAAGTGCGAATCTCTGTGGTGAGGGGAGGGGAAAGTTTACGGAGATCCGGAGATCTGCGGGCCCCTGGGCTTGGTGCAGAAGCTGATGTGCCTGGGCAGCACATTCCTCTGTTTTTGCATGGGGGTGAGTGACACTTCCTTTGAGCAGTTCCAGGCTGTCCCAGTGAGACTCTGGCCTGCATCTGGGTGTGGGAGGAATTGGCTTGGGCTTGCTGCAGGCAGGGCTTTATCCTGCCCTGTGCGCACTGGAGGTTCACTGAAGGACAGGAGAGTTTCATGTAGAAAACTGGTTTTTCCTAACAGAGCCTAGGACTGGCCCAAGTCAGCAGGCCACTGTGTCACTCCACCCTCCAGCATCCCATCCTTGCTATGGGTACATATTAGCCCATGCAGAGTCCCGTGGGCCTTTCAGCATGGCTCAGCAAACCCTTGGGGAAAGGCAGGAACAAGTGAGGCACAGCGCCTTCTGGGAACACACGCACAGCTCACACTAACGGGAGCTGCTCTACCTGAGGCACGGGGGCTCTGGGACCCCAAGACCAGGGGCCTTG
Organism: Macaca nemestrina; assembly: GCF_043159975.1. Taxonomy (NCBI): domain Eukaryota; kingdom Metazoa; phylum Chordata; class Mammalia; order Primates; family Cercopithecidae; genus Macaca; species Macaca nemestrina. The sequence continues at coordinate 124,846,849 of NC_092131.1, read as the reverse complement.
AAGGGAGGAAGGATGCTGTGAGAGAGGGTGGCATGGGCAGAGGCACTGAGGTAGGGAACCTTGGGAGTCAGGAGTCCCAGCATCCTCTTATGGGTCCCCTCTGGTCTACCTAATGGCTCTGCACTCTCTGTCTCTCTCTCCCCCCACCACCCTCCCTAAAAATCAGGAGGGAGCTGGGCTTTGGGTCTTGAGTCTAGAATCCTGACTCCGGGTGTGGGGTGTGGTGGGCCAGGCAGCAGGCATTCCAAGCATGGAACATTCCCTTTCGCGGGCCTTGCCTCCTGCAGCCCATGGAGCTGGCCGGTGAGCCTGGGCCTGAGGCTCAGATGGAGGGGGCAGATCCCAGCATTGCCCTCCCAGGACGGGTCCTAACTGACTCCCTGAGACCATTGTCCTGGAGGTACCTCTGCCTGCCCCCAGAGCAGAGGGCCTGCTCCCCCGCTTACAGCCCCCACGTGGGTCCTGCCCTCTCTGGCCCCTTGTCTCTGCCTGGCCAGGATTCCCTCCCGCAATCACATGGGCCATGGCCAGATGTCTCCTTGATGCAAACGTTGGAAAATGTGCCATGTGTCTGTGACTGCCAACAAAAATGTTTAATCAGTTGCTGCAGTTCTTCCCTTCTATCCCTCTGCTTTGGTTTTATTGGCTTTTGCAGAATTTATTGCCCAGCATTAATTTGGCATTCCCTTCCTGTCACTGCTGGAGACGAGCCACCTGAAACAGACAAATCCCTGTGCACAGGAATCGCAGCCTCAGAGTCCCCCACAGGCACCCCCAAACCAGGGAAGGGGCTGGGTCCTCCCACAGCTGAGCGGGGAGAGCAGGGTCTGTAGGAGGCTGGGGAGGAAGGGCTGGCTCTGTTACCTTGACCTTGTCAAAGATGGTGAGGGGGTGGAGCCAGGCGACAGGTAGCAGGGTCCGGCCCTGCCAGTGCCCTCTGCCTAGCATGAATGGAGGGCCGGTGCATGGGGATCGAGTGACGAATGAATGAGGTACAGAACCTGCAGGAATATACACACAGCTCACACCACACTAGCAAGTGCAAATTTCCGTGGTCTTGCTGCGTGCCCACAAGAACCGTGTCAGAACTTTGTTACTGGAAGGGTCTCATGGAGGTCCCCTGCCCCCAGACAGTTTGGAAACATGCGAGCATGTCTGTGCCCCTCACAGTGACTGGGACGCCTAGTAGGAAGGGCCAGGATGGTGGGTCAGCCTGCGTGTTTGCTCACCATACCAGTGGTGTCCTTTCAAAATACTGCACAGACAAGGAGAGCAGCCTAGGGTTATGCAGCCAGTTAAGACCAAAACTGGACCCAGGGCTCTGGGCTCCTAAGCTGGTCTCTTGCCCCTGACTGCATCCTTCGGAGGCCCTGAAGCTGGCAGGGTGGGAAGGGACCAGGGGTCTCTGGGAAGAACCTGAGAAAGAAAGTCTGACCGAGCGATCACTCAGACCACAGACCCAGGATGACTGGCACCCCCTCCTCAGCTGGGAGAAATGAGTGCCACCCCTTCAGGTCTGCCAGTTCTTTCCTGGTTAATACCCAGGGATGTGGCTGTGGGCCGAGGGTGGGGTGGCACTCTAAGCCTCCTTGGCCTTAGGGAGTGGACATTACTCCACAGGAAATTCCAAGAAGGTCACCCTGCCGGGGCTCCTGCTGTCCTGGGCAGTTCTCCACCCCGCCTCGCAGCTGAGCCTTAGGGCAGTCCTGGAAGGTGGGTAGGACATTTTATGAGTTGTGAAACTGAGGCCTGGAGAGGTGTGGAAACCCGCCCAGGGCCTGCAGGAATGGCAGGTGGGCCCAGGCGCAGGCCACTGGGTGGATGAGTGGGCCTCTGCCCTGGCCTCTGCCCACCCCAGAGCTCTGCAGGCCGCTCTGGGAAGACAGGCTACTGTGCTCTGTGCTGGCCCCAGGTCACAGAGCTAGGCCCAGAGAAGGGGAAGGTGAGGCTGGTTTGGGCTGCGTTTGAGGACGTCTGTTCAAATGGGCCAAGCTGTTTGACAGTGAGATAGATGCTGTCAAAGCGGTGAGAGTGCCCCTCATCAGGCAGGCTGTGCAGGGGTCCCTGCAGGGGTCCAAGGTGAGAGTGGATGCCTGTGAGACTCCCTGGGCCCCAGTCTTCCAGGTCATGCAGGGTCACTGCACTTCACATGGCCCTTCAGCACCAAGAATATACAGAGCCTTGCAATCCAGTTGGAGAATTGTGCAAATGTTCTTCCAAAGCACAGCCCTGCCCTTGGCTGAGGCCAGGCCCAGCTGGCCACTTGGAACTGGGAAGACTGCTGCTCCTCCCCTGAGACTGCAGGAGTCCTTGGGGCCTCCTGGCCAAGGCCAGGCCACCCTGCAGCAGACCCAGTGTGGGCTGTGGGGTGTTGGCCCCATCCCTGGGGTCTGGAAAGGCCCAGGCAGCCCCAGCTCTTTCCCTGGGAGAAGAGAAAGTGGAGCCACAGCTGGCCTTCTAGACAGGAGCCTCAGGCAGTGGCGGCAGCAGCTACTGACTCTCCTCTCCCTCTCTTCCTCCTCCTTCTGTTGAGGTGAAATTCTCTTCACATAACCCTTTTACAGCGGACAATTCGGTGGCATTTAGTACCCACACAGTGATGTGCAGCCGTCACCTCTGCCTGATTCCAAAGCACTTTCATCACCCCCAAAAGGAGACCCCATACCCAGTAGCAGTCACTCCCCCTGCCCCCTGTACCGCCACCCCTGCCAGCTAGTAATCTGCTTTTGTCTCTGTGAACTTAACTCTTCCGGATAGTTCATGTAAACATAATCTTACACTATGTGGTCTTTTGTGACTGGAGTCTTAGCATGTTTTCTCAGTTCATCCATGATGTAGCACAGCACACTTTTCTTTTTTTCTTTTCGAGACAGGGTCTCACTCTGTCACCCAGGCTGGGGTGCAGTGGTCCAATCTCAGCTCACTGCAGCCGCAACCTCTTTGGCTCAAGCGATCCCCTCACCTCAGTCTTCCAAGTAGCTGGGATTACAGTCGTGCACCACCACACCTGGCTAATTTTTATTAGTGACCCTGGCTCTGAAACACGCCACCTGCTGGCTTTTCCCCCCCGCAGCATCCTTCCCCTCCCGACACCTTTGCCGAGACCCATTGCCCACGGAGGCAGGGACACAGCCTCACTGCCCTGCCCCACACAGACCAAGCAGAGTCTTACACCTCTGAAAACACGGGCTGGACTAACCCACTGACTGCCTGTGCTTCTCAATGTGCAGCCAAGGACACCCCGCTTCAGCAGCATTGGGGGTTTATGTAAAACGCAGATTCCTGGACTCTTGTAGAGAGCCAGGATATCAGAAACTCTGGGCACAAGCCCCGGAATACACTTTTTAAACAAACTCCCCTGGAGCACCCGATGGAACCACAGGGACATGTAAGGCGACCCTGCTCCGGGTTACAACAGGAGACCGCAGGTCCACAAGCAATAATGAGAAAGGGCGTTAGATGGGGAGTCAAGAGTCTGGTCCTCTTTCTGGCTCTGACTGTTCCTTACTAACCACCTGATACTGGCCGGATCTCTGGACAGATCTGGGCTGAAAGCAGATCCACACCTGTGTGCGGCCACCTCCAGAGCTGCTCCAGAGCTCAGCGAGGCACACAGCTCACTAAAAAAGCAGAGTGATGATGAGGGATTGCCCCACCCCCAGCCCCAGCCCCAGGGCCGTGGCCTTGCAATACAGGCCCCTAAAAGTTGCAAAGGGCTTTTGAAGGAGCATCTGACGGAGCCGGAATCCTCAGCTTCAGTCACCTCCTTTCCCACCTGGGGCTAAGGGTTTTCAGCCTCCTTCATCCCAGTTTTGCCTTCAGGAGGCTGCTCTGATAAGCAGTGTAGGCTAGAGCCTTGGCAAACACTCAAGGACGGTGCCATTTATTGAGTATTTATTAGGAGCAAAGTTTTTATGCCATTTGAGAGACGCAGAAACTGAGGTGTGAAGAGTGGCTGGTGAACCTTCTGGTCCCTGGACCCCTCTTGCCTTCCGCCTCAGGTGCCCTCATCTTCTGTTCCTGGTCAAGCCCTGCTCTCAAGAAGGGACTCCCCTCATCTCTTCCAAGGGAAGGAAACGCTGTCTTCTCTGAAGGAAGGGGTCCAGGCTTCAGGCCGCAGGACAGGAGAGGGGGAAGTCCCAAGCCTTGCACCTGGTCCAGGCCCCGCCTCAGCCAAATGGAAGAAAGGGCTCCTGCCCCTTCCTGTGGCCTGAGGCCGAGGCCCTCCCCTCAGCAGAATCAGCGTATTTCCCTGGAGAGGAGCCTGATGAGGTTGCTAGAGTTTGGAAACCTTGGGAGATGCAGGCGGAAGTAGCTGTTAGTCTATAAGCTGGTTTTGTGCAAATTTTTTTTGTAGGGACGGGGTTTCGCCATGTTGCCCAGGCTGGTCTCAAACTCCTGAGCTCAAGTGATCCTCCCCACTTGGCCTCCCAAAGTGCTGGGATTACAGGCAACAGCCACTGTTTTTCTTCTCCTTACCAGTGTGAGACTAGTGACAGTGTCAACTACCACACAGATCTTCACATTTCTTATTTTGGCCTTGTAGTTGGATCCTGGAATCCACGTCTTCGTCTTGCCATTGTAGTTTAACCCCAGGGAAAATTTGTCCAAGAGCAGATCTGCTTCTTAAGGAAGTGCCAGGGGTCAGCCTCCAGCACCTGGTACCCATGGTGGCTGTTCCTTAGACCAGCCTGCTCCCCTGAGCCACACACCACCCTATGCCCCCAACCTGGGGGTGTAGCTGGCAGTGTTGGGAGGCCGCAGGCTCAGGGCTAGACATGGCTGCTCCCTTCTCCCTGGCTGGTGGGCCCCATGTGGGGATGGCTCTGCAGGGCACAGGGGTGTCCAGCCCCCACTCTGCTCACTAAGAGGTGAGCTAGGGATCTTCCTCTGCCTTTTAAAAATTTGCACAAAACCAGCTTATAGACTAACAGCTACTTCCGCCTGCATCTCCCAAGGTTTCCAAACTCTAGCAACCTCATCAGGCTCCTCTCCAGGGAAATACGCTGATTCTGCTGAGGGGAGGGCCTCGGCCTCAGGCCACAGGAAGGGGCAGGAGCCCTTTCTTCCATTTGGCTGAGGCGGGGCCTGGACCAGGTGCAAGGCTTGGGACTTCCCCCTCTCCTGTCCTGCGGCCTGAAGCCTGGACCCCTTCCTTCAGAGAAGACAGCGTTTCCTTCCCTTGGAAGAGATGAGGGGAGTCCCTTCTTGAGAGCAGGGCTTGACCAGGAACAGAAGATGAGGGCACCTGAGGCGGAAGGCAAGAGGGGTCCAGGGACCAGAAGGTTCACCAGCCACTCTTCACACCTCAGTTTCTGCGTCTCTCAAATGGCATAAAAACTTTGCTCCTAATAAATACTCAATAAATGGCACCGTCCTTGAGTGTTTGCCAAGGCTCTAGCCTACACTGCTTATCAGAGCAGCCTCCTGAAGGCAAAACTGGGATGAAGGAGGCTGAAAACCCTTAGCCCCAGGTGGGAAAGGAGGTGACTGAAGCTGAGGATTCCGGCTCCGTCAGATGCTCCTTCAAAAGCCCTTTGCAACTTTTAGGGGCCTGTATTGCAAGGCCACGGCCCTGGGGCTGGGGCTGGGGGTGGGGCAATCCCTCATCATCACTCTGCTTTTTTAGTGAGCTGTGTGCCTCGCTGAGCTCTGGAGCAGCTCTGGAGGTGGCCGCACACAGGCGTGGATCTGCTTTCAGCCCAGATCTGTCCAGAGATCCGGCCAGTGTCAGGTGGTAGTAAGGAACAGTCAGAGCCAGAAAGAGGACCAGACTCTTGACTCCCCATCTAACGCCCTTTCTCATTATTGCTTGTGGACCTGCGGTCTCCTGTTGTAACCTGGAGCAGGGTCGCCTTACATGTCCCTGTGGTTCCATTGGGTGCTCCAGGGGAGTTTGTTTAAAAAGCGTATTCCGGGGCTTGTGCCCAGAGTTTCTGATATCCTGGCTCTCTACAAGAGTCCAGGAATCTGCGTTTTACATAAACCCCCAATGCTGCTGAAGCGGGGTGTCCTTGGCTGCACATTGAGAAGCACAGGCAGTCAGTGGGTTAGTCCAGCCCGTGTTTTCAGAGGTGTAAGACTCTGCTTGGTCTGTGTGGGGCAGGGCAGTGAGGCTGTGTCCCTGCCTCCGTGGGCAATGGGTCTCGGCAAAGGTGTCGGGAGGGGAAGGATGCTGCGGGGGGGAAAAGCCAGCAGGTGGCGTGTTTCAGAGCCAGGGTCACTCTGGCCTTGACCCTAACCTGGAGCCACTGCTTCCCCATCACTAGCAGGAGGCCTGGCTGGGAGGTGTTTCCTGAGCCCTCTCCACAGCGGCCTCTTGCTGTTGTGTTTCCATGGGCTGAGCTAGGAAGGAAAGGCTTCCAGAAGAGTGGGGCTTGAGCCAGGCCTCCGAGGATGGGTCCCCTGTGGACGGGCCAGCACAGAGGGAAGGCAGCGGCTGGGATTCTAGCTGTTTCACCTGCTTCCCTGGCACTGCTCTGGTTCATAAAACCGTCCGGTCTCTTTCCTTTGTGGGGCACAGAGGCTCTGGGTGCACTGTCTGCTGCCTCCTCCTCCTGCTCAACCACTGCTGGCTGAGTCCCATGCCTGGCCAGCTCCCTCCACCCCTCACTCCTGGGCCTCTGCTTTTTCGGCTAAGAAGAGTGTTGTTTCTAAAGAAGCATGATGATTCCTCTTATTTGAGGATCCTAAAGGAGTCAGATTAATAGGGACAGAAAGTAGAATGGGGAGAGGTAGAATAGAGAGTTACTGTTCAGCAGGTACAGAGCTTCAGTCTGGGAAGACGAGAAAGCTCTAAAGGTGTATGGTGGTGATGGCTGCACAGCAATGTGAATGTACTTAACACCACCTGGACACTTCAAAATGGTTAAGATGGTTTTGTGTTATGTGTATTTTACCACCATTTTAAAAGGAGAAGGGGGAGAAAGAGGAGGAGCAGTTGCCATAGCAGAAATTATATTTGCACCAGGCCCCGTTCCCATCTTCCCAGCCTGGACTTTTGTTTTGGACACTCCAGAATTGAGAGTTCAGGATGGATATGGCTATTGTAGCATTTCAGAGGAGACAAACACTAAGTTTCAATCTCAGCACAATTAGAGGAGTTGGGCAGCAACAAAAGAAACCATATTATTATGTAGTGTGTGTGTGTGTTTTTTGAGACAGAGTCTCTCTGTCACCCAGGCTGGAGTACAGTGGCATGATCTCAGCTCACGGTAGCCTCCGCCTCCCAGGTTCAAGCAATTCTCCTGCCTCAGCCTCCTGAGTAGCTGGGATTACAGGTGTGTACCAACACGCCCGGCTAATGATTGTAGTTTTAGTAGAGACGAGATTCCACCATTTGGCCAGGTTGGTCTTGAACTCCTGACCTCAAGTGATCCGCCCGCCTCGCCCTCCCAAAGTGCTGAGATTGCAGGTGTGAGCCATCATGCCTGCTTGTTATGTGGTGTTCTTACACAGCTGAGTACACTCTGCAGAGCCAGAAACTTCTGGGTCCAAATGTTGCCTTCATTCCTGATTGCTGTGTGGCTATGGGCAGCTTCCTTAACTTCTCTGGCCCTTTCTGTAAAATGAGAATCACATGTTAGGAGGGCTGACCCAGGGTCTGGCACTCAGACATATAGTAGATGGCAGATATTATTCTCATAAATAATTGGAAGAATTACAACATGTAACCCACCTCTCTGGCAGAAGGAGAAACTGAGGCCCAGGGAGAGGATTTGACTGGCCCAAGGCCACACAACCAGCCCATTATTGAGCTATGATCTCAAGACATTGTGGCCCCCCCCAACCCAGCTCTCTTCCCACCCCTGCAAGGTGTCTTGCAGTTAAGCATGGGGCCACCCACCCAGACGCCGGGAAGTTATAGAGGAGCAGACTTCGGGCTGCCATGTGCTCCTCTCGGTACTCAGAGAAGGAGACATGACTGTCCCCGATGAGCATTCACCTTCCCATCCCTTCACAGAAATCAAGATTGTCCTTCACGAGAAAGAGCTGGATTTTACCAGCCAAGCCTTTCTGTGGCAAAACAGCTGTGGGTGATGATCCTCCGGGCAGCTTTGCAGAGTTCAAAAAGCTAGGCTTATACTACAGGCATGAGGGAGAGGGGCACCATCTGGTGTGAATCACTGTGAATTAAAGTCATCTTGGCTCAAGGAAGAGCCTGCAGACAAATGTACCGGCATCTTACGGGACCAGCATTTAAGAGGCTTCTTTGGAGAAAGATGTCCTCTTGGTGAGGAAACCGCTCCTGAAGGCAGTACCATTCAGGAATTATTCATTCATGCACGCGTTGTTCATCTGTCCACAGTGCATAATTGCCTGGTGGCTGCTGTATGCCAGGTGTTAGGGATAAAAGAGAGAACACAGACCAGGTTCCTTGAGCCTCCACTGGGGGATGGGGAGGGAATCAGCACAAGGTACAAGGAAGTGCTGTGGGAGGGTGACTCCCAGGGACCATAGGAACACTCAGGAAGGAGGCACCAGCTGAGCTGGGGAGTCTGCAAGAGCTTCACGGAGGTGACGTTTAAGCCAGAAGGACAGGAAGGGGAAAGCCCTGCTGGCTCAGGCACAGGCCAAGCTGCTGTAACAAGAAAACCAAAACACAGAGGCTTAAACAAGGCAAGGTCCATCTCTTTCTCATGGAAAAATACATTAAGTGGATAGGTAAGGCTTGGGGCTGTTGGGGACCCAGCAGGCTTCTGTCTTGCAGCCTGGCCCTCCTTGGTTGAAGACGGCACACCATCACACTTATGCACCCAATTCTAGGCCTTGGGAAGATAGAAGGAGGAGGAGCCTAATTCATTTAAGGGTACAACCTAAAAGTTGTACTTGGTGCTTCTGGTTGCTAGCCATTGGCCAGAATGTAGTCACATGGCCACTCCCAGCTGCAAGGAAGGCTGGGAAATGTAGTCTTTAGTTGGGTGGCCATGCTGGAACTTCAGTTATTGTACAGGAAGGAGGGAAGAGATTTGGGGTCAAGGAGTGGAGAAGGGAGTCAACTGCAGTTTTTGCCACATGCAAAGACAAAGCCATGAGAGAGAGAGCTTGTATGTTTGAAGATTCGTAAGTGGTTTGCAGCATGATGGGAGTGGCAAAAGATGACACAGGTGAGGCAGGCAGGGTCCTAAGTATCCTTCCGAGGGATTTGGAGTATATTCTGTATGTACAGGGAGCACTGAAGATGGCATCAGGAGTGCCCAGGGGATGGCACAGAAAGGGGGGGTCTGAGCCTGCAGGCAGAGGAGCCAGCAGGAGGTGTGCCCACCACGAAGGCTGGAGGTAGGGCACTGGCAGTGGGAGTGGAGAGGGCACAGGGGCTGAGAAATGCTTAGGAGATGGCGGAGACCTTTTCCTTTTACTGAATGAGGAAGCAGAACTCTGAATGCTGAGCTCTGGAATCTTCTCAGCTGGACGAGGACCTGGAGAATAATCAGTTTCTCACTTCCTTTCCTCAGACTGTTCTACGGATTGTGGTGCTTGGGATCTGGGATTACATCGAAAACAAAATAGAGGTAAAAACCAATGTCCACCCCCAAAGCCCTCACTCAGCCATCCTGGAAGCTGGAAAACATCATGTCCCATCCATCCCAGGGTGGACACCATCAAAAAGGCTGACTCCTTCTCCCACTTGACCTCTGTGGCTGCACATGTTGGGTGGGGCAGGGAGGGGTAACTGAGACTGTTTTCAGCAAAAGAATGTTCTAAAACATTTCTTTAGAATGTTAAAAGGAATGCAGAATTCCTTGAAGTTCTGCAAAATTTTGCAATTTGAATCAATTTGAAAAGCTTTTGAAATGTGTTTTAAAACAAATACATTCACCCTAAATGGAAAGCTGAGTGGGAAACTGTCAACGTGCTTCTCAGGCTGGGTTTCCTTTCTGCTTCCTGCCGCGAGGGTGGGGCGTGGTGGGTGGGACGAGGTCAGGGAGGCCCGGCTGTCACTGGCAATGTTGTGCACACAGGCAAGGCAAGATGGTCAGGATCTGCTGCCCATTCCTTCCTCACCTCTCCATCTAGGTTTCAACCTCTTTGGCTCAGTGCTGGGATCTGACACAGTGGGCCTGGCTGATGGATGGCTCAGAACACGGCCAGGCTGGAGCAGGCAGATGGAAGGGCGGGGCCCAAGGCTTCATTGTGCAGTCTGGGCCCCCTTCTTGCCTAGCCCTGCCTCCCTGGAGGGTTAGAGACTCTGCACTGGACAGAGCTGAGATGTGGGCTCCAGGCTCCTGTTCCCCCCGCGGAAGGAGACACCCTGAGCCTGCCTTCAGCCCCTGCTCTGCCAGGGAGGGATCCAGCTTGGCCTCTGCCCAGGGTCTGGGATACAGAATGCAGGCCTTATCTTGAGAAGGGGCAAGACAGCCCAAGGCCATCTGAACTAAGGGCTGGAGATGGGCTGAGGTCGCTTGGAGGACAGAGTGCACTCAGGAGAACATCTAGGAGGAGGAGGCCCCTAAAGACTCAGGAGGGTCAGGAGGGGCCACCAGGGATGGGGTGGCCTTCTGGTGGGACCCCGGGCTGCTGGAGAAGTTGAGCAGCACCAGCTGCTTTGCCTGACTGACCCCTGGTCCCAATCACGCGGCAGGGCCCAGGGCACTGAAATGCACCTCCTCTCACAGGTGTTTGACGGGGCTGTGATCATCCTATCTTTGGCTCCGATGGTGGCGTCCACTGTGGCCAATGGACCCAGGAGCCCCTGGGATGCCATCAGCCTCATCATCATGCTCCGGATCTGGAGGGTGAAGAGGGTCATTGATGGTGAGTGGCCCGAGGGGGATGTGGTCAGTGGGGCTGCTCCAGAAACTGGGCTGTCAACTGAGAGGAGACACTGTGTGATGAGGGTACGCCCTGCTGGCATCAGAGTGGAAGGTGAAATTGTCAGCAGGGAGAGGGGCCAGCTGTCCCTGCTCACTCACCGTCACGCACACTGCCCAGGTGTTGCATGCACACGCTGAACTTCCCAACTCCCATTTGGGGGCCATGTGTTCATTCCCATGCAGCTGTTTACTGTGAGCCTGGAGGGCCAGCCTCCGTGAAAGCCCTTAGAGCAGGGCCTGTCGTTCTGGAAGGAGCAGACATTTTTTTTTTTTTTTTTTTTTGAGACGGAGTCTCGCTCTGTCACCCAGGCTGGAGTGCTGTGGTATGCTCTCAGCTCACTGCAAGCTCTGCCTCCCAGGTTCACGCCATTCTCCTGCCTCAGCCTCCCAAGTAGCTGGGACTACAGGTGCCCACCACCACGCCCAGCTAATTTTTTGTATTTTTAGTAGAGACGGGGTTTCACCGTGTTAGCCAGGATGGTCTTGATCTCCTGACCTCATGATCTGCCCACCTCGGCCTCCCAAAGTGCTGGGATTACAGGCGTGAGCCACCGCGCCCGGCCAGGAGCAGACTTTTACACCCTGAGTGTCTCAGTGCACACCTGCTGCTGGCTCCCCAATGGCCTCCAGCCTCACCACTGGCTCTATCCAGGTCATCTAGTCAAGGCCTTGCTCCCTATAGGCTCTGTCTCACCTTTGAGTCCACCAAGGGCAAGCTGGGTGCCCATAAGCCCGTTGACCTGCAAACAAGTAGAGAAGAGAGATGCTGGCAGGGGCTGGCCTTTGGCCTGTGCTTCTGTCATCTTCAGTGACATGCCTTTCCACCCCTGGGTCTCCATTCACAGAAAGCATCTGGTCCACTCCTTTGTCATTGCTTTATCATTGCCTCCCCACTGGGCCACCCTTGTCTGGAAAGCTGTGCCCTGACCTGGGTGGCTCCTGTGTTTCCAGAAGGTGGTGACAGACCAGAGTATGTGGCCCAGGGGACCTGGGATACAGAAAACCCACCCCTGGAGAATGGTGCAGGATACTCGGGGTGGGGGGTAGCCCAGAGGATGATGACACAGGCAGGTCACTGAAGTCATCTTACAGAAGAGGGAAGACTCAAGTTGCTGGGCTCCAGAGGGTGGTCCTTGGTCCCTGAGGACAGGAAGAAGAGGCCCACGCCACATCAGCCAGATAAGGAACAGAGCCACTCACAGTGGGCTGGTCAGCCTCCAATAGAGGTCCCCCTAGAGTGACCAGGAGGTTGTATAGACAGTGGTTCCCAGGATGTTTTGTTGGTTTGGTTTGGTTGACAGCAAAGCCTTCTTCAGCAAAATCATACCCAATCTGTAAAAGAGATTGCAAGTGGAGCTGCTTTGGTTGACTTGGAGTGGAGGAGCCTCACAGCCCACCTCCTTGTCTTCTCCCTTGCCCTCTGAGGCACCTCTAAGGAACTGCCAGGCCTTCTGGAGCACAGTTTTTAAACCACTGGGATAGATGCCATGGTCTTTTCCAGCCCTGAATTTTGATTGCAGATGATAGAAATTGTAGACATGACACTATTCCACCAGCATTTGCCCAGCAGGTGCAAGGCAGAAGCTGTCATCCTCAGGGCAGGCTCCCTCTCCTTGGGCCTCACCCTGTGTTCCACCCTGGGAACACTGTGGGATTTGGTCCTGATAAAGATGCTGACATCTTGTCAGGGGTCCCCTAATAGGGAATCTTCATCAAACTGGAATGTGTTTGGGTCTCACTTCAGAAGCCTTCGGAAGGCTGGGGAGGCTCTGGGAGATCACCTGGTTCACTCCCCTCATTTGACAGATGTGGGAACTGAGGCAAAGAAGGATGAGGGTCACTTGGTGAATCAGGCTCAGGACCAGAAGTGGAGCCTAGGACCCCTGACACCCCCCAGCACTCTTTCGGTTGCTCACTCCCTGCAGTCTGCTCAGGGCCCTGTTCTTGGGCTCTGTCCATGAGAACATCCACCCTGCTCAGGGTAGGAACAGCGCCTTCTGGGTCTTTCTTCCAGCTGTGGACAGCTGCACACCCTCAGACTAATGGATTTTGAGAGCCCCCTTTGTGACACTCTTCCCAACTGTCCCGCCCTTTTCCTGACACGTCAGGCATCGCGGAGCTACCGGGAGCCTCAGGAGAGAGACATGCTGGTGAACAGATGGACGTTAATTTACTACTCTTGCAAAATAACCCTGGGTGTGAACTGGCTTCAGCAGAGATCTGAGGAGGCGGCGGCAGGCCTCCGGACCTGGAGATGGGTCTCAGGGACACATGGCCAGCCCGCAAGTCTGCAAGCAAGCAGAAAAGTCCCAGTGTCTCTTCTCTGCTGGTTCCTGCAACTGCCAGGAAACATGTGGAGGTGCAGAGACTGCAGGTGGAAAGGAGACTGGGAGAGAGGAAACGTGGAGGGTTCTATAAATCAGGGGCAAGAGAGTCATGTGACCGAGGCTTCTGAAGAGTCAGGAAGGGCTGGTGTGGGAACAGTGTGAGGGGAAAGGCTGTGTCAAAGTCAGGAGTAGACACTGAGACTTCCCAGGAGCCCAGAGCTACTCTGAGCCCACAGAACCACCAAGGGAGGTATCCATGGGACTACTGCTGGCTGGTGGAGCATGGGGCCCTCAACCTCAGAGGTCAGGCTTTCTCTTCTGGGTCTCACTATACCAGTTATAAATAGGATCATCTGAGTAACAGAGACTCAGAATAACAGTATCTTAAACAACAAAGAAGCTTATTTCATTCACGTAAAAGTCTGCAGGCCAGGCATGGTGGCTCATGCCTGTAATCCCAGCATTTTGAGAGGCTGAGGCAGGCAGATTACCTGAGGTCAGGAGTTTGAGACCAGCCTGGTCAACACAATGAAACCCCGTCTCTAGTGAAAATACAAAAATCAGCTGAGTGTGGTGGCACACACCTGTACTCCCAGCTATTCGGGAGGCTGAGGCATTAAGAATGGCTTGAACCCGGGAGGTAGAGGTTGCAGTGAGCTGAGATAGTGTAACTGCACTCCAGCCTGGGTGACAGGGTGAGACTCTCTCTCAAAAAAAAAAAAAAAAAAAAGTCTGTAGGAAGGTGGCCCAAGACAGATATGGCCCTGACTACAGTCACTGACTCCCTGTAGTCAAGAGCCCAGGCTCCTTCTGTTTTTCTGTTTTGTTGCTCTGCTGCACTTAGCCTACTTTTCAAAGTCACCTCATGGTCCAAGATGGCTGCTTCCATGCCAGCCATCACATTCTCATCCTAGCCAAGGAGAAGGAGGAAGAGAAGAAGATAAAGAGTCAAAAGGAAGGCCCACTGCCTTCTTATTTTAAACATCTTCATCCAAATATAATTCACATGCCATAAAATCCACCCATTTAAAGTCCACAATTCAGCCAGGCATGGTGGCTCACGCCTGTAATTCTAGCACTTTGGGAGGCTGAGGTAGGTGGATCACTAGAGGTCAGGAGTTTGAGACCAGCCTGGCCAACATGGTAAAATCCCATCTCTACTAAAAATACAAAAATTAGCCAGGCGTGGTGGCGGGCATCTGTAATCCCAGCTGCTCAGGAGGCTGAGGCTGGGGAATCACTTGAACTTGGGAGGTGGAGGCTGCAGTGAGCTGAGATCACACCACTGCACTCCAGCCTTGGTGACAGCAAGATTCCATCTCAAAATAAAATAAAAGTTCACAATTCAGTGGTTTTTAGTATCTTCATAGAGTTCTGCAGCCATCACCAAAAAATCTAAGTCTGGAGTGGTTTCATCACTCCAAAGAGAAAGCCCACACTCATCAGCAGTCACTTCCCATGTCCGCCTCAGCCCTAGGCAAGCACTGAGCTGCTTTCCGTCTCTATGGAGTTGCCTGTTCTGTTCCATTATATTTCATATAAATGGAATCATGCGACATGTGGTTTTTCTGTGTCTGGCCGCTCTCATTTAGCATCCTGTGTTTGAGGCTTATCTGTGTTGTGGCTGGTGGTGGTACTGCATCGCTTTTCATTGCCAAGTAGTGCTCCACTGCATGGCTAGACCACAGCTGATGCATCCACCGGTTGATGAACATTTGGGTTATGTCTACTTTTTGGCTATTAGGAATAATGCTGTTATGAACGCTCATGTGTGAGTTTTTGTGTGGACACATGTTTTCCTTCCCCTAAGGTTCCTAGGAATGGAATTTCTGGGTCACATGGTCGCTCTCTGTTTAACACTCCGAAAAACGGACAAACCGTTTCCCTAAGTGGTTGCACCGTTTTCCTTTCTGCCAGTGTGTGCAGGCTCCAGGGCTGCCCCATCCTCACTGGCCCCAGCTCCTTTGTGAAGATGGCTCCTGCAGCTGCTGCCTGCCACCTACACTAGCATCCTATGGTCCAGAGGGTGGTCTTGTGGCCACCCATAGCTGCAAAGGAGGCTGGAAAATAGTCTTTATTCCAGGCAGCTGTGCACACAGCCCAAAAGTATGGGTTCTAGCACTATGGAAAACAGGAAAACAACTACCCTGGCCACTATGAGTAAAGGTTGTAGCCCTCTGTACTTTCTGGATGCTGTCGGGTACCTGGACATTTCTCCCTCTAGATCCACAGAACTGGCCCAGGGCCTCGAACCTGCTGCTGGCTAAATGCTGGGTCAGCCCTTCCCCAGCCCAAGCCCTGCCACTGCTGAATTCTTTACAGTGCTGTCTCTGTCTTCCAGCCTACGTCCTGCCAGTGAAGCTGGAGATGGAGATGGTTATCCAGCAGTATGAGAAGGCCAAGGTCATCCAAGACGAGCAGCTGGAGAGGCTGACGCAGATCTGTCAGGAGCAAGGGGTAATGCACCGCCACTTTCGGCTCTGTCCATGGTCTTGCTGGGGACACTGGTAGTGCCTAAAGCCACAGGTTGCTAGAGCTGCAGGGGCACCAGAGGTCAGGGAGTTCCTCCAGCCCCTTGTTGGACTCATGGGGAACCTGAAGCCCAGAGAAGGGGGCACATCTCCAGGGTCGCTGATGTACAGCCCAGCTAGGCATAGACTCAACCCTGACTCCCAGGCCAGGGTTCTTTCCACTGCAGCACGGTGACTCTTCAGCTCCCCGACCTGAGCCTGCCAGGTTGCCCCCTCAGTTCATCAGCGTCTTCTCGGAGACATGGTTGGTCTCTTAAGCCAGCGGCTAATTCTGTCTGCTGAGGGTTGCTGGGCACCATAGTATGTCCATTGCCATGCAGGACGCCCAGAGCCCCAGAAAGGTGCTAGCGGTGCTCTCCACCCTCCAGGAGCCGTGATGAAGACTGGGAGAGGCAGGTGGTGGGCCCTGCAAGGATGGGCTCAACAGAGGCAAGGGGGACTGGCAGCTGGGCCAGGAGCACCCTGTTGGGCATCCAGAGACCTGCATTCAAGGCCTAGCCCTGTGGCTCCCACCCCTCCAGACTCCAGCCAAGTCAGGCCACCCCTCTGCCCTCAGTTCCTTCCTCTGTAAAATAGGGTGGCTGCTCCCATGGGAGTGGGACAGAGGAGTTCAGAGGAAGGGGATTGGGGTGCTCAGGAGGGGGTGGCTGCTGGAACCCACAGCAAGGCTGAGAGCTCTGTAGAAGCGCAGCTCTGGGTGCGGGGAAGAGTCTGGTCCCAGGCTGTAAGGTGGGAATGCTACTGAGGGGACTGGCAAGGTGGTGGGAATGTGGGGGATGGGCCAAATGACATGCATGGTCATTCCCATTCTGCCCCATGGATTCTGGGGAGGGGACAGGGCCACTGCCCCCAACTACACAAGCCAGAGACACCAAGCCTATGGCTCTCCGTGCCCAGGGCCAGGCGAGTTCTTCTCGGGCTGTCTTCCAGCCCATGTCCTGCCAGTGAAAGTGGAGGAATGCCCGTGGCCTCATATTGACATGGGCACTGAGTCCTTCTGGCTTGCAGTGCAGTAAGGATGGGCACCCCGGGATCCCTCTTCCTCCCCCATTGCTGGGTGCCCAGGCAGTCTCCAAGGGGGTCTCAGGGCTGAGGTCTAACCTGGCGTATGGGCCATTATGTGTCCGCCCATCCCATCAACCTCCTGTCTCATGCGTCTGGTGCATAAACACCCTGATTGTGCCAAGTGGAGTCACCTGTCATTTTGACAAGCCCTGTGCCATGCCACCTCTTGGGATTTGGTTGCATGGTGCCCCTTGCCTAAATCCCCGCCCCTTGCAAGCTTTGTCTGTCTAATTCAAGTCCTGGCCTCTCTACAGAGCGTGTTCCCCCTGTCAGCAGTCTCTGCACCCCCTCCCCCACCCCCACAGCTGTCCTCACTTGTCTGCATTCACAGGGCACTGGGCACTCACTGCCATGGTCAGTGCTCCTTTATACCTGGGGCAGCTCTTCCCACTGAAATGGATGCCCCCTGAAGGCAAGCCTTGTCCAACTCACATCCATGCCCCAGCCCCAGCCAGCACTCCGCGCGTTGCAGGTCTTGGTAAATGCATATTCAGTGTACCTCTTGGCTCCCTGACCAACCCCAACCTCTCATAGTTTTGGGGTGGGGGACACGTCTGTGGAATGTCACTACAAAGTGATCCTGGGAAATGTCCCCACAGGAATACACACACACTGTCTTCAGAATCATCTCCTCGGAATGCCTGTCAAGAAACCAATCTTTTTATATGCTTTGGGGACACTATGACCTTTCGTTTTGCACAGAATGCCTGTGCATGACAAGAGGGGTCATCAGGGGACACGGCCTTCAGGGGCATGTTGTCCAAGGTGTCCTGAGAGCAGGGCAGTCTATGGAATCCTAGACTAGGAAGAGAAGCATTCCCACCCTGAGGAGCTGGCATCAGCTTCATTCATTCTCTCGCCGTATCGCGTGGTCAGCCAGCACCGTCCAGAGCTGCTCTGTGCTGGGCTTGTGCCGGGCATGCAGATGCCACTCAGGACAGGGTGTGGCCGTTGTCCTCACGGGGCTCTGGGTGACTCAGGGGGTTTAGCAGCCCATAAATAGGCAGTGGAAATCTGGTGCAATGCCTGCATCACACAGGCACGTCCCCGGCTCTGCAGGCCAGGGTGGGGAAGGCTTTCCAGAGACGCTGATGTGGAGCAGGGCCCCGGGGAGAAGGCGGAGGGAATAGCGTGGGGTGTGGGATTGGTTGCAGTGGGCCATGTAGAGGGTGAGCAGAGCAAGGCAGCAGGAGGATTGGGGACAGGCTTGGGAAGGGGCTCTGGCTGACCAGAGAGTTTGGGCTTTATCCTGCTGGGACAGAGGAAGCCTGGAGAATTAAAAGCAGGACTGGGGGATCTGCTCAGATGTGAGTTGTTGATGGAGCCTTCTGGCTGCTGTTGGAGGCTGGATGGAGAGGGCAGGGTGGAGATAGGAAGACTGGGGACAGAGGCTGGAGAAGAAGGTGAGAGAAGCTTGGCTTTAGGCAGAGGGGGCTGCAGGGAAGTGGGAAAAGGAAAGCGCAGGGTGTCATCCAGAAAGCGGCTGGAAGCCGATCAGGCAGTTCTCATTCTGCTGTCAAATAGGAAAACAAATGCTCTACTTCACGGCAGTTGGCAATGTGAAAGACATGGACATAGGGCTGCATCTGCCCCTCATAAATTCGCAGCCTCCCAGCCCCACTGGGAACGCGCTGACCCTGCCACACACCTCACCTCAGCCACACATGTGCCACGTGGCCAGGAGAAAATCCTAACAGCAACCCCACCTCCCAGGGTTTCCACCATGACCTCTGTCCAGAGCCCCCCGGGGACCCCAGGTTGCTGCCGTCTTGATTCAAGTCACTCTCCACATGTGGCCTCCTTCCCGGGGATCTCAGCCAGAGGGAAACTCCCTTGCATTCTGCACAGGAAAGAACCAATAAATAAAGACAGATTCCCTCCAGGTAGTGACATCTGGAAAAGAGATGAACAGAAACAAACCATTTTAATTTAAAAAACACCTGAACCCTGTCATCTTAGTTAAGACAGCAGAAAGGGCCAGACAGGCTGGACTCCCAGCGGGGCCGCCAGGGACAGTAGGGGGCTGCCTGGCCAGAGGGACCAGGAGGGCTGCTCTCCTGGAGTCTGTGGTGCCCGCTCCACAGAGCGAAGCAGACAGACGCCTCGCTCACGCTGTATTTTCAGGCCTGGTTTCAGACTTGACTGGGTAACAGATACTCTGGAGGAAATGAGACCGCGGGCCCTGGAATGTCAGGGATGGCTAGACCTTTGGAGACAGCAGCCCGT
Source organism: Macaca nemestrina (assembly GCF_043159975.1). NCBI lineage: Eukaryota > Metazoa > Chordata > Mammalia > Primates > Cercopithecidae > Macaca > Macaca nemestrina. Next base: position 124,827,886 of record NC_092131.1, on the reverse strand, counting down.
GGAATGATTGAGAATAGACTTGGTTCTAAATAGACTTCGAGCTGGCTTTGAACCCAGGTATGTCTCTCTTTAGAACAATTACTGGCCTTGTGGCTTTGGGCATTAATGGGACATCTATAGGCCTTGGTTTTCCTAATCTGAAAAATGTGTGTAGTAATAGAATCCTTGAAGGATGGTGATGAGATCACGTGACCTAAAGCCTGACATGTGATGGGTAGCAACTAATGGGAGTCCACCAGCCCCACCACACCTGCCCCACACACCCATTTTACAAATAAGAAAACTGAGTGGTGGCGGCTCGCCCAGGCGGCACACAGCTAGTCCAGGGGGCATAGAACCAGGCGTCCTAACTGTGAACACTGTTCTTTTCCAGCCCATCATGTTCAGCTTCCTTTTTCCTACTTATGGTACCTCTTAGGACTCGGTGAAAACATTGATCAGATTATGCATGGGGTATCTTATACTGCAGGCACAGACCTGGCTCCCTTCAGCGGTCTCAATGGCACCCCCAACCCCATTCCAGGACAGTCTAGTATTCTTTGTGATAAACTCTTTCTCTCTCCTTGCTGGAATTCTCAGAGTATAATGAAGCTATTTCCAAACTGAATTCACATATGCTGCCTGAAAAATTGACATTTACCAATGAAATGTGTTAGGGTCCAAGTTTAAATACAACACCTGGCCTGGTGCAATGGCTCACACCTGTAATCCCAGTGCTTTGGAAGGCTGAGGCAGGAGGACTACTTGAGGCCAGAAGCTTGAGGCTGCAGTGAGCTGTAATGACGCCACTGCACTCCAGCCTGGGCCACAGAGCAAGACTCTGTCTCTTAAAAAAAAAAAAAAAACAAAAAAAAAACACTTTGCACTCCCTTGCTCTCTTGCTGGGATTTGTTTGTACAAGTATTTGCCACAACTTCACCGAGCTCTTTTTTAAAAAAATAAACTTTATTTTTTAGAACAGTTTTATATTTACCAAAAAATAGTGAAGCAGGTGCAGAGTTTCCCATATCACCTGTGCCTGGCTACCCATTATTAACATCATACGCTAGTATCATTTGTTACAGTGCACAAACCCACATTGATACGGTACTCAGATTTTCTTAGTATTTAATCTTTTATGTCCTCTATTTGCTCCACATTCAGTCAGCATGTCTCCTTAGGCTTCTCCTGGCTGTGGCAATTTCTCAGACTTTGTTTCTGATGACCTGAAGGGTTTTGGGGAGCACTGGCCAGGTGTTTTACAGGATGCCCCTCTGTTGGGATTCATCTGATGTTTTTCCCAGGGTAAGCCTGGGGTTGTGGGTTTTGGGAGCAAGACTGCAGAGGGAAAGTGCCATTCTCATCATGTCACATCAAGAGGACACGCTGGCCGCGTGACTTCTCACTGTGGTGTTACCTGGATCACCTGGCTGGGGCAGCATGTGTCAGGTGTTTCCACTGCACAGTTACTCTCTGTTTCTTCATCTTAACTTTCTTTTTTTTGAAACAGAGTCTCACTCTGTCGCCCAGGCTGGAGTGCTGTGGCGCGATCTCAGCTCACTGCAACCTCCGCCTCTCGGGTTCAAGAGATTCTCCTGCCTCAATCTCCCAGGTAGCTGGGATTACAGGCGCCTGCCACCACGCCTGGCCAATTTTTGTATCTTTAGTAAAGGCAGGGTTTCACCATGTTGGCCAGGCTGGTCTCGAACTCCTGACCTCAAGTAATCCACCCCCCTCACCCTCCAAAAGTGCTGCAATTACAAGTATGAGCCACCGCACCCAGCCCATCTTAACTTTTTAAGAAAGATTACATTGCTTCTTACCGTGACCCTGTGGAGACTCTCAGGTGAGCCTGTTGGCCAGTTTCTTGCATGAATATCTGATTCATTTCATCTTCTGTGCTACATTTCTTGCCACAGGCCCACACCCAAGGTGCTCATTTCTTGCCACAGGCCCACACCCAGGGTGCTCCAGAACCACCTTGTATAACAGATGAAAGGCCCCTGGGAGGGCAGCTGGCCCAATCCAGGATTTGGCACATGGGGCATCTGAGGCTCAGAGAAGGGGATGGGTGAGCCCAACATGGCACAGCAGTTATGAGGCCAGGACGAAAACAGGTCTCTTGTCGCTCATTCCAGTGCCTTCCCTCCTGGATTGCACTGGCCCTCTGGCTTTGACAGGGAGACAGGCTTCACTACTTCCCTCATTCCTTTCATCTCTTCTGGTTGTGGGCACACCCCATCCTTAACAGATCCCTACCTGGGGAGGGGTGCCTAGAGCATCCCGGGATGGAAGGAGGACTCTCTGCTGGTCAGTCATACCATTCCAAAGCCCTGGCCATGCCTTCTGCAGTCCCTTCCAGACTCCCCACTGCTGTGATAGAAGCACATGGCCTCTGACCCCTGAATTCAGCAATTCCTTAGGTGGAAGTTCTTTTTCATTCTTTAATTTTTTTATTTTTTGGTGAGGGGTGGATCCTGGTCAGAATTTCATTATGAGTTAGGCTTGCTGGTACACAGATGGATTCCAAAGTCGCGATGCTAGAGGCTGCCCTTCAGAGAGACGGTGTGGATGCCTGGTCTGTCTTTCTGTCCTGGCTGCTTCAGAAACCAAAGCCATTTTAGATGCAGTGGTTAAATCAATGCAGCAATATACTCTTCTGACCCATCTCACAAAACCACCTCTGAGATTTTTATGTACCTCCATGCGCGGATCTCACTCTAGTTCCGAAACACATTCTGAAGTTTCTCTTTCCCCTTTAAGCCTGGTAACAGCTTTTGGTACAAAATAGTATGGTTTAACCTGGCCCACTGTGGAAGTTAGTTTCTCTTTGAAGCTGTCCTTCCTCAGCACAATTCACCCTGAGATCATTGGCAAAATATTGAGGGATGAGGCTCAATCTGGGGTGACTCAAAGTCCAGCCTCCAATGAGACCAGTGGGACCTGTGAGTCCCTTAGGACATCCTTAGACCTTGGGAAAGGTGAGTCCCTTGTCAGGGAGTTTGGAGAAGTGGAAAGAATCCTCTTATTCAGGGAGCCAGCAAGCCAGATTCAAACCTCAGCTCCACCAGTGACCAGTCGTCTCCCTTTTAACCCCTGAGCCTCAGCTTCTCATTGGGAAAACTGGCAGTAACAAGGCCTACATTATGTGGATGCCATATGCATCAAATTAAATCTGGTCCACTGGAGGCTCTCAGTAAGGGTTAAAAAAAAAAAAAAAAAAGACCAGGCGGGTGCGGTGGCTCACACCTGTAATCCCAGCACTTTGGGAGGCTGAGGTGGGCAGGTCAGGAGATGGAGACCATCCTGGCTAACATGGTGAAACCTCGTTTCTACTAAAAAAAAATACAAAAAGTTAGCCAGGTGTGGTGGCGGTTACCTGTAGTCCCAGCTACTTGGGAGGCTGAGGCAGGAGAATGGCATGAACCTGGGAGGTGGAGCTTGCAGTGAACTGAGATCATGCCACTGCACTCCAGCCTGGGTGACAGAGCGAGACTCAGTCACAAAAAAAAAAAGAAAAGAGAATAAAATGCTACTAAATGTATCTGTATGATGGTTGCTCATTCACAAATGCACTGTCATGTTTTAGCTCATTTTTCCCTTGATGGTGAAAGTTGGCAGGCTGGGTACTATTAATCCCTTCACATGGAAAAACTGAGGTTCAGAGAGGCTGTTCTTTGCCCAGATCCTGCAGTTTTTCATGGAGGGGCTAAGAAAGGAACCCAGGGCTTCAATGTCCATTTCCCTGCACCAGAAAGAGGAGTCTGCCTGAGTCACTGATAGTTAGGGTGAGTAATACCAGTTGTTGCATCTGGCAAATCCAGAAACCTGTGTCCTAACATAGGAGGAGTACATTTGTCACTCTCATCATAGTCCAATGCAGGTTGCAATGGGTCAGCGTGGGGGAGGGACCCTCCGTTCCACACAAATCACTCAGGCCTCCAGGCTGCTCCCATTTTGTGACTTTTTTTTTTTTTTCAAGATGGAGTATCGTTTTGTGACCCAGGCTGGAGTGTAGTGACATGATCTCAGCTCACTGCAACCTCTGCCTCCCGGGTTCAAGCAATTCTCCTGCCTCAGCCTCCCGAGTAGCTGGGATTACAGGCATGTGCCACCACGCCTGGCTAATTTTTGTATTTTTAGTAGAGACGAGATTTCACCATATTCGCCAGGCTGGTCTCGAACTCCTGACCTCAAGTGATCTGCCCACCTCGGCCTCCCAAAGTGCTGGAATTACAGGTGGGAGCCACCAAGCCCAGCCGATCCTTCTTCCTCCAAGTCCTCTGAGTCTTCTCCAGTCAGTGGATAGGAAAATGAGGCTGGGGAATTGGGCACAGCAGGTTTTTATTGGCCAGGACTGAAAATGGTGACATTGCTCTGCCCCTGTTTTTTTGGCAAGAGTCAGTTACACAGTACCAACTAGGGGCACCAGATGCTGTCAGAAGTGGTCTTTGCGCCCAAGAAGAAAACATCGCCTGCACAGTCACCCAACCCATAAAACAAGGCCAATGGGCTCACAACATTCCCTACCCTTTCCCCGGTTCCAATACAGCAGGCGGCACAGCCACACTTACCAAAGTCCTTCCTGGAGGAATGCCCTGTCTCCCTGGCCTGTTTCCTGAAGAAACAAGATGATAATCTTGACCCTGCAAACTGCAGGCATTTCTGCTGGAGGAAGATGTGGGGAGAGGAAGCTGTCATGCCCCTCCCTCCATCCCCTTCACTGTCTTTCACGTGGAAGAGCCAGAGCAGACGTAGGAGGTGGTGGGTGGTCTGATTGGGAGCCAGGACCCATCTCTCCATCCAGGGCTGTCACTGGATCCCATTGCCTGCTGGTTTTCTGGACCCGTGAGAGAATGCCAATGGCTCTGTGTAGGTCCCTCGCCTTTGAGGCTGGGCTAGCAGCTCCGAAAAGGGGCCAAAGGGCAGGAATAGCAGGAATAGAGCCGTGGTTCCATGCTGGCTCCAGGGATGGGGCTTGAGGCTGGCTCGTTCCAGAGAGCTCCTTCTTTTCCTACAGAGGCCACAAGTCCCCGGCTCAGCACAATAGCCTTTGTTACCTGGATTATTCAGGATCTCCACTGTGGGAAGTGAAATTTTTTTTTAAGATGGGAAGTGATTTGTAAAACAGCCGATAGCTTTAATGACAAGCCTATTTAGCTGATAAAATTAGCCATCAGAGGAATAACTTATGTTATCCTTTTGCCGTAATTTAAATTTATGGCCAACTACCAGGCATCTTCACAGTGGATGGAAAGGGGCCAAGGTCGATCTCAGCTTTACTCTGCTCCTAAATCATTAGTTTGCAACTGTCTCCTGATTTTTACCAACAATGGCGAAACTAATGGAAATAAACATTGGATGCTATCCTAACAGCAGATGGGTTTGAAGGCAGGGCAGTCTGTGCAGACAGCACTAATAGGATGGAGCAGAATTACTGCTATTACATTAGATACCATCGAGCTTCTGGCCAAAGTGTGCATTGATCAGGACAAGGCCCATGTCAACTGGACTCCGCAACCAGACCATTAAAGGTGGAGAAGCGCTGGGTGTGCCTGTCCTGCCGCCCCGGTGAGTCTGACCCCTCCTGATCTTGCATTAAAAGCCCGGCCCCGATGGAAAGGCCCGGCCCTGATGGAAGGGGCCTGACTCACTCCAGTAATGCATACTGCGGGCTTCCCTGTGGATCCCAGATGATCTGAGCAGGTTATCTGATTAGAAATACTTAGCTAATGTTGTGCACTAAATGGGTATGTGACTGCACTTTAATTCTTCCCAAGCCTAGGGATGGTCTATTTTTTCCCACCGGGCCCATTTGCCAGTGGAAGATTTGCTTCATCAAAGCCACTGTGCACCTTCTTTTCCCAAGGTACAGGCCCGTGTGAGCCCTGGGGAGCCCCGTCCCGTTGTGTTTCTTCCTGCTTTCAGCAGTTTTGTTGCAAGGTGCTTCCGTGTGGGTTTCTGTGGGGTTTTTTGGTATTTATTCTGCTTAGGAGTTTCTTAAATTTGTGGCTTGATTTTTTTTATTAGATTTGGGAAGTTCTTGGCCATGCTTTCTTTATTCATTGCACCTCACCTGTCTCCTGTCTCATTCTTCTCCTCTTGGAGCTCCAGTTGTACCTGAGGCTGTTTGGTTATGTCTCACGTTTCTCTTAGATCTTACTCTGCTCCACTATTCATTCTCTCTCTCTCTCCCTCTCTCTCCTTTTTCAATGGCTGTAAGTTTTGATATTTTCCTATAGACCTGTCTTCAACAAGCCTACTATGTCCAGTCTCCTGTTAAACCCATCCAACCAACTACTCAATTTCAGATACAGTATATCGGGGTTCTAAAAGTTTGATTTGATTCTTTTTATAGAGTCTAACCCTCTGCTGAAACACTACACTCATTTTGTCTGTCTTTCCCCCATATTTTTGTTAACATATTAATTGTAGTTATTTTGAAGTCCTTGTCTGTTCACTCAAATATTTACCCAGGTCAGCTTCTATTAACTGCTTTATGGCTTGATAACCAATCATGTTTTTCTGCTTATTTGCATGATGAATGCTTCTCATGGTGTGCTACACATCATTGATGATGCATTTTAGAGGTTGTGGATTCTGTTATCTTTCTCTGAAGAGATGGTTCTCTGGGAATGGGGCATTTTGGCAGGGAGTAGGGGATGGCTCTCAAGACAGTACTGAGCCTTAACTGCACTTACACTTCATTCCCTCCGGGTGGGGTCCTGGAGCTGGTACAGAGCTCGTCATAGACTTGGGAGTTCAGTGAGTCCATTTGCCTTATTGGATACACAGTGAAACCGAGGCCAGGGGAAGAAAAGAGGTTCATCCAAAGTCAGGGCGAGGGAGGAGTGATGGGCCAAGGGCTCAGCCTCCAGCCCCTGCTTTTCCCTCTGGTGACTTCCTGTTCTCCTGGCCCCTGCTACCATCAAGCTGCCCTGGATTCTGTTGGGCTGAGTCACTTCCATCTTGCCCATAAGGCTGCAAGTTCCCTGGTGCAAGGTCTTGGGGGCTGGAAGCCAGGGGTGTAGGCTGTGGCCCCTGCTTTGCTTCTGAAGCACCATGTGGTCCTAGCCTTTCCCCCACCCTCCCTCCCAGCACAAGAGGCTCCTTCCCACCTCCGGGCCTCAGTTTCCCATCTGACTCATGAGGCCCTGATGTCCTAGGGCCCCAGGGAAACACTGTGGAGGCACATGTGGCCATGATAAGCATAGGAGGAGCCAGGAGCCCAGCTCTAAGGGTCCCGCTAGCACCTCCTGAAGCCCCCCTGGGCTGTCCCAGCCTGTGACTGGGCTGAGAGCCATTTGGCCCATGTGCGCTTCCCCTCTGAGGAGTCAGTCATTCCTTCTCAGGGCGAGATGGACAGCATCCAGCCACCCCACACCCTCTGGGTGTGAAGCTTGCCAAAATCTGTCCCCAAAGCAGGTTGTCCTCTCCCTCATCCCCATTCCAGTCCATGCCATGTGCTGATATTGCACCTGCAAGGTAGTCTCTTATCCCTCCTCTTATCTCCGTCTCCACTGTCTCCACCTTCATCCATACCTCCTTGTCTCTGGCATGGACTGCTGCAGTAGCCTCCCAGCTGGCATTCCTATATCCACTCTGGCCCCATCCAATCTGTTATCCATTCTGCAGTCAGCATAGTCCTTTCAAAATGCTCGTCTGGATCACTGTGCACCGCCATTCCCACCTCTCTACCCTTCTCTTTGGAGGATTCCAGTGGTTTCCAGTTGTTCTTTAAACATCTTACTGTGGCTATAGGCTCTGCCTAGTGGGGCCCCGGCAGAGCTCCCCAGTCCCTTACCTTCTGGCCCTCTGGCCCGTGTACACACCATGCCTCCCCTGCCATAAGTACCACCCCAGGGCTGTGCTTGGCTCTCAGAGGCGACTTGTTCCCTGCAATGCAGCTGACAGCCCCCATTTCTGGGGCTATCCAGGTTTTACCTGCAAGCCGAGGAAGGCATTTTCATTCCAAAACCCATAACAGAATGTTAACATCGCCCCACCATGGTTTACTTGACTTCCTACTGAATGAATGAATGTGAGAACTGCCACACACTTGGAGTTCATCTCTTTAGCTGAAACTTGCTTCTGTGTATGTGCCTACATCTGCACATGTGGGCCTGGGGCTGGGCAAGCCCTGGCCTCTGGCTGTCTGGCCTGAATTCCAGCGGGACACTCTTGGGCAGCTCCATATCAATTACAAGCCATCAATAATGCATCCCTTCAGAGCGGCCAGGAAGCCATTAGCTGGCCTGCAGGCCTCGATGAGTGGCCTTGGAGAAAGTGGGCTGGGTGTGCCCATGGGAGGTTCAGATCAGCAGGGCGGGAGGGGCTCCCAGCCCTGGCAGAGCTTGGGAGGGTTGCCTCGTGGGCCCTCAGTCGCCCTGAGACCTTGCTGCCAGGGGTGTGGCTTGCCTGCTCTCAGCCTGCACATAAAGGCCACCCTATAACGAGCCAGCCTCGCTTTCTCATTCTGTGAACCTCCAGCCACCTTTGAGTGTTTTAAGTGCTGGGTTGTCGAGGTTCAGCGTCTGAGCCCAGTGTGAGCCCAAAGTTAGGGCTGAGTCTGTGACCAGCATCGGGCTCAGTGTGTGAGCAGGGTCAGGGCTCAGTGCATAGCCAGCATGAGGCCTGGGTCTTTGTCTTAGCTGTGGGACAGGGTGCAGCTCAGTTGGTGGTTGGAGTTAGGGCCCAGTCTAAACCCAGGGAGTTGAACAGGCTAACTGGTTTCCTGCATTGATTTGTTCATATATTCAGCAATGTTTATTGAATGCCTCTTGAAGGCAACAAAACAGACAAGACCCCTGTTGGTTCACAGATGATATTCTCCTGGGGGTGGAGGGTGGCAGGGGTGCGCTGGAGCTGTCACTTGCTCACAAGAACCCATTGTGCACATTTCCCCCAAGGGCGTCTTGTTGATAGCTTGAAATCAGCCATGCTAGAAGTATGCCTTCCCCCCCAACCCCACCCCACTGGAACACCACTGGGGGCTGAACAAGAGGTAAACTGATCATCCTTTAAAAATGGCCGTTTGTTTTCACGCTGCTAATAAAGACATACCCAAGACTGGGTAATTTATAAAGGAAAAAGGTTTAATTGACTCACAGTTCAGCAGGGCTGGGGAGGCCTCAGGAAACTCACAATCATGGCAGAAGGGGAAGCAAACACGTCCTTCTTCACATGGCACCAGCAAGGACAAGTACCAAGCAAAAGGGGGAAAAGCTCCTTATAAAACCATCAGATCAAGGCAGGCAGATCACGAGGTCATGAGTTCAAGACCAGCCTGGCCAACGTGGTGAAACCCCGACTCTACTAAAAATACAAAAATTAGCTGGGCACATGTCTGTAATCCCGGCTACTGGGGAGGCTGAGACAGGAGAATGGCTTGAACCCAGGAGGCGGAGGTTGCAGTGAGCCAAGATCGTGCCACTGTACTCCCACCTGGGTGACAGAGCAAGACTCTGTCTCAAAAACAAACAAACAAACAAAACCAAAACCATCAGATCTTGTGAGAACTCTATCATGAGAAAGCATGGGAGTAACCACCCCCAAGATTCAATCACCTCCCACTGGGTCCCTCCCATGACACATGAGGATTATGGGAACTACAATTTGAGATGAGATTTGGGTGGGGACACAGCCAAACCATATCATGGCATGATCACAAATATTTATCTGATTTCCTTCCCCAAACCCCAATGGAATGATAGTAAAGAACAAAATTATAAATGCATAACAATTAAGAAACTATCTCTTGGACAAGTACAGTGGCTCACAACTGTAATCCCAGCACTTTGGGAGGCTGAGGAAGGTAGAGGATTGCTTGACTCCAGAAGTTTGAGACCAGTCTGGGCAACATGGCAAGACCCTGTCTCTACAAAATACAAAAATAAAAAATTATCCAGGCGTGTGCCTGTAGTCCCAGTTACTCAGGAGGCTGAGGTGGGAGAATCACTTGAGCCCATGAGTACAAGGCTGCAGTGAGCTGTGATCACACCACTGCACTTTAGTGTGGCAGACAGAGTAAAACCTTGTCTCCAAAAAGAAAGAAAAAGAGAGACAGAAAGAGAGAGAAGGGAGGGAGGAAGGGAGGGAGCGAGGGAGGGAAGGAAGGAAGGAAGGAAGGAAGGAAGGAAGGAAGGAAGGAAGGAAGGAAAGAAGGAAGGAAGGAAGGAAAGGAAGGTCTCTGTCCATCATGACAAACCTTGTCTCAAAAAAGAAAAAGAGAGGGAGACAAAGAAAGAGAGAAGGGAGGGAGGGAGGGAAGGAAGGAAGGAAGGAAGGAAGGAAGGAAGGAAGGAAGGTAGGTCTCTGTCCATCACGACAAACCTTGTCTCAAAAAAGAAAAAGAAAGGGAGACAGAGAAAGAGAAGGAAAGAAGGGAGAGAGGGAAGGAGGGAGGGAGGGAGGAAGGAAGGAAAGAAGGAAGGAAGGAAGGAAGGAAGGAAGGAAGGGAGGGAGGGAGGGAGGGAGGGAAGGTCTCTGTCCATCACAACAAACCTTGTCTCAAAAAAGAAAAAGAGAGGGAGACAAAGAAAGAGAGAAGGGAGGGAGGGAGGGAGGGAAGGAAGGAAGGAAGGAAGGAAGGAAGGAAGGGAGGGAGGGAGGGAGGGAGGGAGGGAGGGAGGGAGGGAGGGAAGGTCTCTGTCCATCACAACAAACCTTGTCTCAAAAAAGAAAAAGAGAGGGAGACAAAGAAAGAGAGAAGGGAGGGAGGGAGGGAAGGAAGGAAGGAAGGAAGGAAGGAAGGAAGGAAGGAAGGAAGGAAGGAAGGTCTCTTTAAGTCTTGTCCATCAGGACAAAGAGGAAAGAGATTTTAGTGAATTGGGGGGAAATGGAGACTAGACAAGAAAGTTGTAACTGACTGAACAGAGTGGAGAATGGTCACTAAAGTGCCCACAGAGGAGGACAGTGAGGGAAATGGGGTACTTTTCCCCTCGGAACCCCTGAGAGTCTGGGAGGAAGGGGGTGTAGTGTGAAGCTGACACAGGGTGGGGATGGCTAAAGGTCTACATGCATAATATTCGAGATCCCAAGATGCCCTTCCAAATCCTGCATGGCCAGGAGACTGAGTTCCCCCACCCTGCAAGAGTCCAGGGGTTTGTCCTCGGGAGAAAATGAACCAGGGGGCTCTGCATGTGGGCACTGGGTTAGGCAGGGACTTGGGGAAAGGTGGAGGGCTGAAAATGAGGATTAAATGAAAGTCTTTCCCCCTAAAAGTGGGACCCTCTGCCGTATTCCTCTGCCCTACTCACAGCACAGAGGCAACCAAAATTATAGCCTCAGGCAGTAAGCTGAAAACCTGTGCGGTCCCAGAGACCAAACCTGTAGACACTGACATTGGGAGGCTGTCCAGTGCCGGGTTGGTTCCTGGCCACCCTGTTGTTCATGAATGCTTTTAGTTGTGTGTGTGTTTTACTTTCACAAAAGTAAAATCAATAAAACATTAAAAACACAATATCAGAAGGTGATAAGTGCAATGCAGAGGATTCAGATAGGCTGATGCAACTGAGTGCCTGGGGGGCTGTCCTAGGTGGCAGATCAGGGAAGGCCCCTCTGAGGGGGGCTACCATGTGATCTGGAACAGAGGGAGCAGCTGAGAACGCGGCCCTGAGACCAGCGCGTGCTTGGTATCTTTACAGAACCAGAAGAAGGATTGTGTCTTGGGGTCAGGTCACGGGAGAGAGGATGAGACGAAGTTGGCCAGGTGGGCAGGGCCAGATGGTGTAGGTGCTTTGTAAGCCAAGGCTGAGGAGCTCGGGCTATCTCCCAGGTCGGGTGGCGAACCATCGAGGTTTATGGACAGGAGTGTCATGATCTGACCTGGGTGTGGGAGAGTCCCCACGAGTCCTGTTAGAGTGATGGCAGAGGGACCCAGAAGCCGCGGCTGTAGGGGCCAGAGCTGGCAGTGGAGGTGGAGGGAGGCGCGATAGCTGCTGGACTTGGGGGATGGATGGGATGTTGGGGTGAGGGAAAGCGAGGAAGCAAGGAAGGTGATTGCATTTTTGGCTCCAGCTAAAATAAGATGAAAACACTTGAGGAACAGGTTTGGATAGACAGTGAAGGGTCCTGCTTTGACCAGATTGATTTTGCAACTCCTGTGAAAGTGATACTGTCACGGAGGCATTGGTGGTGAGAGTCTGACACCTCAGTTTGAGGGATCAGGGCTGGAGAGGTGCATTTGGGCGGCATTGGTAAGTAGGTAACCTCCTAGGCAGGGCGCCCGGGCGTGGTATTCGCTGTCCGCCCTCCATACTCGCTCCGTGCAGAAGCGGTGCGAGGCGTGCGGGGAACACTAGGTGGCGGTGAAGGCCCTCCTTCCTGCGAGCCCGCGGCCCGGACCTGCAATGTCAGACCCAAACTTCGCGTTGGCCCTGATGTCTCAGGAAGACCCTGGCGTGTGAACAGCCATCTCAGCCACAAACCCAAGAGGTATCTGGAAGCCTTTCCAAGAAGCTTTCCCCAGCAGAAAGTAAAACAAAATTAAAATGTGTGCAGCTTTTACAAGGCCAGCTTGCTGCCTGGCCACCCTATTTGTTCATGAATGCTTTTAGTTGTGTGTGTGTGTTACCTTCATAAAAGTAAAATCAACAAAACGTTAAATACACAATAATATCAAAAGGTGGTAAGTGCAATGCGGAAAATTCAAATAGGCTGCCACTCCACCTGGGAGGAAGCCCTTAAGAGGAAGCAACCCAAGTCCTCAAAGAGGTGAAAACCCCATTTTACAGAAAAGAAAACAGGCTGGATAGGTGATGGGACTTGCTCCAGGCCACAGGGCCAGGAAGCCACACGGCTTGGACTGAACCCGGTCTGGTCCTGGGTGCCTCCTCGTGGAGGAGGGAAGTGGTTGTTGCTGGAAGAAAATGAGCCAGTGTTCAAACAAGCGGGCAGTGACGCCAGGATGGGGTCCCCAGGAGGGGACGCGGGCCCTGGGTGTCCCGAGGTTTCCGGTTCTTCCTTAGTCATCAGTGTAAGGCATCTGAACGAGGCTTTCATGTTGTCAAGCACCCTTTGGGGTCACACATCTGTGCGGAGAGCTAGAACTGAATTTGCACCCAGGGCTCCTGACTCCCTGTCCAGTGGCCTTTCCACAAAGGAAACACGTTGTGTTTCCTCACCCGGGCATCCGTGAGATGGGGGCCAGACTGCAAGGCACCTGAGACACAGGATCGCACAGGTTGGAAAAGGCTCCGCAACCTTAAGAAGATCTTGCGAACCGCGATGCTGGGAGATTCCTAAGGAATCATCCAGCCGCGGGAGGCTCAGCCCAGTCCTCCCCACTCTGCCCCCATGTGGGAGCAAAGCGCCCAGAGGTCAGGCTGGAGGTCCCCGCCAGCTGATCCAGCCCAGCCCTTCTCTCTCCGCAGTTTGAGATCCGACAGCTGCGCGCACACCTGGCGCAGCAGGACCTGGACCTGGCTGCGGAGCGCGAGGCGGCGCTCCAGGCCCCGCACGTGCTCAGCCAGCCGCGCAGCCGCTTCAAAGTGGTGGAGGCCGGCACGTGGGAGGAGGAGACAGCGGCTGAGAGCGTCGTGGAGGAGCTGCAGCCCTCGCAAGGTAAGCCTGCATCTCCACCCGGCCCCAGAGTGCCATGGCCAGGGGTGCCCCTCGCCCCCCTCTCGCGCCCCGGGACCGTGTGCAGAGTGGGTGGGGTTCCTTGCCCCTCCTTAACTCGTGATTGGGGGACACCCTCAGGTCCGTAGCCTTGGTACTGCCTGTCAGAGCCCAGGAGAGTATGTAGTCCAGCCACCGACCCAAACTAGAAATGACTCGTCCCCATTTCATGCCTGTGGCCACTGGCGTGCGTTGTGTGCGGTGTCTTCCCTGTCCTCACGGCAGCCAGAGGAGGAGGTGTGACTTTCCTGTTGTATGGCTAAGAAACTGAGACCCAGGAAAGCCGTCCAAAGGCGTATCGCTAATAAGTGGCAGAGCCAGGCTTCCAGACAGAGGTCTGGGGCTTCCTACTGGAATGCCACCTACTGGGGCCCAAATAAGTCCAGGCCCGGGGCCACAGCAGCCCAGAGCCTGAGCCTTGCAGACGGTGAGAATTCATGGGACAGTGATGTTAGTGGAGATGGGAACACTAGCCACAGTCCAGGGTAGGGTCCTGTATGGAAGGGAGTTATTTCTAGATTCAAATCCCAACTCTTCTATCAGCCAGTTATGTGATGGGAGTCTCTTGGGGGCTCAGTTTTGCTAGCTGTCAAATAGGAGCAGTACTGAGGCTTCCTCACAGGGCTGCTGCGAGGCTTAGAGGTTTCGGGAATTGCACGGGGCCACCCAAGCCAGGAAATGGTGGCGCTGGACTGTGAATTCGGGCTACGGGACCCAAAACCCCAGCTTCATCCAGGAGCCACTCTTCCTTGGCATGCCGTGTCCCCTCCAGGGCAGTGAGGAGACAGCCGGGCAAGTTGAGCAGGTCGGGAGGCAAGAGGCCTGAGCTCCAGTCTCTGCCACTCCCCAGCTCCATGACTGGAGGCTTCAGCGTTCCCTTCTGTAAAATGGACTCCTAGCTCAGTTCGTCTGCCTCACAGGACCTATGAGGAACCGATGGCTGTGAGAAAGCTCTAAGGGCTGTAAGGCACTGCAACACACTGCAAACAGCTTTTGGGAAATGAATGGTCGCTTTTTTTTTTTTTTTTGAGACAGGGTCTCACTCCTGGAGTGCAGTGGTATCATAATAGTTCACTGCCACCTCAGACTCCTGGGCTCAAGTGATCCTCCCACCTCAGCCTCCTGAGTAGCTGGGTTCATAGGTGTACACCATCTCACCCAACTAATGTTTTTATTTTATTTTTGTAGAGATGTGGTCTTGCTATGTTGCCCAGGCTGGTCTCAAACTCGGCCTCAAGTGGATCCTCCTGCCTCAGCCATTGAAAGTGCTGGGTTTACAGGCATGAGCCACTGTGTCCAGCCACTCTTTTGAGAGATCTTCAGATCTTAGAAACATAGGATCTGGGGGCTAGAGGGGACTTCTGGGTCCACCCCTTCAGCTGATGTGAGAATCCCCTCTATAACTCCCTGCCATAAGCCGTGCAGCCGCAGCTCGCCCTCCTCTAAGAATAAGTGCTTCATATCTCCCTGGGGAACCCACCCCACCTCCACACGGCTCTGCCTGTAAGAAAGTTCTTCCTCAGACTGCACTGAGGCCTGGTCCCTTGCTCCTGCCTCCCTGCTGGCCATGGGTTTCACGCACAGGCAGTGCCATCCCAGCTGAGACCGTTTAGAGATTGTTTCTCCTCCAGGGACGTCACCTGCATTTCCACAGTCAACCTTCAGGGGACGCGCTCTCCAAGTTCTTGCTGTACTGCCTCCTCCCAGAGCTCTCCAGTGTTTTGGTCCCTCTCAGAGTAACATCCACAAATGAATGCAGTTACTGGGGTGCTGCAAGCCCAAGGCAGAATGTTGAGGGGGGCACTCTTGCTTTTTTTTTCTGGACCCGGGACCCCCACGATGCAGCCAGAAGGCTCCTGAGTTTGTGGGGACCACTTGGCTGAGCTCATAGCTGACCCAGCCTTATGTACTCCCCACACAGCTCATCTGAGCCGTGTGTCCCGGCAGTCCTGCCTTGGGCAACAGGCTTTTTGTAGCCTCGTGCAGAACTTCGTAGAACTTCGTAGTCATCAGAGTTCATCTGTAGCTTGTTTGATTCCTGCCTTTACTCCAGGGCTTGGTAGGTCCTGATTCACAACCCATTGCCAATTCCTGATTAATTGAAACAGTCCCCTTCTTCATCTTCATCATTCAGCCTTTATTATGTCTGGACCTTGCCCAGCTCCCTGCCCTCTGCAGTCTCCTCTCCCCTCTGCAGTCTCCCCTACCCCACCATACCGTGATTGTTCCAAAAATCTTTCACACCACTCCCCGACTTCCGCCTTTCCTGGTTCCCTGTGTCCCTCAGGAAAAAGCCCACGCCCCTTAGGCTGGTGGATTAGTTTGCTGGGACGACCATAACAAAATGCCACAGACTGGCTAGCACAAACTCCAGCAACGTATTGTCTCACGGTGCTGGGGCCGGAACCTGAGATCAGGGTTGGGCATGGATGCTTCCCTCCGGGGGCTGGGAGTGAGAATCTGTCCCAGGCCTCCCCCTGGCTCCTGGTGGCGGCTGGCAGTCCTCGGCATCCATGGCTTACAGTAGCATCACCCTGCTCTGTCTTCTTCATCTGCACATGGCGTCCTCCCTATGTGCCTGTCTGGATCTAGATTTCCCCTTTTTATAAGGGCCCCAGTCATATAAGGACCTCATCTGAACTAATGACATCTGCAACCGCTTTCTTTCCAAGACCACATCCTGAGGTACTTGGGGTTAAGGCTTCAACATATGAATGAAGAGGCGGTGCCCATTCAACCCTTAAGAGGGGGCAGGCACATAAGACCCCTGATGATCTTGCCCCGGGTTGCCTCCTCAGCTTGCTTTTCACTCTAGAGGAATGGAACTTTTAGTTCTGTAAATGTTCTGTGCGGTCTCTGAGTCTCTGCATGCTGTTCACAGGATGGCCCAGCCTGCCTACCAGACTTCTCTTCATGCTTAGAACCCATCTTAGAGTCAGCTCCCAGATCTCCACACCCTTCCCTGGCAACCTTACACCGACTCCCAGGTCTGGATCCTGCTCCGCTGCCATAAGCGTTTATGTGTGTCTCCCCTCTAAACTTACTTCAGGGCCTGCCTCAGCCATTTCTCCATAGTTTGTTGCATTGAATGTAATCTTCAAGCCGGTAACTGATCAAAGAACAAAATAAGGCTCTCTGACATCACTTGTCCTGCTGTGAAGCCCTGCGTCTTCTCTAGGAGCTGAGGCCAGTCAGCAGTAGTTCACCCCAGAGACCCCACACTTGGCTTTCAGCCCCAAGGCTGATGCTTGTGGAATCTGCCTTCTTATTCTTTTTGAAAGTTCTTCTGGAAGGTGGGAACAACTTTTGCCCACTTTGCCTGGCTTTCTAAGGATGAAAGGAGCAGATTTACAATCTCACAGCCCATTCCAGGATCTTCCTCTGTTACAGCCTCCTGGCTCTGCCCACAGCCAGTCTTGAGGCTGCACCTCACCTGGGGCTTGGGCCTGCCCCGTGATGTTCTTTCTGCAGGTCTCAGCACTCCCGGTATGGCTGCTCTCCGCGACACCTCCTCTGTCTCTCTCATCAGGGTCATTGGCTTTAGAGCTAACAGCATAGCCCTTGTCCCTCAGCCAATGACCTACAAGAGCCTGAATGCCAGATGCCACATTTGAGCCCACAGGGGAGCCAAGATCTGGACTTGGAGGTTCCACAAACAAACCAGCCTTTAAAATACTCCTGCACATTCTAGGAGTGCTCTGAAGCTTTCAGTCCTGCCTGGCCCTCCTGCTCCTCCTCTCTCTGCAATCCCCATAGTGGGCAACTTCCAGGAGGAGGAGGAGGAGGAGGAGGGAGGCAGGGGCAGAAGGGAGAAATCGGGTCGGAGTCGAAGGCCACTTGGGGAAACTGATTGGCTATGTGTCACCAGCAGGATGTCACAGGGTCTGCAGTGTCCCTGCTCACCCTTCTGGAAACTAGGGTAGGGGATATCTGGATAGGGCAGGCCCAAGCCTCCCATAGAGGTGCCAGACATGCACCCCAGGAGCAGGTGCAGATGCCTCTCCATCCAGCCCTGGGGTCCCCCCTGCCCACTCTTCCCTGCTTCTGGGGCATCCCCTGGGTACCTCCCAGCTCTGTGGATGCTGCCTGCCCCAGCCTAGGCAGCTCCCTCCGCACACTGTTTCACAGCCAGCCCCAGAGCATCAACAGCAAAGCCAGTGCCTCCAAGGCAGAGGGCAGAACATGGGGCTGGCGAGGGACACGTGTGATTCACAGCCTCGCATGGTCCAGGGACACAGGGCATCCCCCAGCTGATCTCTCCTTGACCAGGAACTGTGTCCAGGGAGGGATTTTCATGACATTAGAAATTATGGCTGGACAAGCTGAGAGCACTGTAGGCCACTCTGGAGATGAAGTAAGGGCAGTGCTTGTTGCTAACTAACTGTGACCTTCAGGCCAGCGAGGCTCTGAGGCCCACCTCATGCACAGGACACAGACAATCCAGGGATTAACCTACAGACATGAGCCATGAGTCACAGAGCCTCGGGAGGGCCCTGTGTTTTGCAGGGTTGGGGAGGGCAGCCCAGGAGGGCGGGGTGCCAGCCCCAGCCGTGAGGAGGAAGCGGCTCCACAGTCTCAACAGTTGCCAGCAGGTCACAGTCAGACAACGCCAAGCAGCTTCTGTTTAGACTTGCTCTAGCACAAATCATTTTTAAAACCTAGGCTGCAGAGTTCCAGGCTTTGGGGCCTGCCAAGTTCACAGTGCCCCTGTGTAGTCATTAATACTTCTCTCCCAAATTTATTAGTCTTGAAGCTCGCCCATAACTTATGAATTACAGCCCCTGGTGGGAGTGCCACGGATTTCACCATATATCACAGGGAACCTTCACGTCCCCTATGCTGTTGCAGCATCCAGAGACACTGCTGCAGGGGTGCATGTGGCCAGCCTGCTCTGTGCCTGCCCTCCACCAGGCAGCCCCAGGGGAGGGAGCTGAGCTGGCACCAGTGCTTGTCCTTGGAGAGGAGCGGGCCTGGGTGATCATGAAGGCAAGACTCTCCACTGGCCTCCAAATGTGTGGCCCTGACCGGGACATCGGGGACCCCAGGAACCCCAGGGCTGTAGGACTAGATCTGAAAGAGCCTCACACAAAGTAGCACTTGAAGCAACCGGAGGGACATGGGTTTAGGACTCAGGTCTGGGTTTGAATTTCAATTTGGCTTTGAACAAGTTACTTCTGTGATCAGGGCTGGCTTCATGGACGCATGACCTGTGTGGTCACACAGGGCCCTAACTTTGGTTCACTGCTCTGCTGTTACCCTCTTGAAATTCTTAATACTTTTTAAACAAGGGACCTAGAAATTATGTAGCTGGTCCTGTCTCAGTCTTAGTGTTTCAAAAATGAAACAGGTGCAGAAGTTCTTCACTGAGAAGGATTGAGCATTTAGTCATATGTGCAGCTCTCATCCCTCGTATACAGTAGGAGTTCAGTGAATATTAGTGCCCTCCCTTGGTGAGGGCTGCCAAGCCATGGAAGAGCAAGTTGGAGTTTGGGAGCAGGGGCCCAAACCAGGAATCGGGGCCTTGCCTCGGGCTTTGGGGCCTGGGTCTGCACAGGGCATGTGGTTGGTGCCTCATGCCCCTCTGCCACACCAGAGTCCACGCAGCCTGACCAGTCCCCACCACCTCCAGGAAGCCTGGCCCAGCTGACTCACCACCTTTTCTCTCCACCTCTGCCTCCTGGCTGGGCAGGTCGGGGGCTCCACCCAAGGGGTAAAACATATATAACGAGCGTTGGCACCACTGCACTTGACGGGCTTTAGGAGGATTAGTCAGGTTGGGTTTGCAAAGTGCTCACACCCTGGGAAGAAAGGCGCCGGGCAGCAGAGAGCAGCTGCCACAGAAAGCACTGAGACTTTGGAGCCAGGGGTTCAGGGAGGCAAGGGATGGCCCTGGGCTAAACATTCATGATCTCAGTGACTCTTACCAGTTCACCAGCAGGGTAGGCATTTGCTATCCCCATTTTATGGGTGAAGAAGCTGAAGCTCAAAGTGGCTAAGGGATCTACCTAAGGCCACACAGCACGTGCCCTGCAGAGCTGGGTTGGCCCTGGGTCTGTTTTGTTCTGAAGCCTGTGTTTGTGCCCATTCTTTCCTGCCCCTCCAAGGGCTGCACAACACGGTCCTGTGGGTTCTCCCTGCACGTCTCTAGGGCTCCTCAGGGCTGAATCAAAGCAAACCCCTGGGGGCAGGGGCTTATTCTTAGATGGAAGGTGGGCAGCCCCGTGTGAGGCCAACAGTGTCTGTGAAGTCTGATCTAAGACTGGTCACAGGGCCAGCGTTCCCTCAACTGGTCACAGACTTGGTGGAAATCAAGTTGTTAGCAAGAGAGAGGCACTAAAAAGTGCCAGGAACCAGTCACCAAGATGGATGCCACAGAGGAGGATGGATAAACCGAGTTCTATTTTGGACATGTTGAGTCAGAGGCAGCTGGAGGCCAGCCAGGAGTTGTCCAGGGACGGTCGGCCAGACCAGTCCGAAGCTCAGGAGGGATGTCTGGGCTGAAGGTCACCTGGCTTAGGTTATTTTTATCAACAGCTTGCACGAAGATGTGAGCCTCCTCAATTATGTAGACAACATAGAGAAAGCAGAACGATCTAATACCTTGGTGGGCTGAGCCAGGACTCAGGATGTCTCCAGCAAGCTGAGCCTCTGGGCTGAGCCCAGCAAGCTGACATTTGCCCAGGGTGATGAGCCCTCCTTGGGGGTTACATGAGTACAGGGTGGGAAAGGCCTGGCCTGGCCTCAGCTCCTGCAGACAAGACCTGGGCGTCCATGCTGGCCACAAGCTCCACATGAGTTGGCAGAGGAGGGCAGTTTCTGAACACGCTCGGAGGATGTGAGGGTGCATTAGGGCAGTGTGATCACATCGGATCTTGGTGCACTTGGCACAGTCCATTCAATAATCACGGCCTTGCAGCACAGGGGCAGGGAGATCAGTGTGTGAAGTGTGGACCCCTAGGTCTGGAGCTTTGAGAGTAAACACTAGTCCCTCCCTCTGTCCCTCCTCCCATTCTGGTCACAGCTGGAGTCCATAGTGAAGCCTTCAGGGTGGAAAGGCTGGGAAACCAGGGAGGGGTAGAGAATGCACAGGGGCTTTCCAAGGAAAGGAGACTTCCCAGGAGGGATGTGAGGGGCTTTTTAGGTGGTGGAAGGGCTGTCATAGAGACCGTGAGTAGAAATAGGCTTGTCCTTGGTACCTGTGTGGAAGGCAGGACCAGGACCTGTAAGCCTCACACATAGTAGGCACTTCCTGATTAAATGCTAATGGGCCGTTTGACCAGGAGTTGACATCCCGGGAGGCCCTGACTGTGCTCCCCGCAGGCAGGGACTCCTGGGCTCAATACATGGCAAAGGGTGGGCTCACTGTGACTCCACTGAGCACAGATGAATGAGAAGCAGCCCAGGAGCTGGTGACCAGAGCTGCTCCACAAAGAGGCAGGCACGCCCTTCCTAGAGGTGTGCAGGCTGTGGTGGAGACAGCCCTCTCAGGCTGGCATCCAGGGGACTCCTGCACTGGGGACTGGCCAAGGTGCCTCTAGTCCCTTCACACTCCGCTGTGATTCCGTCACCTCTTGGAACTTCAGAACCATCTGCCTGGCCCCATCA
This sequence comes from Macaca nemestrina, assembly GCF_043159975.1. Taxonomy (NCBI): domain Eukaryota; kingdom Metazoa; phylum Chordata; class Mammalia; order Primates; family Cercopithecidae; genus Macaca; species Macaca nemestrina. Next base: position 124,806,682 of record NC_092131.1, on the reverse strand, counting down.
CAATCTGAAAGAGCCTCACCGGTGCCATGGGGGTACAGATGAAGAAAGGCCCAGAGAGGGGATGGGACCTGCTTGAGCCCCCATGGCAGGCCAGTGGCAGCACAAGGACAAGAACTCAGCATCTGGGATTTTCTCATTTACCCTGGCCTCCTCCTGCAAGTGGCTCTTGGGTTAAAGTTTCGCTGGTCTGTGGATACTTCAGCTGAGCTCATTGTCCTACTCACATCACATGGCCCTCTGGAGTCCCTGCAGGTGTGGTCTCAGGATAAAACCAAGATTGACCAGATCCTCCAACCTGGCCCATAGGGCCTGGAGGTCCTGAGCCTCCAGCTTGCAGGGATCAGTTACCCCTGGCTTCCCAGGGTGGCAGCCAGGCTAGACAGCATTGGCAGTACACACAGCATACGGATGCCCAGCTGCAAGAAAAGTGTAGCTGGCTGATGAGGATCAGGGCCCGGAGCCAGCCCGGGGCCCTCCCTCCCTCAACCCCAGCATTAGTGCAAAACATACCTCTGACTGCAGGCATTTACAGATCAAAAGAGGCCAGAAAAGCTTTTAAGAGCCAGGCCCTGCTGTGCTGCCTCCAGCCTCCCAGGGTCAGGGCACACTGGCTTCTGCAGCTCACAGGTGTGCCTGGGAAGGGCTCTCAGAACCCAGGGGGTCTGCTGATGCCATTCCTCAGAGAAGCTCCTGGGGGTGCAGACTCGGGCTCTAGGGGCAGCCCTGGAGCACTTCCAGACTTCCATGGGAGAGAGAGGACAGCCCTCAGCCCTCCCATGCTGAGGGCTTTCTGGTGCCTGACCCCACCCTAGGCATTGCAGTCTCTGGTCTTCCTGCCACAACTTTGGGGGTGGCCTCTCCCAATCACACCTGACCAAGTTCAGACCTTCCTGTGGCCCCTCACTGCCTTGCTGCCCTTGGAACACGGCCTAGCTCTTAGGATGGCTTTTGGGGTCTCCGAGCACTTGGCTTTCCTCCCACTCTCAGGCCACTCTGAAAATCTCAACTCTCCTCCCATTCCCTCCCTGCTTCTCTCAGGAGGTGAACCAAGATTCCTTATTTATTTGAAGACAGGGTCTCACTTTGTCACCCAGACTGGAGTGCAGTGGTGTGATCACAGCTCACTGCAGCCTCAGCCAGCCCTCCCACCTCAGCCTCCCTAGTAGTTGGGACCACAGGTGTGCAACACCATGCCCAGCTAATGTTTAAAATTTTTTTGTAGAGATGGGGTCTCCCTATGTTGCCCAGGCTGGTCAATATTTAAGACCCTATTCCCATCCCCCTTGACATGGACAGCCTTTCACCTCCCCTTCTGTAATTTGCTCAGTAATTATGTACTGAGTACCTACTGTATGTAGGAACAGTGCAGGTGGTGGAGATCCCCAGCACCCCACCTCCCCAGGTCTGTTCCTGTACTGCAGGGAAGGCTGGAGCCGTCAGGTGGATCGAGCCCCGGGGGGCTGTCTGGATGGCAAATCAGCCCTGTGGCTGGCCGTGTATTCCTGCAGATGGGATTTCAAGGCTTCTCTACCGAGGGCAGTGTTTCCGGTGCCCTTGAGAAGTTCAGGCAGTGAAGGCTCAGGCCATCCAGACAAGGAAAAGCCCTGAGAAGTTATTTCCACACCCCTTATCTCAGAGATGGGGAAACGGGACCGAGGGGAAGGGGTCTGTCCAGGTCAGTACTAAGGCAGGTGCTTCATCAGAACCTGGGTCCCCCAGCACCCAGTGCAGTCCAGCCCCTGGGGCAGGTGAGACAGGCAGTCCCCATGGAGAACCAGGAGGCAGCTCCCGTCACACACACCAAGGGCTTCTGTGAGACAGAAGCCTTCTGTTATGGCCGTGGGGGTGGGAACAAGAGTATAAGGGGAAGAGAATGAACTTGATGCACTCACCCTTCTCTGTCCCCACCTCTGTAGAAGCCATGGTGAAGGACGACATGAACAGCTACATCAGTCAGTATTACAATGGGCCCAGCAGTGGTAAGTCTGGGTTGGGGCTGTTCTACATGTGCCAGAACCCCAGCAACCCCTAAACCCGAGGGCAGAGACAACTCGGCCTGGCTCTAGAGCATGCCTATCACCTGGTGCCTGTGAACCATAATTGCAGGCAGTGCTCAAGGTTAAAATATCAGAGCTTCAGCTTCCAGCAAAGTCCAGCACTGGAGCTGGGGGTGCCCAGGGGCTGAGCCTGCAGGTGCCAGGATAGGGGTGCTCTGTCATCACCCATAAGAACTGCATATGGAACCCTGAAATGGGAAGGGGGTTAGAATCCAGAACTACAAGTGACCTCAGTGCCCCCCACCTCCACACCTGTCAAGGTGGGCACAGTGGAGGCTGAGGTGCCACAGCACCCCAGGGTGTGAGAGGCAGCAGACCTCGGGTACGTCCCTGCTGGATGTTCTTGCACTTGAAAAAAACCTCAGGGAAGCCCAGTGGTTTTTACTTATGGGAAAGATTGAATTTTAAAATAATGCTGAGGCCTTTGGTGTCTGTTTCTCCATAGCCCCCTTTCCAGTTCAGGGTTCCACATGCAGTTCTTGAGTTTGAATTTCACAGCCCCCAAAACCTTGTATGCTCCATTGTAAGGCTAGAATATTATGTTGGGCCATGTGAATAATGCATTTGAATTTTTGGTTTTCCACAATTTAGCCTCCCTAAGGCCTCATCCCTCTTCTCTCCTCCATCAAAGCCTCATCCAATATGCTGGTTTCAAAGACCACCGTCTCCAGCCCAGACCTCTCTCCCAGTCCTCCACAACTTTGGGGAGAAACCTCCCCACCCTGCACCCTCTGTAGGTCAGCCCCGTGGTACTCTCACCTAGAGCAAAGAGCTCTGAGCGTCCTGTGACCCTGTGATGCACGCTAAGCAGGCTCTGATCATCCCATTCCGCAGCCCCCACCCCTGCCAGTCCATCTGAAACGGAGTCATTCCTCAGACCATGGAACCCAAGTTCCCTGCCCTGGCACACCGCGCTTCCTGAGTTAGGATGGGCTAGGTTAGGCAGCTGTGGCAAATAACCCTGCGTCTTGATGGTTTAAATAAAGCCACAAAAGCCCACTGCAGGTTGGCTGGGGGCTCTGCTCCCAGGTCATCACCGTTACTTCAGCACCCAGTTGACAGAACAGTCACCATATATTCTAGAACATTTGCCAGGGTAAAGCACCGGCTCATAAAGCTTCTGCCCAGAAGTGCCAGAGGTCACTTCTCATGGGTGACTGGCCAAAGCATGTCACATGCCTACACTTGAGTTTAACAAGATGGGGAGGCATAATCCCCCTCAAAGCAGGGCAGTGATGTTGGAGAACTGGGAGGGAGTTCTACCAAGGACTCCCTCCACAAAGGCATGGTGCCCTACAGCCTAGCCACACTCACTGCCCACCGCCCGGCTCACACCTGCCCTCTTCAGGGCCCCCAGGTGTGGCAGAGGTTGAAGTGTGACCGAGATCCCCTCCTTCCTTGCAGACAGCGGTGTCCCAGATGCAGCTGTGTGCATGGTCACCACGGCCGCAATAGACATCCACCAGCCCAACATCTCCTCGGACCTCTTCTCTCTGGACATGCCCCTCAAGCTTGGCGGTAATGGCACCGGCGCCACCTCGGAGAGTGCCTCCCGCAGCTCGGTCACCCGGGCCCAGAGTGACAGCAGCCAGACGCTGGGCTCTTCCACAGACTGCAGCACCGCCCGCGAGGAGCCATCCTCTGAACCGGGCCCCTCTCCCCTGCCGCTGCCACCCCAGCAGCAGGTGGAGGAGGCCACAGTTCAGGACCTGCTGTCCTCCCTGTCAGAGGACCCCTGCCCATCCCAGAGGGCCTTGGACCCAGCCCCCCTCTCCCGGCCCAGCCCAGCAGGCTCGGCCCAAACCAGCCCCGAGCTGGAACACAGGGTAAGTCTGTTCAACCAGAAGAACCAGGAGGGCTTCACTGTCTTTCAGATCAGGCCTGTCATCCACTTCCAGCCCACTGTTCCCGTGCTGGAGGACAAGTTCAGATCTTTGGAATCCAAAGAGCAAAAGTTGCACAGGGTCCCTGAGGCCTAGAGCCTGCCATGGGCTGGGTGGGAGGAGGGGAGACAGCCATCTCAAAGCTCTCCTGGGACCCTGGAGGCTGCCAAGGGCCACATGCGGGGCCTAGGAGCCCACCTGGCCTCCCTCAGGGTGCTGCCTGCCTCCAGGGAGGCGACGCCAGGCCAGGAGGCCACAAGCTTCAGACCTCAAAGCCCAGAGCTGGCGCCTCTTCTCACCCTGCTCAGGGGAGGGTGGTGCTCGTGGCTGGGTTTTCTTTTTAACCATTTTTACAAAAACCAGCCTGTGGCCCAGCTTCAGCAGGGTAGAGTGCGGGGGGCCAGCTCAGCCTCTTCCGTTGCCTTCGTTCCTGACGCCCACCCTGGACTCTAGGGAACAGCACTGTGAGCAGGGGCTGTCCAGCCCCACCCCTAAGCCGTCTTTCCCAGGAATCCTGAGTGGAGTCCAACACAATCACACGGAGACCACCATCTGAGCCTATGTCATTTGTCCTCATTTTCTCATTCCAGCATGAGCGTTTCTGAGTCTCTTCAAGACAAATCTAGTTTTCACCTTCACAGGATATAAAGGGATCAATCTAGAGGTGGGTGGGAGGGTCCTAGGGGGCAGGGGGACAATCATTTTCCAACCTTGGCTTTAATAATAAAAACCAGCTGCACTGAGAGTCCCAGTTGGTGGAGGTTTTCCTTTGGTTGCTAACCTAGGTGAAGCGTCCAGAGTGGTTTCCAGCCAGGGTACCACCATCCATCCAGTTAGAGATGCGTATGGCATCCCAGACTTCCTCCTCGTCCCGTGAGCAGTCGTGAATCCTGGTCATTCCACCCTCCAAATTGCTTGTCCCTGGCCCCCATCACGGCCTTGCTGAGACCCAGGCCCCTTGCTGGACTGGACTGCAGCCGCCTCCTCTTTGCACAGCCTCTGGTTTCACCCTTCCCAGTGCATCTTCCCAGGCAGCTAAGCCTCAGCGCCCCTGCTTAAAAGCCTCCAAGGGGTTTTGTGTGTATGACCATCATGTTTTCTTTTATATGGCGGGGGAGGGGAGTAGAAAGACATAATTTTTTTTTTTTTTTAATTTCTTGAGGCGGAGTCTCGCTCTTGCCCAGGCTGCAATGCAGTGGCACGATCTCGGCTCACTGCAAGCTCCGCCTCCCGGGTTCACACCATTCTCCTGCCTCAGCCCCCCCACCCCCCCCACCCCGAGTAGCTGGGACTACAGGCACCTGCCACCACACCTGGCTAATTTTTTGTATTTGTAGTAGAGACAGGGTTTCACTGTGTTAGCCAGGATGGTCTTGATCTCCTGACCTCGTGATCCGCCTGCCTCGGCCTCGCAAAGTGCTGGGATTACAGGTGTGAGCCACCACACCCGGCGAGAAGACATAATTTTTTAAAGGCCTCCCACTGCCTTGAGAGAACGTTGAGTGTGACTCAGCCCCTTCGTGAGCTGGCTTTCTTGCCCCCCTGGCTGTCCTCCTATGCCTTTGTCTAGCCTGTTCTTTCTCCCCTCTACCTTGGTCTGGGTTATTCTCACCATGTGTCCTGCCTGCCCTCACCACTAGGCTGGGTGTCCTTGGGAGCTCCTATGACCCCCCTGGACTCACCTGACAGTGCAGCACGCCGCTGGCTTGGTCAGCACCTGCTTCCTTTCCTGCCTCCCAGGGTGGTCCTCAAGAGCAATGAGCAGGCCTAAGCCCCATTAGAACCCCACAGGCCTGGGCATGGAGCCACTTGGGAAGGATGGCCAAATTGGAAGAAAGGGAAGGAAACTACCACGTGCTGGCAAAGAGCACCCTCCTGATTCACGGGGTGATGAACAGTTGTCAAAAAAAGTGCTAAAGGTGGCAACATCCAACTGAGTCACTCTTGGGGTGTAATTAGAAGACCTACCAAGGGGAACTTTTGCAAAGGGCAAGAGTAGCTGTCCTGAGGCATCACCAGCAGCATTGTCATAGCATCCATCACTGGGCACTGGGCCAACGTCCCTACCCACATGGGCTCCTTTAACCCTTCCAGTGATGCTATGAGGCAGGTATCACTAACCCCATTTTACAGTTGAAGAACCTGAGGCTCAGAGAGATTGAAGAAACTTTCTGAGGTTGAACTCTAATGACAGGTCCCGCAACAGGCCCAAATCTGCTGGCACCATGCCAGGCCCTGGGGTTCCCAGGTTTAGAGCTTTGGGAAGCAAAGCAGTCACTTGGCTTTTGCCACTTGATGGAATGGAGGGTATTACTTCGTTTGTAAGCTGTAGGGCAGAAGCCAGTGGGCTTGGTAACTGGTGATCTCCACCCACTGGACTAGAAATGGCCACCCTCCTCCTCCAGGCTCACCTTGCTGTGCTGTGACTGGCTTTCTGCAGAGCTCCATCGTCCCAGCTCTGGGGCTAGTGCTGCTACCTCACAGGCACATGAACCTGGCCCCATGCCAGGGGGAGCTGCAAGCCCGGCTGCCAGCACTAACGTCTGCTGAGGACTCCTACTCCAGGGAAGAACCACAGGATGGGGAGGGATGCCATGGGGAAGATGCTAGGCAAGTGGTGGCTGTTCTCTTCAGTTTGTCCTCTAGGAAATGGGTCTCTAGAGAGCTCCACTGTTTTTTTTGTTTGTTGTGTTTTGTTTTATAGGCACTCCACTTTTTTTTTTTTTTTTTTTTTTTGAGACAAGGTCTCACTCTGTTGCCCAGGCTGGAGTGCAGTGGTGTGATCTCGGCTCACTGTAACCTCCACCTCCCAGGTTCAAGTGATTCTCCGGCCTCAGCCTCCCAAGTAGCTGGGATTATAGGCGAGCGCCACCATGGCCATCTAATTTTTCTATTTTTTTTTTTTTTTTTTTTTGAGGCGGAGTCTTCACTCTGTCGCCCAGGCTGGAGTGCCGTGGCACCATCTCGGCTCACTGCAAGCTCCGCCTCCCGGGTTCTGGCCATTCTCCTGCCTCAGCCTCCCAAGTAGCTGGGATTATAGGCGAGCGCCACCATGGCCATCTAATTTTTCTTTTTTTTTTTTTTTTTGAGGCGGAGTCTTCACTCTGTCGCCCAGGCTGGAGTGCCGTGGCACCATCTCGGCTCACTGCAAGCTCCGCCTCCCGGGTTCTGGCCATTCTCCTGCCTCAGCCTCCGAGTAGCTGGGACTACAGGCGCCCGCCACCGCGCCCGGCTAATTTTTTGTATTTTAGTAGAGATGGGGTTTCACCGTGTTAGCCAGGATGGTCTCGATCTCCTGACCTTGTGATCCGCCCGCCTCGGCCTCCCAAAGTGCAGGGATTACAGGCGTGAGCCACCGCGCCCAGCCTAATTTTTCTATTTTTAGTAGAGATGGAGTTTCACCATGTTGGCCAGGCTGGTCTTGAACCCCTGACCTCAGGTGATCTGTCCACCTTGGCCTCCCAAAATGCTGGGATTACAAGCGTGAGCCACCGTGCCCAGCCTATTTTTTTTTTTTTTTTGAGACAGGGTCTTGCTCTGTTGCCCAGGCTACAGTGCAGTGGCATAATCCTGGCTCATGCATCCTCAACCTCCCAGGCTCAGATGATCCTCCCATCTCAGCCTCCCAAGTAGCTAGGCCTACAGGCGCACGTCACCATGCCTGGCTAAATTTTGTGTTTTTTGTAGAAATGGGGTCTTGCCAAGTTGCCTAGCCTGGTCTGGAACTCCTGGGCTCAAATGATCTGCCCACTTTAGTCTCCCTAAGTGTTGGGATTACAGGCATGAGCCACCGGGCCCGGCCAGAACTCCATGTTTAAAAGCGGATTTCTTGGACTTGTTGTTCAGCCTTCATGTTGTGTTTGAACTGCCTCACAGAGGCTGGGGACAGAGATAACAGGGGGTCCCCAAGTCCAGAGTCCACAACAGTCACAGCGTTAAGACAGTACACACAGACGGAGGAATCTACTTACCTGCCTGGGGACATCTGAAGGCCTCACAGTGGAGGAAACATTTAAAGGTGATTTTAAAAGAGTAAGTATACCAGATCAGCTCTTCTGTTTGTCGTTGAAGAGGAGAGCAGTCTTTAGGGATAGTTTCAACACTGAGCTACAAAGCTGGCCCACTTCCAGAGAATGTGAGCAGGGAATTTTGATTGTCTCCCTGACTTGATGTCAGTTGTTAAACCACTTAAAGGGGAAAAAAAAGGAATGTCAGGAGGAGGGTAGCGGGACAACAGTGCAAGCAGAGGAACAGCAGTGAGCTAGGCAAGGAACAGGGTTTGGGAACAGGAAGAAGTTTGGTGTCAGGAAGAGGATGGCATGGGTAGGAGGGGGAAGAGACCACATGAGAGCAACCTGGAAAAGGACAGGTGAGGCTGCTCGCCAGAGGCCTTGGACACCAGGCTGACCCAGATGTTCTCCCTAGAGATAAAGCACTATGGAAGGGCTCCCACAGAGTCTTCTGGTAGTTGCAGAGAAGCATCCAGAGAGAGGGGCCCGTGTCCAGAGGAGAGGGAACAAGGCTGCACACGGGCGGGCAGGATGAAGGTGGCGGTGGTGGAGGAGACGCTGGGGACACCTGACTGATGGGACTCGGGGGAGCTGAGCGTTGGAGGAGATGCCACCATGTCCAGTCTGTGGTGTCTGAGCATGAGACATCAGGATGGCTGTGCCTGGCACCAAGAGCATAGAGAAGGATGCCAGAGCCAGGAACATGGCAGTCCTTTCTGCAGACTCAAGAGCCCTTCCTCCAGACCATCCCACAGCAAGTCCTAGGGTAGGGCCTGGGGGCCTGGAGTGCAGGAGATGGACGTAAAAGCTTCGCCTTTCATGGCTCCCCTGGGCACCATATCCTACAGTTATGGCTGGCGGGCAGCTGGGGGCTGGGGGATATGGAGCCTGAGCACTCCCTGGGAGGTTTGCAGCTCTGGGAAATGGCTCCCTGTTCTCCTCCACCCTTTTAGAGAACCCACTTTGGTGGCCCAGAGGAGCCATTGGGCTGTCCCTGAAGGGAGGGTCTGGTAAAAGCCACTGTCTCCTACTAGAACAAGACGGTGGTAACAAAAATGACTCCCACGTCTGCATTGCATGTTGTGACAGGTGCTCTTCACAGGCTTCCCTCCTTAGCACAGCCCTGGAAAGTGGGCACTATCTTCCCTGCTTTACAGAGGAGAAAACGACAGCCATGGATTCATTCAGGGGCTTGCCCAAGGGCACATAGCTAACTAGTGAGCTGTAGTGGCAGGATTCAAACCCAGGTCTGGCTGGATTATATGCCATGCTAGATGTGAGATGAGCTGCCCGGAATCAAACCAGGTGCCACCAGGAAAACCAAAATAAGAAATCAGGACTCAGAGCCAGCAGTATTGGTGACTGGTCCACAGGGGAGCTGGACCAGAGTCTGCAGTCCCAGCCCAAATCCCAACCAGGATGGGGCAGCCATAAGGCCTTCCCTGAGTGGCACAACAGGCCCCTCTCCAGCCAGCCCTGGGCAAGGTTCCCAACCCAAAGTGTGGCTTTTCAGATCAAGTCCCACAGACAGGAGTGTTGGGAGGGAACCTGTGTGGCTAGAGGCTAGTGGCCTGGAATTCTCTTTAGCATGGTGGGTATCCACCTGAAATTCAACTCAGGAGCTCCTTTCTCCCTCTGAGACAGCTCTTGAAGGAAGCCAGAGTCGAAAGAGCACGGCTCCCGCCTTGGTGCTGTCGCCACATTCCTCCCTGGTGCTATTCAGTTACCTCTAAAGAGAGAAGACAGAGTTGGGGTCCCACTCTTGGAGCTGCTGACAAGTTATCTGGGCCCAAGGAATCCCTCTTACTAACAAGCTGACAGTACCCTGTGCCCCACTCAACACTTGTGCGGAGTTGCTTCACAAGGACCCCCAACAACTCTGGGGGCTGAAACAGCCAAACCATGGACATCTCAGGGCTGGAGAGAGGTCTGCTCATCCCACTCCCCCACCCCTGCCTCCCACCTCAGGTGCTGCTGTACCTATGCACAGGATGTGGCAGAGACTGAATTCTCAGCCCAGCCCTGTTTCTGGTTTGCTATGAGGCTCCAAGCAAATCCTTAGACCTGCTTCCCCCCCGTGTACAACAGGAATGATCGTGTCTCTCCCACCCTGAGAGCTGCTGGGATAGCTAATGATGTAATAGAAGGGAAAACCCTTTGAGAATGTTTCAGGGGAAACACAAACAGAAAGCATCCTTATTAATGAGAAGCCTGGGGTGTTTCACTGCCAGCACACACTCAGCACTTGTGAGGTCGGCTGCCCAGGAGACGCTCTTGCTGCTGCTGATAGTCTGGTGTGAGAGGATGGCAGTGAGCCCTGCCCCTAGTCCCATCAGCCAGTCCAGCCACTGTCCGCTCCTGAGTGCATCCCTGCTTGCACATACCCATTTGTTCCATTCCTGTAGTCACTCTGAATGAGGTAAGAGAGCACTGTTATCCCCCAGACAGGAGGCACCTTATCTTCCTTCCTCTCCCTTTGGTCAGTACTACTGGAGTACTACCTGAAGTACTTGCCAAAAACTTGTATTTCCCTAACATTAACTAAGTGAGGACTTCATCACTATTCTGAATATCTTTGACTCCACTGCGGAAAAGTTTGGTATTCTCTCCTGGTGAATAGTTAATTATCCAAGGAAAATGATGAAACATTTGCTGCTAAAATTTATAGCAAGCTATCAGGACACAGTGCTGGCATAATTTTATGCAGAGCCCCAGGCTGCAGCATAGGGAAGCAGGCTGCCTATTCATCCTGAAACAAGCAAATGAAATTGACTACCCTGGAGATCAATCAGGACATTAAACACTGTGATGGATGTGGCAGAATTCTTCAGTGTCTGAGATTTATGGGTCACCCTTCACCAAGCACTCTAGGAACCTCCCCAACATCAATTAGGCCTCATAACTAGCTATGCTCACCTCCGCCTCCATTGATTAAAGAAGGGGTAGGGGGTTCTGGGACGTGCACTGTGCTAAATACTACAAAAGGCCAATGAGCAGACTGGATCCAGATTGCAGTACAAAGACCCCTGCTTCCCTGAGCAAAGAGTGGTTCAGAATGGAGGAGTGTCCGGCTAGAAGGGGACTCAGGCATTGGAGTCTAGACCTTGCATTTTCCAGAGAAAGCAGCTCAGTGTGTCATGTTCCTGGGTACTCCTGTTCCTTGTCCATGCTGACCTGCCTGGAATGCACTTCATCTGGTTGATTTTGCTGCTCCTTCTCAACTTGGTGAGGTCGTCATATCTTGTTGCCCTGCACTGCAGCCCACCCCAGTCAGGCTAGATTAGGTCCATCCTCTGCACTCCCATTGAGGCACTCGGGATATGGCATGTGGTTGGGAGCAGACTGGCCTGTGGTCACTATTTACTAGCCATGAGTCCTTGGGCAAGTGTTTTAAGCTGTTTTCTCATCTGAAGAAGAGTTGCTGATAATCCTTGGCTTATAAAGCACTTTCATGTATGTCACCACATCAGTGGGGGAAAGAGTAGGAAACATTCAAGAAATCAGACTCTCGGGAGGAGGTAGTTTGCCCCAGGTCAAACCTACACCTTGTAAGGTTATAAGACGTAAATGAGACAATGTATGTAAAGGGCTCAGCATAGCATCCTGGGCATAAGAAGCCCTCAAAAACAGTATTCACTGTCTCCATCTACTCACCTTGTAGGACACCCACCAATACACTCATAGGTTAAAGCTTGTTATCTAGAAAGATCATCTAGTTCATGTCGCCATTTTACAGATGATGAAAATGAAACCTGAAAGGAGGGAAGGTGACCAGGGTGCCTCTGGGGCAGTAACAGGAACAGGATGAGAATCCAGTCCACCCAGTGGTCCCCAGGTCCCAGACCCAAATGTCCCCTATACTATAGCCCACGCTGGGAAGGAAACACAGCTGGAGGTGAGCACACAAAAAGAAAGCACTCACCCTGTCTTTAACCACATGTCCAGTTAGTTGTAGGAGATGAAGAAGGCAAAGGTCACGCAGATAAAGCCACCCCAGGGCCTCCCTCTCACCAGTCCTGATGTCACAGTAAGTAAATGCCAGCTTACTTCATAGAAAATCCCTAATTCCATCGGTGTTCCTTGCTTCCAATGACAAGCCTGCTGTTTTGAAGCAATGCAAACCAGAGGATATAGTCCTGGAGAGAATGGGAGGACCACAGTCTAGTAGACAGGCCAAGTTTTCCAGACCTGGAGTCCAGTTCGGGTCCCACATCTCACCAACTGCCTCTGGTCATTACCTCTCTGCTCATTTCTTCATCCAGAAGGTAGGCGTAATGATACAGACTTTAGAGGTGGTTGTATTAGAAGAGTATGTAATGTACCCAACACGCAGGGAGTTCTTAATAAGTAGTATTTGCCCAAAGTTCTGGTTTGTGTTCCAGTTCTATCACATGTGTTGTGACCTGGGGCAAACTGCCTCCTCTCCTGAGAGTCTGAGTTCTTGAATGTTTTCTACTCTTTCCCCAACTGATGGGGTGACATACATGAAAGTGCTTTATAAGCCAAGGATTATCAGCAACTCTTCTTCATTTGCTCCCCACAAAGATGTTTTTAAAACCCCAGAGCTATAAGAAATTGTGGCAGTGTATCATCCTACATGGACTTTTCACAAGGTTATCAGTCAAGCCTCCTTTAGCTCAGCAACAGCTAACCAAATCCATCTGTTACAATCAATGGTATTCTCTGGGTTTCCCAGCCTTTTCAGTCCACTTTTATGTAAACTCAAACAAAAACCCTTAGTGAAAGACAACGTGAAATGCAATCAAGCTGACCCTCCCTTTCAGAAACAGAGCAGAAAGTGCACCTAGGGCTGGGGTTTCCAGCCTTCCAGCCCAGCAGACATGCTCGGGCTCTGGAGGCAGCAGGGCTCCCACTGCTATCCTGGGAAGAAGAGCCCTGCCCAATGCCAGCCTTGACGACAGCACTGGACCCATTTTCACAATCTCCAGGAATCCATCCCCAGCCAAATCCATCTGAAGCCAGAGGATTCAGCCCCTAATGGCTTCCATCTTTTCCTCCCTCCCTCTGTCCTGCATATACCACCAAGTTATAGGCCTTCCTCAAAAACTGTAAATGGCTCCCTGTTGCCAGCAGTGTTTCTTAAGACTTGTTCAGGTGGCACAGGAAGTCATACAGTTTTTATGGGACACTCTTAATACACTGACATATCTAACAAACAAGGAACAATTACCAACTAGCAGAAAGTATTTTAAATATTCAACAAAATCCCTGATATATCCCAAGACAAAAACGAAAGCTGTGGTGGGTCAGTGGCTGCTTTCTTCAGATCCACTTGGTACTGTCCAGTCACCTTGGAATCTGCTCACATTCTTAAGAAGAAAAGGGGTAGCAGCTACCAAAGGTTTACAAAGAAGTATGCAAGAAAGACTTAAGACTGGGAAACTGCTGTTGATAAATTTTTCCTGCAAATCAGGAAAAGTCCTGTATGGTGTAACTTTCACAGTACCATCGCAGGTCCAATGGAAATGTCAGTGTTCCTTAAGGGGAGAACCACTGATCTCTAACGAAAAAGGCCTCCTCAGCCTGTGAGTCAATGTCCTCTCCAACCTGGCTTCAACTACCTACCACCCTCACTCCCCTCCCCGACCCCAGTGTTTCTGCCCCTCACTGCCTCATGCACCTGAGCTCTGATATCATTTGCCACTTCTGCTCCCATACACCAATTGAACGGCCGCTGCCCGCTGAGGAATGGCCATGCCAGCCTCCTGAGGAGCCTTCTCTGTATATGCTGTCCATCCTGAGACCTACTTTCTGCTTTTACTGATGTCTCATCTCATCTTTCCTGGTAGCTGTAAAATCCTTCAGGACAGGGGCTGTGGCTCCAACAGCCTGTACTCTCAGAGTCTGGAAGGATACTGTCCTCTCTGTCAAGACCACAAGCTACTTTGGGGCAATGGCTAGACCACACTCTTGTAGGTATTTTCTTCAGAGTCCCAAACAGCACAGCTGGTGAGCCAGAGAACCCAGCAGGGAACATGTCCCTACAGAATTGCTGAGAGAGAGTGGGACCTGGGGGAAAGCTGATGCTGTCTCAACTACTAAGAAGCTGGGCCCAGGGCCATTACTAGGCCTCAGGCCTTCTGCAAGTGAATAGGCCATTAGCTTCAGCTCACGGACCTGCTTGGCTCTGCCCTCAGAGGGCTGCCTTTCTAACAGGCCTATTTCTGCCCTCCCAGGGACTCTGTGTTCTGCCAAAATAACCAGGCCACCAAATTCCCAGAGGCTGTGTGAGGTTAACCAAAGACATCAAAGAAATGAGGGAGGAAGGCAGGAAACCTATATGCAAGCATTAAAGAAAGCTACCCCTAACACCTTTCCCCCATACTATTTCTAGAGCTATTGCTCTGGGTGCTAAGGCTGGACACAGGGGCAGAGTCAACAGGAACTGTTTGGTTTCCAAAAAAAACAGATTAAAAGGGCACATTATATATATTTCCCTCTTGCATGTATAATAGTTTTAACAACTTGCCTCCACCTCACATGGCTGCCTTTTTATGGTAAGCTCTAAGTAAGCACTCAGAGGGACTTTTGAGTTGAATAAAATCCCACTGGAGGGACTATTCCAGAACGCCCATCCCTCCTCAACCAGGGTCCTAAATGTGCCCCTCCCACCCAGCATGAAGTACTTAGTGCTCTTTACCTGAGGGTGCTGTGCAGTCGCACTGTCCCTTGAGCTGAGGTGAGGGAGAATCACATCCTTAGTGAAGTTACCACTCTGAAGCCAGTCTGCCTGGTTTCAAATCCTGACTGTCATTTATAAGCTGTCCGAATTAAGGCAAGTTATATCACCTCTTTGAGCCTCAGCTTCCCCATCTGTAAAAGATGGATAATAATAGCATCTAACTTACAGGGTGCTGTGATAACTGAAGGGGTTTAATATGTATAAAGTGCTAGAACAGTGCCTGGTATATGGTAAGCATTATACTTAATGCTATGAGGATGATGAGCTGTAAATACTAGTCCAGTGAACAGCTGCTTGGGGCTGAAGCAGTGCAGCCATGACAGGAGGGAGCAAAGAGAAAAAGACCAACCAGTTCAACTCTGAGTCAAGGAACTATGCCAAGGCATCACCTGGGATGTCCCTCCCTGAGCCAGCACACCTTCTACTGGGGGTGCCTCTGCAGCCATCACCTTTGCCATCTCTCATGCCCCCCAGTTATAGCATCCAATAGGGATGAGGGATAAATGGAGAAAATCCTGAGCAAGGCTAGCCCTCTTAGGAAGAGCCTCAAAGATAAAAACGAGACATAGGAATTACTCTCCCAAAGGTGATTCAAGCCATGTGGTCTTGGCCACGTCACTTTACCTTCTTCACTTCTCTGTGCTTCAGTATCTCCATCTATACAACAAGGGGTCTGACCAGATGATCACTGGGTTCAGAGATTCTAGGATTCTTCGATTCTAACAGACATTACTTGCAAAGAGGCATCATTCTACTGCTCTCCTCTCATTAAAAGAAGAATGAAATACCAAAGATACAACTTTTAAAAGTGTTTTATAGCAACTGATTGTGACACAAATCAGAAAGGGTTCACTGGTCAGCTGGGGAAGGGCCCCAGGCTGGCCACACAAAGGCACTCTAGCCACCTCCATCACTTACCACTTCCCTTCTCTTCCCTACTGTCTGCTTGATCCAGGTCACTACTACCACTTCTGCAGATCTGATTCAGGAGGGCAGCCCTCTTTGTTCTACTCACCTACCTACCCAAGCCTTCCTGCAGGCCTGTTCAAAGCCTCACCAGCCTCTGCTCTTGGGCCTGCATCCACACCAGCTGCAGCCCTGGTGACACTCTTGGACCTCAGCTGTGCCCTGGGGAGCAGAATGAGAGTGCCAGAGGTGACTACACAGGCCTGGGTACTTCCTAAGAGAGCCCAAAAGAAGCCAACAGAAGGCAAAAGAAAGCATAGAGCATTCTGTTCTGCACAGAATTTTGAACGTTTATAATAACATCAAACTATCTGTTTGCATCAGAGGCCATGCTGTCTCAAAGCAGCCCTTCCTCCACTCTCCCTCCTTTACAGACAAAAAAGTCCTATAAACTGACAAAACCTTAAAATGAAATGGAAAATGAAATTTACCTTAAGCCAACTAAATACATGGAGCTGGGTCAGGTTTTAGTCAGGTCTGCTTCTGTCACATTAGCTATGGTTTTCTGAAGACTGGAGTATGTTTAAGATAATATTCGTGCTTTATAGCCATGCTTTTAAACTCTGTACTTGCCAATTCAGTTACCTTCTCCTATGAGGTTTGCCCTTCAACAATGAGATTAGTTAGGTTGATTAGGCTGGTGGAGACAATCACGTTTACAATCTTCCTAAAACATAGAGCTCTCCATGAACAAGAAAGGCAAAAATAATAAATAAATAAACAAAAGTTTTTTACTCCTTTTCTTCAATTTTCTCTAGAGGCTAGGCATATTTCTGATAGTTTTAAAGCTGTGGAAAAGTTTTATTATAGATTTTATTACAGAATTTAAAAATTTCAAAAAATAACTGCTTGGAACCACAAATAATTCAAAGGAAACATAGTAATCCCATAAACAAGCATTCTGGCATCTGTTAGAAAATTTTCCTCAAATTATGAAATGTAGCTCTCCATGCTTTCCAATGATTGTTATAGTACCCACAAATATCTGTGATTTCAGTGGAATACTTTAACGTAATTTTTCTTTTTAAGGCATGATCCTGATTCATTTTTTCTTCAATATCTCAGTCATTTCAGGAACTACCTGCAAATAAAAACAAAAAGTAATTAAGCAACTAGAGCCTTCACTGTGATACGGTCACAGCTCCGTAAGCAGTACAGGGAGGCCAAAAGAAACAACATGAATCACTGTTGAGGCACGAAGGCCCCCTCCTCTCCACCAGGAACCCCCTGTTCTCCAGTAGTCTCTCTTCCCACCCAGGGAGACTACCCAGGACCCAGGACCCAGGGCTGGCAGGGCCTACAGCCCACTCATTGCCTAGGTGCCCTTTTTTTTTTTTTTTTTTTTTTTCGTTTTTTGAGACAGGCTCTCACTCTGTCACCCAGGCTGCAGTGCAGTGGTGCAATTATAGCTCAATGCAGCATCCACCTCCTGGGGTCAATCAATCCTCCCACCTCAGTAGCCACCAATCTGGCTAATTTTTGTAGAGACAGGGTTTCGTCACGTTGCCCAGGCTAGTCTCGAACTCCTGGGCTCTGGTGATCTGCCTGCCTCAGTCTCCCAAAGTGTTGAGATTACAGGCATGAACGACTGCACGCACTGCTACCTTTCGGCTTTTTGACCCAACCACCAATTTCAAGAAGGCACCCTAGAAACAGGAAGCCCAATTTTTCTTGTCTGGGCGAAAAGTACTGTGTATTTACCTTCGTATTTTCCTTGGCATTCTTCCCACCCTTAACTGCATTCCTGACTTCCCTTCGAAGTCCACACCAAAGTCTCTAGCTTGCTGCAGTTATGACCCCTGCTAACCTCCTCTAGTACTTGTTCTCTCACTGTTCATTCATTCATTCATCCATCATTCATTTCACAAACATATTGGTTGCTTTTTCAGCAGCATACTACTATCATCTGGCACACAGGAATGTGCTACATGCTGAACATTCAATATCATCATGCTTTATTAAAATCAAGACCTTGGCCAGGCGCGGTGGCTCAAGCCTGTAATCCCAGCACTTTGGGAGGCCGAGACGGGCGGATCACGAGGTCAGGAGATCGAGACCATCCTGGCTAACACGGTGAAACCCCATCTCTACTAAAAAATACAAAAAAACTAGCCGGGTGAGGTGGCGGGCGCCTGTAGTCCCAGCTACTTGGGAGGCTGAGGCAGGAGAATGGTCTAAACCCGGGAGGCAGAGCTTGCAGTGAGCTGAGATCCGGCCACTGCACCCCAGCCTGGGCGACAGAGCAAGACTCTGTCTCAAAAAAAAAAAAAAAAAAAAAAAAAGACCTTGTGTGCTAATGCAGTGGCCAGTCAGCAGACAGTAAGAAACCACAGCAAGGGGAAATGGCCTGAGTTGGCTCCCATTTTAAAAAGGATTAATTACTAACCCTTAGTCGTGGCAGTACAGTGGCTGCAACTGGAGCCTCCAGTGTAGAGCTGCTTTGTAACTGCTTGGACAGAGGAGAGCTGTCTGAGGGAGCTGCAGGGAATGTCACACAGACACTCTGAAAACTGGTCCAGCCACTTGTGCAAAATATCAATTACCCAGTCTTCCAAGGGGCTTTCGGCTGCCTTAGCTCACAAAGATCCCAGCTGAACTCACCACTGATGAATATAGCCTCTCAATTATTTAAGAGAGCTACATTTCCATTAGGTGGAAATAATGTGTTCGTACAAAATTTATTAAGGAAATTGTCGACATGTTGTTTCTTCTGAATGTCACTTTGTCTCCAGCCTATTAAAAGGCCCATGTTTACCATGGAGCCAGCAGGCATTTGCTCAGGGGTGGCATTAAGTGCTGGCACCACTTCTCCCAGTTTTCCTCAGTGGAGAGACCATGAGCTCATGCCAGTCACACGGATGACATGCTAACTGAGCTTCACACAGGACCTGTGTATTTCATGAAAAATAGGATAAAGCCCAACTTCTCTTACCACGAAGTGAAACACTAATTTGGTTTAGAATATATAACTTTTCAAAATTTTACCAAATATATCCTTACCACACTCTCCACGAAAGGGTTGAGAGGATTTTCTCTACCATCTGTATCTTTTTTTATTAGATCAACCACACACTTTTTTTTTTTTTTTTTTGAGACAGAGTTTCGCTCTTGTCGCCCAGGCTGGAGTGCAATGGCGCCGTCTCGGCTCACTGCAACCTCTGCCTCCCAGGTTCAAGCAATTCTCCTGCCTCAGCCTCCCAAGTAGCTGCGATTACAGGCATTTGCCACCATACCCAGCTAATTTTTTTTGTATTTTTAGTAGAGATGGGGTTTCACCAAGTTGACCAGGTTGGTCTCGACCTCCTGACCTCAGGTGATCCACCCACCTCGGGCTCCCAAAGTGCTGGGATTACAGGCGTGAGCCACTGCAGCCAGCCCAACTATACACTTTTCAAGCATACCACATGATGCCTTATTTAGGAAAAAGGAAATGTTAACTCAGGTTCATTGAGTGTCTGATGGCCTGAGCACACTGATAGATCTTCTTATTTCTATTCTCTTTTAGATATTGCAGAGGCAACTCCCTACTCAGTAAGACCCAATAAAAGTCACCTAAGTTTTTTTTAAAAAAGACAACCTACTGATATAAATCACAGGACAAGTATGTTTCACTCATTCACTTAGTACTTCCTCCAGGTAGTACTAAGGCAAACAGAGAAGCTCTCTGTCACTATGGGAGTAACAGAGGAGTTCTGCCTCCTAGTTGGCAAGAACAGACAGAGGCCTATGAATCACCCAATCAGAAGTGTGCTCATCTTATACTGGAATGCAGGAGAAGGAGAAGAGAATAGCATTAAAAGCTCCAAATTCGAGTCCTGAGGAAGATCAGTGTAGATTAGGAAAATTCAGAACATCAAACTAAAGAAAAAAAGGATTCTAGGCAAAAAAATGAGGCACAGACAGAGATAAACAACTGCAGGTTCCCGAGATAGTAAAGAGATTGTAGTGACTATAGGGGAGAAGAGGAAAGAAAAGAAGGTTTAGAAAGATAAGTGGTTTGCCGAGGTCATTCAATGCGAACAGAATAGTCTCTTTGAACAGATAGGTGGTGCTGGGACAACTGGATAATCACATGCCAAAGAATGAAGATGGACTCCTACCTCACACCATATACAAAAATTAACTCAAAATGGATCAACAACCTAAATATATGAGCTAAAACCATAAAACTCTTATAAGAAAACAGGGGTGAATCTTCATGAGCCAAGATTTGGCAATGGATTCTCAGATATGATGCCAAAAGCACAAGCAACAAAATAAAAAAAAGATAAATTGGACTTCATCACAATCTAAAACTTGCACATCAAAGGATATTCTCAAGAAAGTGAAAAGCTAACCTACAGAATGAGCAAATGTTTGGAAATCATATCTCTGATAAGTGTTTAGTATCCATTATATGTAAAGAATTCACACAAGTCAACAAAAAGAGAAACAGTCCAACTGAAAATGGGCAAAAGAGGTGGATAAACATTTCTCTAAAGGAGATACACGAATGGCCAGTGAACATCTTTTCATATGCTTATGTGCTTAACATCACTAGTTATTAGGAAAACACAAATCAAAGTCACAATGAGATACCACTTCATACCTACTAGGATGACTAGAATTAAAAAACAGAAAATAACAAGTGTTACTGAGGATGCAGAAAAACTGGAACCCTTGTGCACTGCTGGTGGGAACGTAAAATCATGCAACTTCTATGGAAAGCAGTTTGAAGGTTCTTCAAAAAGCTAAACATGGAATTCATATGACCCAGCAATTCTACTCCTAGTTATAAACCCAAAAGAACTGAAAGTAGGGGCTTGAGCAGATACTTGCAGTCTTGGCTCACTGCAACTTCTGCCTCCTCCCAAGTTCAAGTGATTCTTCCACCTCAGCCTCCCGAGTAGCTGGCCACCATGCCTAGCTAATTTTTGTATTTTTTGGTAGAGATGGGGTTTCACCATGTTGGCCAGGCTGGTCTCAAACTCATGACATCAAGTGATCCAACCACCTTGGCCTCCCAGTGCTGGGATTACAGGTGTGAAATCACCGTGCCTGGCTGGCAATGGGTTTTTAGATATGAGACTTCAAGCATAAGCAACAAAGAAAAAATTGGTAAGCTGGATTTCATCAAAATTTAAAACTTTATTTTAAAACTTTTTCTTCCCCTTTTTCATAGGCATTGACAAAATTTAAAACTTTCATGCTTTAAAGGACACCATTAAGAAAGTGAAAAGACAACCCACACAACGGGAGAAAATATTTGCAAATCAAATACTCAATAAGGGACTTATATCTATGATATATAAAGAACACTAACAACTCAAGAACAAAAAGATAATGTGATTTAAAAATTACAAAGGATCTGAATAAACTTTCTCCAAAGAAAATATACAAATGGCCAATAAGCAGATGAAAAGATACTAAAAGTCATTTGCCATCAGGGAAATGCAAATCAAAATCACAATGAGATACCACCTCACACTCATTAGAAGGGCTATATTTAAAAAGACAGACAATAACATACATTAATGAGTATATAGAAAAACCAGAGTCCTCACACATTTTTGGTGGGAATGTAAAAGGGGGCAGCCACTCTGAAAACAACCTGACGGTTATTCAAAATGTTAAACTCAGAGTTACCAGGTGACCCAGCAATTCCATTTCTAGATATCCATCCAAAAGAAATGAAAACATAGGTCTGCACAAAACCTCATACGTGAATGTTCATAGCAGCATTATTCTTAATAGCCAAAAAGGGGAAAAACTCAACATGTCCATCAAATGATAAATGAATAAACAAAATGTTACATACCCCTATAATGGATATTATTTGGCAAGAAAAAGAAAGTACTAACACAGGCTATAACATGGATGAACTTTGAAAACCTTATGCTAACTGAAAGAAGCCAATCACAAAGATCACATATTACATAATTCCATTTATATGAAACATACAGGACTGGCAAATCTATAGAAACAGAAAGTAGATTAGTGGTTGCCAGGAGCTGGGGCTGGGGTCTGAGGATGCAGAACATAAAACAGGGAATGAATGCTGATAGGTATGGAGTTCTTTTTGGTGTGATGAAATGTGTGATAGTGGTTGTGTAACTGTGAAAATACTAAAACCCACTGAATTGTACATTTTTAGATGGTGAGTTTTATGGTACATGAATTATATCTCAGTAAAGCTGTTTAATATTAAACAAAAAATAGGTGGTGCCCTATGCCCTATCACAGTAACTACAATTATAATATTTACCATTTACTGAGTACCTATTATATACCTGGACAGAACAGGCAGGCTAATGTTTATCACAGGCTCTATTAGTATTAGGTGCAGTATAATTTCATTTCATCTTCATTACAACCTTTAAAGAGGTAGTGTAATATTTACATTACTTACAAGGAAGCTGACGTCCAGAGATTAAAATCTTAGCCAAGATAGTTTAACTAGTATGCGGCCAAGGCAGAATTGGAATTAAAGCTCTTAATTACTATAACATATTATTTCTAAGGCAAAAAAAAAAAAAAAAAAACCACTTGTCCTTCATAACTAATGGTTATTGAAGGGTCAAGCAAAACAATGAATGTAAGAGAATAAAATGTTATGCGTATACATTTTTACTCCAGATACGGTTCTACTTGGTGAGCAAAATATCACCTAGGGAATTATTAGTCTAACAGCTGTATATACATGCTACACATGATGCAATTTGCAATTTAAATTTTTCACACGAAAATTAGGCTAAAAAAGTCCTTTTCGTACGCTATTATTTGACTTCCATTTTCTTTAGATCATAATCCAAAATAGATAATGCTAATTCTCACCCATAATTTGTATAATTGTATTTCTTAACATTATATAAATATATTCTTATATATTTCTTATATAATTACAATACATAAAATACAAAAAATAACAAAAATTATATTAAAAATATAAAAATATATAACATTAAGAAATATACAAATATTGTATTTTTGATTTTTTAAAATCAAAAGTATTAAATATTTTATTTTTAAAATATTTTCTTTAAATATTTGATTTTTTAAAACTGGGGTCGCCCCAGTGAGGAGTATATTCACCAAACCACTTTGTCTGCACTCTTCTGTCAGAATTACTACAGTATTCACCTACAATGTGCTCATTCTGATTTCAGCTGAGAAAACGACTTGATGCGTACTCTGTAGGTTCCTAGAGTCTGTCAAAGGTGCGATTCTTTTTACTGCACCTTATCCAAGGTACACAATAGTAGTAGTGAGCCACTCAGCTGTAGTACCTGCTGAGCCAGAGAGGC
This sequence comes from Macaca nemestrina, assembly GCF_043159975.1. NCBI lineage: Eukaryota > Metazoa > Chordata > Mammalia > Primates > Cercopithecidae > Macaca > Macaca nemestrina. The sequence continues at coordinate 124,783,780 of NC_092131.1, read as the reverse complement.
AGAGAGATGAGAGAGAGGGGGAACAGAAGCAGGACCCTGGCTTAGTTGTGCCCATAACCTGCTGATTGTCCCAAATCACATCTCTCTGGAACAGGCAACTTAAAAAGAATGTACCTGGCTTGTGTTACTCACACAGTAACAAACAGGAGTCTGCCATATGTTTAGTATTTTTATAATCTGTAGTTTTTTCCCCCCAAACTGATTTTTTTTTTTTTTTTTTTTTGAGACAGGGTCTTACTCTGTTGCCCAGGCCAAAGTGCAGTGGTGTAATCATGGCTCACTGCAGTCTTAATCTCCTGGGCTCATGTGATCCTCCTACCTCAGTCTCCCCAGTAGCTGGGACCACAGGCACATGTCACCAGACCTGGCTAATTTTTGTATTTTTTGTAGAGATGGGGTTTCACCATGTTGCCCAGGCTGGTGTCCTACTTCTGGACTCAAGTGATCCACCTTTCCTCGGCCTTCCAAAGTGCTGGGATTACAGGCATAAGCCATTGTGCCTGGCCTCCCAAACTGCACTTTTAAAGGACTGATTAACTTCTCTACTTTTGTATTGATCAACTATATATATAACTGTACTTCAGAACTTTATTTTTATTTTTTTTAATTTTATTTATTTTTTTGAGATGGAGTCTCGCTCTGTCGCCCAGGCTGGAGTACAGTGGTGCGATCTCCACTCACTGCAAGCTCCGCCTTCCAGGTTCACGCCATTCTCCTGCCTCAGCCTCCCGTGTAACTGAGACTACAGGCGCCCGCCACCGCACCCGGCTAATTTTTGTATTTTTAGTAGAGACGGGGTTTCACCGTGTTAGTCAGGATGATCTTGATCTCCTGACCTCGTGATCCGCCCGTCTCGGCCACCCAAAGTGCTGGGATTACAGGCGTGAGCCACCGTGCCCGGCCTATTTTTATTTTTTTGAGACAGATTCTTGCTCTGTTGCCCAGGCTGGAGTCCAGTGGCACCATCTTGGCTCACTGCAAACTCTGCCTCCCAGGCTCAAGTGATTCTTGTGCCCTAGCCTCTCGAGTAGCTGGGATTACAGGCATGCATTACCATGCTTGGCTAATTTTTCACATTTTTAGTAGAGACAGGGTTTCACCATCTTGCCCAGGCTGGTCTCAAACTCCTGAGCTCAGGTGATCCGCCCACCTCAGCATCCCAAAGTGCTGGGATTGCAGGTGTGAGCCACCGCTCCTGGCCATGTACTTCAGAACTTCTAAGCTGTATGAGATAGTCATTGCCTTAATACAATTCTAGCTAAAAGCAAATAAACACAGTATCTTTGTCTGAAGCTCTCTCTAGTCCAAAGCAGGCTTCCTAAAATACAAAAGGAGCCTGAGAACCTGAAACTGGAAGTCAGCTGACTAGATGATTTTTAAGGCCTCGTTCCACTTCACTGTCTTAGGACTCTTTCTCACTGAGATACCTCTGTGTCCACACACACACACACACACACACACATTCTCATGCCAAACCTGGGAGCTGCCCTTAATGCAGGACCACAATGTGTGTGACCCCATTCCATCAACAATGACTACAAAGAAGCTCCTGCCCTAAGGCAGGTGTCCATTGGAAGAACACTGAAAATTTCCAACTGCTTAACAGTTTATCTTATCATGAAAGCTGCCATGTGAGTTTTAACACATAGTACACAGGCAGACAGAAGAATCTAACTTAAACAAAATTACTTATAAGTTTATTAAAATATTCTCTTGAGGAAAAAAGGCAATACAGTAATACATCTACTTGCAAACATGGATAAGGTTCAGAAAGTATTTAATTTTGCTTTTAAATAAAAAGAATATTTACTCCTCTATTCATACCAATAGTAAGGAACTGAATTCTTACTACTTGAACAAAGTTATCATTATACAGAGAAAAAAAATTCTCTTTTTCATATCAGCTCCCCTTCCCACTGGAACATCTTAGTGGGAAAATGACTGACCTTACTGTTTGTTCTTACACACTTGGGCCAGGCAACACGAGCAGATGACCTACCTGAACCCCAAATACCAGATACAGAGCTTCAGGGTTACTGAAGAGGGGTAATGTTTTTCCCAAGACAAGATCTAAGCTCTACAGCAGGGGCCTTCTGAGGGGAAGTATGCCCAACACTGAGCCAGAGCAAGAGCCCCATCCTAGTCTTTGCATGCAGTCTGAGCCATCATGGAGTAATTGGCTCCAGGGTCCTATTTCCATCCTTCACTGAGCATGAACATATACTTCAAAATACAAATGTGCTCTCCAAGCACTGTCACTAGTTCCTCTAGATCATGTGCAGTGCTGGTGAAGTCACGGAAATAGGCCAATCCTCTTGCTGAGGGGACCACCTGTAGCTCTGTTCTCAGGCTACAGCCTCTCCATGAGGCCCATAGCCCCTCGCTGTGGTTCTACGTGAGGGGTTCCTTACCCCAGCAAACCCACTTCTCCTAGGGTTGGATTATATTTTCAGTGTCAATTCCTGCATGAGTGATTTCTGCATAAGATAACCTAGAAACGTGTAGGCAGACCCAGGGAAAAGAGACCAGGCCATGACCTTTAAATGTGGCCAAATGAGTATCAAGTGCTCATCATCTGTAATTCACTAATTAATATCATGAAAGTAATTTTTCTCATGGGAAGGTCAAATATGGAGGTAACGGCAAGAGAGAAGGAACACTCAAAAGTGGAGTGTGAGGAGTGGGAAATAAGTGCTCTCCCTACACTCATCAGCTAAGGAAGGCCATTAACCCACAAACACAGCAAGCAGAGCATTCTTATTGAGTCAGATAAGCTGGATATGAGTGCCTACTCTACCCTGAAAAGCTCTAGCATTCTTGGCAAATTCCTGAATAAGGGGGTTTGATGTTAATTTCTTTAGGGTACCTGCCAAATATGATTCTAGGTTATAAATTACTTGAATCACTTCACATTGTGCATTAACTTAGCACATGAGATGCCAAAAACCATGTATTTTTTTTTTTTTTTTTTTGAGACAGAGTCTCACTCTGTCACCCAGGCTGGAGTGCAGTGGCACAATCTCTGCTCACTGCAAGCTCTGCCTCCTGGGTTTACGCCATTCTCCTGCCTCAGCCTCCCGAGTAGCTGGGACTACAGGTGGCCGTTACCACACCTGGCTAAATTTTTGTATTTTTTAGTAGAGATGGGGTTTCACCGTGTTAGCCAGGATGGTCTCGATCTCCTGACCTCGTGATCCGCCTGCCTTGGTCTCCCAAAGTGCTGGGATTACAGGTGTAAGCCACGGCGCCCGGCCGCCATGTGGATATTTTAAAGACAATTTGGACTCTTTTTTAAAAGCAAAGTTATAATGCTCTATATAAACAACACATATCTAATCTTAGAGCAACTTAACCTTTAAGTAGGTCAAAATTGTGTACATATATTAACAGTATATATATAAACATAGACACACAAACACATGATGTTTTCTTTTAATAGCTTCGTCCCTGACCAATTCTAAGAGTTTCTCGGATGACAATCCAGATAATAGCACCTTACCTTAAATAAATCTGCAACTATTCCATAATCTGCCACTTGGAAAATTGGAGCTTCTGGGTCTTTATTAATAGCCACAATTGTCTGTGAAATAAAAACAAAGAGTTTTGACTTTTACCAAGAAAACATTCCACACAGACTGATAGTTCCATTTTAACTTCCCTTACAATATATTAACATTCTTAAAATGTCTAAAAATAAGATTTGATGCATCTGTGTCAATATTGTAAGTTTATCAGAAATTTCTGGGTTGGAATGTAATAAAATTCTCTCTTACCCACAACTAGCCCATCTCAGTACTAAAGATTTAAAATCATTTTTTTCTTTAAAGTTCTTCTTTTGACTTACCAAAAAAAAACTGATTCTAGGTGAAAAAGTAACAAATCCATACCCAAATCCACAGCCTTTGTAGTGCAAACTATTTTGTCCTTCATTTATTATTTAAAAATTATTATTCTGGAGGACAGGTACAATGGCTCACGCCTGTAATCCCAGCACTTTGGGATGCCAAGATGGGCGAATCACCTGAGGTCAGGAGTTCGAGACTAGCCTGGCCAATATGGTAAAACCCGTCTCTACTAAAAATACAAACATTAGCCAGGCATGGTGGCGTGTGCCTGTAATCCCAACTACTTGGGAGACTGAGGCAGGAGACTTGTTTGAACCCGGGAGACAAGGGTTGCAGTGAGCAGAGATCGTGCCACTGCACTCCAGCAGTGAGACTCTGTCTCAACAAAAATAAAAATAAAAATAAATAAAATTATTCTGGGATATTCTAACAATATGAAAGCTAAACTATCTTGTCAGCCTGTTATTAAGGGACGTTAAACAACTTTAAGTCCTTATGTACATAGCAAATAGATTAATAAAACAAGCAAATTACTTCTATCTCTTATAAAAGCTATCAAACATTTCTCTTATTTGCTATAAAAATATTCTTAAATGCAGGCCAGGCGTGGTAACTCATAATCCCAGCACTTTGGGAGGTGGAGGCAGGAGGATAAGACTGTGGATTAAAAATAATTCAAATCTCTAGAAGTAAAATTAAGTTTCTACCTACCTGGCACTGTATGTGGTGAAAACAGCTGGTATTAAAAAACACATTAAGTATTTTGATGTAGCATGACTCAAAATACAGGCTACATGATATCCAACATCTGTGTATTTCCCTTAGAGGGGTTCCTCAGAGAGATGTGCAGAATATGCCAGAATGTCTAAGATTGGAACATGGTATAGTCCAGGTAACTGCTAATCCAGAGAAACATGCTACACACATTAAGACGCATGGTCAGAGACAATAAACAAATTTCAAACATGAGCCTCAAATTCAAAGGCACAAGAACAAACATTTTGAATAGCAGATGTTGATTTGCATTGACGTGTTTGTCTTTTGGGAATGTGTAACCTGCTTCATGGCAATAAGCAGAGATTTGTTTAGTTATTGATGGTAAATTATTCTCCTAGAGGCCACTTAGACATCTGGGAGTTTAATCATCCATAAGCTTTCTTCATTGTACTATGTAACAATTGTTATTTTCATTATTACTTTGAGACAGAGTCTCATTGTGTTGCTCAGGCTGGAGTGCAGTTGTACAATCAGCTCACAGAAGCCTTGATCTCCTGGGCTCAAGTGATCCTCCCACCTCAACCTCCTGAGTAGCTGGGACCACAGGGGTGTACCACCATGCTCAGATAATTATTTTATTTTTTGGAGAGATGGGGTTCTCACTATGTTGCCTAGGCCAGTCTCCAACTCCTGGGCTCAAATGATCCTCCTGCCTTGGCCTCCCAAAGTGCTAGAATGACACTGAGCCACCATGCCTGCCTTAAAAGTTATTTTTAGAGAGAGAGCATATAACTGTAGGCAAGGAACCACTACAGTATTTAACAAAAAAGATGTGGGCTGGTTATTGTTCTTCGGATTATTAAAATAGTATTTCTAAATAATCAATTGTAAAGAACTATGATAAAGTCTTGCTCGTATCCAAAGCTCTCTCAATAGCTCCTTGCAAGCTCAAGTTCTTCCTTTTTACAGAGCTTTGAAACACATAGATTGTATTCAACCATATTATTATTATTACTTTTTTTTTTTTTTTTTTTTTTTGAGACAGAGTCCTGTTCTGTCGCCCAGGCTGGAGTGCAGTGGCGCAATCTCAGCTCACTGCAAGCTCCGCCTCCCGGGTTCACACCATTCTCCTGCTTCAGCCTCCCAAGTAGCTGGGACTACAGGTGCCTGCCACCACGCCCAGCTAATTTTTTGTATTTTTAGTAGAAACGGGGTTTCATCTTGTTAGCCAGGATGGTCTCAATCTGCTGACCTCAGGTGCTCTGCCCACCTCGGCCTCCCAAAGTGCTGGGATTACAGGCGTGAGCCACCGCACGTGGCCTCAACCATATTACTATATATTAGTTCAGAAATTGCTTTCATTAGATTCATTTGATTTAACAATCAAATCTTGAATTCCTTCAACTAAACCAGAATTCTAATTAAAATTGCAGCTTGTAGGGAATGCAACTGTCAGATTTAAACCATTCTAATATCCCATTTTAGAACTTAAAACCAATATAACTAAAGACTGTCTCCTATGCAGATAATGGGGCTATGACAACAGCGGACGACACAGACAACAGGACGGGACAGTGACAACAAGGGCTATGCCTTTTTCATTTAAGCATTCCCAGCTTCTAGTATAAGGAACGATCTTAATAAACATTTGTTGACTAGATGGAGATACAAAGTCTTGGCTGACCCCCAACACCAGTCTCCTTACTTCAACTGTTCCCTATTTGCTCTGACGTACACTACCTAGTGTCTTTCCCACAATCCAGCCCTGTTGGCGTGGGGTGAGAATTTTCACTGGCATCTTCTTGACAGGCAGAATCTTTTATTTTTAGAGAAGCAGAATTCTAGCTATGTCTGAACTGGGCTGGCTAAAAATATACTTTAAGGCTGCTGATGCTGGAATTTCTTTCTTTTTATTTTTTCTTAATGCAGCAATCACATTTTCCCTATTGGCACTGCTGTTTTCATAGCTCAGTAAAGAAACTTACCATCCAACTGTAAAATCTGACTGGTTTTGGGCCAGTTCATTTAGAAGCTACAAAGAGGTAGTGCATGCATTTCAAGTTAGAAGAAGTTAAGCCTGTTAAAAGTTTTATTATCTTTTATATCAAGCTTCCATCTGAATGGATAAATGCAGGAATGTCAGAGGCATCTCTGACTTCATGAAAGACAAGTTCATAATTCAAACCATACATTATTATGCATGAATTAATGTGTCATATTCTGAAATATATGTTCAGAGTCATTACACAGGACTTCCAGAGTAGTCCAAGTAGCAAGTTAAAATCAAGTGTTTCCTGGCCAGGCACAGTGGCTAACGCCTGTAATCCCAGCACTTTGGGAGGCTGAAGTGGGTGGATCACGAGGTCAGGGGATTGAGACCATCCTTGCTAACACGGTGAAACCCTGTCTCTACTAAAAATACAAAAAATTTAGCCAGGTGTGGTGGTGGGCGCCTGTAGTCCCAGCTACTTGGGAGGCTGAGGCAGGAGAATGGCATGAACCCAGGAGGCGGAGCTAGCAGTGAGCCAAGATCAGGCCACTGCACTCCAGCCTGGGCGACATCAGCCTGGGCAACACAGCAAGACTCTGTGTCAAAAAAAAAAAAGGGCAATAAGTAGAGGAAAGAAACACTTGACTTTTTTTTTTTTTTTTTGAGACGGAGTCTCGCTCTGTTGCCCAGGCTGGAGTGCAGTGGCGCAATCTTGGCTCACTGCAAGCTCTGCCTCCCAGGTTCACACCATTCTCCTGCCTCAGCCTCCCGAGTAGCTGGGACTACAGGCGCCCGCCACCACACCTGGCTAATTTTTTTTTTTTTTTGTATTTTTAGTAGAGACTAGGTTTCACCATGTTAGTAGAGATTAGGTTTCACCGTGTTAGCCAAGATGGTCTCGATCTCCTGACCTCATGATCTGCCCACCTTGTTCTCCCAAAGTGCTGGGATTACAGGCATGAGCTACCACGCCCAGCCCCATATTTATTGTACTTTTGATAATTACTGAGATACTGAGATATTAAGATGGCCTGATGCTCCAACCCAAAATGTGTTGGTTATACTTTGATAACAACCCAAGAACAGGGGCCCTGCTGATATATGAGATTGTGACGGTTAGAGGACCAAAGTGAAGCAGACAGAGAGAGAATCAGGGATCAAAACCTCAAAAATAAGTTAGACGTTCAGAACCTCATCAAATTGTTTAAGCCTCACATTTTCTGTCCACAGATTGTCACAGCTGAAGGGCACCTTAGTGATTGTCATTCAATACCCACATTTAGTAGACAAAGAAACTGAGTTTGCAGACAGCACTCATCATGCATTAAGTTAGCAGTGGAGCTATAACTCAGGTTCAGGCCTCTTTCCATGACACAGCACTGCCTCTGTGACCAATAATTTTTAAGGCAGTGAACGGTAGCTTTTATTTCTTTTGGTTCCCAGATCTATATTAGTGTGAATGGCTTGACTACATGCACTGTAACTACATGGAAACATACAAGGTAAGCCAAATCCTAAAATGTGGAAATGTTTTCTTTTAGCATCACTGATGTATAATTACCTTGCTGTCTTTCATCCCAGCTAAATGTTGGATGGCTCCAGATATTCCAACAGCAATATAAAGTTCCTGAAATAAAAGAGGTCACGTTATTAATACATATTTATGTTATATAATACTTTCCAAAGTGTTTGCTATTAGCAGTTTAAGTCTTAGGCAAAAGTCATGTTAAATAAAACAGAGGCAAAATGTATTGCTTAAATTATGCTTTCCTTTTTCTCTGATCTCCTTAACCTACAGTTCTCTTTTTCCTGTGAATTTCTATAGCAGTGGTGGTATAATAAATATGTGGATAATGAGGACTACTGAACATTTACTATGTGCCAGACACAGTGTTAAGCATTTTACATCAAGTGTCTCAATCTCACAATTACCTGTAAGGTAGCATTTTTCATCTGTGGCACTCACTTGAAAATCACTGCACAACCCATACATGCTGTACATACCCATTAACAATTAACAACATACACACATTGTATATTAACATATAAACACATATACTCAAATATATTAAAATAAATTTTGACTTAGTTGTTTGGCTTAATTGTTCGCCTTATCACAAAAAGATAATTGTTAAAATGGTAATAAAGATATGTTTACTAAACTTTGTATTTAGAAAAACCAGAAATACAAATCACTATCAAGAGATTTTAAACACACACACACACACACACACACACACACACACACACACACACACACACACGTTCTCTCTGAATAAAAAATAACAAACTTCTCAAAGGCATGGGCTGAACCTTTGTGTTTCCAGAGCCTAGCAAAAAGGCCTCCATACCATAGTTTTTCGGTAAATGTTGATATTTGTACCTCTTCCTGCCCCTCTGCCCTCAATAATTACAAAGGGAATGACTGACACTGTTCTGTCTCCTTATCTAAAATTTTTACAGTACCTATGTTTGAAAACAAAAACACACTTCCATTATGAAAATTTTTAAGCACTTTAATAAGTGCTTAATTAGAAGAGCTTACCTGCTTCATTTTGTTTACCAGGTATAACTAAAGCTTCAATTGAAAACCTTTTCCCACACAAAAAATGAACAAACAAGTCCTGGCCTGGGTAGGAGGTATAACTACCATGTAACCAGACTGACACTAAGGTTTTGTCACAACTGACAGTAAAGTCTCTCCTCGATATGAATAATATGTGGAAGGCACTGAAGGTGGTTCTGTTATACTTAGTTTTCTTATTGGGCAGATAATGCAAAAGCCAATGACAGTGTCAAGGTGGTCCCACCTTGTTTTCTGCACTGCTTATGATCTCATTTAACAATTGCTCAATCCAAAATAAGAGAGCATTTCAACTAGGATCTGGAAATAATGTTATTGCCTCCTAATGTTATGATTTTTCATAGCACCGAAGTGTATATGACCACATACAAGTCAATTCAGGGCCTTACTTTTTCCAGTTGTAAACAGAAGAGGTACAGCTCCAGCGCTGGTGCTTGTAAAGAAAGCTCCCCAGGATACTCTGATGTATAGCCAGAGCTGGAGAACCACTATAATAGGTAATCCCTCAGCTCTTTGGCAGCCTGAATCTTAGAACTGTCCAGCCCCCTGCAGTACTCCCTAGGCCTGATCTTTACAAGCATAAAGTGTCCAACTGCTCCTAGAGCAGCACCATGTAACCTGGAAATGGAACCAATCTAGTCCCCAAAGTGAGTTAATTATCTAAAAATGAGATGAGCTTGTATTTTTAATCAACTTGTTCTATAGTTACCAAAAGCCTGAAGAACAATTTGGGGTAATAAGACTGTGTCTTAGGGTGGGGAGGAATGCTGCAGAAAGTATGGATGAGGATTAAAAAGCAATTGCATGCTCTGTGATTCTACCTTGAATGCATCCAGTGTGTCAATTGTGATCCTACACAGTCGGACAATGCAATAAGGCCCTGACATCATACTGTCTCTCACACATGGACACTAGCATAAGTAGTAAACCTCTTCTACTACTTTCTACTTAAGATTTACAAGTAATTCAATAGTTTTTTTGTTTTTTTGTTTTTGAGACGGAGTCTCACTCTGTCACCCAGGCTGGAGTGCAATGGCGTAGTCTTGGCTCACTGCAACTTCCACCTCCTAGGTTCAAGCGATTCTCCCGCCTCAGCCTCCTGAGCAGCTGGGACTACAGGTGTATGCCACCCCACCCGGTTGATTTTTGTATTTTTGGTAGAGATGGGTTTTCACTATGTTGGCCAGGCTGGTCTCGAACTCCTGACCTTGTGATCTGCCCACCTCGGCCTCCCAAAGTGCTGGGATTACCAGCATAAGCCACCGCGCCCAGCCTTCAATAGATAATTTTAAGGTCACCTCAGTTTATTCTGACTAGCATTTCATTCATGAAGGGACATTTGTTAAATTGTTAATCAAAATATACTAACGTTCATATTCAGAAAAACCCGGCAAACAAATTCTAACATAAAGATTTTTAAAGCAAGCTATTTAGCTAGATACCATTCTTCTAGGTATATTCTCAAAGTAAGCACTGGAAAAGACCGATCGTCCTGTAAATGAGTCTTTCTGTCATACACGTCTACAGTAAATTCAAGTCCTACTGTATTATAAAATGCTAATGTGCATTATAAAATGCTAATGAAAATGTTGATTCACTCTGGCAGTAAACATAAATATAATACAAATGAAAATTACTTAAAACCCACTGTGTCCCCAAAAATGAACTCCATTGACTTTACCTGTAAATGTCACTAAGGAAATAAGAGATTCTGGGCCAAAACACGCTGAAGGCAGGTGCTCCAGGGCCATTTCTACCTTTCTGATCACAATAAATGGTCCAAATGGATCCACATGACCAACAGGGCTTTATTTTACTGTCTTGCAAACATGGTCCTCTGAATAAACATAACAGCACTGAGACTATAACCCAGAACAAGTCCAGGGATTTTGGCTGCTGCTCTGAGGCTGATAGCTCAGGCAGGAAGAGAGGCTTTTTTCCTTCTTTTTAAAAAACATCTACAGGCAATTAGACTAATATCTTAGTCTAATTCCTCATGGTTCAGAAAGCATTTTTGTATTTCAATAATAATAATAATTAGTATATACAAAACTCAGATGCTAATTTATAGGGCACGTCAGATACTGCTTCACAACATAACAAGACAATCCCTTCCCTGAGGCACTTTCCTTTTAAATCAGATAGTAAGATAACTTGGAGAGAAAGTGAGAGATGTTGCCAGGGAGTACAGCAATTAAGGGTTATACAAGGTGTGGCAGGGGACTGAGGTGATTAAAGGAACGAACAGAAACAGAAAGGAGGGATAGTCCTAGAGATAGGCCTCGTGGCTTTAGAATCTACAAGAGTGAGAATTTAGAAGAGAATGGATCAACCCAGGTGGCTGATAGCAGTCTGTGTTGATCACTCTGTGATGCCAAGAACAGGGACTGTGTGGAGAAGTAAAGCCACAGGATGGGAAGAGGACCAGAGTTTATTCTGAAATATAGAGAAGGCATAGCACTTAACCTTAACACAAACAATGACTGGCAGAAAAAAACCACAAATACCTCTTCCTTTGCCAAAACCTATAGACTCACTCAAAGAACTCAGGGGCTGAGGTCTAAACTAGTTACAGTGGGCTGAGATAGAAAGGGAAGCAGGACTGAGATACTGCTGCATCTGATGCGGTTTAACAGGTTTACCGTATCACTGTGGTTAAGAACCTAGGTTCTGTAGCCTCATTGCCTCCATTCAGATCCCAGTTCTGCCATCTGATAGCTGCATGACCATGGGCCATTCATTTAACCTCTCTATGCCTCAGATTGCTCATCCAAAACACTGGAATTATAAGAACTCCTGCTTTATAGGGTTACTGTTGAGGCTCCAGTCCTTAGCATAGTATCAGATTTCCCAAGAAACCTTGATGTGTCACTCATGGGTTGAGGTTCAAGTATTTATTTTCTCAGCCCACTAGGTGGCCAGGTGGGCTCCTGGGGTAGTCTCAGGACTACCATGTACAGCTGAGCAGGCTGCACACTGAATAACTCAAAAGGAGGGCACCACTCATAACAGTCACTATAGCCGTGTATTTTTATTACAGTAACTTTCCAACAGATGGCAGTAAAGTAACTTGAGACAGGAGTACTTACAAAAGAGTTGTGTGGACTAGAAGTACTGGGTGGCCAGAATCCCGTGGTACAAATACTACAACTGTCTAAGTGTACCATAACAGGAAAGAGTTGAGCAGCACTGGGTAACTGATTTTACTGTTGTCGATGTTCTTACTGTACCTTACAGGTAATATAAAGATGACTAATTCTCTGTGTCCTGTCCTCAAGAAGCTCACAGTCTAACAATTACAGGCTATGGCAAGGTCACAAAAATCTGTAATCCAATAAAGGAAAATGGAAAAGAGGTGTGACAGAGGTACAGTCCCTCATCAGCCCCTCACTTTCCTACCTGCCACTGAGAAATGGAAAAGCCATTAGGAGCAGAAAGCAGATTAGGGGACAGTATAACCCCAATCCTAACCCTAACCCTAATCCTAACCTTCTGTCAAACAGGGGCCCACTTTTGCCATCTATCCCCATCTTTTCCTGCTCCCTTAGTCCTTTAGACAAAACAAGCTTTTAAAGCAGGTTTTAATGGTCCTGGCTTAATGATAAAACTGCATGTCTGAGAATTAGAGGGATGATTGGAATGAAATCTTTAGACTGTTATAGAAATTTGACCAACCTGTGGATTCAACATGGCTAGTGTTCTCTGGTGGATGATTGGGTTTTTGGCTGCTTTCTTCAGAAAGTAAGTATATACGAACATCATTCCTGCTTTACCCAAAACACGTGCCCAAACCTGGAATTCTAAGATGTATTATCTGAGCTCTGCTTTTCCAGAATTTCGTGTAGAAGCTAAGGGGAAAATTGTCCTCTGTTACACTGCATTTTCGCACATCACTGTTAAGCCCCAAACAGAGTTATTCGATATATCTATACTTACATATCTTGTAAGCCATATATTTAATGTTAAATTTTCTAATGACCATATTAAAGTAAAAAGAAACAGGTAAAATTAATTTTAATAATGTAGTCTCAGGTCAGACTAACTATATTTCAAGTACCCAATAATCACATGTGGCTTAGTGGTTATCATGTGGGCAGCACAAATCCAAAATAATCATAGAACAAACTAAAGAGCCTTCTTGTAAACTCCACTAGGGAACTGTGGACCATGGTCTGACAACACATCTAAAGATAGAATGGCAATGTCTTATGTGTTTGTGTTGCTTCTATTGGCTCAGAACAAGACCATTTACATGTTATTTTATGCTCAATGAGAATGTGAACCAAAAAGAAAAGTCAGCAGTGTGGCAGAGCTGAAGACTAGCATTAGAGGCAGCAAGATTAAACAAGAGAGTAGCCAATATAGACAGTCACAAATAGATGACAAAAATCTATCAAATTTCAGGTAGTGTGGCCCATTATAGGAAAAACAAAAGCGGATTAAAACTACTGGTTTAATATGATGAGTTTGCACTCTGAAAAAGCAACTCTCTATCAAATTTTATTTATCTCTTAAAACTCTAGATAGACCTGAAAAATATTTCCTCAAAAACTCACAATTCTAAAAACGATGTAAAAAGTATCTAAATTATGTGAGTCAGAAAAATTAAAATGGAAATTTAAAAATACATGGAACAAAACACCAAAAAAGGGAGGGTATATCAGAACATGTGGGATGCAGCTAGAGTGGTATTTAGAAAGAGTGACTGATTGATTTTGAGACGGAGTCTTACTCTGTTGCCCAGGCTGGAGTGCAGTGGCACGATCTCGGCTCACTGCAACCTCCACCTCCTGGATTCGATTTTTGTGCCTTAGCTTCCCGAGTAGCTGGGATTACAGGAACGTGCCACCTCGCCCGGCTAATTTTTATATTTTTAGTAGAGATGGGGTTTTGCCATGTTGGCCAGGCTGGTCTCGAACTCCTGACCTCAGGTGATCCACCCGCCTCAGCCTCCCAAAGTGCTGGGATTACAGGCATGAGCCACTATGCCTGGCCATTACTTAGAAAGATTTATAACCTCAAATGCATATTGGAAAACAAGGATGATGGAAAATTAGTAAGCTCAGATCTCAACTCAAGAAAGTTGAAAATGAGAAGGTAAAATAAACCACTACGTTATTCAATTGTTACAGTTAAATAAATAAGAGCTGGGTTCAGATCCTGACCCTCCCACTTACCAATCTGCATTCTTGAGCAAGTTATTCAATCTTTCAAAGGCTCAATTGCCGTTATGTCTAAAATGGAGACAAATACCTGCAGCTAATAGGATTGTTGTGATGATGAAAATGAGGTGCACATAAAGTACTCAAAATATTTCTATAATGCTATTATTTCTAAAATGATCACCAAATCTCTAAACTAGAAGGCATTTTTAACGTTAATAGTTCTAAACAGAAAAGGAGACAGCCAACTGTCATAAATTTCACTTTAAAATGGTAACTATTACTATCTATATATCTATAGTCAAGAAAGTTGTTACTAACTTGATACAATTCTTCCAGGGGAGTGTACTGGGGAAAATTTTCTTTGATAGCTGTTAGTTTCTTCTTATAATTTAGTACTGACCATAAAGTTAGAATTTCTGCCCAGCTTCCTAGCCAGTGCTTGCCTAGGAAGCTGGGGTGATTTCTTTACAGATTTCTAACACAATCTTTGTGCAAGGATACATATCCCAGATGCAGGTACTAAGACATATCAAGTTGATCATATTAAAAATATAATACATATGAAGTTGAAATTATGTGAGTTTATGATATAAACTCATAAATTCACATTTTTCTGGAATTGGAACAGTATTCTGCCTACAGCAACTTCAGATCTGCTTTACTTTAAACAAAGCAGAATGGAGAGATTTAAACGTTTACTTTTTGTTTATATGAACTATGAATACGAGTAGGGTGGTTAAATCTGGAGCATTCAGAGCACAAATACCATGCCAATATTGTTTCCTCTCTTAAAAAATCAGGTTTTAAACTTCTTTTCTGCCAAAAGTGTTCCTTTCTAGATAGAGGTAGGGAAGGAACATGAAAAATTACATTTCTTTAAATAAATAAAAATGTAAACACATCATGTAAGTGGTTCTATCTAGAGTTCAGAGATCCAATGTTATGTGTGCTCAAAAAAACAATACCCCTAAGACTTCCTCAACCAGGACAAGAGTTTTACAGTATGGCAAATGCTTTCTTAACCTTCTTTCCTCAATAGACTACACAGCCATAACCTTAAACAGCAACTGTTATAGCTAAAACATAATACACATATACATATACATAACAAATGCCAGGTTAGGAGTTAAATGAATTTATCATAGCAAATAATGAATGTGTCTTTGGGAAGTAGATTACCCAAACTATATTTTCTAATTATTGGAGCCTCCTGTGCATTAATATTGCTATATTTCATCCTGCTGCTCACTTAAAAGGCCAAACTATTTCGTTTGCCAAATCCTGTTTAAGTCTCTTCGTTTTTTGGAAGAGGCCCTAAAATTCAAAGCAAAACTATCTGTGGCTCTTTTCTCAAACAGCTCTCTGCCTGTATTATGAAATTCTCAGGTAGGATTCTGGCTAAACATGTTTCACATGAAGGGAAGATTTTACCCATACTCTTGGTTTAAAGCTCAAATTATATCCCATCCATCAGACAATGCCGCTGTACTAAGATTAGCTCCTGTTTTATTAGAATTCAAGACAGCACACTAGTCATCACAGCTACATGTACTGTCTATGTTACGCCAGTAACTATGCTGTACTTTATACACATGACCTCACTTAACTGTAACAACTCTATAGGGTAGAAATGATTCCTATTTTATAGAAGAGAAAGCAGAGGCTCAGGCAGGCTTGCTGAGTTGTCCAAAAGTATACACACCTAGTAAAAGGCAGGTTCTCCCTCCCCAGCTTTACTGAGGTATATCTGACACATAAAAATTATGTATATTTAAAGTATACAATGTGATGTTTTGATATAGGTAGCCATTATGAAATAATTACCACAATCAGGCTAATTAACATATCTATCATATCAGTTACTTTTTGTGGTGAGAACACTTAAGATTTACTCTCTTAGCAAATCTTAAGTATTTAATCCAATCTTATTAACTATAGTCACCATTCTGTACAATAGATCCCCAGAATTTATTCATCCAGCATAACTGAAATTTTGTATCCTTTGACCAGCATCTCCCCATTTCCCCCACCTCCCAGCCCCTGGAAGCCACCATTCTACTCTCAAAAGGCAGGCTTCTTAACCTAGGCTGACTCTAAATTCAGCACTTTTTCTCTACCACATATGACTCAGTATTATTACTGTATTGGTAATATGCTTTAGCTGAAGTTACCAATCTGTTAAAACTCCATGAAGTATATTTATCTTAAAGAAAAATCCCTAAAACAAGATGAGACCTGGTGAAGAGCCAACTGAAGTTTGTATATATAAATATATATATAAAGTATTGTCAATTTTAACTAACATTAGCTTTTACTCCATGTTACTAAAAGTATCAGTTTGTACGTTAGCTCTGGGTCTCCTTATCATGAATAATGACAAGCTACACTGTTTAGATTTATTGCTCTATCAACCACTTGCACGTCAATTAGAAAGCCTCTAATGCACACCCACCACCCACATGCACCAGCTGGAAGCCCTTCAAGGAGACTGACTCACAAAAAAGGCAAGGCACTGAAATTATTTTTGTTGCTGTTGTTGTTGTTTCTTTAATTTATGTAACCTGCACTGAAAACTAATACTTTTCAGCTAAAGATTTTGACTTGGCTTTCAATGAAGTCAATATCTGGTTCAAAATAACTGCTAAAGGGAAATGTCTAGAGGCAAAGCCAGAAAATGCATTTGAAGAAAAGCAGGGGCCCTCATCTAGCCTCTGAAGATTTTTCACATGAATGGAGATTCCATGGCTCAGTAGATGGAATTGTTTCTTTTTAGTAAGAGAATATGTAGCCAAAGATTCTTTGAAATCTTAAATTCAAATTAATTCTTAGATATAAGGTCCTCCATATTCTTTTAACCAGTCTATCTTTTCTCCCAGGAAGTACAGGGAACTACGTAAATGTCTTCTTCACCTCTAGTCTAATATGTCCAAAGCAGGTGGGATGTATATCACTAGCATACACTTCCATTATGTACCTCATATCTTTTGTTCAAAATGTAAATTTAATAACCCAGTTGCTCAATACAAGGTTAAAAGAATTTTTTTAAAACAAGGACATTAACTATATTGTTAAATGCAATTCAAAAATGTAAATGTAAACCAGAAAAAAAGTGAAATTTCAACCTTTGGCGTCTTAGTAATGTTTTTTAATTGCAGATTTCAATTATGCAAGATGTACAGGACCTGAAACAAGTTTTTTTTTTCCTTAAGAGAATAGTTTCACATTAAAATATAACTTCAGCTGTGCTCAGAGGCTCACGCCTATAATCCCAATTATTTGGGAAGCTGAGGCAGGAGGATTTCTTGAGATCAGAAATTTGAGGCTGCAGTGAACTATGGTCATGCTGCCATACTCCAGCCTGAGCAACAGAATAAGACCCCATCTCTAAAAATATTAATAATAATAAATTAAATATAATTTTGATATTTATTTTATAATTAAATGCTTTGCATTTACTTAATTTGCTTCTATACCAGTTCAGAGCTTTTCCATTGTGGGAAAATACACTTTAAGTGTACCTTAAATTATGAAAAGCTAAGTATAGTATTATATGTTTACCTAAAACTATTCAGACAGTTAATTTACATTGAAATATTTGTGTATATGACATCAAAATACTTGAACATGTAATCAAGTCTATTACAAAGCTTTGCATTTTAGCAGGTCAAATAAAAACTTTATTTGAAGGCTGGGTGCCCTGGCTCATGCCTGTAATCCTAGCACTTTGGGAGGTGGAGGTGGGAGGGTCGCTTGAGGCCAGGAGTTTGAGACCAGCCTAGGCAACACAGCAAGACCCCATCTCTACAAAAAAACAAATTAGCTGGGCGTGGTGGGACACACCTGTGATCCCAGCTACTTGGGAGGCTGAAGCAGGAGCATCACTTGAGCCCAGTGATAGGTGACAAAGTGCTAGCAGCCCTCACTCGCAGCACCTCCTCGCCTCAGAGTCCACTCTGAGGGTGCTTGAGGGGCCCTTCAGTCTGCCGCAGCACCGTGGGAGCCCCTCTCTGGGCTGGCTGAGGCCGGAGCCCCCTCCCTCTGCTGGCCTGGAGGTGTGGAGGGAGAGGCCTGGACGGGTACCGGGGCTGCGCGCTGCACTCCAGGGCCAGTGTGAGTTCGCGCGGGGCGCCCACTCAGCGGCCCCACACACGGAGTGGCCAGCAGGCACCACCGGCCCAGGGCAGTGAGGGGCTTAGCACCCGGGCCAGCAGCTGTGGCAGTTGTGCCAGGTCCCCCAGCAGTGCCGGCCTGCAGCGCTGCTCTCAAATTTTTGCTGGGTTTGGCTGCCTCCCGGCAAGGCAGGGCTCACGACCTGCAGCCCGCCATGTCTGAGCTCCTCCTGCTGCAGTGGGCTCCCAGGGGTGGCCTGAGCCTCCCCTACAGGCGCCGCCCCCTGCCCCGTGGTGCCAGGTCCCATCTACAGCCCAAGGACTGAGGAGTGCAGGCGGGGCTCAGGACTGGTGGGCAGCTCTGCCTGCAGCCCTTGTGCAGGATCCACTGGGTGAAGCCAGCTGGGCTCCTGAACTGGATGGGGACTTGCAGAACTTTTATATCTAGTGGACGGATCATATGTGCACCAATCAGCACTCTGTGTTTACCTCAGGGTTTGTGAATACACCAATTGGTACTCTGTATCTAGCTAACCTAGTGGAGACTTGGAGGACTAGCACTCTGTGACTCTGTGTCTAGCTCAAAGATTGTAAATGCACCAATCAGCACTCTGTGTCTAGCTCAAGGTTTATAAACGCACCAATTGGTACTCTATATCTAGATAACTCTGTATTTAGCTAACTAGCACTCTGTGACTCTGTGTCTAGCTCAAGGATTGTAAACGTACCAATCAGCACTCTGTCAAATCGGACCAATCAGCTCTCTGTAAAATGGACCAATCAGCAGGATGTGGGTGGGGCCAGATAAGGGATAAAAGCAGGCTGCCCTAGCCAGCCAGCAGCAACCCACTTGGGTCCCCCTCCACACTGCGGAAGCTGTTCTTTTGCTCTTTGCAATAAATCTTGCTGCTGCTCACTCTTTGGGTCCATGCTGGCGTTAGGAGCTGTAACACTCACCACGAAGGTCTGCAGCTTCATTCCTGAAGCCAGCAAGACCACGAATCAACCGGGAAGAACGAACAACTCCAGATGTGCTGCCTGTAAGAGCTGTAACACCAGTACCACGAAGAGCTGCAGCTTCCCTCCTGACAGTGAGACCACGAACCCACCAGAAGGAAGACGCTCCAGACACATCTGAACGTCTGAAGGAACAAACTCCGGACACACCATCTTTAAGAACTGTAACACTCACCGCAAGGGTCTGCGGCTTCATTCTTGAAGTCAGTGAGACCAAGAACCCACCAATTCTGGACACACCAGGAGGTTGAAGCTACAGTGAGATGTCATGGCACCACTCCACTCCAGCTTGGGTAACAGAGTGAGGCCCTGTCTCAAAAAAAGTTTATTTGGCCCGGCGCAATGGCTCACACCTGCAATCCCAGCACTTTGGGAGGCTGAGACGGGCGGATCATGAGGTTAGGAGATTGAGACCATCCTGGCCAACACGGTGAAACCCCGTCTCTACTAAAAAATACAAGAAATTAGCTGGGCGTGGTGGTGGGCCCCTGTAGTCCCAGCTACTCGGGAGGCTGAGGCAAGAGAATGGCATGAACCTGAGAGGCGGAGCTTGCGGTGAGCCAAGATCGTGCCACTGCACTCTAGCCTGGGCAACAGAGTGAGACTCTGCCAAAAAAAAAAAAAAAAAGTTCGTTTGACTATCAAATTTTTTTTTTGAGATGAAGTCTCGCTCTGTCACCCAGGCTGGAGTGCAATGGCGTGATCTCAGCTCACTGCAACCTCTTGTCTCCTGGGTTCAAGCAATTCTCCTGCCTCAGCCTGCCGAGTAGCTGGGACTACAGGAGTGTGCCACCACACCCAGCTAACTTTTGTATTTTTAGTAGAGACAAGGTTTCACCATGTTGCTCAGGATGGTCTCGACCTCTTGACCTCGGGATCCCCCCACTTCAGCCTCCCAAAGTGCTGGGATTACAGGTGTGAGCCACTTCGCCCAGTCAACTATCAAAATTTTTTATCAGAAAAGTTTTTTCTTTTTTTTTTGAGACAGAGTCTTGCTCTGTTGCCCAGACTGGAGCGCAGTGGCGTGACATCTGCTCACTGCAAGCTCCGCCCACCAGGTTCATGCCATTCTCCTGCCTCAGCCTCCCGGGTAGCTGGGACTACAGGCGCCTGCCACTACGCCCAACTAATTTTTTGTATTTTTAGTAGAGACAGGGTTTCACCGTGTTGGCCAGGATGGTCTCGATCTCCTGACCTCGTGATCCGCCCACCTCGGCCTCCCAAAGTACTGGGATTACAGACGTGAGCCACTGCGCCCAGCCAGCAAAATTCTTTAATTGATTCAAGTCAAAACATGCTAAATTATATATTTCTAAGAGAATTTTGGAGTTGTAAGGAACCTTTGAAATTATCTATGCTATCTCTTTATTTCATCAATGATAAAAATCAAGGCCCTGGGAAACAGAACTGCTGCTTGAACCTAGGTCTCCTGACTTCCAAGTAGTATTCTTTCCACTCACCAAACTGCCTCTTTTCCCAAATCACTGAGAGCTGGCCATTGCTTACACATAGCCTTTCTTGACATTTAATCGTAACTTCTATGTCAAGAAGTTTATGAGAGCTACAAAGCAACCAGAGGAAACCAATTTGAAGGTTCCTCAAAAAGTTATACATAGAACTACTATATGTCTCAAAAATTCCAATCCTAAGTATACATTCAAAAGAATTGACAACAGGGACTCAAACAGATACTTGTATGTGAATGTTCACAGCAGCATTATTCACTATAGCTAAAAGGTGAAATAAAACAATCTAAGTGTCCATTGACAGATGAATGGATAAGCAAAATGTTTACAGATGACTGGACCATAAAAAGGAATTAAGTTCTGATACATGATACAACATGATGAAATGTAAAAATGTGCTAAATGAAAAAAGTCATCATAAAAGGACAAATTGTTTGATTCAACTTTATGAAATATCTAGAATAAGCAAATTCATAGAGACAGATAAGCAATTACAAGGGGCCAAGGTAGAACGTAATAAGGAGTTATTGTTTAATGGGTATAGGATTTCTATTTGGGGTGATTAAAACTTTCAGAAATAGAGTAGTGATGGTTGCACACTGTGAATGTAATTAAAGTCATTAAATTGTACACTTAAAAATCGTTAGAACAATTGGGTGTGGTGGATCACACTTGTAATCCCAGCACTTTGGGAGGACGAGGTGGGTGGATCACTTCAGGCCAGGAGTTTGAGATCAGCCTGGCAATATGGTGAAACACTGTTTCTACTGAAAATTCAAAAATTAGCTAGGCGTGGTGGCATATGCCTGTAGTCTCAGCTACTTGGGAGGCTGAGGCAGGAGAATTGCTTGAACCCAGGAGGCGGAGGTTGCAGTGAGCCGAGATGGCACCACTGCACTCCGGCCTGGGCAGTAGAGTGAGACTCCATCTCAAAATAAATAAATAAATAAATAAATAAAAATCGTTAAAACGGAAAATTTTGTATTTTACCACAATAAAAAACCACTAGAAACCCTGACAGAAACCGTCACAGAATTTCCCATGTTCAAAAAACTTCATTCTAGAATCTAGTGGTAATTATTAAAAATTATTAACATACATTTTTAAATGATAAGGAAAACCAGATACAAAATTTATAGAAATTCACTGTACTGTCTTCAAAATTTTTCTTTAAATCCAGGCTGGGCACGGCAGCTCACGCCAGTAATCCTAGCACTTTGGGAGGCCGAGGCAGGCGGATCACAACGAGGTCAGGAGTTTGAGACCAGCCTGGCCAACATGGTGAAACCCCGTCTCTACTAAAAATACAAAAATTAGCCAGGTGTGGTGGTGTACACCTGTAATCCCAGCTACTAGGTAGGCTAAGGCAGGGCCTGAGCGACAGAGCAAGACTCCATCTCAAAAAAAAAAAAACAAAAAAAAAAAAACAAAAAATAAACAAAGCTTTTTTCTTGAAATCCAAAATCATTCTCAAAATTATTATTATTATTATTAGTTTTTTTGAGACAGAGTTTCACTCTTGTTGCCCAGGCAGGAGTGCAATGGCACGATCTCAGCTCACTGCAACCTCCGCCTCCCAGGTTCAAGCAATTCTCGTGCCTCAGCCTCCTGAGTAGCTGGGATTACAGGCATGTGCCACCACTCCCAGCTAATTTTGTATTTTTAGTAGAAACGGGGTTTCTCCATGTTGGTCACGCTGGTCTTGAACTCCCAACCTCGGGTGATCCGCCCGCCTCAGTCTCCCAAAGTGGTGGGATTATAGGCGTGAGCCACCGCACCCAGCCCTCAAAATGTTTATTTAAGAGAAAGCTATCTGAGTTGTGAAGTTCAGACCAAAGACTTACGAAAAACTCATTGAAGCACCTTCTAAAATTATAAGAATTGGAGTAGAACTTGTAATATGGAAAATAGTAATGCCAGTTAAAAATAAATTTACTATGCAACCTAAGATCCTCTAAAATAATCTCACTTTAAGGAAGTGGAGTATACCCTCCTGCCCCAAATACTATTTCCCAAATTTCCTTTCAGACTAAATTTGGTTAATATTAATATATAGTTAAATGATGTTATTAAACTCTTCTTCTCTACACCTTAGTGCTTGTATCTTTGGCCTTGAAGTGAACACAGTACTGAATTACATACGCTAAATGACCAATTATCCATTGAATCAACATTTTCTAGTACAGTGCCTCATGTTCTTTGACATTCATGTGCCCATCATATAATGAGAAAATATATTATTTTTTATACGAAAAAAATATAAAAAACTACACAGAATAAGAATAGAAATTTAGAATAGTTTTATTTCTTTCAAGTTACCACACCAACACAGCTACAACAAAGATCTGCTTTCTACTCTCATTGATTTTCATGTCAGCTGTTAAATTAGATTCACTATCTACAAGACATGTCAATTTATCATTATTAGTGGCATGCTTTTAAACAGTTACCATATATATGTAAAAAAGAATTCAATACTCTCTCTGAAACTTACAATTTTTAACTTTATATAATAAAATGATAATGGATAAAGAACTTCACTGATATTGGACCTCTGGAATAAATGTTTAGAGAAATCAGTCTAGTAAAAATTAGCTGAGAAGACAAACCAAAGATATAATTAAAACTCCTAGTATTTTGGCAATTAAGTTTTTAACTATTGTACAACCAAATAGTTTATATATACAAACCACAGTTTATAAATTCTACAACTTCTTCTTTGTCATTTTAAACTTGACTGTGTGGGCTTTAATCATCCAGGCCATGTAATTACCTTTAAGAAGCATGCTTAGGGTGTTTTCTGGACTACAGGTCCATACAGCATTTCTCTCTGTCCTCTTGGGAACAAAACATCAATTGCTTTCAGCTAAATGCACTCACATATGAATATTTCAGTACAATTTAATGCTTCTATACCAACCCCAAAGGAACAGAGCATCAATTTGTGAACACAATTCTCTTGGAGTTAAAAGCCAAGCTAGATAATGCAGTATGAAAGCAGCTGTCAATCTTCAGCTTTTTAGCAAGTTAGAAGGGCAGCCCATAAATTCAGTCCCAGCTGTATACAAGTAAGTCTATAAAGTTTGTTCCTACACAGACTTTTCAACAATAGTGAATTTTCAAAAGAGAATCCAGAAACAACATTTATTATCTTGATACATTTTTCAAAAACTGCTTATTCATCTGCTAACTTTAAACTGACTTCTATTCACTTAGTCTCACCATTATGAATGGACAGTTGGTCTGTTAGTAAAATACCAAAATATACACAAAATAATCTACTCCCACTAAGAAGTTGCACTAAGCGTAAGAACACATTTCCCTGGCATTAGATAACAGATTCTTTAATAACTGCAATATGCTTATATGTTCAGATGGTTAGGAAGGAAAGGTGAGCACCATCAAAAAAGCTAATAGAAGGCAGTCTAGAAATAAGTATTAAATGGAAACTACCACCAAATATGCCAATCCTTAAAAGGCCATAGAAATTAAATGCTAGTTGTAGCATAAATCTGAGGCTCTATGAAGTTCAACAAATATTATTGTGCTAACAAAATCCAGTAAGTGTGTCAAACCTCAGGTAAAGAAATAAGAATTCAATGCCTGTTCCTAATTTCAAAACAAAATAAAACAAAATCTCTTAGAAAACAAGGATTTATGACAGTACTGTAAAAATGGCTAATATACAGCACTTACTATATACCAGTTTTTAAGTGTCATACAAATATTAACTCATTTAATCCTGTTTTACATATTAATCGTTAAGATCATTTAATCTTTAATACTGCAGTATGAAGTATGAATTATTATCACCATTATATAGTAGAGAAAACTGTCCTACAGAGCGGTTAAGTGATTTGTCCAAAGTCACACAGCCAGCAAGTGGCAACACCAAGAGCTGAATCCTGACAACCTGGCTAGAAAGTCTGGATTCTTAACCATTCTATGACACTGCCTATTATAGGTAACTTTTTAAATCTGATAAAGGGTATCCACTAAAAACAGACAGCCAACATAATACCTGTGGTGAAACAATGGAAGAATTTCCTCAAAATGAAGGACAAGGATGTTTATCCTCACCACTTCTGTTCAACAATGCCACAGCTAACACAGTAAGAAAAGAAAATTGGCCAGGCACGGTGGCGCACGCCTGTAATCCCAGCACTTTGGGAGGCTGAGGCAGGTGGATCACGAGGTCAGGAGATGGAGACCATCCTGGCTAACATGGTGAAACCCCGTCTCTATTAAAAACACACAAAAAATTAGCCGGGCGAGGTGGCAGGCGCCTGTAGTCCCAGCTACCTGGGAGGCTGAGGGAGGAGAATGGTGTGAACCCAGGAGGCGGAGCTTGCAGTGAGCCGAGATCACACCACTGCACTCCAGCCTGGGCTATAGAGCCAAGACTCCGTCTCAAAAAAAAGAAAAGAAAATTGAATAAAAAGATGAAGCAAAATTTCATTATTCATTATTCCCAGAAGATATGGCTATGTACAACATCCAAGAGAATCTACAAATTAATAAGAATAATATATAAGTATCAATTGCATTCCTATATATCTACATACTTTTATAACAAAAATTATAAAACTGTGTAAACAAGTGGAGAAATAAAATCATGGTCACAGAAGACCAAATGCTGCAAAGATTTGGACTCTTTCCAAATTAATCTATACATCCAATGTTCCTCACTTGAGGAATTTTCACTATCTGAATATATGTTACAATATGTACTTTTTAAACCCAGGAGTCACTATTCAAATTAAAAAAAACAACTATCAAGAGATTTGCATGAGTGCACATTTAAGGTGCTTATGAATCTAAGAGAGACTGTCCAGTCTACTCAACAGCTGTATCTCAGCTATTCTCCTGACAAGATCATATCTTATGCTCACATTCTATAACCATGAGCAAAAGGAACACAAGGAGACATACATTTTTAAAGATATTTTTCATCTAATTGTTTTATCTAAGACTGCAGACAATGGTTCACAGCCATCTATTTCTGGACCTCAGGAGTGGAGAAAACTGTCCATCACTTCTTCGAATCCAATAGTGAGCCCTTTGCTAGATTCTTCCCACACATTTTGACTCACGACTGAATGGCAACCATGATAACAGCCCCTTCTCCCACTTCTCACCAGCAAATCTAACTCAGGCAACACTTTAATCAGTACATTATTTTTTTTACATGGTCTTGGTTATTAGCTAAGAGTTATTTGCAGTTCATCATGTATCTTTAACATATTTTCTCATTGCTTAATTACATTATGGTACATGTTTGGGACAGTATAGAAGAAATATCTGATACTGTACAGTTTCCACACTATTCTGTCCAAAAACATACCAAATAATGAGTGTAGTAAGTGTTAAGTAACTGGTGTTTTACATGCATAATGCAGATTTTTACATGAACTGGGATTCTTATAAAAGTGTTTAAGATTTTGTAACTGAGGGAAAATTATTTGAGGTTTCGATTAGACTGTGAACCAGTTATTAATTCTCCCTGTTAAGATAATAAAATATAGGTCTGAGTTCTCTGAAGCTTTAGTAGCTATACAATTTTTGTAATAGTCTAAATCTGGATAATGAGTTATACCTACATTTCTGATCAATATTTCAACTGTGAAGCTTGACAAATGAATTCTAAAACTGTAAAGAAATGCAGGGAACCAATAGCTAAAAACATTTTGGAGAACTGAGAAGGGAGATACTGCCCAACCAGATAACTTTATTAAATGTAGTATGGGTACAGTAATAAACAACTGGCCAATGGGACAGAATAGACAGCCCAGAAACAGACCCCTGCATACATATAAACTTGATATGTAAGAGATGATGCTGCACATCAGTGGAGGAGAGAGGGAATGTGTATTAAATGGTGCTGAGGTACCTGATTAACTATATGGGGGTAAATGGAATACTCACTTCACATTAAACATAAAAATCAAATCAAGTAGATTATAATTATAAACCAAAATGTGAAGAAGGACAAAATTTTTAAAAACTTTTAGAAAAAAATACAGGTGAATATCTCTACAATCCTATCTTAGGAATGATTTCTTAAACAAGACACAAAAAGTACATATCAAAAAGGAAAAAAATAAGTTGAACCACATTAAAATTAATGCTCTATCAAAAGGTATTATTTTTTAAAATGGGAAAGACAGACATAAATGAAAGAAAATGTATGCAACACACATAACCAATAAAAGATGTGTATCCAGAATATATAAAGAACTTCCAAGAATCAGCCTGGCCAACATGGTGAAACCCCATTTCCACAAAAAAATATACAAAAATTAGCCAGGTATGGTGGAGGGTGCCTGTAGTCCCAGCTACTCGGGAGGCTGAGGTGGGAGAATTGCTTGAACCCAGGAAGCGGAGGCTGCAGTGAGCTGAGAGCTGAGATCACGCCACTGCACTCCAGCCTGGGCAACAGAGTAAGACTCTGTCTCAAAAAAAAAAAAAAAAAAAAGAACCTCCAAGAATCAATAAAAGATAATTTAATAGAAAAATGAGCAAATGGTATTAACATTAAATATTCAAAGGGGAAAAAACCATAAATGGATATTTCACATATGAAAAGATATCTCACTAGTAATCACAGAAAAGCAGATAAAAAGCATAGTGAGATTTCATGCCCATCAGGCCAGCAAAACTTTTTTTAAATTGTGCTAAAATATATATAACATAAAATTTACCACAGTAATCTTTTTTTTTTTGAGACGGAGTTTCGTTCTTGTTGCCCAGGCTGGAGTGCAATGGTGCGATCTTGGCTTGCCACAACCTCCACCTCCCAGGTTCAAGCGATTCTTCTGCCTTAGCCTCCAGAGTAGCTGGGATTACAGGCATGTGCCACCACGCCCAGCTAATTTTGTATTTTTAGTAGAGACAGGGTTTCTCCGTGTTGGTCAGGCTGCTCTTCAACTCTCGACCTCAGGTGATCCACCCGCCTCGGCCTCCGAAAGTGCTGGGATTACAGGCGTGAACTACCGTGCCCGGTCCATGGTAATCATTTTTAAATATATAGTTCTGGGACACTAAGTACAGCTACCTTGTTATGCAACCATCACCACCCATCTTCAGAACTGCCGTCTATCTCAAGAACTGCAAAAGTTTTTTTTAAATTGTAAATAACCAAAGTTCAGAGAGCTGTTAAAACTGTTAGTAAATATAAGCTGGAATAACCACTTTGGAAAACAATTTGTCAAAATCTGGTAAAGCTAGATTCTCTACAATTAGCAATTTCACCCCAAGGCATATTTCTTTAATAAAACACTAACACACAAGGAAACATTATTAATAATCTTCATGGTAACATTATTTGTAAGAAATTATTGACTACTTAAATAAACAACCATTAGTAAAAAAAATAGGTAAAGTGTGATAAATTCATATAACAGAATACCATACATAAATGAAATACAAATGAAAAAAATGCTACCTGCATTAACACAGATGAGTCTCACAAATACAAGATGAATTGAAAAAATAAAGAACATATATAGGACATTACTATTGATAATTTCAAAAATATACACAATAACATTATATATCAGTGCTCCCCAACTTTTTTATACCATGGCACACAGAAAATAACATTTGTATCATACACAAACAAGGCTGGTCATAAAAGCCACTGTTCCAAAGGCTGAGAGGATCAACATCTGGTATGCCTCTGAATCATTCATCATACTCATATTGAAAATCTTAGCTACATACTGCTTAGGGATCTGTAGATATGTAGCAAAAGTAAAAATGAAATATCTTGAAACAATAATAATCAAATTTAGGATAATGGCTACTTTTTTTCTTTTTTTTTTCTTGCTCTGTTGATCAGGCTGGAGTGCAGTGGCACAATCATAGCTAACTGCAGCCTTCATCTCCCTGGCTCAAGTGATCCACTTCATTCAGTCTTCCGAGTAGCTGGGACTACAGGTACATGCCACCACACCCAGCTAAATTTTTTTTTTAAGTAGAGAGGAGGTCTCGCTATGTTGCCCAGGCTGGTCTCAAACTCCTGAGCTCACATGATCCTCCTGCTGCAGCCTCCCAATGTGCTGGGATTACAGGTGTGAGCCACCCACTGTGCCCAGCCAGTAATGGTTACTTTTGAGGGGAGGAAAAAATGTGTATTAAAGGAAGAGTACACAAGGGTTTTCAACAGTACTGTAATATTGTTTCTTAAATGCAGGGATGAAAACATTAGTGTTTATTATTTCTATATAAATTATATATTTATATTTTCATAAATTTATATATAAACTTTTAAATAAAAAGAAAAGAATGGGAAGGAAAAGGAATACAGCAAACCTAAGCTACATTTTCAAGCTTAGCCTAGCAAGAGAGGTGAAAGGGGCAATAGGTAATGGGGAAAAGAAGCTGCTGGGCAGATACAGGGTTTTCTTCTTAAGACTATAGAAAAGGGGCCAATAGAGAAGGAGAGACTCTGATCCGGAGGATGGAGTAACTAATAGAACACTGTCTCAAAGAAGGTACAAAATGATGGGGCCCAGAGGATAAGCAGACATATTAGCAAAATTAAAAAGGGAGGCCCTCTTTTTTATCTACATGTAGATACGCTGGATTTTTGTATCGCTTTGCTTATGTAGAAAGTACAATAAGTTTACTTGTGAAGTAGAAGGAATGGTCAGTTTCTGAGAATAAGATAATGATACCAAGTAAGGGGTTTTAAAAGGGGTGGCAATTTAAAATAAAGTAGTTGAAATACTAACAGATGACAAAAATCAGAATTCAGTTCCCACAGACACAGTTGTAGAGAACTATCTGAGGCTATGCAATTCAACAATTTTCTCTGGACAGTAGTTCTGATAATGTGCTCAGGGCTCTAGTCATTCTGCAGAGGTGTCGTACAGACTCTCTCAGGAAAATGAGACAGGGTGAGAGCTGAGCTAGTAGCACTCCAGATATACCACCCCACTTCAACTCCACTTTTTCCCATATTATACATGGGACTTCCTGATAAAATTTCCTTTGAAGAAGGGTTCTACAACTAGATCACTAGTCACTACCCTAGAATAAGCCTGAACAGCAGATACAAAATCACATAATTTCTGCCTCTCACGAAAATGTGCTTAATATTAGGCAATTTGCCTACACTGAGGGACATTATTAAAAACGCAGTCCTATGAAACCACTGTCTTATTTACAGTAAAGGTATTGTTGAGGATGCCAATCAACAGAGCCTTCTTTATAAGGACTCAAGGGATATATCTCTCTCTCTGATCTTGATACCAGGCCAAATGATACTTCCCATGTGCCATTTAGTTTGCTTTTACGTTGGGACACTGTAAATCAGGGCACTGATCCTGTTGTCCAATATGAATTGGCTTCTAAAAACCAAATTTACAGCCCACATCTAGCAAACAAACAAGACCATATAGAATCTTTTTTTATTAAGGTGACTTTATTTTTATGTAATTAAAGACAGGATCTCACTTTGTCACCCAGGCTGGAGTGTAGCGGCACAACTACAGCTCACTGCACCCTTGAACTCCTGGGTTTCCTTCTACTTCACTAGTAAACTTATTGTACATTCTACAACTCAGCCTCCAGTGCTGGGATTATAGACATGAGCCACCTCACACAGCCAGAATTTTTATTTACACTCTCTCACCTCATTTCAATCTATCTTTCTAGCCTTTATCTTTCACCTGAATTTTCTCAGGATGACTCAAACTGCTACCCACCATCACTACAGATAAGGCAGAGTTTGGCTGCCACAGGTAGAGACACAGGGGGCAGGGACAAGAACACTGAGAAAGCCTCACTCTGAGGCCCAAGTGCAGAGGATCTGCCTAAGACTGAGACTAAATAAGAACCAAGAACCATCCCTTACCACAACCATATAACTTAAGACTAAACAGATGACAACGAAACACAATACTTGGCCCTAAAGTGGATTCTGTATTAGGCTAACTGATAAAACTGGAGTATTCCATTAGAAAATAAAAACTCGGAATCAGAATATGAACTGACAAAATTGGAATATGGCATATAAATGTGTTTTGGTTATATAAGAGAACATTTCTATTCTTAAGAAATACATACAGAGGTCTTTAAGGGTAAAGGGCTATAAATGTTACTATCAACTAGTTCAGAAAAAATGTATGTACACACACACACACACACACACAGAGTACATTTTTTTTTTTAAAGAGACGGGGTCTTGCTGTATTATGCAAGCTGGAGTGCAGTGGCTGTTCATAGGCATGATCATAGTGTACTACAGTCTCTAACTGCTGGCCTCAAGCAATCCTCCCACCTCAGTCTCCTGAACAGCCAGGACTATAGACATAGACATACATCACAGTGCTCAGCTATACCGCTTTTAATTTTCAACTTTTTATAAGTCTGAAATCATTTCAAAATAAAAAATAAAGAGAAGTCTTTGTTACAATAGTAAGCCATGAATTGACTAGTGTTTTCCTATCACTGGGTCTGAATTCTTACAGGGAGCATGAATCCATAAGCATACCAGGAACTGTTCTATAATCTTTCATATTCACATGTAAATTATTGTGAATGACCCAAAAAAGCATTTAAAAAACAAAATTCACAGCATCCTTTGAGTATTACATGTTTTTCAAATTATTAAAATATTATTTTGTGAGGATAACCAAATCTGACTTTATGTGCCCTTACTTTATGAAGTAGGGAACTTTTTACTACTGATCATCAGAAACAGCAGTGCTGATGATGCTTTCCACAGCTATTACAAAGTGGCAAAAAAACGAGAGGATCTTCAAACAATATAAGTTGAAAGGAAAGTAGAAAACGAAATCAAGCTTTAAGAGATTCAAGAAGCTTCAATGGTAGGGAAAACAGACCCAAATTAAATAAGGATAAATGAAAGTACTGTGTTCAGCTTTAAAAACAAAGAAATACTGAATTATTACTAGACAAAGGAGATGTGGTTTAATAGCAGGCAATTCAAGTGGGGGAGGGGAGAGATTCTGGATGGCCACAAGTGTAATTCTTGCCAACAGTGGGATATGGCAGCCAAAAACCTAATGCATTATTAAGTAGCATTAATTAAGATATTATTTAGGGAGATAATAATCCAACTCTGCACTAGTCAGAGCACAAGTGAAGTAATGCATTCAATTCTGGGCCTCAGGACTCCTGGCTTACGGTCCTGAGGGAATAGCTGTATCAGACCAATCCTCCTGCTGAGAACAACTACAAAACCTGGTTAAAACACAGATAGCAACTGTTTAAGTACAATGGAGATCAACTTAGACAGGCAGCATTGAAGGAGCCGGGATTCTGTAAGGGAGGGAGGCACACTGAAATGAGCCCAGCATATATCTCTATTTCCTCCCTTGGGGCATTTGCAGATTCCCCACAGGGATAAAAGCCAATCCAAAAAGGAGATACTTTGGATAGAAATCTGCAGTCTTACTGGTTGAGTAAACACACAAAAGACAGTATTCGTGACTGCCAAACCAGCTGGAAAGTGAGGGAAAAATTCCAGAAGAAGAGAACCACAGGGAGAGAACCACAAACTCTGCACATACACTCCACTCAAAACTCTGGCTGATCCCCGCATTAGGCATGTATGAGGTGAGCTCTATACTGTCAGGCTAAGACTAAAAGAACTGAACATAAGGAGATTGAGTCTGGAATTTGAGTTCAGCCAAGTTAACTGCCTGCTAAAACACAAAGTTAATATTCTTAATAGGAATATAACAGAATCCATAATCTCTACAACATATTCAGTGTCTCTACAATATATTACAAAACTATTAGACAACCAGCAATTCTCCAAATATGGTCAGGATAACCCTGAGAGCCTCAAGACCCTTTCAGGGATTCTGCAAAGTCAAACCTATTTTCATAGCAATACTAAGATGTTATTTACCACTTTTTTCTTTCATTCTCTCACAGTGTACAGTGGAGTTTCCCAGAGGTGCCAGGACTTTTAAAGAAACCATCACTCTGATGGCTAACAGAATGTATGCATCTCTATTTTTATGTTTCCTAAAAGTTTTTACGGTATAGTTGGTTTTAGGTATAAATTTGTATGTATATAGGGATTAACTTAGTTTGTTCTCAGGACAGTACAGCAGTGTGTGTTCTTATAGTTACAACTGCTATAATTTCTACAATTTCATTATTGTTCAATAAACCAATGTTTGAAATACCAAAGGTTTCCTTGTGCCTGCAAGGAAACATAAGAAATACACTCTGTGGTCTTACATGGCAATAACATTTACATTTTTTTAAACTTTTATTCATTTTTAAATTTCTCTAAAACTATTCTATTTTTATAATATTTATACTGAAATAGAGAAGACTAACTTTCTCAACCCATAGCTGCAACAACCATGTCTAAAGATGCTGAAAAAGATGAAACCAATAGCAGAGTTTTCTAACTTATGGAAAAGAGAAATATAGTCTAAAAATACTGTGTAAAATAAATGAAAATATGATAAAAGTTATCTTTCTCTTAGCTTTACAGATGCTAATAATTTACCTTACTCTATCTTATGCAAAGGAAGTGATGACTATTTTGAAAACAAACATTCAGAGTTCAGAGAAAACTAAATAGGATTTTATTTTAACATAAATGTCATGAGTTTAAGAGCCAAAAGCTATTATTTTAGCTTTTCAAGCAAGAAAAGAAAAAGGTCACTGAAGCATCTTAAGTTATCATATTTCATTGGTTAGAGAAGTATAGTTGCTAAGAGACTAACAGAGGTGACATTGCTGAATTCCTGCTTTGAAAACTCAGGAAAACAAACTATGGCACTGTCACATTCCAGTGGTACAGTAACTTGCTGAATAAAATATTTAGCTGTAAACATGAAGACAGCATCTCATCTGCAAAACTGTACTTTTGCCTGACAAGTCTATAGACATGACTGCGTTTCCTGCTTTACTTCTATTGTCTAGTACTGATATCAAGTAATCATTGAAGAATATTTTTACATGAATCCTTGGCAGTGAACACAAGTGGTGATGAAATACTCAAAGTGTTAAATAGCTTTTTGGAATCCCATGGTTTATTTTGGAAAAACCGAATTGACATTTGCACTGATGATGTGAAAATGACAGTGGGTAACACTGCCTTAGTAGCAGTTTCAAGGCAGTGGCACCAAACTCACTGCGTTCTTCATGGCCACATACTCACAGTTGTTTGTTTTGTTTTGTTTTTTTAAAGCCACTTTCACCTAAGGTCCTTGATAAAGCAGTAAGAATTATTAACCTTGGCCAAGCATGGTGGCTCACACCTGTAATCCCAGCACTCTGGAAGGCCAAGACAGGTGGATCACATAAGGTCAGGAGTTTGAGATCAGCCTGGCCAACATGGTGAAACCTTGTCTCCACTAAAAATACAAAAATTAGCCGGGCATAGTGGTTCACACCTGTAATCCCAGCTACTCAGGAGGCTGAGGCACCAGAATCACTTGAACCCGGGAGGCGGAGGCTGCAGTGAGCTGAGATGGTGCCACTGCACTCCAGCCTGGGCAATAAGAGTGAGACTCCATCTCAAGAAAAAAAAAAGAATTATTAACGTTATTAAATCTTGACCTTGGAGTACATGTATCTTTAATATTCTGTGTGACAAACTGTGAAGAATGTAGAAAACACTTCCACTTAATACCAAAGCACAATGGGTTGTCTCGAGGGAAAGCACCTGTTTAATAGTTTGAGTTGCAAGCTGAACCAGGTACTTTTTTCATGAAACACAATTTTTACTTCAAAGAAAATCTGACAGACATTTGCATTTTTTGCAGGTATCTTACTGTGAATAAAGTGACCTCATCAATTCTGAAACAACAACTGAAAGTATTTCTCATCAAGGACAAAATTTGAACTTTTAAGTGAAAAATCAGAATTCTAAAACACTTGTACCGATGACTACGAGCTTTGAAGATTCTTCTAACAAGATGAGTGATGCACCACATAACAACATTTTTTGGTCAACAGTAGACTGCATATATAAGGGTGGTCCCATAAAATTATAAAGAATCTGAAACATTCCTATCGCCTTAGTGATGTCATAGACGTAACATCATAGCACAACATATTAACTTTTCTATGTTTAGATACACAAATAACATTTTACAATTGCCTACAGTATTTAGTACAGTAACATACTATACAGGTTTGTAGCCTAGCAGCAATAGGCTACCCCATATAGCCTAGGTGTTCAGTAGACTATGACATCTAGGTTTGTGCAAGTACACTCTATGATGCTCACACAATAACAAAATCGTCTAATGACACATTTCTCAGAATATATCCCTATTGTTAAGTGATGCCTGCCTATATTAATGAATGTGACTTTTTTTTTTTTTTTAAAGTCTTCAATTTTATTTGTTTTAAACAGCAACTAACAGCTTGGAAATGTCCCTAACAGCTAGGACCCGCCCCATGCATTCCAGAGGTTCCCCCACCAAGGCTGGGGTCCAGGTTCCAGGAACTCCTCCTCATTAGGCCTGATTTCTCTCTGGAGACTTGGGACAAAAAAGCCTGTGCAGTTAGAGGGGAAGTTGGCACTAAAGGTCACCATTTAGAAGAGTTGGGCTCAGACACAGCTGCCTTTGCTAGTCTTAGGATATTCTGAGATTTGGTAGCGTGCTCAGATTGTGGGCATGGAGATGGGCTCCTGAACTCCTCTCCAGCCTCACTTGCTCCTGGGCAAGCCTCACAGCACCCTTTCCTCTTGCTGGCTCAACATGCTGCCTTTGGAAGAGCAGTACCGGATAGTCTGGGTGCTCCAGCATGCCTTTGTGTGACCCGGTCAGTTGCAGGGAAGCATGCTCCCCTCAACTTTTCCTGGCCTAGGCGGGGTGTGGAATCAGAAAGGTGATAAAGATTCAGACCTGAGATACCCACCCCTTACCAACCCTCACCTAAAAGTGAGTATTACAAGGACATCATTTTGTGACTTGGAGGGGCAAACCTGGGTATTTAAATCCAAAGGTGGTAACAGCTGGGCCCCCAGGCTGGAGGCAGCTCAATGCATGCACTTAAGCAGCAGGGGCAGCTCAGCAGGACGGTAGGGCCCACAGGGCTGGACCTGGACCGCCCACTGCCATCCACATGCATGGTAACCATGGAAACATAACCACCCTGCTCCTGCCAGCTGCCTGGGTTCAGACAACCAGGACTGGCCCACTTCCATCAAGCCAAATCCTAAACTGATCAGGCTGGCCACAGAGTGGTTGCAGGAAGAACTGGGATTGGGTGATTTGGTCAGTCCAGGCTTCCCAGCACAGCTTGGGAGGACTACCACAGGAGCTTCCACACCTTGATGTCTGGGCTGGGGTCAGACAGGGCTTAGGCAGCCAGCATAGAGGCCATCAGAGCTTGCCAAATGGTCCCGATGCCCTCTGCCTGTGAGCTAACAGCTACTGTGTGGCTGCTGCCCTTGCTGCTGCAGCAAAAGCCTCTGTGTCTCATTGAGGGGACTCTGGCTGGTGCTCTGCCTGCCCTGGCTGCTCAGCCAGTCCTCCAGGGGTGAGGATGTATCAATAGTCACTGGGAGTGCCACCCACTGCTCCCATGCCACTGCCATCCCCAGCTCCACTATAGGGCTGATCCCCGCCAGGCAGCTCCAGGCTGCCTCCTGCAGTGGGCTCCTCGGCTCTCTTGATGTTGATGTATAAGGGGTCCTGGCTGGCGGATAGCACAGACAGCTGGCCCAGAATGCTCTCCAGTTTCATTCGCAGACAAGTAAAGCTTGGGCACTGCTTGGGGTCAGCATTCCAGCACTGGTACATGAGATCATACAAAAGGTCATCTGAAGGCCTAAGCAGCCCTTGGCTTGGATGGAGTGGGAGTGTAAGAAGTCCTCCATACACTCTGGAAGTTGTTTCAGGCGGTTCCCGCCAATGAGGTAGTTGTAAATCTCAGCGTTTTTGATGCCAGCGTATGGCGTCTGCCCACGTGTCATGATCTCCCATGTGGTCACTCTGAAGGCCCACACATCACTGTGCACAGTATACAGGTTGTCAGACAGCTCTCCAGGGCCAGCCACCTGACAGGCAATTTGGAGGCACAGCCCTGACGATAGTAGTCCCTGCTGTAGATCTTCCAGGAGAGTCCAAAGTCAGCCACACACACTGTCATGTCCACTGCCAGCATGCAATTCCGAGCGGCCAGGTCTCAGCGGATGAAGTTCCGAGAGCTCAGGTACTCCATGCCGCAGGCAATGTCCACCATGAACCGGATCAGGGTAAAGGGGTTCTCCCCAATCTGGGAGGTG
Organism: Macaca nemestrina; assembly: GCF_043159975.1. NCBI lineage: Eukaryota > Metazoa > Chordata > Mammalia > Primates > Cercopithecidae > Macaca > Macaca nemestrina. The sequence goes on along the minus strand of NC_092131.1, from coordinate 124,746,647 downwards.
AGCAGGAAGGTGTGCAGGTCCCCATGCTTCATGAACGGCAAGATGACCATGGGGATGGGGTGACAGCCTTTAGCCCTGCTCCAGAGGCTCACCCCAACAAGTTTGGCCACGTGTGGATGGTCAAACTCCTTCATGCAGGCTGCTTCCCTGAGGAACTCTTCAATGTCGCTTCAGGCAATGACGTCAGCTTTCAGCATCTTTCACAAAGGAGCCATCCTCCTGCTTCAGCTGGGCCTACCGCACTGAACCACACTCTCCTTTGCCCAACATCTGGCCAGGGTGAACTGCTGCTCTGGGCTGAACACATCCTTGTTTTTCCTTTAGTCCACTGTTGATGCTCAAGCTGTCCAATGCGGCCTCGATGCACTCGGGCCTTTCTCGATTGAAGGACTGGGCTGCCCGGAAGTAAACAGATGGCTCTCCCCGGGCCATGACACAGTCAAAGCCTTGCCCAAACCATGTCTCTTTCCGTCTCTTTCGAAGCAGGATGAGGGCCAGGGCAGCAGCCATCACCAGGGCCGTTAGCACACCAAGGACCACAGGTACCCAGGATGTGCGGCTGTGAGGACGGCCCTGCTGGCCTGCATGGTCATGAGAAGAGACCACCAGTGGCTGACTCCACGATCCACAGCCAACTGCACTGGAGACGCACACACGTATGATCACGTTCTTTTGGGTATCCCAGCCTGTCAAATTGGTCCTGCTCCCTTCCACTGTCAGCTCATCCTGGGTTCCACTGTCTTGAACCCAGGACAGTTTACAGGGTCCCAGGGGGCCTTCCAAAGGGCCCTTGGGGATCACTTCTTCCCACTCCAAGATGAGGCCTGAATCTGTGCAGATGGCATGGGGGTTTTGGGGAGTGCTGGCTGCGGCCAGACCCTTGGTCTGAAAGGGCACCCAGTCAGCATAGGGAGAGGGCCCCAAGGCATTGGCACAGTGCACCCTGAGGCTGTAGCTGATGGCAGGCACCAGCTCCCGGAGCAGGCAGGTAAAGGGGGCCACAGGGACCACAACAGCCAGGACTTTCCCAGCCTCCTGGGGCCTGTGTTACCTGAACTGTACAGGACTATAGCAGGGCTCAGCCATCAGCACTTGGCATCCAGGCCACACTAATGTTGCTGCTGGAAAGCTTTGTCACGGTGATGATGAAGGGGGCTGCAGGCAGTGCTTGAAGGTGAACAGTGGCTATGCGAGAAGAGGCCAGGCATTTTAGGTTGTGAGCTTCACAGGAAAACATGGGTGCTCTGGGTCACCCCTGTTACATTTAAAACAGATGGAGAGGGAGCAGGTCTCCCGGTCTTGATAGTTTCTCTCCACCAGACAATGGTAACAGCTTCAGGGGGACCCACAGCCTTGCAAGACAGTTGGAAAGGGGCATTGGGTGGCACTGCCAGATCTTTTGGCTCCACTGCGAAAAGTGGCACACCTTCTACCATGAGCCACATTGGCTGGGAGATCTTGGTTTCGCCCCCATTCTCCACCTGGCACCAGTACTGGCTGCGTCAGAGCGCTCCACTGACTTCAGGCTGAGGAAGTCGATCCAGTGCTGCTTGCTGACTGGGGTGTACAACTGGTCCAAGTTCTGGATCACAGGCCCATCCTTCACCAGCTGGATGTCAGGCTCCTCCATCCCCTCCACGCTGCAGTTGAGCTTCACCAGCTGCCCCTGAGCCACTGTCAGCTTCACCAGGGCTCTGTTGAGCTTCGGACCTGCAGCCCCAGACCTGCAGCAGCAGAGAAGCCAGAGCTGCCAATGGCAGCCCCAGCGGCGGCAGCAGCAGCGGGAGCCCTGGCCGCCCCATGCTCCGCCTCAGCGCCATCTGTGGTGACACCACACCATGCCAGGCCCGGCCCGCGAGCGAGCAGGGAGGAGGGCTGAATGTGACTTTTTTTTTTTTTTTTTTTTTTTGAGACAGAGTCTCGCTCTGTCTCTCAGGCTGCAGTGCAGTGGCCGGATCTCAGCTCTCTGCAAGCTCCGCCTCCCAGGTTCACGCCATTCTCCTGCCTCAGCCTCCCGAGTAGCTGGGACTACAGGCGCCCACCACCTCACCCGGCTAGTTTTTTGTATTTTTTAGTAGAGACGTGGTTTCACCGTGTTAGCCAGGATGGTCTCGATCTCCTGACCTCATGATCCACCCGTCTCGGCCTCCCAAAGTGCTGGGATTACAGGCTTGAGCCACCACGCCCGGCCTGAATGTGACTTTATATTGACAAATATGTCAACATTTGGAAGATCTTCATAACTCAGTAAACCCTTATTTTCTAAATGAACAATGCATAATATTACAAAGTGGTAAAATATTCACTCAGGCCAGGTGCAGTGGTTCAAACCTGTAACCCCAGCACTGTGAGAGGCCAAGACAGGTGGATCACTTGAGCCTAAAAGACCAGTCCTGAAATGATACAGATTTTGAAATTAGTACACAAGGATTTTAAAGTAGGTATTATAACCTACACTCAAGGATGTAAAGTAAAATACCTGTAATGGTCAAATAGATAAGAAATTAGAGAAATAAAAATTTTAAAAACAACCAAATGCAAATCTCAAACTAACAAATATAAAGCCTAGAATAAGAAAGTCCCTGGATAGGTTTAAAAGCATATTAAAATAATACAAGAGTCAGTGGCCCTGAAAATGGACCAAAAGAAATGATCCAAGCTATAGAGCAGAGAGAAAAAACAGGAAGTAGAATCAACAGAACTCCAGCAATCGGGGAAAGAACATCAGGATATCTAAAATATGTGTAACTAGAGTCCCAGAACAAAACTGAGAAAAAAAAATGAAGAAGAAAAAACAGTAACATAAAACGTCCCAAATGTGGTAAAAGGCATACATTTATAGATTTAAGAAGCTTGCTATCTGAAGCAGGACGAATACAAAAAGACACACTCCTAGGTATATCATAATCAAACTTTTTTTTTTTCTTTCTGGGGGGGGACGGAGTCTCACTCTGTCACCCAGGCTGGAGTGCAGTGGTGCGATCTCAGCTCACTGCAAGCTCCACCTCTCAGGTTCACGCCATTCTCCTGCCTCAGCCTCCTGAGTAGCTGGGACTACAGGCGCCTGCCACCATGCCCGGCTAATTTTTTGTATTTTTAGTACAGACGGGGTTTCACCATGTTAGCCAGTATGGTCTCGATCTCCTGACCTCGTGATCTGCCTGCCTCGGCCTCCCAAAGTGCTGGGATTACAGGCGTGAGGTACCGCACCTGTCCTACCATAATCAAACTTCTAAAGATCTATGATAAAGATAAAATCTTGAAAGCAACAACAAAAAAACACACAGAGGAACAATACAAACAATGGCTGAGCTCTCATTAGAAACAATGAAGACCAGAAGACAATGGAACTCAAAGTGCTGGGGGGAACTCTACCTGAAATTCTATACCTAAGAATAGATGTGTCAGGATGGCCCAGTAGGCACCAGATTCAAGCTATATTAAAAAAAAACTTTCAGGAATGCAAGTGTAGCCAGGTGCAGTGGCTCACGCCTATAATCCCAGCACTTTTGGGAGGTCAAGGAGAGTGGATCACTTCAGCTCAGGAGTTTGAGACCAGCCTAGACAACATGGTAAAATCCCATCTCTACCAAAAATACAAAAAATTAGCCAAGTGTAGTGGCACACACCTGAAGTCCCAGCTACTGAGGAGGCTGAGGTGGGAGGGCTGCTTGAGCTTGAGAGGTGGAGGTTGCAGTAAGCCAAGATAGCACCACTGTGCTCCAACCTGGGTGACAGAGCAAGACCTCAAAAAAAAAAAAAAAAAAAAAAAAAAAAAAAAAATATATATATATATATATATATGAAAGTATAATAAATATATTTTTTCAGATTGGTGAAAATAGAATTCATTACCATCATACCAGTACTACGAAACATAAAGGACATGAAATGACCTAAGAAGGAAACTCAAGTCTTCAGATGGAACGAAGGCTACTAGAAATGGTAAATATATGGGGGTAATTTTTTGGGGGGTAGGGGGTGGGGAGACAGAGCCTCACTCCGGCACCTAGGCTGGAGTGCGGTGGCTCAATCTTGGCTCACTGCAACCTCTGTCTCACAAGCTCAAGCGATTCCTCCACCTCAGCCTCCCAAGTAGCTGGGACTACAGGTGCACACCACTATGGTTAGCTAATTTTTGTATTTTTTTTGTAGAGACAGGGTTTCCCTGTGTTGCCCAGGCTGGTCTCTAACTCTTGGGCTCAAACAATCTACCTGCCTCAGCCTTCTAAAGCACTGGGATTACAGGCATGAGCCATCATGCCCAGCAGGGAGTAAATTTTTATTAAAGTGTACCTTTTTTCATATTTTAATTTCTTTAAAATAAACATGAATGCCTAACATAAAAATTACGGCGTTGTACTGTGAGGTATAATGCAGATGACAAGTAGAGCATTAAGGTGAGAAATAAATGGAACCACAGTTGACCATGGATTTGAAATGGGCAGGTCCACTTATCTGCAGCTTTTCTTCTGTCTCTGCCATCCCTGAGACAGCAAGACCAAGCACTCCTCTTCCTCCTCAGTTTACTCAACATAAAGACAACGAGGATGAAGACCTTTATGATGATCCACATCCACTTAATGAACAGTAAATATATTTTCTCTTCCTTATAATCTTCTTAGTAATTTTCTTTTCTCTAGCTTATTTTACTATAAAAACATAATATATAATATACATAACATATAAAATGTGTGTTATGTTATTGGCAAGGCTTCTGGTCAACAGCTATTAGTAGTTAAATTTAGGGGCAGTCAAAAGTTATACACAGATTTTCAACTGCATAGTGGGTCACTGGCCCTAACCCCCATGTTGTTCAAGGATCAATTGCATATGGTTCCAACATTTTACACGAATTAGTACAATATTAACTCTCTGTAGACCGTGAAAAGTTAAATGTGTTGTAATCCCAATAGAAATAACTAAAAAACAAAATAATGCAAAGAGGTATAGTTAAAAATCCAATAAAAGAATTTAAAATAACTGGTCCAAAATAGGGCAGAACAGGAGAAGCAGAGAAACAGATCAAAACAAAGTGAGTATACGAACAAAAACAGATGGGATTAACAGGATACAAACAGCAAAATGACAACTAAACCCAACTGTAAAAATTATTATGAATGATCACTTCCAACCAAGATGTAGTAACAGGAATTGAACGTACCCTTTGCCTGAAGTAACTAAAACACTGGACAAAACTTAAGAAACAATTGCTTTCTGACATTGGATATCAGGCAGCACAGATCCGAAAACCAGGAGAAACAAACAAGATGAGCCCAGTCAACTTAAGCAAGTTTCTTAACTTGCTTACCAACTTAAGCAAGTTTCCAGGATACAGTTCATATTTAAAAGCACAATCTGAAAGGATCAAACTGTTTCTAAATAACTTCCACTGCATCCTAGAACAAAGCCATAAAAAAGAATAAAATCACGTTAGCAGCAGCAACAGGGATAGAACTGGAGGTCATTATCTTAAGTGAAATAAGCCAGGCACAAAAAGACAAATATCACACCTTTTGATGTACATGTGGAAACTAAAAAATTAGGTCGCATGGAGGGAGAGAGTAGAAGGCCAGATAACAGAGATGGGGAAGGGTGAGTGGGAGCATGGGGGAGGATGAAGAGAGATGGGTTAAAGGGTACAAATATACATTTAGACACAAGGAATAAATCCAGTGTTTGACAGCAGAGTAGGGTGACGTTAGTTGACAAAAATAAACTGCACTCAGGTGATGGACATCCTAAATACCCTGACTTTATCACCACACATTATATACATGTAATAAAATTTCACAGGTACTCCATAAATTTGTACAAATTTTAAAAATCTGAAATTTTAAAAATTTAAAGAAATATATATGGGAATACAAAAATATCTAGCATTCAGCAAGGGAGAATTTGCAATGTCTGGCATCTAATAAAAAATTACCAACGCATGCAAAGATGCAGTTAAATATGATCCATAATGAGAAGAAAAGCCAATTGATATAAATCCCCAAATGACAAGGATGAAAGAATTTGTAAAGAGGGATATTAACAGTTATTATAAGTATGTCCCAGATGTCCAAGAAGGTAGAGAAAAGATTATAAATGTTAGGTAGCAAAATGGAAGATATAAAATGGTCCAAATCAAACTTCTGGAGATAAAAGCTATAATGTCTGTGATAAAAATATACTGGAAGGAATTAGACACTGCAGAAAAAGAAAATTTGTGACTTGAAAATACAGCAAAAGAAACTATTCAAAGTGAAATACAAAGAGAAAAAAAATAAGAAAAAAATAGACCATTGATAAGCTGTGGAACAATTTAGGAGACCTAATATATGTGCAATTGGAGCAGAAAAGCTATTTGGATTTTTTTAATTAAATAATAATCAAAAAATTTGCAAATTTGATAAAATTAAAACCCTACAGATCTAAGAAGCACAAAAAACCCCAAGAACAGGAAATAAGAAGGAAACTACAAGATGTATAAGTCAATTGCTTAACAAGTGATAAAGAGAAATTCTTAAAAGCAGTCAGAGAAAAACATAAATGACCTTAAAGCCCCAGCAGAAAAATCAGAGCTGAGGCTGTGCGCGGTGGCTCATGCCTATAATTCCAGCACTTTTGGAGGCCAAGGCGGGTGGATCACCTCAGGTCGGGAGTTCGAGACCAGCCTGACCAAAATGGAGAAACCCCGCCTCTACTGAAAATTCAAAATTAACTGGGTGTGGTGGTGCATGCCTGTAATCCCAGCTACTCAGGGGGCTGAAGCAGGAGAATCACTTGAATCCAGGAGGTGGAGGTAGAGGTTACGGTGAGCCGAGATCATGCCATTGCACTCCAACCTGGGCAACAAGAGCGCAATTCCCTCTCAAACAAACAAACAAAAAAATCAGAGCTGGTCAGAATGGATTAAAAAAGCAAGACTCAACTATACATACCTATAAGAAACACATTTTAAATATAAAGAAAGATATACACTGAAAAGGACAGAAGAAGATACACTATACAACGAGTAAGCATAAGAAATCTGAAGTGTCTTTATTAATATCAAAGTAGACTTCAAGACAGAGTACTACCAAACATAAAGAGGAAAATTAGATAATAATAAAATAGTCAATTTATCAGGAAGATAGATCAATCATGAATGAATGTCCCAATATGAGAGTTTCAAAATATATCAAGCCAAAACTGACAAAACCAAAGTGAGAAACCGATAAAACCACAATCATAGTTTTTAATACCTTCTTCCAGTAAGTGACAGAACAACTAGACCAAAAAATTTGGTAAGGGCATAAAAGATGCAGAGTAGGAGTTAGCAAACTTTATCTCTAAAGGGTTAGATAATAAATATTTTTGGTTTTGTCAGCTATAAAGTCTCTGTTGTTAACCACTCAATTTTCCTTTTGTAAAGCAAAAGCAGACATAGACAAAGAAGTATATGAAAGAGGGTGGGCGTGCTGGCTCATGCCTGTAATCCCAGCACTTTGGGAGGCTGAGGTGGCCAGATTGCCTGAGTTCAGGAGTTTGAGACCAGCCTGGTCAACATGGTGAAACCCTGTCTCTACTAAAATACAAAAAATTAGCCAGGCATGGTGGTGTGCACCCGTAGTCCCAGCTACTCAGGAGGCTGAGACACGAGAATTGCTTGAACCCAGGAGGCAGAGGTTGCAGTGAGCTGAGATCGTAGCACTGCACTCCAGCCTGGGTGACACAGCGAGACTCCATCAAGAAAAAAAAGGTAGTGTATGAATGAGTATGGCTGTATTCCAATAAAACTTTAAGTACAACAAGCTACAATCCAGACTCGTCCTGTTACCTAACACTTATAGAAGATTACATCCAACAACTACAGAATACATGTTCTTTTCAAATGTAAAAGGTATGTTCACCAAAAGAGAGCATATGCTGGATCATAAAATAAGTCTCAATAAATTTTAAGAGTGAACTATTATAAAATATGTTCTCTGACCACAATGAAATTAAATTAGAAACCAGTAACAGAAAGACATCTGGGAAAAAACACACAAATATCTAGAAATAAAACATTTCTAAATTAGAAAATATTTTGAAAAGAAAGATAAAACTGTATCAAAAGCTGTGAGCTGCAGCTAAAGTACTGTGAGGAAAATTTATAGCTTTAATATTTATATTTTAAAATAAGACAAATACAAAATTAGTAAAGTTCTACCTTAAAAGCCAGGTAAGCCCAAAGTAATTAGAAGAAAGAAAATAAAGAGCAAAAATCAATAAAATGAAAAAGAGACAACAGAAAAAATAAAGCTAAAAGTTCGTTCATTGTTGGTACAGTTGCTCTGGAAAACAGTTTGGCAGTTCCTCTAAACCAGGGTGTCCAATCTTTTGGCTTTCCTGGGCCACATGGAAGAAGCAGTCTTGGAACACATAAAATACACTAACGATAACTGATGAGCAAAAAAAAAAAAAACAAAAAACAAACAAAAAAAAAACTCATAATGTTTTAAGAAAGTTTATGAATTTGTGTTGGGCTACATTCAAAGCCATCCTGGGCTGTGGTTTGGACAAGTTCCTCTAAAGGTTGAACACAGAGTTACCATGTGACCCAGCAATTTCACTCCTAGGTATATACATAAGAGAAATGAAAACATAAGTCCACACAAAAACTTGTACGCAAGTGTTCATAGCAGCATTATTCATAATAGTTAAGAAGTAAAAACACCCAAATGTCCATCAAATGATGAATGGATAAATAAAATGTGGTATACAATGGAATATTATTCAACAGTAAAAAGAAGTGCTTTGACATAAATGAACCTTGAAAACATCATGCTAAATGAAAGAAATTAGTCACAAAAGACCAAATATTATATGATTCCATTTACATAAAATGTCTAGAATAGGCAAATCTGTAGAGACAAAGATTAGCAATTGCCTAGGACTAGGGGAGTTAGGAAGAAAATAAGTATGGGGTTCCTTTCACGGGTGATGAAAAAAATATTCTAAAACTGATTGAGGTAAAGATTGTACAACTCTGTGAACACCCTAAAAGCCAATGAGTTAAACACTTCAAACACTATGCATTGTATGGTATGTAAATTATATTTCAATAAAACTCCACCTCCCAAAGTGCTGGGACTATAGGCATGAGCCACTGTGCCCAGCCAAAGCTATTATTTTTGAAAGTTGGATCACTGAAAACATTTTTTAAAATTTTTATAAACTCCTAGCTACACTAATGAAGAGGGGAAAACAAAAAAGGGAAAAACACAAACTAATAAGAAATGAAAGAGGAAGTATCACTCCAGATCTTATATACAATAAAAGAAAAAAGGCAATATAAACAACTTCATCTAACACATTTGACAATTGTGTTAGAAATGGCTCAATTAGCAAAACTGACACAAAATAAAATGGAAAATCTGAATAGCCTCAAATCTATTAAAGGAACTGCATTCTTTGTCAAATGGTCCAAGAAAGAAAATGCCAGGCCCATATGGCTGCACTAATGAATTATAACAAACATTTAAGAAAAAAACAAAACACCAACCTTACACAAACTCATTCATAAAGCAGGAAGAAACATCTTCCAACCACTTTATGAAGCTAGCATAATGCTGATACCAAAACTCCAGTTATTTTTTTTAAAAGACAATTACAGCACATCCTGATAAAGGCAGATTCAAAAATTCTTAACACAGTATCAGCAAATCAAAACCAGCTATATATTAAAAGGATAACATGATGAACTACAGTTTATCACAGTAATTCAAGGTAGTTTAACATGAAAATCAAACAATATAATTCATCATATTAACAGAATAAAGTGTTGGGAGAAAAGCTGAGTGTTGGGAGAGAAGCTGAGGTAGGGCTTGCATGTCTGACATAATACAAAAGAGTCTTGGAACATGTCCAGGGTCCAGAGTCTAAAACCCCTCCTGGCCTTTGGAATGTGTCGAGACTTGCTGGCTCCTGGCTTCTAGCACTCCCATTATCTCAAGTAGCTATATGTTTCAAAGAAAATGCTACATCATCACAGCTGTAGCTCATTTGCTTGATACACCACTTCCTTTCAACCCCCACATGCTTACCACCTGTTTCTTTGATCACCAATAAATAGTGTGGGCTCCCAGAGCTTGGGGCCTTCACAGCCTCCATATTAGCATTGGCCCCCTGGTCCCACCTTCTCTCTTGTCTTTTCTCATTTCTTTGACTCCGCCGGACTTCACAGCCCCCATGGCCTGGTGTTGGGTCTGATCACCCTAACATTTGTGGTACCAACATGGGGCAACGAAGACCCCAGTGAAGGAACACTAGAGTACGTCAAAGTGGAGGACACATCGTCAGAGGACACCTGAGGACGACTGAAAGAAGCTTGGCGGGGAAGCTGAGCGCTCAGAAGAACCAGGGTAACAATGGGACAAAGTAAAAGCAAACATTCTGCTTACTTGAATTTCTTAAGGCATTTATTACGGAGAGTGAAAGTTAGTACTCAGAATGTATCACTCTTTAGTACAGTAAAGCAGTTTTGCCCATGGTTTCCGGAACAAGGGACTATGGAATTGGATGAATGGGAGAGAACTGGAAGAGATTTTAAAAAGGCGTGTAAAGATGGAGCAAAAACTCCAGTTTCCATTTGGTCAAAGTGGGCGCTAATAAAGGCAGCTCTTGAGCCATTTCAAACAGATGATGAGGCGGATTCAGATGAGGAAGAGGACAACAAGTGTAAAAAACTTCAGATTCTGAGTGTGAGGAACAGCTAACTGGAGGAGATTAAAGAAAAGAAAGGAAAACTTAAAAAAGTATGTTTTACTAGCACGTCAGCTCCACCTGCTGAATTAAGTGAATGGCCACCTCCTCTCTCCCCCTTACTGGGCAAGAAAATGAATTAGCTGAAAAACTTACTGCTCCTATAGTTGCAACATTAAAACCTGGAGCAACTCGTGGTGCTATACGAAATTCTATTTAAAAAGCTAGAGCTGAGGGAGACCCTGAAGCATGGCAATTTCCAGTTACTATAACCCAGCAAAGAGGACAGAATATAGCTAATTGGGCAACTTTTCCTTTAAGTTTTAAAGGAATTTAAGCAAGCCATTAGTCAATATGAACTGAACTCTCCTTTTGTGCAAACTTTGTTGAAAAATGTGGCTCTTGATAATAGGTTAATACCATATGATTGGGATACTTAACAAAATCTGTTCTCACTTTGTCCCAGTACTTGCAGTTTAAAACCTGGTGGGCTAACTAAGCTCAAACTCAGGCAAGGGAAAACACACAAGTGCAGCCACCTGTGCCTGTTTCCGTTGAACAGTTAATGGGAGTGGGCCCTTAATTGGGGTAGATTAGAGAATCAAGCAGTAATGGAGGATGTTGCCATTGTTCAGCTGCGCTCTGTGTGCTTACGGGCATGGGAAAGGATAAATGTTACAGGAGAAAAATATCCTTCTTTCAGTTCTGTCTGACAAGGACTTAAAAAACCATATATTGATTTTATTGCTTGGCTCCAAGAGGCTGTGTATAAAGCCATAATTGATAAAACAGCTCAGGATGTTATAATACAGCTTCTTGCATACGATAATGCTAATGCAGAGTGTCAAACAGTTATTAGACACCTGAGAGGGAAGGCTCATTTAGCTGAATATATTAAGGCTTGTGATGCCATTGGAGGTAACTTACATAAGGCTACTCTTTTAGCTCAGGCTATGGCTGAATTGAAAGTAGGAAAGAATATGCCCTGTTTCTCAGGCTCTTGGTTTAATTGTGGGCAATTTGGACACACAAAACAGGAACATAGAAAAGGATATCAAAAGGAAAAACAACTACCATCAACCAACAGAAAAGTCTCGGTGTATGTCCCCAGTGTAAGAAAGGTAACCACTGGGCAAATCAGTGTCATTCTAAATTTAGCAAAGATGGACAACCTCTTTTGCGAAACAAGAAGAGGGGCCCACCTTGGGCCCCTCAACAAACCAAGGCATATCTGGCACAGCTAGCGCCCTTACAAACCATAGAACAATTGTCCCCCGCCACAGCAGGTCCCCTGTAGACCTCTCCAGCACAATTCCTGTCTCCTTACTTCCTGGGGAGCCACCAAAGAAGGTCCCCATGGGAGTTAGGAGACCCTTACCCTCAGGAACAGTCTATTACTTGGAAGGTCTAGTCTAAATTTAAAAGGTATCACTGTGCATATGGGAATAACTGACTCTGATTATATCAGAGAGATACAACTAATTATTAGTTCCTCAACTCCATGGTCTGCCTCCCCAGGAGAATGAATTGCTCAGTTGTTGCTGCTACCCTACATAAAACTAAGCAGCAGCACAGTGAAAAGAATAGGAGGCTTTGGTAGTACTAATCCAGCAGGAAAAGCTTTATATTGGGTTAATCAAATGTCTGACAAAAGACCTATTCATATAGTAACTATTCAGGAAAGGATTTTGAAGGACTAGTAAATACTGGAGCTGATGTCTCTATTATTGCTTAAATCAATGGCTCCAACACTGGCCTAAACAAAAGATTTCCATGGGTATCGCTGGTGTAGGGACTGCCTCAGAAGTTTTTCAAAGTTCCTTGATTTTACCATGTCAAGGGCGGGATGGCCAGGGACCATCCAACCTATTATTACACCTATTCCTGTCAATTTATGGGGTAGAGACTTATTGCAACAATGCAGTGCTGAAATATCTATTCCTATGGATCAATATAGTAATAATAGTGGACAAATGATGAAAAATGCGGGATATTGCTCGGGAGAAGGACTAGGAAAAAATAAAAACAGCCAATCAGAACCTTCAGAAGGATAAACAGGTCAGACTGGATTGGGGTATCATTTTTAGGAGCAGCCATTGTTGAGCCTCTGGCTCCCATTCCTCTTGTTTGGCTAACTGCCAAACCAGTTTGGGTGGAGCAATGGTGGCTGAAACAGGAAAAACTGGAGGCTTTAAAAGAACTGGTGCAGGAACAATTGCAAAAGGGATATACAGTGACTACTTTCTCCCCTCGTTAATTCTCTTGTATTTGTCATTAAGAAAAAATCTGGTAAATGGAGAATGCTAACAGATTTGAGGGCTGTTAAATGCTGTAATTCAACCCATGGGCATGCTACAACCAGGGCTGCCCTCCCCAACAATGATTCCAAAATACTGGCCTCTTATAGCAATAGATATAAAGGATTGCTTTTTTACCATTCCTTTAGCTGCCCAAGATTATGAAAAATTTGCTTTTACTGTTCCCGCCATAAATAATAATGAACCAGCAGACTGATACCATTGGGAAGTACTGCCACAAGGCATGTTAAATAGCCCGACTGTCAAACTTATGTTGGCAAAGCTATTAAGCGAGTTAGAGAACAGTTTAAAAAATGGTATAGTATCCATTACATGGATGATATTTTGTGTGCAGCTGAAACTAGGGAAGAATTGATGTTGTGCTACAAACAGAAAAGGCCGTAAATGTAGCAGGGTTAATTATAGCCCCCGGTAAAATCCAAACTTCTACTGCCTTTCAGTATCTAGGAATGAAGGTAGAACAAAGGGCTATTAAGCCTCAAAAAGTTCAAATTTGGCCGGGCGCGGTGGCTCACGCCTATAATCCCAGCACTTTGGAAGGCTGAGGCAGGCAGATCACAAGGTCAGGAGATAAAGACCATCCTGGCTAACACAGTGAAATCCCATCTCTACTAAAAATACAAAAAAATTAGCCACGTGTGGTGGTGGGCGCCTGTAGTCCCAGCAACTCAGGAGGCTGAGGCAGGAGAATGGTGTGAAACCAGGAGGTGGAGCTTGCAGTGAGCCGAGATCGCGCCACTGCACTCCAGCCTGGGAGACAAAGCGAGACTCCGTCTAAAAAAAAAAAAAAAGTTCAAATTTGAAGAGATAATTTAAAAACCTTAAATGATTTCCAAAAATCATTAGGAGACATTAATTGGATTCATGCAACTTTAGGCATTCCTACCTATGCTATGTCTCATCTCTTTTCTACTTTACAAGGTGATTCTAACCTTAACAGTAAATGCTCCCTGTCCAAAGAAGCATTGGAGAAACTTCCATTAATTGAGGAAAAAAATTCAGCAAGCACAAGTAGAACAAATTAATCCGATACAGCCATTACAGTTTTTAGTTTTTCCTACTAAGCATTTGCCTACAGGAGTTTATAGTTCAACAGGATGATCTGGTTGAGTGGCTTCTTCTACCTCACAATACAACCAAAACGCTCACTCTGTACTTAAAATAAATTGCTTTGCTAGTAGGACAAGCGAGGCTGCCCACAACAAAGCCAAGGGGATATGATCTAAATCAGATTATGGTTTCATTAACAAAACAACAAATTCAACAAACCTATATTAATTCCCAAGAATGGCAAGTTAATTTGGCCAGTTGGCATTCTTGATAATCATTACCCTAAATCTAAGATATTTCAATTTCTATAATTAACATATTGGATATTGCCTTCTATTATTCAAAAAGCCCCTATTGGAGTGGCCATTACTGTTTTTACTGATGAATCTAGTACTGGAAAATCCTCATTTGCAGGACCTCAACAGCAAGTTTTTCAAACTGACATTGCTTAAAGAGCTAATCCAACTTTAAAAACTCAAATACAAAAGTAAAAGGGAAGGGACCAGGAATATAAGACACTGCATATGCAATTGCATTTAGCTTTATTAACATTAAAGTTTTTAAATTTACAAAAAGATCAACCCATGACTGCAGCTGAACAACACCTGACAGGACAAAAGGAAAATAAAAAGGCTGGACAAGATATAGGATGGAGAGATGCACATACAAAGAGCTGGGAAAAAGGAAAGATAATTATATGGGGAAGACGATTTGCTTGTGTCTCTCCAGGTGACAATCAGGTGACTGTATGGGTGCCCACCAAACATCTGAAGATCTATCATGAGCCACAGCATCTAGTGGACCCACCTGTACAGTGCAAATTGAAGGTTTAAGGATTGCTTTTTTTGCTATACTATTGCACAAGAAGGATAAGCCTTGATTTGCTTTCTCTATGCCTTCTGTTAATCAGAAAAAGCCTTCTTCTCATTACCAATGGTAACATTTACCCCACGGTAATTAACCAAAGAGGCAGAAGCTGTTACAAATGCTTCAGCAATGGCATGCCTCCCAGCTACAGCAAAATAAAAATAAAAATAAAAAAGCCTTTGCTTCTGTTTCAGTAGATTTACTAACGTAGGGGTAAGGGCATGTTTGTATTTTTGCAGGAGATGAACACACCATGTGGGTGCCCTCAAGATGTGTATGACCATGGAACAGGAGACTAGAGGGACCCATGGATCCCAACCATGGACCGGGTTTCCCCAGTATGAGCCATAAGCCAGTTGAATCTGAATACAAAGATGGAACAAGGACCAACCAGAGTCATGCTGACATCAACCCCCATAACATGGGACAGATCAAGAAAACCACACAGAAAGCTGAGAAACTGCTGGAGCACCAGGGTTTTTACCTTTTGCTGGGATTCAGAGGTACAATAGATGCTTAACTGACCAATGTTTTCTGACTGAATTCCTCTCTACCCTAAATACAAAAGACCCTAATAGGTAGGCAGGAATATCATCGCCCCTATTCAGCATGAAGAAGTTACAGAAGACAGACCTCCATCCTTCTGCAACCCTTAGAATTAAGGGTCCCCTTGTAAAAGGGAAAGGGGAAATATGCAAGAAGCATTCAAACCAGAGCAACTCCATTTTGAATAAGGGCTAAAAAAATGAAGCTGGATCACCAACTGGCAATTAAAGGCTGCACAGCCTGCAACTGCCTTGCTCAATTAATTCAAAAACAAAAAGAGGATCTTTTGGATTCAAAGTTGTGTTATGTTACTCTTACATGCCATCTGGAGGACAGAGATGAAAATCTCACCCTCGATACTGTAAAACTATAAGAGCAGGTTTTTGAAGCCTCTCAGGCTCACTTGAATCTGCTCCCTGCAACTGATATTTTCAACATGATAGCTGATGGGTTGTCTACAATCAATCCTCTTAAATGGATTAAAGCCACTGGAAGCTCTACACTTGCAGATTTTGTTCCAATAATTATGTGCTTGTGCTGTCTCCTTTTAGTCTGCAGATGCGGAAGCCGCCACTGGAAAGAAAGCCACCCTCAAGAACAAGCAATGATGGCTGTGGTGGTTTTACAAAAAAGAAAAGGGGGGCATGTTGGGAGAAAAGCTGAGTGTTGGGAGAGAAGCTGAGGCAGGGCTTGCATGTCTGACATAATATAAAAGAGTCTTGGAATATGTCTGGGGTCCAGGGTCTAAAATACCTTGTAGCCTTTGGAACCTGTCTAAACTTGCTGGCTCCTTGCTTCTAGCACACCTATTATCTCAAGTAGCCATATGTTTCAAAGAAAATGCTAAACCATCACAGCTGTAGCTCATTCGCTTGATACATCGCTTCCTTTCAACCCCTACATGCTCACCATCTGTTTCTTTGTTTGATCACCAATAAATAGCATGGGCTCCCAGAGCTTGGGGCCTTGGCAGCCTCCATACTAGCATTGGCCCCCTGTTCCCACTTTCTCTCTTAACCTGTCTTTTCTCATTCCTTTGACTCTGCCGGACTTCATAGCCCCCACGGCCTGGTGTTGGGTCTGATCATCCCAACAAAAAGCTATCCAATCATCTCAACAATTGCAGAAAACATCTGACAAAATTCAACACACATTCATAAAACTCTCAGCAAATTAGAAACAGAAAGGAATTTCCTCAATTTGATACCATTAAGAAAATAAATAGGTAAGCCACAGACTGGGAAAAAATATCTGTAAAACCCATATCTAACAAGAAACTTGTAAAGGAATATATAAAATATGTCAACTCAATAATGAAAACAAGCAATTCAATTAAAAAAGGGGGCAAAAAGATTTGAACAGGCACTTCATAAGGAAGATGTTTAAATGGCCAATAAATACAACAGTGTTCATCATCAATAGATGAGCATTAAATTAATTGCAGGGAAATGCAAATTAGAACCAATAACATCCACCAAAATGTATAAAACACCAAATGGTGAAAATGAGGAGCAACTAGAACCCACATAAATAGTTGGTATGAGTGTAAAATTGTGCGGCCACCTTGGGAAACAGCTACCTAGACAGATATGCCAGAGTCCAAGTAGGGTGGGGAGGGTATCTATACAGGAAGACTGTTCGGTTCCAGGTGTTGGAGCTCAAGTGAGGCAAAAAGGGCATCTGTGCAGGGTAGAGTACTGGCAGTGTCTTAGGTTTCTCACCATAGGAGAAAGGCATATACAAATAGGAAAAGGTAGAAAACCAGAATTAACCCTGTGGTATGAGACCAGAATTGGAGATATCAGTGGACACTCACGGTTTTCAACATATACAACTTATATAGAAATAAAATGTAAATGTGTTTGTATATGTATATAAATATATATATGCATATATTTGCCTAGACATACACATGCCCACACACATTCTCTAGCTTTTTTCACTGAGATGTCATGGGAGCAGTGACATCTCAACAGCAATGAGCGTAACTAGCATTGAGACATTGGCTTCTAAATACTTTTCTTCAGCAAAAGGATCCAGGATTCCTTGGAGAAATGACTGGTTCCAGAGATGGGATAGGAAAAATACAAAATGAGCCTGGAAAATCTTGTCTTCAGGAAGTAAAAAAAGATTCAAAGAATGATGAAAACACGTCAGAAAGACACAGAGGGCCTCTCACTAGCCAAACATGGGACAATTCGTACATCAATAATAATGACAACCACAGATTTTTGCCCATTGAATAAAATAGGTACCATAAGTCCATACTGATATAAATAAATGAATAAATCAAAAGTTTATGGCTGGGCATGGTGGCTCACGCCTGTAATCCTAGCACTTTGGGAAGCCGAGGCCGGTGGATCACTTGAGGCCAGGGGTTCCAGACGAGCCTGGCCAACATGGCAAAACCCAGTCTCTACTAAAAATACAAAAATTAGTTGGGTGGGTTGGTGCATGCCTGTAATCCAAGGTACTCAGGAGGCGGAGACATGAGAATCATTTGCACCCTGGAGGCAGAGGTTCCAGTGAGCCGAGATCACACCACTGCACTCCAGCCTTGGCAACAGAGAGAGACTGTCTCAAAAAAAAAAAAAAAAAAAAGTTTGAGGAAAACTGGGATATTTACATCATTTCAAAGTACCTCCATATAAAATATGTATTACAATGGGAAAAGTAACTTTACCATGGAGAAGTTGGCACATACTGCCTTAATCAAAGTGAAAATCACTAATGAAAGACCAAATGAAATTGTATACCATCTGATAGGATGAGGTATCACTTCTGTGATATTCCTGTTCAAGATATATAACGTAAATTGAAGACATTAGACAAATCCAAATTGAGGGACATTCTATAAAACAGCTGTCTGGTAATCTTCACAGTTCCCTCATGAAGTGAAGACTGTGGAACCATTAATATTTAAGATTGAAGGACACATGACAGTTAAAATGTAACATGTGACTCTGCACCATATCCTTTTGCTATAAAGGACATTTTTGGAATAATAGGCAAAACCTGAATGTCAGGGTCTGATGCTTAGATGGTATTATGTCTCAATGTTGATATCCTAATTTAAAAAGTTGTATTGTGGTTATTAGGAGAATGTGCTATATAACATATTTGGGGATGGTCACAGCAACTTACTCAAATGGCCCATAAAAATAAAGGTTTTTTGTTCTGTAAGTTTTCTACAAATTTGAGATATAGTTTCCAAAAATAGTTTCAGATCCTTAACAAAATGTACATACATAAATTATGTGTGTATATGTATATATGTACATACATGTGTGTATATATGTATGCACATATATATGCATACACATATACACACACACCCACACACACCCGAGTTAATGAATCAAAATTCTCTCGGAGGCTGTACAGTTTATGTCAAAGTCTTCAAAGCATTTAATACATTTCCTTATGAAAAAAAATTGCAATGGTTCTATATCCGTAAGAGTAATACTGAATAATGCTGATTGTATGCCATTTATTTTCAATATAGGAAAGGATACCACCAGCCACTCCCTGCCACTCTTCTATTTGATAACTACAAACGCTCTCTGTCAGTCAAAATAAGTCTCTGTCACTTCAGTGTATATCTTTGAATTTCCTCTTTTTTTGGGGGGGGACACAGTCTTGCTCTTGTCGCCCAGGCTGGAGTACAGTGACACAATCTCGGCTCACTGCAACCTCTGCCTCCTGGGTTCAAACAACTCTCCTGCTTCAACCCCCGCAGTAGCTGGGAGTACAGGCCCGTGCCACCACGCCCGGCTAATTTTTTTGTAGTTTTAGTAGAGACAGGGTTTCACCATGTTAGCCAGGATGATCTCAATCTCCTGACCTCATGATCCGCCCGCCTCAGCTTCCCAAAGTGCTGGGATTACAGGCATGAGCCCCGTGCCCAGCCTGAATTTCTTGTAGACATATTTTTGGTTAAGAAGGTTGTCAGTCTGCTGATCTTTTATGAAATCAGGCCTACAGATGTCTACTCATGTAAAATTGAAAGATTTCCACAAATAATGTGTGTGCCAGTCGGGCATGGTAGCACATACCTGTAGTCCCAGCCACTCAAGAGGCTGAGGTGGGAGGATTAATTGAGGCTAGGAGTTAAGAGGCTGTGGTGTGTTATGATCATGCCTGTGACCAACCCCTGCACTCCAGCCCAGGTAACATAGCAAGACCTTTGTCTCTTAAAATATATATGTATATGCATGTGTGCTAGAGCTCATTAAATGTCAAGGAAGGCTCAAGCTCATCCGCTCAATAAATCCACTCTCACAGCCTAATTCAGTATGACAAGCAAACAGGCCACATGATGATGTGACTTAATTTATGAGTAGTTCTAGTATGTATTTAAAGCTTTAAATCTTCTTTTCTGACTTCAAGTAAGTTGAATAACACAAAACATATTAACCATAAGAAGAAAGACTGGTACATTAGACTATCAAAATTAGGAATCTCCACTCATCAAAAGAAAATGAATGGGAAGCTCTAGCATGGGAAAAATACAACACACATCTGACAAAGAATTTTTATATGGGTTATATAAAAAACTCCTACAAAGAGAAGATAAAAAACTCAAGTTTTAAACAGGCAAAAGACTTGAACAAATACTTCAAAACAAACTTCAAAAATAAGCCTTGAAAATGTTGACTACAGTATCTTAAAATTGTGAATGAATATCTCATAGAATAAAGCACTGGAATGTATGATTTTTTTTTTAATGGACAAGACTACATATTGTTTTGAAATATATAAAAAACATGTTTTCCTGCATACTATACAAGTTTAAACCGGCTGAGACTCCTATTCACTGAAAATCTGTATCACCTAAGAAATATAAACAGTCATTATCAACTGTTAGTGATTCAACTTTGAGACCAAAATTTCCTGCTGTTCCTTTTTAAGTTTTAGATAGGCTTAACTGAAGAATATTCTAGTATCACTTATCTATGTAAAACAGAATTTTCTGGAATTCATACTATAAGACAAAATACAGAAACAAACTTGGTGTTCAGGAAGATGTAAGACTAAAATTGTCATTCACAGCTCCCAATTTCAAAATTCTGTGTTCATTAAAATAGGTTCATTGTTCTCACTGAATTTATACTCTCTAAAGGCTTTATGGCAAATAAGTGCTATCAATGTGAATTTATAAATTTGAGTTGATAAAATGCTGCTTTTATCAATGTTTTATTTGATATAATATGACTTAATTTGATAAAATGTTCCACTGCTTTAAAATACTTGAAAAATAAGCTGGATTTAAGAACTGCTAGGTATTTTACCGAGACCAAGAACTACACAGACCTTGTGAAAATGACATATTCACCATGATGATATGATACTGGCTAACTGCTCAGGAACACTGAGTAAGATAAATCACTGAGATCACTGTTCAACAAATACATACAGTACTTATCCCTATAACATTTAGCACAGCATATTTTATCGCAACACTTACCGGTGCTACTATTTTTCCTGTCTGTCCAACTTGCATGTCATTGGGAACAAAGCCAGCATCAACAGCAGCACGGGAAGCACCAACTAAGGGGAAAAATTATTTGTCATTTTTTTCAAGCTCTACTATTCAGCTAGTTAGGATATTCCCTGATAACTGTAAACAAAGACATTGATTTAGAATTCTAAGTACTAGTATATTTTATACAGAAAGCTTCAAGGAAAAACTTCTTTTTATACCCAAGTATTTCAGATTTTAATTTAGACTTAACTCTTCTGCATGCTTTATCAAAAAGGCATTCATAAACTTTACACTATAATGTTTAGAATGTCATTATATAATGCTCCTTTAAGTAACAACTTCACAAGTTTTGAAGAAAAGTCTTACAATATTACCTCTTGTAATACTATAAAGAGAAGATACTGGATAAAGAGTTACAAATAACAAGATGTTTAACCAATATTTGCTATCAAATTAATAAATAAAATTTAACTGGCTTTCTATTATCATTCAACAGGAGTCAACAATGAGCCCTATACTTGGAGTAAAACAACCTCTTCCCCAGCAGGAGTCAAGAATGAGCCTCAGGCCTCTTCATCTCAAGCTGAAAAGGACAGAGGGAGCCACAGACAATACAGCTGACCACCTCCAAACACGCACAGCCTCACCACCACTATCTTGAGTCAGCCAGGACTAATTACACCCTGCCCTTCATTTATGTCTGTCCCCACAAGTCCCAAACTCAAAGGTTATCCTTCATAACCTATACACTGATCCCCATAATGCTCTGCATGCTCCCTAACCTGCACCCATCTCCCATATTCCTGACCCTTACACTGTGATTTCTGGAATACAGATCCCAATATCAGCAAAACTTAAGTTATATTAAGTTTTATTGAAATGTAAGTTTTAGAACTTAAAACTTAAGTTTATTAAAACTCAGGTTTTATTTACGTAATAAAACTTAACTTTAAATTGGCTTCGTCTGAAATTAATATAGCTACTCCTGTTTTCTTTCAATTAGCACCACCATGGTATATCTCTCTCCACTCATTTACTTTATAGGTATATGTATTTTTATATTTAAAGTGGGTTTCTTGTAGACACTATATAGTTGGGTCTTACTTTTTCATCCACTATGACAATCTTTATCATTAATTGGTGCATTTACACTACTGATGTTGAAAGTAATGACTGACATAGTTGGATTAATATCTACCATATCTGTAACGGCTATTTGTTGCCCTTCTTCTTTTTTCCATTTTGTCTCTTTTCTTAGCTATTAGTTGTATTTTTGTTTTACTTTAGTGGTGGTCCTAGAGTTTGCAATATTCATTTACAATTAATCCAAGTCCACTTTCAAATAACACTTCACTACTTCACAGGTGGTACAAGTACCATTAAATAACAAGATAATCCTAATCCCTATCTCCTGTTTCTTACATGGTGATTCATTTCACTTATATATGAGCACATAAGTAATTATAATACATGAGCATATGTAATTGAATACAATGTTATTATTTTAAACAAACTGTTACCTATTAGATCAATTAAGAAAAATAAAACTTATTTTACCTTCACTCATTCCCTCTTCAATGCTCTCACTTGCTTTATATACATCAGAGTTTTTGACCTCTACCATTTCCTTCTCTCTAGAAGAACTTTTAACATTTCTTGCAAGTCTATGACATATTCTGCCAATTTTTGTCTGAGAAAGTCTTTATTTCTCTTTCATTTTTAAAGGATAATTTCACAGGGTATAAAATCCTATGTTGGTGGGTGTTTTCTCTCAGCACTTTAAACATTTTACTACACTCTCTTCTTGCTTGCATGGTTTCTGAAAAGAGATTGGATGTAATTATTATCTTTGCTATTCATAGGTATGGTGGATTTTTCCCTCTGGCTTCTTTCAGTATTTGTTCTTTATTTTTGATTTTCTGCAGTTTGCAAATGATAGGCGTAGGTGAAGTTCTTCTGGCATTTATCATATTCGGTGTTTTCTGAGCTTCCTAGATCTGTGGATTGGTATCTGACATTAATGTGGGGAAATCCTCAGTCAGATATTGCTTCTGCTCCTCTCTCCTCTTCTGGTATTCCCATTACACGTTATACTCTTAGTAGTTGTTCCACAATTCTTAGATATTATATTACAGTTCAGGTTTTCTGTTTTTTTTTTTTTTTTCTTCTTCTGGTTCTTTTTCTCTTCGTTTTTCAGTTCTGGAGGTTTCTACTGAGATCCTAGAGCTCAGAGATTCTTTCCTCAGCCATATCCAGTCTACTAAGAAGTCCTTAAAAGGTATTCTTCATTTCTGTTACAATGTTTTTTATCTCTAGCATTTCTGTTTCTTTCTTGGATTTCTAGCCCTCTGCTTATATTGCACATCTTACTTGCTCTTTATTCATTAGAGACCTTAGCATACTAATCCCAGTTGTTTTAAATTTCCAGTCTGATTATTCTAGCTGAGGGGTTCTGATGCTTTCTCTGTCTCTTCAAACTGTCTTTTACCTTCTAGTATATCTCGCAATATTTTCTTGATAGCCCAACATGAGATACACGGGTAAAAGGAAGAGCTGTCATTAAGCCTTTATTACATGGTGGTAAGGTGCTGGGGGAAAGGAAGCATTCTACAGTCCTATGTTGAGGTCTTGGTCTTTTACTAAGACCATACCTCAATAAGACCATATTGAGACTGAACTTTACACATGCTTCTCAGTTCCTCTCTCCCCCTTAGGTGGGACAGGATGGCTAGAATGGCTGAAGTTGAGTATTTACCTTTCCTCAGGTCAGTTAGGCTCTGATAAAGCCCCAGCAAATTAATCTCTGGTTAAACAGTTCCTCCTGAAGGAGGTCAGACCTTGTTAAGAAGAACAGAATGCTCTGGCATATTTTAAAGTGGTTCCCTTTCCCCTCCCCTTATTGGAAGCATGAGGTGATTTTTCTCTAATTTTCACCATGAGGAAGAGCTCCTGAAGGTAAAACTCACAAAAATGTTAGGAGCCCACACTGGATACCCCTAGAGTTTTTTGTCAAAAAAACAAAAATCCAGAGTCTCACTCTGTTGCCCAGGCTGGAGAATATTGGTACGATCTTGGCTCACTGCAACCTCCATCTCCAGGGTTCAAGTGATTCTTCTGCCCCAGCCTCCCAAGTAACTGAGACTACAGGTGCATGCTGCCATGCCCGACTAATTTTTACATTTTTAGTAGAGATGGGGTTTCACCATGTTGGCCAGGCTGGTCTCGAACTCCTGGCCTCAAGTGATCTGCCCACCTCGGCATCCCAAAGTGCTGGGATTACAGACATGAGCCACCGTGCCCGGCCCACCTGGAGTTTTTAACATGGAACCTCCAGCAATTCATCAACAAGAGTTCAGGTTCCCCTACCCCACCACCAGCTCCTGTGGAGGTTGCTACTTTTGGATTTCTGCTCTGGGAAGTTGTGATTATCTGTGTTTGCTTGTTGGTTTCTCCAGTTTGGGGGACGGACAGCAGTTTGCCATGCAACCTCGCTTCTCCTATGGATGTAAGATAAGTTTTGATTCTTCGGTTTGTTCAGTTTTTCACTTGTTGTTAGGACAAAATGGTGACTTCCAAGCTTCTTATATGCCAGACTGGAAACCAAAAGACCTACATTAGTCTTACCTTAATTCCTGGAGATTTCAACACTTGGAGATTTGAACAACTCTCCTCCAATGAGCTTGCCCACCACTCTACCTCAGCCACACCCATGATCATATCCTAGACATTTTCTTTACCAAGATTGCTCAACAGTCTCAATTTTCAGCGTCTTTCTGACCTCCTCTTTCCAGCTGACATTCACTTCCAACATTCCTCTGACCCCACAGTAATCTACAATTCTATTCACTCTCCCCCATTGTCCTGTTGTTTTGCCCACTTTAAATTCTATGATCAATCATTCTAATCATTCCTTTGCTATGCCTTCAACTTCCTTGTTCTCCTCTTACATCACCACACACTCAGAAAAACCTCCATCTCTGGCTGATTAAGCAACCTTTCCACTTTTTCCGTATCTCTTCTCCTGCAGTTCAGCATTACTGGAGAAAAACATCAAATATCCAACCATGTGAAGTATATTTTCCTCTAAATAAATAAGCCTTAATTCCTGGCAGTTATACTAAGTTCCCCTAGTCCTTTCATTAGCCCACTGTTTCCTAAACTATAATTTCATGTATTTTCTTCTCTCTTCAAACTTCCTATACCTCTTTAGCATCCTCATTCTCAACTGATGACTTTGCTTCTTATTCACTAAAAAAAATTGAAAGGATCAAAAGAGAATTTCCACATGCTCCGAGTAACACATCTACCCACCACCTGCAGCTATGTCCACATTCTCTCTTGTCTACTCAAGGACATCACTCCAGTAATTCTGACTTTTCCCTCAGGGGAGAATTACTGGAGTGATGTCCTTGAGTGAAATGAAAAAGTATGTGAAGGGGAAAAAGTATGACTACTTTTCCCTCTCCTGGAGCACTCCCATCAGCACAGAAGCATGTTATTACCTGTCCCAGCTTTATGAAGTCTCTCTGTTGGCCAGACTCCTCTTCTAGCTACCATCCATTTCCCTGCTTCCCTATATAGCAAAATCCCTCAAAAAAGTTATCTGTATTCACTGTCTCCAACTCCAGGCCTCCTACTCTATCTCTAAATCCTTTTCATTAAAATATA
This sequence comes from Macaca nemestrina, assembly GCF_043159975.1. Classification (NCBI taxonomy): domain Eukaryota; kingdom Metazoa; phylum Chordata; class Mammalia; order Primates; family Cercopithecidae; genus Macaca; species Macaca nemestrina. The sequence continues at coordinate 124,721,003 of NC_092131.1, read as the reverse complement.
ACCTACATACAGAAAAAGACAAATGTGCTGCTCCAGAGCATTATCATACAGTGAACACAACCATGTAACCACTACCTATGACTAGCCTTTTATTTTTTATTTTCTTTTCTTAGACAGGGTCTTGTTCTGTCACCCAGGCTGGAGTGCAGTGGCACAATCACAGCTTGCTGCAGCCTTGACCTCCTGGGCTTAAGTGATTTCTCCTGCTTCAGCCTCCCAAGCAGCTGGGACCACAGGTGCATACCACCATGCCTGGCTAATTTTGATATTGTTTGTAGAGACGGAGTTTTGCCATGTTGCCCAGGCTGGTCTAAACTCCTAGGCTTAAGCAATCCTCCCACTTTGGCCTCCCAAAGTATTGGGATTACAGGTACAAGTCACTGCCTGGCAGGACTATTCTTTTAAACCCACTCTAATGAGACTTTTGCTTCCATCACTCCACTGAAACTGCTTAAAGTAGCCAGTGATGTCTAAGTGGTTCAATCCAATAGTCACTCTTCAGTCTTTACCGTCCTTGACCTGTTAGAAGTGTGTGTCACAGTTGATCAATTTTTTCCTCCTCAATGAAACACTCCACATGGGTTTCAAAACATAGCCTCTGCCCTGGTTGTCTAGACTAACTTACTACTCCTTTTTGGTCTTCTTTCTCCTTTTCTCTCTTAGCTCTTAATCATTACAGTGTTTATGGCTCAGTCCTGAGACTTTTTTTTTTTTTTTCTCCTTAAGAGACAAAGTCTCATTCTGTTGCCCAGGCTGTAATGCAGTAGCTATTCACAGGCACAGTCATAACACAATACAGCCTCAAACCCCTGGGCTCAAGAGATCCTCCTGCCTTAGCCTCCTGAGTAGTGGGGACTACAGGCTCACACCACTGCACCTAGCCTGGGACCTCTTTTTTATCTATACTCCCTCCCTTGGTAATTTCATCCAGTCTCATGGCTTTCAATATCATCCAAATGAACTGATTCCCAAATATGTATCTCTAGCCCAAACTTCTCCATAGAACTCCACACTCCTATACCAACTGCTTAATTGACTTGTCTACTCAGTGTCTGTTATTAGACATCGCAAAAATTAACATGCCCAAAACTGAACTCCTGATCTCTCCCTGGAAACTGCTTCACTCGAGATATTCCTTATCTCAGCTAACTGTAACTCCACCCTACCACTCACCAGGACAAATACTTTCTCTCATAATCCACATCCATTCTGTCGGGAAATCCTTTGTCTCTACCTTCAAATATATATCTCAAAACTGACAATTTCTCCCCACATTGACTGCAGCTACCCTGGTCCAAACCATGAGTATCTCTCACCTACATGACTGATATAGCCTGCTAAATGATCTCCCCATTACTGTACTTACCCCCTACAGCTTATTCTTAAAACTGCAGCCAAAGTGATCCTTTAAAAATGTGTTAGATCATGTCATTCTTCTGCTCAAACCTTGAAATGGCTCCCCATTTCATTCAGAGAAAAGTAATCTCTTTACAATGTCCTATAAGGCCCTGTGGGATCTGTCTTGTGTTGCCGCCCAGTTTTATCTCTTACTACTTTCTCTTTTGCACTTTCCATTCCAACATTGGCCTTCTTCCTATTCGTCAAATAGGCCAGATGTGTTCCTGCCTTAGACAGGCTCTCTGCACTTTACTGGTTGCTCTGGTCTGGAGCACTCTCCCCTAGATCTCCTCATGGGTCGCTTCCTCACCTCCTTCAAACCTTTGTTCAGGTGCCTCCTTTTTTTTTTTTTTTTTTTAAGAGTGTCTCTGTCACCCAGGCCGGAGTGCAGTGGCACAATCTTAGCTCACTGCAACCTCCACCTCACAGTTCAAGTGATCCTCCCACCTCAGCCACCTGAGTAGCCAGGACTACAGGTGTGTGCCACCACACCCAGCTAATTTTTGTATGTAGTAGAGGTGGGGTTTCAACATGTGGGCCAGATTGGTCTTGAACTCCTGGTCTCAACTGATCCACCCATCTTGGCCTCCCAAACTGCTGGGATTCCAGGCATGAGCCACCACACCCAGCCAAATGTCTCTTTCTCATTAAGGCCAAATCTGGCTACCTTATTTTAAACTTCAATCTTGCCCTCCAATTCTCACCCCCATTACCCATTCTATTAGTCTCCCTAACACTTACGACTCTCTTTTGTTTTGTTTTGTTTTTTTTTTTTGAGACAGAGTCTCGCCCTGTTGCCCAGGCTGGGGTGCAGTGACATGATTTCTGCTCACTGCAACCTCTGCCTCCCAGGTTCAAGCGTTTCTCCTGCCTTAGTCTCCCAAGTAGCTGGGACTATAGGCACGCACCACCATGCCCAGCTAATTTTTTGTATCTTTTAGTAGAGACGGGGTTTCTCCATGTTGGCCAGGCTGGTCTCAAACTCCTGACCTCAGGTGACTACAGGAGTAAGCCACCACACCTGGCCCATATTATATTATTTACTAATTTATTGTGTTAGTGTCTGTAGTAGGCAAGAAAATGGCCCCTCCAAAGATATATTCATGTCCTAATCCCCAGAACCTGTGAATATTACCTACGTGGCAGCAGATATGATATAAAGCTAAGGATCTTGAGAGGGAGTTTATCCTGGATTATCTACGTGGGCCCTAAATGCCATTACACATATCTTTTTTGTTTTTGAGACGGAGTACCGCTCTGTTACCCAGGCTGGAGTACAGTGGCACAATCTCAGCTCACTGCCTTCTGGGTTCTGGGTTCAAGGAATTCTCCTGCCTCAGCCTCACAAGTAGCTGGGATTACAGGTGTGCGCCGCCACACCAAACTAATTTTTATATTTTTGGTACAGACGGGGTTTCACCATGTTGGCCAGGCTAATCTCGAACTCTGGACCTCAGGTGATCCGCCCACCTTGGCCTCCCAAAGTGCTGGGATTACAGGCATGAGACACTGCGCCCGGCATGTATCCTTATAAGAGGGACACAGAAGGAGATTGAATGCAGTCCCACAGAGAAGATGATAAGAAGACAGAGGCAGAAGTTGTAGTGATGTGGCCACAAGCCCAGGAATATCAGAGTACCCATCAGAAGCTGGAAAAGGAAAATAACAGATTATCTCCTAGAGCCCCCAGAGGGAGTATGGCCCCTGATAACACTTCAACATGCCTCTGGCCTCCAAAGCTGTGAGAGAAAAACTTTGTTGCTTTAAGCTACCAAGTTTGTAGTAACTTATTACTGTAGCCAAAACAAACTAATAGCACCTAAAATAGTACCTGGAATACGGCAGACACTTAATACTTGTTCAAAGAAAGAATGAATGAAAATAAACCCTGAAATACTACCATCTGATTATACAGTGTCTATATAATGCCTTTATTCTGACAAAACTATTACTGTTTCTATGGGTACACATGTTATGTAATAGAAATGCACAGGAAAATCACAGAAAGTTACAGGAAAACCCTGGAAAGTTATATGTAAAACTCTTAAAAGGAGGGTGAGATGATAGAATTGGGACATTTTAATATATATTCATCGTAGTGATTGTATAATTCAAAAATAATCAAATGTCTTTAAAAAGATTTTTTTTCGAAACAGGGTCTCAATTATGTTGCCTAGGCTGGTCTCAAACTCTTAGGCTCAAGCAATCCTCCTAACTTAGCCTCCCAAGTATCTGGGATTACAGACACATGCTACCACGCCTGGCTTAAATTTTTTTGGTTTTTCAAAAAACATCACTCTCTTCTCATCAATGCACTTTTAGCAATAGGTTCTACCTTACCTATAAATGGTTAACTACAGTTTTAAATTTTTAACTATGAACTTAAAAACTTTAAATGTATTTCTATTTGTATAAGATTTATATTAAGACCACCAAAAAAAGATGAAAAACCAGGGTGTTCCTGAATCTGAAGTAGGCACTGAAACTAACATTTCATTATTTTGTCTTTTATTATTATTTTTGAGACAGGACCTCACTCTGTTGCCCAGGGTGGAATGCAGTGGCACAACCACAGTGCACTGCTGCCTCCACCTCTCAAGCTCAAGCAATCCTTCCACCTTAGCCTCCCAAGTACTTGGGACTACAAGCACACACCAATATGCCTGGCTAATTTTTAAATTTTGTAGAGATGGGGTCTCACTACATTGCTAGGGCTGGTCTCAAATTCCTGGGTTCAAGCAATCCCCCTGCCTCAGCCTCCTAAAGTGCTAGGATTACAGATGAGCATTACTGTGCCTGGCCCATTTCATTATTTTTAAAGTGAAGGAAAAAACCTACTAAGATCAGGCAAATGTAAGGGATACTAGGAGGCCTTCTCCTCACTGAATGCTATATACCATTTGCTTGGAGGCTTAAGAAAAACTGGTTCAAAGAGAAAAACTGAAAAATCCAGAAAGTAAAATAATTTGTAGGGTTGAAAGACTTACACAAAAAGGAAATAATGAAAAAAAAATATTTCCAACAAAGAGGGAATATCTTTCTACTAAGGAAAATAACTTTACCTGCAGCATGTAGTTGATCTGCTAAGTCATACAACAACTTAAAGTTCTCGCCACTCTTCAAGCCTCGACCTCATTTAAAAAGATGAAAAAACAAAACAAAACAAAAAAATTAGGCAAACATCAAATTCATTCTAGAATAATTTTGCTATTTTATATACTGGAGTAAATTTTCATATTATGTAACTGCCATATTAAGCATGTCACCTCCTCTATAAAACCTTTTCTGACCTCTCCTATCACACTCCTATACTTCTATAAAGCATTCCACATACTATAATTAACTAGTTAACTAATTATGTAATTAATATGAGTTTTTTTCCCACTAGAATAAAAACTCTTTAATTTCAGGATCTATATCTATCTTGGTCACTGCCATATCTCAACATTTAGCAAAACTCTACATATAATAGATGCTCAATAAATTTCTCTGAATGACTGCATAAAGTTATTATTTGAATGGGAGTCATCTCAAGGACTTTAAACTCCTCGAGAGGAAGAGCATTCTGCCTTTTCATCTGTTTCTCCAGCACTTGGCAATAAGCTTGTCATAGAACAGATAACCAATATACATTTATTGAATAAATAAGTGAATAAACAAGTCAGGGCCTGGTGCTTTTTGTTGTATAAAATACAAAATAATAATAATAATAATAATAATTATTATTATTATTATTATTTAGACGAAGTTTCACTCTTGTTGCCCAGGCTGGAATACAATGGCACGATCTCGGCTCACTGCAATCTCAGCCTCCCAGGTTCAAGCAATTCTCTTGCCTCACCCTCCCAAGTAGCTGGGACTAGAGGCATCCACCACCATGCCCAGCTAATTTTTTGTATTTTTAGTACAGACGGGGTTTCACTATGTTGGCCAGGCTGGTCTCCAACTCCTGACCTCAGGTGATCCACCCACCTCGGCCTCTGAAAGTGCTGAGATTACAGGTGTGAGTCACCGTGCCAGGCGTAGTGGCGCATGCCTGTAATCCCAGCTACCTGGGAGGGTGAGGCAGGAGAATCTCTTGAACCCAGGAGGTGGCAGTGAGCTGAAATTGTGCCATTACACTCCAGCCTAGGCAACAAGAGCAAAACTCCATCTCAAAAAGAAAAAAAGAAAAGAAAAAACAAGTCAGATATATCACTTCAAAATATTAAATGATTTTTTTTCAATGCCACTTGCAACAGAAGGCTGTCTGAAAGCTTATTTTGTTGGATGTTTAATTTGCAAGGATTTAAAAAGCATAGCAGTCCTTATTTTTTCAAAAAGTTAGTCAGTGGGCCATAAAAAAAATCATTGTTCTTAAAGACAAGGACCATGATGTACAAAAATAAGCATGTCTTATGCAGTATTAACAGTTTTGATATTAAATGTTAAGAAACTTTCAAAGAGTTATACACAAAGACATGGATAACTCTGGAAATCTTTCCAAGTGGAAAGAAGGGTAGGAATTACACACAAGATGGCCCTGAAATTCCAGCCAGTTCTATCTATAATTCAGAAGCCAACCATACTCTGCAGAATACATGGAAGTGCATCAGTAAGACGGTACCAAGTGGCAAAGCTATGGAGATGAGATTTACACCATGCTCCCCCTGGTGCCAGTGACTAGTTGTGCAACAGAAACCCCAAACTGTGTATTATGCTCATAATTTCATTTTCCTAATTGGTTAAATGGGAATAATACCCAAAACTTCCCAACTTCTTATATTTGAAAAAGATTTGTGTACCTCTAAAATAAATACTAAAAAAAAAAAAAAATCAAAGTATTTTAAGTTTACATCTTTTAAGATTAATATTTCACTTACCACCAGATACCACCACTTTGGCACCTGTTAGCTCTGGTCGATCACTTTTTGTTAATTTCTGGTCAAGCCACTCTGATATTTCCACTGGTGAAGTACTTGATGCTGCATACATTAACACATATAATAAAACAACGACTATGATTTCAAGTTCTATAACAATAATTATTTTCAAGAGAAACACACAAGTATATAATTCCATGAAATTTAATTAATGTGAATTTTTGGTGCTCCTAATTAATTCTCTCCGATAATGGAAAGACTTAAGGAGACTAAATTCCAGCCTTTGCCACATTAGTTGTATGACTTGAGAAATCATTTAATTCTCTGAGTCTGAATATGGAATAACTTTCTTTCTATGAGGTCCAAATGAGACACTATATATGTTAAAGTGTAACACCCTCCACATGTTTACTGTTACATTCGTCTGTTATATTGAATCACCCAAATATAATAGGAAACAGCGACAAGAGTAAAAAAGCTTAATCTTAATAGATCCTGTCTCCCACTCCCTTGATCTACCAAAGCAACTATCCTAGTACCAAAGATAATGTGAAAAAAGATGCAAGTTATATATATTTATTATTTTTATATAAGCTTAGGAATATCATTTAAATTGAACTTTCAAATACTATACATTAGAAATGTAAGCAGAGGTAATCTCTCATTATAATACAGTCTATGAATTAAAAAAATAAGAAAAACCAAAAAACTCCAAATGAACACTCACCCTTTTCTGAACTGGCAGTACCGCCACTTGTTGCTGCAGCTTCAAAAGATGTTCCACGGACAGAAAACACTTTCACTTTCTCATCACACTTCACTGTACATAGAGCATTTCCTGAAACATACAATCTATTTTTTAAAAGCAACAACAAAAGGCAACAAAACGAGCATTCCTTTGAGCTTGGAATTTACTTCATAGACAAGGCAAGAAATAACTCTTGACCAGTTGTCTTCTAACTCTATTAAGTATAGGAAAAAGTGGACCATAACAGTGAAGAAACATATCAGTAGACATTTGTATAACCCTGGATGTCTTTAAAAGCAGGACAGGTACTACCATGCCTAGAAGGAAGAAACTGGAACAGGCACCCACACTAAGAAGGTACGCTACACCCCTAAAAGGAATATGAACAAAGCTTCCTTCTCCAAAAACAATACAATCAGTAACTCAAAACTATGAGCTGCAACAACTTAATAAGAATGTAGCTACTATGCATGCTGAAGGAGGAATATCTTGAAAACACAACAGGTCATAAAGAACAGGTATGGATGTGCCAAGATTTTAAGAGGATTTGAGACACTCTGGATTAGCTATCACATTAACAGTAACCCAAACCATGACAAAATGTTTTCCCACAAACATTATGGAAGATGAAAAGTCTAATTTGAGAATTAGCCATTTATAGTGAAATACACAACTTTAATCAGAAAAAAATGAAGAGTTCACTGCCTTCTCCAACCCCACTAGAGACCAGTTTGCTAAGCAAAAGATCAATCGACTGAAGAGACACTGAAATGAATTTATTTTCTTTTTTTCTTGAGACAGGGTCTTGCTCTGTTACCCAGGCTGGAGTGCTGTGGCATGATCACAACTCACTATAGCCCTGACCTTCTGGCTCAAGCAATCCTCCCACCTCAGCCTCCCAAGTATCTATGACTATGGGCACATGCCACCATGCCTAGCTAATTATTTATTTATTTTTTGAGATGGGGTCTTATTATGTTGCCCAGGATAGCCTCGAACTCCTGAGTTCAAGTAATCCTCCCACCTCAGCCTGCCAAAGTGCTGGGATTATAGGCACGAGCCACTGCAGCTGGCTAAAATGAATTTCTTAATGCTGATGGAAATGAAGTAGAAGAAGTAAAGATTGAGAATACTATTTTTTTTAAGTTTTGCTTTTCCAGGTACCACTTACAAAATATATTAAATAGTGAATCTAATTTTTATTAACCACTAGGAAAATACCACTCTACAAACTCAATAAACAGGCAGGAAATCGCTGTGCTTGAGATCCATCAAAGAGAATGCCATGTCAAGGGCCACCAGCAATTCTAGACTAAAATTTTCCTCAGAAACCTTTAAGATGGTCCACTTAAAGCAATTGTATGGCTTGATTTAAAATTTACCTTCAAGATTAATTTACGCTTTTCACTAAAATTTAACATGTCGATTAATTATCTTCCTTGAGTACTCACCTGCATAAATAGTTCTCACAAATGTGTCAGGTGACTTGATTGCAATGATGTCAGAAATTGGGGCAACCTCAAGTTTGGCTGCTACTCTGGGCAAAAGGTTCTAAAAGCAAAATAAGCAGTGAGTTACACACATACACAGTGATGGATGACTATATATGATCAGTAATGACATATTCTAAATGCATATTCTGTAGAAATTTTAATTCAAATATTTTATATTTCATGTGCACCTTTGGATATACAACTTCAAGCACAGCTTTTTAAATAGGCTTTGAGATTGAGTACCTACCATTACTCTAACTACATTAAGAGTCATATGAGTTTCACAGTATTAAGCCACCTTAATGCAACATATTGAATTATGACATATGAAATTTACTATAATAAACATCAATTACCAAGTGTGACAGTTGTGGACTATTGAATTTAGATAAGAAAAGATAGAACAAATTTAGAAGGGTGGTAAAATTCTCAAATACTGAAAAAGATTATGCTCGTACATATTAACTTAACGTATATAAAAACATTCAAAGCAGACATTTTACCTTTTGTTTAAATTGATATTGCACAAAAAAGAATAAGGCCAGGTACAGTGGCTGATGCCTGTAACCCCAGCACTTTGGGAGGCTGAGTTTGAGACCAGGAGGCCAGGAGTTTGAGACCAATGTGGCCAACATGGTGAAACACCATCTCTACTAAAAATACAAAAAATTAGCTGGGGATGGTGGTGTATGCCTGTAGTCCCAGCCACTCAGGAGACTGAGGCATGAGAATGAGAATTGCTTGAACCTGGGAGACGGAGGTTGCAGTGAGCTGATACCGTACCACTGCACTCCAGCCTGGGTGACAGAGCGAGACTCTGCCTCAAAAGAAAAAAAAAAAAAGAAAAATAACACTAACCTGAAGAACAGTCTGTGTAGTACGTATTTAAAAAGCAACAAAAATAAATTAAAGGTGTGTTCTTGTGCTTGTACTGAAATAGATGCATGTGCTAACTTTGTCCTTAGTAGCAGGAACCCAAGTCACAGTTCCCCAAGTCCCAGTTACTTCTTCTTTTTTTTTTTTTTTTTTTTTTGGAAACAGGGTCTCATTTTGTCACCCAAGCTGAAGTTGCAGTGGTGTGATCATAGCTCACTATAACCTTGAACTCCTGGGCTCAAGAGATTATTCTGCCTCGGCCTCCTGAGTAGCTGGGACTACAGGCACATGCTACCGCACCCAGCTCATTTTCTTTTATGTTTTGTTTTTTCCTGTAGAGACGGGGTCTTGCTTTGTTGTCCAGGCTGGTCTCGAATTCCTGGCCTCAACCGATCCTCCTGCCTTGGCCTCCCAAAGTGCTGGGATTACAGGCATGAGCCATCATGCCCATCCTGAAGCACTTACTTAATCTAGTTTAAAAACCAGATTTGTCAGTATTTAAAGTTAGCTTCAGTAAGTAACCCTCCTCCTGAACCACCTTCTTTAACTGTTCAGGAATTATTATTGGAATAGTTACTTGGCTGAACAGATTATCTTACAATTTTTATGTTATGCAGACTTTGCCTCTTTTTAAAGTTTTAGAAATTTCTAAATTGCTCAAAATTTAATGTCTTTTGTATTTTCATTATCCCTTGTCTTTTTTTTTTTTTTTTTTTGAGACGGAGTCTCGCTCTGCTGCCCAGGCTGGAGTGCAATGGCCGGATCTCAGCTCACTGCAAGCTCCGCCTCCCGGGTTCACGCCATTCTCCTGCCTCAGCCTCCCGAGTAGTTGGGACTACAGGCGCCCGCCACCTCGCCCGGCTAATTTTTTGTATTTTTAGTAGAGACGGGGTTTCACCGTGTTAGCCAGGATGGTCTCGATCTCCTGACCTCGTGATCCGCCCGTCTCGGCCTCCCAAAGTGCTGGGATTACAGGCTTGAGCCACCACGCCCGGCCAATTATCCCTTGTCTTAACATATCTTCAAGAAATTTTACCATGGTACTTAAAAAGTATGTTTTCCTGAATCTGGTCTTCCATCTAAATGTCCTGAGGGTGGATGGTACACAAATATCTATCCTATTAAAAATATATCCCATCCAACAGGCTGCCTGCATGGTTTCTGGGAAGCAGAAGCAATAATTGAGTTCTTTTTGTGCATACAAAATGACATTTTAAAATTCTAGTAGACAAGTATAAAAGTGTGTTATCTCAAAACCACAGCTGGTGAAGGACTATCATACAGCAAATTGTTTGGCTTCTTCTGATAGACATTTCTCATTCAAAACCCATTTACAGGCCGCACGACCAGCTACTATTATATGACCCTTATTCTCAAAACTCCCATCTGTCACAACATAGCAATCATGGCCAGAGTACTAAAATCTAGCTAATGACAAACACCCTTTCATGGTCTAACAATCTGTTAGGTGAACTGTCATCATAGAAAGAAACTCAAGGCTCATGAAATTATTTAAATCATCCAATATACAATCACAACTCTCAGAGACAGAATGGTCCACAAAGATTTTTTCACCCATCAGACTGGGGGAAAAATGTTAAAATGTATACTACCAAGTGTTGGTAATTAAGCAATAGGTATCAAATTTTTTAAACCACATAGCATTTGACTCAGTGATTTCACTTCTAGAACTCTATTGTAAATAAATTCCAGCCAATGTGTACACAGATACACGCATGAGCATGTTTTCTTGCAGCAAAGTATATAAATGCAAAAAACTGGAAACAAGTTAACTGTCCTTAGCTAAATATAGAATCTTATGCAGACACAAAAAAGAGAGAAACATTATGAGCCAAAGTCACACTCTTTTTTTTTTTTTTTCTTGAGATGGTGTTGCTCTGTCACCCTGGAGCACAGGCTAGAGTGCAGCAGTGTGATCTCAGCTTATTGCAGCCTCAACCTTCTGGGCTCAAGCAATCCTCCCACCTCAGCCTCCCAAGCAGCTGGGACTACAGGTGTGCACCACCATACTCAGCTAATATTTATTTCTTTTTCTTTTTTTTTTTTTTTTTGTAGAGATGAGGTCTCACTGTATTGCCCAGGTTGGTCTAGAACTCCTGGGCTCAGACGATCCTCCCAAAGTGCTGGGATTACAGGCGTCAGCCACCGCACCCTGCCCAAGTCATACTCTTAAGTAAAAGCTACTAGTCACAAAACAATTCATGCCATATTATTCCATTTTAGAAGTAAAAAATATATAGCTGTACATGTACTGTAATTTAAAAATCCACAGAAGGAGGCCTAAAAGAATGTACAATTGTTAACAGCTATACTCCTAAAGAGGGGAGGGTGAGTTGGGAATAAGAAAGCAGGACTTTGACACCTTGCTCTGCACACTGCTGTACTACATGCATTCTTCCTAATAAGGATGTATTCGTGTATAACTTATTTCACAATTTTTAAAAGTAAAAATAGGCTAAGCACAGGGGCTCATGCCTATAATCCTAGCACTTTGGGAGGCTGAAATGAGAGGATGACTTGAGGCCAGGAGTTTAACACCAGCCCGAACAACATAGGGAGACTACATTTATACAAAAAATTTAAAAATTAGCTGGGCATGGTGGCATGTACCTGTAGTCCTAGCCACTCAGAAGGCTAGGATAGGAGGATCGTTTGAGCCCACAAGCTGGAGGGTATGTTGAGCTACAATCGTGCCACTGCACTCCAGTCTGGGCAACAGAGTGAGGCTGAGGCAGGCAGATCACGTGAGGTTAGGAGTTCAAGACCAGCCTGTTCAACACGGCGAAACCCCGTCTCTACTACACATACAAAAATTCGCCAGGTATGGTGGCACACACCCATAATCCCAGCTACACAGGAGGCTGAGGCAGGAGAATGGCTTGAATCCAGGAGGTGGAGGTTGCAGTGAGCTGAGATCATGCTGCTGCACTCCAGCCTGGGCAACAAAAGTAAGACACCATCTCAAAAAAAAAAAAAAGTAAAAATAAAGACTAAAAATGACACCTTATTAAGAATGGAATAAAAGAAAAGAGAGCTAAGATAACACTCACGGCCACAGAGAGCAAGAAAAATCCACGACACATTCCTTGTCTTAGGCTCCCATTACACTCTTCCACTCCATTTTTAACTTTATGTAGACTGCTACCCATCTGGTAACACACTCATTCTTCAGACACATCACAATGCACATGATCAGATTACGGCTTTCTTTACCTTAAGGATGTCTTCAACCACTACACAGCCCTTTCCAAATTCCCCATGTAGATAAAATTTGGCTTTTCTAGATATCCATCAGCCACCCAAATAAACCATCTCTTAAAACGGGCTACTAATACAAATGACTCTTGTTCGTTTGCTCGCTCGCTCTCTCTCACATGCAAGCAGAATTCATCATTACTTTTAAACGCAGAAAATTTTAAAATAATAGCCTAATTAGAGTTTTCTCCACAACTTAATTTGAAAACCTGGAAATGGTAGTTTTTTAACAGAAAATTATGACAAAATCTTGAAAGAATAAATTTTAGCAAAACTACCACATCAATTCAGATAAATCCAGATTGGCTATATAAACAGTCTGTTGCACACTTTCAGCACAATGAAATCTAACCCCTTCAAGCAGTGACATCAGATTCCACATTCTCAACCTTCTCACCTTTCCGAAGGCAGATGCTCCAGCACAGATGTGTGTGTAATTGAATTGCTTCTGAGTTGCCAAAATCAATGGTGTCAGTTCCTCTGAGAATTAAACACATTTGATAAAAAATATTTTGGAATACTTTCATAATCATATATTCAAGCATAATTTACACATGACATATTTTTCCACTGGAAAACCTCACCTGCAAGTAGGCCTCTGTACGCATCATGCTGAGCCACCAGAACTTTTGCTATGCCTGCTACTTTACAGAGATCTTGTGCCACCTGTGATTGAAAGATAAGTTCCTAATTATCCATCTATCAGAAATATACAAATAAAGCCACCACTATAAATATCAACAGATCATAAAATCTTAATGGCCAACTGTAAAAATTACTCTTATTAGCAAAAGGGCCAGTTAAGAATTAAAACATATTCTGGCCGGGCACAGTGGCTCAAGCCTGTAAACCCAGCACTTTGAGAGGCTGAGGCAGGTGGATCACTGGAGTCAGGAGTTCGAGACCAGCCTGGCCAACATGGTGAAACCTCATCTCTACTAAAAATACAAAAATTAGCTAGGCATGGTGGTGGGTGCCTGTAATCCCAGCTACTTGGGAGACTGAGGCAAGCGAATCACTTGAACCCAGGAGGCGGAGGTTACAGTGAGCCAAGATCACACCACTTTACTCCAGACTGGGCAAAAGAGTGAAACTCAGTCTCAAACAAACAAACAAAAAAAGGATTAAAATATTAAAATACATTCCTTAACAAAGAAAATCTAATGCCAATAGATCTTACTACTGACTGACCTCACACTGTCCAACTACCAAGCATTTCAACAAATATTCCTGCCTTGAAAAAGAAAAGTGCTAATTAACAAACCAAAATCAACATGGCTCTTTATTCAAATTTAGTTATAAACTGTGCTTTTTACTTTTGGTTCAATCCAAGTGTTAAGTTCAATATCCTGGAAATGGTGAAAATGAAGTTCTCTTAGTAACATCCCATTGTCAACCACTGAGTTCCTGCCCACATACACACATTTATCTATGACAAAGCAAAATATTTCCTATTTTAATTCTTCATTTTTCCTGTTTAGAATCAGAATGGGGTTCTGAGAAAGCTTTGTGATCATTCAGATTTTCTATATTCAGAAGGCAATTAGATTTCCCCTTTTAAAGTATCTTTATTACATCATGGCTGGTTTCCACTTTAGCTAAGTCATATCAGTCATACTATCGTCTTCTGTCTCCTTGTTTACCTCCAAACTGATTCATTGATTCACTGATGAGTAAGATTAAACGGCTGTGCCTTCTGCTACCCTCATATGAACTGTTAGCTTGCAACAATATTCACTGAAGAAAGGACGCACTGCAAAAATACCTCTCCTAAACCAAGTGTTCACCAGCATACCATTTTGTACTACAGAGGCCCTCTATTATGGATGCAGCAGAATTTAGCTTCTCAAACTTTAAGAGAATTCCCAATTAAGAAACTCAGTTAATCGCAATGTAGCTGCATAGCAGCATGGGATAGAAAATGGGGCAGAATTTTCCCATTGAAACTCTCTTGTTTTTACTGGCAAAAACTGCTGGCATTATACAGAAGAATAACTTGCTGTTTATGACAAATAGCTGAATAAAATGCTATAAAGCTGAACTCTATTAATGATCTCTTCATATAGGTATTAGTTGTTTTCTTTAAAATTAGAACATGACAGGTTAGGATTGTAACTGAGTACAGAAGATGATTTCTATTTGATTCTTCTCAAAGTAGTATAAAGCATCAAAGTATTTTTAAAGTAACATTACAATAATTATTTTAAATCACAGCAAAACAAACAACAAATCACAAATTCCTACATATCCAAAAACAGGGAAACCAAAAAGATGGCTTAGCCATCATATACTGTGGCTAATACATACATACAAATAGATAGCTTAGCCATCACACATCACACATTGTGGCTGTATCAACTATGTAAGATTCTATAGTTGTTAGCAGGAATTGGGTAAAGAAACCCACATAACTAAACATAAGCCCACCATAATATGTTCTTTTAAGATATGAAGTTCACGTAAAAAATCAGAAGCAACATCAGCAGTATGAATCTGCACTCTCACATGCTCTGAATTATTGTTATTTTTAATATATTTTTTGAGACAGTCTCACTTTGTTACCCAAGCTGGAGTGCAGTGGTACAATCTCTGCTTATTGCAACCTCTGCCACCCAGGTTCAAGTGGTTCTCGTGCCTCAGCCTTCCAAGTAGCTGGGACTACAGGCACGCACCACCACACCGGCTAATTTTTATATTTTTAGTAGAGACACGGTTTCACCATGTTGCCCAGGCTGGTCTCAAACACCTGACCTCAAGTGATCCACCCACCTCAGCCTCCCAAAGTCCTGAGATCACAGGCATAAGCCACCATGCCCAGCCAGCATCACTTATTTAATAAAACATAAAATCCTCAAAACATACTCCCTTCAGATTTATTCCTCTGTGAAGTTTAAGCCCCCAACTACACACTCAGCAACTCCTATACCATGTGAGAGGGAACTGGTGGCTCAAGCTATGTAAGCTTAATTGAAGCACTCATCTACATTGCAGCCTAGTGGCACAGACCCTGCAAATCATATCCTAGCACCTTTCTAGAGGGTTAGTGTCCCAAGCTGTTATCATCTGATTTCAACAACAGCAACAACAACAACAACAACAACAAAAAATAACAACATCTTTTAGTACCAGCTAGAGTTTGGAAAGAATAGTACTTAACATTCAAATTCTTCTACCAATTAAAACATCCATATTACATTGTCCAGATTTACCACTTTCAGGAATTAGAAGCAATTAGCAAGTATATTCATCAACACAAAAAAGAGATCAGTTATTAACCTCTAAGGGGACTCAAATATTATCATTCTACTTGGTACCTGATGGCACATGATGGTGCCAGTGGAACTAAATCAAGTATTCTACCTCATTTCAAAAGATAAAATACTTAGTGAGGAAACCTTTTAGTTCCTTTTTCACACATGGTAATGGTTGTGACACTGGCCATTTAATGAGGATTAGAGCCCAGTTTGGGTTACAGTCCTCAACATAATTCTCTGTTGCCATCTTTTCCTGTCTCTTGATGGAGATTATATTTGCTATGGCTGACCTTAAAAATTTCTCACCTTGTCACATTTGGTTCCAGCTACTAAGCAGGACACTTCACCTCCAAGGCGTGTGGCTGCAGTAATAGTATTTAAAGTAATGGGTGCTAGGGAATCATTTGCATGCTCAGCTATTACCAGGGTACTCTGAAATCGTAGCAATGAGGCCTAAAAAGAGAAAAAAGGAAAAAAAAAAAGGTAAAGAATGTTATCACAGGTTTTTTTTTTTTTTACTCTAATTGTTAAGGATGTAAGCTTTAAAGAAAACTATTCCATACACAATACTGTTCTATAAATTTATTTATAAAATACTTGTTCAATATTGAAAATCTAGCTATTTGTGTCTACCACTGTACTACTAATATTCTTTTTTCTTTTTTTTTTTTTTTTTTTGAGACGGAGTCTTGCTCTGTCGCCCAGGCTGGAGTGCAGTGGTGCGATCATGGCTCACTGCAAGCTCCGCCTCCCAGGTTCATGTCATTTTCCTGCTTCAGCCTCCCAAGTAGCTGGGACTACAGGTGCCCACCAACACATCAGCTAATTTTGTTTTTGTACTTTCATGAGAGATGGGGTTTCACTGTGTTAGCCAGGATGGTCTCCATCTCCTGACCTCGTGATCCGCCTGCCTCAGCCTCCCAAAGTGCTGGAATTACAGGTGTGAGCCACCGCACGCAGCCTACTAATATTCTTATCTAATAAAAATAAGAACGCAAATTAGTCTTCTATTGTTAGGAAAAGTGTTTAATTACTTCAAAACAACTTTCCCACTAATCTACATCTGATAAGAAACTACTATATAACTAAATGTAAATTTCTTAGACAGAACATATTAACTACCTAACTAGGAACTGGTCAAATTCTACTACCAATTACATTTGGTTACATACATACTGTACTCCTACAGTACAGGAGTACAGTATAATCAGAAATAATGGGTGTGAAATCAGTCACAAAAGTTGATCCCTATTGCTTCAGTCAAAACGCATTCAGTACCAAAATAATTGATAATGGAAATGTGTTTTTAAAATATGACACTAAACAGCAATTTTGCCAGGTTTTGACTGTTCAAATATGCTTCTGGATTCAAAAAAGGAAGCTTGCAGACAGTATACTGGAACCAACCAATATCCAGCCCTATCTAATGCAGACGATCAAGAAACCACCAATCACTCATGGTCAAGTGGAATAATTTCAAACACAAGGAACACAGAGATGAACAAGAATGGTCCCTGTGCTCAAATATTTCACAGGAAATTAGACTTGTTCACTTACAATTATAAAATAGAACAGTTTTTCAAATAATGAAGAGATCCAAAATGTTGAAGGCTACAGATCATGAAGCAGAGTCAAGTGGGGAAGAAAGGAAGTAAGTTCAGGTGTTCCTATCATGTGAAAAGATGAGGAATGGCATCATAGGCATGAGGAAAAAATAAAATACTGGAACTATTCTTGTGGAAAATGGCAAAGAAAAGTGAGAAAAAGAGGAACTGTGGATCAAATGGTGTGGTTGTGTGGCTTAATTCAGCAATAACCTTAAGCTCTGGAGTTGGAGTGAAGAAAGCATAGCATGAAATTTACCCAGAGTTGGAAACTTAAAAGGAGGGTATGAACTGAAGGAAAGTCAGGACAATTCCTGGAATAAAATGAAAGTTCTTAGAAAGCAAATACCAGCCCGGTGCGGTGGCTCAAGCCTGTAATCCCAGCACTTTGGGAGGCCGAGACGGGCAGATCACGAGGTCAGGAGATCGAGACCATCCTGGCTAACACGGTGAAACCCCGTCTCTACTAAAAAATACAAAAAACTAGCCAGGCAAGGTGGCGGGCACCTGTAGTCCCAGCTACCTAGGAGGCTGAGGCAGGAGAATGGCGGGAACCCGGGAGGCGGAGCTTGCAGTGAGCTGAGATCCGGCCACTGCACTCCAGTCTGGGCGACAGAGCGAGACTCTGTCTCAAAAAAAAAAAAAAAAAAGAAAGCAAATACCACACCTGTTTGTATTTTGTATCCCCAGAATCAAATACAATGTTTCTTTTCCAATGAATATCTGCAGAATTAATTATATGGTACCTTTTCTTTTTTCACTGGAAGAGCACCATATTTTGGAAAGGACTTTGTAATTAAGACTCAAAGTAAGTTATTACTTTGGGTAATAAATAAATAAATAATTAAATAAAATTAGGTAATTAAAAATAAAAAATTTAAATTATTACTTAAATCACATTTCACAAGAATTGCCAGTAACAAGCTATTTATCACCAATATATATCCAACATCATATTTTTGATTATGTTTCACACATCATTTGCTATAAAAATTATGAGATTTCCATCACCATTTGAAGAATAAATCTAAGATTTGGTGGCAGAAGGCCCATACTTGCTGTAAATTATAGTTCTATCATAAGATAAATTACATAGTTATCCTAAGGAACTATCAAGCTTTTAGAACTTCCAACTGGAGATTATATACTTTTTAAAAGATTTATCAAAATTAGATTTATAAGCATAAACAACAAAAGAATATATTTAAGAACCCACTCACTCAGTCCATCTATCTGATCAATTTTTACTAAGCATTATATACATCATAAAGGTACTCTATTTTATTGACTCCTTTATAATTTTTAAAATATTAAACTTCCTTCTAATTCAATGTTTTACATTCCATTTCTCACATACCACCTAGAGAGAAGCTATAGCCTCTAGGCCCGGTTATGTGGCTAATTCAAAAATAATGGTTGTGTGGAACTAGAGCAGAAGAAATTGGCCTGAACCTTTAAAATGTTATTCTACAATCTAAAGCCCATCTGCAAATTTAGGAGGATGAATCAGATTAGAGGTTTTGTTTTTTGTTTTTTTTTTGAGACTCTCGCTCTATTGCCGAGGCCAGAGTGCAGTGGCGTGCTCTTGACTCACTGCAACCTCTCCCTCCAGCGTCCTAGCGATTCTCCTGCTTCAGCCTGCCAAGTAGCCGGGATTACAGGCATGCACTATGACGCCCAGCTAATTTTTGTATTTTTAGTAGAGAGTGGGGTTTCACCATGTTGGCCAGGCTGGCCTTGAACTCCTGACCTCAAATGACCTGCCTGCCTCAGCCTCCCAAAGTCCAGAGATTACAGATTGAGCCACCGCGCCCAGCCAAGATTAGAGATTTTCAAACTGCATCTATATAAGGTTCTAGGAAGCCATCTCAGGAGCCACCGCATGGGATAAGGTAGGGACTAGGCATCTACAGCTGCTAGAATGACCCCCTACCCAACTTTGCTTTAACCAGATTAACCAAACTAACATTGATGGAGCACTGTACTAAGCAGTTTTGTACATAGTATCTTATTTAAAATTCCTACAAAGTCTATGATGGAGGTACTAGTATTACCCCGACTTCACAGATGAGGAAACTGGAGCTTAGCAGCTACACAGGTAGGAAGCCGAGTCAGGTTATTCTAAGTCCAGGTAGTCTGACTCCAGAGTTTGAGTTCCTAATTACCAGCACAAATCAAAGCACCACCATTTTTAGCTGTTTTATACATGGGTCATTCCTGTAAGATTTCACTTGGCAAACATTCTCGTGCTTAAAAAAGAAAAAAAAATAGCATTGTCAGAAAGAAAAATACGATCTCAAAAGACCTCTTTCCCTACTCTAAAAATCCTATAACTCTAAAATCCTATTTTAAGTAGAAGAGTAGTATAGAATATGACTAAAGAGTAAAAAAAAAAAAAAATGCATGCCCAGTATTGAAAAGGTTTTAAAGGGAACAAATTTTCATTTTATTATTTTATAGCCCATTGCCTCTCTACACTTTAGGATCGATCGTCTTTTAACAATAGTTATGAGAGGAAAAGGAGCCAAATTCTTAAACATTTAAAGATAACTACTGAAATACTTAATGAGGTAATTGCCTCAAAAGGAATCTCAACCTCTTCAAACACTGCTATTTAAATAAAAATTAACTATGCAGGCCCATGTCACCCATAAATTCTTAGCCACCAGCCTCACCTGGGCTCTCAAAACTGCCTAGCAATGCTACCACAACTTCCTTGTTTGCACTCTCACCCTCCACAGCAATGATTTCAAATATCCTCTCCTGATGTTTCTCTTCTTTTTCTTTTTCGGAAACAAGGTCTCCCTCTATTACCCAGTCTTGAGTACAGTGGCACAATCATAGCTCTCCGCAGCTTCCAACTCCCAGGCTCAAGCGTTCCTCCCATTTCAGCCTCCCAAGTCACTGGGACCACAGGTACATGCCACCATGTCCAGTCAATTATTTATTTTTTGTAGAGACAGGGTCTTGCTATGTTGCCCGGGCTGGTCTTGAACTCCTTGGCTCAAACGATCCTCCCACCTTGGCCTCCCAAAGTGCTGGGATTACAGGCATGAGCCACCATGGCTGCCTCCTGATGTTTCTTAAACAGCCAACACATTCTGCCCCCTAATCTTAGAAGGCAGCCTCACCTCCTACTTCACAATGACAGCTGAAGCCATCAGGGTGGACCTGATTTCCTTTCCTGATACTCAACATAGAAATTCCTGTCCTTGCCCTATCACAATGGAAGCCGCTGTGGATCCTTTCTCCTGGGTCTAATCCCTTCATCTGGGATCTAGATTCCACTCTCTTGCATCTACTCAGAGACTTTCTGTAATCTGCACTTCCCAGTCACATCTCCAGCTTCTCCCTTTACCCTGGTTCCTTCTCATCAACACTTAAACATGATTGAGCCTCTCCCCATTCGCAACAATCCTGCTAAAAAGCCACAACCCCACATTCCACTCTAACTTCTCTAATTCCTCATTCTCGTTCACTCCTCAATTACTTGCATCTGGTTTCTGCCCTCACCCAAATTACCAACAAACCCTTTTCAGGCTTCACCTTACTTGTTATCTCAGCAATGTCTGAAGTTACTGACTACTCCCTTCTGCCTTCCACGGTTTAACTTCACCCCTATATAAGAATGGCTCAAATATTTTATATATATAAATCTCAAATGGGGTTCAAATCTCTTTCCTGACTGCTAGACTTATAATAAGGTTCCATCGGTATATCTAAGTGCTTAACTTGCCTGTCTCATCAAACACTTTCCATCTCAGCAAATTTAAACCTTAACTCATGTTTTCCCTCTGTTCCTCCAGCCCCTATACTGCCACTTCTCCAGACTTCAAGCTGCCCAAACCGTGATCAGAGAATCATCTCTGGGTTTTCTCTCAACCTTACATCTAACCAACCACTCAAGTCATAACAATTCTTCCTTTTAAAGAGAGCTACTCATAAATCCATTCACTTCTCTCCATCGTCAATGCCAATATTCTGGTGCAGGCTATTATCCTTCTCCTCTATTATCCCACACAGTCTCCCACCCCAGCTTGTTTCTAACCTACAATTCTGCTTCCTACCAATCCATTTCTCCCAGTGATCTTTCCATGACACAAATCTAACATGTTATTCTCCCCCGCTTAAAACACTGCTGTTGCTTCCTGCCTCCCCTGGATATGGTAAACTAGACTCCTTAGGTTGGTTTACCATGTGTTTATTTTATGGCCTGATCTACCTCCCTAACTATATATCCCTCACTCCATTTATGCCTTATTTTCAGATACTTGAACTTGCCCTGCTCTCTCAGACTTCCAGCCTTCCCACACATTGCTCCCTCTGCCTAGTGGACCTCTTTCCCTGTTACCCTACTAAATTCCAATTAATCATCCTTAGGTTTTCTGCTGGAAGGTCAATTCCTCCAAAAAGCATTAGTACAGTTACAGTGGTAAAGAGTACAGGCTCTGGAGCCAGCCACGTTGCCCAGGTTTGAATCCCACCTCCACCATAACTTCTCAGTACCTCAGTTCTCTGACTGTAAAATGGAGATGATGATAATATTAATATCTCATAGAATTGTTGTGAGAGTAAAATTAATAAATGTAAAGCTCTTGGAATGATGCCTGGAACATATTAAATCCTCAATAAATGTTAGCTACACATAAAAGCTTTCTTTGGACCATCTCAGACTAGTTAGCTTTGCTAGCACCAACATGGTACCCTGTAATTGCCTTTGTTACAGCACTTATCACACCTGATTATATTCACCTGATTGTCTTGTCGTCCCCCTTTGATACTGAGTACAGGAGTAATGTCTGATATTTCTTTTTTTTTTTCTTTTTGAGGCAGAGTCTGGCTCTGTCGCC
Organism: Macaca nemestrina; assembly: GCF_043159975.1. Lineage (NCBI taxonomy): Eukaryota > Metazoa > Chordata > Mammalia > Primates > Cercopithecidae > Macaca > Macaca nemestrina. The sequence continues at coordinate 124,698,642 of NC_092131.1, read as the reverse complement.
CAGGCTGGAGTGCAGTGGCGCGATCTCGGCTCACTGCAAGCTCTACCTCCCAGGTTCACGCCATTCTCCTGCCTCAGCCTCCCGAGAAGCTGGGATTACAAGTGCCCGCCACCATGCCCGGCTAATTTTTTTGTATTTTTAGTAGAGACGGGGTTTCACCATGTTAGCCAGGATGGTCTCGACCTCCTCACCTCGTGATCCACCGGCCTCGGCCTCCCAAAGTGCTGGGATTACAGGCGTTAGCCACCACGCCTGGCCACAACGTCTGATATTTCTTACCTCTATAACCCTAGACTCTAGTAACCAGCACAGAGCTGACTCCCAATAAGTGAACTGAACATTGTTTTTAAAGAACTCTTCATTGGCCAGGAGCAGTGGCTCACGCCTGTAATCCCAGAATTTGGGAGACTCAAGGATTACCTGAGGTCAGGAGTTCCAGACCAGCCTGGCCAGCAGAGTGAAACCCCATTTCTCCTAAAAATATGAAAATTAGCTGGACATGGTGGCACACGCCATAGTCCCAGCTACTCAGGAGGCTCAGGCACAAGAATCATTTGAACCCTGGAGGCAGATGTTGCAGTGAGCTGAGATCGCACCACTGCACTCCAGCCTAGGCGACAGACACTCCATCTCAAACCAAATAAAAAAACAAAACAAAACAAAAAAACACCTCTTCATCAAAAGAATGAGAAGACAAGCCATAGACTGGAACAAAATATGTGCAAAAGACATATCTGATAAAAGACTTATCTAAAATATATAAAGAACCCTTAAAACTCAACATAAGAAATGAACAACCCTATTTAAACAAGGGGAAAGGATCTGAACAGGTACCTCACCAAAGAAGATGGCCAAAAAGCATATGAAAAGGTGCTCAACATAAAGATGCTCACTAGGAAATTGCAAATTAAAATGAGATACCACTACACACTTATTAGAATGGTAAAAAACCAAAATACTGACAATACCAAATGCTAGTAAGGATGTGGAACAACAGAAACTCTCATTCGTTGCTAGTAAAAATGCAAACTGGTACAGCCACTTTGGAAGACAGTTTGGCAGTTTCTTACAAAACTAAACATAATCTTACCATATAATCTAGCAACTGCACTCCTTTGTACATACCCAAAAGAGTTGAAAACTTAGGTCCACACAAAAACCAGATGTCTACAGCAGCTTTATTCATAACTGCCAAAACTTGGAAGCAACCAAAATGTCCTTCAGTAGGTGAACAAATATTCATACAATGGAATCTTATTCAGCAGTAAAAAGCAATGAAAAAGACATGGAGGAACCTTAAATGCATACTACTTAGTGAAAAAAAAAAAACAGTCTGAAAAGGCTACATGCTGTCTAATCCCAACTATATGACATTCTGCTAAAAGCGAAACTACAGAAACAGTAAAAAGATCAGCAGCTGCCAGGGATTAGGAGAACAAAGCATAGAGTTCTTTTGTTTTTGTTTTTGTTTTTTTCTGGGGGGAGCAGGAGTGGGGGCAGTGAAACTGTTCTGTATGATATAATAATGGTAGATACCTGTCATTATACATTTGTCCAAACCCATAGAAAGTACAACACAAAGAGTGAATCCTAATGTAAACTCTGGACTCTGGGAAATGCTGATGTCAATGTAAATTCATTAATTGTAACAAATGGACAACTCTGGTGCTGTATATTGACAGTGGAGGAGGTTGTGGGTGTGTGGACCAGGAGGACTCTCTGTACTTTCCACTGGATTTTGCTGTGAAACTAAAACTGCTCTAAAAAACAGTCTATTTTCAAAAAATGTTATTTTTAGAGACAGTGTCTTGCTATGTTGCCCAGGCTGGCCTCCAACTCCTGGGCTCAAGGGATCCTCCTGACTCAGCCTCCTGAGTAGCTAGGACTACAAATGTGTACTACAACACAGGCTAAACTCTATCTAAAAAAAAAAAAAAAAAAAAAAAACTTCTGCCAGGTGTGGTGGTTCATGACTGTAATCCCAGCACTTTGGGAGGCCGAGGCAAGTGGATCACCTGAGGTCAGGAGTTCGAGATCAGTGTGGCCAACATGGTGAAACCCTGTCGTCTCTACTAAAAATACAAAAATTAGCTGGGCGTGGTGGCGGGCACCTGTAATCCCAGCTCCTCAGGAGGCTGAGGCAGGAGAATCGCTTGAACCCGGGAGGCGGAGGTTGCAGTGAGCCGAGATTGCACCCTTGCACTCCAGGCTGGATAACAAAGCAAGACTCCATCTCAGGAAAAAAAAAAAAAAGAATTTAAATATAAGACCTCAAACTATTAAAATCCAAGAAGAAAATGTAAGAAATGGCATTCTGGACATAGGCCCTGTCAAAGATTTCATGATGAACGCTCCAAAAGCAATTGCAACAAAAATAAAAATTTACAAGACAGACCTAATTAAACTAAAGAGCTTCTGCACAGCAAAATAAACTAAACTATCAACAAAGTAAACAGACAACCTACAGAATGGTAAAAAAAATTTGCGAACTATGCATCTGACAAACGTCTAATAACCAGAATCTATAAGGAACTTAAATCAACAGTAAAAAACAACCCTATTAAAAAATGGGCAATGGATATCAACAGACACTTCTCATATGTGGTCAACAAGCATATAAAAAATGCTCAACATAACTAATCATTAGAGAAATGCAAATAAAAACCACAATGAGACATCTCACACCAGTCAGAATAGCTATTACTTAAAACTCAAAAAACAACAGATGTTGGCAAGGTTGCAGAGAAAAGGGAACGCTTATACACTGCTGGTAAGAATGTAAGTTAGTTCAGCCACTGTGGAAAGCAATGTGGCGATTTCTTAAAGAACTTAGAACATTCGACCCAGCAATACTATAATTGGGTATATACCCAAACGAATATGAACCATTCCACCATAAAAATACATGCACACATATGTTCATGGCAGCACTATTCACAATAGCAAAGACATGGAATCAACCTAGATGCCCATGCAGGGGATGCACTGGGTAAAGAAAATGTGGTATATACACACCATGGAACTACACAGCCATTAAAAAGAATGAGATCATGTCCTTTAGAGCAACATGGACGGTGCTGGAGGTCATTATCCTAAGTGAATTAATGCAGGAACAGAAAAACCAAACATGGAATGTTCTCTCTTGTAAGTGTCAGCCAAACATCGAGTACATAGGAATACAAAGAAGGGAACAATAGATACCGGGGCCTATTTGAGGGTGGAGGGTGGGAGCAGGGTGAGAATAAAAAAAAAATACCTATTGGGTGCTATGTTCATTACCTGGGCGGCAAAATAATCTGTACACCAAACTCCCAAGACACACGATTTACTCATAATAAATCTGCATAGATACCCTGCAAACCTAAAATTGGCCCAGAAGTTTGAGACCAGCCTGGACAATATAGTAAGACCCTGTTTCTATGAAAGATAAAAATTAAAAAATTAGCCGGATGTGGTGGCGCATTCCTGTAGTCCCAGCTACTTGGAAGGCTGAGATGGAAGGATCATTTAAACCTAGAAGGTTGAGGCTGCAGTGAGTCAAGATCACGCCACTGCACCCCAGCCTAGGCGAGAGAATAAGACTCTATCTCAAAAAAAAAAAAAAAAAAAAAAGTTGGGGTAAAAAAATACAGCAATGATAAATAATTTTAGACAAGACTAAAAAAATGAAGTGATGTTTTTATCTAAAGAAAATCCTGGGCCGGGCATGGTGGCTCACGCCTGTAATTCCAGCACTATGAGAGGCCGAGGTGGGCAGATCACGAGGTCAGGAGATCAAGACCATCCTGGCTGACACGGTGAAACCCCGTCTCTACTAAAAAATACAAAAAACTAGCTGGGCGAGGTGGCGGGCGCCTGTGGTCCCAGCTACTCGTGAGGCTGAGGCAGGAGAATGGCATGAACCCGGGAGGCGGAGCTTGCAGTGAGCCAAGATCGCGCCACTGCACTCCAGCCTGGGCGACACAGTGAGACTCCATCTCAAAAAAAAAAAAAAAAAGAAAAAAAAAAAAAAGGCACCTCAGTGTGCAAACGTAATTTCACAGATACCCTTTTAGTGTTTTCCAGCCTTCTAACAATATAAAACCTCTCCCAAACACCCTCTATGTTCTGTAACAATGACCACACTTAAAATAATGTGTTTCTTCCTCAATCTGTTTGCATGACAAGGGCAGGGACTAGGTCTGTCTTGTTCTCCACTGTGAACTTGGTATCTACTTCTCTGGCACACAGCTGGCCCTCAATAAATAATAACTAAATGAAAACTTTTCTTAAAATTATCAAAAACTAAAAAGCAACTGTTTCCTCATTGATAATGTAATCATCTAAACATGTGTAAGGGTAACTAAACAGTATATAAACTGTTACATCACTAAAACAGACACCCCATCATGCTTTTAGAGAAGTTCTCTATACTGTTTAGACTTGGTTGCAAATAGTAAAATATGAAGTTTTCTTTCTCATGCCAGCCACATACCCATATAAAGTTGACTGGCCTTTATGAGATAGTATACTTCTTGTGGGCAGGATTTAAAGAGATTATCACCCTCTCTGCACCCTTTCAAAGCCAAACTTCTTGAAAATAATTTCCACAGACACCAACTCTATTACCTCACCTTCCATTTTTTCAATTACTCACCCAAACTGGCTTTTACTTCCACAACACTGAATCCAATCTTTCCAAAATCACCAAAAACTTCCTTATGGCTAAGTCCAATGAACACAGTTTGGTCCTTCTCTTGTTCAACTCAATAGCTTTTTTTTTTTTTTTTTTTTCCTTGTGGGGGTGGGTGTTAGAGAGTGGGTCTTGCTTGCCATGCTGCTCAGGCTGGTCTCCTGGACTCAAGTGATCCTCCTGCCTCAGCCACCTGAGTAGCTGTGACTACAGGCACATGACACTGTGCCCAGCGTCAGCCTCATTTTTGACATTGTTTTTGCTTTTCAGTTTTTTAGAGTTCTTCCTGTAACGTGAACTGTATATTCACATAAACTACCACAGATGCCAGAAGAAGAAAAAAAGCTGGAATCTAACTCTCTACCCTTACAAACCCACTCATAACCTAAAGTAGTAAGAATGATTTTAACCCATACCTCCGCCCCAACCATCTTTGGAAACTAGATGTAATGAGGGTATAGAGGGCAGGGGAGGGTTTTTTGCTCTTTTTTTTTTTTTTTTTTTTTTGAGACAGAGTCTTGCTCTGTCGCCCAGGATGGAGTGCAGTGGCGCAATCTCAGCTCACTCCAACCTCCACCTCCCGGGTTCAAGCGATTCTCCTGCCTCAGCCTCCTAAGTAGCTGGGATTACAGGCATGCACCACCACGCCCAGCTATTTTTTGTATTTTTAGTAGAGATGGGGTTTTACCGTGTTGGTCAGGCTAGTTTCAAACTCCTGACCTCGTGATCCGCCCACCTCGGCCTCCCAAAGTGCTGGGATTACAGCCATGAGCCACCACTCCCAGCCAGTTTTTTTGCTTCTTAATTTAAAAAAGAAAAACAGGCCGGGCGCGGTGGCTCAAGCCTGTAATCCCAGCACTTTGGGAGGCCGAGACGGGCGGATCACGAGGTCAGGAGATCGAGACCATCCTGGCGAACACGGTGAAACCCCGTCTCTACTAAAAAATACAAAAAACTAGCCGGGCGAGGCGGCGGGCGCCTGTAGTCCCAGCTACTCGGGAGGCTGAGGCAGGAGAATGGCGTAAACCCGGGGGGCGGAGCTTGCAGTGAGCTGAGATCCGGCCACTGCACTCCAGCCCGGGCGACAGAGCCAGACTCCGTCTCAAAAAAAAAAAAAAGAAAGAAAAAAGAAAAACAGCAAGAATAAGCTATAAAATCTTTCTAAGTCATACCCAAAAGGATAAGTAATGTATAAAGTCACCTAGCCCGATTTTATCATACATTTTGTAATTTTAAAAATGTATATTGTATTTCTGTACTTTAAATACTTCCTTTAATCTTTTTAGTAATAAAATATAGCAGTTTTTAATCATAACCATAAATGTTATATAACATTGACTGTAATACTGAAAACACAGTCAATTTACTTCACTTTAAGAACAGATAGGCCGGGCGCGGTGGCTCACGCCTGTAATCCCAGCATTTCGGGAGGCCAAGGCAACTGGATCATGAGATCAGGAGATGGAGACCATCCTGGCTAACACAGTGAAACCCCATCTCTACTAAAAATACAAAAAATTAGCCAGGCGTGGTGGCGGGCACCTGTAGTCCCAGCTACTTGGGAGGCTGAGGCAGGAGAATTGCATGAACCTGAGAGGCGGAGCTTGCAGTGACCTGAGATCGCACCACAGCACTCCAGCCTGGGCAACAGAAAGAGACTCCGTTTCAAAAAACAAAACAAAAAAGAACAGACAAGACTCTTAGTAGACACATTGGCAGGCATCATAATTTTACTGAATTCACCTTATGCAATAAATTTTCTTTTAGAATCACACCAAAATTGGCTCTCTTTCTTCTTTCAGTAGAAATTAAAATTTCCATACAAATTACAGACTTCAATCTTATTCATCAATACTAGACAGAAAAGTGTCATGTTGCTTCACACCAATTTCTTAGCTTTTCAATCCTGATATTCCTTCCCACTTGACAATAAACACAGTAACAAGAGTACTCAAATGACCTTGAAACTGTTGTTTCACTCACCACATAAATTTTTTTGCATCTTCTTATTCTTCAATAAATCAATTTCAAGAGCAAATTAATAAAATAATAACAATAATTAGGATTAATATCCCTGCAAGAATATTAACTAATTGCAAACGCCTACCTATTTTCCTCTCGGTGTGTTCTCTAGCTCTTTATTATAGATACAAAAACTATCTTTGTTAACAGATGACTTTAAGGACCACTGCCACACACACAAGGATGAAAGACTTTACTCAATGGCACAAATCAGTCAGAACTAAAAATGGAACTTAGATACCAAATGCAAGTCATTGAACTTATATTCTAATAGTTTAACAAAGTGATTTTTAAAACTACATAAAATTTACCAACCTTTTTTTGTTTTTTTGAGACAGCGCCTCACTCTGTTGCGCAGGCTGGAGGGCAGTGGTGCTATCTGGGCTCAATGCAGCCTCAAACGCCCAGGTTCAAGCAATTCTCGTGCCTCAGCCTTCCAAGCAGCTGGGACTACAGGTGTGCGCCATGGCGCCTGGCTAATTTTTTTTTTTTTTTTTTTTTTGCTAGAGATGGGGTTTCGCCATGTTGCCCAGGCTGGTCTCGAATTCCTGAGCTCAGGTGATCCATCCGCCTCAGCCTCCCAAAGAGCTGGGATTACAGGTGTCAGCCATCATGGCTGGCCCCATCTTAACCATTTCTAAGTGTATAGTTTAGTAGTGTTAACTATATTCACATTGTTAACAGTTTATGGTAACCTTTAACTATAATTCCTAACTTTATTTTTTTTAATATGGTTTTGGAAATGTATCCTCTTCCTAAATGTATTAATGGTTAGCTACAGAACAATTTTTTTTTTAATTTCAAGAGTAGGGATTTAAGATAAGCTATTTTGACTTTGTGATATCATAAACATATATATGTAAACAAACAAGAGTCAGATTGAATGTGCCCCACTATACAAATGAGACAACGTGAGCATAAGGTAGAAATGTATTATCCTAAATAAGGATCTATGTATCCATAAATCCATAAATATGCAAGAAGATAATGTTCTTCCTTATAGTAGAATAACTAAAAAATGTAGAAGGTATCATGGAAATAGAAAATCACCATTTTGCATCACAGTAATCATTTCTCAGGTAAAAATCATCAACAGATGCTAAGACTGGGTAAAAGTCTGATGAGAAATAGAAGAGTCACATAGTCTCAATGTATCTCCTCATAAATTAGTTAAAAATTACAAAAGGAGGAGTATTAACTTGACAGTGCAGAAACCTGGCAAACAACACATTGGCTAAGTAACTAAAGTTAGCATTACCACTAATGGGATAAACCAACATTAAGTACCTCCTAATATGATGCACGGGGAACACAATACCACTTTTGTGATATTCTCACCAAGAATACATAACCTGAATCCAATCATGAGGAAACACCAGATAAACCCAAATTGAGTGACAGTCTGGAAAATAGAAGGCCTGTACTCTTCAAATACACCAATGTCATCAAACCCAAAGGAAGGCTGAGGAACCTTTCTAACAGAGTAAGAGAGACATGATAACCACTTGACATCTAGAGTATCTTAGACCAGAATAAGGAAAACTGCTACAAACTGTACTAATGGGACAACTGGCAAAATTGAACATCCAGAGATTAGAAAACAGTATTTTATGGTGAAACTTCCAGATATTGCCAATTACAGTGTAGTTAGAAAGTGAACCTCTTTGTTCTTTTAAAATATCACTGAATTATTTAGGAGTAAAGGGTACATTTGCAACATACTTTCAAATAGTTCAGACAGATAGTATTATGTATGTATGCGGAAAGATAAAGCACATGTGTCAAACTGCTAACAGGATGGGAAAACCAGGGGAAGGGTTTTGAGATTTCTCTGTACTATTCTTGCAACTTTTCTATAAGTGCAAATATTTCAAAATTTAAAAAGTTAAATACAGGTATATGTCCCTATTAATTTATGGGTTCACTTTAGAAGTGTTGCTACCATTTCTTTTATGCTAGAAATTCAAATCTCTCCAACATTCTTAATGACTTTAAAACAGCTATTCTACTTAGCTTGACTTCAAATTTTAAAAATAAGTCAAGGTCAAAGTCTTTGGCAAACCACAATGAGTATCTGGAAGTAATGTCTAACACATTAGCCAATGATGGGGATAGTAAGAATTACTTAATCATTCTATTTTTTTCTGTTAGCTCTACAAAGTTACTGAGTCCTAAATTCCATCCCCCACCACAATTATAATTTCACTGAGGCCAGACTTGTAATCTGTCCACAAAACTGTTTTCCAACTGCTGCATAGACCAGCATTCTTCTGGCTCGGGTTCCCAGAATTTCCCCCAAATTCATGACTTTCACTTGTTTATGTCCAGATCCCCTAATGGGAGAAAATACGTCCTGAGGGGAAGACAGGACACTAACCTGAAAGACATGGGTTTGAACTCTTTAGGGGAAGGCAGGGTCAGACTTTTTATCAAACAAGGAATACGCACAAGAAAAAAGATGTCTACAGCCAGGCGCGGTAGCTCAGGCCTGTCATTCCAGGACTTTCGGAGGCCGAGGCAAGTGGATCACTTAAGGCCAAGAGTTCAAGACCAGCCTGGGCAATATGGCGAAACCCCGTCTCTACAAAAAAAAAAAAAAAAAAAAAAAAAAAAAAAAAATTAGCCAGGAGTGATGATGCACACCTGCGGTCCCAGCTTCTCAGGAAGCTGAGGTGGGAGAATCGCTTGAACCCGGGAGGCGAAGGTTGCAGTGAGCCCATATCGTGCCACTGCACTCCACTCTAGCATGGGCAACAGAGTCAGACCTTGTCTCTTAAATAAATAAATAAAAAAGTCTAATGTCTACAGACATCTAGAAAGAGCTCCAGCTATGCCTCAGAGAGAAAAATCCCAGGAGTGGATGGGAAAATATTCATGCACAGAAAAAAAAAAAAGGAGAAAAGGTACAAACCATCAGGTAAGTTTCTGACCCAGGTTTACCAATCTTGTTTCTCATTTCACCTAAATGTAAACTTGGAAAACTACAGAATCCACAATATAAATTATTGTTACTCGACTGGTGCCTGCTCAGTCTCCAAATAGTACTCTCCCACATCATGAGAACAAAAATGTTTCCTATCAGTCCTTCTCACAACAGAAGAGAAAAACGTGGTTTGTCACTAATGAAACACTGAAAATGTACCACTCACCAGTTAAGCTATTTAACCTACAATCTGCTGGTTAAAAGCAGGTCAGCCTGCAGCATATAAAAAGACGTCTGCCTTTCAAAACTGGCTAAAGCTGTCAAATCGGATCACAGGTTTTACAAATACAATCGCCTCAACTCAGCCCTGCTCCGTAAACCAGAAAGCAGAGCCAGCTTCCATAACTGGCCACGCCGCCTCCCACCCCCCCGCCCCACCCCCGCCCTTGACAGTGAGTGGGTCGGAGCGGCCACAATGCGCCCAAAGTGTTTAATTCTTCCAGAAATGCCGGCCTCCGGGAGGAATGCAGGTTTGAAACTGTCCCCAACAGGGCATTCCCCGGCGACATTTTGCTCCCTCGGGTGTGGAGCAAGTGTGGAGGGCCTGGCGGCCCGAAAGTGTCCAGAGTGACCGACAAATGTGGGAAGCGTCAGGGCAGAGAGTGGGCTAGAAGGGGCAGCAGACGCTCAAATTCACACCATTCGGAGTCACCCTGACCCCCAACCTCTGACTTCTGCCCCGAACTGGCGGCCCCGAAGGAGTCCAGGGCAGGCCCCAGAACTTTGGACCCAAGTCCCAGGCGGGGACCGGCCTGTGGGCGCGTGGGCTGGTCGGGTCTGAGGGAGCGGTGACGTTTGCAAGACCCTATAGGGACGGCGGGTTGACGGGGGACCGTCCCTGGGTTCGCCTTCCCAGTCCGGACTCACCGCCCGTCGGAGCTGCCCCGGAGCCGCAGCTCGGAACATGTTCTCTGCTTCCGCCGCAACCTCGGCCTCACAGCAACCCCGTGCCCGGCCAACTGGCGTCGCCTCAGCCAGTCACCTAATGCTCGCGAGACGCGCGAACGAGATCAGACGCCCTAGGCTGGGAGCGCGAGCCCGCGGTTCCCGCCTGCCCATTGGGCGGCTGCGCAGCCAATAGACGGCGGGAAGTTAGGGGCTAGACTGGGAAGTGGGGCAAAGGTGAGGCTATTCCCAGGGGACCTTCGAGTAATCCCGGGCCGCGGAGCTGCAGAGACAAAGCTGGCCACCCGCTGATGACCGAGCTCAGACTGTACTGTCTCACTGCCCCGCAATGGGCAGCATTACTAGAGTGAACTGAAAAACTGAGCTGATCTCGGGGTAAGGTATGAGTGGAGCCTTGCTAACTCCAATTAGATACCTTTCCCATATGCCCCTATTTCCCCCTGTATTTCCCCATGGTAGCAATTGTCACATGGGTTGTAATGACCTAAGTACTTGTCTGTGTCACCCATCTGACTAAAGATCTGTAAGGGCAGAAAGTATGCCCTACTTTTAAATTTTCTGTCTACCTGCGACACCTAGCACAATTCCTGACCCTCACTGGGCATTCAATCAGTATGTGTTGAATGAATCAGCAAATGAATAAATGACTGCTAATGAGTCTGGACTTTATTACGAAATTTTTAAGAAAGGAAGTGGTATGTTCAGAAATTGTCTTAATTCCCATTTCAGCAACAACCTACCTTTCCAATGTTATCTAGTCTATCAACAAATCCCGTTAACTCTACCTTCAAAAGATAACCAGAATCCAGCAATATCCTCCAACACCCCTTTGCTCCTCCGCCAGTACCACCTTCACTCAGGACCCTGTCATCTCTTGCCTGGATCATTGCAAAGCCTCCTAGCTGGTCTTTATGTTTCTACCCATGTTTCCAGAAGCCTCTTCTCCAAACTGATGGACTGATCATGACCTCTGCTCAAAGCCCTAGGGTGGCTCCCTCTCCTCCCACTGCCCTCTTCTCTGACTGTGCCCCAGACACACGGGCCTTCTTGAGCACACAAGCCTGCTCCTCTCAGAGCTTTGCACTCTGGCTGTTCCCTCTGCCTGAAATGCCCTTCTCTTGTTACCCACGTGGCTTACTTCCTCACTTCATTCAGGTCTCTGCTCAAAAAACACATTTGCAGAAAGGCCAACCTTGGCCTCTCTACCTAAAATGGCACCCATGCCACTCCTAGATCCCTATCACGGTGTTTGATTTTTCTTCTTGGCATTTATCACCGCCTAACAGGATGCACGTGTTTGTTTATTGCAGATCTCCCCGCATTGGAGTGTAAATTCCCTGGAGCAAGAGCTTTGTCTGAACCAACAATCTCTCTAAGGGCCCAGTGCTTTAGCTCTTCCCTCTGTCTGAAATTCCCTTCCCCATCTGACAGGACTCTTTAAAACCCAGATCAAGTGACAATTCTTTTGTTTTGTTTTGTTTAAGACAAGGTCTCTGTTTCCCAGGCTGGAGTGCAGTGGTGCCATCACAGCTCACTGCAGTCTCGAACTCCTGGGATCAAGCAATCTTCCTGCCTCAGCCTCCCAAGTAGCTGGGACTATAGTCATGTGCCACCATGCACAGCTATTTTTTTTTTTTGTAGGGGTAGGGTCTCACTCTGTTACCCAGGGCTGGTCTCGAACTCCTGGCCTCAAGTGATCCTCCCACCTTGGCCTCTCAAAGTACTGGGATTACAGACATGAGCCACCATGCCTGGCTCAAGTGACATTTCTTTTGTAAGCTCTTTCTCAATTTTCCAGGATGAATTAATCCTTTCCTCTTCTTCACTCTTCTAGCTCTATGAACAAGGAGGTGAGGACCCATCTTAAACTTAAGTCGCACCCACTGTGAACATGTCTGAACTCATGTTACAGACAGAGCTGTGGACCCCTGCCCCCCAGTCAATCTGCCTGTGGGAGGGGCAATTTAGTATTCCATGTCTCACTGTATTTGCCTCCTAACCCAGCACTGGACTAGAATCTGAGACCTATGGGAGTGGAAGGAAGAGGGAAGGGTACTTTTGGTAAAAACGGAAAAGGATATTTTACTAAAAACCATGTAAAAGACTGGGCTACAAACTAACCTCCTTCCCTGCCTCCCCACCCATGACAAAGCAAAACACAAGGGGAGAGCGGCTGCCCCGCCCCGCCCCCACTGGGCAGATTCAGCAGCTCCCAGGCTTGGGCAAATCAATAGCAGCTGTGCATGGCAGAGGCTTGTTGCCCCTGGGAGTTCCTGGTAGAACAGGTCAGAGCTGAGGGAGAGGCTGAAAATGGGCAAAGTCTGTGACACCTTGTTCTGATCACACATGACTTGTTCTGATCACACATGAAATGCCCCCTGAGTCTTTGGGATGAAGGGATATCAGAGTTCTACAATCACAACCACATCATGTACCAGAGAAATGTGTGTGCTAAGACATTTCTATTAGAGGATTTTCCCTAGAGGTATACAACTTTCCTACTCCGTTATGAGCTGCTTTGGTGGCAGGACCTATGGTTTCCTTTTATTTACTTATTTTTATTTTATTTATTTTTGAGACGGATTCTCGCTCTGTCGCCCAGGCTGGAGTGCAGTGGCGCGATCTCAGCTCACTGCAACCTCCACGTCCTGGGTTCAATCGATTCTCCTGCCTTAGCTTCCCGAGTAGCTGGAATTATGGGTGCCCACCACCATGCCCAGCTAATTTTTGTATTTTTAGTAGAGACGGCGTTTCACCATGTTGGTCAGATTGGTCTCGAAACCCTGACCTCAGGTGATCTGCCTGTCGCGGCCTCCCAAAGTGCTGGAATTACAGGCGTGAGCCACTGTGTCCAGCCTATTTTTCTGGTTCTCATTTTTAGACGTTCAGCGAACATTTATAGAAATATGTGTCCAATGGGCTAGGTGCAATGACTTACACCTGTATCCTAGCACTTTGGGAGGCCTAGGTGGGCGGATCACTTGAGGTCAGGGGTTCAAGACCAGCCTGGCCAACATGGCGAGACCCGACCCTCCGGTACTACTAAAAATACAAAAATTAACCAAGTGTGGTAGTGTGTTCCTGTAATACTACCTACTCAAGCGGCTGAGGCATGAGAATCACTTGAACCTGGGAGGCAGCGATTGCAGTGAGCCAAGATTACACCACTGCACTCCAGCCTGGATGACAGAGCAAGACTCCATCTCAAAAAAAAGAAAAAAAAAAAAAGAAAGTAAATATTTGTCCAAAGAAGAAAGGGCAGAAAAGAGAGGGTGGAGGAAGGATTCAAGGACTGCCACAGCCAACCCTTGAAGATGATTCCAGCATATTTGGAGCAACACCTCTTTCTCTTCCACAGGTCAATTTCAGGAGCGACTCCTCCAGGATTCCTGCTGGAAACTTGGAAGAGAAAGGTCCCTGGGACAAACTATAGCCCCAGCTGCTGCAGGTCTCTGGGGGTCACAACTGGTATTCATCATCTCCTTCCTCAGTATCCATTCTAAATCTCCCCTTCGTGCAGCTAGCACCTCCCCTGGTCTGAGTGGCTAATGCCTCCGTCCTGCCTCATGAACTGAGAATCTCAACCCCTGACCAGCATGCCCTTTCCAAGCCTGTTTATTGTCATAATTGGGCAATGGAGGACTCAGAGGCACCCAAGTGGATTCCTCTTAGCCAAGATGACTCCCCTTCTGGTCTTCTGGTACAAGGTGCCCAGGTGGCAACTGTAGCTTGTAGCTCAATGGGACTCTTGCTGTATCCTCTGGTGAAAGATTCCCCCATTGGGGACAAAGACCTCTAACCTTGCAGGTCCCAGCACTATATAAAGGTTTTTGGTTCAAGGAGCATCCTTGAAGATGAGCCCACCCTTATCAAGTGCTACCTCCAAGCTACTGCTTCCAGTGGGCCTTCAGCAGCCATTCCGATATCCTGTCAAGCTGGCAGGGTCTGGATGATCCAGCCTGTGAATTGCTTAGGGAATCCTCTGATCACGGACTCATTTCTGCACCTCCATTGCAGTAAATTGGGTCCCTGGCCTGATGGGATGTTATGTGGGATCCTGTGACAGTGAATCAGATACTCAATAAGCCCTCAAATAGTGGTGCTGACTAAGGTCCTGAGGACAGGAAAGGTGAATAGTACCCAGAATATGTGTGTTTTCTTGACATGGTGAATCTCGACTTTTTTCAGAGGAAAGGGGTTCCATGTGGTTAGGATGAATCTTGCCTTTTCCCAGATAGAAGGGGTTCCATGTGGTCAACTTGCACCATGGAGCCAGCTAGTCTCCTGGAGGAATGGTGTCATATTGGGGGCTCATTCAGCAGCAGCAGTAGCTCAATCAGCCTTTGTAAGTGGGAGCCCATGCTATTAGGCTGCTACTGCCTCTGTCTCTGCCACTGTAGTCATTTCATGCATGTGCCCTTAGTACCAGCACTGGGTGGCTGATGACAGAGGCCAGCTAAGGTCAACTGGCCCAGATATTTTTGTCTTCTTAGTTACATGGTGGCTTTTCAGTGGTGGGTGGTTTCTGGTGGGTGTTACCATGTAATACAAAGATCTTCATACTTGGTGCCCACTCCAGACATCTATCCTCATGCCCCTACCCCAACCTCCCTGTTCCCCATCTTCCATTGCAACCTTTCTTCTTCCAGGGCCCTGGCTAGCCAGGTAGGCCATTCCTCACTGCCACTGAGTACATAGATATTCTATGCTTGAGATGCCTCTCTGTGCAGGAAGAATGGATGGCCAAGTGCACCTCCTGAAGCTCTGCCCATGGGGATTTTCCTCCACTGTTGTCTTTCAAGGCTGTCCCTAAGTGGGGCTATAATGCAACTGCCATCTATTTTCAGCTTGAACTCACATACTTAGCAGACCCTCCATCGACCAAGTACAGGATTTTTCCTCCTCTTGTCAGCTGGTCATAAAGGATCCTGCATACAACCAGAAGGGTGCACCAGGGGAGGGGTGCCAATGTAGTAGTGGTGTTCATGGGGGTCTAGGCTGCCAGCTCATGGAACTTGCTTGTACCTTCTGTTCTTACTTGTGTTAAGTCCCAGATGTACCAGTTCCACCCTAGGATGCATTGTTACTGACTGCCTGGTGTTGTGACTCGGTGGGTTTGACAGAACCCAGCTCATGATGAGTAATTCCTGGCATATGGTCACTTGGTGTCTGTGATCAGGCCAGTAGCACACCAGGAGTTTTTCTCAAAAGGCACGTAAGTCTCCACTGCAGATGGTGTGGCCTTGCTCCAATACTGCAGTGGCCTGTGTTGTCATTCTCCCAGTAGAGCTTGTCATCAACTCCACACAGCGTCTTTTCCTACCACTAACACTAACACCATCTATGGAAGCACAAATGACCAAGTAGCAGACTGCCTGGACCTTGCTGTATAACCTTTTTATGCTCTGAGCTCCAGTTAATGCTGGGAGCCTTTTATGTCACCTGCATTGATGGCATGGGTTGGAGCAGTATTTCCAGATGTGGAATATACTGTGTCCAGAACCCAAAGAGGCCTATCAGGCCTTAACGCTTCTTTCTACATGGTGGGAGGTGCAAGATGCAATAATTTATCTGTTTCTTTGGATGATATATCCTGGCATGCCCTAACTCTGGACCCCTAAACATCTTATGTGGGAGGCCCCTGAATCTTTGCAGTTTTTAATCTCCTACCCTGTAGAATACATGTGTCATCCAAGGCCTCTAATGTGCTATCCACTTTTTTCCACCCAGCTGAATCAATATAATGTCATTGATGTAAAAGATCAATGCGATATTCTACAGTATGTCCAGATGGTCCAGACCTCTTCAGGCTATATTGTGATTGATAGATGCTGAAAGTTAACATAGCCCTGGGGCAAAACTGTGAATGTAGACTGTTGTTTGTTCCATGTGAATGCATACTGTTTCTGATTCACTTTTCTCCTAGGGCTAGAAAAGAACCAATTCACCAAGTCAATGTCCACATAAAATGTACCCGGGGCTGTGTTAATCTGCTCTAGCAAAGATACCAAAACTGGTGTGTTGGCAGCAACAGGGCTACTACTTCTGTGAGTTTGTGATAGTCTGCTGTCATCTTCCAGGTTCTGTCTGTTCCTGGAGGGACAATACTAGTGAGATAAAGAGGAAAATGATCCTTGAAGGTTAGAACCTTGAAGTTTGCCTCATTGTGTGCTGTCAAGAAGGTCCTCTAGCTTTTATACATGGTTCTCAATTGCCTGTTAATCATTCCTACTCCTTTATAATTTTTTGTCAAGGGCATGAAGCTTAGCAATTGCCACCCGATGTCATTGTCTTTATTAGTTCCCCCATATTACCTTCCACAAGCATCCCATCCCAATTTGCCACTAGTGCAAGTCTTAACAATCAGATACCAGCTTATGCCAAAGGCTTGTTCCAGCTACCAGCAGGGTTGAGGTCCTCAGTGCCAGTCTGGGAAAGAGTAATACAGCTCCAAACCCCCATCTTACAACTTGTTTTCTCAACCACTCCCACACTCCTGCTTTCTCTTGCATGCAGGATCGAAACAAGTTCAGAATACATTATGATAGTTAGGGGTGCCCTTAGGAGCCACACTTGTGTGAGGGATGAGATAGCAGAACTGGGCAGAAGCAGTAGCTGGGCTGATATGCAGGCCTGAACAATAATCCAGTGGAATGTGAATTATTCTGTTTTTAATTGTGTTTTTTAATGCAATAACAGTATAGCTGTGCTAAAAGAATATGGTGTTTGTTGACAGACTAAGCACTCACCACAGTATTTCCAACTCACAGGAAAACAACCATCCAAAAAATTAGAAAATTTAAAATGAAATATATATTCTTTTTGTTTTTTTTAAGACAGAGTCTCGCTGTCTCACCCAGGCTGGAGTGCAGTGGCACGATCTCAACTCACCGCAACCACCGCCTCCCAGGTTTAAGCGATTCTCATGCCTCAGCCCCCTGAGTAGCTGGGATTACAGGTGCATGCCAACACACCCAGCTAATTTTTTGTATTTTTAGTAGAGACAGAGTTTCACCATGTGACCTCAAGTGATCCACCCACCTCAGCCTCCCAAAGTGCTAGTATTACAGGCATGAGTGACCACCCCCAGCCAAAAAGCAACATATATTCTTATGTGATGTATTTAGAATATCAGGCTGGGCATGGTGGTTCATGCCTATAATCCCAACATTTAGGGAGGCCAAGGTGAGTGGATCACTTGAGGTCACATGGCAAAATCCCATCTCTGCTAAAACAAAAATTAGTCAGGCGTGGTGGTGCTTGCTTGCCTGTAATCTCAGCTACTAGGGAGCCTGAGGCAGGTAAATCACTTGAACCTGGGAGGCAGAGATTGTAGTGAGCCAAGATCATGCCACTGCACTCCAGCCTGAGCGACAGAGCGAGACTATGACTCAAAAAAATAAAATAATATTAGGCCAGGTGTGATGGTTCATGCCTATAATCCCAGCACTTTGGGAGGCTGAGATGGGAGGATCACTTGAAGCCAGGAGTTAGAGATCAACCTGGCCAACATGGCGAAACCCCATCTCTACAAAAAGTTAGCCAGGCATGGTAGTGTGCACCTGTGGGCCTAGCTACTTGGGAAGGTGAGATGGGAGGATCGCTGGAGCCCAGGAGTTCAGGGTTACAGTGAGCTAGGATTGTGCCACTGTACTCCAGCTTGGGCAACAGGGTAAGACCCTGCCTTAAAAAAAAAAAAAAAAGCACATGCCTTGAGTGCCTTTGTACTTGCTGTTCTTTCTGTTTAGAATGCTTTTGCTCCAGATCTTCTACGTGATTTGCTGCCACTCTTCATTCAGGTCTTAGCTTCAGTACTACTATACCCTCTGGAATAGGCTTTTCCTGACCACCTTTCATATTTCTTCCATTCCCTTACTATGTTTAATTTTTCAGAGCCAGGAGTTTGTTCTATTCACTGTTGTATCCCTGGCACCTAGAACAATGTCTGGTACCTGCAGATACTCAATGCATACTTCATGAATGAACAAATGAATGAGTGGATGACCAGATGAGCAGATGCATTTATAAAACCTCAGATTGGCCTGCACTTCTCTCTCCCCATTCCTCACCCCTCCGGCATTTGCTGCTTTTGTTTGATTGATTGTTTTAAATAATCTTTATTAAGATATAATTCACAAGCCATACAAGCTACCCATTTAATGTATATAAATCAATGATTTTTAGTATATTCGAAGAGTTGTATGACCATCACCACAATGTCTGAGAATGTTTTCATCACCTCAGAAAGAAACCTCTGACCCTTTAGCTATCACACCCCTATCACCCCATGTCTCCCAGCAAAGTATTGTCAAGGATGTAGAGAAATTGGTACCCTCATACATTGCTGGGGATCCCACATAAATGGTGCGGCTGGTTTGGTAAACAGTCTGGCAGTTCTTTAAAATGTTAAACATAGAGTTACCATATGACTCAGCAATTCTACTCCTAGGTATACATCTAAGAAAATTGAAAATATATGTCCCATTAAAACTTGCGCACAAATGTCCATAGCAGGCCGGGCGTGGTGGCTCACGCATGTAATCCCAGCACTTTGGGAGGTCAAGGTGGGCAGATCATTTGAACCCGTAAGTTCGAGACCAGCCTGGACAACATAGCAGAACCCCATCTCTACTAAAAATACAAAAATTAGCCAGGTGTGGTGGTGCATGCCTGTAATCCCAACTACTCAGGAGGCTGAGGCAGGAGAATCACTTGAACTTGGGAGGCGGAGGTGGCAGTGAGCCAAGATCACGCCACCGCACTGCAGCTTGGGCGACAGAGCGAGACTCCATCTCAAAAACAACAACAATAACAACAACAACAACAACAACAATGAAAACCCCAAATATCCATAGCAACATTATCCATAATAGCCAAAAAGTTAAAATAACCCAAATGTCTAACAACTGATGAATAGATAAGCAAAATGTGTTATATTCATACAACAGAATATTTTAATTCAGTAATAAGAAGGAATGAAGTACTGATGCATGCTACCACATAGATGAACCCCGAAAACAATTTAAGTGAAAGAATCCAGTCACAAAAGACAACATATTGTATTCCATTTTTGTGAAATATCCGGAATAGGCAAATCTATAGACACAGAAAGTAGATGAGTGGTGCTTCGGACTGGGAGGATGGATGGAGGGATGGGGAGTGACTGCTAATGGGCACGGGCTTTCTTTTGGACATGATGAAAACATCCCAAAATTGATTGTGGTGATAGTGATGCAACTCTGTAAATATGCTAAAAGCCATTGAATTATACACTTTAAATGGGTACATTGCATAGGATGTATGTTATTTATTTATTTTATCTCAATAAAACGGATACGCAAGATACACGTATCCTGTGAGGGTGGGGGATGTTATGATAAATTCTCTCTTTTACATTGTCTTTAAAAACAAAAGGTAAATCATCTAAAAAGGCCAGTGCCTTAACTGTTAATAATTACAAAGGCCTTGTAATGTGTCTCACACACCAACCTTGACCCACCAGAGTTTCAGGATTCTGTGAATGAAAACTGCTACTTTACACCTAATTTAACGTGCTCAACACCCTGCAGTTCTCTCTATTATCCATCTGCATGGCTCGAATTACACGGCTTTCTATAGCGGCTCCAGAACTTCTGAATAGGTGGGGAGGTGCAGGGATGTGTTTGGAAGCTGCATGTGCACAGCAGACCCACTGTTGCTACCAACCATTTGGAAGCTGATGGAGATCGGACCCCAGGGCGCTGCTTCTAGGTGACCCCTTCTGCCATTTCTGTACGGGCCATGTAGAAATGGGTCTGTATTTCTAAAACCTGCTTCATATTTTCAAAGCCTGTTTGTGTTCTCAATAAGCAATTATTTTGCAATGACATTGTGCGTTTCTAAATACCGCAGATGAAAATGGACCTACCTTTTCAGCAATGTCTGCCAACAGTTCTTTCTTTGTGCTAAAAATAACCACAGATGATTTTGACTGTGCCCCTTTCCGATTCTCCTTTCAAGTTATCTCTTCCCTTCCCACATGTTGTCATTTCTCTATTTGCAAATCATGACCGTGAAACCTCGAACATTTATGGGTTACACAAACAGCTTCCCATGGTATATTTTTAATAATTACTACTCTTATTATTACCAGATGTTGAAATCCCAAATGATAACAGAGTGACAGACTTTAATGGTAAGATTATTTGAGCAAGAGAAGTGTGATTATTTTGTTTTTTCAGAGATAGCAGGTGCCTGACCTGGGTTTGTATCCAGTTTTTTCTGTGTTAAGCTGAGAAGTTTTATAACAGTTCCTTAATCTCACTGATTTTCTGTGTCTTCATTGAGAAAAAAAGTGAGGCTAGGCTGGGTGTGGTGGCTCATGTCTACAATAGCAGCACTGTGGGAAGTAGAGGTGGGTGAATTGCCTGAGCTCAGGAGTTCAAGACTAGCCTGGGCAACATGGCGAAACCCCGTCTCTACAAAAATTACAAAAATTAACCGGGCTTGGTGGCATGTGCCTGTAGTCTCAGCTACTCTGGAGCCTGAGGTGGGAGAATCACTTGAGCCCAGGAAGTCGAGGCTACCCTGAGCTATGATTGTACTACTGTACTCCAGCCTGGGTGGCAGAGCCAGACCCTGTCTCAAAAACAAAAAAAGAAAAAAGACAAGAAAAAAAAGAAAGAGTGAGGCTAATACCTTCTTTATAGGGTTTTGTTTTTTTGGGTTTTTTTTTAGACCTAGTCTTGCTGTGTCACCCAGGCTGGGGTGCAGTGGTGTGATCTCGGTTCACTGCAACCTCTGTATCCTGGGTTCAAGCAATTCTCATGCCTCAGCCTCCCACGTAGCTAGGAGTACAGGTGTATACTACCACGCCCAGCTAATTTTTGTATTTTTGGTAGAGACAGGGTTTCGCCACATTGGCGAAGGCTGGTCTCGAACTCCTGGTCTCAAGCAATCTGCCCACCTTGGCCTCCCAAAGTGTTGGGATTATGGGCGAGAGCCACTGCGCCTGGCCTCTCACAGGGTTTAGGTGAGAAATGTGTGGGGTTGTATGTTTTATTAGTTATCTATTGCTGTGTAACAAATTATCCCTCCAATTTAGCAGCTTGAAACATTTATTATCATGCACAGTTTGTGAGGGTCAGGATTCATGGAGTGGCCTAGCTGGGTAATTCTGGCTCTCATGAGGTTGCATTGAAAATATTGGCCAGGGCTGTGGTCTCTGAGGACTCGAGTGAGACAGGAGGTCTCATTCCAAGCTCACTCATGTGGCTGTGGCAGGAGGCTTTAATTCTTTACCACATGGACCTCTCCATACGGCTTCTTTCAGAGATAAAGACAGAAAGGGGGTGGGGAGTGAGGAGACCAGGTCTTTCTTTTCTCTCTCTCTCTTTCTTTCTTTCTCTTTCTTTCTTTCTTTCTTTCTTTCTTTCTTTCTTTCTTTCTTTCTTTCTTTCTTTCTTTCTTTCTTTCTTTCTTTCTTTCTTCTTTCTTTCTTTCCTTCTTTCTTTCTTTCTTTTCTCTTTCTTTCTTTCTTTTTTTTTTTTTTTTTTTTTTTTACACAGAGTCTTGCTGTGTCACCCAGGCTAAAGTCGCCCAGGCTGGAGTACAGTGGCCTGATCTGGGCTCACGGCAAGCTCCACCTCCCGGGTTCACACCATTCTCCTGCCTCAGCCTCCCAAGCAGCTGGGACCACAGGCGCCTGCCACCACGCCCAGCTAATTTTTGTATTTTTAGTAGAGACGGGGTTTCACTGTGTTAGCTAGGATGGTCTCGATCTCCTGACCTCATGATCCGCCCACCTCGGCCTCCCAAAGTGCTGGGATTACAGGCATGAGCCCCTGTGCCTGGCCAAAGCTGCAGTCTTTCGTAACCTCACTCAGTAGTTACCAGCTTGGGCAACACAGTGAGGCGAGCACCTGTGGTCCCAGCTACTCAGGGGGCTGAGGGGGGTGGATCACTTGAACCCAGGAGCTCGAGACCAGCCTGGGCAATAGGGCAAAACCCTGTCTCTACAGAAAATACAAAAATCCTCCGGGTGTGGTGATGTGCACCTGTGGTTTCAGCTACTTGGGAGCCTGAGAGGTGGGAGGACCACTTGAGCCTGAGAGGTCGAGGCTGCAGTGAACTGTGATCACACCACTGCACTCCAGCCTGGGCAACAGAGCGAGATTGTGTCTCAAAAAAATAAAATTTAATTTAAAAAGGAGTCCTTCATAAAACTGGCAATAATAGATAGTGCGGACTACTGTGGGGCAGGGAGGGCGGGACGGAAGGGTTGAACAACTGTTGAGTACTGTGCTCACTACCTGGGTGATGGGATCGGTTGTACCCCAAACCTCAGCATCAAGTAATATACCCATGTAACAAAACTGCACATGTACCTACCCCAAATCTAAAATAAAAGTTGAATAACAAAAGGAGTCCTTGCTAATTTAAGGTACCGACATAATCCAAGTAATTCACACTTGGGAAAGTAGGGGATTCCCCTGCCCTGCAAAATGTGACAATTACAAGTTGGCGGACTCTACAGTTCACAGTTTAGAAGCTGAAAACTTACATTAAGCATCCCAACTGGAATGAAGACAGCCATTATAATCGTCTGTGAGAAAAAGATATACTAAGTAAATTGAAGGTATCCACAATTGTGCATGGGTGGTTTTATTTTCCAAAACTGTTCTTTCAGACATTAGCTGCATCCATGGGTATACTAACAAATAAGCTTTTAAATTCCCAGGCTCTTTATCTCTGTGTGAAAGCAGCTATTTGACAATGACTCATACACTTTGTTAATTTTATGGATGTTTAATATAATCTACATATAGACATGTATGTACTATAAAAAGGGTGACCTCGAGTTTAAAATATTTCCTAATGTAGTCTGACTTCTCCTGGTTTGTCCCAATTAGTGAGACTTGACTTTATTGATATTTCACTTGTACTAAAATATTCATATTTCAGGCTCTTAGAGGAGACATGTATGATTCATGGGATTAATGGCAAAGGAATTTGCCTACATTATCAAATTAGTCTTGCATCTCGCTAGCCTTCATAATGCTGAAGTGAAGCTTTGGATTTATATACAAATATTGAAGTATTATTCTGAGCTTAATAAAACATGCATATCTTTCCAATATACCCAGGGATGGAAATGGACACCAGAACTTTCTCTGATGCTGAGGCATCTGCAGGTGCCCAAGAGACACTAAGTGAAGTCTCAGTGGATGTCTGTCTTTCCCTCTAATGCCCTTGGATGGTTTTTTTTCCAGGGCACCTGAAGACTTTATGGTTCAGTAGCTCAGGGTCGAACTTGCTCTCC
This sequence comes from Macaca nemestrina, assembly GCF_043159975.1. Taxonomy (NCBI): domain Eukaryota; kingdom Metazoa; phylum Chordata; class Mammalia; order Primates; family Cercopithecidae; genus Macaca; species Macaca nemestrina. The sequence continues at coordinate 124,674,759 of NC_092131.1, read as the reverse complement.
TCTGCTAGTTCTGTGGAGAGATAGGAGGGGAGATTGATACCATCCCTGGCTTCTGGCCTCACAGATTGTCCCAGACCCTCCTCTTCCATGAGGCAGGGCAGGGATTTATGTCTCTTGTTCGAGGCTATGTTCTCAGTGCTTAGAAAAGAGATTTCAGGCTGGGCGTGGTGGCTCACACCTGTAATCCCAGCACTTGGGAGGCCAAGGCAGGTGGATCACTTGAGGCCAAGAGTTCAAGACCAGCCTGGCCAACATGGCGAAAACCCATCTTTTGTATTTTGTAAAAATACAAAAATTGGCCGGGCATGGTGGCTCACACCTGTAATCCCAGCACTTTGGGAGGCCGAGGCGAGTGGATCACGAGGTCAGGAGATCGAGACCATCCTGGCTAACACGGTGAAACCCCATCTCTACCAAAAATACAAAAAATTACCCGGGTATGGTGGCAGGAGCCTGTAATCCCAGCTACTTGCGAGGCTGAGGCAGGAGAATAGTGTGAATCTGGGAGGCGGAGCTTGCAGTGAGCTGACATCACACCACTGCACTCCAGCCTGGGTGAAAAAGCGAGACTCTGTCTCAAAAAAAAAAAAAAAAAAAAAATTACAAAAATTAGCCATGCGTAGTGGCATGCACCTGCAGTCCCAGCTACTCCGGAGACTGGGGCATAAGAATTCCTTGCACCTGGGAGGTGGAGGTTGCAGTGAGCCAATATCATGCTACTGCACTCCAGCCTGGGTGATCAAGTGAGACCCTGTCTCAAAAAAAAAAAAAAAAAAAAAAAAGAAAGAAAGGCTTCAGTGTAGAATCCCGTGGTTAAATGTTGGTGTATATTATTCATAAGTACTTCCATAGGATAATTTCTAGCCAAAGGTTTGCTGGGTCAAAGAGATTAGAGTTTTAAGGCTTTGGCAAATTTTTCCATACTGCTTTTCAGAATGTTGTATCATTTGACACTCCTTGTAACAAGCTATGAAAGGGGCAATTTTCCCAGAGTCTACCAACATTGGGAATTTTCAGGTTTGGGGTTTAAAAAAAATCCTTGCCAGTGTGAGAGACTGAAAATGGCAGTTCACGATGCTTTAATTTGCTTTCCTTTGATTATTATGTGGTGAACACACCCCGAAGTGACCCCCAATGTCACATCTTTGGGTAATACCCCCACGGGAATGTCTATGACTTGTTTAGAAACAAGTTTGTGGTAATTGTTATGCAGCATAGATAATTAATATAACTAACGAAACTACAGGTTTTTATGTGTAATCGATCATATTTTTTCTTCTTTCTAGCCCATTTTTCCATTAGTATTAGCATTCATCACTTTCCTATTGATATTTGAGTTCTTAACACATTAAGGCTTGTAAGGGTATCAACCCCTTTGTCATAAATAATAAACAGCCATTGCATTTTTGTTGTTGTTGTTTTTGAGACAGAGTCTCTGTCACCCAGGCTGGAGTTTAGTGGTGTGATCTCAGCTCATTGTACCTCTGCCTCCCGGGCTCAGGCTAACCTCCTGCCTCAGCTTCCCAAGTAGCTGGGACTACAGGTGTGTGCCACCATGCCAGGCTAATTTTTGTGGTGGCTAATTTTTGTATTTTTTTAAGAGATGGGGTTTTTCCGTGTTGCCCAGGCTGGTCTTGAACCCCTGGACTCAAGTGATCCACCCATCTCGGCCTTGTATAGTGCTGGGATTACAGGTGTGAGCCACCATGCCTGACCAGCCATTGCATTTTTTTTCTTTTTTTTTTTTCTGAGACGGAATCTTGCTCTGTTGCCCAGGCCGAGTGCAGTGGCATGATCTCAGCTCACTGCAACCTCCGCCTCCAGGGTTCAAGCAATTCTCCTGTTTCAGCCTCCAGAGTAGCTGTGATTAAAGGTGTGCACCACAACGCCCAGCTAATTTTTGTATTTTTAGTAGAGACAGGGTTTCACCATGTTGGTCAGGCTGGTCTCAAACTCCTGACCTCAAGTGATCCACCTGCCTCAGCCTCCCAAAATGCTGGGATTAGAGGCATGAGCCACTGCACCCGGCTACAGAGAACTTGAACATTTATTAGCACCGACTGGTAGAGTGCATGTACCTATGCTGACTGGTCTAAGCCAATAAGATAATCCCAATTCTCTGCCAGTGATGGTTCAGAAATGGCACATCTAAGCCAATTTGGGCTAATGGAACAGAAAAGAGGTTTCCTGGGGGATTCTGAAAAGAAGCCAGCTTCTCCAAGGGAGCATATGGTCCTGGGTATTTTGGCAGCCATTTTGTGACCACAAGAACTATCCTTAAAATGAGACTACATCTGTGGATAGTAGAGCAGAAAAATAAAAAGGACCTGTTGACATCACTGAGTCACTGAGTCATTCATCTCTGGGGTCTGCCCTACCTCTGTGCTTATTGTTTGAGCCAACTCATTCCTGGTTAATGCCACTTTTTTTTTTCTTTTTTCTTTTTCTTTTTTTGGAGGCAGAGTCTCACTCTGTCATCCAGGCTGGTGTGCAGTGGCGCCATCTCAGCTCACTGCAACCTCTGCCTCCCAGGTTCAAGCAATTCTCCTGACTCTGCCTCCCGAGTGGTTGGGACCACAGGCATGTACCAGCATGCCCTGCTATTTTTTTTTAAGTAAAGGCAGGGTTTTGCATGTTGGCCAGGCTTGTCTCGCACTCCTGGCCTTAAGTGATCCACCTGTCTTGGCCACCCAAAGTTCTGGGATTACAGGTGTGAGTCACTGCTCCAGCCTAATGCCACTTTTAGCAGGGCTTTCTCTTAGCCAAAAGCACTCTGCTGGTATGTGAGGACCGAATGAGATAAATGCAGTCCCAGCCAGCACCCAGCACATAGCAGTTGCTTAGTAAATGATAGCACCTTCCCTTACCCTCCACTCTAACCCAGGGTCCTCCCTGTGTCCACAGCATGCCTGCATTCCTGCCTTTTCTCCCAGCACTCTCCCTCCTCCTACACAGGCCACATTTGAAGCCTTCTCACCTTTTAAGACCCAACTCCAACTCCAAGTCCTTCAGGAAGCTTGTCTAGTTCATGTGGAATTCTCCCCACTTACTGCCTTATGTGGTTGCCTGTGCTTTCCTGAATCTGGGTCTTCTCAGTCAGAGTGAAACTCCTTGAGGGCCAGGACCATTCTTCATGCAGCAGTTGGCCGCCTTTCCTGGGCCTCGCTCAACCTCTTGACTCTTGTAATGTTTGGTCAGTATTTGGTGATGGACCTATAAGCCATTAATCTTTTCTCCCTCTTGATTTTTATAAGCTGTGGGTGCCGGCATTTAGCTGAATAAGATTCATTCCTCCAACGGCAAGAGGAGCATTATTACTTTGTTCTGAAGGTCTTTACAAGTATAAGGCATGTCTAAAGCTGCTATAAATAATTTATATTGTCTATAACTCAAGCTGATCAAAATAGACCTCATCACAGTGATGCGGCAAAATCTGGTACAAGCTGCTTTTCTCCTGCCTCCAAACCAATTACACATTCGGAGCAGATGAAAATCTGACTGGATTCCCTCTTGAATCGGATTAATGCCCCGTCTACAATCACATAAATCACAATCTGTCCATGATTAGACATCGGATAATCCCATTGGACAAGAGGTGACAACCCAGATTCTATTATCTCATTTATTATCTATTTTTGGAATTTACCAGTAACTCTAACCTCCAGGAGATGTTTCCCAGTGAAAGAGGATCTGCTGGAGATTCTTTTGAGAAATGGTTGCTTGAGGACTTTGGTTAGAGCTGTTGCAAGGTGATGAATACACAAACTAGAACAGGAATGATTGGTCCTCGTTATAAGAAAAAAAACCACACATACATTTAGCTTAAGAGTACATGTTGGAGAGAATAAATGGCATCCTTAAAAGCCTTTAAAAGGACAATAACTTTATGACGAGATAATCTCATGTTTGAGAATAAGGTGTTTTTCATTTGTTTTAATATCATAAAGGCAAGCATCTCTGATTGATAAAGGGGATGTAACCAGCCCGCAAAGTCTGCAAAACCTAAATCCACACACATCTGTGCAGGACAGAGGAGCTTATTACAATCTTCAGTTTTCCTACTGGAAAAATTTGTATCTAGAAATACTGCTAAAGAGAAATGCAAGGTGCACATGGGTCATGACAGTTCTGATGCCATGCTCATGGTTACTGACTCACGGGTGCTGGAGCATTGAAGCACAATGAAAAACCTGAAGTAACTCCCACTCTGGGATGATACAATTCACAAAGCAGGATTGTTCCCTGGAATCTTTCTAACCGGATCTCAACCCAGATGTATTTTTCAATATATTTAACAACATCTGTAAGTTACAAGTGAGGGGTATTCTTTTCCACCATCCTCTGGATTACAAACAGAAATTCTTCCCTTCACCCCATGTCAATAGTTTGAGATTAATTTATCACCCATTCACACCCTCCCCTAAACCAGGCTTCGCCCTGTCCTGCCCCTTTCTGGGGAGGAGAGGGGAGCCACTCATCAAGTCAACATGCACGCTATCCTCCTGGGTCCCGTCTCCTCCTGGCCCTCCTGACGCATGTCCTTGTTGCTTGTCTTGCTTGTCACATCTAAGTGTTCCTCTTTCCATGGCATAGCTGTGTTTGTACCATTTCCCCACTTAAATCTCTTCAGCCAGGCAAGGGGAGGTTTCCCCTTTTCCAAGAGAATCACCTCCAAGCTCCTCCAAGCTCCTCCCACTTGAGCTTCCCATGCTCACCCAAACATCTTTTGCGCCTGCTGCTTCTTCCCTGGCCGTCCCGCCATGTGGGCCTGCCTTGGGTGGCTATGGGTTCTCCCAGTGTCCGTGACTCTGCTTGTGCCACTGCCCATAGTCACCCCTGGCTCCAGCCTCTCCTAGCTGCCCACATTTCCCCCCAAAAGCACTTGACTCACACACTGCCTTCTTCTGTCTGCCAGACCATTCCCTCTTCCTAGGAGACCTTCCTGCTCCTTTCATGTCTGGAAGAATCCAGCTCATCCTCAATGGCTTGGAAGAGACACCAGAGGCTCCTCACCCTGCTCTGTGCACTGCCTACCCTTTGTGTCCTGTGGTAGCTCCAGGTCATGGCTCTACTGCAGCCTCTTCTCAGTGCTGACCTGCACCTTCCTGCCTTCTCTTTCCCGTCTCTACTACTGCCTGTCTCAGTGAAGGGCACTCGTCCATCCAGGGCCTCAGCTGCAAACCTGTCCCATTTGGCAAGAGGCTGGCCTCTCTGCAAAAAAGGCATCCAGTCCTGCTTCAGGGAATCCATTCCCTTTGGAGCTCATTCTGTCCCTCTTTCCTTCCCTTTCTTTCTCATTTTGCCCAGGACCTGGATCTCGGCAAGAGGAAAAGTACTTCTAGAAGAAAGCAGAACACTAGAAGGTTAAGACCCATGGTTGGGAATGCCAGTGCCTTTGGCCAAACTGCTCAGAACCACACCCAAGTCACACTAGCCAGCCTGGGTTCCCCCTTCTGGAAAGATGAGGAAAATGCAGCTTTCCCCCAAAGTCACTGGGCACAGCTCCTTCCCATGGCCTCATCCCCTCCTAAGATCTGGGCTTGGGAGGGTATCCCTGGGCTACCCTCAGAATGTGATTTGGAAAGAAATGACAGTCTCCATATATATATATGGAGAGAGATATATATATATAAAATTATAAAAATATATATAAAATATATATATATGTATTTTTTTTTTTTTGAGACGGAGATTCTCTCTGTCACCTAGGCTGTAGTGAAATGGTGCTATCTCGGCTCACTGCAACCTCCACCTCCTGAGTTTAATCAATTCTCCTGCCTGAGCCTCCCGAGTAGCTAGGATTACAGGTGTGCATCACCACACCTGGCTAATTGTTTGTATTTTAGTAGAGATGGGGTTTCACCATGTTGCCCAGGCTGGTCTCGAACTCCTGAGCTCAGGCAATCCACCCACCTTGGCCTCCCAAAGTGCTGGGATTACAGGAGTGAGCCACTGCACCCAGCTCCATATATATATATTTTTAAAGGGTTAATTTTTCTCCTCCTTGTGTAATGACCCCATGTGGTCTTTTTATCTCCTCCCCACTGGCTACTCCCCATTGATACCCTCAGGACAAGAGTAGTATAGATTATGGGTTGGTTTGTTTTAATACAGAATCACCTTGGCATACGTCCATGATAACCCAGGTGACAAACAAAACTATTCCCATCTGGACACACTCAAGTGCCACAGGTTCATAACCAGTATCATGGACAGCTGTGGGGTGTGGGATTGAGTCTCATGGATGGCTGTGGGGTGTGGGTTTGAGTCTCATGGATGGCTGTAGGGTGTGGGATTCAGTCTCAGTCACAGTCCCATCTCTTTCCTAGTTGTGTTAACTTTGAAGGTTATTGGTTTATTTATTTCTCAGCAGCTGAAAGATGATATTAGGACCTGCCTCAGAGGCAGGGCCAACTTCACAGAAACCCTGTATATGGAGGGGCAGGACACACTTGGTTTGATGCTCTGCCATTGCTGTCTTGAATTTTTATTTTTATTTTTTTGAGACAGAGTCTGTCTCTGTCCGAGGCTGGAGTTCAGTGGCACTATCTTGGGTCACTGCAACTTCTGCCTCCCGGGTTCAAGTGATTCATGCCTTAGCTTCCCGAGTAGCTGGCACTACAGGCATGTGCCACCATACCTGGCTAAATTTTGTATTTTTAGTGGAGACAGGGTTTCGCCATGTTGGCCAAGCTGGTCTCAAACTCCTCACCTCAAGTGATCCACCTGCCTCGGCCTCCCAAAGTGCTGGGATTACAGGCGTGAGCCACCACCCCAGCCACTGAAATTCTTAATAATTTTTTAAACAAAGGGTTGTGAATTTTTATTTTGCAATGGGATCTGCAAATTACGTGGCCATTCCTGCTCAGGAGATTGGTGGGCACTTTAATGAGACCTCATACTGCTGCTTAGCCCAGAGCCCCAGCTACAACACGTGCTCAGTAACTTCGGGAAGAGAGAAGGGGGCTCAGGAAGGAGGGAGAGGGGCCCAGCAGTGCCTATGGGTACCTGTTTGCTCAAAGGGAATCTGGGGCTGGGGAGGCAGGCAAGGCTGGGGAGAAAGCATAGGTCTTGGATGTCAAAAAGCCTGAAGCCTGACCTTGACTTGCCAAGTTTCCTCCCTGCCCCCAGGCCTTAGTTGCTTCTTTGAAACATGGTGCTCCATCCCCATCCCAAAAGCAAGTTCTCAGACACCTGTGGTGGGTGAAGATGTGGATGCTGAGGCTGTCTCTTGCCTGCTGTATTCAATGTCTCCAACTACCTTTGGAGAAAAGTAAAAGTCTTTGGGAGTGGGGCAGAAGGAGAATGGAGGGGGATGGAGACTGGAGCAAGAGGAGAAGCCTGGACCAGTGACTTAAGCTGGGCAGCAAGGTCTCAGCCCTGGACAGCAGAAGTTCATCCACAGGGACTCCAGCAGGAAGAGGTCTGGCCTGGGTCAGGGGACCTGGCTTCTGGCTCCATCTCCATCACATGCTGGGTAACAGGTCACCAGGCCTCATTTTCCTTTCTGAGTGAGGACTGACAGTGAGGACTGATGCTCCCACACTAGCAACAGCCTCCTCTGTGTTGGCTGGACATTGTGCATGGGGCTGTGCCTTTGTGAGTGATGTGGTAGAGGTTTTGGGGAGAAAAAATCAGGGAGACTTCTCTGTGCTTCTGAACTCTCCCCAGTACAGGCTAGTTTTATGGGATCAAGCATAGCTATGGAGCTCAAGCTGCTATTCCTGATAAGGAGAAAGTGCTCTAAGACCCAGGATACAAGGCACCCAGGTCTCCTGCGTGCCAGCCTGGGATGTGGAGAGCATGTGGCCCCTCCATACCTGAGAAGGGAGCAGCCAGGAGGCAGAGAACCAGGGCAGAGCCACATCCATGTTGCCTATGGCCGTGCCCAGCAGGTGCAGGTATTTTCTTCTCTCATCTCAGTGCTGGTCTCCCAGGGGTGGCTGTGACCAGAAGTCACACATGGAGTGATTTTGAAATGGATCTCTGGTTTTACAGCTCCAGAGATGTGAAATGGGTGAATGGTGGAGCTACACTCATGTGGCTCTTCAATGGCACAGTGAAAAAAGCAAGCAAGATGGAGCCAGACAGCCTGGGTTCAATGCCAGATCTGATTTAATCTGTGACCTGAGGCAGTAACTTCCCCTCTCTGAGCCTCAGTTTCCTCGAGGATTGGAGGGGCCCAGTACTACCCACAACATGACATTACTTTTAAGACCTAACAGGCTAACAACAAGGGCTTTGCACATGGTGGCCCTGAACAAATACTTGTTTTGACCCGGCTTCCCAGCATCCCAGAAGAGGCAACCCTCTCCAAACGCCACCTCCCTAGTGGAGTCTCAAAGGACAGGGTTTTCTGAACGGGAAGGAAGAGTTTCTCTGGGCAGTAGAGGGTTAAAAGCTGGGCCTATGATTCCTGCCTGGAGCTGCCCCCTCCCCGCCAGCTGTCTGAACCCCTGAATTATAGATTTGTTTGCTCCTGGCCTGGCGAGCAAGACCTAGTAGGTACTGGGAGCCAGGCCTACTCCAGGGTCACCTGAGGGTAGGGCCACTGGGCCAGATGCACCTCCTCGCTCTACATGCAGACACACAAACACCAAGAGTCCCCTCCCAGTTCTGACTGCGCACCCACATTCACAGATATAACCTGTACACAAAGTCTATGCACAGACTACACATCTCCAAACCCCATCTACACAGCAGACACACACAGAGCAAGCACACATCGAAATACACAAAGAAATCATCAGATGACACACCCTGAGACATACTTAGAACTCCCCTCCCCACCCAGACACATGCAGGCAGGATGGGCAGAGGCTCCCGACATAAGGATACAGCCACAATCATAATTGTCATAATTAACACATATAGAGTACTTACTCTGTGCTAGGTGTTGCTCTAAGCCCTTTCCAGAGGACAGTTTATTTAATTCTTACAAAATAGAGATAGCTACAATTATTATACCTCCATTTTACAGATGAGGAAACTGAGGGAAGGAGAATTAAAATAAGATGCCCGAGGTCACACAGGTGGCCTGGCACAGCCTCAGGCACAGATACCCACCCCCTCACTCTTGTCCCCCATTTACATAAACACATTCCTTCAAACGCAGCATCCCCCAACCCCTGACCTGCCCGCACACACTCAGGGTGAGTGCTCTTTGGGGGACTGTTGACTGAAGAAGCAAGAAATGGCCTATTGGCTGAGGGGTGGTAAGCTGTAACAAGAGCCGGACCGGTGGCCGGGCGCGGTGGCTCACGCCTGTAAATCCCAGCACTTTGGGAAGCCGAGGCGGGCGGATCACGAGGACAGGAGTTCGAGACCAGTCTGACCAACATGGTGAAACCCGGTTTCTCCTAAAAATACAAAAATTAGCCGGGCGCGGTGGCGCTCGCCTGTAATCTCAGCTATTTAGGAGGCTGAGGAAGGAGAATCGCTTGAACCCGGGAGGCGGAGGTTGCAGTGAGCTGAAATCGCACCGTTACACTCCAGTCTGGGCGACAGAGCGAGACTCTGTCGCAACAAGAAAAAAAAAAAAAAAAAATAGCCGGACCGGTGAGAAGACTAGACCTTCTAAAGGTAGAGGCGGAGGTCAAAAGCCTGACACTACTGTACGGGACTTAAAGCGCTCGGCCCAGCGCGGGGCCGGTGAGGAACGTTCACCGTGGACCATGGTCAAATAATGTTAGCGTGCACTCGGGGCCTCGCCCTGGCCCTCTGCAAAGCCTGGGCCTGCGATCTTGGCTACACCCGTTTCGAGGCCAACCAACGTCACGCTCTTAGTAGAACGGCTGTAGCGACTGCGCCCTCAGGCCCACAAGCCCGAAGGTCTGGGCCAGGATCTGGAATGGCGGTGGAGACACTTTATCCGCAGGCGTTTCACCTTGCGCCCCACCCAGGCGCACACCAAGTTCTTGGTACTCCTTTTACTGGGAAAACAAGAACAGACACCATGGTTGGATAAATGTTATTTGTAATTAATGGGCCGGTCTTTGAACCCTTTCAAACAAAACCCACAGCGATTTCTTTGAAAGAAAGAATGCCTGGACTCTGCTCAGAACTCTCAGATTTTCTCAGGACCAACGAGCCGCCGCCTCGCAGATAGCACTGTAAATTACCCAGCGTCTCACGTTCGTTTCTGATTATTTGCATTGCAGTGGGTTTGTGAAATGAAGCACAAGAGTTTAGAAAAATCTTTTATTTTGGAAATGGGACGCGCAATCGACCCCAGCAGTGTTCCTAGAAGGAGCTATGCCATTTGGGTGGGGGAAAAATGAGGGGGCGGGGGAGTCCATGTTACATTTAAAACAACAACAAATTAAAAGCAAAACAAAACAACAACAAAAAAAGGAGGTGGAGGAGGAGGAGGTGGTGGTGGAGGAGAGAGGAGGGGCAGCAGCAGCGGCAGCAGCAGCAAGGATGGAGTCAGTACCCGTCCCAGTCCCGGGTGAGCGCATTTGGATCTGGGTTCTGGCTCAACCCACTTAATGCCCCAATCGGAAGTTTTCTACAGGTTGTGCGGACAGGAAAGTTTAAATAGAGTTTATCAGAAGCCAGGTGGTCATTCTCTACCCTCTCTCTCTAGCTTGGACCCAAAGAACAAAGGCACATGAGAGGAGAAAGGTGACCAGCTGGACGATGACGGTCACGTCCAATTAGACCCTCTTGTCTTAGGCTCTCTCGTCTTGAGAGTGGGTTTAATTTTTTTTTTTTTTTTTTAATTTATATAAGAAGGAGCTCTTAAAGGAGAGCCACCTCCACCCTCAGGTATCCATCACTCAGCTCCAGCGCGCCTGGGAAAACCGCCCCGAAAGTCCAAGAGGAAGCTCAGAGTTGTAACGGCCGCGGAGACAGCTAGGCGGTGACGCAAGGTCCAGTCCAGATTGCCAGACCGGGGCGGGAGAGAGGATCCTTGTAGGTTTCGGAGGTGGGGGGGGCTGCACTCCATTGTTCATTCCGGGCCAATCAGGGTTGGCCCACTTCCTCCCAGCCAATCTCCCTTCACCCCCAGCCTCCCAGCCAACCCACCCCGCCCATCAGCCCCGGGTCCCCTTCACCTCCCCTGCATCCCCGGCAGTTCTGGGGAAGCTTCGTGACGCCACAGGTCCCGCCCCCAGCTCCGGCCCGGGGCGAGTGCGTGTTGACGTCATGCTGCGTGCGGGCCGGTGCGGAATCGCTCCCTCAACTCCGCGGGGCAGTAGGAGTTAGTTAGCAAAGAGCCGAGGCCGAACGCGCGACCCTCGTTCTTCTGCCCCTGGCCGCACACTTTGCGCACATCTCTTTTTCTGCATGGTGGATATTATTTTTCATTATCCTTTTCTGGGTGCTATGGGTGATCATTCCAAGAGTAAGTCTTTCTGTGTGTGTGTGGGGTGGGGTGTGTGTGTGTGCTTAATATGCAAAATTTCTAATGCAAAAAAATGTTTAGTGGATTCTACAAGTGGCTTCTGTTTGTCAGGATAGTTTAAGAGAGGAAAAACGAATGCATATCTCCTGCAGGACTGCTTATCTTTGGGAATCCTGTTGTTTTATTTTATAAGTAAACACTGTTTCTCAAGCCGGCTGGGATGACTTTGGCTGCGAAATCTGCTTCTGTTTTGCGCAAAGGCAATTAGGTTTGATTTAGGGATGTGGGCCTTTTTTTTTTTTTTTTTTTTTTTTTTTTTTTTTTTTTTTTTTTTTTTTTTGGTGGTTGTTTGTTTGCCTTTCGGTGTTTCAAAGCTAGGAAGCTTTCTCTCGCTTGCTCTGGGATATTTAAACTAAGAAATGTCTGGGAGGATGAGCCGGGACTGCCGAAAGACGATGTGTCTGTGTTGGGATAGGAGGCAGCCGCTGTGAGTGGGAGTGTGTGAGCGGAAATGCCGGGACAGCACCGTTAGGTGTTGATGTCCAGGCTACCGCAGTGCCTGTGTATTTACTCTCTTCTTAGTTTCGTGTTAGCGTTTAGTTTCAAGACACGTCGACAAAACGACTGTGATTAATGAATGTACTAGCGAAATATTTGGGGGTAGGGGACAGAAGAAACCTTAAGCAATCCAGAAGATACTGGTTTTTCGTTTCCAATGCTCTGGACCTTTAGAGAGCTCATCACTTTTCCTTATGGTCGCAAGTCTTGAAAGAAAGCGAGAGAGCGAGCGGGCTGGGTTGGGGCTGGAGTGGCCGAGGCCGGCCGGGATCCGGGCAGTCAGGCCTGACGCGGCCCTGCGCCCTTCCCCGGCAGAGAAGCCCGGGACGGCCATGTGCGTGGGCTGCGGGAGTCAGATCCACGACCAGTTTATCCTGCGGGTGTCGCCCGACCTCGAGTGGCACGCCGCCTGCCTCAAGTGCGCCGAGTGCAGCCAGTACCTGGACGAGACGTGCACGTGCTTCGTGAGAGACGGGAAGACCTACTGCAAGCGGGACTATGTGAGGTGAGGCCGGCGGGAACGCGGGCTGGGCCACCGCGCGCCGGGGCTGGGGATGGCGGCCTGCCCGCGCGCCCCGGCCCTGCCCGGTGAGAAGGCCATCCTCATCCCGCATAGGTGCCGCAGCGCGCCCCCGGGCCCGGGAATGCCCGCAGGCGGGTCACCGCAGTCCCCTGGTGGGCCACAAACTGTCCTGGGCGCGCGCCGGGGCCGGTAGCAGCCGGGGAGATGAGGGCGGCCGCAGGCCCAGCGCTGACACCGCTGCGCCTTGGGCCCGCAGGCTGTTCGGCATCAAGTGCGCCAAGTGCCAGGTGGGCTTCAGCAGCAGCGACCTGGTGATGAGGGCGCGGGACAGCGTGTATCACATCGAGTGCTTCCGCTGCTCCGTGTGCAGCCGCCAGCTGCTGCCTGGGGACGAGTTCTCGCTGCGGGAGCACGAGCTGCTCTGCCGCGCAGACCACGGCCTCCTGCTCGAGCGCGCCGCTGCAGGCAGCCCGCGCAGCCCCGGCCCGCTCCCCGGCTCCCGCGGCCTGCATCTGCCAGGTAAGCGCGGGGCCTGCGCCGGGGTGAGCGGGGTGTGCTTGCGTGCTTGTGTCCCTAACGAGAAGTTGTCAGTTGTGTGTGGTTGGGTCTGCCGGGTTAGTGTTTTTCTGTATTAGTGCGGAACTGTGTGCTGGGAACAAGGTTGTGTGTGTTCTCGTGTGCCCGGGAGAAACTGCGCGTGCATATGAGTGAGCACGGGGAATTGTGCAGAATCGTGTTCTCCATGACCAGGAACATGCAGGGCACAGTGCTAGGAGCAGAATAGTGGATGACAACAGGGAATATTAAGTGGTGTCCGCCTTGGGGCTTGGATTAGGAATTTCTTGGAGGAATATGTGTTATTGTCAGAGGGGAAGGTTTGCTCAGGGGTATTTGTGTAAGTAACGCAGCTCCCAACTGGGAGCTGGGCAGGGGCTTGGTCAGCCAGGAGCCAAGAACCCAACCAAGAGGGGTTTTTGCCGTCTTGTTTTGAGGCCCAGTTTGATGAACAATTTAGCCAGGTTCTTCTGGGGAAGGGGGAGTGTTATCAATGCATATTGGACTCTCACTGGAATATTGTGGGTCCTAATCAGTAGCTGCCCAGAGATGGGGTCTGAGTGTATAATGGGCAGGTAGGGCTGAACAGAAACAGCGGTGCCTCTGCTCCAAGCAGGGCAGTTTCCCCCAGGTAGCCATAGGCCTGCAGCACAGATCCGCAGACCAGGCTGGGCCTCTCGGTGCTGTGTGGCCTTGCCCCACTCCTCCCCTCTCTGGATCTCCACTTCCTCCCTATAGAAAGAGGAAATTGGGCTGGATGGGCTTATTTATAAATATTTGTCCAGATCTAGAAATGCGTAGAGGGGAACATAAACCTAAATGGTGCAGTATAGATCCAAGGTGTGTAGGTCGGGAATGTAGAATGGAGATGTGAAATGGGAGGAAGCGGGTATTCAGTGCACCCCCATCTGGGATCTCGGAGAGGCTCCCCTTTGTTTGTTTCGGGCTTCAGGCTGCAGGCTCTGGAATCAGTCACTGTTTCCCCGGGATGGAGAGAACCTGGGGCCAAGCGAGGAGAGTGCCAGCGGCTGCTCACCAGCGTGGTGGGTGGGAGGCCACTGGGCTGGGGAACCTGGAGCCTTGAGGAAGAAGACCGGGGCGGAAGCCCAAGGGCGGGCAGGAAGGAACTGTTGCAGGCCCTGGAGGCCCGTCCATAACCCTGGATGAGTCTTCTACACATGTACCCTTCTACACATGTGCCCTGTCCAAATGGGCTCTGAAGGAGGGAAGGGCCCTCGTAGGCCCCCAGGATATGCGCACCTCCCACCCAGTCCCCAGAGCAGCACCTCGCCCCCGGTCCACGTCGTTCCCTTTCCCTCTCCAGAGTCCTGGGCGAGCCTCTTTCCTCTTCCTCTGAAACTCCGACTTCTTCCGGAGGGCTTCGCTCGTTCCGAGGGTCCTGTGACTGGAAGAGGCACATCCCTGAGTGGCCACTCACTCCCCGCAGCGGCCTGTCGCCGAGCTTCCTCGCCCTGCTTGAGCTCGGGAGAGATCGCTGCGGGGCAGTCCGGCCCGGGAGCGAGAGAAAGAACGAAAATGCACAGCTCTCTCCTCGTAAGGCGAACAGATGGAGAGGAAGAGGAACAATTAAACGAAATAAACAAAATAAAACAGAAACGAAATCGGGCCCCGGGGTCTCGGCCGCCCTGAGGTTGGGCTCCGGGCGGGTGGGTGGCGGCCCCTCGCTAACCTCTGGCCCCACCCTGTCCTGGCAGATGCTGGGTCGGGCCGGCAGCCCGCGTTGCGCCCGCACGTGCACAAGCAGACGGAGAAGACGACCCGCGTGCGGACTGTGCTGAACGAGAAGCAGCTGCACACTCTGCGGACCTGCTACGCCGCCAACCCGCGGCCCGACGCTCTCATGAAGGAGCAGCTGGTGGAGATGACCGGCCTGAGCCCGCGGGTCATCCGCGTCTGGTTCCAGAACAAGCGCTGCAAGGACAAGAAGAAATCCATTCTCATGAAGCAGCTGCAGCAGCAGCAGCACAGCGACAAGACGGTGAGCGGCCGCGGGGCCGAAGGCTCGATTTGGGTGGGGCCTGCGCTTCCGCCGCGGTATCTGTGTGCCCTTTTGTGGGAGAGCCCTGGGAGGTCCAGGGAGAACTGGGCGCTCCAGATGGTGTATGTCTGTACCTTCAGAGCTAGGCTTCCCTTGGATTTGGGGCTTCCTATTTTGTCTGGGATCGGGGTTTCTCCTTGCCCCAGGTGCAGCCCCGCGTTGCGGGTCCCGGGCGCTGGCGGAGCCCGGGGCGGCATGGCTGTGCGCAGCGCCCGCCAGTCGGGCTGGTGGGTTGTGTCCCTCTGTCCGCAGCTGCAGAAGGGTGGGAGTGCAGGCCTTGCCTTTCCTCACCGGGTGGTTGGCTCCCAGCACCGAGGCTGACCTATCGTGGCAAGTTTGCAGCCCCCGCAGATCCCCAGTGGAGAAAGGGCTCTTCCGATGCGGTCGAGTGTGCACCTCCCCACAAAGTAATGCAGACCCTAAATCACTCAGGGCCTGGAGCTCCAGTCTCAAAGGTGGCACAAAAGGCCAGACCTAACTCGAGCACCCAAGGCCTTCTGCTTGCCCCACAGAGCCTTCAGGGACTGACCGGGACGCCCCTGGTGGCGGGCAGCCCCATCCGCCATGAGAACGCTGTGCAGGGCAGCGCAGTGGAGGTGCAGACGTACCAGCCGCCGTGGAAGGCGCTCAGCGAATTTGCCCTCCAGAGCGACCTGGACCAACCCGCCTTCCAGCAGCTGGTGAGGCCCTGCCCTACCCGCCCCGACCTCGGTACTCTGCGGGTTGGGGATTTAGCCACTTAGCCTGGCAGAGAGGGGAGGGGGTAGCCTTGAGCTGAGGGGCTGGGGACAGCCCTAGGCGGTGGGGGAGGGGGAACAGAGGCGGGCTCTGAAACCTCACCTCGGCCCATTACGCACCCTAAACCAGGTCTCCCTGGATTAAAGTGCGCACAAGAGAGGTCGCAGAATTAACCAACCCGCTCCCCCCGCCCTAATCCCGCCCTGCGTGCGCCTGGGGACCTGGCCTCCTCCTCCGCTGGGCTTGCTCTCAGCCGGCGACCGGTCCCCAAGGGACATTCCCCGACTCGGAGCACGCGGCCCTGGAGCACCAGCTCGGGTGCCTCTTCACCTGCCTCTTCCCGGTGTTTCCGCTGCCCCAGGTCTCCTTCTCCGAGTCCGGCTCCCTAGGCAACTCCTCCGGCAGCGACGTGACCTCCCTGTCCTCGCAGCTCCCGGACACCCCCAACAGTATGGTGCCGAGTCCCGTGGAGACGTGAGGGGGACCCCTCCCTGCCAGCCCGCGGACCTCGCATGCTCCCTGCATGAGACACCCATGCTCAGGCCATTCCAGTTCCGAAAGCTCTCTCGCCTTCGTGATTATTCTATTGTTATTTATGAGAGAGGACCGAGAGAAACGGTCTGGACAGCCCAAGGTGCCAGGATGCAACCTGCTTTCACCAGACGGCAGACCCCTGCTCCGAGGACTCTTTACTTTTTAAAAACCAGAATTTGGGATTTACCAGAGTTAGCTCTGCCCTCTCCTCTCCGCGTGGCCGCCGCTCTGTCCCTTCACGCCCCACCTGTATCC
This sequence comes from Macaca nemestrina, assembly GCF_043159975.1. Classification (NCBI taxonomy): domain Eukaryota; kingdom Metazoa; phylum Chordata; class Mammalia; order Primates; family Cercopithecidae; genus Macaca; species Macaca nemestrina. The sequence goes on along the minus strand of NC_092131.1, from coordinate 124,658,187 downwards.
CCACCTCGGCCGGCCCCGAGCTCGCCCACGTGGACCCCCGCCCTGCCCCCGCTCCGCGCTCCCTGGCGTCTTCGCCTGGGCTCTAGCGGGGAAGAGGAAGGGGATAACTCAGAGGAACAGACACTCAAATTCCCAAAGCGCATGATTGCTGGGAAACAGTAGAAACCAGACTGGCCTTGAAAATGTTTTAAGTTATTCCACGGAGGACAGAGTGTGTGAGCCTTTGCCGAACAAACAAACGTAAGTTATTGTTATTTATTGTGAGAACAGCCAGTTCATAATGGGACTCGTATTTTGATCTTAATAAAAAATAATAACCCGGTGTGACGCCGCTCCCGTGTGCTGTTGGCGCGGCAGGAGTGCCGGAGGAGGCAAGTCCACAGGTCTGGCTGGCGTCGGCTGCCGGGACTCCGCGTGCTGCGGGCGGGGCGGGCAGGGTGGGGATTGGGTGCGGTCGAGGGGTGGGCTGGGCGCATGCGCGCTGAGGCCCTCGCAGAAGCAGGCATGCCCCACTGGCGACCCCTGGGCAACTGGCGGCGGAGGCCCGCGGGCAGGAGGCGGGACTCATTTAGGCGGGAAACCTGCAGCGCTCGTGGCAGCTGAGCGCCGGACTCCGGCCTAGGGTCATGCCGGCAAGGGCATGCCCCGCTCCTGGAACCGGCCTTGGCATGGCGCCTGCCGAGCTCCTAGCCCCACTCTCGTTCGGCGCTGCCGGCCCTCCCGGCGCTTCCTTCCCCGGCGGTCCGCGGCTCTGGGTGAGGCTCGAAGCCCCGCGCGCTGCCTCTGGCCCTGCGGCCCAGCAGCAAGGCCGACCTCGGCCAGACCGGGCGGCAGTGACGGGCCTTGCTGCGCGCTGTTCCCGGAGTGGATGCGCGACGTGATCAATCCGCGGCATTTATTAATTCCCCAGTCTAGACAGAGGCGGGGCCGGGCGGCGGCTGCTTATCTGCGTTTGGCATCACCTGCAAGCGATACACCGAGGGGCCGCAACGAGCCCCCGCTAGGAGGGCGGCTGCCGGGAAAATAAGTCCACCCAGAACCAGTCTGGCGTGTCCTTGGTTTATTTTCTTTCCAGACCGAAGTGGAGGGGGTCTGGGGTGGCCCGGGTGGGAGGGGGGCTGGGAATGGCCCCTGGATATGCCGTGCCCAGGTCACTTGGTGTGACATTTCAAACCCCTGCTACTTGTTTTCTTGAAAACCGGCTTTAGTGATCGCAGGAAATAACCGAGAGATACTGAATCTCCAGTAGGCCCCCGGGCAAGCGCGCACACACAAAAGCAAAAAACCCAAAAAGAAAGAAAGAAGAAGAAGAAGAAGAAAAAAAACTAATGGAGGCTCAGGTTTTACTCTTCACAGATATTTAACCCTTTGGCAGCCTGGGACAGTTCTTTTCCAAGACCAGCCTTCACCGCTGTTGTAAGAACCTCTGGCGTTGAGTTGCCGTTTCCTGGTCCCCGAGTTAAGGGACCCACAAGCGTATCCTTTGTCCAAGGTTGTTTTTAAAGTGGGCAACGCCCTCACTGGGTAGGGGATGGTTGCCATTTTAGCTTAGGTAGAGGCTGGCAAGGAAAACGTGTCTGGGGGGCCAGGTAGTCTTTAGAGAAGTAGGTGCCTTCTGTTAACCGTGGCTACTTGGATGGCCAGAGGCCACTGTGGGTTTTTCAGCAGCGCTTTTGGCAGAATTCCTTCACACTCCCACCACCCCACTTCCAGATGATAGAAGGCTTGCTGGCAATTACTGAAAGAAAATGGGAGGTGGTGGGAAAATGGAGCTGCATTTATATTTTACTTCCTGAATGTCAAGGTGACGCTAGCACAAATATTAAAGGGGACATTCCCCTTCTTTGGGATATAGGAAATGGTGCTGCAAACTTAGAGATAAGGCAAGAGATACGCAGAGTTAATGAGGACCAGCTTTACCTCTCAAGTGCCCAGAAATGGCTTTAATAATCAGGTCTGGGTTCTTTGAGGCTTCCTTCCTTTAACTTAGACCATTCCTTCCCAAACAAATACAGATTTCTTTTACCTTCTGGCTGGCCATTAGACAGGGGGCTAAAACTTCCACTAAATCTCACTTTCAAAAACTTCTGATTTATCCAGAATATTTGGGTTTTCTTATTTTTTATTAAAAAGGAAATAACAGGTTATTGAATAAAGAATTTCATTAATGGTTAGCTCTGAATTTTTGCTTTTGATTGCAGTGTTTTAACGCTATGAATGGAACCGTCTAACATTAGTTATCTCTTTCCTCATCATCCATGAATCAAAAATCGAATTTCTCTTTTTGATATTTATATGATTGTGTCTTTTTTGAATACTGGGAAGTTACTTAGATAAAAGTGGTTATTGTGTGTTAAGATTCCTGCATCTGTCTGTATCGCTGTATAAAACATTACAAGCTTTTCTCTGCCATAGTTGCTACCCACCTAAAGGGGTGCATCGTTTTCTCTCTGGGTTTCCAGGGAAAAGGTTCAACTCTGAAGCCTTATTACAATGGTCCCTAGTGAGGTGTCACATCTACGCTTGGTTAGTTACGTTAATAAATATCAGTTTTACTGGTTTCCAGGTCATCTTTAAACATCTTCTGTAATACAGTAGGGATTTCCCCGTAAATTAAATTACCTGTAACAATTACAAGTGTTGTATTTTATGCTTACTGAACTTTTAACATGAGATACCCAGTTGTGTAGTAAAAACTCAATTCAATAAAAGAGGCCATAGGTGGAAAGTGGGAGTTATTTAGCTAGATTCACTTTAGAATATGATTTTCTCAGAAGACTTAACTATTAATTTGGATAGCTCTATGCAATTGAGGCAGGAAAGGGATTCCCAGACATGGAAAGTTTATGGCTGTAAGTTTTTACACAAAATTTAATACATATTGAAAGACTGCATAATTCTGGGAAATTCAGTCCCTGTGGCAGTATTCCCAACAAACTTTAATATTTAATGGATTGTGGAACAGAAATCAGGCTTTATGTTTTGAATGTGGAATAACAAAGCTCAATTTTGTCAGCTGCAAATACAGCATTTAAATGGATATTGTCTAAGATCGTTCTCTAGAAAATTTGAGGTTCCACCTCTTCTGCCTAGGGGAGGACATAGATGGCCACACATTTAGTTAACTGTGCTTTCTCATGGGTGTTCACCAGAGAGAGCAAGAGAATTAGCCAAATAGCAGCATGCTAGAGAGAGAAACAATGGATGAGTATCTGCAGAGAAGCTCCCAGTGGAGTGGTGATAAAAGCAGGAAATTCAGAGTTTATTAAGCTGATGCGGGAAAGATTAGAGGCTTTTAAATCGGGGTCTGATGGATGTAAAAGTAAACTTTCTTGAAAATACTGGGATTCAGTGCAGTTATGAGGATTGAGTGGCCAGGTACAGACTGGCACCTTGTTGATGGAGACTGTGCATGAAAGATGCAGATGAATAGAGCTAGGTTGAGAGTAGTCATGAGAGCAAGGGCACAACCAGGAAATACTCCTTTGGGATCCAGATGTGGAGTTGGGTGGGGAGCGGCTCAATGTATAAAGCACATTCGGGGCCCCAGCAACAATCCTGCCAGAGAGGCGGGAGTGCGAGGTGAATCCAGCCATCTGCCTCGGTGCCTCCTGGTCCAGAAGGTCAGAGCCAGCGGGGCAGTGGGACAAGGCGTGAGCCCGGGGCCGGCAGGAGCTCAGGAAGGCCGGTTCCCCGTTGGGAAAGAGCGTGTTTAAGGCGTGGTTTGAGAGTAGCCAACTGGAGACCCCCGGGTTCGGGCGTGGGGGTAGGGAGCAGGGATGAGGAAGTGGAAGAATAGGGGATTGTGAGGAGTAATTTCTTCCTAGATTATCGAGACTCAAGACTTCCCAGAGCGTGGCAAAGAGCCCTGGAAGAAATAACCCAGGAAGGCCGCGGTTGGACCAAGGCTTCCCGGGGCCAGGTTCAGGGTTCGAGGTGCCAGCCGCGCGACTGCTGGAGTCTGGAGGGCGGGAGAGTGGCCGGGCCCAAAGCTGAGGCTCTGACGTCCAGTTGCGCGTCTGGGGCTGCGTGTTCCGCAGAGCTCCGGGGGAAGGGAGCCGCTGCCGCTGCCGCTGCCGCTGCGGGGAATTGGCTTGGGCAACGCCGCTGAGCGTTCGAACGTCGCTGCCCCCGGGCCTCGGCAGCCTCTCCTACCTGACTCAAATTCTGGGCTGTAAAGCCGGGGCGAAGTTGTCGCTTTCACGCCGAACACGCCCAGTCGCACCGTCAACTTCACAGTCTGGGCCCAGCAGAGGCCATTCGCCTCCGCCCAGCGGTCTCCGCTGCGGCCCCTCAGCCTCGGAAGAACCGGGGGGCGGCCCTCGCCCCGGGAGAAAGCAACCTGTGGCGGCACTGCGTCCTCGCAAGCTGCAACGAGACGCGGCTGCGCTCACCTGGGCGTTGCGCTCCTTCGAGCCCCGGAGAGTTTAGAAGCCGGAAAAGCTCAGGGAGCTGGAGCTTAAATTGTCCGGGCCGGGCCAGGGCGCCCGAAAGCAGCGAACTCGAGACTCCCAGGAACCGCGTGCGCCGGGAGGCACCGGGGCGCTCCCGGGCTGGAGCCGCGCAGGCTCCCGGCTGGGTGGGGCCTGGGTTTGCTTCTCACTCCTCCTCCTCTCCGGGACGAGGGGGCAATGAGACCGTTCAATTAAATGTTTAATTGCGAATTCTGGTATGCTTTCTGGGAGGTTAGTCACAGCTGTCTCAATTATTTATGGCTTCTGGCAAATTTCCGACCAGATAAGTATATTCTATTGTGAAGCGTCTTGCAGGAAATCTTATAAATACTTGATGATTCTTTTCAGCTGCAAGGATGCTGCGTCCACGCCTCGAGAGCGCGGGGCCAGCGAGCTTTGGGAACTCCTGTTCCAGGTGTGGAAGGAGCCTGCGGCCGACACCTGCCTCCTTCCCCGGGGTCGCTCACTGGGCCCGCGGCAGCCCCCGCCCGGGAGGAGCATTGGGGGCGCCAGGGGCCACCCCTCGGCCTCGCAGGCGCGGAGCTCAGCCCGGCCCTGCGGCTCCGGGAGTTGCTGAGCACCCGCGGCCGGCGGCTGGAGTCCTGGGTCCCGCTCCCCGGTGCCCGGCGGCGGAGTCGCCACGCGAGGCGGGAGGGGTGGCCCTAGACCCCGTCCCTCTGGCTTGGAGCTGCCGGTCCCCGCCCTCGAGCCGGAGCGCGGCGCTGGAGACCCGCAGGGTGGGGTATTGGCTGGGCTGAGCCCCGGAGACGCCAGGGTCCCGCGGCGGCTGGGGCGCCGATCGCATAGGGAGGAGCTCGCTTTTTTTTTTTGTTTTTTTTTTAAACCAGACCTTTTAATTTTCTGTTTTCAAAGAAGTAAAATATAGCAAATATGTAACCCGGCAGCTCTGTGAGGCTTCAAATAAGAAGGGTCCAGAACACTAGGTGGGTAAGTTTGATTTTGAAAAACATAAAACTTCTGTATTTTCCAGTCCCTCCCCGCTCCGTAGTCTCCGAGTCGAATACATTTTCACATCTTTTTTTCCCAACCGGATCTTTTTTCTTGGTAATGTTTGATCATTATCTGACAGAAATTACTACTGATGTCACTCAGTGAACGGCTTAGCACTGACCGTGAGCTTAAGGTGGAGAAACGATGAGAACAAGACATGAAAAGGTCAACATCTCCAGGCAGACACTGAGAAGTGAACAGGAGTTGTGTGAAACTCATTCAGAACCATTTCGACCTTTTGTGTGACTTTTACTTCAGCGTTGCTTCATTTCACAACCATGAGAGAAAATACTCTAGGGTGATTCACTAGGACACATCTTTTTTATCACTAATTTTTACTTAGGAGAATAATTTCAGCTTGGCAATGCCAAGAGAGGTTCTCAGAATTATCTGCTAGGAGAGAGGTTCTCAGGCAGACCAATGAATACAATGCCCTAAGTTGATTTCAAATAGTCCCCAAACATATTATGTAGTCAGAATGTAAAAGTGTTGCAAATATCTTTACCGTAGACCTTTAAAAGTTAAATTTAGAGCAGGTAAACTTTAATTAAGTCTTTATTTAAGATACTTCAAGGGGTGGAGTTAACATTTTTCTTTCAGATTCATATTTCCTTAACATGAAAAGTCAACAATGAAAACAGAATAAGTTATTTTATTACAAGAACACAACAGACTTGCTAATTTTATGTCTACTTTCACCAATATTACAAATGCAAAGTATATATTATCATAAGATGAAAGTTATCAAACTCCAAGATATTTTGCATAAATGAAATACACTCAACTTGCAAAATTAGCAAGTAGAACATTCAAGTATCTACAGTCATTATAAATAGTGTAAAGTACATGCCATATCTACAGTGTGGTGAGAATATAAACATGTGAAAATGAGTTCTTAAGGAACAATTAGAATGTTTGTTTGAAAAATTTAAAATATTAACAAGGGTACTCAAATACAGAATCAACCAAAACATTTATTTTTTCTCTTTTTTCAAGAAAAACTGTCGAGCTTCTTCCCAGGCCTGCTGAGGAAATCTGTTAGCCAGCTCAAGATAGTCTTGGGAACCAAGGCATTTCCCTGAGGGGGAAAAAAAGAGAAAAAAGTGAAATAAAAGAGGGTTAAATTCTTTGAAGATTCATAAATTAAACTTATTTTGATATCTGAGTATAAAATGGAGATATCCACTTCAAATAAACCATGACACATTTTAGGTAAATAAGGTGATTGATCTATGTGTATCAATCTATCTGTAGTATAAAATATATGACATATTTTAACCACAATCCAGTTTGTGCTTTAACATATTCAGACATTAACTCTTACATAAATTACAAAAAAAGATGTTTTTGGACTCCACAATGAGAAAAAAATTAGCAACCAGGCAAGCACAGTGGTGCATGGCTGTAGTTCCAGCTATTTGGAAGGCTGCAGTAGGGGGACTGCTTAAGCCCAGGAGTTAGAGGCTATAGTTTGCTATGATCGCACCTGTGAGCAGTGACTGTACTCCAGCATAGGCAACATAGACCCTGTCTCAAAAAAAAAAAAAAAAAAAAAAAGGTGAACAAACTAAAATGACAGTCCTATATTCTATCCTTAAGTTAGCCATGAAAGGGGAAAACTTTATGTAAATGATGACGTTTTCTGAAAGTCTATTTAATTTAAAACATGAATGTAGTTTAAGTATATCTTTAAAATTATTCAAATCTGGCACTGCCTATCTAACAAAGCAGTAGGAATGAATGACAGGAGCTTTACTGGCCAGTGGCATAGGTAAAGTAAACAATTGCAGCTAGACAGGCAGTGGGTATTTGAAAACCAAAATTCTTCCTGGGCAATAAGAATGTGGTGTTACTAAGAGCTGCTTTTATACTTAAAGGTTTACCTGGACAATGAACTCAAAATATCTTGAGACATTTTATGGGGACTTAATCTAGGCAAAAGGGGAACAAATAATCCAAGTTGCAAACTGGCAACTTAGTGAGGCATCATCATTAAAAAAAAAAAAAAAAAAGCAACATATTATGAGTTGTCATTAACATAGTGATGACCCTTTCTGAGCAAAGGAGAGACCAGTTCCCTATTTGCTGTTCTGTGAGTTAAGCCTACTGTAACTGGGGAAAGCATGAATAGCAGGGAAGATGGTCCCTTGGAAAAGAAAGAAGGTTCACTTCCACAGGCCTCAGTCCACCAAGCAGACAGAGGCAGCTTCTGGGACTGTGTCTTCCAGACCATGTAACAAATTGTGACTCATCTTTATGATCAGGAGAAAGAGTAAGAAAAAAATGCTTATACTTCTTAGTGGCAAACAAAACAAAACAAAACAAAACTGCTGTACAACTGAAAATAAATAGATTTTTCCAAGCATTTTAATTTATTCAAAATAAAATTGTAAGAATAGTAACACATTTTGCTGATTTCTCCCAAGTATCCGCCAGTAGTTAAACCAAACAGAACAAAACAAAACAAAAAGGGCTGTGACTGGGTCAGGGCAGAACTGAACTTGCAGACTAATTCTTGCTCAGACAAATGGTACCGACAAGGATGCTGACTTGAATTTCTGAAAAGTCGCATAGCCTTCTGTTTAACTTTTCTGGGTGCCTGAGTCAATAAAATGTCTTTTTTTTTCCTTCATGATATTGTAACAGCTTTAGTTATATTTTCTTTGCACTTTTCAACACCTGTCCACTGTACAGGACTTTTTTTGTGTGTGTGAAAGAGTCCAAGGTAACACCCCCAACCCCCACCAAGTAAGGGTTTCTTGGTGGGTACCCTAAAGGGTCCTGCTGGGAGTGTACCTCTAAATGGCCACTTTAAAGACTATCAAATTAATGGAAGAATTGAAGAAGATCTGGATTAGGGTCTCATTCATCAGAGATGCTGTCATAACCGCCAAAGAGCAACTTGTACTTCTCAATTACAGTCTGGGTAGCAGAATATTCAAAAAAGTAAAAATGCGGTAACAATTCTAAATCTCTGACTCTGATCACAGCAAACACCCCAGCAGGAATGCTATAGGAAAAAAAAAAAACTTGTATATCTTTTGCCCTGGACTTTGCCAATTTGATGACTTTTTCTCCATGTAAAACAATTATTTTCAAAACAAAAGTTCAAGTACTCGAACTTAGGGGGAAATTGTGGGCTACTATTACTGATAACTTTATTCTGAACATGGATAAGGAACCAGACCTATGTGATTTCAGCATTTATGCAAGTAATGTGGGCCAATATTAATGATCTGGCTCCTGTATTACAAAGCAGCTCTTTAGTGATTATTCACCATTTAATATATCTTGCATGAGATGATTATTATACAAAGATATTTGTGCTTTTCTTTTACTCCCATAGATTTCTATACATATTTGGATGCATTCATGCTTCATGACAAAATTGATTTTTTTACTTACTGAAATATACTTGGTATCTGAATCTCAAATGTTAGGTTATGTATAAAATTGTACATACAATGTAAAAGTTCCAGAGGAAAGGATAAGAAAGATGTCCATTTGACTAACACACACATGAAATTTGATTTCAATAGAGACATACCTTTGGGTTGGTAAGGCTGGTTTTCTGCTTGACCTGGAGTCTGTGCCAAATCCTGTATGAGGAGAGAAAAGTGTTTTTCTATCAATGCTATGAACAGAGAATTTCACTGAGGGTGGTTTTAAATATACTTCTGATTCATGCAACCACTTTTGTATGAATATTTTGGGGCCCAAATATAAATGCTGAAGAAACTGATGTTATGTAGTCCAAGTTCTCATAAATTTAAACCAAACAGTAATGACTTACATCTTGCTAAATTATCACCAGGAGACAGCTTGCTGCCTACTTTGGAAATTATAACTTTTTATCTAATAAACTAGAATTTAAGCCAAATTTGCTATCTTAAAATATCAACAGATTTTGATCATTTTCTAAAAAGTACAAATATAAGAGCCCTATGTATTCTGCAGCTAAATCTTAAAGTCTGGTAATTTTGCATGTAGATGGAAAATGAGAAATGTAAATATAATGTGTAAATCTTCAGAAACCTAAGACAATCCGCTCCCATTTTAATATCATTTTCTAGTAACTTAGTTATAATGTAACACATAGAGGCCTTGAGGAACCACTTTATAAACAAAAATCCTATCTATATCCATTCTCTTTAGCACAATTATTTATAGAAAGAAACTTGATTTAACTCCACAAGTCTAATATGCTATCTGAAATAAACTATATAAGAAATTTTTTTAGGATTTACAAAATTTGTGTGTTAAATACATAGTTTTTTTTTGTAATAAAGGTAGACTTAGTACTTTGATCAATATCAGATCAACACAAGAAATATATATATACTCTTTAGATCCTGATATCATTTGTATCATTATAAGTCATTGTCTATGCAGTTGAAAACACAAGGAACTAAGCTGATACAGAGGAAACTGGTTTCGCTCAAACATCACTGTCTTTGTTGAGGGCTCTCTGCCCACACCATAAAAAGCTGCACATCATCTCCCCGAAGTCCCTAGCTCCTTTTCCGGCCTTACTTTTCTCCACAGCACTTATTGCCACAGCACTTAGCATAGCATCTGACATACTATTTGTTTTACTAATTTTTTTTGTCTTTTGCTTGACTGTCCCCCACTTTAATCAAAGATCTGTGGAGGCAGGAATTTTTATCTGTTTTATTTGTTGCTGTATTTTGCAGTGCCTAGAGCAGTCAGTGCCCAGCACACTTTACATACTCAAACATTACCTGTTGAATAAAAGAATGAATAATCTGAATTTAGAAAGAGTACATTCTTAAAATTATCCATAATGTATTTGTATTTTCTTTTCTTTTTTTTTTTGATGGAGTCTCGCTCTGTCACCCAGGTTGAAGTTCAGTGGCGCGATACTGGCTCACTGCAACCTCTACCTCCCAGGTTCAAGCAACTCTCCTGCCTCAGCGTCCCGAGTAGCTGGGATTACAGGTGCCTGCCACCACGGTCAGTTAGTTTTTGTATTTTTAGTAGAGATGGGTTTTACTATATTGGTCAGGCTTGTCTCAAACTTCTGACCTCAAGTGATCTGCCCATCCCGGCCTCCCAAAGTGCTGGGATTACAGATGTGAACCACCACACCCGGCCCATAATGTATTTTCTATTTAATTTACTCCTAAGGCTCTAAAAATATATGAAGAATCCTAAGTGTTGATATGATGTTATATACTATAAAATTTCTTAAGATATTAACTATAAGACAGTTTTTGAAATCCATATTTGTAGATCTGAATATCTAATTTAACTTTTTTCCAGAAAATAAAATGTGGATTCAAACAGAACAATTAAGCCGAAAACAAAACTCTTCTAACGTAATTGATCTAGTTGTGTTTATTAATTATCTAATACAGGATAGTTTGGAAAATGTAAACTTCAAAATGCTGTCTAAGATGAGGGCTCCGGGAACTCCTTGGCTATCCTCGAGTTCGCAGCCAGCTGGGCACTATCATATCCTTCTGACAGTGATAGATGTATATTCACCAGAATATGGAAGAATACTAATACAGAACTCTGCTTTCTGTTTCATTATTCTGAAGACCAGAAAGTACTATCTACTCATCACATGTGTGTCATGGAGCAAAAACACATCTTATGGTGGAACATTTGAAAGAAATGGGAGATTTTCAGTACATAATGCTCTACAATGACAAAAAATTTCACAGGATGAGTTAGTAGCAAATGTTAAAGCATAGTCAACTTGGTTTTTCAGTTGACTGAGTTAATTTAGACGTGGAAATAGTACTTTGCTATGGCACTAATTCTGATTCTAGCCCTACAGGATTTAACTGGATCAGAAAAATATAAGGCTGTACTTGAAAGTTGTTTTACATAAAAAAAATCAATATAACATGTTTTTATTTTACACATTATATATATATGAAAATCATATTTATTTAAAAATGTATGACTAGTTTTAATTCATCTTTCTTCAGCAATTATTATCTATTTCCTATAGTTAGAATAAAAGCAAGATAAATACAATAGTTAAAGCCTTAAAGAAATCTGGCAGTCTTTTAAAAACATTTCCTGAGTACGGGTTACCAGTTCATTAACTGGAAAAATATCCTTTCCTTGAATTCCTCCAAGTAGAAATTATATAACACCCAATTGCGGTTCCACTAATATTTCAGAAACTATGCTGATATTTTAAAAATTAATTTTAAAGCACATAAATATGTAAAGATTTTAAAAGGTAGTATGGAAAGCAAAAATAAACAGCTGGCTTACTTTTATGTTTCTGTTGCATTAGTTTACACATAAAGCTAGACAATTAGGTATAACGTAGAAGGTACCTGAATGAAAGTGGCCAGTAAAACACAGCTCATCTCTTGCTCCAGAATGATCTTGTTCTGATGATTGTTGTAACAAGCAGCGATAAGTGAAGGGAACAGTATTTTGATCAGCCGTGGGTCACTGAAATACTGGAAGGGCAATTGGCAGAGCTTCTGCAGCACTGTGGGGTGGCGGCCGGACTGCACTATCACCTGAAATGGAGGAGCAGCCCAGGTCAGCTGCCAAAACGCCCCGGTCTGTCCGTCACCCGCCTGCAACAGTGTCGACTAGAACCACGGAAAACATGCTGAAGGAGTGTAAAGAAAAAGACTCCTAACTCCATACCAGAGCTTAATTTAAGTGATACTTGAAAACAGCAGGAAAAAAAAAAAAATCTCATTTCCCAACTTAAGGAAAAGATCCTGAAAGTTTTGCACTCATTTAAAAGTTATTATAATCCATGATGAAAGGTGTAGTTGCCACGGAGTTAAGGACGCCTGTGAAATGGATTCAGAATGCACACAGCTTTAACAAAGTGCTCCCCATGCCCCCTTAAAGCAGAGTAGTCATATTCCTTAAAACCTGCAAAGAGCTCACTCACAAGAAAGTAAGGCCCTGCCCACTGCAGTCTTCCCTTAACTTAGCTCACTGAATACACTCAATGCAGATAGATCTATTCTGTATGCAGGTAGGTCCAAGAAAGAAAAGCTAATTCTAAGGAAAATGGGAACAGTTTCAGAAAAAGTTACAGGCTCCAAAAGACCCTTTGTCCAATCTATACTTCTTATCTTTGTTTCCATCAGTGCCACTGAGTCTAAAAGGAGAACTGTTTAGATAAATGAGACTGTTGTCTTGAAGCAGTCTAAGTTTACAACTGTGTACATTTATAGAAATAGGGCAATGCAACGAATGGGCTTGCAGGGAAGCCCTCTTAGTTTACTCCCTAGGCCTCCATGATAAACTAAGAAAGGTCAAAATTAGCTCTGTTTCAAGTAACCTTGATTAGAGAGTTCTAATATGAAAGAGCTGGGTGACCCAAAGCCCACTTCGTGGTATAGGAGGAAGCTCCTAGAAGATTAGGAACACTGTAAACCTAAGGTCAGAACTGTAAATTGTACTTGGAAAAACAATTTTACAGGTACACACCCAGACAGGGCTACATTCAAATTAAAACCAGAAGGACAGAATGAAACAGCAGAGGCAGGAGAAACATAAATTACAGGGATTTACAAGTTTTCAAAGTACTTTTAACAATACTTTAAGAACACACTCTCAGATGATAATGCAGTTTAGTTTAAGAACAAAATCAACAAAGTAATAGTTCACATATTTTCGTTCAATAGCTAAAATGACATCAAAAGCCTTTAGAGACTGTTGATAGGGACTTGTTAATACCTCCAAATCCAGAAGGAATTTTAAAGACTTGCACTGTGTGACAATTCAGCACATGGCTATGTGCTGCCATTTCTGACTCTGGCTGAGAAGAATATGCCCTGTCATTTACTTTATTGATAAAAGCATTTACTTAAATCTTTATTTTAACTATTAGCTACAAATTTTGTAACACAGCCAAATGGTCACATTAGAATTTATGATGATATGATTATTAGAAGTCTTCTTTTTTTCCCCTCCTTGGACAAAAATTAAGAACAAGTTTTTTCTTTACAACTTCATTGTTAAAACGCTATTATTGGAAGATTTGCTAATTGAAAAGATATTATACTAGCCAGTCTGGCTGGCACAGGCACAATGTTAAAGACAACTCCTGGTTCCTGGCATATCAGCACAGAACATGAAGAACTTAAATGGAACTTACTCCATTTGGGCTCCTGAACCTCACTGGGGTGAGGCAGAGCCCCTTAGGGACCTGTTGGTTCCCTCAAGGAACAGAGCTAGTTATCAGCTGCTGTTTACAGAGATGACCAGCAGTGCAGTGAGATGATTTGCCAGAAGCCATTACTTTTAAATCCCTGGACTGCAGAAGATGCAAATGGATGTAGGCAGTTTGGTTACCTTGGAGTTCTAAGGAATTTTACCCAACCCTACCATCCCATGGCTTGGTTATGAGCCAGAATGGGACATCTAGTCTATGCTGTTTTTCCAACCACATTTTAGACATTGTGGAGACAGGATCAGGAGGTTCGGGAAGGGGCCAGCCCTCAGCACTAACACTCAGTAGGCTAATTCAGGTGGGCTTTGTGGCACAGAGGGTGGCAGTCTGATGTCACGAGCACAGATGAACTGTCAGCTGAATTGGACTAAGCACTACCCTTTGCGGCAGGGGGCAGGGCTGGGAATGCAAACAGCCTGACCTTGATGATCAGGGTTTTGAGTAGGGTTGTCTTGAGAGGGTTGTCTGAGGGGCTTTTTGATAGATGGGGAAATGAGGGCAGGGCTCAGTTTTATTTCATTCCACCATTCACTCTTAGGCCTTAGGTGGTTAAAATGTCACTTGGACTGCTTGAGCTTTCCAAAGTCAGTAGAATCATCACGGGATATGAGAGTCTTGCTCAATGAACAAAATATGCATAATTAAGAGACATCTCAGATTTACACTATGGTGTTCTCTTCATTTGCCTTACTGATGGAGCTGTTACTAAGTCAATAATTGTCGGTTTGTCACCTTTGTCCAGACAAAGGGCTGCCCATAAGTCCTAAGGCAGGCACCACCATGAGCCTGACCAGCCACCTACCTCACCTTTCAGAGTACACAAGGCCAACACAAACATAAAGGGGCTTTCTACAGAGACTCTTTCCAGAGCACTGCACCAACGGCAGAGAATGGACTACCTGTAGATTTCTTTGATGGCCACACCCATCAGCTAGAGAGAGCAAGTAAGGAGCATGCATGGCTTCAATAATAATGAGAAGCAGTCTTTCAAATATGATGTCCACCTTCAGATGCAGAGTAGGGCTCTGAGGAAATCAACGGAATTTCCAACAATATTCAGATCAAAAGACATTGAAATTGAACCTTGTTCTTGGATGTGATTCTTAAACAGGTGCTAACTAAAGAGCTAGGAGATCTGGGTTCTTGTATTTATTTACCAACTGGTTTTGTGACCCTGGGCAAATTGCTCCATTGCTCTGGATTTTAAGGTGGTGAATTTAAAAAGAAGTAACCTTTTTATTGATGACACACACACACACACACACACACACCCCTATGGCCACTCACCTACCTCGCTTAGGTGAATAGCTCAGTTTTCACAAAGTGTATACACTGGTGTCACCAAGTACCCAATTAAGAATGAGAATATGACCCAGAATGTTGGATCTTTAAATATATTATTTCTGACATACAAATGGCCAACAAGCATATGAAAAAATGCTTAACATCACTAATCATCAGATGAATGCAAAATAAAACCACAATGAGATACCATCTTACACCAATCACAATGGCTATTATTAAAAAGTCAAAGAATAACAGATGTTGGTGGGGATACAGAGAAAAGAGAATGCTTGTATGCTGTTGGTGGGAATGTAAATTAGTACAACTTCTATGGAAAACAGTAGGAGGTTTCTCAACCGAAAATAGAACTACCACCTGGATATCTACCCAAAGGAAAATAAATCATCATATAGAAAAGACACTCAAACACTTGTATGTTTATGACAGCACTATTCACAATAGCAAAGTGATGGACCAACCTAAATGTCCATCAACAGATGACTGGGTATAGAAAGTGAGGTATGTATGTGCATATATAAATACACCATAAAATACTACTCAGCCATAAAACAACAACAACAAAAAAGAAATCATGTCTTTTGCAGCAACATGGATGGATCTGGAGGCCATTATCTTAAGCGAAATACTCAGAAAGTCAAATACCACGTTTTTGCCTGTAAGTGGGAGCTAAATACTGTGTACACGTGAACATATAGAGTGAAAGAACAGAAATGGGAGGGAAAGGTGGGAAAGTGGCAGGGGAGTGAGGAATGAGAAATTACCTGATGGGTACAATATATACTATTCAGGTGACTGTTACACTGAAAGCCCAGACTTCATCACTATGCAATATGTCTGTGTAACAGTACACTTGTACCCCCTATTTTAAAAACACATGGGAGACATATAAAAATAAATCAGTAAATAAATATAATCTTTCTCACTGAAAATTATATTCCTACATTTTGAATTTGGGAGAAATGATATGGCAACTCTTTGACTAAACAGAAAACACGAGAGAGTATTTCAAGGCTTCCTTGGAGCTATTCCTGATCGTTCTCTGGAGAGAAGACAGTGGGTGCACAGCTCCTCTTTCGGTCTTCAAAGCAGGGGCTAGTGGGCACCTGGAAATCGTAGGTGAATTTTCGGTGGAGGGAAGAAGCTCATAGATTCAACACAAAACTATCTTAGTTGGCTTGGACTGCCATAATAATATACCACAGACTGGGCCACTTAAACAACAGAAACTTATTTTCCACAGTTCTGGAGGCTGCAAGTCTGAGATCAGGGAACCAACATGGTGGGGTTGGTGAGGGCCTTCCTGGTTTGCAGCTGCCTTCTTGCTATGTGCTCACATGGTCTCTCCTTGGTGAGTGCATTTAGAGAGCGGGATCTCTTCTTTCCTTTTATAAGGCCATCAGTCATACTGGATTAGGGCACTGCCCTTACAACCTCATTTAATTACCTTCTAAAGGCCCTATCTCGAAATACAACTACATTGCAGGTTAGGGTTTTAACATATGAATTTTGGGAAAGTAGTTCATTCCATAGCACAATCCTCATCATTTCTCATCAACTTCAGCCGGAATTACGTTCCATTAGCAAGGCTACCATTTCTGGGGCCGGGCGCGGTGGCTCAAGCCTGTAATCCCAGCACTTTGGGAGGAAAAGACGGGCGGATCATGAGGTCAGGAGATCGAGACCATCCTGGCTAACACGGTAAAACCCCGTCTCTACTAAAAAATACAAAAACAAAAAAACAAAAAAAACTAGCCGGGCGAGGTGGCGGGCGCCTATAGTCTCAGCTACTCGGGAGGCTGAGGCAGGAGAATGGCGTAAACCCGGGAGGCAGAGCTTGCAGTGATCTGAGATCCGGCCACTGCACTCCAGCCTGGGTGACAGAGCAAGACTCCGTCTCAAAAAAAAAAAAGCTACCATTTCTAAGCAGGTGCATTGCAGAGTCAGTTGAGTGGCTTTTCCTGGGCCAATTGTCTCTCAGTGGCCAAAAGCCATGAAGCTACAGCTCAAGAGTGCTGGTGTTAGGCAGCCCTGGGCTCTAGGTCTGGCTCTGCCCCCTGATCTGCTATAGTCACTTAACTAATTTGAGCCTTAGAGTCTTTACAAAATGAGGGTAGATGGCAGCCTTCAGGATTTAGATGAGGATCCAATGAGACAGTGTCTGTGACCGTAAAGTACAGAACAATGTTAGTTATGAGTGTTTGGTTAGCTGACCAGTTCTGCTGCTCTGAGTCTTCTCCTGCTAGACCTGACTTGCACACACTTTCAGGATCAGAATCCCCCTCCCTGTGTGAGGCTTCCTAAATGCTTTCCATCGTCTTGTCCCCCTCCCCCATCGCCCCAGCCCCATCTCTCCATAGGACTACTCTTCAGAGCACAGGGTCTGGCAGAGGCAGGCCCTACTCTCTGGCTGGGACTCATCAGCAAGTTTCATGCCACCTGGGAAGCCATTGCTGAGGTCTCTCCCTGGCCTTGCCTGCATGGGAGAGAGCTGTGCAAACAGTGCTGGGGCTGCCAGCCAGGATCTTGCAGTGTCAGAGTAGGAAATGTATTCTGACAGCTCTGAAAAGAAAATCCAAGAAAAGCATGATCCAAGAAATACAGGTAAGTGGTACAAAGAAACAGTGACTTAACTTACTGTGCATGTCTGTTTTGAGGCTGTTGTGTTAGACTTGTCAACCTGAAAACAGAGCAGGAAGAGCCAAAGCTAATAGGCTGGTGTTGTGGACTCCTGATTGAGGGCAAGGATAAGCTTCCCTTGAAGCACTTAAGGAAATCCTTAAGCCCAGTAAGTCTTCCCAGGCAGCACAGCCAAAGGCAGCCTTTCTTTTTCAACCCAAAGACATGGCAGCAGCTATCACATAACTAAGTATATGTAGCTGAATCCCAAGTTCCAGAAGGGCAGGAACTATGTTTTTGGTATTGAATCCTCCATTGCTCTGCTGGGGGCGAGGCACAGAAGGAGGGCCTCAAAATTACTGGAATGAATGAAATAAAGTGACAAGGGGCCCCTAGTTAACAGACTAATTGGTGCCTTGCCTTGGGGGAGAATCATACCACATCTCATCTCATGAAATACAGATGGCATTTTTTGGATTGAAGGCTTCAGTGGTGTCTACATTACCTTAGGTCTGCACATCAAGTCCCTGAAGAATATATTTTGTGATAAGCTGTCTCTCACCCTAAAAGAAAATTAGGATTAGAATCCTCAGGATCCTGGGCACCAACTCAGGGATCCCTGGTCTGGTTAAAAGAAGAGTTCTGGAGGCCAGGCGCGGTGGCTCAAGCCTGTAATCCCAGCGCTTTGGGAGGCCGAGACGGGCGGATCACGAGGTCAGGAGATCGAGACCATCCTGGCTAATACAGTGAAACCCCGTCTCTACTAAAAAATACAAAAAACTAGCCGGGCGAGGTGGCGGGCGCCTGTAGTCTCAGCTACTCGGGAGGCTGAGGCAGGAGAATGGCATAAACCTGGGAGGCGGAGCTTGCAGTGAGCTGAGATCCGGCCACTGCACTCCAGCCCGGGTGGCAGAGCGAGACTCCATCTCAAAAAAAAAAAAAAAAAAGAAGAGTTCTGGAAAAGCTCCTCCCACTTTTTCAGGTGTGGGCAACACTGGTGTTTCACTTGGTATGAAGGAATTCAAGGTCTTCCAGGACAATGCTTTGCCAAAACCTCAGTTAACACAGCAGAAAACCTCTTACTGGCAGAGACAGTACTTAGTAGGCTATAAAGCCCCTTTACCTACATTATCCAAGTCTCTAAACTCTGAAATGGGCAGACATGGATGACTATATTCTTACAATGGGGAAACTAATGCTCAGAAAGTTCAAGAGAGCTTGTCCCGGGTCCTTCAGCTAGTCATTGGCGGAGCTGGGCTTAGCAATCTTATTATTCTGAATGCCGGATTCTTCCTCACCTCAAAGGCCCATCTATGGCCGCTGGACTCATGAGGCCACTCCTTCCTGGGCAGAAGGGCTCTCTGTCACTAGGCCTGAACTCACTTCCATGACTGGCTGCCAGCCAGCTTCTTGCATGGCTCTGCCAGTCCGGATGAAGATGAGGATGACATACTGCCATTCAAATAGACAAACCAGCTGACACAGATTAACACAAAAGACTTTTTTCAAAAAACCTATACTCTTCTTGGCTTGGTATCAAATAACCAGTTCTTGGTTATGTGCTGGCTGTGCCAAGGGTTTGTCTCATATTATCAGATGTAAGAACTTGAAAGAGAGGAAGGGTTGTGATGGGGCTAGAGTCTCAGGAGTGAACTGTTGGAACATGTGACTTCAAATTAGCACTGTCTTAGGATGGCCATTTATTTGGATGCCTCTGGAGCAGCCTTGACAAGTTTTGAGTGCCTTGCAAAACTTGTCTTATATTTTTGAAACAAATGCTATCATGTCAAATATATTTGTAATATTACTACTTGGTATTGTATGTAGAGTGTTACCCAAAATTTAACTTTTAAAAAAGAAAGGAAAGTGGAGGTGGGATAGTGAGTGGTCACTAATCTGGATTAAAAATGCAAATTCTCCTGGAAAGAGTTTGCAGATTTCACATTTGTAAAATGATAATTGTCACATTCACTCCATAAAATTCCAAGGAGTGGCTAGGAAGGCCCAAGGAGAGTCTATCACGTTGTATAAATGTAAAACAGCCTGATTCCCTCACCCAGAGGGACCTTTTCCTCCAACTGTGACCACATGGAATTCAGTCAAGAACCCGAAAGGGAGCAAGCAGGCCTCTGAGCAGAGAGATTAGTCCATTCATCAAATATTTGCTGAGCATCTACTCTAGCCAAGCATGGTGTGAGGCACTGGGAATGGAATACTGAACAAATCAGAGACATTCTTGCCTTCACAGAGTGCCCAGTATTTCCACAAAATCCACGCCAGTTACTTACAAGAAAATCTTCCAAACTCCAACACAATCTACCAAGTCACATTTCAGAAGCAACTCTAACAGAAGTGGGCTTTCTGGCCTAGATTAGAATGAAATCAGCATTTAGAAAGGACACTGCTGGTTTAAGTAAATTGACAAGAGGAAGAAGCACCAGCTGACATTAGTAAGTGAAGGTGTGAGAATTAAAATTATTTTAAGCAGACATGAGAATTCAAAAAGTTGCCTAGAACCATTTGGTGTAAAAGTAAGTATCTCTACCCTTTTCAGTTGGTCTTGAGAGAGCATTACTGTATTGTAGTAAAATATCTTGTTATAACCAATTATCCTTACTTAGTATGCTGCACTTTAAAAATCTGCTTCCACATACATAATGATAATAACGTGCCTTAACATCGTAGTAGGAACTCATTTCTTAAGGCATCAAAAATACATAATGTATTCAGCATAATTGGTTTAAGATGAAAGGAGACGTCATAATATTGTAAAAGGGACTGGAAAGTTAATGTTAAACACTTTTTTTTTTTTTTAGATGGAGTGTCACTGTTCTCACCCAGGCTGGAGTGCAATGGCAATCTCTGTTCACTGCAACCTCCACCTCCCAGGTTCAAGCAATTCTCCTGCTTCAGTCTCCTGAGTAGCTGGGATTACAGGTGCCTGCCACCATGCCCAGCTAATTTTGTATTTTTAGTAGAGACGGGGTTTCACCATGTTGGCCAGGCTGGTCTTGAACTCCTGACCTCTGGTGATCCACCCGCCTCAGCCTCCCAAAGTGCTGAGATTACAAGCATGGGCCATCGCGCTCAGCCCACATATTGTTTTTTAAAGGTAAATTTGGTCATTTGAAAAATTCACTTATATGGGAATAGTTTATTCCCTGACCATACCAAACTATGACACTAAATAATAAAATACAATAAAAATTAAAATAAAGTAGTAGTTTCTTGCTCCCTCTTTTTTTTTTTGAGATGGAGTCTTGCTCTGTCGCCCAAGCTGGAGTGCAGTGGTGCGATCTCAGCTCACTGCAACCTCCGCCTGCCGGGTTCTAGCAATTCTCCTGCCTCAGCTTCCTGAGTAGCTGGGATTACAGGCACATGCCACCACGCCTGGCTAATTTTTGTGTTCTTAGTAGAGATGGGGTTTCACCATGTTGGCCAGGCTGGTTTTGAACTCTTGACCTTGTGATGAACCCACCTCAGCCTCCCAAAGTGCTGGGATTACAGGTGTGAGCCATTGCGCCCGGCCCTTGCTCTCTCTCTCTATTATATAATCTACATACATAATAGATAAAATCATGATGTCCTATAGTAAAATTTCCAGCTCTCTAGAACTCATTATATTCAAGGAAACAACAGAAAATGGTCAAGTTCTGTTTTACCTACTTATACTCTGCCTCTTCTGGTTTTTCTAAGACCTAAGAGTGATCCTGCATTTTCTCCTTATTTAGGAGAACTCCATCAGTGGTTTTAGAAAGCTCTCCATATTGCGTTATTTTTATTAGTTGTTTTTTTCCCCACAGGGCCCTCTGGCAAGTTTCTAAACACTTACATCACTGGGACCCCAGCCCTGTGCCTGCCACGGACCAGAAGGCAGAACCACATACGGCCCTGCTCCAGATACCAGAGCAGTTGTTTAGGCAAAGACAGACTGCTATGAATCCCCAGTTTCAACAGTCTCAAGACTGTCTGCTCTGTAAGGATAGCCCCCTATATTCACTGCTGTACTCCTAGTATTTGGTATAGTGTCTAGCACAGTGCCTGGAAAACAACAGGTGTTCATTAACTATCTGGGGAATGAATGACTGAGGACCAAATCCCTATTCCAGGGAGCCTGTACCTACCACACCAGAGCTCTGGGCCTACCCATCCTGGGCCTTCAAGGACTCAGATAACACCATCTTTCTATGTGTGAGAACAGTTAGCTGGGTATTTTGGCCAGCACCCTATCTGGTCCAACAGCCAGTGCTACAGAGAGGAGGGGTAGGGTGGGGCAGAAGCAGATTCTTTCTGCTGGCTTTGTAAGCACCTGTCAAAACCTAAGGCCAAACCAGTTCCATTGGTTGGTGTGGTAGGGTGAGTGGTATATGGAGTCAGACAGAAATGTAAATAGTTAAATTTCACCAGGGCAAATTCTTTATGCCTAAGAATTCCTGTTTTACTTCTTCCCTTGTCAGAGACAAGGTGTCCCTAGCAGGGGCAAAAATAGGTGTCTAGACATCTAAATTCATTTAAAAAGACAGCAGAGAGAGTTTGTAAATCATTGGAACAAAGAATATTTTTCTAGCAGAGCAGAAACAAAGTAGTTGCTGCATTCCTCTCCACAAAACTGGTCCTGATACAATGCTATAGTAAAAAGGCAGCAGCTGCAGTGGCCAGGCTAGGCCAGTGCAAGAGCCAAGCATCTCTGTCCACATTGCTCTTGTCAAGTTTGTCACACCTGGAGACCAGGCCCAGGAGCAATATGACAAGAGGGTCCTTGAGGCCAATGACCTCTATGTGTCATAAAGAATATGGCATGCCCCAAACACACACCTTGCTTAATCTGATGCCTTGGGGTTAGGGTAGGGAGGGTACAGAAGTGGCTTTATTTCAAAATCTCAGGAGAAAAGTTTGAAGAGTCTATACATATACATGATCAAGTCAAAATCAGAGCAGAGAAACACAAAGAGTCCCTTGGCTAGCACTGCAAACGAATTGCTATCCTCCCAAATCTGCTTCTTCCATTAGATGATTTCCAAGCTGAGATTAAGTACAGCAACCTTGGCAGACCATATGGGAAGTAGCCCCTTCAAGCACCAGCCTTCTCCCTGGTGGTCCAGGGATCCACTGCTCTCTAGCACCAGCAAAGTGTCAAGGAGGAGGAGGGATGAGAGAAAAGGAAGAAGGGAAAGAGGAAAGAAAGCAGCCAGGATCACTAGAAGAAGCTAAAAAGCCAGTAGTTGGGGGATTGGCCTTTTACAGGCTTTGGAAACCAGGTGATCCTAGAGAAACAAGGGCTTTTCTCATGTAGTGAGGGGGTGAATGGCTGTTTTGCTGTGTCCCTCCAGGGAAACTGAGTGAGACGGCTCCTGACCAGCTGCTCTCTGCTTCCTATGGGAAAAGGCTGTGCTGGGTACCAACAGCAGAAGGATGCAAAAAAGGCTTTTCCCCTCCTCAAACATCATTCTATTACTGCAGGGGAGAATAATGCTTCAGAACCAGGGACGCTTGTTTACAGCCCTGGGGCTTCGGTGTGGAAGTCTGATGCCCACCTACCATTCTCCACATTTGGGACTTTGGGACATAGTCTGAGCATATCATTCTCCTGCTTGTAACATTTAGGGGGTCCTTGTCTCCGAGGGGATCAATCCTCAAGTTCTTGGGTCCCTCCTGACCTGGACCCTGCCTGCCTCTTTAGTCTTAGCTCTTGTGTCTCCTACATCCTGAGCTCCAGTCAGAATAAACAGCTTGCAGTCCCCTGAACCTGCCAGGTCATTTTACATCTCAATACCTTTGCTAATGTTCCTTCCAATACCTAGAATGTCTTTCCTACCTTGCTACCTCCTAAGTATCTACTCCACTTACAGGTATCAGCTCAAACATCCACCTCCACTGTGAAACAGTTTCAAGAGGAACCTCTGGCATAGATCCAGGTTTGTTAATTATTTCCCCCAGCCCCGAGAATGTCAGCAACTTGAGGGCAGGGACTTTGTCTATTTTGCTTCCCACTGTATCCTGGATGTCTGGAACAGGGCCTGGCACCCTGCAGGCACTCAATAAATGTCTGCCGAAGGAAGGAATCAATCTCAGCACTGAAGGCACTGCCCCTGGATGTGGATGTCATAAGGACAAGGTTTGGGTTGTGCTCATTTCTGCATCTCCTAGCACATGGTTCGACACAGTGTGGGCATTTTGTAAAAGTTGACGAATGAGAGAAGGAATGAGTGATGAATGTTCATAGGGACGAAAAGCTAACAATACTGGCATTTCTCCAAGAATGAGTTACCTTCCAGTCTTCTTTTCTGTGTTAGGGCTTCTTTTTCCTTCTTTCATATTGTCTATTCTGTGAGAAGAGTTACCTTTTAAGTGAAGCATATTTTAAATTCTGTTCAAACACAGCACAAGAAAGTTGGGCTAGATTTTCTCAAAGACTTGGCTAAGCTAAAAGTCATGGGCTCTACAGCTAATCAGGGATGATGGCAACAAGTGCTGCTTCCATTTTAATTTACATTTGGGAAAACCCTGTCTATAGAACACTAACCTTGTAAATTATACAGACTCACCATATCATCATAAATTTGAGAAACTATTTTGGATTTTTTTGTGTATATTTGTATTATCTGTGTCTCTTTTACCATTGGGGCTGAGGATGGGAGGAAGGTTGGTCACAGAAAGCCCTGGATAATATATCAGGAGGCCCGGTTCCAGTGACCTGGAGTAAGCCCTTCTCCTCTCTGGAAATGAGGGCAGTTGGAATAGATGATCTCTGAAGGCCTGTGAACCTGCAGACATAATATGATCCATAGCATATATAATTGCTATGGGCAATCATGATCCTATGCTGCCCATACCTGCATAGGTACGATATTTAAACATGGTAAAAAGAGAAGGTGCTTATAATACTTTTTTCTTACAAAGGAAAAAAGTCATCACATAAAATATGCCACCCCCAAATTCTCAATAAGTACCTATTCTGATTTTCTAATCTAGCTTATTTAAGAAAAGAGAACTGATTTCTTATACATTCTCTCTCTCTCTCTCTCTCTCTCTCTCTCTCTCTCTCTCTCTCTCTCTCCCCCCCCCCTCCTGGAAAGACTATGCCCATTATAAACTAACGGGATATGTGCATGGAGGCACAGGGAGATGGGTAGATGAATGGACAGCATTTAATAATGCCTTAAAATTCAAAGGTTCTAAGTTGGGTTTGGACCTTTCCTGTGAGATCTGAGGACAAACTTGCCTTACCATGGAGCTTTTGGGTGGTATGAGAACAGCAGGGTTAATAAATGAAGCGCACGGGCTGATAGGTTTTCTGGTCATAACCTAATAGCTGCCAGAGAGCATGGATACTTTCCACAGAACATTTATGGGCTCTCCAGCACTAGTCTATGACAATTTTATTTAATCATAAAAATATAATAG
The DNA here is from genome assembly GCF_043159975.1 of Macaca nemestrina. NCBI lineage: Eukaryota > Metazoa > Chordata > Mammalia > Primates > Cercopithecidae > Macaca > Macaca nemestrina. The sequence goes on along the minus strand of NC_092131.1, from coordinate 124,633,206 downwards.
TCATCAAATCTTTTTGGAGTTTCCAGTTTACTGCTTTCTCAAGAGAAATAAATGGTCTCTCAGATTTCTTCTGCTTTCATCTCTCTGTTCTAAGTATAGTAGGATAAGGTTCCAATTAAGGCCCATTAAATGTTCACATTGATTCATGTGAGCCATTTTCCAGTTTCTTTTCCTAACACAATCTCAATGCACCTCTGAGTTATCTCTGTGGTGTGTTTTCAGTTTAGCAGTTGCCCATACATAAAAGAATTATTTGGGTATGACGTCTCCTTCCCTCCCACTTCTATAGCCCAAGGTGCTGAGTGGAGATTCTCCTTCACTGTCTTCCAGACAAGAATAGGTTTATAACCTGTCAGGTATGTCCAGGTGAACCAGGCATGCCCCTTTGGGAAGGGGAGCTGGCAGGTGACCAGAACCAGACTGATACTCCAAAGTCCCCTTGGCAGCTGTGTCAAAACAGAGTTTTGAGTGGCAGCCCAGAGATTCTGAGGTGGGAGGATCCTCTGTACTTCTACAAGTTTTGGTCCACAGAAGAACCCTGTAGGCAGAGTTTTCTCACAGGTTCTCCACAGATGGGGAACCATGTTCTGATAGCTGGTCTGGTCATGACTTCCCAATTCATCTTATAATTATATATTCTTCCTCTATCAGAGCTGAAAGGCTTCTTCAGAGCACCCAGGCTAACTCTTTATACAGACAGGAAACTAAAGCTCAGAGAAGGGCAGTGACTTACCCAGGGTCAAACAGCTATAAAGCTGTAAAAGGATCCAACAGTCCTGACTGCTGTACCAATGTCTGTTCCATCGTGATGGGCTTTCTGTAACTTATGAGGGTCTTATATAAAACCTCCTATCTCAGAAGAGGTGTTCCCTGTGATTACAGCCTAAGCCTTTACAGTCTTTCTCAGAGGGATTTTTATTATAAACGCCCCCTCCATGGCTGAAGACCAAGGCAAGCCCAGAAAAATTGTATTATTGGTCATGAATTAAACTTTGATAAAAGATTCCTTCTGGCCTCATTTTTTGTGTTTATTTGATGCCCCAATAGAAGATTTTCAAGTGAGCAAAGGATAACTGAGGTTCATGCACACTCCTGACCTAGCAGCAGCTCCTTGGGCTGGCTGCTGCCTACCTCAGGTGATGTCCTGGCAACACAGCCACTCAGGCAAGTCAGGAGTTTCTTTTGACGTCTCAAGAGGTTTGTGGAGTAAAAACTGTATCTAGTGTGAGCATGTGGCACTTTTAACTACCCTTGTGTGGAAAAATTCACCAAAACAACGAGGAAAATAAAAGGTATCTTTTATTTGGATTCTGTGAAGTTTAATGCAATTGGCCAAAATTGCTAATTGGCAAATTTCTCCATTCTTATGTCAGCCAGTTCACTCATCAGAAGTCTCAAAATAAATATTTAGGTATAAATTATTTTTAATTGAGAATTTTTGTTCTACTTTTGGAGAAAAAACCCCACATTTTTTTCTTTGGTGCTATAATATTGAGAGTAGCTTGGTTCCAAAATGGTTGCATTGCTGAAACTCAGGCTCTTCCTTAGACATGATGTATTTCTATTTTATGAAAGGAACGTATCCGTCACACAAAGAAAGAAAATATAGAAAGCTGAATGCTTGTGTGACAGCTAAAGAATAAGCTGCCAACTCTGGGAGAACAGAAAGGCCTTGGGTGCTGGAGTTTCCACTCTGAGCCCACCACCGCAGCCTCCATTCACGAACTGGGATGGGGCTAGGGGAGTTTACCAAGTGGGTGTGACCTAGGACTGACCATCTGCCTTTGAGGTAAAGAGTGAAATAAGAATGTTTGAGCAGGAATTAAGCCACCTCTAAAAGTTCTAAATGCTGGAATGGGATTCTGGAAAACTGCCACTCTTAACACACAATGACTCTAGGAAACCACTCCTTGTTTCTGTGCACAGGGAAACAACCGAGGTGAGTACAACAGATTCATTTTCGGAACTTGTAGTCAAATTAATGTTTGGGATTTCTCACTAAGTCACTGAGTTACAAAAGAGCTGGAAAATGCATGGCATGCAGCTCAGGCAGAACCGAGTTTCACAAGCTTCGCTCTCCAACTTGCTTGCCTGTTCGGATCTGCCCAGAAGCTTTCAGGAGCCTTTGGCAGGGTGTGGTGCAGAGCAGACGGTTACATGATCAGCATGGACTTCACTAGAGAGAGCTCAATGCGGGAGGGGGACAAGGGGATCCTTCCTTTCAGGGATCGCAAGAACCTCCAACTCTGACAACTGCAATCTATGGGGCCTTTCCAAATGAAAAAGCCAGTTGCTAAATAAAATGAGTGAGCAAAGGTGCATATTCCCAATATAGTAATATGCAGGCAGTCAAATCATCTGTCATTTGAGTTAATTTAATTATCATACCACATTTAATTATCTAATACAAAATGTAAATAAAGTGACGGGTTGACAGCACATACTAATTATGTTCATTATAATAATTAAATGGGAAGGAATTTAGAGTCAAGAAAGTACCATAAAATGCAGGGAATCTTTCGATTAAAACATTTTAATTAGAAACTGCAACCCTATAGGAAACAGAAGATTCATTCCATCAAGGATGGGACATCACTTTTATTATCCAGGTTTCTCTTCTCAAGTCATCCTTGGTATCATGGGGCTCAGTCTTTCCAGTTAATAGACTAAATGGTGGCAAATAAAAAGTGCCAATCCTTTATGCAAAGCAGTTACGTAATCAAACAGTAGGCTGCAGCAGGCTTTCAGGATGTCTTGTTTTATAAAGACACAAGCTGTTTTCCCAGTAGGAAATCTATGATCCCCTGTGGACAAACTGGCTCTGCAAATTAACATGACTTAAGACTAATGATAAGGAAACATTAAATGAACTGAGCATCTAATTTCTCCTATGAATTTCCTCTGATTTACAGAAAGTGGCAATAGGCGAAACAGATTCCTTTCTTAAGTACGGAAGTGAGGTGGAAACTCACTGAACTGCCAGTGGCGAGGCTGGGCTCTGCCAATTCTTGCTTGACAATTCCTTTTCCTTCTCTGAGCCTCAGTTCTTCCTCCTACAATATGAGGGAGATGGACTAGGTATCTCTCAGAGCCCTTCTAGGATGAAGGCGCCATGAATCTATGACTGAAGAAGCTAATGCCAGTGCTGAAAACTAAACTTACCACATCCTCTTAGCAAATGCTCACTTAGCAAATTACTGGACTTCGTGGGGTCAGTAGAAGGGCAATTTAATAGAACTAGTTTTAAAAGTGAAAACAAACTAACAATTAACTTTTCAGTTATAGAAAACTTCCCAACTCTATTGGGATATGAGCAGTTATCACCTCGGCAAGCTTGTGGCTATTCCTATACCCTGCCCTTGCCCTGCAGCCTGACTGGCATGGAGCACAGCCATGAGCTGGTGAGCACAGCCTTTAGTGCAGGTAAAACAGCTGTGGCTGAAGATGGCATCACAGAGCAAGGTACGTGACATCTCACCTGTAAGAAGTCTGCTTATAAGTATCTGTCATTGGGTTCCCTCTATTAATAGTGAGGAGCCAAAGTATACTGAGGTTTTAATGATAAGTTGCCACACAGTGGGCAGGCAGCTCATTAAGCTGTCTGCTGCAGATGGAATCTGGAGTAGGGTAAGGAAGGTCCGAAAAACCACAAAATAGCTTGGAGTCCCCATGAGATCAAAATGCTGCTCTGTGGTTCTAGTTTCAGCCTTTAAAATGTCACAGACTCATGGAACTTACAGGGGAGGTCATCTAGTATAATCCACTTATTTTTTGTTTACTTCATTGTGTAAAATATGTATAACATAATTTACCTTTTTTTTTTTTTTTTTTTTAAAGACAGAGTCTTGCTCTGTCGCCCAGGCTGGAGTGCAGTGGTGCGAACTCGGCTCACTGCAACCTCTGCCTCCTGGGTTCAAGTGATTCTCCTGCCTCAGCCTCCCAAGTAGCTGGGATTACAGGCATGCACTACAGCACCTGGCTAATTTTTGTATTTTTAGTAGAGATGGGGTTTTGCCATGTTGGCCAGGTTGATCTCAAACTCCTGACCTCAAGTGATCTGCCTGCCTCGGCTGCCCAAAGTGCTGGGATTATAGACTTGAGCCACCACGCCTGGCCCCATTTCAACTATTTTTAACCCCACAATTCAGTGGCATTAAGTATATTTACAATATTATGCAATTATCACTGCTATCCACTTCCAGAACTAATTTGCTTCTTTGTAGAGTCAGTGATGCTTAAACCTCGAGAGGGGAAAGAATTTATCTATGATCACACAGCTAATGGCAGAGCTGGGGCTAGAACCCAGGCTTTCTATCTGCTAAACTGTGGTCCATTTCTACTCATAAAACATGTTCATTTACACTTTCCAAGATCTTTATGAGTCTCCCTGAATAAGGCATACAGATAGGCCCTAGAAGCTTTCCAGTCAGCATCTAAGGGGCAGAATGGCAGTTTCTCAAATGTACTGTCTTGGTGAACCTGCATCATCTTCTACATTCACCACCGCTAGCCAAGATACACTTCAGTGGTCACGAGTGGATGGTACCTGGGACATGCCTGGCTTTCTTAAGCAATGTAAGATGAAATGAAAAGTACACTGAGTTGGGCTTTGCAAAACCTGGATGCTAGTCTTGATCGTTCATAAAGAAAAGATTTTCTGTGTCATTTCAGGGAGCTTACTTTATCTTTTAGAAGCCCAACTGCTCACCTGTCTGTGAGGTAAGAATAATTCCTGTACTTACGGCCCCACTAAAGTGCTACTGAGGCTCAAGAGACAAGAGATGGGAAGAATAGTATAAAGAACTCTACAAATATAAGGTATTTCTACCTTATTTCTCTCTCTCTCTCTTTTTTTTTTTTTTTTTTTGTTGAAACGGAGTCTCGCTCTGTCACCCAGGCTGGAGTGCAGTGGTGTGATCTCAGCTCACTGCGACCTCCGCCTCCCAGGTTCATGCGGTCCTCCTGCCTCAGCCTTCCCAGTTGCTGGGATTACAGGCATGTGCCACCACGCCTGGCTCATTTCTGTATTTGTAGTAGAGATGGGGTTTCACCATATTGGCCAGGCTGGTCTTGAACTCCGGACCTCATGATCTGCCCACCCTGGCCTCTCAAAGTGCTAGGATTACAGGTGTGAGCCACCATGCCTGGCCTCTACCTTATAATATTTCTAATATATGGCCGGGCGTGGTGGCTCATGTCTGTAATCCCAGCACTTTGGGAGGCCAAGGTGGGCGGATCACCTGACGTTAGGAGTTTGAGACCAGCCTGACCAACATGGAGAAACCCCGTCTCTACTAAAAATACAAAATTAGCCAGGTGTGGTGGTGCACACCTGTAATCCTAACTACTCAGGAGGCTGAGGCAGGAGAATCGCTTGAACTTGGGAGGCGGAGGTTGTGGTGAGCCAAGATGGTGCCATTGCACTCCAGCCTGGGCAACAAGAATGAAACTCCATCTCAAAAATAAAATAAAATAAAAATTTCTAATATAAATATTATGCTTAGTAATATCATCTCCATAATGTGCAGTGTCTCAGCTTCTTACAATTACTATCTTTTCTATCAGCTTCTTCTCTATTTTTTTTTTTTTTTAAATCTTGTTCTTTCTTCTCATAGATTGTTGCATTTTAGCAACTGCCCCAGATCTAAAGTGACCTCTCTAATCTTCCCTCAAATCAGAAGTGGATGTCCAGTTTGGTATTCAATCCTTCTGGGAGGCAAGGTGTTGAAACACAGGGTCTGGCTTTTTTCACTTTTCTAATTTCTTCCTCAGCGTGAGCTTACCTCTCACCAATGATCTTCAAACCTCACTGTATCCTCTTCTTCTCCAACTGACAAGTGACAGGGTCTCAGTCTCTTCCTCCTCCTTGTATTGACCAGTGCTCTCTCCACCCATTTCATCTGCTTTTTTTCTCATCCCAGCATGCCCAGTCATCACCTTCCTACCATGTCCAAGTCAGGTCTTACATGCCATCTCCAAATATGAGTCCCCCATTCCTGATACCCCTTAACTCTGAGCCCAGAGATGCCAAAATTGTGTGTTTTATCTAAAGGAGAGAATTAATATGTGATCCAGCATCAGCAGAAAAACTGTCTGAAATCCCATGAAATTCTGAGTTCAGTAAGTTTATCATAATAGAGTTGGTTTAAGCAAAAAGTTTTAAACCATCCTTAATATGAAACGCATGGAAAGAGCTGAATTTTGTCCTGCAGAACTGCACACAGCAAAATATTATCACATATACAAATTACTCACCTCTTTCAAAGGCAGTAGGCAGTGTCTTCATATATAATAAACAATTTAAGTATAAAATAAGACATTTTTAGGTTAACCATGAATGTCCATACAAGATAAAGCCATATAGTTGTTAAAAATACTTAGCAAAGATTCTGATATAATGTTAAGTGCATAAAGCAGGACACAAGCATTTGTACAGTATGACCTCAGCCGTGTAAAATTACTCATAGAAAAGAGGCTGGAAGGGAATCTGCCAAAATGTTAACAGTGGCTATCTCAGATAGTGAGATCAGGAATAACTGTGATTCCCGTTTTTTTCTTTATACTTGAACTGTCTTTTTCTCTTCCCTTTCCTTTTCCTTTCCTTTTCTTTTCCTTTCTCCTTCCTACCTTCTTCCTTTCCTTTCCTTTTTCCTTTTCTTTTCTTCTTTCTTTGAGACAGAGTCTGGCTCTGTCTCCCAGGCTGGAGTGCAGTGGCGGGATCTCGGCTCACTCCAACCTCTGCCTCCCATATTCAAGCAGTTCTCCTGCCTCAGCCTCCTGAGTAGCTGGGATTTCAGGCGCCTGCCACCACGCCCAGCTAATTTTTGTATTTTTAGTAGAGACAGGGTTTCATAATGTTGGCCAGGCTGATCTCGAACTCCTGACCTCAGGTGATCCACCCGCCTTGGCCTCCCAAAGTGCTGGGATTACAGGCATAAGCCATTGTGCCCGGCTGCCCTTTTTCACAATAACTAAAATCAGAAAAATAAAATCAACTTTTAAGATAAAATAAAAAGCAATTTAATAGGTTGAATGGATGCACATGAAGAAAAAAAAATCTACACGGATGATTTCCCTCAACTTTCCTTCCTCTGAGCAGTCTGTAAGAGACCTGTGAGCCTACTAGGCTTGGTCCACAGAGAGGACAGAGCATCCCCATCAGGGAGTGCTTGAAAGGGAAGGACACTGCCTGTGCTGTAGAGGTAGGAGGGGAGAAAAAGCTGCCATCTACTCTCCTGGCAACAGGGTCTGTAAAAGGGGAACTTTTCTGGTATAATACTCTGGTAAGGATCCAAACTGTCTATATTTTAGCCATGGGAATCCTTCTAAAACAGACTGCTTATTCCTGCAGCGCGGTTCAGGGAATGACTGAACATACACTTTGCCTCCATGCTTACTTGAGGTATTAGAGGCATCAACAATCATCTAGGAAATACAGAGCAGGGCTCAGTGTCCCTTTGAACCCAGATGGCTATGACTTCTGAGTTCTTGGGCCTGCCTTATTTTTTTTTTTTTTTTCTTTTTTCTCCTTCTCAGGAAAGCAATTTCAGCTCTCATTGTGCAGTTTCTTGCCTTGTACTTGGCTCTACCACCACATCCATCTCTTTTATTCCTGCCCAGATCTAGTTTGCTGCAGGCTAGATAAACCTTGCAAACATACTTGTTAGAGATTTGCCTACAATACAAATTAGGAAGTTTAGAGTAAGGCTGGGCACGGTGGCTCACACCTGTAATCCCAGTACTTTGGGAGGCCAAGGTGGGTGGATCACGAGGTGAGGAGTTCCAGACCAGCCTGGCCAAGATGGTGAAACCCTGTCTATACTAAAAATACAAAAATTAGCTGGGCATGGTGGTGGGTGCCTGTAATCCCAGCTACTCAGGAGGCTGAGACAGGAGGATTGCTTGAACCCGGGAGGCAGAGGTTTCAGTGAGCCAAGATCACACCACTGCACTCTAGCCTGGGCGACAGAGTAAGGCTCTGTCTCAAAAAAAAAAAAAAAAAAAATGAAAGTTTAGAGTAAGAGTTAAGGGGTTGTTCAGAGGCTTTTCTTTCTTAGCTACAATCTATACAATTAAGGTTGGCTGAGTAGGGAGCTTTTTCTTTTTTTTTTTTTTAAGACGGAGTTTTGCTCTTGTTGCCCAGGCTGGAGTACAATGGTGCAATCTCAGCTCATCGCAACTTCTGCCTCCTCCTGCCTCAGCCTCCGAGTAGCTGGGATTATAGGCATGCGTCACTATGCCCAGTTAATTTTGTATTTTTAGTAGAGACGGGGTTTCTCCATGTTGGTGAGTATGCGGCTGGTCTCAAACTCTCGACCTCAGGTGATCTGCCTGCCTTGGCCTCCAAAAGTGCAGGGATTATAGGTGTGAGCCACTGCGCCCGGCCAAGTAGGGGGCTTTAGATAAATGAGGTTGTCAGGAATTACTATTTGATATGCTAGTTATGCCATAATCCCGGCTTCAAAAATAAAGAGAAATAAGGTACTTCATTATTAGTAAAAAATCTATAACAGATTTTCCAACATCTTAAAAAAGCAGAAAGCAGGCCAGGTGTGGTGGCTCACACCTGTAATCCCAGCACTTTGGGAGGCCAAGGTGGGAGGACTGCTTGAGCCCAGGAGTTCAAGACTAGCCTAGGCAACATGGCAAAGCCCTGTCTCTACAAAAATTAGCTGGGTGTGATGGTACCCGCATGTGGACCCAGCTACTCAGGAGGCTGAGGTGGGAGGATTGCTTGAGCCCAGGGGGTCAAGGCTGCAGTGAGCCATGATCATGCCACTGCACTCCAGCCTGAATGACAGAGCAAGAACTTGTCTAAAAAAAAAAAAAAAAAAAAAAAAAAGGCCGGGCACGGTGGCTCACGCCTGTAATCCCAGCACTTTGGGAGGCCGAGGCGGGCGGATCACAAGGTCAGGAGATTGAGACCACAGTGAAACCCCGTCTCTACTAAAAATACAAAAAAAAAAAAATGAGCCGGGCGCGGTGGCGGGCTCCTGTAGTCCCAGCTACTCGGGAGGCTGGGGCAGGAGAATGGCGTGAACCCAGGAGGCGGAGCTTGCAGTGAGCCAGGATCGCGCCACTGCACTCCAGCTTGGGTGACAGAGCCAGACTTCGTCTCAGAAAAAAAAAAAATAAAAAAAAAAAAGCAGAAACCTATTTACAAATGAAATCTTTTTTAAAAAAAAAAAATAATCTATGAAATATTGCTCAGAAACCAAATAATTAAAGTAGTTTAAAGCAAAACTACTATGAGTGACCCACGGGAGAGTCCTACCTTCTCAGCCTCCCACCAACACCAAAGGAAGATTCTAAGCACCTAGGCAGAAGCCAGGAGTCAAGAACAGTTTCATAGAACACCAGACTCTAATACTATATGAAAAGTGACCCAACTTGGAAGATGTAAGCTACCTTATCAAAACAAAAACCCTGATAGCTAGAGCAGCAGACTCCACGTGGTAAGGAAGTACATAGTAAAGAATCTACATGGTAAGAGAGTACATGCTTCTCTGTGGCTTAAGAATATTTTATTACAAATATTTTATTTTATAGCTCTAAGAGGAGGCCCTAATGCTAATCTAGTTCTTATCGAATCTATTTGAAGAGGGCCAGGTGTAGTGGCTCATGCCTGTAATCTCAGCACTTTGGGAGGCCAAGGCAGGCGGATCACCTGAGGTCAGGAGTTCAAGACCTGCCTGACCAACATGGTGAAACCCCATCTTTACTAAAAATACAAAAAATTAGCCAGGTGTGGTGGTGGGTGCCTATAATCCCAGCTACTTGGGAGGCTGAGGCATTAGAATTGCTTGAACCTGGGAGGTGGAGGTTGCAGTGAGCTGAGATTGCACCACTGCATTCCAGCCTGGGTGACAGAGCGAGCCTCTGTCTCCAAAAGAAAAAAAAATCTATTTGAAGAGAAGGAGTTAGAGGCATATTCCTGGCGTCTGGTTAAAGGGCTTTACAGAGAACATTTGGGTTCCAGCCCATTAGCCTGCCTTTTCTCATTCTAATACGTCACACTCTCAGCACTGGGGGAATGTTCTAAGGAACTTTCCAGGGCCTCTTACCTGGTTATCTGGGTGGTTAACAGTGAAGTAGCCCACACAGACGATGACCTCATGAAGGAGGCTTTCACAGGAGACTTGGCTGCAGTGGCCCAGCAGGGAGCTGGCCATGTGCCGGAATGCAAGGGACAAGCCCTCTGCCCCTACAATAGACTGACAAAGACAAGGAGCAGTTAGAAGCCCTCAGCCCAGGGAGAGCTAGGGCTGCAAATCACAAAGCAAGACTGGCCCTGTGCATTTTCTGCCACGGTGCTGGAAAAACATGACATTTCTACAGTACTATACTTAACACTTCAGTTTAGGGGTTCTTTTTCTAATAAATGACAATAATAAATACAATGTTTACCTGAAAAGGGACAGTAGCAGACCAAACGCCTATACCACGTGGATCAAGACATTATCTACCTAAAGCACAGTTATTTATTCTATTTTTAATAACTTAATTTTTCTCATATACAAATATTCTTACTGTAGAAAATCTGGAAAAGCATAAAAAACCTAAAATTCACCTGTAAATCTACCACTTAGCTAAATTCCAACAATTTTTTTTCTGAAGGAGAAAATAGTTTCTTGTACACAGAGTTAAACATATATTTCTAATTATTTATGTTTAAACAAAAATTATAAATAACAACTAGTTATTATTCAAATAAGTAGCTCTATAAACCAAAGGCTCCCAAAAGAATGTAAAAAAAAAATACAAAAAATTCTCCTTAAAACCATGAAACCCCTCAGCTATGGGACTTCTGGGATCCTTTCTCCAGACAGGCAAAGGGCTGTCGGCGGTGGGCGACTCAAGAAGAGAGCCTGAGTCTGTGCAGCTCTATTTAATAAACATGTCAAACAGACAGAGCGACAGGAGGGCAAAGGGGAGAGGCGAAGCCCACAGAATACACTCGCAGCCCACACTGGAATGAAGCACCACTGCTGGCCTGTGGGAAAAGGCAGCGTTTTAAACTCATCTTTTGATTTGAGGTCTGAGTGGGCTTGAACCAGGTTGGATGCGTTGCAGCTTGGACGTTTCAATGAATTCACTTTACCTAACTGGGTGAAACAGAGCCATTTTAGTGAGCATTCTTGAAACAAAATTATTGCTAAATTTTAAGAGTGCCTTTTGTCTGTTTCACAGCCCCAAAACAAAACAAAAAAAATGTTCTTCAAGCCCCAAAGAGACTTCAGAAGGGCTTTGCTCCTTTAAATCAAGTAGTGACACTTCCTCAGCTCAGCCTTTATTTAATTAGTCACGTCCAGCATGCTGTGACCCAGTGCCCTCTGTTTAACCTTCACTGATAAGAGCAGGTCAAGGGGCATATAAGTTTGAATGTAAAAATTAAACCAATTTTTCAAGGAAACTATATTTCCTTTTTAGCCAGAATTAATTGCCAAGTCAGTACATTGATTTGTTTCCTGAGACCACCTTCAATTGTAAAAACTGTCAAACTGAATGCAATATACAATATCCCCAGTCTCAAGGCCACCCATGCCAATATGAATTCAGAGTGAAATCAGACTCTTTGCTGAAGAGAGAAAAATATTTTGACAGCCTTATTAGTATACAATGAAATGGAACCAGCTAGGAAAATACTCTAATGGATATCCTTTTGTACTATTACATGATGGGTTCTCACACAAAATAAGCACACAGGTTTGTGGCTTTGAAGAGGGTGAAGGAGCACTGGGAATGCTGCAGCATTCAGTTTCCAACCTTCTGACTCAGCATCTGCAAGACAGTTTAGGTAAATTCTTCTTCTCAGAAACTGAGTCAGTTCACATTTTCTGAGGGCCTACTATCTGCTAGTGAGCATAGCACTTTTATGCAATCATATTTAATCCTCAAATAGTCTTGTGAGGTAGGTGTTCTTAATCTCTATTTTACAGATGAGGAAATGGAGTCTTAAGTGTTCAAATAACTTGTCTAATGTCATACAATTTGAAGAGGTAATGTGATGGCTCAAAGTCAGGTCATTCTGACTCCAGATCCAGGGGTCTAATGAGGATGTCTCCCTGTAACAGCTCTGTATTCTTGTGATGCATTCAAACCCAAATCATCAACATGTCTTATATCATCTCGTCTAACTCTTCAGCAGGTCAGACAATTTATCTCACTTCAGTTTTTTTCTTCAGTTCCTGTGAGCCTCCCAGGCAATTCATAAATTATCTCTCAGATTTTTCTGAGGTCAGATCATGCTGAGATGTACACCTTCCTGCTTTCCACTTAAAATCTGTTTTCCTGTCCTTTACATACATAGTTCCTAAAACCTCACTTTTGACATGTAAGTTGTTTTGATGAACCAAAACATGCGTTTCTCTGACCATAACGATCACAAAAATAGTACTTTTCTGGAAAACTCATCCATTGCTATACAGTACAAATACTATGTATTTAATTTACTTAAGCTTACAGTCTTGATCACGTCCATCTACATCAATGGTGTCTATGTAGACAGATGTGTTGCTTTACAAAGCTGGTGAAGCCTATGTTTCCCTTCCCTTGAATATGGAAGGCTTATGACTGATTCAACCAATAAAGTATGGTTGATAAATAAGTGTATGACTTCTGAGGCTAAGTCATAAAAAGTCCTGTAGCTTTTGTTCGTTTCTCTTGGAACACTTGCTTTCTGGAAGCTTCCTCTTAGGACACTCCCACTCAGAATCGAGACAGCATAGTGTTTTAAAAAGTCCAAGTCACATGGAGAAGCAGTAGGTAGATGCTCTGGCCACCAGTCCTAGGTGAATCTTGTCTTTGAGTCATCCCAGGCATCAAACATAAGAGTAAAGAGCCTCCAGATGATTTTAGCTCTTAGCTATAGCCATGACATCATGGAGCAGAGACAAGTAATTTCCACTGTGATAAGCCCCATCTGAATTCTGAACTCCTAGAATCTGTGATCAGAAATAAATGTTTCCCCTACTAAGTTCATCTGTTTGTTTTTAAATGCATAAAAGTAATTAAGAAAAAACACATAGTCATTGGTATATATTACAGGCCCCAATGCTAGAAATTCTGGGCATTTAGGTCCCCTCACATGCTGATGAGGAGTCAGAAAGAAACATGAAGGGTAAAGGCTACCTGGAAACTATAGCTAGGAAGAGAATGAGAAAGAGTAATGGCGAGACTGATAAAATAAAAGAAGAGAGGAGAGACAGGAGAGAGACAAAAAAGAAGAAAAAACAGGAAGGAAAGAACTGAGAAGGAAATATAGAGTTGCATGAAAAGAAGGAAGAAAAGGTACTGGAGAATTGTGAGAACCAGTCAAGAAAGGGCATTCCAAATGACAGCCAGGGCATTTGATTTTTAGAATAATTGTTTTTTATTTATTTTGTTATTTCATTTCTTTTTATCCCTAGAGACACTGATTTGGAGAACAGTTGAACCCTCTTGAGCCACTCTCGTTTTATTCCTGCTGTTTTTGGCAAAAGTGGCTCAAGTGGGGATAAGTTTCAAGTCGGATATAGCAAGGATCTGGAAAGGAGAAATGTTTTTTTATTTTAGTTGGGCACCAAAGATTCCAGAAATAGGCTTTTGATTTTTCTTTTCCTTTTTTAATGAAATCACTTGACATTATTGCCCATTATTAAGCCCTTTAGGCTTAAAGGCCACTAGGGAGCAGGTCTGGTTGAAGTTCAATGGTGCTCCTTTGTGAGTGAGCCTGCACAGGCCACAAGTTCACAGGAGGAGAGGGGCAGGGAGCAGGGACCTGGGGCTCCCTGACAGAATGACTGACTGAACAGCTGACTTATCCTAGATGCTTGTTTATGATGTGGAGTCCCCTGTAGCAGTATAAATGTTGGTGAAGAAGACCCGTGAAACAGGAAGCTAAGAGACAGTTTTTAGATATTTGCTATTCCATAATCTATTAACAAAAGAAATCACTCCCTTTCGACACAGCTGATGGGTGGACTGGTAGACTCCATATCCTGAGCATGTAAAGTTAAGGTTCCCTGATTTCCAAACTGTTTCCAGACAGAATACAGTGGGCTTAGGTCTTCAAAAAACACAGATGTTATGTTCAACCCTGAGGCGAGAACCACTGACATTTTTTTGAAGCAGATATCTCTCATTTATATGTGACTGTAACCTCCCAGAACTCTACGTATTGTGCAGTCAGTTACCACCTAAGGCTAGTTCAACTGCTCTGGAGACAGAAAAGCATTAACCCAAAGGAAGGGATTTCTGTTCTCATGACAGATAAACTAATTCTACAAAGTTGAAAGATACTAGATCCCATGATACAACTTAGTCACAAATTTCCTTTTTTGAACAAAATGACAGGAAGACATCAATTAAAGAACTGTACATTTGTCATCAGCTACAATATAGAAGTATTCCTTCCATCTCAGAATGGCAAAGTCCACTATTTTCATACATTTGTATCTCTATAACCTTTTTCCCTCTGAGCAAAGCAATTCATCTAAATTATGGGTTCATCATCTGCCAAGTTTGTTCCTTTTTTAATGAAATCACTTGACAGTTAATAAACTGAAAGAGAAAGTCTATTCCTTGGGGCTTGCTCTGTTCCAAAGGTTCAGTGTTTTTGAAAATTAAATTTCCTACATGAAAAAAAAAATCTGTTTCCAGGCTGACAGTCTGGTGTTATAGCATAAAGCAATTCTTCTTTCTTTAGCTATAAAAACTTAATAGCTAAAGATGCAAATCCCTGTAAAGCTAGTTACACACTTTACCCTGAACACAAAATCAGCTAAACCATCCATAGAAAGTCATATCAATCAAAGAATTTATCTAAAAAGCTAGTTATATACTTTACATTGGACACAAAATCAGCTAAACCATCCATAGAAAGTCATATCAGTCAAATAATGTATCTAATTTTGGTTCTATTTACATAAGAAACCATTACTTTCCTTAATATTTAAAAGTTGATGAGATGATAATGTCCTGATCTAAAGAATTCCAGACAAAAGGTTTATAAATAGCAGCATGGCAAAGGATGAACATAGGCTTTGGAGTGGGAGAGTCACGGTTACTTGTCCTGGTTCATAAACATGTAACCGTGGGCAAATTTCTTAACTGTCAGCTTCTCTATCTGTAAAATGGGTATAACAATACTTTGCATGGTAGCTATGAGAATAAATGAGAATGCTAGATGTTATAGAGCATCTAATACAGTTCCCAGAAAATAGTAGCTTAATAAATTATAATATATATTATAATTCCATTTATTGTAGTTTATTCCTTATACCCCAATTCAGGAGAAGAACCTGACATCCTATCTACACGAAAATATTAACTCTCGATTGGTTAACATTGATATAAACCAATACTTGGTACCTGAAAAGCAGGCAGATGAAGAGCTGCAAAGCTGTTGAAGAAACGTAAACTCTGAATGGCTACTTGGGTGGTATTTTGGGTGTAATTCTCCTTGGGACTGGCAGTGCTAGGGTCCAAGATGGTGCCATGGAAGAGGACACAGTAGAGCATATGAAGAACTCCAGCCAGGTCGGTTGCCTGAAGAGCAGCTGTCAGCCCTGTGGGATCCTGGCGATTATTGTCAAATATGCTGTATGACCTGACAAAGAAACATTCAATTCTTTGAGAAAAACTACTTAAAGGATGTTAGCAATTTGTATAGGTTAAATGAAACAAGACAATCAGACCATTAAAAACAAACCATCTGAGTTGTGCAATATGGTAACAAAGAACTTCAAGGAATAAATCCCTCCCCACCAACCGCACTGTGGCTTTCTTTTTCTTCTGGAAGACCAGCCTGCTGCAGCAGTGTCAACTGAGCACTCTGCAGCCAGTGCTGAGGCTGCCAACCACCCTTCCCATACTTTGTAGCCTCACGTTGTTTAGTATCCTGGGTCTGGGCAAAGTGGACAGTCTGTGAAAGCTTTTGGGACTCAGAGGCCAAAAACACACTCCTAGCTTCCTTTCTGGATAAAGGCACTCTTCTTAGGGGAGGCAGCTATTAGGAAAGCATGAGGCCTCAAAAACCCAGTAATGTGTTGGTATACTGTGATAGGGAGATTCTTCAGCTGCTTCTGAAGCCCCTTTTCCAACATTGAGGAGTACAGGCGGGACAGGTTGTAGAAGCCAAAGCTCCAAGAACAAGCAAGTACTGGATTAGGTCTACACAAATCAGATGAAGTCAGCTTAGCTACCGTGGCAGGTAATGTTACAGAAGAGCAAGAAGAGACAATGGCAGTGGCAAATGAATTCCTAAAATCAATAGTAAAGCAGCAGGGGTATGCTAAATCTATCTCATCCTTGAACTAAGGTATTTTTTTATTATTATTTTTTGTTGTTGAGATGGAGTCTCGCTCTGTCGCCCAGGCTAGAGTGCAGTGGCGTGATCTCGGCTCACTACAAGCTCTGCCTCCCAGGTTCACGCCATCCTCCTGTCTCAGCCTCCCGAGCAGCTGGGACTACAGGCGCCCGCCACCACGCCCAGCTAATTTTTGCATTTTTAGTAAAGACAGGGTTTCACCGTGTTAGCCAGGATGGTCTCAATCTCCTGACCCCGTGATCCGCCCACCTAGGCCTCCCAAAGTGCTGGGATTACAGGGGTGAGCCACAGCGCCTGGCCAAACTAAGGTATTTTTTTATTTTGCTTTTACTTTTATTTATTTTTTAAAAATTTCCCTTCTTTTCACAGGTGTTAAAAAAAAAAAGTAAAACCACTCAATGTGAGGGTTGAACCCACTGACTCTGGGATTAAGAGTCCCACGCTCTACCAACTGAGCTAGTCAAGCAATTCTGAACTAAGGTATATGTGAAGCATCTAGTGACTAAGAGCAGGGAGTTATAGTAAACATGGCTGCCAAGCATTCACCCTTTTAAACAAAAACTGTACAAAGATTTCTAAGGAATCACCTCTCCTTAACTCATAGCCAATAGGCTTCACATAAATTTCCCTCCCTATTTACTCTGGCTCAAGGGTATCCAGGCCTACGGTTAAGCCACACATTTCTCTGGCTGTTGAGCATTACTCAGGGATGGCACATGCCACAATCAGAGCTAACGGGATAGAGGGAGATACTTTTGCTGAGACGCTTGGGAAGAAGTCATCACTTTTTCCTCTACTGGGTTTGAATCTGAGATGTAAGGTCTGGAGTTGCTATAGCTACTTGTAACCACTGCACAAAACCGCAGGTCTCTTAGTGCTCTTTCTTCATGACACTGATTTTTCTCAGGAAGGCAAGTTACAAGTTTCTACTCAATGTCTTCCTTTAATGTGGCACGATCTACACAACACTGAGCAGGAGTGCTTTTATGTTTCTGGCATGGCATACTACCTTTCCCTACTTTTTAACACTATGAGTTAGTGTTAAAAATCTGGGTTAGTGTATGTACAGGGGTGTGTGTGTGTGTGTATGTGTGTGTATATATACATGTATACACACACATATACATATATACACATATATATAGGTTGTCATTTGTCATTCCTTTCAGCTGGATGGGAGGTAGTCCTTGGAGAACTATGCTTACTTCATCATCTTTCCCAGAAGCACTCAAGAGGTGTCACTAATTTTTTTTTTTTTTTTTTTTTGAGACGGAGTCTCGCTTTGTCGCCCAGGCTGGAGCGCAGTGGCCGGATCTCAGCTCACTGCAAGCTCCGCCTCCCGGGTTTACGCCATTCTCCTGCCTCAGCCTCCCGAGTAGCTGGGACTACAGGCGCCCACCACCTCGCCCGGCTAGTTTTTTGTATTTTTAGTAGAGACGGGGTTTCACCATATTAGCCAGGATGGTCTCGATCTCCTGACCTCGTGATCCGCCCGTCTCGGCCTCCCAAAGTGCTGGGATTACAGGCTTGAGCCACCGCGCCCGGCCGAGGTGTCACTAATTAAACAAGAATTGAGAGGTGCTGACTGGTAAATTTCTAGTATCTTGTTTAGTTTTCTCAATTCATAACTTAGTTTTTCCAAAGGGATCATTTTATTCATTTTACTAGTTGCATCAAAGCAGTTGTATTCGTAACCACGGTACACATTTATTTCTTGAATGTGCACTATTTCTAATATTTCTAAGAATACAGCCAAGTGGCATGACATCTTCGTATACATTGTTCTCTACTCAAGAAAGAAGCTCTCTTATGAAATACTGTCATCTCATTTATATGGCAGGATCTGCCAAGTACATTCATATGTGTCACCTTATCTCATTCTTACTGGGTTTTCATAGTTGGTAGAGAAGTTATTTGTCCTCTCATTGTACACATGAGGCAAGTGAGACCTAGAGAAATAAGGTGAAGTGTTTTAGGTCATACAAATTTTTAGTGGCAAAAGCAGGAATATCACCCAGGGCTTTTGACTGTTTAGGGTCAGTGCTTTATCCATGGACCAAAACATCCAGGTCAAACAGAGGCTGACCTCCTCTTTCCTCTCGATGCCTTCTTTTAAGTCAAATTTTGTGATTAAGTAAATACTGTTAAGATATACAGAGACTATAACGCAATCTTGTATTGTCGAGGGGAGATATTTTTGTCTCACAGCACTCAATAAAAAGTTTAAGAAATGATATTTATTTGCTTATATGTATATCTGAACTGTTACACAAACTTCTGTTAGCTAATGTCAGCTGACCCTTACTTCCTTCCATTAAAGCCAAAAGAGTTAGGGGTCAGACCCTGACTAGAGACGTGAGTAGAGATTAATGTGTCTGAGTTTATTATATAGGTTCCAAAAAGGGGCCTGTGTTTGTTTAACACTGATTGCCTTTTAGAACCAGTGACAAGTCAGAAGATATTTCTCCCTAAAGCTGATTTCTAATAGGCTTTCAGAACCTTGAGGATGAGTGACATCATTGCTGGTGACAACAGTTTTACTGCTCTGTGATTCAGAATGGTGACTTCCCCTTTACTCTTGTGTTGCTTTTAAACTGATTATCAGTATATTCTAATACAGATATTCAGGAATATAGCTTTGTCATTTAAAACATTTTATAATACTTAGTCTTTCTGAGCATTTATTAAGTGACAAGAATTCACTGCTATTTCCTCTTCCAAAGAATACATACAAAAAATCTTAAGAAAAAAAAAAAAAAAGTGAAGGTTATCAGAACATATTCTCTCCTGCACCATTATTTAGGAAAACACTAATCTGATAGATTATAAAGCAATACAGCCCAGTCTTTTGCAGATATTAGCCTAATGAAATAAAAATGGTAATTGAGGAAAATCTGTTAAATAAGCATTTAAGAACTTAGATGTGGAAATGGTTCAAAACGCATAAAATAGTGCTTCATGGAAAAGACCATTCATGTTGAAGAGTCCACAGGATATATGGGGGCAAGGGGAGGGTTTGACTGTCCCATTTGGCTTCCACAGGACTAATGTAGACCTGAAGGGACCGTAGAGAATGTTTACTTTTGATTTAGCTTGAAGTACAGATAATTTGTCCATGAGCAGGCCACTGGCTTCTGTTGGTCTTAACTGTCAGTTATAATCACTTTCAGCCTAAATGTTTATAAGAAAAAAGTAAAAGGCCTTATTCATATCAGCCATGGGTCACCAAGTTTTCTTTAACAAATACATAGAAGATGTGAAAAATAAGATCTGAAATTTTGCATAGTACATTCTGAGATCTTTGTAATTTTACCAGATTTTAAGGTGTTTTTGTTAGGTCTTCAGGACTAGAGATCTTAGTGAGACATTCATTGCTGTTCATCAAAAGCTAGATTCAATTAGGGAAAAGTAAAATTAGTTTTTCATTAATACTGCACAATGCCTGAAAACCCTACTTTACCTTAAAGGAGAGTACAGCTGGGCAAAAACAGCATGATCTGTGTGGGCATGAAGTGCTGTCCATTCCATCTTCATAAACCACTTATATACCAGGCCTTAGTTGGCCTAAAAAAGCAGCTGTGACAGTTCCAGACTCTATAATCCCTTTTCTTCTGTTTGTTTGCCCTCATTTCCATGGTCCCCAGATTTCCAGCTTGGTAACATTCACTCTGATCTTCAGTGCAGGTGATCTTCTAGATTGTTCTCTTAGCTTCTTGGATTTTGGCTTTGTTCTGGAATCCCTAAGGGATTTTGTGAGAACATCCCATTTTAGCCCTTAAACCCATAGACCTGCACTCAAAGATCTGCAGAGTGTTGGAGTGGGTGAGACTAAGTCATTGTCTCCCCCAATGATGGATGAGAACTTTACTGTTTAAGGAGAAGTAAATTATTTCTCAGCAGTATCCCAGTTTTTGGATATTATGTTCTGGGATATTCTGAGAAAGCCAAACCGTATCCAGTGACAACGTCATTCATCAGGGTTTAAGGTGAGCACAAACAGGCATGATATTCTGTCAGGTATTCTGTCTAAAAAACCAAAGTACCTGTGCTCCAGGAACTCTGAGCACCTGCGATGGGCAAGGTTAAGGAAGATCAAGCCCCTGTTCTAGAGGCGTTACAGTCTAACAGGGGCAGGTGGGTGTATCAGTTTCCTATTGCTGCTGGAATAATTACCACAAGGTAGTGGCTCAAAACAATAAAAAATGAAATATTTTACAGTTCTGAAGGCCAGAAATTCAAAACAGATCTCACTAGGCTAAAATCAAGTTGTCACAAGAGCTGTGTTCCTTTTGGAGGCTCCAGGGGAGAATCCATTGCCTTGCCTTTTCCACCTTCTAGAATATGCCTCAATTCTTTGGCTTATGGCCCCTTATTGCAGCTTCAAAGCCAGCAACAGAGTATCTTCAAATCTCTTTCTAACGCTGACTTTCTTGCCTCCCGTCTTTATTTATAAGGGCCCCCCTGAATTATCCAGGATAATCTCACCATCTAAAGATCCTTAACTTAATCATATCTGCAAGATCCCTTAAGCCAAGCAAGGTAATATTCACAGGTTCTGGAGATTCAAATATAGATACTGTTGTAGGAACTTTATTATGCCTACTCCAGAGAACCTAGTCAATCATGATTAATTCATTCAACAAATATTCACTGATGGCCAACTATGCGGCAAGCCCTGTTCTAAGAACTAGAGTTCAGCAATACAATCTATGACCTTTTTCTCATAAAGCTTACATTTTAGTGCAGGAAGATATAAACGAACAAATATACAATATGTAATGTATGGTGTGATACAGGAGCAAGGGACATGGCTAGGAAATGAAGAAGTAGGAATGTGTGTGAAGCTACTTTACATAGGGTGGTTGGGGAAGCCATTTCTAAGGCATTATTTAAGCAAAATTCTATAGAAAGTGAGGAAGAAAGCCATGTGGACACCTGGGGGAAGGGTGTTTCAGGTAAAAGAGCAGAAAATCCCAAGGCTTGGAGCCAGAAGTGTGCATGACACGTTCAAGAAACAGCAAGAAGGCCAGTGTGGCTAAAGCGAGTTGAGTACCGGGAAGAGTAATAGGAAATGAGGTCAGAGAGGAAGCAGAGAAGATCAGGTAGGGTCTTGGAAACTCTTATAAAACTTTTGGCCCGGCGTGGTCGCTCAAGCCTGTAATCCCAGCACTTTGGAAGGCCAAGACGGGCGGATCATGACGTCAGGAGATAGAGACCATCCTGGCTAACACGGTGAAACCCCGTCTCTACTAAAAAATACAAAAAAACTAGCTGGGCGAGGTGGCGGGCACCTGTAGTCCTGGCTACTCGGGAGGCTGAGGCAGGAGAATGGCGTAAACCCAGGAGACGGAGCTTGCAGTGAGCTGAGATCCAGCCACTGCACTCCAGCCTGGGCGACAGAGCGAGACTCTGTCTTGAAAAAAAACAAAAAAAACAAAAAAAACAAAAAAAACTTTTACTGAGTGATATAGGAAGCCACTGTAAGGTTTTGAGCACAGAAGTTATGTACTCTGACTTCATTTGAACAATGAGCACTGCATCTACTGGGTTGAAAACTCTTTAGAAGAGCCAAGGTAGAAGCAGGAAGACCAATTAGGAGATTGCTTTAATCATCCAAGTGAGAGATAATGGTGTATGAATCAGGATGGTAACCATGGATGTGGGAAGTGGTTGGATTCTGAAAATATTCAGAAGGGCAAGTCAACAGATTTCCTGATAAACTGGATGTAGGTGTGAGAAAGAGGAGTAAAAAATGGCTCAATGCTTTTTGGCCTGAGTAACTGGAAGACTGTGGTTGCCATTCATAGAAATGGGGAAGAAAGTGAAGAGAGCATGTCTCAGAAGGAAAACCAGGAATTCAGTTTTGAACTGGTTAAATGTGAGATGCCTATTATACATCACAGTGGAGACACTGGATTGGAAGTTGTGTGAAATAAGCTTCCCAAGAATAGGGATTTTTGTCTCTTTTGTTTCACAGATATATCCCCAGGGCTTAGAACAGTCTCACATACAGTAGCTATTCAATACATATGTGTTGAATGGCTGAATAAATACACAAGCCCAAATTCAGAGGAGGAGTCTGGGCTTGAGATATTTGGAAACCATCAACACAGAGATGGTATTTAAAACTAGAAACTCATTCTAGTGAGTCTAGAGTCTGAGGATTGATCCTTGGGATACCCCAAAGTTTAGAACCACGAGAGATGAAAAGAAACCAGCAAAAGAAACTAAAAAATAGTCACCAGTAGGGTAAGAAGAAAACCAGGACAGTATGGTACCCTAGAAGCAAAGTGAAGATAGCTTCAAGGAGGAGAAAGTAATCACAACAAGGTTTACCTACAAGGTTTAAACGTGAGGACTAAAAACAGGAGGAAATATATACAAATGACTTAAGTCTTATTTTTAGATTATAAAAACTAATTCCACATGCTTAAGATGGGAGGAGGGTAAGTAATAGGGAATGGAATACAGCTTGTCAACAATAAGTGGGAAAAAAGACTTAGCAAATTAGGTGCTTAGCAGTTCAAATGAGAAAACAGCACTGCTTGATTAACAAAGAATGTAAGTCAATTTTGACTAACAGGAGTACAATGTACACAACAAAGAAGGTTTAGTCCTGCTCCAGTGCACTATATGACTATTCTGGAAGTGCTGTGTCCAGCACTGGGTGCAGCTCTAATTCAGGACACAGAAGTATGAAAGTTCCCAAGTAAAGCAATCTGTGTGGTAAAAGCATCTGGAAATAATGTCACACAAGGAATATTTGAAGGAATTGAGAAGTTTAGCTCAGACCTGAAGGACACAAAGGCTATCTTCAAACTGAAGAAGTATTTATTTATGAACCCAGGGGAGACATGTTACTAGAAAGCATATATGAAATAAATCTATGGAAAATGTTCTAGGGCTAGGTGTGGTGGTACACGCCTATAGTCCCAGCTGCTTGGGAGGCTGAGGCAGGAGCATCACTGGAGCCAAGGAGTTCGAGGCTACAGTGAGCTATGATGGCCTCACTGCACTCCAGCCTGGGTAACACAGTGAGATCCTATTTCTGGAAAAAAAAAAAAAAAAAAAATTCAGTAATGAGAACACCCAAAAGTGAAGTGGGCTGTTTGGTGTGGTATGACATTCTTCTTCATCCTGAAAGAGGTACCTGGAAGGTCACACCACTGTAGTAGCAGAGGGCACTCAAGACTCAGCTGGACATGAGCCTAGATGATGTCTAAGATTCTGTTCAATTCTGGGATGTTACAACGGATATAAATCTACTTTGAAAATTATAGTGAGTCGGCTGGGCGTGGTGGCTCACGTCTGTAATCCCAGCACGTTGGGAGGCTGAGGCAAGCGGATCACAAAGTCAGGAGATTGACACCATTGTGGCCAAAATGGTGAAACCCTGTCTCTACTAAAAATACAAAAAAATTAGCTGGGTGTGGTGGCACACACCTGTAATCCCAGCTAGTCGGGAGGCTGAGACAGGAGAATGACTTGAACCCGGGAGGCGGAGGTTGCAGTGAGCTGAGATCACACCACTGCACTCTAGCCTGGCGACACAGTGAGACTATCTCTCAAAAAAAAAAAAAAAAAAAAAAAATACGGTCAGTCTCTCTCTCACACAGACGCACACACATACAGCACACCCTCCCTCTCTAACCTTTTATGTTATATATACAGTAGATGTGGACAATAGCTTTTTTAATGCAAATCTAATTTGGAGCTCTGTTGAAGAAAATGGGGATGACTTAATGGAGAGCTGAGGGCAAGAGAAAAGTCAAGGTGGAATGTATGTATATGTAAGCACTCCAAGACAGTCAGGACATTTGGTTAGAGAACAGCAAAAATAGGCTGGGCGTGGTGGCTTACGCCTGTAATCCCAGAACTTTGGGAGGCTGAGGTGGGTGGATCATATGAGGTCAGGAGTTCAAGACCAGCCTGGCCAACATGGTGAAACCCTGTCTCTACTAAAAATACAAAAATTAATCAGGCATGGTGGCATATGCCTGTAATCCCAGCTACTAGGGAGGCTGAGGCAGGAGAATGTCTTGAACCCAGGAGGTGGAGGTTGCACTGAGCCAAGATTGTGTCACTGCACTCTGGCCTGGGGAACAGGGTGAGACTCCGTCTCAAAAAAAAAAAAAAAAAAAAAGGAGAAAAAGAACAGTAAAAATATAGGGACAATTAACTAAAAAGTGAGAACATTAGGTAGGATGGGCTCAGATACCTGGGATAATTTCCAGTTACCTGATTATGAGTTTCAGGTGAACTCAAAGAGGAACCCCCCCCTTCTTTTTTTTTTAAAAGGTAGGGTCTTGCTCTGTTGCCCAGGCTGCAGTGTGGTGGCACAATTGTAGCTCACTGTAACCTTGAACTCGTAGGCTCAAGCAATCCTCCCATCTCAGCCTCCCAAGTAGCTGGGACTACAGGCATGTGCTATTACACTTGGTTTTTAAATTTTTTGTAAGGTGAGGAAGATGAGGTCTTGCTATGTTGCCCAGGGTGGTCTCAAACTCCTAGCCTCAAGTGATCCTCCCACCTCACCTCTCAAAGTGTTGGGATTGCAGCTGTGAGCTACTGTGCCTGGCTAAAGAGGAACTCTTGAGAAGGGAACCTTCCTGAGAGGAGAAGTGATAGATGATGAAAATGGTATGGACAGTCTTGCTGTTTGGGATCAACAACCTGGAAGAGGCTGAAGAAAGAGCAAGACCAGAGGGCACCAATAGGAATGGAAGGTAAAGGACAAGGCCACTAAGAAGAAGAAACTGGACCCTGGCAAAGGTCTGAATGGAGACACAACAAAGTGGAAGAGTAAAGAGGCGACAGGCTCAGGACAATCTTAGGAAAACTAAAGGTGAATGGATGAAGGCGCAGGGAGGAGCCTATGAGGTTAGAAGGCAGGCAGCTCTGGATGACTGACAACATATGCTCCCAGATCTTGGAACTGCAGGCTAGGGCTACTGTCCAGTACTGCCTCTCAGATGGGACACTTTTGACCTCTCTAGCTTCAGTTTTCCCATACTGTAAACAGCAAAGGACCCTGTGCTGACACACTGGTTTGGCTAGTTGATACTTTGGGTCTCTCTTATTTTTACAATTTGGAAGTTGGGTTGAAGGAACTCTGCCAGAGGCTATGTTGTGTTGCCAAGTAAACGTAATTGCTTCTGCTGGGAGAGTAACTGGGAGGAGAAAACTGTCATATCAGGTGCTGCATTATGATTCCAGTATCCTCCTAAATGATCTTTCTGGCTACTTTCTTGCCTCTCTAATCCATTCTTCACAGAATAAACAGACGCTTTTTACTTTTTAAGCCACTCTCCTGTTTAAAATCCTCCAGTGGCTTCCCTTCACACTTAAGAGAAGAATTCAGATTTCTCATCTTTCTGTCCTCATCTCCTGGCCTTTACTTATTGACTTCATCTTCTACCTCTTTCTTTCTGGCTCTTCACATTCCAATATATCACTTTCTCTGTTTCTGGAACATCCCACCTCAGGGTCTTGCCATTCTTCTCAACTAGAATACTCTTTGCTTGGGTCTTTACATGGCTGGCTCTGTCTTAGCTTATCTCCCCAGAGAGGCCTTTCCTGACTGCTTCATCTGCAGAAACCCTTGACCAAGACATTCAGCTATATTATCAGGCTTTATTTTCTCATGTCACTAGCTAAAATTATCTTATTTGTATATTGGTTGACTTTTTTTCCCCCATTAGACTGTAAATTTCATAAGAGTGGTGTCTTTTTGACCAATCGATCAAGGTATCTTGACAAGGTATGGCACATAGCACATACTCAGTAAATAGGTATGAGTAAATATTTGCCAAATAAATGGAAGGAAGAAAGAAAGAACTGATCTTAGCAAGGCATGCCAAAGGAATGAAGGCCTTGGATGCCTATTTCCTAACTCAGAGAAAGAAGAACATGAGATGTGGGCAGTTCTTCTTCTTAAGTATAGAATAGGCCCAGGAAACGGGATTCTGACATAGGCCAATGATTGTTTACTGGTATTTGCTAGCTCTGCCAATGAACAGCTGTTTCTCAAATTCTTACTTTGTTTTGTTTCAGGTGCTATGTGCCTGACAGGGAGCTGCTAGGATATTTAGCTTTTCTTTCTCTAGGTAAATCTTTTAACTCTAGACACAAGCCAGGTATATAAGGAAAGAGAAATAATGAACTGCATGTTGACAAATATCAAGTAAGTGGCATAAATAGTATGTTCCATCTCATATTTCAGAGGAAAACATCCCTTTGATGGAATCAAATAGGACTGGATTGGATTCTGGGAGAGAAAGGTCAAAGATGACTAAGGCTTTGGGTCTTAAAATCTATTCAGATTCCTGGAATCATGAGCAGAGTAAGGGAGTCAGGAGGGACAGCCAACTTTGGGTGAAAGCCAATGAGCTCAGGATCTAACATATTAAATATAAGTTCCTGGTAGAAATTGCCAGTAGGAATTCCAGGAGGAAATGTCTATCATGGCCTTGTTATGAATAGGGTTTGGGCCTTAACCTTACTTTCTGTGGCTTGATTTACCTTTCCTGCCTATCTCCTTTTCATTTTTAATTAAAAAAAAAAGATGTATATACTTCTTTAAGCTATCTCAAGTTTTTGGAACAAAATGGGTTATAATGAATACATGAATATGTAAAAAACAGCATCTTAGACAAGAGATAAGAGTGACAGATGTTAGCCCCCATTTGCTTCTGTCATGTCCCACCCTGTAAGGGAAGAAGTAACACATTCATTTTTATATGTGAGCAACAGCTTTGAAAACCTAAAGAACCAGGGCTAGGCATGGTGGCTCACGCCTGCAATCCCAACACTTTGGGAGGCTGATGCAGGTAGATCTCTTGAGCCCAGGAGTTTGAGACCAGCCTGGGCAACATAGGGAGAGCTTGTCTCTACCAAAAAAAAAAAAAAAAAAAAAAAAAAAATCAAAGATTTAGTGGAACGTAGCAGTGCATCCCCGTAGTCTCAGATACTTGGGCACCTGAGGTGGGAGGATAGACTGAGCCTGGAGGATTGAGGCGGCAGTGAGCCATGATCACTCTTTTGCACGCTGCCACAGGTCACAGAACTGAGAAAGCTGAAACTGAGCCCACATCTTTCTGACTTCCCAACCTGTGCTCTTCAATATAACATTACTCATAGTTTTCCTCTTAAGATCCTGCCTTCTCAGCCTCCTAGAGCCAGTGAGAATCTGACTGCAAATGTATCCTGGACACATTCTGTTCCCCTAAACCCTGCATGTTGAGGTTATCATCCCTTGTCCCCTGTGAGAATGGTAAGTCAGTAGAGACTGTCCTAAACTTTGGCCCTATGGGCTGGGATCCAGCCAGTTCCCTTTCTGCCTAGCACATAGTAAACACTCAAGGTGAACTGTACCAATGAAGTTGTCATCTTTCTGTCCCTTCAAATCAAGTAGGGCTTTATGTCAGCTGGGATGGATCTTTCAGAAGTCCCTCTATTAGCATTCTGCCATTGTGAGTACAGAGATAGTCCGGAAGTTCCTGCTTCTGTATTCTTCTCATTCTCCAGATCTGAAGGATATGGATAGTCACTCCTCCTTATCAGTCTAGAGGCTGTTTTAACTCCTTTGACAGTGTAAGCAGGACTCTTGAATGCTTGTAGGGAGATAGCCCACATGAAACACTCAGCTCAGGGTATATCAAAGGTGCTCAACAAATGTTACTTCTCTTAGTTCTACTTGCCTAGTCCTGTTACATTCACTTCATTGCCCAACTCCCAATACCAACAAACCTTTTGTCCAAAGACAGTAGCTAATGACAACAAAATATTTAGGAATGGGCTGACAGTATCAAATAAGAGACTGCAGAGAGAATAGAAGACAGCTGAAAACAGGAGACTGGGAACTCATTTATCTTTAGGGTAGGCTGGAAAGTAGCAGGCTATATTTTTCAAGTATAACCAGAGCAACATTTCTGGTCCCCTATGCTCTTCTAGAAACTTCATCCTCCCCAGGAAGAGGCAAAGTCTATTTCTCCTTTCCTTGAAGCTAGATGGGACTTCACGACTGCCTTGGTGAATAGAATCCAGTGCAAGTGATGCTGTGTGATTTCTGAGGCTGAGTCATAAAAGGTGATATGGTTTCCAGCTGCTCTCTCACTGCTAGGATGGTTGTTCTTGGAACACAGCCACTATGCTGTAAGGAAGCCAATTAAGCCTATGCAGAGACCCCACATGGAAAGACCCCCAGCTGACAGCCAGCATCAACTACAGATGTGTGAACAAGCACTCAGATGATTCCAACCACCAGCCTTCATGTCTTCTGAGGCCCCAGACATTGTGGAACAAAGATAACCCATCCTCGCTGTACCTTAAAAGAATTCCTGACTCACAGAATCTGTGAGATTAACAGATGGCTGTTTTACGCCACTAAATTTTAGGGTAATTTGTTGCACAGCCATTGTAACCAGAACAAGAAGAAAAGCAAAGGAATATATGAAGTACAGTGAGACCACGGGAGTTCAGGAAGAAGAGTAGGATCATATTAGTCTGCATGTTGCCAAGGAGCAAGTAGGCCTTACACTAATAGGTAGCACTAGGGAAAAAGATATTAGCTTGGTATAAGGAGAGATAGTTTAAGCATCAACAACTCAAGCTCCCCTTAGTAAGTAATGAGTTTCCTGTCACTGGAGGTGTTGAACAGAGACCGAGAAGCTTACTGAAAAGATTCAAGCCTGACTGGATGACCAGATAGGGGACTTTAAGTTTCCTTTCAATCCACAGAATGTGGCGGTAGATTAGATCTGGGGTATCAGGAGGATATTAGAGATGATGAGGTTTGGAGCTTGATGCCCAAGAGATTGGTGATACCATACATAATAAAGAGTGTTTATGGGAGGGTGTTTCAAAACATTCTTCTTTCCATTCCTTTCGTCTCTTACCCGGACAACTGTTAATGCCCCTTCCACTTTCCACCTTCTAATACATTCTTCACATGACACCTGACTAGTGCTCCCAAATAGCAGGTCACTTCCCTGCTCAAAGGCTTTAAAAGTTCATTTTATGTTTTTAAAATTTTTGTGGGTACACAGTAGGTGTACATATTTATGGGATACATGAGATATTTTGATACAGGCATGCAATGAGTAATAGTCACATCATGGAAAATGGGGTTATCTGTCCCCTCAAGCATTTATCCTTTGTGTTACAAACTATCCAATTATATTCTTTTAGTTATTTTAAAATGTACAATTAAATTATTACTGACTATAGTCACCCTGTTGTGATATCAAATATGTAGTCTTATTCATTCTAATTCTTTTATTTTTTTGTACCCATTAACCATCCCCAGCTCTCCCCCACCCACCCACTACCCTTCCCAGCCTGTGGTACCCATCCTTCTACTCTCCATCTCGATGAGTTTGTTTTGATTTTTAGATCCCACAAATAAGTGAGAACACTTGATGTTTATCTCTCTGTGCTTAGTTTATTTTACTTAACATGATGACCTCTAATTTCATCCATGTTGTTGCAAATGATAGGATCTCATTCTTTTTTATGGCTGAATAGGACTTCATGGTGTATTATGAGTACATTTTCTATATCCATTCATCTCCTGATGGACACACAGGCTGCTTTCAAATCTTGTCTATTGGGAACAGTGCTGCAACAAACATGGGAGTGTGGATATCTCTTTGATATACTGATTTCCTTTCTTTTGGGTATATACCCAGCAGTGGGATTGCTGGATCGTATGGTAGCTCTATTTTTAGTTTTTGGAGGAATCTCCAAACTGTTCTCCATAGTGGTTGTATTAATTTACATTCCTACCAACAGTGTGTGAGGGTTCCCCTTTTCTCCACATCCTTTCCAGCATTTGTTATTGAATGTCTTTTGGATAAAAGACATTTTAACTGGGGTGAGATGATATCTCTTTGTAGTTTTGATTTGCATTTCTCCAATGATCAGTGATGTTTGCCATATGCCTGTTTGCCATTTGTATGTCTTCTTTTAAGAAATGTCTCTTCAGATCTTTTGCCCATTTAAAAATCAGATTATTAGAGGTTTTCCTATAGAGTTGTTTGAATTCTTATATATTCTGGTTGTTAATCCCTTGTCCGATGGGTACTTTGCAAATATTTTCTCTCTTCTGTGGGTTGTCTCTCACCTGATTGATTGTTTCCTTTGCTGTGCAGGAGCTTAACTTGATGTGACCCCACTTATACATTTTTGCTTTGGTTGCCTGTGCTTGTAGGGTACTATTCAAGAAAGTTTTGCCCAGTCCAATGTCCTTAAGAGTTTTCCCAATGTTTTCTTGTAGTAGTTTCATAGTTTTGAGGTCTTAAAATCTTTAATCCATTTCAATTTTTGTACATGGTAAGAGATAGGGGTCTAGTTTCATTCTTCTGCATATGGATGTCCAGTTTTCCCAGCATCATTTATTGAAGAGACTCTTCCCCAATGTATGCTCTTGGCACCTTTGTCGAAAGTGAGTTCACTGTAGATGTATGAATTTGTTTCTGGGTTTATTCTGTTCCAGTGGTCCACGTGTCTGTTTTTATGCCAGTACCACGCTGTTTTGATTACTATAGCTTTGTATTATAAAGTCACGTAATGTGATTTTTCCAAGTTTTGTTCTTTTTGCTTAGGATAGCTTTGGCTATTCTGGGTCTTCTGTGATTCTATATACATTTTAGGATTGTTTTTTCTATTTCTATGAAGAATGTCGTCAATATTTTGATAGGGATTGCATTGACTCTGAAGATTGCTTAGAATAGTATGGACATTTTAAACAATATTTCTTCTTCCAATCCATGAACATGGAATAGTTTTCTATTTATTATGTCTTCTTTAATCAATGTTTTATAGTTTTCATTGTAGAAATCTTTCACTTCTTTGGTTAATTTCTGCATATTTAACTTTATATATGGCTATTGTAAATGGGATTACATTTTTTGATTTTTTTTCAAGATTGTTGTTGGCATATAGAAATGCTACTGATTTTTGTACATTGATTTTGTATCCTGCAACTTTACTGAATTGGTTTATTGGTCCTAATAGTTTTTTGATGGAGTCTTTAGGTTTTTCCAAATATAAGATCGTATCATCTGTAAAAAAGGATAATTTGACTTTTTCCTTTCTGATTCGGATGCCTTTTCTTTCCTTTGTCTGATTGGTCTAGCTAGGACTTCTAGTATGATGTTGAGTAACAGTGGTGAAAGTGGGCATCCTTGTTGTGTTCCAGATCTTAGAGGAAAGGCTTTCCATTTTTCCTTATTCAGTATGCTACTAGCTGTGGGTCTGTCTATATATGGCTTTTATTCTGTTGAGGTATGTTTCTTCTCTACCCAATTTTTTGAGAGTTTTTTTTTTTTTTTAAATCATGAAGGGATGCTGAATTTCATCAAATGCTTTTTCAGCATGTCCTGAAATGATCATATAGTTTTTGTCCTTCATTCTGTTGATAATGATGTATCACATTGACTAATTTGCATATAATGAACCATCCTGGTATTGCTGGGATAAATCCCACATGATCATAATGAAAGATCTTTTTTGCTGAATTTGGTTTGCTAGTATTTTGTTGAGGATTTCTGCATTAATATTCATCAGGGATACTGGCCTTTAGTTTTCTTTTTTTGATGTTTCTGTGATTTTGACATCAGAGTAATAAATACTGGCCTTGTAGAAAGAGTTTGGAAGCATTCCCTCCTCCTCTATTTTTTGGAATAGTTTGAGTAGGATTAGTATTAGTTGTTCTTTAAATGTTTGGTAGAATTCATCAGTGAAGCCCTCTGGTCATGGGCTTTTCTTTATTGGGAGAATTTTATTATAGCTTCAATCTCATCACTTGCTATTGGTCTGTTTTGGTTTTGGATTTCTTCATCGTTCAATCTTGGTAGGTTGCATGTGTCTCAAAACTTATCCATTTCCTCTAGTCAAAGGGTTTTAATGACACTATTGCCGTTACCACATCTCAGCAAATTATTTTATGTAGTTCACAAAGTCTTTTTATATTTATGATCCCATTTGAGCCTCATAAGGATCTGGGAGCATTAAAATACCATCATATATATTTCAAAGTTCAGTTAAGGTACTCTGTTCTTTGTATTTTTCTCCTTTATGTCTTTGTTATGCTATTTTCTTGGTCCACCTTTTTCTCAACTCTGCATGTTCTAATCTTTTCCATCTTTCGAGGGCCATGTTAAATTTTAGCTGCTCTAAAAACCAGCTAATCCCCACAGAAAAGTAACAGTCATTTCTCCCTCCTCTGAACTCCATCAGTGATGATGGTGATAATAGTGGCCAACATTTATGAAGCATTTACTATGTACCAGGCAGCATGTTAAGTGCTTTTGTTATCTTCTATCCTCTTGATCACTCTCTGTCTTGTACTGTAGATAGCTGTATAGGCATCTTTTTCCCCCTACTAGCTTATAGAGTCCTTAGACAAAATTGATGTCTGAGCCATTACTGCTTTCTCCCAATCCTAGCACAGGGCCTGGCACAGAGCAAGTGCTACATAAATATTTGTTCAATGAATGAACAGGCAGGCGGGCAGAGTTAACGTTTACCTTTGTTTGAACAAATGGTTTTCAAGCACCCTTAAACGCTTGAAAAGCACTCATTTATAGCCACATAATAAATGGACTAAATCACAAATCATTCTTATCTTTTCATGACATAGGTTTCCAGAACTTTGGCTAGAACACATTTTGTTATTGTCATCTATGGATATGAAAATGAAAAACACAAATATATATAACATCAAACTTGTTTTTGTATACAAATATTCTTGAATTCGCAAGTCTTTTCCAACCAATCAGAATTATCCAGGTTTTATAAGTTCCTCTTTTCAGTGTAGTTGTAAGGATTGCAAACTCTTTTACTGTGGGTCCACTGCTTCCTGGCTTTGTTGCCATAGTTCCTAGCACAGTTAGGAATACTGTAAATGATTACTGATTAAGTTAACAGCCCATGTTGGTTTTAATTTATAATCACTCATTATTATGCTGATCCTATTAGTTCTGCTAAGGAGTCAGCACCTTAAGGGGGACCCAATGAGCCTCAACCAATTACAGCAATTGAGCTCCTGCCCTGAGATTTGAAAACCATCATTTTCTCTTTACTTGTAGGACCAAGAATAGACAACTGTTAATAGTAAAGGCCAAAGAAATAGGCATTTCATTTTTTTTGAGACGGAGTCTCGCACTGTCACCCAGGCTGGAGTGCAGTGGTGTGATCTTGGCTCGCTGCAACCTCCACCTCCTGGGTTCAAGCAATTCTCCTGCCTCAGCCTCCCAAGCAGCTGGGATTACAAGTGCCTGCTACCACTCTCGGCTAATTTTTGTATTTTTAGTAGAGATGGGGTTTCACCATGTTGCCAACGCTGGTCTCGAACTTCTGACCTCAGGTGATAACGCCCGCCTCAGTCTCCCAAAGTGCTGGGATTACCTGAGCCACTACACCTGGCCAGAAATACCCATTTCTGAGAGTCCCATTACAGACTGTTGAATTTTGCTTAAGTGATTAATAATAATTTTTAACAATATTAAAATTCTGGAGCAATTCTGACATAAAATCAATCCTTTCATCAGAGGATCAGAATTGCAACTTTTACTTAAAGAAATTCAAGTTCATTTTTCAAAACTAAACCTGATACAAGTCATCAGCTATTGCTTTTCTATCACAAATTGAAGCAAAGACTAACAGCACAAATTCTGACGTCCAAAATGTGTTTTGGAAAACCTAGGTAAAAATTTGGCTGGGTGAGGTGGCTCAGGCCTGTAATCCTAACACTTTGGGAGGCCGAGGTGGGTGGATCACCTGAGGTCAGGAGTTCGAGACCAGCCTGGCCAACATGGTGAAACCTCATCTCTACTAAAAATACAAAAATTAGCCAGGCATGGTGGCAACCTCCTGTAATCCCGGCTATTTGGGAGGCTGAGGCAGGAGAATACATTGAACAAAGGAGGCAGAGGTTGCAGTGAGCTGAGATGGCACCACTGCACTCCAGCCTGGGCGACAGAGCGAGACTCTGTCTCAAAAAAAAAAAAAAAAAAGAAAAAGAAAAAGAAAAAAAGAAAAGAAAGAAAAAAGAAAACCTAGGTAAAAATTAGAAGATTAAGGGCACAATAGGAGAGTATTGCAAAGGCAGACTAGCAGTAATCACCATCACAAAGGCTGGGCCACCGGCAGACTGCAGTGTTTACTCAAAGCCCAGTGCTATCAATTAGTCCCCTTAATTATCTCAGGCTCTGCCATCACAAGAGGCAATTTTTGAAGCCCTCTCTAGCTCCTCTTCCTCTTTCATTCCTGTCACAAAAGGGCTATGAGGACAAAGCCTTCCTTGACTCTGGCTCTGGTTAGCTTCTGGTAGCCAAAATAGACATTACGTGAATTACTCCAATAAAGCAAAAACCACACTACCTTTCCTCTTGGACATGCCTATGACCTACAGCAGAAACTCTATTTAACGCATGCAACAAAATGCTTATCACTGTGATTTATAGTTTAGAAATATACTTTTCATGAAGAAATAAGCAGGAGAAAATCTGTAAATATCGGAAGTAAACGAATCTGAGGAGGTAGAAAAAACTCCCTGTATACCTGTGGTCTGGTGGTGTTCAGGAAATGTTGGGAGACTGAAGGCTGAGAGGAAGAACAACAATGAGGGGTCATTTTTCTCAGGTCTTTCAAAGAAGCAGCTTACACTGATATTGCAAAGAATTTCCTAGGTAAATTAAGCCAGGAAACCACCTGGACCTTCTTTCTAGAATAATCTGTTTTTGTAGTAAGTCCTAATAATAGAAGTTTGCTAAGCAATTGAGGTTAGAGAAGGAAATTATAATGGAGAAAAATAGATTAAGAATTCTTAAAAACGATCAAGAGTAAATCACTGTTTAAAATCCAGTTGTATGTGTACATAGAAGGAATAATATTTCATATACATAATAAAATAAATTATATAGTAATTAAAAATTTTAAATAAAATGTATCAGATGTGTAAACATAATTTATCGGATGTATAAATATATAATAAATATAAAATTTTGAGTGGTAGACAGTATAGTCTCCAAGTTTGAGAATATAAGCAGTTTTTCTTAGTGGAAATATAAGTTTGGTCCTAGTCATGCCTAAAGATTATCCAAGTAGACCAAAGTTTATACATATACATATATGTGTATGTATATGTATATGTATATGTATATGATAATCTTGTATCATATATAATAACCCTTATGCATGTCTAGGACCAAACTCATATTTCCACTATGAAAAACTGTTTATAAATATTTCCTTATTTGGAGACTGCTATCTACCATTCAAAATTTTATAGTTAGAAACCTGGGAGTCATTCTAGATGCTTCCCTTCCTTTCACCCCCCACACCATGAAACCCTATGCCATCTCCCCTACATTTGTTCTACTCCCTCGTAATGTATTTGCTCATCTCTATTTTCATTGACCTTACTGGCCCTCAACATGTCTCACTTGGATTATGCAAGAGCCTCTTTACTAATCCTTCTGCCTCTAGGCTTGTGCCATTCCAGTTATCTCTATGTTTCTTAGTAGGAGTGATCATTCTGTAACAGAAATTTGATCCTGTCCTCCCTCTCAAGCAACTTTAGCAGCCTTCGACAGCTCTAGTCTAGCTCTTGTAGCCCTTTGCACCTCCCAAGAACTAACATTTATGGAGCTCATTTAATATCTCATGTCCTGCTGCTCTCCCCAGTTGCCCAATTGCACAGCTACATCAAACTAAACATGACACTAAGTCTTGTATGTCCATATCTCTTGGTTTGGGCTGCCCTAAAAGCAGATCCTGAAAAAATAATATGGGTGCAAATAGATTATTGTGAGGATGAAGAGAAGAGAAACAGGGAAGGGAGAAAACTAAATCAAGGATGTGTTAAAGAACAGGTTATGGGCCAGGTGCGCCCAGCACTTTGGGAGGCCAAGGTGATGGAGCACTTGAGGTCAGGAGTTTGAGACCAGACTGGCCAACATGGTGAAACCCCATCTCTACTAAAAATACCAAAATTAGCCGGAGTGGTGGCCTGTGCCTGTAATCCCAGCTACTCAGCTGGCTGAGGCAGGAGAATTGCTTGAATATGGGAGGCAGAAGTTGCAGTGAGCCGAGATAGTGCCACTATACTCCAGTCTGGGCGACAGAATAAGATTCAGTCTCAAAAACAAAACAAACAAACAAACAAACAAAAAACAGGTTAGGGCTGAGGATCCTGTGAGAACTGTACAGAATATACTCAGAATTGTACTACTGAACATTAGGGAGGTGGGGGTATTATCCACCAATTTATTGTTTGAGGGTCACTACTGGAGGCGTTAAAACTCCTCTGCATTCTAGCAAATAGCTCCTTGTGCAGAGAACGTCCTGAGGCAGAGAAATATAGAAAGCCATTGGCAGATGACCTCCAGGTGAACCAAAGGCACCAATAACATCTGGTATACCACATAATGTACATATCATGTCCTTTTTCTCAATTGATTTTTCCTTCCACTTGTCTTGGATTCTGCCTATGGATGCCTTTTTTGACCTCCTCTGTAAGTGCTTTACTTTCTCTTCTGTGCAAATTCTCTTCTGCTATAACTATTACTTTATAAGTCTGACCTCACACTAGACTCTTGGCTCCCTGAGGGTAGTATCTTTATTACCTACCTAACTTGGTGTTTGGCACAGGACAGATGCTCAGTGTCTTGAGAACAAGAGCATGACTGTGTGCATTAAAGAGAAGAAGATCCTATTTCCATGTTCCATATGTAATTGAGAAAATTTTCAAAGAAACGAAATATATGCTCCTACATCCTGAATCATATAAAGTCAAATGGAAGGAGCACCAAGCTAGAAATCTCAGGTCCTGATTCAAGTCAGTTTGGCTCAGTTGCTTTTCCTACAAAAAACAAGTGATGGTGAATGACCTTTAGGTTTCTTTTAAATTCCATAGATTTCAAGTGACTGAATCTGTGTGAAAGTGAAAGCTGAAGCCCACAGACTGTACAGCAATCACATATGGAAACGCTTATGTTTGTGATATTGATCTGGATTCAAGAAAATACAGGTGACGCAGACTTGAGATGCTGGCAGGTTTGTAATGTAATGTTATGTGTTCAAGAAAAGACAAGGTCAGCACAGGTCTCCTGCCTGAGAGGAGACCTCCAGGGAGGGGCCTGGCCATTGCACAGTAACTAGCTGGGCAGCATGGTGGCCTCCAAGCTGGCAGATGCCACTGTTCCAGATGGACAGTGTTTGGTATGCCAGCCTCTGTGCAGCATGCTACTACTGGATCCTACTTAGGTCACAGACCCACAAACAGTCACTTCCTGAGCTCTCACTGAAGGTAGGCTTGGTCTACATTTCTTGATGGGAAGAGACTAACTTGGAACACTGAATACAGGCATGCTTGGCTTTGCTGACTTCTCTAGACAGTCTTAATTTTATTAGAATGTGACTGGTGGTGAGGGACTGGGTAAGAGTAAGGAAGGATAGGTGGGCTTAGGGGTCCTATGTATAATGAACTAAAAAATGTTGAGGATGTTCATTTCAGAATACAGTTTCCCTCTCTTAAAATGTTCTGAATATAGTTACTGGTATTCTGTGAACATTGAATGTAGATGGATAATATTTCCTTAAGAAGCTTGACTTTAGAAGCTTCAAATTGACAAATTCTTAAAAATACAAAACACATAATTAAAAAATAGGTAACACATATGTGCTGTTTAGAATTAATTATAAGAAATTTGATTGAATATCCTCAATATGCCTAAGGGATATGTCATATTCCTATCAGAAAAATGGAGGCACTATGATCAACGATTCTTATTTGGTGAGGGATGGGTTGGGGAGAAGAAAAGAAGACCCAGAGGGTTACTTGTGTCCTTTCTAGAGAATTATTGTTTCTGAGGACAGTCCACAGGGTGGGATGGGGTAGGATGGGATGGGGTAGTCTAAATAGCCAACCAGGCCAGTAGTAGTCCCTGGTACACTGGCTTTCACAATGCCCATGGGTCATGTGTGACTTCAGGGACCTATTGTTTTAGATGGCTCCCTTCCCTTATTCATGGAAGTACTCTAGAAGAAGGGACAGAGCGAAAATAAATAAACCTAGGAGCCTATAACGGAAAGCACATGAATGATGGTAATGAGCACTTTCAGGCTACGCTCTGTAGGGCTGAGGGTTTGGCTTGTTCTGGTCTAGGCTTTGTTTCCTTCAATGACTGAA
This sequence comes from Macaca nemestrina, assembly GCF_043159975.1. Classification (NCBI taxonomy): domain Eukaryota; kingdom Metazoa; phylum Chordata; class Mammalia; order Primates; family Cercopithecidae; genus Macaca; species Macaca nemestrina. The sequence goes on along the minus strand of NC_092131.1, from coordinate 124,594,702 downwards.
GGAGAATCACTGGACTCCTCTGGATCTCAGTGGAAGAGGGACTGGATGACCTCTTAGGTCTCTTCTAGCAATGATAGTCAAATTTATGACACCAACAAGAAAAAAAGACTGGCAAGAGTATGTGGCCCAGAAAAATGAGAAAGTAATATACATCTCAATATAGAAAGCCAATGATGGGGAAAGAACAAAGAGGAAAGATGGCCAAGATGACCACTTGAAATCCTATGAAATGACCCTAGAATGGGCAAAATTCAGGAGATGTTCCAAAAGTTGAGTCTAGATTGAGATCAAGTAGATGCCTTACCTTCCAGTGACAGCAAAGCACAATGTGCACATTGCATGTAAGAGTCCTGTGGCATGCTGCAGAAATGTGGCCATCTTGGGATTCTCATCCACTGGGCCTTGCACCGAGAGGAAGCAGGCACACAGTTTGTCAATCAGACCCATGTTCACCACGTAGCTAGATGTGGGGGAGAAATGCATGTTATCAATCTGAATAGGCCAGCAACATCTTCACCTTCAGTGATGAATCTTACAATACACAGGCTTGGACCCCTCAAACAAGCAGACACAACACAAGTTTGAGTAAAGCATCTCAAGTAAGAATTTCCTTAGATTTACTCCTGAATAATCAGCTCTTTCTGTAAGTATTTTTTTCTCTCTTCTTTCTTTTGGTTATTTGAATATTATTTTTCAAGAAAAAATGAATGAAAATGATTGTCTAGTCATTCTTACTGGTTTGAAGAGTCTAACAACAAGTGAAATGATTTATAATGACGTTTATGCTCTTTTATTTATTTATTTATTTTTTGAGACAGAGTCTCGCTTTGTCGCCCGGGCTGGAGTGCAGTGGCCGGATCTCAGCTCACTGCAAGCTCCACCTCCCAGGTTTACGCCATTCTCCTGCCTCAGCCTCCCGAGTAGCTGGGACTACAGGCGCCCGCCACCTCGCCCGGCTAGTTTTTTGTGTTTTTAGTAGAGACGGGGTTTCACTGTGTTAGCCAGGATGGTCTCGAACTCCTGACCTCGTGATCCGCCCGTCTCGGCCTCCCAAAGTGCTGGGATTACAGGCTTGAGCCACTGCGCCCGGCCCCTTTATGCTCTTAAAAAGCGTTCCTTTTTAAACTACTAGGGAGCCCCAATGCAAGATTTAGAAGATATAGTACAATGATTCAACCCAGACACCCTTGTTACTTTTTTTTCTTTTTTTAGAGACAGGGTCTCACTCTGTCACCCGGGCTGGAGTGCAGAGGCATGATCATAGCTCACTACAACTCTAACCTCCTGGGTTCAAGAGATCTTCCTGCCTCAGTCTCGAAAGTAGTTGGGACTACACCTGTGTACCACCACACCCAGTTAATTTTTTATTTTTTATTTGTAGAAATGGGGTTTTGCTATACTGACGAGGCTCTTCTTGAACTTCTGGCCTGAAGTGATCCTCCTGCCTTGGCCTCCCAAAGTGCTACAATTATAGGCATGGGCCACCATGCCTGGCCACAACTTAAACTTCTAAAGCCAGTTGTAGGTTCCCTATTTTTAAAGACTCCATCACCATTAACAGCATAACAAACAGTGAGAATCTAATTGCTTTTATTGAAAAGTACCAGTCCTGAGAGTTGACAATAACATTTAAGAAATAATTTCCATCTTTTCAGTACAAAAAACAGTTTTCTAGAGCTGTTTGTAAACTGGACTGACAATAGTAACTCTTTTATTAATCCACAGAGCAGCAATCATTGAAAAGAATATTTTAAGACTATAAAAGACCTTGTAGATAAATCAACCTTGGCCTAGAATTCAATGCTACTGCACTGACATGTATGAGAAGAGTAGGACTGCAAATATAGCAGTTCTGCAAATCAACATGTTAACTTTCAGAGATATACACAAAGGAATTGAGGTTTTGGTGTGTAAGTGCACTACAGGCCCCACCACTATTAATTTAACAACACAGGTTTTTGTAAAAGGAAGGAGAAACTGATGAGTAATTCACGTTTAGAGCCATTCCAAGTTTACTACTTGAAGACACAAAATAATGCCTCCTTTCATCTTTTACATTAGAAAATGTATCTACCTGGGCTACTGAGCACTCCTACAGTTTTAAAATTGGGAAATATGAAATGATGACCACCAGACTTCTTCTAATAAAGGAAATTGATAGACTGATATATGTACACACTGAGAATCTTATTACAATCTGATTTAACAAAATTAGACTTTTAAAAACTCGCTTGTACATTTGCACAGAACTCTTCGATTTAGAAAGTGTTTTGTCTGTAGCCAGACATGGGGGATCACACCTGTAATCCCAGGACGTTAGGAGGCCGAGGCAGGTGGATCACTTGAGGTCAGGAGTTCCAGACCAGCCTGGCCAATACGGTGAAACCCTGTCTCTACTAAAAATACAAAAATTAGCCAGGCATGGTGGCTGGTACCTGTAGTCCCAGTTACTCAGGAGGCTGAGGCAGGAGAATCGCTTGAACCCAGGAAGTCAAAGTTGCAGTAAGCCAACATCATGCCACTGCACTCCAGCCTGGGCAACAAAGTGAGACTCCATCTGAAGAAAGAAAAAAAAATCAAGTGTTTTGACTGGGTACAGTAGCTTACAATTGTAATCCCTGCACTTTGGGAGGCTTAGGCAGGAGGACTGTTTGAGCCTAGAAGTTTGAGACTGGCCTGAGCAACATAGTGAGACCCTGTCTATACACACACGCACATACACACATTAGCAAACAAAATAGAATAAAGTGTTTTTCATCTTAATCATCCCAATGAATTATCCCAAGAATACCATTAGGGAGCAGACTGTGAAAGCTTTGGTTTTTATCTGCCCAGCACATTCTCCTCTCCTATTCCATATGGTCCTGGGGGCCTTGTTAAAGATGCTACCCTCTTGCTAATCCAGGAGTGAGCATGTGCTTCAGGACAGTCAAAGTACTCATCACCTTGGCCATAATGACTGGTTCCACGATGAGTATATGACCTAGGGAGGACCACTCAACATCTTCTGTGGGATTAATATATGACCATAGGAAAAATCTCTTTCCACTGGGGATATCTAAACTAAAACGTGTAACTGTGGGGGTGCTGGTAGTCACCTTGTTACATGGAGAACATCTGCTTAGAGAATATAGCCAAGTAGAGATAAGTAGAACTGAAAGAAACAGAGCTGTAATGGCATATGGGGACGCATTCTGAGAACTGCATTATTAGGCAACTTTGTCATTGTGCAAATATCATAGAGTGTACTTATACAAACTTAGATAGTATAGCCTAACCTAGGCTATACGGAATAGCCTAATGTTCCCAAGCTACAAACATATACAATATGTTACTGCAGGGAACAATGCAGGCAACTGTAACACAATGGTAAGTATTTGTATATCTAAACATTGAAAGGGTACAGTAAAAATACAGTATTGTATTCTCACAGGACCACTATTGTATATGTGGTCTGTTGTTGACTGAAAAGTCATTATGCAGTGCATTACTATACTTAGACCTCGGCATCTACTTCAAACCTTGACCTTCCCAGGTACACAAGTCATTTTACTATGCTGTTTTACTTATGTTATTTCAAGCTAAGATTCTAAAAGAGTTCTAACCAGAGTGAAAACTTGTTTTTTTCTGATTATAAGGGTAACATAGGCTCATCAAAGAAATTTATATAGTAAAGAAAAGCAGAAAAATAAGTAGAAAAAGTTGGCCATAATTTCACCTTTCAAAGACAATCCAGTTTGATAATTTTCCTTTCATGTTTTTCTATTTGATTCTTTCTCCGCATGATTGACATTATACTGAATTTCATTCAATGACAATTTAGGCCCCTTCTATGTCATTAAAATATCTTGGTTAACCATTATATTTTAAATCTTTAAAAACTGTATTATTGAAAAGTTAACATAAACCTTAAAAAAATTGACAGAAGAGGATAACAAATACCCATGCATTCATCACACAGCCCTGACTACCATCAATCCATGGCCAATCCCATCTGTCCACACCCATCCTGCATAAAGTTTAAGAAAATCCAAGGCATATTTTTTCCTTTGTAAATGTTTCCATTTCTATCTCTAAAAAAAAAATCACTTAAAAAAACAAAACCACATCATTATCACATCTAAAAATCACCATTCCTTAATACCATCAAATAACTGGTGTTCAAATTTCTAAATGTACCATAAATGTCTTTTTTTAAAAAAAAATTAGAATCCAAACAAGAACCACACATTGTGACTGGTTAATATGACTTAAGTCTCTTTTTAATCTGTTAGCTACCCTCCACCTTTTTAAACCCCCTTTGAAAATGTATGTATTTGTTGATGAAACCTGGTTGTTCATCCTATACACTTTCCCACAAGTTGAATTTTACTGATTATATCCCTGTGGTGTCACAAAACATTTTTTTGAACTATTTATTTCCTGTAAAATGATCTAGGTTCTAGAGATCTGACTGGATACATAAACGTAATTTTTAATGATTGAATAATATTCTACCAGTGGAATATTTTTGCAACTTTTGGTTGTTTTCAATATTCCTTATTATAAACCATGCTGTGCCGAACATTTTGAGTAGAAATCCTTGCCAGATTTCAGACTATTTTCCACAAGTGGAATTACTGAGTCAAAGGGTATGCATATTTTTAGGGCTCTTGACATAGATAGCCACATTATATTCAAGAAACATTAAATAAATTTATAGTCTCACCAGCAAGGTATGAGAAAATCCAGTTCACTATGTGGAAGTTGGTATGACTATCCCCATTTGATAGACAAGGAGACTGATGCTCGAGGAGGGCAACGCATAAGCTCAAGCAAGACAGCTGGAACATTCTATGGTTTTCTGACTCCTGATAAGAGGGTCCTTTGCACTGAATTCACTGCTTTTCTGTGGCATTTTTTTGGTTCTTACTGAGGTCTAGCTTCAAAACCATGTAGTCTCAAGATGAAAATGGCTTAGCTAGGTTTCCCGTACTGACCTTGAAATAGCCAGAAAGGCAGAAAGACTACAAAATGAGTGAAGAGATAAAAAGCATTGTAAAGCCAAGGCAAACTAAAACAACCACTTGTTGAGTAGTTGGTCCTTTCTGAGTATCATCTCCTATGGTTACTGGGCCATCTATGGTGCCTACTAATGAGTCAGACTAATGTTTTTTTAAATTGCCTGTGTCTTGAAAATTACATGGACAATCTTTAAATCACTGGCTAAGAAGATGCTTATACTAAATGGCTCTGAAAGGTCAGTGTAGAGAAATTCATTTTGTCAACCTCACAGTTTTGAGCGAAGAATATGGAATTTTCTAATGAATACTGGGGTCAAAAGCAACATATCTTTTGCATTGTAACTATTAGGTTGAAATTATAATGCTAAGACTATTACCACACCCAGGATGAAAAGCTTTATGTAGAAAACTTCCTAGTCTTGGAACACACATCCTGGGAAAGAGACATGCTGCTGTAAATGCTACAGTAAATGGGTCTCTCCATTTGCTTTGCCATTTGAAATTTAAAATGAGTCCCTTTGCAGCTTTCTGTCATTGAACTTTACAAACAGAAAGGGATATTGAGAAACATATACATATATGTGTGTGTGTGTGTGTATACAATGTTCACTATTTGGGTGATGGGTTCACTAAAAGCTGAAACTTCACCATTACGTAATATATCCATGTAACAAACCTGTATTATGTACCCCCTGAATCTATTAAAAAAAACTAAAGTGAGTTATTGTTTCTTTGTCCATCCTTGTCTACCTATCCACTCTCACATTCCAACCAAAATGTTGCTTATTAGGGTTCTATCCCTGAACTAAATTTAGTAAATTCATGCAATTCCATGGTTTCAACTATCCTCAATATGTTAATAATAATTCCCAAATCTATCTCAAGGCCTACTTTTGTTTTGCTTTTAAAGACAGGGTCTCACTCTATTGCCCAGGCTGGAGTATAGTGATGCAATCATTGCTCACTGCTGGGCTCAAGGGTCCTCCCACCTCAGCCTCCTTGAGTAGCTGGGACTACAGGTGCATGCAATCAGGCCTGGCTAGTTTTTTTTTTTTTTTTTTTTTTTTTTTTTTTTTGTAGAGACAGGGTTTTGCCATGTTGCCTAGTCTGGTCATGAACTCCTGGACTCAAGCGAGCTGCCCTCCTCAGCCATCCAAAGTGCTGGGATTATAGGCATGAGCCACGGCATCCGGCCTACTTCTTTTCTGAACTTCTGTCTTAAAAGTACTAGTTTATATTTTCCCTTGGGGGTCCCAAGGCACCCCTATATTTGTATGTTCAAATAAAACCTCATTATCTCCTCTGAAATCTCCTTCTCCCACTATTCTTATCCAAATGGATGTCATTATTCACCTCACAGTAATACAAGAAATTTTAAGATAACCATTTGTAATCATGCATTCATCCACTCAATTATTTCTAAGTATGATGCTGATGCTAAACTTAAGGACCTCTTAACATTATAGCTGACACATAATTTCCACGTTACTATGATTAATTCTATAATAGAGGTATGTTCAAAGTATTACTACCATACAGCAGAAGTGCCAAATTTTGGCTTAATGGGTCAGGGTTAGCTTCTCAAAAGAGGTGGCATCTTCATATTTTTAAATGAATTCATCAGGTAGACAAGGCCCAAGGCTGAGGTAGGTAGAAGCTAATTCTACCTCTAAAATAGTCCTAAATCTTTCTTGCTTCCACTGTAATTGTTACTGCTATAGTTTGGTCAAGGTCACATCCTATCAGGCTAAGTTATTGTGTGATATTAGAAACAAGGCCTGACCTGAGTCTTAGCCTCTTTATATCTACCCCACTAGTAAAGTTGGTTCCTTCATATATGGCTAATGGCTAATGAATGTTTTCCTTCAGTTTAGAAGTGTTCTATTCTTGCTTTTTTTTTTTTTCTGTTGTACTTCTCCTGTTACCTTATTTGAGAAGATGAATTATTCACCATTTTAATTCTGTTGTCTATCCTTCACATCTCTTGTCTCTTTGCTAATCACATTTGTGATAACCTTTGTCCTTTCTGCTTTCATTGTGATTAATAATTAACTGCTTTCTCTTAAGATACATTCCAAATAATAAATGCACAAAACCTAAGTGTTTGGTTTGACAAGTTTTGAAGACTACATAAATCTAAATAACCATCAATAAAAACAAGATATGGAACATACTCATCATAACAGAAAGTTCCCTTGTTTTCTATCCAATCCTTTCCTCTCTCCATATAAAGGAAATCATTCCAAACGTTCTCTTTTATATCTGTCTCTGGCTAAGCATGATGTTTTTGAAATTTATTCATGTTGGTGCATGGGACAATAATTCCTTTCTTTTTATTGTTGATTAGTATCCCACTGTATGAACACAGGTTAAGCATGCCCAATCTGAAAATACAAAATCCTCCCAAACCCAAAACTTTCTGAGTATCAACATGATGTTCAAGAGAAATGCTCATTGGAGCACTTCAGATTTTGGATTTTCAGATTTGGGATGTTCAACTAGCAAGTATAATGCAAATACTCAAAATCCCCTCCCCACCCAAATCCAAAATCCAAAACACTATGGTCTCAAGCATTTCAGATAAGGCATACTCAACCTGTATGCTATGATTTGTTTGTTCCTTCTCTTGTTGATGGATGTATATGTTATTTACAGTTTTTGGTTATTATAAATAAGACTGTTATGAAAATCCATGGGAAAGTCTTTTTGTGAACATGTGTTTTCATTTCTATCGGGTAAATACCTAACAGTAGAATTGTTGAGTCATAGAATAGATGTGTTTAAATTTACAAATTGCTAAAGAGTTCTTCGAAGTGGTCATTTCATTTCATTCTCCCAGAAACAATGTATCAGATCTCCAGTTGTTCTATATCCTTACCAACATCTGGTATCATCAGTCTTTTTTTATTTTAGTCATTTTATCAGATTTGAAATAGTACCTTGGTATAGTTTTAGTTTGCATTTCCCTGATAACTAACATACTGAACACCTTTCCATGTGCTAAGTAGCTATTTGTGTATCTTTCCACGTGTTAAGTAGCTATTAAGTCTTATGGTCACAACTTTTGTGTTTAGATCTATGATCCATCTCAAATTAATTTTGTATATAACAAGAGGTTACTTTTCTCCCATATGGATATCCAGTTGTTCTAGTACCATTCATTAAAAGACCTTTCCTTTCCCTATTAAATTAATCTGATCCCTTGATCAGAAATCAACTGATGACAGGTTGCTAGAGGTTGTGGGGAAAGGAGGAATGAATGGATGGGGTTATATGATACTGTACTGATGAATACGTCATTATACATTTGCCAAAATCCATAAGATATTTAACACCAAGAGTGAACCTTAATGTAAACTATGGACTTTAGGGTGATAACGACATCAATGTAGGTTCGCTGACAGTAACAAATGTACCACTCTAATGAGGGCTACTGGAGGCTGTACATGTGTGTGGCCAAGGGTTTATGGAAATACTCGATAGTCTCCGCTCAATTTTGCTGTGAACTTTAAAAACTCCTCTAAAAAATAGTGTATTTTTTTTCCAAAGCCTAATCAGCTCCCCCACCCCAAATAATTGGACCATATTTGTGTGTGTCTATTTCTGTGCACTCAATTCTGTTTTGACCTATTGATCAATCTTATACCAATACCAGACTGTCTTGATTAGCGTAACTCTATAGTAAGTCCCCAAATCAGGCAAGTCCTCTGACTTATTATTCTTTTTCAAAATTGTTTTGGCTGTGTTAGAGCCTTTTCCATAGACATCTTAGAGCTGACTTGTAAATTTATATCTAAAGCCTGCTGGGATTTTGATTAGGATCGCATAGAGTCTATAAATTAATTTGGGGAAAAATAATGTTTTAGCAGTATTGAGTCTTCTGATCCATTTACATATATCTCCATTTATTTAGGTCTTCAGTTTCTCTCAGTAATGCTTTGTAGAGGTGTTACTTTACTTTCATGAGATTTACTCAGAGGTATTTGATATTTTCTGATGCTTTTTATAAATGGTATTGTTTTTTAAATTTTGATTTCTATTTTCTGCTATACATAGTGATACAACTGATTTTTGCACAAGTTATATTTGTATATTCAAACTTTGCTTAAATCTTACTTATTAGTTCTATTAAATAGTCTTTTTTTTCTTGGTAGATTACATAGTTTTCTATATGTGCAATCATGAGACTGCAAATAACAATAGTTTTATTTTGTCCTTTACAAACTTTATGCCTTTTCTTTTTCCACTTCTTACTGAACTAGCTAGAACTTTCAATACAATGCTGAATAGAAGTGATGAGGGTAAACAGTCTTTGTGTATTCTTAATCTTAAAGGAAAAGTGTTTATTATTATGGATGATTTAGCTGTTTTTGCCATCTATTCCTAATTTGCTGTTTATTTTATTACCATGAAGTGGTGTCACTTTTTTTTTTTTTTTCATTTTTTCTGCATCTACTAAGATGATCATAGTTTCCTTTTGTTGAGGTCAGTGCCAGGAGATAATCCTCAAAAAGTCTCACATTTTTGCATGTCTTGTGAGCAGATGAACTAACAGCTTTTGTTCTAGACTGTTTTCCAGAATGTTTGTATAGGGAATGGTCTTGGAAAATGGTCATGTCATCCTTTAAAGCAAAGGTCAGGTATGTTGGCTGTCCAGTAGAGTAAAGATAATGTCTACCTCCCAGGCAAAGGTTGAACAGATCTATTTTTAGGCCATTTTAAAGACTGGGGTTTCCTAAGATTGTGGGGGTTTCCTAAGCTGTGATGTAAACTCAATGCACATGCAACATCCATGTGGGCCCACCCTGTGTTGTTTCTGTGGGACCTGGGGGTAAGAAAAACTGATGAGAACATACAGCTCAAATTGCTTGCTGTCTGTGAGTAATAAGGTCCCTTGTCTCTGACTAGGAGTCATGTATCTTTTGCCAGCATCCATGAAACTGTGTGGGCTAACTTGTTAGCCTGCAAAAAGGGTAAAATCTGTGAACTTTCATGGTTCTTGATAAGTTTATATGGCAATTTCTAAATGTTAAAACTAATCTTGCATTCCTAGAATAAATCTCATATTGTCATGATCCTTTTATATATTGCTGAATTTAATTGCTAATATTTTGTTAACAATTACTACATTTATGTTCACGAGGAATGTGATCTGTAATTTTCTTTTTTGGAATATCTTTGTCAGATTTTGGTATTAAGGTTGTACCGGCATCATAAAACAGGCTGGCAAGTATTCCCACCTCTCCTTTGAGAGAGTTTGTGTATTATTGGTGTTATTTCTCCCTTAAGTGCTTTGTAGAATTTAGAAGTAAAGCCATCTGTACCGAGAGTTTTCTTTGTGGAAAGTTAAAGACAGCAGATTTCTGTTTTGGTGGAATAACATCAATTTACCATCCAAATAGCTCAGAAAACCTCAAGCAGAGTAAGTACAATGGGAACTACACTGAAGCTGATCATGTCAAACTGCTGAAACTCAAATATAAAGAAAAAATCTTGAATGCAGGTGGAGGAGAAAAAATACACAACCTACATGGAAAAATGAAAGCTGATTTCTCATAAGAAATGATGGAAGCCAGAAATGGTATCTTTAAAGTGCTTAAAGGAAAAAAAATTGTCAAGGATGGAGAAGACCAAACAGTTATGTGAGAAATTAATATTAAACAAACTAGACTTCAAAGCAAGGAGTATTTAACACGAATAAAGAGGAATAATAATAAAAGGGCCATCTGAAAGACATAACAGTCTAACAGAGTTTCAAAATACATGAAGCAGCTGCATCCATGTCCCTACAAAGGACACAAACTCATCCTTTTTTATGGCTGCATAGTATTCCATGGTGTATATTTGCCACATTTTCTTAATCCAGTCTGTCACTGATGGATATTTGGGTTGATTCCAAGTCTTTGCTATTGTGAATAGTGCCACAATAAACATACGTGTGCATGTGCCTTTATAGCAGCATGATTTATAATCCTTTGGGTATATACCCAGTAATGGGATGGCTGGGTCATATGGTACATCTAGTTCTAGATCCTTGAGGAATCGCCATACTGTTTTCCATAATGGTTGAACTAGTTTACAATCCCACCAACAGTGTAAAAGTGTTCCTATTTCTCCACATCCTCTCCAGCACCTGTTGTTTCCTGACTTTTTAATGATCACCATTCTAACTGGTGTGAGATGGTATCTCATTGTGGTTTTGATTTGCATTTCTCTGATGGCAGCTGGAAACCATCATTCTTAGCAAACTATCACAAGAACAGAAAACCAAACACCGCATGTTCTCACTCATAGGTGGGAACTGAACAATGAGATCACTTGGACTCGGGAAGGGGGACATCACACACCGGGGCCTATCATGGGGAGGGGGGAGGGGGGAGGGATTGCATTGGGAGTTATACCTGATGTAAATGACGAGTTGATGGGTGCTGATGAGTTGATGGGTGCAGCACAGCAACATGGCACAAGTATACATATGTAACAAACCTGCACGTTATGCACATGTACCCTAGAACTTAAAGTATAATAATAATAAAAAATAAATTAAAAAAAAAACATACATGAAGCAAAAATCATACAAATTAAATGGAGACAGATCCATAGTCACAGTTGGAGATTTTTAACACTCCTGTTTTGCTAATTGTTAAAACTAGAAAAAAATTAAGAACATAGAATTATGTTGTTCAGTATAGTAGTCATTAGCTTTATGTGTTTACTTAAGTTTATTTGATAGCATTTTCTCTTTCAGTCCTTTCAACGATTTTGTAAGCACCTAATTCTCTGTTTTATATCCTTTTCTCCTTAAAATAGCTACAATGGCTTCATTTTCTACAACTAAATCCAGACTGATACAATGACTGACAAACAATGCTCAACCTCACTAGTGATAAAGTCAGTGTGAATGAAGACGACAAAAACAAAACATTGCATAGCTATTAGACTGACAAAAACACTAGCAAGGATATGGCGAAATAGAAACTGAAATTTTTTTGATGATGGGAACTAAAATTTGTACAATTACTTTAAAGAACAATTTGGTGTTAAATTGTTGAATATCTTTATCAGATTTTGGTTTTAAGGTATCAACTTTTTTGGTATTTGGTATAAATTTTTGTCAGCAAATATTTAACAGTATTTTCTGATAGAAGTTGAATATGCATTTATTATATCATCCATAAATTACTCCTTTAGGTATATACCCTTGAGAAACTTTGTACAAGTATAGAAAAAGACTTTTATAAAGACATTTACTACCTCATTGCTTGAAATAGTCAAAAGGAATAAACTATTGCCCTGAGGTAGAAAATGGATAAATTTGGGAATTTATTCACACAATAGAATCTGAAGAGCAGTTAAAATGAATTAGCTAGATCTATAGAATCAACATAAATAAATATAAAAAGAGTTAAAACATGTTACATTTCATTGCATAAAAATAACAATTGGCAAAATAATATCACAGCATTTATGTAAATTTAAAAAACCATTAAAAGTAGAATATGTTGCTTATGGAGATAGATACACACACACATACACACATATAAAAAATACATGAAATGATATACACAAACTCTTAACAGCGATTTACCACTTGGGAGAGAGTAAGGGGAAAGGATAGGGAAGGGGAGGGGGAGGCAGTTGTATCTGCAACAGTTGGTTTCTTAACAACAACAAAAAAGATCTAACCTAAGACAAATATGGAAAAATCTTATCAGTTAACAATTGTTGGTACACAGATAACTATAATTTTGTTTTGTGTATGTTGACAATATTTCATAATAAAATAATAGAAAATTTAAATATTAAAAATGGCAATAATGACTAAGGGTGAAAAAGCATTTGCAATAATAAGATGAAGGGTTAATGTTTTGAATATGTAAAGAATTTTTATAATTAAAACATTTCAGCACCTCCAATAGTAGAAAAACGGGTTAAGTACATAAGGAAGCAACTTACAAAATTATAAAAATGGCCAGTGAACATTAAAAAATATTCCCCATCACTACCAATATAAAAGTTAAATATTGGCTGGGTGTGGTGGCTCAGGGCTGTAATCCCAGCACTTTGGAAGGCCGAAGCAGGTGTATCACTAGAGGTCAGGAGTTCAAGACCAGCTTGGCCAACGTGGTGAAACCCTGCCTCTACTAATAAATAAATAAATAGTACAAAAATTAGCCAGGCGAGATGGCACATGCCTGTAATCCCAGCTACTCAGAAGGCTGAGGCAGGAGAATCACTTGAACCTGGGAGGAGGAGGGTGCAGTGAGCTGAGATCACGCAACTGCACTCCAGCCTGGGCGGCAGAGCGAGACTCCATCTCAAAAAAAAACCCAAAAAAGTTAAATATATTCATCTCTCAGTTAGACTAAGGTTTAAAAAGAATGGTGATACCCAATATTGTCTAGGTTGAGGGTACAAGGACACACTCATGGGTACTCTTTGTGTAGGTCAATCTGGCAATATGGATGAAAATTCTTAAGGTATATTCTCTGACCCAGAAATTCTACTTTTAAACATCTATCATAAGAAAGTAACCAATTGTATGAAAACAGAAAAAAAAGGAAAAGAGGAGCATACAAAGATGTTCTTCAGTGTCATATGAAAAAGTAAAAAACTAAAATACACTTATATGTGTAATAATAGGTTACCTGAAGCAAATCATTCCTTAGTAGTGAAATACTTGGTAAATCAGTAAAAATTAATTTGCAAGTTTCTATTGACTTGAAAAAGTGAATTAGAAAAGTATATGATGTGTTGGGTGTGGTGGCTTGCCCTGTAATCCCAGCTCCTCTGGAGGTTGAGGCAGAAGGACTGCTTGAGGCCAGGAGCTGAGTTACAGTGAACTATGATCATGCCACTGCACTCCAGCCTGGGTGACAGCACACACACCCTGTCTCTAAAAAAATAAAATAAAAAAAGCACATTATAAAACAGTATTTATAGGTATTATATTTAAATAAAATAACTACATATATATTCACTAAAAAACACAAACCCAGTAACTATCTTTGGGTGGTGGAATTAAAGATAGTCTGTGTGTGTTAAAAAAACAAAAACCAAAAAACTGGACTCTTCTGTGTTTTCCAAATTGTTTTTGTCATTGAGCACATAGTAATTTCATAATTAGAAAAAAGAACTTATTTTAAAAGGTGGTGGTAGAGAGACAGATACACCATCTGCTGCTGCAAGACAGCTTGAACACCTGAAGTAAAGAAATAGCAATGGAGTGAGGGTAAGAGTTTTAAGAAATATTTACAAGGCAGGATCAATAGGTGCTGGAGGGTTAATCGGATATTGGTTTGATAAAAGACTGAGAGATCTAGCTTAAGTAACTTAATAGGACATCGCTGTCATTGATAAGGTCAGAGGACACAGGAAGAGGAGCTCCTTTGGGTGGACAGATAATGTATTAAGTTTTGAACTATGGAGTCTGAGGTATCTGTGGTACATCCTGGTGGCAAGGTATGTGGTCAGGGTCTGGTGGCCAGGAAAGTGCTAAGCTAAAATTTCTCCTTGAATACATAGATTCTAAAAGGCTGGTTGCTGGGCGTGGTGGCTCATGCCTGTGATTCCAGCACTTTGGGAGGCTGAGGTGGGCGGATCACGAGGTCAAAATATCTAGACCATCCTGGCCAACATGGTGAAACCCCATCTCTAATAAAAATACAAAAATTAGCTGGGCGTGGTGGCTTGCGCCTATAATCTCAGTTACTCGGGAGGCTGAGGCAGGAGAATGGCTTGCACCCGGGAGGTGGAGGTTTCAGTGAGCTGAGATCGCGCCACTGAACTCCACCCTGGTGACAGAGCAAGACTCTGTCTCAAGAAAAAAAAAAAAAATTCAGAGATTAATGTGGTCAAGGGGTGTCAGCAAGATGACCAATTAGAGTTGCCTGGTGGTTGTCCCCCTCCCGTCCAACAAGAAGTGACCAAGACAACAAGCAAACAACGATATTTTGACTGTAGTGACTGATGAAGTACACTGGAGAATACTAGAGGGGCAGCAAAATCCCTGTGGAACATGAAAGCCCAGGATACCACCACAGACAGGGGAGTAAGGTATCCTGCCTCTGCCACACTGTCTTCCCTGCTGGGATTAGCTCAGGGTCAGGGAGGACTTCTTACAGGGAAAAAGTAAGCTGGAGATTCCCAGCAGTCCTCATTGCCACCACAAATGCCAGCAAATCCTGCTACAGGAGAATTTCCCAGTACTCATAGGACCCAAATCTAGTTTGGAGAGTAGCTGGGAATTTGTAAACCTGAACTCTCTCAGAGTAGGATCCCATGTTGAGCACTCCCCATCCCTGTAATCTAAGTTGTCACAGCACAGATCATCTTGGAACCAGACCCACTGGTAGAGTATGTCCTGCCCTGGGGGCCAGTAGCAACTGACTCTCTCCATCTCTGAGGCCCTGACATCATTTCACCATGTTCACATGGGTGCTTGCATCACTATAAGTGTAGTTGGCTGGACCCTAGGCCAGACAAAATTACTGAGATGCCAGTGTCTGAACCCAGGTGGCATCCCACCCACCAATGGAACAGGCAAGCCTGCACTGTGGTGAAGCCACCGAACAGCTGGCTGGCCTGCTGTGCCCGCATCTGGCATGAGAGCTGGACCAGTGATGGCCCTGCCTCCCCGGAGAGACTACTGCATAGCCACATAGCTGGCCACACTTGCACATGCCTGAACCCAGCCTTGAAGTCAGCCTGGTTGTGGCTGCTGCCTTCCTGGAGAGTCTGCCAGATAGTGTCTCAGACCTCTGTACAAACATGTACCTGGCCCAGCAACCAGCCCAGTGCCACTGCCCATAGGCTACAATGTCTGTGATTGTTTCAAATTCCTGCAGCCTAGGCTACTGAGGCAATCACAGAGATTGCTAATGAGAATTACAGTTTAAGAAACTGTACAGAGACCTTGCTACTAAGTCCACCCAGAACCAAAGCCAACACACCATATCCAATCAACACCCTAGGACCCACCTACAGGAAAAGGTCTCACCATATGAAGCTTATGGCAGAAATAAGTCCTAAACTATCAATAATAACTCTGAATGTAAATGGATTAAATACTCTAATTAAAAGATTTAGAGTGGTTGAATGGATTAAAAAGGACCCAACTATAGGCTGGCTACAAACGATTTACCACATCATTAAAGATAAACATAGACTGAAAATGAAGGGATGGAAAACATAGGAAATAGGTTAAAGTGACTATTCCACCTGATGTTCATATATCAATGTAGAGACACAAAAACATAAAAAAGCAAGGAACTATGATACCTCCAAATGAATACAGTAAGTCTCCAACAATGTACCCAAAAGAAAAGGATATTTACAAAATGTCTAAAGAGAAGTTCAAAATAATGATCTTAAGGAGACTCAGTGAAATACAAGAGAACACAAACAATTTAATTAAATCAAGAAAATTCATGATATGAAAGAGAAGCTGAACAAAGAGATATCACAAAAAAGAACCAAACAAATCACAGAGCTGAAGATTCAATGAATAAAATGAAAAAAAAAAAATACAACTGAGTGCTTCAACAATAGACTAGATCAAGTAGAAGAATTTCTGAACTTGAAGACAGGTCTTTTGAAATAACCCAGTCAGAGGAAAAAAAAAAGATACCAGAATAGAAAAGAAAGAAAAAACCCGTAAGACTTATTAGACATCATTAAGTGGACACATTTTTGCTTTATAGGTATGCTAGAGGGAGATGAGATGGAAAAAGGCACAAAAAACATATTTAATGAAATAATTGCTGAAAACTTCCCAAGTATTGGGAGAGACAACGACATCCAGATCCAGGAAGCTTAAAGGTCCCCAACTACATTCAACCATGAAGATCCTCTCCAAGGTACATCATAATCAAACTGTCAAAAGTTATTTGATAATTCTAAAAGCTGCAAGAGAAAAGCATCAAGTTACTCGCACATAGATGTTTACAGCAGCACAATTCACAACTGCATAAATATGGAACCAGCCCAAATGCCCGTCAATCAACGAATGGATAAAGAAATGTGGTATATATATATATACACCACGGTATATATATACCATGGATGTATATATATGTATATGTATGTATATAGACACACTGAGTGTATATATATACACTCAGCGATAAAAAGAAATGAAATAACGGCATTTGCAGCAACCTGGACAGAAATAGACATCATTATTCTAAGTGAAGAAACTCAGGAATGGAAAACCAAACATCCTATGTTCTCACTTAGCGGGAGTTAATCTATGAGGATGCAAAGGCATAAGAATGATACAATGCACTTTGGGGTCTCAGGGGAAAGGGTGGTGTGGGGGGTGAAGGATAAAACACTACAAATTGGGTACAATATACACTGCTTGGGTGATGGGTGCACCAAAATCTCAGAAATCACCATTAAAGAACTTATTCATGTAACCAAACACCACCTGTTCCCCCAAAAAACTATCAAAATAAAACAAAGATTAACAAAAAAAGAAAGAAAAGTATCAAGTCACATATAAGGGAATCTCCATTAGACTACCAAGTTATCACCAGATTTCTCAGCAGAAACCTTGCAAGTCAGGAGATAACAGAAGGACAAGTTCAAAGTGCTGACTGCAAAAAAAAAACCCCAAAACCCGTCAGCCAAGAATACTTTATTCAGCAAAGCTATCCTTTAGATATGAAGTAGAAACAAAGACCTTTGCAGACAAGCAAAACCTAAGGGAATTTACGACCACTAGACCAGCCTTACAAGAAATGCTTAAAGAACTGCTATAGCCAGAAATTAAAGGACAATAATTAGAACCATGAAGATGTGTTTGTAATTATTGTTGTAAAAAATTGTTAAAAACAAACCAGCTATAATTAAAAGCTAAGAAACACACAACAGATAAAAAGTAAAATAAAACAGCAAAATATAAATTGACAGGAGGGGGGGAAAGTATTTTTATGTGACCAATGGTAAGTTGCTATCAGCTTAAGACAGTATATTACAACTGTAAGACTCTTTATGGTAGCCCCATGGTAACCACAAAGTAAGAAATTACAGCAGATACAAAAATGAAAAAGAGAAAGGAAACAGAGCTTAGTACCATAGAAAGTCACTAAATTGTAGAGGTAAACAAGAGGGGAAGAGCAGAACAAAGGATCTATTAAAAAAAAAAAAACAAAAAACAGAAAACAATGATCAAAATGGCAAAAATAAGTCCTTACCAATAATAACTCTGAATGTAAACAGAGTAAATTATTTACAAGATTTAGTGTGGTTGAATGGATTAAAAACAGATCCAACTATATGCTGCCTACAAGAGACTCACCACATCATTAAAGATGAACAAACAAAATGAAGTAATGAAAAACATGCAAATGGAAACCAAATGTAAGCAGGAGTAGCCATCTTTATATCAGACAAAATAGACTTTAAGTAAAAAGTTGTAAGAGACAAAGTAGGTCATTATATAATGATAAAAAGATCAGTTCAACAAGAAGATACAACAACATATATGCACCTCATATATCTATGTATATGTAATAAATATATGTATACCTAACATTGGAACACTCAGATATACAAAGTAAATATTAATCATAAGTGAGAGATAAAATGCAATACAATAATACTAGGGAAATTCAACATCCCACTTTCAACAATGGACAGATCATCAATATAGGAAATCAACAAATAAACATCAAACTTAAACTGCACATTGACCAAATGGACCTAACAGACATCTACAGAACATTCCATCCAACAGCTGCAAAATATACATTCTTTTCAACTGCACATAGGGTATTCTCCAGGATGGATCATACGTTGGGTCACAAAACAAGTCTTAACAAATTTAAGAAGATAACGATCACATCAAGTGACCATAATTTTATAAAACTAGAAACCAACAACAAAAAAACTTTGAAAACTTTACAAACATATGGAACTTAATATGCTACTAAATAACCAGTGGGTCAAGGAAGAAATCAAAAGGGAAATTTAAAAAATTCCTTGAGACTAGTAAGAATTGAAACACATCATACCAAAATCTATGGGACACAGCAAAAGCAGTCCTAAGAGGGAAATTTACAGCAATAATGCCTACATCAAAAAAGAAGATAAACTTCTAATAACCTGACGATATACCTAAAGCAACTGAAAAAATAAGAAAGAAATAAACCCGAAATTGGTGGAAGGAAATAACACTCAGAGCACAAGCAAATGAAATAGAGATTAAAAATAATTAAAGGCCGGGCACGGTGGCTCAAGCCTGTAATCCCAGCACTTTGGGAGGCTGAGACGGGCAGATCCCAAGGTCAGGAGATCGAGACCATCCTGGCTAACATGGTGAAACCCCGTCTCTACTAAAAAATGCAAAAAACTAGCCGGGTGAGGTGGCGGGCGCCTGTAGTCCCAGCTACTCGGGAGGCTGAGGCAGGAGAATGGCGTGAACCCGGGAGGCGGAGCTTGCAGTGAGCCGAGATTGTGCCACTGCACTCCAGCCTGGGCGACAGAGCGAGACTCCATCTCAAAAAAAAAAAAAAAAAAAAAATAATAATTCAAAAGATCAACAAAATGAAGGGTTGTTTTTTTAAAAGGTAAAACTGACAAACTTTTAGCTAGACTAAGAATAAAAGAGAGAAAACACAAACAAAATCAGAAATGAAAAAGGAGACATAATCATTGATACCACAGAAATACAAAGGATCATAAGAGACTATTATGCACAACTACATACCAACACGTTTGACAACAGAATGAATAAATTCCTGCACACATGCAACATACCAAGATATAAACTATAAAAAGAAAATCTAAGCAGACCAAGAATGAGGGAGGAAATGAAATCAGTCATAAAAAAATCATCCATCAAAGAAAAGCCCAGGGCTGGGCGTGGTGGCTTACACCTGTAATCCCAGCACTTTGGGAGGCTGAGGCCAGCGGATCAACTGAGGATGGGAGTTCACGACCAGCCTGACCAACATGGAGAAACACCATCTCTACTAAAAATACAAAATCAGCCGGGCCTGTGGTGCATGCCTGTAATCTCAGCTACTTGGGAGGCTGAGGCAGGAGAATCGCTTGAACCCAGGAGGTGGAGGTTGTGGTGAGCTGAGATCATGCCATTGCACTCCAGCCTGGGCAACAAGAATGAAACTCTGTCTCAAAAACCAACCAACCAACCAACCAACCAACCAACCAACCAACCAACCAGGATCTTGAAGTTTTCACTGCTGAATTCTGCCAAATATTTAGAGAACTAATACTAATTATCAGCGGGGTGCGGTGGCTCATGCTTGTAATCCCAGAACTTTGGGAGGCTGAGGCAGGTGGATCACCTGAGGTTAGGAGTTCGAGACCAGCCTGACCAACATGGAGAAAACCCGTCTCTACTAAAAATACAAAATTAGCCGAGTGTGGTGGTGCATGCCTGTAGTGCCAGCTACTCGGGAGGCTGAGGCAGGAGAATCGCTTGAACCTGGGAGGTGGAGGTTGTGGTGAGCCGAGATTGCGCCATTGCACTCCAGCCTGGGCAACAAGAGCAAAACTCTGTCTCAAAAAAAAAAAAAAAAAAAAAAAAAAAAAAAAAAAAAAAAAGAACTAATACTAATTCTCAAACTAAACCTCTCAAAATTAAAGAGGAAGGAACTTATTTTATGAGGCCAGCATTTCTCTGATTTCAAAACCAGAGAAACATGTAATAAAAGAAAATTACAAGCCAATATACTTGATGAACACAGATGCAAAAATTCTCAACAAGATACTAACAAACTAAATTCAATAGCACATTAAAAAGATCATTCACTGTGATTAGTGGGACTCATCCCAGGGATGCAAGGATGGCTTAACATATGGAAATCAATAAATATGACATACCACATTAACAGAAAGAAAGACAAAAACCCTATGATCATTTCAAGAGACACAGAAAAACAATATGACAAAACTCAGCATTCCTTCATTGAAAAAACTCTCAACAAATTCAGTATACAAGGAACATACCTCAACACAACATAAGTCACTTAAGACAAACCCATAGCTAATGTCATAAGATTAGAAACGAGACAAGGAGGCCCACATTCACCCCTCTATTCAACACAGTACTGGAAGTCCTAGCAAGAACAATTAGTCAAGAGAAAGAAATAAAAGGCATCCAAATGGGAAAGAAGGAAGTCAATATGTCCCTGTTTACAGATGTCTTTTCCTTTTTTTTTTTTTTTTTCCAGAGATGGGGTCTATATTGCCTAGGCTGGTCTCAAACTCCTGGGCTCAAGATCCTCTTGCCTTAGTCTCCTGAGCTCCTGAGTAGCTGGGACTACAGATGCATACCACTATGCCTGGCACATGATCTTACATACAGAAAATCCTAAACACTCCACCAAAAAACTCTTTGAATAAATGAATTCAGCAAATTAGGAGGATACAAAAATCAACATACAAAAATCAGTGGTATTTCCATACATTAATAGTGAATGTCCTGAAAAAGAATCAAGAGAGCAATTCCATTCACAATAGTAATAATAAAAATAAGATACCTAGGAATAAACTTAACAAGATAAAAGATCTCTACGTTGTAAACTATGAAAAGAATTTTTTTTTATAAAGAAATAGAGGACACCAATAAATGGAAAAATAATCCTGTATTCATGGATTAGAATAATTAATATTGTTAAAATGGCCATATTACCCAAAGTAATCTACAGATTTAATGCAATCTCTATTGGAATACCAATGACATTCTTCACAGAAACCAAAACAATCCTAAAATTCACAGGGAACCAAAACAAAACAGAGCCTGAATAGCCAAAGCAATCCTGAGCAAAAAGAACAAAGCTGGAGGCATCACATTAATTGACTTCAAAATTAACTACAAAACTGTGTTCCCAAAACACCATGGTACTTGCATAAAAACAGGTACATAGACCAATGGAACAAAATAAAGAGTACAGAAATAAATGCATGCACTGACAACCAACTTATTTTTGGTAAAGCTGCCAAGAACATGCAATGGGGAAATGAGAGTCTCTTCAATAAATCGCGCTGGGTTAATTGGGTATCTACATGCGGAAGAATGAGACTAGAACCCTACTTCTCACCAATACAAAAACCAACTCAAAATAACTTAAAAATGTCAATGTAAAACCTGAAACTATGAATGTACTAGAAGAAAACACAGAGGAAATGTTTCACAAGATTGAGTCAGGCAAGGATTTTAAAAACAAGATCTCAAAACCACAATTAACATACCAAAAATAGACAAAGCGGATTATATCAAACTAAAAAGATTTTACACAGCAAAGTTAACTAACAGAGTGAAAAGACAACCTGCAGAATGGGAGAAAATATCTGCAAACTATACACTGATAATGGGTTAATATCTAGAATATATACAAAACTTAAATAACTCAACAGTAAAAAACTAAACAACCCAATTCAAAAATGGACACAAGATCTTAACAGACTTTTCTCAGAAGACATACAAATAGCCAACAGGTATATGAAAAATTGCTCAACATCACTAATCATCAAGGAAATGCAAATTAGAACCACAATGACATACCAGTCCACTCCAGTTAGAATAGTTATTACCAAAAAGACAAAATAAGATGCTGGGTACAGTAACACATCCTTGTAATCCTAGCACTTTGGGAGGCTGAGGTGGGAGGACTGCTTGAGCCCAGGAATTCACAACCAGCCTGGACAACATAGTGAGACTTGTCTCTATTAAAAAAATTAAAAAATTAGTTGGTGGATCACCTGAGGTCAGGAGTTTGAGAGCAGCCTGGCCAACATGGTGAAATCCCATCTGTACTGAAAATACAAAAATTAGCCAGGTGTGGTACCAAGCATCTGTAATCCCAGCTATTTGGGAGCCTGAGGCAGGGGAATCACTTGAACCTGGGTGGCAGAGGTTTCAGTGAGCCGAGATTGCACCATTGCACTCCAGCCTGGGTAACATGAGCAAAACTCCATCTTAAAAAAAGAAAAAAAAGAAAATTAGCTGGGTGTAGTTGTTTGCACCTGTAGTCCCATCTACTTGAGAGACTGATTTGGGAGGATTACTTGACCCTGGGGGGTTGAGCTGCAGTGAGCCATAATTGTTCCCCTGCACTCCAGCCTGGGCAACAGTGTCTCAAAAAACAAAACAAAACAAAAAAGACAAAACAAACATTGGTGAGGATGTAGAGAAAAGGAAACACTGAAACACTGTTGGTGGGATTGTAAACTAGTATAGCTATCATGTAAAAAGTTTGTAAATAGAATTACTGTATGATCCAGCAATACCACTGTTGGCTATAAATCCAAAGAAATGAAATCAGCATGTCAAAGAAGTATCTACACTCCCATGTTTATTGCAGCACTATTCATAATAGTCAAGATATGGAGTCGACCTAAGTGTTCTTCAGTGGATTAAAGGATAAAGTGTGGTATACATACGCAATGGAATACTATTTAGCCATAAAAAAGAATGCAATCTTTCTTTTTTACAACATGGATGGACCTGGAGGTTTTTATGTTAAGTGAAATAAGCCAGGCACGAGGGCGGAGCAAGATGGCCGAATAGGAACAGCTCCAGTCTCCAACTCCCAGCGCGAGCGACACAGAAGACCAGTGATTTCTGCATTTTCAACTGAGCCTCTGCTGCTGACACCCAGGCAAACAGGGTCTGCAGTGGACCTCAAGCAATCTCCAACAGACCTACAGCTGAGGGTCCTGACTGTTAGAAGGAAAACTATCAAACAGGAAGGACACCTACACCAAAACCCCATCAGTATGTCACCATCATCATCATCAAAGACCAGAGGCAGATAAAACCACAAAGATGGGGAAAAAGCAGGGCAGAAAAGCTGGAATTTCAAAAAATAAGAGCGCATCTCCCCCGGCAAAGAAGCGCAGCTCATCGCCAGCAACGGATCAAAGCTTGACGGAGAATGACTTTGACGAGATGAGAGAAGAAGGCTTCAGTCCATCAAACTTCTCAGAGCTAAAGGAGGAATTACGTACCCAGCACAAAGAAACTAAAAATCTTGAAAAAAAAAGTGGAAGAATTGATGGCTAGAGTAATTAATGCAGAGAAGGTCATAAATGAAATGAAGAGATGAAAACCATGACACGAGAAATACGTGACAAATGCACAAGCTTCAGTAACCGACTGGATCAACTGGAAGAAAGAGTATCAGCGATTGAGGATCAAATGAATGAAATGAAGCGAGAAGAGAAACCAAAAGAAAAAAGAAGAAAAAGAAATGAACAAAGCCTGCAAGAAGTATGGGATTATGTAAAAAGACCAAATCTACGTCTGATTGGGGTGCCTGAAAGTGAGGGGGAAAATGGAACCAAGTTGGAAAACACTCTTCAGGATATCATCCAGGAGAACTTCCCCAACCTAGTAGGGCAGGCCAACATTCAAATCCAGGAAATACAGAGAACGCCACAAAGATACTCCTGGAGAAGAGCAACTCCAAGACACATAACTGCCAGATTCACCAAAGTTGAAATGAAGGAAAAAATCTTAAGGGCAGCCAGAGAGAAAGGTCGGGTTACCCACAAAGGGAAGCCCATCAGACTAACAGCTGATCTCTCGGCAGAAACTCTACAAGCCAGAAGAGAGTGGGGGCCAATATTCAACATTCTTAAAGAAAAGAATTTTAAACCCAGAATTTCATATCCAGCCAAACTAAGTTTCATAAGTGAAGGAGAAATAAAATCCTTTACAGATAAGCAAATGCTTAGAGATTTTGTCACCACTAGGCCTGCCTTACAAGAGACCCTGAAGGAAGTACTAAACATGGAAAGAAACAACTGGTACCAGCCATTGCAAAAACATGCCAAAATGTAAAGACCATTTAGGCTAGGAAGAAACTGCATCAACTAACGAGCAAAATAACCAGTTAATATCATAATGGCAGGATCAAGTTCACACATAACAATATTAACCTTAAATGTAAATGGACTAAATGCTCCAATTAAAAGACACAGACTGGCAAACTGGATAAAGAGTCAAGACCCATCAGTCTGCTGTATTCAGGAGACCCATCTCACATGCAGAGACATACATAGGCTCAAAATAAAGGGATGGAGGAAGATTTACCAAGCAAATGGAGAACAAAAAAAAGCAGGGGTTGCAATCCTAGTCTCTGATAAAACAGACTTTAAACCATCAAAGATCAAAAGAGACAAAGAAGGCCATTACATAATGGTAAAAGGATCAATTCAACAGGAAGAGCTAACTATCCTAAATATATATGCACCCAATACAGGAGCACCCAGATTCATAAGGCAAGTCCTTAGAGACTTACAAAGAGACTTAGACTCCCATGCAATAGTAATGGGAGACTTCAACACTCCACTGTCAACATTAGACAGATCAACGAGACAGAAATCTTGTCCAGAAATTGAACTCATCTCTGCAGCAAGCAGACCTAATAGACATCTATAGAACTCTCCACCCCAAATCAACAGAATATACATTCTTCTCAGCACCACATCGCACTTATTCCAAAATTGACCACATAATTGGAAGTAAAGCACTCCTCAGCAAATGTAAAAGAACAGAAATTATAACAAACTGTCTCTCAGACCACAGTGCAATCAAACTAGAACTCAGGACTAAGAAACTCAATCAAAACCGCTCAACTACATGGAAACTGAACAACCTGCTCCTGAATGACTACTGGGTACATAACGAAATGAAGGCAGAAATAAAGATGTTCTTGGAAACCAATGAGAACAAAGATACAACATACCAGAATCTCTGGGACACATTTAAAGCAGTGTGTAGAGGGAAATTTATAGCACTAAATGCCCATAAGAGAAAGCTGGAAAGATCTAAAATTGACACTCTAACATCACAATTAAAAGAACTAGAGAAGCAAGAGCAAACGCATTCAAAAGCTAGCAGAAGGCAAGAAATCACTAAGATCAGAGCAGAACTGAAGGAGAGAGAGACACAAAAAACCCTCCAAAAAAATCAATGAATCCAGGAGTTGGTTTTTTGAAAAGATCAACAAAATTGACAGACCGCTAGCAAGACTAATAAAGAAGAAAAGAGAGAAGAATCAAATAGACGCAATAAAAAACGATAAAGGGGATATCACCACCGACCCCACAGAAATACAAACTACCATCAGAGAATACTATAAACACCTCTACGCAAATAAACTAGAAAACCTAGAAGAAATGGATAATTTCCTGGACACTTACACTCTTCCAAGACTAAACCAGGAAGAAGTTGAATCCCTGAATAGACCAACAGCAGGCTCTGAAATTGAGGCAATAATTAATAGCCTACCAACCAAAAAAAGTCCAGGACCAGATGGATTCACAGCTGAATTCTACCAGAGGTACAAGGAGGAGTTGGTACCATTCCTTCTGAAACTATTCCAATCAATAGAAAAAGAGGGAATCCTCCCTAACTCATTTTATGAGGCCAACATCATCCTGATACCAAAGCCTGGCAGAGACACAACAAAAAAAGAGAATTTTAGACCAATATCCCTGATGAACATTGATGCAAAAATCCTCAATAAAATACTGGCAAACCGGATCCAGCAGCACATCAGAAAGCTTATCCACCATGATCAAGTGGGCTTCATCCCTGGGATGCAAGGCTGGTTCAACATTCGCAAATCAATAAACATAATCCAGCATATAAACAGAACCAAAGACAAAAACCACATGATTATCTCAATAGATGCAGAAAAGGCTTTTGACAAAATTCAACAGCCCTTCATGCTAAAAACGCTCAACAAATTCGGTATTGATGGAACGTACCTCAAAATAATAAGAGCTATTTATGACAAACCCACAGCCAAAATCATACTGAATGGGCAAAAACTGGAAAAATTCCCTTTGAAAACTGGCACAAGACAGGGATGCCCTCTCTCACCACTCCTATTCAACATAGTGTTGGAAGTTCTGGCTAGGGAAATCAGGCAAGAGAAAGAAATCAAGGGTATTCAGTTAGGAAAAGAAAAAGTCAAATTGTCCCTGTTTGCAGATGACATGATTGTATATTTAGAAAACCCCATTGTCTCAGCCCAAAATCTCCTTAAGCTGATAAGCAACTTCAGCAAAGTCTCAGGATACAAAATTAATGTGCAAAAATCATATTAATGTGCAAAAATCACAAGCATTCTTATACACCAGTAACAGACAAACAGAGAGCCAAATCAGGAATGAACTTCCATTCACAATTGCTTCAAAGAGAATAAAATACCTAGGAATCCAACTTACAAGGGATGTAAAGGACCTCTTCAAGGAGAACTACAAACCACTGCTCAGTGAAATAAAAGAGGACACAAACAAATGGAAGAACATACCATGCTCATGGATAGGAAGAATCAATATCGTGAAAATGGCCATACTGCCCAAGGTAATTTATAGATTCAATGCCATCCCCATCAAGCTACCAACGAGTTTCTTCACAGAATTGGAAAAAACTGCTTTAAAGTTCATATGGAACCAAAAAAGAGCCCGCATCTCCAAGACAATCCTAAGTCAAAAGAACAAAGTTGGAGGCATTACGCTACCTGACTTCAAACTATACTACAAGGTACAGTAACCAAAACAGCATGGTACTGGTACCAAAACAGAGATATAGACCAATGGAACAGAACAGAGTCCTCAGAAATAATACCACACATCTACAGCCATCTGATCTTTGACAAACCTCAGAAAAACAAGAAATGGGGAAAGGATTCCCTATTTAATAAACGGTGCTGGGAAAATTGGCTAGCCATAAGGAGAAAGCTGAAACTGGATCCTTTCCTTACTCCTTATACGAAAATTAATTCAAGATGGATTAGAGACTTAAATGTTAGACCTAATACCATAAAAACCCTAGAGGAAAACCTAGGTAGTACCATTCAGGACATAGGCATGGGCAAAGACTTCATGTCTAAAACACCAAAAGCAACGGCAGCAAAAGCCAAAATTGACAAATGGGATCTCATTAAACTAAAGAGCTTCTGCACAGCAAAAGAAACTACCATCAGAGTGAACAGGCAACCTACAGAATGGGAGAAAATTTTTGCAATCTGCTCATCTGACAAAGGGCTAATATCCAGAACCTACAAAGAACTCAAACAAATTTACAAGAAAAAAACAAACAACCCCATCAAAAAGTGGGCAAAGGATATGAACAGACATTTCTCAAAAGAAGACATTCATACAGCCAACAGACACATGAAAAAATGCTCATCAGAGAGCACTGGCCATCAGAGAAATGCAAATCAAAACCACAATGAGATACCATCTCACACCAGTTAGAATGGCGATCATTAAAAAGTCAGGAAACAACAGGTGCTGGAGAGGATGTGGAGAAACAGGAACACTTTTACACTGTTGGTGGGATTGTAAACTAGTTCAGCCATTATGGAAAACAGTATGGCGATTCCTCAAGGATCTAGAACTAGATGTACCATATGACCCAGCCATCCCATTACTGGGTATATACCCAAAGGATTATAAATCATGCTGCTATAAAGACACATGCAACACGTATGTTTATTGCGGCACTATTCACAATAGCAAAGACTTGGAATCAACCCAAATGTCCATCAGTGACAGAATGGATTAAGAAAATGTGGCACATATACACCATGGAATACTATGCAGCCATAAAAAAGGATGAGTTTGTGTCCTTTGTAGGGACATGGATGCAGCTGGAAACCATCATTCTTAGCAAACTATCACAAGAACAGAAAACCAAACACCGCATGTTCTCACTCGTAGGTGGGAACTGAACAATGAGATCACTTGGACTCGGGAAGGGGAACATCACACACCGGGGCCTATCATGGGGAGGGGGGAGGGGGGACGGATTGCATTGGGAGTTATACCTGATGTAAATGACGAGTTGATGGGTGCTGACGAGTTGATGGGTGCAGCACAGCAACATGGCACAAGTATACATATGTAACAAACTTTGCATGTTATGCACATGTACCCTAGAACTTAAAGTATAATAATAATAAAAAATAAATGAAAAAAAAAAAAAAAAGAAATAAGCCAGGCACAAAAGGACAAATATTGCATGATCTCACTCAAGTGTGTAATCTAAAAAGAGAAGTTCAGGTTGGTATCACAGAAGCAAAGAGTACACCAGTGGTTACCAGAGGCTGAGGAGGGGGTGGGGGAAGAAGGGAGGAGGAAGAGAGGTTGGTCAATGGGTAAAAGGCTACAATTAGATAGGAGGAATAAATCTTGGTGTTCTATTGCATAGTAGAGTAACTATGGTTAACAGTAAAGTGTTATATGTTACAAAATCCCTAGAAGAAAGGCCTCTGAACGTTCTTACCACAAACAAATGACAAATGTATGAGGTTATGAACACAATAGATACCCTGATTAGATTATATAATATATATATATATATATATATATATATATATATATATATATATATATAAACATCAAAATGTACTCAGTAAGTTTGTACAGTTACTGATATGGTCTGGCAGTGTCCCCACCCAAATCTCATCTTGAATTCCCACGTATTGTGGGAGGGACCTGGTGGGAGCACTTGAATCATGGGGACAGGTCTTTCCCGTGCTGTTCTCATGATAGTGAATAAGTCTCATGACATCTGATGTTTTTTTATAAAAATGAGTTCACTTGCACAAACTCTCTTTGCCTGCTACCATCCACGTGAGTTGTGACTTGCTCCTCCTTGCCTTCCACCATGATTGTGAGGCCTCCCCAGCCATGTGGAAATGTAAATCCATTAAACCTCTTTTTCTTTCCAGTCTTGGTTATGTCTTTATCAGCAGGGTAAAAACGGACTAATACAGTAAATTGGTACCAATAGAGTGAGGCTCTGCTAAAAAGATACCTGAAAATGTTGGAAGTGACTTTGGAAATGGGTAGCAGGCAGAGGTTGGAACAGTCTGGAGGGCTCAGAAGAAGACAGGAAAACGTGGGAAAGTTTGGAACTTAAGAGACTTGTTGAATGGCTTTGACCAAAAATGCTGATAATGATAAGGACAATGAAATCCAGGCTGAGCTGGTCTCAGATGGCAATGAGGAAACTGTTGGGAACTGGAGCAAAGGTGACTCTTGCAAAGAGACTGGTGGCATTTTTCCCCCACCTTAGAGATTTGTGGAACTTTGAACTTGAGGGAGATGATTTAGGGTATCTGGCAGAAGACATTTCTAAGCAGCAAAGCATTCAAGAGATGACTTGGGTGCTGTTAAAAGCATTCAATTTTAAAAGGGAAACAGAGCATGAAAGTTTGGAAAATTTGCAGCCTGACTATGTGATAGAAAAGAAAATCCCATTTTCTGAGGAGATATTCAAGCCAACTGCAGAAATTTGCATAAGTAACAAGGAACTGAATGTTAATCCCCAAGACAATGGGGAAAATGTCTCCAGGGCATGTCAGAGGTCTTCATGGCAGCCCCTCCCATCACAGGCCTGGAGGCCTAGGAGGAAAAGATGGTTTAGTGGGGCAGGCCCAGGGCCCCCCTGCTCTGTGCGGCCTAGGGACTTGGTACCCTGACTTCCACCCACTCTGGCCATGGCTAAAGGGGCCAAGATACAGCTTGGGCTGTTGCTTCAGAGGGTGGAAGCCCCAAGCCTTGGCAGCTTCCATGTGGTGTTGAGCCTGCAGGTGCACTGAAGTCAAGAATTGAAGTTTGGGAACCTCTGCCTAGATTTCACAGGATGTATGAAAATCCTTGAGTGCCCAGTTTGCGGCAGGGGAGGGGCCGTCATGGAGAACCTCTGCTAGCACGGTGTGGAAGGGAAATGTGGGATCAGAGCCCCCACACAGAGTCCCTACTGTGGCACCACATAGTGGAGCTGTAAGAAAAGGGCCACCGTCCTCCAGACCCTAGAATGGTAGATCCACTGACAGCTTGCACCACGTGCCTGGAAAAACTGCAGACACTCAATGCCAGCCCGTGAAAGCAGTCAAGAGAGGGGCTATACCCTGCAAAGCCACACAGGCAGAGCCGCCCAACATGACGGGAACCCACCTCTTGCAACAGCGTGACTTGGATGTGAGACATGGAGTCAAAAGAGATCATTTTGGAGCTTTAAGATCTGACGGCCCTGTTGGATTTTGGACTTGCATGGGGCCTGTAGCCCCTTTGTTTTGGCCAATTTCCCCTATTTTGAATGGGTATATTTGCCCAATGCCTGTACTCCAACTGTATCTAAGAAGTAACTAATTTGCTATGGATTTTATAGGCTCATAGGCAGAAGGGACTTGCCTTGTCTCAGATGAGACATTGTACTATGGACTTCTGAGTTAATGCTGAAATGAGTTAAGACTTTGGAGGACTGTTGGGAAGGCATGATTGGTTTTGAAATGTGAGGATATGAGATTTGGGAGGGGCTGGGGTGGAATGATATGGTTTGGCTGCCTCCCCACCCAAACCTCATCTTGAATTCCCATGAGCTTTG
This sequence comes from Macaca nemestrina, assembly GCF_043159975.1. Lineage (NCBI taxonomy): Eukaryota > Metazoa > Chordata > Mammalia > Primates > Cercopithecidae > Macaca > Macaca nemestrina. The sequence goes on along the minus strand of NC_092131.1, from coordinate 124,563,313 downwards.
GGAGGGACCTGGTGGGAGGTAACTGAATCATGGGGGCAGGTCTTTCCCATGCTGTTCTCGTGATAGTGAATAAGTCTCAAAAGATCTGATAGTTTTACAAAGAGGGGTTCCTCGTACAAGCTCTCTCTTTGCCTGCCACCATCCATGTAAGACATGTCTTACTCCTCCTTGTGTTCTGCCATGATTGTGAGGCCTCCCCAGCCATGTGGAACCCTCTTTTCTTCTCAGTCTTGGGTATGTCTTTAACGGTAGTGTGAAAACGGACTAATACAGTTACAATGTGCCAATTAAAAAAATAAATTAAAAGTGAAAGAAATTCAGATATTTAATAGTAAAATAAAATTAGTTGGATATGCTGTAAAAGTCTTTTTAAATTTTTGACACGGCCTTCTACAGTGTCTGGCACAAAATTAGTATGGGTGACCATACTTCGAATTGAAAAATATTTCCAAGAATGGCTTAGATGCAGAAACTTGACTTAAAAAAATAAAATAATAAGAATAAATACTGTAATGATCTCATGTCTCTTAGATATCTTCCTACCTCTTCTATGCCAGATAAGGGGAAGGAAGGGATAGATTTCAGAATCTGCTCCTGCTCTACTTCAGGGATACAGCCAGAGAACAGCTCCAATGACTGTACTGGAGCCCTTTCTACTCAACTTCACAACTGACAAAAATGTCCAGATTGTAACAGGGAGTGGAGTGAGACTTCCTGTCAGTTCATATCTGGGAAGGTGAGAAGGCAAATATGAAAATGATTAACAAAAAAAAATTGCTTTGTTTGCTACACTAGGCAGATGTGAAATATGGTTTGCGGTTTTACACACAGGCTTTACCAAGCCAACTAACAATGCATTATCTGTAAGAAAACAATATTCAACAACAGTGGTTCAAATCAGAGAAAGACTGGCATGGTATTTTTTGAAGCAGTATGGTTGTCAATCATCCTTTTTAAGTCACATGAGTTATTTGGTTTGGCAGATTACCATTGCTCCTTCCTAAAGGAGGAAGGTATTAGGGGAAAAATACCTCCTAAAGGAAGGTATAAAAAGAAGGATTTGGTATTTATAATAACATATGTGAAAAAGTATGTATTTCCCCCTGGAAAGCCCACTGGAATTGTAATGAAGCATTTGAATGGGTCTTCTGCTTCATCACAGCTGAAGCACGTGGCTAAGTTGTCTGGATGACAAGAATGCAGGGTTGCTGCATCACAGGGTAGCCCAAGGGAGAATGCAGGGACAGAATGACATTCGTCAGCAGAGAGGGCAAAGCTCTACAATAACCAAAAGGACATGGGGAATTGAATGGGATCAAGCAACTGAGAGAAAGGCCAGGGAGGCTAAAAGTCAAGTGCTGTAAGATAAATGGTTGCGGCCCAAAAGGCCTGGTGCTCTCCAGCAATAAATATACTTGAGGAAAGAGGACAGGCAGATAGAAGGGGTAAGTGAACAAAGTAATCAAGGGTAAGGAAGCTACTGAATGAAACAACTGTTCCCAAGAAAGCACTACAAGAAAGCAGAAGAAATTTATGAACTGTGAAAGAAGCAAATACAGAGGAGTCATTCTTGTTCTTCTGTTAAGCAACCATAAGCTTCAGAGAGCAACAAATTGCATGGATTTGGGGAACCAGAGATCAGTGCAGAACACAGAAGAGGTGCTGATAGGCAGAACAGGTAATTGATTAACACCAGATGAAACTCTGTTGGGAAATAAAAAATTAACGAGGGTAAATGAGTTCAGATGCCAAAGTAGGAGTAAATTTCCCTGGAGAGAAGGTGACCTTAGAAGGAAACAGGGTTGACCTTGAACAGGTGTCAGAAATTGCCACATCTGTGTAGTGGAAAGCATACAGGTGTTGGGAGTCCAGCTAGCCATGAGTTCCAGTCTCAGTTCTCCTACCTACTTTTAATCTTATTTATTACATAACCTTGGGCTAAGCACTGAACATCTCTGAGCAATTTCCTCACCTACAAAGTTTGAGTTAGAAATCCTACAGTTACGGCGCTGCAAAGCCTTTACTATAATTACCTTACACTTACAGGAACCTTCTAGGGTTACTATACTACACTGTAGGTATAACCCTATAAGGTTAACCCTACTAGGTATAAGGTATTGTACTATAATGGGTACTCTGTAAATGGTAGCTATTATTGTTGTTTTAAGTCTGAACCAATTTATAACCAGAGATGAACTGAGACAGGGGAGTTCTCAGAAATTCCTTCAGTTGGAGAGAGTTGACATCAAGAAAGTTGTAAAAGCTCTAACGGAACACATTCTAACATCACATACCCAAATATCAAGAAAAGCCAGGTGTGGTGACTCACACCTGTAATCCCAGCACTTTGGGAGACTGAGGCGGGCGGGTCATTTGCGGTCAGGAGTTTGAGACTAGCCTGCAAACATGGTGAAACCTTATCCCTACTAAGAATACAAAAATTAGCCAGGCATGGTGGCATGTGCCTGTAATCCCAGCTACTCAGGAGGCTGAGGCAGGAGAATTGCTTGAACCCAGGAGGCGGAAGTTGCCGTGAGCCAAGGTTGCGCCACTGCACTCCAGACTGGGTGATAGAAAACAAAAACAAAAACAAAACAACAACCAAGAATGATACCTGAGCTCTACTTATACTGCTTTTCATTAAAAGAATTTTCTTTCTCTCTACAAAACTGCTTTAAAAAATCCATTGTGCTCTTCTGTGTTTTCCAAATTGTGTTTATCATTGAGCATGTATTCCTTTTATAATTAGGAAAAAGAACTTATTTTTAAAAGGTGGGGGTGAGACAGACAGACATGCTGTCTGCTGCTGCAAAAGAGCCTAAATATCTGAAGTAAAGTATTAATAGCAGCAATGGAGTGAAGGTGATAAATCTGAGAAATGTTTACAAGGTATTTTTGGTATTCTCTACCAGGAATGTGTGAATGACATTGTGAGACCCACTGCCATAACATGGGCCTTGAGATTTAAATTATTTTAATATAGTTTTTTAACAAAGAACAAAGTTTTAAGAACTCTAGCAATTTTACCTGATAAGGTCCTGAACTCGATTGTTAAAAGCATCACCTTGTGAGGGTTTGTTTTTCATTTCCTGTGTTGGTATTTTGGGGGTAGCTGGCTGGCAGTTTCCATCTGGTCGACTGGCAATCAGGCAGCCCAAAACCACAGCACTGACTTTGAGAAGTCCCGTTGTCAAGCCTTCAAAAACTTGTTTATTTGTATTTCTTCCCAAAATAGTATTATTTTCATCTGGAACATAAACCTAGATGAAAAAAAGTACAGTAAATATGTTTCAATAAAACCACCAAAAATGGGCAGAGATAGTTTAGAACATTTCTGGAATCATAAGTAATTTTGACAATCTAAAATGTTCAAGAGTGTTGGCTCTGAAATCAGACTGCAAATTCAATTCTGAGCTTTACCCTCAGTACCTGATGTCCCTGGATAAGGTTACTATTTCAAAATCCCAATTTCTCATCTATAAAACAAGGATAACGAGAGTACCTGTATCATATAATTTTTGTGATTATTAAATGAGCTAATACATATAAAATGCTTAGAATATGCACAGGCACACAGTGAGTATTCAATACTTACTTAATAAATTACATTAAAAATTTAAATGAACTCAGAAAAACTGATAAAATGACAGCACTGTTTCTTATCACAGTGTATTAAAAAATATCTAACCTGAATTCCTATATCAGGATGAAATTTGCATTTCCTACTACAAAATGGCAAAACAGTTCTTTCCCTATACATAATGTCACACTCAGCTCTCTTTGTGTATAGTTTACAAGTAACGTGGTTGTTGAACGTTGGAGCTTGGACCATGGCTCTGCAGTAAATGATCTGAGACAAGTTCCTTGCTTTCTGTATCTCCCTAGCTCCCAGGACAACTCTGAAATTCAACTAAGAAGATGAATGGGAAAATATTTGGTAAAATATTAAATTCCACAAATGTACTTACTTGGTGACAACCAGTCTTTGCCTCATTTTCACTATTTATCTGTATCAGTTCTACCAAAGATAGAGGCATAAATGATCACTTGGATCCAAAAGGGGATCCTTAGAAAAAACAAGCAACTTATTGGCCAGAACTAGTCACACAAGTCCACCCAACCACAAAGGGAGCCAGGAGCTGTCATCCTATCATGTACTTGGAAAGAGAGAAAGAATCAGAACATCTGGTAAACAGCACTATCGACTGCAGAGTAATAGTTATTGTTTTTTCTGTTATGACTATGCAGACATTCACAGCTAATCTACTTAATATTTACCCGTTTGTCTAAAATTTTTGGTTTTACTGAGATAATCATTTTTCCCTATATGTTGAATTTCCTATTTATGTGTCATCAATTAATTGTCTATCTTTCTGGTCAAAATGAAATTTCCTCTCAAGTTCATCTACATCAGGGATTGATGATTCTTTTTCCTTCTCCAAAGGAGACATTCTTCCTGAAATCTGCCACCCTCCTTCTCTAACCTAGACTGGTAGCTCTCTAGGCTTACTACACAGCTCTAGGTTAGATGCCCTTATTTCTTGGATCACATGTCTTCCTTTTCTTTACATACAATTCTCTCATTCTGGTGTAGGGTCTATTCCATCATCTTCTTAAGAAAGAGTGCACAGGAAGAAACATTTTGAGATTCTGCACGTTTAAAAATATCTTTTATTATCCTTACATTTTATCTACAGTTTGGCTGGATATAGGATTCTTGGTTGGAACCCATATCCTTTAAGTTCTGAAGGATTGCTCCATTGTTTTCCACTTCAAGCATGGCCGTTTAGAAGTCTCTAATTCCTAATACTTCAGTACACATCCTGTAGAACTTTGAAACTCCAGAAACAGAATCTTCTTATGGCTGATTTCCTGTGCCTTGGTATAGATTTTATTTATTGTGTGAAAACTCAGTGGTCTTTTCAACTTGAAAGTTTTATGTTTCATTTCTGGGAAAATTTCTTGCATTATTTCTTTGCTAATTTCCTCCCACTTTCTCTGTTGGATTTTTTGTTTTGTTTTGTTTTGTTTTGGAGACAGAGTCTTACTCTGTCATCCAGAAAGGAGTGCAATGGCATGATCTCACCTCTCTGCAACCTCTGCCTCCCGGGTTCAAGCGATTCTCCTGCCTCAGCCTCCCAAGTAGCTGGGATTACAGGTGTGTGCCACTACACCTGACTAATTTTTGTATTTTTAGTAGAGACGGGGTTTCACCATGTTGGCCAGGCTAGTCTTGAACTCCCGACTTCAGGTGATCCGCCCACCTTGGCCTCCCCAAATGCTGAGATTGCAGGCATGAGCCAATGCGCTTGGCCTTCTGATGGATTTTGAACCTAGACTGAGTTTCTAATTTAGAAAATATTTTTTCTCTTGTTTTTCACTGTTTTATGTTTTTTCCTACTTCTTTGGAGACTTCCTTATTTTCCAGTCCTACTAATTTTTTTTGTTTCATCAATTATATTTTAATATTTCAAGAGTTCTTTTTGGCTTTCTATATGTTTTGGTAGTGTCTTGTTTTTATTTCATGGATGCAATATCTTCTCATCTTTGTGAAATTAGAATTTTTAAAAGATTTTCTTTTGTTTCTTCCATGGTCTCTGTTTCATTTGAGGTTTTCCTGTATTTCAGGTTGGAGGCTTTCCTCAAATATGTATTAATCTTGGGCTTTTTGTTCATATTTAAGACTGATGAATGAATGTATCAGTGTATCACAATCTGGATCTAATCAATCAGAAGCTGAATACAAACTTCTGCATGAGGGGTTTCAATTTGGGTGATTAGGTTGAGACCACACTTTTTTCTGCTCGGGGATCCCAGCTTTTAATATTTATAAGTCTATTCTCCCGGGACAGTTAATTTCATGATATAGAATGAAATCTTATATCCTCCACAAACCTGGAGTGTATAACATGGTGCCCATTTTCAGAGGTTCACTGGAGAAGCGGGCTTAGTGTCTTACTGTTCTGAGAATGAGTTTTCTCACTTTGTTTTTATATGGCTGTGCCTGGTGTCCCCATGTTCTATGTAACTTTGATTGAAACTGGTGTCTTTTCTGAGGGTTGGGCAATGACAGTCACTTGGCTATACATATAGTAGGTAGGTTCTAAGGCATCCAGGGCACCTAAACTGCCTTTTATTTAGACTTTCAACCAATTACCCTCTTTGCAGCCCCACTTGTGCCCTCATTTTCTGAGATAGCCAGTAACTCTAATTCTTGAGCCCTGCTGGGATTCTGTGGCACAAATTTTCTTCTGGCGTTCTGCTAATTTAGGCAACTGTCTTTCAATCATGTGCTTTCCAGATTGGGGGGAAAAAAACAAAGAAAAAACACTTGCTTTCCTTTCCTTCCTGTGCTCTTTCTTTGAGGGTTTATGACTTTCATCTATTTACTAGAATATTAGTAAGGCCTCTCGACAGAGAGAATGTAATTTATGTGTTCAACTGGCCACATTCTAAAATTAACTCAATAAATCCTCTAAAATACAACTTTCTTTTTCTTTTACACACTACAGAAAGAACATGAGTAATACATTTCTAGGTAATGTCAGAGTTCTTCATTCATCACAAATTTTCATATTCCTTTTTCTCCAACAACCTTGTACTGTTTTTCATCGTGAAGTATTTCAAATAAAACACTATGTATGCATATTGTACTTAGCAATCTTTCATTTATCTAGAAGTTTTTTAATCCAGTAACTGGGACTTTTAAAAATACAGTTGAGAGTCAACAGGAAATAAAAAAGACTTCTGAGATAATAAAATTGATGTCATTGCTCATCTAACATTTGAGTACCTAACACATACATAACCAAGGGAGCAGACTGATGCTTTGCTCATCCTCAGGCTTTTGTTCAGACCCTAAAGACTCTAATTTTATAAAACTAACAAGATGTGGTTTCTTGGTTTATAGAAACAGAAGGAATAATATAAAAGAGAAAAATGGGCCGGGCACAGTGGCTCACGCCTGTAATCCCAGCACTTTGGGAGGCCGAGGTGGGCGGATCACGAGGTCAGGAGACAGAGATCATCCTGGCCAACATGGTGAAACCCTGTCTCTACTAAAAATACAAAAATTAGCTGGGCATGGTGGTGCGTGCCTGTAATCCCAGCTACTTGGGAGGCTGAGGCAAGAGAATTGCTTGAACCTGGGAGTCGGTGGTTGCATTGAGCTGACATCATGCCACTGGACTCCAGCCTGGTGACAGAGAGAGACTCCATCTCACAGAAAAAAAAAAAAAATAGAGAAAAATGGTGACCATTTTACAGGTAGGCAGTAGCAAAATGTGATACTAGTTCTGGAAGAACAAGAAAAGACAGATATGAGAATACAAAAGGCATTGCGATCTGGGGACAGACTGAATCATCTTTATTTCCTATGAAATTAGGATTTACTACAAATCAGTGTTAACTGCTAATTCTCAAAATGACACCCTTAAGAGGTCAAGAAAAGGTTAAAATATGAGCCACACTTATGAGGGTAGTGGGGGAAGAATGAAAACTAATGTTTACTAAGTTTTCTACCAGGCCAGGTTCTTAATCATTTTCCTTATATTATCTCATTTAATTTTTACAGACTAGAAATCAAAGTTCAGAGACATCAAGCAACGTGTCCAAGTCTTACAACTACTGAATGGAAGAGCTGGGAGTTGAACCCAATCTGCTAAGACTCTAAAGCCCATGTGGTTTCCCTTACCCCACAGTGACTCCCTCCCATTGGGCATCTCTTTTACTGAGAGTTGTGTAGAAGCTATGTCTGGGGGAGGATGTGAAAATGGGTCATGGGCTAAAACACTTCCTTACTGATGTCTCTTCCATTAAAAAACTAGGGGTTTCACATGAGCTTTACTCTTGGCCAAAAGATTAAGAATATAGGCTAGGCGTGGTGGCTCACACCTGTAATCCCAGCACTTTGGGAGGCCAAGGCAGTGGATCACGAGGTCAGGAGTTCAAGACCACCCTGGCCAACATTGTGAAACCCTGTATCTACTAAAAATACAAAAAATTAGCCAGGCATGGTGGCAGGTGCCTGTAATTCCAGCTACTTGGGAGGCTGAGGCAGGAGAACTGCTTGAATCTGAGAGGCGGAGGTTGCAGTGAGCCGAGATTGTGCCATCGCACTCCAGCCTGGATGACCTTGAGAGACTCTGTCTCAAAAAAAAAAAAAAAAAAAAAAAAAAAAAATTAAGAATGTATTTATGGGCTGTTGGGATAGTTCTGGGTGAAACATACTAATCTCATTATTTAGAAACTGTAAATGGGGTTTGGGGACCAAATGCTACCTCCTCGTCTGCTCCAAGAAAATAAGCTCAATGTAAAGCAAATCAGATATATGGTTTTACACTATTCTTATATTCTCTGCCTATAGCTGACTGGCAACTTTGGATTTTCTGTCTCACTGGGGGCTTTGTGCTTAATTTTACAAACACCATTTTGTCAGTTGCTCATAAAGTAAACACAAATGGAGAAACTTCTATAACAATCTAGCAGTTACACAAAGAATCCTTGTGGCCCCGCAGAAGGCAAATCTCCCTTGTCAGGTTTGCTGGACCAAATCCTAGGATCTCAGGCCCAGGTCTAAAGGCCTTTACTCTACTGAACGGTCCTACTTGGTCACCATGATCTCCTATTTTCCAACAGTCTCACTGAGTTTCACATCCAGTTCAAGCACCGAAACAAATTTTTTCATAGAAAATTTCATATTTTTCAAGTAGATTGGCCCTTTCATTGTTAAAAATAGTGGTTTTTTGCTTGCAACCTTTGGTAAAATATTTTTTGGTCTGTCTCAGAGGACATTTTATTCAAATGGTCCCAGAAATTCTCCTTGTCCCTTTGTATAGGTTTTTCTTTTGCTGGGTTTAAGTTATTTTACAGGAATGTTGTAATAGAAAACCAATGCTTCATCTAGAAAAGAATTTCAAAACTGCCAGAATTAAGGTAAGGAGGGGCTCATCTTCAGTGAGACAAAATGATTTTTTTTTTTTTTTAAAAGATAGAGTCTTGCTCTGTCACCCAGGCTAGAGTGAAGTGGTGCAATCTCTGCTCACTGTATTCTCCACCTCCCTAGTTCAAGCAATTCTCGTGCTTCGGCCTCTCAAGAAGCTGGCATTACAGGTGTGTGCCATCAGGCCCAGCTAATATTTTAGTAGAGATGGGGTTTCGTCATGTTTGTCTCGAGCTCCTGGCCTCAAGCAATCCGCCCACCTCAGCCTCCCAAAGACCTTCTAGTTTTAAAAATGAGATTTGACAAAAAGAAACTTTAAGAAGGTATCTATACTGTAAATGACATTTTATTCAAAGCAGTATACTGCCCTGCTGTCTTTCATGTAGTTGGGTATCATTGTTACTTGCCAGAGGTAAAATAGCTCACTTGTGAGCAGCCTGCTCTTTTGGGACACCTTTAATACATGAAATACACACTTACGTGAGTTCTGATATCTGCTTATAGAGCAACACTTGAGTTTGAACTTACTTTCAGCACAGCTGCTGGGCCAAGGGCGTGTCCTTTGGGCAAGGTGTGCAAGCAGCCTCCTCCCTTCCCCCACTCTGCTCTATTACACACCTGACTTACCTGAGTCTGGAACACATTCCATTCTGGGGTGGGTGGTCTGTGGAGGAGCAGGGGAAGGTTACCTTCCCAGCACGCATCAGTGTTTGTAACTACCACTTGCTGGTATGTACCAAGCCTGGCCTGGGAAAGAGAGCTATGTAACTTCTGGTCCTTCTGAATCTCTCATCCCTCAGGCAGAAATCTAAAACCATGCTTTCTTTTCAAATGGATGAAAGGTATTTCCTTTAGAATATTTCTTTAGAATACCCTAGAGTGGTCATTATCCTACTCTTATTATACAGTGATTTCATGTACATAATCTTATTGCAAAACTTCCCATTCCCCTCAAAAGATATTTGACCTTTTAAAAATCTGTAGATATTTCATACAGTTTCAGATATAGAAAAAATCTTAGAATCAAATCTTTTCATTTTATCTTTGGGGAAACCAAGGTCCAGAGGAGAAAAAGACTTCCTTGAGGATACAGAAATCATCAGGGCTGGAACAAATACTGGTGCCGATTCTCTAAACTTATTCCAAAATGAAACCCAATGTTTATAGGACCAAGCCCTGAATCAAAATGTTTTCAGCAAAGTTAAATTAAAAGTCATTATAACTTTTAAAAGTCAAGCATGTATTCTTTTTTCCCATTGCCAAAGCGGTTTCAAATACTTTCAACATTCTTGTTTGCAATACAGAAAGATGCTTTTTATTAGTAATATAAATCTATTGTTCTGTAATGTGATTCCATGAGAGAAAATTAAATTAGTAATTACTGGTCATTCTGTATAACTACTTTTTGTATTCTGAAGATAGGTTTACATATTTTCAAGCTGTACAGTGTATACAGAATGGTCAGAATATGAATTAGGTTCACTGAGAACCAATAAGAGATTGTTTAGAAAACTGTCAAGACAGTGTCAGAGTATAGAAAAAAAAGGCAAAAAATGTGCAAAGGCTCCAGCAGCAGACACAAGTTCTTACATTGTTAGCCTCATTTCCTATACCAAATGGTCATTAAACATGAAACAGTCTTTTTGCCATAGATATTTATAAAACGTGTATGCCCATGTTATATTATGCATAAAAACAGAACTGATGCTTGAAAATATAAAAGGAAATCACATAGAAGTGGCTAGTAGTTTTCCACTATTATCTTTTAAAATCCCCCCCTCTTTTTTTTTTTTTTCAGACGGAGTCTCACTCTGTCGTCCAGGCAGGAGTGCAGTGGCACAATCTTGGCTCACTGCAAGCTCCGCCTCCTGGGTTCACGCCATTCTCCTGCCTCAGCCTCCCGAGTAACTCGGACTACAGGCGACCGCCACCATGCCCGGCTAATTTTTTGTATTTTTAGTAGAGACGGGGTTTCCCCGTGTTAGCCAGGATGGTCTCGATCTCCTAACCTCATGATCCGTCCACCTCGGCCTCCCAAAGTGTTGGGATTACAGGCGCAAGCCACTGCGCCCAGCCTATTCTCCTTCTTTTTATGCCCCAAATAATGTTATGACAATATTAAAGACACTGCAATTAATCCTAAATATCATTACCTTTTCTAACGTATTTATGCCTTTGAGCCTATTTTAATGCAGCCAAAATCCTAACAAGATAAAATGTCAGCAAACTTTATAGTGTATGCCTTAGTGGTCACGATGCTTGCAAAACTCTTTGTTATACATGTTGAATCATATACTTCCTCTGCTCAACACATTCCCTGGTATCTCATTTCCTGCAAACTAAAAGCTCCAAATCTCATGATGCCCAAGGAAGTCCTTCTGATCTATCTTATACCTCCATTACTCTCCAAATTAATATACTCAGTCAGTCTGTCTCTTGCTCGCATTCTGATATTTCCTCTGTCTGGAATGCCCTTCCCCCAGGTAACCTCATGACTAATTTCTCCGCTTCTTCTAGGTCTCTATTCAAATGTCATCTTATCCATAAGTTGTGCCAGAGTATCCTATTTAAAGTAACATTTCTCTCCCCAAACCTATCTTCCCTTTCTTGCTTACTCAACTTTTTCTTCCAGTGCAATAGCTACCTCCTGACATACTGTACATTATTTCCTCTCTCTCTCTCAATCAGAATATAAGCTCTACAAGGGCAAGACTTTGTCTTGATCACTGCTACAATCCCAGTGCCTAGAACAACATGAGACATGTAGTAGATGTTCAATAAATATTTTTAAAATGCATGTAGACACTGATTTTCACTAAAAAATTCACCAAACCAATAACTGTGACATGTAGAAAGTCCAAGGTAAAGAGAAAACCAGCATTAAATATATATATATATATATATTTATATATACATACACACACACACACACACACACACACATATATATATAGTATTTAGTCATCCTGGGCAAAGCTGTAAAGTGAATTAAAGGAAGAAAGGAATTTTGAGCGCAAAACCCTTCTCTATGCAATATCCTATGTGTTCACCTCTTACTCCTGTTTCAGTTATTGTAGTCTATGAGAGGTATCTTTTCTTTTCTCCACCCCCTAAAATAAGTTATGTGCCTCACTGTAATTCCCAAACACCTTGTACATGCTGTGCTTTACTGCAGCACTCATTACACTACATTTTAAATGTCTCTTACTGGTTTCTCCTACTAAACTGTGAGCTACAATTTGTCTCTGTAGTTCCAATGCCTAAATATTTGTCCAATGAAAGAATGAATAGGTTTTAGAGGCATTTACAAAGCAGCTTTGGTGTGTTGGGAGCACTTTCCTGGGAGGCCTGAGTCTCTCTCATTCTATCTTAGCCACTGCTACCAGCATGACTTGTGTGTATCCAGTTCCTTATGTATAAAATGAGGACATTCAGCCTTAAGCAGTATTTACTGAGAGTCCACTGTAAGATGGCAAGCTAGGTCCCTTTATATATATATATCTCATTAAATGTTTATAGCTACCCTATAGTATATCTATTATTATGCCTACTATGCAAATGGGAAAACAGAGGCTCACAAAGGTTAAGCAACTTACACAAGATCTTGAAGTCAGCAAATAATGGAACAGCTTCTCAAATTCAAAACATCTGACTCAATGTTAGGTGATATACCCTAACACCATTGTATCTTTCCTGATACAAAGATGGACTTGTTAATCTCTGAGACTTCTTTTAAGTCGCAGATTCTATGATTCTGTAGGTCTTTATTTATGATCATTAAGTTATTCAAGTAATCTATCTGGAATACAGGCAAAACCCAGGAAATAATTTAAAAAACCAATGAAAAAGGTGGTGGGGCATGTGTATTGATGCAAATGAGAGGACAGATAAACAGCGAAAGTTGGGGTAAAAAAATAACACCACCACCGAGGGAATCACCATCTAATAATAATGCTAGATGGCAGGCCTCGAAGAATGGAGAAAATCAGAGACTCCCAGAGTTGGAAAGCCCCAAGGTGATTATCTAGTTCATCCTCCTAAACAGTGCAGGGGTTCCTTAATACAAGAGATCTTCAAAACATTTGTGAAAAATGTGTATTTTGGAAAAACTATGCATGGATTTCAATTATTTCTGTACCAAAATAAACTTATACTAACTTGTTATGTCTGATGAGGCTCTAGTTGGAGGCACAAAGAAAGATAAGACATCAATTTGAGAAGATCTCCTATAAGAGCAAGATGAATTCTGCTAACATTGAAGCAAGAACAAACATCAAATTTATGGTGAAGCTTGGGTGGAAGAATTGTGAAATCACTGGTATTTAACAAAAAGTTTATGGGGACAATGGCCCAAGGAAATCAGCAGCTTACAAATGGATAACTTGTTTAGGGACATGATGTTGAAGATGAAGCCTGCACCAGCAGACCATCCACATCAATTTATAAGGAAAGAATTCATTTTGTGCTCTAATTGAAGGTGACTGATGATTAACAGCAGAAACAACAGCTAAAGGAGGAACTACATAACCAGAGCAAAGAAACTAAAAACCTTGAAAAAAGAATGGATGAATGGATAACTAGAATAATCAATGCAGAGAAGACCTTAAAAGAATTGATAGAGATGAAAACCATAACACGAGAACTACGTGACAAATGCACAAGCTTCAGTAACCGACTCGATCAACTGAAAGAAAGAGTATCAGCGATTGAGGATCAAATGAATGAAATGAAGCGAGAAGAGAAGTGTAGAGAAAAAAGAGTAAAAAGAAATGAACAAAGCCTCCAAGAAATATGGGATTATGTGAAAAGACCAAATCTGCGTCTGATTGGTGTGCCTGAAAGTGACGGGGAAAATGGAACCAAGTTGGAAAACACTCTTCAGGATATCATCCAGGAGAACTTCCCCAACCTAGTAAGGCAGGCCAACATTCAAATTCAGGAAATACAGAGAACACCACAAAGATACTCCTTGAGAAGAGTAACTCCAAGAAACATAATTGTCAGATTCACCAAAGTTGAAATGAAGGGAAAAATGTTAAGGACAGCCAGAGAGAAAGGTCGGGTTACCCACAAAGGGAAGCCCATCAGACTAACAGCAGATCTCTCAGCAGAAACTCTACAAGCCAGAAGAGTGGGGGCCAGTATTCAACATTCTTAAAGAAAATAATTTTCAACCCAGAATTTCATACCCAGCCAAACTAAGTTTCATAAGTGAAGGAGAAATAAAATCCTTTACAGACAAGCAAATGCTTAGAGATTTTGTCACCACCAGCCCTGCCCTACAAGAGACCCTGAAGGAAGTACTAAACATGGAAAGGAACAACCGGTACCAGCCATTGCAAAAACATGTCAAAATGTAAAGTGCATCGATGCTAGGAAGAAACTGCATCAACTAGTGAGCAAAATAACCAGCTAATATCACAATGACAGGATCAAGTTCACACATAACAATATTAACCTTAAATGTAAATGCACTAAATGGTCGAATTAAAAGACACAGACTGGTAAATTGGATAAAGAGTCAAGACCCATCATTATGCTGTATTCAGGAGACCCATTTCACATGCAGAGACACACATAAGCTCAAAAAAAAGGGATAGAGGAAGATCTACCAAGCAAATGGAAAACAAACAAACAAAAAAGCAGGGGTTGCAATCCTAGTCTCTGATAAAACAGACTTTAAACCATCAAAGATCAAAAGAGACAAAGAAGGCCATTACATAATGGTAAAGGGATCAATTCATCAGGAAAAGCTAACTATCCTAAATATATATGCACCCAATACAGGAGAACCCAGATTCATAAGGCAAGTCCTTAGAGACTTACAAAGAGACTTAGACTCCCATACAATAATAATGGGAAACTTTAACACCCCACTGTCAACATTAGACAGATCAACGAGACAGAAAGTTAAAAAGGATATCCAGGAATTGAACTCAACTCTGCACCAAGTGAATCTAATAGACATCTACAGAACTCTCCACCCCAAATCAACAGAATATACATTCTACTCAGCACCACATGCACTTATTCCAAAATTGACCACATAGTTGCAAGTAAAGCACTCCTCAGCAAATGTAAAAGAACAGAAATTATAACAAACTGTCTCTCAGACCACAGTGCAATCAAACTAGAACTCAGGACTAAGAAACTCAATCAAAACCACTCGACTACATGGAAACTGAACAACCTGCTCCTGAATGACTACTGGGTACATAACAAAATGAGGCAGAAATAAAGATGTTCTTGGAAACCAATGAGAACAAAGATACAACATACGAGAATCTCTGGGACACACTTAAAGCAGTGTGTAGAGGGAAATTTATAGCACTAAATGCCCACAAGAGAAAGCAGGAAAGATATAAAATTGACACCCTAACATCACAATTAAAAGAACTAGAGAAGCAAGAGCAAATACATTCAAAAGCTAGCAGAAGGCAAGAAATCACTAAGATCAGAGCAGAACTGAAGGAGAGAGAGACAAAAAAAACCCTCCAAAAAAATCAATGAATCCAGGAGCTGGTTTTTTGAAAAGATCAACAAAATTGATAGACTGCTAGCAAGACTAATAAAGAAGAAAAGAGAGAAGAATCAAATAGACACAATAAAAAACGATAAAGGGGATATCACCACCGACCCCACAGAAATACAAACTACCATCAGAGAATACTATAAACACCTCTACGCAAATAAACTAGAAAACCTAGAAGAAATGGATAATTTCCTGGACACTTACACTCTCCTAAGACTAAACCAGGAAGAAGTTGAATCCCTGAATAGACCAATATCAGGCTCCGAAATTGAGGCAATAATTAATAGCCTGCCAACCAAAAAAAGTCCAAGACCAGACGGATTCACAGCCGAATTCTACCAGAGGTATAAGGAGGAGTTGGTACCATTCCTTCTGAAACTATTCCAATCCATAGAAAAAGAGGGAATCCTCCCTAACTCATTTTATGAGGCCAACATCATCCTGATACCAAAGCCTGACAGAGATACAACAAAAAAAGAGAATTTTAGACCAATATCCCTGATGAACATTGATGTAAAAATCCTCAATAAAATACTGGCAAACCGAATCCAACAGCACATCAAAAAGCTTATCCACCATGATCAAGTGGGCTTCATCCCTGGATGCAAGGCTTGTTCAACATATACAAATCAATAAACGTAATCCAGCATATAAACAGAACCAAAGACAAAAACCACATTATCTCAATAGATGCAGAAAAGGCCTTTGACAAAATTCAACAGCACTTCATGATAAAAACTCTCAATAAATTCGGTATTGATGGAACGTGTCTCAAAATAGTAAGAGCTATTTATGACAAACCCACAGCCAAAATCATACTGAATGGGCAAAAACTGGAAAAATTCCCTTTGAAAACTTGCACAAGACAGGGATGCCCTCTCTCACCGCTCCTCTTCAACATAGTGTTGGAAGTTCTGGTCAGGGCAATTAGGCAGGAGAAAGAAATAAAGGGCATTCAATTAGGAAAAGATGAAGTCAAATTGTCCCTGTTTGCAGATGACATGATTGTGTATTTAGAAAACCCCATTGTCTCAGCCCAAAATCTCCTTAAGCTGACAAGCAACTTCAGCAAAGTCTCAGGATACAAAATCAATGTGTGAAAATCACAAGCGTTCCTATACTCCAATAACAGACAGAGAGCCAAATCATGAGTGAACTCCCATTCACAATTGCTTCAAAGAGAATAAAATACCTAGGAATCCAACTTACAAGGGATGTGAAGGACCTCTTCAAGGAGAACTACAAACCACTGCTCAGTGAAATAAAAGAGGACACAAACAAATGGAAGAACATTCCATGCTCATGGATTGGAAGAATCAATATTGTGAAAATGGCCATACTGCCCAAGGTAATTTATAGATTCAATGCCATCTCCATTAAGCTACCAATGACTTTCTTCACAGAACTGGAAAAAACTGCTTTAAAGTTCATATGGAACCAAAAAAGACCCCGCATCGCCAAGACAATCCTAAGTCAAAAGAACAAAGCTGGAGGCATCACGCTACCTGACTTCAAACTATATTACAAGGCTACAGTAACCAAAACAGCATGGTACTGGTACCAAAACAGAGATATAGACCAATGGAACAGAACACAGCACTCAAAATAATACCACACATCTACAGCCATCTGATCTTTGACAAACCTGACAAAAACAAGAAATGGGGAAAGGATTCCCTATTTAATAAATGTTGCTGGGAAAACTGGCTAGCCATAAGTTGAAAGCTGAAACTGGATCCTTTCCTTACTCCTTATACAAAAATTAATTGAAGATGGATTAGAGACTTAAATGTTAGACCTAAAACCATAAAAACCCTAGAAGAACCCCGTCCCTACTAAAAAATACGAAAAACTAGCCAGGCGAGGTGGCGGGCGCCTGTATTCCCAGCTACTCGGGAGGCTGAGGAAGGAGAATGGCATAAACCCGGGAGGCGGAGCTTGAAGTGAGCCGAGATCGCACCACTGCACTCCAGGCTGGGTGACAGAGTGAGACTCTGTCTCAAAAAACAAAACAAAACAAAACAAAACAAAAAACCCTAGAAGAAAACCTAGGGAATACCATTCAGGACACAGGCATGGGCAAGGACTTCATGTGTAAAACACCAAAAGTAATGGCAGCAAAAGCCAAAATTGACAAATGGGATCTAATTAAACTAAAGAGCTTCTGCATAGCAAAAGAAACTACCATCAGAGTGAACAGGCAACCTATAGAAAGGGAGAAAATTTTTGCAATCTACTCATCTGACAAAGGGCTAATATCCAGAACCTATGAAGAACTCAAACAAATTTACAATAAAATAAAAACAACCCCATCAAAAATTGGGCAAAGGATATGAACAGACACTTCTCAAAAGAAGACATTCATACAGCCAACAAACACATGAAAAAATGCTCATCATGACTCGCCATCAGAGAAATGCAAATCAAAATCACAATGAGATACCATCTCACACCAGTTAGAATGGCAATCATTAAAAAATCAGGAAACAATAGGTGCTGGAGAGGATGTGGAGAAATAGAACACTTTCACACTGTTGGTGGGACTGTAAACTAGCTCAACCATTATGGAAAACAGTGTGGCAATTCCTCAAGGATCTAGAACTAGAAATACTATTTGACCCAGCCATCCCACTACTGGGGATATACCCAAAGGATTATAAGTCATGCTGCTATAAAGACACATGCACATGTATGTTTACTGTGGCACTATTCACAATAGCAAAGACTTGGAATCAACCCAAATGTCCATCAGTGACAGACTGGATTAAGAAAATGTGGCACATATACACCATGGAATACTATGCAGTCACAAAAAAGGATGAGTTCGTGTCCTTTGTAGGGACATGGATGCAGCTGGAAACCATCATTCTCAGCAAACTATTGCCAAGAACAGAAAACCAAATACCGCGTGTTCTCACTCAAAGGTGGGAATTGAACAATGAGATCACTTGGACACAGGAAGGGGATCATCACACACCGGGTCCTATTGTAGGGACGGTGGGGAGGGATAGCATTAGGAGATATACCTAATGTAAATGATGAGTTAATGGGTGCAGCACACCAACATGGCACATGTATACATATGTAACAAACCTGCACGTTGTGCACGTGTACCCTAGAACTTAAAGTATAATAATAATAATAATAAAAAGAAAGAACAGATACAAAATTCTATGGAGACAGCGCATTTCTTAAGCTCTCCGGCTTATTTATTCCCCTCAATAATTCAATTACTGTCTTTACATTGCTGCCTATTGGAAAGAGTATTTTTTTCCCTTCTAAATCTAGTACAATGAAGTAAAAGACGAAGTATATCCTTTACCTAGACTCACCAATTGACAACATTTTGCCACACTTGTAAAAGCATATATATACATATATATATATTGAGACGGAGTCTTCCTCTGTTGCCCAGGCTGGAGTACAGTAGCCAAATCTCGGCTCATCACAACCTCCACCTCCCTGGTTCAGGCGATTCTCATGCCTCAGCCTCCTGAGTAGCTGGGATTACAGGTGTGTGCCACTAAGCCCAGCTAATTTTTTGTATTTTTAGTAGAGACAGGGTTTTGTCATATTGCCCAGGCTGGTCTTGAACTCCTGGGCTCAGTGATCCAGCCACCTTGGCCTCCCAAAGTGTTGGGATTACATGCATGAGCCACTGCACCTGGCCTGCAAAAACATATTTAAAAAATAAATTTTATTGTAAAATGCACCCATTTGAAGAGTACACTTCGATTAATTTTGACATATATGCACCTATGTAAGAACCATCATAATCAAGATACAGAACACTCTGATCATCTCCAAAAGTTTCCTTGTGCCCCTTTGAAGTCAATGTTCCCTTTCGCCCCTGTGTGTATAGGCAATCACTGATCTGCTTTGTATTATAAATGACTTTGCATTTTCTAGAATTTCAAATAACTGCAATCATACAGTAGGTAGATTTTTGAATCTGGCTTTCTGCAGTATGAATAATATTTCCATGAATTCTGAATAATTCATCCATGTTGTATCAATAGATCACTCCTTTTTATTGCTAAATTCTCCACTATGAATATACCTCAATTTATCAATTCACCTGTTTGTGGACATGTGTGTTATTTAGGGATTTTACTTATGAATAAGGATGCTAAGATCACTCCTGTACAAGTCTTTTTGTAGAGAAATGTTTTTCATTTTTCTTGGAGAAATAGCTAGGAGTGGGATTGCTGGGATGTAGGGTAAGTGTATGTTTATAAGACACTGCCAAACTTAAAGCACACTTCATAAAACACAGGAGTTTGTTAAACTATATTGTCAAGGTTTAAGAGAAAGCAAGTTATCTTTCAACGAATACAGCTACATACTGAAGTGTGGTCTATGTTAAGACTTTTGTCACGGTCAGAAGCATTAATGAGACCTAATATTGCTGCTTTTTCCTCTCTAAACAGACTGCTTTAACAGGTAAGAATGAACGGAACAAGAGCAGAGGCCAACCATAAAGAACCATTTCCCACATCTCATAAAACCCCAAGAGGAGTGGGAAAGGGCACAGAAACAGGAACTTAGCTGTGTGTATGACCTTAGAATGTCTGATATTACTATTTTCTTTCATTTACTTGAAAAGACAGTAAATGCTTCATGCCTTGCTATATCTAAATACAAACATGACAACACTGGGATGTAAGCTTAAAGAGGGTAGGCTGTGACTGCATTATTATAGGTATTGGGAAAGGTCTAACCAGGGTCTATCTGTATTTGCCATTCTAATTTCTACACATACCCCCAGAGCTGATCCACTTCTCTTTTCCTCTCCATTTTATCTCCCTCCTTAACCTCCCTCTTCTCTCTGTCTCATTCTTCTTCTAGTTCCTACTCTTGTCTTCCTTTTAGTCCCACTCTTCCATTTTTTCTCATCTCTCTGCTTTCTGAGTATATGTACACATGTGTATTGTATGAATCTTACCCTTGTTAGGTTTCTTAATTTCAAGATTCTGTTCTCAGTCTTTCCAAATGGCAGTTACCAAGTCTTGTATTTCCAGGCTTGTTAGACACAAAGGAACAGAACTATTCCCTTGCATTGCTGATCCTGGTCTTTGTGCCTTTCAATTGTAGTAATCTTTCCCCTGAAGCTATACTGTGAACATTCTACACAAGACACCTGGGATACTATGGGTTCCCCACCTGGCTACTGGGATTGCCCATTTTCCTAAATCTCCATATTAAATGACATCAGTGTTGTGTTCAAATTGGCACAAAGTATACACTGAATAGCTGTCATCCCCTTTGAAGAATTTTCATAGTATGAGTTAGGTGTTTTACAAATTCCCCTGCAAGGATTTTAAATGTGTTTCAATGATAGAGCTAAACAGTCTACTATGAAAGCTTCACTTTCCTTTCACAAGAACAATCACTTTCCCATGAGGAAAACTTTTTAAGTTGAAGGCCGTATTTCAGCTCCAAGAAATAAGCCCTAGTTTTAAGTTTTTCTGTGTTTCAGCTATTGAGATCAATGTATGTAGCTGACGGAAATGACAAAACTCTTATCAACTCATTCCAGGTTTCCAAAACTTTTATTTCTGTATTTTGCTAAAATATTTGTGTGTTTTTATGTGCATATAGCCCCAAATATTAGAATAACTGCAAGTATAGTTCAAAGAACTTTTTTTTTTTTTTTTTTTTTTTAGAGATAGAGTTGGCTGGGGTAGAATGCATTGGTGCAATTATAGCCTACTGCAACCTCTAACTCTTGGGCCCAAGTGATCCTTCTACCTCAACCCACTGAGTGGCTGGGACTACAGGTGTGTGCCACCAGGACCAGCTAAATTTTTAAAGAATGTTTGTAGTGATGGGGTCTTGCTATGTTGCCCAGGCTGGTCTCAAACTGCTGGCCTCCAGTGATTGTCCTGCCTCAGCCTCTTGAGTTGCTGGGATTACAGGTGAAAGCTACCGAACCCAGCTAAAAGGACCTTTTTCCCTGAACCTTGTGAGGATACTCACATGATGCCCCCTCACCACTAAATACTTTTGTGTATTTCCAATGAATGGACATTCTCCTACATTACAATATATTCATCAGTCAGGAAATTAACACTGATTCTTTGTCACCATCTAAACCTCAGAGCCCATTCAAAATTTGCCAGTTGTCCCATTAATGTCATCTAGAGCAAAAGGATCTGGTTCAGAATCGTGTTCTAACAGGTTGTCATGTCTCTTATTACTACCAGTCTAGAAAACTCCTCAGTGACTCCTTGAACTTTCATGATTTTTAGACATTTGAAGATTACAGGTTATTTTGAAGAATGTCCTAAAATTTGGGTATGTTGGATGTTTCCTCATAATTAGATTCAGATTATATTACCTTTGGCAGAAATATTACAGAAGCAATGCTGTGTTCTTTTCATTGCAGCCTATCATGTAGCAGACAGTTCTGATTTGTGCATAACTGATACTCTTTGATCGTTTGGCAAGGTGGTGTGTGCCAGGTTTTCTCACTAGAAAGTTGCTCTTTTACTTTGTAATTAATAACAATTTTGTAGGAATATACTATACTTTTAAATTAGGCAAATATCCTGTTTCTCAACAAACATACATTCTTCTTGGGAAATGGGTATGGCACAAGAAAATAAATATTTCTCTCTCATTGGTAAAAAGTGGCAGAAAGACACTTGGAGAATGATCTGAGATACAGGTCTTCCTGCTTAAACTAACAGATCAGTTATTGTTTGTGTCTATTTAAAATACAGGGCATTATTTTCCAAAATGTAGTAGTATAATAAGTACATTATTTCCCCATATTTGAAACCGGAGAGACAAGCAAGCATCTACAGGGCAAGAGCTGAGGCTATGTCCTATTACCACTAACTTAGTATCCTTCACAAGTAGATCCCCACTTATGTCAGCAGCTAGAGCTCTCACCACTTAGCACTCATCCCCCTTCCTTTGACTTGGGTTATAAACCTTGCTAAAGATGATTTTTTTTTCTCATCGTTTTCCTAGATGATCACATTACTACTCATCCTTCAGGTCTCAGATATTAGTAATATTTAGATATTACTTTGTCTAGGAACTTTGACCCCTGAAAATCAGCACTGCCTTGACTCATCATAATCCTTAAATATACTGTATTTGACTGCTTGTTTGAGCTATCCACTGATCATGAATTCCAGGAACACTACAACTGTGTCTTTAATTTTTTAAGTAAAATTTAAATAATTTAATGGGAATAATATCAATACATTTAATTTATTTTTGGCTCTTCAACTATCTCATTCCCCATCTCCCTAACCTAGTAACCACTATCATGATTTTGTGTTTATCATTCCCTTGCTTAAACAAAGATTTTATCACATAAATGTGTCCCTAGAGAATATAACATTTAGTTTTGCTTGCTTTCACATTTTGCAAAAATATCTCATTTTCATAATTCATTGAATTTACTAATATTTTTAGAATTTTGACATCTTGGTTCATTAGAGAGACTGGCCTGTAATTTTTTTTTTCTTGCACCATCTTTGTCTGGTTTTATTACCAAGGTTATAGTGGTCTCGAAAAAATGAACTGCGAAGAAATCACACGTTTTATCTTCCTGGCATAGTTTAATATTGAAATGATCTTGTTCCTGGAACATTTGCTGGAAGTTAGCTGTAGCATTATCTAGGCCTGGTGCTTTTTTTAATAGACAGATTTTAAATAACTAATTTATTTAACTGTTAAAAAATTATTCAGGCTTTCTATTTCTTCTTGAGTTGGTCTGGTGAGTTATATTTTTCTAGGAATTTAAATTCGTTAAAGCTTTCAAATGCACTGGTATAAAGCTGTTCAAAGTATTTTCTTAACTTTTCAATTCTTCCTCAACCTATAGTTAAATTTCCCATTTTATTCATTATTTGTGCCTCTTGTTTGTTCTTGATCAATTCTAATTTATGAAGCCTAAGTATTTAAGCTTATACCTTTTTTATGGTTTTGCTTTAACTGCATCCCAAACATTTTGATACGCAGTTTTTTCATTGCTATTTCCATTCCTCCAGCTTTACTGGGGTATAGTTGACAAGCAAAAATTGTATATACTTCAGGTATACAACTCGATGTTTTGATTTCACTATTTTTCCATTTTAAGTTTTAAAAACTTGTGATTTACTCTATCGCTCTTGAGTTTATTATGGGAATCTCTAAATTTCTAAATGTATATATGGATCTTCATCTTCACTGGTTTCTACCTTAACTGCATTGTATTCAGAATGCACTAATTGTATAATACTTCTATTTAAAGGTATAAATTTTCCTCTAAGCACTGTTTTTTTTAAGAGCTGGGGTCTCGCTATGTTGCCCAGGCTGGAAATCACAGCTATTACCATAATGCACCACAGCCTTGAACTCTTGGGCTCAAGCAATTCTATCTCAGCCTCCTGAAAAGCTGGAATTATAGGTGTACACCACCACATACCTAGTATTTTTTAGCTTTTAAAAATTTTATTTTTAATTTTTATTTTAAGTTCTGGGATACATGTGCTGAATGTGCAGGTTACATAGGTATACATGTGCCATGGTGGTTTGCTGCACCTACCAACCCGTCATCAAGGTTTTAAGGCCCGCGTGCATTAGGTATTTGTTCTAATGCTCTCCCTCCCTTTGCCCCCCAACCCCTGACAGGCCCCGGCGTGTGATGTTCCCCCCCCCGCCGTGTCCATGTAATCTCATTGTTCAGCTCCCACTTATGAGTGAGAACATGTGGTGTTTGGTTTTCTGTTCCTGTGTTAGTTTGCTGAAGATGATGGTTTCCAGCTTCATCCATGTCCCTGCAAAGGACATGAAACCATTCTGTTTTATGGCTGTGTAGTATTCCATGGTGTATATGTGCCACATTTTCTTTATCCATTCTATCACTGATGGGCATTTGGGTTGGTTCCAAGTCTTTGTTATTGTAAATAGTGCTGCAATAAACATACGTGTCCATGTGTCTTTACAGTAGAATGATTTATAATCCTTTGGGTATATACCCAATAATGGGATTGCTGGGTCAAGTGGTATTTTTGATTCTAGATCCTTGAGGAATTGCCACATTTTCGTCCACAATGGTTGAACTAATTTACACTCCCAACAGTGTAAAAGCGTTCCTATTTCTCCACATCCTCGCTAGCATCTGTTGTTTCCTGATGATATATTTTCATTGAAAATATTTTTCAGTTCAAAATATTTTCTCATGTCTTTGTGAATTTGTAGATACATAATATTGAGTTCTAACTTCATCCCACTGTCTTCAGAGAACATATTTTCTATTATTTCAAGCTCTTTACATGTATTAAAACTGTCTTATGATCCATCATATAGTGTATCTTGAACATCCTCAGTATGCTCAGAAAGAATGTGTGTATTCTACAGTTGCTAGGTGCAGTGATCTATAAATATCAATTAGGTCAAAGTGGTTGATAATGGTATTGTTCATGTCATGTATATCTTTATTGATTTTTTTGGTCTAGTTATTTTATCAGTTGCTGAAAGAGATCTGTTAAAATATCCATCTATGAGAATGGAAATTCTCATATGGAAACTGTTTCTTTCTTCCTTATATTCTGTCAATTTTTGCTTCATGTATTTTGTACTATACACATTTATGACTATTAGATCTTCCTGTTGATTTGATATCAATAGGCAATGCCTCTTTGCACCTACTAATACAGTGATATTAAATTCTACTTTGATATTAATATAGCTACTTATCTTCTTATGCTTACTATATATGTTTTATCCACTTACTTTCAACTTATATTTATATGGGTTCAGTCTTTGTATTTTAAATGCATCTCATATAGATAGAGCACATGGTTAGTCTTTTTATCCATTCCAACAATTTCTATCTTGCAACCGGAGGGCTTTACACTTTTTTTTTTTTTTTTTAAAATACGGAGTCTCGCTCAGTCACCCAGGCTGGAGTGCAGTGGCACGATCTTGGCTCACTGCAACCTCTGCCTCCTGGGTTCAAGTGATTCTCCTGCCTCGGCCTCCTGAGTAGCTGGTACTACAGGTGCCTGCCACTAAGCCCAGCTAATTTTTTTGTATTTTTTAGTAGAGATGGGGTTTCACCGTGTTAGATAGGATGGTCTCCATCTCCTGACCTTGTGATCCGTCAGCCTCCGCCTCCCAAAGTGCTGGGATTATAGGCATGAGCCATG
Source organism: Macaca nemestrina (assembly GCF_043159975.1). Lineage (NCBI taxonomy): Eukaryota > Metazoa > Chordata > Mammalia > Primates > Cercopithecidae > Macaca > Macaca nemestrina. The sequence goes on along the minus strand of NC_092131.1, from coordinate 124,537,689 downwards.
GCACCCAGCTGGCTTTACACATTTAATTACTGACACCTTGGGTTTAGGTCTACTGTTTTATTATTTCTTTTCTGTTTGTTCTCTCCGTGTTTTATTCTCTAATTCCTCTTTTCCTTTTTCTTTTGGAATATATGAATATATTTTAGAATCCCATTTTAATTTACCATTGGCTTCTAAGTTATTTTGCTAGTGGTTGCTTGAAGGAGTTACAATACACAACCTTAACTTCTCACAGTCTCCTTAAGCTGGTATTGTAGCACTGTGGCTATACAATCTTTGTCTAGACTAATGTCCAGCAGAATTTCCCCTATGTTTTCTTCTAGCAGTTATATAATTTACCTCTTTTGTTTAGGTCTGTAATCCATTTTGAGTTGATTTTTGTACATGGGGAGAGATAGGGGTCTAGTCCCATTATTCTGCATGTGGTTATCCAGTTTTCCCAGCACTGCTTATTAAAGAGGGAGTCCATTCCCCAATGTATGTTCTTGGCATCTTGTCAAAAATCAGTTGGCTGTAAATAAGTGGATTTATTTCTGGGTTCTCTTTTCTGTTCCATCGATCTGTATGGCTGTTTTTATACCAACATCATGCTGTTTTGGTTACTACGGCCTTGTAATATATGATTTTTTTCTGTTTCTATGAAAAATGAAATTGGTGTTTTGATAGGGATTGCACTGAATCTGTAGGTTTCTTTAGGTAGTATAGTCACTTTATTACATTAATTATTCTGATCCACGAGCATGAATATCTTTCCTGGGTCCTCCTCAGTTTCTTTCTCAGTGTTTTGTACTTTTCCTTGCAGATGTCTTTCACCGTTTCAGCTAAATTTATTCTGAAGAATTTTATTTTTATAGCTGTTATAGATGGAATTTCCTTCTTAACTTTTCAGCTATTTCATCATTGGTGTATAGAAATGTTACTGATGTTTATAAGTTGATTTTGTATTCTTCAAATTTACTGAATTCATTTACCAGATCTAAGAGTTTTTGGTGGAGTTTGGGTTTTCCTAAATATAAGATCATGCCATCTGCAAATGGGGACAATTTAACTTCCTTTTCTGAGCTTCTTGAATCTGCATATTTATGTCTTTCACTAAAACAGGAAAATATTTTAGCCATTATTTTTTACAAAAAAAATGTTCATGTCTCATTCTCTCTCTCTTCTCCTTTTGGATATCCAGTGATATGTATGTTACACTGTTTGATATTGTCTTATAAGTCTCTGAGGCTCTATTCCCTTTTAAATTATCTTTCCATTCTTCAGACTACATTAATTCCTATTGATGTAACTTCAAGTTTAATGACCCTTTCCTCTGTCATCTCCAACCTGCTGTCAAACCCATTTAGTGAATTTTTAAAAATATAAAACTTTTGTAAGCAATTTTAGGCTTCTCCTAACTTTCCTTAATGTTAATATCCTACACAACTACAGCACAATTACCAAAACCAGAATATTAACACTTGCTCAAAACAATGAATTTATCTACTGACCTTATAAGAGTTTTGCCAGTTTCCCCACTAATGTTCTTTTTTTCAGTCCAGGATCCAATCCAAGATTCCACAAAGAATTGTCATACCTCTTTAGTCTCCTCTAATCTGTTTTTCAGTCTTTATATTTGAAATAGCTGTGGTTAGTTATTCTGTAAAATGCCCCTCAATTTTTGGTCTGATGTTTTTTCACAATTTGATGGTGGTTATGCATTTTTGGCAAGCATATCATAGAAGTGATGCTGTGAGCTTGTAAACATATATTATTGTCAGAGGGTACTGATGTTGACATAGCAACATCAGTAGTAGTGATGTTAGTTTTGATAACTTGGTTAAAGTGATGTCTACCAAGGTTTTCACTGTGAAGCTACTATTCTCCCCCACCCTTGTTTTTTTTTTTTTTTTTTAACAAAAAAAGATTATTTTGTGGGAAATTATTTTGAAATTATGCAAATATCCTCTTTCTCATCATACATTTGTCCACTAATTTTTGCACCCACCAATGATTCTCTCCTGCAATATTTATTACTTTGATTTTTGCCTAATGGTGATTTTTCTGTTTTTCAGAAACCATGACCTGGACCCTGGTCTTCTGAGTCCCTGACCAGGACTTCCGTTCCTATAAGTTAAAATGATGTGTCCTCATTTTCTTAAGCTGACAAATGAAACAAAGCAACAATTTTGTGACTTTAATTTTATAAGTTTAATAGTATTACTTTGGTAAGATATACTGAAAAACACTTAATTAAAAGATTTTATAACTTCTTGACATGTCATTGTAAATTATTTAATGAATACACTGATAAATTGTATGTATGTATTTTTGGGAACCAAGGAGATTATTAATTGAAAAATGATATACTAACCTTAAAAATGAGCTGTCCGTTAAGTAAAATAATAGAAAGTTAGCTTGGGATTTAGGAGACCTGAATTTGTATCCCAGTTACATTGGTAACAGGCTGTATAACTTGGGCAAGTATCCAACCCCACATATTTCCCATCCCTCTCCTCTTCTGAAGTCCATTATCCTCATCTATAAAATGAGTGGACTGAAATAGACTACACATTATGAAGACCTCCTCTCCAGTTTTGAAATTCTGTGTCAGTAAGACATATGGCACAGTAGACATAAACAGAGTTCACACTTTTATTGAAGGAAAAGGCAATGTGTCCTAGACATGCTGAGCAAGTACCATACTATATAGTGAGGAAAGAAGGGAACAGGATGCAACTGGAAGAGTACTGTTACCTGTAGTGTTGAGGGATTTTTGCTCCTATGTAATTAACTATGGAGTCTATGTTCTGGCAACTCAATATAAAGAAACAATGTGGTGAATGGAGAGTTCTAGGCCTTGCTGCTGTAAAGAAAATCAACAGGCATCTGGACGTCTCTGCACATGACTAAGTGAAAAACAATCCCCTTGTTGTAAGGTTGCACTTAGATTTCCTTTGTTTGTATCCAGGGCTTTCTTGTCACCTTCTGAAGAGCTCACCAGCAGCCTCTGAGATTCAACAGTATCATATCAATTATTTAAGGTTAGTACATCACTTTTCAATTAACAATCTCCTTGGCTCCCAAAAATACATACACACAATTTATCAGCGTATTCGTTAAATATTTCATAAAGAACAGGTCACTATGAATTAAAAATAAGACTGCTAATAAAATATTTAATGCCTTTTAAAATGCAATGAAACATCGAGAAATTGTAAATCTTTTAATTAAGTGCTTTTCAGTATATCTTACCAAAGTAATACTATTAAACTTATAAAATTAAAGTCACAAAATTGTTGCTTTGTTTCATTTGTCAACTTAAGAAAATGAGGACACATCAATTGAGCTTATAGGAAGGGAAGTCCTGGTCAGGGACTCAGAAGACCAGGGTCCAGGTCATGCCTCTGCCACTAGGTAGCTCTGTGATCCTTTTCCATATCTCAATTTGCTCATCAGTATATTGGACTGTTTAGATCTTTCCCAGCATTAAAAGCTTATCTATCTATTTTCACAGCACTCAGTAGTACTTTCACTGGTCTTTTTTTTTTTTTTTTTGTAAAAAAACATAAATTTTCTTTATCATTTTTAGGTGCATATTACAATATTGTTAACTATATGCACATTGTTGTAAAATGGATCTCTAGAACTTTTTCGTCTCACGTGACTGAAACTCTAAACCTATTACACAACTCTGTTTCCCCCTCTCCTTGGTCCCTGGCAACCACCATTCTACTTTGTTTCTATGAGGTTGATTCTTTTAGATATGTCATTTAAGTAGAATCATGCAGTATTTCTCTTTGTAATTGGCTTATTTCACTTATAATGTCATCAAGGTTTATACATTACAGCATATGACAGAATTCCCTTCTTTTTAAAGGTAGATTAATATTCCATTGTTTGTACTGTTGTCCCTCACTATACACAGGGGATTGGTTCAGCGCTCTCTGTGTATACCCAAATCTGCATATTCTCAGTCCTGCAGTCAGCTCTGTGGAAGCTGCATATATGAAAAGTCAATCCTCCATATGTGTGGGTTTTTGTATCCCATGGATACTGCGTTTTTGATCCATGTATGGTTGAAAAAAAATCTATGCATAAATAGACCCATGCAGTTCAAACTTGTGTTGTTTAAGGGTCAATTATATATGCCACATTTTCTTTATCCACTCATTTGTTGATGAATATTTAGGTGTTTCCACCTCTTGGCTCTTGTGAATAATGCTGAGGTGAACATGGCAGTGCAGATATCTAGTCAAGATCCCAATTTTAATTATTTTGAATAAATACCCAGAAGCAGGATTGACGAATCATATGGTAGTTCTGTTTTTTATTTATTTTTTTTGAGGAACTTCTGTACTTTTTTCCTTAGTGGCTGCACCAAAAGTGCAAACGTTTCCAATTTCAACACACTCCCACCAATACTTATTTTCTGATTTGTTTTATAACAGCCATCCTAACAGGTATGAGGTGATATCTCATTGTGGTTTTGATTTGCATTTTCACAGTGATTAGTGATTTTGGTCATCTTTTCATATACCTGTTGTTCGTCTGTATATTTTCTTTGAAGAAATGTCTGTTTAAGCCCTTTGCTCATTTTTAATTGATTATCATGTATTTTTGCTATTGAGTTGTAGTTCTTTACATATTTTGGATATTAACTTCTGACTTATTCCATTTGAGCTGCTATAAAAAAATACTGTTATAAACAACAAACAAAATTTATTTCTCACAGTTCAAGAAGTTAGGAAGTCCTGAGATCAAGATGCTGGCAGAAGTGGTGCTTTCTGGTTCATAGAAGGCGCTTTCCAGTTATGACCTCACCTGACAGAAGGGGTAAGGCAGCTCTCTGGGGCATCTTTTATAAGGGTTCTGATCCTATTCATGAGGGCTTTGCCCTCAAGATTGAATCACTTTTCAAAGGCCCCTCCTCCTAATTCCATCACAGTGGTGATTAGGTTTCAACATATGAATTCTGGGGACACAAACATTCAGCCCATAGCACCCTTTTATCAGACATGGTTTAAAAATATTTTCCTTCATTCTGTACATTGCCTTTCTGCACTGTTTATTGTTTCCTCTGATGCGGAAGCTTTTTAGTTTAACATAGTGTCATTTATCTATTTTTGGCTTTTGTTGCCCCTGCTTTGGTGTCATATCCAATAAATCACTGTCAAGATCAATGTTATGAAGGTTTTCCCCTATGTTTTAATTTGGAGTTTAACAAAGTTCAAGTCTTACATTTAAGTGTTTAATCAGTTTTTAGTTTATTTTTGTGTATGGTGTAAGATAAGGGTCCAATATCATTCTTTTGCATGTGGATATCCAGTTTTCCCAACACAATTTATTGAAGACTATCTTTTTCCTGCTGTGTATTCCTGGCAATCTTGTCAAAGATCAGTTAATTGGCACTTTGAATATATCCCTCCACTCCCTTCTGGCCTGCAGGGTTTCTGCTGAGAAATATGTTGATAGTCTTATGTCTGTTCCCTAGTAAACGACAAGTCACTTTTTTGTTTTCAAAATTCTCTTACTTCTTTGAGAGTTTTGACAATTTTATTATAATGTGTCTTGGTGTGTGTTTCTTTATGTTGATCTTATTTAGGGTCCTTCAGGCTTCTTGAAACTGGATGTCCATTTTCTTTCCCAGATTTGGGAAGTTTTGGGCCATTATTTAAGTAAATTTTCTGCCCATTCCTTTCTGTCTTCTTCTTGTGAACTTTCCATAATGTGTATATGGGTTGGCTTGATGGTATGCCACAAATCCCTTAGGCTTTCATCACTCTTTCTCATTCTTTTTTCTTTTTTTTCCTCTGGGTGGATAACGTCAAATAACTTGTCTTGAGTTTGCTGTTTCTTCTGCTTCACTGAGTCTGCTGTTGAACCCCTATTGTGAATTTTTCAGTGCAGTTATTATATTCTTCAGTTCCAAAATTTGTTGGTTCTTTTTTTGTGTGTGTATTTTCTGTCTCTTTGTTGATATTCTCATTTTGCTCATACATTGTTACCTTTAGCTCACAGAGCATCTTTATGAGGGTTATTCTGAATCCTTTGTCAGGTAATTCATGTCTTTGTTTCTTTAGGGTTGGTTTGTGAAGATTTATTTTGCTCCTTTCTTTGGGCCATGTTTCCCTGTTTCTTCCTACGTCTTGAAAGCTTTGTTGGGATCTGTGCACTTGACAAAAAAAGCCACTTCTTCCAGTGTTTATGAACTGGGTTTTGTAGTGTGGAAAACCCTCACTAATCAGCTCAGCTAGGGGTTCCGGGGACCTCTGCAAACTTTGGTGGGGATACAACTTCTCTAGGCCTATGTATGCACTTTCTCAACTAGAGATGCTTGCTGCTTTCTTATTCAAGTGATCATAATCTCTTCCTTCTGCTGGTATCTGTCTTTAGCACTGTGATATGGTTTGGATTTGTGTTCCTGCCCAGATGTCATGTTGAATTGTAACCTTCAATGTTGGAGGAAGGGCCTGGTGGGAGATGATTGGATCACAAGGAAGATTTTCCCCTTGCTGTTCTTGTGATAGTGAGTTTTCACAAGATCGAGTTGTTTAAAAGTGTGTAGCATCTCCTCCTTCACTCTCTTCCTCCTTCTCCAGCCATGTAAAATGTACCTGCTTCCCCTTCGTCTTCTGCCATGATTGTAAGTTTCTCAAGGACTGTACAGCCTGCAGAACTGTGAATCAATTAAACCTCTTTTCTTTATAAATTACCCAGTCTTAGGTAGTTCTTTATAGCAGTGTGAAAATGGACTAATACACATTGTATGTTCTCTAGTTTTATGGCAGCAAGCCTCCCTGCTCTTTGTTCTTCTCACCAGCATCCAAAGTATGCTAGCCCCAAGTCAGGCAAGACAGATAGCAGTCTCTCAGGCAGACTTCCAAAAAGCTGGGATATTGTACACATGCTCCACTCTTCTCTCTCCCTCCCAGAGAAGCTGAGAGTTGGGTGTCTTTTTTTTCTTTCTTTTTTTAAAGACAGGATCTCACTCTGTTGCTGAGACTGGAGTGCAGTGGCACAATCATGGCACACTGTAGCTTTGAACCCCTGGGTTCAAAGTATTCAAGGTATGATCAAATTAAACTTCTTCCCCCACATCCTGGCTAACCCGGTGAAACCCCGTCTCTACTAAAAAATACAAAAAATTAGCCGGGCGAGGTGGCGGGCGCCTGTAGTCCCAGCTACTCGGGAGGCTGAGGCAGGAGAATGGCGTAAACCCGGGAGGCAGAGCTTGCAGTGAGCTGAGATCCGGCGGCTGCACTCCAGCCTGGGCGACAGAGTGAGACTCCGTCTCAAAAAAAAAAAAACAAAAAAAACCCAAAAAACTTCTTCCCCCAAATATTCCCAATTCCCCCAAGTTAGAATGTATCATTCATTCATCAAATACTGAACAAACACCTATTATGTGCTAGGTACTCTACTAGGTTGTCTGAGCTACTTTGTAGCTCTGATAACATTATAGAACTTCTCACAGCTTCTTATAGTCATTAATATTTGCATATGCAATTTCTTTCTTCCTTAACTGTGGGCTTCTAGAGTGATGGAACTGTGTCCAATTCACCTCTATAACCCAGGCATCTGTACAATGTTTTGGAAATAGTAATTAAAATGAAATACAAGAGTGCCAAAACAAACTCCAAGTGGCTAGAAGAAAAACGTCTCCTAAACCATCTGGGTTTGTGAAACAACCAGAAAGACTGAAGTAGCTGATGATAATCAGTTGTCTTATAAATAACACCAGATCACAATTAATTAGCTTCTTTTATGCTTTTTTCTATTTTTGTTGGAAAATGTATTGATCACTATTTTTTCATCCCTTATTTCAAGGATACTAACAAGTCAGTGGTCCATATTTCAGTTACATGTAAATTAAAACTGGTTAGCAAGAAAAATGAAAATACATTCAAGTGATTTTCAGAAATATAAAAATCACCATCACCAACCACCCCAAACCAGGAAACACATCCTCCTTTACTCACTACCACAAACCCAGTCACAGCAACAATAAGAATCGATGGTGATAAAATAAAGAGCCCAAAAGGAACGAAAAAACTCAGAAAGTGCCATGTATAAGGAAAAAAAGGATAAAATGTGTTTGGCAAACTAATGTCCCAGGATCCCAGTTCCAAACTGAGCAAAATTGATGGGCAGAATAAACATAGAATGTGGTCAAATCCACTGAGAGATTAAAAGCTTTTCTGAGGTCAAGAAACCTTGGGTTACAATGAAGGTTATTCAAAGGGAACTAGGGCTTTCAAAGAAGAAGAAAATGATCAAGGTACTTACCAGCTCCAGGCCCACAGTTGGTACTTAATAAATGATAGCTATTATGAGGAGCTGAGAACTAACTCAAACGTCCCTCTTTCATGATGTCCCAGGGAGAATCACTGAATATCTTTCTCTGTGCTCCCAGAGTACTCTATACAGGCTGCCATCATATCATTTACTGTATGTACTAGGGTCCGAATGCTGTGTCCCTCCCAAATTCACATGTTGAAATATAATGCTTAATGTGATGATATCTGGAGACAGGGCCTGTGGGAGGTAATTTGGTCATAAGGATGGAATTCTCATGAACAGGATTAGTGCCCTTATAAAAAGAGGCCAGAGAATTAGCTTGCACTCTTTTCACCATCTGGGGATAAAGTGACAAGTCAGCAGTTTGAAACCTGGAAGAGGGCCCTCACCATAACCTGACTATGGTGGTACCTTGATCTTGAACTTCCAGACTACAGAATGTGAGAAATAAATTTCTGTTGTTTATAAGCCACTCAGTCTATGGTATTTTGTAATAGCAGCCTAGACTAAGACAATATGTCATCTATATTATGACACATGACATCTATATATATGCAGAACCAAGATTCTTTCTTTAAGTCTTCTTGTTCATTCCTTCACATTCCAAATGCCATTCTCTTTCATTACTTGTTCTGTTCAAAGTAATGTCTCTTCTTCCACCACCAACACAGAATAAGCTTCATGGAGTAAATTCTTCCAGATGATGCAGTATAAAATGATAGGAGAGCATGAAGTTTTTTTTTTCATTCTTGTTTTGAAATAATACTAAGTAAACAAATATGTTGTAAAAATAGAGCATTCCTTTAACCCAGTGTCCCTTACTATTAACATCTTACAAAAACGTAGTATAATAATTGAAAGGAGGAAATTAACATTGAGCCGATAAAACAGACTGTTCTATAGATCTTACTTGAATTTCCAAGTTTTCCCATTGATGTCCTTTTTGTGGTCCAGGATCATACATTACATTTAATTGTTATGTCTCGTTACTCTCCTCCATTCTGTGACAGTTCCTCACTTTTTCCTTGTCTTTCATGATATTGACGTATTTGAAAAACATTAGTCAGTTATTGTGCAGAATGCCCCCAACTTGGGTTTGACACACCTAGCTCTGATTCTTGGCTTTCTGATTTAATATCTATGTAGCCTTGGGCAAGTCAACCTCTCTGGGACTCAAGTTTCCTCATCTGTGAAATGGAATAGTAATACTGACTTTAACAAGCTGTTTTCAAAATTAAATGAAGCAAATATATTAAAATGCCTGGGATATAAGGCCATACAAAAAATGTTATCTTTTCTCCTTGTGCTGCCTTTCAAATATTTCTGATAGAATTTTTTTTTTTGCTAAAATATCTTACTCATATTTTAATGCCTTATTTTTTAGACAAAATCATATATAATGTAGCCTTTGATTGATGACTATCATCACTATAAAAATCCATTGCTATATTGTGCAACAGTTCCAGATCTGTATTTTTGTTGCTTTCCCTTATTGCTATTCCCTCTCAATGTCAATATGTCTGATTGTAAGGGTTTCATAATTCCATTTCTGATTTTCAGCTTGCGATGTATCAAAATTCATTTATTCACCCACACATACAGACAATGATGTACTGAATCTACTAAGTGCCAGGTCCTATGTTAGCATCTTGGAGATAGTGATAACTTACTTCCTGTCCTCATCGATTTTATGGCTAGTGGGGGAAACTGACAAGAAAATAGTTAGATACAGTTCAATGTGATCAATTCTATCAAAGATGTTAATACCTAAAATCACATAAGAAGTATACTTAACTTGAATTTGGGGGAAGAGTCAGGCTGGGGAAGATTTCATGAAGAAGGTAACATTAAGCCTTGGTTAAGGACTGCAAAATGCATAGGAATGAACGAGATAGAGGCAAAGGCTTGTAGTTTAAGGAAGAGTTATTAGAGCTGTGTGCTGAGTAAAAGTAAATCAGTTCTGAAAAATAAATCTCTTGTGTTATAAACTTGCAGATTGAGAGCTATTTTGTGCCGATACCTCAGGGACTTAGAAACTTCACCAGGAAACTCCTGGCGACTCCAGTTGACATACTTAAACCTTTGGCTGTTATATTGAGCTTACCTCTTTCAACATCTGTGAACTGAAGTAAAATTTAAGGTGACAATTGGCTGCTTGTTCCCATTTCAACAATATAACAAGTTTTCCCCTTTCTAACAGAGGAGTTTTCTTTTCTAAAATAATCTAAATATGCATCAAAAAGTCCTCTTAAACTGACCCTTTTAACTTAACCTGGCAAGAGAGGTTTTGAGGCTTTCCTAACATTCTTCCTTTCTACAGTACTCATTCCTGTGGCTTTAGAGGTTTGGCTTTGCATCCAACTGATTCCAAAGACCCAGTCTATGTAAATCTGTAACCTTAGCAAGTGTTATAAGTCTATTATCCATTAAATATTGGAACTTAAAAGAATTCAGTGCAAAAATTTCAAATTATTAAGTTTGTCTGCCAGTCTCTATTCTCACAGTCATCTTCACTTTCTTCTTTTTTTTTCCCCCATCTGGAGAGTAAATAAGTTGAATTCTTTCAGTTTTCTCCACAGGGACTATTTCTCAAACGTCAACTGCTTCTAACTCAAAGCAATATTACATACCGTCAACTGGTGTATCAGGAGGTCCATTAAGAAGGTAATCTTGTTACTAAACAGAACATCAGTGCAGTTTTCTGAACAGTTATTGCAGGTGAGGTTGTAAACATTGATTGCATTGCAGAGAGACCTAAAAGAAGGAGAAAAACACCACTTACAAAACCCGAGCAGCTCTTCTTTAAACAATTAAAAATACATAAAATGAATGGTACGAAAGCAACAGGCATGAGATGGAAATCACTCTAAAAAACCAAGCCAAATACTATTAGGTACAAGACCCATCAGCTAGATATAAAAGCTTATAATTTTCACCCAAAGCCCAGTGTTCATTGGTACGTAATAACTCTTACTAATTTCTATTAGCTGCAGTTGCAGAGAATGGAAACATATTTACTAGTCTATGACAGTTTCTGAATACTCTAAGACTAGATGTCATCCAGGAACTTTGGTTCTTCAAATAATACCCAGAAAAAAAAAAGGAAAAGGGCTCTATCAAAGTTTCTGTTGCCAGATCTCCTGCTCCAGGACAAGGAAGATCATGGAAGAAGAGAGCACCCATAAGGAGAAACCAGAGGCTCTCCATGTAAGATAAGACCCCAGAGTTCTAGGGAGTGGACACCACACTGCTTGGAGGCGGAACATGGATGAGTGCCTGAGCAGCTGAGGACATCTTTCCAAGAGCGTAAAAACTGGCCTGTGTGGGCCCAAACAGTTTAAGGTCAAACTGATCAAAGAAATGTTTTTCTCTAGGAGGCTTAAAATATGCTGAAAAAAACTATAAAGCACCTAGAGCCTGAGCAATGTGAAGAAGGGGCAAGAATAACCCCAGCCCAACCAAAGTCTGCCTGCTGCTGCATTCCTGCATCCTTGGCCTATGTCCTGCCGCATCACTGCCATGCCCAAGAAAAAGCTGAAGGGGATGCTAAAGGAGACAGAGTCAAGGTGAAGAACAAGCCAGAGAAGATCCGCAAGGTTGTTTGCTTAACCTGCTCCTCCAAAGCCAGAGCCCAACCCTAAAAAGGACCCCGCAAAGGAGAGAGAGGAGGTACCCAAAGGGAAAAAGGAAAATGCTGACACTGGCAGGGAGGGGAATAACCTTGCAGAAAATGAAGATGCCAAAACAGACCAGGCAGAGGAAACTGAAGGTGCTGGAGATGCCAAGTGAAGCGTGTGCATTTTTGGTGACTGTGTATTTCTGGTGACTGTATAGTTTGAAATACTATTTTTATCAAGTTTTTAAAAAATGCAAAATTTGTTTAACTTTTTTCCTCCTGCCTCAGCTTCCCCAGTAGCTGGGATTACAGGCACCTGTCACCATGCCCAGCTAATTTTTGTATTTTTAGTAGAGATGGGGTTTCATCATGTTGGCCAGGCTGGTCTCAAGCTCCTAATCTCAGGTGATCCACCTGCCTCAGCTTCTTAAAGTGAGCCACCATGCCCGACCTTGATTTACTTTTTTAAAGCTATGTTGTTAGCACACAGAACACTTTACTGTTGTATTGTGGTAAAGGGTCATAGGTTACTAATAGAATGTCTCTGATGCTGGATTGATGTGGGGAAAACACCTTTCCCTTCCCATTTTGAGAGATTTCCTCTTGACTCCCAGGAGGAGGGATTCCATGACTCTGAGACATGTAGCCACCTTGGCACAAATCCCTTGTGGTATGAAAAAACAAATTGGTTGTTATGTCCTCTTCTCCCTCATCATCTTCAACACAGACTTAACTCCCTTAAACCCAAACTCTGTTGGGCCCTGACCCTCCAGTAATTGGTTACCAGTGTGTCAGGCAATTAGACTTTACAGTGGTGCCACTGAGATGGAGCACCCCAAAGAGTAGAGTTTCCACTTCTAGACTGTGGATTTTCATATTTTCAGATAAATTCTTCCATTTTTATTTCATTTCCGGGAAGTCAGGGTCAGTTCATGAAAAGCTGTTAAACAACATGTAAATGTGAAATGTCAACCCTCACTCTAACCTTTCCGTTCAGAGCATCAAATGAAGATCTTATGGTGTTTTATAGTGGCTTTTTGATTTTGGTAGTCCATTGAAGAAGGGAGTTTGAAAGTTGTTGTACACTGTTAATGATTATCTGCCCATGTCCTGCCTGAAATACTCTGATTGTTTATGGAAAGTAACTTTAATAAAGCTGGATATAGTTTGGCTTGGAAAAAAAATAATATGTAATTGTTCAAAGAAACTTTTAGAGCAACAAGCTCAATGGGCACGACAGATTCCTGGATGTTTTGAATACTGTGACTAAAATCTCCATTGCTTGAGTGACCAATGTTTATTTTGGTCTGTCTGACTAAATAAATCTCCTGCTTAAGTTCTAGGTAAAAATGTATTGATTTAGTTCTATACAACCCAGTCTCTAGGACAGTTCTTAAACATGTGATTCACAGAACAGCACTATTGGGAACCTGAATAAATACAAATTCTTAAGCTCTACCCCAGACCTAGTAAATGGAAGCTCTGGGGATTTTAACAAGTTCTGCAGGTAATTCCGCTGCATATTCAAGTTAGAGAACCACTGCTCTAGGATAGGGGTTCTGTATCTTGACTAGGCATTAGGATCACCTGTAGTTTTATTTTATTTTATTTTTATTAGTTTTTGAGGCAGGTTCTCTGTCACCCAGGCTGGAGTGAGGTAGAACAATCTTGGCTCACTGCAACCTCTGACTCCTGGGTTCAAGCTATTCTCCCATCTCAGCCTCCCAAGGAGCTGGGATTACAGGCGTGTGGCACCACACCCATCAAATTTTATATTTTTAGTAGAGACAGGTTTCCTCTTGTTGGCCAGGCTGGTCTCGAATTCCTGGCCTCGTATGATCCACCCACCTCAGCCTCCCAAAGTGTTGAGATTACAGGCATGAGCCACCATGCCTGGTACCTGTAAATCTTCAAAAATATATGCTTGCCTGAATTCTTCCCTTGGTGATACTAGTTGGGAGATGGGGTAGGCTCCTGACATCTGAATGTTTCAAAACCTTTATGGGCAATTTTGATGTGCAGCCAGAGTTACTCGTTCATTCAACAAATATCTAACTTCCTATGATGTTCCAGGTATTGTGCTAGGTGGATAAGACAGGCAAGTTCTCTGTCCTTATGGAGCTGATGCTCTAGTGGGAGAGAGATGGTGAAGAGAGCCCTTGTTATACTTGTGATCATCTGTCTGATACAGCTGTATACTGCTTCACATAATTGATAGGTTCCTGAAAAAAGGGGACAGTAGAATATACTGGTTAAGACTACAGACACTGGAGTAAGATACTAGTTAGAATCCTACTTCTACCATTCAAGATTTTAGCAAGTTAGTTACTAATTTCACATAATAGCATCCATTTTTTCATCTATAAAACTGGAATATCTAAACTTTGTATGACTGTCGTGGGAATTAACTGAAGTAATAGATGTAAAGTACTTAGGACAGTACCTAGTACATGATTAAGTACTTAATAAATGGTAGCCCTTTTTAGGGCTATTAGTCTATTATTTGGGTTATTAATCTTATTCTTAATGAATAAGGTATAAATAATATGTTAATATATAGAATCAAATTAAAGCATGCTACAGATGCTTATTTCCAGGTTAGTAAAGCACAGTGCTTCCCAAATTTTTTTCATGGTATGCTGACATAAATGCTGAAAGGACTAAGTTGATGCGAGCCAGGAGGAGATTAACCTGTTTCCAGCCTTACCGAATTTTTCTGAGCAATGAAAAAAAAAAACCTTGACCCACATCTACCACATTTATGACGTATCAGTTGGAGGTTCTATCTAGCAAATTCTTCACAGATGTCAACCAGCAACACTTCATTTATTTGATAACATGTATAAATTTTCAAGAGTATTTTTCTATTTAATTTAAAAATAATGTGTATTTATGCTGATAAAAATCGTTTTAAAAATAATTGTCATAAATCTGGGAAAGAGAACCACAAAGAAATAGTAAAATACTATCAAGAGAAAATTTGGTATTTGTACTTCTAGTCTTTCTTAATAAATTTTAAGAAAATTTATTTTCTTAAAATAAATTTATAAGAATTTATTTATTCTTTTTTTTTTTTTTTTTTTTTTTTTTTTGAGACGGAGTCTCGCTCTGTCACCCAGGCTGCAGTGCAGTGGCCGGATCTCAGCTCACTGCAAGCTCCGCCTCCCGGGTTCACGCCATTCTCCTGCCTCAGCCTCCCGAGTAGCTGGGACTACAGGCGCCCGCCACCTCGCCCGGCTAGTTTTTTGTATTTTTTAGTAGAGACGGGGTTTCACCGTGTTAGCCAGGATGGTCTCGATCTCCTGACCTCGTGATCCGCCCGTCTCGGCCTCCCAAAGTGCTGGGATTACAGGCTTGAGCCACCGCGCCCGGCCTTATTTATTCTTATAAATTTATATTTTATCCCATTTTCCCATTTCTTAATTAATATGTAATAATGAACAGTTCTCCATGACATTTAATATTCTTCTATAACACTAGCTTTTAATTTTTTTTGTAAGGCAGAGTCTTGCTCTGTTGCCCAGGCTGGAGTGCAGTGGCATGATCCCAGCTCACTGCAACATCTGCCCACTGCAACCTCTGCCTCTTGGGTTCAAACAATTCTCCTGCCTCAATCTCCCGAGTAACTGGGATTACAGGCACATGCCACCACACCCAGCTAATTTTTGTTTTTATTGCCATGTTGGCCAGGCTGGTCTCAAACTCCTGACCTCAGGTGATCAACCTGCCTTGACCTCCCAAAGTGCTGGGATTACAGGCATGAGCCATCATGCCCTGCAGCTTTTAATTTTTAAGAAGAGCAGGGAAATGCTTTCTTCAAACAAAATCTTACTCAGAAGCTTGAACCAAAGAACAGATAAAATCAAGAGTTGCTCTGGCTGAAGCAGAAGCTGGGGACCCAGGGACCTCCCCTGCTCTCCCCTTTCAAAGACCCTTGAAAGCTTCCTTGGAGGCCTGGGGGTGTGTTCCCTTGAGATACAGTGAAAAACTGAGCTAAGATACAAGTAAAATTTAATTTGCTAACTTTTTGAATAGGTGATGATGACCACAGTACAATTAAGCCAAAATAAAAAGAGTGCACTATGAAAAGCTTCTCCTTCTTACTCATGTCTCCCAGCCTCATCTTAGAAATCATCATGGTTACTGGTTTACATATCCTTCCAGAGACAATCTGTGCATATGAAAGCCTTTTATTCTCCCCTACACAAACAATATGCTACAAGATTTGGAGGTTGAATGTGAGTGAAAGACATCTTCCTGTGGCTCTTGGCTGTTACTAGCAAGGTTTGGAATATGAGGCTTTCCTGCAGCAGCATTCTGGGGTCCATTTTCCAGCTTCCTGGGCATCAAAAATCAGTGGGATAAGTTGTACTAATTTCTCATCTGTAGCTTCGGGTACACATTCTGTGGTTTATTGGGTGTAAGAGATAGTTGTTTGTGTGGCATTAGCCACACATTTCCTCCCTAACATGTGTTGGCCTCAGAAGGAGCAGCCCCCTTGTGAATTTGTTTGGTATTGTTTTAGGAGTCAATCTAGAAGTCTGACAACAATTTTCTTTCTCTCTCTCTCTCTTTCTTTCTTTTTTTTTTTGACAGGGTGTTGTTCTGTCACCCAGGCTGGAGTGCAGTGGCATGATCATAGCTCACTACAGCCTCAAACTCCTAGGCTCAAGTGATGCTCCCACCTCAGCCTCCAGAGTAGCTGGGTCTACAGGTGCACACCACGACACCCAGCTAATTTTTCTTTTTCTTTTTTTGTAGAGACAGGGTCTCACTATGTTGCCCAGGCTGGTCTTGACCTCCTGGCCTCAAGTGATCCTTCCTTCCACCTAGGCCTCCCAAAGTGTTGGGATTATAGGCATTAACCAACATACCCAGCCTTCCAAGAATTTTCTAAGTACTTAATGTCTTATAATAAGTTCCTTCTTGGATTAAAATACTTAAACTGAGAAATATTGCATGGTCTTTAAAAGCTAAATAGTGTCTCATCCTGTGGATATAAAAATTTACTTCAATTAATCTCTTACTATTCTGTCCAATTTTCAATGTTACAAATAAAGTTGTTTTAATACAGTCAGAATTCTTAGTTTTAAGCCATGGTGTTGGTGGGGGGAAGCTCAGGTTGTTTTAAATAGAAAGGAAATCAATTGACAGGCTACTTGTGTATATAAAAGAATCTGGAAAATTTAGGTGTTGAAGTTATACTTCCACAACTAATATCCAAAGAACACAACACCAAACTGGTCTGCTGGAAAAAAAAAAACAAAACAAAACACTGGGCACATATGAGACAGACTGAACTAACATTGTGATTTTGAACACTAGATATAGCTGCCTCAAACTCTCCAAAGAATACAGTTTGAGATGTCTTTGCTTCTTTACTTCATTGCCTTCAGAGTGAAAGTCTAGTGTGAGTATGGTGGATTGTAAAACCTTGGTCACATTCCTGTATCTTAGACACAATAAAGACTAGGAAGCAAATACTTGGCACTCTCAGGTTCTATAGCAGGAGAGCCATCTTACATGCTTGGGAATTCTGTAAATATAGGACAATGGCTGAGATGCTGTGCAGGTTAACAGCACAACCCTTGTTTACAACAGCTGCTGAACAAATCATTCTGTACCACTCTGCCTGCTTACCTAGGATAAATTTCCAATAATGACAATTTGAGTCAAAGAATATGAAAATGAAGCCTTTTGATAGATATTATCAATTTAAACTGTCCCCCAGAAAAAAATTTTAATCAATTTATACCCCCAGAAAAAGATTTTTTCCATGCTTTTACCAACGTTAAATAATATCATTAAAACAAATATTCACCAATTTGACAGCTAAATAAAACTAGTATTTTAAAGGTTATTTTTTTTTATTATCAGTATGATTAGAGATTTTTCCCAGTGTTTATTTGCCGTGTCTATTTATGTTTTCTTGCATTATCACGGTGTGCCTTCTACCCGTTTTCTATTGGGGTGTGTTTTCCTTATTTATTTATAAGGCTCTTTACTGATAATATAGATGTGAACCCTTTTGGTCATATTTTAAAAATAACTTTTCCAGTTTATTGCTATCAATTTTGTTTTTTAGGTTTTTTTGTCATAAGTAATTTTTACATTTTTATTTGATACAATCTGCCAAGCTTTTCCTTTAGGACATCTGAGATTTCTGTCAGAAAGGCCATTCTACTTGAATATTATAAAAATATTCTTTTAAATTTACTTCTGGTGCTTTTATGAGCTTTGCCTTTGAATTCACAATATAAACTTGATTTGGGGATAAGGGAAAAAGACATTTACTTTATTATTTTTCTTTAAAATAAAGTTGCTACTTATCGTTATCTTTTTGTTAATTGTTCTAGTTTGCTATTTTAAAATTTGGGGAGGAGGTTTTTATCTTTTAAAAATAATTTATTAAGATTATCTCATTATAAATATGACAAATGGTTAATACATATTGTTAATATTTTTTCCAGCTTTTGTCTTCCATTTTGCTTATGCTATTTTAAAGTTTTTACAAATATACTGAGACTAAATAATTCTATGTAGTCTAACAATTTTTGTAGTTTTCTTTTTCCTGCTTTTTCTTTTGTGTTTCAAAATTATTTCTCACTCTCACTATGAGATGAGGTAATTATTCATTTGTATCACCTTCTAAATTATTCATTTGTATTTATTTTCCTTGAATTATCACTGTGTATGGTAATTTTATGGTTTTCTAATTCACTGCTGATTCATTTAGAATTTATTTTGGTGTGTTGTGTGAGACAGGAGCCTAAATTTATTTTTCCCATGAAGAGGTATTAAATAAACTCTCCTTTCTCCACTGGTTTGAAATGCCATCTTTATCAGACTCTAATCGATAACTATCTATCTTCGTGTCTGTTTCACATTGTTTGTGTATTGTAGCTTTATGGTAGAATTAATATATAAAATTGCAGATCTCTAAAGCCTTTAAAAACATTTTGAGGTATTAAGAATAATATGTGGAACATTACAACTGTATAGTTTATCCTATTTTTTCCCTTTGGGTTTGAACTATATTTATATAAACTTTATTTTTAATTTTTTTGTTTGTTTGTTTTATTCAATGGAATTCCTACTACTTGTTTCAAATCTTTTGTGGGTGATCATGAGGCATAAACAAACAACACATGGTATGGGACTAATGTCCTAATGCCCTCCGTGCTTTACATTATATAGAAAGTCATTTATTGGTAAAGTGTGGAAAGTATATCTACATAATCTTATGCTCACAAAACTCTCCCGAGAAACTTTCACAAAGAAACCACTTTCTGATGAGGAAAATAAAGGAGGAGGGAACCGAAAAACTCAGGGTCAGGAAATACTTGTCCTTTCAGTAAAACTTGTTTGAAAGACAACCTCTATTTGAGGAGTACCTGTCTTAGAAAGATCACTCCTTTGAACCCAGCCTGGGTGGTCTACCCAAGCAGCTTTCCCTGTAATTTTAAACTCAAATGACCAGAAGCACTTTTTAACATCAAACAGAAAGCACCAGATTTTCAAAGTATCTTTTGAGAAGACATTAAAATCTTACTGTCCATCCTGTCAAAACTACACTGTGGTTGGGGGGGTTGAGATAAAGGCTTTCTGCTCCAAAAAATCATAAATATGTGAGTGAATTTTTGTGTAAGTCTTTTCACTGAAAATGTTTCCTCTGGAAAAAAAAACAGAGGATAGGAAAAGCATCATAAAATTGGGTCTTTTGACAATAAGTGCAGGACATATAGAAAAAGGACAGTAATAGAATACAAGTGTAGCACACACCTAAGACATTATGAAATAGTTAAACAGAAAAGCTCCAGGTGATTGCCATGTAGGAAGGTTTTATAATATAACTTAGAAAGTACATAGTTTATATCGTTGTGCAGTTTGCAGTGGTTAAGACTTAAAAAAAAAAAGAAAACCACTGTTCACCAAAATCCATTGTCATACACCTATGTCAAGAGAGCAACCATTTTTAAACAACAATTTCACAAAATCTACATGGGGGAGAGAGAATGGCTTTAAGTTCTGGCACAGTAAAATTCTGTGCCAAGTAGGGATAGCAAGTACTAGGATCACATAAATATGACTGCAAAGAGAAACTTGGTGTTTTTATCAATTATCGTTTTGCCCTCAAGTAAGAATGGAATTGGCCTGATGGGGATAAATGTAAAAGGACAGATCCTCGCAAAACAAAGAAGATGATTAGCAGTGGATATAGTATTAGTTTGATGAGAACTCTCTAGATCGAACCAAACACCCAGACCTGGAGTTTTCCAATTCCTTAGGAAAGGGAGAGACAAATGTTAACACCAGAGCCCCAATGCATATGTAATTTACTGAATATCTTTGGTTTGCACTAAGGATTTAATAAATAGCATACAGTTTATATGCATTTAGTCATTCTCAAATTATGCTTTGTCTTTATAAAGCTCCAAATTAGTTTCTTTAGATATTATTAAAAATAATTGTGTGAAACCAGGGAGCTCTAACTGTGCTTAGAAGTCTAAGGCCTTAAGCGGACCTAAGTCAGTGCCCCGCTCACAGAATGAGATGTGTAATCTAGGCCTGGCCCTCCAGGAATGGCCCACCTAAAAGCACATGCCAGTTCTAGACGCTGAAACTGAGACTTGGGTCAAACCACTGAAAACTATATTCTGTTACATAACCAGCCTAAGTTGCTTCTAGGCAAGATCCTTGTCTCATTCATTCTGTCGGGAGCCCTCATATACTGTGCAGCACAGAGTCTGGCTGAGCACACAGATGTCTAATGAAGGGACAACTGTCTTCCTTGTTTCAAACATACAAGAATGTGCAACTATGGAATATCTTAATACATTAATTAACCACATTCTCCACTATTTTTTTTTTTTTTTTTTTTTTTTGAGACGCAGTCTCGCTCTGTCACCCAGACTGGAGTGCAGTGGTGCGATCTCGGCTCACTATAAGCTCCGCCTCCCGGGTTCACGCCATTCTCCTGCCTCAGCCTCCCAAGTAGCTGGGACTACAGGCGCCCGCCACTACGCCTGGCTTTTTCGTATTTTTAATAGAGACAGGGTTTCACGATGTTAGCCGGGACGGTCTAGATCTCCTGACCTCGTGATCCACCCACCTCGGCCTCCCAAAGTGCTGGGATTACAGGCATGAGCCACCGCGTCCCTCCCACTATTCTACTTTTTAATGCTCATTTGATCATGAACATTTATTCTCAGTCAATCTGGTTTATTCTCATTTTTGTAGCTATCGAGAATAAAATCTGGACCCAACAGAGAGAACTGTGAAGTATCTAAAAGTTTTGAAGTGTATTTATAAAGAAGGAAAATTATTTTTGAACTTTGAAAATTAGATTGTGGCTAAATTGCTTTGGAAGGCAAGATTAAAACTTATAAAAGCTATTGTATTAAGCTTTTCACTGTAAGTGGTTTCGAGAGGAGACATAATCTACTGATTCTGTGTAAAAGCTGAATTACAATGGGATTTTATGACTGTTCATTTAACTACTGTTTATTGGGCACCTATTTATGTCTAGGCGCTATGCTAAGTGTAACAGGCAACAATGAAAAAAATTAGATACCTGTCCTGACCTCATATATGCTGCATATATGCATATATAATCTTTTTTGTTGTTGTTAAAAAACATTTTTAATGAAATAAAACACCGATACAGAAAATTACACAAAAGTATAGCTTAGTTAATTGTTATAAGGAAAACATCCTTGAAATCTCCACTCAGGTCCAGAATTTTGTTACTAAGAAGCCCCAGACATACTTTTTCTCATTCCAATTATAGCCTCTTCTTCCCTGCAAAGTAGCTGCAATTCTGACATTTACAGTGATCACTTCCTTGCATTTTATTATGCTTTTATCACCTAAGTGTGTATCTCCAGCACTGTGCATCCATGCTTAGTCTTACTTACTTTTAACAAAGTCTTTTAAAAATATGTCTGGATATGTCTTTTACATCTCTTTTAATCTGTGAAGTTCCCCCCATTCCTCTATTTTCCTTACAATTTTGCTGCCTGCATATACATGGTGAAATTCAATGTTTTTCTTTAGCATTTCCAGATAATTGGAAGTGAATCCGGAGGCTTGATCAAACTCAGGTTTGACCTCTTTTGGCAAGACTATAGGTGGTAGAGCTCTTTAATCAGGAGGCACATAATATCTGAATGTCACTCTTTTTTTTTCAGGTTAGCAGTCACTGATGATCAATACCTAGAGCCATGAATTCATCAAGGGTTCATTCTTCAAGGGGTACAAAACTGTGATATTCAAATTCTATTATTTTGTTTCAATTTGTTAGATGAAATAATTTATAAGGAGAAATTCCCTTCATATATTTGATTGCCTAGTGGTATAGTTCCACATAAATGTTTGAGATTTTCCTTTTATTTTTTCAGTTATCAACATACTGGGTTCCCTGTCATGCTTAGAAAGTGACAAGTTAGTTTTTTAGTTTTATTTTAAATATCACTAAAAACTCATGAATTATTAAAGAGCATCTATAAGAAACTATAGCTAACGTCATATTTAATGATGAAAAACCAGATCTTTTCCCCCCAAGATTGGGGACAAGGTTAAGCATGTCCTCTCTCACCACTCCTATATACAGTAAGAAAAGGAAATAAAAGATACACAGATTGGGAAGGAAGAAGTAAAACTTTACTTGTTTGAAGATGATATGATGGTCTATGTAGAAAGTTCCAAAGATTTGACAAAAAGCCTCCTGGAACGAATAAGCAATTAAAGCAAAGTTGTAGGTCACACCTTGATAAAAGTCAATTGCTATCCTACATATTAGCAATGACAAACTGGAATCTGCAATTAAAACATGGTATCATTTAAATTAGCACCAAAAAAAGAGAAATATTCAAGTATAAATCTAACAAATATGTATATACCCTCACTATTCTAGATGAGGGAAAACTATAAAACTCTGATGGAAGAAATTAAAGATCTAAATAAGTGGAAAGATATTCCATATTCATGGGTAGGAAGACTCAATAATGTTAAGATATCAGTTCTTCCTGACTTGGTCAATGCAGTCTCAATCAAAATCAAAGCTAGTTACTCCACTGATACTGATAAACTGATTTTAAAGTTTATATGGAGAGGCAAAAGATCCAAAATAGCCAACATAATATTAAATGAGAAGGATAAAGTTGGAAGACTGACTCTACGTGGCTACTAGTCTTACAATAAAGTTACACTTTGATTGTAAAGTTACACTAATCAAGAGAATGTGGTATTGGTGAAAAAATTTGACAAACAGATCAATGGAACAGAATAACGGAGACCAGAATTAGAAGCAAATACAGTCAACTGACTTTTGATAAAGGAGCAAAGGCAACCAAAGAACAGTCATTTCAACAAATGGTGCTGGAACAACTGGACACTCACATTCAAAAAAAAAAAATCTAGATGATTTTATATTTTTCACAAAAATTAATTCAAGATGGATTATATATCTAAATGTAAATCATAAAACCATAAAACTTCTGGAGAATACAAAGGAGAAACTCAAAATGATCCTGAGTTTGGTAATGAGTTTTCATATACAATATCAAAAACACACTCCATGAAAGAACAAATTGATAAGCTGGAATTCATTACAGTAAAAAACACTGCTCTGTGAAAAGCACTGTTAAGAGAACAAAAAGATAAGCCACAAACTAGGAGAAAATACATGGAAAACACATATCTGATAAAGGAATTGGATCCAGAATATTCAAAGAACTCTTACAACTTAATATGAAGACAAAAAATCTAGTTAAAAAGTGGGCGAAAGATCTAATAGATATATCATCAAAGACACAGTATACAGACTGTAAATAATCATAGAAAAAGATGTTCAATGTTAATGTCATTGAAGGATTACAAATTAAAACAAGATGCCATTACACACCTATTAGGATGGCTAAAATTCAAAGTACTTGACATCAGAAATGCGGGTGAGTATGTGGAGGAACAGGAGCTCACATTCATTACTGGTGGGAATGCAGAACGACAAAGTCACACTGCAAGACAGTTTGGTAGTTTTTTATAAAGCTAAACATAGCCATCATATGATCCAGAATCACATTCCTACACATTTACTCCAATGACTTAAAAACTTATTATCTACACAAAAAAACTGCATGAGTGTTCACAGTTTTATTAATGATTGCCAAAACTTAGAAGCAACTAAGCTGTCCTTCAGTAGGTAAATAGATAAACAATCGATACACATTCACATAATGGATTATTATTCAGCAATAAAAAGAATTGAGCTATCAAGCCACAGACAGACATGAGGGAACCTTAAATGCATATTGCTAAGTGAATGAAGTCAGTCTAAAAAGGGTACATGTTGTGTAACTTCAACTGTGTGATATTCTGGAAATGGCAAAACTATATAGACAGTAAAAAGATCTGTGGCTGACCCCATAGAAATACAACCAGTAGAGAATATTATGAACACATCTATTTATATAAACTAGAAAATCTAGAAGAAATGAAAAATTTCCTGGATACATACACCCTCTCAAAACTGAACCAGGAAAAAATGGAATCCCTGAATAGAACAATAACAAGTTCTGAAACTGAGGCAGTAATAAGCAGCCTACCAACTAAAAAAAGCCCAGGACCAGATGGATGCACAGCTGAATTCTACCAGATGTACAAAGAAGAGCTGGTACTATTCCTATTGAAACTATTCCAAAAAGTTGAGGAGGAGAGACTCCTCCTTAACTCATTCTATGAGGCCAGCATCATCCTGATACCAAAATCTTTCAGAGATACAAGAAAGAAAGAAAACTTCAGGCCAATGTCCTTGATAAACATTGATACAAAAATCCTCAACAAAATACTGGCAAACCGAATCCAGCAGCACATCGACAAGCTTATCCACCACAATCAAGTAGGCTTCATCCCCAGGATGCAAGGTTGGTTCAACATAAGTATACCAATAAATGTGATTCATCACATAAACAGAACTAAAGACAAAAACTACGATAATCTCAATAGCTGCAGAAAAGGCTTTTGATAAAATTTAACATCCATTCATGTTAAAAACTCTCAATAAACTAGGTATTGAAGAAACATACCCCAAAATAATAAGAGCCATCTATGACAAACCCACAGCCATCATAGTGAATGGGCAAAAGCTGGGACCATTCCCCTTGAAAACTGGCACAAGACAAGGATGCCCTCTCTCACCACTCCTATTCAACACAGAACTGGAAGTCCTGGCCAGGGCAATCAGGCAAGAGAGAGAAGTAAAGGGCATTCAAATACAAAGAGTGGAAGTACCACTATTTCTGTTTGCAGATGACATGATCCTACATCTAGAAAACCCCACAGTCTTAGCCCAAACACTTCTTGAGCTGATAACTTCAGCGACGTCTCAGGATACAAAAATCAATGTGCAAATATCACCAACATCAGTCAAACTGAGAGCCAAATCAGGAACATACTCCCATTCACAACTGCCACAAAAAGGATAAAATACTTAAGAATACAGCTAATTTGGGAGGTAAAAGATCTCTACAAGGAGAACTACAAAACACTGCTTAAAGAAACCAGAGATGACACGAACAAATGGAAAAATATTCCATGCTCATGTTTAAAATGGCCATACTGCCCAAAGCAATTTATAGATTCAATGCTATTCCCATTAAATTACCATTGGCATTCTTCACAGAACTATAAAAAACAATTTTAAAATTCACATGGAACCAAAAAAAGACTCTGAGTAGCCCAGGCAATCCTAAGCAAAGGGAACAAAGTTGGAGGCATCACTCTACTCAACTTCAAACTATACTACAGGGCCACAGCAACCAAAACAGCATGGTGCTGGTACAAAAACAGACACATAGACCAATGGTACAGAATAGAAAGTCCAGAAATAAGACTGCATGCCTACAACCATCTAATCTTCGACACACCTGAAAAAAACAAGCCATGAGGAAAAGATTCCCTATTCAATAAATGGTGCTGGGATAACTGGCTAGCCATATGCAGAAGACCGAAACTGGGCCCCTTCCTTATACCATATACAAAAATTAACTCAAGATGGATTAAAGACTTAAATGTAAAACCGAAAACTATTGGCTGGGCACGGTGGCTCACATCTGTAATCCCAGCACTTTGGGAGGCCAAGGTGGGCGGATGTCGAGGTCAGGAGAGTAAAACCATCCTGGCTAACATGATGAAATCCCTTCTCTACCAAAAATGCAAAAAATTAGCCGGGCGTGGTGGTGAGCACCTATAGTCCCAGCTACTTGGGAGGCTGAGGCAGGAGAATGGCGTGAACCCAGGAGGCAGAGCTTGCACTAAGCCGAGATCACGCCACTGCACTCCAGCCTGGGCCACAGAGTGAGACTGTGTCTCAAACAAACCAACAAACACACACACACACACACACACACACACACACACACACACACACCCCAAAAACCGAAAAGTATAAAAAACCCTGAAGACAACCTAGGCAATACCATTCAGGACGTAGGCATGGGCAAAGATTTCATGATAAAGATGCCAAAAGCAATGGCAACAAAAGCAAAAATTGACAAATGGAATCTAATTAAACTAAAGAGCTTCTGCGCAGCAAAAGAAACTCAACAGAGTAAGCAGATAACCTACAGAATGGGAGAAAATTTTTGCAAACTATACGGTATCCGAAAAGGTCTAACATCCATCTATAAGGAACTTAAACAGATTTACAATAAAAAAAACAAACACCCCCATTAAAAAGTAGGGAAAGGACGTAACACTTTTCTAAAGACGATATACATGCAGCCAACAATCATATGAAAGAAAGCTCTTCATCACTGATCAAATAAAATCACAATGAGATACCCACCAGTCAGAATGGCTATGATTAAAAGGTCAAGAAATAACAGAGGCTGGTGAGGTTGTGCAGAAAATGGAATGCCTATACACTGTTGGTGGGAGTGTAAATTAGTTCAGCCATTGCGAAAGATAGTGTGGCAATTCCTCAAAGACCTAAAGACAGAAATAACATTCAACCCAGCAGACCCACTACTGGATCTATACCCAAAGGAATATAAATTGGTCTATTACAAAGACACATGCATGCATATGTTCACTGCAGCACTATTCACAATAACAAAGACATGGAATCGACCTAAATGCCAATGATTGACTGAATAAAGAAAATTTGGTGCATATACACCATGGAATACTATGCAGCCATAAAAAAGAAGGAGATCATGTCCTTTGCAGGGATATGGATAGAGCTGGAGGCCATTACCTTAGCAAACTAACATAGGAACAGAAAATCAAGTACCACATATTCTCACTTGTAAGTGGCAGCTAAATAATGAGAACACATTGACGCAGAGAGGGGAACAACACACACTGGGGCCTATTGGAGTGTGGAGGTTGGGAGGAAGGAGAGGATCAGGAAAAAAAACTAATGGGTACTAGGCCTAACACCTGGGTGATGAAATAATTTGTACTACAAACCCCCATGACACAAGTTTACATACGTAATAAACCCACACATGTATACCTGAACTTAAAAGTTTAAAAAACAATCAGTGGCTTCCAGGGGTTGGGTGGGTGGAAAGGAACGAATATATTGAGCACAATGAAGTTTTGGGGTAGTAAAACTGTTCTGCATGATTCTAAAATGGTAGATTCACAACATTATGTATTTGTCAACCCCACAGAACTAGAAAAGGCAAAGAGTAAACCCTAATGTAAACTATGGACTTCAGTTAGTAACAACATATCAATATTGGTTCATCAACTGTAAAAATATGCCACACCAATGCAAGATTTCAAGAATAGGTAAAACTGAGGACAGGATGGGAAGAGGAAATACATGGGAACTCAATTTCTGCCCAATTTTTCTGTAAATCTAAAACTAATAAAGTCTGTTAATTAAAAAAAAAATCTAGGATTTAGATTTATTTGACAGGCCTTAATCTCCTGCAGTTCTTTTTTTTTTTTTTGAGATGGAGTCTCGCTTTGTCACCCCGGTTGGAGTGCAGTGGCAAGATCTTGGCTCACTGCAAGCTCCGCCTCCCAGGTTCATGCCATTCTCCTGCCTCAGCCTCCCGAGTAGCTGGGACCACAGGCGCCTGCGACCACGCCCGGCTAATCTTTTGTATTTTTAGTAGAGACAGGGTTTCACCGTGTTGGCCAGGATGGTCTCAATCTCCTGACCTTGTGATTCGCCCGCCTTGAATCTCCTGCAATTCTTATTCATATCAGAGATCAATTTGTTCGTCTTAGGCCCTTAGTATCTTCATCCTTTGACTTAACTCTACTAATCTTTGAGAAATTTGCTCTAGTTGGGATAACAAGGTTTGAGAGTCATTTTCTGCTGCATATTTGGAAGCAGCCACTGATTTAATTTGATGGGAAATGATACTTCAAACCTATAACCTGGCCCTACGGATTCTCAATACTACTGGGGTGGTCACTGTTTCTAGACCTTTAGAATGAACAGATCTAGGAACCCTCTCCCCATTCCCACTCTCCCACCCCCAAGATAAAATACCTTCTGAATTTGTAATAATATTTCAAATTCAAATTCTAGACTAAGGGAATTTTTTCTTTAATATCTTTTATACAGCTCAAGATAAAATACAGCCCAAGATAAATTCCTTCTGAATTTGTAATAATATTTCAAATTCAAACTCTAGACTAAGGGATTTTTTCTTTAATATCTTTTATATAACAGCTCTCCCTCTTTTCTTTCACATGGAGATCCTGGTGCTCAAGGGCATACAGGATGATAAAAATTGAATACCTACAATTATATAGAATATCTAATTTGCTTTATGCTATATTACAATACATAAGTTTCATAATGACAATATTAATAGTACTGCTACCAATAATGAATACTGAAAACAGTTGGAAATGTTTTGGCATATGTCATACTCAGTCTCCACTAATTTTTTTGTCATTATACTAGTTACATGGTCAGGACGTGCCATTTCATACTATACTCTCTCCTTCAATTTTCTTCAGTTTTAGAACTATAAATAACTACATACTTTATGCTTACTAAAGTACTTATGTCAATGTATCTGTAGTCATTTGCTTGTCTGAAGCATGTTCTCTAGCAAGTTTCTTAGGAAGGGCTTGTGGGACCAATATTCCCTCAATTCTTGAATGTTGCATCCTGATAACAGTAAATTTTTCCCTTGTTTTTTTTTTTTTTTTTGAAACAGAGTCTTGCTCTTTTGCCCGGGCTGGAGTGAAGTGGCGGGATCTCAGTTCACTGCAACCTCCGCTCCCCGGGTTCAAGCGATTCTCCTGCCTCAGCCCCCCAAGTAGCTGAGACTACAGGAGCACATGACCACACCCAGATACTTTTTGTATTTTTAGTAGAGATGGGGTTTTGCCATGTTGGCCAGGCTGGTCTCGAACTCCTGACCTCAGGTGATCCACCTGTCTCGGCCTCTCAAAGTGCTAGGATTACAGGTGTGAGCCACTGCGCCCAGCCATCTTGCCTTTTATAAGAAAGGGTCAGTTTTGTTGGATATGAAGTTCTTGGCACATACATTTTGAGAGTGTATTAAAAATGTTACTCAATTTTCTTGTAAGATAAAGCATTGCTATTAAAAAATCTGATATTACATTAATTTTCTTTCCCTTACAAATCATGCATGAGGTTGGTGCAAAAGTAATTGTAACAGAAAAAACCGCAATTACTTTTGCACCAATCTAATACTTTTGCTATATAATTTTAAAAATTTAAGTACAAATTATACACAATTAACATTCACCCTTTTCTTAAAGAGTTTGAACAAATGCATTCAGTTGTGAAACCACCACAATAAAGATATAGTAGATCAATCATCTCCTTAAATTACCCTTGCTGTCTTCTTTCTAGTCAACTCCTCTCTCAACTCGTTTTCTATTCCTGTAGTTTTGCCTTTTTTAGAATGTGATATACATGGAATCGTGCCACATGTAGCCATTAAGTCTGGCTTTTTTCACTTAGCACAACACATTTGAGATTCATCTATGTTGTTGCATGCATCAGTAGTCTGTCCCTCTTTTTAAAATTTTACATTTATTTTATTGTGGTAAAAACACTTAACATGAGATCTACCCACAGCATATTTTTAAGTGTATAATACAATATTGTTAACTTTAGGCACAGTGTTGTAAAATACATCTCTAGCATTTATTCATCTTTCATTACGGAAACGTTATGCCTGTTGATTAGCAACTCCCTATTTTCCCCTCTCCCCTGCTCCTGGCAACCATAGTCCTGCTCTCTGCTTCTGTGCATTTAAATATTTTAGATACCTCATATAAACAAAGTCATGGAGTATTTGTCCTTGTGTGACTGGCTTTTTTCACTCAACATAATGTCTTCATGGTTCAACCATTATGTCACATATTACAGGATTTCCTTCTCCCTTAAGGCTAAGTAATATTGCATTGTATGTGTATACATTTTCTTTGTCTACTCATCTCAGTGTCAGTGGACATTCAGGTTGTTTCCCCCTCCTCACAACTGTAAACAGTGCTGTAATAAATACAGAAGTGGTAGTATCTCTTTGAGATTGTGATTTTAATTTTTTTGGATAAATACCCAAAAGTGGAAATGCTGGGTCATACAGTAGTTCTATTTTTAGTTTTTTTGAGGAATCTCCATACCGTTTTCTATAGTGGCTGTACCATTTTGGATTCCAACCAAGAGTGTACAAGGGTTCCAATTTCTCCAAATTTTTGTCAACACTTGTGTTTTGTTAATGACCATCCTAATGGGTGTGGGGTGCTATTTCATTGTGGTTTTGAATCGCATTCCTCTGACAGAGACATTTAGCATCTTTTCATATACCTGTTGGCCATTTGTATGTCTTCTTTGGAGAAATATCTATTTAAGTCATTTGTTCATTTTTTAATTAAGTTAATATTTTTGTTACTGAGTTGTAAGAATTTCTTACATATTTTGAACTTAACCCCTTCTCTGATATGGTTTGCAAATATTTTCCCATTCTGTAGACTGCCTTTTCATTCTATCGACTGTTTCCTTTGATGTGCCAAAACTTTTTAGTTTAATGTGTTCCCATTTGTTTGTTTTTGCTTTTGTGGTTTGTGTTTGCTGTAATATCTATGAATTCATTGTCAAGATCAATATTATAAGGGTTTTCCCCTAAGTCTTCTTTCATTCATTTTAGAATTTCAGGTCTTATGTTTGAGTCTTCAATCCAATTTCAGTTGATTCTTGCGTTATAAGATAAGGGTCTAATTTCATTCTTTTGCGTGTGAATATCCAGTTTTCTCAACACCATTTGTTGAAGACTATCCTTTCTGTGTTGTGTATTCTTGACAATCTTACCAAAGATCAGCTGACTCCATCTGACTTGGTCTGTTAATGATGTCTCTCCCTTTAAACCCCATTAAGGACTGGAAGAGGCAGAGAGAGCCCTAGAGCCCAGGCTTTGGTGGTCATTAAGATGTTAAATCTTGTGCTGAAAATTTCTGGTGATTTAATGAATAAAGAATAATTTCTAGCTAAAAAAAAAACAAAAAAAAATCAGTTGACTATATATACACAGATTTTTGGACTCTCTGTTCTGTTCCATTGCTCTATATGCCTATCTTTATGCCAGTACAATACTGTTTCAATTACTCTAGCTTTATATATTTTAAAATCAGGAACTGTTATGACTCCAGCTTTGTTTTTCATTCTCAAGATTGCTGTTACATTTATTTCTGAATAGTATGTCACTGCATAGATGTACCACAGTTTGTTTATTCATTCACCAGTTGAAAAATATTTAGATCTTTTCCAGTTTTGGGTGATTATGCATAAAACATCCATAAACATTCATTTATATTTATAAATGATATAAATACATACATAAAAATATATGTGAGAACATGTTTTATTCCTTTGAGGTTTAACTACCCAGGCGTGGGATTGCTGGATCATACACTAAGTATATGTTTATCTTTTTGAGATAGTTACATACTATTTCCAAAGTGGCTGTATCACTTTGCATTCCCACAAGTAGTATATGTAGTTCCAAGTTCTCTGTGTATGCTCTCCAGCACTTGGTATTACTGGTTTTTTTTTTTGGAGACAATCTCGTTTGGTTGCTCAGGCTGGAGTGCAGTGGTGTGACCTCAACTCACTGCAACCCCCGCCTCCTGGGTTCAAGCAATTCTCGTGCCTCAGCCACCTGAGTAGGTAGGATTACAGGCGTTTGCCACCATGTCCGGCTAATTTTTGTATTTTTAGTAGAGACGGGGTTTCACTATGTTGGCCAGGCTGGTCTCGAACTGTTGGTCTCAAGTTACCTGCCTGTCTCGGCCTCCCAAAGTGCTGGGATTACAGGTGTTAGCCACTGTGCTTGGCTTGTTTGGTTTTTTAAACAATTCTAATTAATTGACATGTTGAAGTACCTCAGTGTAGTGTTAGTGTGTATTTCCTAATGATGTTGAGAATCTCTTCATGTGCTTACCTGGCATCTTTGTATCTCATTTGGTGAAGTGTCTATTCAAATCTTTTGCACATTTATTAACTGTTTTATTCTGTAATGTATCTACAGCAGCAACATAAAAATATACCTGACTGATGGAATTAATGAATATAATACTATCTTCCTTTCCCCAAAGAAGTAAAGAAATCACACTTCTCAGCTTAGAAAACATGTGGAAGGCTTATGATCTTTAAAATTTTAAAATGAGCAAAACAAGATCTCATTTACAAGCACAAATGATAATACTAGGCATATGTCCTAGTTCATCTCTACAGAAAGTAGAATTACTAGTAAATACATATTATTAAAACAATGAATTTTAAATTATAAAACAACATGGAGTCCTTATAAACAGAAAAAAATTGCTATTTAATTATGTTTATAAATTTATTTATTGTGGCAAGGGTGAAATTTTTTCCAATGGAGTCTGATTTTAGTTATGCTCATTGGGTCTCTTGTACCAAACATATTTTAAATGTAGAGTACTAATCAGAATAAAATATATTAAACAGAAATAGAGAAAAATAGTATTTGACATGAAAAATGTATTTGTAAGAAGTCCTACATGTGGACTTGCATATATGGAAATATTTTTAATATTATTGTTTCAGTGATAAAACCAGAGGATATTAAATTAGTACAAATAGACGAATAAGTCTTGGTTAATAAGAAAATATCCTCTCAGCAAGAAACTTGGGAACAGATAATAAGAAAATGTCCTCTCAGCAAAAAACCTGGGGACAGAAAAATTTAAAATGTAGAGAAAGAGTTAAAATCTCTTTAAAGAGATTATTCAGTTTTGACATTTTCGTGACCACAGAGAAGTTAGACTTGTAACACAATCTGAGAGTGGTTTTTTGTTGTTGTTGCAGAAGACAATGGGATGGATATTTAGATCAGAGTATGAGTTGTGGACGAAGGGGGAAAATTTCTCCTAGTGGCACTGGGATGACTAGTGTAAACCTACACTACCTACACTGCCTTCTCTGTCTTGTGGCTCATTCTTTGTGAGGCCAGAACACTTAGAGTGGGTGGGGATAATAGGGAGAACCACCATGCTGCAATAGCAAACCAGCTCCAGAGAGGGGTCTTTAAGGGGTGTTAACAATACTTCCTGACAATGGATCTTCACTGTGGGGATATAAATTATATGCATCCTAAACATGAGTTTGCCTCAAGTCAATATAATAATCACAAATGATTATTTCCCTGCACTTCATATCATAAAATATAACATTTTAATAACAACAAAATTAATGTTAAAATTAAACTATTTTCCTAATGATAATGTTGCTTCAGAGTAAGGAGTATGAAATCTTCAACTAGATGTGTTATTTCAAGGGTTTTTACTTAATTGGTGAATGTGGTACAAATAGAATAGGCAATTTAATTATTCCACAGAGAATTCTAACTTTAGAAAGGAAATCATACATATTTTAAATATCAACCTAATTAGACTTTCTGTATTTCCTCAAATTAGCCTCTGACTGAGAAAGTGTTATGTTTCAAAGATTACAATAATACAGTTAAAAAAAGTAGGGTGAGCATCAAATTAGTTCATTAATTTTAAACTCTAGTGCTAGAGAATTATTTTCACTGTTAACATGAATTTGTTAATAACAAGACGACTATAACAAGTAAGTCTGTAGATATATTGTTAAGTAAGATCTGGCTATATAATTTTAAATTCACAATTAAACATGTTGCCTCTGGAGAAGACCCCAGGTGGTTTGCAGTGTTAAATAGCAGATTAAAGTTGACACGACTAATTTCTTTACTCTAATCTTATTAGTGGTACAACAGCTGTCAACTGTAACCATCTCTATAAAGCCTTTTGAGACATAAACAAAATGCCTCAATATGTCAAATGGAGAATAGTGTTTACCAATCACTATTGCTAATTAGCTTGCAAAACAATTTTTGCTTTTATTGTCTATTGGGGATAATTATTCACTTTTAGTAAACTTTTATCTAAAAATAGATATTTAAAATTTATTAAAATCATCCTGACTAGAAAAAAGTAACTGTTTATTAACAATAGATTATAGTATAAATTTCACCCCAACTGGCAAATACTATTTTATTAGTGCTTACTAGGGGTCTATGATGTGGTAGACACAGGAAGTGATACATAGGTTCCAATTCCATGTCTTCAATTGTTACTTACAAGAAGTAAATTAACTATGATAAGTTCACTCGGTATTTGCTGGCTGATT
Organism: Macaca nemestrina; assembly: GCF_043159975.1. Lineage (NCBI taxonomy): Eukaryota > Metazoa > Chordata > Mammalia > Primates > Cercopithecidae > Macaca > Macaca nemestrina. Next base: position 124,503,112 of record NC_092131.1, on the reverse strand, counting down.
TAAGCATTAAAGAGTATTTATATACACAGAAATGTTGTATCTCATTTTTAGACTTCATTGCTGGATCTTATGTGAACATTTTGTCTCACACATACAAACAGCTACATGTGGTTTTTGGTTCACCTTTCTCTTCTGTTAGGTCAGTTCCTCTTTGGTCCCTAGTCTGCTAGGTGGGAAAAATGATTCCACAGATAATTTCCTATACCCACATCAATCAACCAGTACAAAAACACCCAAGTCAAAAATCCAAAACCAATCAACTAAACAATATCTCAATCCTCCAGCAACTCACAGGAATAACAGTATTTTTATATCAATGAAATTATATTTTACTTTTATTAAAATAGTGAAAGTTTCATGTTCACAAATCAGAAAGAAAAGTACAGCTATCATCACCCTGCAAACACTAACTTTGTAAGAGATCCAACCAAGAACGCTCATTGATGCAAACTTCGAACCAAATAGTACTTTTTGCTTACCCTTAAATAATTTGTTTTGTTGTGTAGTACAGAATATCTTATTGATTGGTCTCTTCTTAGCTATGATGTAAACTTTTTGAAGACAAAACTTATCACAGAAGAAATTCAACAAATACTGGCAGACTGATAATATTTCTCTCTGATGATAGCATGCAGGCAATAAGGTACAGAACGAAGACCAGAATGGGATGCTCAAACATAGCTCAGCTACACTGATGATGGAGGGTAAATCATTCAGTCTTTAAAACCTTTGGTTTCTTCATTTATATAGTGTGATAATGTTGTAAACATGCCAAATACTCTGTTACATAAATGTAATATACCTGACAGCTCTACATGGAAATCAAATGCCTTACCATAGACAGGTTACATTAAAAAAAATCTCAACACTGTGGCTTTTATCAGAAAATATGAACCCAACACCTATCAGTGCAATTTTTTCTTAATACGTTCACTCTCTAGAAGTAGTATTGACACTGGTAAAACAACAACCCAATCTGGAATGAAGTTTTGCATTTCTCATTGGTGAGGGAGAGGGGAATAAGAGATGATGCAGACCAGGCACAGTGGCTTACGCCTGTAACCCCAGCACTTTGGGAGGATGAGGCAGGTGGATGACCTGAGGTCAGGAGTTCGAAACCAGCCTGGCCAACATGGGGAGACCCTATCTCTACTAAAAATACACAAATTAGCCGGGCATGATGGCATGTGCCTGTAATCCCAGCTCCTCAGGAGGCTGAGGCAGGAGAATGGCTTGAACCCAGGAGGCGGAGGTTGCAGTGAGCCAAGATTGTGCCATTGTACTCCACCCTGGGTAATGGAGCAAGTCTCAGTCTCAAAAAAAAAAAAAAAAAAAAAAGACGATGCAATGCTCTGAAAATATGCATCTGGTACTTGACTATGTCATTCTTTGGGGTAGATAAATAATATGGAGATACTTCTTGGTTTTCCAGAGAGGAACAAAACTGCAACTCCAAAATAGCTTTGAAATGATATAAACCGATGATTTTCTTCATTCTGTTAAGCACTGTAAAATGACTTAACTAAGAAGAGATCATTTATATTTTTCAAATGCTGTGTTTTTTACTCTTAGTAGTTGAAACTGCACTGTTAAATGTAAATAATAAAGGCATAATATAGTAAAGCTTTTTCTTGTAGCTGTAGGATTAAAGTTGTGAGCTGTATTATGCTGCCAGGATTTGAGAGGGAGAAAGAGAAAGAAAGCGAAAGAAAGAGAGAAAGACATACATACACACACACACACACACACACACACACACACACACACACACACAGAGAAAGAGAGAGAGAGAGAGAGAGAGAGAGAGAGAGAGATGAAAGCTGAAGGGGGGAAGGGAGAGAGGGAAGGAAAAAAAGAGGTCTATGTGGGTATGCTCTTATAATCTCATGCCTTCTGAACACCTTAACCTCACTTTCATAATAGGCAACTGGCTTCTAATTTCAGGAAAATCATTGGTGAAATGATTAAGTTTCTCATTAACAACCTTTTTTTTTTATTTATTAAAAAGCTGGACTATAGCCCATTATGATCAAGTCTGAGAGAGTAGGGTCTGAAGAAATACACTTTTCCATTGTTTGTAAATATAAGACAATGCTCTTGGGTTTCAAAGTAAGTGCTCATTATAAAGTTAATGATGAGATAACCAGTCTGGGACACTAAGTTTCCCCTACAAAGTAACATTTGAGAGTTATAAAGAATATGAGCAGTACTGTTATTTGTTCTTACAGAACTTGTATTTTTCTTAAAGAACTATACATAATATATTTTATTTTCTTTGATTCTGAAGATAAGCTCTTCACTGTAGGTATGTTCCTTTTAAATGTGTTTACCTTAGGACCTAGGGATAGTAAGTTTAATGAACGTCATTTTCTATATAGATCATCCAAAGTGAGGTCAACAGAAAAAAGGAAAGTTCAGTCAGTCCCAACTTGTAGTAACAGCATTTAACGTTCATAAAGAAATGTACCCTAGAGAGCTTGTAGAGTATACTTTCTCTCTTCACTCCTACTTTAAACGGTGGGCATTCATTCATTCTTTCTTGACGTGAAGAATTTTGAAAAACAACTATGAGGTCACAAGGAAGGCTCTATGGCAAAGTCAAATATTTTCAAGCCAATCTAGTGTTAAAATAATCTTCAATATTTGTATTTGAAAGTATCAGCTTCATTTGGTTGGAAGGAACAAAAATTTACTCAAAATATTTTAAGTAAAAAGAGCCATTTATTGTAAGGCTATTGGGAACTTTCACATGAGTCCAGGAGAAAATGAACAACCATACCTCAAGAGAGCTGGAACAATGCTAGCTCTGTGGACTAGACTGCTTTCATTTCCAGCCCCCTTCTGTCCCATGAAGCAGTTTTGGTCTCCTCTCTTTTTCCCAAAACGGCCTTCCTTAGTCCTGCAAAACTTGGAACGCACATAGTCCTATAATGGCCATCCCAGAAGTGAATCTACATGATTATTTAAATTCAAATACCCAGGAAAAAAAATGACTCAAAGTTCTGCAACTTCCCAACTGCAAATTCCTGAGAAAGAAACTTGACTGGGCCGGTTCAACTTTTTGTATTGGATTATAAATCCTATCTTGCTGGCTGGTCAGTAGATTGGTTGCTCTTGAGTCAGATGTCCTCTCTTTAGAATTTAGTCAGCTATGGCCATTGAGGGAAGCACCACATGGATGGCATAAAATATAGCTGACAAGGCATGGATGTAATGCCTAGAACAAGTAGTATTCATAAACCACTGAAAAAAAGAAGGACACAACAAATAGGAAGGGAGAAGGTGATTATGGCAGGCCAACAAGAAAGAAGAAAAGGTAACAAGGAAGGAAACTCATAGTAAAAACTGTGAGAGTCTGGATTATGTTGCAAACTGAAGACACAAAGGCAAAGACTTAATAGTAGATGAGTCCCAAAGAGAACAGCCAAGTGAGTCAAGAGACTGGATTAAGAAGTAAGCACACGAGGCCTGGCATCTCAGGAAACTAAGTTGACAGATATTGGCATATGTAACAAAACATTCCCTTAATGAAGAGTCTTCTGTTATACCACCAGGGTGGCTGTTCCACAAAGGTAACACAGTAGGCTACTACTAATAATATTTAGGGTTTAATATGTCTCATTTTCCATGACTGTAAGTTCCCTGAGGACAGGGTCTATTTCAAGTGGTTCCTAGGTATGGCAATCCCATTGCCATGCCCACAAGTGATCCAAAGAAGGAAAATGCTAGAAAATAGTTTCCTAGGAGTAAGGACTGGAAGTCCTAGATTATTTACCTGCTTCTGGAGCACAATGAGTTATCTCTTTTCTACTATAAGAGGAATTGTATCAGCCTCTACATAACACAAAGAGAGGGAAACAGAAGCCTTTGGGGACAAAACCTCAATGAGTAACGGGAGAGCAATTCTGAACATTCTCTCTGCTAATGTTCTCTCTGAACATTCTTTCTGAAAAGAATAAACACTCTTTTAAAGGGGTTATCATAGCTCTGAAAGGTTGTAGTCATACCCCAATGTGACTGCTTCCAACCCTCATCTGGCAGTGAGCCACATACATGGTTGCTGGTGATTGTGAGGAATAAACAAGGTAATACGCGCAGAGCATCTAGCACAGTGCTTGGCACCAAGCACACAATAAGTTAGTTTGTATCGCTTTACCAACTCAAAGGATCAGGTAAATGCAATATTGCCAAGTAAAGTCACAAGTTTTACTTTATTTTACTTTGGAGAATACATTTGATATCTTGTTGTAAATGATCTTCCTAGTGAACAAAGCTCCAATTCATATCATTCTAAATTTTTAAAAATTACATTTGATGAGTATTGCATGGCCTGAGTAGGATGGATTTACTATAGGCAGATAAAGGCATATACTATAAAGAAATAAAAAGCAACTTTACTGATCTATTTGATATGAAAAACCAGGCATACCTTATAAAAAAAGAATTATTTTTCCTGTTAGTTTAAAATGGGGCAATCTTATACCTACTGATGTGCTCTTATTCTAAAACTGTGATAAGGCCAATGACCTTATGAATACAGTTCTAGCATACTCTTTGGCCTTTTGAGTAAGTAACAGTCACAGATACACGACATTCAAAAACTCATGGAAGTTTAAAGACAGACTAAAAAAGTCATTGCCTAAAATCCATGTAACAGAGAAGAAGAAGAATAGGATGCTCAGACCTAGCTCAGCTAAACTGATGATGGAGGGTAAATCATTCAGTCTTTAAAACCTTTGGTTTCTTCATTTATATAGTGTGATAATGGTGCAAACATGCCAAATGCTCTGATTGTTAAATAAATGTAATATACCTGACAGCTCTACGTGGAAATCAAATGCCAAAATCAGAAGGGTCATATTTGGTGAAAATGAGATCAAATTGTAAGTCTACAGAGTCCAATATTTGAGGCAGTATGCCCTTTTAACGCATTGCTTTTATCTGTCGGAGAAAATTCATTCATATAGTCACACAATATTGACTATTGATGTCCTGTGATTTACAAATAATGTATTTACTATGTGTCATGATCCTAAGGACTTACAATCTACTTGGGAGAGGTGATAGTACAGCAGACGGAGTACTTGGCAATGCAGCACATAATAAAGTGCTAAACCGAACTATTCTCTAACCTGTTTGATATTTTTTTCAGCGATAAGATAAAGACACAAATGTTCTATAGATCAACTTTAGGGCTGACACAAAGTTAAGGAAAATTAAACTGAATAAGTGGCCACATCAGGATCTTGATAGACTGGGCTAAAACTTACCAAGATGAAGTCTGAATTTAGGGTGAAAAAAACAAATGCCCAAGTAAAATTAATAGATTACAACTTCTTAGAAGCCAAAGTGACAAAGACTTAGGGATTTAAAGCTCAGTAATTAGGCAGTATAATATGGAGTCAAAACAATAACTACAACAAAAAACACTGAAAATAACTAAGTGCTTTCTTTGTGCAGGGACTTAAACACGTGCACTTTTAATCCTCATAACAGTTCTGTAAGGTAGGTATTAGTCTTACCATTTAGTTGAGGCTCTGTTAAAACAAGTAGTTTGGCCCAAAGTCATATAGCTAATCAGTAAAAAGCAGAGTTAAGCCTGGATCTGACTCTACAGCCTATACATTTTTCACTATACCACGCTGTCTGCTTTGCTTTGTGTTGATGAATGTACTTCTATATAAAAAACTGTCCACAGGGACTATGAAGAGATAAGCAAGGCTGACAAAGAAGAAATAGGCACCTGATTAGTTCCCCAACAGAACAACCTAAAGTAGCTCACAGAGTTTACTATTTGACCCCTGGTCCTTGTGTAACTGTCAGAAATTATGAATCTTAAGTAAGTAAAAGGCAAGCTGGGGAAGACTCTTTTTGGTGGCCCAAGAGGTTTGCTGGTTGCCTGTGAATTACGAACATCTACTACTGCCTGGAAAGGGCTTGGAGATGTGGAAGGCCAGTTTAGTGCCACCTTTCACTTTAATTATCATTGCTACTATGTACATATACTATAAAAAGACAACACAAAGTTTTGGTACAGCTGCTTCTAGTCACAGCAGATTCATCTTCTTATTTACATAATATGGGCCATTCTTTACGCTCAAAGAAAGTGAAAACTCCTGTTTATTTTCAAATATTAAAAAGCTATGATGAACCACTATTATTAGTCTAGAGTTTTTAAAAGGCTAGAAGATGTCATTCATTTGTCTGTACTTGTTTTTGGCAATTTGTAGGTCTGGAAGGCCGAGGTGGGAGGATCATTTGAGGTCAGGGATTCAAGACCATCCTGGCTAACATGGTGAAACCCTGTCTCTACTAAAAATACAAAAAAATGAGCCGGGCATGGTGGCGCGTGCTTGTAATCCCAGCTACTTGGGAATCGCTTGAACCCAGGAGGCGGAAGTTGCAGTGAGCCGAGATGGCCCCACTGCACTCTAGCCTGGGTGACAGTGAAACCCTGTCCCAAAAAAAAAAAAAAAAAAAAAAAAGTTTGTAAGCAGAATAGCATTAGTCTTCCCCAAAGGAGATACAAACTGCCTTGTTTCAGGGCGATCTTTCTTGGAACTAAAAACAATTTTATTGGAGCACATTTGTTTAAATGATTGATTTTGTAATAACACATCCTGACCTAAACCCTTTCAGAGATAACTTGAAAATAATTAAAGCAGTTTTATGGCCTTTCCCTGGTTCTCATAAGAGCAAAACAACCTACTGCAGACTCAGAAAGGTTTCAAAAAGTCACACTTCCAGAAGCAGGTATAATTCTCAATTTCACGTTAAAAAAACAAAAAACAAAAAACAAAAAAAGCTTCTGGAAGCAAATATTCATTCACAGGAAGTTGCTTAGCAATAATCATAGAACAAACAAGACATGCAACTACTGAGGTACTATGTGGAGTAAAAAGAGATATGAACAGTACGGTAAGAAAAGAGGACAGGAAGCTGGTTTATCCACTAACAAAGAGCTCAGGGCTTCAGAAGCAGCGACAAATAAGGTTTATAGCCATAAGACTACAGGTTTCAACAGGGCAACTGTTATGAGACAGTGGCTTAAACTTATCAAATCCTCTATTTATCACTGAGAAAAATTAAACAGGATATTCTAAACTAGCCTCTTTAGGTAAATGCCATGAAATGCCACAGGAGGCAGGAAACAGCAGTAGCTAAGGTGGCAAAAGGTTCATGGAGTTGAGGGGTGGAAACCCACTAGGGATGGAAAGATTCTGGACAGGCTGAGAACAAAGGAGTGCCCAGGGACTATGGAAAGCCCAGGGCCTGGGCAGGGATTTGTGCAGGAGAGTAGTTGGAAGGAAAATGAGAAAGAATATTTTTTGAAGTAAGGCACTGACTCATGCCCACCAGTATGCTCTTATTCTACATTTAAATCTGAAGTGGTTATAAAATTCCCCTTGCTGTTCTTTGAGTAAACAGCATAACACTCTTATGGCTTTAATCCTTTAGCCCTGAAAACTGAAGCTGCTTTAGAAAGTAGAGTTATGGTATTGAGACTGTGCTCAGGATAAAAGAATCTTAGAGTTGATGCTGGATGCCCACAGCTCTGGGTGCTAGACTCACTCAATAAGTAGCACTTAGTTGAAAACACAAATCTATTGTGAATAGTGCCACAATAATCTATAAAAAATAAAAGATCTATAAAAAGTCTATAAAATATAAAAAAGATGAGTTCATGTCCTTTGTAGCGACATGGATGAAGCTGGAAACCATCATTCTGAGCAAACTATCGCAAGAACAGAAAACCAAACACCGCATGTTCTCACTCATAGGTGGGAACTGAACAATGACAACACTTGGACACAGGGTGGGGAACATCACACACTGGGGCCTATCGTAGGGTTAGGGGGAGGGATAGCATTAGGAGATATACCTAATGTAAATGATGAGTTAATGGGTGCAGCACACCAACATGGCACATGTATATATATGTAAAAAACCTGCATGATGTACACATGTACCCTAGAACTTAAAGTATGAAAAAAAAAAAAAAAAAAAAGAAAACACAAATTTATTGGCCTAAAGTGAAATGAAGGAACAAACTCTTAATCCTGACCCTGTGGGTCAGCTAGTGCTGACCAGCTACGAGGCACTGGTCTGGACTCTCAAGATTCCACAGCTCCTTTGCAAAGGGAGTGTGCTAATTCTTGCTTAGGTCTTTGTAGGAACTGTGGACACCTCTTCTATTTCCTAAACAAGAGGCAGAGATAAGCACCAGAACAACATACTCTGTTACAATGACAATAGCAGCTTTTGGGAAACAGGCATTTAATCTAGGTTACCAACCAGAGAGCTTAGTGTCACGCATGTTGAAGCCTACCAGAAAACAAAACAAAACAAAAAACAAAAAACCTCTAGGTGAATTTAAGATGAACAATATAAATTATTAACAGTTATCAAAGCACTCTCCCAAAGAATCAGTATCATTTCCTTTCTTATTTCAAATATTTATTATGTTTCATTCCTTTCTTCCTTCCTCCCTGCCAATTAACATACAGTAAGTGAAGACAACCTGCCCAGCAACACCCTATAAATGAAGTCCATTTTGATAAGAAATAGCAACGCTTCTGGGTTATAAAAACCACTATGCATGCTATAACTTGCCTTATGGGGAGCTTTCTGCTCCACAGAAAGATTTCCTGACTTAAAGAATACCTATATCATTCTTCATTAATCTTTGTGAGTAGAGGAAAGGAATCCAAATCATCTTTGTCAAAAGCTTGTACTTAGAAATATCACATGTCAGGTAGCTAGCACTGTCTTAAACCAGGCAAGACTACTTTAAAAACTCTCATTTAACATTTATAATGTAACTTTACATTATAATATACAAATATACATTATAATAAAAGCTTAACAGTTTACAAAGAGCTCTGATATATATTATTTCAACTGGTCCCACAGTAGCACCACGAGGTGAATATGATTACATTTATTTTTCCAAATAAGGAAACAGATGCAATGAAATTAAGGCACTCACTGAAATTCTCTTAGCTAGTAGCCTGGCAGAGGTAAAACCAGAACCCAGCTTTGTCCTACTCCAAAGCCAATGCCATTTCTTTTTAATACAAATGCCTCTCTCAGAAAAAAAAAAGATAACATACTCTTGGAATTTTTTTTTCCTGTTGTATCCAATGGACAAATGAAGCATTCACTTTTTTTTTTTTTTTTGACACAGGGTCTTGCTCTGTTGCCCAGACTGGAATACGGTGATGCAATCATGGTTCACAGCAGCCTTGACCTCCTGGGCTCAAGTGATCCTTCCTCTCTTAGTCTCCTGAGTAGCTGGGACTACAGGTGTGTGCCACTATGCCTGACTAAATTTGTTAATGTTTTGTAGAGACGGGGTCTCGCTACATTGCCCAGGCTATTCTCGAACTTCTGGCCTCAAGTGATTCTCCTGCCTTGACCTCCCAAAGTGCTGGGATTATAGATGTGAGCCATTGCACCCTGCCTAAATGAACTTTTATTAAAACCTCTTATTTAAACTCCATAAATAAGTCTCCACAAAATACCCAGAAACTGCGCATGTTACAACCCAGGAATACAATACTTTTGAAATAACATTGCTGCTATACCCCAGGTGGCCAGGGACTTAAGAGAACAGGAAAGCAATTTACCGTTAAAGACCAACGTGCAATTCAGTTCCCAGCAATTTGGCTGGGACTCTAGGCTATGGCACTCTTCGCCTCTGACTCCTCTTCCTGTATGGTAGGAACTTGCTGAAATTTCACAGCTCAGACTTTTGTTAATGTACTTACTCACTTCTTTTTTCACATGTAACACAATGTTAGCTTACTGTAACTATTATTTAGTTGTGCTCAATTTTTGGAAGCAGTTAGAATTGCTCAAGAGTTTATCAATTCTTCTTGATTTCTGATTAGAGCACATCACAGACCAAAGAGATTTCCTTTATAAGGCTTTTTAGGCTCAATTTGAGTTTTGCAAGTGATGTTGAGCACCTCTGTTTTTCTCCCTAATGGGCAGTGTAAGCTTTTGCTATTCAACCCTGAATACACATACAATTTTCTTGTCATTCTCCATATGGAAACCACAGGGCAGAAATGACTCACAAATGAAACGTAAAAAACAGATTAAGAAACTATACTTACTTAGGAGGAATTCTTAAAACTGTGTTCACATTTGTGGCTGGGACTACTACTTGAAGGATGTGTTCAAGGGCTGTTAATCCACCAGCAGCTTGAAATGCAATCTGATCTGCCACATTCTAGACAGAAATACAAACAGAAGTTAGCCCAATTTCCCAGGCATAAAACTATAACTAAAATGATATCTGTAGTCTGAAACATGCTGATGGTTCAACTATTCTACAAATATTATTTTATAAATATTTGTTGAATGCTACTCACTGCTAATTGTTTCAGTACTAGGAAATATAGGTCAAAAGGAGTGAGCATAAAAGACATAGTTGCTCTCCTCCATGAAGCTTAAAATTTGGTAGATGGCAAGCACCGGCAACCAAAGCAAAAAGGGACAAGTGGGATCACATCAAGTTAAAAAGCTTCTGCACAGCAAAGGAAACAATCAACCAAGCAAAGAGACAACTCACAGAATGGGAGAAATGGGAGAAAATATTTACAAACTATCTATCTGACAAGGGATTAACAACCAGAATATATAAGAGCTCAAACAACTGTAAAGGAAAAAAATCTAATAATCCGATTTTTTAAATGGGCAAAAAATCTGAATAGACATTTCTCAAGAGAAGACAAACAAATGGCAAAGAGGCAAAGGAAAAGGTGCTCAACATAACTGATCATCGTAAAAATGCAAATCAAAACTACAAACATACTATATGATCTAATTTATATGAAAATCTATGATAGACAACATAGTTGTCATCCCAGTTAAAATGGCTTTTATCCAAAGACAGGTAATAACAAATGCTGGTGACGACGTGGAGGAAACGGAACTCTCATACACTGTTGGTGGGAATGTAAATTAGTACAACCACTATGGAGAACAGTTTGGAGATTTTTCAAAAAACTAAAAACAGAGCTACCATATGACCCAGCAATTCCACTGGTAGGTATATGCCCAAAAGAAAGGAAATCCATATATCTAAGAGATATCTGCTTTCCCATATTTACTACAGCACCATTCACAATATAGCCAAGAACTGGAAGCAACTCCATCAGGAGATGAGTGGATAAAGAAAATGTAGTACATATACAGAATGGAGTACTATTCAGCCATAAAAAGGAATGAGATCCTGTCATTCGCAACAACACAGATGAAAGTGGAGGTCCTTATGTTAAGTGAAATGAACCAGGCGAAGTAAGACTTCACATGTGCTCATTTATTTGTGGGAGCTAAACATTAAAACAACTGAACTCATGGAGATAGAGAATGGAAGGATGGGTACCAGAGGCTGAGAAGGGTAGTGAGGGGACCGGGTAGTGGGGAAGGAAGTGAGGGTAGTTAATGGGTACAAAACAATAGTCAGAAAGAATAAGACCTAGTACTTGATAGCACAACAGGGTGAGTATACTCAATAATAATTTAATTGTTCATTTACAAATAACTAAAAGAATACAGTTGGATTGTTTGTAACACAAAAAAATGAATGCTTTAGGTGATGGATACCCCATTTACTCTGATGTGATTATTAAGCATTGTATGCCTATATCAAAATATCTCATGTAAACCATAAATATATAAACTATGTACCCACAAAAATTAAAAATTAGAGAAAAAATGAGTGCCTAGAAGAACACTAATCAGATAGTTATAAATAAGGTGATTTTAATTATAAGTATCTTGAAAGATAAAAGGTTCTCTATGAGAATAATGGGGGAATCAACTATATAATGGGGAAAGGGTCAGGATAGGCTTCTCTGATAAAATTGAGGTTTTAAGACAAGTAAAAGAAAGGGGGAAGAAAAGAAGCACTCCGGGCAAAGGAAAAAAATTATATATAAATTTTTAGCAATACTTACTTAAAAATCACATCTTTATCACATTGTAATCTTAATTACCACCTAACAATATAGACTTCCACAAAGATTCCCTCTACTAGAATATTTGTCTTCAGCAATAAAAGATAATCTAATATCTAATCATTTTAGCTGTATCCTTTTAAAAAAACACCATTTCGGCTATTTTAGGAGAACATTAAGTAACAATTTTAGAACTAAACCTATGATTATTTCTATGCAATTTACGATCTGTATATAATCCTTGTGGGAAATAACATTTCCAAGTTATTTGCACTTCTTTGGCATGGGAAAGAGAAAAGTAATTCTATGCTACACTGTGTGTTTTTAAGCATAGGCAGAATCAATGCAACATATATGTAAAAAATAAGATAGCAACCTATTGTGCCTTGAATTGTGCCCCCCTCAAAATCCATATGTGGAGGTCCCAACCCCCAGTATTTCAGAATGTAACTGTATTTGAAGAGAAGATCTTTAAAGTGGTAACTAAGTTAAAAGTGAGGCTGTTAGAGTAGGCTCTGGTCCAATATGACTGATGTTCTTATAAGAGGAGAAAAAGGCACTGGGGTTACACCTGCACAGTCAAGAAGCCACATGAGGACACAGCAAGAGGTGGCCATCCACTAGCCAAGGACAGAGAAGTCCAGGAGAAAGCAGACCTGTTGACATCTTGATCTTGGACTTGCAGCATCTACAACTGAGGGAAAATCAATTTCTATTGTTTAACCAACCCAGTCGTTGGCACTTTGTTATGGCAACCCCAAGCAAACTAATACAACCCCTCTGTTACATCACCACCTTACATTTCTTCTAATAGTATTCCACAGCCTTGAAACTTTGAAATACTGAGGTTTTTTTGAAAAGCGAGTGGGGAGGAGATATTAGTATATATAAGCTCTGTCAAACATATTTGCCTGATTCTTCTGGTGTTCTGAGCATTAATGACATACCAATTATTGTCTCCAGTACATGTCTAGAGTTTAGCAGTGTTATCAAATGCTTATCTTAATCATTCAATTGCTCTTTGTGCACAATAAAATACATTTTGTGACTATAAGAAGTTCATTGTGACAGCTAGACAAGACTCATACATGTAAGATTAAAATTAACAATTTTGTTATTAATGGAAAAATATTTCTTTGCAAAGTTAAAACAATCAAAACCTCCAAAATCCAGATACTTAATAGTTTATTTAACACTGTAATGCTGTCATTATTCCCTCTTTTTATGTTAGGATGTCAATATACTTAGAATAATAAGCTCTGTGTATTATCATATAATATACATAGAGAAGTGTACTAATCATAATTGTACAGCTCGATGAGTTAAAAAAAAATTGAACACACTGTGTAACAACTCCAAAATTAAAATACAAAGCTTCATAGCATGCCATAGTATCCCTTGTGCCCATCCTATTCACTATCTCTTCCTTGTGCCAAAATGTAAAGGTTATCCCAACTTTTAAACTCATGAATTCATTTTGCCTTCTTTTCATATCTATATCACACTTTATCCAACTGTGTCTAGCTTTTTTTGGTTGATTGTTTATTTCTAAATTCATCCATGTTGCTGCCTGTAGCAGTATTTCATTCATTTTCTTTGCTGTATATTATTCCTTTGTGACTCTCTATATCCACTTATTTAAATGTTTCACTGCTGATTGACATTTAGCTTGTTTCTACTTTGACACTTTGGACAACGCTCCTTTAAACATTTGTGCACATGTATTTGGCACATGTGACATTCAGCTATGTTGGGCATATCTAGGAGTAGAACTGCTGGGTCACAGAGTATGCATAGGTTCAGTTTTAGTAGCTATGGCCAAACAGCTTTCTAAAATATTTCGAACAATATTGGCGGTATAGTGTTAATTTCCGTTATTCCACATTCTCACTAAAATTGGTTTTACCGGTCTTTTTAACTTTGGTCATTGTAATGGGTGTGTACTGGCATTTTATTGAGGTTTTTATTTCCTGTTTCCTGATGACCAGGGAGATTGAACATCTTATGTTTACTGGCTGTTCGTGATTTAAAAAATTTAATTCAGGTATATTTTATAATTAGGTGAAAGGCTCAGATCTTAAATACACTGTTCAATCAAACTTGACAAATGCTTATCAAGACACAACCATTTCTATCACCCTAGAAAGTTCCCTCATGCTCCTTCCATGGTCAATCCTTCCACTCTGAAGCAACCACTGATTTGTTTCATAGTACCGTAAGTTAGTGTTGTCTATCATAGATTTTCATATAAATTAGATCATATAGTATGTATAAATATTTTCTGGATTTAATTTGGTAGGGACTGGCTATCCCACCAGTAGTTTTATACCAAGCCTAGGGAACTGTGGAAACATCTCAAGTGTAGGGAAAATGGTAGAGGGTCAAGATGGGGATGTAAACACATACATACACCTCCTTTCTTATATGTAAAACAAATAAGGATTCCAGATAAAATATTTTAAAACATTAAAAGTCATAACCATATTAAAAATAAATGAAACATCTCTGTGAAACAGGGATGGAGAAGCTCATAGTAATGCATAGGGCAAGGGTCCAATTTTTAGTAGATTCTCAAAAGAACATTTGCTCCTCTAGATTATCCTCTTTTCTTCAGCTTTCACACTGATCCAGCCTCCAAATTCTGGAAATTCTACTTCTGTTACAGTTCTTGCTTCTTCTCTCCATGCCTACTGTTAATAACCATGTCAGAACCATGTCTAGTTAGGCTCTCATGGTATCTTGTTTAAGGTATTATAACAATCTCCTAATTAGTATCTTTGGGTCCAAGTTTACCCTAACCAGCCCATTTTCTAGAGCACTGCTTCCCAAACTCTATAAAAAAAACCCAATTTTTTGTTTTTAACATTTTTACTCCATTATAGACTGACACTTTTGTGAAATACAGATGAAATACTGAACAAATGGGAAAAAATGTACTAAGTAGAAGGCCACATTTTAAAATACTGTGAAAATGACCACACTGCCAAAGGCACTCTAAGAATTCAATGCAATTCCCATCAAAATGCTATCATCATTCTTCACAGAACTAGAAAAAACAATCCTAAAATTCATATGGAACCAAAAAAGAGCCTGCATAGCCCAAGCAAGACTAAGCAAAAAGAACAAATCTGGAGGCATCACATTACCTGATTTCAAACTATACTACAAGGCCACAGTCACCAAAAGCGCAAGGTACTGGTATAAAAATGGGCACATAGACCAATGGAACAGAACAGAGAACCCGGAAATAAACCCAAATACTTAACAGCCAACTGGTCTTCAACAAAGCAAACAAAAAACATAAAGTGGGGAAAGGACACCATATTCAACAAAAGGTGCTGGGAGAATTGGCTAGCCACATGTAGAAGAATGAAACTGAATCCTCATCTCTCACCTTATACAAAAATCAACTCAAGATGGATCAAGGACTTAAATCTAAGACCTGAAACTATAAAAATTCTAGAAGATAACATCGGAAAAACCTTCTAGACATTGGTTTAGGCAAGGATTTCATGACCAAGAACCCAAAAGCAAATGCAATAAAAACAAAGATAAATAGCTGGAACTTAGTTAAACTAAAGAGCTTTTGCATGGCAAAAGGAACAGTCAGCAGAATAAAGAGACAACTCACAGAGTGGAAGAAAATCTTCACAATCTATACATTCAACAAAGGACTAATACCCAGAAACCACAAGGAACTCAAATTAGCAAGAAAAATTAGCAAACAACAACAACAACAAACAAACAAACAATCCCATCAAAACACAGGCTGAGGACATGAATAGACAATTCTCAAAAGAACATATACAAATGGCCAAGAAACATATGTAAAAATGTTCAATATCACTAATGATCAGGGAAATGCAAATCAAAACCACAATGTGATACCACCTTACTCCAGCAAGAATGGCTATTAAAAAAAAAAAAAAAAAAAAAAAGATGTTAGTGTGGATGCAGTGAAAAGGGAACACTTCTACATTGCTGGTGGGAATGTAAACTAGGAAAACAGTGTGGAGATTCCTTAAAGAACTAAAAGTAGAAGTACCATTTGATCCAGCAATTCCACTACTGGGCATCTACCCAGAGAAACAGAAGTCATTATAACAAAAAGATACTTGCTCACGCATGTTTATAGCAGCACAATTCGTGACTGCAAAAATGTGGAACCAACCCAAATGCCTATCAATCAACAAGTGGATAAAGAAACTGGTACGTGTGTGCGTGTGTGTGTATATATATATATGTATGTCTGTGTGTGTATATGTATGTGTGTATATATATGTGTATGTGTGTGTATATACATATATATATATATGGAATACTACTCAGCCATTAAAAGGAATGAATTAATGGCATTTGCAGAAACCTGGATGGGATTGGAGACTATTATTTTAAGTGAAGTAACTCAGGAATGAAAAACCAAACATTGTATGTTCTCACCGATAAGTGGGAGCTAAGCTATGAGGATGCAAAGGCATAAGAATGACACGATGAACTCTGAGACTTGGGGGAAAGGGTAGGAAGAGGGTGAGGGATAAAAGACTACAAATTGGGTTCAATGTATACTGCTGGGGAGATGGGTGCACCAAAATCTCACAAATCACCCCTAAAGAACTTATTCATGTAATGAAATACCACCTGTTCCCCAAAAACCTATGGAAATAAAAATAAATAAATAAAATAGTAGATGCAAAAAGACAAAATTACTCTGTCAATTTGCAAAATTTACTCTTGATTTGTGTATATATCTCATTATGTTTCATAACAGTGGCCTGGCACTGGCTTATGGACTCCATTTGAGTAGTCCTGCCCTGGATACACAATGAAGAAATACCCTAAAGAGTAAATGTCATTACATCACTCTTTGCTTAAAACACTCCAGGGACAACTTCTTCACAGTCTACAGAACAAGATCCATAAACCTTAGAATCATTCTTCAGAATCTGATCCCTCTCCAATAGCCTCCTTCCCTGCCAGGATCCTGCCTCTCTTGTAACTAAATTCCTTATATGACCCCTACTTTTTCATGTCTCTGTGCTTTTGCATAAACTGTTCCTTTTCAGGAAGGATGATCCTCTAGTTTTTCATCTTTGTATCTCCACTAAACTCTGAGCTTCCTGATGTCAGAGACCATGTCTGCTTCATCATCATATCCCAAAGACTTAGCATAGGGGACTGCACTTAGTAATTGCTCAACAATGTTGCTGAATGAGAAGGACGGCTGACAAAGATACTCTTATTTTATTTATATATATATATATACACACACACACACATATATATATATATACACACACATATATATATATATACACACACACATATATATATATATACACACATATATATATATATATTTTGTCCATTTGTATTTTGAGATGGAGTCTTGCTCTGTCGCCCAGGCTGGGGTGCAGTGGTGCGATCTTGGCTCATTGCAACCTCAGCCTCCCGGGTAGCTGGGATTACAGGCACCTGACAACATGCCCGGCTAATTTTTGTGTTTTTTTTTTTTTTAGTAGAGATGGGGATTCACCATGTTGGTCAGGCTGGTCTTGAACTCCTGACTTCAGGTGATCTACCTGCCTTGGCCTCCCAAAGTGCTGGAATTATAGGCGTGAGCCACAACGTCCGGCCCCATTATACATGGTTGTAACTGCGAAAACAGAAACAGTAATTTCTCTAGTATGACTGCAGGATGAAATCCTCCATTCTTGTTATTATGTTTGCCTTACAGAATAGTTTTTCACTGGAAATGAGCTTCATGACCAAAGAATGAGATTCAGTTTTCCAAGACTGGAGGACATGTTCACCCTGAACTTTCTTAACATCCATCAAGAAAGGAACTAAACTTTCCTCTCATATTCCATTTTAGTGTAAAGCCATTATGTACTGACATCTCTCAACTCAAAAACAGGGCATAGAGTACATTAAGCCAAGCAGAAACACCGGCTGATCAGTGTGTCCACAGGGAAACCAAGCAGCACCACTGCTGTTCCTGCAGACCCCTCCACAATGGGAGGAAACTGGGTCAGCACTGCAGAATTGGAGGGGAAAAGGACTGAGTAAAAGCAGATCATTTTAATGTATACATCTATGCCTTTAAAAAAGCCTCCAAAAAAACCCTCAAAGCCTTTTCTGCAATGCCAACAACATGGATGCGACCTCTTGAAAAACCTGACACAAGCTCTAACAGATATTAAACAGGACCGAATAAGCCAATTTCAGGAAGATAAAGGCCATTCAGAGCCAACTTCTTACTAATGCACTACTGGAAACTGAAGTTTTAGTTTATTATTTGCAGCTTTTCAAAAAAAAAAAAAAAGCAAAAAGTAAAATCAACTGTGAAAAAAAGAAATCTCCCAAATCTCTGCCGGGAGCTAAGGAAGATTCTGGTTATGTTTACTTCTGGATTAGAGATGCAACAAGCCACCTCAGGACTCTCTTTCATGGAGCATGGCCAGTTGGAAACACTGCTCAGTATCATCCTAAGTTCTTCATGCCCCACATCAAGCCCTACTCATCCATCACCTCAGCCCTACCTCACGGCCCCATTCTCTCTTATCTGCAAGCTCCTGAAGAGTGGTATCTGACTCATCTTTGCAGCCTCAGTCCTGGCACAGAGCAGGAATGGTAAACACCTGATAGATAAGTGATAGAACAAAAGAATGAACAAATGAAAGGACTTATTTCAGACAGTAAAAATTTATTTCCTGTGAGATATGATAGGTTAACACAATATAGAGGCATGTTAAATATAACAAGGAGAAATACTGCTCACTGGATCCCATTCCCTAACAGTTTATATATAAAGATGGATGAAACAATCCTGTGATATTAGAGTTGACTTCTTCATCTCACGGGGACAGAAAGGGAAAATCAAGCTGTCTCAATGATGAACCAACCAAATATTAAAACTAAGAGAGAAAAAAACCTTCGCAAGCATGTAGCGTTAAAGACCTTATATGCAAATCCAAAAAGAAAATAATCCTCATACAAATCTAGGTGGACTTAAATAACACAGAAAGCTTCCCCATCTCTTGTTCCTCTCTTTTCATACCACACTAACTTCCTGTGCCAATCACTTGGCACTTCTTATACAGTTTTATTACATTTCTGGATGTATTACATTTCTGGATGCCTTAATGCCATAAGAAGAAGACTGGATGCTCTTCAGATACACCATTTTATACTTATCCCTATCCCTCTTAGCATCCAGAAAAAGCAAGTACACTAAAAATCCTTAACCATAATTATCTTCTCCATTCAAACTGCCACCTTTCCAACTTGTAGTGTTCAAATGCTCTCCCAATCCCTTAAGACCAAGATCAAATGCTGCTGCTTCTGTTAAGTCACTCAGATCCCCTCAACTAAAGTCAAAGCTCTCTGTATATTTTTTGTGTGTGGCCCTTACCACTTTCTACTTTATGCAAAGTTATTTGTGTCCATGTAGTAGACGGTAAAGCCTAAACTCTCCTGTGTCTGTGTTCCTACCCAGGGCCAAGCACAGGATGCACATACTGCAGGTATCAAGCAAAGTTTTTTTCAGTGACTGAAAATATCTCATTCTAGAAAGGTGAATTCCCTTTTAAACCCTTTTCCAATTCTCTGCATTCAGACATATGAAACTGGAAAAAACTTTCATAAAAAGCTTGGTAATTCTGATCTGATTGAGAAAAACATACCTTTAAAGATAAGACGTGTAGCTTCCCTTACGTACCTGGCATAATACCTTAAAAGCTCTGCCTTCCCCTGCTCTCACCCACTGTGAGACTGACAACTGACTAATAGGATTAGTGGCTCCATTCTAATAACCCCACTTAGCTAAAGGCCAGCAAAAAATGACAGTCTCAATCTGAATTACACAGCCAGGGAATCCATCCAATTATTAACTAGAGTAACTGTTATTACCTCTCCCAATCAAAGAAGAGGCAGCTGTTAATCTTTGGCGGCCTGCAAAGGCTAGTGGCCTTTGTACTTGACTTTTCTGTAGACAATAATTATGTTCTTTGTGATCAGGGAGGAAGGCCTTCAAAGCTTTCTAGACAGAGGTGGCAGATGGGGAAAACTGTTTGCGTGTTCATTAGCAGTATAGGCTAGATTTGTTCTGAGCATCTGTGGCACCTTAAGACCTGTTTAGAGAAAATACAAGTAGGTTTTGGCAAGTCCATAAATTTAGAACTCAGTAGCCTAATTTATAGAGATGAGAAGGTCCTGAAGTGAAAATTTTTATGATCGTTTTTCCCAATATGGAAAACTTTGTTAACATTTAAAAGACATCATTTCCACTTTTCTACTATCCTTGTCTGTTAATGTTAGTTTAAAAGAAGCAAGCACAATGAGATGATGCTCCTTATTCTGTGTTTCTCCCTTACAAGCTTCCTAACTGCTGGCTTCTTTATATTCCCATAATCTACATAAATATCTATGCTCAGCTTTTCAGCTATAGGCACTAACATGATAGCACTAGGTTTTGGGGTCAGGGATGTCACAAGAACAAAAACATATACTGTGGGAAGGTGATACCAAAAAGAGTAAAATTACAAGCTACAATTTGAAGGCTTAGGCGATACAGTAAGTGGGGCTGAGAGGCTAGAAAAGCTTTCTTAGTATCAGATGAACAATTCCTTTGTGATGCTAATTAGAAGTTGGACTCTTTGGAAGGCGCTCCCTGAGGGAGCTGAATTGTGCCATTTCTGACCCATTTGGACTAAGGAAGGAAAGAATAGAGTGAGTGAGAGAGGGTGGGTGCAGGAACTGAAGGACAGAAGCAGACCACAAGACCTGAGTGCTCCTTCTCTCTCTCTCTCTCTCTCTCTCTTTCTTTCTTATTATACTTTAAGTTCAGGGTACATGTACACAACGTGCAGGTTTGCCATATATGTACACATGTGCCATGTTGGTGTGCTGCACCCATTAATTCATCATTTACATTAGGTAAATCTCCTAATGCTATCCCTCCCCACTCCCTCAACCCCACAACCAGCCCCGGCGTGTGATGTTCCACTTCCTGTGTCCAAGTGTTCTCAGTGTTCAATTCCCACCTATGAGTGAGAACATGCAGTGTTTGGTTTTCTGTTCTTGCAATAGTTTGCTGAGAATGATGGTTTACAGCTGAATCCATGTCTCTACAAAGGACAAGTTTTTTTATGGCTGCATAGTATTCCATGGTGTATATGTGCCACATTTTCTTAATCCAGTCTGTCACTGATGGACATTTGGGTTGGTTCCAAGTCTTTGCTATTGTGAATAGTACCTCGATAAACATACGTGTGTGTATGTCTTTATAGCAGCATGATTTATAATCCTTTAGGTATACACCCAATAATGGGATGACTGGGTCAAATGGTATTTCTAGTTCTAGATCCTTGAGGAATCACCACACTGTCTTCCACAATGGTTGAACTAGTTTACAGTCCCACCAACAGTGTAAAAGCGTTCCAATTTCTCCACATCCTCTCCAGCACCGGTTGTTTCGTGACTTTTTAATGATCGCCATTCTAACTGGTGTGAGATGGTATCTCATTGTGGTTTTGATTTGCATTTCTCTGATGGCCAGTTTATGATGAGCAAAAATCCTCAATAAAATACTGGCAAACCGAATCCAACAGCACATCAAAAAGCTTATCCACCATGATCAAGTGGGCTTCATCCCTGGATGCAAGGCTGGTTTGACATACTCAAATCAATAAACGTAATCCAGCATATAAACAGAACCAAAGACAAAAACCACATGATTATCTCAATAGATGCAGAAAAGGCCTTTGACAAAATTCAACAGCACTTCATGATAAAAACTCTCAATAAATTCGGTATTGATGGAACGTGTCTCAAAATAATAAGAGCTATTTATGACAAACCCACAGCCGATATCATACTGAATGGGCAAAAACTGGAAAAATTCCCTTTGAAAACTGGCACACGACAGAGATGCCCTCTCTTACCACTTCTATTCAACATAGTGTTGGAAGTTCTGGTCAGGGCAATCAGGCAGGAGAAAGAAATAAAGGGCATTCAATTAGGAAAAGATGAAGTCAAATTGTCCCTGTTTGCAGATGACATGATTGTATACTTAGAAAACCCCATTGTCTCAGCCCAAAATCTCCTTAAGCTGATAAGCAACTTCAGCAAAGTCTCAGGATATAAAATCAATGTGTGAAAATCACAACTGTTCCTATACTCCAATAACAGACAAACAGAGAGCCAAATCATGAGTGAACTCCCATTCACAATAGCTTCAAAGAGAATAAAATACCTAGGAGTCCAACTTACAAGGGATGTGAAGGACCTCTCCAAGGAGAATTACAAACCACTGGTCAATGAAATAAAAGAGGACACAAACAAATGGAAGAATATTCCATGCTCATGGATAGGAAGAATCAATATCGTGAAAATGGCCACACTGTCCAAGGTAATTTATAGATTCAATGCCATCTCCATTAAGCTACCAATGACTTTCTTCACAGAATTGGACAAAACTACTTTAAAGTTCATATGGAATGAAAAAAGACCCTGCATTGCCAAGACAATCCTAAGCCAAAAGAACAAAGCTGGAAGCATCATGCTACCTGACTTCAAACTATACTACAAGGTTACAATAACCAAAACAGCATGGTACTGGTACCAAAACAGAGATATAGACCAATGGAACAGAACAGAGCACTCAGAAATAATACCACACATCTACAGCCATCTGATCTTTGACAAACCTGAGAAAAACAAGAAATGGGGAAAGGATTCCCTATTTAATAAATGGTGCTGGGAAAACTGGCTAGTCATATGTAGAAAGCTGAAACTGGATCCCTTTCCTACACCTTATACGAAAATTAATTGAAGATGGATTAGAGACTTAAATGTTAGACCTAAAACCATAAAACGCCTAGAAGAAAACCTAGGCAATACCATTCAGGACATAGGCATGGGCAAGGACTTCATGTGTAAAACACCAAAAGCAATGGCAACAAAAGCCAAAATTGACAAATGGGGTCTAAAATTAAAGAGCTTCTGCACAGCAAAAGAAACTACCATCAGAGTGAACAGGCAACCTACAGAATGGGAGAAAATTTTTGCAATCTACTCGTCTGATAAAGGGCTAATATCCAGAAATCCAGAACCTGCAAAGAACTCAAAGAAATTTACAAGAAAAAAACAAACAACCCCATCAAAAAGTGGGTGAAGGATATGAACAGACTCTTCTCAAAATAAGACATTTATGCAGCCAACAGATATGAAAAAGTGCTCTTTTTCTTTTTAAACGGTACTGAGATAGATGACCAAAGATTAGTATGAAGAGTTCATTACTGCAATCCAACAAAGCTCATGATAGTTACTTTGATCTTTCTTACCCTCAAGTTCTCCAAAGCTACCAAGTGGGAGGCACTGGGCCAGGACCAGCACTCATAGTCTAGTAAGCAGTAGACTTTCAAATAGATAAATGCCATACAGTGAGATAAATGTTATAAAGAGTGGATATAAAAAGATGATCATAGAAGAAATGATTCCTTTGAATAATTCTTTAGAACACAACTGGTGTCAATGTGGACAGTTTTCTAAGCTACTACGCTCTCACATTAGAAGACAAAGGACCTAAGTCAGGAATGTATATATGATGTTCCCTGTACAACTTCTTTATACGCCAACCATTTCCAACTTCCAGGTCTACCCACTACTTTACAGCAGAACCTCATGAGTCTTAACACAGCAGTTCCTTTTTTCCTTGCCCCTGTATCTCAAGTATCCTGAATGTTTTAAAGTTTAAAGGTAAAAGAAATTTGGGACTATGAGAGTAAAGAAAATTTGCTTTGGGCAAATGGGTTATATGGACAAGAGCCAGTAACATGGACTACCTCTAATGGGTCCAGTAGCTCCTAGGAGGCAGGACCTTAGAGCTCAGACCCTTTTCTCAGAGGTGGCAATTTCTATTTTCTCCCCATCATAACACTTTTGCTTCTTTACTGATTTTTATATTTATTTGGTTGTAAACTAAATCATAATGATTACCGTATCTGTTTACTTCATTACAAACTAGATTGTGAGGTCTCTAACAGCTGGAATTATGTTTATATTGGGTCTAGCAAAAAGTAGGTATTCAATAAATATTTGCATCAAAGAACAAAGTTACAATTAATTTAATTTCTGGGGCTCTGACATCAGAAATTCCCTTAAGAGGAGAGAGAGCCCATCAATAAGAAAGAAAAGTCTCAGAAACCCACAGTCTTGGAAAAGTCAAGGTAAGGGTACAAGTAAGCTAGAACCTTTGGAAAACGTTACTGGTCCTTGTGTGTGCTGATAGAGAAGGCAGGCCCTTCTGTTAGGCCTGCCTGAAGGGAAAGAGGGAAAGGAGAGACCAGAGATGCGGAGGCCAACCACTGTGCCTTTGTCAATCATCCTGCCTTACTCATCTTGGCATCAGTTTTTTTGCGATATTCTTAGGGAAAGTAGTGACCCAGAACTCAGAACTTTCTTTAAAATATGTATTCTTTAAAAACTTTTTTTTTTTTTTTTAAGATGGAGTCTTGCTCTGTCCCCCAGGCTGGAGTGCAGTGGCGCGATCTCGGCTCACTGCAAGTTCCACCTCCTGGGTTCATGCCATTCCTCAGCCTCCCGAGTAGCTGGGACTACAGGGGCCCACCACCACACCTGGCTAATTTTTTTGTATTTTTAGTAGAGACGGGGTTTCACCGTGTTAGCCAGGATGGTCTCGATCTCCTGACCTCATGATCCGCCCGCCTCTGCCTCCCAAAGTGCTGGGATTACAGGCTTGAGCCACCACGCTTGGCCTAAAAATTTTTTAAAATTATACTTTAAGTTCTGGGATACATGTGCAGAATGTGCAGGTTTGTTACACAGGTATACATGTGCCATGGTAGTTTGTTGCGCCCATCAACCGGTCATCTACATTAGGTATTTCTCCTAATGCTATCCCTCCCCTAGCACCCCATCCCCTGACTGGCCCCAATGTGTGATGCTTCCCTCCCTGTGTTGATGTGTCTCATTGTTTAACTCCCACTTATGAATGAAAACATGCAGTGTTTGGTTTTCTGTTCCTGTGTTACTTTACTGAGAATGATGGTTTCCAGTTTCGTCCATGTCCCTGTAAAGGACATGAACTCATCCTTTTTTATGGCTGCATAGTATTCCATGGTATATATGTGGCACATTTTCTTGATCCAGTCATTCATTGATAGACATTTGGATTGGTTCCAAGTCTTTGGTATTGTGAATAGTGTTGCAATAAACATACGTGTGCATGTGTCTTTAGAGTAGAATGATTTATAATCCTTTGGGTATATACCCAAATGGGATTGCTGGTGACCTAGAACTTTCTATATCCTGAGGGACAGAGGGGGAAAGCAATTCTTGAGAGTCAAAACAAATTTAAGGAGGAAACAGGAACCCAAATTTTACTTTTATCAAATTACCATCTTGGAGGGCTATTGAGAGCAACATTTCAAGGGCTTACCATGTAGCAGGCCATGGGCTATCTTCACATATAAGCCCTTACAACAATCCTGTGAGGTAGCACTCATCAGCCCCATTATACAGATATGAAGATCAGTCTTAGAACAATCAGTTACTTGCTCAAACGTACAAAGCTAGAGGTAGCAGAGCTGGGGACTAAGTCTAGGTTTATCTGATTTCTGAGTGTGTAATGGGTTTACACCAAGAATGTTGTGGGAAAATCTTGCATGTAACTGCAAGTATGTTTGACTTTTGGCACCCTTATCTCTAAATAGCCCAAATTTGTAAAATCTTGATTTACAAAGCCCAAGATTTTACTCTCTCTCTCTCTATATATATATATACTTTTAAAATATATTTTTAAAACTTTTTATTTTCAAGTAATTTTAGATTTACAGAAGGGTTTCAAGGATAGTAGAGATTTCCTATATGCCTTAGTCGAGCTTTCCTTTGTATTAACATCTTTTTTTTTTCTTTTTTTAAATATGGAGTCTTGCTGTGTCACCCAGGCTGGAGTACAGTGGCGCAATCTTGGCTCACTGCAACCTCCGCCTCCTGGGTTCACGCCATTCTCCTGCCTCAGTCTCCCAGGCAGCTGGGACTACAGGCATATGCCACTAAGCCCAGCTAATTTTTTTGTATTTTTAGTAGATATGGGGTTTCACCATATTGGCCAGACTGGTCTCGAACTCCTGACCTCAAGTGATCCACCCGCCTCGACCTCCCAAAGTGCTGGAATTACAGCGTGAGCCACCATGCCTGGCACATATTAACATCTTATATAACCATGGTATGTTTATCAAAACTAAGAAATTATATTGGTACTATTAACTAACCTACAGCCTTTATTTTGACTTTCTCAGTTTTTCTATTGATGTCCTCCTTTTTCTGTTCCAGGATTGAATCTAGCATACCACATTGCATTTAGCTTAATAGTATTTTAAAGATAAGTAAAGTTACTTTTAGGATTAGAGGAGGGATCCTGAGCTTTCTTATATTAGCTTTCACTAGCAGCCTAAAAAAAAATCTTGAAGTAATCCAGACTCAAAGAATGTAAAGGAATGTTAAGTTTGACTATCACAAGTAAATAAAAAAGGAAATGAAAGAGCTAACTAGATTCTAAGGGACTGAAATATGAGTAGTTCTTTTAACCAGCGGTGCAGTTCTTGAGATTGGCAGGAAATGGGAAGAAATGTGCACACAGCAGGAGGGAAGCAGGCCTTGGGCAAGGCGGGAAGAAATGTGGGAAAATGTGGGACAAGGGTTAGAAGAGACTCCAGGTGGCCCAAGATGGGCTCCCTGCAGCTCAAGCTCCAACTGGCCTTCAATAGTTCCTCAGCCAGGGCATCTTTCAAAACACCTTCCTTCTTGGATATCAGAACTGGAGCTCATCTCTGCAGGCTCTGCTTCCAACTTCAGCACAGATACTGCTTCACAGTCTTTATAGTAAGCCTTTTCCACTTGTGCTATGATAAGGTATTCATTGCAATATATATTTTTTTCTTTCCAAGAAGCAGCTGGGGTAAAAGTCTTTAGATGAGGCACAAGGAAAGTCAAGCACAGCTAATTTTAGAGATGATCCT
The DNA here is from genome assembly GCF_043159975.1 of Macaca nemestrina. Lineage (NCBI taxonomy): Eukaryota > Metazoa > Chordata > Mammalia > Primates > Cercopithecidae > Macaca > Macaca nemestrina. The sequence goes on along the minus strand of NC_092131.1, from coordinate 124,476,102 downwards.
ATTAGAAGCACCGGGTCTGCTTAATTTAGTCTAAAGGAAACGAAGGGAAGGAAACAGCTAGTGATAGGCAGGGTCAGGGTTTTCTCAGATGGGTTATCTGGAGCCTGCTTTCTGGTTTAGACCCTCCTGTTCTCTAGCACCTAAAAGGTTTATGGGAGAAATATAGGAGGCAAAAACATTGCAAAATGTGTTCCTATCAGACTATCTGACACAAAATGTAGTGCAGCAAGGAAGAAGGTAAAGATGAACAGCCCTTCAGCATGGGGACTTAAAGGTACCCACGTTAATCTATACTTTGGTCATGGATGAACACTGTTTAACATTGTTGAGCTTCTGTTCTCCATCATAATGTCACAAATAATACCTTCTTATGTGGAGAACAGTGTGAAAACTTTTTTCAGAATATCTGCTAGTGAGAATAAGACCTTTACTAAAGGCGAACTGAAACATTTAAAAGGCTGCTCATTTAAGGCAAACAAAACTCACAGGAGTTGTTAAGCCTGGAGGACACCTGACCATTAAATAATTTTATGAAAAGGCAAACATAAAATCCCTTCCTATTCACAAGGAGCACTTTTAAGTTCATTTGAAGAGAAATGTGATGATCAATTTATATTTACACAATGCTTTTAATCTGAAATTTAAAATACACTTAGCTTTAAGTCAGCAGGCAAGTTTATATCCTCACTACATGGGCAAGTGATCATATAGAAAATAAATGTAAAGATCCTTAAAAAACTATACCTTTGAAAATATTATTTGTAAATATTAAATGGCATACAACATCAGGAGGCCTTTTTAGCAGGGAAAGGGGGAAGTAGGGATCTGAGAAAGATAGGCAGAAATGATATATTTTATCAGGGGAATCAGGCAGAAAGACCATTTAGGGTTGTTAACTTTGTGATATAAGTGATTTCAAAATAAGTCTTGTCCTAGCAGCTACAGTCCAGAACAATACTGTCCTCTAGACTATGAGCTCCTTATGGGCATGCACTGTGTATCCACTGTTCAGAGGCTACAACAACAGTGGCTAAGAGCATGGCCTATGAAATAATTCTGCCAGAGTTTGGATGTTAACTCCTTCTCTTACTAGCCACATAACATCAGGCAAACTGCTTATCCTCTTGATGCCTCGGTGTTCTTATTCATATAACAGGGCTAATACTTCCTATCTCAAGTGCTTGTTTAGATGACTGAATAATCTGCATAAATGTTAGTGATGATCATATTTAAATTCTGCCCCCTAAACTCCTCTTCTCTAGCTAAATATGTGTCTAATAAATTTTTATGAAACAAATGTTAGTTCCTATTCTAGAGAGATCTTGCTTTTTCTAAGGCTTCACATTTCATTTCTGTTTCATTCAATGTTAAGTGATACTCATAATAGTAGACCCTTAATGTTCTTGATGGACATATCCAGGGATCTTTGTAATATCTTAAAATTGTACTACAGTATAGTTTCTCTCATAAAACCTATATTTTGGCTAAGAGTCTAACTACTCACTCATGTTACTTCCTCAAAGGGGCCTTCCGTAACCTCTAGATTGTGTTTAGTCTTCCTACTATATCCATGAACAACTGTGTATTTCCTCAGTTATAATAGTCATCACTCTTTAATGTAATTATTTGTTTGTCTAGAAGGACAGAGCCTGTAACTATCTTTTTTTTTTTTTTTTTTTGAGACAAAGTCTCACTCTGTCACCCAGGCTGGAGTGCAGTGGTGTGATCATAGATCACTGCAGCCTCCACCTCCTGGACTTAAGAGACCCTCCCACTTCAGCCTCTTGAGTAGCTGGGACTACAGGCATGCACCACCACACTTGGCTAGTTTTTGTATTTTTAGTAGAGATGGGGTTTTGCCATATTGCTCAGGCTGGGCTCGAACTCCTGGGCTTAAGTGACCCAACCACTTGACCTCCCAAAGTCCTGGGATGACAGGCAGGAGCCACTGTAGCCAGCCTATAGCTGTCTTATCACTGGTGTTTTCCATGTGCTTGGTACATTTTAAAAAAATCACTAACATTTGTTGAACTCATACACCCAATCCCCCCCACACACAAACACACCCACGCCCACCAAGTACTCTCCTAAGTGCTGCCTTGCAAGAACTGTCTCATATCACAACAGCATGAGGTTCATACAATTACTATTCCCATTTACATGGGGAAACTAAAGCTCAGAGAAAATAAGTAGTTGGCTTATGATTATATAAATAGTAAGTGCTGATCAGGAAGTCAAACACAGATATGTCTGACTCTAGAATCTGAGCTTTCAAACACCATAGTATATTGCCTACCTGCATGGTATACACTGAAAAACAAAATTGTTTAATTGAACTAAAATGTCTATAAAGTGAATGCAATTACATACAGGGTCAGTGTTGGGAAGTTTTCCTAGACAGATTATAGCACTACAGACATGATGAACTAGAAACTTTTAGATTAGAGATGACTCTATGCTACTCCTGAGAGAAAGGTTACTGAAGCTTTGAAAAGGGTCATTATTCAAGTAGCTAAGAATAAATGGTAAAAGACAGAAAATAAGTTCAGAATTCAGGAATTTTAGATTAGGAAGGAACGTGAAAATTATCTCATTTCTTTATGAAAATTAAATCCTATTAGATGAGACAAAGATATGCCTTGGAATATATTAAGATGGTCATTCTGGTTATCTGTATACTTACTAGCTTTTTATGGTACATTTAATAACTCACTGTCTTGGATTCATATATAAACAGGTTTTGTTAATATATCAATTCAGCAAACTAGTATCTAGCATATATAAGGAATGTGTAGTTGGTGCTTTAGAAGACCAAATCTAAGGTCAGGAAAACAAACAAACAAACAAATAAATAATTAGGCTCATGACTGTAATCCCAGCACTTTGTGAGGCTGGGGAGAGAGGATCTCTTGAGGCCAGGAGTTCGAGACCAATTTTCATTAGTTAATAAACTGAAGTGATAAGAACAGTTAGCCCTTCATAGCTGTACTTAGGTTATCCATTTGTGTCCCTGATGTTACCATTAGGTATCACAATAATACATAAATGATATACCTTATATAAAGTGTATACAAAGCTGTTAAAAATATTAACAAAATGTCTAATTAAAAAACACAACTTGTTGAAATACTAGCTTCTATATATTCCTCCCATAATTCCAAAATAGGGTAACTTAACTCTCATGAAGTACTAATGTCTCTAATAAAAGTGGCACACTGCTTTAAATAAATCTATTAAATTTGTTTAAAAAATCTATTAGATTTGTTTCTATGGCAATAGATGCAAAGATAGTAGACGAGTCTCTAAAAGCTTCCATCAGATGAACTCAGCAGTCCTATAGCACTGTGTCCCCACATACTAGGGTACCAGTTTGTTTATCACTGATCTTGAATATAAGGATGTTAAGGCATTATTCAGAAATGCATTATACATTTTACTGCTTTTGTACAGAGAATTTAATTCAGAGAATGCTTTGTGCCAGCAAGAATTTAGTGTAAATTACACATAAAAAAGCACGTAATGTTTCTGACAAGTGATTTATACATTCCCATTCATCAAAATAGACTTAGTGTATAATGTTATTTCTCATTTACGTGGGGAATTCTATTCTGAAAAATCCAAAATGCATTGTTACTAACTTTAGTTTTCCAAAAATTGTAAAAACCTATGAATAATAATTTAGGTCAAATTATGAGACAGAGACAGAGAGAGAGCAAGTATCCCAGTATAATTTATTCCAATTTGAATTTGGTGCAGAGATACTTCTTCAATCACTATACAATGACTAATTCACCAGTAGGAAGTCAGTTACAAGATTGCTGATTTCAATTCTATCAATAAAGCAATGGTTCATCTTCAAATAATAAACTAATTTTAAAGTTTTATATTTTGAGGAAAAAGTAAAACTATGATACTCAAATTCTAATTCCGAAACTCATTTGCACATATAGCTGGTAGCAAGATGTGAAAAATATGGACTGTACAGAGATTGCTGAAATACATACATGCATGTGCAAAAGGCAAACTTAAGATTTTTACACTAAGACAGGGTAGGAAATAAGTATTTCAACCATAAAGTGTAAATTTTAACAAAACGTTGCAGGATGGGGACAATAGAGGAGTGACGACTAAGAGGTGCAGAATTTCTTTTTAGGGTAATTAAATGTTCTAAAATTGATTGTGGTCATGGTTGCACAGCTGTGACTATACTAAACGTCACTGAATTGAACAGTTTAAATGGGTGAATTGTATGGCATAAAATTATATCTAAATAAGAGCTGTTAAAAATATTAACAAAATGGTCTAAATTAAAAATACAACTTGTTGAAATACTGGTTTCCTACATATTCCTCCCATAATTCCAAAATAGATTAGCTTAATTCTCATAAAGTATTCATGTCTTTAATAAAAGTGGCATATTGCTTTAACCAATCATAATTCATAAAATTCAAATTAGAAGACAATTTTATAAAAATATTTTTACCTCATAAAGGGGTTCATACTCATTTAAACTAATTGGAGTTATAAAGTTTTAAATAATAGATGAGAAATATATATTTGCATAAAATGAGGAAGACTTGAAATCAGACAAAACTCCATGATTCTAAGTTTGGATATAAACTGCCACATTTTTCTTTCTCAAAGCAGCTAACACATTTCCAATATTGTGGCCACAGAAGTACTGAGCTACTGGTTCCCAGGTCAGTCACTGATTGTCCTTTATGTAAATCTGATAGAACTGACTAATAATCAACAAAGAGATTCGAATCTATTTGCTTTAGAAAAATGAGTAATAATATAAATAAACTTGAGAATCCAAATTCCAAAGGCAATTAAATTACATCTAGGGAATCATTTATTCATTCAATAAACATTTTTGGGCATCTACCCAATGCCAAACACTGAGGTGGGTCTGCTTTAGGAAGACAGTTAAACAATTAACCATAATTGCATAGTACATGTTGTAACAGGAGTACAACCAGAGGGCTCAGAGAGCACAGAAGAGTAATAACAGTTTACTTTTTTTGAAGAAAATACATACTTTATATATGAAAAATAACTACTGCAGCATGTTTCCATGTATGCTTGGAGAGGATGATATGCTTTCCACTTCAGCGTCCCAGTCAGTAAAAAAATGTGCATAAATCAACAACCACAAATCCCAATTGTTGTAACTTTGGTGACTTCACTTAACCTTTCCTACCTTAGTTTTTTCCTGCACACCATGAATTCCTGACTTTCCTAAGACTGAAATAACGGTTAGTACTGAAATAAGACTCTTATGTTAAACTATGATTTAAAGTTCCTTCAAAACACCAACACAATCAGCTTTACACAAATCTTCATTACCTTGATGGTCCAATTACTCAAATACTTTACTTACTTTACCAGCAAATTTGTAAAAATTCCATAGTTTTGCAAGACAACATGCAGCAGTAACATACTATAAAATGCTTTACTCTTACAGTGAAAACAAAACAAAAACAAAAATTCAGATATATGAATCAGCCATGCATGCAACATTTTAATGCTCTGTATAGATGGCACTAGTCTACCTGTGGAGAATGGGGAGCCATGGTAGAAGGCCTTGAGAAGACTAGTGTCTACATAATGAGACAAAAGTGATAAGCAGCTACAAGATAAGGCAAAATTTGGTAGGTGTCTGAAGAAAAGTGCAGACAAAGTGCTTCAGAGTTCAAAGAAAAGATCATCACTTCTTGGAAAATATTTTCATTTAAATTACGAGACATTTATGGATGATTCCATTGGAAACAAGATCAACATATATCTAAGTGAATATTTTTAAATATATTCACTTAATATTTACATCTTACTGCATATTTTTGTCTCTATATTTTTATGACACTCAGAAATAGAAAATAAGGGCAGTCCCAAATTCTGCTCAGAAAAGTTCATTCTATGCTTTAAGATGTTTAAGATAGCCATTCCAGCTTCTGGAGCTGTGTTTTTTTGTTCTGTTTTTGTTGTTGTTGTTGTTTTGTTTTTTACCATTCATGTAAAGACTTACCAATACATCAGAGCGTATGCATGAAATGAAACAAGAGTTGAAACCTAATTTTGAAAGATCTAGGGAATAAATATGAATGGTAGGTTTACATACAGAAGATCTAAGTGACCTAACCATTCAAATAATCCATCATATGCCCCTTAAAATGTGAAAAATTAAACATAATTACTGACCATATTAAAACAGACTAAACTGATAATACATGATTGTTAGGCATAATTTATTTTTTGGTAAAGCTGGATTTTCTGTATGTATACTTAAAAAATATATAGGCATTCCTTTGTCTGGGTGCCTATTTTAATTAGCCACTGTTAGAATTTTATCCTGTTAAAGATTTTCACGGGTAGATCAAGTACTTTTATCTTTGTCTTTATGACATCATTAGCCTCATCCTATTATTTAACTGATTTTGAATTCTTGGTCTAGAACACAAACTTTTAATTATGATGTTTTTACTGCATAGTAATTTTGATTCATAGGATTAGTAACCTATTGAAAATCTTCACTCTCCTAAACTCGTATCTGTCATAAGGCCCTTAGCATACTTTAACTCCCAATTATATGCCATCCTACTACGTTATTGTTGTGGACTACAGTGTAAATTTTTTTTCTTTTTAAAATACAAATAAAAAAGTAATTTTATTTTAAAAATTTCAAATTTTATTTTAGATACAGGGGGAACATGTGTGGGTTATATGGGAACACTGCATGATGCTGAGGTTGAGCCCATCACCCAGCTAGTGAGCTCACTACCCAATAGGTAGTTTTTCAACTTTCTCCCCCTCCCTCATCTTCTAGTAGTTCCCATTGTCCACTGCTTCCATCATTATGTCCATGCGTGCTCAATGCTTAGCTTTCACTTATCAGTGAGAACATGTGGTATTTGGTTTTCTGTTCCTGCATTAGTTTGCTCAGGATTATGGCCTTCATGTTGTTGCAAAGGACATGATTTCATTCTTTTTTATGACTGTGCAGTATTCAATGGTGTATATTGTATACCACATTTTCTTTATTCAGTCTACCATGCATAGGCACCTGGGTTGATTCCATGTCTTCACTATTGTGAATAGCACAGTGATGAATATAAGAGTGCATGTGTCTTTTTGGTATAATGATTTATTTTATTTTGGATATACACCCAAGTAATGGGATTGTTGGGTCAAATGGTAGATCTGTTTTAAGTTCTTCAAGAAATCTCCAGACTGCTTTCCACAGTGGCTGGACGAATTTACATTTCCACCAACAGAGTAGACCCTAGCATTCCCTTTTCTCTCAGCCTTGCCAGCATCTGTGGTTTTTTGACTTAAAAAAGTAGTTGAACATTGTCAATAATTAATAAAATACACTCATGTATTTTTACAATTTCTAGGCTCATCATTATTATATATCCCATTCCTTCCCTCTGAGCTCATTTTCTTCTTTTTGAAGTATACCTTTTAATTACTTTTAGTGATGACCTGTGGTACTTAGATTTCCTTATCTTTGAATATCTGAAAATAGCTTCATTTTGCCTTCACTCTTGAGTGTTTTACTGTGCATAAAATTCTACACTATAGTTATGCATTTTGAACCTATTGCTGTACTGGTTTTTGGCAGCTCTTAATGCCAAGATGAAGTTTGTTACCAGTCTAACTGTACTTTTTACATAATCTGTCTCTACTCTTGTAGTTTGAAGTATTTTGTCTTCTCTTTGATCTTTTGCAGTTTAACTGTGATGTAAATTCATGCCTTTATTCAATTCTTGAAAATTATCAGGCGTTTCATGTCAAATAGTGCTAATTCTTTTCTTTCCATTCCCTTCATCCAGAACTCCAAATAAACATCAGTGGAGCCCCACAGTTTATACTCTATCATTCTGAACCATTCTTTCACACATTTTATCGGTTCTTCTGCTATTTTAAAGATATATTCCTTAATATTAATACTATGACCCAAGCTATTAATTCTATTTCCAGTCTAGGTTTTTTTCCCTGTCGTTTATTTTTAATTTCAAAGCTATATTTTTACTTCCTAGATTTCAGTTTTTAAATCACCTATGATTTCATTTTTGCCTCTTTTTTCATATTGACCTGTTGTTTTCATTTATCTCTTTGAGAATACTAAATATATTTCCTGGAAAATCTTTTTCAAATAACTTTTTTTTTTTTGAGATGGAGTTTTCTGCTCTTGTCACCCAGGCTGGAGTGCAGTCACGCGATCTCGACTCACTGCAACCTCTACCTCCCATGTTCAAGTGATTCTCCTGCCTCAGCCTCCCAAGTAGCTGGGATTACAGGTGCCCACCACCATGCCCAGTTAAATTTTTTTTGTATTTTTAGTAGAGACGGGGTTTCACCATGTTGGCCAGGCTGGACTCAAACTCCTGACCTCAGATGATCCACCTGCCTCAACCTCCCAAACTGGTGGGATTACAGGCAGAAGTCACCATGCCCAGCCCAGATAGTTTTATAAAATTAATTTCACTTGTAATTTTATCTGTTATAAATTCTTGTTCCATTTTTGAAAGTTATGTCATGGCTTTCTTAATATTTGACTTATACATGTTTGTAGTTTTGGTTTGCAGATGCATTTTGGGTGAGAGGCTTTTCGTTTCATTCTGTCTTTTCCTTCCTCTATTATTTAGCAGCTTCACAGTTGCTTTCCCTGGGCATCTAGGGCTCCAGGTCATATAAACGGCAATTCAGTTGTTGGAGTTCCAGCACTGACGATGAAGATATTGCAGAGGTAGTTACTGAGCTGGCAGGTGGCTTGGTTCAATTCTTGGTTGTGAAACTGGGTGCTCTCTCTTCTTCCCTAGGCTTAAAGCTTCCTACTAAGCTGCTGTAATCAGCAGCAGTTTTTATTCCACCTCCTTTTAGGAGAAGAAAAGACCCAAGCTCTGACTGTAGGTTGTGAATATAGCTGCTGTATGTGGCATTTAGCCCCCATTTAGTCCAATCCTAGTCACAACAGTCTGCCTCTGGACCAGGAGCACAACAGAATTATGAATGGCTTCTGCTAATTTTACTATTTTGTGTTTATATTCACTCTATTTCTAGTCCATAGAAATCCCAGTTTTGTTTTTGACAGCCTATGTCCTCTTAGTTCTGTTTACAATTTTTTATTTTTTATGTATTTGGAGCAGAAGGATGTGTCAATGTATAAACTTACTGTGTCAAGACAACCCAAAACTTTCCCCAACTATCTGGAAACCTCGTCTTTCCCATTGGCTTACACAACACTTCACTCTGATTTTCCCCACCACTCTAACATTTATCTTTGTCTTTGGAGGCTCTTCTCTTTTTGCCTTTAAATCAGGGGTCAACGAACTTTTTCTTAAAGAACTGGATAGTTAATAGTACAAGTTTTGCAGGCCAAGAAACAAAATCAAGGACTTTAGATAAAATGTAATCATTAATAAATGTAAAAGCCATTCTTAGTTGGTGAGCAACTGAAAACAGGCAGTGGGCCAGATTTGGTCCATGGGCTATAGTTTGCCAATCTCCACCTTAAATAGTAGTATTCCTTATGTTTTTCTTTTTTGTCCTATCTTCTTCATTCTACAGATTATCACCTATTTCTACTGTTTCCTTTACTGTATCTAAGCTGATGACCCCCAAGCCTGTATCTCAAGTCTAGATCCCTCTTCTCAACCCCATACTTTTACAGATAACTTTCTACTAGGTATTTGGATGTCCCATAAGCACATCAACGTGTCCAGAGAGGAATTTGTTATTTTTCTTATAAGAAATTAAACTTGATCCTGAATGGCACCACCATCCATAGTCCATTTTTAGCTTCTTCCTTTTCCTCACTCTTCACAGCCAGTATTGATTTAGTCTCTTAAACACTTTTCAAATGCGTTTCTCCAGGTTCAAACAATCCCTATCATTGTCAGCTTACTTCGGGCTGCCACCATTTCACTAGAATATCCAAAATAGCTCCTTAGAGGCTTTTCTGCTATAGGTTTGCCTTCCTCCAATCTACTCACCACATTGCGGCCTGAAAGATCTTTCCAAAATGCAAATTTAATCACTTAATTCTTCCTTCAGTGGCTCCCACTGTCTTTATCTGACTCATCACTAACCAGTCCCTGATTATCTCTCTAGTCTCATCATTTACCATTCCCAACCTGGCTATGCTCTAGCCATTATGAATGACTGAAGTACCACACTTTCTTCTGTGCTTCTCTGGGTCTTAGCAAGTGCCATTCTCTGATTGAAACACTGTTAAAAACGTCCTACTCGTATCTGCCAAATCTTACCTTCATTGTAACTTAAAAGTCGTCTTTGATATTCGTTACTGGATTTATGTGCCCTTATAGAACTTTGTTGTTGTTTGAGACAGGGTCTTGCTCTGCTGCCCACGCGGGAGTGCAGTGGCATGATCTGAGCTCACTGCAACCTCTGCCTCTCAGGTTCAAACAATACTTGTGCCTCAGCCTCCCAAGTAGGATTACAAGCCTGTACCCTCACACCTGGCTAATTTTTTGATATGTTTAGGAGACACAGGGTTTTGCCCAGGCTGATCTCCAACTTCTGGCCTCAAGTGATCCGCCCGCCTTAGCCTCCCAAAGTGATGGAAGCATAGGTGTGAGCCACCATTCCCTGCCAGAACTTTGCATTTAACTTTTATTCACTGATTGATTCAACAAATGTTTAAGAACAGACAAAAAATCTCTACTTTTACTTCTAGGAATATTCTAGTTGGGGGAGAAAGTCATTAGCAATATGGTAGTATGTTAGATAGTCAGATGTAGTCCTTATCACCCATTAGGACGACAAAGAAAAACAAGAGAAGGGGGCCTCTGGGCTGTGGAGGTAGAGGGAGATACAATTTTAAATAGCATGGTAAGAGAAGGCCTTCTGAAAAGTTGACATTTGAGTAAAGACCTGAAGGAAGTTAGGAAAAAGCCATGCAACTATCTTGAGAAAGAACTTTCAGGCAGAGAGAAGAGTAAGTGACAAGAGCCTAAGGCAGAAGAAAGCTGACATATCCGAAGAATGGCAAGGGCCATGAGGCTGGAGCAGTTAATGACGAGAGAAAGTAGTGAGAGAACAGGTCAGACATGCAAAGAGTGGGGCAAATCTAGAGCTTTCTAGGTGATCATAAGTACTTTAGCTTTACTCTGAGTATGATGATGAGTCACTGGAGGGTACTGAGTAGGGAAGTGATGTGATCTGACTTATGGATTACTCTGGAGGTTGTATAAAGAGCAGAATCAAAGTACCAAGGATGGAAGCAAGAAGACCTGTCATTGTACAGCTTATTATATTTTAACCACCTCTTCACTTGACTGAAGCCAGATATTAGATTGAAGTGTCTTATAAGCAGGGTCTGACACATAGTTTAGGCATTCATATTGCTGGAAGAATGATCTACTTCCTAAGTTGTATTTTGAACATGGTTTTTAGGAATGCAGGAATGTGCTCTAATAAGAACACACTGCATAATAGTGTCATGCCTTTTAGTGGAGAGATGAGATATCCTTCCAAAGTATTAATAACAGGCAGAATACATCACAATAAAATATTCATCCATCAACTAAATTATCTGTTTGTTATAACTTAGCCTTATCTTTTAATGACCACACGACTCCTTGGTTTTCAATGAACAGATAAATCCAGCTCTCAGGCATCCAATTTACTTTTTGATTATTGTACCCTTTTGAAAGAGCAGTGTGCACAGTCACCCTGTAAACCATGTTCTGAACCTTTCAAGCCTAAATTATCTAAAATGTGGTCTGAAAATGAGAAAAACTTAAAGGCATCATGTACTGGCCTCCACTGTCCCAAACATCTGTTCCAGAGGCACTATGGGAAATTTATTAACCTCTTTGTGGTCCTACTTCGGAGGGTCTTGTTCTTCCTACGGTTTTTCCAAACAACTGAATTTGATGATTGTGTATCTGCACATGGTTTCTGAGTTTGCACCAGGGAAATGAGAGAACATCTGTTTCCTGTGAATGAGCTATGTCTCTGGAAATTATCACCATCATATATTAATTATGTACAGCACCATGGTTCACAAAACAATTTACAGTGCTGAGGAAGGAAAAAGGAAAGGGAAAGGAAAGGTAGAAAGGGAGAGACAGAGGGAGGGACGTATGTAGAGATTTTTAAAAATCCCCAAGACATATTTCTTATAATCAAAGAACTTTAAAGTTATATTTGTGTGTCTGTCTGTATATGTATATATATGTGTGTGTATATACATATATATGTATACATGTATATATGCATGTATATTTATATATTTAATCCAAACCACAAAGAGATTAAAAATAAGTTTAAAAAGCAGTTCTTGATTATATCGATAAAAAAATTATTTAATTGAATATAACAAAAATTTAGGGCAGAAGCTTATGAATCTCGAATAAAAAAGTTGATTATAAATCAGTTAACCTCCAAGAATACTGGTACTTCTTATGAATATGTATTAGCAAAAGTTGAGGACATAAAGGTCCTGAAGTAAAACCTGCTACAAGAATCTACTAAAGCTGGAAAACGAAATCAGAAAATCAAACCACTTGGGAAGAGATGCTTGTTTTCTTTACTGGTCTGGAAAAACACTCCCTACAAAAAGATATCTGAGACTGCAACATGACTCCTGGTTGTGGCTTCTGAGTATGTGTGAAGACAGTCTCAGTGCTCTCTCCTGAGGAAACTGGGGACAGTTACATCCTGACGGCTGCTCAAGCAAGAGGCAGCAAGATAGAATACCAACTTGCTTTAGTCGGTACATCATAGTAATTAACTGGTGACAAGCTATCTGTTTTCAAATCATGGTTTACCACTTATTTGCTGTGGGAGTGTGGACATGTGCCTCAGTTTCTTCATTTGTAAAATGAGCATAAGAAAAACAAAAGGGATGATGTGAGGATTAAATGTGTAAATATATGTTAAAAAAAAGAATGGTAACTGGCACAGTGTTAAGTATGATTATTAGCCTGCACTTATTTAATGAAATTGCCCAGAGATATTTTATTTCCCAGTGTCTGACTCTGAGTAAAGGCGGCCTTGAGTATCCCACAGAGAGCTAGTGGTCTACTGACCAGGCTTCAGTAAAGTCAATGAGTTGTGTGATTGGGTTGTGTCCATTCTTTCACTCAGCAGGTTCCTTGTCCCTTAGGCACCAGGGATTGGCAAAGAAGCACAGATCATCAAAATCCTGCTCTAGCAACAATACAGGTCTTCTCTGATAGAGATGATTAGAATATAAAGTCTCTCCTACTACCCACCAGGTATCCTTGCCCTCATGTCAACATTTTTTTTAAGATTTTAAAATAGTAGACTTTATATATTTTTCCCCTTCTTTTCACAGGTGTTGATCATCTCAACGCTTACTGGTCCATGGAAAAACCCTAAAACCTACTGCTTCACAGATAATGAAATTGAGGCTGAATAGTTTTGTCATTCATCCAGACACATCTGGGGCAAGAAGCTGAGGCTTATCATTTCTGTGGCAATGCTCTCCCTCATCATAGAGATGACTATGCTAATGGTAAGAATAAATATATAACTAATATTCAAACTCCTTTAACATTATCCTTCCCCTCTCTTTCCCTGTCTTCCCCTTCCCTTCCCTTCCTTTCCTTTCATTAGCTCTTTCTTGAGACAGAGTCTCGATACGTTGCCCAGGCTGGTCTGAAACTCCTGAGCACAGATGACCCTCCTGCCTCGGCCTCCCAAAGTGCTGGGATTATAGGAATGAACCACCATGCCAGGGCTACTTTCCTCTTTCTTTACCATACTTTCTCTCTTTCAAGACTGCATGCTAATGCTGACTTTTCACTTATCAATTTTTCTATCAGCATTAATTTTTTCAGAAAGTAATCTGAGGGCCTATATTTCTCACTGCAATCTTTACGGCATTAAGGATTAAATTCATCATAAATTTTTTGAAGAAAATTCACCTTAAATATGGTCTTGAAAAGAGCATGCACAGATAAGCAGAGGAAATGAGGGAGTATTACAGAGGTAACATCACAGGGAAATATAGAAAAGATAGATGGTGCAGGCACAATGCAGATGTCGCTTTGATTAACAAATGATGATGCCTTTTGGAGGTGGGAAGTGAAAGTAACAGCAAGGGAGGGCCATGAATGCTAGGGTTCTACAGCAGGAGAAAGACGTCCTCAAATAATTTAACACTTATTTAGCCCTACTATATGCAGAACACTCTGCTTTGCACTAGTGACACAGGGTTAAATAATTACCTTTTAGAAACTACAGTTTTGTAGGCAAAACAATCAGGAAAATAAGTAACTATATTATGCAGTACAAATGATCAATTATTATGCAGCAATGATGTAGCTGGGCAAGGATGTTAAACAGTGAACTGGGAAAAGGCTTCCTAAAGGTAGAGATTACTGAGATTGAAGAGTAAGTAGGGGCTGGCTTTGGGGAGTATTTCAGAAAAGGAAATGGCATGTAGGCAGTAAAGAAGGAAGAGCATCGTTAAAAATCAATATGTCAATATTTACATACACTCATGTGCCACATAACGATGTTTCGGTCAACAATTGGCAGCATATACAACTGTGGTCCCATAAAATTATAACAGTGTATTTTTACTGTATCTTTTCTACGTTTAGATACGTTTAAATACATGAATACTTACCATTGTGTTACGAATGTCTGTAGTATTCAGTACAGTATTCAGTACAGTAACATGCCGTACAGGTTCGTACCCTAGGAGCAATAGGGTATACCATATAGCCTATGTGTGTAGCAGGCTATGCCATCGAGGTCTGTGTAAGTATACTCTACGATGTTTGCACAATGATGACACTGCCTAAGGACACACTTCTCAGAATGTCTCCCTATTGTTAAGCAATGCATGAGTGTACATATGTATGATCTATGGACATATCTTAAGCAATATTAAAATTATTACACATTTCCTTCACTCTTGCTCAGTAAATAATTGAGTAAATGCCTGAAATTGAAACAGTCTTTAACTGGGTGTAAACCAGTCGACATGACCACTGTGCAAGTAAAGGGTTACTCCTCCTCTGTTTATCTGTCAGCACACTGTTCTGACCTAACTTGGTCAGATGATGCTAGGAAAGAATACCACCACAGAAAACACATTCTACATGTGAGTTTCCACATTTCACTATCAGAAGAGGATTATTAACCAAATTAGTAATATTACCATTTCCATTGCTGGAATGGTTTCTTCTCACCCTTCAGCCACTATGATTGTAATATATATATTTTTTGAAAAGATTAATTCAGAGTAATATATAGCAACTAGTATAAAAATTCTATGCTATTCATCTTCTCATGCTGCAATTGGTCACTATAGTGAGCAGGCCTGACAGTTTGCAGATTAAAATGTAAACACTGGGCTTGACTCAGTTCTGTTGAGGCCAGCCATTTCTGACAGTCTCTACAACGTGATAAACACCGTCTGTCTACAGTTCCCCTGTATTTGAAAGTTACGACAAACATTGTGCTGAAATGTAAACAACTGACATCATGACTAGTGAAGCAGTGGGCTGCAAATTTATCTAAAATCAAGAAAACAAAGATCTTGTTTGACACTAGATAAACCATTAGTGGTCACCAAGGGAGCAGCTTGGGGAGGTCATAAGTGTTGTCATCAGTCATCAAAAAATATGCACCAAAGATACTGTCACAATTTAGTTGAGGCAAGAGTAAGTAATATGAGAGGCAAAAGGATTGGAAGCCAGTAGAAAAAGGGTAACATTTTCTCTCTAAAGGACAGTTTTAAATTAGAGCACAAATAAAAATCTGTTAAATTTAGTTTCTGGTTTTTCAGTGATTTTACATGAAAGGGCATGGAATACAATTTGTAATTCTAATTTTCTATAAAATGTAATTAATCCCATTCTTTCATTTCCTCTATTCTATGGGAGAAAATTGTTATTACTCCTTTGTAGAGCTTTCCTGAAAAGTTATAAAAGTCCAATAGGATGAATAATTCTCTTGAAAACGTCAAGATATCTTTTAAATTAAGATGACACTGCAAATCAAACTATTATAATTATAAATTATAAGGTTAAATTAAATTATATTTATAAATTACAAGGTTATAATATTGCTGATTTTTTATGTTAGTCTATAAATGTTTATAATTCCTACATCTTTATTCCTGGGCTAACTATACTTAGAGCTTAAGATGACTTTTAACATAAAGAACAAATATATTTTTATTTCTAAACATATTAAAAATGTTTAAAAATGGAATGGAGGTCACTGCAACACATGGTAATAAATCTATTAAAAGTCAGAGTCCAAAACAAATGTATAGCTTAATGTATAGAGAAACATAGGTCTTAACTTGGGCCACAAAAACATGCTGGAGTTAGACACACTCAGTGGGTCTGTAAAAATGAATTTAACATTTATGATTACAGACTGACAATTTTTCATGCCCATGACACATTATCATCCTCTGCTAAGAATATAAGAAATTCTAATTTTGGCCAGGCACGGTGGCTCGAGCCCGTAATCCCAGCACTTTGGGAGGTCGAGTCGGGTGGATCACGAGGTCAGGAGATGGAGACCATCCTGGCTAACACGGTGAAACCCCGTTTCTACTAAAAAAATACAAAAAACTAGCCGGGCGAGGTGGCGAGCCCCTATAGTCCCAGCTACTCGGGAGGCTGAGGCAGAAGAATGGAGTAAACCCGGGAGGCGGAGCTTGCAGTGAGCTGAGATCCGGTCACTGCACTCCAGCCTGGGTGACAGAGCGAGACTCCGTCTCAAAAAAAAAAAAAAAAAAAATTCTAATTTTAATCTTTACCATAAAGGCCCTTGCAAACATGAAGCATCAGCACAGTTCATTCACATATTCCACATTCATTCATGGAAAATTTATGTTGCCCGGATGAGTCTCTAACCTACAGGTATTGCTGGCCTACAGAAATGCACTAAGATTTCACTAATGAAATCTTCATTCAGGCTCTAGGTTCTGCATAGTCTATATGGGCTGAAGGAGTCTTGTTAAGGTAGATCAGTCACTTATAAAGTGGCCATGAGTTTATGAATCATCTCAGTACAAGTATGACAGAAGAGTCAAGAGACTTGGGTTCTGGTCTTAGTAGTCATAGTGTCTTAGGAAGGTCATCCAGCTCTGTGGGCCTGTATTATCCCATTTGCTTAAATGAGAGAGTTGGCTTAATAACGTTCATGTTACTTAAATTTTAACATTCTATGGTTTTCTTCCAGTAATTTGTAGGGTTAACATATACTTACTGAGTAAAAATTTAAAACCATTCTGAAAGTATATGTCTTGAAAGGAAAATACATTTCATATATTACAGAGACTACTTCTATATTTTGCAAGAATGTTTTAACTTCTTGTGTAAATATATGATGCTGAAATACTCAATATCTCATTTATGCAATAAACTTATAATATCCAACAAAAATGTTTAAAACTATTTTTGGCCAAGTGCGGTGGTGTGTGCCACTCAGCTACTTAGGAGGCTGAGGCAGGAGGCTCACTTCAGCTCAGGAGTTCACATCCAGTCTGGGCAACATAGAGAGACCTTGTCTTTAAATAAAAACACCCCAGTATTAAAATAATAAAAATTGGGAAAAAAAAAAAACCTTTTGAATCTCAGCTCTGCCACTTGCGGTGTGACCTTGGTCAAATTAGTTAATCTCTGTGTGTCTCACTATTCTTATTTTAAAAATGAGGATAACATTATACAGTTAATGGTAATGAGTTAATGAGACAATATTACAAAGTGTTACAAGAGAATAAATGCTAGGGTTTTTTGGTTATTGTTCACTGACAAAACATTTTCCAGCTTTAAAATGCTTTATCGATCATGCCTAGTTTTAGCAAGGATATGTAGAAATGAAATCTGACAAATTATGATGGGTATATACAATGGTATAGACAGTTCTTTTAGCTGATCTCCACTTTAGCCAAAATGTTGGATTAAGGGACATTTTCCATTCCTCTGTAAAACATGAAGACTGATGCCTGCATCCTAGTGAATGGTCTTGCCTCTAGATGTTAACGCTAATCATGAGTAGGTCCTACCTGTTCCCAAACAAGTTTATATGAATCAACTCTACAATAATTATGTAACTTAACTAAATGCCACGTAAACTAATGTTGTAAGTAAAAAAAAAGTTTCAACTAAAAAACTAAGCTGAATGTTTTTGAAAGATTCAATAATAGCAACTGCTATGCAAAACTGGCAGCAAATTAGGTGTAGATAAAACAAGTAAAAGGACTAACGGGAAAATGTAAAATTCTAGAGGATTGATAACAAACTAGATTATTTTATGTGCTTGCTTCACTTACAAAAACCTCAAAGTGGAATTTGTAGACAATGTATTACAGGTACGTTTTGTGCAAGAAAATCTAAATGGAACTCCAAAGAAGAGAATCATTCAGAAAGAAAAGCCTGGCTCCTACATCAGAATATTGGTGAAGAAATTTACACTTAAAATGTTTTAAGTTAAAACACTTTAAGGTATTTAGTTATCATTTGTTATGATTTACTTGGTTTGGGTTTTGGGATTAACCAACCAACTACTGATCCAAATTATTTTGGCTACTTTTTAACACATCTGAAGTTTCTTAAAATCAAAAGTTCAATTCCACATTCAGTAAACCTATCCTGGAAAGTAAGTCCAAGTCCATAATGGTATATGTACAGGGATGTCTACTGAAACATTGTTTGAAACAGCAAAATCTCTAAAAACAATTCAAAGAAATGTCAATTAATGGGAAAACAGTTAAATAAGTTATCGGTACAAGTATTCTATGGAATACTATTTAGTCTTTAAAAATAATTCCCAGGGTAAAGTAAAAGAAGAATTTCTTTTTCACTGCATTCTCTTTTGGATGGTTTAATTTTTTAAAAACCACATGTGGCCATGTTTTTTAAATTAAAAAATAAATCATGAAGTGGGAGGATTGCTTGAAGCCAGGTGTTCAAGACCAGCCTAGGCAACACAGCAAGACCCTGTCTCTACAAAAAAATAAAAATATTAGATGGGTGTGGTGATACACGCCTGTAGTCCTAGTTACTCAGGAGGCTGAGGCAGGAGAATTGCTTGAGCCCAGGAGTTCAAGGCTGCAGAGAGGTATGATTGTGCCACTGTGCTCCATCCTGGGCAACAAACCAAGACCCTGTCTCTAAAATAATTTTCTTTTACAAATCCAGCTAATCAAAAAAGGATTAGGTAGATCTTCATGTGTTGACATGAGATGTTCATATATACTACTTAGTGAAAATAAAAAACTATATATACACGTTTATATATATATTTTTAATAAAAAATATGAGTGTATATGTATATTTACAGAAATATGCATAGAAAAAATCTGGAAGAATACATTCTAAACTTAAAATTGTTATGTCTGAGGAGAGAAAAATGAGTTTTTAACTTCTTCTAATTTATACATTTCTGTATTGTCTAGTTTTTTTTTGTTTTTTTACAATGAACATGTATTATAGTAATACTAATTATTCTTTTCAAAAGGCCTTGTAAACCTAAATGTAAACTACAGGATTAGTCCAATAAATTATAGTAGCCTTATATGATAAAATATCATGTGGTTTTTAAAATCATGTTTGTGGATAGGTGCGGTGGCTCACGCCTGTAATCCCAGCACTTTGGGAGGCTGAGGTGGGTGGATCACGAGGTCAGGAGTTCAAGACCAGCCTGGCCAAGACGGTGAAACCCCATCTCTACTAAAAATACAAAAATTAGCCAGGCGTGGTGATGGGCGCCTGTAATCCCAGCTACTCAGGCAGAGAATTCCTTGAACCCGGGAGGCAGAGGTTGCAGTGAGCCGAGATCATGCCACTGCATTCTAGCCTGGATGACAGAGCAAGACTACGTTTCAAAAAAAAAGAAAAAAAAAATCATGTTTGTGAGGAATAATGAGGAAATGTTTATAAGTTATGCATGGTATAACACAAATTAATAGAAAAATAAATGTTTTATTTAAAAATTATATATATATATAAATATACACATATACCTTTGAAATATTTGTAGTTGCAATTTAAAAAGTCTTAAGTGGAAATGAGCTGCTCTAATCAACTTTATATTTTCTGAGAACAATTTGGTATCTATCCTAGGCCATTAGCAGAGGAAAATCAATGCAACCAACTCATACATATTGGATACCTGTATAGATTTGCTCCTCCTACCCTTCCCCCTACACGATGGTATATTTTTGCTCTCTTTAGGGAAATTCAATTAACAATATTAGTCTCTTACTCTGTCGGTGATGGTCACCATCAAGATTTTCCTCACCACCCAAAGACATGTAAGATGGGCTTACTGATTCCTTGACTTGCTAGTTAACAGGAGAATTACTGCCCACTTCTATAAATGACTCTATATGCTTCTTGTCATAAACACAGCGACAGCTCCTGAAATCAATCTTTCATGACCTTATTGATTAGGACACTTAGAAATAATGAGACTTCACTGGTGGCAGAGTAATGCCTAGAAAAAGAAAAAAATACTCCAATGAGGGCTTGCCTATTAACACTGCCAAATTTATCTTTCCATGGCCCTTTTCCTATTACAGACATTTACCTAGAAACATATATGATAAAAAGTTAATAATCAATTTTGTAGATCATCTGTTTATAAAAAATACTTGCTTGTAACATTTTTTAAAATTAACAAAATAAATTGATTTGAAAACAATTTTTGATCTTCCTAACCTGTCAGGTCAGAATGTAATTTCTAAATGAGGGGAACCCGAGTTTTTCTGAGAATAACTATAAGATAAAAGCTATTTTGGAAAAATCTGGACATTCTAAAAGGAGAAGCATTGAAAACTGTTCTACTCATCTGACTATTTTCTGCTTATATGACCGTATCAAATGATTTTAAAACTAGACAAAACTCTAGATCTAATTCAATCTACTTCTCATATTATAGATAAATTGTAGCCCAGAAAAGGGAAATGACTTGCCAAGTGTTATCAGGGCTGGGATTAGAATCCACAACTCTGGCTGGGTGCGGTGGCTCACACCTGTAATCTCAGCACTTTGGGAGGCCGAGGCGGGTGGATCATTTGAGGTCAGGAGCTCAAGACCAGCCTGACCAACATGGTGAAAGCCCATCTCTACCAAAAATACAAAAATTAGCTGGGTGTGGTGGTGGGCACCTGTAATCCCAGCTACTTGGGAGGCTGATGCTGGAGAATCGCTTGAGCCTGGGAGGCAGAGGTTGCAACGAGCCGAGATCACGCCACTGAACTCCAGCCTGGGCGACAAGAGTGAGACTCCATCTCCATCTCAAAAAAAAAAAACAAAAAATAAAAAATAAAGAATCCACAACCCCTACACAAGTTTTGGGATGAGATGATTTTACAACCTTCCTTAAAGAGAGAGGTATAGGTACAGCTTAGCTGGTTAAAGAAAACGGAAGACTATATAAAAAAAATTTTGCTTCTTTTACTCTTTATATAAGTCTTGGGGTATCTAAGTCATGGTTATGAAACACAGCTGCGTTTTACTTGAAACACAGACTTATAGACATCATGTGCACCCTTTGTATGGTGCCAACTATGTCACAGGTGCTTGATTAATACAGGCATACCTCTGCAGAAAGTTTCCATGCTTAGTATTTTCCTCATAAAAATGCCTCTTGGTTTTTAATACCCAAACTCTACAGGACATACCTAGTCCTCAATACAAAGTTTTCCAGTTGTTTAGTACGCAGAAAAAAATATATATACCCCAAACTCAGTACATTATTTTAATTTTTAAAAATAATTATTATCCATAATAGTTGTATATCTCCATAGATTTTAAATAGTATGTATGTTGAATTACATTTCTAATACAGTTTGTAGAACGTCACAATCGCATGTAGACATTTTGAAAAAATGCACTGACTGTCAACAAAGGGGAGGTGTAATATGTTACTGCATACAAAGCAAACCATTCACAACTGTATGAATTATTTTGATGCTTTAAGCATTTTATATCCTCATATGTATGCTTATTACTTATATGTGCATTTTATCGTGTTTTGGTACAGTTTAGGAAATTGGCTGTAGGTTTAAGGTTGACATGTAATGCATTTTTTTCTTATTTAAAATAACATGAAGTAGACTCTCAATTAGAATTCTCACACAGAATGGATTCATTTCAGGAATGAATGAATGATGGTAAGAGAAAGATTTTCAGTGTACACTCTGCACTTGCAACTGCTGGGCAAAGCACTGTGGTTTGCACTGTGGACAGAAGCTGCACGTCACCCCTAACTCCTACCAATGCTGAAATCTGGAAACTAGATATATCTGCTACCCTTACCAAAATGGATTTTTTGCAGTGTTTTGCTTCTTTACCTCCCTAGACTCTGAAACAAAATCTGGCATGGATGCTTCAAAGTGGAGGAACCTATATCATATGCCTGTGCCACAGCTGCAAGATAGGTTGGAAATAAGGTAGGGAATTCCCTAATGCCATGAATGCTGTGACCTCCAGCTCACGACCATGGCTTAGGCAATGATTTCTTAGATATGACACCAAAACCATCAGCGAGCAAAATGAAAAACAGATAAACTGACCTTTATCACCATTAAAACTTATATGCTTCAAACATATCATCAAGAAGTGAAAAGACAACCCAGACAATGGGAGGAAATATTTGCAGATAACATTTTTAAGGGAGTTATATATCCAGAACACAAAAAGGACACCTACAACTCAAATTTTTATAAAAACCAAGTTAAAAAATGGGTAATGGGTAAAAGATTTGAATAGATTTTTCCAAAGAAGATACATACATGGCTGAAATGTATATGAAAAGACATTCAATATCATTAGTCATTAGGGAAATGTAAATCAAAACTATGAGATACCATTTCACACCCACTAGGATGGCTGTATTTAAAAAGACAGTAACGAGGACGTAGAAAAATGGGAGTCTTCTTCATACACTGCTAATGAAAATGTAAAGTGATACAGGTGCTTAGGAAAAATCTGCCAGTTTCTTCAAAGTTTATACCATACAACTTGGCAATTCCATTCCTAGAAATGTACCCTGAAGAAGACATCTGTTCATATAAAAATTTGCACATGAGTATTTATGGCAGCATTATTAATAGCCAAAAGCATAAACAACTCAAATGTCTATCAACAAAATAAAATGTCTTATACAATGGAATACTACTGTCTATATACAGTGGACTATTATTCAGCAATAAAAAGTATCAGAATGCTGATACAAGCTATAATGTAGATGAGCCCTGAAATTTATCTAATGTGAAAGAAGCCAGTCACAAAAGACCACATATTGAATAACTTTATTCATATAAAATGTCCAGAATAGGCAAATCTATACAGACCAAAAGTAGATTCATGGTTGCCCAGGATGGAGAGGTTAGTGGGAAATGGGGCATGACTGGCAATGGGTACAGGGTTTCTTTCTGGGGTGATGAAAATCTTCTAAAATTGATCGTGTTGATGGTTGCACAACTCTTTAAACATACCAAAAATCATAAATTGGATATTTTAAATAGTAACTTGTATGGTATATGAATTAGGTCTCTTTAAGGTTGATATATGGAAGATCCCAATTAGCCAAACACTCAGTGGTTTTAGTATACACTGATGGTTGTTACCTAGATTCATTACTTCATTACAGAATTTACAATATAGTGGTTTCATATCTTTATCAGTCCTTCTGAACTGATTAACATCAATTACTTCACTACCCTGAAATACAATTTATATAAGCAAGGCATGATAAATACTTGGTTTCTTCCCATAATTTACCAGTTTTTAGAATAACAACTTAGTATCCTAGTAACCTTCAATGGGGGCCAATGAGATTTTTTTCCTCTTAAATTATCATTATGAATTCATGAATTTTTATATCTTTAATGTGTTTGATGTAAAACTATAGTCATTATTCTTAATGCTCCAATGGTTATTGTGGGCAAATGCAACAACCCCTTTAGGGTAGCTCTTGTGTTCTTTTGACAATAACTCAGCACTTCATAACTTCCTTGTTAACTGGCACAAGCAAATATCTCAGGCTCATCCTGAACATTCTATGCTAGAGATGCAACTGTTTCTCCAATGACATTGGTTCATTTTAAGAAGAATATTTAGGGACCACAATATTGCTACTGGATTGCCTTATAAAGGTTTCTTTGATGCTATTATAGTGTACATGGTTAGAAAACAGACATATTTTAGAAGAGAAAAATATATCATCAATTCCACTTCTGGCCACTGAGAGTAACTGGGACCAGGCTAAGCTTCCTGATGTCAATAATGAGAACCCTGGATAAAACATATGAAACAACTATTTTTAGACATTAAAATAATAGGTATCTCAGGACTGTGATGCCTAGGAAAAGGGAAATAAATGATGGGAGCTTCATAATCACCCTGGCTTTTTGAAGACTACCGTGAAGGGAAGGAGATGCAAAAGACAATAGTCTCACTAAGTTGAGGAGACAGAAACAAGAGTTCAGGAAGGTGAAGTTAGATGGAGCATGTGGGACAGAATACCAGAAAAGATGGAGCAAAACAGAGAAATTAACTACAGAAATTTGCCTGGTGTTCTCTTTAACTCTATTGCTGATATTAAGTTACGCATGTGTGGATGAAACTCCATAAGACAAGGCAAAAAACTGACATAAAAAAAGACATCTCCCATGCCCTAAAAAAATATTCCCAGAGCTCACACAGAGCAGGGAGAAACTGGAGTCCTGATTAGCCAGGGTAAAGTCCTAGTTCAACATCTAGGACACACAGAAGAAACCCAAAAATATCTATGCCTTGATAGTAGGACTAAACTAGACCTAGATTAAAATTTCAAAACAAGTCCCTAAATGCTAGAGTACTGCTTACCAGCAGGTTTAGTACCCTTCCCAGGAAAAATCCACACAACAAGATACACCCCAGGGTAGTGGAAGTAAGAAGTACAAATGTTGAAAATATAAGTCCAAGATGTTTTATGTTATTGACTATCAATCCTTTTTAAATTAAAAATATTATCAGATATTTCAAATATACGAAAAAGATAATATAACCAAAATCTATGTACCTACTGTCTACATCTAAAAATGTTTTCAACTGTGCTTTTTAAAAAAGTTTTTTGTTGCCCAGCTGGTCTCGAACTCCTAGGCTCGAGGAATCCTCCCACCTTGACCTCTCAAAGTGCTGACATTATATGCATTAGCCATCATGTCCGGCAATGCTTTATTATTTTTAAAAAAGAAATAAAACAGAATAGGATTAATACCCCTGCCCCCACCCAATTTCCTACTTTTCATGGGGGTAAGGACTATCCAAAATTGGTATTTTTTCTTTTTGATGCTTTTATACTTTTCTCTCTCTCTCTCTGTCACATACAAATGCATTCTTTCTCTGCTAAGAAGTACAGCATTTCCTTAAGTATTTGCAAGTGTTACATAATGGTAGCACACTGTATGCAGACTTCTAGAACTTAAGTTTTACAACTTAAAAGTATTTGTCTTGTTTATCATCATATCCTCAGTATCTAGAAAGGTATCTGGCATACAGTGGATAGCTCATTAATGTTTTTTAAATAAATGAGTCAGTGACCTGTTCGATGGTATTCTATTCTATGACAATTCTACAAACTTACCCCCTTCCCTTCTGTCATTTTTCCACTGATGAACATTTAGGTTGTTTTCAGATTTCCGCTATTAAAATGATGATGCAACACACATCCTTGTACAGATCCCACTACATTCAACTACAAAATTTTCTCCAAAGTATAAGCCTAGAAATGGAAATTTTAGGGTCAAATAGGGAATGCACAGCTTCAACTTTACTAGAACTTGCTCTTCAAAGTGGGTTTTGATTTACACTCTTACCAGCAGTGTACAGGGTTCCCTTTCCCCATATGCTTTCCCATATTTAGTATTTTGAACTTTCAATTTTTGCCAAAGAAGTGGGAGTAAAATGTTCTTTTATTTAAATTCATAGATCTCCAATTATTAATGAGATTAAGTATCTATTGAAATATTTATTAGCCATGTGGATTTATTTTTCTATGGCTTTTCCAGTTTTCTAATGAGCTGACTTAAAGATTTGTAGGATACTTTTGAATATATTTGTACTAACTCATTTGCCAGTTATATATGTTGTAAATATCTTCTTTATATTCTTTGGTATACAACTTTGTTTATGCTGCATTGCTTCCTGAAGAATTTTTTTAGTTTAATATGATCAATTACATTACCTTAATTAATAGTGATTTCGAGATCTTAAATTCTTTTCTACCTGGTATCATAAAATTTATTTCTTCTAAATTTTAAAAGTTCTGCTTTTTCACTTATAGGTATTTAACTCACTCTGGAGTTAATTTTTGTGTATGGTGTGGTTATTCATTTGCTCACTTACTCTATCCATACATCCACTCATTGACTGATTGACGAGAAGGGTCATATATGTTGTATATAAATATATATATATATGCGTACATAGGTCAAATCATTTGTGGGCTAATATTTTCTACTAATTGATCTATTTGTACTAATAAGAAACTTTTAATTACCAAAGCTTTAAAAAGTCTTGTTTATTTCTTCTTTAAAATTGGTTTGGTTATTCTCACTCACTTATTTTTTTGAACTTTTAGAATCATTTTGTAATATTCCATGAAAACGTCTATTGCTGTTTTGATTGGATTTTATTTATGATTTAATTTAATTTATGGGGACTTGACAGCTTTATTGTATTGAGTTTACCAAACTATGAGCATCCTGGATCTCCATTTCGTTAAATATTCTCTCAACAGAATTTTATAATTTTATTCATAAGATCTTATTTCTTTTAGCCCTTTTCCCATTTAGGAAAAAAAAAGTGCAGCTTGCTGCTAGCGCTCATTTAATTTTACATAAACAAGCTCTTTGAGGCTGAAGCAAATCAAACTGATTTTCAATGTGAAAATAAAATATAGAAACTGTTCATGGAGTTATTTCTTAACAGAACATTAGAATTGAATAATCAGAATTGCCTATTTTGAAAAAATCAGCTTCATCAAATGAATCTTGGGCCAACAACTGTTCAAGAATGATGTTACCATCACAAAAAAATAGAAATGCTACATTTTCTAGGATTTGACATTTTCAGCGATTAAGAATTACTATATTTGGTAGATGGAAATACCACTATGAAAAGGAGAATGCTATAAATAGAATGATGTCTTGTTTCCAAAGTTGATATATTAGAGCAACGTGAAAATAATAATAAAAGCAAGCTATTTCATGGCAAAGTTATCTTGGGGTAAATGCTATATCTGTGAGTGCCACTGGTGAGTATTCTCAAGGCAAATGGGGAAAGGGTTAAAAGATTTATTCTTAAGCATAGTTTTTGTTGCTATTAAGGATGACATTAAGGAAACTAGAACCCTATCTCTCATCATATACAAAAATCAACTCAAAATGGATGAAAGATTTAAATACAAGATCTGAAATTATAAAACTACCAGAAAACATACGGGAAATGCCTCATGACATTAATGTAAGTAAGGATTTTTTGAAGAATATCTCAAAAACACAAGTAACAAAAGCAAAATCAGACAAAAAGGCAACAAGCTAAAAAACTTCTGCATAACAAAGGAAACAGTTAATAGAGGAAGTGACAACCTAGAAAATGAAAGAAAATAGTTGCCAACTTTGCTTCTGACATGGGGTTAATAACCAGAATGTATAAGGAACTCAAATAACCCAACAGCTTAAAAAAAAAAAGAAAAAAAAAACCCAAATAACCCAATTTAAAAATGGACAAAAGACTTGAACAGACATTTCTTTTTTAACAAAAATTTATTTTAAGTTTCAGGGTACATGTGCAGGACATGGAAGTCTGTTACATAGGTAAGCGTGTGCCATGGTGGTTTGCTGCACCTATCAATGCATCAACTAGGCATTAAGCCCAGCATGCATTAGCTATTTATCATGATGCTCTCCCTCCCCCTGACCCCTGACACGCTCCACTGTATACTGTTCCCCTTCATGTGTCCATGTGTTCTCATTGTTCAGCTTCCACTTATAACTGAGAACATGCGGTGTTTGGTTTTCTGTGCCTGTGTTAGTTTGCTGACGATGATGGCTTCCAGTTCCATCCATGTCCCTGCAAAGACATGATCTCGTTCCTTTTTACGGCTGCATAGTATTCCATGGTGTATAGGTACCACATTTTCTTTATCCAGTCTATCATTGATGGACATTTGGGTTGATTCCATGTCTTTTTTATTGCAAATAATGCTGCAATAAACATATGTGTGCATGTATCTTTGTAACAGAATGATTCATATTCCTTTGGGTATATTCCCAGTAATGGGATTGCTGGGTCAAATGGTATTTCTGGTTCTAGATCTCTAACGAATTTCCACACTGTCTTCCACAATGGTTGAGCTAATTTACATTTCCACCAACAGTATAAAAGCACTCCTGTTTCTCTATAGCCTCACCAGCATCTATTGTTTCTTGACTTTTTAATAATTGCCATTCTGACTGGTGTGAGATGTGACATTTCTCAAAAGATGACATACAATTGGCCAACAGGTATATAAAAAAAATTCTCAACATCACTAATCATCAGGGAAACGCAAGTCAAAACTACAAATAGATACATCCTCTGACCCCATCTAGAATGGCTATTATCAGAAATGCAAAAAATAACAAATGCTAACACAGATGTACAGAAATGGGAACACTTTTACACTGTTGGTAGGAATGTAAATTAGTACAGCCATTATGAAAATCAGTACGGAGGTTCTTCAAAAAATTAAAAATAGAACTACTGTAAGGCCCAGCAATCCTGCTAGTGGCTATTCATCCAAAGGAAATGAAATCAGTATGTAAAGAAATATTTTCACTCCTATGTTTATTGCAGTACTATTCAAAATGGCCAAGATATGGAATCAACCTAAGGGTCCATCAATGAACGGATGGATAAAAAAATGAGATGTATATACATAATGGAATACTATTCAGCCATAAAAAAGAATGAAATCTTGTCATTTATGGCATCATGGATACACTTGGAGGACATTATGTTAAGTGAAATATGCCAGGCACAGAAAGACAAATACTGTATGACCTCACCATTTGTGGAATCTAAAAAAAAAAAACAGATTTCACAGATGTACAGGGTAGAATACAGGTTACTGGGGAGGGTAGCAGAGAGGAGGGGATGAGAAGAGACTGGTCAATGGTTACAAAATTACAGTTAGATAGGAGGAATAAGTTCTGGTGTTCTATTGCACAGGAGGGTGACTATAGTTAACAATACTCTGTATATAAAAATTAGAAGAT
Organism: Macaca nemestrina; assembly: GCF_043159975.1. NCBI lineage: Eukaryota > Metazoa > Chordata > Mammalia > Primates > Cercopithecidae > Macaca > Macaca nemestrina. The sequence goes on along the minus strand of NC_092131.1, from coordinate 124,446,821 downwards.
TTTGATTGTTCTCATCACAAAGAAACAAGAAATGTTTGAGGTGATGGATATGCTAACTACACTGATTTCATCAGTACACAATATATACATGTATTAAAATATCACACTGTACCCCCATAAAATGTGCAATTATTATGAGTCAATTATATAGAAAATACAACTTCAGCTAGACTTTGTCTCTCATGCCTACATGTCTGTTTCTTGGTCAGTTTCCACTGCTCCTCTTTCTTTGGTCTGCGAGGCCAAGATGGTTCTCCTGTAGCCTCCATAGCCCTGTGACCTGCAGGTTGTAAAGAACAGGAGAGGGAAGCTGGGCACGGTGACTCATGCCTGTAACCCTAGCAGTTTGGGAGGCTGAGGTAAGAAAACTGTTTGAGCTCAGGAGTTCAGGATCAGCCTGGGCAACAAAAAAAGACCCTGTTTCTACAAATGTAAAAATGAACCGAGCATGGTAGCACATGCCTGTGGTCCCAGCTATTAGGTGGGCTGAGGCAGGAGGATCCCTTGAGCTCCAGAGTTTGAGGTTGCAGTAAGCTGATTGTGTCACTGCACTTCCACCTGGGCAAGAGAATGAGACCCTATCTCAAAACAAACAAAACAAAACAAAAGAGGAATTCAAGATGGACAACTAGACACACCCGGAAGGATAATTTTCCACTAAAGGAATGGACATCTGCAAGACTTGCACACTCCAAGCAGATCATCAGAGGGAAGGCATTGAGAGTGGATGGATGAAGGATGTGGACACTGGACTGAAGGGGGATAAGCTGAGAACCCTATGCAGGGTTGGCCAAACACTGGGACAGGCTCCTGGACCCCGCTGACTCCAGGGAAAAGGTGAGTTGAATAGGTGAGCACTGGCCCCCTCTTGCCATGGACCTTCAGAATCCTAGCTGCAGGAGAACTCATAACCCCCATGGACACCTGAGTTGGCAAGGACAGCAGCATAGAAAAGAAGCAGAGCAGGACTCCAGCCCATACGCAGCCTAGGGGTTTGGTGCAGGAACTGATGCAGTGCAGCATGGCCAGGGATGCCCATGCCTGCCCCCACCCCCACCCCCACCCCCAACCAGGAATGTCAAGCACTGCTAGATGGCTTTAGCCTTTGAGAGACTGTTTAACCTGAACAGAGCAGGGCAGACTTGCCCATGGTTAGTCCGATCACAGCGCTCCCACTACTTGCTAGCCTCTCCAGGGACCCCAGTCTGGCCATGCCTGCTTACTGGGCAAGCTTCCAATGCTCAACCAGAGTGCTTCCCATGGACCCTTATCATAGCTCCTTTGCTGGCAGACCACGTTTACCTGTTGGAGAGCTCTAGCAGATAGGTCCCCAGTCCACTGACAGTTTCCCTCCCATTGAAACTTCCCCTCTGCCACTTTGCTGGCATGTACTTACCCATAGCACTCCCCACCCCCCACTGCTTTGATGGCTATGGACACGGGTGGACCCTGTCTCCCCTCCCTGGATGGTGAAGATATGTGCACACTCCTCCCCTGTCCAACCCAGCTGAGGCACGGGCAGTCCACCATGTAGAGCATGCTGCTGCATTGCAAGTACCTGTGCAGATGCCAGAACCCAGCCCCTGCTGGCGCTCCACCTGTGCCGCCTTAGTGTGTATACGGTGCCCCTGCCCCTACCAGCACAAGTACATACATAGATGCCAGCACCTGTCACCACATGGCCAACATGTGGACACCCGGCAATGTCACCACAGATGGCGGGAATGTATGCGTGGATGTTTCTGCCCTAGTCCCGCAGGTGTCCCCTATAGCTGATGCACGTGCATCTTGCTGTGCCACCACAGTTGCTGGCACACATGAATGAGCACAGATCTCGCTGATACTGCCCCTACAAAGCACTTTGGCACAACTCGATGGAGTACTGGGGCCAGAAGACTAGTGAATACCTAGGCCCCTCCAGCACAGCAGGTTCCTAACCTCAAGGGGATAGAGAACAAAGCCAAGGGCTTGGTCCCAGCCCCCAAGAGTAAGAGCACACAGCCATGGAGTCCTGAGCTAAGCCTTGGCCCTCTGAAATCTTCCAGAATCAAAGCTAGTTAACAGAACCCACATTATACCACAGTCAAATCCAAAGATCATCAAAAAAGATAAAAAAGATAAAAACAAAAAAACCTCATTCAAAGGAGCAACTTCAAAGATTAAAGGAACATCAGCCCACAGAGATTAGAAAGAACTAGTGCAAGAATTCTGGCAACTCAGGCTGGGTGCGGTGGCTCACGCCTGTAATCCCAGCACTTTGGGAGGCCGAGGCGGGCGGATCACAAGGTCAGGAGATTGAGACCACGGTGAAACCCCGTCTCTCCTAAAAATACAAAAAATTAGCTGGGCGCGGTGGCGGCCACCTGTAGTCCCAGCTACTCAGGAGGCTGAGGCAGGAGAATGGCGTGAACCTGGGAGGCGGAGCTTGCAGTGAGCCGAGATCGCACCACTGCACTCCAGCCTGGGCGACAGAGCGAGACTCCGTCTCAAAAAAAAAAAAAAAAAAAAAAAAAAAAAAGAATTCTGGCAACTCAAAAAGCCAGAGTGACTTCTTAACTACAAATGACTATACCAGTTACCTAGCAATGTTTTTTGACCAGGCTCAAATGGCTGAAATGACAGACATGGAATTCAGAATGTAGACAAGAGTGAAGATCAAGATTTAGAAAAAAGTCAAAATCCAATCCAAGGAATCTAAGGAATATAATGAAACAATACAGGAGTTAAAAGATGAAATGGCCATTTTAAGAAAGAACCAAACTGATCTGATAGAGCTGAAAAACACACTACAAGAATTTCATAAAATAACCACCAAGTATTAACAGTACAATCGACCAAGCTGAGGAAACAATCTCAGAGCTTGGAGACTGGTTCTCCAAAATAACTCAATGAGACAAAAATAAAGAAAAACCGTTAGAGAATGAACAAAACCTCTGAGAAATATGGGATTACCTGAAGAGACTAAGTCTACAACTCGGTGACGTCCTTGAAAGAGAAGGAGAGAAAGCAAGCAACCTGGAAAACATACATTTGAGAATATCATCCATGAAAATTTCCCCAAACTCTCTAGATAGGAATAAAATTAAAATTCAGGAAATGCTGAGAACCACTATGAGACAGTATACAAGATGGCCATCCCTCACGTCACACAGTCATCAGATTCTCCAAGTGTAGTATAGTTTGAAGTTGGGTAGTATGATACCTCCAGCTTAAGTTCTTTCTACTTATCATTGCTTTGGCTATTTTTCATGTCTCCAAGGTAGGCATTAAAAAAAAAGAAAAAAGAAACAGAAAAGGCAGCTAGAGAAAAGAGGTAGGCCACTTACAAAGGGAATTACATCAGGGTAACAGTGAACCTTTCAGCAGAAATCCTACAAGGCAGAAGACATTGGAGGCCTATATTCAGCATTCCTTTTTTTTTTTTTTTTTTTGAGACAGAGTCACCAGGCTGGAGTGCAGTGGTAGTGACATGATCTCGGCTCACTGCAACCTCTGCCTACCGGGTTCAAGTGATTCTCCTGCCTCACCCTCCTGATAGCTGGGATTACAGGCACATGCCAACATGCCCAGCTAATTTTTATATTTTTAGCAGAGACAGGGTTTGCCATGTTGGCCAGGTTGGTCTTGAACTCCTGACCTCAAGTGATCTGCCTGCCTTGGCCTCTCAAAGTGCTAGGATTACAGGTGTGAGCCACTGCACCCAGCCATATATTCAACATTCTTTAAAAAAACTACAGTGAAGAATTTCATATCCAGCCAAACTAAACTTCATAAGCCAAAGAGAAATAACATCCTTTTCAGACAAGCAAATTCTAAGGGAATTCGTTACCAGCAGAACTCCCCTACAAAAGGTCCTTACAGGAGTGCTAAATATAGAAAGGCCATTACCAGCCACCACAAAAACACACTTAAGTACACAGACATTAACACTACAAAGCAACTCCACAATTGAGTATGCATAAAAACTATCTAACAACAAGATGACAGGATCAAATCTGCCCATATCAATATTAACTTTGAATGGAAATAGGCTACATGCCCCAATTAAAAGGCACAGAGGGGTAAGTTGGATAAAGAAGCATGACCCAACTGTATGCTGTCTTCAAGAGACTCATCTCACATGCAATGACACTCGTAGCCTCAAAGAAAAAAGATGGAGAAAAATCTACCAACCAAGCAAACAGAAAACAAAAAAAAGCAGGGGTTGCTTTCTAATATCAGACAAAGCAGAGTTTAAAGCAACAATGAAAAAAAAAAGACAAAGAAGGGCACACATAATAGTAAAGGAATCAATTCAACAAGAAGACTTAACTATCCTAAATATATATGCACCCAGATTCATGAAACAAATTCTTAGGAACCTAGAAAGAAACTTACATAATAATGGTGGGAGACTTCAACACACTACACCACCAGTATTAGACAGATCATTGAGACAAAGAACTAACCAAGATGTTTGGGACTTGAATTCAACATTTGACCAAATGACCCTAATAGATATAAACAGAACTCTCCTCCTCCAAATAACAGAATATACATTCTTCTCATTTGCACATGGTACATACTAGAAAATCGACCACACAATCAGCCATGAAACAATTCTCAGCAAATTAAAAAATCCCAAAATCATACTGACCACACTCTCAGACCACAGTGCAATAAAAAGAGAAACGAATACTAGGAAGGTCACTGAAAACCATATACATAGTATATGTGCTGCTGAAGAGACCACAGAAAACCATATAATCACAAGGAAATTAAACAACCTGTTCCTGAACAACTTCTGGCTAAACAATGAAAATAAGGTAGAAATGAAATTATTTGAAACTAATGAGAACAAAGATATAACATACCAGAATCTGTGCAACACAGTTAAAGCAGTGTAAGAGGGAAGTTTATAGCATTAACCTACCACCACACCAGAATGAACTAGAAAAACAACAGCAAATCAACCCAAAAGCTAGGAGAAGACAAGAAATAACAAAATCAAAGCTGAACTGAATGGAATTGAAATGTGAAAAATCATACACAAGATCAGTAAATTCAGAAGTGGGTTCTTTAAAAGAAAAAATACAATTGATAGATCGCTACCTAGACTAATGAACAAAAAAAGAGATGATCCAAATAAATGCAATCTGAAATTGCAATGGGGACATTATCACTAACCCACAGATGTAAAAAAAACCCTCAGAAATTATTATGAACACCTCTATGCACTCAAACTAGGAAACCTAGAAGAAACCGATAAATTCCTGGAAACATACAACCTCCAAAGATGAACCAGGAAGAAACTGAAAGACTGAACAGACCAATAATGAGTTCTGAATCAGTAATAAGCCAAACCAAAAAAAGCCACAGCAATCAGGTGAGAGAAAGAAATAAAAGGCATCCAAATAGGAAGAGAGTAAGTCAAATTATCTCTGTTTGTAGACAATATGCTTCTATACCTAGAAAATACCACAGTCTCTGCCCAAAAGCTCCTATGTCTAATAACACCTTCAAGGAAGTGTCAGGATAAAAAAATCAATGTATAAAAACCAGAGGCATTTTTATACATCAACAACCAAGATGTAGAGCCAAATCAAGAGTATAATCCATTCACAATAGCCACAAAAAATATAAAGAATCTAGGAGTATAGCTAAATAGGGAGGTGAAAAATTTCCACAAAGAAATTTATAAAACACTGCTGAAAGAAATCAGAAATGACACAAACAATGGAAAAACATTCCATGCTCATCCACAGGATGAATCAACATTAACATGGCCATGATGCCCAAAGAAGTTTACAGATTCAATGCTATTCCTATCGAAGTACCAATGACATTCTTCTCAGAATTAGAAAAAAACTATTTTAAAATTCATATGGAACCAAAAAAGAGCCCCAGTAGCCAAAGCAATGCTAAGCAAAAAGAACTAAGCTGGAGATATCACATTGCCCAACTTCAGTCTACACTACAAGGCTATAGTAACTGATATAGTTTGGCTCTGTGTCCCCACCAAATCTCGTGTTGAATTGTAATCCCCAATGTTGGAGGTGTGGCCTTGTAGGAGGTGACTGGATCATGTGGGCTTCTTATGAATGGTTTGGCCCCAACCCTCTTGGTGCTGTCCTTGAGATAGTGAGTTCTTATGAGATCTGGTTGTTTAAAAGTGTGTGGCACTCTCTCTTGGCTCCTGCTCTGGTCATGTGAAATGCCTGCTCCCCATTTGCCTTCCACCATGAATATAAGTTTCCTGAGGCCTCCCCAGAAGCTGAGCAGATGACAGACTCATGCTTCCAATTAAACCTCTTTTCTTTATCAGTTACCCGGTCTCAGGTATTTCTTTATAGCAATGTGAGAACAGACTAATATCATAACCAAAACAGCATGATACTGGTACAAAAACAGATACATAGACCAATTGAACAGAATAGAGAGCCCAGAAATAAAGCTGCTCACCTACAGCCATCTAATCTTTGACAAAGTCGATAATATCAAGCAATGGGTAAAGGATTCCTGTGCAATAAATGGTGCTGTGACAACTGGCTAGCCATATGCAGAAGATTGAAACTGGACGCCTTTCTTACCCCATATAAAAAAATCAACTCAAAATGGATTAAAGACTCAAATATGCCATCTCAAACTATAAAAACCCTAGTAGAAAACCTAGGACATACTCTTCTGGACACAGACCCTGGCAAAGATTTCATGGCTAAGACCACAAAATCAGTTGTAATAAAAACAAAAACTGACAAATGGGATCTAATTAAACTAAAGAACTTCTGCACAGCAAAAGAAACTATGAACAGAGTAAAAAGACCACCCACAGAATGGGAGATAATATTTGCAAACTATGCATCTAACAAAAGTATAATATCCAGGATCTATAAGGAACTTAATAAATTAACAAACAAAAAACAAAGAAAAAGTGGGCAAAGGACATGGACAGACACCTCTAAAAAGACAACATGTGGACAAGAAGCATGTGAAAAATGCTCAACACCACTAATCATTAGAGAAATCCAAAACAATGAGATACCATTGATCTCATTGATCCAAATCAATGAGTTACATGAGATACCATCTCATACTAGTCAGAATGGCTATTATTAAAAATTCAAAAATGAACCAATGCTGGTGAGGTTGTTGAGAAAAGCAAATGCTTATATACTGTTGGTGGGAAAGTAAGTTAGTTCAGTCACTGTGGAAAGCAGTTGTGATGCTTTCTCAAAGAACTTAAAACAGAACTACCATTTGACCCAGAAATCCCATTACTGGGTATATATCCAAAGGAATATAAATTGTTCTACCATAAAGACACATGCACATGTATGTTCATCACAGCACTATTCACAATAGCAAAGACATGGACTCAATCCAGGTGCCCATTCATGGTGGACTGAATAAAGAAAATGTGATATATATATACACATACACACATACACACACACACCATGGAATATTATACAGCCATAAAAAGAATGAGATCGTGTCTGATATGATTAGGCTTTGTGTCTCCACCCAAATCTCATCTTGAATTGTAATACCCATAATCCCCACATGTCAAGGAAGAGGCCAGGTGGAGGTAATTGTGGAGGTAATTGAACCATAGAGGTGGTTTCCTCCAAGCTGTTCTTGTGATAGTGAGTTCTCATGAGATCTGATTTTTTTTTTGGAGATGGAGATGCTCACATCTCAGCTCACTTCAACCTCCGCCTCCCAGGTTCAAGCAATTCTCCTGCCTTAGCCTCCTGAGTAGCTGGGACTATAGGTGCCCACCACCACACCCGGCTTTTTTTTTTTTTTTTTTTTTTTTTGGTATTTTTAGTAGAGACGGGGTTTCACCACATTGGCCAGGCTGGTCTCAAACTCCTGACCTCAAGTGATCCACTGCCTTGGCTTCCCAAAGTGCTGGGATTACAGTTGTGAGCCACTGCACCCGGCTGAGATCTGATGGTTTTATAAGGGGCTCTTTCACCTTCGCTCAGCACTTCTCCTTCCTGCCGCCTTGCAAATAAGGTGCCTTGCTTCCCCCTTGCCTTCTGCCATGATTGTAAGTTTCCTGAGGTCTCCCCAGCCAGGAGGAACTGTGAGTCGATTAAACTTTCCTTTATAAATTGACCAATATCAGGCAGTTCTTTGTAGCAGTATAAAACAGACTAATACAATGTCCTTTACAGGAACACGGATGGAACTGGAGGCCATTATCCTAAGTGAACAAATGCAGGAAAAGAAAACCAAATACCACATGTTCTCATTTGTAAATATAAGTAAACATGAACACAAAGAAGACAGCAAAAGGTATCAAGGCCCACCTGAGGGTGGACCTTGGTAGGAGGTTGAGGACTGAAAAATTACCTATTGGATACTATGCTTATTACTTGGGTGATGAAATAACCTGTATACCAAATCCCCATGACACACAACTTACCTAAGTAACAAACCTGCATATATGCCCCTAAAACTAAAAGTTAAAGAAAAACAACAACTTGTATATGCATGTGTGTGTATATGTGTGTGTGTATGTTTACTACTTTGTAAAGAAAGTTAAAATAGTTATACTATTTTGACAGAAACATCAAATTCCCACACATCAAATATTTATGGTGTCATTCCCATTGAGTTTTTTTTTTTATTTTTTTCTCTTATTAGCTTTCTGCTATGGTCTTAATGTTTGTGTGCCCCTCTCCAAATTTATGTGTAGAAACTTAATCCCCAGTGTGACAGCACTGGGTGTGGGTCCTTTGGGGAAGTAATTTAGGAGGTCTCCAATCTTGGGAACAGAATTAGTACCCTTGTGAAGGAGGCTTAAGAGAGTAATCCTATCCTACTTTTCAAAGGCAGAAACTGAAGCTTACAAAGGTTAATAAAACCTTGGTGAACTCACAGAGCCACTACATGATCTATTTGGAATTTGAATTCAGGCCCGTAACTACAAAGCCTGTACTCTCAACAGATGCATTCATTACATTGTTTCAACACTTGCTGACTGCATACTCATTGCCAGGAGTTTAACATGCAATATTTCATTTAATAGCCACACAATTCTTTGGGATGTGTCAGAATCTTACATTTTACTGATAAGATAAGGAAACTGACACCCAAAGAAATTAATTAACTTGTCCAGGGTCACACAATAACAAAACAATAAGTTCTAGTCCATGCTTTCAATATTGCTCTTAACTGCTTCCCTAAATACCTTCCCAATGATGATCCAAACCCAACCCACATCATTACTTTCAACAATCCTGTTTCTTCATAGTTCCTGGGAACGGAATAGAAAATAAGCTAGATGATTTACTAGAGTACAGATCTCCAAGTATCCATTTATGACTCTGTAATATCAGAGAAAAGGGATGCAGGGCTGGGGGATATACACCTAGTACTAGAAAGAAATACCTTCAAGACTTCTCAATTTTTTCCATGTGGCCCATGTTTATCATAACTAGAAAATAATGTGTTATATTAAGGAGAAATGAGTTTTCTACCTGCATTAGTTAATACACAGGGTATCTGTCATGGAGTCTACTAATTTAAAAGAACTGAGCTGAACTGAAGACAGTTAGCATCAAGATCCATACATGGGCAATTTCTCTCTCATTTTTTTTAGTGTCGTTATTTCCGAGAACCTAGACTTACACAAATGTGGTTAAAAACAGTAAGTATTTACTCACTGCATGAGGCAATCAATCACTCAGGTGAGCTTAGAGTAGAATATAGCCAGAGAGTTAGCATGATGGAATACTACCAGGCTGTTATAAGCAGAAACCTCAATAAGCACATCTGCTTACTGAGAAATAAAATCACTCAATGTCACATGTTAGGCCAAAAGAGCCTCTTATAATGCATTTACTTAAAATTAAAATTAAATAATTAATGGTCCTACTTCTGGCTCTCAAATATCATTTTCATGATATTTCTTACCTATTGTAATAATTGACATGCCTGGTTGAAATTTTCTTTAAAAATTATTTTACCACAAGTATTTTATATACTACCTTTCTTCAAGAGATATTTTTAGTATCTTTTGCACAGGTATGGACAAAAACTTAGGAGTATAAACATTTCTACCTGCATTAGTTAATAGACAGGATATGTCATGGAGTCTACTAATTTAAAAGAACTGAGCTGAACTGAAGGCAGCTAGCATCAAGATCCATACTTGGACATGGATGTTTTTGTTCCCTGAAATGTTTGAATGAAACCGATACTTGAGGGAAGTGTGCTATTTTACCGCTTTGAGTAACTTTCCTTAGCACTGTTTTAGGGAGGGGTGGTTAATCACAGTGTGTAGGTACAATACAAGTATTAAAACTGGCCTTTTCAATAAACAACACTCAAGAAATTATGCATCTACAAGGGCAAGAAAAACAAAATGAAGTCTCTACCTCACTTTTTTTTTTTTTTTTAAGACAGAGTTTTGCTCTTTTTGCCCAGGCTGGAGTGTAATGGCGTAATCTTGGCTCACTGAAACCTTTGCTTCCATGCAAACTTCGCCTCCCAGTATTACTTTTTTTTTTTTTTTTTTTTTTTTTAATATGAGGCAGAGGCCAGGTGTGGTGGCTCATGCCTGTAATCCCAGCACTTTGGGAGGCCAAGGCAGGTGGATCACCGAGGTCAGGAGTTCGAAACCCTCCTGGCCAACATGGTGATCCCCATCTCTACCAAAAGTACAAAAAATTAGCCGGGTATGGTGGTGGGTGCCTGTAATCCCCCAGATACTCTGGAGGCTGAGGCAGGAGAATCACTTGAACCCAGGAGGAGGAGGTTGCAGTGAGCTAAGATTGCACCATTGCACTATAGCCTGGGCAACAAGAGCAAAACTTCATCTCAAAAAAAAAAAAAAAAAAATTAATATCAAATGGACAAGAGACTAAAAATACAAGAATATCTTCTTAACTTTGCGATGGGATATTTTAAAAGGAGAGCAAAAACAATCTTTATAAAAGACAATATTGATAAATCTGACACACTAATATTAAGAAATTTTGTTCAAAGGAACCAAAAGACAATAAAAACACAGCTCAATAACAGGAGTAGATGTGTTTAATATATTTGAACAATCTAGGACTAGTGTCCAGAACACAAAGGAAATTCTAACAATCAGTAGAAAAATGTGTAAAAGATTTGAACAGGCATGTCACAAAAGAAGAATCCCAAATGGCCAATAAATATGAAAAGGTGCCTGAACCTATCTGCCAAAAGACAACTGTATGTTAAAATCTCAGCAAGATCTCACTGTCTACATACAGGAGTAGCAAAAATCAAAATGTCTGATAATAACAAGTGCTGGAAAGAAAGGAAGCAACAAGACTTTTATATACTGCTGGCAGAAATGCAAATTGGTACAATTTCTTTGGAAAACTCTTTAGCATTATCAAGAAAAGATAAAGAGAGGCATATGTTATGACCCAGGAACTCTGCTTGCTAGAGAAATTTTTGCACGAATACCAGGATACATGCTTACAGGCACATTTTTCATAAAAATAATCCAAATGTCCATCAACAGTGGAATGGATAAATACCACTGTGACAAATTCATACAATGGCACACTATATAGTAATGGAAACAAAACTGTACAACATAAATTCTCAAAAACATAAGTTTGATAGAAGGAAGCCATCAAAATATAGACAGTAGGATTCCATTTACATGAAGTTCAAAACTAGACATGTTTAACTAACAGATGGTGTTTAGAAACAGATCCTTAAGTGATAAAACCATAAAGAAAAGGAAGCCGTTTCTAAAAAGTCAAATTAATACTTTATCATAAAATGCAGAGAAATGAGTGTGATTAGCAAAATAAACAGGAGCAGACAAAAGCGTTCTGGAATGCTGACAATGCCCTATTTCTCAATTAGTAGTCACTGAGGTTTTTGCCTTCATAGTTTTCATTATTTTGTGCAAGTAAGCATCTGTGTACTGTATTACATAAGGCAAGGGGTTTCAAAGATACATTTTTAAATAGTCCAAAAATAGTTAGTTTACATAATCATAACAGAAAATACCACTGAACCCAGAGAAATACAAGCAACAATGGGAGAATTTTATGAATACCTCTGTGCACATAAACTAGAAAATCTAGAAGAAGTGGATAAATTCTTGGACACATACACCCTCCCAAGACTGAACCAGGAAGACACTGAATTCCTGAACAGACCAATAATGAGCTCTGAAATGCAAGCAGTAATAAATAGCCAACCAACCAAAAAAAGCCCAGGATCAGAAGGATTCACAGTTGAAGTCTATCAGGTATACAAAGAAGAGCTGGTACTATTCCTACTGAAACTATTCCAAAAAATTGAGATGGAGGGACTCCCCACTAACTCATTCTATGAGGTCAGCATTATCCTGATACCAAAACCTAGAAGAGATACAACAAAGAAAACTTCAGGCCAATATCCTTGAAGAACATCAATGCAAAATTCTCAACAAAATACTAGCAATCCAAATCTAGCAGCACATCAAAAAGCTTACCCACCATAATGAAGTAGGTCTCATCTCTGGGAAGGAAGGTTGGTAACCTACAGAATGGGAGAAAACTTTTGCAAACCATGCATCCAACAAAGGCCTAATACCCAGCATCTATAAGGAGCTCAAACAAATTTACAAGATAAAAACCAATAACCCCATTAAAAAGTGGGCAAAGGCCATGAACAGACACTTCTCTAAAGAAGACATACAGGTAGCCAACAATCATTTTTAAAAAGTTCCACATCACTGATCATTAGAGAAATGCAAATCAAAACCACAATAATATATCATCTCACACAGTCAGAATGGCTATGATTAAAATGTTAAAAAATAACAGATGCTGGTGAGGTTGTGGAGAAAAAGGAATGCTTATACACTCAGTTTGATGAAGTTTGACTGCTGCACACAACTATCTAACCACCACCTAAAACAAAATACAGAACACTTTTTAATCACCCTAGAAATTTCCTTATGCCCCTTTCCAGTAAGTTATCCTTCTCTCAACACCTGCTTTTTGTTGTTTCTTTTTTAAAAATACAAACCATTTATAAGTTAAATCTGTCATATTCATGAAATAACAATTCAATTTTTCTTTATAGTAGTCTTCCAAGGGAGGCTAGCTGAAAAACGTCTGAAAAACGTCTTCATTTTACTTTGGGCTATATACTTGTCACCTTCTGACAAAACATGGGTGTCACGCCAGCTATATTCAGTTATGTATCAGTTGCAATGAGGAAACAACCATGTAAGCTGAGAACATAGTGAAGGGATCAAAATAAGAGATTCCTAGTATTGAATGCTTCCCATTTCTTCAGCTGAAGAATTCCAGCTGAAAATACAAGAAGCAGAACCATGGGGTTTGGAAGATGGGCAGTGTCTAGCAGGACCTGAACACAGTTTTCTGAATATAATTAGGTTGAAAAAGCTCTTAAGGCTTACTGATTTATCTCTCTGAGCCTAGACTATGTAACTATATGTTACACAGTCACAACAGTTGGCAAAAAGAGGAAAATGGTAGGGAAGAGTTTCTACCTTTCTACCTTATACAGGTATCTGTGAATGGAATTTTACAAGATAAGTTTTGAAAATACCAAAGCATGGCATGGTTTGCTATAGGTATTACAATGTAAATTGTGATTTCACATATCGCAATTCACTTCAAATCATCAATGCTGCCAGCTATGTTGTTTGCTTATTCAGATTCAAAAGAATCACAGCTGAATCTCTATTTAAATTTGGCAGGATTCTATAAAGTCAGGAAAGGCAATTGGACAAACTCCATGTCCAATCCATCTGCTTAAACTGTTTACTTATAGTAACAGCATACACATGTCTCATGTTACTGATAAACCACAGAAAAGCTTCTGGGATGCTGTTACTATCCAAACTTAAATGTAATGTTTATCATCACAAAGTAATGAGAAAAGTCAATGCAAATACAGATCACATTGACTTGGACCAAATTTAACACAATGGTAAGAATAAGGAAAATGCTTTTGCATATGTAAGACTATTTTTTTAAACTCTTTTTTGAAATAATTGAATATTTCGTCAATAAAAGGGTCTTTTATTTGGAGCAATTTATTTTACCTTAAATTCTGAAAATTAATTTTATTGTTAAACATAAACATACAGAAAAGTCAGAAAAAATAGCAAACCTGTATTTTAATTTTACAGAATTTTAAGAATAATTTTAATTTGAACAATGTGTAACCAGTATCCAGTCAAGAAAAAGAAAACTAGAAGCATAGAGGAAGCCACCTATATGACTCTTTCTGACCACACATCTCAACCTTCTCTCTGAACAATCACGATCCTGATTTTTAGGAAATTTCTTTTTCTATTTTCTTTACAGTTTTACCACCTATGTGTTATTCCAAAACAATACAGGTCCTTTTGTCTTTTCTTGAACTTTATGTGACTGGAATTGTAACAGTATATATATTTTTTGGTGACTTGTTTCACTAAAGAGAGTTTGTGAGATACATACTGTTATCCATAGATGTAGTTCATTCATTTTTATTGTTGAATAATAATCCATTATATGAACATACCATAATTTTTATCTCCAGCTATTGATGGATTCTTGCACTATTTTCCATATGTGGTGATTATAAACAATGCTGCCATTGAACATTTGTGTATATCTTGCCTGGTGGATATATGCATTGCTTTCCATGGAGTGTATGCCTAAAAGTGAAATATGATACACATGTCTACAAATTTAGTAGACAACAGTAGACTGTTTGCTACATGGTAGGCTCAACTTATGTTATCACGAACATTGTCTGTATGTTCCCATTGCTCTAGTTCTTTGCCAATACTTGGTATTTTCAATCTAATTTTTGTCATTCTGATAAGTGAATCACATTATCACACTGAATTTTTAATTTGAATTATCCTGATTATTAAAGAGGTTGACTATCTACACATTTATTTTTTAGCTATTTGGATTTCTTTCAGAATGCCTATTCTCTTGACCATTATCCTACTGGTTTAGTTTGTTTTTGCATCTCATTAATTTGTAGGAATTCCTTACATACTCTGGATGCCACTCTTTTGTTGATTATATATAAAAAAAATATTCTTCCCTTCTATTGCTTGTCTTGTTACTCTCTTCCTGGTGTCTTTTGATGAACAAAAGTTCTTATTTTCAATGCAGTCCAATTTATCAAGTTTCCCTTTACTGTTAATTTCTTTTGTGTCATTTTCTTGTCCAGGTAAAACTCCGAGGTAAAGAAGAGATTAATCTATATTATCTTCTAAAAATTAGTTTTTTCTTTTTATATTTAGATCCATCTGGAATTAATTTTTTGTTTATGATGTGAGATACAGGTAACTTTTTTTAAAAAACAAGGATATTCAATCATTATAGCCTTTATTCACTAAATAGAGCATACTTTCCCACAGTGTTCTGTGGTGCTTCCTTTTTCCATATGTGCATAGGCAAATACCTCACATTTCACGGATCAAGCATATATATACAAATGGTACTGTTTATGAATTCAATTATGTTCCATTCTTTTTCTCCATCTTATCGCCAATAGTACACTATCCTAATTACTGTGGCTTTATAAAAAGTGTTTATATGTGGTAGAGCAAATCTTCCATATCGTTCCCTCTCCCCCTGCGCCACAAGTCTCGCTCTATTGCCCAGACTGGAGTGCAGTGGCATGATCTTGGCTCACTGCAACTTCTGACTCCTGGGTTTGAGCGATTCTCCTGTCTCAGTCTCCCAAGTAGCTGGGATTACAGGTGTCCACCACCACATCTGGTTAATTTTTTCTATTTTTAGTAGAAACGGGGTTTTGTCATGTTGGCCAGGCTGGTCTTGAACTCCTGTCGTCAAGTGATCCGCCCGTCTCAGCCTCCCAAAGTCCTGGTCATATTGTTCTTTTTCAACAGGGTTTTGCACACTGTTTCATTGGATCTTTGAAATTCCGTATTTTACAATCTGCGCCTAAATATTGTTCTTTAGAAATTCTAAATAGTGTTTTGGAATTTCCAAAGAACAAAGTATTGGACTTTTAAATGAGCTTTCACTGAATCTACAAATAAGCTTGGGCAGAAAAGAAAAATATACCATAGTGAGTTTTCCAATCCATAAACATTATAGATTTACTCCTAGATATTTAATATTTTGGTAATATACAAATATAATTGATTTTTATATACTGCCCATTGTCTAGTATCCTTGTTAATCTAACTTATTTGTGCTAATATTTATCTGTAAATTATTTTACATTTTTTATGTATATCATTTGCTAACAATGACTATTTCACTTTTTCTCTCAAATCTTACAACTTTTATTTATTTTTCCACTAGTTAGAACCCCCATTTTAAGCAGAAGTGTTGACAGCAAATATTCTCTTTTGTACACAATTTCAAAGGAAAATTTTTCAACATTTCACCAGTAAATATTATTTTGCTATAATTTTTTTGGTAGATTCAATTAGTCAGATTAAGGAAATTCCATTCTATTCCTGGTTTACTATGAATCTTTACCATTAATTGATGCTGAACTTACCAAACGCTTTTGCTGCGTCTTTTGAGATGATATTTTTTCTTTTCTTCTGTTAATATATCATAATTTTCCAATGTTAAAGCAAACTCAAGTATCTTGAATAAATCCAACTTTGTTGTGATATATTATCCTTATTAGATATTGCATGATTCAGTTTGCTAAAATTTTGTTTAGAAATTCTGACTCCACATTTATGAATGAGATTGGTTTACAATTTTACTTTCTTTAGTTTCGCTGTGACATTTGCGAATGTGGATTTCTTTTTATTTACCCTGCTTGGGCATAATTGGGCTTCTTGAATCTGTAAATTGATTTGTAAGTTTTGGAAAGTTCTAAATGATGATCACTTCAAATACTGTTTCTGCCCTATTTTCTTCTCTCTTTTCCTTTTGGAGCTCTAATTACACAGAAATTAGACATTTTCACCATCTATTACATCCTTCTTATACTCTTCTCTTTATTTTCCATATCTTTTTCTCTCCATGCTCAGTCTGGATTCTTTCTTATGATCTATCTTCCAGTGCTTGGCTTATTCTACTGTTACCTCATCTATAATTTTTGTAACTTTTATTACTAAAATGTTCAGTTCTCAAATTCCAATTTTTTCTCAAATGTGCTATATATCTTTTAAAACAATTAATATTTATATCTTTGATCATGATAAGCATAGTTCTGGAGCCTCTGCAGGTCTGTTTCTATTGGTTTTTATGCATGTTGTCTTGTCCCTTTGTATGCTTAATTACCTTACTCTACCAAACACTACATTTGAAATTTATTTTGTTGAGATAATTTGAGACTTAGTTTGCTATTATCTTTCTCCAAAATAAATTTTCCAATTGCTTCTGTTAGCCACCTGGGGTATTAGCAATTTAGAATCATTTTAATCTTTTTTCAGTGATTTGGATTTTCCCAGCCACCTACATGATTTGAAACTGAGTTGTCTGTGTAATGACTGGTGTACTTCCTGTCCACCCTTTTTCCTTGTACAGTCCTTTAAGATCCCAAACCAAAACATGAGGGTTTTTTTTGCCATAGTCCCTACCATTGATTGTCCTAGATGCCAATATTTTTTTTTTCTCATCAGTCCTGCAAACAGTCTCAAAGGAACTAATCAAACTCATGTCCACTTCTTTTGGATCATCAATGGTACCTAGTCCAAAAATGTCAAATTTCTGGATCTTGGTCCAGTAATTATTCATCACCCTGTTTGCAGTTCAGTTTTATTTCATATTTTATCTAGTTTTATTGTCATCAGTGGAAGGACAGTTCTGAATTACCTACTGTCACTACTGCTAAGTCCATTCCTATAGAAATTTTCAAGCTTGCCTTTTACTTCCTCAGAAGATAGCAAGCATAGTTTTGTAATCTGTGACTAGTAATAACAGAGCCTTGCAGTTCTAGTTTCTGCTTACTCATCACGACTTACTTACTTTTGGGCTTATCTTTTCACTATGGCTACTTGTCCTTGTAAAATTGTTTAACAGAAAGTATCTGAGGCCTAGAATGAAGGTGTCTTCTTCCAATGAGGATTTGTATTCTCTTCTAATTGATTCCTAAAGACACCACAAGTCAATCTAGGACAACTTTAAACTCAATTCACCATCTGAAATAATACAGGTGATGTGAATTTGAGCAGCAAATCTATGCCAGGGGTTGGACTATGGGTATAAATTCTGCATTGTGCCAAAGTGCTGTCTTCATAGTCCTGAGAGTGGGATGCAAAGGTTCATCATTATGTGATGGAGTAGGCTGATGTGGTCTTATCTTCATGAAAGGAAAATCGGAAAAATCTCCTATTAGACCTCATACTTAGGCAGCCCTTATACTTTTACTTTCATCACCTTACACGATGACGCCTGTAAACCACAACCCACATTTGCCAATCTGGCACATGTTTTTTGGGGCAATTAAGTTATAAGCACAACTTTCTAAATTCTTGCTTTTTCCTTGGACTGGGAATTCTTTAATTTCTTCTTAGCTATTTGATGCTTTTAAGAAAACTGCTTTCTTCCCCACCCAGCATTTTCAGATATTTTTGTCGGAAGAGTTGGTACCAGTACCCTAGACCAAAGTATGTTAGTAAACAGAAGCGGCTTAAGATATTTTTAAAAGCATAACACATAAATAAAGCTTACACACTTTTAATTTCTGAATGAAATCAGAAAACCCAAAAAAACAGAAGGAACCTGAAATGCATAGTAAGTACTACAAAACCCGGGTCTCCTCAGTTTCCTGACCCCTTCCATGACAAGAGCATTTCTTTTTTTTTTTTTTTTTTTTAATTAATTTATTATTATTATACTTTAAGTTGTAGGGTACATGTGCATAACGTGCAGGTTTGTTACATATGTATACTTGTGCCATGTTGGCGTGCTGCACCCATCAACTCGTCATTTACATCAGGTATAACTCCCAATGCAATCCCTCCCCCCTCCCCCT
Source organism: Macaca nemestrina (assembly GCF_043159975.1). Lineage (NCBI taxonomy): Eukaryota > Metazoa > Chordata > Mammalia > Primates > Cercopithecidae > Macaca > Macaca nemestrina. The sequence continues at coordinate 124,427,900 of NC_092131.1, read as the reverse complement.
CCCCATGATAGGCCCCAGTGTGTGATGTTCCCTTTCCTGAGTCCAAGTGATCTCATTGTTCAGTTCCCACCTATGAGTGAGAACATGCGGTGTTTGGTTTTCTGTTCTTGTGATAGTTTGCTAAGAATGATGGTTTCCAGCTGCATCCATGTCCCTACAAAGGACACAAACTCATCCTTTTTGATGGCTGCATAGTATTCCATGGTGTATATGTGCCACATTTTCTTAATCCAATCTGTCACTGATGGACATTTGGGTTGATTCCAAGTCTTGGCTATTGTGAATAGTGCTGCAATAAACATACGTGTGCATGTGTCTTTATAGCAGCATAATTTATAATCCTTTGGGTATATACCCAGTAACGGGATGGCTGGGTCGTATGGTACATCTAGTTCTAGATCCTTGAGGAATCGCCATACTGTTTTCCATAATGGTTGAACTAGTTTACAATCCCACCAACAGTGTAAAAGTGTTCCTATTTCTCCACATCCTCTCCAGCACCTGTTGTTTCCTGACTTTTTAATGATCGCCATTCTAACTGGTGTGAGATGGTATCTCATTGTGGTTTTGATTTGCATTTCTCTGATGGCCAGTGCTCTCTGATGAGCATTTTTTCATGTGTCTGTTGGCTGTATGAATGTCTTCTTTTGAGAAATGTCTGTTCATATCCTTTGCCCACTTTTTGATGGGGTTGTTTGTTTTTTTCTGGTAAATTTGGTTGAGTTCTTTGTAGGTTCTGGATATTAGCCCTTTGTCAGATGAGTAGATTGCAAAAATTTTCTCCCATTCTGTAGGTTGCCTGTTCACTCTGATGGTAGTTTCTTTTGCTGTGCAGAAGCTCTTTAGTTTAATGAGATCCCATTTGTCAATTTTGGCTTTTGCTGCCGTTGCTTTTGGTGTTTTAGACATGAAGTCTTTGCCCATGCCTATGTCCTGAATGGTACTACCTAGGTTTTCCTCTAGGATTTTTATGGTATTAGGTCTAACATTTAAGTCTCTAATCCATCTTGAATTAATTTTCGTATAAGGAGTAAGGAAAGGATCCAGTTTCAGCTTTCTACTTGCTAGCCAATTTTCCCAGCACCATTTATTAAATAGGGAATCCTTTCCCCATTTGACAAGAGCATTTCTATACATCACAAGTTTAATCCATTAGGTCTAAAGTAGTTCTCCGAACTTTAGAAAAATTATCTAAAGAAACACTGTGTCAGGCGATAGTAGAAAGCATCCATGTTTTGAGGTCTAAATTAAGCAAATAAAGACCTCAAGATTCATCTCTCACCATTCCTCCATTAGTGCTTACACTTGTCCAAGTTCTACTGTCTTACCTTGTCTCTTCTAGACTGTCTTCAAATATCCTTCACTGGGTACCTGGCTTTGGCTCTAATGAGTTTGTTACTCCAGGCAGTTTTCCAAACAAAAAGGAATGGCTATTTACAATTCCTAGACTGAAATCATAAATATCATCCGCTGAATTACACTGAAATGTCAGTATTACTCTACAGAAGTCTTCATAACGTGAGTGTGTCTTGGCTAGGTAAAAAGGATTTCAGTTTAAAAGGAGCAAAAGGATCTTATTGTAGGTAAGTCTAAACTCTTAGGTGGTCCTGCAGTGTATACTCTGAGGACAGCTTTACAGCAAGGTTCCTGACACAGACCATTTAGACTGGGAGCCAGACAACATTTTTCTCCCCCAAATTATACGAAACCAGAGGTATTTCAGTAAATTGCCCCTTTGTGAAGGAAATAACTTTAGGTGAATTTTGATACTGAATACCTTTCTTATATAGATCATTTTGCCTTTTCCTCAAAAGTTCTATTACTTTAACCTAAAACAATATTCATGAGATAAGATACGTGTAGCAGTGTCTTCAAGCAATTGCCTTTTAATTCAAAGTACTCTATCCTTTACAAAAATAATCAGTATATAATAATTTTAAAAAAGATCAGAGATTTTTCCCAAAGCACATTGAATCTTTAAATACTGCATTCTAGCAAATGTGTGACAACTACCAGTTTCTGAACCTCTGGTATCCTGAAAGGGATGTGTTACACACAAGAACTGACTTTACAGCTCTGTCCTATTCAGTGAATAGGCTGCTTTCGGTTTCTTCAGATGACTGTACTATCTGATGCCAAAATGTAGTTGAGAACTACCTTATAAAGTTGGACATTCATATGCCTGAGAACCCCACAATTCCACCATTGAGACATATGCCTTAGACTAGAGCAGTGATTCTCAAAATATGGTCCTTGGACTAGCAGCATCAATATCACTTAGGAACTTCTTAGGAATACAAATTCTCCAGACCCACCCTAAACCTACTTAATCAGAAATCTGGGGCAGGAGCCGGGGGCAGCAATCTGTGTTTTAACAAGTTCTCTAGGCAATTCTGATGGAGACGAAAGACTGAGACCCCCAACTTTAAAGAAATTCTTGTTTATTTACTCTGATACAAGAATGTTTGAGCAGCACTGTTTGCCCATGCTTGTGTGCACTCTCTCTCTCTCTCTCACATACATACACAAACTCTCTCTCTCTGAAATGTCCATTGTCAGAACAGATTTAAAAACTGTAGTATTAATACAACGAAGGACTTACTCTACAGCAGAGAAAAGCAATGAAAAACAGCTATAAGGCTAAAAACTTAGAACCATAATTTTGACTGAAAAAATAATTGCAGAAATCTATCGTACAATATTTTATGAAGGTCAAAACTAACTAACGTTATTTGACAATACATTTACGTGATAAAGCAATAAAGCTATTTCTAAAAAACAATGATACACCTTTAATTCTGTACAGTATTCCCTTTAAAGGAATCAGGAATGGGGTGAGAAAGGATCATATTGAGAACCACAAATGTAGTGGTAACAATCTTACTCCTAAATTGGGTGGTGAGTTCACAGCTGTTCACTGTATTTATGTTATTTTTATTACAATTTCTTTTGTATATATCAAATATAACATAATAACCTTTAAACCTAGAAAACAAAACAAAAAACCAAAAACTACAGCTAATAAATGAAAATAGCCATTACTTTAAATAGAAAATTAGAAACCACCTAAATATTATACTTTATGTAAAATGTGATATGTTCATTCCATTAAAGGTTTTTAAAGACACGATAAAGTATTTATGATAAAACAATGTAAAAAAGTCCAGTAAAATGTTTAGAAGAAGATACCATAAAATGTTATCAGTTGATATTACAGGAAGTTTTATTTCTTCTTTGTACATTTAACATTTTCCTATAGTGAATAATAAATACTTTAAAAATCACTGAGGATATTTAAACTATAATTGAGATATTTAATGATTCTAAGTCATTAAAGAAAACTGCCAAATCTGTTGGAATCAGGGGATATTGGTGTTTGTAGAAATTTGGTTGTGATTTATTAGGCTTTATAATTCAAAGTTTTCTATTTTCTGCTATAGAGTCATACATCTTTATTATTGTGATTCCTGACAAAATAATTTCAGTTTGTTTGTGTGGGAAAAATATGACTGAGGAAACCATGATCTAAAGAGGACTTCAATTTAAAAAACCTGAAAATAACTTCATTTAAACAACTGAAAAGAACAAAAGTAAAAAAAGAAAAGTACATCTATTATTAACTAGCTTTAAAAAACAGAAGAAAGGCATATACTGAGTCTGCCTTATAGCTCTATGTACTGTCATAGTGAGAAAGGATCACAAAGATTAAGGTTAAAAAATCAGAGATTAGTTACACACCTCTTTTTCCAGTATTCTAGTGATCTCTCCTAGGGTCCGATCCAAAGCAGACACTTTATTGTTCGCCCATGAGCCACTGTCTTGTACTTGCAGTTGTTTTAGAAGATCTTTGGCTAATCGCTGAAGCCTTTAATACCAAATGAAAGGAAAGAATGACATTAATGAATTAGACTATAATGCTTCATTTCCCAAAATATCTTGAAACACAAGTTACTTTGAGTATTGTATTTGAAAATGCTTCACAGAGCACCTGAGGGGAGAAAAAAGCAGACAACCAATAAAGCTGGTGTTATTTTATATTCATGACCACCAATCCACTCTTCATGGCACAAAACAGAACTAAAGGATAATATTATCAATCTACAGGTTTAGCTAGACCAATTGATGCCTTTAGTTTCTATAAGATTCTTAAATCGGAACAGAATTAGGAATCGGGAGAAGGTGAGAGGATGACAGCAGAGAAAATGCGTATAAGAACCTGAGCAGGTTTTTATACTTTGATTTAAAACTTCAAATAGGTTTGGATATTATTAGCTTTATAAACTCTCAGAAAGCTGAACTTCCAAATGTTTGTTTACAGGCAGTTTGGGGATTGTCTGCTACTGCTCATATCATTTACTTAGACGAGAACACTTATTTGCTTTCCACCAAGAAATACCACATTATACCTAGACTATAAGAGTCTTCATTCAGATCACTGTGTGCATTACTTCTTTCTGGCCCCTACCTGGTTTCATGCACCTCACTCTTGGAGCAAGCCTCCTCTGCTTTCCACTTATTTGCTTGAGAATCCACTAACAGATGCTCACCAGATCTCCCCACTTTTCCCCTATATATCATCCCCGTTGCCTTAAATTTTTATCTGTGGTAGATTTCACAGTACATTATTATAATCATTTTCTTGCAAATGTCCTACATTTCCTCTCTGTTGTTCTGTTTTTCACTCTTCTTAGACAAACCCCAGCAGTGGTAATAACGTTTGTTTAGCTCTTACTATGGGCCAGGCGCCATTCTCAATGTTTTGCAGGCATTAATTTCTTTAGCTGGATTAATGAAAACAACTGCCAGAATTTTCCATTTCTGAATCTGGCGGGTGTAGGGGTGGTGGGGGGAGTCAGACCATGCAAAATACTGGTAGAACTACTGATTCAAGATCTTACTAAATCTCTCTAGGGTGTTCATTCTCCCACTGTCCACAAAGATTTGCTTCATACATTCCCCACTCTCTTCAAAACTCCACCCTTTCCTTTCTCTCTCTTGCTTTCATAAGATGATCTTACATTTCAAAGAGAAAATAGAAGTTATTGGAACAAGAAAATTTTCACTTTTGGCCATAAACTCTACAAGCTTATCTGCATTTCACCCATCTTCTTCTTTGTTCCTCTTATTAAAAGTCATTCCTTCCAGGCAGGACTAATTTCACCACACAGGATGTATGCATGAGTTCTTTCTGGATCTCAAGCTCTCTCTTCTTCCTGTCTCAGGTCTTTCTGCAAATGTTCTTCATCTTTTCCTTCTGAAATGCTTCCTCCACTTCCACATTACCTAGAACATTACTATTTATCCCTCGGCTCTTAGCACAAACATTACTTTCTCTGATTTGATTATTTCTTCAAAGCACTCATCACAAGAGAATTAAAAATACTTACTGAACTAACTGTTTAATGTGTGCTTCTTCTGTGCAAAGCTTTACAAGGGAATTTCCTGAAGTGATAGAAATGTTCTATATTTGCACTGTCCAACATGGTGGCTAGAAGCTATTGTATTGAACAGTACAGAAGCAGAGTATTAACTTCATGAGAGAGGTGATCGCCTATCTTCTCACTGCTTTATCCTTATCATGTAACATGCTACTTTTACAGAAGTACACTCATTAGATATTTAATAAATTCATGTCCTACAGGGAAAACTTCTTCTTTACATTAATTTTAACAATATCCAGACCAGGGATGGTGGTTCATGCTTGTAATCCCAGCACTTTGGGAGGTCAAGGCAGGAGGTTCACTTGAAGCCAGGAATCTGAGATCAGCCTGGGTAACAAAGCAAGACCTAGTTTCTATAAAAAATAAATAATCAGCTGGCAATGGTGGCGTGCACCTGTAGTCCTAGCTACTCAGGAGGCTTAGGTGGGAGGACTGCTTAAGTTTCGGCATTCTAGACTGCAGTGAGCTTACACCACTGTGCTCCAGCCCAGGCAAGAGAGTGAGACCTCCATCTCTAAAAAGAAAAAAACCCAATAACTTCATAGGTTACAAAATACTTTCATGTACATGATCCTATTTAATCCTCTCAACAATGCTGTCAATTAGTACTAGCCCTATTTGAAAATGCAAAAACTGATGCAGAGCAAGATAGCCAAATGGAAGCCTTCACAGATGTCCTCCATACAAGAACACCAAATTGAACAACTATCCACATGAAAACATACCTTAAAATACTGCATGTTGGAATTGAACAATGAGATCACTTGGACATAGGAAGGGGAACATCACACACCGGGTCCTATTGTGGGGAGGGGGAAGGGGGGAGGGATAGCATTAGGAGATATACCTAATGTAAATGACGAGTTAATGGGTGCAGCACACCAACATGGTACATGTATACATATGTAACAAACCTGCACGTTGTGCACATGTACCCTAGAACTTAAAGTATAAAAAAAAAAAAAAAGAACCAAAAGTTGCGTGAATCACCACAGTACCTGGTTTTAACTTCATATCACTGAAAAAGGCACTGAAGAGGTAGGAAAGACAGTTTTGAAATGCTGATGCCACTCCTCCCTCATCCCCCAGCAGTCACCCTGTGGTGCAGACAAAGAGTCTATGTACTTGGGAGACAGGAAGCACAGTGACAGAGGGACTTTGCATTGGAACTCAGTGCTAGCCTGTTACAGTGGAAAGCAACAGGACAGAATTCAGCTGGCCCCCACAGAGAGAGCATTTAGACTAGCCTTAGAGAGCAGGGAATCGCCCATCCTAGCAGTGGGAACTTGAGCTCCAGCAAGCCTTTTTACTGCAGGTTAAAGTGTTCTGGGGACCTAAATAAACTTGAAAGGAGGTTTAAGCCACAAGAACTGCAATTCCTGGGCAAGTCCTGGCGTTGTGCTGGGCTCGGAGTCAGTGAACTTGGGAAGAACGTGACCTATGAGACCAGCCAGGGCAGCCAAGGGAGTGTTTGCACCCACTGCCCCCAACCCCAGGCAGCTCACAACTCTGGTACAGATTCCTTCCCTATGCTTGAGTAAAGGGGAGGGAAGAGTAAAGAGGACTCTGTGCCAGGCACAGTGGCTCATACCTACAATCCCAGTGCTTTGGGAGGCTGAGGCAGGAGGATTGCTTGGGCCCAGGAGTTCCAGACCAGCCTGGGCAACATGGTGAAAGCCTGTCTCTACCAAAAAATACAAAAATTAGCTGGGTGTGGTGGCACACACTTGTAGTCCCACCTACTCGGGAGGCTGATGAGGCAGGATCGATTGAGTTTCAAAAGTCAAGGCGGCAGTGAGCTATGATTTCATGCTACTGTACTCTAGCCTGGGTGAAAAAGCAAGACCCTGTCTCGGAAAAAAAAAAAAAAAAAAAAAAAAAGAGGACTTTGTCTTGCAACTTGGAAACCAGCTCAGCCATAGTAGGACAGAATAACTGGGCAGAATCCTGAGGCTCCCATTCCAGGCCCTAGCTCCTGGATGGTATTTTAAGACATATCCTGGGCAAAAATGGAATGGGCTACCTTAAAGGGAAAGACCCAGTCCTGGAAGGATTTGTCATCTGCTGACAAAAGAGTACTTGGGCCCTGACGAGTTAGCAGTGGTAGCCAGGAAGCACTTGCCAAGGGCCTTGGGTGAGACTCAGAGACATGATGGCTTCAGATGGGATACAGCACATTCCCAGCTGTGGTGGCTACGGGAGAGA